>NW_027412688.1:15848946-18445196 GCF_025532065.1 Leptinotarsa decemlineata
TTCCTATAATGAACAATATATTTTCTTTTATCATTCAAATTTGGAATTAATTTGGGAATTTTCGATTGTGTACGAGGTGGTATTATTTTTTCGACTAAAAATGGAAGGTCAGAATGTTTATCATGCAACTCTTGTGGATAATGAATGTCCACTTCAAATACATACCCATACGGACTATCAGTACTCACATCCATCACATCAAGATTAAGAATTTCATTTGGTGTCAACCATGTAAATTCACTTGTTGGTAGAGGTTGTGACATACTGTGACCGTATAGATTTGTTGCATCTAAATATGTAATGAATGTGGAAGGTTCATTGGGATTATAATTGGGTAAAAATCTATTATTTGCTATATGTTTCCTCTCGCTACATTGACTAATTCCACCTCGTATACCTTTTTGAAAAAAGTGAATCATATCAATGTCAGTTAGTAATTCCAATTCAACATTAGTGAACTTCAACATGGCATCGCATGATAATCCAGGTGCAGTGTAATATTGTGCCGGATCTAAGTTATATATCTCTAAACTTGTGGTGCGGAAGTTTTCAAAAATATCACATAGTAGCAATACATCCGACTTCAAATACAAATCAGAGTATTCCCCCAAATTCTGACACTCGAATAAATTCCAAACATTTCTAGCCCTATCATAATCAGTTTCCGATATATGTTCACAATTGAGTGTGTCATAAAACTGATTTTTTGTCGGAAGTAATGGATAATTCAATTTGTCAATGTCATCAACAAAACTATATGGAAATACACCTTTCTGTCTCATCAAATTGAATTTCTCAATTTGTGGGAAATGTTTGTGCATCTCCAAACATTGATCGGAGGTCAAGTTTGCACCCAACTTCTCCAACAAATTAGTCATAAATTTATAACTATCGATAAATCTCATTTTGAGATAATTCTTCCTAACCACACCATCTTTATCGGTATAGCTGTGTGTAAAGAGATGCTTCGTGAAAGATATATATTTCTCTTTAGTTTGCGGGATAACATCAACTTTCTCTTTATTCCTATACAATTCTTTTATGAATAAATGACAATCATAACCACTTAAATTATGAAAAATGATAGGTATGAAGTTTGGTATTTTGAAATTTAAATTACATTTCGAGTGAGCGGCATGTGATCTTTTCTTTCCTGTGACATGACAATGATCTCTTACTTTGACTTCACCATCAGTAAATGCTTTATTACATATACCACAAGTTCTGGCTGCAACAAACTGTTCTTCTTCTTCGACAGTTTGTGTATCCATTGGTTTAGGGTTTCTGAGATGATTTTCATGTATCTCTTTCAAATCATCTTCAATGCTACTCACAAATTTCTGAGCTGCATCAACACCCCTATATGTAACAAATTTTGACAAATCATCATTATATGAACACTTTATCAAATAAGCAAATGAATATGGGGCATGTTTGAATGTTTTAATCGTGTATGAACTTCCAGGATTTGGCTCATTCACATGAATCGGTTTAAGCACTGATTCAAAATCAGCATACACTACAAATGGCACCCTCATTTGCCTCTCAAAGTTTTCAAACATTAGTTTATTTTCCGCAACCATTCTACCATATTTATTGATCTTTAAATTAGTAGTTGGTGTTGTGGTACTAATGTGATTACAATCATACATATTATGACGTAAAAGCAATCTCTCATCAGAAAAATATATCAAACATCCGTCACAAAAATATTTTTTCTGTCTATGAGCTGATAGTTGATTAGAAACTAATCTTGAAAGATCTTTGATCCAACAATAGTGACCATTACCGGAGTCATCAGTTATAAACAACAAATTGACATGTCTCCGGAGTCTTCTCTGTGAGTATCGCAATGGACCAATCACTTCATACTTCATTTTACCCTTCTCAAATGTACTCTCTAAACCGTAAACATTAATTGAAATATCATTCCTATCTTCGAATATTTCGATACTCTTATTATTAACTTTAACCGGAAAATCCATACCTGTGACATCTAAAACAGTGGAAAAATGTGGATATGACGTAAGTTCGGACACTCGACTATCTGCAGGATATAATGCTGATGTTATAGCCCAAGCAAAACAATATTGATCTTCATTACGAACATTCACAACAGCTTTCTTCCATTGAATACATTGAGGCAGCTTCACATATGAACGTCCTTCCAGTGGACTGTATTTATTAATGTTGACCTCGAGAAACAATATTTTTTCACAAGTCCAACCTGAATTATAAAAAAAAATATTACTATTCAATCTTATTGAAATTTTTAAAAAATAAATACCTGAGTCACGATCCTGGAACTCAGTCGTTTGAGCCACAATTACATCACGGAATCCATCAAAAACAGCATTCAAATCTGAAGATTGGTCCACTATTTTATTTGGGAATTAAATGACTTCGTGTCCCTCGAATCATCAGTCTGAAGAATATAATTCCCAAAAACTTCCATATTCACCTTGATGCTTTTATGGATCCTGATGGCTGATTCCAGTAATTCAATGACCTTCTGCCTAATCTCATTGAAAAATGACATGTAGTCACTGGTTACAATCGAACTCTCCACCCTGTATGTAGCAATGCGGCAATTGAATGCATTCGTTATAATTTGAACACCGTCAGACAATTGAACACATGCATTATTTTTATGACTCATGGTTCTTCGGTGAGAATTCACTTGGGTCATAGGAATTGTCACATTACAACAATTGCACGTATACATAGGTGTTGCATTATCCACTCTCACCCGTTTCACTGCAGGCCCTCCTTGGCAACTCTGGAGCTGATGCCGACGAAGATTATCACTACGAGTGAAAGATTTACCACAGTCACAGGAATACATTTTATATAATAGTTCTCACTAACTCACTTGATGTAAACTGACATAGCCAACACTCGTACGCTTCTTAAATACACTCTGATAGGACCCGTCAAGACGTCATAGCCAACCCCACTTCTCAACTACATGCGCCAAGATTACCTCCCAACTGAATGCGATAACAGATGTCGATATACGAGCAAGCAGTGGTCGTTGCGGTCTCGGAGAGGGTAGACGTTAGGCAGACGGTCCTCGGCTGCCGTGGTGTCACCATCGATAGCGGGGCTAGAGCAATGCGTTACATCACAACCTTCATCGCTTCGGGAGAGGTGAGGGCAGACCGATGAATACGCATTACTCTGCCACACGTCGTGGAGTGAACATGTCGCTCTCTAGCCGTTGAACGGTTATTGCTGTGACGTCACTCCACTACTAACTTGGTGCCCTAACACCGATGGAGCATTTATTACTTGGAGGATCTTCGAAGTATGCAGACGTATGTTTGTACATAGACAAACAAGCACATGATGAAACCCTGTACCGTGCATTCTCCTACACACACACACACACACACACACACATAAACACACAAAATCTCATATGAAAAAAAAATCTGAACGATCCATGCACCAGACACTTCAAGGTCACAACGCCTTGACTTCACTGCACAACAAAAAAAAAGCAAATAACACGTCATATTGGTGGGGGGAGGATTAGAACCGGGAAAAAAATTCTGAACGATCCATACACCACACCCTTCAAGGTCACATCACCTTGACTTCACCAAACAACAACCAATAAAAAAAAAGCAATTAATACGTCATAGTGGTGGGGGAGGCCGAGAATCAGCTGTAAACAACTACTTATATGGTTTGAGATTATAATTTACTGGTAAAAGCCATGTGGCGGCAGATCACAGAGAGAGATAAAAAACAATTGACACTGACAGATGTCTTGTGATCCAATTTGAAAAATCGTTCGTTTGTAAGTTTATATTTAAGTGTGGAACGAAAGAGAATAGGAAGTGTGATCAGAGTCAACTGCTGTTTTGTGAGATTATTAATGAGAAAACCCAATGTCAAAAACATGAAAATTTATTATTGAAATGAAGTAAAGCCCTGTCTTAGGGAAGTTGTAAATTCGTTATATTCATGCTCTTTTCCAACTATAGAAGCGTGTTACTTAAGTCACCAAGAGTAAGTGTATGCCTAATAAGAGTTCAAGGTACAGTATGAGTTTTCAATTTTTCCTGAACAATTTGAGCCCAGAAGCTGTATTTCGGCAAAATATATTCACGCGATTGTCTTATTATTACAACATGGTAATTATTACAATTATTACAACATCTCTCTATTCCTCTGTAGATATCATCAATTAGTGCGTTTTTGCCAGGGTAAGTCTAAGCTTGTAATGGAAATGCAGCAATATTAATTAATCAACACGAAAACATCGAGCTGGTAATTCGGTGGATCTTAATTGGCTTTGAAAATGAGTTCGTTAGTGAAGTTGTTCAAATCGGTCTTGTATGTGAGTTTGTCTTTGGATTGCGTTATCGTTATTAGTAATGGAGTTCTACGTTGTCATTAGCTAATACCAAGTATTCTAAAGAGAAAAAGAGAAAAGAAGCACGAACAATAATGACTATATTGGAAAACTGAATTTGGAATTTGACAATGGTGAGAACAGTTTTGTATTACTGCTGAATGAATTTCCAATAATAATAATAATGATAATTATAAATACTTTCATTGAAAGGTTACCAATTATAAGAAATACTAACCTAATCTTACAAATGACAGAATTCAACATTTGCACATAATAAATCAAGGCAGATATTGCTCCTCCATCCAACCATCGAAATCTTTGTTGTACTTCATGAACGTGTATTGAAACTTGCTATTGGGAGAGATATTCCAATATCTCAATACATTATAATTAACACTTCCAAAATACAAATCATGAAATTACAAAACAACAACAAAAATCAATTGGCGCTCCGGGGCGACTTCATTGATTCCAGTGGCGAATTTGCTTTTTCAGCTGCAGGAAATTCCGGAAAATTCTGCAGGACCACATCAATTAAAGATCTAGATCTACCAATGTCCTCTCTCTATCATAAAACAAAATGTAGGGTGTCTCCAGAGGCTGCTAGATTGAAGTGTTCATCTATTTCGAACCTTAAGAGTTTGGTGCTTCCGTCAGAGGTTGAGTCGTGTTTGGAGATCATCAGTATTATATTAGACCAGTTGTTGCCCGTGGCTTCGCCCGTGTAGAATTTGGTAGTTGTAGTACTAATTAGTACTATGTTGCTGTATCGCTGCTGTTCCAATGTTTTGACAGAATCAACGAACTTAGGCGGATGCAGCGTTATAGAACAGTGCTTTCGAAAAATTGTTCTACAGCGCCATCTAGTGGCGAGTTACAGAAAAATTGATAGCCTAAAAACCTTCTCTATGAAAAATCACGTAAACATGTCAAGTTTCATCACGATCGGTTGAGCGATGTAGAAGTCTATCACTTACCAACCAACCAACCAACCAACCAACCAAACAACCAACCAACCAAACAACCAACCAACCAACAAACATCCATTTTTATATATTAGATTAACTGGTGCCTCAGATATACTTGTTTTCTTATAATAATCAGTTAGTTTGGTGCATGTCTGGCAATGCAGTCGATCATCACCTGTTGAGAGTTCCATTTTCCGATGATTTAACAATAAGCTTTGAACGGACTGGTAAAATCATATTAGGAAACGCTAGTTGAAGTTCCAGAAATTCACATACGTTTTTGCTACTTCTTGAACATTCACTACAAAGTGAACAAGTGAGGATTTTTCCAGCAGAAGATTTACAAACACAAGACGAGATAGAGTGTACGGAATCATTCTATCCAGAGCGGTCGGGAGTATTGATTCTGCTATTGTTTTACTCACGAAGAATATTCAACAAGAACCCAAATAATTCGGAACAATCCTCTTGTTGTCCTAACGAGTGTCTAGTGGATTTCAAAGACTCCAGCAAATCGGTTGGAGGGAAAGATGATATATTCTTACGAAACTGCCGCTGCAGGAATGATACAAAAAATATCAGCGATGCACCTCCAGACACATCTTTGACATAATCCATAAAAAGGTAATTATTTGATTGAGAAAGTTTACTTTCGATGTAGTGGTCAGTGAAAATGTAGTGTAGTGAAAATAACAGTAAGAGTTCAGCTCGCACGAGTTCAGACTTCTGAGAATTGTCATTTTCCCTAACAAGAAAAAAAATTCTTTCGACGCACGTTTCATTAACGAAAGTATCACTATCAGGAGATAACTGAAACTATATTCATTTCACGTAAGAGATTATAACTCCTACTATCAAATTGAACTCTCTTATTAGTCAGTGGGCTGTGATTGAAGACTGGCAGTAAACAAATTTGAAGAAATGAACTTCAAACGTTCAAGCCAGTCTCGGATAAACCTACACAGTAGGTTGAATGTACTGAGGGTTATCAGAAAACAACTACTCCCCTGACTAATTCCACGAAGGGCGTTGGATTATATCCGACAGGCGTCAGTGCAGGAATCTGCACAGTGCAGGAATCTGCACTGACGCACAAAAAATTTCCTGCATATGCAATTGCAATACAACTGAAAGAGTCGACCTTCAATTTTGGAACGGGCACATCTGCAGACCGGTTTCTGACTCATTAGCAACTTGTCAGTGCAAGATAGTGGCCATCATCGACCTGAAGTCAATGACATTTCATAATTTAAAGGTTTTTTTCCTTATTCAGAGGAAATACTCTGAAAAAATTCCAATTTTCAATTATAGAATATCATTGACTTTAGGTCGATGATGGCCACTATCTTGCACTGACGAGTGACTAATGAGCCTGAAACCGGTCTGCAAGTGTGCCCGTTCCAAAATTGAAGGTCGACTCTTTCAGTTGTATTACCAATTGCATATGCAGGAAATTTTCTGTGAAGATTTCTGCACTGACGCCTGTCAAATATAATCCAACGGATTTCGTGATATTAACCAGGGGAGTAGTTGTTTTCTGATAGGCGTCAGGATATTCAACCTACTGTGTAGGTTGGTGTAGTGACAAAAGATATACATTATACAAACATACATAAAAAACATATAATATATGTTTTTATGTACTTACGCTTACTTTGCCTCAAATAAAAGTGCAAGTTCAATCAGAATTGGTTCAATAGTTCTAAAGATAGGAACTGATACGTATAAATTATTCGAACTACGAGAGAAGTGATGGGAAAATAATAGTGCATGTGAAGAAACTAAAATGGCTGCGTGAACTGGAAAATTATTAAGATTGCAAAAGCATCCTATATGCGCTAACTGAAAATTATCCAATGGAAAGTAATAGCAGGATGTTCCTTGATTGCGCTGAAAAAAATAAAAAAATAAACTTTGTATGCAACAATTAGTTGCTACTCATTTGAAAACATATCACAATGGCAATTTTTATCTGTTTTTCGTTTACCTGGGAAATAGGTTAGGTCATGTAAGGTTATTCCCCACAAATAAAGTTTAGTACAATGAATAGAAAAGTATTATTTTCAGACGTTTCACCTGACACAAAATCAAATGTGTTCCAGTCAATAATGTTGGTCAGACTGCGTCCCGAGCAGAAATTGAATTCAATAAATTGTATATAATTGAAGGTGAAGAACCTCTTATCACTAAAAACATTTCACTAAATTGGTATTAGAGATACAAGGTCAATACAAGGTCAATACAAAACTGATTTTTTAATTTCAATAACCTTCATGTTGAACAAATTGTTTTTCCAAGAAAATAGGGGCATTTTTTCTTGAAGTCGCTGCCATATCTTAGTAAATTTATCTATCAGATATAAAATCACCATCTGGCATCAACCACATGGAATTGTGAGCCCTACATGTTCTCCGTACCTATCTTCAATATATCATGATTTTGAGTGAAGTTTTGTTTGGAATTGATTGAATTTGATCAAATTACTGTTCATACGACTTTAAATAAATTTGTTCAATAAAAGCTTGTTGTAAAAATAAAGATCGACCTATCTAATTTCAAAGTTGAGAGTGGCCCAAACCGGATGATAGCATATATTGAAGTTTCATTTTATATCACATTTTGACAGTTCTGAAAGTTCCTGTATATCCTAGGATAAATTGTATGGACATTTACCTAAACAATTTTGATACAAAACAAACAGTCTTCCATTCACATAAAGATTACCCAATTCCAAGAAGAGTGGAAAGGCCGTGTAGACACCGACATTTATTTATGAAGTCTCCACTGTGAATTTTTTATTTTCTTTTTCGATAACTACACGCATTTCATCAAGCTGGATAACAATAGAAAATCCGAAGTAAAAAGCTCTGAAAAAGGGCTAATGTAGCTGAAATCCCATAATGTTGCAAGGACAATTATATTTATGAAATAATGTGTTTTTGTTTTTGTAGTCATGCTGTGGTGACTTTCCACATTTGTATTCAGCGGCTGTCTCAGAACGACTGAAAAGTATTTTACCAAGACTAAACGCGTTTCCACTTCGAGAAATACGAACTGAAAACGGTTTCAAAGGTTATGAATGTTGAGATTATATTTACATCAGATAGTGTTACAAGAAATAACATGTACATCCTATGAAATGTTATGATCATACTTGTTATTGATGGAAGTACGAAATCATTCAAATTGTCAAATTTTTTGAAAATGCAAAAAAATATTTGAGTGAAATACGATTTTCATTCTACAGCAGAGACCTGTCGGTGACAATTATTATTTCAATCATATATGAGCATTCGAAATTTTCATGTGGAATGAAAAAGAGAGGAATCATGAGGAGTGAATCTGTCTGTTTAAAATCTGTTTTTCCGTTAATCAGGTGTCGCCCCATACGAACGACAACTCTCAGAAGTTAAGAAGTTGTGCAAGCTAAGGACTAACGAGGTCTTACCTTTCAACGTGTGATTCCTAATACGGTTGCAGAATCATCCCAGCTTCTACCAGATAATTCTCTCGAGAAAAATATCTGGTCGAGGCGGGAATCGAACCCACGATCTTCCGATCGCGAGTCGGGCGCACTACCACCGCGAAAGATGGATTTCAACAAAAATTCTTGAAAATGTGCTTGAAAATGTATTTTTCTCTCCAGTACATATTTGTGTCCATTTTTGAATTACACGAATACTTTTCAGAACGAATTTATAACACAGATAATCCCACAGAAACAAGCCGTGGTGATGTGTGAAGAACTGGGAGGTTTTACTAAATACATCCACTCATGCATTATAAACAGATACGCCATTCTGATGTAGCAACCTTTTTTTCACTGAAAATTACCGATTTGCCTTTGCTAATGATATTACACTCATCCTTTGTCTTCTTTTGGGTTCCCAAACATTAATTAAGAAAATATTCAAAGACAAATTCATCAAAATCTGGGAAAAAAATCCGTTGAGGTGACAATAACCAAATAAAATCAATTACTACGGAGACCAAATATCAGATTTTTCAAGAAAGTGAATATGATGAAACGGTGAAACCGAACATTGTAATGTGAAGCATACAATTCCGCTTGATACTTTCATCGAATTGTTGGATATCAAATTGGATACAATTACGCTGCTGAAGAAGCATTACAGATCCTCAGAAACTTGGACATAGATTGTCTTCATAATATTGCTCAAACATATAGAGCTCATCCATTACCCATGTACTGAAGTTTCTAGGATATGTCCAAAAAGAGTCAGAAATATCGCAATCTCAATAGCCTGGATCATCGACTGATTCAGCTTGTTCAATTCAACCTATAAGGGTTTGGATCGACAACAATTTCATTCAGTCACGTATATTTTGCAAATAATTTTGTGAATCATTCGTTAACTATTGCAGTACTACAAACAAGATTTATCCAGCGATAACCATATCAGAGAGTACATAAATAATTCAACGTACTCACAAATTAGGTACTGAACTCAATCGTTATATTTATAAATCAACAGAAGTTAATAAAACTCAACCAACGCAAGACCGTATTCAAGGTACCAACATACTATGAAAATTAAGGATGGGTGACCACAGAATTCTCCTATCAGTAACTCACATCATATACAAAATATAACCAGCACAACCACAAGATCATATTCGACTGCAATGTCCTCCAAAGGTCAAGCAGTCGTTTTAAACGCTATCGAGAATACCGTTACAAAATCATCTGCTCCAAATCGGACCCGTCGTGAATTCAAAGTATTCTATTTCATCAATGATATTGAATAATTGAAATTGCGTTTACCTCAACAATAATGACTACACGGAAGACACCCCAGGACTTTTGTCAGATGTACAACCTTATGTGGGCAGAATCCTGAAAGTAAGATGCACTCAACTGAGAAAAAAACAAAATGGTCCACGACATTGTGGCTACGTTACGTGGATGACACCTTCCCCATCTGTTAACATGGAAGGAACGCTCCGAACCTTTTCGTGGACCACTGGAACGCTCAACACTCACGCTTCAAGTTCACCATGGAGACTGAACAGGAGCAACGGATAGCTTTCCTAAATGTACAAATCGGACAATGTGGTGCTACATTAACCAACATAGTGTAACGTGCACACGAATAGGTACTTGCACGCACCATCGAACTACCATCCTAGTCAAGAGGAAGGAGTCGTCTCCACTCTTACGGAACGAGCTCGAAGCATATTTGGGCCAAAACATCTAGAAGGCGAACTGGAACATCTTCAAGTGACCTTCAGATCGAGTAGATACAGTGTATCCAAGATCAACAAAGCCATAAAACTGAATAGTTCTACGGTTCAAAACGGGGAAAGGCTCAGATGGTTGCGCGTATCTCCCTTATATCCCTAGGGCCATAGACAGAATTGGAAAACTCTTGGGAAACAACATCAAAATGGTTTAAAAACTCATCAAGAAACTAAAAAGTAGCCCCAGATCGGCTAAAGACAAATGGGATCCACTATCAACAGTTGGGGTTTATCGCATACCGTGCACTTGTGGGAACGTATACATCGGAACCACCAAAAGATTAATGGAAACGAGGCTGAAGAACCATGGAACGAACTGCAGACTAAGCTAAATGGACGGACGTGGCGAAACATACTCAGTGAAGAAAACAACAGAATTCTGTTTGAAACACAGAACACAATATGTCTGACAGTAATAATTCAGAAAGTGAAAGTGAGCAGTTTTCTGCGAAGCAAAATCATACTGCTACACATGATCAAGTCATCAGTAAGTTGATAACTAGCTGAACTTCTTGAATTTATTAGTATATTAAAGCCATATCGAAGTTTTCTCATGTATACTTAAATTACATATTTTTATGAATATTGCCGTACCCAACAATCATCAAAGGTACCGATTGAGAAATGAAAATTCAGTGAAGCGGATTGAACTCAGTATGCAGCACATAGAGAAATCCATATCAGTAGTTATGAATTAACAGAAAATATATTTAAAACACACTTTTACAGTATATTACGTGAGTAAAAACACGCCCAAAGAAGCCATTGTATAGTGACACACGTGTTGGGTTTTTGTAAAACAACTTAGTGAAAATCTCACAATGGAGTGTTTTCTGAATATGTTATGGATTTTCAACAAATATCGGCCGATTCCATCATATATTTCAGAAAATATAGATGACACAATCAAGTACCTACACAGTGGGACAAATTAAGCATATTTAATAACATAAACACTTCTATGGTGGAAATAAGATTGCTCCAATGCCAAAAATATCTGCAAAGCTGCAATGAGAAAATACAAAAGAACCAAAAGTGAGGAAACACAAGATCGAGTAAAACATTAGTGAGAGGAGTCACAAAAAGAAGCAAAAGAGAGTCATAGAACGAATACGTTCAAAATATGAACAGCAACACTCTTCTCTCATCAGTATGGTAAATAGTGAAAACAATAAAAAATAACCGCCATTGACATAAATGAGACTATTTTTACAGCAAAAGATGAAACAGCTTAAAGACTAACCGAGTTTTACGGGTGAGACTCTACTGATGAAAATACCCATATAAACTTTTTGGTCACAAAATATCTCAAGAAGCCGCAGATATCATTACAGATAATAATCAAGATCTTATAAATGTCCCAATAAGTGAAAAACAACTACTAGATGCCCAGATCAGGATAACATCTCGGCCGCCTTTCTGAAAAACCTTACTAGAGTAGCAACAGCCTTCCTTTTTCGTATTCTCAACATTATTCAAACATTTTCTCAGTTATGAAGGAAAGCAATCGTCATACCTATCATGAAATTGGAAAAGTCACCATTTCGCCTAGAATCTTTTGAAAATAAGCATAAGCAGGAAATTAGCTTGGACCCTGGAACACAAAATAAAATAGAATAGTCAGGTTTCAGACTTGGAAGAAGTCAATACGGACTGGATTTATCAAAAATTTCTTCAGTCATGAAGGGAAGCAATTGTCATATCCATCGTGAAGTCAGACAAGACCCCATTCCGACTAGAATCTCATAGACCTGTTTCACTGATCTGTACAATGTGCGACCTTCTGAAAAGAATTATTAGTAGGAGAAGATCAACTTTGACCCTGGAACACAGAAAGTGAATCATACCAGAACAGTTGGATTTCAGAATTTTTGAAAGCCATATGGACTCATCCAAAACAACACATGGTACTGGGGCTGCAGTAATAACATCTGAATCTACACTAACATTTACTTCAGAAAATTAAAGGATTCGAAAAATTTTCTAGTGATTTCTTTGACTTGCAATCACAGGGTATACGCGAAAATGAGATAGCAAACAAAAGTACCCGCGAAGCGATAGTTTACCCAAATCAAAAAATACCACAACGCACTTCTTGAGCGGATATGATACCTAATGAAAAAAACAGTAATAGAGGATTTGAAATACGAATTGGAAAACTTCAAAGTCGAAGCGAAGTCAATTGAGGAATTGACGTGAGCAGGTTATAATGTTTCGACTTAGATTAGGTTATACTTGATTGGCTCATGAGTATTTGCTACTCTGATGAATTGAACCAATGAGCGATATTTGTGAAGGTTAACTAACAGTTAAACATATCACGAAATTTACAGATACAACTTCGATTCTTCACCTAATTCAGAACTGATACTAGACTATAGAATCGAAAGCAATATTAAAGAATTTTTTAAGCATGCTGATATGATAAGGAAACTGTGATTATAATAATCATAATAATAATAAATCGTCTTTATTGGTGAAGGTACAAAATAGGCGCAGTTTTGCCAAAGGCTACTCTTATACTTAACCTAAAATGTACCATTCTAATCAACTAAAATGATAAATAGAGAGAAAGTCACGATGAAAAAAACGCATCACATAATAATAATTTATATCATAGGTATCTAGATGACATATTGTGACAAGGTAAGTAAAGGTTAAGGTAAATTCAGAACACGGCACTCAAGTTCCTGTTGGTATTCGGGAAATGTTTTTCAGAAAGTGTTTTTTTCAGAATGATTCTTAACTCTCCTTTCGAAAGTTGCATACAATTGTATAACAGTGAGTTGTAGAATTTGATGGAGAGATAAGTGAACGACCTCTGAAACAGTGACGTCTTATGACGAGGGACATGCAGTTTATTTTTTGATCTTACATCCAATGAATGTAGCATAGACCTAGGAATCAGTTTAATGTAAAGTGATGTGGGAATTTTGTAACTCAATACTTTGTACACAAAATTGCCAAGATTATAATTAGTACGATTGATCATTGTCAGCCAATTTAATTCTTTGATTTTACTCGAGACATATTCGAATTTTCTTAAAGAATAGACAAGTTTACAACAGAAGTTCTGTACTTTCTGTTTCCGATTTAAATAAAATTTACTTAAAATATTGCTGTACACAATGTCACCATAGTTGAACCGTGATAAGACCAACGACTCAGTGAGAAGTTTCCTGATTGGTCGACTGAAAAAATATCTATTTGAATAAATCAGTTTGAGAGTCCCAAACGATTTTCTAAGCAAATCATTCAAATGCAAATCAAATTTTAGGTCAGAATCAAAAATAATACCTAGGTTTTTAATAGAATTCACAACAGGAAGTATAGTGTTCTCAATTCTAATGGTGAGATGTTGTGCGACTATAACCCTATTTTTTTTATTACCGAAAAGAATCAAATGGCATTCATTCCTATTCAATTTCAGATTATGTTGCGCAGCTAAATTAGAAATGGTTTGTAGGTCGGAATTGATGAGGTTTTGAATAGTTCCATAGTTGTAAATGTTTAAGTTGGTATACAATTGCGTATCATCTGCTTAGGCCTGAAGTTTTGAGTGCTTCATAGAATTCAAGATGTCCCTGGTGTAGATTATAAAGAGTAAAGGTCCTAAGATTGACCCTTGAGGCACACCAGAAGTAAAATTTCGAGTTGACGACATTTCATTATTATAATATACCGTTTGACAGCGATTCGTTAGATATGAAAATAGTAGCAATACCAACTCATCCGAGAATCCATTATATTTCAATTTGAAACATAATAGAGAATAATTTATAGTATTGAATGCCTTCGAAAAATCTAAGGCAACTAGAGCTGTCAACTCTTTATTATCAGAGTTTCGAATTATGTCATCTGTAACCTGAACGAGGGCTGCAGATGTACTATACCCACTTCTGAACCCGGCTTGACAATCAGGAATAAAATAATTTTCATATAGATATGAACTTACTTGATGATGAATGAGTTTTTCTAATATTTTTAAAAGCGTAGAGAGAATACTTATAGGACGGAGGTCAGTTTAGTTCACTGGGTTCGAAACTCCACTCAAAGGTCTGACAATGGCAATTTTCCATAGATTAGGAAAATAACATTTTTCCAAGCAACAATTCAAAATATGAGTGAGGAAATTATCTATAAACGGACTACAATAGTTAATCATATTGATGGATAAACCATCAAAACTAGTGGCATTCGATTTGATAGTAGCTAAGACTTCTTTCATTTGAATAACTGAGATGGATTTTAATTTGAACACACTTTCTTAATTTTTTAATTTTGGATATTTATTACTATTATAGTATTCTAGGAGATTGTTATCAATATCATCATCAATAAATACTAAAGCAAAATAATTATTGATTTCTTCAGGATTTTGCTAGGGATTTGGTGAATCAGTATTACTTTTTGTATTATTAATATTCTTTAGGTTTTTCCATAATTTTTTAGAGTCTTCAGATTGAAATAATTAGTCATAATAAGCCTTCTTCTCGCGACGAACAGATGATAGCGTGAAGTTTCGCAAATTTTTGTAGTGTTCCCAGTCAGCTTCTGATTTTGAAATTTTGAATTTTGCAAGAGCTTTGTCTCTTTCTTTCTATGATTGACTATGATAATTAATTTTCTTATGACCCAGAGGGTCGAAACAGATTTTTGATAAGATAACTTCTTGTGGGAGGTGAACCGATTAGTTACTCAACGTAACGGCGCCAGATTGTCTGGCTCCCCTTTCTCTCACACATACTTTAACGAAAGGCAGGCTTCTCTTATCTTACCGAAGCGTAGGATAGAAAAATTCAGTCAGATTCAGTATATAGCGTGCGCTGGACATACATTGCAGCAAGCATGTAATATTATTTTATTATGTGAAATGTGGCTTGAAAATGATGATACTAATTTTGTGTATGTACATTATTAGTATCATTTTTTAATCCTACAAAAGTAACGATTGCTTATGGTAGCTATATATATATATATATATATATATATATATATATATATATATATATATAAAAAATAAATAGATAAGTACTCTTTGATCATTCCCATATTGATTTCAATTTAAGAGCCACCGGTATACAGCTGTTTCAGCCTATTGGGCATCGTCAGTACCGGGCAGGCGGTCCTCGATTGAAGACAAAATGAGAAAAAACCAAGAAAGTACTTGATAAAAATAGCTGCGTAAACGCAAGCGAAACATAAGTGGAACCACCTATTGGTGTGACACCCAAGTCAACTTGCCAAGTTTTTATGTCAGTGTTGGTGGTTTGACCAATCAACCGACAACTGCAGTAGCAGAAATTTGGGAAGCTAACCTGAAATGCCATCGGAAAACGAATCCACATGTTTCTAGAAATGATATGAAATCTAGAAAGGTTAATGCAGTCAAGCTGCTGGAAAATAATTCCATGAAAATCAAAAAATAAATAGATAAGTACTCTTTGATCATTCCCATATTGATTTCAATTTAAGAGCCACCGGTATACAGCTGTTTCAGCCTATTGGGCATCGTCAGTACCGGGCAGGCGGTCCTCGATTGAAGACAAAATGAGAAAAAACCAAGAAAGTACTTGATAAAAATAGCTGCGTAAACGCAAGCGAAACATAAGTGGAACCACCTATTGGTGTGACACCCAAGTCAACTTGCCAAGTTTTTATGTCAGTGTTGGTGGTTTGACCAATCAACCGACAACTGCAGTAGCAGAAATTTGGGAAGCTAACCTGAAATGCCATCGGAAAACGAATCCACATGTTTCTAGAAATGATATGAAATCTAGAAAGGTTAATGCAGTCAAGCTGCTGGAAAATAATTCCATGAAAATCAAAAAATAAATAGATAAGTACTCTTTGATCATTCTCATATTGATTTCAATTTAAGAGCCACCGGTATACAGCTGTTTCAGCCTATTGGGCATCGTCAGTACCGGGCAGGCGGTCCTCGATTGAAGACAAAATGAGAAAAAACCAAGAAAGTACTTGATAAAAATAGCTGCGTAAACGCAAGCGAAACATAAGTGGAACCACCTATTGGTGTGACACCCAAGTCAACTTGCCAAGTTTTTATGTCAGTGTTGGTGGTTTGACCAATCAACCGACAACTGCAGTAGCAGAAATTTGGAAGCTAACCTGAAATGCCATCGGAAAACGAATCCACATGTTTCTAGAAATGATATGAAATCTAGAAAGGTTAATGCAGTCAAGCTGCTGGAAAATAATTCCATGAAAATCAAAAAATAAATAGATAAGTACTCTTTGATCATTCCCATATTGATTTCAATTTAAGAGCCACCGGTATACAGCTGTTTCAGCCTATTGGGCATCGTCAGTACCGGGCAGGCGGTCCTCGATTGAAGACAAAATGAGAAAAAACCAAGAAAGTACTTGATAAAAATAGCTGCGTAAACGCAAGCGAAACATAAGTGGAACCACCTATTGGTGTGACACCCAAGTCAACTTGCCAAGTTTTTATGTCAGTGTTGGTGGTTTGACCAATCAACCGACAACTGCAGTAGCAGAAATTTGGAAGCTAACCTGAAATGCCATCGGAAAACGAATCCACATGTTTCTAGAAATGATATGAAATCTAGAAAGGTTAATGCAGTCAAGCTGCTGGAAAATAATTCCATGAAAATCAAAAAATAAATAGATAAGTACTCTTTGATCATTCCCATATTGATTTCAATTTAAGAGCCACCGGTATACAGCTGTTTCAGCCTATTGGGCATCGTCAGTACCGGCAGGCGGTCCTCGATTGAAGACAAAATGAGAAAAAACCAAGAAAGTACTTGATAAAAATAGCTGCGTAAACGCAAGCGAAACATAAGTGGAACCACCTATTGGTGTGACACCCAAGTCAACTTGCCAAGTTTTTATGTCAGTGTTGGTGGTTTGACCAATCAACCGACAACTGCAGTAGCAGAAATTTGGGAAGCTAACCTGAAATGCCATCGGAAAACGAATCCACATGTTTCTAGAAATGATATGAAATCTAGAAAGGTTAATGCAGTCAAGCTGCTGGAAAATAATTCCATGAAAATCAAAAAATAAATAGATAAGTACTCTTTGATCATTCCCATATTGATTTCAATTTAAGAGCCATCGGTATACAGCTGTTTCAGCCTATTGGGCATCGTCAGTACCGGGCAGGCGGTCCTCGATTGAAGACAAAATGAGAAAAAACCAAGAAAGTACTTGATAAAAATAGCTGCGTAAACGCAAGCGAAACATAAGTGGAACCACCTATTGGTGTGACACCCAAGTCAACTTGCCAAGTTTTTATGTCAGTGTTGGTGGTTTGACCAATCAACCGACAACTGCAGTAGCAGAAATTTGGGAAGCTAACCTGAAATGCCATCGGAAAACGAATCCACATGTTTCTAGAAATGATATGAAATCTAGAAAGGTTAATGCAGTCAAGCTGCTGGAAAATAATTCCATGAAAATCAAAAAATAAATAGATAAGTACTCTTTGATCATTCCCATATTGATTTCAATTTAAGAGCCACCGGTATACAGCTGTTTCAGCCTATTGGGCATCGTCAGTACCGGGCAGGCGGTCCTCGATTGAAGACAAAATGAGAAAAAACCAAGAAAGTACTTGATAAAAATAGCTGCGTAAACGCAAGCGAAACATAAGTGGAACCACCTATTGGTGTGACACCCAAGTCAACTTGCCAAGTTTTTATGTCAGTGTTGGTGGTTTGACCAATCAACCGACAACTGCAGTAGCAGAAATTTGGGAAGCTAACCTGAAATGCCATCGGAAAACGAATCCACATGTTTCTAGAAATGATATGAAATCTAGAAAGGTTAATGCAGTCAAGCTGCTGGAAAATAATTCCATGAAAATCAAAAAATAAATAGATAAGTACTCTTTGATCATTCCCATATTGATTTCAATTTAAGAGCCACCGGTATACAGCTGTTTCAGCCTATTGGGCATCGTCAGTACCGGGCAGGCGGTCCTCGATTGAAGACAAAATGAGAAAAAACCAAGAAAGTACTTGATAAAAATAGCTGCGTAAACGCAAGCGAAACATAAGTGGAACCACCTATTGGTGTGACACCCAAGTCAACTTGCCTGCCCGGTACTGACGATGCCCAATAGGCTGAAACAGCTGTATACCGGTGGCTCTTAAATTGAAATCAATATGGGAATGATCAAAGAGTACTTATCTATTTATTTTTTGATTTTCATGGAATTATTTTCCAGCAGCTTGACTGCATTAACCTTTCTAGATTTCATATCATTTCTAGAAACATGTGGATTCGTTTTCCGATGGCATTTCAGGTTAGCTTCCCAAATTTCTGCTACTGCAGTTGTCGGTTGATTGGTCAAACCACCAACACTGACATAAAAACTTGGCAAGTTGACTTGGGTGTCACACCAATAGGTGGTTCCACTTATGTTTCGCTTGCGTTTACGCAGCTATTTTTATCAAGTACTTTCTTGGTTTTTTCTCATTTTGTCTTCAATCGAGGACCGCCTGCCCGGTACTGACGATGCCCAATAGGCTGAAACAGCTGTATACCGGTGGCTCTTAAATTGAAATCAATATGGGAATGATCAAAGAGTACTTATCTATTTATTTTTTGATTTTCATGGAATTATTTTCCAGCAGCTTGACTGCATTAACCTTTCTAGATTTCATATCATTTCTAGAAACATGTGGATTCGTTTTCCGATGGCATTTCAGGTTAGCTTCCCAAATTTCTGCTACTGCAGTTGTCGGTTGATTGGTCAAACCACCAACACTGACATAAAAACTTGGCAAGTTGACTTGGGTGTCACACCAATAGGTGGTTCCACTTATGTTTCGCTTGCGTTTACGCAGCTATTTTTATCAAGTACTTTCTTGGTTTTTTCTCATTTTGTCTTCAATCGAGGACCGCCTGCCGGTACTGACGATGCCCAATAGGCTGAAACAGCTGTATACCGGTGGCTCTTAAATTGAAATCAATATGGGAATGATCAAAGAGTACTTATCTATTTATTTTTTGATTTTCATGGAATTATTTTCCAGCAGCTTGACTGCATTAACCTTTCTAGATTTCATATCATTTCTAGAAACATGTGGATTCGTTTTCCGATGGCATTTCAGGTTAGCTTCCCAAATTTCTGCTACTGCAGTTGTCGGTTGATTGGTCAAACCACCAACACTGACATAAAAACTTGGCAAGTTGACTTGGGTGTCACACCAATAGGTGGTTCCACTTATGTTTCGCTTGCGTTTACGCAGCTATTTTTATCAAGTACTTTCTTGGTTTTTTCTCATTTTGTCTTCAATCGAGGACCGCCTGCCCGGTACTGACGATGCCCAATAGGCTGAAACAGCTGTATACCGGTGGCTCTTAAATTGAAATCAATATGGGAATGATCAAAGAGTACTTATCTATTTATTTTTTGATTTTCATGGAATTATTTTCCAGCAGCTTGACTGCATTAACCTTTCTAGATTTCATATCATTTCTAGAAACATGTGGATTCGTTTTCCGATGGCATTTCAGGTTAGCTTCCCAAATTTCTGCTACTGCAGTTGTCGGTTGATTGGTCAAACCACCAACACTGACATAAAAACTTGGCAAGTTGACTTGGGTGTCACACCAATAGGTGGTTCCACTTATGTTTCGCTTGCGTTTACGCAGCTATTTTTATCAAGTACTTTCTTGGTTTTTTCTCATTTTGTCTTCAATCGAGGACCGCCTGCCCGGTACTGACGATGCCCAATAGGCTGAAACAGCTGTATACCGGTGGCTCTTAAATTGAAATCAATATGGGAATGATCAAAGAGTACTTATCTATTTATTTTTTGATTTTCATGGAATTATTTTCCAGCAGCTTGACTGCATTAACCTTTCTAGATTTCATATCATTTCTAGAAACATGTGGATTCGTTTTCCGATGGCATTTCAGGTTAGCTTCCCAAATTTCTGCTACTGCAGTTGTCGGTTGATTGGTCAAACCACCAACACTGACATAAAAACTTGGCAAGTTGACTTGGGTGTCACACCAATAGGTGGTTCCACTTATGTTTCGCTTGCGTTTACGCAGCTATTTTTATCAAGTACTTTCTTGGTTTTTTCTCATTTTGTCTTCAATCGAGGACCGCCTGCCGGTACTGACGATGCCCAATAGGCTGAAACAGCTGTATACCGGTGGCTCTTAAATTGAAATCAATATGGGAATGATCAAAGAGTACTTATCTATTTATTTTTTGATTTTCATGGAATTATTTTCCAGCAGCTTGACTGCATTAACCTTTCTAGATTTCATATCATTTCTAGAAACATGTGGATTCGTTTTCCGATGGCATTTCAGGTTAGCTTCCCAAATTTCTGCTACTGCAGTTGTCGGTTGATTGGTCAAACCACCAACACTGACATAAAAACTTGGCAAGTTGACTTGGGTGTCACACCAATAGGTGGTTCCACTTATGTTTCGCTTGCGTTTACGCAGCTATTTTTATCAAGTACTTTCTTGGTTTTTTCTCATTTTGTCTTCAATCGAGGACCGCCTGCCCGGTACTGACGATGCCCAATAGGCTGAAACAGCTGTATACCGGTGGCTCTTAAATTGAAATCAATATGGGAATGATCAAAGAGTACTTATCTATTTATTTTTTGATTTTCATGGAATTATTTTCCAGCAGCTTGACTGCATTAACCTTTCTAGATTTCATATCATTTCTAGAAACATGTGGATTCGTTTTCCGATGGCATTTCAGGTTAGCTTCCCAAATTTCTGCTACTGCAGTTGTCGGTTGATTGGTCAAACCACCAACACTGACATAAAAACTTGGCAAGTTGACTTGGGTGTCACACCAATAGGTGGTTCCACTTATGTTTCGCTTGCGTTTACGCAGCTATTTTTATCAAGTACTTTCTTGGTTTTTTCTCATTTTGTCTTCAATCGAGGACCGCCTGCCCGGTACTGACGATGCCCAATAGGCTGAAACAGCTGTATACCGGTGGCTCTTAAATTGAAATCAATATGGAATGATCAAAGAGTACTTATCTATTTATTTTTTGATTTTCATGGAATTATTTTCCAGCAGCTTGACTGCATTAACCTTTCTAGATTTCATATCATTTCTAGAAACATGTGGATTCGTTTTCCGATGGCATTTCAGGTTAGCTTCCCAAATTTCTGCTACTGCAGTTGTCGGTTGATTGGTCAAACCACCAACACTGACATAAAAACTTGGCAAGTTGACTTGGGTGTCACACCAATAGGTGGTTCCACTTATGTTTCGCTTGCGTTTACGCAGCTATTTTTATCAAGTACTTTCTTGGTTTTTTCTCATTTTGTCTTCAATCGAGGACCGCCTGCCCGGTACTGACGATGCCCAATAGGCTGAAACAGCTGTATACCGGTGGCTCTTAAATTGAAATCAATATGGGAATGATCAAAGAGTACTTATCTATTTATTTTTTGATTTTCATGGAATTATTTTCCAGCAGCTTGACTGCATTAACCTTTCTAGATTTTATATATATATATATATATATATATATATATATATATATATATATAATATATATATATATATAATTGATAGTGTAACGACCGTATGTATGTATAGAATAGTAGTTTTTCGGGGATTCGGTCTGATTAGAATAAATATTTACTCTTTTTAGCTGCCCGAGCTTTCGCTAATGTTTATTAGCTTTATCGAGGGCTGTGCTATTTGAGAATATTCAATTTGAAAATTTCAATTTTGAAAGAAGTCTTCAACATCATTCAATGTCAAAAAGTTGTCATTTTGATGTTGAAGACTTTTTTCAAAATTGAAATTTTCAAATTGAATATTCTCAAATAGCACAGCCCTCGATAAAGCTAATAAACATTAGCGAAAGCTCGGGCAGCTAAAAAGAGTAAATATTTATTCTAATCAGACCGAATCCCCGAAAAACTACTATTCTATATATATATATATATATATATATATATATATATATATATATATATATATATATATATATATATATATATATATATTATCATCATATATATATATATATATATATATATATATATATATATATATATATATATATATATATATATATATATGTACTCTTCGAAACTACAAGAGAATTGCTCCGAATTCTTCGGGTTCTTGTTGAATACTTTTCCTGAGCAAAAAAATAGCAGAAGCAATACTCCTGACTGCTCTGTCTATCTAGTTTTGTGTTCGTAGATCTTTTGCTGGAAAAATCATCACTTCTTAACTTTGTAGTAAATGTTCAAGAGGTAGCAAAAACGTATGTGATTTTCCGAAACTTCAGCTAGCGTTTCCTCGTATGACTGATAACCAGTTCGTGCAAAGCTTATTGGTGAATCATCTGAAAATCGAACTTTCACCGGGTGGTGATCAACTGTATTGACAAACATGCGCCAAACTATTTGACTATTATAAGAAAACAAGTATAGCTGAGGCACCAGTCAATCTAGTAATAACACTGATAATCTTCAAACATGACTCAAACTCTGACGGAAGCACCAAACAATTTGGAAGGTTCGAAATAGATGAACACTTCAACCTAGCAGACTACTATTGTAATCTTCATGCAGTCATTGTTCACTGTGGTTCTGGCGTTGAATCTGGTCATTATTAAGCACTGGTCATGAAATGAGAGTTTAACGATAGTCGTGTCACTAAGTGTTCTGGCGACGTCTTGAATTCATTGGAACCTCTGTACATTGGCAGATCAAGATCTTCAGATGATGTGATGTTGCAGGTTTTTCGGGTTTTCCTGTACATACCTACGAAATAACCAATTGAAGATTTTGTTAACAAATAACCTTTTCTCACATTATCGTATTGATGTACATAAAATTCAAGTAATAACCTGAGCATTTCTCAAGTAAAACATTTCAATATTGAATATTCCAAATCATCACTTCTGTTAGGCGTCCCGAAACGCATACGTTTTTTTTTTATAAATGAAACAATATCCGTCCAGAACGATATACATGTATGTTAGAAGTACGCGACACAATCTAGATGCCTATTTCTCCAAAGTTCAGTTCGAACACCTTGAACTATAAAATTTGGGATAGACTGTCACCCTCCATAAAGACAAAAACTTGACGGATATATGAAATACTTTCCTTTGAAAAAATATTGACAAGTTCTTATACTGTCATGCCTACACAGTTTTCGATAACGGTTCTGCTTCAGTTTGGCCACTCTATATATATATTACTTCGAACTCATCTCTCACTGCTCTTTCATTCACATACTAACATCATCATTTTATACTCGTTTGTATGAAATTGTAGTACTCGATAAAGAAATTATGAAATCTAATGAACGTTAACGAACAACGACAATACCTCCACCTTCTTGTTCCCGACAAGAGTTTGTTTAATAACATGGAGAACGATCGTTCATTGTTCTATTGTTGTCATTAACAAAACAGACTTTCTAAGTAAGATGATGCTGCATCGAGTCTGGTTCATTGTTTGAAATTATGCTGCACTGAACTTCTTAATGCAATCGATATTAATTACGATAAACTGTGAAATTTCCTTGACTATCTAGATTTTTGATAAGGATTCACTTAAACTTTTCGAATTAAGTCTTCCGTTTCCAGTAATATAATTTGGTTTTGATTACCATTTGTACATATAATTTGAATATTAATCATTTTGTATTTGATGTTTTCCAGTTCCTTCCAGACCAATTTTTCAGTTACCAGTTCCACATTTTATGTTAATTTTAAATGAATATCGTTACAAAATTTCATAATAATCAGGTTCATTCAGTCATATTGGGGAATTGAACAAATAATTAATTCACCATGAAAACTTCAAAATAATCAAACAGAAACATAACTCAAACGTTAGTGACCGTTTTGCATAAAATTTTACAAGAGTAAAAATGAATATTTGAAGGCAAGCTTGAGTCTCAATTCATCAGTATTGTTGAAGGTATTGTTGATGCTCTGCATCACTCAGTCAAGAAGTGCCAGCACGGGTATAATTGCTCTTGGTATTCCATAAAAAACCCACCCACTTTGAGTGTTCTTCCGCTACTTCAATATTTTTCATTGCATTTTGAAAAAAACACATTTTCCATGTTCTACTCTAGACGGTTCGATAATTTGAATTATTATATTTTGAGACACCCTGTACATATTGAGGTCATATTTTTTTCTTGAATCCGATTTTCCATTCATAATTATTATAATACCATTATTTTTCACGCCGATGTATTTTGAGACACCCTGTACATGTTTATTTCCTAAACGATGAGACACCCTGTATGGTACCCATGTTTTTTTTCTATTACGTGGGCGATCATGGTTTTTCTTTAATGCCCATGGCCATGTTTTTTTTCTTTATTCCAATTTTTCATGCATTATTATCATTATACCATTATTTTCCACGCTGACTTATTTGAGACACCCCGTACATGTATTTTTCTTGAACGATGAGACACCCTGCATGGCACCCATGTTTTTTTTTATTACGTTGGCTGACATGTTTTTTTCTTCAACGACCGTGGCCATGTTTTTTTCCCCAATCCGATTTTTCGTTCATTATTAATATTCCACCGTTATTTTTGTAATTCCACCACACCGTTATCTGTCAAATGAATCTACTCGATGCTCATTCCATCCTTCTATGCATCGATCACGTCGCACACCCCTCTTTCCCACTTACTACCGTAAGTACGTTGTACCACAGAACTATCTTACCCCCTCTACTGTTGATTCAATTGTTCAAATTATGAAAGTAATGAACGTTTCGTACCATACAGTACGGAGAAACAGTGATGAAAAGGTAATATTCATATGTAAACACGCCCGTTTATTTCCAGGGGGATTCCAATTGGAATATCTAAAATTTATTCCTTATGACACATCAACAACATAAAACGAACCTACATACAAAAGTTCAACCTTAGAAAGTATTTATAGCGGTACGGAGGAACAGTGATGAAAAGGTGATTTTCATATGTAAACGCGCTCCATTCACCCCCACGGAGGACACCCTAGTTGAAATATTTGAAAATTCATTCTTAGTGCGCATTTAAGACCTAAGAGGCACCTTTATACCATATTTCAGCTTTATGGGACTTACCAGTACGGAGAAATGAAGATAAATGAGTGTTAAGTGAGTGACTTTCGCATTTATAAATACTTAAAGATTTTCTTCGTAATCTTAGATGTGTTCTCAATCATGACCATGTCTGTTTATTTTTGAAGTCTGTATGTTTGTATACTGCAATTTAAAACATTTTAAAACTGATACCCAAGTGCATTTAGTCAATACAAAACAAGATAATAATCTACATGTCCTTTTCAATTCGCCATCAATAATTGACCAGATGATTTTTAATAAATTATCAATGAATATAAAATCTATTCCTGAACTGAGATTATTCAAATTAGCATTGAAATACTCTTCATTGAATCTGGTTTTTTATTCTGTAGAAGAATATTTTTTGCACTGATTTCAGACTCCACAGATATATGTGGAATTGGCCGCGGTGGTAGTGCGCCCGACTCACGATCGGAAGGTCGTGGGTTCGATTCCCGCCTCGACCAGATATTTTTCTCGAGAGGATTTATCTGGTTGAAGCTGGAATGATTCTGCAACCGTGTTGGGAATCACACGTTGAAAGGTAAGACCTCGTCAGTCCTTAGCTCGCACAAGTTCCTCAACTTCTGAGAGAGAGTTGTCGTTCGTATGGGGGCGACAGCTGATTAACAGAAAAACAGATTTTAAACAGACAGATATGTATGTTCTTCTTTAGCGATGTGAATGTTGTAGACTGAAATTTAGGCTAGGTATTATCTTACTTTTAGGACATCCTAACTTTATATAAATTATTCTGTCATAGAGAAAATAAAATCTCACTTACCTAATGCCTTACTTACTTACTTCAAGCCTGATAAAAACAATAGATAAGCCCAATAGGGTGCAAGTATCATCTAAAATGGAAAGAAAATGAAACCCACAACTGACAAAATGATATCAAGTTATCATGGTGTAGTTGTCATTGGGGTATTGAGCTCAATTGTTATACATGAGGTGAATTTAACATAATCTAGGAATGATGCTACCAACTTGGTTGGCGAAACAAGCATCGAGATGCTGTTTACGCTTAAAGTTCCAATACACTTATCCAATGTACACTTCTCAGTAAACCTAATCATCAAAGGCAATTCTTCATCATCAGATCAGGTTATTTCGAGCGCCACTTCATTTCGTTTTTCATTACTTTGTCCATCCATTTCGAATGTACATTGGTCGCTAATGAAGCTTACCAGCTTACCATAGTGAGAGCGATCTTCTCAAGTAGTTATATGAGAATCAAGTGGAAGAGTTGCGGAGTGATATTGAAAAGAAGAAGAGAGCAATGTTATATATCAGAAACTTGTTTAATTCTCTCATAGTAACAACATATTGGCACGTCACCACCGTGTAACGAGAGACTATTTACGTCTAAGGTTCCAATGTACTTATCCAATGTACACTTCCCAGTGAACCTTATCATCAAAGGCAATTTTCCATCATCAGATCAGGTTGTTCCGAGCACCGTTTCATTTCTTTGTCCACCGTGAAGGAAGGCCAGCTCAGCACAGTGATAGCGATCTTCTCAAGTAGTTATATCAGAATCAAGTGGAAGAGTTGTGAAGTGATATTGAAAAGAAGAAGCGAGCAATGTTATATATCAGGAACTTGTTTCATTCTCTCATAGTAACAACAGATTGGCACGTCACCACCATGACAACGTGTACCGTGCTTTGAAATAGTAGACATGCAAAAGAAATTCCGGAAACGTTCATATGTTGTAAATATTAGCAGCTGCTCTAGAAATCACGTAGATCAATTCGGAGAGCAGTGAAATTTGAAGATTCCGTTTCCCAGTTGAATTTTGAGATACTAATTACATTGTTAGACTTGATTGAACAAACCACCCATAAAGAATCCACACAAAGATATACCAATATATTTTTGTTCATTTACAATACTGATTGATTTAATTTGAGTAGAATAAGTAAAGGAAAATAAATAATTGACTCACTTCAGAGAAATTCACCCATAATTTTTCAAAGTCTGTTTTCATTTACACTCCAATGGATTTTAGGTAGTAAATATCAGGTATCTCAAAACTTAGTACCGCACTTTATGTGGTCACTTATTTTTCTGATTTTCATACCAGTCAACCGTACATTCTGGAATTTTTCAGCTACGTCAGTTGACTATTTGATTGACTGTTTGTCAAAGAAAATATTGTCTCACACATTTGTGTCTTACCCTTTCTAGGCTACAAATTACAAGGAAAATTCAATTCTATAAGTAGTAGGTCAAATCATATCAAATACTCCACCGACTCCTTTCTTGGAATTGAATTCAATTTGAAAATTCAGGATGATTATTTCATTTCATGGCAGTCCATTACAATTCTCCCAAGTGATTACTAAGCGTTGGCGTTGCTTATACCATAGTTCTATGTACCGAAGAAGGAACTGTTCCCTCGAGACCTGAATTTTTAATAACGATTTATTGGTATTGTATTGCGACTTCTTCTCAGGAAATTCATGAATGATTGATAAATGTTGGTATTCTACGCTGAATCTCACAAAGTCTGGAGTATTCAATGTATGGAGTAATCAGGTTTATTTGCCGTCATCAGAAATATGTTTTGTGGGGCTATTTCTCCATCTGTACAGCCCGCAAGAATCACTAGGTGAAGTAACATCAATTTGATATAAACTTTCTTTGCAATAATCCTTCGAAAAAACTTGCTGTGATCACAATAGAAAACTTACATAAAAATTTAATCACGAAAATTACATTGAGAATCAAAAGATATCATTGTCATAAACCCTTTATTGCAAAAAAACTATTTTTCAAATTCTATAGTAACAATTGAAGTTTTCTAAAAATTTAAATTTCATCACGTGACCAAAAACGTCCAGTCATTGGATGTGGCGTCATACTGTATTTCGCCAGTCGCCATTTCATTCATGTTGAACTGTTTGCGTTTGGTAGTTCGAAGTTTCTGTTGTTTATTGTGATATTTTTGTACAAATCTGTGATTTTTTCTATATTTAGGTAATTTCACACAGTAGATATTATTTACAATTAAGTGTGTATATTTGAACAAACATAACCACGACGGATTTACAAAATGTCAATCCGATAATCTGCCAGTTGTTGATATGTTTATGGCAGCGAAGTTCATTAAAGAAGCTGACATTTTTCTCTTGGTGAAGTACGCGGAATTAAAATAGACAAGTAAGTACAATTATTATTTGTTGTGAGTTTATTCACTATGTATAAATTTTATGTACCTCTATAATGAAAAATTAATACTCGTATACTTGTAAAGACGGGTAGAAGTAGATGATATATTTTATATATACAATATGAAGCAATGCCATTGTATTTGTTCACATCAAAAGTATAAAAATATATATTATATATATTATCAAAAAAACAGATAATTGTTTCATAACAGAACCTAGCCTAATTGAATTTGTATGGGTTGAATTGTGTCTGTGACGTTAGTCTTGATGAGCTTTATGATTAATCTTTATTGTAATATTCAATTAGGTTTTTTAATTTTTCAATATTTCTAGCCTGAACGCAGTTATTTCACAAATCAGATAAATAATGATATGTGAATACTTACATCAAAATGGTCTTCACATACATGAAGAGCTTTGCTGTTATGTGAAATTTAATTTTCATTCCTTCTGCATTTATTAACCATTTTGTTCGACGATTACAATCATCTTCAGGTATTCTCATAAATATTTCAATGGGTTTTTTTTTATGAAAGTATTTGTGCACAAAGGCACAGTGCAATATTTGTAATATTGTTTGAGTTCCATTGCCTTTAAAACACAAACAAAGCTGATGCAGGGTCAACACAAATCACGAAACAATACAACTTAATAATACCAATTTATTGAAAAAACAGAACCTCATCATATTTTACACAAAAGCGTTCTGCTGCAGTTGCATGAATAAGTAGATTTGAACGGCAGTCACAGCCTGTGTCATATGCGTGCGCCCGGATTGATACAGTATGACGTCATGACAGTTCGCGCCTTTGAGCGCTTGTTCAAATTGGTTTTTCAACGCAAGAAACTTTTTTTATATATTTTATAAACTGACTATTGATATTTCACTGCTCAAATTTTGCAGTAGTTAAGAGTTATCATAGCAGAACACATTTACGATGTAAAAAAATCTGTTCGTTATTATATTGTTATATATAGTTAACTATGAGAACGTAATAAAAGCAAAATTGTGAAATACCTCCCAACTCTCTCTTCTATAGGCAGTATCATCGAGTACGACAAATGACATAAATAGAACATTTTTCCTTGTGGAGAATACAGAAATTCATAAGGTGAACTGAAAAGTTTGACATTTCTACACTTGGTTGGAATTCTCCATTACAATTTTTATAATTTTCAGGTTGTTGAACTTGGGAATGCCCTAGAAATGTAAATTGAAAGCTCTGAGACATAGTTGAATATACAACTTTCAAACAATTCACTATTTATATCCGTCTTGGAACAACTTCGTCGGTGCCAGAAAATTAACAATATCACTATATATCATAAAATTGTGGGTCTATATATATATATATAAATAAAGTGATTCAAGAGACGTTTGTTTCATGTGTACCTTTGTGCATAGCTGGGCAGATTTCACCTTCTAAAATGCTGACTGGAACCCTTCAATATATAACAAAACAATTCACTACATATCATTCTTCTTTTGAAGGCCTCGTTTCATGTTTGAGAAAATAATACATTCCATAAAATCAAACACGTTATTTACCTTACTCATTTCATGCACATTATAATTGTCTTTCACACCATACAATTTATAGACCAGTATATAGTTGATATTTTGAATATACTTTAGTTCAAGCGAATTTCATCAAAGGTCATCATTATCAGTATACGATACTATAACAGGTAAAAAAATGCAGGGATAGATGTTTTGATACTAGTGCGAAGCCAGGGCGTGTCGTTATTTTGTAATATTTGTTCTTGAGTAAAATTGCTTCCATCACAAAAAGTTGAATATTTCAAATTCTGTTTTGGAGTGAGTAATATATTCAGAGCGTTGAAATGTCGTCAGTCGTACTGAATATTTTTTACTATTAGTGAAAAATATTATTCAATTTCAAATATTTTTTTTAGACTTCGAAATCGAGTTCCTTCATTTGTGATACTATTTTTGGAAAGTTCTATAAAAATATCTTATCGACTCTGTGAAAGTTTGCCTGTTTGGAAAATGAATGTTCACCAACTGGTATTTGGGTATTAAGGTGTTATACAATAACATGTTTATTTTCGAGAAAATAATTTTCTGCTCCATTTTGAGAAAACATCTCCATATGATTATATCACTTGAAGGTATCTACGTTTGAATAATGGATGTTGAAATTTTAGTAAAACATTTCAGTTACAATAGAAACGTTGGTAATGCGCTGGGAATATTGGTCAAACGTAAGACACATGTTCATGAAGGCAATAAAATCGATTTTCTACTATATCACGTAATTTTCTTGCCAGTGGCGTGATTCTGAAGAATGCATTTTTATCTCATGCCAATATGAAATAATATTTTTCCAAATATTATTTTTTTTAGTGAATCTGGTCTGCTGATATTTTTGACGTTGGGTTTTCGCATCTAGAGTTTTTATTTATCAAATTCGTCGTTCGTCAAACAAAACAAATGGAAATGCGAGATATTTCTGGTGATTACACTTTAAAAAGAAACAGTAGTTCTTCAGAATAATAGAGCACAAATCATGTATAGACGCCATCGACACTGATATAAAAACATTCTTTTGAGTTATATTGCGTTATCAAATACCCGCCCAGTTTTCTCAATTATCTTTCGTATAGAATTAGTTACACTTTTATTACATATATCAAAGATATGTTGCTCGGGCAAAGAAGTAACTTTCAGAAACAAACTGGAAGGAAAAGCTTTTTCGAAACTACTTCCATACAAACATTGAATTACACAAAAACAACACTATTTTTTCCAATAATTCGTTATAAAATTGAATCAGTGATATCGAATTATTTTCCAAAATATACTCCTTTCAATATTTTTGAAACCTTCAAAGTAGTGGACGATGAACTTTTTCAATGTCATGCATTTCGTAAAGGGTAATTTTCAGCTATAATATCCCAAGGACATTGATAACTAACGAAATAATTTTATCACAGTTTTCGAAAGCACGTTATTTGGTAACATCCCGACGCCGAAGGCGGAGGGATGTTACCTAAAATAACGTGCTTGAGGAAATTGTGATAAAATTATGAGTTATTTATCAATGTTCGAGGGATATTCGGTGAGAAAATTTTTTGCAATTCGAACAAAATTATTTATTGAACACACAGTTATTAAAAGAACAATTCGTATAATGATATTCCGTTGATCTTGCTGTATTTGCCTCGGTTACTGCATAGGTGTTTCCACGCATACTATTGATTATTTGGTTATGATGTTCCTGATCAATATTCAAATAAGGTTTTATGGAATTTCCATTATTGTGCCCAGTAATTTTCAACAATTGCTGTTCTTGAACTCCACTCTTAGCTAGTTGACTGACTGCAGTTGCTCTATTAGAGTGATTGGTTATTTTCCTCTGTTTCGTATCCAAGCCAATTGCTTCAGCAGAAAACAAATCATCTAAAGGAACAATTCGTTCAGGCCAGTCTCAACACCCTACACAGTAGGTTAATGGACTGACACCTATCAGAAAACAACTACTCCCCTGGCTAATACCACGAAGGGCGTTGGATTATATCCGACAGGTGTCAGTGCAGGATTCTTCACAGAAGTTATTCCTGCATATGCTGTTGGCAATACAACTGCCGCAATAGATTTTCAATTATTGGAACACACTTGCAGACCGGTTTCGGGCTGTTTGGCCACTCGTCAGTGCAAGGTAGTGTATATCATCAACATAAAGTCGATGATTTCCGATAATTGAAAATCGAATTCCGTCAGAGTATCATTCCTCGAACTAAGCTGAAGACTACAACAAACAACAGGTTTGTCGTCGCTCCATCTGCCTGTGAACGAGGTAACCAACTGCATATCCAAATTTGCCCAATTCCTCGTAAAAGGAAAAAATCTTTCACGTATAGTCAGTGGGCATACTTGAAGACTGGCTATAAATCAAATCATCTAAAGGAACAATTCGTTCAGGCCAGTCTCAACACCCTACACAGTAGGTTAATGGACTGACACCTATCAGAAAACAACTACTCCCCTGGCTAATACCACGAAGGGCGTTGGATTATATCCGACAGGTGTCAGTGCAGGATTCTTCACAGAAGTTATTCCTGCATATGCTGTTGGCAATACAACTGCCGCAATAGATTTTCAATTATTGGAACACACTTGCAGACCGGTTTCGGGCTGTTTGGCCACTCGTCAGTGCAAGGTAGTGTATATCATCAACATAAAGTCGATGATTTCCGATAATTGAAAATCGAATTCCGTCAGAGTATCATTCCTCGAACTAAGCTGAAGACTACAACAAACAACAGGTTTGTCGTCGCTCCATCTGCCTGTGAACGAGGTAACCAACTGCATATCCAAATTTGCCCAATTCCTCGTAAAAGGAAAAAATCTTTCACGTATAGTCAGTGGGCATACTTGAAGACTGGCTATAAATCAAATCATCTAAAGGAACAATTCGTTCAGGCCAGTCTCAACACCCTACACAGTAGGTTAATGGACTGACACCTATCAGAAAACAACTACTCCCCTGGCTAATACCACGAAGGGCGTTGGATTATATCCGACAGGTGTCAGTGCAGGATTCTTCACAGAAGTTATTCCTGCATATGCTGTTGGCAATACAACTGCCGCAATAGATTTTCAATTATTGGAACACACTTGCAGACCGGTTTCGGGCTGTTTGGCCACTCGTCAGTGCAAGGTAGTGTATATCATCAACATAAAGTCGATGATTTCCGATAATTGAAAATCGAATTCCGTCAGAGTATCATTCCTCGAACTAAGCTGAAGACTACAACAAACAACAGGTTTGTCGTCGCTCCATCTGCCTGTGAACGAGGTAACCAACTGCATATCCAAATTTGCCCAATTCCTCGTAAAAGGAAAAAATCTTTCACGTATAGTCAGTGGGCATACTTGAAGACTGGCTATAAATCAAATCATCTAAAGGAACAATTCGTTCAGGCCAGTCTCAACACCCTACACAGTAGGTTAATGGACTGACACCTATCAGAAAACAACTACTCCCCTGGCTAATACCACGAAGGGCGTTGGATTATATCCGACAGGTGTCAGTGCAGGATTCTTCACAGAAGTTATTCCTGCATATGCTGTTGGCAATACAACTGCCGCAATAGATTTTCAATTATTGGAACACACTTGCAGACCGGTTTCGGGCTGTTTGGCCACTCGTCAGTGCAAGGTAGTGTATATCATCAACATAAAGTCGATGATTTCCGATAATTGAAAATCGAATTCCGTCAGAGTATCATTCCTCGAACTAAGCTGAAGACTACAACAAACAACAGGTTTGTCGTCGCTCCATCTGCCTGTGAACGAGGTAACCAACTGCATATCCAAATTTGCCCAATTCCTCGTAAAAGGAAAAAATCTTTCACGTATAGTCAGTGGGCATACTTGAAGACTGGCTATAAATCAAATCATCTAAAGGAACAATTCGTTCAGGCCAGTCTCAACACCCTACACAGTAGGTTAATGGACTGACACCTATCAGAAAACAACTACTCCCCTGGCTAATACCACGAAGGGCGTTGGATTATATCCGACAGGTGTCAGTGCAGGATTCTTCACAGAAGTTATTCCTGCATATGCTGTTGGCAATACAACTGCCGCAATAGATTTTCAATTATTGGAACACACTTGCAGACCGGTTTCGGGCTGTTTGGCCACTCGTCAGTGCAAGGTAGTGTATATCATCAACATAAAGTCGATGATTTCCGATAATTGAAAATCGAATTCCGTCAGAGTATCATTCCTCGAACTAAGCTGAAGACTACAACAAACAACAGGTTTGTCGTCGCTCCATCTGCCTGTGAACGAGGTAACCAACTGCATATCCAAATTTGCCCAATTCCTCGTAAAAGGAAAAAATCTTTCACGAATAGTCAGTGGGCATACTTGAAGACTGGCTATAAATCAAATCATCTAAAGGAACAATTCGTTCAGGCCAGTCTCAACACCCTACACAGTAGGTTAATGGACTGACACCTATCAGAAAACAACTACTCCCCTGGCTAATACCACGAAGGGCGTTGGATTATATCCGACAGGTGTCAGTGCAGGATTCTTCACAGAAGTTATTCCTGCATATGCTGTTGGCCTGAACGAATTGTTCCTTTAGATGATTTGATTTATAGCCAGTCTTCAAGTATGCCCACTGACTATACGTGAAAGATTTTTTCCTTTTACGAGGAATTGGGCAAATTTGGATATGCAGTTGGTTACCTCGTTCACAGGCAGATGGAGCGACGACAAACCTGTTGTTTGTTGTAGTCTTCAGCTTAGTTCGAGGAATGATACTCTGACGGAATTCGATTTTCAATTATCGGAAATCATCGACTTTATGTTGATGATATACACTACCTTGCACTGACGAGTGGCCAAACAGCCCGAAACCGGTCTGCAAGTGTGTTCCAATAATTGAAAATCTATTGCGGCAGTTGTATTGCCAACAGCATATGCAGGAATAACTTCTGTGAAGAATCCTGCACTGACACCTGTCGGATATAATCCAACGCCCTTCGTGGTATTAGCCAGGGGAGTAGTTGTTTTCTGATAGGTGTCAGTCCATTAACCTACTGTGTAGGGTGTTGAGACTGGCCTGAACGAATTGTTCCTTTAGATGATTTGATTTATAGCCAGTCTTCAAGTATGCCCACTGACTATACGTGAAAGATTTTTTCCTTTTACGAGGAATTGGGCAAATTTGGATATGCAGTTGGTTACCTCGTTCACAGGCAGATGGAGCGACGACAAACCTGTTGTTTGTTGTAGTCTTCAGCTTAGTTCGAGGAATGATACTCTGACGGAATTCGATTTTCAATTATCGGAAATCATCGACTTTATGTTGATGATATACACTACCTTGCACTGACGAGTGGCCAAACAGCCCGAAACCGGTCTGCAAGTGTGTTCCAATAATTGAAAATCTATTGCGGCAGTTGTATTGCCAACAGCATATGCAGGAATAACTTCTGTGAAGAATCCTGCACTGACACCTGTCGGATATAATCCAACGCCCTTCGTGGTATTAGCCAGGGGAGTAGTTGTTTTCTGATAGGTGTCAGTCCATTAACCTACTGTGTAGGGTGTTGAGACTGGCCTGAACGAATTGTTCCTTTAGATGATTTGATTTATAGCCAGTCTTCAAGTATGCCCACTGACTATACGTGAAAGATTTTTTCCTTTTACGAGGAATTGGGCAAATTTGGATATGCAGTTGGTTACCTCGTTCACAGGCAGATGGAGCGACGACAAACCTGTTGTTTGTTGTAGTCTTCAGCTTAGTTCGAGGAATGATACTCTGACGGAATTCGATTTTCAATTATCGGAAATCATCGACTTTATGTTGATGATATACACTACCTTGCACTGACGAGTGGCCAAACAGCCCGAAACCGGTCTGCAAGTGTGTTCCAATAATTGAAAATCTATTGCGGCAGTTGTATTGCCAACAGCATATGCAGGAATAACTTCTGTGAAGAATCCTGCACTGACACCTGTCGGATATAATCCAACGCCCTTCGTGGTATTAGCCAGGGGAGTAGTTGTTTTCTGATAGGTGTCAGTCCATTAACCTACTGTGTAGGGTGTTGAGACTGGCCTGAACGAATTGTTCCTTTAGATGATTTGATTTATAGCCAGTCTTCAAGTATGCCCACTGACTATACGCTTCAGCAGAAGATTTCGTCCATCCGTTGATTATATTTCTACCCAGAGACATATTGTCATACCAGTTATCGCTTCCTGTCTTCCAGTGACGATTTGGCCTTGAAAATAGTCTATTTGTCTTGATATTTGTGCCTCGTTTTGATAATAATTTAATGAATAATCTGACAGGACAAGCATTGTTATCACTATTTTGAACTAACCATTTGCTAGAGGCGCAGTTCTTTGAACCCCCTTGGCAGGTTTTACTGAAAATTGGATTATATTCTATCCTATTAGTTGGAGATCCATTGTTGTCCTTTTCGATATGAAAATAATCAACTAAGCAAGCAGCACCTTCACCACCTCTCCAAGCCAATTCCACCGCTGCTATGTGATAAAATTTGCGTAGGAGTCCTATAGGGGTATTTTCATCCCAAAAGTTTATAATTTTACTAATTTCATTTGAAGTTAATGGTAATGAGCTTGTTTTGCGTTTAGTGGGATCTGTTTGTGAATTTCTTCGTGCTGCGTCGCGTGCATTCCGCGCTTGTTTGAATGCAACACTTTTAAAGGGGTCTAGCATGATATTATACTCCTTGTAATACTTTTCTTGTAATAATTTGCTTGTTATATTCCATACGGTTTTAACAGTAGCCTCCTTAAACTCTGTGCTATTTTTTTTTCTCATATTAATCGCCCAATCCTTGAGTATTAATGCAAGCTCTTCGAGAGTACGATTTCCATCCAATTCATATTTTCTGGCGTCACAAACCTCCATAAATATTTTCCAAGTGTATTTTTTACTATTGACAGTATTTTTTGGTGTATTTTCTTCAATGATTTTGTCAATTGCCGCATCATTTTGAACACCAAAGCGAGGAAGTGACATTTTCGAAATAAATTGAATTACTGAAATGTCAAACAACTTTATTGTGTTGGTTGCTTAGCAATGTCATGACATAAGTGATAACTACCCGTGAAAACTATCCATGGGTAGTTATCAGTGTAATGATGGTTTCATTGGTTATTTCGACACACATGACTAGAAATAGACAAATTTGATAGGATAATTTTTTTGGCAAAAAATTTTCATGGTTATTTCCTCAAAATCTTCAACTACGCTGTGGTTATGGAAAACCATTCAATTAGTTATGATCAGGCATACTCATATTGGATAGTCAGAATCAGCATAATGACACTATTGAACGTTTTTGTCATTCGTCTTGGAAAAATGTCGTTCGCACGAAAAGGTTTTCAATTTGTGAATTATTGTAAAATAATTGGAGTGTCTGAACATTCCGCAAATAATTGAAACAGGATTTACGGAGTGAATATTTTCAGAATGATTTGATGATAACATCTTCGCGGATTTGTAATTCAAGTGCAGAACTTCATGTTGCAGCATATCTTTATTAATTTAAAACTTGAATCAGATAAATTTGTAGCAGACGATTTCTATCAAGTCGTAATTGAACAGATAAACCATAACTGCAAGATACTTCTGGCGCCAGTATGCATTATGATATAAATTTTATTTTCATTTAGATTTTTTTTGCTTCAGGTGTTACGTGAGAAAATTCAGATTTCAAATTCTACAGTGAATCTACAATACTTAGTTTTCAGTTTATAATTTGGATATAAGCGACTTGGGTAAAATTAAAAACGGTTTGATGGTAATAATAACAATGATAATGATAATAACATCATTCATTGATTTGAAAGGTTTCACACAACATGAAGATGATAATAATAGGTGAATAAAGAGAAATCGTAATGAGTGCAGAAGCACTTACTTCACATAACAGAAACACTACAATTTCAAGAATTTGGTTAAACACAGATGAAATATAGAGATATAAAGTTGAATCTATGAAATTATAGATAGTAAAAAGAATATATAAGAGTTAAGAGACAGTTTGTGACAATTTCAATTATACAATATAAAATACAATGTAAATTAAAGTAAAACTTTTGAATACATACCTATAAATAATAAAAAAATGGCACAGTAACTGGAACACAATAAAATATATAATATGAATGAAACGATGTAGTGTGTGGTTGGTTTCCTAATTGAAATGATAGAATCATGTATATTGACTTCAAGTATTTTTTCTGTTAACAAAATCGGAAATACTATCCTAGGTTGAGAAAAAATGATTAGTCTTAATTTTTTGAACAAGTGAATCAATTGGAAAGTACGAATCTCCTCAGGAATAGTATTATATAGTTTCAGAGCCAGGTGAGTATATGAGTGTTACAAAATTGATTTTTGTGTCTGGGAAATGACATGATCATTTTTTCTGCGGGTGTTGTATAAGTGTGTCAACAAAGCAAAATTTTTGTTCCCATTATAATGGATGACAATATTATGATAAAAGAATTGTTGCTTCATTGAACAGAGTTTCAGTTGGATAATAAGGCGGTTTCGACAATATACATTTCAGGAACCTGTTTTGGAGAACCTTAAGAAGACGAAGGTGCATATGGTGGCTTCCTCCCTAACAAATGATTCCGTAGCTCAGGTGACTGGTAATAAATTTAATGTAGAAACTGTAGAAATGGAGTAATCACCATTTTGAACAAGTTGGTCCAGCAATTATAATCTTAATAAACTGAAATCTAATGCATATATAAAGTGGTTGACAAGGTTTGTGATTTACTGAAGTCGGCGGACAGATGTCGAAACATTTCTATTCGCAACGTAACACAACATTCCACCGTGTCGCAGACGAAACCTTGAAAAATGTTTTCACGTGGCATCGAACACTGGTCGAAAAACCGTTTCGTTTTCGACACCGTAAAACATTGCGCAACATTCTGAAATGAATATTCCGAGTGTACGACAAACTTGAGCAAGTTTGAGAAGCAGGTGTTGAGTGAAAAATTCTACAAATGATATAAAAGCAGGCTTCGCAAACCTCATTTGTTATCGAAGAAGTGGCAAAATTATTGGTAGTGAAACCATTGAAATGTGATGGTGAACTATCTTGAAAATTCTCTCTTACATTAAGCTTAATGCTAATGAATATGTTTCTGAAAAGATTGATATGTTGAGTGGAGTTGAACCGTTGATTAATTCGATAGAGCCAGGCTTGCATGACCAGGAACATGTTTCGCTGTATAATAGGTTCCTCAAGCATGTCGTGGTTTTTGTAAAATTCATATAATGGAAATCTTGAAGTGAACTGTATCAGTAGTTATTAATATAGATTTTCTATCCAAGTAAGACAGGATGAAATTTCAAGACGCGAAATTACACTGAGTTGAATAAATATGAATTTCAGTTGATGTAGAATTGTCTCTAGAAATGACATTAGTGCTTTTGCTCTAAAACAATATAATTTTATATGCACCATCGTGATGAGGTTATTTCTGGAAACAATATTGAGTTTCTATTGAAAACACTTTCCCAACACCAGAACAAAAATTACGGTATCTTGACGCGCGTTTCGCGTCCTTAGAAGCTCAGATCAGACCTTCTTTGAAGTATTGTTCTCATGTATGCAGTCCCGTCCTTAAGCATACCTCGAAGCTGATGAATTCCATCCGCTTGATTGGAGACACGAACATTACTGAAACATTGATAGTCTGGAACATCGATGAAAGGTTGGGGATTTGCCTCTCTTTTATAGATACTTTCACAGGAGGTGTTCAAGTGACTTGGAACATTTGATTTTACCAAGAGCGATAGATATCAGGAATACGCAACGGACTGTGACTGGTCATCGTTATAAGGTTCAACTCAGTACACCTCGAACTTCACTATTCAAGAATAACTGCGTTCATATGGAATACACTTTCTGAGAACGCTTTTTCAAAGGAATTTATTCTCCAGCGATTCAAAACCAACGTGAATAGTTACTTCCGCACAGGCACCGCTCTTAGAACGCTTCTATGATTTTCCTGTAGAGCTTGTGTTCTTGAAAAAAAGATGAATAGAACCAACTCGCAACTCCAAAACTGGTTTATTTTTATATCTTACAGGGGAATCTTTCCGTTACACATCAAATATTTCGTGAAAGTTCCCGCAAGTTTAAATGAAGTGATTAATGAGATCATGATCATGATCTCTGTTATCTGTTCTGGTGTTGGAAAAGTGTTATCAACAGATTGATTTCACGCCAGAGGTTTCAGTACGAACTATCAATATTGAGTTTTTTTATTCTTTCGAACTTCTATTTAGCCTTAGATTTTTTACTAGAAAATAAAGCTGGTTTGAAATGAAATAATATGACGTTTATACAGTATAAGACTGATAAAGAAAAATATGTGAAATATAAATATGAGAATATCTGAATTATGTTAAATATGTCTCGTAAAAAAAGAAAACCAAAGACAATAATCAATAAATATAATTAAAAAAATTTGTGTCGACTGAAAGTCATGAAAGAGGTTCTCGTTTCAACCTCAAGAGCGTGCTCTTAAAGATATGAGGGCAGGAAGTTCTGCTATCCTGAAATTTCTATAATAGTCCAGAACATTCAACAGTGTTCGGGAGCCTTTCATAAAATTCCAGATTATTTTAAATTATTCTGGGGGTTCAGGAACGTTTAGAACTTCTCAGACCATTATAGATCACAGGGCGAGCTTTTGACGATATGAGGGTTGGAAGTTTTGCACTGTTAAGATTTATTAAGAGACCAGATAACTCGAGAGCATTTCACAATATTAAGAATATCTTGAAATATTCTGAAATGCACGGAAATAGTCTGGAACGTCAAGGAATATCCTGTAACATCCCAAATCATTCTGGTACCTCGGGTGTGCTTTTGAAGGTACGAGGGCTGACAATTCAGTCCTGTAGAGATTTCTAGAACATTCGAGAGTATTCAATGCATCACAGATCATTGTGAAACCTTTCAATAACTTTCGAAGGTTGTGGAATATTCTGCAATATTGTGGGGAATTCAAAAAAATTTTTTTGCATATACGTGAGGCTACCCGTTATATACAAAACAAGATCCGTAATGGTTTTGAAAGTCAGTTTTTTCATCATTGAAGAGCAATAAGTGACCAATGACATGGATGGTCAAGTGATAAATCATTTGGTTCATTCGTTATAGAGAAATTGAATGGTGAACGTTTTATTTAAGAAGAAACAGAAAATTCGCGAAGTTTATTGAGGAAATTATCAAAAATAATAAACATGGCAACACAATCAACGGATGAAGTGTTCAAAATGACCTCCATCTAGTTCCATACAATAATATAGTCTACTTTCGAAAGCGTTCCTTGCATTATGGAAGATATCCGGAGTCAAAAATCGACATTCACGAACAACGCATTTTAAACTTATCATTTCAACCTTTTTCTTTAAAAAATCATTTAAATACTTCAAAAAGAGGAATGAAATTATGCATTCAACATTTAAAGGGATTCGTTTCTATTTCACTATTTGGCAACATAGGTTATAAATAATAAAGGACAATAAATCTTTTACCTGTATGAGATAAACAAAGATGACATATTCCAGAGGCGTGCTGTTCTGTTTACAAATGTTCCGAGTTCCAAGACATTCTGTGACATATGACATTTTGTGCACCTAGCCTATCTTCCTCTATAAAAATTAATAACAAAACAACTGTTGTTTATGTGGCTTGTGTAGGTGGTATTGAACTATAATTTATGTTTTGCCTTAATTATTGATTTATAAAGATAATTTTCCTTTTTTAAAGTAGAATATCTAGGTACGTATTGGCGCTGTTGCCAATATGTGAATTAGAAACAAATCCCTTTAGAAATCCCTTTAAAACCCAACATTTGAAACATCAATTTGAATACTTTTCGAAGTGAATTTGAAAAACTCATGAATGAAACTCAACTTTATTTTGTTCAAACTTCATTTGCTGTAATAACCCAAATTGAGAAACATTTCCCATTCTCTGTCGCAGGTCTTCTGTATAACGTATTGCTGGCCCACGTTGTGGTCTGGATAATTCGTATTATAAATTTTTGCAGCAGCTTCAGCACATTCATCATTTCGATAATAGATTGCAACAAGTAGAATGAACCATGTTGAACAAGGATACAAGGATACAAGGACACAGTGAACAAGGATAACTGAATAATAATTCGTGAAGAATTGACAGTGGCTAACTCTCTACTTTCCGTTCTGCGACAACTAGATTCAACAAAACCCACCAGTGCAGAAAAAATTAACAGTGTCGTCCATTTCAAAACGTTTAGTACCAATTGAATAATTTATACATCTTCAATAATGTGAGGAACGCTTTCGAAAGTAGACTGTATTATTGTATGGAACTAGATGGAGGTCATTTTGAACACTTTATTGATTGTGTTGCCATTGATTACCCCTATGTCCCCCGTTAAAGGATGAATAGATTTTTCATCCATCCCACCCCAGCCAGGTAGGGGTACCCCCGTGAAGGGCGGCACTGATGTCTGAGGACTTCACCGCCAATATCCCCTCAGTCATGAATACATTTGTCCTTCTTTGACAAAAATCAGCCAAAAGGGATGACGTGCAGTTGTTGCCATTGATATTACTTTTGTTGATTTCCTCAATGAAATGAGCGATAGCGAATTCTCTGTTTTTTCTTAAATAAAACATTGAATTTCTCAGTAACCAATGAACCAATTTTAAAACAGATCACATTAGTCATAGAGGGTCAAAAGACCTTCCAAATGATGTATCAGTCGACTCCTCATGCCAGTGGAAAAAATAGGGGAAGGGTAGTTGCTGACCGTAGCGGGGTGAAATTCCGGAATGATTTCCATATCAGAATTATTCCACCTAGAAATAAAAATTGACGTTTCAGACTCAAGGGGGGTTCAAGTTTTCGTTGGAACGCCTGTATATTATGTTGTGTGGCGTTCCTGTTTGGATTTCATTCATGAACGAATGATTGGAAACTGAATGAAAATTAAGATTATTTTCGTATAGTTCAATTTTCCCATGAAAGTAGTTATTTCGATAGACGTTTTTCTTTCGTGCAATTCAATATGCATGTGGAAATAATTGCTCTGAGAGAGCTTTTCCAGCTCGTATCTGAAAAAACTTTTTTGCATGGGTGCACAAAGAGTTCACTATAAACTTAGTTGCTTTCTACCTACAGAAGTTTCCCACATTTTTTCGTTTGACGTTGGAGAAATAGAAAGTCAAAGAGCGTTTCACGTAAAACCTAATCTCTCATGAAAAATATTCCCTTTTCATTTCAATACTTCTGGTGTTCCATTGAACGATTTCAGGAATGAAATTTCAATTGTCTGAATTATCCAACATTGTAGATTCAAACCCTCAAGGTGGGGGGATAGGAGGGTAACAAGGAAAAAGTGGGTAAGATGAAAAATAGTCATGAAAACAATAAATAAAATGGAATCGAAACGTAACATACACGATTTGAATCAATAAGCCTCCTTTATAAAAAAAAGTTTCATGTTGATGAATAGACAAAACAGACTTTAGTGAGTAACAACGCTGCAAGGCGTTATGCAGAAAAATATCCCAATTGGAACACACCAAATAGACAATTATTTCCTTTCACGGATCGTCGCGTCGTTGAGGAGATCTTAGAATTTGTCGAAGAAAACTCTGGAAGCAGTAGTAATTAAAAAGGAGGTAAGTGCTCAAATGTATGTTTGTCACAAGATGGTTGGAGACGACTGAAGAAACAGCAACTCCATTCCATTTGTTTGGAAGTGGTTGACAATGTTTCATGTTGAATTTTACTGGTTCGTACTTCCATTTTCTGATATGATTGGAAATCCATGGAAGAATAAATATAATTGAAATAAATAGCTAAAATATCAATATACAGGTTGAGCCATCGAAAACTTGACATGGAGGTTTTGGATACTAATCTTGCAAATCCGAAAAAATGCTCAGACAGGTGGATTTTAATTGAAAGGGAAATAGTTTTTTTCCATTCACAGCGTTGTCACTTCAACCCCGGAGCAGAGGGGTGAACAACCCTTGGAATTTCAATAGGGAATAGGGGCGAGTCGCACATCGTTTGAAAGATCTTGGAATCCTCTAAACAATGGTGTACCTTTTTTTTTTAATTTGGACGTATTCAAAAGAGGTTTTTCCGAGAATTAACTTTTTCAATATTGTTAATAGCAGCAAATTTTTGTACGCCACTGCTCAGATGGAATGTATTTGGAACTCTTTCATTTATTTCTTACGCTACTTTTTTGTTAATTTTTCAGTTACTCTCTGATAAGGGGACTATTACAATTGAGAAATGGTTAAAAATGCTGTATCTATTTCTCATTTTTATGTTATAAATGATATCTACATTATTACTAGTAGTGAGTGCCGTAAATTGTTGCTAAAGAAACAATAGTTCACACAACCGCAGAGAGGGTTGAGTTGATTGAACTGTACTATGGAAATAGAGAACCGCTGCGAGAGCCGCTGAACTGTTCAATCAACAACATGGGAAGAATGTGTCGCGACAGTATGTTTTCGATTTAATGGCAAAATTTCGCGCAACTGGATCTGTAGCAAATGAAAAACGGCAAATCGAACCACCAGTAACAAATGAGGCAATACAAGTGGCAATTCTGGGGCATGTTGAGCTTGACCATACTTTGAGCACAAGAAAGTTAGCATTTATATCCGGGTGTCACGAACTAGCATTCGGCGTATTTCAAAAACCGACAAAATGCATCCTTACAAGATTAAATTAACGCAAGAACTGAATGAAGATGATTTCGATCGACGCAATTTTGCAAGTTGGTTAGTGAACGAGCGGTCGAAAATCCACATTTGGTTTTCAAAATTTGCTTCAGTGATGAATGTTCTTTTTTCTAAATGACACAGTTGATCGCCATGATTGTCGCTATTGGGCTGATTCAAAGCCTCACATTTTCATGAAGTGCATACTCAACGTCCACAAAAATTAAATGTATGGGCTGGAATTTTTGGTGACTGTATTGTTGGCCCATTGTTTTTAGAAGGCAATTTTACCGGACAAATGTATCTGGAGCTTCTGGAAGATACTATCAATCCCCTTTTCACTGATATTATTGAAAATGACAATTATCGGGAGGATCTGTTAATATTGTTATTATTTCAACCAGGTGGGGCTCTTTAGCACTATGATCTGCCTGTTCGGCAATATTTAGATTAGAAATTTCCGGATCACTGGATTGGGAGGCGGGGAACTATCGAATGGCCACCACGATCAACAGACCTTTCGCCGTTAGATTTCTTTCTAGGGGGTCATTTGAAAAGCAGAATTTAGTGTACTCTTCCTGCATCATTCGAAGATTTACGGCAACGATTTACAAATGAATGTCGTCGAATCACTCCAGAAATGCTCCACAATGTTCGAGAACGTTTCCAGAAAAATCTCTATTAGTGCATGAAAGCTGGAGGTGCCCATTTTGATCATATGTTAACATGAGAATAAAGTAAGTAACTTCAACTCTAAATTTAATTGAGATCTTTCAAACAATGTGTGACTCCCCCCAGTTCCCTATTAAAATTCCAAGGGTTGTTTACCCCTCTGCTCGGGGGTTGAAGTGAAGACGCTGTAAATGGGGAAAAAATTGTCCCACTCCCAATAAAAATCGTCCTTTCTGAGCGTTTTTTAGGATTTGCAAGATTAGCAACCAAAACCTCCATGTCAAGGGGGGGTTGAAAGGGGAGCGTTCACATATAAAAATTACCTGTTTCTCCGTATCGCTTCATTTTCGAAGGTTGAAATTTTGTATGTAGGTTCGTTACACATTGTAAATGTGCAATAAGAAAGCCGCGGAGGAAAAACGACCGTTCATAAAATAAAGTTACTTTTTCATCACTATTTCTCCTTATCGCTATATCTTAGGAGGCTAATATTCTATATATAGGATCGTTTTATGTTGTAGATGTGCAATAAGAGAGGATTTTCAAATATTCCAACTGAGGCGCCCCCACTGGGAATAAAAGGGAACGTTCACATATGGAAATTGCATTTTCATCAATGTTTCTTCAGCCAGCTATATTGTTGGTGGCTGAAATTTTGTATGTAGGTTCGTTTTATACTGTAGATGTGCAATGAGGAAAGATTTACAAATATTCTAACTGGAAACCAGCCGCTTAGGGATATAGACGCGTTCATAGAATAAACTTACCTTTTCATCACTGTTTCTCCGTAACAGTATATTTTCGAGTCCTGATATATCTGTTTATAGGTTCGTTTTATAATGTAGATGTGTAATAAAAATGATTTTTGAATACTCCAACTGGCGCGCCAGCCGTGGGGGAAAAAGGCGTATTCATGAGATAAAGTTACCTTTTCATCACTGTTCCTTCATGCCTTTGAGTTTTCGGTAAGTGAATTTATATTTATTGCATTCGTGCGGAGCCAGGAGGAGTCACTAATCGTGTATAAGCAATAAAACGTGAAATGAAAATACAATAAAACGAATGAAATAATCAAGATGAAAGATGAAAATGACCACAGAGTAAACATAAATGAAAACGAATAAAAATCAAAAATAAGCAGACAAATAAAAAAAAATACGAAAATACATAAAAAATGTAGAAACACATGACAAAATCAAAAATAGTTCAAACCAACTTACTTCACGACGTTTTGATTGTTAGTATCCTCAATTGTCATTAGTATCTGGTGATTACTGAACTATTCCTCCGACGGATGATCACTTATAGGTTATTTGAAGGCATATGTTGGGTATCTCTACGCAAAACATGGCTAAATGCGTGGTTGAATAACATATATGCAGTGTCCTTGAACTTGAATACTGGTTTGAGAGGAAGTTCAAAGAAGGTGTATATATGCTGACCACCGACGTATTCAGACAAGCTAGCGTAGAGATACGCAACATATGGAAACCTGTTAACTATCACCAAACGGTCAACTCCCACTGAATCGTTGAGGGTAAAAGGAGATAGGTGAAAGCGCTCGAATGACCTATAGATATCATCTCTCGAAGGAAAAGTCCAGTAATTACCCGAAGACGACTGTGGATATCAATAATCGAAGTAACTTGGTAATTTTCATCTTTTATTTTTTTTGAGAACAAAACACAAGTATTATAGGAAAATCCTTAAAGCGCTCCCAGAGCGGTGCCTGTGCGGAAGTAGCGATTCACATTGGATTTGAATCGCTGGAGATTAAATCCATTTGAAGAAATGAGGTAACTCAAGAAATGAGAGAATGAAAAATGTTTTGGAAAAATAACTCTTTATCCTTATCTCAATCATACGAGTACATTCTATCCACTAATCATACGGCGTTCGGAAATTATACTAAACAGATGAGGAAAAATCAATTTCACGGTATTACTAGTATTTAAAAACTATATTCACTAATAATGATGGAATTATATTTAATATATGGAAGAAATATACAGTGTCTTCGCGTATGGAGTTGCTAAGAGGAGAAATATCATTATCAATAGTTTTATGACGAAGAGATTCCATTTCGGAAAAAAACAAATGGAATTTCCAACAAAAAGCATATTTGGTGCAATCTGTTTAAATGTTTTTTAAATATGTTTTTCCGTTAATCAGCTGTTGCCCCCATATGAACGACAACTCTAAGAAGTTGAGAACCTTGTGCGAGCTAAGGACTAACGAGGTCTTACCTCTTAACGTGTGATTCCTAACACGGTTGCAAAATCATTTCAGCTTCAACCGGATAAATTCTCTCGAGAAAAATATCTGGTCGAAGCAGGAATCGAACCCACGGCCTTCCGATCGTGAGTCGGGCGCACTACCACTGCGGCCAGTTCCACAACAGGTACAGCTAATATCGTAGTATCGCGAAGTTTCATCCAATATCAAATTAGGTATATACAGAATATCAAACTTCAATTTTCTAATATAATATAAATTGATTTGAAATCCCTGAAAGAATCTGTTGAAAATTGAAAAGATTAGCTGAAGATGACTGTGGATACTTACAATCGACCCGTCGTGAAGTAACTTGGCTTGGAATCTTTTGATTTTCAATTTTAATTTCTTGTTAATAATTTTTAATTTTCAACTCGTTTTATTATTTTGATTGTTGCTTGTATTCCACTTGATTGTAATTTCAGTTTTTTTGCTCAATTTAATTGTTATTTTTCAGATGATCAATTTGATGTTTTATAGATTCTTTCAGGGATTTCAAATCCATTTATATCATATCAGACAATGGAAGTCTGAACTAATAAAATGCACAACGAAACATTGTCAACCACGAATATTACTGGCATATTTTAATAACACCAAACCATTATTTTAACATCTTGAAGATGATCACCAAGTGATCATCTTCAAGAATTTGATCTTCCTCATGAAGATGATCACTTGGTGATCGAAACACGTATCGGGGTATCAAAATAACGGTTTGGTGTTGGGAAAAATCTCCAGTAATATTCATCACTACATCAAGAGAATCACACGTTAAAAGGTGAGACCTCGTTAGTCCTTAGTTCGCACAAGTTTCTCAACTTCTGCGTTGATTAACGGAAAAACAGATTTTTTAAACAGTGCATCACAAATTGTCAACCACTTTCAAACAAACGCAGAATATCAGAATCATAATTGTTGGTAAAATATTGGTATTATTGAGTAAATAATGGAGATATATGTTCTCGAATTAATGTTACTTTTCATGCGCAGATTTTCTGTTCAAATGAATTTTGGTTGAAATATTGTTGTTTTATTTTTGTTATCCACATATTTCTATTTTCGCAATGAAAAAACAAAAATGTTTCGAAGTAATTTTTTTATATAGTTAATTATTATTCCTCCAGTCCATTATGAGAATTAATTAGGAATAATAGTGAACTTTACTCTGTTGTATTCGTGAGGATTATTCAGAGAAGAGTTAGAGTCATCGTTTATCGAAAAAGTCTCAAAATATGGGTTACTTCCTACTTCGCCTCGCAGTATTTTGTTGATATCAAACTACGCAGTAAGTGGTATAAGTACGTTCTCAGTGAATGATGTAGCATTATCTCAGATATGATCGACATTGTTCTAAATTCGAAGTCGGAATATCTGGCTGTTCGAAACTGAACGATAACTTTTACAGTGAAGTGAAACGAACGTCGTCTTCCATATAATTTCCTTCGAAACACTCGCAGTTTCCATAGAACACCGCGTACGAGTTTGACAGGTTCGTTAATGGAGAATGGCTTGAATCAATTCTGTTGTAGTCATCAGTCACAAATGATTATCCGAGAAAGTCATTATTTGACGTTGAATGTCTGACTCAGCGTTCGTTAGCCGCCTTGCGTTAGCGTTCTCATTATCCATTCGGGCCACTCAACACTGGTGCCAACTTAATAATGGGCCAGGCAGCGCGCGACCGGTTTTTTGTTCTTCCGTAGACTATATTAGCCGCATTAATACACGGCCATGCTTTCATATTGTGACGTTTCATTATTCATATTTCCCGACTTTTCTCTGGATTAATATGCATGGTCTGATACAGCAATAATGAATGAACTCAAAAAGTATCAACGCTGAACATTCCAGGTTTCACAATTTCAAGTAAATTTATCGAAATTATATCTAGCCCACAGAAATGTTGGCCATTCGAGATCTGTGTTATATTGAGGATAGTGTATAGTTTATATTAACTCCAGATATTTCCAGCAACTCTTCATCCAAGGTGCATTCCAGAACTAACCGAGCAATTCGGTAACTTAAATATTTGTTGACTCATGACAAGAAAACAAGACCGAGTTTTAAAAGTTACAGTTCGAAAAAAAACTTGCTGGAACCTATCAATTTTTACTTTGAGACGAAAACCTGTGAAGCAGAAAGCTCAAAAAGTGAGTGCTTCACAACTTAAATGACTGACACAACTTGTCCCGTTTCGAGGTAGGTATATACTTTTTCGCTGTTGCGTAACCAGAACGATTCTTTTTTGGATCGTCACGTGTGATGGAAAGTGGATCCTCTACGACAACAGAAGAGGTTCAGGACAATAGTCGGACACCAATGAGTCACCCAGATACTTTCCAAAGACGAAAACCCACCAAAAAAAAGATGGTTATTGTATGGTTGTCAGCTGGTGTTACTCACAATAATTTTCTGCTGCAGAGCGAAATCTTCACAGCAGAGTTTTGTCAGGAAATCGAAGAAATGTACCGGAAATTGCGTCAGCAACAGCCGTCAGTGGTCAACAGAAGATTCTGCTCTAAACCAAGCCCGTCCTCACGTTTCACAAATCGTTGTTCGAAAACTGAACGAATTGAGTGTCGAATTTCTGCCTCACGCACACCTGCCCCCACACCTGCCAACCAACTAACATCTCTTCAAATATTTCGATAGCATCCTCAGCGGTGTAAACTTCAATAATCAGGACCAGGCAAAAACGACTTTCGTCGATTTCGTCGCATACCAAGCACCCAATTTGTATGTTGATGAAATTAATCAATTTGTGTTACGTTGGTAAACGTGCACTGATTCAAATGAAGCTTATTTTGATTGAATTGAATAAGTATTCACTAAAATATTAAATTTCAGAGTGTACTCATGAAAATGTACAAAACTTTTGAAACAACTTGATACACAGGGTGTAACATAAGTACGTTAAAATATTCAATTGACGTATTCCTGAGACAATTTTAAGAAAAAAAGTCTATATAAACTTGTGTCCGAAAATGTTTCGTTTCGGAGATACGGGGGGGGGTCTTGAAATTGAATTTTTTCGTTCGCTCTTTGAAAATAACTCTTGCAAAAAATAAGATATTTGCACGAAATTCGGTACCCGGGTTTTTTTTGACGTGGCAAATCATAATTTCGCATGAATTTCCATGTAACATCGAGGTCATTATTTATTTCAAATTGCCCTAACTTTTTTGACAGTGAACTTTTGGTACTTTTCATGAAAAAACCTAATTCCCACACCTTTTCCAAGTAAAAAAGGTACACCTCCTCAACAACGCTGTAGGTGATCGTTTTCGAGATATTTACAATTTTCTATATCGATGCATATTACTTTACAGCCAAATTTGATTTCAATAATTTTTGCCACTCTCCACTTGCAAATTGAGTTAATTAAATCAAGTAGGCTATGAAAGTTTGTTTATAAAAATAGAAGTTCGCTGTCACATTTTTAACTATTAATTGACAAATTCACAGTTCGGATTTTACAAAGTGATTTTTTGGTACCATGCCCGACTTTACGAATGCTGAAATGGCTGATATGGTTTTTGCATACGGCTTGTCTGATGGAAATTCAAGCGAGGCTAGACGCATCTATCAGGAAAGGTATCCCCAACGCGTGACTCCTTGTGCAGCGATATTTGCGAAACTTTTCCGGCGACTTTCCGAATCTGATAGCTTTGAAACAAATTCTGCAGTAAGACGGCCACGGACTACAAGAACTGTAGAATTGGAGGAGGCGGTTCTCGAAGAAATTAGTAAACATCCAGAGACAAGTACAAGAAAAATTAGTCAAACTTTAAATGTGAGTCACATGACAGTTTACAGAATTTCAAAGGAATAGCAATTATATCCTTATAATATTTAGCGTGTCAAGGCACTAACGCTACGTGATTTCCAACCACGTATAGAATTTGCTCAATGGCTTCAGAAAAAAGTCGAAAAACATCCGCAAATATTATCGAAAACCATCTTCACAGATGAGGCTAATTTTTCATGAACTTCCATTACAACCACATCTGAGCGGAAGATAACCCACATGCGATAACGCAAACTCATTTCCAAAACAGATTCTCTTTGAATGTATGGGTAGGCATATTTGGGGATTATTTAGTTGGACCCTATTTTCTCCCCTTACGTTTGAATGGAGATGCTTACCTACATTTTTTGGAACACAAGAAACCCCAACTTATGGAAGATGTTCCCATTGTTCTCCGAAATCACTCTTGGTTTATGCACGATGGAGCTCCTGCTCATTTTAGTGTGATAGCAAGACATTTTTTAGACGAAGCATATCCCCGACGATGGATAGGTAGACGAGACACTGAGAATTGGCCCCTCGAGATCACCGGACCTCAATCCCGTCGATTTTTTCTTTTGGGGACATCTAAAATCTCTAGTTTATGCTAGCCCCATTGAAAACGAGGAAATGTTGAGGAATCGCATCATAGCTTGATACGAAACGATAAGAAACACTCCGGGCATTTTTCAACGGGTGCGGAATTCTTTGATGAGGAAAACAGAAGCTTTTATTACTGTTGGGGGTCGTCACTTTGAATAGTTGTTTCGTTCAATTTTATATGTTTATTTCCCTAATAAATAGCATAGTACTTGTTGTTTTTACAAACTCCGAAATGTAGCACTTTCTAATTGAATAATTAAACCTGACAATTTTTTTTTGGATTGAATAAGCAGTTCGATAATGCTCAGTTTAGAAGAAGTCTGTATGGGTATACTGCGTATAAAGTTTGATGAAAATAACTAAAATTGCATAAAACTTATGGTGATGGAATATTTGGCAAAATGTACGTTAAATGTACACACACCGATTTTGGACGGCCGATTTTATACCGGTCGTCCAACTTCCAATAGTGAACCACATGTGGTTACGGGACCTGGCACACACGCCGACCGGTGATCGGCCAATATTTTATCGGTAGCAGGTGCTTGCAGACTCACCGGATTTTCATCGGTCAAACAATCAGTTGCTTTGTTGTCATGACACGAGATTATTGAATAAAAACGAATACTGAACGAGTTGTTGTTATGAATATTACTGGAGTTTTTTTCCCAACACCAAATCGTTATTTGTAACACCTCGAGACGTGACTTTTTGCTAGTAAGAACCAAACCACCGTCAAAACAAAATAGAATTCACCTAGCATCAAATTTCAATTTTGTAAATTCTATTAATGTTCAACATGTTCGGTAAAAAATCGGTGAGTATGCAAGAATGTATTAAGTCTCGTACGCCACTACTTCCCGGTACTGCCGGCGATACAGTGGCAGTGGACGGCTGTTCACCAGTATTTTACCAATGACGATAACCGGTTGGCGTGTGTGCCAGGTCCCGTTCCCACATGTGGTTCACTATTGGAATTTGGACGACCGATATAAAATCGGCCGTCCAAAATCGGTGTGTATGTGCAATTATCCTTAAGCGTTATAAATGTCTCATCTCATATCAGTTTCTTCAAGCTAATGAAAACGAGCATTTTTTTAAATCAATGTGAATCTGTATTTTTGCTGATGAATTGACTAGACTCTTGTTTTTTAGGCAGTAAAAAATCTACCGAACTACTATCATGAACATTGTTGATCGCAATTTGTTTTATTGAGTACCTACTATACCTACTTATTTTTGTCAAGTCCCGCGAATATATTGAATTATTTTCTTCTTTATCTCCAAACTTGAGGTGATGAAAGGGTGAAGAGACATATTGCAACCAAGAGCTTATGCAGTTGTGTATTCAATATAAGAACTGGAGTCACGATTGAAGAGAACAAAATCCATACTAGTAAGCCGTCGTCAAATGGTACCTGAAGAATCAAACCTTTCGTTCGCTACTGCGGCAGACATAATTAGTGGTATGTACATCAACTTTGAGATATATTTTTCATTCTCGCAATGATATCTACCACATTAGCGGACGAAAGGTTCTGTTACTTCAGGTTTCACTCGATCACCTTGAACAAGCCCGGATTTGGTTCCCTCCAATAGTTGCCTATTTTACCTGTGAAACAAACTGAAATGTGAACATCTATATCAATAAAAAATATTTCTCGGTTTTCAAGCAGTTTACTATGAATTTTTCGTTTCAAAACATTTATAAAACTTTCACCAAGACGGGATTTGGTGGGTTTCTCACAATTATAAATTATGTCAATGAATTGAAAGTGCTTTTGCAAAAAATGTACGACTAGTATGTTGATTTTTTTTTCACTATAAGATAAATGATGAACATATCAGGAGTTCATGAATTGTCGTGTGGTTTATATCCGAATTCATGCAAGGGTAAAACTGGAAGTGCATTTGAAGCACGTACAAAGGAACATGAAAACATTTCCATGATGAAAAAATGCATTCAACGTTCAGTATCCACTCCTCACAGAGGAAACTTTCCATTTCCAGAAAAAACATTTAAAGGTTATTCCAATGAATTTCATTTGCTGAATTCTTACTATCAATTCATTGATGTGTTTTCACCTATTTCTACTGATGATACAAGTATTATTATATCAGGTCTTTTCAGGTATTAAAATGTAGCCTAGAATCAATTATTTGATTGAGTTTTGCCTGCTATAGCTGAACTGCAAAAACGTCCAAATGATTTTTTTTATGCTAGGAAGCTTACGAGCTCATCACTTATGTACACACAATCAAGGAAAAAATTACAAATCAACTTCAGGCATAGGTTTTGGATCAGTTGATGGAACGAATTCATCATTTCATTCATTTTAATTCCGTATGACGTCACTTCAGAATGAAAAATCACATTGTACGATGTGGAAATTTCTCTACAATTTGTGAGAGTAGCAAACTCGTTCAGTTCTAGTTGAAAAAAAAAACAAAAGAATGATATCAATCTTAATGTAGTAGATGTTGAAAATACTCGCCACAAATAGTTTACCAATTTCGTATATCATATGATTCAATTTTTTCATATATCAATTAAGGGAAGTCCGCTGGAGATGACCGTAGTATTTTCGAAGTGATATTTTACTGTTATATTGATAATTGAAAAATGAGATTTTTTATTAAAAACTATGTTTGTTTGTACTTATTATTATACCTCAATTCAAACAAAACAAAAAAAATATTCGATGAAAAATCAAAAATTGAAACATTCTCCATTTGCCCTCTCTCCCTGAGTATCGAGTGGAGATGGCCATATTACCGGGGGAGTGATGACCATACCTATTTCTGGGTCTTCTTACCCACACCCTTGCCTGTATCATTCGTGTTTGTTTCAATGCCTATTACTTCTGTCCGCAAAAATGACACACGTCAGAGTATTCTGTGAAGTTCTCGTCCAACCAGTTTGAGCAAAACTTACACAGTTTTTCAGTTTTATAATAGTTCTTGCTATATCCTTTGCAATCGTTTATAGAGTCAAGTTCGTCATTGCACCCAATCAAATCAGATTCAACACTGTCCGAAATCGATTCATCTTCACTGCTGGACATCGATTTCTTTTCCTGTTTCGCGTCTTTCAGTTTTTCTTACCTTTCAGTTATTTCGTTTTTTTGTTGACGTTTCTGTACATGTTCAGCAGATGTAAATGAAACACCAATCTGTTTAGCTCGCTTTGATCTGCTTTTTTACTAATTGGGACTTGGATCGGGTAATATTTTTAATGGCGAATCCTAAAAAGTTTCACATTCTATTGAAGTATTGAGTAAAGTTAAGTCATGGAGTAATCGTTGTAAGATTGGATATGTGCTGAACAAGCTGGTTTCTGTTTTACAAGTAAACGTCTGAGAGTTTGAAATGCTCGAAGGGTCGATTATTGATGCCGAAGTTACCAGTTTATCAGTAACAGTTAGTTGGTTTTTCTTTTTTGTAAATATCATTCATAATTACTCAGGTGTTGCTGATCGATTAAGAGGAATACACCTGTGGCTTTAAACGCTGAAATGGCGTTTTGTGGAGTTGCTGCTTTACTCCAAGCTTCACTCAGTAGCTCACCAAATTGAAGTCTCGTATTGCGACGTCCAGTATTTTGCTTCAGATATATTCGGCATGATTCATAGAAAAATGTTTTTAGAGATTTGGAAACTGCTCTATCGACTGGTTCTAAATAGTGTGAGGTGCGGCTCGGCATACAAACGAGTACGATTCCATAGTTTATTGCAAACTCTAGCATTTATACGAAATTACAGTGAGTACAATAACCGTATAGGAGCAATAAAACTTTTCTTGGGGTGAAAGTAATTTTTCAACCACTCAAAAAAGATTTTTGAGTAAATACAGGGGTGCGCAAAAGTCCGTAATAAAATTAATATCTTTTTAACCAGTATTTTAGGAAAAAAAACGCTGGAACACGTCAGTTGATTTCACATTGTACGCATTTTTTGGCAATAAAATGAAATGTTTTCTCAACCACTTAGCTGCAACCCTCCCCAACTTTACCCTTTATGTTTTTTCACTCATGCGGTTACCACAAAATGAGAAAAAACTCTTTTAAAACCAAAAAAGTTAAAAGACCTACTTAGTACTATCTACGGGTGAATTAACGTTGCCGAAAACCAATAAGTGGTGATGATGTATATTGCTCAACAATTGCTAAGGATCACCAGTACCTACTGTCTAGAAGTTTACAAATTTTAAGAACAGACCAACCGGACCAGACACGAAAACAAATTTTATTGATTTATGTGTAAAACTGATAACGTAATGTAGCATCAACATTCTGTGGATTTTATTTTTTCACCAAAAACTTACACATAAAATTAATTCCACCCCAAGCAATTGTTGACTAGTGTACCTCAAAAAGGGAAAAAGGTTGTTGCATTTTTTGTACCAAAATGGATGCCCTGATAAGAATTATTGTCTTGACTCAGTTTTAACATTGTGGCATTTCTGGGTGAAATTGAAAATATGTATGTTTAGTTTATTAATTGGGTACCTTCAAAGTGTTCTTTTTTAATTTGCTTGAACAAAAATGGTATTGTCAGAGAGGAGCGTATCGAAGTCTTGATATTTTTGGGATGTGGGGATAGAATGCGAAGTCAAAGTGAGGTGTGTACTTTATTTAATGCAAAATATCCGGAAAATCACATTTCCCAGGCTACTGTGAGTGAGATCTTACACAAATTTGAAGAACATGGTACAGTGAAGGACTTGCCCAGAAGTGGCCGGCCACATGTTTTAGACGAAGATCAAAAATTGGATATTGCCGTATCTCTGCAGGAAGATCCACATTTGTCAACGGTTTCAATAGCCCAAAACAATCCTTCGTCTAGACGTACGATTGGGAGGTTTTTGAAAACAGAAAAATACCACCCATATAAGGTATGTCTTGTCCAAGAGCTTTCGGAAGATTACTATGACAGACGTTTGCAATTTTGTGGGGACTCATAACATACTCTTTTCGGACGAAGCTACTTTTTATTTACATGGAGTAGTTAACAGGCACAACTATCGATTCTGGAGTCAGGAAAACCCACACCGGATATGCGAAGCTCGTACGCAGCGTCCTCAGAAAGTAAATGTATGGGCAGGAATCATCAACAAAATATTAGGGCCATACTTTTTTGAGGGAAACCTTACATCTGCACGCTACTTAGACATTTTATGCTTTGAATTAGTCCCTGCTTTAGCTGTTATGTTTCCAAATGAAGCAGATCCAGATATCTCCACTGAAACACTTTGGTTCCGACAGGACGGCGATCCACCACATATTGGTATTAATATCAGAGAATATTTCGATGACATATTTGCAGGACGCTGGATTGGACGACGTGGTACAATTAAATGGCCGTCAAGATCCTCAGACTTAACGCCATTAGATTATTTTAATTGGGGATATATGAAAGACAAGGTTTATCAAAATAGGCCAGCCAATATTGAAGATCTAAAAAGCAGAATTGGGGTGGAATCACATAACATACCGGCTGAGGCCATTCGAAATTCCGTAGACGGGTTTTACCATCGCCTAGGAGCCTGCCAAGTAGAGAGTGGAGGCCAATTTCAGCATCTGTTACGTTAATTCACCCGTAGATGGCACAAAGTTAGGTATTTGTAACTTGCCAAAAAAATTTTTTTCTCATTTCGTTGTAACCACAAAAAAAAAATAAAGCCTATGGTCAGAATCCATTTTATACATATTGAAAAACAAAATTTCATTTCATTGTCAAAAAATGCGTTCAACGTGAAATCAACTGACGCGTTTCAGCGTTTTTTTCCTAAAATACTGGTTAAAAAGATATTAATTTTATTCCGGACTTTTGCGCACCCCTGAATATGCTGAATTCAGCGACATAAATAGGCAGGATCCAGATGAAATACAAACAGTATTAGTGATTGTTTTACCTGTTCAAGTGGGGGTGAGTGTCGCTGCTTTCAATTGTCAGGGGAAATCCATCCATATTATGTCAATATGTTTGACTAGGAGTCAAACATATTATCGTTTCCAAGAACACAAGAAGGTCCCATATTCCCCTTTTTATCTTTTTCAAACTCAATCCTCCCCAATGTTTTTCGAAGAATACCATACCTATGTAGAAAATGCCTTTCGAACAGAAATATTATAATCCTGAACAGCATTGATAGTAGATTGTAAGTGCTCCTCTGTACAATTGCCACGAAGAAGAACAGAGGCATGTTTGTTAAAGTTCGGCATCTGAAATAATGAATGAATAAAACGATAATTTAAAAAAATAATACAAATGAATATTTTTCTAAATGGTTATAAAACCCTGAACAATGTAGGCCATCATTTCCAATTTTTCGGGTGAGATGGCCACCCCAATAACTATAACCAAACAACATGTCATCGTCTGAATTTAGAGGTTAAACACGGGTTCATTATGGAGTTGTAAAAACACACAAATTTTGAAAAATATCAACGGCACATAACTTCACCGGCACACGTTCTACCTTGTTATCACTGGCACTTCAAAAGCATCAAACAAAATAAACTTTTGGAATTTCGGCCGGGGGCAATCTCTCCCGTATGGCCATTTCTACCAGACTTAATCTATTCTATTGAATTTGAAAAGATTGAAATTTTCGGAAAGACAATTATGAGATCTTCACAATAATGTATCGAAATTTTTTTTTCAGACTCATAATCGCAATCCTTACTCTAGCTAGATGTGCTAAATTCGTCAATGCAATTTCTACAGAATTGAAGTAGGTACAAGTGGATATCAAGGACTTCAAACCACGTGCGATTTTTTGAAAAGGATGGCACAGCAGAAACAGAATCGTATTAACCACGTTTCATCAACCAACCGAGTTGGCGTCTTCATCCCCTGCAGACGGCAACGTGGTTGGTAAAACGCGCGTCAAAAAAAGTATTGCATTTCCGGTGATCATGAAATATGTTTCTTTTAGATTTATTTCAGGCCAGAGGTTCCAGTTCCATCACATTTTATAACATGTTGACCAGAAAAAATTCACACATTTTTTTTATTGGCAAGCAATTTGAATCAGTGAGTTTACATCAGTATTCCTTTCACAGTCAAGGTAATGAGAAAAACATAAATAATCATTTGGAATATGTCAAGAGATTATTCATTGTTGTTACCGCAGTTGTTACGTGTCGAATATTGTTTGAGAATGAGTTCTAGTATTGATTTATTGAATGGTAAAGTAGAATTGCGGTTGATATTGCAAAAATAAGAAATTTACTAGTTTAACAAGGGGTGGATTTAAAATCATCATTTGTGATATTGTATGAACTATCAAAGGCAATAAGAAAGGAAGACGTAGCCAAGAAGGCATGCGTATTGAAAGACCATTTTTGGAATTTCTGCACAGATGCATCGGACATTACGAATCTATTTTCGAAGGTGGTAGCCATTTGCTTCTGTGGAAGACGTTAAATAAATAGTTTTGATTAAGCAACATTCATAATTGCGCACCAAAACGTGCATGTACTTCAAAGTACTTTTCTTTGTTCGATTCATGACCAATTCAATTTGTGGGAATTCATATTTAATACAGGATAGGAAGAATTGAACTTCAATTTCTAGTAAGAATTTTATATTTGTTACGACCGGTTTCGGTTTATTGAATCATTCTCGAGAACGGTTCAATAAACCAAAACCGGTCGTAATAAATGAAAATATCAGTAGAAATTAGAAGAAAGTTATTTTCTCTATCATATTTCCGTACTTTTCTTACCATTATGGTGATTAGTAGCATGAAAATATACCATATCTAACGACAAATAGGATGGAAATGGGCAGCTATTATCAGTATCGATTTGAACAGTAAGTACGTAAGTGATAATATTTTAAACAATTCCAGTTGTACTCTCCATACTTATTTGAAAATTTTAGATTTTCAAATACCTGAAAAAAGTTTTTGAAATTATTTCAAGTGATACTTCCAACATGTAACAAGGTACACTCATGAATTGAAAATCGGCACTTAAACTTCACATTTCTCGGGTTGTTGGTATAATTTTAGAAAAATGTGTTTACTTTGAATAAGCAATCAAGGGTATTAGTGAAAAAATGTAATGTAAAATTGAATTGACCTTCGTTAAGACTTTTTATAATTACGTAATGACATTTGAATGGAAATTAATTCCATTTGGTTGTTCTATACGATAGGTATATGAACTATGAACATAAATCTAATGCCGACGCTCACCTTGTAGGCTACGACACAGCTTGTGCGATCATGACAAAGCGAAGTGTTCTTTGTCATCTATAAAATACCGAGAGACAGCTTGGATTGAACTCCATTCACAATTTCGTCTCTTTACCTGCTCAAATAAGTTTAATGCGGTTCTGCACGGGGAAAACTTTATGCATTTGAATTGCTCCGAGAGTAAATACAAGGTGCCACCAAACAGTGCTTTATTAAATTTTGACTTCCGCTTTGTTATCATTATCGTTAAATTGTGAAAAAGGGGACTTTAGAGTGATATTCAATGAAACGTTTCCATTTTTCATATGATTATTCTTGAAAAAAAGAGTTCCGGCTTTCAACTTCCCCATTTTGATTAAGAAATGTGGGTTACTCTCAACGGAGGAAGAAAGCAATCAAAATGAATTTCTTTCAAAGATAGGTGAATTAGGCAAAAGTTACCTTCAGATACAAACTGGAAAAAACTCTTTTGAAACATTTACTTTCTTTTCACGAAATAAAAAGTACTTTCGAAACAACTACTTTTATATGAACAAAAAATTAAAAAAATATTTTTTTGTACTCCAAACATTTTTTTAAGGACAGAACACAAGCACTACAGAAAAATCCTCAAGACGCTATAAGACCGGTGCCTGTGTGAAAGTAGCGATTCACATTGGATTTGAATCGCTGGAGATTGAATTCATTTGGACAAAAGTATGTACTCACGAATTTTATTCCACATACATGCAGTTTTCCAAATGGAAGAGTTATTAAACAGTAAAGTTCGAGGCATACTGAGTTAAACCTCAGAAAGGTGATCAGCTACAGGCCGTCGCGTATTTCTGATATGTACCGTTTTTGGTGGAATTAAATATCCCAAGTCACTTGAACACTTACCATGGAAGTATTTATAGAAGAGAGACAAATCCCCACCCTTTTTTCCAGACTATCAAGGTTGCAAGTGAAGTCTGTGTCTCCAATCAGGAGGATGGCTCTTTTCTGGATGGAATCCAGCAGCTTCAGTGTATGCTTAGGAGCGGAGCTCCATACAAGAGAACAATACTTTAAAGATACGTAATAGAATCGAATCGAAGTTACGATATGAAATTTCAGTTATATAGAACCCTGTTATTCTCGACGGCGGACTTTCCCACATTTTTATATGAAGATGAAGAAGTAGGAAGTCAAAACCTTTCTATTTCAGAAACTTTTCCCTCCTGAAAATATACCCCTTTCAAATCAAACAAGATACCCATGGCTTGGATTGAATGAAATAAGCGGTTGCATGTTATTATGTGCTATCTTCGTGACATGAGTAAAGTTAAATAATCTGTGGATGAAACGACTTCTTCATCTTGTAATATCATCCAAACACTGATGAGGAAATGAGGAAAACCAAAAAAATACGTCCTACATGATAGTAGGAATTCAGAACAATTTTTATTTCTAGTTGGTCTCGATCAGTTTTCGAGTATTAAAGTATCAAAATTAAGTCATTTTTCTTCAGCACTGACATTTTCATTATGGAGATGAACAGAACAACTGAACAGAACAATGACAGCCGGTTTCTGTGTATGAAAAGCATTGAGTTTGACATTTGAAAAATCTGTAAAAAAATTACGAGGTTCACACGGATTTTCGCGATTTTTTTCCGATATCTAAAACGATTGTATTGTCGAACATTTCTCTTGGAAAAACTATTTATCCTCAACATCTAACCTGACTTTCGAATCCTAAAAGGAACGTATTTTCTAATATTTATTTTTCAGAAAAATATCTATTCCCAACATCTAACCTGACCTCCGAATTTGAAAGAAACGTCACACGTTTGGCGTCTCACGGTTCTCTCTTCCACTCACTAAAGTTTCTCTCTGAAATACTTACTAGCGACGCTCGACCTTGGAGTGGTCTCGTGGTCTCTTTGTTCATCTACTCTGACCTCCAAATTGTAAAAGATATGTATTTTCGAATATTTCATTTTTGAAAAGCTATCTATCCTCAACATCAAACTTGACTTTCGAATTCTAAAAGGAACGTATTTTCGAATATTTAATTTTCAGAAAAATATCTATTCCCAACATCTAACCTGACCTCAGAATTTGAAAGAAACGTTTTTTCGGATATTCTATTGAAAAAATTATTTCCCTAACATCCAACCTGACCTACGAATTCAAAAACGAACGTATTTTCAAATAATTAAACTTTGAAAAAACTATCTTTTCTCAACCTCCAACCTGACGAATAAATTGAAAACCTCATGTATATCAGAAAAGAGATAGAAAAAGGTGCGATGATATAGAAAAAGATGTGTTAAATGAAAAAATGTATTTATTGCAATCATTTATTTCTTAAAAAAGTAAAATATGACATGATACAAATTTTGACAGACTATATCTCGAAAACTAATTGAGTCCGACTAAAAATAAAAAGGATAATTGAATCGAAGTGATTTGGGTTGTATTTGGGTTTTCTTTTTATATTCTTCAAAATTCAATTATGTATGTGATAGATACAGAGACATTTCTCTATTGAATGTGATACTTTTTCTTTAGAAGTTTTATCTGTGTTGGGTCTTCAAGTGGGTCAAAACATTTCGAGTTGGAGGTTAGACATGATATCGCATGTCCACTGATCGCAATATTTTTGCTCATATCTCTGGTTTGATGCTTCAGAGATTTTTTTTTCAGAACAATATTATCAACAGTTCAGATAGAATAAAAATAAGGAATCCAAGACTTATTATAACCTAAATAAGTAATTCAGCATAGTACTGAGGAAAATGGAAATATGTAGTGAATGTACGTTTTATTTAGGCCAACTATGTCGTCCGTTTATTTTGAAAAAGTATCGTGAGTGGGATTCATGTTAAAATGTAATTTTTAGTATTACCGCAATTCATACCATGTTATTAAAAAATAGTTAACTCAAAATATAAACCTCGGGTTGTCACATCGGTTACTTTTTTGACTTCTGTCGACCCTTTTGACAGAATTTTCCGAAAGTTGGGTGTTGTTTTATGTTCGTTTTTTAAATTGTCCTTGAAAATTTCATCACATCTTCGACACAAAACTTTTCAAACAAGTCTTTCAACGAGTATACCTTCACATATAAAAAATACAAATACTTTCAAAAAACACTGACATATACAGAAAAGATAACTGAACTGCTTACGAAACAGAAAATCTTCATAGCATACAAGACTGATTCGGGGTGTGATATGTGATTAAAACTTAAATTACAAAAACCAATTTATATCCGAGATACAATTCGGCTCACGATATGGTGATGCAAATGGAAACGGGTTGTTGGGAAACTTACCCCATTTTCCGGAGAAATTCCCTAAAGGATCATCATATTCGCGAAGGAGAGACAAAGCACATAGGTATAATTTTCTTTCAAGAGCTGAGAAAGCGAAACACTGGATGTGAAGGTGTTGTGTGGCTTCTCTCAAGCCGAAAAACCGTTCATAAATATGTTGTCTTCGAATTGTTGGGCGAAGTTGGAAAATTGGTCTTATTTGGATCGAAAGCGTATATTGAAGAATCTTGTTTCATCTTATAGGTGAAACAAAAGTTGAGTCAGGAATGATATTTAGATATTCACTATACGATTTTTTCAAAAACTGTGAATTACTATGAGGATGATAATCAAACCTTTATCGAAAAATTATTTTCTAGTATAAAGTAAATTACAGTCAAAACAAGCTCCCCAAATGAGTCATTTGATATCGAGACTATGAAAAATTGTGAAACACACACTATAACTTTCATGTATATGTGAAAAATAACATATCGTTCGTCATCTCCCTCCACAACAGGCGTCATTTTGAGAATTCAAATATAGAATAATAGTATCAGTGACACCTTATTCAATAGGTCTTTCAATTCTGTGTCCAACCTTGTGTCAATTTCAACATCACAACTACAAGCAAAGTCCGAAAACTATAAAATAAGTTTTTATTACATTACAAACTAGAAGGTCAACACGAACACACAATTATACTATTCGACAAGTTCAAACTAAGAATTTTTGAATAATTTCAATGAAACTAAAAGAATGATAACTAATTGTGAAAAATATCTCATTTAACCAGATGAGGTTCATCCTTATCACATTGCACCTGCGACAGTTTCGTGACATTAACTTTCCCGGTCGATGGATTGGAACTGTTCAATCTAGATCCTCCTATTCCACTCCACTGGACTTTTTCTATGGGGATGATTCACGGATATAAATTATCAGGTTCTGTAGGCCACTAACATCGATGCTCTTAGGAATGTAAAGGAAGAAACAGATACTTATTTATATTCGTATGTGCAAATCAATTTGGTTTCGCTTCCTTTCTCGAAATTGAACCCAAATTTGAAGAAGTCTATGATTTTTTCAGATTGCTTATCATCGTGATGTTGAAAATGTTGAATACAAAACTGAAAATATAGAGTTGAAAACGAAACTGAAAGACCTTTCAAATGAAGCGTTACTTCACTATCATTTCCTTCTGAAATTTTCGACATGTGAATTGCTATGGGAAGGGAGTGGCTTATATTGGCGACATTCACAATTTTTCACAGTCTCAATATCATATTACTCATTCAGAGTGGTTTGTATTGACTGAAATGTATGAGTTACTGTATGAGTTATTCAAAATTGATGCTATATTCAAAGCATTGAAAAAAAATCAATGTGGAAATACAGTTTGCTGGCCGCTATTTCTGACATAGGGAAAGCCTTACGTGGGAAAGAAAAGCTAACGCAGGTGGTATTGTCATACTGTTCCTTGACTTCTCTCAAACAGTATTTGTGAAGGTAGTTGGAATCGTTCCGAAAACAATTTTTCCACAAAACTATCTGTAATCTACGAAAAGATTTTCAATTGCAGAAATGTCTTGACTTTCATAATTTTTTCTCAAGAATAATGAATAATCGGTCACCAGTATCACCATTTACGTGTCAAAACATGTCTTGTAACATGAAATTTCATAATTGAAATTCACCACCACTGAACAAAAAAATAATTTTGAAAATAACTTGTTGAAACATTCATACAATTGTCTCCACGACATGGCATTCAAAAGCATTCATGGAAATATTTCAAGATTCCTTTCTATGTCCAAACTATAAAATTATATATATATATAAATATATATATATATATATATATATATATATATATATATATATATATATATATATATATATATATATATAGATTTTATCGAGTGTGCATGACATAATTCAAAAATTATACAATTTTTGGACACAACACTCAAAAAAGGGGGGCAAACCGCGGACACGTGTTTCTGGCTATTGGCCTCATCAGCGCGGTGCAGCCAAGTGTGAAGATGGGAAACACTTGTTTGCCGAAATCAGGAAACAACACAAACGCACGGAGTCAACAACAGGAGCCAACCGCACATTTGTGGTTCCAGTTAGGAGACCTAAAATTCCCAGGCTACATCTAACATGACCACGGAGGCAGCTATAGCTACCGTGACATCGATAAAATCTCTATTTGTATTTATCCTGGACCCGGATGTCACACAGGTAGCTATAGCTGCCTCCGTGGTCATGTTAGATGTAGCCTGGGAATTCTAGGTCTTCTAACTGGAACCACAAATGTGCGGTTGGCTCCTGTTGTTGACTCCGTGCGTTTGTGTTGTTTCCTGATTTCGGCAAACAAGTGTTTCCCATCTTTACACTTGGCTACACCGCGCTGATGAGGCCAATAGCCAGAAACACGTGTCCGCGTTTTGCCCCCCTTTTTTGAGTGTTGTGTCCACAAATTGTTTAATTTTTGATTTATATCATGCATACTCGATAAAATCTCTATTTGTATTCATCCTGGACCCAGATGTCACGCAGGTAGCTATAGCTGCCTCCGTGGTCATGTTAGATGTAGCCTGGGAATTGTAGGTCTTCTAACTGGAACCACAAATGTGCGGTTGGCTCCTGTTGTTGACTCCGTGCGTTTTTGTTGTTTCCTGATTTCGGCAAACAAGTGTTTCCCATCTTTACACTTGGCTGCACCGCGCTGATGAGGCCAATAGCCAGAAACACGTGTCCGCGTTTTGCCCCCTTTTTTGAGTGTTGTGTCCACAAATTGTTTAATTTTTGATTTATATCATGCACACTCGATAAAATCTCTATTTGTATTCATCCTGGACCCGGATGTCACGCAGGCAGCTATAGCTGCCTCCGTGGTCATGTTAGATGTAGCCTGGGAATTGTAGGTCTTCTAACTGGAACCACAAATGTGCGGTTGGCTCCTGTTGTTGACTCCGTGCGTTTGTGTTGTTTCCTGATTTCGGCAAACAAGTGTTTCCCATCTTTACACTTGGCTGCACCGCGCTGATGAGGTCAATAGCCAGAAATACGTGTCCGCGGTTTGCCCCCCTTTTTGAGTGTTGTGTCCACAAATTGTTTAATTTTTGATTTATATCATGCACACTCGATAAAATCTCTATCAGGGGTGTATTTTAGGTATAGGACATCCTTCATGAATTTGATTTTTTTTTTCGTAATATCCAAAAATAATATAATAGTGCATGGTGTTTCATCAGTTTTCTCGATGTTGTATTTCAGGTGGAAATTTCGACCACCCTGTAAATTATTTTCGAAAATTCGGTGGACCTGTTCTTGATGCTTGAAGTGTGATTCTGTGGCAGCGGACTACTGTCCGCGGACTACTGTCATGAATGTTCATGTATATATACATATTCATGTACATTAGGATGTTTTATTTTTTAGGCGATATTTTTTCCCGGTCCTACCTGGAAATGTGACAAATTATAGCAAAAAAAATAATAATCCCGTTAGAATTTTTTCAGGTCAATTAGGGGCCTAATTCATTCAAAAATTCGATTTCCCATATGCATAACACAAAAATATTTTTTTTTTAGTTTCTACTCGAATTTTCGATATAAAAATTTTTTTTAGAAAAATAGTACCTACATAAAGCTTTCGTAGAAAATTAAGATTGCTACACAATCTTTTGAAAACATTCTTTGATCAACGCTTTTTGAGCTGTAGAGTGAAATGTTACTAATTAGTGATACCCAAATGTATTTGGGAAACTGTTCATCGTTTCACGCTTTTGCCAATTCAAGCTCCGCGACAAAATTTAGAATGTTTCAAAGACACAAAACGATCAATGAAAAACTGTCAGAAACAGCGACAAAAAAATAGTACTCATCTCTGGTGTTTTTCTGAAGAACTTATTTGTTGATTCGTTTTCAATAATAATGTAAGCTCAGAAGTTAAAATTAAAATTATCCAATCAATGAATCAAAAGCTAGCCAAACTACAAATTCGAAGCGTGTTAATATTAAAAAGTCAAGATTGATACCTTCATGACTGAACATTTGTACGATTTAAACGATTTCAACTTTCTACTGAATTTCTCAAATTGCGTCCAGAGCAATGGAAATCTGATAAAGATTATTATACATGCCCAACAATTTGGAAAAAATTACGTGTCGTGAATGATCTGCTGAACGAATCATATAGAATCATATCATCATATAATAAACTTATAATGAGGAACAGAAACAAAACTCATTGTAAGTTGTAGCAACGCATAGAAAGCAATTTCCGAATGCTTTTAAGCAAACATTGTTGTTACCACCAACTCAGAAGTGAAAGAAAAAAAATATTCCAGTTATTCTTACGATTTATACTCGTACATTGGAGTTTATATTTATTCAATAAATAGAAATTATAGTTTATTTGCGTATCATTTCGCCTCGCCCAATAACACTTTTCGTAACGCTCTCGTCACGCATTCACCAGCTTACTCCCCAAGTCATGGTCGCTTAAAAAAATTTACGTCAAAATGCGAAATGAGGTTCAGATGTAGATTCGTTGCCAGATTTCTGAGAATGGACGAGGAAAAACTAAACAAAATTTTTTTTCATAATGAAGTTTTCATATAGATCTTCAATGTCCCAAGACGTACTGTCAGATATCTATGAATGGCCATGAATAAAATGAGAACTATTACTCATTTTATGAAATTTTCAGATAGAAGTCCGCCAGTAGTAAACAAAGAACAACTTCAGAAAGAGCATTTGAAAACATAAATAGAATTTCATGAGTAGAAGTTGGGACCTCTGGCGTGAAATGGATCTTTTAATTGATGATGATGCCAACTTGGTCGCGTCGGGAGATACTATTTTTTCACAAATTTTGTTTGCGTCTGAAGAAATCTGAACGAATTTTCATGAATATTATCAAACTTTAACCCAAATTATCTTTATATTTGTATCCGTTCATTTGAAAACACAAGTTATTACGATGAGATATCTCCACTGGAGATGCATCTATGAAATTTCGTCTCTCGGAGTTTCTCATTTTTACCTGTTCATTATATTCGTGCGTCAACGAAAGTGGGGACCAAATTCCAACATTCATAACGCGAGTGCCATATTTCAAGTTTCATACTACTAGCGATTGGACTACCTCAGTATTTGCGTAGCTACTCTACATAACCGCGGGCCATAAAGAAATCCTACGTCGCATTAAAATTCCACTTTCCACAAAATTTCAGCTGGAAATATTTTCCGCATTTCTGACTGTTTTGTGTATCCTAAGGCGTAATATTTTATTTCATTTTTGTTAGTTGCAGCGAGAGAGAATGGTTTTGAGAAGTTTTGCCAATTTGAGAAAGGAGTACGATTTCTTTCCTAATATTTTCATGAAAATTATTCGCATTCAATGTTCACAACTGGATGGGAAACGGACATTTTGCACAACAGGAATCAAAATTGACACAATCAACCCATGGCACAAATGATACAAGTTAAAATCTCAAATATGGATTGGATTTCAAAAAGAATCTATTCAAAAAGTAGTGTACAAAAACTGATAATTATTAGGTTTCTAGGTTTTCTCAGTTTTGATATCATGCGTTTTTGTAGCTCCATATCTCAAAAATATTGTTCTAATGTCTCGTGATATATACTAATCGATACAGAATTTTGCACTCTATACATTGATACTGTTCATTTTTCAATTTTTGTCTCTTTTCAGCCCGTTACTAGATGTTGTCGTTAAGCATTTTCCGGCCAATTTTCCTTTACGAATTCAAATTGAGCCAAAGCGCTACCGAAAGAGAAAATCAATCAGGCATTTTGCAATGATGTGTTAATGCACGTATTGTTCGACGATGGTTTTCGAAATTTCGTTCGAAGATGGGCCCCAAAATGGTCAATAGAAATAACCCCACAATTTGGATGGTCGACAAAAATTATCATGTTCTGAACAGGAGACGTTCAGGGCAGTAGGTGAACAGAGAAGCCACCTAGGCATCTCCCACACGCTAGAACTCATAAAAAAAACTATGGTGATCAGCAGCTGGGGTGATTCAATGTAACTTTCTGCAACGGAGCCAAACCATCACAGCAGCTAACATTGTGTAGCGGACATTTTTTCAAGCACCTCGATAACTTTGTCACCTTAGCAAAAGAGATCCAAGCAATAACGGCCTTCTTTGACTTCATCGAATCTCGAGCACACAATTTTTTATACTGACCGAATCAATCGACTTGTGTTACTTTTATCAAAAGTGTACTGATTTGAATGGCTCTCATTTCGATAAAATTGAATAGTTATTCAATAGACGAAACTTTTGTAACAACCAATATTACTGAAAGGTTGAAGGGAACTATTGTCGTAGTACCAATTCTCACACACCAGAAATATGTCACATTTCTCGGCGCGCGTTTCTACAACTAACTTAGCGTCATCAGAAAGTGATCTGAACATTTCTAAACATATCTTAATAGCTACCCATTCTAGTGTATTGGAAAAGTGTTCATATTGAATTAAAAATCACAGTATCAGTGAGATTTGAGATAAACTAATAATGGTAGTCATTTACCTTCTACTCCATCATTATCAAAAACGAGTGAAACAGTAAAATTGCGAAGTGGAATTGGCTAAAACTTCAAAATTTTCAAACTATTGGTCAAATGATGATTTCCTCTACACAATTACGTCTGTTTTTGTATTAAAAATTAGGAAAAAAGTGACCATTTTCAACATATTCAAATGAAGTCTCAAAATTTAGTAATTGGATGATTCTAGACATACATCAGTGAAGTTGTCGAATGAAAAACTAACTTTTATATAGACTTTTTTTCGGTTCATATAAAAAATTTCAATTGGTGATATTTCTTGAATACGAAAGATCGGATCAAAAATCGTAAATATCATATTGTACAATTGACAATGAGAAAGTGAATTATATTCAATTCATTTTAAGATAACGATACGAGACACAAAAAAAATGGACAAATAATTTTGAAGTAACTGGAAGTCAATATCGAAGATTTGATTTTAATAATAGAAAATATCAATATTTCATTGTGTTTTCATTCATAGAGTTGCATTTTTATGATCATCACTTCATTCTGGAATGCCTCAAATATTTTCTTCGTACTTGAAATATTTGTTTCATTTTCATTGGACATTTCTTCAAAACCAGGGCCCCTGAATTGGATTATTGTAGAAAGTGAATATTACTGGAGTTTTTTCCCAAGATAAAACCGTTATATCAACACCTCGACACGTGTTTTGATCATCAAGTGATCACCTTCAATAGGAAGAGTTTGATCTTTCTCTGGAATTGCTTTTTCTACAGAAACGTTGGTCGTCGAAACTGATCAATTGATCTTGCTGTGTGACTTCGATTCCCTCTCGTAATTTGACAAAAAGCCTTGAATTTTTCACAAAAAAGGAGGTTTTTCCTTATAGTGGTTGTATTATTGAAAACCCTCCTTGTGGATTTTGGGTAGTCCATACAAGTGTAGGGGTTTACTGGGGTGAGAAATTAGCGATAAATTTTTCCTTTCAGAAAAATATATTTCGTGTTTTTTTCAAAGTCTTGTACAACTTTCTTTAAATTGATGCAGTGGTGTCCCGTTCAATCTTCGCCTATTGTCGTTCTGTTTGAAATCTGTTTGAAATCTGTTTTCCGTTAACCAGCTGTCGCACCCCTACGAACGACAACCCTCAGAAGGCTAAACTTGTGCGAGCTAAGGATTAACGAGGTCTTACCTTTTAACGTGTGACTCCTAACACGGGTTGGACGATAGCAAGTGAAGATCGATCGTTCAGACTAGTGCTTGAACCACCGACCAACACGGCAGTCAATTCGAGTGAGTGAACAAATCACCCAGGCCGAATCGCTTAGCTAACGACCGATGAAGAACATCTTGGATCAGTATCCATTACAACAGTAGTGTTTTCTTTATCTGCAGACAGACACGGCGAGGAGAAACTAGCAAATCATGAATAGCAGGGCATGTTTGAACTTATTAACATAACATCAAGTGGTTCCAAGCTGAGATATTCTATAGGGAGAAACACTGGCTCAGGAGATATTCAGAGAAGCTGCAACGATGCATTCAGCCAGGCTAGCCTAGAGACACGCAATATATGGAAACTCATAATAAAGCGGGAAAACTGTCAACTTCCGCCAAACGGTTTTCCGGTTTTCTCCCGCTAAACCACTGAAAGGAAGAAATGGAAGAGGGGATAGGTAAAAGTATTAGAACGACCTTCAAACAGTAATCTTTCGGAGAAATAGTCTAGTCGTCATCCGAAGCCGATAGAGAATACCAACAATCGGAAAGACATGAAGAAACTTGGCTTGAAATCTTTTAAATTTCAGTTCATTTAATATTACAAAGTTTTTTTGGTCAATATAACTGTTATTTTTAGCTATTTATTTCAATTTTATTTTATTTTTTCAGGGATTTTAAATAATATTATATCATATTAGATTATGAAATTCCAAACTAATGAAATGTACCATGAAACATTGTCAACCACCTCCAAACAACCAATACAATACAATATAATACGTTCATTATCAATTGCCAAAAGCAGGCATCCATAGGATGTATGTGCATGCCATTTTTACACACATAAATGTATAATACACATACACACATTTTAACTGATGATATTAATTGAATTCAAACTGCATATAGTTCGGTACAACAATTAGTTACTCCACGGACTCATTCAAAAAGCATTCCCGAAATAGTACGAATATTTGACAAGAAGCGCTTTCACTTCAGTTAGGTATAAACTTTCTCAAACCTGAATTTTGAAATCTATATGGTGAGTTTTCGAAGGATCTTAGACCTGTATAATCGAAATTGTTTCCAAATATTTTCAATCTATGTTGGACAACACTTAACGCATTAGCATTCCTGCAAAATTCTCACTGAATAGGCTCATTTTCGTTTTATGATAAACTGAACATTTTCTTCAGATGTCTACCTTCCTCTTTTATAATTTTCGTTTACCATCCATTCCGACTTATATTTTTGTTTTCAGATAATTTGAAAGAGCAATTTGTATTGGAATGAACTTTTCAAATGATCTTTCTGAATAAAATTCCACATCATATACCTGGCTGAATCCAAGAAGCGATATATGTTGTTTTGCCATGTTCAACATATAATAGTTCACGACTTTTTTCACGGTAGAAGCTTTAACTTTCATGGATATTTCCTCTCACATCTATATATGTTACTATTACTGAGTGATCTTCTATGTTAGGTTCAACAATGCCCCATCAATGAACCTACCACTATCCTTACGTTGGCTATCCTTGTTCATCTTTCACTGTCTGAACCACTGTGCCTGCTATTTTTGCGAGGTCATTGTCTTGGAATGTGGGGGTTGCGCAAACCGGTCATCGGTTGCCTGCTTCCACGTAGTCCCTTATCCAGCGCGCTGGATAAGAGAATGATAGAATCACTTGTGGTTCGGTTATTTCCTAACTGAATGTCATCCCAACGATGACTTGATCCTAAGGTCTGTGTATCCGTGCCGAAAGGATAAATGACACTGAGTTCATCAGTTTTCTCTAACGGAACCTTCGAGACACCGGGCGCCCTCTAGTCGTAGCATCGCCTTGCCACGGTGATCCGGGATTGATTCTCGTTCCCTAGCTACTCGTGGAACTTTTATGGATAGAGTAAATTTTAAAAAAATTTTGACGCTAAGTCTGCAGAGGAGACGGATGTCGAGCTAACGACTCCATCTGACCTCCCTGTAACTTCAGATCAGGAGCGAGAGCTTCTCAACTCTTCAAATTCTGATTCAATAACTGAACCTGAAAAAAGTTTCGGAGGTGCAGCTAGAAAACGACTGAGTCGTCTTCTCAAGAGCGGAGTACATTATGAAACCGCCTTGCACCAAATTCTTGAACGAAACCAGAGGCGAAGAAGCCCTGCACGGCTGAATCTAAGGCATTGCCAGGTGTAGCTGATGTACAAAAACCCTCATATGGGAAGGTTATCAGGAGTATCAAGGTAGGAATCTTGCACCTTGACTATCCGACTACCTCATTAACGGCTAATCTGCTGGAATCTCTACAGGGGGCTATTTTGTCGGCTGTGGAGGTTATTTCAGATGATGCACCACCGGTACAATTCCAGAGCTGCACTTTTTGGCCTGAATGATTACAGGTGATCTGAGAGGATTAGGTACGCGCCAACTGGCTTGCAGGTGTAGTTAATACCCTGCAACCGTGGGGGACGCTTCACTGAAATGCGTCGTAGGGGACCAACTTCCAAAGCCACACATCTGTGTTGCTCACTGCGTCAATCACAGACTGACCTCCGACCAGGTACTTACTGGATTAAGGAAAATGAAGCATCTTCTTTCAACCTTAGAATGGACTATTCTTCACAAGGAAAAGTCAAGACCTGGTCAAACATAGACCTTCGTTGTTGACGATAGATCCATGGCCATGATGGCAAGAAAGGGTTTCAGATCACATTTTGGTTTTTGGGCAGGACTCATTCCGCCCTAAAACCCAGGCACCCTCCTGGTAGGAAACTATTCAACCGAGTCACTCTAATAGACACGTTAGAGTAAATAAAACGGACCGAGTGGAAATCCACCAAATTCTCCATCTCCTTCCACTTAGGATCGAGGAGTTCTTGGCTTGCGGCAACACTTCGTTAACTTCAAGTGTTTACAACATGCTGGTGCCACTCATACGTCATACTTCAAGGACGAATTAATTGACCGTGCTTTTCTGCAGGAACCATGGACAGGAAATATAGGCCGGTAATACGACTAGTGGGGTAATAGATAATGGGGTGAAACCCAGAGCATGTCTGGCCATCAGGAAAGATATTAATTATTTTTTGCTCACAAGCTCCTGCAAGCAACTCTACTACAGCAAAAGGAACAAACTCCAAATCGTAATGGGATGTGACGTCAATTTACACCATATAGCGTGGGGCAGTACGATTATAATCCTTAGAGGTGAGTAACCCTTTGATTATATACTAGGGGAAGGGCTGTCGGTGATTAATGCGGACTCGGAACCAACTTTTATCAATAGTTATAGGCAAGAAATATCAGACTTAACCATCAGCTCACATTCTCTGAGCAACAAGTTACAACATTGGACTGTATCTACAGAACATTATTGTTCAAACCATTGATATATTGTTTTCAATTTTTAAACAGGTCTAAAAGACCAGTAGTGAAATGTTTCGACTCAAAATCAATCTACTGATTGAAGTGGTTATGAAAACTCTCTCCAATCCGTGATATGTGATGATATGGATACAAGACAAGAGCAATTTCGTGAAGCAATGATCTCATTGTGTCACGTGAACTATCCACTGAGGATTGGAGGAGATAACCATTACTCTTCTTGGTGGAACAATAGCCTTTAAAAACAAACAAATGTAGTTAGACGATTACTCAAAAGAGTTAAATAGTCAGGTAACTGAGGGCTTCATAAAACTCCTCTAACGGTATACGAAAAGGAAATTAGAAAGGCAAAACGGGAGTCTTGGAAGAAGTTTTGTGAGAGTATCTCTGATTTACCTCGCAACACAAGAATTCACAAGATTCTCTCTAGAGAGTCGACTGCTAAAATTGGGTCGCTCAAAAGAACCAATGGAACATTGAAGCTTCTGATAGAAAACCACTTTCCTGAAAATCCAACTTTTCATAACAACATACCTCCCATCTTCGAGGGCGCTAAACGCCCAGGTCGTCCAGAAGGTTATCGCAGCACCGGCAATTGAATGGGCTATGAAGTCGTTTCATCCCTTGAAATCTCCTGGAGAGGATGGTATATCTCCAGTTCTTCTTTAAAACAGACTGAAAATAGTTTTACCTATTCTCATAAAATTGTATAGAGCTACTCTGGCGTGGAACTATATACCAGTTGGTTGGCAGCAAGGGTGGTATATACAGGGTGTAACTGAATAAGTGTGAAACATTTAAGGCGGTGATTCCTCATCGAAAAAAAGATAGGATCTTTCATGAAAAGAAACTTCATTGGAGCATCCCTTGTTAAGATACAACCCCTTAAAGGGGGTACATAAAATTTGTATAACAATTTTTTTCACAAGCACTGAAAAAGTTACAATATTCAAATCAATCTGACATTTTGTACTACCAAAAAGACACTCATCCAGTAATTCATTTGGTGTACCCCATGGTTGAAAGGGGTGGAAAACGCAATCCCTAAAATTTATTTCCAATGTAACTTTTTGTCTCATTATTTGTTCACCATTAAAAAATGTATTTCCGATACCTAGCCTGTTTCATTCTGAACAAAAAATATCTCTTGAGTTTTTTGCCCAAAATAAACCAATACGCAGCAAAAAATTATTTTACGAACAACAACAGAGATACCTCGCCATAAATGCGAACTGGATTTATTGTTATTTTGTAGTTAGTACCTGCATTAAACGATTAAATGGTAATGAACATAACTAACTCAATAACAACAAAACCCACAACATGTAGAAATCATAGTAAATGTTCAATATGTCTACCTTCAGATATTACGCATGCGTCTAGACGTCGGCGCATTGAGCCACATATTCGCTCAAATATTCCTGGAGTCTCTCTGATTACCCTGCACGGATCGATGATGCGGTTTCTTGAGTCCTCTACATCGTGAACAGGAGTACGATAAACTAAATGATGTAAATGGCCCCAAATAGAGAAATCGAGAGGATTGAGATCCGGGGATCGAGCGGTCCTCCTTGACCTATCCACTGATTTGCATATGTTTTAGTTAAATGCTGACGTGCTACTTGACTAAAATGGGCGGGAGCCCCATCAAGCATAAAAAACATATCCCTTCTGACGCCGATAGAAACTTCCTCCAGCAGTACTGGATGCACTCCTCTTGAAAATTGAACGTATGCCTCACCATTTAATCCAGGAGGTAGAAAATGAGGTCCAATTGAATCATCCCCAATAACTCCGAGCCACACGTTGAGAGAAAACTGTTCTTGATGGTTGGTTTCGACAATAGCGTGAGGGTTTTCATCAGCCCAATTTTGTCCCGAGAAAAACTACATTCGTCTGTGAATTCTATCGTCTTCAGAAAGTCACAATTTGTTCTAATCATTTCCAGCATTCAATTGCAAAATTCAAGACTGTTCGGAAAGTCTCGCGGTAACAGTACTCGTTGCAGATGGTAAGGAAGTTGTTCCTTGAAAATTCCAAATACCGTCATATGATCAACATTTAGCTGGAAAGCAATCTTTTTAGTACTGGTAGTAGGTTGTTCTTCAATCAAATTAAGTACTGCTTCCTCAAGCTGTGGTGTTCGTACTTCTCGATGGCGACCACAATCCTGCATTCTTTTGTCGAATGAACCATATTCTCGTAATCGTTGATGAAGTCGAGCAAATATTCTATGTGAAGGATGCTGCCGTTGAGGATACATTTCAGCATGTCTTCTAAAGCAAATTAAAATCCAAGATAGAGTCGATGTAAACATTGACATGCCCTACGCCTTCAAGAATTGGCCGTATTCAGGTCGTATTCAGAACCAACATCTTGTTGATCGCAAATGCTATATCATACTTAGGAAAACTTTTTTATAATAACGAGTGAAATGCACAAGTTTTGCAGTTTAATGAAAGAAATGCAGATAATATGTGTGATATATAAAGATTCCCATTGGATTTTTCACAGCGCACTCAAGCATTGTATATAAAGAGACGTAATTATTTCTTTATTGATAATTTTTATTTTATGTAAAATCAAAAGGAATATTAATCAAAGTAATTCAATGGGATGAATTTGTCTCTTCATCAGTAATATCATCCTCACCAATCTGAATTATCAGTGGCTCGATTTGTGCCTCTATTATGTTATCAAGCTTCCACATCTTTGTCTCGACTTCCGATATCACATGCCGAACACCCTTCTCCCATTTCTCCGCTGTGACTCTTTTCAAAGCCTCATCAAGAAGTACTTTGAGATCTGCAAATTTGAACGTGGTGTTATGCTGAGCTACAAAATTCTTCACATCCGCCCATATTAACTTGATGGGATTGAGATCGCAGTGGTATGGAGGCAGGCGAAGGACAATTTTGTTTTGGCCTGCTGCCATCTCATCGACAATATATTTTTGGTATTCCAGCTTGCGCTCCTTGACAATTTTTAGTAGCTGTAATCTTAGCATTGAGTCTTCAAAGCTAATATTCTTTGATCGCAGCCAATTTAGGATTTCAACCTTCTTTGAAGACGTTGTCGGCATGTTCTCTAACCGTCGCGAATGATAAGGTGCATTATCCATTACAATCACAGCATTATTCTCCAGATGGGGTAGAACTTTGGAAAACCACTGTTCGAAAGATTCGCCGTTCATTTCTTCGTGATAATCTCCAGTTTTCTTCGACTCGAAATACCACAGCCCTTCAGCAACAAACCCATTCTAATTGTCGATGTGACAAATAATAAACCGTTTTCCTTCACCTGAAATTATGAAGAGGTATGTAAGTGAATAAAACAAATACGAGGGTAACTTTTTATATATTGAGATTGAGGCAGATCTTAATATAAATATAAGTTTACCTGATGGATTTGTTATTCCGGTGGATAGTCCATCTAGAAAGGCCCTCCTAGATTAGGTCACAGTTTCATCGACCCATACTTCATGGGTAGTATGACCAGCATCAACCCAGATTTCATCCAGATTTCATCACTGTTGTTCCCTATAATATTTAATTTTGGTCAAATACTCTCTCCTCCATAACACAATTTCCTCTCTATCCAATAATAAACTATTGCGCCCTCGTTTTTTCCATACAAAATTCAAATTTTTCAATACTATGGAATGTTGACCGCCTAAAACTTGGCAATAAAACATCTTCAGTTATTTCTGTGAGTACTTTGTCTATCGTGGGTATTTCATTTCTGAGAAAGTACTCATGCACTTTCCTCCTGATTGCATGTTTATCAGCATCATCTATTGATTTTATAATGGTTTGGCGATTCTGATTTGTATTCGGTACGGAAAATGTATGATTTCGTTTATATTCCCGTAGAAAATAGTAAATCGAAACTTTCGATCCGACTTCGTCGACCGTCGATGTCTCAATTTCTTCTATCTCTTTCATGAACACATTTAAAATCACTTCTTTAATCTCAACACTCAAATGTCTTTTTTTGGATCGTTTCCTGGCTGGACCCAGAGGATAGCTCACAGTGTCATCAGCAGTGTCTGTACTGGACATCTTGGAAAACAATTTTAAACAATATACTATAACGCACGCCACACAAACACGCAAACGACTGATTACAACCCTGTGCTGGTACCGAACTCGTACCAAGAAGGCGAATTCACCAATGAACGCTGCCCTTTCCATCTGACACTGGGCGATCACGTGAACATCACGCTTCGGTTTTGTTTTGTTTTACTCTATCTTGGATTTGAATAGACTTCAGAAGCCTCTAACCCATTCCCTCGCGACACACCATAAACGTAATGCATTTCAGCCATTTCCTCATTTGTGTATGCCATTTTAATAACAAGTGAATTATTAAAGTAACAAATTAAGAACAGTACGAAAACACACAATTAGTATTAATTCAATTTCGAAAATGCACAAACTGACAGCGTCATACCAATTCAATTGTCACTATCGGTAATAGCGACCTACTAGATAGATTAGTTTCGTATTTTCGCATTCATGACGATGTATCTTTGTAGTTGTTCGTAAAATAATTTTTTGCTGCGAACTGGTTTATTTTGGGCAGAAAACCCAAGAGACGTTTTTTGTTAAGAATGAAACAGGCTATCGGAAATAAATTCTTTAATGGTAAACAAATAATAAGACAAAAAGTTACATTGGAAATAAATTTTAGTTTTCCACCTTTAAAACCATGGGTAGAGCAAATAAATATCTGGCTAAGTGTCTTTTTGGTAGTACAAAACGTCAGGTTAATTTCAATATTGTAACTTTTTCAGTGCTTGTGGAAAAAATTGTTATACAAATTTCATGTACCCCCTTTAAGGGGCTGTATCTTAACAAGGGATGCTCCAATGAAATTTCTCGATATGGAAGATCCTATCTTTTTTTCGATGAGGAATCACCTCCTTGAATGTTTTACACTTTTTTATTCACACCCTGTATATTTACCTAAAGTTGGTCGGAAAGACCCACACCCTAAATCGGTTCGACCAATCAGCCTCACATCCTTCCTGATGAAAGGACTTGAGAGGATATTGGACAGACACATCAGGAGGGTGGCATTATATGCATCCACCTTGAATAACCACCAGTATGCTCATCAAACCAACGGGTGTCAGTGCAGGAATCTTCACAGAAGTTTTTCCTGCATATGCTGCTGGCGATACAACTGCTGAAATCGATTTTCAATAACAGGAACGGGCACACTTGCAAACCGGTTTAAGGCTATTTGCCTCTCAAAACATTAATAATTGAATATCATCAACTTTAGGTCGATGATGGCCACTACGTTGTGAGGCCAAATAGCCCGAAACCGGTCTGCAAGTATTGCCAACAGCATATGCATGAAATAATTCTGTGAAAATTCCTTCACTGACACCACTTTGGAATAATCCAACGCCCTCCGTGATATTAGCCAAGGGAGTAGTTGTTTTCCGATAGGTGTCAGTCCATTAACCTACAGTGCAGGTAAGTCGAGACTGGCCTGAACAAATTCTTCTTTCAGTTGATCAGAATTGGTTATTGTAGGAGACAAAAAAAATAAAAACAAAGAAGTCCGTTTTGTTAGATTACTCGAAAAATTATCGGTTATGTAAGAAAATTATATTCACTTAACTTCAGTGGGTGGTTTTTAGGTGGAAAGTGGCTTTTAGTACATACATCCATTTTTTTCAAATATTAATTTAATTTCAGTGAAAATCATAAAAAGCTGTTTTCCACCTCAAAACCACACATTTCCACCCCACTTCATTCCTCGTACCTTATATCGACTTGAAGTTCATCCCTACCTCAGTGGAAACGATAATTTATATCCTTTATAACAATTTTCATGCTGCTACTAAATGTTTTCTCTTCATAAATTATTTGTATTATTGGCCTTATTATGAAAACACATCAAATGTTTCATTAGATTTCTCATCTGACATTTTAATAATGGGCAAAACTCATATCAAATAATAAACTAACAAAATTTCGTTTTGCTTGTTTTGTTCCGAATATTGTCTGGCGACCGAGTTGAATTCTCTCGTGGTTTTAAGGTGCACCGCTAGCTCGTGTCTGTGGAGAAATGCATGTAAATGTTCAAAACATTCTCCATATTTAAATAGCTACGAATAAGAGAAAATCATATAAATATACATGCTGGAGCCGACTCAAGTACCTAAAAGGCAATGTGCATGAAAGTGACGTATGGCTCGGTTTGGGATACCCTTTGCCCGCGTTATACCGTATAATGTCGTCTATCACTGCAACCTGAGGATATTTGCGAGGGCTGTGAGGGTTGTTTGGAGCTCGGGTATTACCTTCTAGTCCCGAGATGATAAAACAGGAGTGTTGAGTGTATCAAATAATCCTTCTTGAATCTTCTGGGATTCTTTCAGAAATAAAAGAGGTAGGATGAAAACTGAAATCACTCTAGCATCAGATCATTTTTTTCTCTACAACGGAGTATTGATGTTTGTTGGTGTAGAGTGACTGATGTTGCAGAAACACATGAATGAATGTTTCTGCTTTATGAATGTTTTACTTTATTGAAATGAACTCACAGGAACAGTATATTATTCATCGAGCGAAAAATACAGCCATTATTACTCGTGAGAATGAAGTTTGCCGACGCAAACTGAAGGCGAGCGTCATAAATCATCGAGTTATTTATAGCCAGTTTTCTCGAGTATAACACTATACGTATTACATTATGATCCAATACACGATTATTTCTTTTGTGAAGTACCTGAGATTTTCAAGAAAGTAGCATCAAATTTTATGTAAAAAATTAAATAAAATGCTCAGAAACACTTGAAATGTTGACAGTGGCATGAGGTGATTGTACTCTGAATCAGACAGATGTTTACAAGTCGTGAATGACGACGCTCGCTTGGACGCTCCAGTACATCAACAACCAATGAAAATATTGAGAAAGTGGAGAAGATTGTTATGGAGAATCGTCAAATCACTATGAAAGTTGCTGAAGATGTTGGCATATCGACAAAATTACTTTTTTGCACAGCAAAATATATAGGACGAATATTTGTTTTTATGTGCGTGCAAATGATCTCTTGTAGATATAACAGATTAAATGAAACTCGACAGGGCATGCAACTTTTTTTTAAGAAATATGATAGATATAGCCTATAATTTGAAGCATTATGGTTCTGTATGAAAACATATTATCAATAGATGAAGCTACAGATAATAAAGTGATCCATACTCCTACATTGAAATAAATGGATCTAATCATTACTGTAGTTCTGTAGAAATTCACATTATTGGAATATAGTTCCAACAGTAGAGAATATTGATGTAGTGGTAAAAGGTCTCGATGCGCGTTTCACGTACCAAATTGTCTGCTTCGGCGTCTTATGAAGCTCAGATCAGACCTTCTTTGAAGTATTGTTCTCATGTATGCAGTTTCGTCCTTAAGCATACCCTGAAGCTGATGAATTTCATCTGCTTAATTGGAGACACGAACATTACTGGAACCTTGATAGTCTGGAACATCGATGGAAGGTTGGAGATTTGTCTCTCTTTTATAGATACTTTCACGGGAGGTGTTCAAGTGACTTGGAACATTTGATTTCACCAAGAGCGATATATATCAGGAATACGCAACGGACTGTGACTGGTCATCGTTATAAGGTTCGACTTAGTACACCTCAAACTTCACTATTCAAGAATAACTGCGGTCATATGGAATACACTTCTTGAGAACGCTTTTTCAAATGAATTTAATCTCCAGCGATTCAAAACCAACGTAAACAGTTATTTCCGCACAGGCACCGCTCTTAGAATGCTTTAATGATTTTCCTGTAGAGGTTGTGTTCTTGGAAAAAAGATGAATAGAACCAATTCGTAACTCCAAAACTGGTTTATATTTATATCTTACAGGGGTATATTTCCGTTACACATCAAATATTTCGAGTGAAAATTTTTCCGTGAAAGTTCCCGCAAGTTCAAATGGAGTGATTAATGACAGAAATAAAATGTACTGTTTGGGATAGAAACATTGTCTCTGTTCATAGTTTCCATGCCACACTTTGCTATATCCAGGCTTTCGAAAGCAATAAAAAATCTAGTGTCATGTACCAATCTAAATAATTTCAGACAGCTTCCATGCACTCATACCATTTTCAAAGACGTGTTACGTGACATAGATTTTTATGGACATCGAAATCTTGAAACGAATTAAAATGGCTCGCTTGGCCTGACCGATATATTTTTTGTCACAGTGCTCAAAGCTCATTTCATATATCCTCGACTATTCATTCCACATCTTGTCTTTTGAATTTCCTGTCACTCATTCAAGTGAGCAAGACGTTTCCAAAACTACTTTCACGTTGAAATTTTTGAATTTTTGAAAATATCATCTAATCCTCCTTTAATGAATGTTTCCTTGCAGGTGACTGACTATGTTTCATGATGAATTTCATTGGTTCGGATTTCCATTGTTTCGTATTATATAGAATAATTTGAAATCTCTGTATGAACCAATAAATATGAAAAGTTGAACAAAAGAATAGCAGAAAATAACAATTAGATTGAGCAAAAAAAAACCTGAAATGAAATTATAGAGAAATAAAATACAAGTAAAAATAGAACAATTGAACAGGGAATAAAAATAAAAATGATATATTCCAAGTCAAATCGAAGTCACCGAGTAAGATCAACTGATTAGTTTCGACGTGGAAACCCTTTACACCAAAATTCCTGTCGCAGAAGTACTCCAAATCATACAGAGGAAGCTGACTGAAAACGGGGATCTGGAAGATAGAACGAATTTACCTATAGAAGTAATTATGGAATAACTAGGATGCTGCGTACGAAACTGTTATTTTCAACTGAAGGACGAATTTTTTAAACAATATGAGGGACTGCCAATGATATCGCCACTTTCACCAGTCATAGTCAACATATATATGGAGTGATTTAAAACTCTGGCCATTAAAGAAGCACACAAGAAACCTCGTGTCTGATTGAGAAACATTGACGACACCTTCTTAATATGGAATCATGGGAATGCAGAACTAGACGCCTTCTAGAAATACATCAACAGCGTAAGACCACCCATCACTTTTACAATGGAGATGGAAGTCCACAACGAATTTCCATTCTCAGACGGGTTGGTGATATGTATACCGAAAACCTACTCACACGGGACATTATCTGAATCACGAATCCAACCATCAATCGACTAAAAGAGGAATCATCAAGACCCTATATATCATGCTTTCGGGTCTCGAGAAGAAATTAAACATTATCAAAAATGATCTTCAATAGAATGGCTGCTCCAAAGCGATGGTGTAACAGATTTTGGCTGAAAGATAGCAGGATCCTCGCAAGGAAGAGAAGTCAGCCCAACCAGTGCTTGCACTTTTCTACATCAGAGGATTATCGGAAAGGATAAGAAAAATTTAGTTCAAGTACAACATCAGAACCTGCATCAGATCCGAAAACACTATCCGTAGCAACCTCACTAGAACCAGGCCACCAAACGTGGACTGCGATTCCAAGAATTGAATATACCGGACACCCTGTGAGTCCGGCAAATCCTATAGTGTTGAAACTGAGAGGCCATTGGAAGTTCCCATTACCGAGCACAAGAAACACACAAACGTGGAGAAACCAGCAAATAAGGAATAGCAGAGCATGTTTGGACCCACCAACATTACATCGAGTGGTCCCAAGCAGAGATCATACCCAGGGAGGAACACTGGTTCAGGAGGAATGTACAACAATGTATTCAGCCAAGCTATCGTAAAGATACGCGATATATGGAAACCCATTATCAAGCGAAAAATGGCCAACTACCGCCAAACGGTCATCCCGTGCTAAACCGGTGAAGCGGAAAGAGTTTCGCTTTATTGAAAAAAAATATGAGAAAACAATTGGATCTTTCACAGGCATGATCTGTATATTGACGTCACAATATTGATAGTTCAAAATGAATCGTTACAGGGGGAAAGGAAACATTAAATCAAGTCGTTCATAAGTTGCTCAATTAGTTGTATTTATAAATTTCACAAATCAAATATTTATGTATATTTTCCACAATAATTCATCTCATTTGCAAAATTTGTTCAATTCTTTCACGGTGCCCTTCATGACACTGTTTTTCACATCGTGGAAAAGAGAGAACTCATCAGAAAACAGTGAATTTTTCTCAAAAAAATCTTTCCAATAATATGAGATCAGTGTGATCAGTGATCACGTGTAGTTCCGATACAGAATGAGAGAGAAATATTGGTCGGAGAAATAAATATTAGTAATAATTGAAAAAAGTTGTTGAATAATTTTTTTTATGTAGAAAATGCTAATGAAAATTCAACGGAGCATATGAAAGCAGCTAGAAACATGAAAAGTGACTATTATCCGAATGATATCCCCATGAATATTCAATTTCAAGAATACTAGGTCAACGACTTTTTCATACTGATTTTGTCATCAAATTGTAAGCAGTATATTTTTCGAATATAGTATCGTAATAAACAAACCGAACAGCTATTATTATAAATAACATTAATAGCAGATATCAGAGCGTTGCATTCATGTTCCAATACCAGACACCATACTATTTTCATCTGCAATAGTGAATGAACCCTGATCAACATAAAACTCAAACTACGTCGAAGAATCGAGATTATTGTTTCCAATACTAGCATACTTGGAATGAATATGGAAAAAATACTAACCTTTCACATTTATTTCTAATATTCACCATCATTACAAACAACAAAAAATGATGGGACTACATTTTTTTAGTAGACTGATCATGTTCTTATTGAACACAATTTATGATATGCACAAAAAGGTATTGAATGAATTATTGAAAGTTTTGGGTATCCTTCAACATGGGGTAATACAAAAATAATTGAAGAATATCACCTTAAGTCGCCAGATTTTCCAAATTTATAGTTTCTGATATGAATCAGACTATACTAACAACTCGATTCATTTTTTTTCATGTTGGTTGGTGACTGGTCTAACTGAGCAGACTATAGTAGCTCTGGATACAAGGAAATGCTTTCCATATTCGGTTCCATAGACCAAAGAAGTCTGGTATTGCTCAACATGCCTTAGAGAATGGTTACAGAATAAGTGCGGAATTCTTGGAGATGAGTTCTAGGTATAGCGACAAAGGTCCCATTTCAAATAACAAGTTGTTTGTTATGGTATCATGAAATGTAGTGATTAACATTGGGTGCAATGATAATGTAACAAAAATTATACATGAAATCAAGGTAATGATTCTCATAAGGTGGGGTGATGGTCCGTCCAGATGTATAGGGTCTATCTTTAGATCCTATCTAAATAAAACGAATTGTGTGTAAAATATCATCGAAAATTTTCATTCGTTCGAAAAACCTATTAATGCTACTTTGTGTGTAATATCACCTTTAGTTCCTGGATCAGTTGTAGTCTGCGAAAGACCAAATTCTTGGGAGCGACGCGAAATCGACTGTTTCGGATCATCCTGCACATTCTTTTATATAGATCTTGCGTTTCATCAACGTACGGGTGGTGATTGATCGTTCACATAACCAGTGAACACAAATTCATCCATCACATTGCGAATATTTCCCTCAGTACATTGCCCGAACAGAATGAACATTTTGATAAAATAATTTTATTATTTGCAGATGTTGTTGAATGCTATGTAAGTCCATGGTGATTTGTCAAAACAAACTGAATGAATGACAACTGATTTTACAGATATAGCTTCAATTGTCAAAGTAGCTTCCCTGTTGGAGGACCCTATATATGAAAGCATTACCATAGCCGTGATATATTCCGTTTTGGTTATCTCCTGATGCTGCTAAGCGAAACGTGCGTTCTTGTATAGAAAAAGTGTTTTCATAGATTTTCAGATGTTCCAATTCTACCTTGTTATTGTTTTTGTGGTTCACAAAAGTTATTTTAAAAGCATCACACATAAAACTGAGAAAATCAATTGATTATTTGTTTCAAGATCTGCGGTATAAAAACTCAAAAATGTTGTAAGTGAAGATGAAAATGTAAACACTTAAATAATGTTGTGATCGACAGTAATATATCTTCAAGTTATTGAAATTTCTCTTCGTGTAATTTGTTGTACAAATGTAGTGTTGTAGATACTAATTGGGACAATTTTGTAGGGGTGAAATGATGATATTTCAAATGAAATATTATTTTGGAAATCATCTTTTCCTTATTTGAACATTTTTTGCATTCGCAAATCTAAATTATTATGGGAAAATATGATTAAAAACAAAACTCATGCATTCTTCCACTTCCGAGAAAAGGAGTTTCTTCACTTATTTGCTCATAATTTATTACTTAGGATACGGAGCTTTCAATCAGAGTGGAAATAGTTTCTGATGTCTTGCTTTGATAGTAGAAGTGCTGAATAATTAAAATTCTATTCATCAACATTCCCATCATTTTTTACGGAAGAAAAGTTCATTAAAATACGAAAAGAGTGCCGAAAATTCAACCGGTAAACGTATTTGCACAGATATCATTTATATATAATGTATATATGATCGCAATCTTACATGTGATATTATATATGCATTCTTCTATCATGAGTTCATCTCATATCAGATTATTTTCTTCGAAGTGATGAAAATTATTTTCTCGTTACTCAAAATTTGCATCATACTTTTTATGTACTTGTATTTTCCGTCAGAATTGAGACTTACCACCCTTACAGAAATGTATTAAAGAAACATCATTATAATGCTTTTTCACATTTCAGCACACTTCTTTGATGAACAACAATGAGCGTGTTACTCGGAAATATCAAATTTGAGCGGAATGAATAGGTTGCAAACCGCTCAAACGAAATGAATAAGTGAAAAAAGAAGCAACAGATTTTTTGTTTTGGACCACGTCCCTATATATGGCATTACAAGAATCCAATAGAAAAAATATCTTCTAAAACTCATCAATTTGAACCCTTTTGCTTTCGATTTTCACCATCTATTGTATCAAATGCATGAAAGTAGAAAGCTTTGGCAAGGAAAATAGATGGCTTTTCAAAACGACTTAACGCTTCATCATGGAAATTCAAGGATAAGATTTCATTAGTGTTTTAAGAAATGAATATGAGAACACAATTCAGTTCAGTTGTTTCATAGTTTTATTTTATCCAGTTGTATATAGTGCATTTCTTTAATGTCCCCCACTTTTATTTTTCAACCGGGTGAACTCAAAAAATTGAAATTTTGTATAATTAAATGAATGCATGAATACTCCAGTTTGAAGTGAAACTGACAGATAAAACTTTCAAGATGGCGACTGGGCACCATCTGGAGAAAAAAAATTGAATGGAAAGGGGGTCTTGTGACACATCATTTTGAAGCTCCTGACGAATACTTCACAAACCTACTACATTGGCGGAACATTCGAAAATTTCCTGAAGAACAATACACTAATATCGATATTTCTAGAAATACAACCCGATAAGGTTTGTTGAGTTATTTGTTGTTCACTTAGAATATTCTTATTTAGTTTTCGGTTTCACTAGTAGAAAGGTACCACGTCAACAATCTCTAAAATGGCCAATTATCGTCCATTGAAAGAAAAAATTTAGGCGATTTTTTTACTTACGATGCGACGCGTAATTTTCACGAGACCGAAACGATTTTCAATGAACGTTTTCCGAAGCGTCCTATCTGTAGAAAATATTTGAGGGAACTTGTATCCAAATCACAACTACCGTTGTACATAACAAAGAGCCCCCATGTCATCCGTCCTTCCGGAAGAACAGCAAGTGCAAATAATTGGAGAGATGGCAGTTAATCCTGAACAGTCTACTTATTTCGTCGCGAATGTTTGTGAGGTGTCTTCTTCTACCATGTGAAGACTTTTGAGAAGCAATAGGTATCATCCATACGAAATTCAAATGGTACACCAATTAACTGAAGATGACCCTGATCGAAGAACAGAATTCTGCGAAATCATGACGAAAACCATTGCAAGGCATCCTACCTATCTCCACAATATTTGTTTCAGTGACAACTGTACATTTTTTTCAAACGACAATATTCACAGACAAAATTGCCGTTATTGGAGGGACACCAACCTCCACGTTTTCCGGGAAACACATACCCAATATCCAGAAAAAATTAACGTTCGGGCAGAAATATTGGGAAACCATATTGTAGGACCTCTAATAATTGATCAAAATTCAACAGGGGAACTGTATTTGAATATGCTGGAAACTACTGTTGACCCTCTCATAACTGAAATCGTCGAAGCGAATCCTAATGAATTCGATATGGATAATGTATTCCAACAAGATATATTCCACCACATTACTCCAGACAAGTAGGAAACTATTTGGATACTACTTTTCCCGGTCGTTGGATTGGCCGTCGAGGTCCTACAGAATGGCCAGGCCGCTCGCCAGATTTGACACCTTTGGACTTTTTTTATGGTTCTATTTGAAGCGAAAGGTGTACAAAACTGAACCTGAACATTGGATATACGGCAGATAATAATAAATATTTGTAGAGATATTGACGTTACTGTGTTCGAGAATGTTCAGCGTGAAATATCGGATAGGCTGTTCATATGTCAAAAAGTTTAAGGCAACTATTTCGAGTTTCTTCTGAACTAACCTTAAGCTTATTACCTCATATTATGTAGTTGACTGTTGATGTATTCAGGCAATTATTGAAAGTTCCGCCATTTTGTTGTAGTTGAATATATTGACATTATATTATAGAATTGTGAATCATTTGTCAGGAGCTTAAAGGGATGTGTCACAAGACCCCCCTTTCCATTCAATTTTTTTCCCAGATGGCGCCCAGTCGCCATCTTGAAAGTTTCATCTGTCAATTTCACTTCAAAATGAAGTATTCATGCATTTATTTCATTATCCCAATTTTCATTTTTTTTTTTAGTTGACATTGAAGGGGGGGACATTAAAGAAATGCACTGTATAGTTGATATGGTATTATAAAAAATAAAAACAGTTTTATCGATGAAAGTCAAAAGAAACATTTCATTTCCTCTACAACTGAGAAAAGTATTCAATTCCAGAAGATTTTGGGCCAAGATGATAAGTTGGAAATTCGTCAGTTCGATGGTACAGATTTCGACCATTGAAAATTTCGAATGGAATTACTGTTCGAAGAACATGAAGTTAAAAAAGTGATTAATGAAGCAGTTGCCTTGCCGGAAGACTCCAACTGAAAGAAAAAGACATCAAATACTAGAATACTGTTGTGAAGCGCTCAGCTAATTCGCATTTGGAATGCTTTTAAGATAAGAAATCTGCGAAAGAAATGTGGGAAGCATTAGAAAATTAATGTCAAAAGTATGGACTTGCCAGTAAAATTTTTTCAAGAAAGGAGCTTCTAATGCTAAAATCAGAGGAAAACGAAAGTATGGGAAGTCACTTGAGAAAGTTTGTTGTTGTTTTCTGATAGGTGTCAGTCCATTAACCTACTGTGTAGGGAGTTGAGACTGGCCTGAACTAATTGTTCTTTGATAATTTGTTGAGATTGTGAGACATTTGAAATTGGCAGGTGAAAAAATCACAGAATGATAGATAGTTCAACTACAGCATTGAAGACATTATCTGGAGATATAGTAACATTGCATTTAGTAGAAAGAAGAATATTTGACGAAGATAACAAGATAAACACTAGATATATGTGATGAACTACAGAGTGCATCCTTCTTCAATGAAGTGGAGAGGAGAATGACCTAGTATCCAGACCATTTGAATTCACTTGGTAACGATACGGAATGGTATTGCTCAAAGGATCAATAGAAAACTTTTCGAAAAGACAAGAACAATGATATTTGATGCCAAAATGAAGAAAGAAATGTGGGGAGAAGCGGTTTTCGCAACAGCATATTTAACAAACTCCAGCAGAAATGTGGACACGAATTAAACCAGATTCATCTAAAATAGGAGTATTTGGTTTCAAGGCCTTTGTTCAAATACCTAAAGGAAAAAGAACGCAATTAGATGAGAGAAGTGACATATGTAGAAAGATTGGTCATGCTGGAAATGGTTATCGCCTATGGAATGAACATGAAAGAAAGATTATTCTATCAAGAGATGTGATTTTTGACGAGAAGCGTCCTCAAATCGAAAACCTAAATGTTGAACATCAAATAGAAATGCATATTGATGAAATAAATAATGCCAAAAAAAATTCAAATTGTACAAAACCTGAAGAAACCATAGAAATAGTAAATGAAATTCCAATAGAATTAGATATAATAGATTCAGAAAAAGAATCGAGAAATCTTGAAAGTAGAATGTCAAATATTTAAAACGAAATGTCAATTATTGAAATGCCATCAGTAGAAACTACGCCTCAAGTGAATCATAAAATAATTACAAAAAGGTCAGTCTGGTTAGATGACATTGCCTAACTACATATTGAATATTAGAAAATGTACCAGAAAACTATAGAGATATTGATAATTCATTACAAGATGATGCGAACAAATGGAAAAATGCAGAGAGATAAGAATTTAACTCCTTGATGCAGAATTATACCTGGACTTTTGTGGACTGTCCTGAAAAAGTGAAACCCATAACTAGCAAATGGGTGTTCGAGAGAAATGTGAATGGACACGAGAGGTACAAAGCTATACTAGACGTATGCTCCTATTGCAAGATTAACAACAGTTACGAACAAAACGGTCCAAACATATTGCTATCAAATATCATTTCATCAGAGAAAAAATAATAAGAAGAAAAATGGAGCTGAGATATGTGGAGTCGAACAGGCAAGAAGCAGATATACTGACGAAAGGACTGACGAGAGATATGTTTTTAGAGCTCCGTAGTCTATTAGGATTAAATGATGGATTTATTCAGGCGGGGTGTTAAGCAATGAATATGAGAACATCATTCAGCTTTGTTGATTTATAATTTTATTTTATCTAGTTGTATATAGTTGATATTCTATTAAAAAAAACAGTTTTGTTGATAAAAGTCAAAAGAAACATTTCATTTTCTTTAACCGAGAAAAGTAATCATTTCCAAAAATTACGTAGAGAGGGAGGAAGTAACAAGTTGAAAAATATGTGAAAAAAAATGTTTCTGATGAATTAAGCGGTATCGAACAGTTTCTCTAAACTTTTCTCTAAACTTCCACTGTGAAAAAATTATTTTTTTGCGTTTTGATCATCCCAGCATGTAGTTTCTCGGAGCGACTTTCTCTGTATTATGGGGCTTATTTATTCATGTCTCAACCTTTCATTATGTAATGTCTTCGAAAATAATCATTTGAATTACATGTTGTGAAGGGCCATATTGAATGCTTCGTAAATATGCCATTATTTTTCGAAGATAGAAAATTGTTATTGTGGGTTATTCTTAATAGATGGACATATATCATTACTGACTGTTTGTGAACCTTTCAAAGGTGTACAATACTGTATGTAGTATAGTTTTTGATCGATCTCGTTGGGTTCAGCCAGGGTTTGCAATGTAAGAGCAAAAAATGTGTTCATTTACATTACATTAGAAACTCGTAAAATTATCAATATTTCTCGTCTATATACTATGCATGTTATATACATACAGTGTATGAAACTCAAATGGAATGAATTCATTATTTCAATTATTGTATCGAAACACGTGAAATGTAAATCCTAATTTAACATTCTTCAACGTAAAAATGTCACCCCTACCTTCAACCCCCTTCGAATGACAGTTAATACCCCCAATTTTTTAAATGGGCAGTATAGGTTTGTGATATATCATTTAAAAGGTCCTCCATTTTCTATTCAAAAATGTTTCTGCTTTCAGGTTTATTGCAACAAATAAGATAAAATAAATTAAAATCATGTGGATACCAAAATTCGATAAAATACACTCGAAAACTGAAATTTAATGCAAAACATAATGAAATTTGGAATATGGAAAAGAACTATAGATGTTAATGAGGTAGATGTTCTGAATGTTCATCGCGAACATTATTTAACATATCAGGCGTGACCGACCGAATCGCAAATGTTATTCGTTCTTTTAATTCATTCAAATCTGAAGATTCACATTGCTCTTTACATATCCCTTTAAAAAAATCCAATGATGGAAGATCAGGTGATCGCGCTGGCCATTCAATAGGTTCTCGCCTCCCTATCTACCGATTGTGAAATATTGTATCGAGGTATTTCCGGACATTAACTTGGTAATGTGGTGGTGCTCCATCCTGCTGAAATCATATCGTATTCACTGGAAATTGAGAGTTTCCTGGATCAGCATATGAATTTGTTAAACTTGGAATGCCATCATTTTGAAGTAGTGCTAAATAATTATCGCCATTCAAAGAAGAAGGGACAATGATATGGTTTTCAACAATATCTGCCCAAACATTAACTTCTTGAGGGTATTGCGTGTATTCGTCTCTCATCTAGTAGGGACTTTCCGTTGACCAGTAGCGGCAATTTCGCCGATTAGCATGACCGTTAAGAGACACTCATCAGAAAACAACGTCTTCTAATTATAATCTAGAGGTGACGTGTTTCGGTATTTTCTTAAAATATGTACCGTAACCAAAATAACGAATTTATTCCATTTGGCTTTTACACACTGTTTAAAACTTCCTCTTAAATCACTCTATCTATTGAAAAACCCGCATCAAAATCCGCTATCACAAACATTTTCTGTGTGATGTTATAATAGAACATCACCTTATTAGGAAATCGTATATCTTGCGAGCTGAAGCAAAATGAAAAAAAGAAAGCATTTAATAGGAAATGCCCCTCAAGCATAAAAGTGCTCTCAGCAGTCCGCAATTGGACCGTTTCTGACGTCCGAGACAAATGCGATGTCACGATCTCCAGCATAAATATATTGGCCCGAAACGGGCTCCCGGAAAGTGCCCGAGTTATTAGGGGCTAACCTTCGGCTCCGAGGTGGTGGAGGTGAACACCCCTTACAAATTGGCGGCCATCAATTCTAAATTTCTTTTCTTCTATAATTGTTGTGTCAATGTGAATAATTGCTTTCGAAAATATACGAGACGCGATTGGGAAAGTGTTTCAATCGGAGATATTTCCCTTAAGAGAAGATAACCTACGCCTCGATTCAGCTACGCATGGATAGCAGAGCTTATATGCCTCATTTAGTTCTGTCATCAATTTCTATTTCCAGATACAATTCAATTTCAAAACCACAAAAAATGCAAACTCAACCTTCAGAGTGATTCACTACGTGAAATAAAACCAACGCAATCGCAACCTTTCATCATATCGGTTAGCATCATTTATGTCACGCGATAATTTCAATTTTGCGGAAATTCCTAAATAATTGATTCAAAGTGTATGGTTTGAATGGCACTTACAATGTGCTTAAAATTATTGAGGTAACTAACGCATTCAATTCAATGAATAACTTCCCCATAACCACATTATATGTGACTATTTTGCCAAACATTGAGATAGATATAGTTGGCTTTTTTGAGGAGATGATATAGGCTATTGCGGACTTTTCTGCAGATCTTTGAAAAAAGGAAAACATATACTAAATTGTTCTGTTATATTTCAATGATGGATATCACTCAGCGTCGCACCTTTACCACCGCAGCTCGACTACAAATGGACAGCATCATCACATTTCGATTTGATTACAAAAAACAACAATGAATTTTACTTATTAACCTTCCTCTTGAATTAATTCGTCAATTGGTGACTTCATTACTTCAGATGGAAACAAGATTTGGAAAATTGTCTCTTCCTTCTCTACATAGGAAACACGCGGAAGAGACAAACGTCTGCACCTCGTCTTCGTTCGACATCCAATCTGTGTGAATTGGTGAGGCGCCAGGAAAGACACAGACAGACGCCTTGTCTCAACCTGACGTCCGTTCTAAGTGAATCCGCGCTTATGTAGTGAAAGTACTTTACAGTCCATCCATAGATCAACAGGATGGGATAATGAAAACGATACAAGAAAAAGTATTTCAAAGTAGGCCTCTTTGAAAAATCTCACATATCTTCAACCTTCTTAGAGATCATATCTTTGAATCTCAGATGAAATCAAAGGTCAGGTAATTGTGATCTTTCGATTTTCCCTTTCTGTATTTGTGAAGTCAATGTAGTATTTATGGAAAAACAACCCTCAAAAGTCGAAACTTGTATGAGACAACGAATAACGAGGTATTTCCTCTCAAAGTGCGATTCTTAGGACAGGTTGGTCAATAATCATCTGAAATCAATTGTTCAGCCGCAGGGCTAACACCAGTGGCTGTCGACAGAATGAATCAATCATGCCAACCCAACAGAATATCGTCACATTGTATAAGTACCTATGAAAAAATCACATTCAAAAAACTCATTCGAAAAGTACTCGTTAACCTAAAGGGATTTGAATCCATGTAACAAGCACATGAAAGTGAAATGTTTCACACCTCAGTGTGAATTTTGATCCGTTACAGGGCTATAATTCAATCAGTATTCATTTCAAGGTCATTGTTGATAGACCAGTGACATTTAAATTAGAAGGAGTATATTTTCAGGCGGGATAAGTTTTTGGGGTAGAAAGGTTTTTTCTTTTCACTTTTCTACCTTCATACAAAAAATGTGGAGAGCTTCCAGAGGAAGAGAAAAAGCAACTGATTTCAAAATAAACCCTTCATAAAGATGTGTAGATCATGCAGATAAGTTACTCTCAGATAGAAACTAGAAGAAAAAATCCTTTCGAAACAACTACTCTTGTATGAACAACTGTTCAAACTCTATTTTTTCGTTAACCAGCTGACGCATTCCTACGAACGACAACCCTCAGAAGTCGAAACTTGTGCGATCTGGGTATTAAAGAGGTCTTACCTTTCAACGTGTGATTCCTAACACGAGTTGGACGATAGCAAGTGATAATCAATCATTCAGCCTGGGGCTAGAACCATCAACCAACACGGCGGTCGATTTGAGTGAGTGAACAAAGCACCCACGTCGAACCGATCGGCTACCGACCGACCAACTGCTTTTATATGAGTATTTAATTATACAAAAGTAAAAGATTCGTTATGGAATTGAATAATATATCATTCACAGGAACGCTTCACAATGTACTTAGTATATGAAAGAGGTAAAGTTTGACTACATAAATTACCGTCATCCTTTCTTTTCCAAAATATCATTTCTCCTAATAATATTCTTTTTACAGCTCAAACAATATTCCTTTGGCTGATTGAATCGAATGGGCGTATGAATGACATTTTGATGAGTGCTTCATCTTGTAGAATTATACAGATTGATGCTGATCTTTTTTATATGTATGTGAAGCGTTCCTGTGTATAATGTCTGGTTTAATTCCACAACGAATGTTTGGAATTCAAATCTGTTTTAAAATATGTTTTTCCGTTAATCAGCTGGATATGGAGATCAACACTGAAGACTGTATCGAGGAGAGATACACACACCCAAGAAAATTAATATTTTGAAATACAATTTCAAAACATTTTCAAATAAAATTTCAAAACATTCATCTCTACCAACTACCTAATCAGGTAGTTGCTTGGTAAATGCCTGCCGGAAAACAACTGCTTTCTCGTCTAATACTACGCTGGATATTGAATTATATCCGACAGACGTATATGCAAGATACCTCACGGAGATAAGTCTAGCAGATTTTTCGCGTTCATCCAGCAGCAGGACCACAAACCGTGCTTTCGAAATATTACTTCTCGTCAGTGCAGAAAATATCTTACTCAGGCAGCAAATTGCCTTGAACTCGACTAATTCCAACGAAGGACAAAACACAATCACTATGGAAAAATCGTCAAGGCGCTTCTATTGTCTTCAACAATAGGACGGCTCTCTTCTGGATGGAATCCAGAAGCTTCAGATTAGCTTAGGGGCGAAGCTCCATACATGAGAACAGTACTTCAGAGAAAATCGGACCTGAGCTTCATGAAGCATAAAAAGTTGCAGAGGTTTGTAGAGGTTTCCGGTTTGGAACAATGTTCCAAGCTTTTGAGAAGCAGCTTTGCAATATATGCATATATAATGTTTGAGAGAAAGATTGTTAACTAGTAACAGCTCCATCGCGAGAAAGAAGCCTCAAGATGTGAAGAAACATCCTATGTACCAAAACTCTAAGAGAAATCATCGGGGAGAGATACATGCATACAAGAAAATGAAAATGAAATTTTGAAACATTCATCTCTGACAAACGCTTACAAGTAGGTTTTGGTAAATGCCTGCCAAAAAACAACAACTTTCCCGACTAATATCACGCTGGATATTAAATTCGACAGACATTTATGCCGAAGTAAGTTTGGCAGGCATTTCTCAGAACCTACTCCATAGGTAGTTGAGAGAGATGAATGTTTTAAAGTTCTATTTCGAAATATTCATTTCTTTTATGAATATAAAGAAGTGATTCTTATATAATTTGATGTTCATATAAAAGTTGTTGTTTTGAAAGATTTTTTTGTCTAAATTGATGTTGATATACAAGTTTCGAGAGAGCTGTGCCTTCCAGTTTGTATCTTAAAGTAACATGCATATATTCATGAAGAATTTATTTCGAAATCACTTGCTGTCTTCATTCTTTCGGAAGTTTGCAGATCTTTTTGTATATAGATGAAAAAGTAAATAGACAAAATGTCTCTTTTCCAAGAAACATTGTGAATTCATATTCAGTTCTGACATCAGTTATTCAGAAATACCTGGGGCGAAAGCCTTGTATTATTTGCCGTCATCAGCAAAAACATGTAGCCTCTAATCAGCTTGTGATTATGGAATGAGATCTGCTGTTGAAGTTATGAAGAGAAGCGCTGCCATGACACTCCCGTGGAACACCAGTAAATGTTTACCTATCATCAGATAACTCATGTTTTGTGTACTGTACTTGGTTGAATCAATTTTCAATGTAGTAGTACTTTTACTATCTTCTAATTCATATTTCGTCCCACTTTCGCATAATCGGTGGCATCAGCCATGGTGAAAATGATCAAGTCTGACGACTGTCAAGCATTGTAGTGCAATATGAATCATCAATTCAAGCATCGAAATGTTTCCGATCTATAGAAACCGGCCTTTCAAAAAAAACGTATATGTCTCGGGATGCCCAACAGAAGTGATAACTCAAACTACTAAGTTGAACTATTTGATATTGATATTGAGAAAAGCTTAGGTTATGTATACTGATATGATAATGTATGAAAAGGTTATTTATTGATAACATCTTTCATTGATTATTTTGTGTATGTACATATTTTTTAGCTACTATAAACCAATTGTTACTTTTGTAAGATTAAAAATACTGATAATGTATACACACAAAGTTAGTATCATCAATTTTAAGCTACGTTTCACATCATTGAGGAATATTACGTGCTTGCTGGTTAGATTTTTATAATAATCATTAACAATAGATAGATAGATAGATAGATAGATAGATAGATAGATAGATAGATAGATAGATAGATAGACTTTATTATTGGCTATTTCACATAGTGGTTTACAGCACGTCACATAGTACAAAGAATATTGAGAGACAATATGTAGAAATGTAAAAACAATCATGTCATTCACAAAAACATTGTTTTTTCAATTATCTACATTAAAAAGAATAATTCGAAAATTCCTCTACACTATAAAAACAATTTTTTAGGAGTAGACATTTCACATTAGCCTTAAAATGTCTTATCATTCAGGGAACGCACTTCTGAGCTCAACTTGTTATAAAGTTTCAAATTGAGGGAATTTGACTTCGACTTATTTAGCCGGAAACGTTTTAGTACTATTTGGTTTGCTGAACTCCATATTTCACTGTCCTGAGCTCGGATGTAGTATTTTTCATTTTGACCAGTTGTTGCCTATTTGTAAAATATGATGACATCAATTTGAGTGGTGTTCTTCTAACCCCATAATAAGATAACTTTTCTAACAATATGTATTATAGAAAACGAGAGAGAGAAAAAGGAAGAGAGCGAGTTTACCTTCATTCACCGACTTATTCCAATGTTAAACACAGTTTTTCAGCCGTGATTACACGATTTCCAAAAATAACAGTTTCCAGATTTCTTCTTATGTTCTCTAAAATATAATCAAATGTGTAAACTCATCCTTGTATAGTTGTGAATTTTTTTGAGTGGCACCTTAGCTCGTAATGAATGGTAGAAAAATCGCCAAAATAATTTCTTCCATCATTTACTGAATGAACACCATATCTAGGTAATAATAACTCTGTTCCCATTAGTAGACTTGGCTCAAATAGTTTGTCGTGTTACGATGACGTGACATATTGCTACAACACTACTCCAGCACGATCGACCGACCTATGTTTCGTTCCCACTCGAGATACTTCTCCGTCGCTATAGAGTGGGGAGAAAGAGAAGCCAGACATACTGTGCGTTACGTTACAAAGCGGTTTGCCCTCCCATAATGAGTTATTTATTCAAAAATTACTGAAAGCAAGAGTATCTTCGAGTATCAAGGGGTAAAAATCCGAAATGAATCATTATGTGTAATATTTCATCACAAAGTGTAAGAATCATAAATAACTAACGATATTTGAAGGCAAGCTTTGGAACCCCAGGTGGTCTGCTCTTCAACTGCGTATACTATTGAGTTCCAGATAAATTTCACTGTAATTCGCAACTTCGCAAGCTAGAGCTTGACGCTTCTCGTTAATAAAGTAATATAAATTGAGCTGACGAGACGCACCGGAGAAACATGATTAATGCGATGGTATGATTGCCAAAGTTACACGGTCACGTTTGTACAAACAGTTGCGAACAACAGACTGATGATCGTTTTCATGTGGGGGTTTCACAACTCAACTACTTCAGTAACACGTAGTTGTAATTCACTTATAGGCGGCATATATGCTTTGATGTAGTTCCACGTTTTGAATGGAAACTTTATTCTCTTGGACTATCATACATCCTTTGAACACCAACTGCGGGGATAGGTTTCCAGTTATTAGAGATCCCAGACAAGATTCATGGATTATAACAAATTATCAATACAGAAGTGACAAAACGTGCCTGTAATATATATATATATATATATATATATATATATATATATATATATATATATATATATATATATAATAATAATAATAATAATAATAATAATACCGTCTTTATGCAACCCCATGCAAATGCATGGGGTCTTCTTCAATAATATTGAAGACCTTGGCTTATCAAAGCGCCTGACGTTCGCTTTTCTCAGGTCGAGTGGGCTGAAGTCGGAAACTGAGGGGTTCATCATGGCTTGCCAGGATGGTGTCTTCAACACCTTAGTCTACCGCAGTCGCGTGATGGGTATAGAGGTTCCTGACACAAGGTGCAGGGCCTGCCGCGAGGCGCCCGAGACCCTAATGCACTTGCTATCAGCATGTCCAGCATATGCGGTCTCGGCCTATATCCATCGACATAACGCGGCCCTAAGAGTGCTATATTATCATCTACGGCACTCTTACGGTATTGACGAGACACCGGTGTTGCCCTACGCTCCGGGGGATATTGAATCCGTTGTGGGGAACGAGAAGTGCCGAATTTATTGGAACTATTCGTTCCCCACCCTCAGGCTCATACAAGCTAATAAGCCTGATGTAGTCCTTCTCGACCACCAGACCAAAACGATATTTGTTGTGGAGTTTTCAGCTCCTGGCGAGACGAATATCGTCAGAAAAGAGGAGGAAAAACGGATAAAATATCGAGATTTTCTCTTCGAACTCCGCAGACTCTATCCAGATCACTCTGTCAAGATGGTCGTTCTGATTATTGGAGGCCTTGGTGGAAAGATGTCTTCTCTACTCTCGAATCTCAAAATCATACCGGCTTGCCGCACTAAGGCAGAAATCTTAGCCGCACAGATGCAGAAGGCTGTCATTCTTGGCTCACTGCGTTTGCTCAGGGCACATGATTCTCGGACCCAATGATCACTTACCCCACAGTGTGGGGAGTAGTCATTGGTTGATTATGCTGGCGCGCCCTCCCGAATGTATCGGGGCTTCGGGGGATAGGGCCTGACCAGCGCACACTACGGTGAAAAAAAAAATAATACCGTCTTTATTATCTTCTAATACATTCAAATCAAATTAATCATGTACAGTTCATTTATTATAAGAAGACAATGAGCGAAGTTCAATTTACATGATGACAAGTCATCATTCAATTGCTCTTCCACTTAACCTCAAAAATGTCGCCTAGTACGCAAAGGAATAAACAAAGAGAATTTTTAAATATCTTAAAATATTATGACTATTTATAGATTTGTAATAGGTAGGTAGCTATTGGGTCATTGATAGTTTGAAGATAATAAGAATCGTTTGAAATTGATATTAAAATGATTGAAGTCATCTCTTTTCATGGGCTCGGGAATGTCATCATAAATTGCACAGATCTGGTTGCTGAAACTCCTTCTAAAGAACTCTATGCGAAAGGATGGCGGAGTTAGTCGGCCTTTATACCTTACATCAATATTTTGCACATCAGTTCTAAAAGTGATTTTCTGGTGTAAGTAAGACGGCACTTTACTATTAATTATTTTGTGAAACAAAGTTGCAGCATGTAACACTCTCCTGTCGTTCATATTTAACCAGCCGGTATCCTTCAGTTTATGTGACATTCTTTCTCTTCTTCTTATACCAAAAATTAACGGTAGGCAGGAATTCTGAACTTTTTGTATCTTTTTCTTGAATTGGTTGGTTAAACATGGACCATACAAAACATCAGCATAATTGAATATAGATAAAACTAATGATTCGCACAAATTCGCCTTCACCTTCATGGGTAGGAAATTTCGGTGCCCATATATAATTTTAAGTGAATAATATGCACGCCGAATAAACTGATTAACCTGCCTTTCGAATGTCAAGTCCTTATCTAAAATGATGCCCAGGCTTTTGGCTTCTGGGACAACCCCAAGTACATGATCATTTACTACTACTTTCACAGATTTGCAAATATCATTTCTAGGGCCTTTTGGTCCGAAAACAATAACATTGGATTGACTACAATTCATATTTAGGCAGTGATCAGAGGCATTTTTCACAAATAATTTCAAGTCACTATTGATTTGAGTACACGCATTATCTATCATTTCAGGTGAGAAGCTATAATACAACTGGGTATCGTCTGCATATAAATGTATATTACAAAATTTTAAACATTTTGCAAGTTGAGATGTGTAGATAGCAAACAAAAGGGGTCACAAAATAGAGCCCTGTGGCACTCCACATATCGACTTCAAATATTGTGAGCTGTTTACGGTTGGTGAGATACGATCAGATTAGTGATATGGCATTTTTAGAGAGTCCTATATAGCCAAGAATTAATAACATTAAATCGAAGTTAATAGTATCGAACGCTCTACTGAAATCAAGAAGTACCAATACTGTATTATTTTTTTCGTCACGTGCTCTCATAATATCGTCCACTATATGCAACAAAGCAGTTGTACAACTATGTCCTTTACGAAATCCGGATTGAGTTACTGGAAGTATAGAGAAATTGTCAATGTGTTCTTTCAACTGAACTTCAATAGCTCTTTCAAGAACTTTTGACAAAGTTGGTAATAAACTAATGGCGCGTAGGTCTTTGTATTCTGATGGATTATTTTTTTTTTGAACAACTTTTACAATTGCTTCCTTCTATACCGTGGGAAAAATATCATTTTTCAGACAAAAATTCACAATATGTGTTACGTATGGAATTATATGTGGACAGCACATTTTTATGAGTTTTATATTCAGTAGATCATATCCCATTGCATTTGTTTTTATATTAGAAATTGTTTCAAAAACGAACATATCATGTACTTCTTGAAATTCAAAGTTAAATTCTATCAATTTATTGTCAGTATAGAAAGAGGTGAGTTTGGGGGGTGGTTCATTAATAGGAATTGAGTTAACAAAAAAATCATTTAACTGCGAGGGATTCTTCAAATTCTCTGAAATGCTGTTAATTTTATTTGGTATGAACTCATTAGATTTCATGGCTTTCCAGAGATCTTTGTTGTTTTTTTTATTGAGCTCTGAAATAAAATATGCCTTTTTTTCTCTCTTAATCGCCTGATTTGTGACGTTCCGTATGTCCTTATAGAACTGAAAATGAATTTCTGATTTAGTTCTTTTGAATCTTCTGAAAGCTTTATCCCTTATCAACATCACCTCTTTTGTTGTACCAGTTAGCCAAGGGGATCGCTTCTTAGTCATTCTTGATGTTTTCAAGGGAGCATGTCTATCGAAAAGATTGGTCAAACAGTTAACTAAAAGAGTTATTTTTTCATCAGCCCTTACTTTTCATTCAGTTGTCTCATTGGTCAACATTTCACATATACTCTCAATTTTTTGTGAGGTGAGAAAGTTGAAAGCCAAAACATTCCTTTCCCAAAAATATAGGGCTTCGAATTCATTCTTGAGAAATAATTGAAGTGGATTTTATTAATGATGAAATAGATGCATCAAAAGAGAAAGTAGACTTATAGAAAAGTATCAACAATAGTTTCCCTCACTTATTTTTTCATTGTGATAATCAAGTCGTAGATAGTTTGATATACTCGCAAAACTTGAAAAAAAATGTACTTCCATTCAGAATTTTAAGGCATTGACAAAACTTTCAATTTTTATCGAGTAATGTTCTGATAGTCATGAAGTCATCATCAACATCACCATTATCTTTATCACCACCACCACCACCAACACCATCATAATCACCATCACTACCACGTTGAGCGCCATGAGGTATAATGCGCATGTCGCACCTCATATTGCTTTATGGGCTGCGTGACACACATGCTATGTCGCATAGAAGGCAGTTCTATTTGGAAATGTGGTACACCGTATATACCTCGTTGATACGCTTTGCTTATGGAAATCGAAATAGTGTGGCCTGGCGAACCTCATCTTTATGTTGGCCCATTATTTTTTTTATATATGATTTTTATAAGCCCTTTTTCATTATCCTATATTTTTGGAATGAAAATAAAACATTTTCAGTGGTATAACAAATTTATTACCAAAAATAATAGCTACTACAGCATGAATACAAAGTATAACTGTGGTTGTACACAATGACATTCTGAAATACAGCGGGTCATTTTAGGAAAATTTGAAAAACCACAAAATAAAAGAAACATTATAAAACTTCTTTATATAAAAGAAAAATAGAGAATATTCTGAGCAAAACTTTTCAACTTTTGATGGCATTATGATCTACGAAAACACAAGAAATGCAGTAAGGTTTAGTACAGACAGAACAATGCCATTTCGAACGCACTGCTTTATTTAGTGCAATTTTGCGCCCCTCTTTTTCTTTCAGGTTACGGTAGCACACTACACAACGTAACCGTGAATCATGTTCCACTAAAATATGTTTATTATGTTCTACATCGGGCTGATTAGAAAATAAATGAGTATCCGTTAGTCCCAAAAGTGATGAGCAAAGTTGCTCCCGAAAATTTGTAATAGATATTTTATCTTGAGTAAATTCCTTATAAACTAAATGAGCATTCACGACGCCTGAACCTAATAACAACTCCACAGCAAGTTTCCTGTACCATTTAGTACCCCTACGCAAACAATGCGAATATGCTTTTATTTGGTCCGAAAGATCAATGAAAGATTTTGCTTGATTGTAATCCAGAACAGCTTCAGGTTTTTCAGTTTGGCCACCTCGATTCAGTGCGGCCTTTAGATTATCTGTGTGAACCGTACTCAGCATGAGAACATCTCTCTTGTCACGCCATTTCATGACCACTATTCCCGTACCACCTTTCTGTGCAATTACTTCTTTGGATTTCAATCCTACTTCTTTAGGATTGTATTTGCGATTACTACGGAGTGTTCCAATCAAGTGAGTTTTTTTAGTCAGCAACTCAGTAGCCAAAGAAACACTCGTGTAATAATTGTCCGTGTATAGTCTGCGACCACAGTTGAAAAGTCCTTCCATGAGATAAGATACTACATTCGCAGACGCCTGTCCACCTTGGGCAGTATCATTACCACAATAAACTTTGAAATTGTACGTATAGCCACCTGCACAGCACAAATTATACACTTTTATACCAAACTTGTGTTTCTTATTTTTGATATACTGTCTGAAGCGGAGACGTCCACGAAATGGAACCATGGTTTCATCTACGCACACTTGTAAGCCGGGAGTATAAAATATTTGGAATCTTTCTACGAGTTGAGTAAGCAATGGAGTCAATTTTCGCAGTCTACCGTTCGCAAGCGAAACATCCTCATTATCACTAAAGTGCCACATAGCCAAAAGCAGTTCAAATCGATTACGAGATAAAATTTTAGAAATCTCTTTAGAATATAAAGAACTTTGTTTCCAGTATGACCTCAGTGAAGGATATTTGACCAAACCCATCCATAAAAGAATATCCAACATTTTTTCCATTTCTAAATCATTTGTAGGAATCCACTTCTTTATACGAGATTTTGGCTTATTGTGTTTGGCTAAACATTGTTCTGCATAACGATTAGTCTCCACTACCATATGACTAATTATATCATCTGTCACAAATAGTTTGAAAATATCAATCGGCCTTTTATTATAGAACTCTTCATATAGTTTAGTATCAATTCCAACATTTTGAACCAAAAATGTAAACTGCTTTAGAGAGGAACCATCAACAGAGCACCATTTCAAAGCAGAAAGGTCATCGTTCTTGGCTTCGTCTTGATCGTTTTCTTTTTCACTATCGGAGCTATCTACAGTGTACTGCAAAATAACATCTTCTATCACTTGATCCATTCTATTGAGTTCATTAGTTGGTCTTATATTTTTTTGTGCACTGGTTGAAGCATCATCATGTTGAACCGGCAGTTCTCTCTTTGAAAGGTCAACTTTCGTACGCTTAGACTTGACAAAATTATTTTCAGAATTACTGTCTGAAGAACAAATATCACTCGGTGAGTAAGCATCGGACAGATATACATCGCCAAACTCACTTTCTTCATCGGATAATAACTCATTCCAATAGTTTTCAAGCTTTTTTTGCTCAGCTTCGTAAGACATTATAAAAGTTGAAGAGCACCTCTATCAACAGAAACAAAATTCATACTAACGTATTACATTCGGAATAATGCAACAGAAAGAGATGCTAAACAAGTCCTTACTCGCAAAATATGCGACACAACGTATGTGTCGCGTGGCCCTTGAATGTTTATTTGGCTTAGTGGGCCGCGCAACATATAACGAGTACCTCAAAAATTTAACGGAAATAAACAAAAAATAATAATAGATTTTTGAAAATGTTTGTTGTAAATATTATACTGATGATAAAAGAAATTGAATTAGTGAATAATATTAGCATGGCCTATGGGACCAGAAAATCCTATTCTATTGTGGCGCTTAACGTGTCTGTTACCATCATAATCATCATCACCACCACCATCACCATTACCATTATCATCACCATAATTATCACCATCACCTTCACCATTATCATCATTTTGATTATCATCATCATAAGTTATTGTAGCGAGAGAATTGTGCTGATTGGACTCTGAAACAATTCTCTGCTACATTCGGAGAGCGTACATTAAATCCGACAATCATGTGACCTGAGTAGAGGCAATGTTCCAAAGATGATAGCCTTTTTTCCATTTGGCAACGATTTGTCTTAGTGAGGCAAGCCAGAATGATATTGAGATTCGAAAACAGAGTACTCAAATACTTCAACAATCAGTACAGCCATTTTGACACAGTGGTTGAGTCAATGTCTATTGAGGCTGGTCGTTCCGAATATCCATCCAAATGTTTAATTGAAATACAATACCCAAAAACTATTGGCTAAACAGTTTTGATATATTTCTCGCACTGGGTATCCTTTCAGTGTTTCATCATTACTTCGCACAAAAAAGTCCAAATTCACTGAATAGTATCCGTGGAGAATATTGAATGGTATGCGGTTTGGTTGTAGTTATTCACCTGTTAGTTTCCCATTTCAGGTCATGGCTTACTATAACACCGAGATCTTTTTTTATGTTCAACAGTTCTCATTGATACGCTCTCAATGAAATACTGCTGTTTTGATTATCAGAACCGAAGTAGAGAACACTTCACTTCTGCTTATTCAGATCCAGGAACCACTTTGGCACTACTTTTCCACAAGCTGAACGTCTATATTCCTGTCCAGATTTGGATTTGTAAATCATTTTGTATAATCGATGAAGAGAGAAATATCAGTTTCAAATTCACTCACCAGATCCCAGACAGAGATATTGAATAGCCGTGGGACAAATATATGTCCCAGAGGAACACCACTCATTGCTGGGTATGTAGTCAAAAGTTGGTCATCTATTCGAACTTGTTGAAAAATTTTGAATTCATTGCAAGAGTTGGTTAGTAACACCAAAATGTATATGTATTTCATTCAGAACTTTGTCAAATGCCATTTCGAAGTTAGAAACGGCATTTGACTCGGTAATTAGTTGGTTATAAATTGTCAAACATAAGTTAGTAAGGAAATTCTCAACATCGTTGCTAGGAAACAGAGACACTCAGAATTTTTGTTGATAAGAGAAGCCAGAAGATTGTTAGAGAGGAGGAAGGTTGTACAAAATATGTGTGATGATTATTCAAGCTATAAATCCATAATTTTCTCAAAACTGTATAAGAGAAAGTGAAATAATGATTATAAAGTGCTATTGGAGAGAGGAGGATAATTACCGTAGATTTATCAATAAAACACATTTCTTGGAGAAAGAAGTTCATCCAGATGAATTACACAAAATGGCGGATTCCGAACAGGAGCATCATGAAGAGAACTTATGGAGAATACATCGAACTACAGCGGGGGAAGGTCTATTATCACATATCAATCGTTGCAACGTACTTCTGAACAGATATATGCATATATTCCGTATGAAATTATGAACAATTTTCAAATTTAATTGAATGATAACCAGAAATGATGTTTCGCGATTAAATAAAACCCTTTGCATAAACACTGACCTAAATCATAGAATATTAGAATCAAAAACAAAATGAAGTAGGCTCGCCAAACTGAAATTGTGAGAGTACAAAAAGGCTTGCTAAACAGAAATCTGTTATTGTGAGTAACTTTAGTATATTGAGAGCAATTTGTTAAGTTATGATGAAATTTTGGTGAATTGATGAATAGCATCTTTTTTATATATATACCTATATATATCACCTATATCACCTATATATATATATATATATATATATATATATATATATATATATATATATACTCAAATTACTAGATCTTTCATTTTCTATATCATATTTCAGTAGGTACGTGTGAATTTTGCTGAGACTATCAATATCAGTTCGTTTATTCATTGAATGTTCTTCGTTATTAATATGTATCATTTCCATAAATATTCTTTTAGTTGTATTAGTTTCTCTATCTGAAAAATTTGAGTTTTCAAAATCTATTTTATGATCCTCCAAATTAACATGTTCTGTCAATGCACAAGAATTAACATTTTGTCGACAGTCGCTTTTATGTGAAGTGATGCGACTAGTTAGAGGTCTAGATGTTTGTTAGTGGTCATGAGATGTTGACAGTACTACCAACTGTCGAAAGCGCTCGCAGATAATTTATAGAAGATATAAAGCTTCAAATCCCTTTTGTAGAATTTAATATTGAAATACTCAAAATAAAGGAAAATTAGTTGCATCAATCGAAAATATATATATATATATATATATATATATATATAATATATATATATATATATATAAATATATTATATATATATATTATATATATATATATATATATATATATATATATATATATATATATATATATATATATATATATATATATATAAATAGATAAGTACTCTTTGATCATTCTCATATTGATTTCAATTTAAGGAAGAGCCACCGGTATTCAGCTGTTTCAGCCTATTGGGCATCGTCAGTACCGGGCAGGCGGTCCTCGATTGGGAAAAAATGTGCCAAGCTTTCGCTTCTAATGGAAAGCTTCTTCTGTGCAGTAAAAATGAGCGAAAAACAATAAATTACATATATGTATACATGTATAACTTTTTCGTCAATTTATATGTCCAATTTATTGTTTTTTGCTCATTTTCACTGCCCTGAAGAAGTTTACCATTAGAAGTGAAAGCTTAGCAAAGTAAAGCAGAGTTTGATTTTTGATTTTTTGACTGAGATACCCTGTTATTCTATTTTACCGTATATTTCTCCAGTCGCTAAGTTTATCCACACATCACCATATATATATATATATATATATATATATATATATATATATATTATATATATATATATATATATAAAACTTGGGAATTTCTTTGGGTGAACAGCAGAACGGAAGTGTACTCTTATAACACAAGTTATTCCAATATTTCGATAAAATTTATTATCATCTTCAGGGAAAAGCTACAAATGTTTTATGGTGATATTACAATATGAAAAAGTTTTTTTTTTTATTTTAATAATGATATAAAAATTTTTTTTTAACAACTTACTGTTAGTGAGGTTGGCCGTGTCGAAAAGAATGTTATATCTAAACAATTGAAACATGTCAATACAATAAAATAGTCATCAAGTTAAAAGAGGTAGACACCTCACTGGATACAAAGAAGAATAATGAATTAAAACTTTTAATAAAAATCGTTATTTGTTTTAAAATTATAGGAATACCGGTAAACGCCATGTGCATTCAGAAACAAGAGAGAGAGGCACAAGACAGTTGACATTTTGACAATGACAGTTGTCATGTCATTATATTATGAAGGTGTGTTAGTTTGTAAATGATAACAATCTGGAACACAAAGGGAACTGATTATGGAACAAGTGTGATCAGAGACATCTGCTGTTCTGTAAGTAAATAAATGAGAGAAAATCCACAAAATCAAATATATTAATTAATTAACAAAATCCTCAGTGGTCTTGAGGAATGGAATGAAGAAAATATTTAATCAAAATAAAACCCTGCCTTAGGGAGGTTGGAAGTTTTGTTGAAACAATATCAAATATTATGAATTTATATTGGAGAAGAGAACCCAGAATTATTGTTCATTTGGAAATTATGTAAATTTTTATCAATGTCTAATAAGAAGGCATAGATTCCACTGAGATGATCAATGTCAGACCTTTTATTAAGGCAGTTATCTGATTGTAATATGAAAGACATTTCCAAAAACAATCTTTTAGATGTATTTCTTTCAGTTGATAAAATTTTTGCTGAATTAAAGTTCATGTTATGACCTTCTTTGTAAACATGATTGCTGAGAGCACATCTCTCAGGATGTAATCTACTGTCACTCTTATGTGACGAGATTCTGTCTTTTAGTAATCTTGACGTTTGACCAATATATTCACTACTACAATTTAGACAAGGAATGGAATAAATTAGATTAGACTGAAGGTTGATAGGAGTTTTATCTTTAAGTTTAAAATAGTTTATTAATGGTGAAAATGGTTCTAAAGGCTATTTTTACATTTAAATCTTTGAAAATTCTGCATAGCTTTGGTGTCATATCGCTTATGTATGGTAAAGAGGAGAATAATATAGGAACTGGAGGTGGATCAGTCCCAATTGTGACATTGTCAGACACTAAAGGATTTTCATCCAACTGGTTATTATTATTGACTTGCACGTCCATGGTAGACGTGCTAAATAAGATCTTTTTAAGTAGAGGATCTGGGCAGGAATTGTTAATGAATAATTGGAAAAGTATATTTAAATTTTTTTTTATGAAAAGAGGGATCGGAAATCTGCAGAATGCGATTCTTCATTTGTTTGACCAAATTAATTTTCGTTGACTGCTTGTGGTATGACCAATAGTTCAAGAACCTCCCAGAACTGATAGGTTTGCGATACCAATCTATGCGTAGAGTGTTATCTGGTGTTCTGATAACTTTTGTATCAAGGAAGGGAACCCATTGTTCGTTGTTCTCAGTTTCGATGGTAAACTGTTTACCATCGAAACTGAGAACAACGAACAATGGGTTCCCTTCCTTGATACAAAAGTTATCAGAACACCAGATAACACTCTACGCATAGATTGGTATCGCAAACCTATCAGTTCTGGGAGGTTCTTGAACTATTGGTCATACCACAAGCAGTCAACGAAAATTAATTTGGTCAAACAAATGAAGAATCGCATTCTGCAGATTTCCGATCCCTCTTTTCATAAAAAAAAATTAAATATACTTTTCCAATTATTCATTAACAATTCCTACCCAGATCCTCTACTTAAGAAGATCTTATTTAGCACGTCTACCATGGACGTGCAAGTCAATAATAATAACCAGTTGGATGAAAATCCTTTAGTGTCTGACAATGTCACAATTGGGACTGATCCACCTCCAGTTCCTATATTATTCTCCTCTTTACCATACATAAGCGATATGACACCAAAGCTATGCAGAATTTTCAAAGATTTAAATGTAAAAATAGCCTTTAGAACCATTTTCACCATTAATAAACTATTTTCTAAACTTAAAGATGAAACTCCTATCAACCTTCAGTCTAATCTAATTTATTCCATTCCTTGTCTAAATTGTAGTAGTGAATATATTGGTCAAACGTCAAGATTACTAAAAGACAGAATCTCGTCACATAAGAGTGACAGTAGATTACATCCTGAGAGATGTGCTCTCAGCAATCATGTTTACAAAGAAGGTCATAACATGAACTTTAATTCAGCAAAAATTTTATCAACTGAAAGAAATACATCTAAAAGATTGTTTTTGGAAATGTCTTTCATATTACAATCAGATAACTGCCTTAATAAAAGGTCTGACATTGATCATCTCAGTGGAATCTATGCCTTCTTATTAGACATTGATAAAAATTTACATAATTTCCAAATGAACAATAATTCTGGGTTCTCTTCTCCAATATAAATTCATAATATTTGATATTGTTTCAACAAAACTTCCAACCTCCCTAAGGCAGGGTTTTATTTTGATTAAATATTTTCTTCATTCCATTCCTCAAGACCACTGAGGATTTTGTTAATTAATTAATATATTTGATTTTGTGGATTTTCTCTCATTTATTTACTTACAGAACAGCAGATGTCTCTGATCACACTTGTTCCATAATCAGTTCCCTTTGTGTTCCAGATTGTTATCATTTACAAACTAACACACCTTTATAATATAATGACATGACAACTGTCATTGTCAAAATGTCAACTGTCTTGTGCCTCTCTCTCTTGTTTCTGAATGCACATGGCGTTTACCGGTATTCCCATAATTTTAAAACAAATAACGATTTTTATTAAAAGTTTTAATTCATTATTCTTCTTTGTATCCAGTGAGGTGTCTACCTCTTTTAACTTGATGACTATTTTATTGTATTGACATGTTTCAATTGTTTAGATATAACATTCTTTTCGACACGGCCAACCTCACTAACAGTAAGTTGTTAAAAAAATTTTTTATATCATTATTAAAATAAAAAAAAAAATTTTTCATATTGTATTATCACCATAAAACATTTGTAGCTTTTCCCTGAAGATGATAATAAATTTTATCGAAATATTGGAATAACTTGTGTTATAAGAGTACACTTCCATTCTGCTGTTCACCCAAAGAAATTCACAAGTTTTGTTCTTAACTAGTCAGCAAAGACTGTCCTTCAACTATATATATATATATATATATATATATATATATGGTGATGTGTGATATATATATATATAATATATATATATATATATATATATATATATATATATATATATATATATATATATATATATATATATATATATACAGGGTGTCCCTGGACTTCCTCTTTTCCTCTCGGGAATGTAGTATAGATGGGGTCAAAATATCACCAGTACTTCATATAACTATTTTTCCTAAAATCCTTCGTTACCAAGTAACGGGCCCTCGAAGTTACAAAATGAAAAATGTTTTTCTTTGATAACTTTTCAAGTGAAAATTCAAAATCATCCAAATTTTGGTAATTGACTAAACAAATGAATTCCGTCGATGAGCTTTCATGCAGGAGTCAGTTGATTGGCTACAAAGTCAGGAACGGACTACCCCCGATGGTCCACACCCCAAAACTTTGAAATGACAGATATTTTTCAATATTTTTCAACAAAATAAGGTTTCTTGGACAATTTTATGAATAAAAGTACTCGTGTGGAAAGTCGATCGGAGCAACGAGTCTTGATAAAAATGTAGTTCTACTCGACGACATCAAACCCGCTCGTCCACCATTATTTGAAATGAATAATTATCAAAGCAGAAATAATAATGATAACGTTAATTCAACAACATTTATAACAGGAATAATACAAAGTATGATAAAATGAAGTCGTAAACAAAAAGTACAGTACCTATATGGAAGTTTAAGTCACAATTGTGATAGCAGATATTTTTTCAAAAGAAATATCAAGTTCTGTAGATTCGTGGTGTTTTTTAAACTAACAAGCTACTTAACTATGAAATATCGAATTCATTCCATATTTTGTATGTACATAATACGTGTGGAATAATCACGTTTCGTGTTGATCAGTTATCTGAATCTCATGAAACTCAACATTCGAATGTTTCAAATTCTTCTTCACAGCTAAACTGTTGAGGAGTTTCACTGATAATTATAATTTTATGGGAGAAATTCTTTAACACGAATCTAAATTTAGCTGAAAAAACGAACATCGGAAAAAATATTTACTATACTAATAAAAAGCAAACGAATGAAGTACAAAAACGGTTGCACATGATCAGGTGAAAAATATCCAGGGAATAATTATGTTCCATTTCTTTCACAGATGTTGACAAAAAAATCTTTTAGAAAGTTTTGATAAAAAATGAGAAACTGGAATGCGATTTTGTTTTGTTGAGTGGTGCGTTGTCACATGACTATCATTGTATTGTCAATATTCTATAGGATATTTTGAATTTTTTGATATGGCCGAACAGTTTACATTCATTGAATATGCAGATATGCATGTATTTTATGGACGAGCATTTTGTAATGCTGCAGAAGCTCGTCGTCTGTATTCCGAGCATTTTCCCAATCGAACGGTACCGTCAAGAGAAACATTCGAGCGTGTCGATCGCAGCTTGAGGGAGACAGGTATGTAATAATTGATAATTAATTTGAGCACGTTGTTTTATTTCGATATTATTGTAGGTACAGTTTTGCCAAAACGAGGTGGTGAGGGCGCTCCTAGGACTGTACGTACCGTTGTATTGGAGGAAAATATTTTGGAAGCCGTCGCTGATGATCCTTCAATGAGCATCAGAAATCTATCAGAACAGTTCCATACATCCAAGTCCACTATTCATAGAATAATTAGGGAACAACTGCTCCACCCATTTCACATCCAGAAGGTACATGCTATGACACCTCAAGATTTTCCAGCACGACTGGAATATGCCAATTGGTTCATGGATAGGCAAAGAGAGGATATGACTTTTATTAATCGAGTTTTATTCACTGATGAAGCAGGTTTCAGTAGAGATGGAGTTATCAACTCTCATAATCTCCATATATGGGCCGAAGAAAATCCCCATGGGATATTGCAAACCAAACACTAACGGAAATTCAACGTGAATGTTTGGGCTGGTATCATAGGAAACCATCTTATAGGACCATTCGTTCTACAGGACCGATTGAATAAAGAACGTTATTTGGAGTTCATTCAGAACGATTTGAATGGACTTTTGGAACATGTTCCATTGCAAACCCGAAGAGATATGTGGTTTATGCATGATGGCGCTCCTCCTCATTTTAGTTTGATTGTGCGTGACCATCTGAACCATATTTTCCACAATAGATGGATTGGTAGAGGTGGGCCATATTCATGGCCATCGTGGTCTCCGGATTCAAATCCATTGGATTTCTTTCTGTGGGGGCATCTGAAAAGCCTTGTTTACGCTACACCTATTCACACAAGAGATGCATTGTTGAATAGAATAACATTACATTGTGAAGCCATACGAAACGACCCTGGAATGCTATTTCAAGTACAGAGAGGGTGTCTTCGCAGACTAAGAAAATGTATAGAGAGAGAAGGTGGTCATATCGAGCAGTTTCTGTAGCGGATTTTTTATTTCTGTTTGCTCTTGAGGCTCTTGAGTTTCGTTAGTTAAACGTGTTTGCATTATAAAAATTCGTTATGAACATTTTACCTGTCATTTCCATTTTCCTTAAAAACTAATATTTTCGAATAACGGTAGACATCTCAGAATAAATGTTGTTGAATTAACGTTATCATTATTATTTCTGCTTTGATAATTATTCATTTCAAATAATGGTGGACGAGCGGGTTTGATGTCGTCGAGTGAAACTACATTTTTATCAAGACTCGTTACTCCGATCGACTTTCCACACGAGTACTTTTATTCATAAAATTGTCCAAGTAACCTCAATTTGTTGAAAAATATTGAAAAATATCTGTCATTTCAAAGTTTTGGGGTGTGGACCATCGGGGGTAGTCCGTTCCTGACTTTGTAGCAAAACAACTGACTCCTGCATGAAAGCTCATCGAAGGAATTCATTTGTTTAGTCAATTACCAAAATTTGGATGATTTTGAATATTCACTTGAAAAGTTATCAAAGAAAAACATTTTTCATTTTGTAACTTCGAGGGCCCGTTACTTGGTAACGAAGGATTTTAGGAAAAAAAGTTATATGAAGTACTGGTGATATTTTGACCCCATCTATACATTCCGGGAGGAAAAGAGGAAGTTCAGGGACACCCTGTATATATATACAGGCTGATTCACGGTGGATGGCACATTAGACGTTTCTGGTGAACCAGACAACGGATCACTTTGAAAATTCAATGGAGGGCATATTGGGACATTCTCTAGCCAACTAAAATATTTTCGACAATGCGGTGTTGCCGCTTCTATTAGAAAGCAGTAGCAACTTTGATTTTTCAAATGGAACACTCTGTATATAATATTATTTTTGGAATCTCCAACAATTGCTCGACAACTTTTCTTGATATTTCCCTATACCTATCTGTTACCGTTTTCGAAATAAAAATTAATTTCAATTTTTTTCTTCGAAAATCATGACTTCTAAAAATGCCGATATCTTTTAGTTAAGGAGTACTATGATATCGAAATTTGGTTTGGAGTTAGGTGATACTTGGACACTTCCCACACGTCAGCCTAATCTCCGTTACTTCAATACAGGGTGGTAAAAAAATACAGTTTTTTCGTTTGCTTGAAAAAGTTGCTGAAATTTGATTATTTTAAATGGAACACCCTGTATATATCGGAAAGCTGCTGAAATTTGCTTTCTTTCTATGTATATCATACCTATACCTAACTAGTCAAGTTTCGGACTTATGAACATTTATTTGTGAAAGTGTCCCTTCTGAATGGTATTTCCATTCGGTATTTGGTAAGCAGGCCATGATTACTATTTGACAGTAGCGTTGTGATATTCTCCTAATAATTTCGACATTTTCGTCACTTCAGAAGTTGCAAATACCTTCAAAATGATGGAACAAAACTATTCAAACGAAGTTCTTATGAATTTGTTTATTATTTTTGGACAGTGTGACAAAATTATGAGCAGAACATGTAGAAAGTTCAATGAAATGTATCCGAATCTACCGCCAATGAACCTCAAGAAATTTATACGAATTCAGAACAATTTCAATGCATTTGGATCAACTTTAAAAGCACCAAGAAACTTGCCTCGACCCGTAACTTTCGAAGACAACCAGATTAATGTCTTAGCATATTTTCAGGCATTTCCCGAGTCATCGATAAGAAGTGCTGAAGAAGATTTGGGTATAAAATATTCATCGGGTCAAAGAATCTTGCGAAGACATAAAATGAAAATTCACCAAAATTCAAGCAATGAAGCCTCAAGATCCTCAACAGAGAGTAGAATTTTGTGAAATGTTGTTGACACGCATTCAAGAAGATCCACTTTTTTTAAATAAAATTATTTGGACTTATGAATCGAAATTTTCGAGAGAAGGGATTTTCAATAGAAAAAATCGTCATTATTGGTCCAGTGAAAATCCTCACGTCACAAAAGAAGCCGGATTTCAAGAAAAATTTAGTTTCAATGTCTTCTGCATGTTGATGGACAACAAATTGAGGTACGTGATATACGAGGAGTCATTAACATCCAGAAGCTACCTGAATATTTTGGAGAATACTGTAGACAGTTTCGTGGATAATCTGCCACTCGAAGATTATCGAAACTGTTGGTACCAACTAGACGGAGCTCCGGTACATTGCACAAGAGAAGTGAGCGCAGAACTGGATAGACTATTTGACGATCGGTGGATGAGGCGCTTGGGACCATGGAATTGGCCAGCGAGATCACCCGATCTTAATCCATCAGATTTTTATTTGTGGGGAATGTTTAAAGAAAAAGTTTACAAAATACCCGTGCGTTCGAGAGATGAATTGTTGGAAAGGATTGCCCAAACATTTGAAGATTTGGATCCCAATGAAATCAGATCTGCCACCACGAAAGCAGTCAACACCCGCATTTTAAAGTGCTTGGAAGTGAACGGCCAGCGATTCGAACATATTTTGAAATATTCCACATGATTGTTTTACTTTTTTATAATTATTCATATCAATACTTCCAATTTCAAGTTTCTTGGTGCTTTTTTAAAGTTTATCCAAACATATTGAAATTGTTCTGAATTCGTATAAATTTCTTGAGGTTCACTGGCGGTAGATTCGGATACATTTCATTGAACTTTCTACATGTTCTGCTGATAATTTTGTCACACTGTCCAAAAATAATAAACAAATTCATAAGAACTTCGTTTGAATAGTTTTGTTCCATCGTTTTGAAGGTATTTGCAACTTCTGAAGTGACGAAAATGTCGATATTATTAGGAGAATGTCACAACGCTACTGTCAAATAGTAATCATGGCCTGCTTAGCAAATACCGAATGGAAATACCATTCTGAAGGGACATTTTCACAAATAAATGTTCATAAGTCCGAAACTTGACTAGTTAGGTATAGGTATGATATACATAGAAAGAAAGCAAATTTCAACAGCTTTCCGAATTTTAAATAATGTACAGGGTGTTCCATTTAAAATAATCAAATTTCAGCAACTTTTTCAAGCAAACGAAAAAACTGTATTTTTTTACCACCCTGTATTGAAGTGACGGAGATTAGGCTGACCTGTGGGAAGTGCCCAAGTATCACCTTACTCCAAACCAAATTTCGATATCATAGTACTTCTTAACTGAAAGATATCGGCATTTTTAGAAGTCATGATTTTCGAAGAAAAAAATTGAAATTAATTTTTATTTCGAAAACGGTAACAGATAGGTATAGAGAAATATCAAGAAAAGTTGTCGGGCAATTGTTGGAGATTCCAAAAATAATATTATATACAGAGTGTTCCATTTGAAAAATCAAATTTGCTACTGCTTTCTAATAGAAGCGGCAACACCGCATTGTCGAAAATATTTTAGTTAGCTAGAGAATGTCCGAATAAGCCCTCCATTAAATTTTCAAAGTGATCCGTTGTCTGGTTCACCAGAAACGTCTAATGTGCCATCCACCGTGAATCAGCCTGTATATATATATATATATATATATATATATATATATATATATATATATATATATATATATATATATATATATATATATATATATATATATATATATATATATATATATATATATATATATATATATATGTATATATATATATATATATATATATGGTGCGCACCATATGAGAAACTTTTTATTCGAAAAGTTTCAATGATGTTTAACTTTGGCACCCGTTTGTGCTTTAAATTTAACTTGAAATAATGCGGCCAACTGCGACCCACTGACGTTCAGTGTTTGTCAAATTCAACTTTTTTTTGAAAAAAATTGAAAAAGTGCATTTCTAGATTGAATTTAACAAAAAGTTACTTGAAAAAGTTGTGTCTACGGCAATTTTATATCCATATGCCAAATTTTATGCAACTAGGATAAAGTTAACGTTTTACTTATTTTTGACAGATATCCCCTTTATTTTAAAAAACAAGTTCGGTTAATTGTCATCAATTCATGTATACATAAGAAACTCATCATGGAGTTCAAATTTTCTTATACATTCTTACTTATACGGACATTTTTAGAGAGATATTAAAAATTTGCTATAAAAATTTTAACACGACTGGTGCAAAGTTTGAATCACTTGGCTATTTTCTTTAACAAACCTTTGATTTCGAAAAAGCAGAGGAAACTAAAAAAAATGCAAATAATTCCGATAGAATTATTATTATTATTATAAATTTTAAACAACAATAATATTATAGAAATTACGAATGGGTACAAAAAAAATTACTTATTGATCTAAATGAAGTTGTCAAACACTCATAGCCTACATTTCAGTATGTCGGCCTCCACGTTCAATACAAATTATGGTCCTTCCACTGACATCTGTAACTGCATTTTTTAATAAATCGGGTATTTATATTTGCACAGCACTCGCGAATGGTATTTTCCAGATGTTGTATGTCAATAAATGGTCTACTTCGTACACTTTTTGTTCCAGGTAACCCCACAAGAAAGTCTAAAGGCGTTAAGTCGGGTGATCTAGGAGGCCAATAATGTTCCCAGTTACGTCCAATTACTTTGCCTCTGAACATTTGTTGGAGGGGCTGTTTTACAGCAACCGTGTGATGTACTTGCGCCATCAAGCTGATATCATAGGTCGTATTTAATATTTTGAGGCATATTATCTTAAACTTCACTAACCTCATTATTTAAAAGGTTGAGATAACCGACGGATGATAAATTTTCCCTAAAGAAAAATGGTTCAATTATTTGGTCGTTAAGTATCCCACACCATACATTAGTTTTAAAGGAATACTGGTCACCACATTCAACTGTGAAATTGGGATTTTCTCGGGCCCACCATCGGCAATTTTGAGAACTTACCGTTCCATATGAAGAGAACGTTGCCTCATCTGTCCATAAAATTTTATACGGAAATTACATTTTCTTCTCTCTCTCTCTTCGAAACCAGAATGAAAACCCCAAACAGATATCAAAATCTTGTTTTTTCAATGTGTTAATAAATTTTGGCTTGTAAGGCCAAAATTTATTCGTTAATAAAATTTGTTTAACACTTTCTCTCTTGTAATCGGTATTTTTTATAATATCGGTTATGCTCCTTTGCCCGTGTTCAATAACTTTTAAACAAATGTTAAGTTGGGCCTTCTCATCACATTTACTTGGGTTGTGATTTTTCTTAAATTGATTTGCTACGCATCCTGTTTCTCTGAATTTCGACATTATCCTTGACACAGTGGTATGTTGAACATTTTTTCCTCCATGCCGTTCATTGAAAATGTTAGCTACTTGCCGGTATGGTGTATTCTCACCACATATTAAAACTATTTCTATTCTTTCCTGAAGAGACAACATTATTGCAACAATAACTGTTGAAAATTTAACAAGTAAATCAACAACTTGACACTACCATAGCATGCATAACATGCATGCTCAAAAACTGCAATAAGTATGAATAAAATTACTAGAGTTGAAACTACATTAAAATTTCCATATTCAGTATTTACAGATTATTTATAAACTCTAACTAGGGCGGTAAGAATGCCTAATCACGTTAAATAAAATTTTTTAGTGAGTCTTCACAGTTTTTGAGTTGTGTCTGCTTTTTCAAAATTGAAGGTACTGACGTTTGTTCAACAAGATAGCCAAGTAATTGAAACTTTGCACCAGTCATGTTAAAATTGTTATAGCAAATTTTTAATTTCTTTCTAAAAATGTCCGTATGAGTGAGAATGTATCAGAAAAGTTAAACTCCATGATGAGTTTGTTATGTATACATGAATTGATGACAATTAACCGAACTTGTTTTTTAAAATAAAGGGGATGGATATCTGTCAAAAATAAGCAAAACGTTAACTTTATCCTAGTTGCATCAAATTTGGCATATGGATATAAAATTGCCGTAGAAACAACTTTTTCAAGTAACTTTTTGTTAAATTCGATCTAGAAATGCACTTTTTCAATTTTTTTTCAAAAGAAAGTTGAATTTGACAAACACCGAACGTCAGTGAGTCGCAGTTGACCGCATCATTTTGAGTTAAATTTAAAGCACAAATAAGTGCCGAAGTTAAACTTCATTGAAACTTTTGGATAATATATATGGTGTTTTAACAACGTCAAAAGTACTGCGTTATCTTTGCTGGCTAAATAGAATTGTTCCGAATTCCGCTGAAATAACTTTTATTTGTATATACACATTATAATGAATATATGTATTTATACACCCTCACTATATAGTTTCATACATATTTCATTTGCCCTCCTGAATATTAAAAAAAGTTGCTTAGAAAAACCAGTCCAGGAAAGTTTAATCTTTCAGCCTGACGCAACAATGGTGACAGCAAGAAATAATTAAACTCTTCATTGTTTTTGAAGGTATTGCAGCATTTCGCGGCATAAGCGGATAATCCCTCGTAGTGAAACAATAATAAGAGTATTAAAAATTATGAAAGCTCTCATTTCTTCATATTCCATGAAAGCAGAGGCACGGAAAAATCCGTGGAGGTTCTCAATATCGTCATCTAGAATTCCATGGATTACATATAGCGTAGTCCACCAAATAGTCCGTTAATAATTTAAATTCATTTTTGTGTAGTACATTCAGATGTTGTACGCCAAAAATATATATTTTACATTTCAGTTAAAATCAGAATAACTGTATTTCCAACAGCAGGCATTTCAGTTCAAACAACATCAAATAACATAAAGAACAAAGAATCTGTTTGAATTGAGGGGGATATAATTTTAGGAGTGATTAATTTTTTGAGAAAGAAAGTTTTTGGCTTTCTACTACTCCATCAGATACAAAAAAAAGGGATGAGAGAATCTTCCAAAGAAAGGAAGGAAGTAATCAATTTGAAACTCTATACATGAATGTGTAGATCATGCAAAGAAGTAACTTTCAGATACAAACTGAAAGAAAGTCCTCCTGAAACAGCTATTTTCATATAAACATTGAATTACACGAGAGAAAATAATTCTTTCGAAACAAATACTTCTATATGAACACTGAATTATACAGAAGATATTTTTCTCTACTCAGTTTGTATTTCAAACATTTGTTGTGGAATAAGAATCAGATATCATTCACATGAGTTCTACTTTGAATGAATGGTAATAAATTGTACTCACATAGAACACTGTCACCCTCACTGGTAGTCACCGATGTTTCGCCTTAAGACACTTGCCCTAAAGCTCTTCAGTACCAAATTGGATAACATTATAGAAAATACACACACTTCATTCATGAATTACGATTTTGAATGTCACGGAATAAGCTTGATCTGCTTATGTAATCGATGACATCGTAATGACATTCATTCACCTATTTGATTTAATCCCAGCCAAGAGGAATCTTATTTGAATTGAAGGGGTTTTATTTTTAGGAGTGATTAATTTTTTGGGAAAGAAAGTTTTTGGCTTTCTACTACTCCATCTGATACAAAAAAAAGGGATGAGAGACTCTTCCAAAGAAAGGAAGGAAGTAATCAATTTGAAACGCTATACATGAATGTGTAGATCATGCAAAGAAGTAACTTTCAGATACAAACTGAAAGAAAGTCCTCCTGAAACAGCTACTTTCATATAAACATTGAATTACACGAAAGAAAATAATTCTTTCGAAACAAATACTTCTATATGAACACTGAATTATACAGAAGATACTTTTCTCTACTCAGTTTGTATTTCAAACATTTGTTGTGGAATTAGAATCAGATATCATTCACATGAGTTCTACTTTTTTTTCAAAAGAATTATTTTCTTTCGTGAAATTCAATGTTTATATGAAAGTAGCTGTTTCAGGAGGACTTTCTTTCAGTTTGTATCTGAAAGTTACTTCTTTGCATGATCTACACATTCATGTATAGGGTTTCAAATTGATTACTTCCTTCCTTCCTTTGGAAGATTCTCTCATCCCTTTTTTTGTATCAGATGGAGTAGTAGAAAGCCAAAAACTTTCTCTCCCAAAAAATTAATCACTCCTAAAAATATAACCCCTTCAATTCAAATAAGATTCCTCTTGGCTGGGATTAAATCAAATAGGTGAATGAATGTCATTACGATATCATCGATGACATAAGCAGATCAAGCTTATTCCGTGACATTCAAAATCGTAATTCATGAATGAAGTGTGTGTATTTTCTATAATGTTATCTAATTTGGTACTGAAGAGCCTTAGGGCAAGTGTCTTAAGGCGAAACATCGGTGTATACCAGTGAGGGTGACAGTGTTCTATGTGAGTACAATTTATTACCATTCATTCAAAGTAGAACTCATGTGAATGATATCTCATTCTTATTACACAACAAATGTTTGAAATACAAACTGAGTAGAGAAAAGTATCTTCTGTATAATTCAGTGTTCATATAGAAGTATTTGTTTCGAAAGAATTATTTTCTTTCGTTTAATTCAATGTTTATATGAAAGTAGCTGTTTCAGAAGGACTTTCTTTCAGTTTGTATCTGAAAGTTACTTCTTTGCATGATCTACACATTCATGTATAGAGTTTCAAATTGATTACTTCCTTCTTTTCTTTGGAAGATTCTCTCATCCCTTTTTTTGTATCAGATGGAGTAGTAGAAAGCCAAAAACTTTCTTTCCCAAAAAAAGAATCTATTGTTTCAGAAAAGTTGTTGATAATTGAAGCTTATGCTAAAATGCAAAGTCACGATACCATATTGGAATAATGAATATCATTTCTATCTTCAATTCAAATCCCACCTACAAGTGTACTTTCGTGGTTATGTTTTCTTATTAATTCATAAGTGATTCTCTTGGTTACTTCAAACTGGAGTAGTTCAAAAACGAATGTGTTTAATGAAGAGATTTAATGTTTTTTTTCCTTTTATTTCATTGAGTTTGATAATGATGGAACATTACTACTGTATGAACTTTAGTTTTTGTGTAAGTAGAAATGAAGAATAACATAATTTTTATATAACTATTATCACTTTATATTATCATTGATATATTACCTATTCAATTAATCATTATAAGCTACTGCAATATATATTCCAATAGCACTTATTATTTATGTACATACTCTTTTTAAAAATATTCGCCACAGCTCTACGATCACTTTCTTGTCTATTTGTATGTTTCAATCGTATTCCATTGGGCATTTCTATTTTTCATGAGTACAAATAAACATTATCATTATCATGTAGCCCAAATCAAATTTATTTATTTTCAGTATTCATGAAAATTTATTTCAGTATTCGAAATTTCAGTTTCGAAATTTTAAATTTATATCTCAAATTGTCATAGAGATGTTTCTTATGGAACAGATATCTTCGAAATATTTCAAATCTGTCAGACAAAAGTACATAGAAAACTTAAAAAATAGGAAAAAAATTGAAATATCCGATAACAAAAATTAAAAGTGTTTCTGTATGTTCATATTTTTTATGAATCCGAATGTTTCCATAGAAATTCATCCGAAAGAATATTCATGCAATGAAGATTCATTGAAGTTTGAAGCTTCACTAGTGAAAGGTCGATCTTAGTACATGATCTCTTTCGAATGTACTCATAGAAAGAAATCCAGGGGTGTTCAATTTGAGGAATTTGAAGGAGATAAAGATCGATATATCATTACACCCATCTACCACGAAGTTTTCCATTTATAGACCAGGGCCTTCAATAATGGTAAAAAGTGAAAAAAATAATAGTAGGATGAAACCCATTAGAAGAGGGTGAGAATATGATAACAATAAAAGGAAAAATAAATTACAGGCGATCTGAGTTCAGAAAGTGGGGAAGGGTCCTATGAAAAAAAGTTCAATGACAACGTTGTAGGCAATGAAAATATCTACAACTCCTCTATTCCTATCTATTATATATTCAAATGAACTAGAAATATTTTACCTGAATTGAATTCAATCTTTTTTTTTTGCCATACCACTCATATTTTACGCGACTCACCTAAATCATTCAGGCACTTCACACAACCATAAGCTAAATACACATATAGGCACACTTTCAAGACATACTTATCGTCTATGTGATCTCAGTATGTTTTTTTGAAGGTCTATAGAGACCTTGTTCTCCGGTTTATCGCTCACGGAACTGTCACCCATCGGAGGGTTAATCACCATGTACAATTTTGATCTATTTATTAAAATGTACACATTAATTACTCAAAAAACGTAAGATGTAACATGTTACATTGATAAACATTGTTGGAATAAATTTTGGCAATGTAAAATTTAAAGGGAAAACAAAGTCTTGTCTCTTAAAACGGTTCAATCTTTCGTTAAAGTAAACGAAGCTTTCATAGCCGTAGATCCATTATGGATATTCCTAAAGATACCGTTAACGATTGACAGTAAAGAAGATATGGAAACTTATTTATAATACGAGCTCGCACCTTTTCCACTATCACTTTTTACAGAAAATGATCTCAGAAAAAATGAAAAACCTCAACTCTACGAATTAATTTTAAGTGTAGACAGACCAACGCACTCAAAAAATCAGTTACTGTCACAACAATACCAGCAGCTACTTCAACTGAAAGAGAAGAGCATAGTAGCAGAAAACCCTCAGACAATTTTCCAGAGTTTGATTATCAAAACCATACGGAAATACCTTTTTTTTGCAAGAAAAAAATTTATCTATCGAGAAAAACAAGGACAAAATAATAAAAAAATAGAGGAAAATGCTGATGGTGACATAATTGAGACCTCGATAGAAATTGCCAAAGATACCTACTATTAAAACTGTCATTGTTGTGTGTAAAGATATTGATCTTTTGGTCCTTTTAAATCAATTCAATTCGAATAATCACGGATTTTATTTTCTGAAACCAGGTTCTGGTAATGTGAAACATCTATTTTTCGCGTCTAATAGTTTCAAACATGAATCGTCCAAAAATATTTTTGAATACCTTCATTATTTTTCCGGTTGCGATACAACATCTGGATTTGCCGAAAAAGGCAAGAAAAGTATCATAACTTCATTACTAGATGCTGAAAATTTGTCATATTTGGCCAATTTTATTTATAAGAAAGATGCAACTGAAGAAGATATAAAAAAATCAATTACAAATAATCAAATCTATTTATAAATGTAAAAATGAAAAAATAACACTAAATCAATTAAGATTTCAAACTGTGAAACTGGATGTTAACAGTTCAAAATGTGGCTGTCGAAAACATGGTTTGACATGCACAAATTTATGCTCAAATTGTCATGCTTCTGAAAATTGCTCCAATATGGAATAAAAAACCTACTAGGAAGTTGATGATTCAGATGAAATTGTGAATGAAGAACCAATGCAGACTGTAAAAAATATTGAAGACGAAGAAGGTGATGGTCTTGAAGATTTCGATTAGAATTGCGAAGGTTTTTCGAATATAACGATGAAAAAATGTCATCAATGAAACAAAAACTAATGGGGATAAATGATTGAAATTCAAGATAAGGTATTTATGAATAACAATATTAACTTTTTTTCTAAATATTATAATAGAAACGTAATCAGAATGAAGTATCTAAATTCAATAGTACGATTTACATGTATATTTATATTTCATGAGATTTTCTATGACATGAATTTAATTAAAATTCAATAAATAAACTTTTCGACTAAGAATTTTCGATTGAAAATTAGGGTGCTTTTTTGATATTGAGTCACAATAGAAAACATAAATATTACAGTATATTTGGGACATAAAAAGGTGAGTTTTTACCAAATTTCGTAAAAAAATTTTTTTGGAAAAGATAAAAATGAAAAACCATAAACTCGGTTATTGAATTTTTCACATAAATTTTGAGGTTATTTGAAAACATTGTAAGTATATATTTTTATTGCCTACAACTTTGCCATTCAACTTTTTTCCATAGGAAAACCATTTTTACCCTTGAAAACTCACCCCCATCGATTTCCCGAACTCAGATCGCCCGTAATTTATTCTTCCTTTCATTTTTATCATATTTCCCTTCTTTTCTGATGAGTTTAATCCTACTGTTTTTTTTGGTCTCGAAAATTATCGACCGTGGTCTATTAGTTAATGAAAACTAAATTTTTCGTGGACCCATTTGAAAAAATCATTTCCCAAATATTATTGTCTCTTTCAGAATGTACAAGAAGTTCATAGTACTTATATTTCATTTATCAAAAATGCGCATCAGTTTCGTATATTCATAAATTTTCTTTTTGCGTATATATGCATGAGCCCTTTATTATAATTGTTATGTAATGATTCCGCCTGTTTAAATTCCACTCACCGTTGAATAATGAACTTGCTTTTCTGGCTGTCATTCGTTAGAATATACATATGCGACTCCATGCAATATAATGAAAATTTCAATATTTCTTTCACTCGGAACTAGTTTTTAAGTGCATGCAAATTAACTATAGATATAGTGAAGTGAATAGTTTAAAATACTCATTCGACACAATAATCCGTAGTAAGTAACAGTAGGTCTGTGTTTTATGTGAATCAATTAGTGGAAAATCAAATCAAATTTCAGAAACAATACACAACAAATTTTCAAAATATTCTCACTACAAAAATAGGTCAGATTTCGTCTCATTTGAACCAATCAGAAATTAATTACATATAGAAATATTAAAAAATAGAAAAAGTGTGATGAGTACGGAAGCGCAGAAGGGCCACATATTTTTATTATTTGTTTCTTGGAAATTACGACTTTCAATCTCGAAATTTCGACTTTTATCTCGAAATTTCGACTTTTATCTCGAAATTTCGACTTTAAACTCCAAATTTCGACTTTAAACTCGAAATTTCGACTTTAATCTCGAAATTTCGACTTTAAACTCGAAATTTCGACTTTAATCTCGAAATTTCGACTTTAATCTCGAAATTTCGACTTTAATCTCGAAATTTCGACTTTAATCTCGAAATTTCGACTTTAAACTCGTAATTCCGAAATTACGACTTCAAACTCGAAATGTCGACTTTTTTTTCTGTATTGCGATGGTGAACCACCCAATAAATTTCACTAGTTCGGACTTCCATTGTCTACTATATAAAATGATTTGAAATCCCTGAAACAAGTAAAAAAGAATAATTAAAAAAAATAGTTGAAAATAACAATTATATTAAGCAACAATAAACCTGAAATGAAATGATAGTGAAATAACCTACAAGTAAAAATATAATTATTGAATAAATAAAAATTAAAGGAATGAAAAAAGGAAATGATAAAAAATAAAAATTGTAGAGATTCCAAGTCACGTTAGTTCACGACGTTTCGATTGTTGGTATCTACAATCGTCTTCGGGTGATGACTGGACTGATTCCTCCGAGAGATGACTATTTTATAGGTCGTTGAAATGACCAACTCCCGCCAAAACGGTCATCTTTCACGGAATCAGTGAAGCGGAAAATGGAAAGTAGAGAAAGTGAAAGTATTTCAACGACCTATAAAATAGTCATCTCTCGGAGGAATCAGTCCAGTCATCACCTGAAGACGATTGTAGATACCAACAATCGAAACGTCGTGAATTAACGTGACTTGGAATCTCTACACTTTTTTATTTTTTATCATTTTCTTTTTTCATTCCTTTAATTTTTATTTATTCAATTATTATATTTTTACTTGTAGGTTATTTCACTATCATTTCATTTCAGGTTTATTGTTGCTTAATATAATTGTTATTTTCAACTATTCTTTTTTAATTATTTTTTTTTACTTGTTTCAGGGATTTCAAATCATTTTATATAGTAGACAATGGAAGTCCGAACTAGTGAAATTTATTGGGTGGTTCACCATCGCAATACAGAAAAAAAAGTCGACATTTCGAGTTTGAAGTCGTAATTTCGGAATTACGAGTTTAAAGTCGAAATTTCGAGATTAAAGTCGAAATTTCGAGATTAAAGTCGAAATTTCGAGTGTAAAGTCGAAATTTCGAGATTAAAGTCGAAATTTCGAGTTTAAAGTCGAAATTTCGAGATTAAAGTCGAAATTTCGAGTTTAAAGTCGAAATTTCGAGTTCAAAGTCGAAATTTCGAGATTAAAGTCGAAATTTCGAGATAAAAGTCGAAATTTCGAGATTGAAAGTCGTAATTTCCAAGAAACAAATAATAAAAATATGTGGCCCTTCTGCGCTTCCGTAGATGAGTGTTTTGAATGAACTCTTAAATATAAGGTTGTCTCAGAAGTTTTATACGTTTCTATGAGTTTATTTCATACTGTAATATCTCAGTAAATATTTATTATATTTGATAAAAATGAGCGATTTGAATCACTGCACTGTTGCCAACGTAACGAAAGTCGATTAATTCCCTCTGCATAAAAATTGGATACTCGGGATTGGAAGAAGTCAAGGAAGGCCTTTTTTGCCTGGTCCTGATTTGCGAAGGTTCTATCGCTGAGAAGGTTGCCGAAGTGCTTGAAAGGATAGTAGTCGTTTGGCGAGAGGTCTGGGGTGTTATCGTTGACCGGTGCCGGCTGCAACTGACGGATTTTTTTCAAGGACAAAACACAAGCACTACAGGAAAATCCTCAAGGCACTATCAGAGCGGTGCCTGTGCGACAGTAGCGATTCACATTGAATTTGAATCGCTGTTTGTGATGAGTTAGTTTCCACCAAGATTATCAAATCCTCGTCTTGGATTACTGTAGGTCAACCATTTCGAGTCTCATCATCGAAGCTGAAATCTCCGGAGCAAACCTCGAACAGAGTGCGTTCATCAACATTATAATTGATTTTTCGCGCTGTTTCGGTATCAGCGCTTTGATTCAATTTGAATGTAAACTCGATGATTTCCACGGACAATGTATGATGAGCTGTTGTTTTTTCGGGTCGCTCCATGTTCTGTGTTTTTGACATCAGCAGAAGATGGCAAATGAGACCTTGGCAAAAAGTTGTGAAAATAATCCATGTGAGGATCAAATCTACAGAATACGGAGCGAAACTCGTTAAATAATATTCGTATAATATAATATATATGATGTTTACAGTTTACATTTTTTCCATATATCGCGTCCAAATCTAAAATGTAAGATATGATTTCTTGATTCTGATGTCGGTGCGAAGTCTCCCTTCCTTTTCACATCTATTTCAATTTTTTCTCATTCAACCACCTAATTATCATCGTAATCATAATCTTCATTATTGATGTAAAATATTTTTCGATATTTTTTTGTTTATAATACAATATGTGAAACAAGTTATCAGGCTGTGTCTGTTTGTTTCTGAATGAATTAACGGTGAATTTGTTTTCTTTATCATCTGGTTACATTATAATATTCTATTTTCTACACCCGTACTCTAACAATACACTTATATGACCATAATCCGTTTCATAATGATATCCATTATGATACAGATTTTTCATAACGATACAGATTATCAACCAATAGAAACTCATAATTTTTCAATCAAGAATCCTGTTCCTTTGTTTGTCCTAGATTCTAACCTAAGTAACTAATTGCTTTATTTGTCAAAATCAGTTTTCATATTACCTATCTATATTATCAAAATGTCTGAAAACAGCGATATAGAAGGAATACCATCGACTCCAATATTTTTAAAAGATCAGATTAATTACAGTTGTTATATTCAATATAAATATAATTAGAATCTTTATAGTTTTCATATATCCATGATAATACCATTAAGTTTGTGTTTTTTTGAAAAAATATGAGTTAATTACTGTAAATGTGTTCAATACAAATATAATATTTATAGTTTTTCATTATTTATCGGGTTTAGAAAAAATAGCGTATGCAACTCTTATGCAATGGTTATTAATACACTCGCATATACCATACAAAACTCGCCTTCGGCTCGTTTCGTATCCCGGTTAATGCTCGTGTCTTAATAACCATCATTACATGATCGTTGCATAATATACTATTCTATACCGTCACAAATATGGAGATGATTGAATGGGAAAAATAATAATAATGATAATATTTATTTGTAGTTCATTATTACATATAAAACAATCATTATCTGATCTATAAAACTGAAAAAAAACTAAAAATGAGGCTAGAAACAACATGTACCGGAAGGGTACTGTTGATTTTGGTTCTATCCTTGAAAAACAAAACTAAACTGGAGAAAAAAAAGAAGAGGAAAAAAAAGGAAGAAGAGGAAAGAGAGGAAGGAAAACATGTTAAATGTTCATACTGAAAATTTTTCAGAAGTATAAAATCTATAAAATCAATGATTTTCTAATTGAGCAGCGATGTAAAACGGCATCTAAATAAGGAAACTTTACTAACTTTATATTTTTGTGGAGTATTATTATACAAACTATATATGTTATAGCTGAAGGATCGTCGATATAGAGTAGTTCGAAGGGGCGGAGAGGAAAGTAACCCTTTGAACCTCGAATTCAAAATAGGTACATCGCTACGAAATCTCATTTTGTTAATTGATATTTTATAGGAGAGGATACCGGAGTGTAAAATACGTCTATTTTTCATAGTAAACCTTTAGTGTCCTTAGGTTTATATGAAATTCTGTCATATTTTCTTAAACCATGATTTTTAACTCTTTCAATTCTACTTCTTTTTCTTTTTTATCCAGACATGAACCGTACACAACATCACACTATGCAAAATGACACAACACAAGCGCATTCGTTAATTATATTTTCAATTCATTGATAATAGATGACGATGAGAATAAAGCATTTTCAAACTCATGTAACTTCTCTGAACACATTTCGTGACATGTTTTGTGAACCTAAATTTTTTACCACGTTCCTGGGGCATACTACTATTTCATCAATAACAATATTAATATATCTTTCCACCAAGCTACGATTAGTACCAAAAACAATGAGGTTTTGTTTGAATTGATTCCTTGGTTATGAACTTCAGATGCTGAAATAAGACGATAGATCTTCATTCAATTTTTGATTGGCAGTAGCAACGTCATTAGGGTTAAATGATAGATATAGTTGTGTGTCATTCGCATACATATGTGAACTACAATGTCTTAAAACAGAAATTAGAGCACGAGTGTATACGTAAAATATTAAGGGCCCAAGTACAGATTCCTGAAGCACTCGAAATTCGATAGATTCACTGATTGATTTTCCTTTCAAAGTTTCTACAAACTGTGAACGATCGTCAAAATGCCTTTCGATTAAATTTATAGCAGGTTCAGAGAACCTGATGAAGTTCAAAATAGCAAATAAAATGGGATATCTAATGGTATCAAAAACCTTGGAGAAGTCTAAATATTAAAACACTCGACTGTTACCATGTCAGCAGCTTCGAAAATGTCATCAGTTATTTTCAAGAGAGCAGTTGTACAGCTATGTTTTTCACGAAATCCTGACTGGTTGATTGGTAAATTATTGAAGGAATTTAAATAGCATTTGATTTGAAAACTCATTATTTTTTCCTTCGAAATAGTAGGTAGTAGGCTTATGGGGCGCAGATCGTTAAGAGTATTTGGATTAGATATTTTGGGAAGGACCATTATTTTAAAAATCTTCCACATTTGAGGAAATATATTATTTTGCAAACATAAATTTATTATATTAGTGAGATATGGTAGTATTATAGGACAGCAAAGAAGTAGCATATCTATATTAATTTTATCTGAACCTATGGCTCTTGTTTTTATTTCTAAAATACATTGGTTAACAATATTTTATGTTACCGGCTCAAAGCGAAATTTGTCTATTGATATATTATTTTCCAAATTATTTTTTTGATAATTTAATATCTCATTACTGGAAACAAAATGTTGGTTAGATTTACTCAAAAAATATTTATTGATTTTAATGGGATCATTAGGTCTTTCTGGCAAGTTATTTTTTTACGAGAATATATATTACGATCTTTAAGCTTATTCCATAATAATTTACAATTAGGGTAACCACTTATAATCTGATCAAGATATGCTTTTTTCTCATTTCTTATCATGAAATTGGTTTGGTTTCTAAGTAATTTATTATCAGTTTCACATTGTAAGAGAGCCACGGTTGTTGAACCTTCCTTGCTTTTACTTATTTTACTGGCGCAACGGTTTCAAATAAGAGTAGCTTCAAATCAGTAAAATATTCAACCTTGTCATTACCATCCTAAGAAAATAAAATGTCATCAAAGGGTGATGATAACAGCAGCTGCAGTAAATGCTCTCTGTCGATTCGCTTAAAATATCTATATGTAAAAAACTGTATTATTTGTTTAATTTCCATTTTGAGTTGAATCAAAAATTAAATTATGGTCAGAAATGTGAGATGTGTCCTGAGTGCCGTAGTAATTAACTATTTCTTCATTAGATACCATAATAACGTATTACTTTCAGCAAGAAACAAGAGATCAATATCAACGTCGCCTCCACATATCATTTCAATTTCTGATAAAGTTAACTCTGAAATATCGAAAAATGTGCCAAATTTTGATGTAGAACCAGGTCTATGTAATACTCCAACTGCCATATTTTTCTTATTAAATGTTATTCTTATCAAATGATATGAAATTTAAAATTAGACCGCAGATATATACCTACCCCCCCGCCACTCGATCCTCTATCACATCTAATAAACTTGTAATCATTGCTTTGAATATGTTCATGTAGTATGTTATCAGAAAACCATGTTTCATATCATAGTGTCCTTGGACAATCAATGAGATCTTTTACATCTGAAAAATGGTTAATAAAGATCTTACATTTAAATAGCCAAAATATGTATATGTGTTCCATAGCTGAGAGTAGAAGGAAGTAGGAAAATATAAATATGAAGGAAGTGAAAATGAATCAATCAGAAAATTACAAAAGAAATATGAGTTTTAAGTATGACAATTAAAATTAAATAGTTTTTTATGAAATGTTTCAGTCAGTTTGAAGGTTCGTCTCCGTCTTTTGAATCTTCTCCAAATCTTCCATTGTTTATGTCATTGTGTTTGCAATATTTGACCCCATTTTTTGACCAGACTGCCTCTCTTCCATATTGTACTTCAGCCTCAATCATCAATTCCAGGCGTTGCTTGGTAAGTTCTTTCGCTTTTGACACTCTACTACCCCTTGATTTGATTTTATTGAAGAAAATAATATTTTGGTCTGCCAAAAAACTGAATTTTACCCTAATCGTTGGAAGTTTTACAGCTTCATCCCAATGAACCTCCACTCTGTAGGAGTTTTCGAATCCAGTAATATCTGCATGTAGCTTACCTTTCAAAAACTTTGATGGTTTTTCACTCAAATTTTTGTTTTTGACGTCCTTGATGCCAAATAATCTCAGCTCATACATTTTAGACTTTTGTTCCAACTTGAAAATTTTGTATTTCAATGCAAAATCACTGTGTATGGCACTTCTCTGGGATAGATCAACAACTTCAAGTTTTTCTTTGAGTTCTGATTTGTCATTCTCAACGCTCTTTAGTCTGTCCATAATTGTTTCCACATCCTTATCGAGTTTCATTATTTCATTTTTGTGTTGTGTTTGTACTTCAACTGTTGTTATATTAACCTTATAAATGTTTCTGGTTAATCCTTCAATATCCGAGGACCATTCGACACTAGGTTGAATATTTTATCAGCAAGGCCATCCATAAAAACGTTGTCGTTCAAACATTCCTTTGTCACTTCTTTTGCAATGCTTTTTATTTTATGTAATACTTGCCTCGTATTCATTGCTGATAAACATAATTGCTTACTTCGTTACGCGTATCACTATACAGCTGCTACGAGACTTTACGGAAGCGATTCATTTAACTTCTACTCTGCGCGACAATTCATTTCATTATATTGTGTGTATTCATCGTGGAATGATAAATAATTATTATTTAAAAAAATATAAAAATGGTGAAAAAAATAATTATATTGAAAATGTATTATAATGAACAATAATGTGTTTATACATTTTTCGTGAACACGAACACCATCAACTCTTTTCAAATACGGACGTGTCTTTTTTATCAAAATATAGATCAAGCGATGAAAATCACAATTCACTGGTATATTACACTTGATATTTTCATAGTGTTCCATTTGAAATTGTTAGTATCGTCAGTGATAACAATTAAACCTCATTATATAACAATTTTTTTTTGAGAAAAGTAAACCAATACAGATAATGAATTCTACATGACAAACTACACTGAATGCTTGAGTTGACGTTTTCGTATAATGCACATAAGTTTTCTGTCCCTACAATTTCTTTAGCAATTTTTTAGCATCGTGGGTATACTTCGATAACATCTCTTTTTTTTTTAATGATAATTGATTCAGGAGAAATCAGCCTTAAAATAAGGATGTCTGTGATGGAAACATTTTCAGACAGGAAAAATATGAATGTTAATTGTGTTGAGGTATGTGGTATCCCAATACTAGAATACGTTTTGAAGAAATCAAATCAATTTACAAAAAACTATCGACAGGACCGTGATTGAATTTGTTGTCACTGATGATGCTAGTCATTTTGAATGACTCGCTATGAAAATATTGAGTGTGATATATCACTCAATTGTGATTTTATCGCTTTATCGATCTTTGTATTGGGAGAGAGAAGTCCGTATTTGAAGAAAAGGTTGATGGTGGTCGTATTGATACAAAACATTCAATCGAAGATTCATTGTAACATATTTGCTTTCCCATTTCATCGTCTTCATATGTTATGGTTTAAAATGTAACAATGTTTCCATAAAAAATGAAAACTGGTCGTTATGATTGAGAGTACAACGGTACTCAACAGAGTAGTATTTTTTTGAGGACAAAATACAAGCACTATACAGGAGCGGTGTATGTGTGAAAGTAGGGATTCATATTGGTTGAAATCTATTTGGAAAAACGTTCTCAGGAGATTTTTACCACATAAACGTAGTTCTCCAAATGGAAGAGTTTTTGAATTGAACCTCAGAAACATGAACAGCCACAGTTCGTCGCGTTTTTCTCATATATAAACCACTGAAGAGTTCAATTATTCAGTAACATACCATATTTGTACATTTTGCCGACAAATATATCTACTACAAATATATCTACAAGGAAGCTAACTTCCTTGTTCGATTGATGGCCTATTCATTTTGTAGAAATTCATATTGAATATAGAATAAAGAAAATGACTATTGTCTAATTCCTTCTAAGATTTTTATTTCTAACGACCGGTTTCGGTTAACTGAACCATTCTCAAGTAAACTAACATATTTTGACAAACAAATCCTTGAGAATCTGTATCATTTCTATATCTATAATCTGTAATATATCTGTAGCATTGTATATTCAAGGATTAATTTGTCAAAATGCGTCAGTTTACTTGAGAATGTTTTAATAAACTGAAACTGGTCGTAACAAATAAAAATCTTAGTAGAAATTGAACAAAAATTATTTTCTTTGTCCCACATTCAATACGTAGCTTCCTTCAAGAGTGTTGACGTTTCGGAATATAATCTATTTTCGTTCCCATAACCCAAAAAAAATATTTACATTTCCAAATTTTTCAAATGTGTTCAACATTATAACTGTAAATATTTTCTGTCTATCAATATGCTCGTTTGATAACGAGGACAGTGTATCACCATAAACCAACGACTCCATTCTTCAAGCTTGTTTATACAATGCAGAATACTGTTGTAGAGGACACTGGGTACGATTGTAACAATTTTCCTTCAATTGCCCACAGCACATCTAACACAGCTGTAAACAACGATCAAAGACTTTGATATGAAACTATATAGTCATTTATATTTGAAATAATATAAAAATCAGTCGTCCAGGTGAAACATTTTGACAAGAAAACGCCAATGAGAGTGTTGGATCGTTATAACCGACCCCAAACCAAGGGCGGTCGTGAAACCGATGGAAGGCAGTTGTAACCCTGAAAAGTAAAAACATTAGAACTCTTCTAAAATAAACAGAAATGTTTTTCCATGTAGAGTGTTTTACACTTATAATCAGACTTTCATAATCATAATAATAATGAAACAAATATAGTTATCAAAATTTTAATTTGAATAAAATATTTTTTTACTATATTTAATAATACTGATGGCTGTCATGGCATGTATAATATCCACTCCCATCAGTACAGGCTACGTGAGATCATTGTTTGTAGCTCCCTTGACACTGAATCCAAATCTCTCCAAACCGAATCGCTGAACACGTCTCTAAGCAAAGAAGGCAATAATATTTTTCTTCTTCTGCTAATGATTCTGCTGGTGTTTGAGTTCTATTTTTCTTTGCTTCATATTTGCCTTTGTCTGTCGTTCCAGTAGACGATTCAAGTACTTTTTTCGTCGTTTGTTCATTTTTCAACCGTTTCTGTCGCTCTTCAGACTCTTTTCTAACAGCTTCTTTTTCTGAAGTATCTGTATAATAAGTGACAAACTCGTTGGTTTTTCGATCTCTGTTTCCCACTTTCCGAGGGAAACAGGGTGGGGATGTAATGCTTCAGGCAAGTACACAGGCTACTTGCTTGTAGATGGAATAGTTTCTGATTGCTGACGAAAAACAACATTACGAGAAGGGATGTTTGGTTACAGATTCAGTGTAACAGCTTGTGATTCTTTGGTAATTTCTAGAAGTGCTTATCTGGGTCTGGGTTTTGTACCACGTTGTGACATGTTTCGAGACTTTTTATAAATATACGCATACATAATATACATTAAATTAGTGAATTTATTTTGTCTGGCCGTCCACTCTTTTCCACTCTTTTCCAACCACAATTTTCCAACTGAAACACAAGTGAGAATGACATTTTCTCATAATGTTAGAAAAATCTCTTACTTTGTATTTTAACATTACAATAAAGATGAGTGGAAAAATGATCACAAATATGTTTATGAAAGATTTTAACAGAACATTGAAATCAACTTTATCATAATTTATTTATCATCCTTTATTATGCATTCCGTATAACAAAATTCAACTTGTCAAATATACTCTTTATGAATTGAAGGGGTTATATTTTTTTTTTGTATCAAGATGGAGTAGTAGTAGGCCAAAAACTTTCTTTCCCAATACTTTTTATGTTTTTTGATTTTATTATTAGATCTAGTTTCAAAACTGTTACTATGCTTTGCCATTAACGGCAAATACATGAATTGTCTTAGATCATTGTAATGGATGCTCGCTCAAAGGTGCTTGAAGATACCAAGACAGGTTGAATGACTATTTATAGCCCCCAACTTGAAAACATATCCTGTCTTTCGACTTTCTTCGACAATGACACCATAAAAATATTCTTACGTTTCAATAATGATTTCAAGATCGGAATCTGATTATGAATTTGTCGAAGGTATCGTTGTTGCATCTTCGCGAACATGAGGAGAGAATTACATGTACCTTTGTTATAATTCACAGGACATATAACACAACTATATTAAGACAATTTACGAGTATATTCCCATTATAGTGAGGCAGTACTATATTCAAATCATTCATGTCCTTAAAATTACAAAAAATGTATATATGTACCACTCTTGGTGGAATCAAATGAGCCAAGTCACTTGAACACTTCCCGTGAAAGTATATATAAAAGAGAGACAAATCTGATCTGAGATGTATAAAGCATCAAAAGTTTTCTGGTCAGGAACAGTGCTCCAAGCTTTTGAGAAGCAGGCTTTGCAATTCCAGCGACATGATTCTGCCAAGACATATTGGTGTACATTTTAACCACCAACAAACTTATCAAAGCAGAAAGTGGAATTTTCCGACTTGACATCATTATATTCGGTTCGGAGACATTTATCTTCCTGTAGAAAACCGATGCCTGGGTTTTTGTGGCATTGAATTGAACCTGGTTACTTTCACCTAAATTCGAAATCACTTCTAGATCCTCATTAAGATATGCAACCTCCTGCTGCTGGTGGAGATGTGCCTCCTTAGCCGATGTCCCAGAATTCAAATGGAATTGATGTGAGCAAAGCAATATATTGGATTTTTGTTTTTTTCCAATAAGTCGTTGATATATATAATGAAAAATATTCCCTGGGAACACCAGCGTTGATGGTGGAAGTATTTGAAAGAAATATATCGATGGCCACTTGCAGAAAACGTTCTTGCACAAAAATGATGCAACAAGCCATATCGTCGAAGTTTGGCCAACAAACCTTCATACCACACACGTTCAAAGGCCTTAGAAATATCAAGCGCAACAGCTCTTGATTCTCCTTGTTTCTCGATTGCGTTATTCCAAATATGGGTGACACATGATAGAAGGTCATCTGTTGATCTTTGTTTCCGAAAACCATATTGATGATCGCTCAAGATGTTGAATCCTTCCAAATATTTGAGGATATGGTGGTTAACGACTGTCTCCATGATTTTTAATATCACTGATAGCAAAGCGACTGGTCTGTAGTTATTTGGAATAGGCTGCCCTTTTTGGGAATAGTCTGAACGCGAGTAATCTTCCAACAAGAAGGAAAACCTCTCTCTTGTAAGACAGGTTGCAGAACACTGCTGTGAGTTCATTTGCACACAACAAAGTCCTTGTTATTTGGGCAATATATACCTAGTTCAGCATTGTGTTCTGATTTCTGAATATTCAGACGTCGTATGGAGTCCTCTTCAAAAAGGATTTCGTCGAAATCTCGAGTTTGAGAAGTGATAATGGAATATTTATAAAAATCTCAAAGTCAATGGAATTTTGATTCTTTGGAATCGTCGCTATAAATCCATCCCATCGAATCCTTGAATTTGGGAGAGGAATGTCAATGGAAATTTCAAAATCAAAGAAATTTTGAGTCACAGATGTGGAGATCATCTTCATTGGATTCTCAGTTTGTAATATATTCCTAGGAATATCTTGGAATGAATGAAGAGTATTTTTTATTGAATTTTATATTATTTTATCCCATGAAAAATGGAATACAATTGAATTCTCCCTTCTCATTAACAAGTTACCTCAACAATCGAATACTTGATAAGTAGAATTTGCACTCTCTGGAGTGAAATAAATCTGTTGAAAATACTTTTTTCTCGCCAGGACAAAAAAGGCTGTCTTTTGACGCACGTTCAGCTAACCAAGTACACATTATTGGGAGAGAACTAAAATACTGCTGATGAATCTTGTAAAAGAAAAATAAATCCAGATATAGTTATTTCAGAAGCACTGGTTTTCCTGTCTTTGGTCAGAAATAGAGACCTGCATAACCTACACCATCAGAAAAGGCAAATATTCATCCACAGGAATGTCTAGAAGATAACTCATTGAATATTTTGTTGCTTTTGTTTTTGTTCGGCTTCAAACAATACATTTTTCGATTATATTTATGAATCAAACTGATGTCGTGATACTGGCCAAAATTGTTCACGAATAGAAAATAACAAATGCTGCGCACCACAGGAAAAAACATGCTAGTGTTCATTTTTCACCATTTAATTCAGTCAATTTATGACTATGAAGTATCCGAACATTTCATCAAATTATTGATCAGACTTATGAAGTCTACCGTCAACACGAATTATACCTTCATGTATTCATGATTCCAAAAATTATTTTATTCTACTTTTTATTGTTAGAGAATCTGAAATATTTATGATATTTGATCCGAAAAAAATTGTAATTCCGCATTAGCTGATGTACCAAACTCTCTCTAATCCTCAGTAACCTTTCAACTACTAATCATTTTCGAAGTGAAAGCTGAAATTCATTATGCCTGTTTTCTGTTATGGGTTGTCGTATGTGGTATCAGTATCTTCAATATGCCACTGTGAATTATCTAACAAAAGCCATTTGGGACCACTCCACCACAAATCCGTATTCAACAAAGTGAAAGGTGTTCGTCCCCTCGACAATAAATCAGCAGGATTATCGTTTGAATACATATAATACGAGTCTGTAATATTCGTCAAATATAGAATAATAAGCAATAAATGTTTTGAATCGGTTAGAATCTGCCTTAATTCATGCTGGTCGAGTGGGTCGTGGTAACAATTGAAAGATTTAAAATAATGGTAATGTCGAATGAGTGACAAGAACGTTAGGTGAAGAAGAAAAAAAAACACAAAACCTAAAATTCCTCACGGGTATATCAATGTTTTTCTATAAGAGCAGCTTTCAGTCTTGATTTGAAAATATTGATATTTGGCACATTCTTAACCGAATCATCAAGCTTATTGTGAAAATTTGGTCCAAGGAAAAGGTGGCTTTTTTGTATATGGGGTTTGGTGCATTTGGGGTATTATTCGGCAATGCGGACTTTCAATGGCCTCTTAGTTTCACTGATATATGATTTGCCGCACTCACAGAGTATACGGTATATGCAATTCTTGGAATCGCAGTCCGCTTTTAGTGGCCTGGTTTTCGTGAAGCTGCTACGGATATGAGTTTCCGAATCTCAAGCAGGTTCTGATATTGTACTTGGACTCAATTCTTTCCATACTTTTCGACAATATTCTGACGTAGGAAAGTCGTAACGGCTTGTGGAGCTCTTGCTGCCTTCAAGCCAAAGTCTGTTCCACCACCACTTTAGAGAAATCTTTCTCAAAGTGGGCGATAGCGCCCCCTTGTGGACGCTGGAGGCCTCTAGGTGGGCAGTAAAAGGCACAGAGAAGAATGGGGGGGGGCATTGAAGCGGTTTAGGGGGGGCGATGGTTAATTTAAAAATGTTTTTTTGCTTTCAACACAAACTTTACCGCTCCTTTACGCTTAACGCGCGTTTCCTGGTATAGCACCATCTAAGAGACTAGACTATTTCCTGTCCGATAGTTGTCAAACTGTAGGCGGTAAGCTTCAATGTAAAGCGAGAAGTTTCTAGTTTCCATTCTTGAAAGTACTAGGCCCGTCCGCTGCCTCATATAAAAGCGCGCGCGCCATCCAACCAGTTATGTCTTTCGACGATATAGTATAGAAGCTAGTAACGTTTTCGAGAGAGAATTTCAGCTGTAAGCTTCAATGGAAAGCGAGAAGTTTCTAGTCTCCATTCTCGAAAGTACTAGGCCCACCCGCTGCCTCATATAAAAGCGCGCGCGCCATCCAACCAGTAATGTCATTCGACGATATAGTATAGGAGCTAGTAACGTTTCCGAGAGAGAATTTCAGCTGTAAGCTTCAATGGAAAGCGAGAAGTTTCTAGTCTCCATTCTCGAAAGTACTAGGCCCGCCCGCTGCCTCATATAAAAGCGCGCGCGCCATCCAACCAGTAATGTCATTCGACGATATAGTATAGGGGCTAGTAACGTTTCCGAGAGAGAATTTCAGAACAGTTGATTTTTTGATATGCTGTCCTTCTTGCTCTTTCGTTTAGAGTCCGGGCTAGCTGGCTGGCAGTAGTGGTAGCGTTTATTAATGCGCATCTTACTTGAACTGTAAAAGAATTTTTCGAAGGATAAATTATAATTTTTCGCCTTTAGATAGATCCACCAGATATCAATTTTTTATTGCCAGGCATTTTTATTGTTGTTAATTATGTGCCATACGAGATTTTTACTTTTTTTTAAATGAAAAATTCAAAGTATTTTAAATGTCTGTAACTTTTATATTATGTTCTTTATACATAAAATAATCTAAAAGTAATTTGCCAGACGTTAATTCGATTGTTGAGTATTGAATATAAATATAAAGGTAATGAAAAGTATTGCGGTATGATGCTTGTGGTTAGAGAGAGACAGTTTAAAGTGCAAGATAGATAGAAAGCGACGGCGACGAAAACCAATTCAGTTAGCGACTAGCTAGGTAAAGTGCTGAACGTGAATACTGTGAGTGGTGTCATTAGCAAGTTTTTAATACTCGATTCTTTACTTCAGCATTTTTAAAGACAAATTTATGTTGGAAGCAAAAAAAAAACGGCAGTATAGCGCGGAATATATAAAAATGGATTTATTGAAAATCCCACAAATTCATCTTCGCGTATGTGCCTTCTTTGTCAAAAAACATTTTTGAATGAAGCGATGAAATCCTCAAGGATACAAGATCATTTTGAATAAAATGCATTCAGATAAAAAGACAAAAGTATGACTCATTTTCAAGAACCGGAAAGTAATAACTACTGTGCTACATAAACCAGCGGCAGATTCCTTTGAGCAATAGTTCCGTGCAAAGACGAATTGGTGAGATGGTTGAAAACATTGAAGAGTCATTGTGCAATCATCTGAAGACTTCTAAATTCGCAATTCAGTTCGAATTTACTTTACCAACCAATGAAGCATTGTCGTCGTTGGTATACGTGAGGTTTATTGAAAATGAAAAAATATATCAAGAACTACTATTTTCCAGAAATTTAGAGACGGATACAAAAGGATAAACCATATATAATACACTGGGAAAATTTTGTGATGAGAAAGAAATTCCACTGAAGAATATTATATTAGCTGCTATGGATGGTGCTCCGGCTATGACAGGACGTCACAAAGGCTTCATACCGTACTTAAAAAATAAAATTCCAGATGTGCTCGCTGTAAATTGCGTAATTCATAGGCAACATTTGATTGCGAAAAATTTGAGTGAGCGCCTCTCTCAATCACTGCAATATATCATCAAAGCAGTCAATAAAATCTAAAACAGCTCTTTAAATGACAAATCATTCAATCAACTTGTTAAAACTTGTTGAAAATCATTAAATTCATCCTTCACATTAGATTAGTTTTAAAATTCGAATTGAAATATTTGTTTTAATAACATGAATAAAAGTGTAATAATATTACAAATTGGTGTTTTACATTACCCTCATCAGAAAGTCTCATTTTCACATGACACACATAATTTAATTATTTAAATAATGACTGCGATTGTGATTCTTAAGATGTAGTAAAGTAAAAAAAATTGGAGGGTGCTAGAAAATAATTAATTCTCGAAATGGGCGGTACACCCAATAAGTTTGAGAACCTCTGCTTTAGAGTAACAATTCCATTGAAGATCTTTGAAAAGAGGTAACCCCAGATCAAAATTCACCTCAATGAGAAATAATGTGTCAAACCGGTTATTTTCAATAGATAACACAGTTGGAGGTTTCTCTCGAAAGTACCTACGTGAACATCATCGTGTGAATGAAACACTCAATTCTTTGAGTGCACGAGGATATAAAAGAATCATGTCATAATTTTTTCTTCAGATGTTGGTGTTTTCCTGAGTTATGAGCTATAGACACTTCGAAATTCGAATGAGCTTTTCTGTAGTAATTTTCATATTGATTTTGATGGTGAATGACAGAAAAATCCTTCACCCCCAGAATTTTAAATAACTTTCAAGGAAAAAAAATTTTGTTGTTCTTGAGAAAAAAAGCTTTTGAGCTTTGGGAGCAAAGAATGTTCCCACCGCTTACTGAAAACAAATTTGCACTCATTTGAGAACCTACAATTTCAGTTAACTATCTTATATCATATTCTTTCATTCTGGGTACGATCATTGTGAATTGTGTTCTATACGAAAGGAATTAGTAAACTGTATATCAGAATAATCTCGTAATACTTCAGAGTTATTTGAGCTCAAGTTGAACACGACTGAGCTGCTAGCTTATTACTCAGATTCACCAAACATGTCTATTATTCCAATTAATTCAACAAGTTGCTGTGAATACAGTTTTGATTGTTTGATAACTGGATTATATTTGAAAGTTTGACTTAGTGGGGTTAGGCTACGGAATCAAATGAATATCTTTGTAGATTTTCTGAAATAGTAGTGTTAGGAGTCACACGTTAAAATGTAAGACCTCGTTAGTCCTTGGCTCGCACAAGTTTCTCAACTTCTGAGAGTTGTCGTTCGTATGGGGGCGACAGCTGATTAACGGAAAAACAGATTTCAAACAGATTTTTTCTAAACAGTAAGTGAATTGATCATAAACATTTCTGTCAAATAACGAACATAAAAAACACTTTTCGGAGTAGATGATGAAGTATTTTTTCAATTGGAATGGTAAACTAGTGATACATTTTCATATGAACGAAAAACTAGATATAGGTAGGTAATTGAACTCTTTCCGGAATCTCAAATATGAAAATAAAAACTAAGTAATTTTAAAAATAAATCATTCGAGAAACAAAGGTTTTGGGTTTCTACTTCTTCATATTTATACAAGAAATGTGGGAATTCTTTCAAAACGACCTCGTTGCAAACAAGCAAAATACTTTTTTTTCTCGAATAATTTGTTTTTGAAATTTTTTCGATTTTTCATTTTGATATTCTATTTCTTTGAATATTGAAAATATTGAATATATACTATTTTCAATTCGAATACTATTCCTATAGCTAGAAGTAGGTCAAATAAGTGCACATACTCTCAACGAAGGCATGTGGAGATTATCTCATTCGTGATATAAAATCGTAATGTAATGAATGAATTGAGTACTTCATCTTGTAATGTTATTCGTTTTCCGCCATTAGAGATGACAGTCTTTCATGAAAATCAAATTTTACCTCTTACATATACCTACTTCATTGTTTAGCTTTTCTGTGAATAATATTTGAATCAATTCCATAACGAATGTTTGGAGTGCAAATATTCATTATGGAATCGAATCAGAATAGCATAGAATGATTCCATGCCCTGTTTGCATAGACCAGAACTGCAACCTCTTTTCTAAGCGTGTGCGGAGGGTAAGTGTAGGCCCGCCCACAGCACTTGTCCTCCTAGCTCATCGTCCATCCGGTCTTTTCCAGGAAGGTGGACAGGTCACTAGGAGACATCGACTTAATATCGGCAAGTGTAGATTGTTATGTTTGAACCACTCTGGTATTCTTTCCATTCCCCACTTGATATTTAGGCTTAGTGATCTGGAGTAAACTCCACATCCTGCACCTTCTTTGGTTTTTGAGCCGTCTGTATATATGCGTATTGCATTTGTAGCATCTGACTCTGTTTTATTATTTGTATTCTGAAGGGTTTATTGAACACAAACCTGGGATCAATTGCATCACTGGCTGGATGATCATTGCTTGTAGAACTTTCGGTCCCCATGCAATGGCTCCGTACATTTTCATAGGTCTTATTATTGCAGTGTACATTCCGGTGTCCACACGCGGTGAAAAACCCCATGTGCATCCCACTGTCCTCCGACGCTCTTTTTGCTCTACTCTGTAGGTGAGAGTTCCATATTAACTTCCTGTCGAGGACAGTACCAAGGTATTGCACCTCTTCAGAGAAGTTCAGTTTGCTTTAGAAGATTTCGGGAGGTTTTAAGCCCGATAAACTTCCTGGTGAAAAGGACCATCTCAGTCATCTTGGTATTGATCGACAGTAAGTGTTGCTTACACCATGTTTCTATTAATTTGAGACCATCCTGCGCTCTATCGCACAGTGTGTTAACAAATGTTCCGGTCTGCAAGATAACTATGTCATCTGCATATGCAATTGTGTAGAATCCATTATTGTTGATGTGATTAATCTTTCGGAAGCATGTTTCACCAACAAGTTGGCGTCTTCAGGAGATAAAGTACACCAATTCCCAAGTTTATTTATGTCTAACGGGATACACTTCCAGGCACACATCAATGATTTCGGGTAGCAACCCGCGGGTTGAAACTCCCCACTAACTTTCACAAACCGATTTATTCGCAGATGAAGAATGGACAGTTTGAAATGAGATTTTTGTTACCGTTCATAGTTCTAATGCCACACTTTGCTATTTTTAGACTCTCGATAGCATCCAATAATCTGGTGGCATATGCCGATCCTAACAATTTCGGATAGTTTATTTATTTATTCTATTGCCGTTCTCCAAAGCGTTCTGAGGGTCACTATATTTTTGTGTCTGGTGGATGAGCCACATGTAATTTTAAACGAGTTTCAATAGCTCGGTTAGTCTGAGCGATGTGTTTTTCGTCGCAGACATCAGATCATATTTCAAACATCCCCGATTTTTCATTTTTTAACATTTTTTCTCTAGAGTTACCTAAGTAACATAAGGGTACGTTCCAATTTTCGAAAATTCGATCTACTCCGTTTGTTCATACAGAAGGAAAATTAACTTCGAATTCATGTCTCTTCGAAGAGAATCTCTAAATTTACGTTTAATGAACAACTAACTCATCTACTATGTCTGAGAACTGTATCGAGGAGAGATACATACGTACTAGGTTCTGGTAAATGCCTCCCGGAAAACAACTTCTTTCCTGGCTAATACCAGGCTGGATATTGAATTATACCTAACAGATATTTATGCAACATACCTCACAGAAGTCTTGCAAATGTTTATCGTTCATTCAGTAGCAGAACCACGCTGAAATCATTTGAGTAGATAACCTACGGGCCGGTTTCGAGGTATTACCTTCAGTGCAGGAAAGATCCAAATAACAAATAATTTGGGACTCGATAATTTTGAGTGCGGCTCAACTGCATGTATGTTTAAGTAGTAACAGCTTTATCCCGTGAACAAAGCCCAATTGGGGCTAATTTTTTAAAACGTATGTATCTCTCCTCGATATTGTTTTCAAACACGGTTTTATATCTGTTAGAGTATTGGTACTTGGGATGTTTTTTCCAAGCTTTGGGCTCTGTTCTCGAGACGGAGCTGTTACTAGTTAACAATCATTCTCTTAGACGAAGGTTATCCTAGTTCCACTCTGCTGTTTGGGTCGAAACCGGTCTTTAGGTGATCTACTCGAATGATTCCAGCACGGTCCCACTGCTGGATGAACGAGTAACATCTGCGAGACTAACTTCGTTGAAGTACCTTATATAATGTCTGTCCCGATATAATTCAAAACCCAGCGTGGTATTAGCCGAAGAAGTAGTTGTTTCCAATCAGGCATTTATCAGGACCTATGGTGTAGGTGGTTTGTAATGTTCATAATTCGAACTGAAGTTATTTTTGCGGAAGTAATATTTGACTATCTTTTTCGGTTTCGGTAGTATTCGGCTAATAAACTGATTTCTACCAGGAGGAGATGACATCAAATTTCCAACGTTGCTAAGCATATTTGGGGTTTTTGACTTCAGGAATAATATTCCCATTATCTATGATAATTGGTAGATTTAGATAGTTTGTAATATAGTAATTTAATTACTTGAATATATGTTGCCCTGGTTTCTACATGACCTATTATATTAGATCAATTTTGAATTCAGTTGGATAATTTCAGCCCGTATGAGTCAATGTTTCATAAGCCGTGGTATAGTGCCATATATTTCGGAAATATGAAGGTGAGGTTCGACCAAATTCAGAAGACGAAAATTTTGGAAAGGATTTTGATGGGTTTTCCTCGTTGAAAGGTAGAAGTGTAGAGACAAATTTGTAGAAATAATTGGATTCAGTTTCATCCTTAATTGGGAATAACTTTACAAATTCGTATGTTCAACTCTTGAAATATCGTCAGATTGTATATTGTTTATTGTAAATATTTCTTCAGAATTGTGATCAAAAGGATTTCATACACTTAGTCACGACCAGGAAACCATTTTCTCGTTTTGGAAAATTCCATGAATTAGATATGTTCAACTCATTGAATGTCATACGTATTATTCATTTTCAATAGACTGTTCAGTTAATGTATATAGGGTTATACGGTGATCCGTTAGATAATACTTTATTTCAGTTGATTCAATGATATAAAATACGTTTTCATATAATTTTGTGTACCTATCGTGGAAAGAAAATAACGAAAAGAAGAACCCCTTGACAAGGGTAGGTTGAACAACTCTGTGCATTCATTCCTTTGCATTCAATTGTTTGTTTTTGTTTCAAACCGTTGTACTCAACATTTGGCAGAATTGCCAGATTTTCATTATATCAAATAAACTTACCCGGAATAGTGCACAAAGCGATGAATAGCCACGCAACAGTTAATTCTTTGAATACAACTGAAGTCCTGACTAGCATCATCCTTCTCACATGTTTCGTTTCCTGAAACAAAGATATTTTGTTACTCCAGGACCACAAAATTGAAAGTTGAATTTGAGCCACGTTGAGTTTAATATTGTCTGAGAGGATTCACTAGATTATCCATGATGATGATCACAGTAGCTTCATCGGTAGTGAAGCTATGGTGAAGCTACGATGAAGCTACGGTGTCAGCGTAACGCATCTGAGATAAAAAAAATGTGTAGATTGTTTGATTATTATCATATATAGTATAATTGACTTTCATCAAGTAACCGGTCGGTCCATTTATCATTTATTAGATAAATGAGTTTTATAAAAGTAATCAACAGCTCATTATTATAATTGAGTTAAACTTATTGTATTGATCAAGATGCTTATCCTGGGAAAATTTTTGTTCATTCATGGTGTTTCAGGAATGTGTTTGGGCCAAGAGATAGTTTTTTCAATGACTTACATGATATTTGTATTCATGAATGAATTCGTTATCAAGTTCTGAATACATTACGATTTGATATCACGACAGTAGTAGTGTTACCACTTCGGATGTAACATTACATTTGAAAAGTAGAAAAATCAGTAGGTACCCAGACTTTGATACATATATACTTTTTTAAACAAAAGAAACAAAATTATCCCACAAGAAAACATCATAGAGGGTCCTATTTATAACTTTACCAACTTCGCTATGTTTTAAACAATATTTGAAACACATTATTTACAACTTGACAATCATAACTATGTTCTGATATTGACTGTTTCAACATAGTTTAAGATTATAAAAAAAATTCCACTAATATGGTTTTCAGATATTATAGACGAATTATATGAGTGATAACATTCCTCAATTGCAGTAATATTATGATTTTCGGTGTTTTCGTTGTTTATGGGAATAGTCAGAACCCAAAACCACTATCACAGGAAAAAATCAATGAACCTTTTTTGTGAGGGTAGAAGAGAATCCACATATTTCTCAGCGCACCGTTACAAGTGCAACTGATATTAGTCACCCGGCAAACAATTCAGATAGTTCAAACAAAATAAATTAATACCATATAGAAATCAGATGACGAAAAATATGACAATGGATTGGATTTCTGCGATAGGCTCAACAGAAAAACTTTTTAAATTCACATTTCATAAGAATCAATTATCAAAATAATTTTCACTGAATGTTTAAAATAGAATATCTGTAACTTTCATGATTGGTTCTTATTTTTTTCAAGAACAAGTAACTAAACATCTTTCGATTTATTTTTTTCAGAAAATACTAATGGAATATGATGTAGTATTCATATGATTGGGATCCGGTCCACCATGTCGCATTATCTCCGTTTTCTCACTTCAGTCGTATTGTGAGTAATACATGCAACTATTGTATTTTCATTTGCTACTTCATGTTGTGAGTGAAACCAGCAACTCATTGTATTCACGTTAGCCACTTTCTGTCTCTTTTCTCTAACCCTTCACTTTTATTTTTTTTGCGCAATCGACTCTTAACATCAACATCACATACAAGCCGAACACGAAGATAACACAAAAAATAAACAACTATGAAAAAGAAGATGACAATGACCAAAACGGGATATACAGTATACAATGCTCGGACTGCAACAAATTCTATATCGGCCAAACCAAGAGAAAACTAATCCTAAAACATAAAACTCATAAAACAAGTCAACAAGGGAAACCGCATGGACATTTGGGAAAACTTACATAAATACATACATAAATTTAACAGTAAAAAATCACTTATCGAGGAACAAGTACAAATCAAAACACAACAAGACCTCACATTCAATATATTAAACTAAACCATACACATTCTTAGAGAAGATCTAACACAAAGAAGAGTACCTGATGCAGTACAGATACAGGCAAATTTACCTAAAGTACCTGAAATTCTTGACTTGAGACGCTCTGACCGTATAAAAAGGCAGACGACAGGATGACAAGTTCAGTTTGAGGAGTGCCTAGAAGATGACTACCAACTTTCGAAAGCGCTCGCAGATAATTAATAGAAGATATAAAGCTTCAAATCCTTTTGTAAAATTCAATATTGAAATACTGAAAATGAAGGAAAATTAGTTGCATCATTCAAAACAAAAAAATAAATATAAATATATATATACAGTGTCACCGATAAAGTCCGCATCAAATGGAAAACTTTTTTATTTATCGTTTTATGTGAAATTTGATTTTGGCAGTAGATTTTGCTTAAGAAATGATGTCAAATGGCGTCTACAAAATAGGTCACGTGATTTCCTCAACCTGTCAAAATTGACATTTAAAAAAAGAAACATCGAAAAATGACATTATTCTTCAAAATATCCAAAAATATCAAATGATAAAAACATTTTCTTTTGTAATTTTATACTCACACACCAAGTTTCAAACCCATAATGAGTATTTTATATTTTCACTATTTTTCTGCATTCCTGCTTTTTCTACTTATCAAAATTCAAGCACACTTGTACTAAATCATTTATTTCAACTAAACTCGTCACCGAATTTCTTTTTTTGTAATATAATAATATTTAAAGAGCCTCTTTGATGTTAATAACAAATTTTGAAAAATAAAAGTTGTCAAACTTGATGCAAAGTTCATCTAGTTTCAACGGGGCTTTCCAAACTATACAGTACTTGAGTTTTTTAATGTTTTAATGTTTTCGATGTTTCTTTTTTTAAATGTCAATTTTGACAGGTTAAGGAAATCACGTGACCTATTTTGTAGACGCCATTTGACATCATTCCTCAAGCAAAATCTACTGCCAAAATCAAATTTCACATAAAACGATAAATAAAAAAGACAGAATAATTAGTGACTGGATTAACTATAAATCGGTTCAATTTGTGAGGTTGCAGTCAATAGTTGGGCTGTTACAAAGAAAACTCTTTGTTGTATGTCAAGCTTTCGGTATATTTCACACCTTCGTCAGGACAACTACAATAATAAGATTATATATCTTGTGAAAAATATATAAATATATATAAATATGGAGAACTTACTAACGTGAGAATAAAATATAAAATGGTTCAAAAACAGATAGAAAAACATTAAATAATGACAGTTGATAAAAGTTTTTGGCTGACAATGTCAAGTGGGAAAATTCTGAATGATACTCGAATTACTAGATCAAAAGATCTAAAGATCTAAAGAACTGGAACCACAAATGTGCGGTTGGCTCCTGTTGTTGACTCCGTGCATATGTGTTGTTTCCTGCTTTCGGCAAACAAGTGTTGCCTATCTTTACACTTGGCTGCACCGCGCTGATGAGGCCAATAGCCAGAAACACGTGTCCGCGGTTTGCCCCACGTTTGGAGTGTTGTGTCCACTAATTGTTTCATTTTTGATTTTTACATCATACCCACTCGATAAAATCTCTCTTTGTATATATATATATATATATATATATATATATATATATATATATATATATATATATATATATATATAGATATATATATATAGAAACAGAAGTTAATATCGGACATAGCACTCAAGAAAGTGGCAAACCATAGACACGTGTTTCGGGCTTTTGGCCCATCATCAGAATGGTGCAGCCAAGTGTAAGGTTGGGCAACACTTGGTTACCCATCCTCACTCAGTATACCTCGAACTTCACTGTTCGAAAACTCTTTCATTTGGGGAACGGTGTTTATGTGGAATGAACTTTCTGAAAACGTTTTTCCACATGGATTTGATCTCCAGCGATTCAAATCCAATATGAATCACTACTTTCGCATAGGCACCGCTCTTAAAGCGCCTTGAAGATTTTCTTGTAGTGCTTGTACTTTGTCTTTAAAAAATATGTTTTGTTCATTCATTCGTAGAATGAAACTGCTACTTTTTCTCCTTATAGTAATTATATTACAGTTTTCAGTTCGTTCTTCCCAATTACAAATAGAGTAATTTCATTCAATAGCTTGCTCCATTTTTTAATATGTGACAATACTACATAAAACAATTTGTGACACATTCAAGTGGCAAAATCCTACAATGATCCGTTACTTAAATGAGTTTCATCAAGTACTTGATTTTCGACAAGTATCGGCCAATAACTTCTCATAATTTATGACATTTCACTTGCATACGTCCATGTACATCAGGCGCCCTGTTTTTTTCCAACTAAGGACATTCTACAAACACAACCTAACTTCTTGAAGTAACTTTTCATATCGACTATCGCAATTCGTCATGCAAAAACAATGATAAATCATATCCGAAACCATTAGGATGATCATTAGCCATGTTTGAACGCAAGCCATTTTCTTAATTTCGTTGGTGGTCATTAAAAATGACCCCGTATTTTTGAGATGGCGGACCTTAATGTGGAAGGCTGTTCATGGCATAATTTCAGCACATCTCGTTGAGAATGAACGGCATTTTGGCGCGGGTGGGTCCTAACGACAATCCGCGTACAAATCCGCGGTCAGTGGCGGGCCTGATAATTTCATCCGGATTAGTTCATTCTGAATGTTTCACTCCACATATAAAGTCTAATGAATAAAGGAGTGTTCAATTTCAAAAGGTCTCATATATTTCTGAATGTTTCGCAGGGAATGAAATTTCCAACAAATCATTCTTTTGAAATTTGTTTCTAGGACTTATAGTTTCGAAAACATGCACTTTTTATTGAAATAAAAAATTGCACATCACATTACAGAAATTTCCCAACAAAATGCTTTGATTCCAATCATATGACTCTTCAGAGAAGTAATAAAACAACAGAATATTGCTATTCAGCTATTGTAATGTCATTTACATTCGAAGTTATCGTAGCAGAATTTATAAAATTACTCATAAACCTCATTCAAAAATTTGTCACTGGGCGGGTATTCAGTTTTATTCTACACCTGAGATCAAATGTCTTCTAAAATTATATCACATGCTGCTTTCAACCCTTCTTGTATCTCTTTTTCACTTTGGGAGAATGTTACTTTTATGTACGAGATGTCAGTGAGTATTGTATATGTATATGTAAACTGGTTATCGGAAAGGGTCACTAATAAGAATTTTTCCCTCACATTCCCCAGTATTCATTCTCCAGTCCTGATATGGAACTTTTCGATATTCACCTTGAGGCAAATTTCACATTTATCGAGTGACAATCAACATTTCTCACTGTTCTCAAGTAATTAGTGAATATCTTTCAACGCTATGATGTTATGCAGCCTCGATTGAAATCTGGAGACCTGTGAGATGACTTTCATTGACAAAAATGTTCATTGTGCTTACCTACAATGAGGTCTGAATGAAAGGAAATCCGTTCTGAAATTTTCAATTCCCATTCACCTATGTTTCTGAACAGCATTCACAAAAGGGTTCCTTACGAGTGCATCCGAACTCTTTGTTTTTAAGGACAAAACACACCATAGGAAACTCCTTAAGTCGCTCTTAGAGCGGTGCCTGTGCGACAGTAGCGATTTACATCGCGATTTGAATAGCGATTTGAATCGCTGGAAATTAAATCCATTTGGAAAAACGTTCTCAGAAAGATTATTCCTCATAAACGCAGTTCTTCTTCTCTTAGCCACAAAGGCATCAGTGACTCCTGAAGTGTGAACATTCCATAACTAACCTGAGCACATTCCTCCTGATGCTATTTATCCTGATATTTACACGGCATACTCGTATATGGACGGCTATTATAGCTTTATTGCATTTTTGGCGGCATGTGCTATGAATCATTGTTTCTTCACTCCTCGTTAACATTTGTATAGATTACTATATGTTCTGCTCATTTTTCTGCTGCTTCACGTAAATTCTCCATATTTCACTGTACGGGTCGGAAGTTCCATCAAATCTTCATTGTAGATGAAGTATATATGCCATTGTTGATGTCTGCTAACTCCATTACAGTTTATCGGTTAGGTACCGGTTATTCATCACAAAAAAACAACATTATGTTGCTTTTGATTTTTTCACCCCCTTTTTCTCAGGATTGAATGCATAGTATTTGCTTTTTGAGTAAATTAATTCTCTATAGTTTCATTCTGATAGTTGTTTTCCCAAAACCAGGCTCAAATTGCAATAAAATGTCCTGACATTTTTTTCAAATGCATATCTCGAAAACTATCAGTCCTAGAAACAAAATCTTGCAACACAAATTGGAGAAATTTCGTTCTCTTCAACTTCAAAAAACTATTTTGTGTACCAGAAAGAGGTGAGTGGAGTTCCGAAATGGTGGAGTGCGCGGTAATGAGAGAATTGTGTATTTTTCATTGAAAATGTTCACAATCAAGAAAAATATTCAGAAATACTGAACCTGTTATTGTGAGTAAATCCTCTTCATCTGGTCTTGACTTATATAAAAATTTATTTGGGCTTTCCGTATATATATGAAAAAGTATTGAGAGCAAGGCAGATGATTTTTATGGATGATACCAAAAAATTATGAGAAATCGATCAGATTTTTTATTACGAACCAATCAAAGAGTGTATACTCGTATGAAAATATAAACAGGACATTCGCTGGAGATGTCGAAGATATCCTTAAGATAATTCCACTATATTCTACTGTATTCTTTCATCTGCAATCATTGAGTGTTGATGCATGCAACTGTGCATCTGGCACTATTGTCAAAAGGTGTAATTTCTGGCGAAGTATAATTTGTGTTCTTGAAATGACCGGCACATCATCAGAATATTCTGATATTAACGATAAAAAATATCATATTGGTTTTTGAGCGTTTCTCTATATCTATATTGAAGAAAACTTTTTCGATACAATTTTCAAAAATGAGAGCTTTGGGTCTTGAAATTTCACACATTCAGTTTTTTGTTGGTACTATATTATATACTTCATTAACTCATATAACTCAAATATTTGTATGTCGTTCTCAGTATCTCTGTATTGAGCAGGGCCCCGGACATCAACCAATCAAGAAAGCAAAATACGCTCATGATTTGAGAGAGACGTAGCAAATCATTCCTGGGCTATCAGGTTTATTTCCGTTGATTGATCTGGTTCCAATGAGGAGGACAGATTTTCTGGATTTCTCTTCAGATGAAAGGATATTATCAAAACATATTCAAGGATCTACTTTGAAACCATTGGGTGACACTAGATGAGAAAGTAGAATATAAACCTCAAAAATGGAAGATAAATAAGACGCCTAGGTTATAATTTATGAAAACGCAGGAATTATCAATTTGATGATAGATGAAGGCTCGTGTTTACCAAAACAGTTTGAGTTTTTGTGTTCAATAGTTATTTAGTATGTAATATCAAACTGGATTGATCTAATAAGTAAATTGATACAAACAGAATATTCGGATTCAACATCTGCAATCGATATTTTATAAAACATTTATCGGATGAGTTTTCCAACGACACTGATTTTGATGTAAGAGAACTGGCTGATGATTTGACATCAAGACTAATTTGGAATCAACGATACCACGACACCAGGTGGAAAAAAAATAATTGGATTGAAGAATCCAAAATTTAGTAGCAGTTCCAAGTAATGACAGAAGTTTCTCCAAATTAATTACGGTTTGGCCATTTTGATAAATATATCATCGAATGAACTTCAAATGAATAATTGAAAATTTGCAGAAATAAAAGTCAGAAAGGAAAGTTCCTTATAACATGGAATTGACGTCATTTTAAGTTTATACAGGAAGTCGGTTTTGTTTCTGTGATTGTGCAATAGAACATTTTTGTAATAATCTTAGCAATGCACCCGCCTGAAAATTTTATAATTAGATTCAGGTTTCAGATATTTTTTAATTGTTGATTATGCTACTTTTTTATTCCACATATTTTGATGGAAACAAATCGAAACCATCTGATTTTTATTTTGAATGAAAAATGTATAATCAAACTGATTATTAAGGTGATTATTATTTGTATTTTTGTCTGATGTGATGTAAAAGTTGGAGCGGACGCTTAATTTCGTAAATGGCTTTCCAGACCGTACAATATAATACAATTTTTATTCCGTGAAATGATCATTTCACAATGATATAGGGATCGTCAATGGTAAAACATGAAGTGTACCTATATAAACAAAGTATTACAAAATACATAAATTCAACACCCAAGTCAACTTGACATAAAAAACTTGGGAAGTTGACTTGGGTGTCACACGAATAGGTGGTTCCACTTATGTCTCGCTTGCGTTTACGCATTCATTTCTATTAAGTACTTTTCTTGGTTGTTCACATTTTGTCCAATAGGCTGAAACAGCTGTCTACCGGTGACTCCTAAATTGAAATCAATATGGGAATGATCAGAATAGTACTTATCTATTTATCTTTTGATTTTCATGGAAATATTTTCCAGCAGCCTGACTATCAATCAATCAATCAATCAAACATTTATTGAATCAGTGTTCATTTACAATCACATTAGGCAAACATCATCATAAAATACTGGCTGATACAACAGGTCAAACTATTATAGAAAAACAAATACAAAGCATAACTTAAATAAAAATAAAATCACTAAGCTACAATCAAATTATGATTATGACTCAAGGAGAAACTCATCCACAGAGTAGTATGCTTTTTGCAATAGAAAAACCTTAAGCTTCCTTTTAAAGACATTGATGTTTGAGGACTTAATGTCATTACTAAGCTTATTATATAGTTTAATCCCACAGCACATGGGGTGATTCTTCGATACTGTCAATCTACTATAAGGCTGATAAAGTTGAAGGTTATTTCTGGTGAAATGTTCATGGATTTGCTCATTTCTAGGAATAATTGAAATATTTTTTCTTATATATATCAGAGTTTGGTAGATATACAAACTAGGCATTGTTAATACACTATAACGAATGAATAATGGCCTGCAGTTTGCACTTGAAGATGCCCCAGCCAGAATTCTGATTACCTTTTTCTGAATAACAAACACTTCATCAGCTTTAGCTGATAAGCCCCACTGTTCAAGACCATAGGAAATCACTGACTGAATTAAACTGTGGTATAAAAGCATGAGAACATCAAAAGAGACTGTTTGTTTCAACCTACGAAGTAAATATATATGTTTACTGAGCTTCAGTTTGACACTATCAACATGGAAACTCCAGGTAAGTTTATTATCAATATCAACACCCAAGAATTTAGTACAATTAACTTGATGTAAAGTTTCATTATTTAATCTTACTAAATAGCTTTTATCAATAGTTATATTTTTAGTAACAAAGTTGAGCATTTGAGATTTGGCAGAATTTAGCAGCAGACCATTTGTAGAACACCACTCCTCAATTTGATCAGTTACTTCATTAGCTTTGACAATTACTTCGGACATAGTTTCCGCAGATACCAAGATATTAGTGTCATCCGCAAAAATTATAATAATGGAAGCTTTCGAACAAAATTTCGGAAGATCGTTAATAAAAACCAAAAATAAAAGAGGTCCTAAAACAGAACCTTGAGGTACCCCTCTTACTATACATTTACTTACAGAGTTAATTCCATTCACACAGACAAGCTGACTACGGCCAGTCAGGTAAGATTTAACCCAATTCAATGCAGGACCACGTATACCATAAAACTGCAATTTGTGTAGCAGTATGTCATGGTCAACGAGGTCAAAAGCTTTGCTCAAATCAAAAAATAACCCCAGAGTTTGCTGTTTGTTTTCCAAGATTTCCAACACATGTTTAATGAGTTGATCAATTGCGCCAACAGTGGATTTATTTCTTCTATAAGCATTCTGACTAGAAGAAAATAATCTAAATGATTCAAAGTAATCATATAATCTTTGATAGAAACAGTATTCAATAATCTTAGAAAACTGACTAAGTAGCGAAATAGGCCTGTAAGATGCACAGTCAGATCTCGAGCCCTTATTTTTATATATTGGCAAAACCTTTGACATTTTCAGTATATCAGGAAACCTCCCCTCTATGAAAGTGGAGTTAACTATATGAGTCAAAGGCTCAGAAATTACATTGGCAACGTTTTTTATAACAAGACCAGGAATTTCATCAATACCGGACGATTTTTTCTTACAAACTTTTTTGATAACTTGTTCAATTTCCATCTTAGTTGCTGGATATAAAAAAATACTTTGATGTGAAGATGACATATAATTAATATTTTTAGTATCAGGTTTGGATATGCTACTGCTAACAGTTGAAAAATACTCACTAAAAAGGTTGCATATAGCAAAATCATCAGAAAGAAGGACCCCATCTTCAGCACTTTCTAGACAAGGTATTGCATTGCCAGAATAACCAGTCTGGGATTCCTTGATGATTTTCCAGGATTCTTTCACTTTATTATCAGCAGAAGAGATTCTATCATCATTGCTAGTTTTCTTAGCATGTTTCAATTTATCCTGATATATTATTTTAAGTTCCTGATATTCCCACTGATATAAACCATTTTTATATACTTTGTTCAGCTCAGATAACTCGGTTAACCTTCTACTGATTTCTCTCAACTCAGTAGTTATCCACCTGGAGTCACCAGATTTTTTTATCTTGACTACCTTTTTTGGAAATGAAGTATCAAAATAATAGGAAAATTTATTATAAAAACTATCAAACTTAGAATTTGCTTCAACTGAGTCATACACTGAAGACCAATCAGTCTCCAGCTGTAAACTAGAAAACTTCTCAATATTGTAGTCATTAAAACATATCTTGTGAGTTGCATTAACCTTTCTCAATTTTATATCATTTCTAGAAAGATGTGGATTCGTTTTTTGATGACATTCCAGGTTAGCTTCCCAAATTTCTGCCACCGCAGTTGTCGGTTGATTGGTCAAACCACCAACACTGACATAAAAACTTGGCAAGTTGACTTGGGTGTCACGCCAATAGATGGTTCCACTTATGTCTGGCTTGCGTTTACGCAGTTATTTCTATCAAGTACTTTTCTTGATTTTTCACATTTTGTCTTCAATCGAGATCCGCCTGCCCGGTACTGACGATGCCCAATAGGCTGAAACAGCTGTCTAACGGTGGCTCTTGAATTGAAATCAATATGGAAATGATCAGAATGGTACTCATTTATTTATCTTATATATATATATGGCTATTCAAATTCGTTTCTTTACATGGGGATCTCGTAAACTATAAGAGATAGAGTGTCGGTTAAATGGTGAAGTTGTGTATTTTAGAGACCAATGATGTGAAGAAATCAAATATTGCTCTTTTGGTTCTGAAGATATACAGGAAAACCCAAAAAATCCCAAATTATGTTTTTGCCTATATCTTCTTTATTTGCAGAAATATTGAAAATCTGTCCACATTTTGCTTTCGGCACTTGATGTGGACTCTCAGAATATATCCATAAATCTTTTATAGAGGGTGTCATCTGACTCGGACGACCCCCATCTATGAATTTTTAAACACGGACCTGTATTTTTTGTTGTAGTTTTTGGATCGTAGACGTTCACTTCATACTGATAAATTGAATTCGATTTTATATTTCAGGATTTCTCGGTAATATTCGATTATAATTATGTGAATTATTCCCTTTTGAATTACGGCCCTGGAAATTGGTTGACTGAGTTGAATGAAAACACAATAGCAACTTTCACGTCTCTCTATGTACCGTAGAGTTTTTCGAGAGTTTTTTTTTATTTTTAGGTACCTATTCATATTTTTTCCATTGCTCTGAACGTTTACTACAATGAACTTCGAATAAGAAAACCTTTTATAATTATCTGAAATATATCTACAACAAAAATATATTATATGTGTTTTGATGAACAGAAAAAAAAATGGTAGCAATAATAACATCCGTAACGAACACTATAATTATAAAGAAAATTTAAATGAAGTTAGTAATTTATATACACAAAAAAATTAATTGTGCAATAAATGTTCGAATTGGAGTCCTTCCATTTCGAAACAATGGGACATAAGAAGGTCAGCAAAATCACCAGATCTTACTATTTTGGACTATTTTCTATGGGGGATATTGGAAAATAGGATTTACGCTGGCAGAGATAGAAAATGTGGAAGACTCGAGATTGAGGATTTTTAATGATTTCGCAACAATGCAGCAAATAAGTGTATTAAGGGCAATGAATAATATGAAAAACCGAGTTTAAAAATGTCTTGAAATGGAAGGACTCTAATTCGAACATTTATTGCGCCAATAATATTTTTGGGTACCTATATAAACTACTTCATTTCAATTTTCATAACAATTATAGTGTTCGTTTCGGATGTTATTATTGCTATATTTTTTTTCTGCTTATTAAAACACATATAATATATTTTTGATGTAGATATGTTTGAAATAATCATAAAAGATTTTCTTTTTCGAAATTCATTGTAGAAAACGCTCAGATCAATGGAAAAAATATGAATAGGTACCTAAAAATGGAAAAAAAAACTCTCGAAAAACTCTACGATACATAGGGAGACATGAAAGTTGCTATTATGTTTTTATTCAACTCAGTCAACCAATTTCCAGGGCCGTAATTTAAAAGTGAATAATTCACACAATTATAATCGAATATTACCGAAACATCACGAAATATAAAATTTTATGTATTTTCCCAGTATGCAGTGAACGTCTACAATCCAAAAACTACAACAAAAAATACAGGTTCGTATTTAAAAATTCAAAGATGGGGGTGGCCCAAGTCAGATGACACCCTGCATAAAAGATTTATGGATATATTCTGAGAGCCCACATCAAGTGCCAATGGTAAAATGTGGACAGATTTTCAATATGTCGGAGAATGAAGAAGATATAGGCAAAAAAATTATTTGGAGTTTTTTGGTTTTTCCTGTATATCTCCAGAACCAAAAGAGATATATTCAATTTTTTCACATCATTGAATAGGTGCCTGGAATACACAATTTGCCACAATCTAACCGTCACTCTATTTCTTTCGTTTACGAGATCCCCATGTACAGAAACAAATTTGAATAGCCCTGTATAGATATATATATATATATATATATATATATATATATATATATATATATATATATATATATATATATATATATATATATATATATATATATATATATATATATATATATATATATATATATATATATATATATTCCATTTTCTGATATGGAATGAAATGAGTTGAAATACATGAAAGTACCAATTCAATTGATTTCTCTATTATATTCTGTGTTGTGTCTGTGCTTGTGCGTATGTGTGTTCGTGTGCGTGTACGAGTGCAAGTGTACTTGTTCAGTGAATGAGTCAGCTGAAAATTCACATACAAGCGTTTTGTTTTTTATTTTTCCTTTCTTCTTTTATGAAAAATTTTATCTCATCAAAAACATTCTCATGCACAAATGTGTAAGTTTTTCTTGATGGGGGAGAGAGATATTAGTTACTGAATTATGGATTTCAACTTGCGGAGATCTATCCGTCGATAGTGCCCCAAATCATCTCTCAAAAAGCCCTTTTCCGTCGGCATTGTGCAACTTATTTCAGTAATTTTCCCTATGGAACTGTATCATATTGAGTAACAGTACAGAATGGTTTCTGAATCGTGCTAAAATATTCATTTCAAATCGAAAAGTAATATTTCTTTTTCATAAATCACTTTCCAAGCATTGTCGAATGTTTTGACATCAAAAATCAAAAGTATGATTACGAGAATATTCCTGAGAGCCAAGTCATGTTCCTTCAATTGAATGAGGAAAGCATTCATTTCCGCTTCCTTGAATAAATGATTACTTAATCAGCTTCTCAGATTCGAAAATATTATCATAGCAGTGAAAATTCGTAGTGACATGCAATTGAAGACGTAATTTCACGTTCTCATTAAAAAATATAATCCCGTCAAATCTACTAGCTGAATATTTCAACTCAAAAAATCTACCAAGAAACCATTTGAAATATATAATAACTCCTAGAAGGGGTGGATGTAATATTTCAAAAATTATAACACGTGTTCTTCATGAACATGTAATAATATATTCGAGTGTGAAATCTCTGGAAAATATGTGGTGTTGGTTCGAACTGTGATTGTTAAAAAATGTGTTGACATATACACAAGAGCAAATAAACGATTAGTATGAAATGCAACATCATAAGAACTCCAATTTGTATAGAAAAAAAATATTACGACCTAAATTGGAAATGAATCATGAAAAAGGTTGAAAACATAAAAATAAAAAAATGTCAATTTTTTTAACTCAATTGGACGCGTCTTCTTCTCAAGGTCGCGCGGCTGTAAGATTCAGTAAACAGTTGCCTATTACACCACTCTACTGAGAGTTTCCATACGTTGCATATAATAACACTAGCTTGGTGGCATGTGTGATTTTTCATAATGTACGCAACGTCGCGTCGTCGAACTTTTTTTTGGATCATTTTAGCCTAGGACTTGTTAGTATTATGTTGGTAGTTCTGAATATTCCCTCTGTCCCCGTTTTTCTGTTTTTTTTTTCTTGTAAATGCTGATACGATATTTCAACGATGTTTTGGTTTGAACGATGTTGAATTTATCGCGTCAACATAGCATCTGGATTGATTTTCGTGAGGCTGCTGCAGAAAGTATGCCAGGATCGAAAGCAGGTTCTCAGTTCTCTCCAATAGTTATTCCCCTGTCGTAATAGTTTGTTTTCTTTCTTTTTATCTGTAGGGTTCTCTTTCACAGAATTCAAGTCACCATTTTTCATGAACTCATTTTTTCAAACACATCTAGTTTATTATTACTCTTTTTTTTCAATTTGAAGACTGTTAACATTCTCACAGAAAATGAAATTTCAAACGTTCTTAGCCTATATATTGTTGGAACATAGACTCCAAGAAAGTACCTTCGAAATTCCTAGAAAGTCCTGAGTAGAATTCATATTTGTTTTGTATCAGCCTTCAGTCTTCGTAGTTCTCAACACTACGAGTTTTGCTGCAGTTTTTTCTAAGGACCTTTTCCATCATAATCCATTTACTTTGTGAAAAAAAACACAGCAGACATTCTAAATTGAGAATATGCTTGAAAAAGAAATGGAAAAAAAATTGTGATTTACACTTAAATCAACTGATGAATTTGATTTCTCAGGCCCTCATATGAAAAATATTTTAGTATATCTCACAGTAGCAATAACGCGAAGACACTGATGATAGTAGTGAAACCAGAGAACAAAAAAAAACAAAGCATTTGTAATCCAATATGAGACAACGATGTTTCGACCAGCCATGAGTTTCATTGATGATACTAGGCTCAATAACGAATAAATTACTGGATCCAAATGTTTGTTTCAATACATACTTTATTATCAGTTCACAGTAATAACAGGTATCTTAATGTATTATCACGAGGTGACATTCTTCAGAAGATTTTTTTTGAGAAACTCGCAATATAGTCAACTACTTCTTTGAATTTTATCTACCAAACATGACAAATTTTTGGAACCTTTCAAATTGTTATATAATACTGCACTGTATATCTGATGCTAAACATTTGTATCTTTCTTCCTTCTGAAGAGAGAGAGAGAGAAGAGAAGAGAGAGAAGGAAAACTTTGCATCACTGCCGCTTCTAATTCGTATCTAGGATTGGTAGGCAATTCGAAAATAGAATCTTCCAAGCTTCCCCAGAGATAAAAGTCCATAGGCGTTGGTTCCGGTGATCTGGCCGGCCAACGGTGATGTCCCTGGTTGGCCCTCCAATTATTATCAAAATTTGCAGCAGTGTTGCAGCCCCCTCTTGTTAATAATATATTTTTCTGAGCTACATCAGTGACAATTCATCAACACGGGGTTCAATATTTTGCTATATTTTGCTTAATACTTCTGAGATGTGAGATTGCCATTATAAATGAACGGGCCGATAATTTTACCCTTGAAAACACCTGCCCACACACTGAATCAAAATTTTCCTTGAATTCTCTGCTCCACAATAAAATGAGGAAAATTTGTTGTGTATAGAAATTGTAGCAGTTGAAAATGCCGGTACTGCTTACATAAGCTTCGTACGTTCAAATACGATTTAGCGAAAAATCATGCAATTGGTAACAACTTTCCAGGAACTACTGGCAAAAAGCCATGCGGGGTTCAAAATTTCCTGGTCTGAGTTAATTAACTCTTCTGGTCCTATATGGCTTGAATTTGTGTTTGTTCAAAATCCTCCTTACGTAAGTTCTTGGTAGACCTGTTGGAATTTCGAAATTTCGCGTTGACGTGTTAGGATTACTTTCAACAGCTTCTGAAACGACTATTCCTTCCAACTCCTTATCCCCAATTGATTCATATAATTTTGGGTTTTTTTTTTCCTAATTGACCACCATCAATTAGGTTGTGTCGCAATCTTGCGAACAAGTCTCTGAAAGGTTGTTTCCTTTCTGGATACCTCTCGTGATACCAATTGCTTGCTGTATTTGCTTGCATTTGCTTGCTTGCATTTTTCCCGGTTTGTATAAAACTGACTTTCATATCCCATTTTTCATAATTCTCATCGTCCAAAGCCTACTTGATCCACATAACGAAGTGTTTTGAAAATGTTTCCATGGATTTCCATGAATTTTTGACAGGTTTTTCATAAAATTTTTCCCTCAGACATAGTCATCAGTTTTCATCTATCTAGTTTGAAAACAGAGGTTTCCCTTTGAAAGTGTCCAATTTGGCTCACCCTGTACCTGACTATTTGTATTGCCATATAACATGAAGATTGAACATGATTTGAAAGAAATTTTATTTTGACAGTTAGCCTAAAAATTTTGGAGGGTTTTAACAAATAGTTATTTCGCGTTGAGTTCAAAATTTATAAAATTCAGAATTCTATGTTTAAATGGTGACAATAGCCGGTCGGTTCGACGTGGGTGCTCATTCAAATCGACCGCCGTGTTGGTCGCTGGTTCCAGCCCCAGGCTGAACCAGCGACCAACACTTGCTATCGTCCAACCCGTGTTAGGAATCACACGTTAAAAGGTAAGACCTCGTTAGTCCTTAGCTCGCACAAGTTAGACTTTCGAGAGTTGTCGTTCGTAGGGGTGCGAAAGCTGGTTAACGGAAAAACAGATTTCTTTTAAACAGATAGTTGGTCCCGGCTGTCTCTATATAGATGACCATTACATGAATAATTTCCTGTTGAAAGATTGATTTTTTGACTTTATCATTGGGTAACTGACATCCTTTTGCAATATACCAAGCTCTAGAGAGAACGTATAGGTTGACAAATTGATTTTTTTTAATCACGTTTGAATTCCGTATATAGTTGGCTCGTAAAATTATGCGCATATTTTGTGAAACTGACTTCGAATTTTAATAAATCTTCCTTTTGAAGTTTCTACTTACTCCCATTTCTAAGATTTCAATATCTCCTCCAAGTGTAACACTTTTTAAAAAGGTTGGTTTGATGTTTCCTGACAATTTTTCATAGTTAATTCTCTTTATTATTTGAAAGCAGAAACATTATCAAGCGAAGAAAGAATTATCAATTACCATTATTCGAAAAATATTTGCGCGATTTTTGTAGAAAAATTCTTCACAAATTATTAGGTTTTGAAACAGTAGCTTAGATACTCACTTGACAATTATAGCACCAACGTTAAAGTTGTTTTTGATAGATATATTAATGAAAACTTGTATTTATAACTATCATTGCTGCAGAGTTTATTGTATTCGTTTGAAAATGTCATTGCAGGAATAAACTACAGTAACGTTAGTTACAAATACAAGTGGTAAGTATAAAAACAGGAAAATTCATTTCTTATTTCACATGATGATAGTAATTTATTGATACAATAATGAATAAATTGAAGCATCTGATAGAAATCGTAGAAGTTATACACCAAGCGATCATAAGAATGCATGCCTGCAAATACAGCTGAATATAAATCCAAAAAAAACATAAAAATATAAATAGTTGATGCGGATCATTCAATTGTGAAATCATCTCTACATGATGTACTTGTTGTAGCAGAAAATATTGATGTATTAGTGATTTCGAAAGCTACAGCACTTGATGATATATTATTTTTTTCAAACCATTCAGAAATAATTCCTTGCAACGACTTTTCTTGCAACTTCTTCATCCGACAATTACAATAGATTACCTCTTCTTCGTTCATGCATTCGGTGGGTGTAATATTCGCATTCATAAGGAAAAAAATCATTCCATAAATGAACTCGCATGGTTGAAAAAAACAAGTGAAAAAGTACATTTCAATGAATGTATCAATTGTATTCTCGAAATAAACGGTGCCAAAACTACCGACAACTTAACAAATTTATTCTGAATGTTGAAACCAGTAGTTAGGTACTGACAACAATCAGAGTGATTTATTATTATTATTATTATTATTATTATTTATTGTTAGGCCATTTACAGACAGAGTCGCATATATTCATACACAAACAATTACGCGGGTATTCATGGTTATCAATTTTGATTTCTATTAATATGCTGGTTCTATATACGGTATCGAATTGAATATTACTGGAGTTCTATCCCAACACCAAACCATTATTTTAACACCTCGACACGTGTTTCGATCACCAAGTGATCATCTGCCAGAAGAAGATTGAATTTTAAATGTTTAATCTTCCTCTTGAAGAAGATCATTTGGTGATCGAAACACGTGTCGAGGTGTTAAACTTTGAATGTGTATTCTTCCTCTTCAAGATGATCACCTGGTGATCGAAACACGTGTCGAGATGTTGAAATAACGGTATGGTGTTGGAATAAAACTCCAGTAATATTCATTGCTACACCAAAGGTTCCCAACAGTACATTACAAGTGCTGCAGCATTGAATTGTTGATTGAATATATATATCTCAAAATGATATAAAACTCAGTTACCTTCGACAGGAGATGCAGCAAAAAACATACTGAATGAGTTCCAAAATAGAAAAATGATGATCTGATTCTACTCGAAGGATTGAGTGGGCAAAAAATAACCACTGCAGAAACAGTCCAGTTGATGCCATTGCAGCTGTGTCCTACACGTTTTTCTCTAGGAACATATGTCCCGCAAATGATTATTCGACTAATACATTTACGACTTCTTTCACACGCTCAAATTACATTATTATAACCATCAAAAACCACTTATACCAATTAATAAATGAGGAATTCGAAAAACAATCACACAAAAATGTTATTGTTCAAACAATATAGAAAACCTCTAAAGAGGTTTCTTATTACAAATGAAATGAAAAAGTTTTTGAAAAATCAATATCGGAACTGTTTCTGAGTACCTCAAAGATTGGCAATGACACCTCGTCTAATGATGACGCTTTTTATGGGATTGATAAAAAGTCAATTCACAATATCAATGATAAACGACACTTCCAAGCTTTGACATTGGCCACTGGACGAAATTCGTTTCTGTAATTTACTGCAGTATTCATCGCTAGTGGAACAATAACCAAAAGAACCAAGTATTCGTGATCTAATATCAGACATATGTTTTGACTCAACTGTTCTTAGACTGATAAATCCTATATTGGAACAAATAATTGCTTTCGCTAGCCAATTTAGTATAAAAACATGCACCAAGTAGTAATTTCCGTCCTAGCAGTAAATGCACATACCACTGATGATGTCGGCCACAATAGCAGACGAAACGTTTGGTAGTTAACGTTCAATTCGACCACAGCCTCTCAGCAAGTATTTGTTTCTCTCTGAATGTCATCAATAAGTTTGTTACGTAGCTGAAATAGATAATAAATTAGATTTTTTTTGAGAACTAGTCTTTAAGACCTAAAAAAATTAAACAGAAAAATATTTGACGTAGAAAGAAACTAGAATAGCTAAAAAGTATATTCACGTAAAACAAATATGAAATATTGTCTAAAGGAAAGCTGAAAACATTGTGGAATGAACATATCGAGTGGTCCAACGAAAAGTATGCACCTTGCTTTTCTCCTTTTTTTGTAACTTAACGCAAAAATGCTCAGACAAGTCAATTTTGCTTTTGAGGGGGAAACATTTTAAATGTATTTTTCTACTTGGGCCTTCAACCCCTAGCGAGAGTGAGTAACAACCCTAATATTTCAAATGGAAAATGGGGTCGAGTGATATACATTTGAAAGGGCACAAAATTCTCTTTCCAATGATACCTAATTTGTTGTATTTACTTGAATAGTTATAAAAAAAGCAAGAAGATTTACTCGATATTTTTGGTGTTAATGAAAATGCGGAAAAAACGGCATTTTCATCACTACTAAATTCCTCAATTTCTCTCGTGCGTTTTTTGGTTCAAATAACAACAGCAGATAAATTTAGGCAAACAACAAAAATAATTTAGGCAAACGTTCATTGATTCAGTTCGGATGCTTTTGAAATTATTTCAACTTTACTGTAAAAATAGTTCATTCCATTGAACGAGTTGAAATTGTTCAACTTTATTATCAACATAATAGTTGTGCTAGACTTACTGCTCGCCTCTTCAATAACAGTCATCCCGGGAAAAATGTGAATGATTCGTACGTTGCCAAGTTAGTCCAAAAGTTTGTCGATACCGGATCTGTCTGTAATGTGAAACACCAGCCACGAAAACCGATCAGAAATAAGCAGTGGAAGTCGCTGTTTTGGGACATGTTGTATTGGATCATACTCAAAGTGCCCGTCAGCTTGCTGCAGCCTCAGGTGTCTCCCGTTCGTCCATAATACGGATATTAAAAGCCTATAAATTTCATCCGTACAAAATTAAATTAGTACAGGAACTCAATGAAGATGATCCTGATAGAAGGCTGCAATTTTGTGAACAACCGAGCCAGCTACTAATTGATGATCCGCACCTATCAATCAACACGTGCTTTTTCGATGAGAGTACATTTTTTTTGAATGGAGCTGTGAATAGGCATGATTGCTGTTACTGGAATGACAGTAACCCACACTTATTCCGAGAGGTCCATACCCAGTACCCTCAAAAGATCAATGTCTGGTGTGGCATATTAGGTAGTCATATCGTAGGGCCACTTTTTATTCCTGGGAATTTAACTGGTGAGGTCTACCTGAACATGCTTGAAGATACAATTGATCCTCTCATAACAGAAATAATTGAAAATGACCAAAATCATAATGATGATCGGCTTCACTTCCAGCAAGATAGAGCACCTCCTCACTATGTTGCTCCGGTAAGAGAGTTTTTAGATGACCGGTTTCCTGGATGGTGGATTGGAAAGAGAGGCCCCATCGAATGGCCTGCCAGGTCACCTGATTTATCGCCTTTGGACTTTTTCCTTTGGAGACACTTGAGAAATAAATGTTTTGCTACGCAGCCCGAGTCCACAGAAGATCTTCGCCAACGAATTACAGCAGAGTGCAGAAGTATAACACCTGATATGCTACAGAATGGTAGGAATAGATTTAAACAAAATCTGTATTATTGTATGGAAACAAATGGGTCACATTTTTAGCACTTGCTGAAGTAGGATTCTACTAAGTCAATTACACAATTCAAAGAAGTGGGTTGTAGTTGTGTTTCTTCATAATACCTACATGTTTGAGTGGAAGACAACAAATTAGATATTATTGAAAAGATAGTTTTGTGCCCTTTCAAATGATATATCACTCGACCCCACTTTCCATTTAAAATTTTAGGGTTATTACTCACCCTCGCTAGGGGGTTAAAGGCACAGGTAGAAAAATACATCTAAAATGTGTCCTCCTCAAAAGCATGAATGAAATCAATGCATGAATACTTCATTTTGAAGTAAAATTGAAAGATGAAACTTTCAAGATGACGACTGGGCGCCATCTGGAAAAAAAAATTGAATAGAAAGGGGGTCTTATGACACATTTTTTGAAGCTCCTGACAAATGCTTTCCAATCCTAGAATATAATGTCAATATCTTCAACTACTACAAAATTGCGAAACTTTTAATAATTGCCTGAATACATTGACATTTAATTACATCATATGAGGTAATAAGTTTGCGGTTGGTTCAGAATATGCTCGAAATGGTTGCCTTGAACTTATTGACATATGAACAGCCTATCCGATATTTCACGCCGAACATTTTCGAACAGAGTAACGTCAATATCTATACAAATATTTATTATTCTCTGCCGTATATTCAAAATTGGAGAAGGTTCAGTTTCTTACACCTTTTGCTTCAAATAGCCCCATAAAAAAAGTCCAAAGGTGTCAAATCTGGCGACCGGGCTGGCCATTCTGTAGGACCTCGATGGCCAATCCAACGACCGGGAAAAGTATTTTCCAAATAGTTCCTTACATGTCTGAAGTAATGTGGTGATGCTCCATCTTGTTGGATTACAATATCCATAACGAATTCATTAGGATTCGCTTCGACGATTTCAGTGATGAGAGGGTCAACAGTAGTTTCCAGCATATTCAAATACAGTTCCCCTGTTGAATTTTGATCAATACAATACAATACAATATGGTTTCTCAATATTGAGTATGTGTTTCCCGGAAAACGTGAGGGTTGGTGTCACTTCAATAACGGCAATTTTGTCTGTTAGTATCGCCGTTTGAAAAAATATATATTCGTCACTAAAACAATCATTGAGGAGTGGAAAGAAGAAATCTCCCCAAAAGAGCTAATTTTGAACATTTAATCAAATATGTCAATTTTTCTCATCAATGTACTCTAAACATGGAATTGAAAGAGATATAATAGTCTAAATAATAATGGAATGTCGTAGAATGATCTGACAATTATGCTTATGGAAGACTTTTTCACCTGAATTGTTATTTCTTGTTTCTCAAGTATCTACAACGTGTATTCAATGGATGAATTATGATTCAATATTCTAGCAATTCACATGATTATTATATATTTTTTGTAACATTAGTAGAAATAGTTGGGAATATTTATTGAAAACTGACTGAATATACTCATTTATTCTAGAAATGTCTATCTTATTGACCAATTCCCTGTTGGTAAATCGTCTACTACGGACTACTACGATAGATGCCAAAGAATAACGAAGAAGTAATATAGATTTACCCAAATTCCTGCATCTCCAATGTACCGTTTTCTCACTCGATTCTTTATTTATATCAAGAAAGCGGTACAAGTACCCCGTTGGAATGACTAGCCCTTGATTTGCGTAGGCAAGGGCGCATGTCGGTTTTTTATTTTTACACAGAAATGCAATAAGGTCATCAAATTGTCATCAAATTGAAAGCTCTTATTTGTACGCCATCTACAAAAATTGTCAAAAAAACTGTACACTTCTTCAACACTTGTCACTGTAGACCAACTCACACTGGGGTGGAGTCACCAATAAAACAGAGAAAACGGTCAACTTGAGAGTTTCAAAACGGTTTTACATCTCCAACCTTGAAATGGATGAATTAACAAAAATACTCAATGACTATTGAATATAAATGGTCACTATATTGTATTTTTTGTTGAAAATGTTGATCTGCCAAGATGAAAATATATTTTTGCTCTGATGCTACAAACACTTATATTACCAATATTTTAGTCTGATACCGAATACCAGAAATGGAAATGAGCATTATTATGCAGATTATTCTGAATTTATTTTCATTTTGAAATATACAAACTCTCAAATGAAAATTTCAGTAAGAAGTAATGACAATTATAGAAAATATGAAAAGAGTTTCTACGTTTCTTTTAATTATTTTATTCGGAATGAAATGAGGTTATGCGAACCAACCACGACCCTGTACAGAACTTCATTTGTTATCAATGTGGATGCAAAGATAATTTATATCTCAAGAGCAATGAAGCAAAGATGATGGCTGGTCGGTAACAGTCTGCGCTCCGTTGAGCAATTGAAACCAGTGACGTAGGAAGTTACAAATAGTGCCCAAAGCATTTTCAATGTGAGCACTAATGCTCACATTGAATCAATTGTTACCTTCCACTATATTATATTTAAAAACATTTCGATCTGTTACGTTCTATTATTCAATAAGGAAAGATGAGAAAGATTTGGGATAGACAATATTTACATTTCTCAAAACACTGCAATGATATTTCAGATAAATCTTTTCAAAATGAGATAAAAGTTGGAAACCATCAAATATTTGAGACGAAATTGGAAAAAAAATCATCGAAAAAGTTAATTCAATTCATAGACACCTCGAATTCTAGAAATGAAACTCCTAAAATGAATGTGTTACATTTCGAAGAAAATATTGGTAGTCTATTGGTGGTCTATTGATCTATTTTATCACTCAACTCCCAGTAATTAATTGATATATAGAACATATGTATCTTGTACATTAGTAAAACAACTCTAAAACAGGGGTGTTATAAAAAACCAAACATATTTTTTTTGGAATTTCATTAGTTTGGACTTCCATTGTCTAATATAATAAAGAATAGCTGGAAATAACAATTAAATTAAGCAAAAAAACTACCGCCGAACGTTCATCTTCCGCTGAACTAGTCAAGCGGAAATAGGAGTTAAGTGAAAGTACTCGAATGACCCGTAAATAGACATCTCTCGGAGGAATTAGTCCAGTCATCACCGGAAGACGATTGTGGATATGAAAAATCGAAACGTCCTGAAGTAACTTGGCTTGAAATCGCTTAATTTTTTTTAATTTTTTGTTCTATCTTTTACTTGTATTTCAATTCACTGTAATTTCAATTCAGGGTTTTTTTGCCTAATATAATTGTTACTTCCAGCAATTATTTCAATTTTTCATTTGTATTGGTTATTATAGAGATTTCAAATCAATCTTCATAATATTAGACAATAAAAGTCTGAACTAATGAAATTCATTATGAAACATTGTCAATCACCTTCAAATAAATATATTTTTCCAGTTTGAATATACAGGTTGATGCGAACAATAACTTTAAACAAAACACAAATTCATGTAAGAGAATTCTAGTTTTAGATTCCATGTTTTTTTCGATTCTTTGTAGTTTCGAAGTCATGAATTTTTTAATGCATTTCGCGAAATCTGCTGTGATTTTCTTCTAATATTTTCTGTACCTAGTGTCATTTGCAGTATCCGACTTTCGAAAATACTGAGGTGAAAAACTGGTTATTTCACTTGGAAATATCTATTCCTGAAGCTATTTCAGTTGGGAATCAATATATTGAGAAATAATATATTAGGTCAATTACTGAAATGAATATAAAATTTCGCAATTTGATATCAATGCGAGATACTATTTCACTATTGCAGTAATTTTGAATGATTTTCAAGTTCATACCAAAACATTGAATACAAATTTGAGTAAATCAAACTTCTCCAAACGAATTTCCAAAATGTTGCTTTTCATCTAGGAGAATGGATATAAGTAAGGATTAGAAAGAAGAGGCCTTATCAGTTATGTGTTGCAAATTGAACATGATATCTTTTTTTTTTAATGTTGATTTTTACTCAGTTCATATCTTTTATTTTTATTGTTTCATTACAATTTCATAAAAAATTCAAAACAACTGCAATAATAAAATGATACATCAGCAATATCGGAGTTTTATTATCCATATTTATCAATAGAAACATTTTTTTTTTCATCTTTGGGTATCTGTTATTCCAATTAACCTAAACCTGTTTAAAACATACCTTGAGAAAAAATTAACATCATGAATATATAAGGAGAAGACAGATAACAGGAATGTGGATAACAAAGCATATTCCGAAATCATCTGCTGATCACGCTGTAAGAGTGAAACTAAATTAATCACCAAAGAAACTCATGAAAGAATTGGAAAACTTGATAAATCAGTATATGTTCTTTCAACAGGTAACAAGTGTGTTCCAGGTAGCTTTGTGGTAATGGACCGACCTTGTTGCCATTGTTGAGACCAGAGGTTGAAAACGAAAATATGAACCTCAATCGAATTCTCAAATGAACATCCTGTGTGTGTAATCATGTAGACTATCGCACATGACATCTAGACATTCAATTCTTTTGACGTATGTGGACAGAAATATAACTATCTACAATCCATACAATTCTAAAGTGAAATTTGGGTTTTGAAAATGGAAAAGAGTTGTTTTCCAAAACTTCGACAACCAAAGAAATCTCCTCGTAAGTACTTAAAGTTTAGTTTCTTTCAACTGTTTTTTCAATCTATAGACAATTGATACAACAGGTTACTGAGTAATTGAACCCTTCAGTGGTTTATATTTCGCAATTACTTTTCGGGGTGGAATTTTCAGTTTGCCCTTCAATACACTTCAGCCGATTCTCTATTGATTAAGCTGTTCCGAATTGTGGAAAGTGGCAGGACTGAAGTAGAGGCAATCATGTTGAGGGTCCTTCAAGCGACTAAAGATTTTAAGTGTGAAAGACTTGTATCTCTATGAATTCTGTATATATGTATACAAATATAAAAATAAATATTTCAATAGAACAGATCATCAGTATGCCACTAGATCCAGAAATCTTCTTGTGCCCAATTTGCACAGAACTAACCTATACCAAAAAAATCATTTATATTTGGAATGCAAACTTTTAACCACCTTGATAACTCTATCCAAAAATCTCCAAATATTGATATTTTCAAATGCAGGCTCAAGGCGTTACTTATTGAAAAAAACTGTTACAGTAATAATGAATTCATGTCATGAATCTATCAACAACGTTTTTCAAATGTGTTTTTGTGTATCTGCTTTCATTTAGTTTCGGTCGTTCATAAGAATTTTCATAATTCAATTTTTTATGTATTTTAGTTTGTTTCCTTTTATATTTGTAACTTACAATTATATCTATTATCTGAGAATTATTTTTTAAACTGATTTGTTTGTTTATATACTGATTATGACGTTTTTATCACTAACTGTAGTTATTCATACACTTATGCTTTTCTACTCAAAAATACAGATTCATTATTATTATTATCAAACAAAATCAGTGAGAAATTAATAATATGTATCAATTGCCAGATTCCACAATAACGAAACGCATGAAATTCACAGCATTCTTCCGTGTTGTAACAAAATAGACATATGAAAGTCGTTCGCTAGAGAAATTTATGGAGAAAATAAAATAGAAATTGTTAAACATTTTTCATTTTTTCGATTTTCGTGAAAAAAAATTAGATTTTTTTGACATTGGGTATTTTTCCTTTCACAATCTGAAGAATTACAAAATGTTATGTAAACTTTCATATTGTTGTTGAAAGACTGAACTTTCTAGATAAGTCTGTTGAGTTTTGAGTTTCTGTCACAAAAAATGTATAATCCGCCTCAATGGCAGACGAAACGTTAAGTATTTTTAATACCTTTTGACCACGGCCTTCCAGCCCAGATTCTGTTCAATTTATTCATGTCTCCGGCTGCGAAAGCATCTATTCATATAATATATAAATACTTTCAATATTTATATTGAAAGGGTTACATTTTTAGGAGTGAATAATTTTTGGAAAAGAAAGTTTTTGGCTTTTCACTACTCTATCTTTATGCAGAAGAAAAAGTGGGAATCTTCCAAAGAAAGGAAGCAAGCAACCATTTTTAAAAGTAGTAACTCTATACATATATGTGTAAATCATGCAAAGAAGTTACTTTCAGACACAAACCGAAAGAAAAAGTCTTTCTAAAACATCTACTTTCTTATAAACATTGAATTACACGAAAGAAAAATAAAAAAAGAAATGAATTTTTCTTCCGTGTAATGCAATGTTTCAGGAGGGCTTTTTCTTCCAATTCGTGTCTGAAAGTTACTTCTTTGCATGATCTACACATCTATGTATGGAGTTGCTACTTTTGAAATTGCTTCCTTCCTTTCTTTGGAAGATTCCCACTTTTTCTTTTGTTTTCAAGATGGAGTACTAGAAAGCCAAAAACTTTCTTTCCCACTTTCAATATTTATTTTTATATTTCGAAGATAAAAAATCCATCTGCATCATTAGATAAAAACACACATTCACGATTTTTTTCAATTTGGTTTTATACCCTCAACTCCCTTTCGACGACATTTAATGACGTATGAATTATATATGAATTGTTAATTGACATTTGTGACATTGTACACATTTAGCAGTATGAGTGCTGGTTGTCTAAAGCACTCTTTTGAAGCACTCATTTTGTCACGAGAAATAATATGTCATCACTTACTCGATATTATGACTTCAATCTGGAAATTTCAACTTTCAATTCGAAATTCCAAGATTAAATTCCAAGAAACAAATAATGAAAATGTGAAGCTCTTCTGCGCTTCCCTATCAATCGTACCTGACTCGCATTTCTTCCACGGTTCACCTCGTGAAAAAACATTCTATCATTATGACTTGAACACATAAAACTAGTATTAGAACTACCTAGATAGTGGTCCTCTCAGATAACGCGACGACAGGTACACAACATAACCACTCACTTTTTCAACACACAGTTTTCAGAATTCTAAAACAAACCAATCTATACCGATATTGTTATTTCGAGTTTTGATATTCACTACGGATACAATCATAACAGAATCAGAATATCAAGGAAAGAAATAGACTACTTATTTGGTAATAGACAGAGCAACTAGTTACTTTTTTGAACGTTAAAAACGAAAGAATAAAATCGAATTTGCTTGTGTTGACATGAAGGAACTACTTTGTTTTGTTCCATAACTCACGGCAACTTTGATAGAAATGTTTGATGTTCTTTCACATGTTGACTTATATGACAAGGTATTTGTACACGAAAGGTTTGATCATTTCATTCTTTCAGTAATTTGGATCATTCGAATAAATCTACTTCAACAGATACCTTGTTTGATTATAGTTTTTCAAAAATACAAATTTTTCATAAATGTTATTCATTCATAACTCTTCTAAGATATGATTCTCACATAGAAAGAGTAGCTTGAACTGAGTTATATAATTATTATAAATTGGAGTAGACTAACTGTTAGCATCTGAATAGGTGGTGTTGACGTAATAATAACAATAAAATATTAGGATTTGAAAATTTCGGGAGAGTACTTTATTATCACCTACGGAACTTTTACAGTATTGACGGGACACTTTTGTTGTCCTCCGGGGTATTTGAATCCATTGTGGCAAACGATAAGTGCCAAATTTATTGGAACTATGCATTCCTCACCCTTAGGCTCATGTAAGCTAATAAGCCTGATGTACTTAGTTCTTCTCGACTATCAGAGCAAGACGGTATTTGTCGTATAGTTTTCAGTTCCTGGCGAGACGAATGCCGTTCGAAAATAAGAAGAAAAACGGATGAAATATTGAGATTTTCTCTTCGAACGTCAAAGACTATATTCAGACCACCATGTCAAGATGGTTGTTTTAATTATTGGACTCTTTGGTGTAACGATGCCTTCTCTACCAGTGTGGTCCCAGAAGTACCCGGCCTGACCTAGAGATGGCGATAGCTCATTGTCACTGTTTTAGAAAGTACACGATCTAAAAAGCATACTTATATTTCAAGTTTGAAGAAGCTGCGTTGTTAAGTATTCTTTTGGCAGCTATCAATAGCAAAGGTTTTCAGTAAATTTGTGGAAATAGAGAAAATTTCATCCTTTTCTAGTACAATAATTCTATTTGGAAGACCTCAGCACAACCAATATGAAAGCCGAACTGGATTCTATGGATTCCACTCTAAGTGAATCTGCTCCTTTATTTACAACAGTAAAATATTGGGTGGCACAGTTTAAACGAGGCCGTACAAGATGCCAAGACCACAGTAGTCGATCAAATGAGGTGACGATTTCAGAAGTGGTAAAGAAAATCCACAAATCGGTACTGAACGATCGTTGACTGAAAGTGCGCGAGCTAGCAGACTTAGTAAGCATTTCAAAAAGTAAAGTACATCGTACTTATATTATCTGAAAACTGGGACATAAGAAAGCTGTGTGCAAAGCAGAATTCTTACGTCATTTCATAACTATGGATGAAACTTGGGTCCATCACCTCACATCTGGGACAAAATAATAATCAAAACAATGTACTCAGAAGGCAGAACCAGCTCCAAAAAAAGCGAAGACCGTTTTATCTGCAGGCAAGGTCATGGTATCGTGTTTTTGGGATGCACGTTTGAAAATTTTCATTGAGTATCTCAATAAAGGTAAAACTATCAGCGGCGAGTATCATGTGAACTTATTGCAACGTTTGAGTGAAGAAATAAACCAAAACGACCGCATTCGGCTAAGAAAAATAAAATTAAAAATCAAAGAATGACTTATAGGAATGTAGGCTTTCACGGTTTGGAGATTATAACCAAAGAAGAACACGGCAAAACCAGGCAGCCAATCAAAATAAACTTGCTACCTCATGCATCCTGTTCACTAGATTTAGCATTTTTAAATTATTTTCTGTTCCTAAACTGAAAAAATTGCACAGTGGTCAACGATAAAGAAGTGATGTCGGCTATTTTGAGGAGCAAGACAGTTCTTATTAGGTATAAAAACTAAACGGCATCGAACTTATTGAACGTCACTGGAAAAAGTATACGAAGCTGCAAAAAGATCATGTTGAAAAATAAATACATTTTTGTCAAATTTCTTTGTTAGGTCGGGTACCTGTGTGACTATTCTCGTACTCGCAAGATGATGCCGACTTGCCTCAATAACGCAAAAATCTCAGCCGAACAAATGTAGAAGACTGTCATTCGTGACTCACTGCGCAACCTTATGAAAAAATAAATAAATAATAATAATAAAAATAATACTTTTGTCATTGGAATTCTTGAAAACATGATGCCTTTGGTCGCCCTAAGAATGTATTGGGTCTTTGAGTCAATAAGCTTTCCACCATAGAATATTTTACTCAACCACACTTTCATATGAAAAATGTATCCCAAAAAAAAATTGAATATTCAACAGCTTCGTGTTCGAGACCTCGCAAAGCACCCATCAATTAGCATGGAATGAAATGGGCTTGTTTCATGCTACGGAAAATGATACTGTTTTGCTCATAGACTGATCGAGTGTATATTATACTCATCAAGCCTAATCGGTCCCAAGATTTCTTTATATTTGCAGGAAAAAAACAATTCGAAAAGCAAGAATTTAAATAAGCCGCGTGTCTGTTGACCAATGAAATTGATCGTGTCTAGGGTGGAGTTCTATTGGTTTTTAATATCCAATTACAGATCTGATGATCCAATTTGACAGACGCCATTTTTGTTGTTATTGTTGTCAACTCAGTGTGAATGCGACCGTTACAATTATCTAATTGAAGAAGTTTTTTTGTGGAAGGTAGGTCTCGGCGGATGCCTATTTTACTGTATATACCGTGTCATTAATATACATCCCGAAAAATATTTTTTCAGGTCATTTTTGGATTGAATTTTACCATCACTACCACCAAAATGGTTGAAATGTCTTTTATACGTAGTTGTGAAAGCAGATCATCCATACCAGACAAAAAGTTTTTTAGTGTTCCAAAAAACGAAACTCTGAGAGATCTATGGATTTCTTTCTTATTCTGTCGATAAAAGACAAAGTCTGAAATGAATTTCATATAAATAAAAAGAACCTACTAAATATACCACCCACCGTTTAGATTTTTTTCATTCTTCATTTCGGTACCAAAGTTTTGCAAATTTTTCAAGTAAAATTCATCGATCATTTCAAAATCGACTTTCTGTAAATTGTCGGAGTCAGCTTTAACAAAACTAGGCTCAACATTCATTTTGAAATTATTTTAATGAAAATACGAAGTTATGTGTGGAAACCATTGATATTAGAAAGAGCACATTATAGCATATAATACAGAGGGCGCTGGCTGACAATATGACCAAAGATATGGCTGATATACCAGTAACGTTGAATTTCTAATTTTTGGTGGGTGGCATGAATGCATAATTGAGTTATTTTATTAGGGTTCATGAGCATTCGAAACCATTTGAAAACACAGCTCGTTAAAATCTATTTAGAATCATATTTAGATATAACTTCTACAATATCAGTTATCAAGGCAAATATTATTGTTCATTTTTATGCTTGATTCGTGTATTCGAGCAATCTTATTATTGTATATTTATTTTTTGCTGGATTCATTTTTCAAAAGTAATGAATGAACCCATATCACAATTTACTGGTTTATTCGGCATTGAAAATGTATATCATATATGATCCATTCTGCTTGTTTTTGCAACATTGAGTTTCAACTTTTTCCTAGCTGATAGCTCGCGTAGGAACGATTCTTTTTTTACGAGTATAGTTTGTGTGTGTCTCAAAAGTGTTTTAGAGATATATTTGAATATTAATATGGTGCATTCTTGTGCTGATTTCAATTGTGCGGAAAGACACAAGAAAACAGGAAGCGCATTGGTTTATAGTTGAGTTATTTCATAGAAATACTTTAGGTTCCCAAAGGAAAAAAGTTGAGGGAAAAAATTGGGTATAAGTATTGAAAAGAAAAAACTACAATCTTTCTACTCTTTCAAGACTTCATAGAAATCATTTGAAAAGTGACTATAAATAAAAGGGGAACAAAAATATTGAATTTAATGACCCAGTTTTTTATTTCAACTTCAAGTATTCTCCACAGAAAGTATTGTCTGGAGTTAATACTGTTGCTGGAAGTATGAAACAAAATGAATTAATATTTTTTGAAAAAAAATCAAATGCTTTTCATTTTATTTTATATATTACCTCAGAAGCTTTCCTTGGATCAGTTTGAGTACAATCAATTCTGTCTATAGTTGACCTCATTCAACCTTCCTCTCAAGTTTTGGAAGATTACCCAAGATTACCCAAGCGAGCCTATAACGCTTGTATTTAGTAGCAATATTAGAAAGATATATGTAACTGGGATTTTTTTATTAATAAATTGCAGTTGTACACATGGAGGATTGTAGAATAAATTGAATATTTGAGATGATTTTCTAATCCAATTTGCTACATTTTTTGATTGTCATAACTGTATATTAATAAATGATGCATGAAATCATAGTTTAGGTAAATATTTTGTGATATTTCGACTTTGTGTACTGACTTCAGATATAGAACTTATTTCCAAACATGATTTTTTGTGTACATTTTATTCCATGTGGAGAATACACTCATATATACATTATACATTATAGGCTCCGTAAATTTTACGATTTGGCAATGTTGATTATTTATATTGTTGATATTGGTCAATTGAACAAGAATTGAGGGTAGGCCTGTGACGTCACCGGCCTACCACATTCGGTTTTTAATAATTAAATGCAGGAAAACTGCGGTACTTAGAGAGCTGAAACAAAGTGCACTGTTTTTCAATCTGAAATTTCTATCAAGTGAACTGTAAACCAAAAATCATGAAACAAGCCCATTGTCTTGTGATTCACGAATCAACTGAAGGAACCACTTTTACAGAAATCACATTCATAACTCTCCTTCAGTGAAAACGTCTCAGAGCTCAGCTGACTCTTATTGTCATCAACACTAAGACCTTTTTCAGAGTGAGGTTACGTAATTGAAAAACTCTTTTTTTTTTGGTTTCAGAAGATCCGAGAAATACATTGTTCGATCAATTCAAATACTAGGTGAAATAGCAAATATTGGTGAAATGCTGAGGGGCCCAACCTCCTCACGAAATGTTGAAAAATTCATTATTACATTAGGTTTTAGAAAAAGTAATCATTATACTAACTCGAAACATATTCCTTTAGGTCATTGTCAACTGAAAAATAATTCAAATCATCTAAAAGAACAATTCGTTCAGGCCAGTCTCAACTCCCTATACAGTAGGTTAATGGACTGACACCTATCAGAAAACAACTACTCCCCTGGCTAATACCACGAAGGGCGTTTAATTATATCCGACAGGTGTCAGTGCAGGATTTTTCACAGAAGTTATTCCTGCATATGCTGTTGGCGATACAACTGCCGACATAGATTTTCAATTATTGGAACACACTTGCAGACCGGTTTAGGGCTGTTTGGCCACTCTTCAATGCATGGTAGTGTATATCATCAACATAAAGTCGATGATTTCCGATAATTGAAAAAGCTGAAGCATACAACAAAAAACAGGTTTGAAGGAATTTGATTTTCAATTATCGTTCCTTGCCCAATTTGTCCAATTCGGGAAATTTGGGAAATTTCGGATATGCAGTTGGTTACCTCGTTCAAATGCAGAAGGGGCGACGACAAACCTGTTGTTACGGAGAAAATTAAATGGGCTATAAACTCATTTCAACCCTACAAGTCGCCGGGACTCAGTAATGCTTCAAAAGGGACCGGAAGTACTTTTCAAAAAATTGTGTATAATTCTCAAGGCAAGCTTAGCACTGGGACACATACCAAAAATTTGAAGACTGATCAGGGCCACCTTTATTCCGAAACCTGGGAAAATCGGACAGGGCTCGGCGAAGGCTTTGAGACCAATTAGTCTCATGTCATTTGCGTTGAAAACGCTAGAAAAACTACTTGATAGGCACATTAGGAACGTAACATTGGCAATCAGACCATTACATCGAGACCAGGTCTCGTATGTCAACAGAAACGGCTCTATGTCGGGTAACAGAAAAAGTAGAATATACCTTCAAAAACAAGTACTATTAGCTGCTTTTTGGACATTGAGGGCGCATTTGATAATACGTCGTTAGAATCAATTATCCAGGCGTCGAGGAGAAGAGGGATCGACAAGACAAGCTGCAGGTGGATAGACTGCATGCTTAGGGGAAGATTGGTATATACAACAATTATGGGGGAAACAGTCGTGGCACGGGTAGCAAAGGGCTGTCCACAGGGGGGGTTCTATTCCCTCTGTTATGGAACCTTGTGATGTACGAGCTGCTATGTCTCCTGGACCGTAATGGGTACAAAGCACTGGGCTATGTATTCTAGTCCAGGGCAGCAGGCCCTGAACATCATAACAAGATGGACCGAAGAGGAAGGACTTAACATAAGCCCATCCAAATCGACCACAGTAGCATTCACCAAGAGGACTAAAACGGAGGGTCTTGGACCTCTAAAACTTCGAGGTGAAGAAATACAAGTGTCGGGGGAATTTAAATATCTGGGAGTAATCCTAGACTCCGAACTGACCTGGAACCAACACTTGGACAGGATAAAGAGGAAAGCGGAGGTAGCACTGATGCTCGCCAGGCGCACCTATGGGAAAACATGGGGACTAAAACCAGACATGGTATATTGGCTATACACGATGGTGATTAAACCTATGATAACATACGCATCTCTGGTCTGGTGGCCAAAGGTGAAGCAGGCGACCTCCATCATCAAACTAGGCAAGGTGCAAAGACTTGCATGTTTGGGAATGACGGGAGCAATGAGAACTACCCCAACAGCTGCATTGGAGATACTCCTGAATTTAACTCCTTCACACTTTGTGATAATGGGGGAGGCTAGGATGGGCCAATTCAGACTGGAAAACTCACCGAACTACAGAAGAGCGGACCGAACAGAAATTTCGGAACAAGTGGAGGAGCACATATTGAATATGTGCACGGACCACATGACACCGAAGTACACCTCTAACACAAACTTCACGGTCAAAATGATAAGCCGTGAAGAGTGGAAGACCATTAGTCATCCCGAAAACATGTTTGGAAAAAACACCTGGTATACAGATGGATCGAAGACCAAACATGGAACGGGAGCTGGAATATATCGAGCGGATAGAAATCTCAACTACAGCTATCCACTAGGAATATACACATCCGTATTCCAAGCGGAAGTGTATGCTATCTTGAAGTGTGCAAGGCTTATTAAATTGAGACCTCAAAGAAATGAGCGGATCAATATTTTTACAGACAGCAAGAGCGCACTAGGGGTTCTGACAAACCTGAAGGTGACATCAAAACTAGTCTGGGAATGCCATGAAGCTTTGAATGAACTTGCAAACAGGAACAAATTAACTTTGTACTGGGTGCCAGGGCATTCAGGAATCACAGGTAATGAAAAAGCTGATGAATGCGATAGACGCGGATCATCAACTTCATATATAGGTCCTGAACCAGCTCTGGGGGTATCAAAATCACTTGTACGAAACCAGATTAGGATATGGACCAATAAGAAGCACACAGAGTACTGGACAAAAGTATCTGGCAACAAACACAGTAGAACCTTCATTGGGGAACCGTCCGAAAAAAGAACCGAAGAATAATTACAGGGCTACTGACCGGTCATTGCCCGCTCAGAGAACACCTGAATAAAATGGGGCTGTACAATGGAGACCTCCGCTGCAGATTATGCAACGAAGGGATAGAAATAGCTCTACACTTCTTTTGCGAATGTGAGGCACTGAATCACAGGAGGCAGGCAATATATGGACGTACGAAATTACGTCCAGAAGAATATGACGAACTTCCAACATGGAACCTCTACAAACTAGTACAGGAAACGAGACTGATGGAATGGGTGTCATGAGAAGATGGGAGAACAAACGCTATAAGCCCAAGAGGCTGCAGTGTTTCCTGGAGACTTGCATTAAATGGACAAGTCAGACAGCTCTCAAGGTTAATAAAAATAACCTGTTGTTTGTTGTATGCTTCAGCTTAGTTCGAAAAATGATACTCTGGAGGAATTTGATTTTCAATTATTGAAAATCATCGACTTTATGTTGATGATATACACTATCTTGCACTGAGGAGTGGCCAAACAGCCCGAAACATGTCTGCAAGTGTGTTCCAATAATTGAAAATCTATGTCGGCAGTTGTATCGCCAACAGCATATGCAGTAATAACTTCTGTGAAGAATCCTGCACTGACACCTGTCGTATATAATTCAACGCCCTTCATTGTATTAGCCAGGGGAGTAGTTGTTTTCTGATAGGTGTCAGTCCATTAACCTACTGTGTAGGGAGTTGAGACTGGCCTGGACGAATTGTTCTGTCAGATGATTTGATTTATAGCCAGTCTTCAAGTATGCCCACTGACTATATGTAAAAAATAATTTTATAGATGATGTAATAATTCAGTTCAAATTGGAGTAATATACACAGAGGCTTCTGGGCTCCCACTGAAATAAGATGCCCCGTGGAATAAAATTCGATATAGATGCTACATTGATCTGAAGCAGAGCAATATCATCATATTTTATGAAATATGATTCTCTATGAACATTTAAAGGCCTCTGCTTACAAAATGTCTATATGATGTGACATTGCCTTATTCACTTTATGTATTATTACCTACAGATATAATATATCCTCATTACTCATTCCATTCTGATTTGCCTCAATTTATTGTGTACTCATTTATCGAAACTTCTTTAAATTGTTTGTTTGATTCATTATTCACTCTTACTTCAATCTCTAAAAATGCATCGATCGTTTCGAACGATATTAGTCCGACTCTTCGAAATCTAATGTAATATTGTCAATGAAAAATAATACAAGTGATTTTTCAGGGTCGATTTTCAGCTATTATTTGCAAACGCTTCACAACGGGACGAGCTGATCGTTTGTAATGGCATTATCATTTATATCTCCCCCCTGGGAAAGAGTAGTAAACTCGAGTGTCATCTACATTTATGACATTTTCAATCACCCTTGTCTCGAAAACCGTTAGAATTATAAAGTGTGGTACATGCTCTGAATTCAAATGGTTTGAAAAATCATGATTTAAAAAGGACAGGGTGTTTTCGATATTTTCATCTTTATTCATAATAATTTCAAGCTAGACTTTCAGGTATGTGATTGAGAGTAACTGTGAAGTTACATTCAAAAGTTGTTGAAATCCTTTTTGTTTCATTTCCGGGCTTGTGAGTAGTGGTTTCAAGGATTGCATAACTGAAGGTTTGATTGAAACTCCAGCCGATATTGATAATTTCAATTAGGAACAAGGTAATTGCACTTTTCATCTCAATGTGCAAACATTATCTCTTGAAATTTATATGTTTCGATTCATACCTCCGGTGGTTGAGTCTGAATTTGTTGCTGTATGTTTGTTATGATTTTCTGCGGTTATGATATTGCTTATTTTTCATTTTTCTGCATTGATTTTGTCAATCAAGAGGAAGTTCAATCGAGCTTGTTGATACTTCAATCCAGATCAGGTCATTTGGAGAACGTAGGTCCTCTAAAAATATTCATTCATTAAAAAACATTATTCTAGTACGTGACAGATGTCAACCCCATCGGAGGATTTTTTGGATTCCGGTGTCTCTCACATTCTATGAAAAGGTCCTCAGTCCGATTTGTTTCAGAACTCTTTTGGAACTCGAGGGATGCAAGATTTCTTTCAGTTATGAAAATTGGCTCCTCAGTAGGGTCTTTTGAATTTGTTTCAATCATTTTTCTGCGGTTTGCCAGTTTGCCTAATGCTTGCACTCACAAGTATCTTTATCTCTATTGTATAATGGCTGACGTTGTCTCATATTTATAATGCATAGCTAAGGATAACTTGCCATCAAAATTCCGGAACATTAGTATCACAGTGTTACTATCTCCACTCGGGTTTGAAGGCCGTCGTAGTTTGGAACCACATCCTAACGTTTCGCCAGCACGAGTGGCTTGATCAACAGGCAGATAGATTAAAGGAAGGAGCCCACCTGTGGAAGATCAGTATAAACCCTGACAAGAGTCAGGCAATACTGTTCACCAGGAGGATGGTACACTCGGAAGGAAACGTCATCTTTAACGTTCGAGAGATTCCGTGGACCAACGAAGCTAGATACTTGGGGGTCAATCTAGACAAAAGATTAACGTTCAGGTCTCACGTACGGCAGAGAATAGGATTGGCGAGATCTGCCCGACAAAACCTATTACTAATTATAGGACGAAGAAGCAGCGTGGGACTGAAAGTAAAGCTGCCAATGATAAAGTCCGTAATACTGTCGATAATCCTGTATGCCGGAACTGCCTGGGGCCAGTGCGCAGCGACATACAGAAGACAGATCCAATCGTTTATGAACGCGTGCGTTAGGGCTGCCGTAAACGCTCCAAGATATGTACCAAAAAGGTACATATTCAAAGATATAGACCTGAACATACAGAGAAAACACGCAGAGGACACGTATGACAGAATTCAAGCGCACGATAACCCAACGCTGAGCGACTTACACAACGCATTGAACAGATTCCGAGAGAGGGACAAACACAGGAGGCCAACGAAACAGAAGCAAAGACCACCCCCGAGAGTCGCTGTCAGGCGGCGGTAAGTATAAAAATTTCTCAACCAGTTCAAATTAAACTCTCTTTCAGACACACCGAGAACCAACACACGTACGCGATTAAAAAGGCACTCGTTTCCGGTTAGTTTTTGGTGATTCCATGCAAAAATTCAGTTAGGAAAGTTGTGATTGAACAATTCAATAGATCAGAAAGAATAGCACCTAGAGGCTGACTTGCGACCATTGGGGACTGCTCGGAGAGTGGGGGTGGGTGGAGTGGTTTATTGAGTTTTCCTCAAAAAATTTATTTTGTGGGGCGAAATTTTCACTCCAGGGCACTCAACCCGGGAGTGGCTTGATGATGCATCGATGATGATCGAGTCGTCGGTGAATCATCAAGCTGAATAAACCTCTGAAGAAGCCAACCATTCGTGCTGGCGAAACTTTAGGATGCAATTCCAAACTACGGCCACCTTCAAACCCGAATGGAGACGGTACCACTGAACATCTTGGCTGCCAGAGCCTCAACCATTTTATCAATAGTATTACATATCGATGTTTTGCTGAGCAGGTAAATACTCTTTCTTGCTATTGAATTCGATGTTCTATGTACAAAAGAATCTTGTAGACTCAGTTCGTGATTGTGATCTAGTTATTCTTCCAGTCTGTTGGTTTCTCCAAACTGCTCATTCAATTCATGTCGTTCTTCTTTTGATCCGTTCAATTATTTCATCGAACTCGTTTTCGGTCTACTTTACCTTGTCTTTGAATTTCATCCTAAAGTTCTTCGACTTCATCTACAACATCACATATTTCACTATACACTTGTGAAACTTTTCACGATTCTCTCGTTCATTTCATTATAAACTTCAATTTGTTGTTCCTCTATTCCTTCAATTTCTTGTTCCGACATATCTTTTTTTCTTGTTCTACGAGGTTATTTTCGTCTATTTATTTTTAACTGATCTAGCCGTTGAAGCTGGATCATTGGAGTTAAATTATTGGCGCGCCTTGAGAGTAATGAGAGAATTGTTTTTTTCTTTTTTCAGTTGCTTCTAATATGAAAGCTATATGGAAGTTGAGACTTCGTTGATGAATAACGCGTACAAGTTTCGTATTCACACCTATTCAATAGTAAATCCCGTTTTCGACCCATGATATGACAAGTAGATAAGGTTGTTTCAACGAGTAACGAAATCAATATTTCTATGATAAGTGAGTTTTATGAAAGAATGAGCTCAAACGTTTGGCAGCTCATATGCCAAATTTACGAAAAGTAAGTCACATGTGTTCTGTTGGCAACAATAGTTCGTCAGGTTATTTAAACAACCGAGGTTGCTCGTGTAAACTTGATCTATATACAGAGTCACATAAAGTTCGCGACATATGGAATTTTTTTTATTAACGGATATAATGAAAATTTGACTTCGCAGTTAGTTCATGTTTGAAAATTGAGTAGAAAGCAGCCTCTTCCTTTGTAATGCGCTATTCTAGACCTGTCAAATTTGACATTTTTTTTAAATCCTCAAAAAATCAGTTTTTTTGTGAAGTTTGAAAAATGAAGAAAATAAGTTGTTCAGTTTCCAATTTTATACCCTTGCTCAAAATTTGGACTGTCTAGTGTCACTTCGACTTTTTTCCAATTTTTTCAATTTTTCGAATCTTTATCTCTACCGATTCGAATGAAACATGATTCCAATTTGATAATTTTGATGAATACGAGACTTAAATGTCACATCTTGCCCAGAAAATACCGCATTGGCCTGCTACCAGAGAAAGAAATAAATATACTTTCAGAAATTCGTTCTTGTTGTTGCAAAGTTCATCTAGTTTTTTCATTTCATTGTTAAACTGATTCGGATTTTCAATATATGGACGTCACGATAATATGTCAGTAATAGAATAAACGTATTTCTTTTCATTCTTATTACACTTGTATTCCTTTTGTATTTTTTATTATTAAATCAAATCAAATGAAAATGTCAAAGATGAAATTTCATTGACAAGAAATTAACATTTCTAAGAAACATAAGATACACAACTCAAAAGATATTGTCGAAAATGAAATATCATTGTTAAAGTGTTATTATTTTGAAGAATATAAGTTATACAAATTGAAGGTAATATTTGAACATTTGTTGATTTCAGCATTTTGGGGTGGAGAAGTAGTCAGAATGTAATAATATATATGCTACATATCGAAATAAATGATAATAATAATAATGAATATTCTCATGCAACACATAAATGTAAGTATAAGAATATAAAAACTATAAAGCATAAAAATATAAAAGTGAATACATAGAAAATAACAGTAAGTATCAACTTCGTAAACATTTTCAACTATACAGTTCAGAGCTAAATATAAACATCAAACAAAAAGTTGAAAAAGTCACATAGTTTAAATACCAGTAGGTATTGAAACACAATAATTAAAATTAATTGTTAATATAATTTAAATTTATGTCTGAATAGAATTCGTCTAAAGAATAAAAGGCCTTTGTTTTTTCAATCACAGACTTTGTGACATTTTCAATAAATGGGGGCTTATGTAAGCACATTAGTAGTTGTTTACAGCTGATTCTCGGCCTCCCCCCACCACTATGACGTATTAATTGCTTTTTTTATTGGTTGTTGTTTGGTGAAGTCAAGGTGATGTGACCTTGAAGGGTGTGGTGTATGGATCGTTCAGAAATTTTTTCCCGGTTCTAATCCTCCCCCCACCAATATGACATGTTATTTGCTTTTTTTGTTGTGCAGTGAAGTCAAGGCGTTGTGACCTTGAAGTGTCTGGTGCATGGATCGTTCAGATTTTTTTTCATATAAGATTTTGTGTGTGTATGTGTGTGTGTGTGTGTGTAAGAGAATGCACGGTACAGAGTTTCATCATGTGCTTGTTTGTCTATGTACAAACATACGTCTGCATACTTCGAAGATCCTCCAAGTAATAAATGCTCCATCGGTGTGAGGCTACCAAGTTAGTAGTGGAGTGACGTCACAGCAATAACCGTTCAACGGCTAGAGAGCGACATGTTCACTCCACGACGTGTGGCAGAGTAATGCGTATTCATCGGTCTGCCCTCACCTCTCCCGAAGCGATGAAGGTTCGCTCTAGCCCCGCTATCGATGGTGACACAACGGCAGCCGAGGACCGTCTGCCTAGCGTCTACCCTCTCCGAGACCGCAACGACCATTGCTTGCTCGTACCGGCAACTGTTATCGCATCAAGTTGGGAGATGGGCTTGGCTGTGACGTCAGGCATCTCTAGTGGATAGCAACCGTGAATCTTTCACGGTTTCATGGTGGGGGTGACTCACACTGTTTAATATAAAAGAAATGCCTGGCACACTATGAAATCAGTAGACGAATATATCTGCAGCAGTTAGCAATTGGTAGAGTGTTATTCAGTTCGTAATAGAAGGAAGACGGTGAGTGTATTTGTCTGTTGGAAATTGTTTATATTTTCATATATATTTTCATCATGTCCGTTTCAAAAGTAGACTTGAATAAAATTAATAATTTGATTGTACAGGAGGTTGAAATACTAGAGCAAAAGGCCTTATCATCATTGCCAATTGATGAAGTGTACATAATTAAATATATGTCAACTTATTCTACACGATTTGGTAAATCAATTTTATTAACTTTGCAAGATGTGAGCAATGATGAATTATTTAAAACATGGCTACCAAAACGTATTTCGTTGCAATTCAGTGATGACGATATATCTTGTATCAACTCATCAGGTGGTAAATATACGATGATGTATTTAGGACAGAGCCAACAAAGTTTTGCTGGCATGAAAACGCGATCTCTAGTCAAATTCAATATGATTGAATAATAGTAATAATTTATAGTGAATTTCTTTAGGTCATAGCTTACAAAGTTTTTTTGGTGTGAAAACGCTAACTCTAGTCAAATTCAATATGATTGAATAATAATAGTAATTATAATGAATTTCTTATTGTTTTATTAATATTCATATATTAGATGATAATTATATGGAAATATAAACATTACTAACTTAGTTGAATACACTCACTTTGTAACTACAAGTAAAATGGGAATGTGAGTATTATATCACTGAAAAATTGGAGGTTGCTTATTGTTTTTTTTATTCGATTTCAGTTCCACCATTTAAAGATGTGGATGCAGTACGCAAGTCAAGATTGGGTCGATATTGTAGATCTCAAATCATCGGTTCAACATTTGTCGTCTAAATTGAAGGTGTTGGGTGATGGAGCCGAACATGCAAGCGTTTATGATATGAGTGTATGCTATGATGAAAAACAAATCGAATTATGCCTTCGTGATGCTGAGAACTATTGGAGTGGTGCAGAAGTTTGCAACAAATTTTTGGATAATGAATTGGAATTGTGGCAACTTTGTGAGGTTATGATTGAACTGAACCTAAGAAGATTCCTGTATAGCCTCCAACCATACTTGCCAGAATGGATTATTCATCACTTTGAATTGAATGATGAAAATCGAGAGGAAATTGAAGATGGTCGCGAAAATGATGATTATGAGGAAGAAGTTATTTTAGATAGTCTGTATGTTCCTGTAAATCATAAATAATGTCAAATAAAAAACTTTGTATTATTTTCATGTTTTATTTATTTAAATCTGATGAAATACAATAGAAAATGATTACAAAACAATAAATATGATATAAAATACAATACATGATATAAGTCAGTTACAAATAAAAAAAAAAGATCATAAAACAGTACATGATAGAGTGAAAAAAAAGTGTCAATATCTGCTATGAACTGAACCATCCAATGCATTGTATGTTAAAACTGTATCATGCAAAATTAATGCATATACTTTAGTGTTGTCTGGAAACTTGGTCTTCCTCGTCTCAAACTCAATCTTTATATCAATAGTTGATGATTTTGTTGCATTCGGTTGATGGGAACAATCGATGACGAATAGTGGATTCTCTCTAAATTGTCCAATGTCCATCAGAGGTTCACTCATATCTTTATCATAATAACTTCGCTGGAAACTCTCAAAAGCATAATAAGCAGGAGCATCAAGTTTTTTATCGAAATTCAAATTCCAACGCCCATATGGATAAACTTCAGAATTCAAGTATACTCGAATACTATTGATATCAGCAGTTGTGAATTTTGTAATATCTTGTGTTCTATCTTCAGATGTGGTAGTACTTTGGAATGCGATGATGACAAAACGAGGAGTTTCCAATGCGTTAGTTGTTTTGATGGCCCATATGTCTGAAGAAGTCCCACGTAATGATGGTAGTTCATAGAGGTCCCACATACGATACGCCAACTTGATTTTGGCATTCAGACCGCTTTTGTTTATTCTACTCAAAAGTTTAAGCTTGTGTTTATCATCTGGTACAATATGTCTTATTTTCCATTCGATTTTATTTATTTCCAAATCAGCATCAACTTCACCTATATATGAGTTTTTGAATGATCGAGCGATAATCAAAATCAATTCCTGTTTGGCATTCAAGATACTTTTGTTGTAATCTTCAGCAAAACCCATCAAATATTTCAGTGGTAGTTTTCCACTAAAAACATGACTGTTTGTATCCAAGATATCTTGCTTCAATTGTGAAAGTCCCCAACCAGATGTCAATAATGTGTTAGCATGAGATTGTCCAAATGATATCATGGTTTTCATTGTAGAGGTTATCCCAGGTTTTCTAACAACAGCCACTTGTTCACCACCCATTTCATAACGAATTTCGTCAAAGAGAAATGCAATTGCATTATTCGAGAGATAGCATGTTTTCGCTACATCTTTGGGGGTGAATTTACCTTCTATGTAAATGAAGCTCTCGGCAATATCTAGTATAACATCTTGATTATTGATTGCAATTCTGATTTCATCCGAATTCCTGAATAGCGGTGATCCATAGGGCTTATATGTGTGCTCATGTAAACTTATGAGAGAATGATCGAGCACTGGTTCATTGAATATATTCAACTTTTCATTGTTTGTTTCGAGCACCATTGTTATTTTCTCACTTTCAATCCAATCGATTTCAAAAATTTAAGATCACTCACAGACAGAGCGTTATGTGCTAACTGTTTAGCATACACTTGTGGAATGAGCTTCTTTTTATGCACACCTTTCTTTTTGATAGTGCAACTCGTTTGGGATTGTTCAATGCGATTTTGTCTATTATAAATGAAACCCATAACAACAGTTATTCGATTTTCTTCAATTCCAAAATAATGAAAATCTCTTCTTCACTTCCAAAATCGATAAGGTTATTTTTTTCATCCAAAATACGCACTGTAATGTTGTGAATCAATTGACGACCTTCTGGACTGACAGGCATATATATAATACTGTGTGGTTCTTTAGTGAGATTGTAGCCAGGTTCAACATCAATATCGAATGAGAAAAGAATGTGGGATTCTTCACCATTTATATATGAACCAGATATTATATTGCAATCTAAGCGGATAAGTCTCACAGTTGTAATGTGTATTGGTAATGATGATTCATGTATCTGATTTGGTGGAAATATTTCATGAGCGAACCCCATCATTTCTGCTATTGAATTTGGATGTGTCAGATCAATTTCATATTTGGATCGCATTTCACATTTGAATGTATTATTATTGGCGTGTAGATAGAAAATATCATCTGCAACGACATCATTTGGTTTTTTATCATGAAACAATCTGAACATGATATGTTTCTGTATGACGGCATTGATCTCTTCTATTTCATAAGCACCACATGGAATTTCAATTGTCAACTTTTGGGGTATCGATGAGTTGTCATTACTGATTCTAAAACTAACTAAGTTATTAGCTTCAGTTATATTATTGATTGTATTGCACCCATAGAATCCCAAAAGTCCTAATCCATAACGACTGTTCCTATCCAATTCAAGGCTTTAATGGAAGCCAATCGTCACAATAAAACCATGGAGGCTGTAGCATTAGGCAAACGCGGAAGTGGAATATATCTCAAACCATACCGTAAAGGTTTAGGACTATATTTAAAACCATACAAAGCCACAAACAAAACAAAAAACTAATTGAACCCCTACCTCAGAGGCCTCTTACTGATCTCGATCTCAGTTATTATGCACAAAAAATGAAAATTCCACATTTTCGTGGTGTTTTTATGCGTGATAGATTACCATCTTCAGGTCCAAAACAAAACGAGACAGCTATTGTTAATTTAGATGGAATAAGTGGACCAGGAACACATTGGGTGGCATATAAAAAATGTGGGAAAGAAGTCACATATTTCGATAGTTTTGGAGATCTACCCCCACCATTGGAATTGACTCGATTCTTTCGAAAATGTTCGAATGTAAAAATCAAATATAACTATGATCGACAACAGAAATTTAATACAGTTCTCTGTGGTCACTTGTGCTTGCAGTTTCTCTCTAAATAATTTTCCAAATAAAAATGGATTCAACACCAAAACTGGATCGGGAGGCTATCAAGGGAATGGGGTTTTCACTTAGAATGTTTTCAAAATATGGTACCTTGAAAAAAATGGATAAAGTGATGCTTGCAAATATGCCTAAGGAAGTGATACTTGCATGTGTTGCACATGAGATTGCATATGTTTGGGAAAAGTTGCCTAAGTATCTGCAAGATGACATCGATATAATGAAACATACATATTGTTATGAGCACCACCACCACGATCAAAATTCAGAATCGGATGTTAATGACGGTCCTATACCTCGGAAATCTATGTGTTGTATTTGTAATATAGAGGATGTGAATATTGGTATCAATAAAAATGATACTTATTACAATACAACACCTTCCAAAAAGTGTAAATTGTCTCAAATGTGCTGTTGCTGTGTACAATAATAAATTGAAATGTGTTTCAAAATATTCATCAGTCATGTCACGAAAGTTCGAGCTACAAGCTGTCGGGACAAGTGTCTTGAGTGCGGATTTTTTTCCACCAATTGAATTGGATAGGAACAGTCGTTATGGATTAGGACTTTTGGGATTCTATGGGTGCAATACAATCAATAATATAACTGAAGCCAATAACTTAGTTAGTTTTAGAATCAGTAATGACAACTCATCGATACCCCAAAAGTTGACAATTGAAATTCCATGTGGTGCTTATGAAATAGAAGAGATCAATGCCGTCATACAGAAACATATCATGTTCAGATTGTTTCATGATAAAAAACCAAATGATGTCGTTGCAGATGATATTTTCTATCTACACGCCAATAATAATACATTCAAATGTGAAATGCGATCCAAATATGAAATTGATCTGACACATCCAAATTCAATAGCAGAAATGATGGGGTTCGCTCATGAAATATTTCCACCAAATCAGATACATGAATCATCATTACCAATAAACATTACAACTGTGAGACTTATCCGCTTAGATTGCAATATAATATCTGGTTCATATATAAATGGTGAAGAATCCCACATTCTTTTCTCATTCGATATTGATGTTGAACCTGGCTACAATCTCACTAAAGAACCACACAGTATTATATATATGCCTGTCAGTCCAGAAGGTAGTCAATTGATTCACAACATTACAGTGCGTATTTTGGATGAAAAAAATAACCTTATCGATTTTGGAAGTGAAGAAGAGATTTTCATTATTTTGGAATTGAAGAAAATCGAATAACTGTTGTTATGGGTTTCATTTATAATAGACAAAATCGCATTGAACAATCCCAAACGAGTTGCACTATCAAAAAGAAAGGTGTGCATAAAAAGAAGCTCATTCCACAAGTGTATGCTAAACAGTTAGCACATAACGCTCTGTCTGTGAGTGATCTTAAATTTTTGAAATCGATTGGATTGAAAGTGAGAAAATAACAATGGTGCTCGAAACAAACAATGAAAAGTTGAATATATTCAATGAACCAGTGCTCGATCATTCTCTCATAAGTTTACATGAGCACACATATAAGCCCTATGGATCACCGCTATTCAGGAATTCGGATGAAATCAGAATTGCAATCAATAATCAAGATGTTATACTAGATATTGCCGAGAGCTTCATTTACATAGAAGGTAAATTCACCCCCAAAGATGTAGCGAAAACATGCTATCTCTCGAATAATGCAATTGCATTTCTTTTTGACGAAATTCGTTATGAAATGGGTGGTGAACAAGTGGCTGTTGTTAGAAAACCTGGGATAACCTCTACAATGAAAACCATGATATCATTTGGACAATCTCATGCTAACACATTATTGACATCTGGTTGGGGACTTTCACAATTGAAGCAAGATATCTTGGATACAAACAGTCATGTTTTTAGTGGAAAACTACCACTGAAATATTTGATGGGTTTTGCTGAAGATTACAACAAAAGTATATTGAATGCCAAACAGGAATTGATTTTGATTATCGCTCGATCATTCAAAAACTCATATATAGGTGAAGTTGATGCTGATTTGGAAATAAATAAAATCGAATGGAAAATAAGACATATTGTACCAGATGATAAACACAAGCTTAAACTTTTGAGTAGAATAAACAAAAGCGGTCTGAATGCCAAAATCAAGTTGGCGTATCGTATGTGGGACCTCTATGAACTACCATCATTACGTGGGACTTCTTCAGACATATGGGCCATCAAAACAACTAACGCATTGGAAACTCCTCGTTTTGTCATCATCGCATTCCAAAGTACTACCACATCTGAAGATAGAACACAAGATATTACAAAATTCACAACTGCTGATATCAATAGTATTCGAGTATACTTGAATTCTGAAGTTTATCCATAAGAGCGTTGGAATTTGAATTTCGATAAAAAACTTGATGCTCTTGCTTATTATGCTTTTGAGAGTTTCCAGCGAAGTTATTATGATAAAGATATGAGTGAACCTCTGATGGACATTGGACAATTTAGAGAGAATCCACTATTCGTCATCGATTGTTCCCATCAACCGAATGCAACAAAATCATCAACTATTGATATAAAGATTGAGTTTGAGACGAGGAAGACCAAGTTTCCAGACAACACTAAAGTATATGCATTAATTTTGCATGATACAGTTTTAACATACAATGCATTGGATGGTTCAGTTCATAGCAGATATTGACACTTTTTTTTCACTCTATCATGTACTGTTTTATGATCTTTTTTTTTATTTGTAACTGACTTATATCATGTATTGTATTTTATATCATATTTATTGTTTTGTAATCATTTTCTATTGTATTTCATCAGATTTAAATAAATAAAACATGAAAATAATACAAAGTTTTTTATTTGACATTATTTATGATTTACAGGAACATACAGACTATCTAAAATAACTTCTTCCTCATAATCATCATTTTCGCGACCATCTTCAATTTCCTCTCGATTTTCATCATTCAATTCAAAGTGATGAATAATCCATTCTGGCAAGTATGGTTGGAGGCTATACAGGAATCTTCTTAGGTTCAGTTCAATCATAACCTCACAAAGTTGCCACAATTCCAATTCATTATCCAAAAATTTGTTGCAAACTTCTGCACCACTCCAATAGTTCTCAGCATCACGAAGGCATAATTCGATTTGTTTTTCATCATAGCATACACTCATATCATAAACGCTTGCATGTTCGGCTCCATCACCCAACACCTTCAATTTAGACGACAAATGTTGAACCGATGATTTGAGATCTACAATATCGACCCAATCTTGACTTGCGTACTGCATCCACATCTTTAAATGGTGGAACTGAAATCGAATAAAAAAAACAATAAGCAACCTCCAATTTTTCAGTGATATAATACTCACATTCCCATTTTACTTGTAGTTACAAAGTGAGTGTATTCAACTAAGTTAGTAATGTTTATATTTCCATATAATTATCATCTAATATATGAATATTAATAAAACAATAAGAAATTCATTATAATTACTATTATTATTCAATCATATTGAATTTGACTAGAGTTAGCGTTTTCACACCAAAAAAACTTTGTAAGCTATGACCTAAAGAAATTCACTATAAATTATTACTATTATTCAATCATATTGAATTTGACTAGAGATCGCGTTTTCATGCCAGCAAAACTTTGTTGGCTCTGTCCTAAATACATCATCGTATATTTACCACCTGATGAGTTGATACAAGATATATCGTCATCACTGAATTGCAACGAAATACGTTTTGGTAGCCATGTTTTAAATAATTCATCATTGCTCACATCTTGCAAAGTTAATAAAATTGATTTACCAAATCGTGTAGAATAAGTTGACATATTTTTAATTATGTACACTTCATCAATTGGCAATGATGATAAGGCCTTTTGCTCTAGTATTTCAACCTCCTGTACAATCAAATTATTAATTTTATTCAAGTCTACTTTTGAAACGGACATGATGAAAATATATATGAAAATATAAACAATTTCCAACAGACAAATACACTCACCGTCTTCCTTCTATTACGAACTGAATAACACTCTACCAATTGCCAACTGCTGCAGATATATTCGTCTACTGATTTCATAGTGTGCCAGGCATTTCTTTTATATTAAACAGTGTGAGTCACCCCCACCATGAAACCGTGAAAGGTTCACATTGCTAGTTGCTATCCACTAGAGATGTCTGACGTCACAGCCAAGCCCATCTCCCAACTTGATGCGATAACAGTTGCCGGTAGGAGCAAGCAGTGGTCGTTGCGGTCTCGGAGAGGGTAGACGTTAGGCAGACGGTCCTCGGCTGCCGTGGTGTCATCATCGATAGCGGGGCTAGAGCCATGCGTTACGTCACAACCTTCATCACTTCGGGAGAGGTGAGGGCAGACCGATGAATACGCATTACTCTGCCACACGTCGTGGAGTTAACATGTCGCTCTCTAGCCGTTGAACGGTTATTGCTGTGACGTCACTCCACTACTAACTTGGTGCCCTCACACCAATGGAGCATTTATTACTTGGAGGATCTTCGAAGTATGCAGAGGTATGTTTGTACATAGACAAACAAGCACATGATGAAACTCTGTACCGTGCATTCTCTTACACACACACACACATACACACAAAATCTCATATGAAAAAAAAATCTGAACGATCCATGCACCAGACACTTCAAGGTCACAACGCCTTGACTTCACTGCACAACAAAAAAAGCAAATAACACATCATATTGGTGGGGGGAGGAATAGAACCGGGAAAAAATTTCTGAACGATCCATACACCACACCCTTCAAGGTCACATCACCTTGACTTCACCAAACAACAACCAATAAAAAAAGCAATTAATACGTCATAGTGGTGGGGGGAGGCCGAGAATCAGCTGTAAACAACTACTCACATTCCCGAATGGTATTCTCTAAATGATCTTTGATTGCAAATGGTCTGTGCTCATACACTTTTACGTTTCAGATAACTCCATAGAAAAAAAGTCCTTCGGAGATAAATTCGGTGATCTTGTTAGCTGATAATTTTTCCAGTCTCGTCATGTCACTGAATATCTGACTGAAACAATGTTTCACTTCTACCATTTGGTAAATCGGTGCTTTGTCAAGCTGATCTGCGTTCAAATTTTCCCTAAAAAAGTATGATCCAATAATTTGGTTATATAATAATCCACAAAACACATTTGTCTTGAATGAATATTGGTAATGGCATTCTATTACTGAATTTGCATTATTGTGGGACCACCAGCGACAATTTTGGGAACTAACTGTTCCGTTCCCCTCACAGTTTCTCTGTGAGAAGAATTTTGTATCTGTATCTTCACTATTACTTCTAATATTAGTTTTTCCGTTTTCAACAACACTCAAACATACATTTAATTGTTCTTCTCCATTTTACTTGATTGGATTATGTGGTTTCTTGAAATAATTGTCTAGAGATCCAGTTTCTTTGAAGGTTTTCAATATCCTCCTCACGATACTGAAGTGAATATTTCTTCCTGAATGCCTGTGATTGAACTAAACTAAAAATTTGTTTCAAAAGCTTACAAAGAGAAAATTTTATTTCGATTTGATCAGTAGCTGTTATTTTTTTCCCGACATGCTGCATTAGTCTTGTAATGTTTCAAATCACCAAATTTCATATCATGTTCAGTACAAATCGCTAGAACGAAAGTTGTTTGGTCATTTTTCAAATCTGTTTAAAAACTTACGAGGTCTTACTTTTTAACGTGTGATTCCTAACATGGGTTAGATGATAGTGAGTAAAAATCGATCGTTCAGCCTGGGACTTGTATCACCGACCAACACGGCGGTCGATTTGAGTAAGTGAACAAAGCACCCACGTCGAACCACTGTAAACCGGTCGGTAGCCGGTCCGGCTACCGACCGGTTTACAGAAAAGTATGATATTTCGGATCAGTTTGTAACTGAATTATTGGTTAGAAAAATAATCAAACTAGATAAAAATCTATTCAAAAACGGAATACCAGTGTAATAAGAATAATGAGAAATACGTTCATTCGAATACTGTCATATTAACGTCTATACATTGAAAATACGAATCAGTTCAACAATGAAATGAAAAAAGTAGATGAACTTTGCAACAACAAAGACAAATTTCTGGAGGTGTATTTTCTGGGCAAGATATGACATTAAAGTTTCGTATTCATCAAAATTATGAAATTTTAATTATGTTTCGTTCGTATCTATGGAGCCAAAGATTCGAAAAATTGCAAAAGAAGGCTAAGTGACTGTAGAGTGTCTTAATTTCGTGCAATGGTATAAAATTGGAAACTGAGTAAATTTTTTCTCAGGCATTTTTCGAAATTTCCAAAAAATCTGATTTTGAAGATTTTTGAACAAATGTCAAATTTGATAGGTTCAAAGTAGCACACGACAAAAGAGAAGATATAGTTTTTAATTCATTCTTCAAGCACTAACTGCGAAGTCAAATTTTTATTTTATCTACTAATAAAAAACTTCCGTATGTCGCGAACTGTATGTGTGACAATGTATATATCGACAGGTTTCATCTCAAAATCAGATTGAAACCATTCATCTTCCAGATTGTACGCTACAAAGAAAGAGAAATTTCCCATTGAACTGGTCATATAGGCCTGTGTAAGAGGTAATGAAATAATCTTTAAATTCATAATGAGAAAACTAGTATTTTGAAAATTGAGAATAAATACGAAAATATTGATAAAGGATACTTTATATATCATGGTATTTTCGGAAATTGATTGTTTTCTCAAGATTATCCAGTTATATGTAAAAATTAAGCTAATTCATGATAGATCGATTGAAAAAAAAATAGCTTGCCTACAAAGTCAAAACTTCAGTACTTTTCAAAATTCCAATTGAATGTTGCCAGATTTCAAATACGATATAGTCCAATTTATATGTGAGCTCATTGTTTATTTGAAACTATGGAACTATGTAATATTGGGTTAACGTAATATCAAAGTATTTAGCAGAAAAAATCTAACTTTCAGCTCCTTTCAATCTTATTGTGATATAATTATTTTATATTTTCCGATATATCATTCAAATTAAAATTGAAAGAGTTATTTTCAGGAGATAATTATTTTTGGGAAAGAAATATTTTGGTTTTCTACTTCTGCAACTTCATACAAAACATGTGAGAATCTTTCAAGGAAAGGAAATAAGCAATTAATTTCGAAATGAACTTTTTACAAACAGGTGTAGATCATTCAAAGAAATAACTTTTAGCCCCATCCCGGAATGAAAAAGCCCTAACTACTATCATATGAACATTGGATTATACAATAACACATTTTTCTATTTAGTTTATCCGCCATTGAGAATAACAGTGTTCCACGTGGGTGAAATTTTACCTCATTCATATACTATATTGTGTAGGAATCCTATGAATTAAATCTGATTCAATTCCATAACGAATGTTTGTATGGAAGTAGTAGTTACGAAGCATTTTTCTTTCGTGTAATTCAATGTTAATATGAAGGTAGTTGTTTCAAGAAAGATTTCGTTTCCATTTTTTGTCTGAAATATATAATGGTTTACTTTGTAGGTGAGCTAATTTTGTCAATTCGATTATTTTTAATCAGCATAATTGTTACATCTACCAGTGTAATATCTTTCGATTTTTGGGAAGAATTATTCTGTCCCACCAGCAAGTTAATTCAACGAAAAAATGAGTTCTGATACTATATTGAGTAATCTCACATTCTCTTTCTGGGTAAAAACACCAATAGCTGAAATTCTTGTGATCTAAAATATGTATTCTTCAGAAAGAGGTGCACTGATTTCCAGGTTGCAATGATACTTTGATCTTTTCATTTTCAGTAATTTTTTTCAGGAATGTATGTTGTAAATTCATAGTATTATTGAGCACTACAGAATATTTTAATATATCAATACTGAGTATCACAAAAATCGCTACAATTCACAGAGAGTGTAGAACCGGTCCTGGCAGTGTATTAATATCAATAAGCGACTTATGTCTGAGCTTGCTTTAAATATTGGGATGGTTCACCAATCTATATCCTTATTTATAGAGTTGGGTAAGGGCCAATTCCTTCAGGATCGTTCGAGATAAGTATCTAATTAACCAGACATCAATTAGATGTTGATCGACCCTTGTCTCGTTTGTGTCAACGTAATATCCGATCCAGCCGACAGACTACAAAAATGAAGAACATTATATTGCGGATTTATATTTCAAAAGGCATCATTCGTGGTGAAGCAGGGATTATTTTAATTTTGCTTTGGTGTCCTTTCATCGCTTAACGAAATGAACAAGTTGTAAAACATTTGGAATATTAATGTAGATTCATAAAAAATGGCAGTTATCTTGGTTGAAATCAGTCATTATTATTACAGAAAATCATCTGATAGAAAATGAATTGTATGGTTGACTCAATGTGTAACTTACATTGTTTTTTTATTGCACTATCAAAATTCAAAACTGATTCTGCCAAGCAACGTTAACAATACTGGTCATGGCATTTATAACTAAACACATTTTTTTAGATGGATTTTGAAAGGCCTGTCACACTATTAATTTTTCAAGTCCTCATTTGTTTTGATGTAGCTATTCGTGAAAGTTCAGTTTTCTTTTGTTAAGATCTGTTCAAACATATCGGTCGGTCGGTAGCTAAGCGGTTCGGCGTGAGTGCTTTGTTCACTCACTCGAATTGACTGCCGTGTTGGTCGGTGGTTCAAGCCCTAGTCTGAACGATCGATCTTCACTTACTATCGTTCAACCCGTGTTAGGAATCACACTTTAAAAGGTAAGACCTCGTTAATCCTTAGCTCGCACAAGTTTCGACTTTTGAGAGTTGTCGTTCGTAGGGGTGCGACAGCTGGTTAACAGAAAAACAGTTTTTTTAAAACAGATATACAGAGTGGGGCACCCCATACGACACGGTCCCTATAAACTGAACCAATAATTTTATCGTAAATTTCTTTTTTTCATTATATGTATATTGATCAAGGCTTCAGAAAAAAAAATTATTTTGAAATATGCAAGGTGGCTCAAAAAAGTGTGACATATCAAAAATGTGTTTTTTTGAATACAATACCCTGTATTTCGTTATACTCTTGTATTGGTCAGGAACAAAAATGATTTTATATGAGATACCATGTACCTAACTATAACCGTTCTTGAGTTATTGAATTTTTATATGTATATAAATCATCCCTTCGAATTCTGACCAAGCATGAAAGAGGTTTTGGACTATTGATTTAAAAAAAAACTGTTTCTCAATAAACAGTATGTTCAAAATCATTCTTACTTTTTATAATTTCAGACAAAGAACTTTATTATCACAAATAGGACACCCTGTATTTTTTGGTTTGAACATTATGAAACTCGAATATCTTTCATTCCATTTTGGAGTTATCTACAGCTAACCCGAATTTTTTTCATATATTGGCTTTTTCAAATAGTAGTTCTCATTTCAATGTATTCTTTGTATGAAGATGGCTTTGAAACAACATTCATTCGATTTGCTCACAAAATTCTCATTGACAGTGGTTACACTTCCTTTCAACAAAAATATTTATTGTTCACTGAAATGTAGTTATCATTTACACTCATATTCTGACAGTAGTTCATTAAACACACTATATATACAATTTTGTGTAATATTCAACTGAAACAAAAACTTAATATAAAACACAAATGTATTCAATTCAAAGTAGGTGCTCGAAATGACGACCATTCTGTTGAATACATATATCCACTCTATGAAAAACTGTTCAACATTTAATAACATTTGAGGCGTCATTCTTCGAAAACCAATCCTTATTCTCTCCTTCATATCTTCCAGTGAGATTGGAGAAGTGTCGTAAACGCCATTCTTCAAGTACCTCATCTGGTGATCTCGCTGACCAATTTTGTGGTACCCTACTACCAATCCATTTATTCGTGAAGCACTTACTCAAGAAATGTCTGACACTAAATTATGAATGTGCCAGAGCTCCATCCAATTATAACCACATTCATTGTCTAGTATTAAGTGGCACATTCTCCAGAAACTCAGGCAGATAATCTCGTGAAAATTGTAAAATTTTTTGACCATTCAAGTTTTCATCAAAAAATTTGGTCTTATTATTTGTGCACCTACAATTCCTTTCCATACGTTAACACAACATCTATTCTGGTAATGAGGACTCGCATTACATGGTACATGGTACATGGTACATCTAGTTCCCCTACCGGGGTTCCCCCGGTAGGTGAACTAGAAAGGCTATAGATACAAAATGGATTTTCAAAACTAAACAAATTGGTTTGAAAAAGGCTAGACTAGTAGCAAAGGGGTATCAAGAAGACAACCAATATAATGATTACGCATCTGTAGCACGATATCAAACAAATAGATTGTTCATTTCATATGCAATACAAAATAATTTTGAAATCAACCAACTAGACATACCAACAGCATTTCTTCATGGAAACCTGAACATAGATGTATATATTGAAATTCCTCAAAGAATAGTAGTAGGAAATAAATTTGTTTTACAGCTACAAAAAGCTTTGTAAGCCTTAAAAGAAGCACCACGTCTGTGAAACGAACGATTTCAAGAATTCGGTTTGAAAACCGGATTAAGACGTTCAGAAAATGATTTTTGTTTGTACCTACATAGGAGACAAAGTCTGGATACTCATTTCGGTTGATGACATTCTTTTAATGGGTGAAAATAGTAAAAATTCACAGAAGCTCTAGAAAAAGAATTTAATGCAAAAAATCTTGGTGAGCTAAATTTTTTTTGGAATGCAAATCGAAACAATTTATAACAATAAATGCCTAACACACAAAACATTCATAGAGAATATACTATAAAAGTTCAATATGCCAGACAGCAAACCTTCCCAAACACCAATGGAAAAAACTCACAAATTACTAATGAAGAAATAAACAGAAACATACCCTATAGAGAATCAATAGGATCACTGTCAAATATTGAAAATAATCATGAAATATTTCAGATTCATTTAAGTAAATATATGAATTGAAAGATATTCCAACCTCACTTCAATATTTTAACACAAAAACGCTCAGTATTCAGAATTCCATCTTTTGATATTTCAAATTCATAGACATCGAAATTGATCCGATCACAGGATATAGAATATAAAACAATCTCTAAATACGCAAACTTGGCACAGATTGCATGCTGAGCATTTTACCTTAGTGCAGTGGCCGGATCAAAGTCACAATGTCAGCGTATAATTCTTCATAAATATTGAGGGAGGTCAAGATCATTAACAGACAGTATTCAGATATTCATTTGAGTATCGATTGATCATCAACATTGCAGCACATCTCCTTCTCTTCGATCCTGCTGGGTGGAAGTATAATGTAAGTTTTTGGTGTTTTAATGTATTTATTTTTATTAACATTTGAGTGTGAGTTTATTTTTGCCGTTTCTTTACAATAAATATTTAATTAAGTTCTCAAGTAGTTCTTTTATTATTTGGATGAATGAATGAATGAATGGGTGAAACAGCGAATAAAATCCTCTCGTTACTGGCCAAGCGAGTACTGACTTGCGACACGTGGTGGAGGGGCCTCTCTGGTTCTCGGGGGCTTCATTCTTCATAATGGGCCTGTGAAACTAATTTTCAAATACAGAAGGTTGAATTGTTCAAGTATCAATAATATTTTGTGGTAATTAGCTGAAAAGTGTATTTTTCTTTTGTTTTACAATAATGAGAGAATTTAATAGCTGTTTCATCCAGTGAAATTACAGTTTTTCCTTCTTTTTAATATATTTTAAACAAATACTTTTTTTGTTGTTTAATGATTAACTTTGAATGTGTTATGGGTTGTTCTTTTTTTGCTTCAATTGTTTTTTAAATCCATATTCAACAGGTCATTGGAACATAGTTTATCCTCAACCTATTATTTCTTTCAATTTTCCATATGTCTCCTTCTCCTCAAATTATGAGTGATACACTTTCTAATAACTGTTCATCAGCTTAGAAAGAAAAGTATTACTGAAGTTGAGCAATCGTAAAGAATATCTGTTCATTCAGCTTCTTATGATTGCCAATGGAATAATTTGACAATATTTTTCATTTCATGTCTGTAAATTTCGAAAGTATGAGCGGTACATTTTCCAATATCTGTTTCTTTCATCAGCTTGGAATTGTACTATTGAACTTGCTGAACGTCTGGAATATCTGTTCATCCAGCTCCGTACGATTACCCATTACATGATTTCGAAATTGTGCATTCGTATATGTCTTTTTGGAATATAAATGATACAAAAACCAATATCTGTTACATCAGCTTGCGAATATGTATTACAAAAATTGCCTAATTACTACGAATATCTGTTCCATCAGCTCGTTTCAGTTGGCGATTATATATTATCAATTAGTTGGATCCATATGACATTCCTTATTCCCAATTATCCTTCAATAATTTATTGGTGAAGACTCGAAAAAAACTATAGTAGTCGTCAACGTCAGCTCATTAAGTAATTAATATATTTAATATAATCAGTAAGAATATCGACACGAGAAAGATGTTCATATTTGAGTTTTATTTATTGTTTGAAAGTAATTTTTCCTGTATTCGATTCATCGTTGATATCAATAAGGTTTATTTTGTAACACATGTATTTTTTCGATTATGCTACCCTTTATTAATCATTAGAGTCAGTTGTAATATGTAATTACCGTTCATATTTCCCATTTTTATATTTCATGTGCTATGTTTATTGTAATAATTTTCAGTTCAGTTGTTGATATAATCGTGGAGGGGAGATGTGTACCACGTGTCGCAACTCAGTACTCGCTTGGCTAGTAACGAGATGATTTTATTCGCTGTTTCACCCATTCATTCATTCATCCAAATAATAGAAGAACTACTTAAGAACTTAATTGAATATTTATTGTAAAGAAACGAAAAAAATAAACTCACACTCAAATGTTAATAAAAATAAATACATTAAAACACCAAAAACTTACATTATACTGCCACCCAGCGAAGATCGAAGAGAAGGAGATGTGCTGATGATCAATCGATACTCAAATGAATATCTGAATACTGTCTGTTAATGATCTTGACCTCCCTCAATATTTAAGAAGAATTAATTATACGCTGATATTGCGACTTTGATCCGGTCACTGTACTAAGGTAAAATGCTCAGCATGCAATCTGTGCCAAGTTAGCGTATTTGGAGACTGTTTTATATTCTATACCCTGTCGATATCTATGGACTTGAAATATCAAAAGATGGAATTCTGAATACTGAGTATTTTTGTGTTAAAATATTGAAGTGAGGTTGGAACATCTTTCAAATGATATATTTACTTAAATGAATCTGAATTATTTCATGATTATTTTCTATATTTGACAATATGTTGCAACTACAAGTAGACCAGACATTTCATATCCTGTTATATTTATTAGTAGATTTTTAGACAAGCCAACAAATCAAATGTGGCAAGCGGCGAAACGTATTCTGCGCTATTTAAAGTTTTCCCAAAATATGACTCTTATATATAAACCTACTGATAAGGACAATCAATGTATTATCGCGGACTCAGATGCTGACTGGAAAAGCGATCACGTAGATAGGAAAAGGGTAAGTGGCAATGGTGTATTTTTTAATGAAACCTTAGTTTCATGGCTTCCGCAGAAACAAAATGTTGTTGCACAATCTAGCTATGAGGCCAAGTATTTTTTAGCTAACGCTTTCACTGCTTCGGAAGTACTCTACTTGAAAGGTATTTGTTCAGATTTTTCTTTAAATAATTTCAAGAGTACTGTCTTTATAGGTAATCAAAGTGCCTTATATTCAATCCGGAGCTTTGAATACAGTAAATTTTCAAAACATATCGACATCAAAGTTTATTTTTTTGAAAGCTTCTATTCAACTTGACTTGTATGTATGTTAACAAATCTTGCAAGTTCAATTTGACCCTCTTCCCGGTATCCGATTGACGTGAAATTTTGCATGCTGGTCCAGAACCGATGACAATACATCTTAATCATAAACGTGACCTGATGTTGCTGCCAGAATCGGCTCCGTACGAGAGATCTCCTCAGTGGTAAATAGCAGGGACACGAAATTTTGTATACGTATTTGTTTATGATAGGCAGTTGGTAGGCCAACATGAAATAGAGGCCATATCCAGGGTTGGATTGAATTATTAAAGATCTAGAAAAAAAATTAAATCCAGCTTTCACCTTTAAATACCTACTTCCCGACTCTAAAAAGAGACAATAAATGGTGTAGTAGGTTGTAAAAACCCATATTTTTTGCATTGTGGAAAAATATTATTATCTACCACCCTCTAAGTTCCCAGAGTAAGAGGGTCCATCACGCAATGTGAGCAATAGGCACAAGAGGCATACCATGACTTGTGTAATTTGGTGAGATGGACGTCATTAGCATTGGTTTCTTAAGTTTTTCTGTTGAAGGACTATCCGTTTTATAGATGGACTTTCGTATTGATCGATAACTACCGATTGAAACTGAAGAATATAAAATAAAATAATGATGAAAAACTTTTAAAACAAGCTTTTTTTCAAGTGCCCTAAAAAGGTCGAAATAAAATTTTAAATCACATTAACCACATTCATTTATGAATTTACAGAATTGAAACTATAATGAAAGCTTGTCGCGATGCCTAGAAGAAATCTCTACATATTCAGTCAGATGAAATTTAAACTAAAAAACATTCTGACATATCAACGAGGTACTGCAATAAATTTGAAACCCGATAAATCCTATGTGTCCAAAAAAATTTAAGGTTAAAGTTCCACATTTTAAGCATTCACGGCACTTTTATTCAATTACAAACATTATGAATTGCTTACAAGTTTAGTAGGTGCCTACCTAATTACAAAATTTCAATTACAAATTTGAATTATCGCGACAAGCTTTTATTACAATTTCAATTCTGTAAAGTCATAAATGAATATGGTTAATGTGATTCAAAATTTCATTTTGATCTTTTTAGGGCACTTAAATGAAAGCTTGTTATAAAAGTGTTTCATCATTATTTTAAAGACATTGTAGCAAAACGCTTGTTAGAAGTCAAATATGTTTTTTCAAATAAAAATATTTCTGACATAATGACACAGCCCTTAGCTAAAAAAAAATAACTATTTCAGGCAACAATTGGATGTTGAAAAATTTTTTTTAATATTTTTTAATTTGACTTTTGATGGAATAATGTTGGTTAACGGAAACATATATTTCAAACAGATTTAAACTTATTACCTATATATTATTTTATTCGAATATTCATTTCTTTGATGTACACGTTGTTACAATTCAAAATGTATTTTTCTTTCATCACATTTAAATTGAAGTGGGGTGTTAAATGAATATCCTTTCTATTATTATATGTATTCTGTGAGCTGTATGACATATAATAATTGTAGATGGCGCAAGCTATGCAAGTTCTGTGGAATAAAATTGAGTGTATGAAAAACGTTGAACATGTTATTTTATTTCTCCCAATATTTAAAAAATCACTTATAATCTCAACACATTGCACATGATCCACTCCGACTCTTCCATAAAGCAAACGTCACGAAGTCGTGTTTCCGAGCACATGATGATCTACGTAGGAACACCGAGATCAGTGCGAAAAACATACGGCGCGCAGCCAACAACACGTGTGAACAAGCGCTCCCCAGCCACATACTCGCCACCCCTCCGATTTTGACGTCTCTTATCGACAACTTGATTTAATGTCGATAGGTTTGCGATACTTTAATCAGTGCCCTTTCAGCAGACACGCTCGCTCAATTAGGTTGATTGGTAGACCGTTTTTCTTTTCGATGTCTTTGTCCGTTTCCATTGAGAAAGGTGTTTTATGAATTCGTCCAGAACGTGATCTGTGATAGAACAGAATGTTTTTTCGAAATCTCTAGAATATGAATATTGAATAAGTATTTTTGTGTTTCATATAAAATTAACCAATATTTGAAGAACAGCAGTAATGAGGTTATTGAATAAAATTTACAAAACTAGTGATGGTTATATCAACATAGATTTGAAATTCATCAAGACTCAATATTTCAAAATATCAGAGAAATATCAATAATATTTTCAGTAGATGGCATTGTCCAATGAATGAAATGTAATCGGTGATTTCTATTTGAAGTGTATTGACTCTCTCTTCAATTTCAAAGATTTTGTACCATTCAAGGACAATGTCTTTCATCAAGAGTAATGAACTGTCAATAAAATGTTCCATATTTTATGTGTAAAAGAATTACGCTTTCAAGCTATATGATGTAATTGGCCGATACTTGATAAAAATCCATAACGTTTTCAAAAAAGTCCCTATTGTGATATTTTCATTAAACAGTTTTACAAAAACACAACAAGCGTTTTGTCCAATAATGGCATGCATTCACTAGCTTTCAAGTTAGTGAGTGAGCGTTATCAGTTAAATAGTCTAGTGATCTATCGCGAATGATATATCTATCACCATACTATTGTTGAAATAGCTACTTTGCTTCATCGGTTTAGCGCGAGTTGACCGTTTGACGGGAGTTGACCGTTATCCTTTTGATTACAGGTTTCCATATGTTGCGTATATCTACACTAACTTGGTTGAATGAGTCGTTAGACAACATATATGCAGCTTCTTTGAACTTCCTCGTAAACCAGTGTTCCTCCTGATGGATGATCTTAGCATGAGACCAAAAAGTCACCCACTCGGGACAGTATCTGAATCACGAATCCAATTACCATCATTATACCAAATGAAGAATCATCAAAACACTAGTGGACCGTCCTATCGGTTCCTGTAATACGAGTGAAGGTACCAAGAAGAAACTAGGCATAATCAAAAGAGATTTTCAACGGAATGGTTACTCCAATGTGATGGTGGAACAGACTTTGGCTGGAAGACAGAAAAAGCTTCCCAAGGAAGAAAAGTCGTCACAACCAGTGGTTGTACTTTCCTACGTCAGAGGATTGTCGGGAAGGATAAGAAGAATACCCTGTGAGTTTGGCAAATACTATATTGGTGAAACTAAGAGACCATTGAAAATCCGCATTGTTGAGCACAAGAAAAACATACAGCGAGGAGAAACCAGCAAATTGGGAAGAGCAGAGCATGTTTGGACTCATTAACATATTATTAACAGATCAGCCACAAGGTGGAATACTGCTTATTCTGCTTTTACTTTACCTTCATTGTATTTTGGTTTATTCAACACAATGAACGACAGACAAGACATAAACAACTTGAGTCAAATTTACCATACAATTTCATAACCACCCACACCACGCACATATACACAATAACACCCATCACCCCCAAACAAAGCTCAGTACACAGAAGAATGACAATTGAATACACATGCGCGCACAAACTAATATTTAAACAAATCAAATTCCAACACATGAACACGTCATTTTTGTCCTCATCTACACACACAGAAGATCCCTCCACCTGTCATTTTTGAGACAACGACGCTCAGTCCGATTCTCAAAAAATAAACATCAAAAACATAGGAAAACATGACCAGAACCTTCACTAGCAATCACTATCAAATCAGAAGAAAAACAGCACTTCAACATTATTTACATTTTGAAAAGTTATCAATAATTTTAAGCAAGGTACGTACAAAACAAAAAATTATAAACATTCAACAAATGAATCAATTCAAAAGAAAAACAACAGTAATACAAAAATTGCATTCTATTTCAGAAAACCAGTCAAATATCCAATGTGGTATAAAAAAATTTTTCAAATGAAGAATTGAAAAAGCCTCTAACCAGGGGCGAAACGTCTCATCAGCGCGGTGCAGCCAAGTGTAAAGATGGGCAACACTTGTTTGCCGAAAGCAGAATACATCACAAACGCACGGAGTCAACAACAGGAGCCAACCGCACATTTGTGGTTCCAGTTAGAAGACCTAAAATTCCCAGGCTACATCTAACATGACCACGTAGGCAGCTTTAGCTACCTGCGTGACATTCGGGTCACGTAGGTAGCTATAGCATATATATATATATATATATATATATATATATATATATATATATATATATATATATATATATATATATATATATTTATATATATATATATATATATATTAATTCTTTGTTTATTTTTATTCTTTTTATTCTTCATTTCTTTTTTACCTTGTGGTCATTATCATTTTTTATCTTCATTATTTCATTCGTTTTATTGTATTTTTATTTCATGTTGTATGATATAATCAATATTTCAGCTGTTCAACTCTCTCTGTCCCTCTTTTCATCCTAATGAGTTGTTTTTGATCATTTAGAATATATGTATATAGTTCAGGAGAAATCTTCGCATAAGTACCAAAAACTATTACATCTTAATTTTTTATTGAGATTGCATGTTGACATGGGGTAATTCTATGCCATATAAGAAGTTATCACTTCCAAAATTGAATTTTTTCAGATCTCAACTGAGGATATGATGAACTATTGAATGAGTAAATAAAAAATATATATTTTGTAAATTTTTTTCTTATAGTGTTCATGGGTCGAAAATATCCAAATTCCACATTTTACGAACATTTGAAAGTTCATATCTCCAAAAATATGAAAAGTCATAAAACCTTTTCTATTTCTATTTCAATACAGTATTGGAAAAAAATGCTCGGTTGAAAATGAACATTCCTTGCAAATATTGAAGCACTTTCGGTTCAGACAATATGGTACGGGGTTGCTCCATGGCAACATGCAATACGGGTGTGAAGTTATCCACATCCACAAAAAATATCGCATTATTATTTTTTCCTTTACCGACTCTGCACTCCTACCATTTTTCAATATGAAACGCTTATTGACTAAATTAGTAAAAAAACAGAACCGTCCTAGTTTATTAAACTGTCTGAAGGGGTGAAAATAGGGTGTAAATATTTAAAAAAAGCGTAACATGAAAAATCGACTTTGTACACCTATAAAATTGAAATATGTTATTCCTGATGATCTACCCGCCAGAAAAAACTTCACGTCATAGTTTTCCAGGCCGTCTGAGGGGGTGAAAATGGGGTGGAAAGTTGAAAAAATCATATATTTGATAATTGACTTTGTACACCAACAAGATTAGGATATGTCATTCTTGACACCCGATTTGACGAGAAAAACTCAACGTTATAGTTTTCCAGGCCGTCTGAGGGGGTGAAACTAAGGTGGAAACTTGAAAAAATCTTATATTTGAAAATTGACTTTGTACACCTACAAAATTGGGGTATGTTATTCCTGATACCCGATTTGACGAGAAAAACTTCACGTTATAGTTTTCCAGGCCATCTGAGGGGGTAGAAATGGGGTGGAATCTTGAAAAAATCATATATTTAAAAATTGACTTTGTACACCTACAAGATTGAGGTATGTTATTCCAGATACCCGATTTGACGAGAAAAACTTCACGTTATAGTTTTCCAGGCCGTATGACGGGTGAAAAGGGGGTGGAAATTTCAAAAAATCTTATATTTAAAAATTGACTTTGTACATCTATGAGATTGAGATATGTTATTGCTGACACCTGATTTGACGAGAAAATATTCACGTTATAGTTTTCCAGGCCGTCTGAGGGGGTGAAAATGGGGTGGAATCTTGAAAAAATTATATATTTAAAAATTGACTTTGTACACCTACAAGATTGAGGTATGTTATTCCTGATACCCGATTTGACGAGAAAAACTTCACGTTATAGTTTTCCAGGCCGTCTGAGGAGGTGAAAATGGGGTGGAATCTTGAAAAAATTATATATTTAAAAATTGACTTTGTACACCTACAAGATTGAGGTATGTTATTCCTGATACCCGATTTGACGAGAAAAACTTCACGTTATAGTTTTCCAGGCCGTCTGAGGGGGTGGAAATGAGGTGGAATCTTGAAAAAATCATATATTTAAAAATTGACTTTGTACACCTACAAGATTAAGGTATGTTATTCTTGACACCCGGTTTGACGAGAAAAACTTCACGTTATAGTTTTCCAGGCCGTCTGAGGGGGTGAAAATGGGGTGGAATCTTGAAAAAATTATATATTCAAAAATTGACTTTGTACACCTACAAGATTGAGGTATGTTATTCCTGATACCCGATTTGACGAGAAAAACTTCACGTTATAGTTTTCCAGGCCGTCTGAGGGGGTGAAAATGGGGTGGAATCTTGAAAAAATTATATATTCAAAAATTGACTTTGTACACCTACAAGATTGAGGTATGTTATTCCTGATACCCGATTTGACGAGAAAAACTTCACGTTATAGTTTTCCAGGCCGTTTGAGGGGTGAAAATGGGGTGGAATCTTGAAAAAATTATATATTTAAAAATTGACTTTGTACACCTACAAGATTGAGGTATGTTATTCCTGATACCCGATTTGACGAGAAAAACTTCACGTTATAGTTTTCCAGGCCGTCTGAGGGGGTGGAAATGGGGTGGAATCTTGAAAAATCATATATTTAAAAATTGACTTTGTACACCTACAAGATTAAGGTATGTTATTCTTGACACCGGTTTGACGAGAAAAACTTCACGTTATAGTTTTCCAGGCCGTCTGAGGGGGTGAAAATGGGGTGGAATCTTGAAAAAATTATATATTTAAAAATTGACTTTGTACACCTACAAGATTGAGGTATGTTATTCCTGATACCCGATTTGACGAGAAAAACTTCACGTTATAGTTTTCCAGGCCGTCTGAGGGGGTGAAAATGGGGTGGAATCTTGAAAAAATTATATATTCAAAAATTGACTTTGTACACCTACAAGATTGAGGTATGTTATTCCTAATACACGATTTGACGAGAAAAACTTCACGTTATAGTTTTCCAGGCCGTTTGAGGGGGTGAAAATGAGGTGGAATCTTGAAAAAGTTATATATTTAAAAATGAGGCTACAAAAAATTCTATATGATGAAAACAGAAGAACAATATAAAAAATTGCTTCAGTGTACCGGTAGATTGAGTTATCGATATGTTTAATATACCTCACTAGTATTTCAAACCCATCAGATAGCTAGATTTTTAATTTTTTTTCACATAGATCGTGAAGTTTTTCTCGTCAAATCGGGTGTCAGGAATAACATACCTCAATCTTGTAGGTGTACAAAGTCAATTTTTAAATATATGATTTTTTCAAGATTCCACCCCATGTTCACCCCCTCAGACGGCCTGGAAAACTATAACGTGAAGTTTTTCTCGTCAAACCGGGTGTCAAGAATAACATACCTTAATCTTGTAGGTGTACAAAGTCAATTTTTCAATATATGATTTTTTCAAGATTCCACCCCATTTTCACCCCCTCAGACGGCCTGGAAAACTATAACGTGAAGTTTTTCTCGTCAAACCGGGTGTCAAGAATAACATACCTTAATCTTGTAGGTGTACAAAGTCGATTTTTCAATATATGATTTTTTCAAGATTCCACCCCATTTCCACCCCCTCAGACGGCCTGGAAAACTATAACGTGAAGTTTTTCTCGTCAAATCGGGTGTCAGCAATAACATATCTCAATCTCATAGATGTACAAAGACAATTTTTAAATATAAGATTTTTTCAAGTTTCCACCCCATTTTCACCCCCTCAGACGGCCTGGAAAACTATAACGTTGAGTTTTTCTCGTCAAATCGGGTGTCAAGAATGACATATCTTAAACTTGTAGGTGTACAAAGTCAATTATCAAATATATGATTTTTTCAACTTTTAACCCCATTTTCACCCCCTCAGACGGCCTGGAAAACTATAACGTGAAGTTTTTCTCGTCTAACCGGGTGTCAAGAATAACATACCTTAATCTTGTAGGTGTACAAAGTCGATTTTTCAATATATGATTTTTTCAAGATTCCACCCCATTTTCACCCCCTCAGACGGCCTGGAAAACTATAACGTGAAGTTTTTCTCGTCTAACCGGGTGTCAAGAATAACATACCTTAATCTTGTAGGTGTACAAAGTCGATTTTTAACTATATAATTTTTTCAAGATTCCACCCCATTTTCACCCCCTCAGACGGCCTGGAAAACTATAACGTGAAGTTTTTCTCGTCTAACCGGGTGTCAAGAATAACATACCTTAATCTTGTAGGTGTACAAAGTCGATTTTTCAATATATGATTTTTTCAAGATTCCACCCCATTTCCACCCCCTCAGACGGCCTGGAAAACTATAACGTGAAGTTTTTCTCGTCAAATCGGGTGTCAGCAATAACATATCTCAATCTCATAGATGTACAAAAACAATTTTTAAATATAAGATTTTTTCACGTTTCCACCCCATTTTCACCCCCTCAGACGGCCTGGAAAACTATAACGTTGAGTTTTTCTCGTCAAATCGGGTGTCAAGAATGACATATCTTAATCTTGTAGGTGTACAAAGTCAATTACCAAATATATGATTTTTTCAACTTTCCACCCCATTTTCACCCCCTCAGACGGCCTGGAAAACTATGACGTGAAGTTTTTTCTGTCGGGTAGATCATCAGGAATAACATATTTCAATTTTGTAGGTGTACAAAGTCGATTTTTCATGTTACGCTTTTTTTAAATATTTACACCCTATTTTCACCCCTTCAGACAGTTTAATAAACTAGGACGGTTCTGTTTTTTTACTAATTTAGTCAATAAGCGTATCATATTGAAAAATGGTAGGAGTGCAGAGTCGGTAAAGGAAAAAATAATAATGCGATATTTTCTTCTCAGTGTACGTTGTGGATGTGGATAACTTCACACCCGTACATGCAATGTATATTATCAGTAAGGTAATTTCAAGAGGATCACATAAAAAAATGAGGTGAATTAATTTTCGGTACTCATGCGCCTATTCCTCCTGGATCAATATGTGTTGAATTTACTAATTGACCATCAACATCTTTTTATTAAAAATTCATGCATTTTCTCTTATTTCAAAGTTTAGACCGACAATGTAGAAGAAGTCGGTAACAGGTACGGACGACAACCATAAGAAGTAGAAACGTGTGCGAGCTATAGATTAACGAGGTCTTACCTTTTAACGTGTGATTCCCATCATGGGTTGGACGATAGCGAGTGAAAATCTAGCGTTCTGCCTGCGGTTTGAACTATCAACTCACAATCGGCCGATTGATTGAGTGAACAAAGCACCCACGTCAAACCGCCCGGCTACCGACCGAGACATTTCAAGGAAAAAACTCGTACAAGTTTTGGGTAATGAGCGTACACTGTTGGTTTGTGCGTTCTCAGAAAATTATTTTCTGCAGCATCACGAACATTTCTGACTATTAGTGCTGTCAGGCATTCTTCAAATGGATAGGCACTATATTCATGCCAAAGAAAATGTACTAAATGAAATATATTTTCAGGTATCGCTAGAATATTCGAACAATCACAATCAATCACAATAATATCAAATGCGTCATACAAACTTTGTAGACGCCTATAGACGTCCACAAAGACGTCTAGACTAGGATCATTTTCCTCCTGTTAAAGTAATGGACCATTGGTTGAATTTAAAATCTGAATTCGGTTCCATAATAGACATCAAAATTCAATGGAACAACTGTTCCGTATTTCAAATTATGATACTCATTTGTAAGATGATGCAAACAAGCCATAAAAAACATGAAAAACATGGAATGGACCCAAAGAAATGGAAAACCATCCATAATTTCTATCATCTCAAACTCCATTAATTCACAGAAGATGATTGAAATTTCCTTCACTATCTTCAGGTCGGTCGGTAGACGGTCGGTTCGTCGAGGGTGCTTTGTTCACTCACTCAAATCGGCCATCATGTTGGTCGATGGTTCAAGTCCTAGGCTGAACGATCGATTTTCACTTGCTATTGTCCAACCCGTGTTAGGAATCATATGTTAAAAGGTTAGACCTCGTTAGTCCTTAGCTGGCACAAGTTTCGACTTCTGAGGGTTGTCGTTCGTAGAGATGCGACAGCTGTTTAACGGAAAAACAGATTTTAAACAGACAGATCTGCCATAAATGGAAATGAATTATTCTGTAAACATTTCTGGAGTTACTTGGTGACTTATTTTTCCTGAAAGGGAAAGGGGGAAGAAGGGTTACCTAGTGAACAGTTACATGGATGGATACCTTATTCGAGTAAAATTACATGTTGAATGATGGGTCATACTGGTTACCTTCGCTATTCGAATTCTAACGGTGTTGGTAACGAAGACCCTAGGGGAGAGTTGAAACAGTTGAAGCTATTATACAAAGATGCACCTGTTTAATAAAAAATCAACCTGCTATAGCATTTTTGTCGCAACAAATGTGTCTTGAAAATATTGTATCTATTTTGTTTTTGGTGCCGCATACCAACTGTACCTAATTATCGGAGGTCACTGAAAATGTTCAAATTCTTTATTTCCTTGAAGAAGTTATAATCTTCCGATCGATATTTTATCACAATGTAATATACACCTAAAACTATTGTGAAAAATACAAATACCTATAATTTCAAATTATTTTCTATTTTTGAGTGGAATTTGTTTCAAAAATATAGCACAATATCATATTGGAGATATGAAAGAGATAAAATGATGACAACCAAAGATTTCTCATGTTTTTTTTAATAAACTTTGTCTCATCTTCTGAATAAATAACACCCAGATAGCCAAGAATTCACCTAGATGTATTTCTTCATATCTAGAACGCTTCGAAGGAAATAAATTCAAGTCTCTAGTTGAATGTGAAAATCTTCAGGAATATATTCCACAAAATATACATATAAATCTAAATGTTTCTCCTTTTCATCATTTTGTGATCCTTCACGAAACAAAAATGAATTTCCATTACCATTCGTTCATAAAAAGCCCCAGTCTCCGTCGAAATTTCATTTGAACAATAGTGAAATTCCCAGTGAATGAAAAAAACAATTTAATTCTCATCATCTTCAAGGAATTCAGTCATTATTTCAGTTGACGTATTACATGCCGGATGTCGACTTTCACTTCCTGTAGAAATAATTCATCCGAAATACTAAGGGTGATATCGAATTACTACATATTTTGAGAGATCTTGGAAGTTAAGAGAATGTTGGTGCTCAATTTCACTGAATCTCAGGTACAATAGCTAACTAATTGTTTGATTTTGCTTCCCAAACTGTGAAGAGATTTTTTTCTCACCGGTTTGAGATTATTCAGTTCATTGAAATTCAATTATACCTGTCTTTGCTTGGGAAAGTCAAGAAAGACACATTCATAAACTTCCACAACTTCCTTAAAATTATTTTATTCAAGAATATCATAGATATATAAAAAAGTTTTAATGAGTATCAATATACAAAGCATGGGTAATAAAATCAATTTTTCATAAATTATATTTATGTGCGAATATGCATTGGAGGAGAAATTATCATTTAGAGCAAGTACACACTAAAGCAGGGGTGCTCAAACGGTCGATCGCGAGTGCTTTTTGAGTCGATCTCGAGAAAAAAATTCCGACATAGAACTATTCACATATTTTGTTTTAGTAGATAGGTTACTAGAACAAAATGAACTGAATAAACTACTAAAATTCATTCGATCCACAATTAGCAAAAGGCGGCTTCATCAAAGATACTTGTCAAAGAAACGCCGCGGCGATTCTTGTCGATTTTTCTAGAAACTTTGGGTATCGTGTTTGGCGGGAACATTCGAGACTTCGTTCGCGCCGATATTAATGTTGCGCCTGCAGGAATAGAAGTCGGTCTGAGTTGTAACGTGAAAGCGATACAGAGTTTATTAATAGAAAGTACAAAATGAGTGCCGCGAAGAAAAGTAAAACGTATCATTTTAATAACGATTGGGAGGAAGAATTTTTCTTTTGTATAGTAATTACGTACCACTTCATGGAAAGTATGCTGAGGACATGAAATGTCACGCTTCAACATCCAAAGTCACTCTTCAGTTAAGTTTAGACACTACAACTCGTTTGTTTTATACGAACCAATAAACTCGCAATTTTGAATGATTACGAGTGTTTCTATTGAAATTTTGGAGCTGACCTACACTTACCTTGACTAAAAAATGTATATTGTGCAGAAAACTAATAGCTATGCCGCGATACACCCTACCTAGACGAAAATCCTGCATCACACATACTTGCAGCCTCTCAGAGTCGATCGATCGTAGTCTAACAATATTGAGGTAGATCGCCAACAGTTCAAGTTTGAGCACCCCTGCGCGGCCACAGAAGCAGGTAAAAAACTGTGTATAATCGCAATACAAGTATATCAACCTCACAGAAAATACCACAATGAATCTACCACAAGGTTTGGAAAATTCAATTGAAATCTGTTTTTCCGTTAACATGCTGTCGCCCCCCCCCCTTCGAAAAAGGTCTCAACGTGCGATTTCTGGCACGGGTTTCTGCCATTTCACACAGCGGTCGATTGAGTGCGTGGAGCAAACCACACACGCCGAACCAACCGGCTACCATCCCAAATTGAATGAATTATTAATAATGTTGAACTAATATAGAATTGTTGAGGTGAAAACATCCGTCTAATTGTTTTAATTGAATACTAATTGACAGAATGGCTAAGTGTTTCGTGGCTAAGGTTTTCAGTTTAACTAATTTTGTGGGTTAGAAGGCCGTGGATTTTTGGAATTTCTTCCTGACTTTTTGCTTGCGCGAGTGGCTAGCTTCTTCAGAGATTTATACATTCTGGAATAATATCTGTCAGGATGAAATTCCTTTCATTCAGTCAGTTACTGAGGTATTATTGGCAGTCTTTAGATAAAACATTGTAACGGGTTCAATTTCTGAACTCCGAAGTATCAGTCGAGCCGCCCTGATGGTTCGTTGTTTTATCAGAATATTGCTGGAATGGTAGGTTGTCTATTGAGCAGGAGTAAATAGAATCGAGGAGATTTTCACGGTGAGGAATCACAAATGATTCAGAGAAGTATCTATAGTAAAGCCGTCACGAAAGCAAGGCTCCAGCTAGGGACCATCCGAAACCTAAAAACATCTTAGGTCAGTCGATTCAATATTTTCATTTCCTATTCTTGAAATATTGGTAGAGAATTCCATAACGCATGTCGAGCACTGTCCTACCTTTTGTTCATTTTTTTTGTGATAAAAAAATCTTTTATAGCATATTTATCTAATGATTGAAGATATTCTTCGGAAAAGATATATTTGCATCATTCTTCACGGAGATATGAGAAGACATTCTAGAAAGTACCAACGGAGAACCATAGCAAGAATGAAAAATATCAAAAATGATGATACCACGATGTTCAGTTTCGAATATATTCGTTATTGCATATAGTAATTCACATAATAATGTTCAATTCTTGGACATCAGATTTGAAAATGGAATCAATATACTTCATTCAAAAGGCAATATAAATTTGAATTCCAATGTATGTGAGCAATGTTTTAATCACTTCCTCGTTTATGTCAATAATGGAAGTTTTCATATAATCCATAATCTAGACACTAGATACGCATGTGAAAAGTAACCTACTTCTTGGTAGCTATCATCTTCATCAAGTTAATAAGTAACTGAACTAAATGAGATATTTGTTGTTCAAAGTGTCATATTCAATTTTCTGCATGTCAAAACACGAGAGAGGATTTATTACCTATTTTCTGTCAAACCCAACATTTCGAGCCATACCCGAAATGCAACGTTAATACTTCTCTTACTTCTCAGAATGAAATTCTTATTCTGAGAAATTCAATTCATGACGGCAGGTAGAAAAGTGTCAGTGAATGTCACTGACTAATCCTACCTAATCCAAGTACAGGTGTTAACACTCCAAAATACCTAACACAGCATGAATACGCGTTACGAAACCGTAATAATCAGTCATCGGGTATTATCCCAGGATGTATAAACCTCTGAAGAAGCTAGCCACTAGCGCCAGCGAAACGTCAGGAAGAAATTCCAAAAATCCACAGCCTTGGAACCCGAAAAATAGCGACACTGAAAACTTCGAACGCGAAAGCCTTAACCACGAAAGCCTTGATTGTCCATTTTATCACTGACAATAATATCCATCAAAATAATAATCACCATCACTTGTCACATAAATTGTACACTTTATATTCGTGACCATGAGCTAATAAACAGAAGGAAAGGGCGGAGTTCATTCCATTTAGTGGCAACACTTTCACTGAAATGAGGACAGTACATTATCACTGAAACTCTGGTAATAAAATTAGAAAAAGTTAGGTTTGGTGAGGTCCAAAGTGAGTGGGTCTATTCAACTCTCCACCACAACTCGCAAGGGTTTATTGTGTCTCACACCTATTCCCATTCGACCAAATAAACCCAGCTTCTTAACTAGGCTGATTAGTTTGTATAGTGAGTAGTCTTTCAGGTCAGATGGTGAGAGTACGGCTCTGCTGAACTCTAAAAACCTAATTGGGACCCCAGCGGGGCAGGCACAAAGTATGTACTCTGCTGTTTCATCATTTTCCAAACAGACACTATCTTTCGACAGTCCGAATCTCTGCATATTATGATTCAAATGACAGTGAACTGTAAGAAGGCCTGTTAGACATCCCTACTGAAATCCAACAACTGATTTGTATCAAGGTTCGATGGGTGAAAAAACGCCTTGGAGTGAGCCAATCATGAATTCTGCCGGAAGTCCATGAATCTTCTTGCCATTCAGGTGTTCAATCTTTGTTTGACAAAGCCTAAAGCAATGCCAATGACGGGTTCTGGTCCGATGAAGCTGCTTGCATCACCCTCCTTTGCAAGGGAGTCAGCAGCCTCATGTCCTTCCAGGCTAGTTTGGCCAGGAATTCAGACCAGAGACAATCTGTTGAGTCTTCCTATCGAGGCGAGTCGCTTTTGTTAATTCGCTACCAATTTAGACGTTGTTGCTCGATAGGATCCAAGAGCTTCCAACGCCGCTTGAATATCCGAGAATATTTTTATTGAGTTGTGTATGAGGTTGGATTTTTCTAATTAGTCCGCACACAATTTAATAGTGTAAATTTCCGCTTGAAATACATTCGCATAGGTTCCTATGCAGGTTCCTTGAGTCTGCGACTGAAACACCTGCACCAAAACCGAAAGGTGTTTTTGATCCATCTGTGAACCAACAAATATCTGCTCTTAATATTTCCTTTTCCCAGAGGATCCAGTCTCTCTACTCGGGTACTTCATAAGGCAGTTTGTAGTTGACAGGCATAAAGTCAGAGATAATTTCCAGAATGCTGGGACTTCCAGTGTCAACCAACAGTCTTTTTTGAAATACTACACCTCACGATTTGATCTCCAAAAACTTTATTTGGAAAATATATCTCATCATGTTCCGCTAGCACAGTAGCTTTATCAAGCTACTGTGCTAGCTTTGCCAAACTACTGTGCTAGCTAAACAAGTTGTGATATATTTTTCAAATAAAGTTTGTGGATATAAAATCGTGAGATGTAGTTTCTGAAAATACTACGGATCTTCATCACGTAACGACCAAATCAATCGGAAAACCAACAGTCTGTTGCACTTTACATTAAATTGATTTGAGCAACTGGCAATGTGCACAAGTCTATATGCAGTCCATCTAGTCCCTTTCTTCAGAAAAATGTAGAAAGGAGGTAGATGGCCATGGCCGCTGACGGTGTGGTACTGATGGCCCCGCTGATGGCCAGACAAGCCTGAAAAAGTTGATATCATATAGTATTGATCGTTTCATTTTTCTATGTATGGCAATATTCATTTTTCCAAATGATGCCCCTCCTTGGGAAAAATTCTATGAAAAATACATTCAATATTTCAATTATGCTTTGACACCTGTCGAGAAGGTTTGAGAAGAAATCGATTCAGGGAGAGAGGGGAGATCTTGTACAGACGGGTATCAATAAAATTCTCAGCTCTTTTTTTTAGGCTACCAATATATGTTACTGATGAACAAAACATTTTTCTTTTAGAAAAATAGGAATATCCGTGATAATAATTATACAATTCTCACAATAAATCTCATTCAGTATTATGCATGTTATTTGGGAAAGAAAGTTTTTGGCTTTCTACTACTCCATCTGATACAAAAAAATGGATGAGAGAATCTTCCAAAGAAAGGAAGGATTAATCAATTTGAAAATAAGTAACTCTATACATGGATGTGTAGATCATGCAAAGAAGTACCTTTCAGACACAAATTGAAAGAAAGTCCTCCTGAAACAGCTACTTTCATATAAACATTGAATTACACGAAAGAAAAAAATTCTTTCGAAACAAATACTTCTATATGAACACTGAATTATACAGAAGATACTTTTCTCTATTCAGTTTGTATATCGAACATTTGTGAATGAATGGTAATAAATTGTACTCACATGGAACACTGTCACCCTAACTGGTATACACGTGTTTCGCCTTAAGACACTTGCCCTAAGGCTCTTCAGTACCAAATTGGATAACATTATAGAAAATACACACACTTCATTCATGAATTTCGATTTTGAATGTCACGGAATAAGCTTGATCTGCTTGTCTTATTCCACCACAAATGTTCGATATACAAACTGAATAGAGAAAAGTATCTTCTGTATAATTCAGTGTTCATATAGAAGTATTTGTTTCGAAAGAATTTTTTTCTTTCGTGTAATTCAATGTTTATATGAAAGTAGCTGTTTCAGGAGGACTTTCTTTCAATTTGTGTCTGAAAGTTACTTCTTTGCATGATCTACACATCCATGTATAGAGTTACTTATTTTCAAATTGATTAATCCTTCCTTTCTTTGGAAAATTCTCTCATCCATTTTTTTGTATCAGATGGAGTAGTAGAAAGCCAAAAACTTTCTTTCCCAAAAAATTAATCACTCCTAAAAATATAACCCTTTCAAATCATGCATGTTACCTATTGACATTTTATAAAAACAGGATCAATAATGGTGATTTTTGGTAGTTTGAATGGAAATTGAAATTGAATTGAATATTGACATTTATTTATTTCTAGAGATTCAGCATGTTCAATTATTGTCCTTTATTTTCCGTATGTAATATGTGGTAGTCCATGACGAAATCGTCGTTGTTCTCTGAAAGGTGACAAGCGTAGATATAGTTCATTTTATCTAGTTCAAACACTTCTATATGTTCAATGATTATACAGGTAAACTTCATTGAATTTTTTGAAGATTGTGTAAGTTAAAGATAGCCGAAATGATTGATGAAAAATACACACATTCATCAATATATAATAACTTTCTTTCAACATCATTTATTTTCGCATGTCGTTTAAAGTGATAACTTCGAAGGTGAAGTTGTGTATCTTTCAAACCAAGCATACTTTCCAAAAAAATCTACGCAAAAGCGATTTGAGATGTTTTTCCTATTGATAAGTTGGATAATGAAAATCAAAATTTTAGGGCTTTGACGTATTTTAGACAAACAACAGAAAAAGTGCCTTCACTTTTGAGGAAACGATATATTAAAATTGCATATAGAACACGTCATACGTTGGAAGATTAGTTAAAAATAATAGAGAGGAAACATCCAAATTCGAGAAATAAGGAGTATATAAATTGAAGTATGGAATGTGTCCTGAAGTATATATTGGTCAAACTGGCAGAACACTTAGAAATTGAATCTTGAAACATCATATGAGATATGTAAATAAGAATACAAGTTCTTCGACATATTCAAATTATCTCTTTACACATAGAAACTGAATCATTTGGGAGCAATGGAAATTAATGAACTTAAAAATTCAAACGTTCTAATGAATGACCAACTGGATTTGAATAGATCACCATAATTGAACTTGTTTCCTTAAAAAACCTAGGAAGTATTATTATTGATGTAGAAGTGAGGTAATATTTTTCAGGTAATCATAATCAAGAGGTACATCAGTTATATAAAAATTGTAGAGGTTTAGGTAATTTCATGGAGGTAGTCCCAATTGTAGTAACCCGTGTTATATAAATATAATCGTAAGAAGCAACTTTCAGTATTCAAATCACCGTTGAAGAAGCTACTGTGTTAGCGAAACATGTGATATATTTTTCAAATAAAATTTGTGGAGATTAAATCGTAAGGTGTAGTTTATGAAATTCCTTTTTTGAATTATGTAACTCAATATACATCAAGTAGTCAGTATAAAGTAGGTACTGCAGGATTAGCTAGATTCTCATCCACTGATGAATATCACTGGCACAACCACCAGATGCGCAAAAACTAAAATACTCCAATTAGCACGGCTATCGATTGAATACTGATAATCAGATAAAACATTTATGAAAAAAATCAACTAAATAATAGTATTCAAACAATCTGTGAAATATTCTCATTAATGAATATTCGTAAATTCCAACACGGAGTGGGTAGATAGGTATATTTGAATTAACTAGTCTAATTAGCGGCAAGGAGATGATATTCACTCGACGTTATGTTTTGAAACCTCACATTTTTTTGACCTTAGGCCTATGAACATTTCGACTGGCTTGAGAAAATATTTGCCACTCAACTATCTGAACATCTTAATGAAAATTAAATCTTACCCTCTATTCAGTCGGGATTCCGAAAAGGACATATTTGCACGACGGCTCTTCTACAAGTAACTGATGATATTATTGGATCACTTGATAAGAATAAATCTACAGTATTGGTAATGCTTAACTTAAGTAAAGCGTTCGATACGGTTAGGCATGATACTTTACTAAAGATCTTGAAAACAAGTGGAGTCTGTACGGAATCGCTGCAGCTTTGTCAATCATATCTCAACAATCGTACACAAAACGTTAAATTGGGAAATCAATTATCTGCAGCTAGAAATGTCATCTTGGGAGTACCTCAGGGCTCAGTTCTGGGACCACTTTTTTTACACTTTATCTAGCCAATTTCATAAACATGTTGAACATTGTAAAATACACATGTATGCTGATGACATTCAGCTATACCACCCTTTCGAAGTTGATGACCTGGACAACACTGCTAGAAAGTTGAACAATGACTTAGAAACTACATCAATCGTTGCCGAACAGCATTTCCTCGTGCTCAATCCGAAAAAAACAGTAGCACTAGTATTTGGAAGCAATGCTCATGCATCATTAATTGAAAATAATTCGAAACTGCACCTGAATAATGAAGTAATTAAAATTGAAAGTAATGCAAAAAATCTTGGTTTAATGTTAAACGAGTCGTTAAGATTTAGAGAACATATCAATCGAAATATTTAAGAGCCTATGGTGCATTAAATTACTATATCCTCACCAAATGTACCTCAATTTACCTATAAAGAAAGTGTTATGCGAGTCTCTTGTTTTATCAAAATTCAATTATTGTTCTTCGGTCTATGGACCTTGTCTTGACTACGATACTTGGTCCAGAGTACAACGTGTTCAAAACTCTTGTTGTGTCATGTGTACCACAAGCTTGCGGAACTGAACTGGTTTAACATGAAAGATAGGTTCAAATTTCATTCAATATGTTTATTTCATAAAATTATATTATACAGAAATCCGCCTTATTTATATCGTAAAATAACATACAGGACAGATGTACACAACATAAACTTGAGAAACAAAAATGTAGTCACATGTCCACAACACAAGACCTCAGTTTTCCAGAGGAGTTTTTCGTATTCGATTTTTCATCTTGATAATTCTATTCCCGATTCGCTGAAACACCATAGTAATTTCTATAAATTCAAAAAAGAGCTTAAAAGTTTCCTGCAAGTTAACACATCCTGATGCATTTCTCTCTCGTGTACCCTCTTTTTTCATAATCTGTGTTTGACAAGTAGTCATTTTTCGTTATCATTCATATAAATTTTTGTTTTTTTTTTTCATTCTGTTTTTGGTGGTGAATATTCAGGTGACCCAACAAATGCCAAAACCTGGATTATATAAATTTAGAGTCTTTATAGTCAGGTTAGTCTTTAAGTTTTAAGCATGTTCGGGTGAACTCCCCCTTGGGATTTCTGAGTAACAAGACGAATATCATGTAACATTTTATTTTTCATTGGAAATAAAGACATTATTATTATTAAATAGACGAAGAATCGAAATTGAATATTCTCTCAAGAAGCAGATATTTAGAGAAATTGAAATTAGGACTGAACGATTTGAAACAGCAACCATATGGATATTACCTGAATCGTTATTACAAGAATACAAAACAATCTCCAACAACCAAGCTCATTACAGAAAAAAAATATTCTCTCACACAGTTGTTGTACACACATACAATAAACCAAATACACTTCGGAAACTGGTAAATAGCTGTGCAGTATTGAAAGACAAGAACATGTGTTACTTCAATTGAAATTGATTGATAATGATATGAGCAAACGTTATCATATGAATTCGAAATACATTTTTCAAAAAATGTAATAAAAAAAAATATGGATCTTCCACAAAATTAATTTACATTCACATTCACGAACACTATGCTGGTGCTGATGAAATTTCTATAAAAGTTACATATTTTGCAGACATTTTTTCTACAAATATTTGTTCATCAATCAATCAGTAATAGACGGTGTCTATCCAGATAAATCTGAAAAAGGTGAGGTTTCAAATTTTCTATAACACGGACATCCTTCGGCAATAAGGAACTTAAGAGATGTTTCGAAGAGAATAAAATCCGAACTGGTGAGCCGTGGTCAGAAACTTGTGTTACCAAACGTTTTGACCGCTACTGCGGCAGATATCGTCAGTGGTATGTGTGTTAACTGCTGGTATGAATGATATATTTCGAAGTATCAGCAACGACTGAATGAAAGCTCCGTCCTAGATTACCTACCAGGTATTCTTGGGCTCCGTGTTCACTTTTATTTATAATCTCATAGGTTGGTCGGCGTTGTGGTGTTGATGTGTATGCTACTGGTGAGATGTTGCTCGGAGCTGTCTTCTAGTCCATTTCTGGCTTCCGTGAATACTGAACACTTCGTTTTGGTAACCCGTATGCCTTCTTTTTTTATTTGGGAGACAATCTGAACACGGAAAAATCACTTTTCGATAATTTTTAATAGTAGATTGTATCATAGCAATTATTTAAAAAATTCTATTTAATATTTTCACAGATCTGGGATTTCTCTTAGCATTTTTCAGTGAATTTGAAGTCAATATTGTTTATTTTCATTAATTTTATAGTTGGGTATACAGATTGATGTCAAATACTCTTCTTCTTTTGTTAAGTCATAAAGCTGTTTTCCATGGTGAAAAACGTAAGGTGAAAAGTGAGGTACAGACAGAGATATCTACTGTCAGCAAAGTCATATTTGGAATCGGTGGGTTCCCTATGTATGAAGAAGCGAATGTGATAGGTGGTAGCATTGCCTGAACTTTGAACCAATATCGATTCCTTGATTCCATGTGTGAAGAATGGAATTTTTTTTAAATTTTTTCTGGGCCTGCACTCAGATTCGTTGTGAGGATGATTTGAGAATCATCCATAAGAATAAATTCCTTCTTTTGAAGTATTCATAGATGATAATTCATAAATGAAACCATATTCTGTAATTGTCGATTTCAAGTAACTTTAGAATCATCAGGAATTTTGCACAACAGTTTTTTTGTATCATAGTTGAGCCAGGCAAAATCTCAAAAGAACAAAATCATAAAAAAGGTATAAGCACATCACGCAAAATGCTTATCAATTCTCATTCTTTTCAAAATCAATCTGTTTTTTTCACCTCGATAAATTTTTCACTGATCAATTTTAAGTTGAACGATGTTAAACGAGTGTCTGATGAAGTATGAATTGCCTACCAACTACTCTATATGATATACTCTTCCTTCAGAAGATGAGAAATTTGCAAAAAAAACATGACACGTTAGAACACTTCTAAAATAATATCAGTAATGCGGAGGAATCTGGAATGAAAACTGAAATTGAAATTATCCCTTTCCATCAAGCTCTCTCACAAAGACATTTCACAACTTTACCAAGTTGGGATGTTCCTTAACTCCTGTCTTGATATATTGTATTGTTACTCCTATTGTCAAAAATAAAGATAGTTTCGAAAAGTGCCACATAATAACGTTGTGGATTGTAGAGCACAATCTTCGAACTCAAAAAATTGGGTCTGAAAAGGTATACAATCTTCAGGTTATTAGGGGCTCTTGAAGTATTACGTAAGCAGATTTATTACAATTATTCACCCCCCATCCCTCTTTTCAGCAAAAGGAAGCTAATCTTCTACGCCCCTCCTATGCTTAAGTAAACATTTTTAGTCTTTGTCGGACTCTGCTTGTAACTTTCAATCACACCATACTCCGACTAACTTCTGTACATGTTGTACTTTCGTATTTGCATGAGATTTTTTTGAAGCTCGAACAATTTTGGTACAATTTGGATTTTTCCATTCAAAACGATATCTCAATTAAACAATTCAACTTTGAAGAGAGTGGACCAACGGTTACATAAACATTAACGTGCTTTGCTTTGCTAACAACGCGTGAAGTCCTCAAGTTTATCCAAACGAAACAATAGATTGACAGAAGAAGTTAAGACATTAATAGCGCGCGGTAATTCCCCTACTCGGTTCCAAGCGAGTACATAAATCTAAACATTATTTGTGGGAATCCCCAGCAATGCGTTTCATTTTCAAACATAGACAATGTGTGGGTTGCTATATGTGTAGAAAAGTAAATAACTACTGCTGACGTAATCACCATCTAGACCCCCCCGCCCGTCAAGTCATCTCAGTTATATAAAAAATGTAGATGTTGAAGGTAGTTTGAGCGAGTGAGTAACTAAGATAGTAGTCTCAATTATGATTACGTGGAGTATATAAATATCAGAGTAAGAATGAACTTTGAGAACGTAATTCACTACGAAATAGCTCTACTACGAGGTTCTAAATATGGTCTAACTGTTTTGAATTTCCAGTGAATTTTGATGTATTCATATATGAAAGGTCATACCGACACGGCTCCAGAATGATTCAGAAAGCATAGTGTATCATATGGAAAAGTTTATACTCAGTCCATATAGAAAATAGTTATGTTGGGCATTGAAATCATTTCAATTCGAAGGAATAGATATTCATAATTCTGAAACAATCTATTTTACAAACTCAGAATCCTTTATTTCATGTATGGCAACATAGAAACTTTAATAATGGACGACTCAACACTATTTTTACGAGGCACTTTATGAATAAACAAGTTCAGAACTTTAAGATACTATTTATTGATGTCAACTACAAAAATCATCCACTTCGAGAAAATTTTGTAATTTACGAAAGTAGAAACCCAATTCATTATTCCCAACACTGAGCGCTATCTAGAAACCTTGAAACGCCCTTGAGAAACAGAACTTTCAACCTGTCCATTCCCGAACAAAAGTAAAAACATGCAGAGGCCCAGAAGAGCTGTAAACCCTTTGGTATAATGTGTCTGGGATGCTGCCGCACCGTACAAGAAATGGTGATAGCGTCGGGATCACGGAAAGCGTAAATCACTCAGGAGTATATGGAGATTTACGCCGTGGGCGACATTTCCCGCTCCGTGCTGAGTAATGGGATGGTCCCGCCCGCAACCGATATTCAATATAGCACAATATCTCTATAAAAGATAAAAGTTGTCAGGGGGAGCGAAGTAAATAAGGATTAGGAGGAAGAAGTTACAGGAGCGAATGCAGATGTGGGGATTTGTCGCAGAAAAATACTGACTCTAAACATACGATAGGTGCTAGTAAACACGTTCTATTACTTTCTCGGCGTAATGGGATGAATCCGAGTCGAGGTGAAGTCGGTAAATACGCATTACACCGGCTTTGCTCCAAGATTATCCATTAAATCATGACGTGGAAAAGTGTGAAGTAGGAAAAAGGTATTGATGATTTCGAATTGAGTTATGACAATGATTGATATTGTGCTATAACTCTCGGAAAGGTATTCTATGGACCTGGTGATGTACCCAAACTTTTTTGACGAAATAGATACCCAATTGCTTTGGGAAAAGTGTGATGTGTCAATAAATAAAAATTTTAGGTAATTATACATTCTGTCTGGTAATCCGCCATCCATCTGTGGTCCTTCCCTACCAATCCATTAATTCGGAAAGCACATATTCAAAAACTGTCTGTTACTGAATTTCAAAAGTGCCGGAGCTTCATACAATTGTAACCACGTCCGTTGTCTGAGCTTCCATCAGAAAAGTATGGTCCTATAACTTGTGTATAGTAGGTTTCACGGTATATGATATTGACTAAACGATTATAATAAAATTAATTATACACTTAATTAAATGAAGGAAAGAGAATCACAATGTTGCACTACACCACACAATGGAATTGAATCAGGTAATTTATTGCAGTTGATGAGCTAATACTATTCAGAGTGAAATATACTATACCTATAATTTCTCACTAAATTCATCCAGAATCCATAGACAAAACTCGATTCGTCTATGGAAGTCTATTTCATATGATTCCTGGAGCATTTGAATATGATACTGGTAGAATTTATGAAAATTTTTCATCACCCTAGAAATGCTCCTTCTGCTTATCCCTGTATCTTTCTTGATTTAACGTTGCCCCGTCTGAGGGTTTTTTATGATTGATCCCATAAGCTACACCTCCAGTTCTACGAAATTCATGTAGCAATAAAACCAACTTCTTGTTCGGCTGGCTTCTGTTGACGATTCAGTTCATTTCTGTTGTTTCTGCAAATGATTCCGGTCTGGATATTTTTGGGCATACACCATAGACGAGAGCAATGCAATTCTCTAAACACTAATCGATTCTCTAAAATCATATCTATCCGCTCTTGAATGGGACAAGTTTCTCGTCTCAAAGGTTTCGAAGTGAATGTTTTGAATAACGTAGAACACAATAACTGTCAATAAGAATTATTTCAACAAGTTGAATAAATGTCGTTTCATTTCAAAGAATGCATTGAAATAAGAACTACTATTTGAAAAAGTTGATATCTGAAATGAATATCCAGCTAAGGTATGGGAACCTCCGAAATGAAATGAATTGAATTTTATATTGCTACGTCAAAAAAATACAGGGTATTCTGTCCGAAATAACAAAGGTATCTTTGTCCGAAATTATGCTTTTGCTTTAATTTTGAGAAACGGGTTTCTTCGAAATCAATAGCCTCTTTTATGCTTGATCAGAATTCGAAGGGATGATTTCTAAATATTTCGATGTTATTTAGTTTTCAATTGTACGTAGCATTCTCATAAAAAAATCAATAACCTCAGAACGGTTGTAGTATAGGCACTCAGTACTCGCTTGGCTTATTAACGAGAGGATTTTATTCGCTGTTTCACCCATTCATCATCCATCCAGAATAATGAAAAAACTCATTTAAAAACCTAATTAAATATTTATTGTAAAGAAACGGGAAAAATATTTTAGGAATAAACTCACACAAAAATGTTGATGAAAAATCAAATGAATCACCAAAAACTTACATTATGCTGTCACCCAGCATGATCGAATGAAGGGAGAGGTGCTGCATAGCTATAAACTTCTCTAAAGATCAATAGATACTGAGTGAATTTCTGAATACTGTTTATTTATGATCTTGACCTCCCTGACATTACAACTTTGATCCAGTCACTGTACTAAAGTAGAATGCTCAGCATGCAATCTATGCAAAGTTTGCGTATTTGGAGTTTGTTTTATATTTTTATATCCTGTGATCGGATTAATTTCGATGTCTATGTACTTGAAAGATGGAATTCTTAATACTGGGTGTTTTTGTTTTAGAATGCTTGCTTTCCTTATCTCAACATAGTGTAAGATATTTTGTAACCATAACCATATCGATATCGAAGTTTTCGGTTTTATAAAAAAAATTAGGTAACAGCTTATGTGTCGAACAATTAGTTTGTGTTATGCTAGCAAAAGTAGCACCCAGGGACGTTTTTCATAAAGACAGATGTCGATAAGAATTTCATTTGGTGCAAACTTATGTTCACTGAGTTGAATATTATGTCTATTTGTTCACGCCGTTATATCGACTGAATATTACTTATACTGAATTGAAAATTGTTACAATAAAAACAGCAAATAAAATATAAAAATGGAAAATGACTGTAAACATCAATTACATATAACCACTTACTCTGATGATTATAAAAGAGTAGCAAAATCAGAAAAAATACATGCGTTACAAAATAAACCCTACTGATATGGACGATGAATTGAATACAGGAAAAACAACTTCCAAGCAGCAACTAAAACTCAAAAATGGACATTTTTCTTGTGTCAGTATTCTTATTGATTATATTGAATGTATTGATTACTTAATGAGCTGACGTTGACGACGACTAAGAATTTTTTGAGTCATTACCAGTAAAATAATAAAGTATGATTGGGAACAAGGAATCCAACTAATTGATAATAAATAGGTAGATAGATATTTTATTCATGTCATTACACAGAAGTGCATATACATACGTCACATATAATAGGTTCAAAAAGTAAAAATGTATAAATGTAAAATATCACAGTGAACAATTGAAAGTAACACAATTTGTCAAATAATAGAACATATATAGACACACTATGTACATATGTCTTGTAATTAAATATCTTCCTTACGAATATAACATAGAACTAACAGACACTAATCATTAATAAAAAATAATTACATATAAAAATGGTAAACCTGAGGTATATATGAAAGTCAACATGATGAGTACTGAAATTCAGATATATCATAATAGGCGGTTTGAAGGAGGTGATGCTTGAGTTTTAGTTCAAATTTAGCTAATGGGGCATCTCTCAGTGGTTGTGGAAGGGAATTGAATAATTCAATTCCTATCAACTGTTTATGGGTGGATGTCAACCTGTTGTGAGGAATTGCTAAATGGGATCTGGTCCTTGTGGAATAGTTATGGTTATCTCCATTCATCCGGTACTTATGTCTGTGAGTTTTCACATGAATCAAGTTATGATATATTATAGCTGAGGGAAGTGTCAAGATCTTGAATTTGATATACCATGGTATACAAGTCTCAGTATTTGGTATGCCCGCTAATACTCGTATAGCTCTTTTCTGAACGGTAAATACTGATGTATTGTGACAGGAATATCCCCAGTTAATGATACCATAAACCATAACACTATGAAACATTCCATAGTATGATGAGAGAGCAGCTTCCAAGTTCACAACTGATTTAAAGTTTCCTGATTGCAAATATCGATTTGGAAAATCGGCTAGTTAACTGCTGAATGTGATTTTTTCAGCTCAGCAATGTTATGTCCTAAAAACAAAACGTGTTCTTCAGATGTGTTTCTCTTTCCAAAAATAAGTGTTTTGGTTTTATTTTTGTTGAGAATCAGTTTATTTGCTGTGAACCATTCTGTGGATTGCTGTATTATATTTTCTTTCCACTCCTGGATCACTAAGGATCTATCACTAATTCTTACAGTGAATGTTACATCATCCGCAAACAAAGTTGTTTCGGCATTCATACTTCCGGGTAATTTGGTTTTTTACAGTATTATTGGTTATTACAGTACACTGATTGTGATCTGTTTTGAAGATATGAGATCATCATTTGTATAGCTATGTGCGAAAAACCATAAAATTTTAACTTTTTCATAAGAATATAATGGCAAACGCAGTCAAAAGCTTTGCTGAGATCCGCAAAAATAGCTAATGAGTTAGAAGAGGCCTCAAATCCTTCAGTTACAAACTCTACAAATCTCGTCACTGCATCAGATGTAGATCTACCATTACGAAACCCAAACTGGCATTCCGTGAACAGTTTATTACTTTCAAAATAATCCCTGATTTTGAAATACATATACTTTTCCACCAATTTTGCCGTTATGGGAACTAAAGCTATTCCCCGATAATTGTTGAGCTCCCTTCTGTCTCCACCCTTGTGAAGAGGTATTACGTTTGCCATTTTCAATTTGTCAGGAAATATCCCATCACATAAAATAGTATTAATTAAATGAGTGATGGGGCTAACAAGAAATTTAATGTTCTCTTTAAATAATAATGTGCTGTGTTCGAAAATATCTGTAGCGTGTGAGTTTCTAACACAGTTGAATACATCATGAATGTCCTTTTCTGTAGCTGGTAGAAAAGTAAGTGAGGTATGCGCAACTAAGTTGGATTGTTAAAGTAAATCTTCAAATGACTTTTTGGAAGTGGGCAGAAGTTCTAGTATTTTATCAGCTTGGGTGGAAAAATGAATGTTGAACTCAGTTGGAGAATGCTCGAGTTGATTATTTAAAATCTTTTTACCAGTAATATTATTGATATGTTTCCAGATGGTTTTAGGTTTATTACTTGATTCTCTGATATCATTAATTATAATGTTCTTTTTTTGCTGAGAAAGTTCATATTCATACGCCATTTTCTTTTCCTTGAGAATCATTCTATACGCAGCGGTTTCATTAGCATTAGAACTACCGGAATTCAATATAGTGTTTAATATTTTCATATCTTCTTTGAGTTGAACTAAGTGTGGATTTGACTGTTGAATATGTTTGTTCCGATTGTTTTTCTCTTCAACTCTTATTTTAGGAAAGCATGAATCAAAATAGTAATTGAATATATCGTAAAAAATTTCTGTACAAGTTACTGCATGCACTGAGTTGTAGAGACATGCCCAGCTTTCACTCTCTAAACAATCATGAAATCTATATTTATTTTTGAGACTTTTGTTCCTCATTATTTTTGTTTGTTTACTTTCCATTTCATTTCCATAACCAATTCGCACAATTTGGGCTAAATGATAATTAGCCGTATGAGCTTCTTCGACATGAAAGTTAGTGAAAATATTATCAATAACTGTTTTTGAATTTCCCTGTATTCTAGTTAAATCAGAAATATTTTTTTGATAACCGTAAGATTCAAATATATTCATTATTATCATAGATACATTATTGTACTCACCAAAGTTTATATTAAAATCACCACCTATTATGACATTAACATTATTTGCGTCTAATATATTCAATAGGTCAATCAGTTTGTTTATGAATACGTCAATACTGCCCGTAGGAGATCTATATAATGCAATTATATTTATTGTACCCTTGGTTGTTTTCATGAGCAAACCACAGATTTCAAAGTTTTGCTCTTCACTCTTATCCCTGATGCCATCCAAGGAGTCTGATTGGAACGTATCTCTAATATAAATGCAGACACCACCATGTATTTTTTCTTTTCTGGCAAAAAAAGATGCCATATAAAAATTATCCAATTTATATAAATTAATCTCTGCAAGGAAAGAAATGCAAGGAAAGGAGAAAATGCATAAAGTCCCTATCAATCCACAAGTTTCCGTATATTTTAGTAATACATTTAAAAAGATTCTCTCCAACGGAAAGTAGAGGCAAATTGAATGATGTCATCGAATTTCCTCTAGAAGGATTGGATATGGACAATTTTGCAGGAGAAAATGTGGCTACTTGTTATAATCTATATGCACTTTTAAATCACAGTGGGACTACTAACAGAGGACATTATACAGCATACTGCAGACACCCGTATACTAGCGCGTGGCACAAATACAACGATTCACACGTGTCACCAATTTCATCAAAGTCGCTTGTGAGTGGAGAAGCATACGTCCTCTTTTATGTAAAGAATGGAACAAAATCGCGCCTTTAAGATAACCGAGAGAAAGTTTAACTTTTAGTTTCTTCAATTTTGTAATTTTTTTTTCAACTTCTCATTTTAGTACATGAATATATGAATATTAGTGAAAAAAAAATCTCTGCATCTACAAGCCAATGTTCACTAAGAATGATTACCGAAAAATTGTATTCCTCTGCCAATTTGGATACTGATTCAATTCTATTTCTGAAACATTGAATGTTAATGTGCATCAGTAGTAAACATTTATTTGAAGAGCTTTCAAGATTATCGAATTTATAGATTTGGTGCTTCTTGAGACAGACGAGGGTATAAAAAATAATTAGGCTTGCTCACTTGATGTTCATTTGATTCAGAAGCTAACGTTTCGGGTGTTTCTTTGGTTTCAATAAATGGTTGACTTGAATAAAGATGTGATGAAGAACTTGATGGTCCGCCGTCTTCGACAGAATTAGTTGTGAAGCCATTATTTATAAATTCTTCAGCATGGTATTCTGCTAGTTCAACTAAATTGAAATGTTTATGGATATGAGCAACAATTTCTCCACACATCTGCCATTTCTTGAAGTTATATCCATGCTTCCTATGATTCCACAAGCCCACAAAATTGTTACTCTCTATTATACTTCTTGGTCTGTTGATTCTGTACATATGCCTGATTAGTTCCAAGTTCCTATTATAAATAAACTGATCATTATTTCCTTTATCATATGTGAATGGTTCAGTCAGAAAGATTATCTCTCCTTTCGATAAGCCCCCCAGTATTTTATTGATCATCTGCTCATTATATTTATTTGGCCAAAATATTACTGAGTCATTGTCTTTGTTATTCTTTATATAGCTGAGAGCAGTTTTAACTAATTCATCATCTATTGCATTTGTCTTTATCATTGATTCTATGGTGAGTTCACCATTCGTCAAATTCAATATATTGCTGGCCATATTTTTTCCTTTCTGATCAGCGATGATTGTTATTCTCCTTTTCTTCACATTATAATTTTCAAGAGGGTGATTCCAGAGGTGAAATGCTCAGCATGCAATCTGTGCAAAGTTTACGTATATTTCTATATCCTGTGATTGGATCAATTTCGATGTCTATGATCTTGGAAGATGAAATTCTGAATACTGAGTGTTTTTGTTTTAGAATATTGAAGTTGAGGTTGGAACATCTTTCAATTCATGTATTTACTTGAATGAATTTGAATTATTTCATGATTATTTTCCATATTCGACAATAGTTAGGTACATAGCACCTCATACAAAAACATGTTATTATCTCCTTATCTAATCAAAAGTGTCACGAAATGTCACACTTCTTTGAGCCACCTTGTAGACTCCAAAATGATTTCCTTTAGCGAATCACATACAACGAAATACAGGAATTCCCGAAAAAATTAATGATTGGTTTTACCAGGACCGTGTCGTATCGGGTGCCCCACCCTGTATGTATATTTCTGTGATAGTCATCTTCTATTGACTATTGCGTGTATTTTCTATTTGCCTATTATTGTGAAATTTTCTTCATTTCTGTAAATCTTTGAATAGTGGCACGAATAAATTGTCAATTGTGATCGCTTCTACTTAGAAATATTCATAATTTCATCTAATGTACACAACCAACATAGATGTGACTTCATCACCCCGTATCAGTATCAGTATCAGTCCTCCAGAATTGCTAACGAAATCTTAAATATTGAACAAATATTATTTTTTGTGTAGAAAATGAAAGTTATTCAACCTAACCTGGAAATTTTTCAGAATGTCGAAGGCAAAAATCCCCCAAAAATTTTAGGTTAGAAATTTTGATTATGGTGAATGAAAATTATTGTTATTACTATAGTTATTATACCGGTGGCCTTCAGAACTCGTCTGAAATAAATGATTCATGGAAATTCAAAATTTTTGTATTTTCGACTAGAATTTATTTGTGGATACCAATTTGCAGCTCTCGTATTTCCCCCAAATGCTTGAGGTCATGAATGCTTTATAAACCGCGCAGCTCCACTGGACAATTTCGTGTAAATTGTGTGTATTTTGCTCTCTGCTTTGACCCTTCAAATTTTAATTTCGTTGAATTTATTTGTAGAAAGATCCCGTTAGGTGCATGAAAACTCATTAATTCTTGATTCGATAGCACTCTGTTACTCGCCCGGATGTTCAAAGCTATACAATGTAAAAATAATGCATTTATGTAGGAATGGTGACAAATTTCGGATAATGGATAACTGGAAAGATATGGTCTGTTCCTGGAACTGAAAATCAAATTGATGACTATAAACCTTATTTCACTGGTTATCGATACCTGCGTTTAGTATTCATAGCTCTAGATTACTATTGATTATCAGAAAATTTCATTTGAGGAGTTTTGTTCATGAAAGATAATCAATGAAGCTATATTGTAAATAATATCGAAGCTCAATTGTGTGGGAGTAGTTTCTACATATTTAACAATTCCTAGTTACCCAAAGTTTTCTACTTTGGGTAACAGATGGTGAATATCAGTGGATGTTTTTAAAATATCGCCAAAAGTAGAATTGTTGAATTTCGCTTTTGACGCCTCCATTTCGAATGGTATAAAAAAAGATAGAAGAACTTTCAATACTGTTCCATTTTTGTTATCTGATATACATCTATTTGCAATGTGACGTTTCGTTGATTAGATTTCATCATCAACTCTACTTTTCTAAATACAAACCTTTTGTTTTTCTCCTTGACTTTTGTAGTCACTGTAATAACGAATTCATTACAATGTATTACAATTCATGTGTTTTCTGCTATACAAAGCTTAACAAAAACTCCACGAATCGGGAAAATGTTTCTTACACCAAGTAACAAACAGAATTAAGGTATTGTTAAAATACTGTCAAATATAGGAAATAAACATGAAATAATTCAGATTCATTTAAGTAAATATATGAATTGAAAGATGTTCCAACCTCACTTCAATATTTTAACACAAGAACACTCAGTATTCAGAATTCCATCTTTTAATATTTCAAGTTCATAGACATTGAAATTGATCCGATCACAGGATATGGAATATAAAACAATCTCCAAATACGCAAACTTGGCACAGATTGCATGCTGTGCATTTTACCTTAGTACAGTGACCGGATCAAAGTCGCAATGTCAGCGTATAATTCTTTATAAATATTGAGGGAGGTCAAGATCATTGACAGTTAACAGTCAACAGACAGTATTCAGTATTCATTTGAGTATCGATGAATCATCAGCAATGCAGCACATCTCCTTCTCTTCGATCCTGCTGGGTGGCAGTATAATGTAAGTTTTTGATTGTTTTAATGTATTATTTTTATTAACATTTGAGTGAGTTTATTTTTTTCTGTTTCTTCACAATAAATATACAATTAAGTTTCAAATGAGTTCTTTCATCATTTTGGATGAATGAATGAATGGGTGAAACAGCAAATAAAAATCCTCTCGTAAATAGCCAAGCGAGAACTGAGTTGCGACACAGTCTGCCTTTTCATTTCGTGTGTATAGTCTACCTATATAAATGATTCTTCTGCAATACATAATCATCAATTCTCACCTTTTCAATATATCTATATGCTTCTTTTATTTCTCATAATATTACAAACTTCACTGTTTGTAGATCATCAGTCTGAGATGCTATTTCCTATTACTTTCCATATAAAATAAAAATAAAACCATGTGGTGACATTGAATTGCTTGTACTTTTTCTGGCAAAGGGTGTGTCAATAATGCATTCATTATTATTATGTTCCATTTCTTATGTAATTACTGCTTATTTTTCCTTAAATAATTGTATGTAAAATTGTATTTCAAAAAACTGATTGCAACTGAAAAAATATTTTGTATCTGCATTTTTATTTAATTAATGTTCTCTAATTATTATACCCCAATTATTCTGGATTCTTTTTAATTTGAGTCAGAATATTCATTCATAAAACAATTCAGATTTCTGAAATTTTTTCGTATAACACATACTTAACTAGATGAATTAATTTTTGTTTAATATTATATGTACTCTGGACATTATTAACTGAACATTTTCATGAAGGATTACATGCATTTACAGAGTATAGTTTAACAAATTTCATTTCGTTTTAGGCGTGGCGCTTAAGATTATGCAAAAAATAGTGAACAATAGTATTTGAGGAAAAAACTTTTTGTGAAAGAGAGGTAAGTATGCTTGAAGTGTAACACTGCCATGTAAAACATGTTTTAATAAAATTTTTGAAGACCATCATCTTTTACTACCTCTTGATATCAGTCTCGCAATCACTATTTATAGCAAATGAATTATTGAGTTTCAAACTCAAAGGAAAGAGTTTTCCAAAATTTACTGAAAATAGTGAATCTGAGGAAACTTTCAATATTTTACATTGCACTGTATCAAAAAAAAACGTCATAAACCAAGGGTTTATGTTCATATTTATACTGTATGTCAAAAATGAGGATTTTTTCATGTTGGCGATCATGATGGCGTTCCTTATCTCAACAGTTTTCAAAAAGTTAATAAAACTCAAAAATGGACCTTTTTCTTGTGTCAATATTCTTATTGAATACATTAAATATATTGATTACTTAATGAGCTGACGTTGATGACTACTAGGATTTTTTTTTTCGAGTCATTACCAATAAAATGTTGAAGGATGATTGGGAACAAGGAATATCTTATGAATTCAACTAATTGATACTATGATACACATTCCCAAGCTGATGAAACAGATATTGGTAGGTGTATCATTTATTTTTCAAAAAGTCAGATACGTATGCAAAATTTCGAAATCATGTAATGGGTAATCGTACGGAGCTGGATGAACAGGTATTCCATACGTTTAGTCAATCTCAACAGTACAGTTCCAAGCTGATGAAACAGATATTGGAAAATGTACCGCTCATACTTTCGAAATTTACAGACAAGATATGAAAAAATTTGTCAAATTATTCTATTGGCAATCATAAGAAGCTGAATGAACAGATATTCTTTACGATTGCTCAACTTCAGTAATACTTTTCTTTCTAAGCTGATGAACAGTTATTAGAAAGTGTATCACTCATAATTTGAGAAGGGAAACATGAAAATTTGACTGAAATAATAGGTTGTATTTGGATCAAAAAAAAAAAAATGAAGCACAAAACCAACTAATGATTGATCAAAAACAAACCATTCATTTGAAATATATTAAAAATAAGGAAAAACTGTAATTTTCACTGGTTGAAACAGCTATTAAATTCTCTCATTATTGGAAAACAAAAGAAAAATACACTTTTCAGCTAATTACCACAAAATATTATTAATACTTGAACAATTCAACTTTTTGTATTAGAAAATTAGTTTCACGGGCCCATTATGGAGAATGAAGCCCCCGAGAACGAGAGAGGCGCCTCCACCACGTGTCGCAACTCAGTTCTCGCTTGGCTATTAACGAGAGGATTTTTATTTGCTGTTTCACCCATGCATTCATTCATTCATCCCAAATAATGAAAGAACTCATTTGAAACTTAATTAAATTTTTATTGTAAAAGAAACGGAAAAAATACTTCAAATAAACTCAAACTCAAATGTTAATAAGAAAATAATACATTAAAACAATCAAAAACTTACATTATACTGCCACCCAGCAGGATCGAAGAGAAGGAGATGTGCTGCATTGCTGATGATTAATCGATACTTAAATGAATACTGAATACTGTCTGTTGACTGTTAACTGTCAATGATCTTGACCTTCCTCAATATTTATAAAGAAATATACGCTGACATTGCGACTTTGATCCGGTCACTGTACTATGGTAAAATGCACAGCATGCAATCTGTGCCAAGTTTGCGAATTTGGAGATTGTTTTATATTCCATATCCTGTGATCGGATCAATTTCGATGTCTATGAACTTGAAATATTAAAAGATGGAATTCTGAATACTGAGTATTCTTGTGTTAAAATATTGAAGTGAGGTTGGAACATCTTTCAATTCATATATTTACTTAAATGAATCTGAATTATTTCATGTTTATTTCCTATATTTGACAATACTCCTGTCCATCTACGTAAATCACAATATCTATATTTGAATGTTCAAATATCCATCCATTGTTCCTTAAACACATATTCGCTTTTGCAATAGTAATTTTATAACAATTTTCGGCATTTGTGGAGCTATAACCATGCATGAACTCCTTATTGTTTCTTTCACTTCGTCAAAATTACCAGAAGTTGAGTTAAATACTTCGTCTCACAATGGAAAGTCCAGAAAGGTCAAATCACATCAAATTACAATTTGATAAACAGTATTAATAAATGCCTGGAAGTTACCGGAAGTGTCTTCCAATATATTTTGAAATAGTTTTTATATATTATGTGAAAAGGCAATGCCATAATATATCTTAATTTTCGGATTTGAACTGAACATTTTTTTATTCATTATTAATTTATTTGATATCCTGTATTCAATATGAGGACAAATCAATAGCTCTGATTAACTTCCTGTTACTTTTCGAGATGAAGGTTTCGTAACCTGTAGATTTCTGTTTGAAATGTGCACGCTTTATTTTCTCAAGAAAAACTATATTATATATAGGAAATAGTTTTTTGAAATGAGTTTCACAATTTCAACAGTTCTGTAATAGAGGGTGTTTCATTTGAAAAACCTGTCGTCGATTCCGAATACCATGTTTTCTATCATCTATCATTTTCGGTATAGGGTGTATTATATAGTATGTTATGAGGAAATTGGTAGCAACTTGCTGAAAAAACGCCATTATTTTCAGCAATTCAATTTAATTGAATGTAGAAGCTCAACATAACATCTACCCATCTATAAAGATAAGAATTATGAATTAATCAAATTCCAATTTCATAATTAGGTACACTCTTTCTTCCATTTGAAGTTATTCTATTTTTAGCATTGCGGTAACATGTGAAAATCATGAGCTCTACCGGAAAATTACGAGTATTTATTACTCTTCCCGTCACGAAGACAGAAAACTATGCACATCTGAAGTAGTGGAATGAGTATTTCTACAAAAAATATAAACATTGTAGACCGTCAAGCTATTTATCTTTTTTTCAATACAGTAATGGTAAGGCATATAAAGAACGACTTGGTATCCATAAATTTGTAAAATTGAATAAAAAAATTGAAAATTTTCTAAATCACCTAACCCACAAAAATTTACTGGGAATTGTTCAACAATAGCTGAAAGTTATATTGTTGAAGTTGAATAGTTGCAAAAACAAATGCTTCAGAAAATTTTTTTTCAGATTCCAAAATAACAAAAAACCGTCGGAGGTAGCAATACTTCACAAATAAATAAAAATAATCATAGTACTTCTGTGATTACAGACGGCAAAATGGATTATCAAGGCACTGAAATAACATTACTTCAAATATTCACAACAATCATTATTATTACAGAATTAGATCTACTCATTTTCGTCATGGTCCAAGTAATGTTCGTTATGGTATATGTTATTTTTATTGTGGTAAATGTTACGTTCTGTGTTTTGACTTTCTTTTTATATCTATCTGTTTTCGATCATATTCTTCACAAAAATAAATTTTCTGTAACTTTGTTATTTCATCAATTTTTTTCAAATTGAATTATTATTCAACGCAATGTTTTTCATCAGCCTGAGAATAAAAAATGATTATACATTAATTAAAGAGCAATATTTTCCAATCCCTGATCAATCTTTTTGAAGCTATATATTCATATCAACAACATAGCCGCTTACTTCATAATGGAGATTAATAACTAGGTACGACGAGAGGTTTGATCGCATTGCGACGCTTATCATCATAGTAGCAAAATGGCCGTGTATTAAAGCGCAAGAAGAATAATGATTATTTTTCAAGGCACAGAAAATTTTAATGTTAAGTTAAGTTAAGTTAAGTAGTTTTAATAGTCGAAGATGCCAAAAATACATACTAGGAACATAAATTCTACATTCTATTCTATCTCAGTATCTATCTCTTCCTATTCATAAGGGGCGCAATAGTATATATCTCTACATTTTTAAAATTGTCATATTCCGTTCCATTTATGAAAAAAACTAATTATTACAGTTTATTGTATGATTTTCACTATAAAGGGTTTTACAAAAACCGCGACACGTGTTTCGCTATAAAATAGCTTCCTCAAGCTTGATGAATCGGTTTTTGTAAAACCCTTCATAGTGAAAATCATACAATAAACTGTATTAACTAGTTTTTTGATATGGATGTTCATCAAGTAAAGGCCAGTTCTATTCAACTATTCATTTATGGAAATCATTTAGGTGAACAGCAGAACGGAAGTGTAATTATAACATCAGTGATGTAGACCATTTCAAAAATGCTTGTTCAGCCAGATTGTCGAGATCCCTTCTGTCATCCCTCATATTGACGTGTTCACTCAAAGCGCAAGAATTAACGTTACGTCTGCAATCGCTATTGTGTGAAGTTATGCGACCACTACGAGAACGATACATAGAAGTCTGTCCTATATATGTTTTGGAACAATCCATACTCGAAATTTTGTACATTGTGTGTGATTTTTGTTGAGTTTTAAGTTATAGTTCTAGAATACAATAATCAATTTTCGTATGAATTCTTGAACATAGGGTAATAATTTATAAATGAATGACAGTCATAGATTCCCACATTATTTGTACCAAGATGGGGTAGTAGAAAGCCAAAAACTTTCTTTCCCATAGATTATCAAGTTCATTCTGGAAGGTTCGAAAAACTGATCATTCACAAAAATGGAGTCTATTTATTGTTGAGAGAAGGATTCTGAATAAGAATTTTACAAAAATTAGACAAGCTTTTGTTCTGTGAACTGGAATGACTGATTTTGAAAATTATGTTTTTTGAAAGTTTTGTCGAATTTATCTTCATTTCATTGGAATGTTTAAAATAATAATTGATAAATCTTTCACTAGATGTATGTTTTGTATACCATTCTGTGATTAGGGCTATTTTGTTTCGATCTTATAAATTCCATGTCTTGAAAGGACGAGATTTATTTGTTTTTATTTCGACGGGGAACTCACTCTATCGAGATAATTGAATACATTTAAAGCTCCTTCTTTACCATCCGAAGATATTGTTAAAATCAAATCATCTTAATTGAACATTTTGGAATGCTTTCATCAAGAAGCTCATCTGAAACATATTATTATTCTGGATGTTCCCTTAGATATTTTAAGGTTGAATTATACTATTCTGTCAGATAATGTTTGTTATCATTATTTTTGTGGAGAAAATTGGTGATTACATTCGTTATTTGAGTTCTACATAGATATATTTGAATATTTTTCAAATTTTCCATTATATATGTTCCAAATCTGCTAATAATGCGAAATCTGCGAAATGGTAGTGTTGCGTATATTTAGAGAAACAACAAATTTGGAAGCAAGTGACAAAAAGTTTTGGATATCATTGGGAAAATTGACATCAGTTAAGATTTCGAACCAATTTTTCTGGAAACATTATTCCACTTGATAGATCATATTTCAATGCATCGAGTTCCTGAATATTTCTGTTTTTTATATGGAGGAAATGGCAATTATGATATATATTCGATCTACGTTCGAATATAAAAGAGGACATCGGACATCAAATCAATATTTTTCAATTCGATGTAGATAAAGAAAATTCTGTATCAAGAATTTCAAATAACTTTGTGTGATATCTCTAAACTCTAAACCACAGAACAAATATATATATATATATATATATATATATATATATATATATATATATATATATATATATATATATATATATATATATATATATATATATATATATATATACCAGGTCTCCCACATTTTATGTGACAGGCAATATCTGGTTTGTTGAAGGAGATACACAAAAATGTTTCATACAAAAGTTTTAGGAGTTCATGAGAGCTATATTTTGATATAATTTTTAAATATACAGGGTGTTTGGTGTAGGTGACCTAGAAATAAGTCATAAAAATTGTTCAAAGTGATGCCCATTAGATATTATACAGGCTTCGAAACGTCGAATCACTTCTCTCGTACAAGTCGCTCTTATAATATCAGGCGTTATATCACTATAAGCTACTTGATGAAATTGTGCAATTCACCCTCAAGTTAGTCACATTCTCAAGAATTTCAATATTATATTCAACTGATATCGATATCGTATCGTAGAGGTGAGAATAATGGTTTGTATTCAGTAGTAGTCTAGTTCAATTTAATAAAAGATATAGACTGGATTCGTGTACGAGTAAATAAGTTTTTTTGAAACTTTATGTTTAAGGAAAAGTGCAATAACTCAACAACGCCGTAACCGAATTTCAAAAACCAAACATGAAATGATATCAGAATTTAACGTAGCATCTGAATATGTAATGATATACAGGGCGTTCTATTTCAAAAAATGGAATTTTGGTCTGTAGCACCTACACCAAACACCCTGTATATTTAAAAAATAAATCAAATCATCTCAAAGAACGATTCGTTCAGCCAGTTCCAACTCCCTACACTGTAGATCGGATATCATCCAACGCCCTTCGTGGTATTAGTCAGGGGAGTAGTTGTTTTCTGATAGGTGTCAATCCATCAACCTACAGTGTAGGGCCTGGTCACAGTTTGTCTTCAGCCGAGGAACGTCTGTCCGGTACTAATGTTTCCCAAAAGGTCGAAACAGCTATCTACTGAAGGATCTTGAATTGAAATCACATTGTGGATGTTCGTGAAAATACTCATCTTTTAATATTTTCATGAAATAATTTTCCAGCAGTCTGACTGTATTAACCTTTCCTGATTTTATATGAGTGAATGAACTCATTTAATGGCTTTACAAAAATTGTTCACGATCGTCAAAGATATAATCAGAAAATACTCAAGAGAAATGAATATTACGTTTCTAATGCTTTTGATACATCCGCAGAAATACAGAATTCTGTTATTTGGGAAAATACGCACTTCCTTCAGCTGAAAGAAGTAGATCTGATGAGACATATGAGAATAATACGTAAGTACTATAGAAGGGGTTGTTTGCTTTGCTTATGTTTAGTGACATTAGAGGCGAGGGCTTCTAGATAGTCATTACGTCAGCAGTAGATATTTACTTTTTTACACATATGTGTAAAAAATACATATAACAACTTTTACTTCAGCATGAGAGCTTTGCCTACTTTTGTTGTCAAAGGGTTAGGATAGGGTAAATAATTGTAATAAATATGCCTACGTAATACTTGAACAGCCCTACATACAATGTATACCTGACCTGAAAATTATAAGCAATATTGATATATCGGATGTACTACACCTTTCCAAAAGCATTCCCATCAATTAGTCTCACATCGTTCTTTTTAAAAACAATGGAGAGGCTATGTGAGCGGTACATAAGAGATGAAGTAATAGTTCACAACCCACTTCATCCAAGTATCATGCATATACTCCGAGGTCTACTGATTCATCATGTGCTTAGCAGAATCAAATAAAAAAAAATCAAATCAAAATTTATTCAATTCAGATTAATATAAAATATAAACCATTAAAACTTATTTTACAGAACTATAAATTATATCTATGAAAAAATGTGGCTATCTAAGCCAAGCTTATGATACAGCCACGAATCCAATACATTTACAAACTGAGATAAACCTACTTATTAGTTCTGGGAAGTCCTATAAGGACTACCAAAATGATGAGCAGTCTTTCAGCATGATAAGTGCATCAAAGAAGATACAGGAACAACAGCTTGTGACAATGTATTGAGTGATTGCAGTATGGTGAATAAGTCAACTATCCAGTATTGTTTCCAATCAGTAGTAGTTGTGATTAATAAATGTTTTCAATTCCATTTTCAATTAAGTATAACTTCTGATACATTTTAGTGACGGCGGTGAAAAATTGTAGAGTTTTGGTCCAATGTATTTAATAAATTTTTGGTTGTGAATGAGTCGACATCGTGGAACCTTTGCAATCTGAGAAGTGTGTGAACGAGTATTATATATTATATTCTGAACAAATGTACCTGTGACACTGGCTGTCCATAATATACAACGGAAAGTATACAGTTTTCTTACACTATATATTCTACCCTTTTCATATAATGCTTGAGTATTATAGCATTTTTATTCTTTCTGAACATAATTTTTATGAGTGAGTTTTGGATCATTACTAAATTACGTAAGGAAGATTTGAATATTCCTTTCCATATTATCAGACAATACCGTAAAATTAACTCGGCCAGGGCATCATATACAGTAAGCAACATTTTTCTACTGACTATATTTGTGGGTTGATAAAATTTGTAAGTGAGCTCACGTAATCTTTTCACCGTATAGTCAATATGATCATTCCAACGAAGGCACCGATCCACTAGAACCGGAAGTATTTTATTGTATCAGTTTTTTCTATGGACAAGTGCAAGTGAGTCTATCGTTTTGGCAAATAAGTTAATGAATTTTAATCTCTGAAAAAGTGGGCTCATCCTTCTTTGTTGAGGAGAATGCAATAAATTTAGTTTTCTTGACCTTGATGTTCAATAAATTAGTACTTAGCCAGTGGAAAATTATAATTATACCTACCTCCGCCTTTCTGTGAGCTTTTTTCCATGTGTTCCTGACAAAAGTTAATGCTGTATCATCCGCAAAACAAGTTATATTACCTTCGAAGTCCCTCACTGAAAAAAAATTATTTATGTATATTAGAAATAAGATAGGGCCAAGCACCGTTCCTTGAGGTACGCCCCTAGTTATTAATAGAGGTTCACCAATTAAATCATTCATTTCAACTCTCTGAATCCTATTAGACAAATAATCCTCAAAGATGTTCAATGCTACTCCTCTTATACCCGAATCATGTAAACGCTGAAGAAGTATATTGTGATCCACCGTATCAAAGGCCTTAGCTAAATCTGAAAAAACAGTAATAGTTTTGTCTTGATTTTGAAAAGAATTTTAATTAAATTACCTACTTTGAAGATAGCTCTTTCAGTGGACCTGTTTTCTCTGAAACCAAATTGATATAGAGAAAAAAATTATTATTTTGTATGAAATGCACCACTCTTTTTTATACATTTTTCCAAAATTTTTGCAAAATTGTTTGTGAGTGTTATAGGTCTATAATTAGTAACAAGTTTTTTATCCCCAGACTTAGAAATTGGTACCGTAATTGATTCTTTGAAGGAGGCTGGTATTTCTTCTACTACGAGGATTAAATTCAATATATGACAGAGGGGTATAGCAAAGTAAATATGATACTTCTCAATGATATGAATCGATAGATCATTGGATAACGAAGAATCCACCCTGGGTATATTTATAGATATCGAGGAAACGTTTGATAAAAAAAACTTTTCAACAATTACCCAGCAACCACACTCCAGGAATGTACCCCTGGCAGTAGTAGAATGAATACTCAAGATGCTCTCTAGCAGATCAATAAGTATCCATGTAGAAAGACATCACAATGAAAGGGCTGGTCATGAGGGGAGGTCGAAAGGGGGGGTCTTATCACCCCTTCTCTGGAATATAGGTCTGGATAACCTGATTAATCACCTCAACAATAATGGATTCTACACAATTGCATCTTGCAGACTGGCAAATTCGTGAACACACTGTGCGATAGAGCGCAGGATGTGCTCAAATTAATAAAAACATAGTGTAAGGAACACTCACTGTCGATCAATCCCAAGAAGTCTGAGATGGTCTTTTTCACCAGGAGAAAAAGTTTATTGGGCTTAAACCCTCCCGAAATCTTCAAAAGCAAACTAAACTTCTCTGAAAAAGTGAAATACCTTGATATTACCCTCGACAGGAAGCTAACATGGAACTCCCACATACAAAGTAGAGCATATGATCAATGTCGAAGGACAGTGGGACGCGCATGGGGTCTTTCACCTCGTGTGGTCACCTGGATCTACACTGCAATAATAAGACCTATGTTAATGTATGGATACATTGCATGGGGACCGAAAGTTCTACAAGCAACGGCCATACGAAAATTATATCAAATACAGCGACTGGCTTGTTTAGACATCACAGGAGCCATGAAAAAAACACCAACCGCGGCAATAGAATCAATTACTGGTCTGACCCCTTTGGATCTGTACGTTGTGGAGGTTGCATTACTGGCCATGTTACGATTGCGCCCGGCTGGTGTAAACCTCGAAGTAGGATTGGTTAATTGAGGCAGAGCCTATGACGAGAAGCGCCTACTGCGCAACATCTGACGCAGGCAACCAGTGATGCAATCGAACCCAGGTTTGTGTTTAATAAACCCTACAAAATGCAAATAGAACAGAACACAGAGTCAGATGCTACAAATGCAATACGCATATATACAGACGGCTCAAAAACCAAAGAAGACTCAGGATGTGCAGTGTACTCTAGATCACTAAGCCTAAGGATTAAGTGTGGAATGGAAAAAAATACCAGCGTGGTCCAAACAGAACTGGCTGGTATCTCAAATGCCACAAAAGAAATAACCAGGAAAGGAATTTCTGGCAAAAATATAACAATCGGCACTGATAGCAGACAAGCCCAATTAACCTTGAACAGACAACGTTTACCTCAGAGCTAGTACTAGAGTGTCACCAAGATTTTGCCAAAGCCTCGGTAGGTGGATTAAAGGGCAGAAGTGAAGGTAATCGCATTGCCGACTCGTTAGCCAAGGAAGCGGCTGGACCCAGTGGAACCCAGGTTCCACTGCTGAATCTGCCAGGATCATCCTAAGCGACCCTGGCAAGCTGGCGCCTAAGAAATATCTCTCGATGACCAGGAAAAATATGCGCTTAACAGTAGGATTTCTGACTGACCACTGTCAACTAAGAAAAAACCTCCACAATATGGGGCTAGTGGACACACCTCTATGTAGGATGGGTGAAAAGAAAAATGGAATTCTCAGGCATGTCCTATGCGAATGCCTGGAGTTATCGTCAATAAGAGAGTGTGTGTTCGGCGAGTCTTGGCCTACACCTGCCGATATAAAGGAGATGTCTCCCAGTGACCTGTCCACCTTCCTGGAAAGGACAGGATGAACGATGACCTAGGACAACTTCTTGGGATGATGTACAATGGAGCACATGTGGCCTGAGAGCTGTGGGCCTACACTCACCCTCCCCACTCTACAGATATAGACAAATCTCGGAATATCAAAGAAACTTGGGAATTTGTGTCTTTCCATGGATAATTTCATGGTAAGTGTTCAACCGATTCTGCTTCATTGATAGTCTAATCAACAAGTTTATAAACATGAAAAATAGAGATGAAGGTGCTGAGAATATGAGCGATAGCTCATTCTATTCGGAATCACCTCTAGAAAAAATTTTTTGAAGGATTTTGGTGCAGGTAAAAAATTACAATTGTTATTAATAAAATACCTAAGATGGAAAAAATGGTATTTAGTTTCTCATTAATAACTCAAAAATTATTAATATTTGAGCAATTTTGAAAAATCTTCATTAAAGAAGAGGCAATTTCCGATAAAAAAGTCCTGACTCCCGAAACACTATCTCCATTATTTATAATTTTAATTTGAAGTTGAAAATAGGGTTCCGCGCGACTGTCATGTAGGTTAGCTGTTTTTATAATTTTTTTCTGCTCCAGAAAAAAATATACCGTTGGTCAATATTTGTTTATAACAAATTGTTGAACTAATAAACATTTGAATTATAAATACTTTTTTTTGCCAAACTATTCAAAAATGTGAATTATGATTTTGAAAAGCAAAATTATTTTTTAACTAAATATTTAAACAATCGAAATATAACAAAAACGATTTTGAACAGTTAAAAATTCAAATTAGGAAAAAAATTTTTTTCTCAATCATAATTATCTCTAGACAACAAAATAACAAAAAAATTTTTTTTAAATATATTGAATTTCTCTATTTGTTTAAAACAATTTAATAAACAAATTACGTAACAAATTCATATCTTATGTTAATAACTGCCATTGTGCCAATGTGAAAACAGACAATTTTCAGATATTTCATTTTGCAATAGCTATAAAAAATCATAATTACCACATTAATAATTTTTTATGAACTTTTATCGCAGGATCGTATGAAGTAGGTATATATATATCAAAAGGGCTCCACGAAGTTTAAAATTCATAGGCCAATTATTTATACCTTTTATCCCATTATTTATGCCAACGGAGATTGGGAAAAAATTTGTTAATTGATAATTGAGTAACTTTTTCAAAAATGGTGAAAAATTTTTTTTCTAGGGGACTCGATTCATTCAAGTGTTAAGAAGATACAAGATTTCCTTTAGATTTTCAAAATGACATTTTATGTTATAAAAAAAATATTTTTTTTGATAAACTCTCTTTAGCGCGCGCATGCCGTAACAGCTGCGCGGAACCCTATTTTCAACGTCAAATTAAAAAGATAAATAACGGAGGTAGAGTTTCGGGTGTCGAAACTTTTTTATCGTAAATTTTCTCCTCTTCAACGTGCTTTTTTCAAAATTGCTTAAATATTAATATTTCTTGAGTTATAAACGAAAAGCTAAATACCATTTTTTTTATCTTATTTTGTTAATAACAATTGCAGTTTTTTACCTGCACCAAAATCCTCCAGAGACATTATTCTAGAGGTGATTCCGAATCGAATGAGTTATCGCTCATATTTTTAGGACCTTCGTCTCTATTTTTCATGTTTTTGAACTTGTCGATTACTTGTTAATATGTAAATACGCAGCAAACCAACGTTGTCAGTTATTTCGAGTTTCAACCCAATACACCTGGAACTACACTATTTGAAATTTCTTCAATCCACTCAACAGAATATTTATGTGATAAGAGATTTCCTTCTTATGAAGGAATCCAGTATAAATCGACATTTTTGTAACGGTACCACTTTTAAAATCAATCAACAATATTTTTCCAGTGGTTGTGCATCTCTGATAAGAAAACTGAAAAACAAAGTGTGAGAACTGAAGGTTGTGCATCTCTGATAAGAAAACTGAAAAAACAAGTGTGAGAACTGAAGTTTGTTAATCGTCATAGAAATTATGAACTACTCCTATTATCAGATTGGATTCCAGATGAATTCCAGATGAACGCTTGCCTTCTTCTGAGTTATCTTGTCTAATAACCTGTTATCGCACCCGTAATTTAGAGTTGTTCAGTGGCCTACTTCGATTATTATACTCTTTTTGAATTCCTTTCATAAGTTTCCAGCCGAGGTCTTTTCTTTCATGAAAGTTTCATTCCTCAATACGAAACCATCCTTGCTGAAAACAAGATCAGAATAATGGTGTACAATTTTCGGGTTTCCATTTGAATTCAGGGCATATTTTATTAATGAACTTTTCGTGTAACTTCGGGGAGAAACACTTAATTTGTAACACGTTTTTGTTGTATCAAGTTTCCAGTGTTTGAAAATTAATTCTGGAATAGAAAGAAAACACACGATAAGCTATGTTTTGTTCTCTGGTTTTCTGCATGACTTTGGCGATAATTTTTATTATCTAAAAGATTTTGCCGTCAGTGTTACTTTTTTGAAGTGATAAAGTCTCATTTTTGGATCTTTGTAATTAATGTATGAAAGGGTACCAGTGAGTTTCAATTATAAATAAATTCCTGAAGAGTTTCGGTGTTCATGGAATATTATGGTGGTTTATAGTTTTCAATTATTTACTTCAATGAAGTTGAAAGTAAACTAGTTTTAAATGAGTTCCTTTCATGAAATCACCACTATAATGCAGATGCTCTAGGACGGTGGTGACTCAAGTTATCCCTATTTAGAATCAAAAAATGTGAGGGGAGTTGGAAATATAGGGTCTTCCAATAGGAAATTCCTAAATTTGACAATTGATGAGTCATCTTGTTGAAACTTCATCTGTAAAATTAGTTGCCATTTATCCAGTTCGTTTTGCCAAATCACCATAAACGGATATAGCATTCAACAACACATGCAAATAACAAACTTGTTTTATCAAAATGGGTGCTCTGTCCGGGCAACGAAAGTAGCACGCGCACCGCCCATTTTATGGTCGCCCCAATCGACTTCCCTAAAGGAGGAACATTCGCAGTGTGGTGGATAAATTTAAGTTCGCTGATTCAGTAAACGATCGACAAACACCCATACGTCAACGAAACGCATTATCTGCCGATAATATTGGTGCTATCTTTAAGACCACAACTTGGCGATTTTTCGTCATGACTTGCACCTGCACTTGTACAAAATTCAACTGACTTAGGAAGTGATGGCCGCCCAGTGATGACCATAGACAACGACACTGAATGGCCTCTAAAGCAGTTGGCAACTGACCCTTATTTTGATTGAAGAATCATCTTCAGCGATGAGGCTCATTTGCAGATGAATGGGTACGTGAACAAACAAAATTATCAAATTTGAGACGATACCCATTCACGTGAGATCCAAGAGCGTCCAGTGCATTCCAAAAAAATCACTGTTTGGTATGGATTTTGAGCTGACAGCGTCATCAGTCCATATTTATTTGAGAATGACGTTGGCCAGGCCATAAATGTCAACAGCGAGCACTATAGGTCGATGATTACCAACTTATTTGGTCCTGGACACCAACGATATACCGGATAAACTATTGAATATTTGAGAAATGGAACAAATGCGATAAATTTATTAATAAAAGCACTCAGTCATAACAATCAGAGTACAAAAAAAATCAATTTCTTCAAAATTAGGATGGAAATTTGGCAATAGTTTTGGGTATGATTCGATGATTAAACTGAAAAACAGAAGTAATGCTAGGAATATATAATATCTTATAAAAAAATTGTAATGATTAGAGGATTTCAAAGTTGGATTATTACCGATCTTTGCTATCCATTATTTATTTTATCTCTCAGGTATGTCAAACATAACTTCTGAGGCTAGACAAGGATGATCATGAAGTTTTTTCAAACAACATTCAATACTCCAAAACACCCGATCTTAATTTTTTTGAGGTTGAGAAGAACGAGGTCGAAAACAAAACTATAGTCTACTCCAATCGCATGATATCGTGAGGTACCCCAGACCATCACAAGCCCCTAATGATCGATCTATCTCTTTCTTCCCAGGTAACCTGTTTTGCATTATACTTCGGAAGATATCGAATCTACAGGGGTTTCAAATTCGATCCTCAACATTGGGATCTCGGAAACTAGGAGAGATACGAAGATGGTTAATCTGGGGCAAAGTTGCGCATTTATCTAAATTACCGTTGCCGTTGAAAAAGTTCAGAAATTCCGAGTGTATCCGAAGATATCCGGAAAAAACAGAAACTTCGGAAAATGCTTTTTATTTTTTTTCTGTCTTTATACTTCGAAGGATTCGAAAATAAATTGCACTTCTACATTGCCACTTTTTCATGCCACATAATAGTGTTTTCATATTTGATATTCTACGTTTCGTCTTCCGGCTACCATCATCACCTTTTTTTTTGTCAAGGGCGCTACATTGGATTCTTTCTGTTTCGAATAGAAACCGATTTTACCTTTCCAATGATGTATCATAAGTTATCATTTCTTTTTGAAATATTGAAGATATGGAAAAAATTAATTCTAATCATAATAGGCTTTGAATTTGCGATTCTGAATTTGATTTTCTATTTGCTACACTCAATGATATTGTGTCATTGGAGTTTTGACAAAAAATGACTTTCACGGATGAAAAAATGAGATGTCATACAAATTTGTCACAAATACGATAGAAACAGTGTTAAGACACCGGAAATGTATTTAAACTTTCATCCCGAAAGACGACAACAACATCGAACTATATTCAAGATATTGGATCAAAATATCACCGAGTTTGGTTCGTTTCAAAAGCTAATGAAAAAATACGGAAACAAAATCAGCAATCAAAATTTTTTAAATGAGGTGTGTATGAGGTGAATTAGATATTGTGTCCTTTTCAATGAAAATAGAACTTTAAACAAATAACAATAATTAAATGAAATATAAAGACAAAAGTAAATCACAGCAAAGGCTCAAAATGCTGGCCTTGTTCATGATAAGATAACTGTGCGCTTCTTTGGATATCATTTACTACACGATCAATTTCCTTCCTCCTCAATCTTCTGAACTCTCTGAACAATGCTGTGTTGAAGGTCCTCAATATTTTGATATTCCCTCTGACCATGAACTCTATTTATCAGTGTACCCCATAAGAATGTATTCATAACATTCACGTCTGGAGACCTTGCTGCCACTTCACCGGTCCATTATTCCTTATCCATTCATCAACACACCTTTCAGTCAGGCAATTAGATACTCGTCTGGTAGTATACGGTGGAGCACCATCATGTTGAAACTAGATGTTGTCATAGTTAGCCAAAGGTACATCATCGAAATAGTCTTCGAAAATCGACATCAAAAACTGGTGATAGGTTTCTCCATTCAGAACTCCGTCAAATAAATGACGACTCAAAATTATTTCTTTGTAAAGTCCTGTCCACACGTTAATACTAAATCGCACTTGAGGTGTCGAATTTCTCGGAACTGCCTGGGGTTGTTTATGCTCCAAATGAGTTCGTTATTTCGATTGAATATCCCACAATTCGTAAAAGTGTTTTCATCTGTCTAAATTACATTTTCCAGGAAAACAGGAAAATCAGGTCTTCTTATTAGCCAATTGAAAAATTTGTATCGCCTCTCGGGAACACCTGGATATAATTTTTGAGATATGTTTATTTTCTAACATTTTAAACCACTATTTTTAAGATGTCTTCAAGCGCACCTGTATGACAAATGTTCATTTCAGAAGAAATTTGACGAGTAGATTTCCCCGGATACATGTCTGCAGATTATTAATTTTTATTGAAAAGAACACAATGTCTAACTCACCTCATACATCCCTCATTCATAAAATTTTCTTTAGTTTCCTGGTCCATTCTGTCTACGTATTTGTTCCTCGGCTTTTCAAATGAATCAAACTCGGTGAGATTTTGATCCAATAACTTGAACATAGTTCGATGTGGTTGTAGTCTTTCGGGACAAAAGTTTAAATACATTTCCGATGTCTTAACAATGTTTCTATCGTATTTGTAATAAATTTGTATGATATCTTTTTTTTTCATCAGTGAAACTAATTTTTCGACAAAAATACCATGACAAAATGTCATTGAGTGTAACTGAAGTTTCTGTTTTTTTCGGATATCTCCGGATATACTGGGAAATTCAGAACTTTCTCAACGGCATATTGATAGTCAGGTAAAAGCGCACCGATTCAACCGTCTTCGTATCTCTCATAGTTTCCGTGATGGCAATGGTTAGGATCGAGTTTGAAACACCCTGTATTGTGAGAAGTAAGAAATGCCAAATTTGTCAAAACTATTTTATTCTCATTCTGATGCTGAAGAAACTATACTATAATTCCAAAATAGTACGCACTAAATCCTCAGAAATGACTGACGTTCATGTCTCTGTCTCTTGTAGTGGCGTACGGAATAAATGATGATAAAATATATAGAATATTTTCGTTTTATTGCAATAATATTTTCGAGAATTCAGTGCCTTCTATCATGGAATTGTACTATAATAAGCCTTTTCGAACATCAAATTTAAACTATATTCTTGAGTTTTCAGCTTTTTGTGAGAATAATATCTTCAAAATATGAAGAGGAAACAAATATTGGCCCAAGACACCCTAATAAAATGGTTTTTATGATCATTGAAGGCTTTGGTGGATTTCATTATTGGTACATGAAATGGACCACGTAGTCAGTAGTTTCCAGTATTCACAGTGCTTTGTCCATGATTTTTTTGCATTGGTTAATATCCAATCCAGTCAAGAACTTTTTTTTTGTCTCATATCCTGGACTCGGACATAACATAAATAGCTCAGGATGCATCAAAGTAGACGTTAGTCATTTCTACAACCTCAAGTATCCTACTGAAAATACAATGTGAGGCTGCCTTATGTTGATGACATGTTGTTGATGAATTTATGTTTATCAAAAGTGGTTGACAATGTTTCAAGGTGAATTTTACTAGTCCGGGCTTCCATTATCTGAAATGATTCTAATATGGTTCGAAATCTATTGAAGAACAAATATAAATTAAAATGAATAGCTAAAATAACAATTATGTACAAGCAATGAAAAGTGAAATGAAAATACAATAATAATAATAATGATAATAATAATAATGTTTATTCACCAAATATGGATAGAAAGGTATACACAATTCTCAAATATGAATAAGAGTAAATAAACAACCGTACCACGAAAGGAGCATCGCCGAAGGGGTGTTCCTTGTATGTGATATAGCTATATCAGTAAATGATAAAAACTTAGTACACATGAGATAAGTTGAAATTCATCATAAGAAGTAATATGAAAATCAAGGTTTCAAAATTACTGAAATGAGTCTGAATTATAAAATAGTGCTTACGATCGGGGTAATATTTACAGTAGTTCAGCGACAATAGTTACTGACGGTTGAATGCAAAATGCATTATGTATGTGATAAAACGACCAATGTATAGAAAACAGTGTTAACTAGTATGAAATGAGATGAAATACTACAGAATGATAAGAACAATAGGTTAGGTAACGTTATTATGTTACAATAAAATAAATGAAAATAATCAAGATATATGCTAAAAATGTTAGCGACTGGAGAAATGTACAGTAGAATGGAATAACGGGGTCTCTCAGTCAAAAAATCAAAAATCAGAAACTCTGCTTTACTTTGCCAAGCTTTCGCTTCTAGTGGGAAGCTTCTTCAGGGCCTATAATTTATTGAGTTGTGGGTTTTTTTGCCAATGAAGAAAATTACAAATCATACTTACAGTAAAAATGAATAAAAAACAATTAATTGAACATATAAATCGACGAAAAAAGTTAAACATTAATGGAGTTTTTTGGTTTGACAAATGTCATACCTTCACATAAATGTCATTTTTCAATGGGCATGATGGTTTGATAATCTTTGACTCTAAAGCGAAAGTTGATTGATACAATTTTCATTATTATCAATATGAGTTTTGGTATAGTTCCAGCAATCGCTTGGACCTGGAATCGCTTGAACCTGGGGATGATGAGTTATGGCGAGTCATATACTGCTGAGATTATCAATGTCAGTTCTCTTATTCATTCAATTAGAAGACTCATTAATTTCAACCATTTCAAGAAAAAGGCGTTTGGAAATATTTTTTTCTGTATGTAAAACTGTGATATTAGAGTAATTTGGTTTATGTCCTGTTTCTATAGAATGTTGCGCTAATGCACATGATTTCTTATTAAGCTTTATATCACTTTTATGTGAAGTTATTATATCTTTAAGAATTCTAGATGTTGTTCCAATATAATCCAATTTACAATTGTTACAAGGAATGTTATAAATCACTTTTGACTTTTTGGTAGCATCCGTCTTATCTTTTAATTTGGTATTCAAATTCTTTATAGTTTTAATATTTTTGTGGCATATTTTGATATTTTCATAATGAACAAAATATATATGTATATATATATATATATATATATATATATATATATATATATATATATATATAATATATATATATATATATATATATTATATATATATATATATATATATATTATATATAAATATATTATATATTTTGATATCAATATATGTCACGAAAAGGATTTAAAGCTTTATAACTCCTATTTAATCATATGGGAGCGTTTTCGACAGCTGTTCGTGCTATCATCATCAAGGCTTTACTCAAACTGAACCTCTTGTTTGTCCTTTTATGCAATCCGAACGCCTTAGTGCAGGTACTTTAGGTATTTCAGGTAACTTTGCCTGTATTTGGTTCACATCAGGTAATATTCTTTGAGTTGGATCTTCTCTAGGTTTACTGTTTCTAGAAGTGTGTATTGTTTTGTGTAATATATTGAATGTTAGGCCTTGTGTTTTGATTTGTATTTGTTCCTCGATAAGTGGAATATTACTGTTCAATTTATGGATGTTTAAGTTTTCCCAAATGTCCATAATGTTCCTTATTGACTTGTGTTGTCTTGTGTTTTGATTCGTATTTGTTCCACGATAAGTGGTATATTACTGTTCAATTTATGGATGTTTAAGTTTTCCCAGATGTCCATAATGTTTCCCTTATTGACTTGTTTTATGAGTTTGATGTTCTCTGGTGAGGGAAATTATGTTCTTGTATGGCTTGTGTTACGAGGTTGAATTTATATATTATTGGGTTTATGTATGCCTTTTTGTGTTCGTCGTACCTTTGGATAAGCAACAAATAGAATTTGTTGCAGTCCGAACATTGTATGCTGTATACCCTTTTTAGGTTTTTCGTCTTTTTTTTTCATAGCTGTTTATTTTTATGTGTTATTTTTGTATTTGGCTTGTATGTGATGTTGATGTTCCGGGTTTGAAGATGTTTGTTAGTCTTTTGGTTTAGTGACCTACATACGTAAATGCTGTCCATCGTTGGAGAGAAATCGCCTCAGACGAGTTTATCAGCGGACTCTCTATCATGGAAAAAAGACTGCAGCTAGCAGGATGGCCAACCAAGTTAAACTGGCCATCACTGACTATAGAAACGGGAGGTTAAGCGAGTGTTTGGAATCGCTTGAACCTGGGGATGATGAGCTATGGCGAGTCATCCGCAGGCTCGAGAAGAGGAAAACAGCTTCCTCCCCTCTTCACGTACAGGGCGGCATCTGTTACACCCCCGCCGAGAAGGCGTTGGCTTTTGCAGACACAATGGAAAGTCAGTTTCAACTTAATGTTGATCCGGATGATGATAGTGACCTTGATATCCGGCTGGGGGTTCGGCGCATCCTTAGGGAAGATGACGACGACGTGATCCGACCAGTTTCAAAGAAAGATCTGAGGGGGTATATTAGGCCCTCCAAACCCAAGAAGGCTCTGGGGGTTGATTCAATCAACAAGCAGCTCCCAGAGAACTTCATCAGATATCTGCTGGACATTATTAACAGTTCAATCGCCCTCAGATACTTTCGTCGAAGATGGTAGCATGCCGTGGTTGTCATGCTTCCGAAACAGGGCCAGAACCCGCTGTTTCATCGCTGAATCATCGTCCGATTAGTCTGCTTTGCTCAGTGGCTAAATTGGCTGAACGTGTTGTGCTGCAAAGGCTAACTGAAGAAGTTGGAGATCGAAATGTTCGGTCTGACGAACAATTCGGCTTCAGGAGGGCACACTACACCAACCTGCAGGCCCTGAGACTGGTCGAAAATTTCATCTCAGAGCTGAACCACAGAAAGACAGTCCATCTTTCGTCCTGGACATTTCGAAAGCCTTCGACCGAGTCTGGCACGAAGGCTTGTTACACAAAGTGTTCGATTTCGATCTGCCTCGGAGCCTGGTCCGGTGGACTAGGTCCTTCCTGTAAGGCAGAACATTTCAGGTCCGAGTTGAAGGAACTCTGTCTCCTGTCAGGAAAATCCAAGCTGGAGTGCCTCGGGAAGCTGTGTTGTCTCCACTATTGTACAATCTTTACTTGAGCGACCTTGAAGGTTCGATGATACGGCTCAACTTGTCTCTTCCATGGGTCGGGCGTTGGCGGTCGTCTACATGCAACGTGCATTGGACGACCTCGAACGCTGGTACCTGGAGTAGAAGATCCGGGTGAATCCAAAAAAAACTCAGGCGATAGATTTTGGGAAACGTAATGCTACTCCAGACACAAGGTAGGGAGATCGAATGGGAAACGTGAGTCAAATACCTTGAGTATATGGGATTTGAAATTTTCGTGATGAATGTTGGAAGTTTATTGAATATTTTCATCAGAATCAGCAGCTAAGCGGATAGTATCCCCTTGCTGAAACTCATGGTGATGATTCTTAATGTGAGTGATACAATTTAAAATATACATGGATATCACAGTTGAAATTTGTGATTCAGTGAATAACTGCTTACAAGAAATACCATATTTTTTAAAACGCGTGGTTCTCAGTATCTTTTTTTAAAGCAATCAACAGATCATTGAAATCTGCTGCAGTTACCGTAGCACATAGGCATAGTAGTAGCTTAATAAAATATTGTAACGAATTAAAGAATTTACTGTCTCAAACAAATTTATTTCTTACAATATTTCACTATCACAAATTATTTTATTCACAACACTTAGTACTCAATTCATTTTCACTATTTAAATTCTTTATTTAAACGCAAAATTCACTTTCTATATCCGACTGCTCTCTCTGGACAAAAATCCGGCCTTTTATATCGGTAACGATCGCTCTAGATTTCTCTAGTGGTTTCGGTACTCATCTTTACTTTCGCGGTGAGTCATGTGTTTATTCGCTGGCTGAGATATCGGTCAGGGCCGGCTTCAGATTCGTTACAATATTAGTTGGGACAGAATTTCTCAGATTCCAAATAACGAAACAACGCTTGGATAATTCAATAGGAATAGAGTCGATATGATAATTCCAGGATGATTGGGAGTCAATGTTCAACCCTAAGAATTTGACTGATTTTTTTTTGCACAATAGATTTAGAATCAGCTCTAACCAATATACTGCAATTCATTTCTCTAAGGGAGCAAACAATGGTATTTGATTTATTGCTATTTAGTGTAAGGCCGTTTTTGGCGCAGTAATTAAACATATTAGAAACTGCAATATCTGCCTGGTCAGATAACCCCTCACAAGAAGAAGAAGAAGTCAATAAGTATAACGTGTCATCAGCAAAGTATACAGTACAATGTTGTTGATCAACATTAGATATGTCGTTGACGAATAAGACAAAGAGAGTAGGACCCACAACACTACCTTGGGGAACACCTGTTAACATGTTACGATTTTCAAAATGATATATTCATGATTTGAGCCTACCTTCAACAGATTGTAATCTGCCAGTCAGATAAGTCTCAATCCATTTTCTACTTTGGCCGTGAACTCCAATTAAAGTTTATCGAGGAGAAGTTGGTGGTGCACGTGCACGTGCACGTGACAAATCAAATAAGTCACTGATCGATTTTTCGCCACTTTCAAATTTGGATAGCACATGATTGACCAGAGAAAGAGTAGCATCTGGAGTTGATAAAACACATTGGAATCCATATTGGTTATTTGCGAGTAGGTTATACTTTTCACAGAAGGATACAAGTCTGTTGAGATATGATTTTCCGAAAATTTTTGAAAATGAAGACAGCAATGCAATACCTCTGTAGTTGAAGATTGAGTGCTTATCATTTTTCTTGTGAACAGGAACCGCAATAGCATGTTTAATACGCGAGGAAAACGAACCCTCAAGAAAAGAGAGAATAAGTAGGTATGTAAGTGGCTCAATGATTAGTTCCTCAACATTCAACAAGACTCTGCCTGAAAATTCATCTATGCCACTAAAGTTCTCAGACGATATAGACTTGATGATATCAAGAAGTTCAGTTTCGTCTAAAGGATGAAGAAAAAAAGAGTTTATTGTAATATCGTAATGATCTTCACCAGCAGACTCAGTATCATGGATTAGGGAATTTATAAAATCAATAACAGGGCCACCATGAACCCGAGTTCCATCATCAGTTTCAAAATAATTCGGAAAACAATGCATTGCTCAACTGCTCCTTGAAGACAAGCCTCAGTAACTAGATAAGATGATAGCTGCCCCTATGAAGACGTCATCTGGAGGATCTATGAGTGTAAAAAATAAATGAGTATTCTGCCACTTCCATGTATCACGGTGCCATCCCATCTTCTTACTCAGGCTTCCCCTGTGAGGAAAGCTAAGTACAGCAATGTATTCGGGATTCTGCCTGAGATGAAATGAAACCTATAGCTGTTTGATCATGGATGCTTCGTTAATCAGTCCCTGTTTGGAAGAGTGTATCATGTTAAAATTTTGGCATTTTTCTTCAATAAGGGATGTGATATCAGTTTTTGATTTGTTTAATGACATTAATTTGTAATCTCATTTCAGTAACGCCGTTCCATTGTTGTTACTCTTAGTTCGCCGCTCTACAACTAATCCTAAATAATCAATTTATCACAAAGAAAATAAAGTATTGACATCGTTATAAAAGTTCATTTTCAACTCAACGATGGATCCTCCTGTGAACGGTACTCATTCCAATTGAATCAAACTTTTCATCTCTTCAACCAAAATCATCTTCAACGCTTTCCCACCATATTATCCTTTATTTGAACAAGCAAATAGAGCCACCCCGAGATGGCTGATCAAGAATAAGATATCCTGACAGGTCGTCATATTTCCATTCGTTAAATATTTGATGAAGAGCTTTCCCTTAACGATTCGTATTAAACCGCCTGAATCCATTAGAACATTTGAACTTTTCAATTCAAATTAAAAATACGTCGGTTCTCTTTATCTCTGAGTTCTTGGTCTTGACAGGCGCCGTTGTCAGCCGCAATTAACTTTTCCTCTACAATATTTGCTTAGTTCAGGTTCGGATATTCAGTTCGGAATCTTTAGACATTACGCTTCTCAATTTCCGTATAGATGGTGGCCCTTCTCACCTATTTTCATTGAAGACCAATCTGAGAAGTGAAAAAAAAAATGTAGTTGATAATGATTATTATAAATGTTACTTCTGATTCATGGAAATAATTCTGCAAAAGTTTCATCTTCAACTTGAAACATCATTTTATAGTAGATATATAAAGTTGATTACAAAGAGGTTGGAAAAATGTTCTCTAGTTACTGTATTGTCAGTTGTTCAACATACTATTTTTAATTTTGCAATGGCAGCATTGTTAAATCTGACGTATCATTGTATATTCAAGGAATTGTTTTGCAAAAATGTATCAGTTTACTAGAGAATGGTTGAACCAATCGAAACCGGAAGTAACAATTTTTTTAACAATTCCATTCTAAATACGATTCATTCCCATGAACAATTTTCATCTTACTCTTCTAGGCTGCAAGGTTACGAATTATCATTCATCCCAGTCTCCAGTTCACACGCCAATAACTACGCAACCTGTTCCAAATCCAAATTTAAAAAAGGTGATAGCCCCTCTGTGCGACAAGTACTGTCACGCCATTAACATTTCATCAGATAGTAAGTACTATGAATAATTTTCTTTTAATAACAATTTTGCCCGACTTTGATATCTTGCCCCGGGAGAATATTCACGTCCGCACTGTACATCCAAGCGAATAAGACTGAAAGGGTGAGTCGAATTTTTTCGATCTTTTTATGCCTATTTTTTGTTTACCCAGTATATTGTTAAAAGCCAAATTGTCAAAAATACTAATTTCCGAAAATATTGAATTTTCCAAATTTATAGCCTCAGTGCACCGCACTGTGAGGGTCTATCAAGTAAAAGTTCATTCACCTAAATAAAGTTATGATATTCGGCAATTAGCGATAATGCAATAATGCTGATTGGCAATATTAGACTTCGATCTAAAATCTGGGACAAGAATGTGTGAGCATAAAGCATTCGGTTGCCACCTTCTGAAGTTAACACATCCATCACCCCTGAAAATGTACCTTCGGTAAGTGTATTTTTTCAACATACACAACATAGCCTTCAACATTGTTGAAGGCTATGTTGTAAATTTATTTTAATAAACTTTAGTATTTTTATTTACGATTATTATTTTTATATGAATCCTACTATCTGAGTTAACCGTGATTTTATACTTGGACCCAATTTTTTTTATCCTTTTCATACAATCCTCTGATGTAGGGAAGTACAAGTACTGGTTGTGGCGGCTTCTCTTCCTTGTGAGGCTCTTGCTGTCTTTCACACAAAGTCTGTTCCTTCATCACTTTGGAGTAACCATTCCGTTGAGGGTCATTTTTGACGATACCTAGTTCCTTCTCGAGACCTTCCTTTGTATTATAGAGCCCGAAAGCACAGTCCACTAGAGTCTTGATGATTCCTATCTTAGTCGATTGATGGTGGTTGGATTCCTGGTTCAGATATTGTCACATATGTGAGTGGGTTTTCGATATATAGATGTTTCCCATTTAGTGTCGGTCCTATTTACTAATACGTCTAAGAATGGCAATTCGTTGTCCAAAGTCATAAAATGTTGGTAATCAATAGCGAATCCGTTCGCACGTAGTTTCCTCACTCATTTATTGATCTAGGGCGAGAAAGCGGTGCCTGTGTTCAGTTTGAATGGCTACCTCTTGATTTGCGGAAGCAAGGACGCAGGTCGATTGTTGTTTTTTCATTGAAATTCAATGAGTGCTGATAATGGTTACTACCGACATGAAACAAACGTTTGTTTCATGTCGTTTTGTGTTGGTGTTGTCTCTAATATTTAGTTGTTGCAATGTTTCTAATTTTTTTTAAGTAAATCTTATATGTCTGATGATTCTGAATATTATTAATATTATCAAAACGAAGAAACCACTTTCCCAACCCTGAAGAGGAATTTGAATTTTTTGTATAATTTTCATTTTATTGTAATTTTATTTCACCATAATATATATTGTAATAAACCACCATTACGTGCTGTTTATGTGAAGCTAGTCACAGAGAAGACCCTTTCAAAATCTTATCCTTCATACATAGATTCGGTTTTAGTTCAGAACCCAGACAATGTTATCACTTGTTCCATCAATTCCTTCGAATATATATATGGAGCCCACGTTTTGTAACTAGGACATTATTGAAACTAGATATCTCCGTCTGTACCTCACTTCTCAATCTATCTCAATCCCTATGAAAAACACGTCTATGAGTGAAAAAAAAGAAGAGTACTTGTGATGAACTTAATGAAATTATTCAAAATATGGACTCTGAATAGGAGATAGCATTCTGGTGATGATTTGTTTAGTACTGCTGCAGCAGACTGCTCAGAAGAATTCCAAATCTATGAAAATAAAAAATTAAAACAAGTGGTATGTTACAATCTACAATTCAAAATTGGCAAAGAAGGGTTCATTCGTGTTCAAATTGTCTCGCAAACAGTATAAAATGAAAAGTGTTTTCAGAGTCATCACTCAAAATCTTTTTCGTGAAGGATTTTCCATAATGTGAAGAAAATCTATGCAAATGTGAAAAAAAACAAAGTAAAAAGTTATGACACAACAATATTTTCCTATGAACTGATCTCCATTTCGATTTTGGATTTTGTGTGATATTTCATGATTTTGTATGACTTGTCGATCTTAGTGTATTTTCAATATTAATAACAGGTTCCACTGAATTTTTCACTATCCATATAGCTATAGCTGATGGGGATTGTGATGGGAACATATTTGAGAATGTTAGAAAGTTATTTTCTTTTCCGATATTTTTCATGAAATCACATATTACTCTAGTCCGATTATACAAATATCAAATTGCATCTTTCGTAATACTAACTCCATTGAAATGGAAATACTATTAGTGGGGGTTGGTGTGAGTTATTTTCCATGGATATTAGTGAGAATACGATGTGACGATTTTTGAATCGCAACATTTATTTTGTTGAAGGTTTTTTTAACAATGAGATTACATTCATGAAAGAGAAGCAGATATTATTATTAACGCTGAACATTTATTGTCACTCACCTTGTCAAAATACTTGTGACGTCTTCACAACCAGAACGAGTTAATCGCAATTCACACGCAATTCGCACTCAACTGAAAGAGAACAAGAGATATATCATCAAGAAACAATTAATAAGTTTTTTTTATTAATGATATCAGCAAATATTCAGAAACACATATTTTCCGCAGAGTTCGTTGATAGAGAACATTACTGGAAAATCCATATGAACTAGTGAATTGGGATTAGTAAACAGGGTGTTTATAAAACATGCGGAAAAAAGTTGAGGCATTTTTTTCTTGGACTATTCTAAGGATATTTTGTTCTTTGATGATTTTTATGATTTTTGATAGGGCTCTTCGTTTCGAAGATACAGAGCGAAAAATAATTTCGATAATAACATTTCATTACTAAAAATTACGTGTAATATTTCTTAATATGCAAGAACTGTTGCTTGGACGCAAGGATGCAATCTTCTCATCGACCCCCAAACTCTTTCAAAATCACCAGGATCCCTTACGAGACATACTATTCAAATTGAATGTCTGCAGCCGTTTGTAGTAATCGAAATGTTGTTGATAGGTACCAACAGAATTATTAAATTTTTTATTTCTTGGTAGGTCCAGTGTAGTACGCTATACTTTTATTTCGGCTACGTTATTAATGTTAAATTTACTTCGTGTTTAATAAACACCCTGTATATCCAATCTTCAATCAATGTTCAATTATTTTTGAAGTAACAGTGAATCATGATCTCCCCTGAAATATTCAAAATGAAATGGAAAATTCAAAGTGACAGTTAGAAATCTGTCAGTTCTTTTCAGATGTTGAGACTACGATATATTTCATAAATATAAAAATCAAGCTCATTGACTGAAAATAAACACGTGACTCAAAATCAGTTTCTGACTTGGCAGTATAAAATAAAGCCATGCCATGCTTGAAGCAACCTTTTACTTGAAAATTTAATTCTGGTTCATTTAAATAAGCAGCCATAGAAATCATCAGTATTATCAAATTCTGAACCGTCACACATCTCGTGGTATCAAATATACATTTAGTGCATGTTTTTTTGCTCTTCACTGCAAGAGACCGCACAGAACCAATATTCTTCATAACTGTGTGTGGACGGGAAGTTGTGTTTGAGTTATTGGTAATTTGACAAAATTTGAACAATTGATATTGCGCAAAGTCAGGTATTAACGGTAATCCGACTTGGCAGTACTCCTTTGCTTCGTTAAGAAGCTGGGTTCATTTGATCGAATGTGAATAGGTGTAAGCCACAATTAACACTTGCGGGTTGCGGTTGAGGGTCAAATAGACCCACTCACTTTGGACGTAACCTAACCCAATCCTTCAATTTCCTGAGCAGAATTTTTTTTCAAGTTCGATACTCAAAATAGTCTCCTACTCTACCGTTTCGTAAATGAATTTTTTTCACATATCTTTTCAAGGTTTTGATATCGAAAGATTTTCTATATTTCTAACCTCTGCAATAGCACTTTCCGCCTATACCACTACTTACGCAATTATACTGTAGATATTGATCTGGGAGAATGAGAAAATCTCACATCTTGAGTCTTGAAAAACTGAATTTTGGGTTATACGATCCACCTTCGTATAATATGAGCCAAGGCCCAAACGCATTTTGCGAAAGTGTTCTGATAAATATTTACGATGCAAATATAACCATTTGCAACAAGAACCCAATTTGTTTATAGTGAAATTATTCATACATGTTATGTGGTTTTTCTAATATAGCATACATAACTTGCCTCTAAAGATGCCTTCATTACAAATGTAATGGAGAGGGAGAGGGTGGTTGAAGAAAAACTTTCTGGTGGTACATAATGAGGAGGCTCACACAGTGTCATTAGATTTTTTGAAGTATCTAAATTTCACGGTTGCTGGTTTTAGCACACATTATACGATAGTCTACATTCCCCGCCACTACATTATGTATTGTGGAAGGTCGTTGATCAAACATTTCAAAAAGTGATCGCTGGAAGGATAATGAAGCATCGAGTAAACTGTGGGGGATACGTAAATGAACGTGTGCATTTATATGTTCAGCTAAAGATATGCAGAACACCCTAAAAGAAAATACATTCCGGAGATTAACATCGATAACTGAAATGAATTGACATATAATTGAACGGACAATATACTCCCAGTAAATCATATAATATTATTAATATTATTACTTTCTTGTATATATTTTTTTCGTTATGATGCGAACGTTTTTTTTTGATAGCCCATACACCCGTTTGCCACTAGATGAATTCATAAAACTTTAATTCCCACGATTATTATTGTAAAAATTTTGTAATTATTGACGAGCTACCATTTGATTATATTCGTATCGATTCAAACGAATATTCAATAAAATCTCTGTTTTATGAAAGAAAACTTTTAGGCTATTATTAGTTTTCATAAAATGATTTTGATCTTGAAATGAGTTTCATGGTAATTTCAGTGTCGCAAACAGTAAGTAAGAAGGCAAAGAATATAAAAGAACTGTGGGGTTTCGAAGAAATATCAGAAGATTAGGCATTTGGGTGTTCCAAAGAAAAAAATACACTGAACAAATTTCCAGCAGTTATTTAATAAAATTGCAGCTCTCCAAAGATATATCTGCATGAAATATGCGCTGAATCAGTCCCGTTTCTATCACAAATAGAACCGTTTTGCCGAAATCAATCATACTGTGACACCTTTGTATTTGCTAGAGTAATCAAAAATATTGCTATCACTATAATGTTTGGCAGTTCTTTCTGAAAGTTTCATTATTCAACACAAATGAATATTTTATATTTAGTTATTTATTAGCGGCAAATTGTTCATATATTTGCAAAATTATGTTTATTCTGTCTCTAAAAACTAATAGGTCTAACCCCACTTCAAGCAGACTGTGACGTCATCACACCAGTCAGGTTACCTCTCAGCTCACCAGCCAGAGTACACCTTCACGTGATAACAGCTAGGTGGTGTGCCAATCAGACGTAGTATCTAGCTAACCAGCGCTTCTGTGAGTACCCAGGTGGGAGATTTGTATTGGATCGCTCACTTCAGCGACATGCTATCACACCAGCCAGACACCCAGCCAGAGTACACAGTCACGTCACAGCATAGTTAAGATTCAGCATGGACATTTAGCCATGCCGCCTTTGATGTGGAAAAGTATATAAACGCCATTTTGGAAAGTGACGATAAGAGGGCAGGACTCGCGAAATGGTTTTGGACAGGTTCGCACTCAAACTTTTTTTGTATCCAAAATGCTAATATGATTTTGATATACCTTACGAAATGGGCCCAATTTCAATTGATATAATAATTCTTGTGCAGACATTCTATCTGGTTACATGATATTTTCAAAAAATGTCAAAACAGCCGAATTATTTCTAACATCACCACTAGGAATACAATGGTTCAATCAACTGAAATATTAAGGAGAAATTGTCCGGCAATCAACTTTTCGGTATAAACTTTATGATTTACCTCTCTTAAAATAAATGTGATTTTGTATATTACTAATTACCCTTTCAGTTGAATTGCAGTTGAATATACATAGGTAAGTTATATGCAAACATACTTTCGTTACTCCAATCTTTTTATTCTTTTTTAGTAATATGTTCACAGACCGTTTTTAACCCTCCTGAAATGTCAATATCATGTAGTTGACACACCTAGGATCCTTCTAGGTTTTCAGGGTAGCTGGGAGCTTAAATTACAAAGAAATAACATACAACAACAACCAAACAAATAAAAATTGAAATATTAATAAAAGCTGAAAAAATTGAATAAACTGAAAATATTAACAGAAAATGAAAAAATAACAATTGAAAGATTTCAAACCAAGTTATGTCACAACGTTTCGATTGTTAATATTCACAATCGTCTTCAGGTGATGACATATACGTCCTAACAAAAGCAAAGCCAAAACCAGAATGAGAAAGTCTGTCACTTCCCAAAATGGCGGACTCATCAACGCGACGGATATGCGCGAACTTCTCCCGCCAAGCGAAGCGACATTGCTGATTGTTACATATTCTGTGGTCACGTGATGTCAGCTAGGTGGTGAGCCAATCAGACGTTACGTCCAACTAACCTGGCGCTTTTGTGGCTACCCAGGCGAAAGAAAGATGGAGATGGCATCAAACTGATCCGTTTCAGAGATAACGAACGTAGCCAAGCAGCCAGTGACGTCATCACAGCAATAAGGTTACCTTTCAGCTCGCCCAATCAACCATAGTGCACGAAATTGTCTCGTGGTGTCCTGTCACCTAGGTAGCTAGGCGATGAACCAATCAGAGTGTACCAAATTGTCACGTAGCGACCTCTAACTGTCACCCAGCTCGCCAGCTAATCAGAGCGCACGCTTCTGCATCTCAGAACATCGTGACGGGAGATTCGAATTTTCTGTGGATTGACTCAGTACCTTCATAAAATATCTGCATATTGTTAAAATCATTATTTTTTGCCATTAGTATATTCACGGGTTATAAGAGTGATGATCAATAGATTAAGTGAGGTAATTTTTCATTGCATGGAAAGTAAATGTTCCAGTTCATGCAATATAATTTGACCCCCTTAAACCTTGCTGATATTTATGACTATTGCTCTTGTCTGTTTGCAAACCTCAGGAGTAAGTTATATTGCTAGGCGTGAACTACGGGGATATCCTTCATCGGGATAGTGTCACGTTTCTTCAAACAAATTCAACAATTGTCTCATACATTTCGGCAGAATAAGTTTCAGAGCAGATGAAATGAATACAATCACAACAAACGCGATGCGACGTCTATGTTTGGAACCAAAGGAACTAAATGAATCAGTTTTCGGTATTTCACGATTTTACTCTCTGCCGCACGATACGCAAGATACTTGAATACGTATATGAGAGAGCATGAAGTTAGATGTCAAGTATGAGTGAGTGAGTGGTTCCTGTTCACTACAGAAAAGTACCATGTTAGGTATTATCGATGAATGTTATAAATGAACATACTCCAGTATTTTCTTCACAGTTCTTTGTATATTCTGATCCATTGATTAATTTTTCATTATATTTTTTAATCTGTATAACTAATTCTACTTTTCAGACATTGAGATAGTTGTATTTTTGTAACATTTCGTGCCAATAACTTCCAATTTCAATAATTTCGCAAATTTTTTGTTATGAGAATATGTTAATATTTTCAGTGAATCAATTAGCATACATTCATATACCTAATATTTTAATAGATAAGAATATATTTTATATTTCATATTGTAACAAACCTGGATTTTTGATTGTATAGGAGATAATTCAAGATAGCTTTGAATAGCTTTTGTGAAATGTTTATTCGAATAATTAAAACAATTATTACCACTAATGTTAGAAATATTCAAGTATACATACTTTGTTATCCCATTTCAGCATCGGAGTAGCTGAAATAATAAGATCCAAGAAATGTCCAATTCAAATTCATCATGAGAACTGATATGGGCAAGCAAACTTCCACGAATAGATTTCCAAGAACGAATAGAACGGATTAGGTTTCATAGCCTAGAGAGAAAAACGGTTGAGTCAAAAAATAAAAAATATTTTGTATTCCGACACTGGCTGTACAATTTTACTGTAACGAATTAAAGAATTGACTGTCTTAAACAAATTTATTTTAACAATACTTCACTATCACAACTAATTTATTTACACCACTCAGTAACTAACGCTTAATTTATCTTCACCGTTTGTTAACCGCTCGATTCGCTTTCTTGGTACAGACTACTGTTCGGGACGGAGAGCGACGTTTTTTATATTGTCAACGAACGTTCCGGATCCCTCTGCGGATTTCGGGACTCATCCGCATCCTTCCCGCTCTTTCGCGGTATTCCGTCATGCGTCATGCGTCGGTCAGGGCCGGCTTCAGATTCATTACATTGCCCCCTTCTTAAAGACGTTTCGCCCCGAAATGTCATCCTTGGCGTGTGTCGATACCTGCAGAACTCTCCACATTTGCACTGTGAAGTTCGATGGAAGTAACACTCCACAGTCTTTATGCTCGGTCGTGGAAGATGGTTACCACACACCAGAATCTGGATGCCGCTGGATCTGAAGATCGTTTCCAACATGCTTCTCACAATTCTCCAGTCCAGCCTGTCGAGCCCAGAGGCTAATTTCGGGATCGCCAACTCCACGAGATTTTGGTCGAGCATCGTCTCCTTCAGTCTAGTAAGACTCCTCCAGACATCTTCATAGGATGGTTTGTCTCGAGAATGCTTTTTGGTCACCAAGTAGAAGATGTTTCTCTGACCCTTCTTCAACTGTAGCACTCCTCCGACTTCTGGATTCTGTTCTCGTAACGTTTGAAGCTGACCGCATCCTTCCCGTTCTTTCGCGGTATTCCGTCATGCGTCGGTCAGGGCCGGCTTCAGATTCATTACATTACCAACTGTTGATAACCTCTAGTAATACTCTATTGAAAAAACACTTCCAGAACGAATACGATTTCTTTTGAAGTGCGTTTCGCTAACAAAGGTGATGCTAAAACAAAGTTAACAACATCAGGAGATGATTCCACGCCAGAGGTTCCAAATTCTACATATTACGCTTATGATATTTTTTACATAGTGCATAAAATTCCCAAACATGGATATGTCTTTGTTAATTTGTTATTGAAAATCTCATAACTTCCGTAAATCTATACTTATAAATGCGAAAGTCAATCACTTATCACTCACACATTCTTCTCTGTTTCTCCGTACTAGTGAGTCCTAGAAAGCTAACATTTGGTATGAAGATGCTTCTTAGGACTTAGATGCGCACCAAGAATGGATTTTCAAATATTCCAACTGGGGCTATACCGGTGGTATGTATGTTCGTTTCATGTCGTATATGTGCATTAAGAAAGGACCTTCAGAAATTCCAACTGGGAATACCCCTGGGGATAAAAGGGGCGCGTTCATGAAACAAAGTTACATTTTCATCACTGTTTCTCCATACCGGTAAATTCTCAGATGCTAAAATTTTGCATGTAGGTTCGTTTTATATTTTAGATGATGAGATAAGAAAGGAGTTTTCAATATGCCAACTGGGGCGCCAGCCGCGGAAGTAAAAGGCGCGTTCATAAAATAAAGTTAACTATTCATAACTATTTCTCCATAACTGTATATTTTCGGAGTCTGAAATTTTGTATGTACGTTCGTTTTATATTGTGCAGTAAGAAAGGACTTTCAGAAATTCCAACTGGGAAACCCCTTGGGAATGAAAGGAAAGCAATCATAAAATGAAGTTATATTTTCATCACTGTTTCTCCGTAGCGGTATATTTTCGGAGGCTGAAATTTTGTATGTAGGTTCATTTAATATTCAAGATATGTAATAAAAAAGTATTTTTTCAATATTCCAACTGGGGCGCTAGCCGTGGAAGAAAAAGGCGCGTTCATTAAATAAAGTTAGTTTTTCATCACTGTTTCTCCTTACCGGTATATTTTCGGAGGCTGAATTCTTGTATGTAGGTTCGTTTTCTATTATAGATATGCAGTACGAAGGATTTTTGAATATTCCAACTTGAGCCCCAACCGCGGGGGAACGTAGCGCGTCCATGAAACAAAATTAATTTTTCATCACTGTTTTCCCATATCGGTATATCCTCGGTGGCTGACATTTTGTAGGTATGTTCATTTCATGATCCAGATGTACAAAAAAAAATTTCAATTGTCTGAGTAAGACGACAGCCGCGGGGGAAATTATAAAATTATCTTCAGCATATCCTTCATCATATCTGTTTATAATGTGATGAATATGGTCTCCTACAGCATGTATTTCGAATGAATATTTTCGAAGATATTACATATTAAAAATACAGAGAAAAGAGTAACCTCTGAAAAACATTTTAGTTTCGTCTACTGGCAAGCAAGCTGTGAACGTTGTATATAAAGACATTGTGTTGTATATTCAATATCAACATTGCACTCGTGCAAAGCCAGTTCGGTTCGCTAGGCTTGACCAAATTGTTCGTTTTTAGTGAGCTGAGGGACAAAATGTGGTGTGCCACATTCCAGTTGTTTTATTTACGATCCTCACTGCTGATATAACAAAAATTATTTCGCCGAGTATCAAATCCACATGTATGCAGATAATGTTTAAATCTACGGCTCTTGCGAAACGGAAGAGGTTAATGCTTTTATTGATGTAATCAATAAGAATTTCAATAATATGACCATCTACTCTAGAAACCGTGAACTTCTTATTGAGCCTACTAAAACGAACTCAGTGTCAGTAAAATGTAACAACCGAGGAGGAAAAGTCAAATCCCAGAAAACGCAACCACTGATTATGGTATTCATGTGAACCGCTTGATTGTTATTTTGGATGAAGAATCAAAATTTGAAAAGCATAATGTTCCGTTAGTTGAAGCTGTGCTATCACGGGTATAAATCGCTGTGGAGGTATAAAAAAAACTTTTCCGAAATATAACATGGTCTTGCCTACGCTGTTATACTGATTAACATTGATTATTGCTCAAATGTAACTACTAGTTTTAAACTGAATACAACGAAAATAGGCTACAGTTTATCCGTATCAATTTTAGTAATACCAATTTGAATAAAATATACGACACTACCACCAACGTATAAAATGAATTGGGGATCCTGAAAGTTGATAGTAGATTTGGCCTAATATTTTGAACCACTCTGTATAAAATTATTATCAGAAAAATGCTGTGTTACTTGTTCAAATTTCTGAAAAAACATCTACGGTCCACTCTGTGAATCTGTACACTCTTGACTAGATATGAGAAAAATTTCGAATACTGGGCGCTAGTTATAATCAAGAATTTGGCGAAACTATACAAATTTGACTCATTCAAACAATGTGGAATGTTCTCCAATTTGGGTTATTACAGCAAATGCAAGTTTGAACAAAATAAAGTTGAGGTTAATTCATGAATTTTTCAAATTCACTCCGAAAAGTGTTCAAATTGATGTTTCAAATGTCGTGTTTTAATTTTTAAAGGGATATGTTTCTAATTCACATATTGGCAACAGCGCCTATATCAAGTTGAAATAATTTATACGTACTTTAAAAAAGGAAAATTATCTTTATAAATCAACAATTAAGGCAAAATATAAATTATAGTTCAATACCACCTCAACAAGCCACATAAACAACAGTTGTTTTGTTATTTATGTATTTAGAGGAAGATAGGTTAGGTGCACAAAATTTCATATGTCACAGAATGTCTCGGAATTTGGAACATAAGTGAACAGAACAGCACGCCTCTGAAATATGTCATCTTTGTTTGTCTCATACAGGTAACAGTTTCACTGTACTTTATTAGCTATAACCGATGTTGCCAAATGGGGAAATAGAATCCCTCTAAATGTTGAATGCATCATTTCATTCCTCTTCTTTAAGTATTCAAATAATTTTTTAAAGAAAAAGGTTGAAATTATAAGTTTAAAATGCGTTGTTTTAGAGCCCTTTTATGAAAACTACTTGATTTTCGTCAGGAGGAATATTCCCCATTCAGAAGCGAATATAAAAAACATTCGGCGTCACAATCTGATTAATTGAATATAATTGAATATTTTAGGTATACTCCTAACCTATTATGTTATTAAAAATAGTTGAACATACTCAAATATATTAGAAATATGTTTTGTAAAATACATCATTTTTTTGCTGTTACCACTTTCAATACAAATAAACACAAAAATAAAAGTTTTGACTCTCGGTTACAGTTGAAAAAAATCACTTTGGTTGCATTTTCCATTCCGCAATCTTATATGAAAATCAACTTGTAAACTGATTATTTGAATTTTAAATAACTCAAAAAAATGCAGTTTTGCACAGCATCTATGCTGACAGACCAGATTGATAGATTCTTTCCATTGTTGACATTCAATGTTCAGGATTCTCTGTGTTCATTTGGTAATAGCTTCACATTTGGGATTGGCGAAATTGCTTGTTACGCTCAAGATGACGAATTGATTATCTTTTACATGACCGTAATGGAGAATCACAAATTTTCGTCAGTAACATAGAACGTTAGTTTGTCAGCGAGATATCAGAGTAATGTTTCCACAAAAGCAGCCTGCGATTTTTCAGTTCTGATAATTCATCTCTCATGAACACTTATTTAATAAAGAAACAAATACCTTTCATCTTCATGTTTCCTCAAACAATTACTTAAAGAGCGACTGAACATTCTTCACTTCTTCAAGTAATTGATCGGTTCAACTTGTATGCGTGAAGTCACAACCCAAATTAATCAGTGAAATAATTAATCTTATACAACCCAATAGTTTAAGTTGCGATGAAGGGTGAAATTAAGAAAATTAATGTAAAGCAAGGCGCACCATTACAGTCGTGCATAATTCCCCTGTTTAGCGTTATTAATTACCCTTTGTACTGTGTGTGTTATTTAGGTAGAGTGTTGTTGATTACGATCGCTTGTAATTGTTCCTTAGAAAGTCATTTAAAATTTGGTAAATAATGCCAGAGAACAGTAAATTAAGATAAATAAGTTCTCGTGAAAATCAACCGATCTGAGTTTCCCGCGTTAGTTTTTCTGACCACCTTGTGTGCAGGTAAATTATGGCTATTCTCCAAACAGTACAAAATATATTCTTCTCGACATTTCATTCAAATACTTGACACCTGCCTACACAACAGTTGTTACAATTTAGTTAGACTGGCATAATTGGACATCAACATAATCTAACTTTGGTGACTGCCCAATTTGTTATTTTATTATCAACCGTTCTGTTGGAAAATTAAATAACCTTCAGATTAGATCAATACTTTCCAAGACACTAGATTTGGAGAAGAAGCAGCATCGATTGACCACATTATTCACCAGATTCTTCGCTTCTTGGTTCTTGGAATGTATAGAACATGCATAGCGTCTTCAAAACATTTCCTTCGGAATGTGTGAGAAAGTTCGTCACTCTGGTCATGAGAAGTTATTCATTCAACTAGTGAGTATAAAACATTTCAAATTTTATTGTTCCACAAGGAAGCCGGACAGTTCGACGTGGGTGCTTTGTTTACTCAATAAATCGGCCGATGTGTGAGTCGATGGTTCAAGCCCCAGGCAGAACTCTCGATTTTCACTTCCTATCATTCAACCCATGTTAAGAATCCCATGTTAAAAGGTTAGAACTCGTAAGTCCTTTAGCTCGCACAAGTTATGACTGCTGAGGGTTTTCGTTCGTAGGGGTCCGATAGCTGGTTAAAGGAAAAAACATATTTTAAACATATTTTTTAAACAAAACAATTTATTGGATTCTCTAAATTAAAAGTATATCGCAAAGATAATTTCGAAAGCTTTGATATGACAACTCACTGTAGTCCCCATATGATTTCAAAATTTAATTTTCTTCGTTTGGGAGGAGGTGAAAATGACGATTTTGAAAAAACTGGAACAAAGTCCCTCGATAAACTCGATACTAAAAGTTTTTCCACACTTCATATATTACTTATGTCGTTTCAGTTCCAGTGTATTTGATGTCAACACGGTTGTCAGTTTCGTAATGACCTTCATCTCATAAAATTACAGAATCGTATTATCTTTTTCAAATTGAGTATTATCATAAAAAAATTTTTCTTGGTTGATTGAATATAAAACATTCTGAGAAAGAAAACATTCTGATGATGATGAGAGCCTCAGAATTATCGAAAGTTCAAGACGATTTTAGAAACACAAATCATTTTAAATTCAATCTTCCATATTGCCGACATTTTGCTCGGCACTGAAAAAACTCATCAACATGAATCCAGTTACAATGCTGCAGAATAGGTGCTTCATTACTGGAACAAAGTATATCCAAGTGTTGTTCCAACAACGAAGATTCATGAGAACTAATGGCTCTCGTATTCTCTGTATTTAATGAATTCATGGTACTGATTGGACTTTGGAGTATCTTTGCTGTTACATATTAATAGGAATGGAGTCATTAAATATAAACTACTGATTATCGATTGAAATTACATTTTGAATACTTCGAAAGTAAGAAGTTCATACTTTTGCAAATATAGTTTTTCACGAAAACGTTGAAAATGGGAGCAAAACTTAGATCTTAATTTCATGTAGAATCTGACAAAAAGTAAATCTATATAATACATACTGATTCAATGTATTCAAAATAAGCTTCATTTCAATTAGTATACTTTTGCCAACGTAACAAGTCGATTGCATTAGTCAACATAAAAATTGGTTACTTGGGATTCAATGAAGTCGACAAAGGCCGTTTATGCCTGGTACTGAATGAGATTGTTCTACCGGTGAGAAATTCATCGAAGTGAAAAAGATGGTAATCGGTTGGCGAGGGTCTGAGTAGTAAGGTGGGTGAGGCGGAACTGACGCTGACGCAATTTTCGGTACATTCTGTCGATTTACTCACAATAGTACAGCTATAATGAATAACACGAGCCGCTGACCACTATACAGTAACCATGTTTTCTTATGATACCTTGTCGCCTTTGGAAAGTGCCTGGGTAGTTCATCGGTGTCAAACCACTGTCCTGAACGTCTTCTGTTGTCGTAGAGGATACATTCCTCATCAAACGTGACGATCAAAAAAGGATCGTTTTGATTGCGCAAAAGATCAGATCAGATAAGATTAGGTTAGGTTAGGTTAGGTCTAAAGTGAGTGGGTCTATTCGACCCTCCACCACAATCCGCAAGGGTTTATTGTGACTCACACCTATTCACATTTGGACAAATAAACACAGCTTCTTAACGAAGCCGATAAGTTTGTATGGTGAGCGGTCTTTCAGGTCAGATGGTGATAGTACGGTTCTGCCGAACTCTAAGAACCTGATTCCGTCCCCAGCGAGGCAGGCATAAAGTATATGCTCTGCTGTTCAATCATTTTCCAAGCAGAGGTGACACACACTGCCTTCCGACAGTCCAAGTCTCTGCATATGATGATTCAAATGGTAGTGGCCTGTAAGAAGGCCTGTTAGACAACGTAGTTCATCCCTACTGTAGTCCTAAAACTCTTTGGTATCAAGCTTCGAAGGGTGGAAAAACGCCTTGGGGTGAGCCAATCCTGGAAGATTCAGCCAGAATTCCATAAATATTCTTGCCATCCAGGTGTTCAATGTTTGTTTGGCAAAGCCTAAAGCGATGCCAATGACAGGTTCTGGTCCGATGAAGCCGCTTGCAGCACCCTCCTTTGCAAGAGAGTCAGCAGGTTCATTGTCTTCTAGGCCAGTATTGCCAGGAATCCAGACCAGAGACAATCTGTTAAGTCTTCCTATCGGGGAGAGTCGGTTTTGGCAATTTGCTACCAATTTAGACTTCGCTTGGTAGGAGCCAAGAGCTTCTAACGCCGCGTGACTGTCCGAGAATATTTTTATTGACATGTGTGTGAGGTTGGATTTATCCAATCTCTTCGCACACAATTCAATACCGTAAATTTTCGCTTGAAATACAGTCGCGTAAGTTCCTAGGTAGGTAGATATCTCTCTCCTGGGTCTGCAACTAAAAATACCTGCACCAGAACCGGAAAGATATTTTGATCCATCTGTGACCCATATTGCTCCTAATATTTCCTTCTCCTGGAAGATCCAGTCCTCTCTACTCGAGAATAGTACTTTACAAGGCAGTTCGTAGTTGACAGTTGGAGGCATAAAGTCAGAGGTCATTTCCAGATAGCACTCCATTTCCTACAGGTATTCATCCAATTACAGGATACTTACGAAGGTGTTGATAAAAAATATATGCTAGCTACAGCTAAAAGACAGTAAATATAAGTAGAAGGTATCACAAGACGGAAAAAGAAGTGAAAGAGATCACAGTTGAAAGCTACTACATTTCAAATATATAACTCAAAGAACTATCATTAATATCGCAGATATTAAAGATTGAATTATATTTATTACAAATTATTGAAACTGGTGCTTTAAAACTGTTATTTGCTCTGCCAAAATCACACTAAAATGTCGTTTGATATCTGGAATTCAACCGGGGCGGGGTTCAAGATAGCTTATTATTAAGGAGTTTGTGAAAAAAGGAGATTGTGACAAGAAGTCGTCGTGAAAGACAGATATTTTAATTTTTTTGAACAGCATAGATATGATGTATGTGGTAATTGTAAATTGGATACCATATTAACACGCCATATTCTAGTTTGGACCTCACAGAAGCGTTAAATAGTGTTATAATCGTATTACCGTTCTTGAACTCTCTTGTAATCTCTCTTGTATATTCGATTCGCTAATGAAATAGCCTGATCTATGTGGGAAGTAAAAGTGAATACATAATCAAAAGTGATTTTAAGATTTGTCATCTCATTTATTCGACTAATTGGAATGTTATCAATAACATAGGAATAGTCTATTATATTATTTTATTTAGGAAATGATTAGACGTAACATTTTGATATGTTCAAACCACTTGGAACATCAATCGAACACTGAATCCATTTTATTTTGTAAATTTAAATAGTCTTCATAATTTCCAATTACTTTGTAATGCTTTAGATCATCAGCGTAAAGGAGTTTTGTGCAGTTTATCATTTTCGCCAGGTCAATGAAAAACGGGAATTGAAGGAAGCCCCAACTTCGAGCCTTGTGGCACCGCTGAGTTAGGTGTGTACAAAGAAGACTAAAAACCTTCATGTTCCACGTATCGCTTTCTGTCAAAAAGATAGCTTGTAAAAAGCTCACTTAGACTTCCAGAAAAGCCAAACGATGATAGTCGCTGGATGAGGATGTAAAAACCAATTTGATCAAATCCCATTTGCATGCCCGTATAAACTACGTCAACCTGTTGCTTTTGGTCTAAAGCATCCGAAAAATGTTGCGAGAGGCATGCAAGATGGGTCACACATGACTTTTGTTTCTGAAACCCATGTTGATTGTCCGATATTTCTGATCGAGTTATAGATAAAACCATATAAAATTATTTGGAGAAGTTTCGATGATTTGCATAATATAGAAATAGACCTATAATTTTTCATCAGGGTTACCTCTTTTTTCTTAAAGATAGGACATCCACGGGTTATTTTCCATATTTCAGGAAACGTAGATGTTTTCAGTGAAAGGTTGAAAATGTGAAGCATTGATAAGGTTCAATAAGGGGTGGATACAATATTTCACGAGAAAACTCGGTATATAGTTTGGTCTGATAACTACGATGTTTTTTAATTTCCGAGTAGCCTCAATAATATCCATATCATCAATATGACCGATATCTATACGCGGAAATTGTTTGGAAAGTTATCGAGCATACCACACAAGGAGATATCCCATATGATAAATACACTTTAAAAATAGTTCGCAAAGGCGTCAACGATTTCCTGTGGTTTGGAATAAGAGTTATTGCCATTCTACATAATGCCGAGAATTTTAGAATTGCATTTTTTATTGTTAATAAAATTCCAAAACGTACTAGGATTTTGGTGTATATTATTTTCACTCTCATCAAGTTTTTATAAGCTTCATTCATTTGTAGTTTGACCTCAGCTTTCAGCGAAATAAATTGTTGTTGTTGAAAAAATGTATTTTATTTTTATAAGTTTTTGTGGGCTTATACTTGATGTGACCCAGGGCGAATATCTACTGGTACGATTAGATTCAGTGGTAACAGTGACAACAAAAATTGTTTGTTTAAATTATGGCATGCAGTATTTACATCTGTTTATTCTAAAACAAGGGACCAATCTTCATTGGTAACAAGTTGATACATTACAGGAAAATTGGCTTTTCTGAAGTTATAACTTTTCGTTATGTCACAAGGATGGGAGAACTTAATAAAACGATCACGAATATGTGAGGTTCCTAAAGCTAGTTGTATGTAAGGGTGATATTTGTCTTCCATTACCAGTGAATCCATATCCTTATGAACATTACAAACAGTTTTTGTTAGAGCGAGATGTAGAGTACGGTTGTTACCATTAAAAATTTCGGTATATTGATACAGTTCTGTAATATACATAAAAGATTTTAGAAAGTTGGGCAAAAGCAAAGAAGAGACAGACTTTGAAACGTAACTATTACTGTCGATTGTTCAGATCGTGTGACACCCACTTTTCGATTTTTTTTTTCATTTCAATACATATTGGACTATCAAAAACGCATGGGGGCTGACAGCCAATCCCTACAACATTTTACGCACCGTTTGTGATGGGTCATTTTCCACCATGGCCTTTAAATTCTCGTTCTGGATTACAATAGGTCGAACACTTCAGAGTTCATCTTCGAAGCTGAAATTTCCGGATCAAAATTTTACAAACCAACATCGAATAGTGCATTAATTAACAGTATAATTGTCGAATGCCTAGTTAATTTTCCAGTCTGTTTAGGCAACGCTTTGATTTAATTTTGATTCTCAGATAAGAATTGACCAAAATTCGCTCAACGACATCACATAGTGACAAGCTGCAAAGAGGTAAGAAAATACAAATTTTGAAAAAAAATCAATAGCATCAATGTATGCAGTACAAAATTTTCTATCGATCAGTATATTCCACGACACCGTGGAATGAATATTCACTGAGATATAGATCTTCGAAACACATAACATCAAAATGGACAACTCAGTAACAAGCATTTCAGCTGGAATTTGCGAATAAGCAAAGTTTTTACTTTCCTTTCATTCTTTTTCCATATCCAAACTCATCTCAGCTATGAAAATATTGGATAAGGTGATGTGAATGAAACATATGAAGGACAGTAAGAGACGACTCAAAATTGGATCTTGAAAAGAATAATCATGCAGTCGTTATAAAAAAAATCTTTTTCTCAGATATGAATAACATACGTGCCTCATTTTACTAAAGATATATCATTCAATTCTACGTGTCATGAAAAATGTTTCTCATTAGAACGATCCAGTCACATTATAAAAATAATTCCTAAATCTGCTAGGAATTTCTCTGCCTCTATCCTTTGCTAAATTATAGATGATTTTTTCCATACCAACTCTCCAACAAGCTGGAAAAACTTGTTAACTTTTCCTTATACCTTGTTCATCATCCCACATGCCAAGGACTTCCATGAATCTCCTCTCACATTTTTTTAAAAAGAAAAACTTCTTGATTTCAAGACCAATGGCATTCCATCTCAGATCGATAAATAGAAATATAAGCAAAACTTTTCCAAGCTTGTTTTGAGTGAAACAGCTGATGATGACATCAGGTGAGCTATTAGAATCTTCAGCTCCAGTGATACGTTGGCTGAATACGATGAATCCATAATCTCAGTTCTCCGATCAAAACACCCTCGATCAGATTCCTTCACGCATTCTCTGGATTCGCAAACACCACACGATTTTTCAGAGTTCCCGAAAATCCAATTTTTAGAACATGAAGTATGGGAGGCAATGAAATCTTTTCGTTCTGGTTCTGCTGTTGGGTTAGATTCTTTTCGCCCTAACCACATGTAAGACCTCATCAGCCACAACTCTGAAAAATCTGAACAAAAATTTATTTCTCCTGTTTCTAAATTATGTAACTTTATTTCTACTGGTAGGGTTCCTATAAGAATTTGTCGTATACATTTTGGCGCTTCACCGTGTGCTCTTCGAAATGATGGAGGAATATGACCGATTGTTGTCGGTACCTTTTATCGTCGATTGGTAGCGAAACTTGGTTGTATAAGGATCAGAGACAAACTAATATCGATTTTACGTACTATAGTTTGGTTTCGGTACTACAGGTGGATGTGAATTTGTTGCTCATGCTGCTCCTGTTTCAAAAATTTTCCTGAAAATAGATTTCAAAAATGCCTTCAACATGATTGATGGATACATCATGTTTCGAAAGGTTGAAGATTCGTGTCCAGGATTGTATCCTTTCCTAAGTCAGTGTTATAAATCAGCTTCCTATTTGAGTTTTGGTGAACATTTGATTCTGTCTGAGAGAGGTATTCGACAAGATGATCCGTTAGGACCTGTTTTGTTTTTCTGACCATCGACGAACTCACTAGAACTTTACCATCCGAATTGAATTGTTGGTATTTGGACGATGGCTCATTCGTTGGCGATGAAAACATTATTTCAAAGGATTTAGAAAAAATTATTGATTATTCAAAATATCTTGGACTAAATTTTGATAAATGCGAGTTGATTAGTCTTTCAACTCCGGATAATATTTCCGAATCCATAATTTTGAAATTGGCTCCTGGTATAACAATTTTGGAAAAGTCTCAATGTAGTCACCTGGTTGCTCCTCTTCAGAACTTTCTTGAAAAAAACGGAAATCACTCAAATTGCTGATCACCAGATTGAATGAACTTCCTAAACATCATGCATTTTTTCTTTTGAAAAATTGTTTGGCGATTCCAAAACTCATGTACGCCTCAGATGTTCCCCCACTTGGTCAAGTCAGTTAGAGCTTGACAAATTCGATAGTGACTCCTTAACACGACGGAATATATTACAAACAATTATTTCAATAATGATTTATGACTCCAAGCAACGCTTCCTGTGAACGTTGGCGGACTAGGGCTACGTTCAGCTTCTTCCTTAACTTTACCAGATTTTCTGTCATCAGTCAATAGTGTTTATAATCTCATCAATTCCATCCTTGCTTCTATATTTATCAATATCAAAGACGTTTGTTATGCTGAAGGTGAATCACTTTGGCATGCCGCAACTAATATTGCTCCTTCTACAGATCATTGTCTGGCGAAAAATTAAGACCAAAAAATTTCCTAAATGATGGTAACAACTATCTGTTCCATCCAGTAGCGGTTAAAACTTTTGGTGTTTATGGGCCGGAGTCTCTGTTATTCGTTTATGAACTCGGAAAGAGATTAACCCAAGCAACGAAAGATCACCGTTCTACCTCTTTTTTGATAGAAACGTGCTATCAACGCGGTAATGCTGCTTCGGTGCTTGAAACTATTCCTCCTTCACATAATTTTGATGAGATCATGTATTGTCCTCATTTCTGTACGAAACTACAATATTTCCGAAACAAGCAAAGATATCTGTATATTCATCAATCTCCTATCAAGGTTAATTCGCAAGTGACTGATCCACCTCCTTCTTTTTTAGTACGGTCAATGGACCGCATTCTTACCCATTCTGTTTAGCGTTCTGTTATTAGCGATTCCTAATATGGCTGCAGTCCGCGCAAAACTTATTGGTAAATCATCTGAAAATAGAACTTTAAACGGGTGACGATCAACCGTATTGCCAAATATGCGCTAAACTAACTGACATTTATGAGACAACAAGTATAGCTGAGGCACCAATCAATCTAATCATAAAACTGATGATTTTTAAACATGCCTCAACCTCTGACGGAAGCACTAAACTCTTACGAAGGTTCAAAATAGATGAACACTTCAATCTAGCAGATCACTATTTTAATCTCCATGCAGGTATTGTTCACTATGGTTCTGGCGTTGAATTCGGTTACTATTACGCATTAGTCGAACAGAAAATGGACTGGCTTGAGTGTCACTAAATATTCTGACAATATCTTGGATTTATTGGAGTCTCTGGAGACACCCTACATTTCATTTTATGAAAGAGAGGACTTTGGAAAATCAAGATCTTCAGATGATGTGGTGCGCTGGTTTTTCTGTGTTTTCCAGCAGCTGAAAAAGCAAATGCGCTACTAGAATCAATCAAGTCACCCCGGAGTTTTAATTGATACTTGTTGTTATTTCATAATTTATAATATCACTATTATTATTACAAATAAAAGTACTTCTCACATACGTACATGTGTGAGGTGAAAAAAAAGCTTTCGCTATTATGTTAGTGATTCAATTTATATTAAATTTTCTCCAAATATTTGTAAAAAAAGTGTTTTCTTTGTATTAATAAATATATTATATTCGTGTGTTTGCATTATATATGGATACAGCACTTCCGCTGTTATTGTGGTTCATTACATTTTATTACAATATCACCTAATTTTCTCACATGTGATGGAATTGGCCAATACTCGAAAATCCATAGCGTATCCAAAAACACTGTTCCTGCCCATCAGTTTTCCCAGTTCTTCAAGGCTAGTCCTAATATTACTTTTGGGTTTATTCGGCAGGGCCCCAGTCTGGATTTCTGTTGAAGGCTTCAAAATATTCTACATCGTATACAAACTTTTCATCTCTTTCAACAATGAAATACTTAACAATGAAAATACTTAACAACGATCTAATTCAACTGGGTTTCCAACTGCCATACTATTCTTCACATTTCCACACTTTGAAATCCTAGTGTTGACCTATTGAACTTTTTCATGTCATATCATCATCCAACGAAATACCTTAAAATCAGCACCATCCAACTTTTTTTCATCACTGAACGAAAATGTGGATAAAGAAACACCGTTTTTCCTATATGTCGGATAACCAGTTATCTTATCTGAACGTGATGCGGAGGGATTTGTAAGAAAAAATTTAAGTTTTCTCATATCAGAGTTTATTCGAACTACATGAACTTCTGTGCCGAATGTCGAGTTCGACTTAAATCCTGAAAAAAAGAGTGCATATATATTTACATATGTTAGTTCACTGTTCTTCTTGTCGTTCATGCTACTCCTTCGAGATAATAACTCCAAGTTATATTATTCTAAAGGGTATGAACATACTCATACATCTGCTAGGTGTTTCCTTCCAAATAGAACGGGGGATCCCTTGTAAAGATTGGACGATACGCAGTGAGTATCCACCGTCTCATACTGGGAATCGATCTCGTATTTGGGGTGGTTATTGATTCATTAAGTAGAGTAGTTACTGAAATCATCTTCTTATTCGGTGATGTCAACTTGGTTAGTGAAACACGAGTCGAGAAGAGTGTTGCAGTTCTGGTGTTGGTGTTTATATTTGTTTCGGACGTGTCGAACTCATCAATCACGATATGCAATAGATTTCAGGCTACTATCTGAGAAGAAATTAATTACTTATATACACAGTTGCGTTATCTCAATTCACTGTGCGATAGCAATAGGAGTTTCGTATCGGGGAAAATGCAATTCTTGATTAGCCCTCAAATTAACTATGGATTCTATTGGTTACGTAGGCCCACATTTGAAAATTATATTAGTATGATTTTCCGTAGCAATAAAGCGAAGACACTGAAAATGTTGAATCTTGGGGCTTGAAAGACATTCGTAAACCGCCCCGGCTCAGCATGGGTACAATGCTGATACTGAATATACTACAGAATGTCTTTATATACAACGTTAACAGCTATTTTGTCAGTAGACAATACAAACATGTTTTCTTCAGAGGTTACTCTTGAAAGAGTAATATATAATTGGCCCGGTACCACCGCAACCGCTATGTCCCTGCATTTTGAATCTGTAAAGTCTTCGAAAATATTCATCCAAATCACATGCTGTAAAGGGCCATATTGACCACATTATGGATTGATAAGTTCAAGACTATATTGAAGATAATTTTATAGAAAAGTTTTGCAGTTGAAGAGTTAGAGACAGTAAAAAACCTATCTTTCGAAGGCGAAATTGTAATTTCCGCAATTTGCTATAATTTGAATGGTATCAAAATAGCTCTGGTGGCAGTCTACAGACCACCAAATGGTACTGTCTCTAATTTCATTGATGGCCTAACACAGGCCCTTCTGTCAGCATCTGAACGCTCTGATTACATTGTGCTCTGTGGGGATTTCAATATATATTTACAAAAACCCAGTATTAACTCTAAACTCATCTCGAACATTTTCAGCTCATATCAACTATGTAAAAATCCCTATGGTCCTACCAGGGTGTTTACCATCCAGTATCGATTATATGATATCAAATCTTCCACAGTCCCATTACGTATGCAAGCAAATACAGTCAAATGTAGCAGAATATCTGGCTCATATCCTAACACTTCAAATACATAATTTTTCAGTTAAAACAGAGACTAATATTTGTCCAATTCTCAGACGTCAACTCCACCCGGAGAACATTGGCGAACTTATCACTAGATTGATCTCAGAAGATTGGAATCCCATTTACTACATGCCAATAAATGACGCTTTCTCACATTTCTACAATGCTTCAGTATGGTGTTTTGATGTTTCATGTCCAGTTAAAAATGTTGTTCTAAAAAACAAACCTAACAAAAAGTCGATATCCTCGGATAATAATGAAGAAGAAAAATGTCTAAGAGAGATGTACTGGTTTCTTATCACGTACCAGGAAAATGGCGTCCTTTGGGAAAGCTATAAAAACAAAATGAGAGCACATAGACATAAAGTTAAATTGGCAAAACAAACATATTACAGGACTCAAATAAGTAAGGCAACTAACAAAACCAAAGAAACATGGAACATAATAAATTATGAATTAGGACGAAAACATAGTAACCAAAAAAATGATATTACTCTTACAACCAAAAATTTTCATACATCTGACACTACTGCGACTACGGAATTGTTTGCCGATTATTTCGCAAATGCAGCAGAAATAGCTATGTCAAATCACTTGGGACAGAACATGGTCCTTCCTTGCACCCTCGTGAAGGAAATCAACATCAAATTCCCATTTAAATCGCCACCCATCACTGAATACGAAATATCAAAAACCTTATTTGAAATGAAGAACAAATCATCCTCCAGTATGGATGAAATTTCTATTATTACTATCAAACATATATTTCCCGCTATTATCAAACCACTAACTCTTCTTATGGAACAATCTCTCGTGCAAGGAATCTTTCCTGATGTTTTAAAAAAGGCACTTGTGATTCCTTTCCACAAAAAAGGTAATTTAAATGAAATTGACAATTACAGGCAAATATCGCTGCTCTGTTCCTTATCCAAATTAATAGAAAAGATAATAGTGAACAGAATAACCGATTACCTGGAAAGCAACAACATACTCTCAACCTCTCAGCACGGTTTTGTTAAAAAGAGATCCATTGAAACAGCTTCCACCATCTTCTCGATTACATTTACACTTAGATTGATAATAATAACTACGTCTTATCACTATTCTTTGACCTATCGAAGGCATTCGATACGGTGTGCGTAGTATTTCTTTTGAAAAAAATAAGACAATATAATTTCCCATCTAACGTCATAAATTGAATCAAATCCTACATGACGGGACGAACTATGTACGTCTCTTGTAATAATGTACTTTCTGATTCTCATGCCGTAAAACTTGGTGTCCCCCAAGGATCTGTTATCGGACCATGATTCTTTCTCCTATATGTTAACGACATGCGTCAACATATAAAAACGGGTTATGTTACAATATTTGCCTATGATACCACCATTACCATATCAGGTTCAACTGTTGAACAACTTGCTTCCAACATGAAGACCGTTTTGATGATTTCAGCTCCTGGTGTCAGAGAAATAAACTAATCCTTAACACCTCGAAGTCAGTGGCCGTGAAATTTTACAGGAAATGGCGACCCCACAACGTTGTCGAAATTGATAACTTGCAAACGTCCACAGAAGTAAAATTCCTGGGTATTCATCTTGACGCAAACCTAAATTGGGAAAAACAAATCAATCATGTATGTGCAAATCTAAACATAGCCTTTTATGCTATATGACAGATGAAGCAGGCCTCCTAAATATTTACTACGCAATGGTTCACTCTCGGCTTAATTTTTGTGGCTCAGAAAAGAATCCTGAGACTTATATTCAATTTGAATTTAAGAGATAGTTGCCGGCTTATTTTTATAGAAAAAAAGATTTTAACCCCATATCCATTCATATGTTTAAATGTGCTATGTTCGCAAGACATAACTTATCTGTTTTTGCGTCAAATGGATCTGAACACGAACATAATACACGACATGGAGCTTTTTTGAGAATTCTACAACACAGAACTTCATTATATGAGAACTCCCTACGGTACAATGTGTTCAGTTGTTATAATAAGTTACCAAATCAGCTGAAACAAATTACCAATGATAAGGTATTTCACAACAAAATTAAAATATTTTCACTTAGAAAGTGCTATTACAGTTACCAAGAGTTTATGAACGATAATTCGATAGACACAAATCTTTCATGACTTTTACCTTTTTAATGGTTAACAATATTGATTGTTTATTTTCATTTTAATTTTTATATACAGACATTCAAAATCATATGTACAAATTGACAGATTTTATTTATTTACTTATTTATTTATACATATGTCCGTATATTTTTAGTGTAACAAATTGTAAAATTATACTATAAGGACCTACCATATGTACCTAACGTACCAACAAATGGTTAATAAACTACTATATTATTATTATTAAAGGCAACTTATTCCCTCGCGGCTAGCGTCTTACTTGGAATATTCCAAAATCGTTTTTCATTTCATATCTGAAACATGAAACAAACCTACATATAACATTTCATCCTTCACCGCTATGAAGAAACAGTGATGAAACAATAATTTTGTTTTAAGGACGCGCTTTTTTTCCCCGCGGCTGGCGCCACAGCTCGATTATTTAAAAATTCTTTCATATTGCACATCTAAAATGTAATACGAACCTACATACAAAATTTCAGTCTTCGTAAATATGCCGGTACGGTGAAACAGTGCTGAAAAAGTAATTTTCTTATGTGAACGCTCCCCTTTTATCCTCAGTAGGGGCGCCTCAGTTGAAATATTAGAAAATGCTTTCTTATTACACATTTACTACATGAAACGAACCTACATACAAAATATCAGCCTATGAAAATATAGGGGTAAAGAGAAACAGTGATGGAAAGGAATTTTCATTGGTGAACGCGCCACTTTTACCCCCACGGGGGCCCCCAAATGAAATATTTGGAAATCGTTCCTAAGACCTATGAAGCAGCTATATACCGAACTTTGCAATACACAACACGACGATGTTGAGTTCCACACATATTGGCACCAAAAGGTCTTTCAAACGAATACAAATTTTCTATGATATCTCACACACAATTGTTTTATTCAAATTTGAAGATAGAGAGACGCATTAGAAGTGATACAAAAAATTTTATACGGTTCCACAACAGGAAATTCAAATTTTCCGTCTACCAGTCTTCTTTACACAGAACCATTAACCAAAACTTAGATTAATATGGACGCCCCGGACTATTCAACAATTGAAGAGAAAATGACATTTTTTTTATAATAATTATTATCATATAATAAGCTTTTGTTTCGTATGGGAATCGAGTGCGATATTTTTGTTGGTTGTTTTTGCGATGATTGATAGGCAACAGGTCTTGATCCCGAGTTTCCTGTGGCGCCAAAAATAACTTGTGTATGAATAAAAATTTAAAACAAAAGATAATATTTATGTTTAGGTGGACAAATATTCATTTATTTTATAATCAGAATGGAAGATTGAGGCAGCAATGATAATTTAAAATTTGGGATAATTATGGTTATTTGTTATTTATTACATTCATATAATGCGGTCCAAAGGTGATGGATACATTCAATTCCTGTTTTACCAACAATTTCCCGAAGTAATTCGGAAAACTTTCGTATCTAATCGTTTCCTTTTCAAATCTTTAACATTACGTAGTCTACTGCTCAGTTATCAGACAGTCTCATATAGAATGATCTTGAAGAGTCAGCTTTATCTGAAAAAGTTGATCCAGCGTTTGAATGAAAAAAATTCCTGATGATTTCAAATTGAGTCAATGATGTCTCGAATATCGAAAAATATGTATGTATGTTGACCGCTCTTTCCAAAAACACAGGCTAACGATGAAAAAACACCTTATTATCAATATATTGAATTTTTTTGATTCATTACAGAATTTAACAGCTTTTATATACTACAAATAAAATTGTAAAATAATTTGTGCTGGATGTAGAAGAGTTGGCAGCACTGCTGAAACACATTTATCGTCCAGAAAAAGGGAAATTATATTGTTCTGCTTACAGCTGATGTTTTGTTTACTGTCAACCTAACCTTACTTTCTGGTTTCCAGTACATTTGCTCATTAAAATGTCTAATCGCGGTTGTAAGAACTCTGCTGACAGTTTTTGTTATATTTGTGGTGAGTTTGTTATTAAAAACACTACAGTGTTAAGTGAGTGATTTTAGCATCCAGGCTGAACTGAACCACGGATGCATTGTTGAACCCAACTGTCCACGAAAGGTGAGCCTGAGAATCTGAAGGCAATGACACTCTTTCTTACAAAAACGCCAGCAATTGGATCGAGAGAAGACTCAAACCACCTTGGGAAGCCTGGTTTATCTTTGACATTCATGTATCGAGTCTTCTGTTGAGCCGATAGATGGCGTCTTCGCAAGAGTACATGTCATCGCCTGACACTGATAATAAATAAGTGATTCCACAGTTTTTTGAGTATGTTACTTGGCAACCTACTGGTACCGTAAACGGGTCACTTAGTTAGCAATTTGACTGAAACCATTATAATTAGAATATGAGTATACATCAGTTTTCGATGACTGTACGGTCACAAAATATGCAAAACTATTTCTGGTTGAACGATCCTTACGACAACAGGAATCATAATGTATCTAGAAATCAGTGTTATGTTTATTTTATCCGTTCATTTCGCCATGTGATCATTAACTCAATTTGACTTTCATTTTACTGAGGATCTGAAGGCAATGACACTCTTCCTTACAAAAACGCCAGCAATTGGATCGAGAGAAGACTCAAACCACCTTGAAAAGCCTGATTTATCTTTGACATTCGTGTATTGAGTCTTCTGTTGATCCGATAGATGACATCTTCGCATGAGTACATGTCATCGCCTGACACTGATAATAAATAAATAATTCCACAATTTTTGAGCATATTGCTTGGCAACCTACTGGTACCGTAAACGGGTCACTTATTTAGCAATTTGACTGAAACCATCATAAGTAGATTAAGAGTATTCATCAGTTTTCGAGGACTGTTCGGTCACAAAATATGCAAAACCAGTTCTGGTTGAACGATCCTTACGACAACGGGAATGATAATGTATCTAGAAATCAGTGTTATGTTGATCTCATTCGTTCATTTCGCCATCTGATCATTATCCATCCATTTGACTTTCATTTAACCAACACTTTTTCATCAGTTTTTCATTTCTGCAATTTTTTCTGATTGACTGTCGCACTGTTCTTCAAGAAAGCATAACCGGTTAAGATGGTAAAATGTGCCCCCACGATATCGCTATCGGATCTATAGCATACTGTTCACGATGAAAAATATAAAAGTCTGTGTAAATTTTCCGACTGCCAGGTAGTCACGAAACGCATTACGGATTTTTCCCACGTTTTTGAAAAAATCGTATCTCTGACATTGTTCAACCGATTTTATGAGAGACAAACATTCGGGCAATTTTGGAGACAAATTTGAATTTGATACATATTAATACCCAATCAATATCACTCAATCAAATATTAATACTCAAATGATATTTCAATATTATGTACTCTGGAAAAAAAATCGAAAACCTTATTTTTTCTATTTTCCAAAATGTTCACCTCACTGAAGTTGAACAGTCATGGAACATTTTTTTCCACTCATGTTGGGAGCAGTATATTTTTGGAGTATTTGCTTTATTTGCTGTGATACTCACGAGTGGAGATAGAAGTAAGAGCCAAAACGCAAATTCCATCGATTCTCCAAGAAGTAAAACTGAATATTCTCACATAATTTTTGAGTGCTGAGGTTCGTATCCAATGCATAATGAAAGGAAATTATTTTAGTGAGAATAATGAATTTTATTTTATTCATTTCAAAATTCCAAAATGAAGAGCAGATCTTCATCAATATCGTCTTCAGAAACCAGTTGAACTTATTCGATGGTGAAGAGCATAGTTGATATTTCCGCTAACCCAATTATTTCGAATCAAAAACGTGTATTGGATGAAAATAAATAGCAGCAACTACGTGGGAGCAACAACGAATCGTTTTCATTTCATTAGCACACTCAATTTCTTTCATTCCAATACTATTTGGTTCGAATTGATCTGATCACTATCATTTCATCCAAGTTTATCATTTCAGTCTAATGGGAAATCGCTTGTTGTTTTGATACATTCTTGTAAATAATATTTTGATATTTCTTTTTCAATTTCAAGGAAGTCTTCTACTTATATTTCGTTTGGATAATTCCGCAAATGAGCTATTCTTTCGATTACATCGTCCAGTTTTTGCATCGTAGATATCTGAAACAAATCACCACCAAGATGTCTCCGGGAGAAAACAAACTATTATATGATATTTTGAGCTTGCACGGTAATGAACAACTTATCATCTAACTGACGTTGGAGTTGATTATATTTCTTGACAATAATACCCTGCACGGTTTTAACAAAACGCAGGCCAAGGTTACTCTCCGAGAGTCATTTGATTCGTTATATTTCACCCTTCAATATTGGCACAAGAACTGTGAAGTTATTCAGTTCAAAATAATTGACAATATTACGGAAATCTTCAACCATCTTCCGGTGATGTTTTCAAACCACTTTTTGTATCAAAGCCATTTCAGGATTTGAGCATCTTTGAATCAAAAAAGTGTTCTGATTGTAACGAAAATGCAGTCATTGCTCGTGCAAATGCTATATGAAAATACAAATTTTATCTCTCCAACATATGAATTTCTCTGATATTCAGTTTTTGAGCTCTTTTGGAGATGTAGAGAAATTTCATCAGCTATCAAGATCAGAAGCTTTGCGTAGCTTTGAGTGATCTAATATGATTACGAATCAAGTGATCTCTTGAAATAGCATTTACACCAAAATATTTCAGTAATGATTCAATTTCGAATGATTTTAGAACAGATGCTGAGAATTTCGATGTTGTAGATATTCAAGTTTAAGAACATCAGAAATTGAATTATTCGAATCTCCACTTCTCAATTCGCATGAAAATACATTCATTGCTTCATAACTTCTCAAGAATTAGATTGGCAAATTTCATCTGTTCACGTTGCTCCAGCGCAAGCGTGAACGTCAAGAGATATTCTTCAGAGAGTAAAAAATATCTCACTTTATCCATTTGTTACTTGTTCGAAGTCAGACTCATCGAGAATGGTGATCTCGATATATGTCTTGTACTAAATAATAGCTATTAATGATCTGAGTATTGAAAGTAAGGTTTTATTTTGTGAGTGAGAAAGTTTAACGAACAAAATAAAACTCATTTTCAACACAAATATCATACAAAGTTTTTGTACAACTGTCCTGTTTCCATAATAAAATAGATGTATTTATTATTTCTTCAAAAACACATTTTGACATCTCTTGTCATTTAACTATTTTCATGTTATTGCATTTGCTGTGAAGTGGCCGTGTCAGGTGACGCCAAATCACCTGGTTACCAACAAACAGTATTTGTTAACAGCTCACGCGTTTTATTTAAAGTCACATTTGAAGATCTTGCTGGCGTTTAATGTCTTCCATAATGAAGACCAATAGTGAGGATTTGCGTGTTCCTGACGATTTTGAAGAGGCTTCCAAAAGAGCTTCAATTGAATTGTTACCAAAAAAATCGGCTCAGCAGTACATCTAATATTCTAATTTTTTTGATGATTTTTAAACATGCCTCAACCTCTGATGGAAGCACCAAACTCTTACGAAGGTTCGAAATAGATGAACACTTCAATCTAGCAGATCACTATTATAATCTCCATGCAGGTATTGTTCACTATGGTTCTGGCGTTGAATTCGGTTACTATTACGCATTGGTCAAAGAGAAAATGGACTGGCTTGAGTGTCACTAAATATTCTGACAATATCTTGGATTTATTGGAGTCTCTGGAGACACCCTACATTTCATTTTATGAAAGAGAGGACTTTGGCAGATCAAGATCTTCAGATGATGTGGTGCGCTGGTTTTTCTGTGTTTTCCAGCAGCTGAAAAAGCAAATGCGCTACTAGAATCAATCAAGTCACCCCGGAGTTTTAATTGATACTTGTTGTTATTTCATAATTTGTAATATCACTATTTTCATTACAAATAAAAGTACTTCTCACATACGTGCATGTGTGAGGTGAAAAAAAAAGCTTTCGCTATTATGTTAGTGATTCAATTTATATTAAATTTTCTCCAAATATTTGTAAAAAAAGTGTTTTCTTTGTATTAATAAATATATTATATTCGTGTGTTTGCATTATATATGGATACAGCACTTCGGCTGTTATTGTGGTTCATTACATTTTATTACAATATCACCTAATTTTCTCACATGTGATGGAATTGGCCAATACTCGAAAATCCATAGCGTATCCAAAAACACTGTTCCTGCCCATCAGTTTTCCCAGTTCTTCAAATCTAGTCCTAATATCACTTTTGGGTTTATTCGGCAGGGCCCCAGTCTGGATTTCTGTTGAAGGCTTCAAAATATTCTACATCGTATACAAACTTTTCATCTCTTTCAACAATGAAATACTCAACAATGAAAATACTTAACAACGATCTAATTCAACTGGGTTTCCAACTGCCATACTATTCTTCACATTTCCACACGTTTGAAATCCTAGTGTTGACCTATTGAACTTTTTCATGTCATATCATCATCCAACGAAATACCTTAAAATCAGCACCATCCAACTTTTTTTCATCACTGAACGAAAATGTGGATAAAGAAACACCGTTTTTCCTATAATGTCGGATAACCAGTTATCTTATCCGAACGTGATGCGGAGGGATTTGTAAGAAAAAAATTTAAGTTTTCTCATATCAGAGTTTATTCGAACTACATGAACTTCTGTGCCGAATGTCGAGTTCGACTTAAATCCTGAAAAAAAGAGTGCATATATATTTACATATGTTAGTTCACTGTTCTTCTTGTCGTTCATGCTACTCCTTCGAGATAATAACTCCAAGTTATATTATTCTAAAGGGTATGAACATACTCATACATCTGCTAGGTGTTTCCTTCCAAATAGAACGGGGGATCCCTTGTAAAGATTGGACGATACGCAGTGAGTATCCACCGTCTCATACTGGGAATCGATCTCGTATTTGGGGTGGTTATTGATTCATTAAGTGGAGTAGTTACTGAAATCATCTTCTTATTCGGTGATATCAACTTGTTTAGTGAAACACGAGTCGAGAAGAGTGTTGCAGTTCTGGTGTTGGTGTTTATATTTGTTTCGGACGTGTCGAACTCATCAATCACGATATGCAATAGATTTCAGGCTACTATCTGAGAAGAAATAAATTACTTATATACACAGTTGCGTTATCTCAATTCACTGTGCGATAGCAATAGGAGTTTCGTATCGGGGAAAATGCAATTCTTGATTAGCCCTCAAATTAACTATGGATTCTATTGGTTACGTAGACCCACATTTGAAAATTATATTAGTATGATTTTCCGTAACAATAAAGCGAAGACACTGAAAATGTTGAATCCTGAGTTCGAAAGACATTCGTGAACCGCCCCGGCTCAGCATGGGTACAATGCTGATACTGAATATACTACAGAATGTCTTTATATACAACGTTAACAGCTATTTTGTCAGTAGACAATACAAACATGTTTTCTTCAGAGGTTACTCTCGAAAGAGTAATATATAATTGGCCCGGTACCGCCGCAACCGCTATGTCCCTGCATTTTGAATCTGTAAAGTCTTCGAAAATATTCATTCAAATCACATGCTGTAAAGGGCCATATTGACCACATTATGGATTGATAAGTTCAAGACTATATTGAAGATAATTTTATAGAAAAGTTTTGCAGTTGAAGAGTTAGAGACAGTAAAAACCTATCTCTCGAAGGCGAAATTGAAATTTCTGCAATTTGCTATAATTTAAATGGTATCAAAATAGCTCTGGTGGCAGTCTACAAACCACCAAATGGTACTGTCTCTAATTTCATTGATGGCCTAACACAGGCCCTTCTGTCAGCATCTGAACGCTCTGATTACATTGTGCTCTGTGGGGATTTCAATATAGATTTACAAAAACCCAGGATTAACTCTAAACTCATCTCGAACATTTTCAGCTCATATCAACTATGTGGAAATCCCTATGATCCTACCAGGGTGTTTACCAATAAAAATAACCATACTAGCTCATCCAGTATCGATTACATGATATCAAATCTTCCACAGTCCCATTACGTATGCAAGCAAATACAGTCAAATGTAGCAGACCATCTGGCTCATATCCTAACACTTCAAATACATAATTTTTCATTTAAAACAGAGACTAATATTTGTCCAATTCTCAGACGTCAACTCCACCCGGAGAACATTAGCGAACTTATCACTAGATTGATCTCAGAGGATTAGAATCCCATTTACGTACATGCCAATAAATTACGCTTTCTCACATTTCTACAATGCTTCAGTATGGTGTTTTGATGTTTCATGTCCAGTTAAAGATGTTGTTCTAAAAAACAAACCTAACGATATCCTCGAATAATAATGAAGAAGAAAAAAGTCTAAGAGAGATGTACTGGTTTCTTGTCACGTACCAGGAAATTGGCGTCCTTTGGGAAAGCTATAAAAACAAAATGAGAGCACATAGACATAAAGTTAAATTGGCAAAACAAACATATTACAGGACTCAAATAAGTAAGGCAACTAACAAAACCAAAGAAACATGGAACATAATAAATTATGAATTAGGACGAAAACATAGTAACCAAAAAAATGATATTACTCTTACAACCAAAAATTTTCATACATCTGACACTACTGCGACTACGGAATTGTTTGCCGATCATTTCGCAAATGCAGCAGAAATAGCTATGTCAAATCACTTGGGACAGAACATGGTCCTTCCTTGCACCCTCGTGAAGGAAATCAACATCAAATTCCCATTTAAATCGCCACCCATCACTGAATACGAAATATCAAAAACCTTATTTGAAATGAAGAACAAATCATCCTCCAGTATGGATGAAATTATTAAAATGAAATTATTACTATCAAACATATATTTCTCGCTATTATCAAACTACTAACTCTTCTTATGGAACAATCTCTCGTGCAAGGAATCTTTCCTGATGTTTTAAAAAGGCACTTGTGATTCCTCTCCACAAAAAAGGTAATTTAAATGAAATTGACAATTACAGGCAAATATCGCTGCTCTGTTCCTTATTCAAATTAATAGAAAAGATAATAGTGAACAGAATAACCGATTACCTGGAAAGCAACAACATACTCTCAACCTCTCAGCACGGTTTTGTTAAAAAGAGATCCATTGAAACAGCTTCCACCATCTTCTCGATTACATTTACACTCAGATTGATAATAATAACCACGTCTTATCACTATTCTTTGACCTATCGAAGGCATTCGAAACGGTGTGCGTAGTATTTCTTTTGAAAAAAATAAGACAATATAATTTCCCATCTAACGTCATAAATTGGATCAAATCCTACATGACAGGACGAACTATGTACGTCTCTTGTAATAATATAATTTCTGATTCTCATGCCGTAAAACTTGGTGTCCCCCAAGGATCTGTTATCGGACCACGATTCTTTCTGCTATATGTTAAAGACGTGCCTCAACATGTAAAAACGGGTTATGTTACAATATTTGCCGATGATACCACCATTACCATATCAGGTTCAACTGTTGAACAACTTGCTTCCAACATGAAGACCGTTTTGATGATTTTAGCTCCTGGTGTCAGAGAAATAAACTAATCCTTAACCCCTCGAAGTCAGTGGCCGTGAAATTTTACAGGAAATGGCGACCTCACAACGTTGTCGAAATTGATGACTTGCAAACGTCCACAGAAGTAAAATTCCTGGGTATTTATCTTGACGCAAACCTAAATTGGGAAAAACAAATCAATCATGTAAGTGCAAATCTAAACAAAGCCTTTTATGCTATATGGCAGATGAAGCAGGCCTCCTAAATATTTACTACACAATGGTTTACTCTCGGCTTAATTTTTGTGGCTCAGAAAAGAATTCTGAGACTTATATTTAATTTGAATTTCAGAGATAGTTGACGGCTTATTTTTATAGAAAAAAAGATTTTAACCCCATATCTATTTATATGTTTAAATGTGCTATGTTCGCAAGACATAACTTATCTGTTTTTGCGTCAAATGGATCTGAACACGAACATAATACACGGCATGGAGCTTTTTTGAGCTTCAAAACTTCATTATATGAGAACTCCCCACGGTACAATGTGTTCAGTTGTTATAATAAGTTACCAAATCAGCTGAAACAAATTACCAATGATAAGGTATTTCACAACAAAATTAAAATCTTTTCACTTAGAAAGTGCTATTACAGTTACCAAGAGTTTATGAACGATAATTCGATAGACACAAATCTTTCATGACTTTTACCTTTTTAATGGTTAACAATATTGATTGTTTATGTTCATTTTTATTTTTATATACAGACACTCAAATTCATATGTACAAATTGACAGATTTTATTTATTTACTTATTTATTTATACATATGTCCGTATATTTTTAGTGTAACAAATTGTAATATTATACTATAAGGACCTACCATATGTACCTAGCGTACCAACAAATGGTTAATAAACTACTATATTATTATTATTAAAGGCAACTTATTCCCTCGCGGCTAGCGTCTTACTTGGAATATTTCAAAATCGTTTTTCATTTCATATCTGAAACATGAAACAAACCTACATATAACATTTCATCCTTCACCGCTATGAAGAAACAGTGATGAAACAATAATTTTGTTTTATGGACGCGCTTTTTTTCCCCGCGGCTGGCGCCACAGCTCGATTATTTAAAAATTCTTTCTTATTGCACATCTACAATGTAATGCGAACCTACATACAAAATTTCAGTCTTCGTAAATATGCCTCAGTTGAAATATTAGAAAATGCTTTCTTATTACACATTTACTACATGAAACGAACCTACATACAAAATATCAGCCTATTAAAATATAGGGGTAAAGAGAAACAGTGATGGAAAGGAATTTTCATTGGTGAACGCGCCACTTTTACCCCCACGGAGGCGCACCAGTTGAAATATTTGGAAATCGTTCCTAAGACCTATGAAGCAGCTATATACCGAATTTTACAATACACAACACAACGATGTTGTGTTCCACACATATTGGCACCAAAAGGTCTTTCATATGAATAAACATTTTCTATGATATCTCACACACAATTGTTTTATTCAAATTTGAAGATAGAGAGACGCATTAGAAGTGATACATAAAAATTTTATACGGTTTCACAACGGGAAATTCAAAGACCATTATCCGCCTACCAGTCCTCCTTACACAGAACCATTAACCAAAACTTAGATTAATATAGACGCCCCGGACTATTCAACAATTGAAGAGAAAATGACATTTTTTTTATAATTATTATTATCATATAATAAGCTTTTGTTTCGTATGGGAATCGAGTGCGATATTTTTGTTGGTTGTTTTTGCGAAGATTGATAGGCAACATGTCTTGATCTCGAGTTTCCTGTGGCGCCAAAAATAACTTGTGTATGAATAAAAATTTAAAACAAAAGATAATATTCATGTTTAGGTGGACAAATATTCATTTATTTTATAATCAGAAAGGAAGAGTGAGGCTGGAATGATAATTTGAAATTTGGGATAATTATGGTTATTTGTAATTTATTACATTCATATAATGCGGTCCAAAGGTGATGGATACATTCAATTCCTGTTTCCTTCTCAAATCTTTAACATTACGTGGTCTACTGCTCAGTTATCAGACAGTCTCATACAGAATGATCTCGAAGAGTCAGCTACGTTCTGTCGATAACAGACATATGACTCAATTTTATCAGTATTGTCTTTATCTGAAAAAGTTGATTCAGCGTTTGAATGAAAAAAATTCCTGATGATTTCAAATTGAGTCAATGATGTCTGGAATATCGAAAAATATGTATGTATGTTGACCGCTCTTTCCAAACACACAGGCTAACGATGAAAAAACTTCTTTAGTTAAAACACCTTATCAATATATTTTTTTTTTGATTCATTACAGTATTTAACAGCTTTTATATACTACAAATGAAATTATAAAATAATTTGTGCTGGATGTAGAAGAGTTGGCAGCACTGCTGAAACACATTTATTGTCCAGAAAAAGGGAAATTATATTGTTCTGCTCACAGCTGATGTTTTGTTTACTGTCAACCTAACTTTACTTTCTGGTTTCCAGTACATTTGCTCATTAAAATGTCTAATCGCGGTTGTAAGAACTCTGCTGACAGTTTTTGTTATATTTGTGGTGAGTTTGTTATTAAAAACACTACAGTGTTAAGTGAGTGATTTTAGCATCCTGGCTGAACTGAACCACGGATGCATTGTTGGACCCAACTGTCCACGAAAGGTGAGCCTGAGAATCTGAAGGCAATGACACTCTTTCTTACAAAAACGCCAGCAATTGGATCGAGGGAAGACTCAAACCACCTTGGGAAGCCTGGTTTATCTTTGACATTCATGTATCGAGTCTTCTGTTGAGCCGATAGATGGCGTCTTCGCAAGAGTACATATCATCGCCTGACACTGATAATAAATAAGTGATTTCACAGTTTTTTGAGTATGTTACTTGGCAACCTACTGGTACCGTAAACGGGTCACTTATTTGGCAATTTGACTGAAACCATCATAAGTAGATCAAGAGTATTCATCAGTTTTCGAGGACTGTTCGGTAACAAAATATGCAAAACCAGTTCTGGTTGAACGATCCTTACGACAACGGGAATGATAATGTATCTAGAAATCAATGTTATGTTGATCTCATTCGTTCATTTCGCCATCTGATCATTAACTCCATTTGACTTTCATTTTACTGAGAATCTGAAGGCAATGACACCCTTCCTAACAAAAACGCCAGCAATTGGATCGGGAGAAGACTCAAACCACTTCGGAAAGCCTGGTTTATCTTTGACATTCGTGTATTGAGTCTTCTGTTGATCCGATAGATGGCATCTTCGCAAGAGTACATGTCATCGCCTGACACTGATAACAAAAAAATAATTTCACAATTTTTGAGAATATTGCTTGGCAACCTACTGATACGTTAAACGGGTCACTTATTTAGCAATTTTACTGAAACCATTATAATTAGATTATGGGTATTCCTCAGTTTTCAAAGACTGTTTGGTCACAAATATGCAAAACCATTTCTGGTTGAACGATCCATACGACAACAGAAATGATAATGTACCTAGAAATCAGTGTTATGTTGATCTCATTCGTTCATTCCGCCATGTGATCATTAACTCCATTTGACTTTCATTTATCCAACACTTTTTTATCAGTTTTTCATTTCTGCAATTTTTTCTGATTGACTGTCGCACTGTCGTTCAAGAAAGCATAACCGGTTAAGATGGTAGAATGTGCCCCCAGGATATCGCTATCGAATCTATTGCATACTGTTCACGATCAAAAATATAAAAGTCTGTGTTAATTTTCCGACTGCCAGGTAGTCAGGAAACGCATTACGGATTTTCCCCACGTTTTTAAAAAAATCGTATCTCCGACATTGTTCAACCGATTTTATGAGAGACAAACGTTCGGGTAATTTTGGAGACAAATTTGAATTTGAAACATATTAATACCCAATCAATATCACTCAATCAAATAATAATACTCAATTGATATTTCAAAATCAATGGAAAAATTTTAAGAAGTATATTTTTATTATCAATTATTCTATCAACTATTTGAAAGTTTTCAATATATGTACTCTGAAAAAAAAAATTAAAACCTTATTTTTTCTATTTTCCAAAATGTTCACCTCACTGAAGTTGACCAGCAGTCATGGAACATTTTTTTCCACTCATGTTGGGAGTAGTATGTTTTTCGAGTATTTGCTTTATTTGCTGTGATACTCACGAGTGGAGATAGAAGTAAAAGCCAAAAAGCAAATTCCATCGATTCTCCAAGAAGTAAAACTGAATATTCTCACATAATTTCTGGGTGCTGAGGTTCATATCCAATGCATAATAAAAGAAAATAATTTTTAGTAAGAATAATGAATTTTCTTTTGATCATTGCAAAATTCCAAAATGAAGAGCAGATCTTCATCAATATCGTCTTCAGAAACCAATTGAACTTATTCGATGGTGAAGAGCATAGATGATATTTTCGCTAACCCAATTATTTCGAATCAAAAACGTGTATTGAATGAAAATAAATGGCAGCAACTACGTGGGAGCAACAACGAATTGTTTTTATTTCATTAGCACACTCAATTTCTTTCATTCCAATACTATCTGGTTCGAATTGATCTGATCACTATCATTTCATCTAAGTTTATCATTTCAGCCTAATGGGAAATCGCTTGTTGTTTTGATACATTTTTGTAAATAATATTTTGATATTTCTTTTTTAATTTCAAGGAAGTCTTCTACTTATATTTCGTTTGGATAATTCCGCAAATGAGCTATTCTTTCGATTACATCGTCCAGTTTTTGCATCGTAGATATCTGAAATAAATCACCACCAAGATGTCTCCGGAAGAAAACAAACTATTATATGATATTTTGAGCTTGCATGGTAATGAACAACTTATCATCTAACTGACGTTGGAGTTGATTATATTTCTTGACAATAATACCACGGTTTTAACAAAACGCAGGCCAAGGTTACTCTCCGAGAGTCATTTGATTCGTTATATTTTACCCTTCAATATTGGCACAAGAACTGTGAAGTTATTCAGTTCAAAATAATTGACAATATTACGGAAATCTTCAACCATCTTCCGGTGATGTTTTCAAACCACTTTTTGTATCAAAGCCATTTCAGGATTTGAGCATCTTTGGATCAAAAAAGTGTTCTGATTGTAACGAAAATGCAGTCATTGCTCGTGCAAATGCTATATGAAAATACAAATTTTATCTCTCCAACATATGAAAGTAGGAGATTTGAGCCGGTTCTAAGCCTCCCCCCACCACTATGACGTATTAATTGCTTTTTTATTGGTTGTTGTTTGGTGAAGTCACTGTGATGTGACCTTGAAGGGTGTGGTGTATGGATCGTTCAGAAATTTTTTCCCGGTTCTAATCCTCCCCCCACCAATATGACGTGTTATTTGCTTTTTTTTGTTGTGCAGTGAAGTCAAGGCGTTGTGACCTTGAAGTGTCTGGTGCATGGATCGTTCAGATTTTTTTTTTCATATGAGATTTTGTGTGTGTATGTGTGTGTGTGTTAGAGAATGCACGGTACAGGGTTTCATCATGTGCTTGTTTGTCTATGTACAAACATACGTCTGCATACTTCGAAGATCCTCCAAGTAATGAATGCTCCATCGGTGTGAGGGCACCAAGTTAGTAGTGGAGTGACGTCACAGCAATAACCGTTCAACGGCTAGAGAGCGACATGTTCACTCCACGACGTGTGGCAGAGTAATGCGTATTCATCGGTCTGCTCTCACCTCCCTCGATGTAGTGAAGGATGTGACGTAACGCCCCAGACTCGCCATCAATGGTAACACGCAGGCGGACGAGGACTGTGCTAACGTCTGTCTTCTCCGAGAGCGCAACGACAATTGCTTGTTCGGCTATCGCTCTCGAAGCAGTGAATGATGTGACGTAACGCATCACCCTACCCTCGCTATTGATGGTGACACGCAGGCGGGCGAGGACTGTGCAAACGTCTGCCCTCTCCGAGAGCGCAACGATCACTGCTTGCTCGTGCCGGCAACTGTTATCGCATCAAATTGGGAGATGGGCTTGGCTGTGACGTCAGGCATCTCTAGCGGATGCATCGATGTGTCCTTACCTACCCTCACTCTCTACGGTGATGCGCAGGCGACGTGGATTATGGTATTTAAGAAGCGGGCGAGTGTTGGTTATGTCAGTTTCCATCGAGTGAGTTAGTGAGAACATATCATAGAAAATGTATTCTTGTGAATGTGGTAAATCTTTTACCCGAAGTGACAACCTTCGTCGTCATCAGCTCCAGAGTTGCCAAGGAGGGCCATCAGTGAAACGAGTGAGATTAGATGACGCTGCAGCACCTATGTACACATGTAATTGTTGTAATGTGATGATTCCATTGACTCAAGTGAATTCTCACAATAGAACTCTACAACATAAGAATAATACATGTGTTCAATTCAGTGATGGTGTTCAAATTATAAAGAGCGCCTTCAAACGTCGGATTGCGACATACAGGGTGCAGAGTTCCATTGTTTCCACCGATTACATGTTATTCTTTAATGAAATCAGGCAGAAAGTTATAGAATTATTGGAATCGGCCATCAGGGTTCACAAAATCATCAAAGTGAATATGGAAGTATTTGGGAGTTATATTCTACAAACACAAGACCTGAAGGAAACCAAATCATTTAATTCACAGAATAGAACAGTTGATCAATCTACTGATTTGAATTCCTTATTTGATGGATTTCGAAATGGGATTATCGCTCAAACTACAGAATTCCAGGAACGTGATTCAGGTAAACATTTCTACCAAGTTTTAATTGGATGGATTAGTAATATTGTTCTGTATTTAAGGTTGGACTTGTGAAAAAATCATGTTTCTGGAGTTGAACATTAATAAATACAGCCCGCTCAGTGGATGTTCATATGTGAAGCTGCCTGAATGTATTGAGCGTAGGAAGGCCGTGGTTAATGTCCGTAATGAAGATCAGCATTATTTTGCATGGGCTATCACTTCAGCACTACATCCTGCAATCGATAGAACATCAGAAGTTTCATCGTATCCACATTTCAGTACAGTCATAGATGTAACAGGTATGAATTTTCCGGTAAAGTTGAAAGATATTGTGAAATTTGAAGACAAGAATGATATTTCAGTTAATGTGTACGGTTTAGAAAGTAAATTCGAGAAGGGTAAAATAATGTATGAAATAATTGGACCATTACGTTACTCTCAGAGAAGACTTAGAAGACATGTCAATTTGTTACTTATCACAGATGATTTCGGTAATAATCATTATTGTTGGATCAAAGATCTTTCAAGATTAGTTTCAAGCCAATTATCGGCTCATGAACATAAGAAATATTTTTGTGATGGCTGTTTATTATATTTTTGTAATGAACAATTACTATTACGTCATAAGATAAATGATTGTAATCACTTGAGTACTACAACACCATCAACCAATTTCAAAGTCAATAAATATGGGAAAACGGTACCTGAAAATATACTAACTTTTGAAAACTTTGAGAAACAAATGAAGGTACTATTTGTAGTGTATGCAGATTTTGAATCAGTACTGAAGCCGATTCAAACCACTAAACCAAATCCTGAATACTCGTATTCGATCAAGACATTCAAACATGAGCCTTATTCATTTGCTTATTTGATTAAATGTTCATACAATGATGATTTATCAAAATTTGTTTCGTATAGGGGTGTGGATGCAGCCCAAAAATTCGTTAGCAAAATCGAAGATGATTTGAAAAATATTTATGAAAATCATCTCAGGTTTCCTATTCCTATGGATGTACAAACTCCTGAGGAAGAGGAACAGTTTGCTTCTGCCACAAATTGTGGCATATGTTCCAAACAATTTAATGATGGCGAAGTCAAAGTGAGGGATCATTGTCACCTCACAGGAAAAAAAAAGGTCCCCTGCTGCTCATTCATCTTGTAATTTGAATTTTAAATTGCCAAATTTCATTCCTATAATTTTTCACAATCTCAGTGGATATGATTGTCATTTATTCATAAAGGAATTGTATAAAAACAAAGATGAAGTGGATGTCATCCCACAAACTAATGAAAAATATATATCTTTCACAAAACATCTCTTTACACACTCCTATACGGATAAAGATGGTAGGGTGAAGAAGAATTATTTGAAAATGAGATGAAAATGAGTTTCAGATTCATGCCTAGTTCTTTGGAGAATTTAGGTGCAAATTTAACATCTGATCAGTGTATCGAGATGCGCAAACATTTCCCACAAATTGAAAATTTCAATTTGATGAGGAAGAAACGTGTATTTCCCTATAGTTTTGTTGATGACATCGAAAAACTGAATCATCCAAGACTTCCAACCAAAAATCAATTTTATGATAAACTCAATTGTGAACATATATCAGATAATGATTATGGGAGAGCTCAACTTGTTTGGAATTTATTCGAATGTCAGGATTTGGGTGAATACTCTGATTTATATTTAAAGTCAGATGTGTTACTATTATGTGACATTTTTGAAAACTTCAGAAATATATCTGTTGATAAATATGAATTGGATCCGGCACAATACTTCACTGCACCCGGATTATCGTGGGATGCCATGTTGAAATATACTAATATTGAATTGGAATTACTAACTGATATTGATATGGTTCACTTCTTTCAAAAAGGTATTCGTGGTGGAATAAGTCAATGTAGTGAAAGGAAACATAAAGCAAACAAAACATTTTTACCGGATTATAATCCAAATGAACCATCTTCATTCATTTCATATTTGGATGCAACAAATCTATATGGTCACAGCATGTCGCAACCATTACCAACAGGTGAATTTTCATGGTTAGCACCTCATGAAATTCTCAATCTTGATATAATGAATGTGGATATTGATAGTCCTTATGGATATGTATTGGAAGTGGATATACATTATCCCCAAGAACTTCATGATAAACATTCCGATTTACCATTCTTAGTTGAACGTTTGATACCTCCATATGCAAAATCGAAAGTTCCCAAATTAATTCCAAATTTAAACGACAAAAGAAAATATATTGTTCACTATAGAAACTTACAGCAAGCTGTCAATCATGGTTTGATAGTGATGAACACACATAGAGTATTGAGGTTTAAGCAATCATGTTGGATGAAGCCTTATATAGATTTGAATACTGAAATGCGTAATAGGTCTAATAACAAATCTGAAACAGATTTCTACAAACTAATGAATAATGCAGTCTATGGAAAAACAATGGAAAACGTAGACAATAGAATTGATGTTAGACTCATTACACATTGGGAAAATATAAAAAGAACTATAGGTGCTAGTTGTCTCATATCTCGACCAAATTTAAAAAAATGCTCTATTTTTACAGAAAATTTTGTTGCCATTCAATTGGCTAGAGTAAAAGTTCATTATGATAAACCACTATATTTAGGATTTTCCATTCTAGAATTATCTAAAACAGTTATGTATGATTTTTTCTATGGATGTATCAAACAACAGTTTGGAGAAGATGCGTCCTTACTCTACACTGATACCGACTCCCTTATTCTCAAAGTAAATACAGACAATTTCTATTAATTTATCAAAAATAATATAAATAAGTTCGATACATCTAATTATAAAATAGGAAACCAATTCAATATTCCAGTGACAAAGTCAGTTCTGGGTAATTTCAAAGATGAATTCCCAAATGATCCAATAATCAGCTTTTACGGTACAGGTGCTAAAGCGTATTACGTGAAATCTGTTGATGGTGAACTGAAGAAGGCCAAAGGTGTGAAACGATCTGTTATAAAGAATGAATTGACATGTGAAGACTATGAAAAAATCATTGAAGAGGGAGGTATGATATTCAGGAAGATGAACTCGTTCAGAAGCGTATTGCATGATATTTACACTGAATTGAAAAATAAAGTCGCTTTATCGTATCATGACGACAAGAGATTCATCATTCCGAATACCACTCGAACTCTTCCATGGGGTCATAGCGATATAGAATTTTATCGAAATGATCCTAATGATAACATTCGTTGGGTGTCTGAAATCGTTCATTCTTTTTCTCAAGAGAGCGCCTTAGACCAACTAATCAATTTGTTGACTGTAGAGATGAATAATTGAATTATAATTCGAAGTATTACTGCTTATTCCTTCAAACCGGAACATTCTTATTTGTGATTATTTGTGATTATTGTATTATGTATTGTATATGTATCACTTTTACCAAGTTACTTAGATGAATAAAAAATGATAAAAATATTATTTGTTTCATTTCTATTTTCCTAACCAATTACTGTAAAGTATATAGCATAATGTAAATGAAAGAAATATCAGTTTGAAAAGAATCATCGTAGAGTGCACAATGTCTAAAACAATCGATAAGTTTGGTAGAAAAAGAAAATTGGGTGGTAATGTCATTCGAGGTCCTCCCGGGATTGGTTTTAAATTAACAAAAGATGGTCATTATGACATGCAAAGAAAAATATTGAAAAATATAAGCGAACCAATTGACAAGAGTAATTGTGTAACTGTATCATATCTTGAGGGGGAAATTAACGGAACAAAGGAGGTTATACTTCTAGCCCTACAAGCTGCAATACAATCCACAATAGGTAATATTGCTCGCGATGCCCGTCAAGCATTTGACGATAAAATTGCAGAGGCTCGGATAACTTTCACTCGTAAATTTGACAAACTTACAAATGATGTGAACATAAAAATGTCTGACATAACAGCGTCTACAAATAAAAAATTTGATGCTATGTCAAACATAACAGGGACTACAATGAAAAAGTATGATGTACTAGAAGAGAGAGTTGAAGTTTTGGAGAAAAGCCATAAAGTCAGGCCATCAGGTGGACTGGGATATCCAGGACTGGACATTGATCCAAATGTTAGAATAATAGAACCAAAACCAACAGATGACGTATTAATTGAACCAACATGGTGAATTTACTCCCGCGTTAGGTTAGATTAGATTAATACATACTGTAGGTTAGGGTCATACATACGTTAGGTTAGGTTAATACTTACGATAGGTTAGGTTAGATTAGGTTAGGTTAGGTTATTACATACTGTAGGTTAGGGTCATACATACGTTAAGTTAGGTGTTAGGTTAGGTTAGGTTAGGTTTCACGGCGCGCGAAGCGCGCGGGTGGGGGTGGGGGGCGGCGGGGCCGCGCGTAGCGCGGCCCCGCCGCCCCCCCCCCCCCTCCTCCCCCCGGGGTGGCCCCATTACGCTCGCGCCGGCGCGAGCGTAGCGGATTGGGGCGTAAGCCACGCGGAGCGCGGCCCGCTTTCTTCCCACCATTGCTCACCCCGCCCACTTCCTACCATTTCTCGCCCCACCATATTCCAACCATTGCGCATGCACGCCCCCACCTCATTCCCTCCACTCCCAATGATGTTGATACCCCGAGGAGCACGTTCTTCTACATTCAGTACGACAACTCCAGTCATCCAGAGCAGTCCAGCCATACTCAACCAGAAGCAGTGTACTATACGACGAGGAGCTAAGTTTGAGTAAGTTAACAATGTACTTTAATTTTTTACATCTACTAACTTTGTATTATTTTACATTTTCAGAATGGCATCCAACACTCAGGAATTAAATAACGCTGTGGCATCCATCATGCCTATGACAGAGCAGGAGAAGGCATCCACTTCGCGAGTTAGGTGCAGATCTACCAGCCCTGACTTATTCGAGGAGGAGGAGGAAGTCAGGCCTGTAAAGAAGGTTTGCCAACGACCTGCAGCAAAGGTTGGTCCTATTTCTAAGTACCGAGCTACTTGCAATAGGACTAATCCTTATGCAGGTAGTTGGTCGACCGCTCCAAACAGCTTAAGGCCCTCCACACCACCCGCAGCAGTAGTGGAACAACCTAGGGCGCCTTCTCCGGAGGAGCCACCAGTTGTATTGTCCCCATCGGAGGAGGCTCCCATCGTATTCACTCCGTCGGTGGTGCCGCTTTCGCCGATGCTGGCAACACCGGTGACGAATCCTGAAGTGTTAGTGCCACAAGTGCGACAGCCTATCGGAGAGGTTAGTGAAATGTTGGACAGTTTTCTACAGAGATGTAAGGAAGCAGAACATGCTTCTCGAGCTAGTGAGGCCGCGTTGGTTAAAAGGAAGCGCGAAATGGCTGAAATTGTTAACCGACGGAGGGAAGTAGAAAAAGAAATAGCCGAACTTGATCGGAAGTATGCATCTCTGGAGAAAAAGTGTGAAGCAGATACCTCTTCGATAGAGACTTATAAAAAGTTAGTGACTTTTATTAAAACTTTCCCATAGATTAAGTGTAAGTGTAGTAAGATTAGTTTTAGGTTAGTTAGGAATATTTAATTAAGATAGTTTTAAGTTTATGTTTGTAATTTTAGGAAATAAAAATAAAATAAAAAAAAAAGAAGTGAAATTAAGGGTGTACATTGTTTTGGTTTGGTACACATTGAACAATGCGATGGTTGGAGCATTTTTCTTCACTTCGTCTCATTATTATTTCCTTTTTTTTATTTCAATTACAAGTTCTTCTATGCAAATACCTCACATCAATTTTTGTGTTCTCTAATCTATTGTAAATAATCTCTTGGGAAGAAAATATGTTTCATAATGAAATCAATAAGTATATTTCATATAATTCATATAGTATTTTCAATTTTCTCTTTCATGGAATATAGCTCATGTCATTTTTGAAATTCATTCCCACTTAATCCCCTCTCCTCCCCACTCCTCCCCCACTCCCTTTCAAAAGTATAAAAGTAGGAATTATCTGTTGGAATATTCAGTTGATCAGCCACCTTCAACATGGAACCTGATTCAACTACTGAGCCGTACAGTGACCCAGCGCATCAACATCCTTACTGGGCTTCTATCCATGAAGGTTTCGTTACCTCCACGACGGCACCTCACTCGATGAATTATGATAACATAATTTATGATGATCGGATACAAGTGCTTCACGTTACTGGAACCGATCAAGCGGACCTGTCTGATGGGGATTATCCAGATCCCTATGATTGGCGGAATGATTACGAATGGGATACACAGTCCGGAAACACAGACGACGACGACAGCGATGACGATGATGACGGTGACGCTGACAATGAGTCCGATGATAGTCCTCCACCATCCCCTATCCTGATTGATGAAGTCCTGAATTCAGACGATGATATGTAATCGTTTCCTCATTTCTCCCATCCTTTCTATTCCTTTCCTTTCCTTCCACGGAGTACACACTTTTTGGTTGGTGTACACGAGGCACTGCGAGGTTGGGGCAGTGTCTTTTTCCCTCTCCTTTATTAGTTTTTTTATAATAATCACTCAGAGTTTCTCATAATAATAATCACTTAGAATTTCAAGAAAATTGTCATTCTTATTGCTTTCGAATTTCAAACACTGAATTGTTCTACATTTACACTTCACCCCCTCCTTTTTTTTCCAATATAAATAAAGCATCAATCCCAGTTCTATATCATTCTTCCACAATGTCGAGTGCTGATTCCACCACCGAACCGATGAGTGTACCAGAGTATTCTATGACGAGTACAGGCCCCATCCAGGTACATGGAATAGATTCAACGTTCGATCATTTCAGTACAAATTTTGCACAAATGCTGCAACGTATCTATGATCTACCTGATGATTTCCCGGCACGTATGGAAGAAGGTATGCAAGAGGAAGTAGAGGCAGAGTTAGAGATGGATGTCAATGAGTTAGACGATCTAGAGGATAACGAGCTAGATAATTATGCTAATGATGATGCCATTAGTATATCGTCTGATTCAGATGATTATGAGGATGACATCATCAGTATATCATCAGATACAGATGATGATACAATCATCATTGTTTCTGATGATGATGAGGAGCGTTAGTCCATACCATTGCATGGATTAATAAAAAAAACAGCCCTTTTCAGGGCTACAATTGAAGACTGAAACAATAAAAAAATAGCTCTTTTCAGAGCTATCATTATACTTTCAAACAGAAACAGGTTCATACCATTGTTAACATTATAGTCTCAAACAAAATGTATGTATGTGAAAGTATTCATCATTATATGCATACAATGATTGACAAAATGCCAACTTCAACTTTCATTTAAAGTAGTACTCATCATATGCATAGATATTCAATGACTATCAAATTCTAAATATCGACTTTTCAGTCAAAGTAGTAATTTATTTGTCATATAATGTATAGATATTCAAAGACTAACAAATTACTTAGACTTTTATTAGTCAAAGTATTCATTTGTCATATAATCTATGAATACTAATACAACTAACTACTGTTTGTGTGAATAATGTAGCCCTGAAAAGGGCTGTTGTTTTTTTTGACCAGTAGGTCCACGGTTATTGTGCCACAGGTTGGACATTATTACATATAATACATGTAGATACTCGGGTGAAGTTTGTTAGTGGCCTCTCGCAAGCTTCACACCAATTCTGTCCCATTTCCATAATTGAGACAGTGTTGTGGGTGTTGACATGGGCATACCACCCTCCATTATTGTTTCTATGCGAATAAAACCGAAAGCAGCACCAACATAGTTTTTTGTTCTCTCCATCTATTGTGCTGATCAATACGTATGCATCCATTGCACAATACAAATCCAAGGGATCTTCCAGTGTCTCACTGACATTGAGCGTTCGCATACCGATCCTCAAAGCACCATCGCCTTCAGTTGTGTCAGCTTCTATCCCTTCATCATCTCCTTCTTCATCCATGACCCTCTCAAACTCCATCACGTCATCATCTTCGTCGCTTTGGTTGGCCTCGTTTTCAACTTCGTCTATCTCATCTTCATCGACTCCAACATCTTCTGCTTCAACTATCACTTCCTCTAGCGAAAGATTGACATCCTCATCATCTGATTCGTCTATCCAATTGTTTTCATCAGCAGCAGATATTCTATTTAATGCAGCATTTATTTTTGCAGAATTCATCTTGTTGTTGTTTGCTCACAGTTGTAGAGAGTGAATGAATGAACTCTAGGTTTGCAAGTCGACTTATATAGGAGGTGATGCGACTCCCACTTGACTCGTTTAGAGTGGAATAGTAGGAGAAGTTATCCCACTATACTTTCACATGATGTTGATTTGTATAAATAGAGATCGTAGGTGTAGGAGAGAGCATTCAGAGTTTCTGTAAGTCATCTCTTAATATTTCTAATCGAATTAGTAAAATGTCGTTTCCAAAAGAGTGGAATGAAAAACCAAAAGTGTGTGTCTACCCAATGATGATTGCAGGGGCTATTGTGTGCTACTTTTGTCAAATAAGTAGACCTAAGGATTCAATCAATCCATGTACTGGTATGTGTAGTGATTGCGTGTTGCGGATTCAACTATCGCCTCCTTCTCATCCACCGAAGCGAACAAAATCGGATTATCGTCAACAACAGTTACAGTGTCTGAAGTGTTCCGAACCTATAATATTTAACAATATAGGTATCTGTAGAAATATTTGTGGTACCTGTGCTGCCGTTCCAACTCCACTGCAACGTTGTTTGCGTTGTGATACATATTCCATGAATTGTTGGAATCATGTATGCAATGCATGTAGAAGTACTTGGGATCTGTGTGAGAAGGTTGGTCAACTCTACCCCAATAGGAGAATCCATTTTTTTCAATGTTGGTGTTTGACGCACGACCAACAACTATTGAGGAATAGAGTCAAAGAACGTTCCACATCCACAGAGACATATTAACATTTTTCATTTTATATTTTTCATTATCGTTATTGTCCTCTATTATTAATAAATATATATATATATATATATATATTTTGAATTTATTTGTATTATTTTCTAACATTTAAAAATACATGCATGCAACACAAAGTTTTCCTCTTAAATGACAAAGATTGTTACATGCGTGAATAGTTTAGTGAGAGAGCGCATGTGCCAGTTGATGAAAGAGCGCATGCGCTAGTTTATTTTCTTCTATAAATGGTGAGGTCTCAGTAACATCATCACCTTTCCTATCCACATTCTATTGCTATCACATATCATTCCTCAGACCTTAATAATCATGAGCTCTATGCCGCTATTGATTGCTGAAGATGGTTCACCACTTGTTGATATCGATCAGACTGATTTTGAAAATATTCCAGTATTACATTTATCGAGTCAAGATTCGATAAATGATTTTGATATTAACGACTTCGTTAACTTTGCAGATGTGCCAGAACCAAATGAGCAAATTATTATTGAAAATCCGATCGTTTCGCAATTATCATCACTCAAACACTCTTCATCTACCCTTCCTCTTGGTGTTGATAAGAAATCTAGAACAATCAAGAGGAAGGTTACTGAGGCATCTTCATCGATTGTCACTGACTTTAAAGAAAAGAAAGAATCCAAAAGTGTTGTGCGACAGAAAAAACCCGCAACGAAAAGTGACAGATCGAAGAGGAAGCCAAAAGGTACTCCTAAAGAAATGAAGAGTGATTTGAAAGCTGAACCGCTATCTTCTTTCAGTCCCCTCCATCGGTTTGGGAAATGAAAAGGAAAGCAAAATACCGTCTTGTAAAGGCACAGATGACTATTGCTGAACTTGAAAAGAGTGAGCGAGCTATTAATGCTAATAATGAAACTCTTGAAGCATTAGATGCCAAGATTGCATTAGCGAAGGTTGAATTGGCTAGAATGTCTAAAGATGCTGATGAACTCCATTCAAAAATTGGTAAAGATAAGCAATTCCATCAACGTTCGAGAATGCAAGCTCAGGCTGAGCTTGAGGAGTCGACTAAGCTTTATGAGACGGCATTATCAGTGAGAGATAATTGGCAGAAAGAGTTGGATACTGCATTTCAAAGTGACGGCGATTAGTTTTGGGAATGATAATGTGTTTTCAATATCGTGAGTTGAAAAATATAAGCGGGAATGGAGTATACAATTAATTTGGTTTGGTATACACAGAACATTGCGAATGGCTGGGGCAATGTTTACCGCTGCAATATTTTTCAATTCACATACTTATAATTGAAATGAAAACAATAATGAACTTTAATATTACTTTATTCATAAAAGTCATTATTAGATACATTTAAACCATATTTGATTCATCAATCCAAGAATTTTGTTCGCTAGGAAGACCTAACCACTTTACATATACTTTATTTTTTCTTCTCTTCAATACCTTCTCAATCAGATATACGTCAGGATTCTCGGTTCGTAATAACTCTTCTTCGTAAAAACATCCTCTAATCGGCTGTTCATTCATATCTTCAAGATTATAAGTCATTGGGATGGTTTTATTAATTTTAACAATCTTGAATAGCTCCGTGGTAAAATTCGCAGTGTAAGACTTTTCAAAAATATTTTTGTATTTACTTATACGTACAATATCATTCAATTGGAATTTGGGTTTACTTTGTCTTCCTGTATCAATTCCATTGATACCCTTGAATTTCAATTTTGTTGTTGAATCAACATTGATGGGTGCCATACCTATTGTACGATGAACTTTATTATTATATCTACTAGTTATAATTGGAAGAATATCAAGCCATTTGTGGTGACCTCTCATCGAAAATTCCTTGTAGAGCCATGCCTTTATTGTACGAATCACTCTTTCTGCTATAGCTGCCTTCTTTGTGCTGAATGTTGAATAATGATTGATATTATATTCTCGCATGAGAGATGAGAAGCTTCTATTAAAAAATTCTTTCCCTTGATCGCTTTGTATATGTTTAGGGGAAAATTTGGCTTTCTTCAGTACATATTTCATTGCATTAGTTATTGTACTACCTGTTTTATCTTTAACTGGCACAGTCCATAGATATTTTGAGTAACAATCAATTACTACAAGTATATATCGGTATCCTTCATTACTTTTTGCATAAGGTTGTAGTTCAGCTAGATCTATTTGCCATAGATCTGCAAAACCTTTGATGGTAGTTATTCTTCTACGAAAATTACGTCTTGCAGGTCTATGTAATTCATTAACAACTTGTCGTTTGATATCACTTACTTCATTAGTCATTCTATTTCAATATGATTAAAGAGAAAAAAAGTGATAATGTTACTGCATTGAATGATGATGTGACAGTGATCATTACTTGTGGATATATATTAATATATTATACCTTCTTCACGTAATTCTTCAATTATTGAAATTATTTCATTATCATGTCCGGTATGTCCAGCTGACTTTGATGCTACCAATAGTCGTAGGCGAGCAACTAACTCTTTCGGTGAATTCCAGTACACATAATTCGCAGGTTTAGAATTATATGTTTTCTCCATTTTCACTCGTTTGAGTGCTCCACCAATTTTACTTCTACTCCTAATTGGATATTGTCGTGAGTCTAATAGTGGTTTGATGACTTCACGAAATTTTTCAGAATTTGTATTTTTAAAACCATTCTTCAGATGATATTGTTTATATGGAGCATTCGTTATTTTCAATATTTTGGAATATACTTGACGAGTTTCTTCATTATCAACATCTTGTGGATTCTTCAAAAAGATCATATCATATAATTCTGGACTACCTGCGCATTCATATTTTTTCACTTTATTAGCATCCCAAAATGAAATGTTTCCATCTTTGAAATGTACCACTAGACTTCCCATTTTCAGCTTTTGTGTAATTGGATCCATACGTACGCCAAATGTTCCATCATATGCTGGATTTCTAGATTTTACATTATTCAAATGTTTCATCAAAACATCTTCACCACTTTCATTCATAACAGGTGAGATGTCAGGATCCGAGGAATCGATGTGGGACGATGATGGTGTTTCGAATAGAGTTGTTCTCATATCGTCTTGAAGTGTGCTCGTGTCACTATTCACAGATTGTTTTCTTCCTATTGGAGTACTCATGGGATAATTTGAAGTAGATTGAACAGATCCACGATTTGGTGATAACACTGCTGATTTAGAAGTAGCGTTTGATGATAAAACATTCAATGGTTTCATTATGGGCTCATACAATCTTTCAAGTGTCGAACGATTTTCAATATTATCATTCTTGATAGAGTTGAATTTCTGTCTGACAGCTTCTGTTGTCTCTACTAGTTGACGTTTCAGATTCATTTCATTGTTTTTATGTTCAGAATCGTTTTTTGTATTCATAATGCCCTTTTTAAATTATAGCTCAATTCGTTGATGAAGTGACCTCTACAATATTCAGTGATCGAATAAGTTTCAAAAACAAGATCATGGGTATATAAAACTATCGAATCCTTTGCGATATCTACCTTCATCTATTTTTCTATCCTTATCAATTACTAGAAATCCATATTGATCCTCCCAGCATTTAACACACATCAATTGGAATTGTTTGAATGTTACATCGGGTGAAACATGATCTGAATAAATGTGATGTAAATTCGTCTCATCTTGTTTGAACATTATAATGAAATTGGTATTGTCACGCACTAACTGTTTGGGTACCCGTGAATATGTCTGTGCTAGATAAAAACAATCAACATCCTTATGACGTCCCATACAGAAATATGATCTAATAATATCTTGCTTTTCACATATCACATCATCGAAAATGAAAACAGAATTAGGCTTAGCGTCGGAGGGTTCCACTATTTCTGCATTATTGCTGAATGTATAAAAACCTAATCCTTTTATAGGTTCCAAAACACTTCGCAAGTACTGATATTTAGGTTGATTGAGTGATTTCGAATAGAGATACACATTTCTAAATCTCAATCCTTGTGGATGTGTTAATAGTGATATCATTGCATTCGTCTTTCCACAATTTGAAGGTCCTATAATGAGTCCTCGAACTGATGATGGAAGTAGTGGACCATGTCTGAATACTCTTTGTCCATCCAATCCACACCCAAATTTCTCATCTAGATTATCTACAGCAAACTTTTCTTTCTGTTTCACAATGCGCATCGTGCCGTGGTTGGAGACTATATAAATGTTATTAGCTTATTCATTTCAATGTGTACCATCAAACGATACGGACGTATTGAAAGTGATCGTAAAATTAAAAGAGGTTGTGGTTTTGTTAATGATTTAATAAACAAACTTCCTTTCGAATTACATCTACCCGGAGGATATCAATACTGTGGACCGGGTACAAAATTGAAACAACGTTTAGCTCGTAACGATCCTGGAATCAATAAATTAGATATTGAATGCAAAAAACACGATATTCAATATTCTAAGCATCCATCTGATCTTGCAGCAAGACATTTAGCCGACAAAGAACTTGAATACAGCGCTTGGGATAGGGTTAAATCAAAGGACGCGAGTATTGGGGAAAGAGCAGCTGCATTACTTGTCACCAACATTATGAAAGCGAAAAGACATATGGGCATGGGTTGTAGTACCAATAAGAAAAAATGTAAGAGGAAACAATCGAAGAAAAATAATATTAAAAAAGTTGCATTTGGTGCTGGGATAGTCCATAAAGTGCGAAATGTATTGAAGAAAGCTGGTGGGAATCAATTTGTGACGAATAATAGCAAAAAAGCTATCACTGTGGCATTGCAGGCGGCACGTAAATACCTTAAAGCTGCCGGTGGAAAGAAGAAAATCCGCACACCACGCATAATTCCTGTTCCCAAGATCGGTGGACTTTTACCATTGATACCAATTTTTGCTGGACTATCCGCACTAGGAAGTTTGGCGGGAGCCGCTGCTGGTATTACCAAGGCCGTGAATTCGGCAAAAGCCAGCAGAGCGGCTTTAATGGAAGCCAATCGTCACAATAAAACCATGGAGGCTGTAGCATTAGGCAAACGCGGAAGTGGAATATATCTCAAACCATACCGTAAAGGTTTAGGACTATATTTAAAACCATACAAAGCCACAAACAAAACAAAAAACTGATTGAACCCCTACCTCAGAGGCCTCTTACTGATCTCGATCTCAGTTATTATGCACAAAAAATGAAAATTCCACATTTTCGTGGTGTTTTTATGCGTGATAGATTACCATCTTCAGGTCCAAAACAAAACGAGACAGCTATTGTTAATTTAGATGGAATAAGTGGACCAGGAACACATTGGGTGGCATATAAAAAATGTGGGAAAGAAGTCACATATTTCGATAGTTTTGGAGATCTACCCCCACCATTGGAATTGACTCGATTCTTTCGAAAATGTTCGAATGTAAAAATCAAATATAACTATGATCGACAACAGAAATTTAATACAGTTCTCTGTGGTCACTTGTGCTTGCAGTTTCTCTCTAAATAATTTTCCAAATAAAAATGGATTCAACACCAAAACTGGATCGGGAGGCTATCAAGGGAATGGGGTTTTCACTTAGAATGTTTTCAAAATATGGTACCTTGAAAAAAATGGATAAAGTGATGCTTGCAAATATGCCTAAGGAAGTGATACTTGCATGTGTTGCACATGAGATTGCATATGTTTGGGAAAAGTTGCCTAAGCATCTGCAAGATGACATCGATATATTGAAACATAGATATTGTTATGAGCACCACCACGATCAAAATTCAGATTCGGATGTTAATGATGGTCCTATACCTCGAAAATCTATGTGTTGTATTTGTAATATAGAGGATGTGAATATTGGTATCAATAAAAATGATACTTATTACAATACAACACCTTCCAAAAAGTGTAAATTGTCTCAAATGTGCTGTTGCTGTGTACAATAATAAATTGAAATGTGTTTCAAAATATTCATCAGTCATGTCACGAAAGTTCGAGCTACAAGCTGTCGGGACAAGTGTCTTGAGTGCGGATTTTTTTCCACCAATTGAATTGGATAGGAACAGTCGTTATGGATTAGGACTTTTGGGATTCTATGGATGCAATACAATCAATAATATAACTGAAGCTAATAACTTAGTTAGTTTTAGAATCAGTAATGACAACTCATCGATACCCCAAAAGTTGACAATTGAAATTCCATGTGGTGCTTACGAAATAGAAGAGATCAATGCCGTCATACAGAAACATATCATGTTCAGATTGTTTCGTGATAAAAAACCAAATGATGTCGTTGCAGATGATATTTTCTATCTACACGCCAATAATAATACATTCAAATGTGAAATGCGATCCAAATATGAAATTGATCTGACACATCCAAATTCTATAGCAGAAATGATGGGGTTCGCTCATGGAATATTTCCACCAAATCAGATACATGAATCATCATTACCAATAAACATTACAACTGTGAGACTTATCCGCTTAGATTGCAATATAATATCAGGTTCATATATAAATGGTGAAGAATCTCACATTCTTTTCTCATTCGATATTGATGTTGAACCTGGCTACAATCTTACTGAAGAACCACACAGTATTATATATATGCCTGTCAGTCCAGAAGGTCGTCAATTGATTCACAACATTACAGTGCGTATTTTGGATGAAAAAAATAACCTTATCGATTTTGGAAGTGAAGAAGAGATTTTCATTATTTTGGAATTGAAGAAAATCGAATAACTGTTGTTATGGGTTTCATTTACAATAGACAAAATCGCATTGAACAATCCCAAACGAGTTGCACTATCAAAAAGAAAGGTGTGCATAAAAAGAAAAGTGTGCATAAAAAGAAGCTCATTCCACAAGTGTATGCTAAACAGTTAGCACATAACGCTCTGTCTGTGAGTGATCTTAAATTTTTGAAATCGATTGGATTGAAAGTGAGAAAATAACAATGGTGCTCGAAACAAACAGTGAAAAGTTGAATATATTCAATGAACCAGTGCTCGATCATTCTCTCATAAGTTTACATGAGCACACATATAAGCCCTATGGATCACCGCTATTCAGGAATTCGGATGAAATCAGAATTGCAATCAATAATCAAGATGTTATACTAGATATTGCCGACAGCTTCATTTACATAGAAGGTAAATTCACCCCCAAAGATGTAGCGAAAACATGCTATCTCTCGAATAATGCAATTGCATTTCTCTTTGACGAAATTCGTTATGAAATGGGTGGTGAACAAGTGGCTGTTGTTAGAAAACCTGGGATAACATCTACAATGAAAACCATGATATCATTTGGACAATCTCATGCTAACACATTATTGACATCTGGTTGGGGACTTTCACAATTGAAGCAAGATATCTTGGATACAAACAGTCATGTTTTTAGTGGAAAACTACCACTGAAATATTTGATGGGTTTTGCTGAAGATTACAACAAAAGTATCTTGAATGCCAAACAGGAATTGATTTTGATTATCGCTCGATCATTCAAAAACTCGTATATAGGTGAGGTTGATGCTGATTTGGAAATAAATAAAATCGAATGGAAAATAAGACATATTGTACCAGATGATAAACACAAGCTAAAACTTTTGAGTAGAATAAACAAAAGCGGTCTGAATGCCAAAATCAAGTTGGCGTATCGTATGTGGGACCTCTATGAACTACCATCATAACGTGGGACTTCTTCAGACATATGGGCCATCAAAACAACTAATGCATTGGAAACTCCTCGTTTTGTCATCATCGCATTCCAAAGTACTACCACATCTGAAGATAGAACACAGGATATTACAAAATTCACAACTGCTGATATCAATAGTATTCGAGTATACTTGAATTCTGAAGTTTATCCATATGAGCGTTGGAATTTGAATTTCGATAAAAAACTTGATGCTCCTGCTTATTATGCTTTTGAGAGTTTCCAGCGAAGTTATTATGATAAAGATATGAGTGAACCTCTGATGGACATTGGGCAATTTAGAGAGAATCCACTATTCGTCATCGATTGTTCCCATCAACCGAATGCAACAAAATCATCAACTATTGATATAAAGATTAAGTTTGAGACGAGGAAGACCAAGTTTCCAGACAACACTAAAGTATATGCATTAATTTTGCATGATACAGTTTTAACATACAATGCATTGGATGGTTCAGTTCACTCTATCATATACTGTTTTATGATCTTTTTTTTATTTGTAACTGACTTATATCATGTATTGTATTTTATATCATATTTATTGTTTTGTAATCATTTTCTATTGTATTTCATGAGATTTAAATAAATAAAACATGAAAATAATACAAAGTTTTTTATTTGACATTATTTATGATTTACAGGAACATACAGACTATCTAAAATAACTTCTTTCTCATAATCATCATTTTCGCGACCATCTTCAATTTCCTCTCGATTTTCATCATTCAATTCAAAGTGATGAATAATCCATTCTGGCAAGTATGGTTGGAGGCTATACAGGAATCTTCTTAGGTTCAGTTCAATCATAACCTCACAAAGTTGCCACAATTCCAATTCATTATCCAAAAATTTGTTACAAACTTCTGCACCACTCCAATAGTTCTCAGCATCACGAAGGCATAATTCGATTTGTTTTTCATCATAGCATACACTCATATCATAATTGCTTGCATGTTCGGCTCCATCACCCAACACCTTCAATTTAGACGACAAATGTTGAACCGATGATTTGAGATCTACAACATCGACCCAATCTTGACTTGCGTACTGCATCCACATCTTTAAATGGTGGAACTGAAATCGAATAAAAAAAAACAATAAGCAACCTCCAATTTTTCAGTGATATAATACTCACATTCCCATTTTACTTGTAGTTACAAAGTGGGTGTATTCAACTAAGTTAGTAATGTTTATATTTCCATATAATTATCATCTAATATATGAATATTAATAAAACAATAAGAAATTCATTATAATTACTATTATTATTCAATCATATTGAATTTGACTAGAGTTAGCGTTTTCACACCAAAAAACTTTGTAAGCTATGACCTAAAGAAATTCGCTATAAATTATTACAATTATTATTCAATCATATTGAATTTAACTAGAGATCGCGTTTTCATGCCAGCAAAACTTTGTTGGCTCTGTCCTAAATACACCATCATATATTTACCACCTGATGAGTTGATACAAGATATATCGTCATCACTGAATTGCAACGAAATACGTTTTGGTAGCCATGTTTTAAATAATTTATCATTGCTCACATCTTGCAAAATTAATAAAATTGATTCACCAAATCGTGTAGAATAAGTTGACATATTTTTAATTATGTACACTTCATCAATTGGCAATGATGATAAGGCCTTTTGCTCTAGTATTTCAACCTCCTGTACAATCAAATTATTAATTTTATTCAAGTCTACTTTTGAAACGGACATGATGATAATATATGAAAATATAAACAATTTCCAACAGACAAATACACTCACCGTCTTCCTTCTATTACGAACTGAATAACACTCTACCAATTGCTAACTGCTGCAGATATATTCGTCTACTGATTTCATAGTACGAAATCCATCTTGATATGTGTCAGGTTGAAAATCTCTTCCCGTACCCTTTAAACTGTCGTTCGCCATGGGGGCGAGTGGTTCAAATCTCAAGGTGTTGTTTTGCTAACGACATAGAGGTCAATGACATCTATGCCGCTCTGGCCTTGTGTACCCCTTCCTGACTGGGGTATTGATGAACAAACTGTTCATTTTAACCGACGTCGTGGGGCCTTCACTCAACTGAGCGACGGGGCCTTCTGAATCGAGTGGGGTCGTCTATAGTGTAATCTACAGCTTCCCTAACTAATGGGTTATCATGAGTTTCCGCTGTCTCGAAAACTCTCTGATTCCTCAACTGAATGGACTGCTGTATGGTTAACAGCTTCAAATCTCTGCGGATGGCTTCATTCCGCACGAACCATGGAGCATTCACCAGCATCCTAATGATTTTGTTTTGCAATCTCTCCAGAATGGAGAGATTTGTCGGAGCGGTTTGTCCCCAAACGCCTGAAGCATACATGATGACAGGCTTGAACATCGTGTTGTATAATAAAATCTTGTTCTTAAGATTTAACTTCGATTTACGATTTATTAGAGGATAGAGCTTGGCTGTCCTCATTTGCAACCTGCCTTTGATGTAATCAATGTGATTTGCCCAGGTGAGTCGGCGGTCTACCCAAAGACCTAGGTATTTGACTCGCGTTTGCCATTCGATCTCCCTGCCTGAGATCGTGACTCTTGTGTCTGGAGAAACGTTTCGCCTCCCCAAATCTATCGCCTGAGTTTTGTCTGGGTTCACCCGAATCTTCCACTGTAGGTACCAGCGTTCGAGGTCGTCCAATGCGCGTTGCATGTAGACGACCGCCAACCCTTGTCCCATGGAAGAAGCGAGGAGAGCCGTATCATCCGCGTATAGGGAAGTCTTCACGTGATTGAACCTCGGGAGGTCGCTCACGTAAAGGCTGTATAATAGTGGAGACAGCACAGCTCCTTGAGGCACTCCAGCTTGGATTTCCCTGACCGGAGACAGGGTTCCTTCAACTCGGACCTGAAAAGATCTGCCTTTCAGGAAGGACCTAATCCACCGGATCAGGCCCCGAGGCAGGTCGAAATCGAGCATTTTATGAAGTAAGCCTTCGTGCCATACACGGTCGAAGGCTTTTGAAATATCCAGGAGGACTAGGTGTACAGTCTTCCTGTTATTCAGCTCTGAGATGGCATTTTCGACCAGTCTCAAGGCCTGTAACTCGGTGGAGTGTGCCCTCCTGAAACCGAATTGTTCGTCAGGCAGAACATTTCGGTCTTCAACTTCTTCAGTTAGCCTTTGCAGCACAACACGTTCAGCCAGCTTAGCCGCTGAGCAAAGCAGACTAATCGGTCGGTGATTCTGGGGAAACAGCGGGTTCTGGCCCTGTTTCGGAATCATGACAACTACGGCATGCTTCCATCTTCGAGGGAAGTATCTGAGGGCGATTGAGCTATTTATTATATCTAATAAGTATCTGATAAAGTTCTCCGGGAGCTGCTTCAACAACCTATTGTTGATTGAATCAATTCCCGGAGCCTTTTTTGGTTTGGCGGCTCTGATATACCCCCTCAGTTCTTCCTCCGAAGCTGGACGGATCACGTCGTCGTCATTCTCCCTGAGGATACGCTGAACTCGTTGTTCCAGCCGGATATCACGGTCAATATCATCGTCCGGATCAACGTTAAGTTGGAACTGATTTTCCATTGTGTCTGCAAAGGCCAGCGCCTTCTCGGCGGGGGAGTAGCAGATACCGCGCTGTCCGTGAAGAGGGGAGGGGGCGGTTTTCCTCTTCTCGAGCCTGCGGGTGACTCGCCATAGCTCATCATCCCCAGGTTCAAGAGATTCCAAACACTCACTCCACCTCTCGTTTCTGTAATCAATGATGGCCCGTTTGACTTCGTTGGCCATCCTGTTAGCAGCAGTCTTGTCCCCAGGATAGAGGGTCCGCTGGTAAACTCGTCTGAGTCTGTTCCTCTCTCGGATAAGGTTCTTTATCCTAGGAGGAAACTCATTATAGTTTCGCAGAGGACACTCCGTCCTGGTTGTGGCTGCTCTGAAAGCGTTGTTCACAGACAGTTCAAAATCTGCCACTGCCGCGTCGAGACCGTTGCGAGTTTGAAGTGCCTCGCGGTCTGTAGGTGTCTCCACTAGATGAGCCTTGAAGGCTTCCCAATCCGTGGATGATCTCACGCGATATTCCTGAGGAGGGGGATCATCACCCAGCATCAGGATGACTGGATTATGATCTGAGTCTAATTCCGACAAAGTGTACACTTCGCAGGACATGGAGACGTTCCTGAGTAGTGCGATATCAAGCACGTCAGGTCTGTAATCCCCACGGTAGAACGTAGGCTCATCTGGACCCATCACTCGATACTCATGCCTGTCAGCATGCGCATGGAGCGCTCGGCCGTTCGTGTTGGTGACTCTGCTCCACAGATTGTGCTTGGCGTTGAAGTCACCAGCAGCAATTGTGGGGGTATCTGTCGACAGCAGCAGTTCATCCAGTGATTCTGGGAGTAAACGATTCCTCGGAGGGTTGTAAACTGAGATTAGTCTATGACGACCTCTTCTCAGTTGGAGTTCAACGCCCACGGCTTCTGTGCCGTGTAACAGATCCGAGTTAATGCCGAATTGTACGTGAGGAAGATTACGTTTGACAAAAATGCCAACTCCTCCTCCAGCACGTCCAACTCGTTCTCTATGGTAGAAACGGTAGTTTGGGATACCAAAAGGCTCGTTGTGCAGGTGGGTTTCCTGCACAAGAGCGACATCGATGTTATGTTCTGTAAGGAAATTCGTGAAGTCAAGTTTTTTATTTGAGATGTTATTGGCATTCCAAAATACAACCTTAAGAGAGCTAGGCAATGTTGGTTGTCTAGCCATTAACAAGTTTCAGTTATCACGCTGGTGTTCACCGTAAACATTTTCTCGAGTACGGGGAACTGAGTGAAGAGTTTCTTCATCTGGTCCAGAGCGGAGCAGATGTCACTAACCTTCGACGGACTAGGATCTCTAGGTGCTGGAGTCGGCTTAGCGGAGGTGTTGCCGCTCTTAGCCGCTCCTGCGTAGCTCATCCCCGGGCGCGTGCCAGACGCTCCGGCAGGACGCCTCCCAGGTGTGGATGCTTTTTGGGGGGCATTTGCTGCTACCTTGGTCCTCCTGCGTACCTTGGGGAACTCAGGACAACCTCGGTAGTTCGCGGTATGCACCCCCTTGCAGTTGTTACACTTAGGGGGTTCTGCCCTAGGTTTTTTGCATTCACCTGAAAGGTGTCTGCCGGCGCACTTGACGCAGATAGGAATGGCCAAGCAGTTTCTCTGGCTGTGTCCAAACCGCTGACATCGGTGACACTGTCCGACCAGTGTCCTCTGATGTTGGGGCTCAACCTTGATTTTGACGTTGAGCAATTCCCTTTCGTCGTATATGTTCTTCTGGTTTTGGCTCACTTGAACCAAAACCAGAGGAAGCGGGCGGTTTCCACGCATCATGCGGGACACTGAGGTCGGTTGGTAGCCTTTCTCTACCAAGGCGTCCTCAATGTCAGCGGTCTCCAGGTGTTCTGGGACTCCTCTGAAGACGGCTCTGAGCTGCCTGTCTTCAGGCAAGGTGTATGTGTGGTGGGGGATCTTTTCCCTCACCAGGAGTTTGGACATATTCCTAAAGTCCTCTATCGACGAAGGCTGAACCTTTATGCCGTCGGCCAGGTTCACCGCTTTTGAGTAGCTCACTTTGTGGAAAGTGGCTAGTTTCGTGAATTGTACCCACTTGTCCTTCTGGCGAACGACAATTGGGGGAACGCGGGTTTTCTTCGCGCTTTGTGGCGCTCCAGAACGCGGGCGGGGTTGGGGGATGTTTTCCGATTCATTGAGATTTCCATCCTGCTTGTTTGGGCCACCCTGTATGGTGGCGAGAGAGGTCTCGGATTTGTTTTCATAGTCGTCTATCGATACTTCCATCTCTCCGTCGATGGAGGATTCAGTTGTCGATATTTCGGATTCTGACGCACTGTGTCTTGCCTCTTTGCGAGGCTTGGTCTTCTTTGTTGGCCTTTTAGGCTTTGCTCCAGTGCTTTCTGCGGCACTAGGAGCCGGCTTTGGAGGAAGGGAAGGAAACTCCTCCGGTAGGCGACGCTTTTTTTGCGCCGGTTCTTGCGGCTTCGTCTGAGCCGTTTCTACTCTGCTTTGAGTAGTGATCGCAGTAGCACCTTCGAGGGAGGTGTTTTGTGGCGGGCGCTCGAGAAGCTCTCTGACCCCTGGTGGGGGGACAGAGGGCGTCCGGGCTACCGCCCCAGGGCTGCCTCTTAACAGCTCTGCTGGACTCAGGCCCAGGCGATCAAGTAATAAACCCATAAGGGTAATTACTTCACCCCTGTCCCTGGCCATCAGGCTGTCAAGCAGTTCCTCCATACTGCTACGACTTGACAAGTATTGAACAACTTCCAGTAACCGATGAGCACCAGGAGAGAATCGGAAATGAAATATTCAAGCGTACTCACCAGAGACGTTTTCGCTCACTCAGAACAACACAACGCACCAAACTATACCGAGCCAGAAACACTGCAGCACGGCTGAACATTCACTACGAAAATTTGCGTAAACACACTAGGTCGCTACGACACGTCTGCTCTTCACAAAGTTCAGCAATCGAATATGTGTGTCATGTTGATTTCATAGTGTGCCAGGCATTTCTTTTATATTAAACAGTGCGAGTCACCCCCACCATGAAACCGTGAAAGGTTCACATTGCTAGTTGCTATCCACTAGAGATGCCTGACGTCACAGCCAAGCCCATCTCCCAATTTGATGCGATAACAGTTGCCGGCACGAGCAAGCAGTGATCGTTGCGCTCTCGGAGAGGGCAGACGTTTGCACAGTCCTCGCCCGCCTGCGTGTCACCATCAATAGCGAGGGTAGGGTGATGCGTTACGTCACATCATTCACTGCTTCGAGAGCGATAGCCGAACAAGCAATTGTCGTTGCGCTCTCGGAGAAGACAGACGTTAGCACAGTCCTCGCCCGCCTGCGTGTCACCATTGATGGCGAGTCTGGGGCGTTACGTCACATCCTTCACTACATCGAGGGAGGTGAGAGCAGACCGATGAATACGCATTACTCTGCCACACGTCGTGGAGTGAACATGTCGCTCTCTAGCCGTTGAACGGTTATTGCTGTGACGTCACTCCACTACTAACTTGGTGCCCTCACACCGATGGAGCATTCATTACTTGGAGGATCTTCGAAGTATGCAGACGTATGTTTGTACATAGACAAACAAGCACATGATGAAACCCTGTACCGTGCATTCTCTAACACACACACACACATACACACACAAAATCTCATATGAAAAAAAAAATCTGAACGATCCATGCACCAGACACTTCAAGGTCACAACGCCTTGACTTCACTGCACAACAAAAAAAGCAAATAACACGTCATATTGGTGGGGGGAGGATTAGAACCGGGAAAAAATTTCTGAACGATCCATACACCACACCCTTCAAGGTCACATCACAGTGACTTCACCAAACAACAACCAATAAAAAAGCAATTAATACGTCATAGTGGTGGGGGGAGGCTTAGAACCGGCTCAAATCTCCTACTTATGAATTTCTCTGATATTCAGTTTTTGAGCTCTTTTGGAGACGTAGAGAACTTTCATCAGCTATCAAGATCAGAAGCTTTGCGTAGCTTTGAGTGATCTAATATAAATACGAATCAAGTGATCTCTTGAAATAGCATTTACACCAAAATATTTCAGTAATGATTCAATTTCGAATGATTTTAGAACAGATGCTGAGAATTTCGATGTTGTAGATGTTCAAGTTTAAGAACATCAGAAATTGAATTATTCGAATCTAAACTTCTCAATTCGCATGAAAATACATTCATTGCTTCATAACTTCTCAAGAATTAGATTGGCAAATTTCATCTGTTCACGTTGCTCCAGCGCAAGCGTGAACGTCAAGAGATATTCTTCAGAGAGTAAAAAATATCTCACTTTATCCATTTGTTACTTGTTCGAAGTCAGACTCATCGAGAATGGTGATCTCGATATATGTCTTGTACTAAATAATAGCTATTTATAATCTGAGTATTGAAAGTAAGGTTTTACTTTGTGAGTGAGAAAGTTTAACGAACAAAATAAAACTCACTTTTAACACAAATATCATACAAAGTTTTTGTACAACTGTCCTGTTTCCATAATAAATTAGATGTATTCATTATTTTTTCAAAAACACATTTTGACATCCCTTGTCATTTAACTATTTTCATGTTATCGCATTTGCTGTGAAGTGGCCGTGTCAGGTGACGCCGAATCACCTGGTTACCAACAAACAGTATTTGTTAACAGCTCACGCGTTTTATTTGAAGTAACATTTGAAGATCTTGCGGGCGTTTAATGTCTTGCATAATGAAGAACAATAGTGAAGATTTGTGTGTTCCTGACGATTTCGAAGAGGCTGCAAAAAGAGCTTCAATTGAATTGTTACCAAAAAAATCGGCTCAGCAGTACATCGCATATTCTAATTTTTTTTAAGCTGATGTAGACTTGAAAACGTCGAAGGAAATTTCAGCGAAACCGTCTCCTTAGCCTATCTAGAAGAGAAATAAAAAAAAACGGTACTCGTCAACTTTGTGGAGCAAGTTTTCAATGATAAAGTCGAGTGCTCTCATTGAAAATGATGTTAATATAAGCAGATATTTCATGGTAATAGCATAATTAAAGCAGAAAAATCAGAGTTATAGGTCCAAAAAATCAAAAACTCTCACATTTGAACAAGTCCAGAGGTTTATAAATGAGGCGCCAGATGAGAAATATTTGATGATAAAAGTTGCTACTATTTTCGGAATATATGGAGCATGCTAGCGTGAATAGCTGTGTCATTTATTAATAGAAGACATTAAATTGATTGATAAATCATTGTGATTGTTCAAACTCCGAATACAAGAGGAATGAAATACTCTGAAAGAATTTCGCCTTTCAATTATGGAATATCATTGACTTTAGGTCGATGATGGTCACTATCTTGCACTGTTGAGTGGCTAATGAGCCCGAAACCGGTCTGCAAGTGTGCCCGTTCCAAAATTGAAGGTCAACTCTTTAAGTTGTATTGCCAATTGCATATGAAGGAAATTTTCTGTGAAGATTCCTGCACTGACGCCTGTCGGATATAATCCAACGCCCTTCATGGTTTTAGCCAGGGAAGTAGTTGTTTTCTGATAGGCGTCAGTCCATTTAACCTACTGTGTAGGTATATTAGAGACTGGCTGGAACTTTTGAAGTTCATTTCTTTAGATTTGTTGACTGCCAGTCTTCAAGCATAGCCCACTGACTAATAAGAAAATAACAATAATGTAATTAATGTGTATAATACATTTGTTACATAATTTAATTGTATCTATATCTATTGTTCATAATAAAACTTCCTTGAAAATTGAATAATCAAGTTTTGTTTATTGCTATTTGGTCGAAAAAATACTTGAACTATATTTCAGGTTATTTTCGACACAAAACAAAAATGCACCAACTGATTCGAATATCCTCGTGATCACTTTTGTACACCAAGTAGTATTCTTCTCCTTTCTGAATACACCTGATATCAGCCAACAAGTCTTACCAGCCAATAGGATTCAACTACTTGTTTTTCTCTTGAAGATTCGATTTCTTGCTTAGGGCAACAATATCATGGATGTGAATTATAAATGTAATGAAATTCTTAAAAAAGAGCTGATCGTTTCCGATATAGATGAAATTGAAAATTGATGTAGTTTTCATCGTGAACTGAGTTAAAATGATGTTTCATTCGGTTCCGAGAGGTGAAAAATTGGAGAATATAACATAAAATGAGGTTTTCATTTTTTTTAACAAGATTTTCTGAATGAGAAAATCTGAAAGAATTCACAGGAATTTATCAATGAGAAGAACCCAATTTTGGAATATTCCAGGAAAGAAGTTGTGGAAATATAGAAAATTGAGATTTTAGTTTCACAACACCATGTCTTGAATGAAAAAAAAAACCTTTGTGATACCACATAAATCCATGAGGTCTTTTTTTTTAATTATTCCTAATGAATGTTCATCTCCAGATTTGAATTACTGCAAGACGAAAAAGTTTGGAAAATTCACAAAAACAGGGTTTCAGTTTGTTTCTATGTACATGCGCAGAATTGAAAATTTTCACAGTAAACATTCACAGTAATAGTTGATAAGAAAAACCATTCTAATTTTTGTGCTCATCTTTGATTTGGAAATATTTGAGTTTGAATTATTTTTTCAAATTCAAAAGTGGCGTTATAAAAACTATTTTATCAACCCATTTGTATCAATTCAGTTTTGGAAACATTACAGTTAGTTGTAAAATGTGTATGATATGACTTTTTTCCAATAATATTGAGTATAGGAAAAAAACCTTATTCGGCCCTCCGATCACCAGGTGGTCTATTCATTTACATAGAAGAGTCTTTTTTGATCGTGAACACTATGCCATTGTTCTAGTTGAGATATCGAAGAGGGCTTTTTCCACCATCTTACCCAGCTGTATCATTTATAAAACTTCCATTGCCATTTTATAATTTAAAATTTGTCATCATGAATCACGTGTATCTCTTCTGAAGTTTTCATAGAGAGTGACTATGAGAACAAAATTCAACAAAATTTCATCAGGTTGCTATAAATACCGCATTTTGATTTCGCACTCATATTACTTCTACTAGCAACGTCTGATTTCAAACAACTCACCCAAGGCATGAATGAATCAATCCTACACATCACTCTTTTTCGTGAATTGATTTCCCCTTCACTATTACAGTTTCGTCCGAATTTTCTGTTTTACATAAATTTTGCACTTTCGTCCAGAGCTATTTGACCGTTCGGATCAAGAAAATACAGTTAGTTTCCTTCGAGTCCATAATTTGTCTACTCATTCTGAGAAAACTTCAGATAACAGGAGAAGCGTAGGTTATTAGGTCAGAGTGGGATTTACAAAAGAGAGTGATGAATTTTAGGTAAGTATAGGTCCAAGTAATAGAAGTTAAAAATTGTTTCGTGACGAAAAGTGCCACCAAATGACAATAAGTTATCCTTTTCGTGAATCATTTCAAATTCAACTATATTGAACTAGTTTCTGACAAGTGAAATAAAGTACAGATGCTGAGTACCAAAGTGTAAAAGTAGGATATATATATATATATATATATATATATATATATATATATATATATATATACCATGATTATTTATTATTCATTTCTAATTCAATTATATGATGAAATTGGCCAATATTTGATGGAGATCCATAACTCATAATTATCAAAACCGCGACACTTGTTTTGATATATGAGAGCTTCCTCAAAGAATTTTCATACTCAGTATTCATTTTCATTTGAAAAAGCTACTGTATAACGAAACAAGTGTTGCGGCATCGTGAAATGTCTATAGTAGAAGAAGTAAAGTATTTAAAAAAAATCTGTTTTTCCTTCAACCAGCTGTCGCAACCCGACGACAAACCTTAGAAGTCGAGCTAAGGAATAACGGGGTCTTACCTTTTAACGTGTCATTCCCAACATTGATAGAATTATTCAATCCATCCACATGATATATCAATGAAGGAGGAGCAACGAAACCAATACTTAATGAAAGCAGCAAAACGTGAAAGTGAAGAAGACATTGGCGCGTTTTCATACCATCTTGGAAGAAAATGAATCTGATGCGATATCAGTACTTCATATGTAATCCCTCAAAAAGTATTGGCGCAGAAAAAATTAAGCTTTTTCCAAAAGCGCCAAGTTCTGTGTTAGAACTGCATGTGTTTCAGACTATTCAAAAAACAGTTCAATAATGAATTGTAAAGAATTGTTTTTAGATGTCAATAACAAAGAATACAACATCGTTATCTTTTCTTGTAAAAAAATTCAAACCATTTGGGTTGGCGTGAAAAATAATTTATGAATGAAAGACTCAAATAAAGTTCAAAAACAATACTGCAATCATTTACCATTCATGTATGGTATAATGGGAATTATAACCCACACTCAATGTTGGATTATCTTACAATAAAAATGTAGGAGAATTAATTGAAAGTCAATGCCTGACGAAAAAGTAATAAATTTTGAAAACTCTTTACACAATAACGCCGTAAAATATGGTTTAGAAAGCGCTAAAAGTATTGGCTGTCGGTTTCGTTTCAGTCGATCATGGTGAGGGAAAGTCCGATGTTTGAGGTTGACTCAAGATTCCAAAAAAAACCGAAGTTGATCAGTGTTTGAATGCATACGCATAATTTTACTCACATCAAAATACATATTCAAAACACACACATCCAAATATATTTGTATTTTCAGATATCCTCAAAAATTATCAAATTTTCAAATCCAAACACAAGTAAACGGCTGGAATAGTCAGAAGGAAAGGTAAACTAATTCGACAACAAATTGATGGATGTAGCCGTTACTATGTGAAAAATGAGAATTGAAACTTTTTATGGTTTTCATCACTTCAATTCGTAACTAAAGTCACTGCTATTTCGTACTTTGAGGACATTTTCACATTTATACAATAAACTAAAAATGATTGATTTCATTAGCCCTTATTAAACACCACTGTAGGTAATAACAAAGGTACCTAACTTAACTGAGTACCTGAATTTTGTTTACCTGTGACAATGTGGATACGCTAGTTTGAAAATTGGTGAGTAAACTAGATCGATTTAATCATTTAACAGGTTGCACACGCAATGTTTATGTTTATGAATTTCCAAAGATTCCAAATACTTGCGTTTGCAACCCTTCCTTGCATAGTGCAAAATTTCTCAACCTCCCAGGCTATTATGTTCATCAATATTAGGCAGTGATAATATTTCACAATCCCTCCGTTTTTGTTGAATAAATAGAATACTCAAGTTAACACTGAAAATGACAAAGAATTTTTTATCATAACAGAAATGTTACCTTTTTCACTTTTCAAATTCAGTCACGACAAAAAACGGTTGTCGATATTATGTGACAAGGGTTTGAGACGACTACATGATTATTTGAAGATTGGAGTTATTTCTCAATTTGCTTTCGTTCTGCCATTCATTATATCGGTTTGAGTTTGGGTACGACATGCGATTCATCTGCGATAAATTTGTGGAAATATGGAATGAATAGAATACAGAATATCACTTTTCCCAATCAATACATATTATAAATCAAAACCACGACGTACCGTCTATTTGGTTATCTCAAACATTTTTGAACGAATTTTCCTGCGGTTTCCACCAATAGACGGAGTGAATCGGAAAGATGATTTGTGTGCATATTTCAATACTGTTTTCTACGAATTTGTTGAAATGGGACCATGTAATTCATGAGAAGTCGGAAAAGTAATGCTACCCGGGGAACTTTCATTGAAATGCTGCCTAATTCCATGATGTAATAATTCACAACATATAGCTTTCTATAGAACTACATAAAAACCAACAATGGTATATATCTATCTTTCAAGGATAATTCACTATTTGCATTTTATAATTCAAAATAATAGTCACATATATAATATGGCAATTCGAAAGCTATTGAAAACGTTTCGACATCATTATCCACTGCACATTGGAACTGCCCTTCACTCCATACAATTTGAAGTATTTTCTCAAAAGTTATCGAAAAATGGAAACTGTCAAGCCAGAAAATAATTTCAAGGTCGTATTTTCATTTTGTTGTCTATAGGCAGAAAGGTAATTATGTATTGGGTCTTCCAATAGGGAATTTCGAATTTCAACAAGGCTGCTTCGAAAATAATGGAACCTCTGATTTATCTAATCAATTTATTTTTCTCTGAAGGTATTTTTCCTTTTCGGCTTAAGCAAGCAATGGTCGTACCAGTCCATAAAAAAGCGATAAGCATGTAATGTCGAAATACAGAGGTATTGCTTCACTATCTCCATTTTCGAAAATATTTGAAAAATCATATCAAAACAGACTTGTGTCCTTTTTAAATAAATACAATATCGTATCTGACAATCAATATGGGTTTCAAGTGGGCTTGTCAACCCAGGATGCCATCCTTTCTCTACATAATCATGTATTATCAAACTTCGACAACGGTGAAAAATCACTTAGTGTTCTTTTCGACTTGACACGAGCGTTTGATACCTTACATCATGGTCTTCTTCTTGATAAACTGTTTGACATGGGCGTCCGTGGTCCAAGTTTGAAATGGATTGAAACGTATTTAACTGGTCGTACACAGGTTGTTAAAGTCAGGCTTCAGACTGGGTCATTTTTCTCTGAATCTCGAAATGTTGTTACAGGTGTTCCCCAAGGTAGTGTTTTGGGGCCAACACTATTTACTTTATTTGTTAATGACCTTTCAAAAATTGATCGTCCACAGTACTCTATACAATTTGCTGATGACACATATTTTACTGTCAGTGGTTCGGAATGTGAAACATTTTCGGTAAGAGCAAATGATGCTGTATCCAACATGCAAAATCATTGTTTTAAGAATGGCTTGATTATAAACAATCTTAAAACCAACACCATTCTCTTTACAATTCAGGAAACTGATTGTAGTTTATTGATTAGGTCTGAGATTAAAAGTATTGAACAGGTAAACTATAAAAAATTTTTAGGAGTTTTTATTGATTCCCAACTCAATTGGAAGCATCATGTTGATCATACTGAAAAAATTAGCGACACACTGTTTCGTTATATAGAATCTGCGTAATTTTGTGTCTATTGAAATTCTTACAAGTTACTATTATGCATATGTTTACTCTGCACTCTGCAAAGTTGAATATATTAACTGTTACTTGCATGTATATTCTTGATTGCGTAATCTACGTTAAATCAAACTGCTCCAAGTTTCAGAACAGAGACGATACATGTCTTCTTTCGGGCTTCACCCTGAGAAGTCATAGTCATAAGTTAGCCAAGGTGACTAATGGACCTCATATCATGTCAATAAAACTGCACAACAAGCTCCCAATATCAATTAAAAAAATAACTAGTGTAAAGCTCTTTAGACAAAAAGTTCGAAAACTATTATGTGAAAAGGTATTTTATTCGCTTAATGAATTTTTTCAGTCAGATTTGGAATTTAAAATTTTAATTTTTGTATCCCTTTTATGATCTAAATGTTATATAATATGTCTTATAATTATGTTGTTTCATAATTGCGACCTCATTGTAATTGTACTGAGTTATGTGACTTTTTCCATGCCTTCCCTAGGTCTACGGAAATAAAGATTTTTTTTTAATTTCTTTTGGCCTGAATTGGATGATCCGGAAACCGATGGTTTCAACAGCTACTTGCTACACAGTTCATGCCACATTGGATACATTGCATAAGTGATTTGGGGGCATGGCCATCTCACGTGAAAGTGATATGAACTGGCTACTGAGATCGTGCGATTTAACCTTGTTAGATCGTTTTTTTGTTGAGTTTCTTTAAGTCGTAGGTGTATGCGAATAAGCCACAAACAACAACGGCCCTCGAAACCAACACAACCCATGTCATCGGTCAATTTCAACCTGATTTATGCACCAGAGTTATAGGAAATTGGAAGTTTCGGATGCGATACATCCAGAGAAGCCATGGCGCACATTTGAGATATGTTATATTCCACCCATAATGGCATCAATAGGTCTTTCAAACGAATGGAAAAATTTGATCATATCTCTCACACACACATATGAAAAGCGTTTATTAAAAGATCCTAAATTCCAAAATTGAAATAGATTTTCGTTAATATACTTCAGAGTGAATTTTATCCAAAGTCATTATTATCAGTTACTAGCTAAGGGATCCGATTCCTCTGAAAAAATTGATATGCGGTAGATGGCATAAAAATATAAACTTCAAAAGATAAACCATTGTGTTGTCTCATACATAGATATATATTTTTTAATGATCTACACTGTTCCAAAAAATTGCACAGCACAATGTTTCACAATGACCTAGGATGTTACGAAATGCTCTTAAATGTACATTGTGGAATCTTTGGAAATAGCTCAAAACAATGTAAGATACAGTCTGGAACTTTCAGTTTCTATATTTTCGAAAGAGAGCCTTCAAAGAAAAACAGAAACCTTATCCATCGGCAAGCTGACGTGACTCTCCGAATATTGTGAACAGCGACATATCAGCATCTAAAATATATTTCATGAGGCTTTTGTCACTTTTATTCACCCAGTCACTAAACAACATATATACATACATGTACACTATACAAAAACTTACTATGAATCAGAAAGATGCACCTTGAACCTATAACCTACATGTTACAGAATATCAAATATATCCAAATGTTGGTTTTGATTATGGATTTTAATGAAACATTCAATATCACTATGATAAGGTTGATCATCAAATATTTGACCAATTTCTATCATTATCATAAAAATACAATTTTCCGAGTTGAAAAATATTCACAGCCAGTTCACAGTCAGTTTCAGAGCCAAGCTTTGACATTGAAAGCTGACGCATATGTCTCATCCATAGATCTCATTAGTGGTGCTAGGATGAACCTCGAATGCTATCTATGAGATATACAAAGAACACAATCCTCAGATATCAAAGATAAACGAAGCTCATTAAGGCGATCAGTTCCAAAGCCAAATTTCGATATCGACGGCCGACAAGATCTGTTCTGTCGTTCACTGCAAGGCAACTAGCTGAAAATCAGAGCCCAAACACAACGTATTTATGATTTAACACAAGATGCGCTTATCAGTGGTGCTAGACTGAACTCAACTGCTCTTGAAGGACAATTCTTAGTAATGTAAGTCTATTTTGTGTATTTCAAAAGTTTAAGAATTTCGTGAAAAACAGAGAATACTGCTAACTGGATCTGCCAGACCTATCATTGTTGACTCACATATAGTGGTGTCTAGTTTATCGGTTTGTCATGAATTGATGAAGATTATTCCCAACTTCATGCAGGCTGTTCTGAAAGAACTGATGCGAAATGCGAAAACAATGATATCATTTCTGGAATATGGAAAATCTGTGAACAAACCGACATTCAGAAGTTCCACGAGATTCTACACTTCTACTGACCACTTTTCTTGAGATAACGAAACTATGGAAACAAAGCCAAGGCTCGACAGCAAATTTAATCTGGACAACCTAATTTCGTACAAGGGTGTGGAAGGAAGTGGAAACTTGTATAGACCTATCTTAAAAAATATGGTAGAAGCACAGGTTTTTGGGAAAGAATGGTTTTGGCAGCCTACTTCTCCATCCTAATACAAAAAATGTGGGAACCTTCCGAAAAAGCAAGATAGCAATCGATTTCAAAAATCACCTCCATACAAAGATGCAAAGAAGTAATTTCCAGAGACAAACTGGAAGAAAAAGTCCTTTCGAAACAGTTATTTTCATATGAACATTAAATTACACGAATGAAAAGTACTTTCGAAACAAATACTTTTATATGAACGCTGAATTACACAAAAAATACTTTTCTCTATTCCGTTTGTATTCTAAACATTCGTAATATAATCAGATCAGATATCATTCACAGGATTCCTACACAATATAATAAATGAAAGAAGTGAAAAGTCATTCACATGCAACACTGTCATTCTCACTGGTAGACATGCGATGTTTCACCGTAGAATACTTGTCTAATCGGTTAATGGCTAATCGGCTCCATTTTTCTGTTTTATCTTATTACGTTATCCGTATTTGGTACAGAAGAGCCTATAAGGCAAGTGTCTTCCTGCGAAACATCGAATGTCTACCAGTGAGAATGACAGTGTTCCATATAAGTGAAATCTCACTTCTTTCATTTATTATATCTTGTGGGAATCCTGTGGATGATATCTGATTCGATTCCATTACGAATATTTGGAATAGAAACAAATTGGAGAAAAGTGTTTTTGTATAATTCAGCGTTGATATGAAAGTATTTGTTTCGAAAGTATTTTTCTCTCGTGTAATTCAATTTCAATTTCTAGAAGGCTTTTTTCCAATTTGTGTCTGAAAGTTAATTATTCGCATGATCTACACATCTTTGTATAGAGTTAATTCTGAAATTGATTGTGTTACGTGTTCCAAAGTTTCATAATTCAAATACAATTGTTTTGGTTCCATCATTGCTTTATGTAAAGAGAGACTTCAGAAAAATCAATACCACTTATTAAACACATACCTGCCATATGGGTTATCTATTCTAAGGGACTATTTCTTTATAAATATACTGAACTAAAAGGAAAGAAAACAAAAAAATGAAAAAAAACACATCCTACTTGATTTAGGTGGAAATATCACTTGTGCCGATGTCGTCTCGAGTTTAACTTTGTTTTGCTCTTCTCTAATTTGAGGATAAATTCTCAAGACGTGAAATTTGTGCTGAGGAAGTAATTGGTGAATGGATTTACAGTTCCTGTTGGAATCATTCCGTTGAGTTGGTTTTTTTTACTCCTCTAGCTATCGACTTAGTCGGATATTTTTTTGTGTTTACCGGCACTTTGTCTTCTGTCCTTGCATAGGACAGCTACGTTTCAAGCCACCCTTCTTCCACGGCTTGTTCTTCCACCCCTAGATTGTTTGGGGCCTACTACCCTTGACTCAAGTCATCTTTGTTACCCGGAACGAGTCCTGATGGGTAGGTGTTATCCTGCGCTCCAGACGATCATCCCTGAATAGAAACATTAGATCTACTACCTTCATATTGGACAGAAACAGATAAGTCTAGCCAATAAGACAATTATTTTGAATTCCTTATTTATATATATTTTTTTTAATTGTATTATAATAGAATATCATTATAATTTGTATGGGGTTGTGCTACGAAAGAGTTAGAAGAAATTGTATATGCTTATGTCGTTGATTATTCTAATGTGAGACGCAAGTGAGATCTCCCTTGAGTTCTATCTCAAATGTTCATGTTCATTGATCTAAAATCAATAATAAATAAGGCGAATTCATGAGTCAGGTTCGTTTGATTCACTTGGAATTATTTATGATATCAGAACCCGCTATACAGAGAACCTACCCCAAGCTAGGCAAAGTTTGTGTTTTAGTTTTCAGGATTATAGTTGATAAGGGGAGTCACTAGAGCACGTTAAATATTTTTCTTATTATAACTTTCAGGTAAGAACAAACCCCTGATTAGAAGAACGATATAATTTTGTTAATGGTGAATATTACCAGATATTCTCCCTCCCCCCTTATGTAATAAGATGGCGCCCAATAATTAATTCTAGCTGGTTTTTATTTTTTTTTCTCATGTGTATTTATTCGAAAGTGATTTCGCCTTGTGTTCGTCGAACGATATCGCATATATTTTTTGTAAATTGTTTTTTTTTGGATTTAAAGAAGCTGTCAAGTACTGATTTATGTTTCCAGAATTGCTTAGTTGCATACATACAGGGTGGTTACACGTTACCATAAACTTATTTGTATCATTTTTTTTTTCACCTACAGGGATGATCGAAAGAGTAATCAGGTATTTTTGTTGTCGTTATTGAGGAATTTTCAGACATACAGGAATTTTTAGACCAGAAATCAGGTGCTTTCGTTAGATCACATTTAAGTATTCTCTATGGTACAAGGTGTCTCAAAACTGCCCGTGGTTTTGACTTTGAATACTTAAGAGTTATCGAATCCGCAATCACTGACCTTAGTTTTTTTTCTTTCCTTTATACAGGGGTTCTCGGAAGAGTATTGAGCTGCATTACTCTTGATAATAATAAGTATTTTTAGGCATAGTAATAACGATTTTCTAGTCAGTTATTACTTCATTACATCACCCATAGGTATTTTTTTTTTCATAATACAGGGTACTTCGTAAGTATCGTTACCGTTTTCATGTTTTTATTTTTGTCTTGAAGTGATAAGTGTTTCAAAAGGCATTCACTGACCTTATTCGTTGACGTTTTGTCCTTTGATTGAATAGGGGTTTCAGGAAGTTGTTTGGGTAGTTGTTTTTTTTTTTTTTCTTTCTTTCGGGAAATCGGGAGATATAGTTATTTTTTTTTATCTGAGTAATATTAGTTTTCAGTGAAATATGGAAATCAACAGATTATTATCTGATGAACTTTCTTATGAACTATTAGTAAGAGGTGCGGTAAGTGATGGTTCTGTCGATGATAAACGAAAACGATTGAGAATATTTTTGAAGTTAGAGAAATCAGGTAATTTTTTGACCAATTCAGTAGAAGGATTAGACCCAAATAATGAAATTCAAATTTGTGAATCTAAAATTGAGGATTTGAATAGTATCGTGAAAAATTTTGACTTTAATAATACAGCGAATGAATATGCGAAAGTACGAACTCGGATTTTCCATGTAATAGGGCGGTTGAATCGGGTAATTTCGACAGATTTTACTGAATTGAAATGTCAAATGATAACAAGGGCCGCGGAACTCCTTGATCAATTAGAAGAGTCAATAAGACAGAACAGTTTATCAGAAGTCCTGAACCCGGAAAACCAAGGTTCAATTCTAGACCAACCTAATCCTACACTCCCAGTAATAGAACCGACTTCCAACAGAGAAATGTTGTCACACTTATTAGATGCTCCTCTTATTGATTCATTGGGAGCAGGTGAAAAAAAATCTGATCCCACTGGATCACCATGTCCGGTCGAACAGTTGGTAACAGGTGTTCAGTCTAAGGTGAATATAGTGGATGTCCCCCAAGGTGAGATACAGGTTGGCCCTATTTATAAGGCAGGCCAAGCCACTCCATTCAGGGAGACGGAACACAACTTGCATTCTACTTTAGGAATTGAGCCTAGAGTTCGGCGAATGGGGTTGCAAGATCTTGCCATGCCACCTGTTGAAAGTCAGTTCAATATAACACCATATCCGGTCACGTTGGATTTTTCACGAAGTTTCATTACGATTTCGAAATGGAATGTTCGATTCAATGGACAGGGTAGCGTAACAAATTTTATTGAAAGGATTGAAGAGCTCAGTTATGCTTGCGGAATAACAGAAAAAGAGCTTCTTCATAGCGCTGTCATCCTGTTTTCAGGAACAGCATTATCGTGGTATCGTGCAATTCGAGATAGCCTTGATTCTTGGAGCAGTTTTAAAGCAAAGCTCCGCTCAACTTATTTGTCCTCTGAGTATGAAGAAGATGTTTGGGGTGATATTCGAAATCGAACTCAAGGGGCTGAAGAGAAAACTGTAATTTTTAGTGCTCAAATGAAAAATTTGTTCAGAAAGCTTTCTCAACCTCCGAGTGAAGAAATTCAGCTGAGAATTATCAGACGTAACCTCTTACCAGTTATTCAGAATCAATTGGCCCTATACCCTATAGGAACAATAGATGAATTAGAAAGAGCTGCTCAAGCCATTGAAGATGTGCAATTGCGCACAATGCGCATGCGCCCACCTCCCACTACTCCCAGTATAGTTGCGGAACCTGAGCTTATGTACCAGAGGCCCCGCAGACCACAAGTTAGCGCCATTCAAGGGCATGCTTCGTCTAGTTCTGCTACAGACGCTAGTCGAGAGGTATGTTGGAATTGCAGAGAGATAGGCCATCGTAAACGAGACTGTACTAAAGCCTTCAAGAAGCATTGCTTTAGATGTGGGAAAGCAAATGTTACCTCTCGTACATGTAATGATTGTGTCCGTTCGGGAAACGCGACTCCGAACCATCCGCGGGTCTAAGGATGAGTTCGGAGAAATTCGACCCAAAATCATATAATGATAGTATAGTATGTCTTAAACCTGTTCTTGCGTATATTTTTGCACAGTGTGAAGGCGATAACCGTCCCTATTTAAATTTAACCATTTTTGGTATACGCTTCATGGGTCTTCTGGATTCAGGAGCAAATTTTAGTTTTATGAATATGAAAGGTTGGAATATTTTGAAGAATTTAGGAGTAAAATTATTACCTTCTCGCGTTGAGAATTGTACCGTTGCAAATAGTCAATCCTGTTCAGTTTTAGGCTCAGTCAGTGTTCCTATTCAATTACAAGACAAAGTTGTTGTAACAAATTTGTTGATAATTCCAAATCTTTCTCATACCTTGATTCTAGGTATAGATTTTTGGCTACAAATGGGTATAATCCCCGACTTACGGAAAAATTGTTGGTCCTTTCAGAGTTCCCCTCCAGATGTTGCTTGTGTCAATTCTTTAGTGGCTCTGGATGTACTGACAACTTCCCAACGAAAAATTCTGAAGGAGTTAACTGAGAAGTATTTTGGGTTAATGGGTAATAAGATTGGTTGTACCAATCTGATAGAACACAAAATTATTACGGAAGGGGAACCAATTAGGCTTAGACCTTATCGTTATTCACCAGCGGTACAGAAACGTATCGATGAGGAAATTGAAATCATGCTCAGAGATGATATTATTGAGCACTCCGATTCAGCGTGGTCTTCACCAGTTCTTTTGGTGCCCAAAGGTAATGATAAATGGAGATTTTGTGTAGATTATCGGGCATTGAATCGTGTCACGAAAAAAGATGCTTATCCCATTCCTTACATTGCTACGATCCTGGATAAGTTACGCAATGCAAAATACTTGAGTTCACTCGATATTCGCTCGGCATATTGGCAAGTTCCAGTAGCTTTGGATTCGAGGGATAAAACTGCCTTCACAGTACCCGGACGTGGTTTGTATCAATTTAAGAAAATGCCGTTTGGGTTGACAAACGCCCCTGCCACTTGGGAACGTCTTGTAGATCGTTTATTTGGTGCAGAAATGGAACCGTATTCATTTGTCTACTTGGACGACATTATCGTCGTTACCGAAACGTTTGAGAAACACCTTGAAGTGTTAGAGATAACATTCCAAAAACTATTATCTGCAGGATTGACGCTCTCTCAAGAAAAATGTCAATTTTGCCGGAACGAGTTGAAGTACCTCGGGTATGTTGTGGATAAGTATGGGCTGCATGTGGACCCTGACAAAGTTAGTGCGATATTGAATATCAAACCTCCTACAAATACTACCGAAGTAAGGAGAATCATTGGGATGGCATCATGGTATCGCCGGTTTTTACCACAATTTTCTACAACGATTGCTCCACTTACAGCATTATTATGCAAACATAAAAAATGGCATTGGTCTGAGGACTGTGAACGATCCTTTCAGTTTATCAAAAATTCATTGGCTTCCGCCCCAGTTCTCACTTGTCCTGACTTCACCAAACCATTTATTGTTCAAACTGATGCTTCCGCTTATGGAATCGGTGCGGTTCTTTCGCAGGAGCATGATGATGGAGAACATGTGATTTGTTACATATCTCGGTCTCTTTCTAGAAGCGAAAAAAACTACTCCACCACAGAGCGAGAATTACTTGCCGTCATTTACGCATGTGAAAAGTTACGACCATATCTCGAAGGGTATAATTTTAAGGTCATTACTGACCACCATAGTTTGGTGTGGTTACATAATCTTAGAGAACCCACAGGCCGCTTGGCTCGTTGGACTCTTCGATTACAACAATTCAATTTCGAGGTTGTCCACAGAAAAGGACGAGATCATGTCGTACCCGACGTGCTAAGTCGTTCAGTCCCTGAAATTACCAGTATCGATCCTCTCTTTATCAATCAAGGTGGATCAAAGAATAGAGAAGATAGTTGGTATGATTCTCTACGAGAAAAAGTCTCAGCACATCCCTTGCATTATCCTGCTTGGCGATGTCAGAACAATTTACTTTTCAAGTATGTGAAATGTTCATATCCAAACCTGCGAGACGATAGCGAATTTTGGAAGATAGTGGTACCAAAAAGTCGGAGACTGGCCATATTGAAAGAAAATCATGACCAGATGTCCTCAGGACATGGAGGTATTTTCAAAACCTATGAGCGCATTAAAAGACGGTATTATTGGCCTAAGATGCGGTCTGATGTTGCGCGGTATGTTGGTAAATGTAAGGTTTGCTTATCAAATAAACCTGTTCTTCGTTCTTCGGCAGGCTTTTTAGGTAAGCCCCAAGAAGTCACGAAACCATGGGAAACAATAAGTGTCGATCTTTTTGGACCTTTGCCACGTTCCTCGTCAGGTTATAAATTTGTATTAGTTATAATGGATGTATTCAGCAAGTTCCCACTTTTCTTTCCGATTCGTACAGCCACTGCTTCCGCAGTGACAAAGATAGTCGAGGAGCAAATTTTTCTTGTCTTTGGATGTCCTAGGTATTTACAGTGTGACAATGGAGTCCAGTTCCGTAGTACCTCATTCTCAAAATTGTGTGAATCCTACAGAGTGAAATTATTCTACACTCCTAATTATCACCCTCAATCAAATCCCGTCGAGAGAGTGAACGGAGTACTCAAAACCATGTTGCGTTGTTATATAATGGATAATCACAAGAACTGGGATGCCCTTCTTCCCAAAGTTGGTTGTGCCATTCGCTCTTCGACTCATGAAACCACTGGACTAACTCCATATTTTATAAATTTTTCTAGGGAGTACGTTGGTTCTGGCGACCTCCATACGTCTCCAGATTTTGCAACCAGTACCCCACAGGACTTACTGTTACGTTCACAACAGATTGTTCAGGTCTATCAGGATGTACAAAAACGAATCGCCAAGGCCCATAAGGGTTCAAAGAATCGTTACAATCTGAGGCATCGTCCAGTTAGTTATACAATTGGTGACTGGGTGTACAGAAGAAATTTTGTTCTGTCGAATGCCACAAATAACTTCACTGCAAAGCTGGCCCCAAAATTCATAGGACCCTTTAAGGTTAAAAATAAATTGAGCCCAACTACATATGAGTTAGCCGACAAAGATGATCGCCCGAAAGGATTATGGCATGTGAAAGATTTAAAAGCAAAACCTCCTGACTCTGAATCTGATGACGAATAGTTTAGGTTATCCCATTATGTTAAAGGAGAATTACGGAGCAATTCTCCTGGGGGTTGATGGGGGATGTTACGTGTTCCAAAGTTTCATAATTCAAATACAATTGTTTTGGTTCCATCATTGCTTTATGTAAAGAGAGACTTCAGAAAAATCAATACCACTTATTAAACACATACCTGCCATATGGGTTATCTATTCTAAGGGACTATTTCTTTATAAATATACTGAACTAAAAGGAAAGAAAACAAAAAAATGAAAAAAAACACATCCTACTTGATTTAGGTGGAAATATCACTTGTGCCGATGTCGTCTCGAGTTTAACTTTGTTTTGCTCTTCTCTAATTTGAGGATAAATTCTCAAGACGTGAAATTTGTGCTGAGGAAGTAATTGGTGAATGGATTTACAGTTCCTGTTGGAATCATTCCGTTGAGTTGGTTTTTTTTACTCCTCTAGCTATCGACTTAGTCGGATATTTTTTTGTGTTTACCGGCACTTTGTCTTCTGTCCTTGCATAGGACAGCTACGTTTCAAGCCACCCTTCTTCCACGGCTTGTTCTTCCACCCCTAGATTGTTTGGGGCCTACTACCCTTGACTCAAGTCATCTTTGTTACCCGGAACGAGTCCTGATGGGTAGGTGTTATCCTGCGCTCCAGACGATCATCCCTGAATAGAAACATTAGATCTACTACCTTCATATTGGACAGAAACAGATAAGTCTAGCCAATAAGACAATTATTTTGAACTCCTTATTTATATATATTTTTTTTAATTGTATTATAATAGAATATCATTATAATTTGTATGGGGTTGTGCTACGAAAGAGTTAGAAGAAATTGTATATGCTTATGTCGTTGATTATTCTAATGTGAGACGCAAGTGAGATCTCCCTTGAGTACTATCTCAAATGTTCATGTTCATTGATCTAAAATCAATAATAAATAAGGCGAATTCATGAGTCAGGTTCGTTTGATTCACTTGGAATTATTTATGATATCAGAACCCGCTATACAGAGAACCTACCCCCAAGCTAGGCAAAGTTTGTGTTTTAGTTTTCAGGATTATAGTTGATAAGGGGAGTCACTAGAGCACGTTAAATATTTTTCTTATTATAACTTTCAGGTAAGAACAAACCCCTGATTAGAAGAACGATATAATTTTGTTAATGGTGAATATTACCAGATATTCTCCCTCCCCCCTTATGTAATAATTGCTTCCTACCTTTTTTTGGAGATTCCCTCATTTTTTGTATCAAGATGGAGAAGTAGAAAGCCAAAACTTTTCTCACACAAAAAATAAATCACTTCTAAAAATACGCCGTTCCAATGTACACTGGTTATGTTATTCTCTAGTGAACTCCCATAATATTTGACGAAGGAACAACAACACATCCGATGTCCATCAAATATTTCCTTTTTTGGCAGTGTCAACAATCTCTGAAGAATCATCATGGAAAATACAACCAAAAACAACAGATTCTTTGCATAAACATTTTCAAAAAAACCTCAAACCTCAAAAATCAAAAAATATCAAGCAAAAATTAAACGCGTAATTTTGGTTGTCACTCCTGAAGTGAAGAATTGTTGTTTCAGAATGACAAAACCGGATTTCCGTTACTATACAAACTTTTTGTATGAGTCGAGTTTCATTTGCCACAATATGTTATACCTAGTTGATAACGGTAAAATTGGGCTTGCGAATGGTGAGAGAGCCAGAAAGGTGATTTTTTACAAAATTTCATGTATACCAATGAAGTAGCATCATCTGAAACAACCACGAAACTCAGCAAAAAGCTCAATTGACAGATGTAACTGTCACTGCATGTAAGTGACTGATTAATAGCAGAGACCAAACGCGCAATATCGATGGATGCGAGATGTCGCATATATATCTCTGTCTTCCATTGATCAGAAAAAAAATGAGGAAAAGTTGGTTATTATCAATTTCAATTTTTTGTATCCATCTATACTCATAAATGCGAAGGTTACTCACTTATCACTTTGTTTCTCCGTACTGGTAAGTCCTAGGAAGCTAAAATTTTGTATATAGATGCTTCTTACGCCTCAGATGCGTTCCAAGAGACGACTTTTGAATATTCCAATGGGTGACCCCCTGTGGAGGAAAAAGGGGGGCGTTTACATATAAGATTACTTTTCATCACTGTTTCTCCATACCGGTATATTTTAGGAAGCTGAAATTTTGTGTGTAGGTCCGTTTTATATTCTTGAGGCGCAATGAGAAAGAATTTTTCAATATTCCGTCTGGGGTGCCATCCGCGAAGAAAAAAGGCGCACCCATAAGACACCATTATTTTTTCATCACTGTTCGTCCATACCGGCATATTTTTGGAGGCTGAAAATTTGTAAGTAGGTTCGTTTTATGTTCCAGATTTGCAATAAAAACGGATTTTTGAATATTCCTAGTAAAACGCCAGCCGCGGGGGACAAAGGTGCCTTTATGAAATAGTTTTCAATATATCTCTCATCTTATCTGTCCATGATGTGATGTATATGGCCCCTTACAGCATGTAATTGTGATGAATATTCTTGAAAATATCACAGATCAGAAATGCAGGAACATAGCGGTTGCGGCGGTACCGGGCCAATTATATGTCCCTCTTTCAAGAGTTACCTCTTTAGAAAACATGTTTGTATTGTCTACTGACAAATAAACTGTGAACTTTGTATATATAGACATTCTGTAGTATATTCATTATCAGGATTGCACCCGTGCGGAGCCAAGGCGTATCGCTAGTCTATCATGACTACAAATGAATTCAAATCTGATGTCAATATCAATTTCCTTACCAAGATATTACTAAAGTTTATTATGAAAAAATTTCTATTTTTGAAAGAATTCATGAGTATTTGAAAAAAAAAATGATCATGCAAATAAACCAATTTCACTAGAAGTGTCAAAACACATGAAAATAATAATCGAGGTCATATCCGGTCAGAATATGTTCGAATTCTCTATTTTATTAATTTTTCCAAACAAACGACTTGAGAGTGTACAGTGGTTTTCAGATTATTTTACTCAAAATTTTGAAAATAACGGGAATTACGAATTTTGATCGATTGAATTCGAAATACGAACGATAAATTATCCATAGAAAAACGAAGTTTTGATATAAACTCGAGAAACTTCATTTTGAAATCTAGATACAGGATTTACGTATAATATGAGCACCGATTTACGTCAATTTCAATTAAGAAAACTCGTAAACGCTACCCAGCTTTCAACTGTTTCATCGTGTGCATGCATTAAGAGAAATAATCAATAAACATAATCTTTGAATACAGCAGTTTCTAGTTTTAGCAATGCTTCTTTCATTTCTGTCTGTAGAAGTTAATTAACTCAATTATTCAGTTCGCTGACTGCAGGTTAATAGTCGTCCTATCGAATAAATGTCTAGCAGAGGATGTGACTCAGATTCTTCCCCTCATTCTACTCTCTTTCCATCGATGTGAATGAATTAATCAGTTCAGAATATTAGAGTCGTGCATAGACTCCGATACTATAAAGAATGTATCAAAATCGAGAAATTCTACATATGAAATTTTTTGGGTAGTTCGATGGTGAATATCGTATGGAATGGAATTAGGTATTTCAAGACAAATTGGTATGGTGCGTAAATTTAAAAAAACCTCAAATCTCAAGCACGGTGGCTACGAAAGACAATAGCATGAATTGAAATTTCTCTTTCTTGGTTTATTAAAAGTTCCTTCTTCTCAAATCTTTCATCAAGGCGCCTACAGCTTCAGACGTTGAAGAAGAGTCTGATGAAAACTCTCTTCCCGTTGATGAGATGAGATGGTCATAAATTTTTGAATATTTTTGTTAGTTACGTTGAAACGTACTCACTGTTCATTTCAGGCTTTTCTTCAATTTATCAGTCCCTTCTGTAGGTATAACGAAAAGCACACCACAAACTTGTACTGCTTGTTCAAATGAACAAAAGTGCCAACACTGATGTAGTGTCTTTATCACTCCACTTCAGTTGAGGAACCGAATAAGTAAGTTGCTGTATAATTACCATTATGATATCACCGACAATATTTCCCATGTGATGTCTTTTCAGGCCTTCCTGTGCCTAATTCAGTATCACCCACCTTCAACGACACCATGCCTCGTACGTCTATAAGCTTTCGTCAAACTTTCCCAAACTGCATGGTCACCCACTCAACTAACCTAATATAGGAACATACGTAAGGTGGTTTGAGACCCATATTTTTGCCCATCTTGGTCTGTGTGAACTTGTACACCACCAAAGGTCTTAGCCGGTACCCTGGATAGAATACCAACCAAATCAAGTAAGATATGTCATTGTTTCTGTTCAGTGATGATACCTGCTAGTCATACTAGCTTTCTGCACTCATTTACATAAAACATCTTGGGTCCAACACCATAGATTCAAGAAGACTATTGAAAAAAATGACAAATATACCTGTGGTACCCACTTAAATGGTCAATCTGTTATATTCTTAATATTTGTTAGAGTCTATGAAGTGAACTTCGATAATATTAGATACCATTCCCTGTAAAATTGAAAGTTTCCTTTTCAATCAGCATCTCTCGACGACTATAGCCTCCGATAGGCATTAGCTAACTCTTAGTTATATCGTGAAACTGGATTTCTATTAAAAAATAGCTCGATCTGCTCGATAAGTAGTCCTGGTAACAAGGTTTGTTGCTAAAGATATACTCCTATGACTGGGATTCAATCCAATAAGCACATGAAAGTCTTTACGTAGTGTTATGTTGACATGAGTAGATTTAACCCATTCGTGGCATGAAGTCGTGATGTTATGAATAAATTGTGTGGTACATCTTGTAATGTTATATAGAACGATGCTGACTTATTAGATGTGAGTAAAATTTCATATCGTAACTGCCACAAGTATTATAATGTATCTCATTCAATACCATAATGAATGTTTGGAAAACGAACTCAATTGGAGGAATGATTTTTATAAAACTTAATCCTCACATGTGAAAATAATTTCGACAGAATTCCTGTTTTCCATTGTTTATACCTGAAAGCAACGTCTATGTACGATCCGCACATGTTGATATAGAATAATCCTCTATTCGGAAGTTTTCCACTTTTTTATATAAAAATGGAGGCGAAGAAAGCCAAAAATATTTCATTCCAAAATCATCATTTTATTTGAAACCCTTCCCAACTTTTTTGAATATATCACTCGATTCACAACCTGAATCAAATCATTTTTATTATTCAATAATTCACATCAGCTAAATTATCCTTTCGTTTTTTGTTCAAGTTTATTTTGATGATACTGAACTCATCATTATATTATCGACACGACGTCGACTCACATTTTTCTAACTTTGTTAGTCTTTTTCTCAGTTCCTCATCCAAATTTCTTTATTTTCTGGGTGTTATTCTTCATCCAGGGTAGAGTATCCAGTTTGTTATTAACTACCGGAGAAATAGTTGATCAAAACAAGTCTTAAAAATATATTTGCTTTACATGTTTTATCAATACTCTCCGACCATTTTCTGTTTTCCGCAACTGCATTGCCGAGAGCAGACTGAAAGTTTTCGATTATATTTCAATTTGTTTTCCCATACATCTACACGTGAACTCAATTAATTCAATCGAAACATTTAACTATTTAGTGGTTTTCCCGTATGAATCAACGGATCCCCGATGAATAATGTAATCGTCCCGAATATTAAGCATTTCATAATTATCATAAAGTTTCTCGAATATGATTTTAATCGGTTTAATCAACTCAGGATCATACAATTCACGTTTTTCACTAAACTATCATGTACGGGTCCTACCTGAATTCCAACTTCTCTGTGAAGATTTTTGTAGGGCAAATAGGAATACGTTTGAAGTTGAGTTATTCTCTACTTTTCTGGAGTATGAAAGTAGTCTCGGAAAAACTCTAAATAGTCAGTTTCGTAGTTATATATTATTTGACAACTGGTAGCTAGTGAACTTTTGAATCCGAAGTGGAGATAACATTTTTTGTGAAAAAAAATTAATTTTTCATTGACCTTTTTTCGACCTTCCACAATCTGAAAAACTTTTCAGTTTATTTATCAGTAACTGGTCGCCTATCAAAAAAAATTACTAAGGAATGAAACGATACTTATCTTGACGTTTCAGAGGCCAAAATCTTCCTCGGAATTCAGAAATGGACAAAAAACTCAAATATATATGCAGTTATTCCTTTGCTGATTATTTATTTCTCAACTCCTTCGACAGATGTCAAAGGAGTTTTTGAATGTGATTTTTTCATTAATAATGATATTTATTTGCCATTCAATTTGAAATACACAATAATCTTACTTAACGACAAATAAATATAGTTTTCAGAGGAGGATAAACTTGTGCGTGGGTTATATCATTTTAATATACAATAGATTATAATGAAGGAAATATAAAAACAGTTTCTTTCAGTATGAACAAAAAAGGCCTAGAAAAATTGTATACAGATAGTACATTAAAATCACATACAGTCAATATAAATAAAAACATTAAGGTTACATGATAAAACAATCGCAATAGGTACATTACTTTGAACATCACTCAAACATCAATCAAACAAACACACTATTTTTTTTAAAACGAAACATTCAAACAAACCATGTTGACTACAGATTGCACAACTCTAATCACATACATCTTCAACAGACATTTATAAATTGTAGTAATATGTATTTTTCACATCAACATATTGGTGTATCTGTGCTCTAGGCAAACTTGAAATCCAAGCTCAAACTTATTTTTGAATATAATAATGCCAACGATATTTTAGATCTGTGCTGGAATAGAAGAAGTAAAGTTGCTTTATGTATTTAGTCAATGTTTCCTTATATAGCGATTCTGTGGGAAAAATTATTCTTTTATTTTCGATTATTTCCAGAGTTAATTTTTGAATTTGTTCTAGGATTTTTATATGAGAATTACTTGCTGCTCCCCATGCAACTATCCCATAAGAAAGATGAGTTTCAAACAAGGTATAGTATAGCATGAGCATTTGAGCTATATCTAGGTAGGATGTCATGTATTTCAATCTATATGTAACACTACGTAATTTTTTTCACCAAATAGTCAATGTGTGCATCCCATTTGAAATGAGCATGTATATATATATATATATATATATATATATATATATATATATATATATATATCTCACTATATATATATATATATATATATATATATATATATATATATATATATATATATATATATATATATATAGTGAGATTCACCTTATCATATTTTATAAGTAGTGATCTGAAACTTGATAACTGGCTGGCATAAGATGTAAAGATAATGTCAAATGTTATGTCAATATTATTGATTGACTACTGAAACATTCGATGTAATACAAGGTGCTCTCCCATATTAGTCTGTTGCGATTTCACCATTAGTCAGTTTTTTCTCAAGACAGGTAGCCAACTACCATCCAGTTTTAAGCAGCGGTTCGAAATATTATTCTCTCCATATATGAGAATATACGCTGATTCTTTAAGTTTACGTCTATTAGAGTGACGTTCATTGGCAATCATTCTCGTCTTGTTTCATTCAGCTCGATGTTCACCGTATGATTTCAAAATGTGTTCTGATAATTTGGATCCTGTCAATTATCTATTTTTGATGTAATCTCGATGTTCATCCTTATGCAGTCTCGAAGTTTCACCAGTATCTTATCTTTTCAGATAGTCCTGGAATTTAAGGTATAACGTTAGTTATATGACTTTGCTGTAATTCTATTCTGCCTACTGACTCAGTGGTATTGCTACATTTTCATAGTATGTCTGGTACTACATAGATTTCCACCTCCCGCGTCCCAGAGTCAAAACTGAAGTTGGAAAACTTCTATCAGATATGCCTTTACCCATGTCGGTTTTTTCATGAGTTTGACCCATTACACCTATCCATCTACTAGTTCTCACCACCAAGGTCAAAATGGATCAAAGCAATGGACATGAAGCAATGGAGCACACACACTTCAATTCTCTACTATTACTGTTTCAATAACCGGCAATATAGCGAATTTACTAGGTACAATACTGAAGGATATATCAGAATGTAGCGCTCATGAGTACCTTATCTGTAAAAATGTGTCTACCAAAGTTTTCCTAATGCGACAATTGAAGAAAATATTTGGCAATCAATATTCTCATCGTTTTACCATTCGCTTTTCGACTTCCACTTCAGTAATTAAAATCTGATCTATCCAAGAAATATACCAAAAAAATATATCCTTATCTGTCACTATTTCTACTCTGTAGAGGAGTTTATGCAATGTCCAAATGAAACGATGTTGCTTATTCCCATTGTCATGTGAATATCAATTATGAACTGTACTCATGTATTTCCTTGACTGTTTCTAATATTTCAACATGCGATATTTTATATTTCTCACTTATTTTTTGTATCATTGTTCTACGTAGGTACACTAACGAAAATTGAATTCATGAATATTAAATATATTGAAATTCAGTGGAGTCTGCATAATTAACAATACATTTTCGAATGATATTATTAATGCAAGCTAATATGTGCATTGTATATAAACGATATTATCTTTGACATGGAAAATTTAACCTATAATTGAATCCCAATATTAGTTTTTTTTGTAAAATGAAACGGACAATGACATTTGTTCTTTAAACGGTGAATAATCATTAACATAAAAATAATAGATCAATCCTATCATTCTCAATAGCATGTGTGCGATAATATATTGCGCAGATGAACTCAGTTGATTTCAGTTGAAAAATTGTTTATAACAATATGATGAAAACGGTACGGGACGTTTCTCAATAACATGCGTTTATTTGAAGGGGCTATATTTGAGTCAGAATAAGGCCGAAATACTCTGAATGGATAAAAACTCGTAGTTCATCCCAATAAGTAACTGCGTAAATTCAAAATACATTTTTAAAATTAAAATATTCTGTCAATCGGTCGGTCGGTCGGTAGCCAAGCGATTCGGCGTGGGTGCTTTGTTCACTCACTCGAATTGACTGCCGTGTTGGTTGGTGGTTCAAGCCCTAGTCTGAACGATCGATCTTCACTTGCTATCGTCCAAACCGTGTTAGGAATCACACGTTAAAAGGTAAGACCTCGTTAATCCTTAGCTCGTACAAGTTTCGACTTCTGAGGGTTGTCGTTCGTAGGGATGCGACAGCTGGTTAACGGAAAAACAGATTTTAAACAGATTTTTTCAAACAGATCGGTAGCCTATAAAAACGAACTGAAAATTTCATCGATACTTATCTACCAAAAATCATCCTCCGTCTTCTGAATCGAAAAAATTTAATACAATACGCAGTTTTCTTTCGCTGGATCGTGTCCTTTCCGAACCTCCTCGACAGAAGAAAGATACTCGATATTTGATTTCTTTATTCCTTTTCATTTTTTTGCGCAGAACTTTGAGTTCCTCAAAAATTTTCTAGTTGCCATTTCGAATCGAATGACATCGCGTCAATCAAGGTGGACGGAAAATCGTTGAAAAGGAACTTGTTGCTAAGAATTATACATGGGGGTGTGTGAATAATGTTTAGCTTCGATCAGTGTCGCGTTGTCCGCGTATACAGGGTGTCAATTTGAAAACTTCCCACCCTTAATATCTTCCTTCCAGTAAACAATATGAGGAATCGAAAAAGCAGGTCAATTTTATTGTCAAGGGGGACACTTTCAAGGAGGTGTAGATGTCACCCTTAGAATTTCAAAGGAGATCGGGGTCAAGTGGCTTCTAATGCTGTCAAGTGCTTCTAATGATATCCTGACTCACTATTTTTTGATAGGCATTTTCCGAAAAATAGCATTCTAAACTTTCACATGTAATGACAATTTATTTGCTCTGAGATGCATTATTGTATTGACTACTTCTAATAGAAATGGTAAGAAGCGTAGGTGGTACCGTTCGAACCCTTGAATGATAGGAATATGTTTATTACGCGTGGGATTTCTCATTTGTTGGTAAGTGTCCTTCTACAAAATAAAATTTAATTTGCGAGAAAGACATTTCAAACATGAACTCTACTTACGCTTATTTCATAAACTGTTCTAATTATCGTCCATTTTGCTCTAAACAGTAATAAAGAGTGTTTTCGAAATTTCCTCTAACATTACGGGAAACTTCACTAGGAATTGACTGGCATGCTGCATTTATTCGTCTTTTGAGTTCTGCAATATCAGAAGGTTGTGTTTTATCAACAATTGTTTCAAGATGTCCCCAAAGGAAGAAATCTAAGGGTGTTAAATCTGCCAATCTTGGAGGACATTCAACTGCTTCCCTTCTGCCAATCCGTCTATCCGGAAATCTCTCGTTCAACCTTTGTCGGATGAAGAGAAAATAATGAGGTGGAGCACCGTCCTGCTGGAAATGTAACAGATCCTCCTGCAAAAGTTTATAACCTTCTGCATCCATTTGAGTTTCTATTCCGTGGGTTACAAGAGGATCGATAGTCTCTTCAAACATTTCAAGTTACAGATTGCCAGTCAAGTTTTCTTCCAGAAGTAATAAAGCAAGGCCAAGAAAAAATGAACACTCATTGCTGAAACATATGTTCAATAGAAGATTAGGAATGGTATTGACTCGATAAGACATGATTTCACAAAACTATATTCCTCTATCATAACCATTCTTGTAGAGTTTTTGAATAATCTGCATTTTATAAAGATGCAATTTATACATTCCATGCAAATTATGCAATGCTTCTCTCACAGACTTGCGAGACATTTCCGTCTGCTCTGATACTGATCGTAGAGCTCGTGGGCTCTGTAGCAAATGTTCTCAAAACTTTAATTTGAACTGTTTCATTCAGTACTCTGAATTTTTTTCATTTGTCACTGAACCAGTTTCGTGAAACTTATTCGCCAAATCAAGCACAAACTGGTGACTTACATTACAATTTGGATGTCGTTAAAAATACATGACGCCCTTCGTGCGCATTTTTCAACTTCATAAATTATAATCATTTCAATTCTGTCTTGAATAATGTAAACCACTTTTATACACTTATTGAAGTAACTACTAAACAGCCCAACAGGTACAACTGTATGCACAATACTACCACATCGTTCAAATTTGCAATGAGAATTAAAATATCAGCATTCACTAGACACAACTTAACCTTCTACGCTTTACTATTAGACTACTTTTTGATGTAAATTAATTGAAGGTCATGTCTAATGTTACCCCTAATAAAGGGTTGGAACGGTACCACCTAATGTTCCTTCCAGTTCTGGTCAAACCATGCATCTCAGGGTACTAATAATTACTTATGTCAGTTTAGAACGCTTCTTTTCGAAAAATGTTTAGAAAACTAATGGATGCAGAATTTAACGCCAATCAAAATGATGTGCTACTTAACGCCCCTTCGTACTTAAAATTATAAGGGTAACTTCTACCCCTCCTAGGGAGTTGAGCCACGAGGACTACCAATAGTCTTTGGAAATGTCCCTCTTGACACTCTGTATTATAACTCTTATGCTGTATGCGGAAGTATTTCTTGCCTATTTCTTTCATTCAACTTTGAAAAGTATCAACTTCAAAGTTCAACTCTGTATTGCAGTAACACTTTAATTCGTATTGAATCTTTATCAAAGTAATCAGAAAATCTCATCAGGATTTTACTTCTTGAATTTTGAGAAGAGTTGGGATTAGCGATAAAAAATACATAAGGATGTGAGGAAGATAGGTTAAAAACTTGAATTTTAAATAGAAACCAGTGATGACTTTCAAAATCATATATGAAAAAGTTAATAGAAAAAATTATGAGCACCAAGAAAAAATGAAAATTATTTCTTTCATAATTTTTTTTGTCGGACAATAGGTGAGAATCCGGAACAAAACCAGCATCGAGTAAAAAAACGATTTTGGGCTCTTTCGTCTTCAATTTTCCTTTGTAAATTTTGAAAATCATTTAGTTCACACATGTTCTTGTATATATCGAATATAACAATAATAACATCAATCCACCTTGACCGCAGCATACTCCTCGAAAAAAAAGACCCATTTCCTCACTACGCCAATAGAAATAATAATTGTCATTGATTGAGAGTGAAAATTTGCAGGTATATCAGCTCCTCAAGTTTGTTAGTCGCAGTTGAAGAACTGAAATCTAGTAGTGAATTGAAGAAAGCCGGAACTCAGTGTATATAATATATTTTCATTGAAAATGATTGTCTTATCTCGAAATAAGTGAAATATTTCAGTCTTTCTTAATTTATCACCTCTATTGTGGGTGCGTAGACCTCACAACCGCAGAATTTTTCAAAAAGACATCAGACATTTAGAGTGAACTGTTCTTCTGTATGAATCAAGGTACACCAATGAATTAGATTGTATTTTCAATGATCATATAATAAATAAAAACTGTCTGAGATTGTTGAGATCGGTACATGACGCTAAATGTTTAGATGCTTTCGAAAGTCTGTGAGTAGCAAAGTGTGGCAAAGTGGCAATCGTGACAAATGTTACATTTCGACTAGCCCATGAATGATGAACTAGCGGGAAATTTCATGGAAAAATCTCCAGGGTATTTCCCCCCGAAATTTTTGACGTGTGTCAGAAAGTTACCTTATAAGATATGAACAGAGAGAAAAGTGAAGAATTAGTTTCCTTCATTTCCTGAAGATGCCAACTTGGTTGGTGAAACACATGTAGAAGAGAGTATTTCAGTTCTGGTTTTTGGTAAATGTGATTGTTTTGGATTTATTCTATGTCAGTGGATTCCACTCCATCTGCAATTAGATTCCAGATATCATTCCTTTGGCCAATAAACATAATTGGGTTTCCCTGAAACCCTCAACTAAAAAATGTTAGTAGTCACACATCGCATATGCATGTTTGTTACCAAGACAGTTTCATCTCAAAGTTTACAATGTTATAGTTAGTGAATTAATAACAACTAACGTGGATGATGAAATATATAACTCCATGTGATCTCTTTATTATCCTTTCTGACTGAATGAATTCCGAAACTATACAATTCGAAGAATTTAATTAGCGTTGTATCTATTTTAATAAGAGCTTTATTTGTATTTGATTTTCCTTTGTTTATTGTCATTGCGGATTATTCTCATAATAGGCCTGTGGATGCAACTATTCCTGATATAATTTTTCATGATGTTTTCCTACCGTTGTTGTCCACCACTGCAATTCATAAATATTGATAGCAATACAATTTCAGAATAAAGGGTATTCTCAATTTCCGAATATTGTTTTTTTTCTTCAATAAACATCAACCGCATGGGGTAATCAACTAAACAATATTAGTTCACATGGCGAGTAAACCATAATTCGGAAAATGAAGTTGAATTCAATCAGATGAATTGATAATGGTGGAATGATGATGAGTATCGTCTAAAGATTCCTGCTTTTGTGCAATGATATACAGAGTGAGTCAACAAGATACCATCGGTCCATTGCTATCAGCAATTTTTCGAATTGTTCAATTTTTTTGCAGTCATATCGATAAATACTATCTTTCAAAATCTCGCATACTGGGTGATTCAGCCGAGCGTGGCCAACCAAAGTTATATTTTTTAAAGTAGTATATGAATACGTCATTCGATTCCATATTTTTTTAGCTTAAGGATTTTTTTTCGAATTTCCATTGTGGAATTGCCAAATTATTTCAAAGAAACCTGTTCTGCAGACAATATTTTTTTATAAAAAGAAGTTGGTTGGGTAACAGGATCAATTTATTCTTTCTTGCCGACGTTTCAAATTTAATTCAATTATTCTTCAGGACTCTGTAACGATGAATTTTCATGAATATACCTTCCACAAAACTTATACAATTGTTATCGTTTCAATTTTACAAGAAAGAGTGAGTTCTTGATTAAATTACTCACCGGTAAGTAGTTTTTTCGTGTTGATGATAATACTATTTTAAAACCCATCAGACATATTAGATTCTCATTTGAAAAATAAAAATAAATAACATTGCAACAACAAATTTTCGAGACAACACCAGAACAAAAGGACATGAAACCAACGAATGGCTTCATCTATGATTCTGAAAAGGTGGTGTCTGTTTTTTAATCAATGGCAGGAAGGAAAAGAATGAAAAAAGTGTAAATTATTCAGATATTTCACGTATCAAATTGAAATATGCAGTATTAAGGCCATCGATATCTCTTCCAGTATTAACACTATCGCATTTGAGGATATGTATCATTTCGCTCAAAATTCATTTTGATAAATATGGTTGAACATCTATAATAGTTGCTTAATCAAAATCAAATATTCATTGTTAGCGAAACATGTCGTGATATATTTTTCAAATAAAGTTTGGGGAGATCAAATCGTGAGGTGTAGTTTATGAAATTACTATGGATTTTCATCAAGTAACAGCCGAATCAATCGAAAATTCAGATTTTTTTCATTTCAGCGATTTTTTCAAGCAGGAAACAACTCATCTATGTGGAATAATATCCTTATTATTCAAAAGACATTTTTTAGGTGATATTAGTTCAGTCATATCTGGATATTCTTCAGGGCATTTGCTGCTGTTTGATATACTTGTTGCCATATTTTGCTAGAAAAAATTATCGCCGTGCCGTCTGCAGATGAAATAAGATTATCAACAGATTCCATTACAGCCAATACTATTTATGTGAAATGAAAATGAAATCGGTCTCAATACTGTGCCTTGTGGAACACCAATTGTGATTTCATTTGAAGAATCCAATTGACTGCCAATTTTCACGGTTTGTTTCCTGTGCGATTAATAATTTTGAAGAATGTTTAACCCTTGGACACGAATACCATATCTATTTAGTTTGTCCATAAATTCGTCATGTGCTACCGTATCGAAAACTTTAGCTTACTGTAGAAAATTGCAAGGCACTCATCGTAATTTTCCAAAGAGTCAGTTACGGTTTTTGTGAAATGAATTATAACTTTTTCAATGTTCGAGTTACTGATGAAACCAAATTGCTTTTTCGTTTTCACACGATGAAATTTGAAAAATTCAACCAATCGATCGATTTTTCAAAGTATGCTCAAAAATATTTGCAAAATTTAATTATTACAGTAATTCTAAAATTTGTTTTTTACTCCCTGCTTTATAAACTGGAATTACTTCTGATTCCTTTCATTGCACTGGAATATTACCCATTTTTACTACTTTGTTCATAACATTTACTAGAGTGTTTACAATGTATTGACAATGTTCCGGGAGGTTATCAAGCTTATGAATAGTTTTAGCCATCTCTTTTCCGACGTTTATAAAACAATCATTAAATGTGTTGGCTTTCGACTTGTTGTTAGATGAAACTTCCCCTTTCAAACCCGACATATTAATTTTGTTCGTGATTTCATTCATCATTTCCCACGTCTATTGATAATTACTTGAGTTTTCATGCAACGTCTGTTTGTAATGTTGATTTTTCGTTGTTTTCATTAATTTATTTCATTTATTTTTATATGGAGTAAATTTAGTTTTCAGCTCATCTGAGTCTATCTATCTACCTTTTTCATCGATTTCATCAAACCCTGAATTATCCACGGCTTAAGTTTGTAATTTCTATTTTTTGATATTAGTTGATGTTTAGTTGCTTGGTTCACATAATGCGTCAATTTGTCGATAAAATTATCATAATAACTTTGAGAATTTTTGTATTGTAAAACATCGGCACATGTTTCTTTGGTTAGGATGCCCTTCAATTTTTCATAGTAATTTTTTTCAATATTGACATTTTCACGTTTGGTCCTGGAAGCTACATTATTTTGACTAACGTTTCGTTGGTGTCAATAACTGAGGATATGGAAGAATAAGATCCCTCAAATATTTGATAGTTTTGGTACAGAGACACTTGGAAACAACGAGTATACTTCAAATGATATTTTGTTGTTTTCAAGTGCACCTATACCAGAAACTATTGAATAGGTGTCGGATCTCCTGAGGTTAGTGGAGAAGTAATCGAAGACTACATATAATCAACAAACGTGCAACGTGCAACCTTTAGAGCCTGGAACATCGAAAAGAGGTTGAAGATGTGTCTCTCTTCTATAGATATTTCCACGGAAAGTGTTGAAGTGAATTGGCAAATTTGATTTCACCAAGAGCGGTACATATCAGAAATACGCGATGGACTGTGGCTGCTCAACATTATAAAGTATGTTTTGTGAAAAAAGCAGTTCAAGTTTTATTAAAAAACGGATTCATGTTTTCGAAGACAAAATTCTGAGGTAGTTGAATCTGGTGATCTTGGAAGTCATTCGATTGCTTCTTTTCTTCTGTAACACTGTTCTGCTGAGAATAGAACAGATTTTCCCGTAACAGTAAATTACCGTTTACAATAATTAGAGTTTTCAACTCGTGAGTTTTAAGTGGATCAAGAATCTCCTCGAGCATATCTAAGTACAGATTTCCAGTCAAGTTCTCATCATCAGTTGAAGTACCAATAATGGCATTTCCGAAAATATGTATAATTTGTATATTCTTCTTGATTAATATGAAGGTTTTCTTCATACCAATAGCGACAATTATGTCTGTTAACTTTGCCATTCGGCTCTTGTGCTACTGATCGTAAGGAGCTAGTGGTGTCTGTATCGAATGTTCTCAATACTTCACTTCGATATTTTTTTTTTGTCACTGAACCAGTTTCGTAAAACTCATTCACCAAATGAAGCACATACTGGTTACTTACAGTACAATTTGGAATCCTTTCATTGTAAGTAATTCCGCCCTTCGTGTGCACTTTCAAATCTCTCCCTGAATAAAAATCACTTCAATTAATTTTCATACAGTTCATATAATTATCAAAAGTATCATTAAACAGCTAAACAGAAACTGACCCAACAATACTACTAAATTGTTTAAATTAACTATTAACTATTTTGCTTAAAAAACGTAGCTTCTCAAAGCAGTACTGACAAAAAAGGAAGGCTCTCTGTGAAATTTCAACGATGAGTATTACAAATTCAATAATAAACTCAGAGAAACTACCATCGACTATTAGATTCAAATTGATGTTGATTTTTTTGGCTAATGGCTAATATTTCCCCTGAGAAGATAACTCATTTTTCACACCCCTTCCCATTTGATATTCTAAGAGTAACGTCGACTTTTTTCAGGGAGTTGAACTGTTAGGGTTTGAAATTTTCATTTGAAGTGTCCCTCTTGGAAATTGAGTTGACCTGTCTGCTCGATTTTCCATATTTTGTAGTAAAATGGGAATACTCAGGGTAGGAATTTTTCAAATTGGCATTTTGTATAATGAATGAAAATTAAAAATCATATTATATATTAATAAGAATCGATTATCAGAACATATATGATGGATATGGTGACTAATGGTGAAAACTGGAGGCTGAATATGCACTCAATTTGAGAAGTAAGTGTAAGCCATCTCCCGAGCAATATATTGGATTTCCGCCATTCTTTCATTATATTATTATATAGGGATATTGAGGTTGCATGTCACGTTTGGGTGTTCAATTCGAGCTGAGCTAAGGTGTGTACTTTCTAGTATCTAGTATCAAAAAAGTGTTTTTGATATTTCAGTAACATGAGCAAATAATTGCTCAAGAAATTGATCGACGTAGCTAGTTGCATTGTATGAGTAGACATTACGATGTTCACCTCAGAAAAAAAATTTAGTTTCTGTCACCTCAAGCAGATTTTTTCCAGATAGTCATCAAGATATGGAACCTGTTGCCATTGCAGGTATTGATTGACAGCTGATGTTCCAGCATCAACTTGAAAAGAGGAAATTCTCTCTGAATTTAAATCGCGTTGCTACATAGTGTCGGAAGAATAATCTATCTTTCAACATATTCAAATGTAATGTAAAGTCTTACTCACTAAAAACGAACTTGAATTCACACAACTACGTTATAAACAATCAAGTTCTGGAGCATCCTGACACAATTGATTGACAATTGATTGTGTGAGTGAGTTGACTGGGTGTCGGACGTGTATCGTGGTGCTCCTCAATTTGTCATCGTATTTCAATGGAAATGGTTAATACACGTACAACAAAGGCTGGAAATCATGCCGATCAAGGTAATCTCTTTTTAACTATCGACAATATAAAGCAAATAATAGCTGATGAGTTGGAAAAACACACCAAAGCACTCAAGGAAGAAATTGAAACTCTTAGAAATGAGGTACAGATATCAAAAAGCAGCAATATTGATCTGATTAAATTGCTGACTAATCAGATACAAACACCAAATGAAAATTTCGTAAATTGCAATGATATCGAAGATGAATCATTTAGGTCAGATTCGTCAGGGAATACTGTTGTCGAAAGAAGTGGAAAAACACGAATCTGAGATAGGCTGGACTGAAGTAAAGCATAGAAAGAAGCTACGAAAAAGTCCTACGAATACCCAGATAAACCAAGGAGTGTCTATTCGTCCACCGAGAACTGATGAAACTCATTCATTCCATACATCAATTGTTGGATCGAATTCCAATACTTTGGACGGAAATTTTGCTGCAGAAGATCCTATGGTGTGGTTGTATGTTGGACACTGCAAAAGGCAAACAACGGTCGGAAAACTTGAGTCTCACCTTAAAAAATATCTCCAGGAAATAATTTTGATGTTACAAAACTTAATACTATTGGACTATTGGACAAATATTGATGAATCACTACTTAATGAGAAAATTGTATATCTAATAATAATACTATCAAAAAGTTCTCAAGGAGGCGCAAAACGTGTGAGGAAAATCTTTCAAATTTGAGACAATTTGTAAGTAATGAAACTTATAAATACGTTTATGAAAAAAGTTTAGACATTAATACTACATTCAGAAATTTTTTCAGTGTATTACTGTATGCTTTAGACTTGACATGTCTCTTTATAACAATCAAATATGACTCTCATATAACCAAAAACGAGTGGATCACTAAAGATATCAAGGAGGAAGGTAGACAACTGAGAAAACTTCACCGATTAACAAAAAATGCGGATGATGACACGATACAATTCTAACAAGAAAAAAAAAAGAAGCATGGAAAAAAATATGTATGAGCAAGAGGAAATACTATCAGAACAAAATTTCTAGCCCAGAAAGTATACAAGGTCAGAAAATACAAATGTGGAGAACTGTAAGTAGACTAACTGGAGAAGGAAATAACCAATATTCTCAAGAAATGTACATTGGACATAAATTGATAGGAGATGAATCCATTATAGCTAACGAATTCGCCAAACATTATTCATCTGAAGTGCCAAATAGTTTGAAACAATATTTTAAAAATGTCAACCATCCGGGGACTATCGATCTTGTCGATAATTTGAATAGTTTTTATTTTAACTCTGTTATTTCATCGGAAGTTTACAATGTTATTCTTGGACTCAAAAATAAAAATTCCACTGGCATGGACTGTCTCTCGACAAAAATAATCAAAGCCATTTCTGAGTATATATGTGAACCACTTGCATATATCATCAACAAATCTGTGGAAGACGACATTTTCCCAAATATTTTGAAATTAGGAAAAATTGTTTCTCTCTTGAAAAGAAATGACCCCTTGTTGATTGACAACTACCGACCAATAACTATTCCTAGTGTGTTGAGCAAAGTAATTGAAACATGTATCTATTTACAACTACTTCCTTTCTTAACTAAACACAATGTAGTTAACAAATGTCAAAATGAATTTTGCCCCGGTAGATCGACAGAAAGTGCGACTACAGTTTTCTTGAAAAATATCTATAGAGGAATTGACAAAGTAAAGTTTGTGGCCGCACTCTTCTTCGATTTATCAAAAACTTTTGATTCTATGAACTCCAAGAAACTTAGTGCAATTTGAATTCGAGGTAAATTTCTATCTTGGATTATGTCTTACATGAAATTTCGAAAGATGTACGTAGAATGGGATAATGTAAACTCGAGTACTTATGACTTGGAAGTTGGAGTTCCACAATGCTCAGTCTTGGGACCATTAATGTTTTTACTATACATAAATGATTCACCACAACATATCGGCACTACTTCGATAGTTCTTTTTGCCGATGATACTTCTATTTCTGCAGAAGCCAACAGTCCTTTGGAAGTCAAAATTTCTCAAAGTGGTGTCAAATAAATAGACTTATGGTCAATGCAGAAAAAACAGTATTGGTACAGTTTTCTCCAAGAAAATCTGTGGAACATCCCATACATGTTTTTATAAATAACACGAATATATACCTTTCAGAATCCACAAAGTTTTTAGGAGTTCACATCAACCACTCATTGAATTGGCAATTTCAAGTTAAGTAAAATACTTAATAACAGTTTCTATGCCTTAATGCAGCTTGAAAAAATACTGGGTGAAGAACAACTGTTAGATGTTTACTATGCTCTTGTTAATTCTGTTCTATCTTATAATGTGGTCTTATGGGGAGATGCAACAAATATTAACAGGGTCTTTGTTGCTCAGAAACGAATAATTCGTATGTTTCACAATCTACGTCATACTGATTCATGTAGACCTATTTTCAAGCAAAGGAAGATATTGACAGTACCTTCTCTCTATATTTATAAATGTCTGCTCTTTGTGAAAAAACGCGAACTCGAATTAGAAACTTACTCTCAATGTCATAATTACTCAACAAGGAACGGGAATTTAATCAAACTACAACAACATTGTACAAAACTTTTCGAATTCTAGCAGGTTCCAAATTTTTCAATTGTCTACCTTCCGGCCTAAAAAGTGTAGCATCAATTTTAGTATTCAAACGGAGAATTAGAGGCTATCTTGTAGATGGTTGTTTTTACGATATTAATGAATATTTGGAATATCCACATTCGACAATCAACAATTAATATCATTCCGGCATTACTTATTTCAGCTATTAAGCACATGTATAAACACTTTCAATTTTTATTTTAAACAAGCACTCTCATGTGTTGAATTTTTGTATTTTGTACTAATGTTTATATACATTTCATGTTTTTTACCATTGACGACTCCTATATCACTGTGAAGTGATCATTTTGAGGAATAAAGATATTGTATTGTATTGTAATCACTGATCTAGGTGTTACTTTTGATTCATCCCTCTCTCTCAATAAACATATTAACAGTACTCCCACAGCAGCTTATCGCATGTATGGATTCTTAGTTAGAAATACAAAAGACTTCGAAAAAGCTTCAATATTAAAATGACTTCATTTCACTTTTGTTCGATCTAGGTTAAAATATGCATCTGTCTTGTGGAGTCCCTACTATCGGTTTCATACAGTGTGTCAATTTGAAAACTTCCCACCCTCAATATCTCCCTTCCAGTACATAATATGAAAAAATGGTCAGACAGGTCAACTTTATTTGCAAGGGGGACACTCTGAATGAATATTTTCAACCCTCGGGGTTCAACCCCTTAGGAGGGGTGGATGTTACCCTCAGAATTTCAAATGGAATGGGGGGTCAAGTGGCACATCATTTTGAAGGGCATTCAATTCTCTTGCCAATGATACCTTTTTCATTAGTTTTTGATGAGCAGTTTTTGAACAATAACGTTCCAAACGAACGGTGATTAGAAGTGAATAAGAATAAATGATTAAAACTCGCCCGCACTAGATGTTTGGTATTCAGGTTGGTATTCAAAACAAATGATTGTAATGGACTATTGGAAAAGGTGAGCATCGTACTAGGTAGCATCGTTCCAACCCTTGAGTAATATTCGAATTCGTGGATGTGAGAGGAATGTAGAACTACTTAGTTAACGAAATACGCATCGAGTGCAAACAAAAAATACTAAATTGCAAAAAACAAATTTCAACCATCTTGTTACGCTTTATCTGATAATATGTTCAAAATGTTGTCCATTCTGCTCTAAACAGTAATACAGTCTGTTTTCGAACTCCTCTCGAACATTTTGGAAAACTTCACCACTAATTGACCGGCATGCTGCTGTAATTCGTCCTTTGAGGTCATCCATATCAGTGGGCTGTGTTTTATAAACGACAGATTTGAGATATCCCCAAAGAAAAAAATCTAATGGAGTCAAATCCGGTGATCTCGGTGGCCACTCAATTGATCCCCTTCTGCCAATCCATCTCTCCCGGAATCGCTCGTTCAACCATTGTCGGACGGGGCGAAAATAATGAGGTGGCGCACCGTCCTGTTGGAAATGTAACAAATCTTCCTGCAACAGTAAATTACCGTGTGCATCAATTTGAGTTTCGAGCTCGTGAGTTATAAGTGGTGCTTGAAGCATATCTAGGTACAGATCACCATTCGAATTTTCTTCAAAAAATAAAGGTCCGATGATGGCATTTCCAAGAATACCAGCCCAAACATTAACTTTTTGTGGGTGTTGTGTATGTCCTTCTCGAAAATTGTGAGGGTTTTCGTCACTCCAATAGCGACAATTTTGCCTATTAACATTGCCATTCAGGAAAAATGAACATTCATCACTGAAACAGATATTGAACAGAAGATTAGGTAAAGCATTGATTCGAAGAGTCATGATTTCACAGAATTCTATTCTTCTGTCATAATCATCCTCATGGAGCTCGTGGAGAATCTGCATTTTATATGGATGAAATTTGTGCATTTTCAGTGCTTTCCTTACAGTCTCGTGTGACATTCCCGTCTGTTCTGCTACTGATCGTAAGGAGCTAGTCGGCTCTGCAGCAAATGTTCCCAACACCTCAATTTGAGCATCCTCATTCAGTACTCTGGGGTTATTCCTTTTTTTATTCTTCACCGAACCAGTTTCGGAAAACTTTGTCACCAAATCAAGCACATACCGGTGACTTATATTAAGATTTGGATTTCTTTCATTAAAAAGAGATGCCGCCCTTCGTGCGCACTTGCCCACCTCTCCATAAATAAAAATTATTTCAATTCGGTCTTGGATAGTGTAAACCATTCTTACAATTTATACACTTTCTAAGGTATCGCTGATCAGCTCAACAAATGAAACTGAAATGATAGTACTACCAAATGGCTTGAATGCGATGAACACCTTTTTTGCTCAAAAAACGATACTTTTTATAGCAGAAGTAACAAAAAAGGGATAAGAGTTTTAAATCCGATAATAAACTCAAATGAAAGTCACCGAAATCAGATAACTAATTAATGTAAATTTTTTGAGGCTTGTCTAATTTTACCCCTGATGGAAAGTTGAAAAGCTGACCCGTCATCACAAGTTTTACTTATAAGAGAGTCAATAAATTGTATTTCTTTGCATACTAACTTGATAACCAGGCATTTTAGTATAGGCCAATTCTAATTACTTCTATTAGTTTAGAACTACATTTTCGGATACTGCTGATCGGAAAATAATAAATGAGGGCACCGTCGGCAAGCGAATTGAATGCCCTTCAAAATGATGTGCCACTTGACCCCCCTTTCCATTTGAAATTCTGAGGGTAACATCCACCCCTCCTAGGGGGTTGAACCCCGAGGGTTGAAAATATTCATTCAGAGTGTCCCCCTTGCAAATAAAGTTGACCTGTCTGACCATTTTTTCATATTATGTACTGGAAGGGAGATATTGAGGGTGGGAAGTTTTCAAATTGACACACTGTATAATTCAACTAGAAGCCCTACAGAGAAGCTTCCTAAAATATATGTCTTTTCAACTTGAAGGCACGTATCCTACTGTAGGAATACCCTATTATGAATAGCTTGTAACTCACAATTTTTTTATTCTCAAGGTAAGGCGTAAATATTATTTTTTTTTTTTTATTCAAGGTCATGAATAATATCATCACCTGCTCTCAACTGTTACATATGTTGAATTTTTGGGTTCCTAGACGGTCATCTAGAAATAGTGCCACATTTCATCTCAACACTTCGCGTACAAATATAATGAAAAAATCTCCAATTTATACAATGTGCGATACCTCAAAGTCTGGTAGTCATGTCCTAGATATATTCAACTGCCAGATCATACAAATTAAAAGACATTTCTTAGCTAAGTGACAGTTCTGTTTTTATTTTATTTTTATATAGATTTACAAATTATATTATATGTATGTACATATTTGTAAATGCCACTGTTACTCCCTATTCTGTAATTGGGTTCATCCTGTAGAATAATGTATGAAATAAATAAATGAATAAATAAAATAATGAACTTGTGGTCTTTTCCAATATATGTTGAGATGAAAAAAAAATTGGAAGTAATACTGATCCGTAGAGTTTGTGTTTGTGAAAAGCTGAAAAACCTTGAATAAAATCAAATTGGGATGGAACTATCCTTCATCGTGATAATACAGTCAAGTCCAACAACTCTTCCATTCGATTTTTTATACGGCAGTATTGTTTTGTATACAGTTGATACAACAATGAAAACAAAATCAGTCAAATCAACGGGGGCAAAAACATTTGACATTTTAACTCCCTCCATATGTTTATACACTTCTATAATGAACTCATTACTGCATTCTTTCAATTGGCCCTATTTCTAAATTACACCAAGGGTTGAAAAAAATACATGATCCGCTAAAAAATCGGAATATTTTTTTTTCATTTCCTTTTTTTTTAAGTTCACCCATCAAAACTCATTCAAGCATCCCTTCTCAATTATGTAATAAAATTTCAAACAATACACACCTTCGAAAATCGACACCTATAACCCACAGAAAGTTTTCCAAATCTCGTCATACACGAAACACGTGTTCACTGCGCGCTCGGCGTCACTATCAAGAAGACGCTTCGTATAAGCGTCGCGGCACGCGGCAACTGGAGGCTGCGAAAGATATTCCTTGCACTAGTGGACGAGCGCATGCGAAGGATCTTCAACAAATTCTCCGCCTACTGCCTGAATGACTGTTAATTGCTGGAAGGATTTCCACCGACCAGTCCCTGAGTTAATCACTTGATGTCATGAGTAGGCATCAAACGGCTAATACTCGACGGGGGTGCATGAAGGATGTATGAATGTATATGTGTGAGGATAATGAATGTCGAGGCGAAACTATTAGGAGACACTCAATTCACTGAATTTATCCGTTCTATAGGAGCTGCATGAGGTATGGATCAGCACATTTTAGTAAATGACGATTTTTTTCTATGAACTGGTAACTAATTTTGGATGTACCTACTCTGGAGCACCGTCGAGCCAAAATTGACTTGAAATTTACAAATAAAATCATAAACGGTAATAGGAGTTGTCCGTATACAACTTTACTGAATAATTCGAAAATAAATTCAAGGAGAACCAGAGTATTGAAGTTGGTCAAGGTTCCTCGCCATCGCACTATGATTTCAATGAACCCATCAATGAAATGCTCAGGATGACAAATGAAAAAAGCATGGTTATTGAACATTTGATTCTTTCATGCAAATAAATTGATTTACTATGAACATGTTTCTGTTTATCATTAGTAATCAATGAATATTCATGTATTTCTAGTATTTCACTTCATTTTTCTTATAAAAATGTAGAAAAATATACAGAGCTGCTTTTTGGTTACATATCACTGTATTTTACGTTTTTAAGGTCAATGATATGGTTGGTACGACTGATGCAGTCAATATTCCTGAAGTAATTCAAATGTTTTTTGCCTTCATTCTTTAGCTCGTAAATTGGTTTTTGGCACTTTTCTTAAAATAACAACAAATGTACTGAGCTTTTTTCTTCGGTATTTTCATAATCCGCTTTCTATTGCATCTTTACCATAAAGTGTCATAATTGAATTTGCACTCTTCATTGCAATTAGTACAACGTATTGTTGCTGCAAACACTCCTACTTGAACCAAATATAGAATTAAATTATTTCTTACTGTCACTAAATTATGAATTTCGTTCAAATTCGTTTTTTATTTTTCTCTCAAGTCAAACTAAAAATTCAAATCTACGAATTTAAAGTAGTAGGTGGCGACAAATACCAACCGCTTTTTTCTGAAATGTGACTAGTATCTAACCAACAAATATAAGAGTGTCACCAGGACAAGCATTCGTTTTCAAATTAAATTTTTTATAAGAAAAATGTTGGTTATTGAAGTGAAAAGTGTCAAAGAAGGAGAAATAAGGTGTAAAGGTGACCTAGTTAATGAATGCTTGTGTTTTTAAATAGTTATTTGGTGAGAAAGAAGGCTGAAAAGTTGCCCTTTTCTGAACTTTGAAGGGCCGTAACTTTTTAAATAAGGGAGAGCGCCGCTTTTTTCTTTCGGATTCGTAATCTACTCATCAAAATACAAAGTACAGTCAAAAATTTTTTCAAAATCGCCGGGTGTCCACAAAACGAAAATTTACCATTTGAACTTCACAGGTCGTCAGCTGCGTGCTCCTGCTGAAATCAAATTGCTGAATAATGACAGACTTGGCGAGTGCAGTGGAGACGACTTGGCTGAAAATGTAAGTAAAAATATTCTTCATTCATTGGGAAAAGTGTTCCTGTTTTTTTTAGAATACTGTGAAAAAAACCACCAGCACAATGGAGCCAATAACTGGAAAAAATATTTCGAATTGTATGAAAGATGTTGACTGGATTTTCCAACGGCTTTCTGAAAAATTATTGCCAAAGTGGATTTCTGGTGATCTTGAACTTTTCCCAACCCTGATTTTTCCATGTATAAAAATATGTCACCAATTGAGCTATTTGAATTATTCTTTGACGAAACAATTTTTCAATATCTTGCTGAGCAAACGCAACGTTATGCTTATTTTAAAAATGAAGGTGATCCTGGGATTAGTGCTTCAGAATTACGATGTTTTATCACTATTCTAATTTTGAGTGGTTACAATGATTTGCCATCAAAAAGGTTATATTGGGACATGAAAGATGACGTTCATAACAAATTGGTGGCAGATTCTATGAGGAGAGATAGATTTCTCAAGATTCAAAAATCCATCCATGTTACCGATAACACTCGTATGGATCAGTCAGATGAGGTTTAGAAATTGAGACCTCTCATGAACCATATGAAGGAAAAATGTTTAAATAATTTTCAACCAGTTCAGAATTTATCTTACGATGAGTTTATGATCAAATACTACGGTCGTCACGGATGTAAGCAATTCATCCGTGGCAAACCCATACGATTTGGATACAAAATGTGGTCCCTCAACTCGAAAGATGGATATCTTGTAGATTTTGATCTGTACCAAGGCACTGATCCTCGAGAACAAAAAGACATTAGCCGGTTAATTGGAAAATGTGCCGCACCGCTGGTTTTAATGCTGAAAGAATTACCAATACCAAATTTGCCATATGTTCTTCACGTTGATAATTTGTTCACTGGAATAAATTTATTGTCTTACCTTCGACATTTGGGTTATGGAGCCGTCGGCACAATTCGAGAAAATCGAATCCCAAAATCTTGACCAGCAAACAAAAATTAAAAAAAAGATTTTGAACAAACTATTGAGAAAAATGACGGTGTTCTCTTGGTTCGTTGGATGGATAATTCAGTTGTAACTTTAGCTTTAACAAGTGCCGGTGTCAAGCCAGAAGGAACAGTTAGGCGGTACTGCCAAAAGGAAAGAAAACATATGATGGTTTCTCGTCCAAATTGCGTGGCTCACACCCAAAATATGGGCGGTACTGATTTGATGGATCAAGGTGTTGCTGCCTATCGTATTGGGATACGCGGCAAAAAGTGGTATTGGCCTATATTTACATGGCTTATTGATGTAGCACTTCACAATTCTTGGTACCTCTGCTGTAAAAACAATAAAATAACGTCCTTAAATTTCAGACGTGAAATAGTACAGGTGTATTTAACTAAATACAAAACACTTGCTAAAGTTCCTGGACGTATTAGCATGGGTGAAAATTTGCTTCCAGATATCAGATTTGACAGACAAGACCATTTCGTAATTTCATGTAATAGACGCAGATGTGCTGGAGCCGGATGTAAATCTTTCGGAAGGACAATGTGCCAGAAATGCAACGTTGGCCTTTGCATCAATTGTTTTGCAACTTACCATGTTAAATAAGTTTCCTAATAAGTTATTTTGTTTAAAACAGTGATTTTCTCTGTTAACGCCTACGGATACCATATGGTATCAGGCCATAAGTCAAAAACCCAATTGAATAATTTTTTTTACAATTCCTTCATATTTGTTTAGACCTAGTTTATTGAGAAACCAGAAAAAAAACTTTGAAATTCAAAAAAAAATTAATCTCGGCGCTAATGGGTTAAGACTCGTGAGTCCTCACAAAAAGTCCCAGGTAGCTAGGAGTTTTTGGCTAAAATATTCAATAAGTAACCTCGAGATGAAAATATTCAAATGTAGAAGATAATGAAAGCTCAAAAAGAAAGAAAATTAGGAAAACCACCGAAAATGTATCTAAAAGAGCTTTCTTTCTGTTTATCTTCTGGACAGTGATGTGCAGTCTTAAGGTGAAGTCTTGTCGAATATGATAATACTGAAACGATGAGAAAAGCTAGAAAATGGAATACACCTATTCCAAAAGTGTTTGTACAAACCGATGCCGGAGTAATGGAAGTCATCAGATCAGAAAAAACCAAACGGAAAGCCTAAAAACGGATGTCACATTATTAGGTGAATGTTCCACAAGCAAACCTCTCAAATTTGGGAGATTCATCCGGCCAGTGTCTCTTCGTTTCAAAAAATCTCACCAAAAGCTACGTTTTGTTTACCAATAATTGACGTTGAAAAATTCTAGCACACCAATGTTCACAAGTTTAGGTGTCAGTACAAAATGTACTGTCACTACTGTCATTGAAGAATATTTCAGAATTGTATTTGGTGATGCAGGCTGATAAAATAGTTTGGAGAAATATGTCCAAGTTGAAAATAATTCAGAATATTATGTTATTTGATGAAAATTTATAACAACATGATAATAATCGAGCAATTTCATCGGTAATTACTACCGTCATACCTACGACGACTCCGTTACTTATAATTCCTAGATTATAATTATCAGTATCATTATAGTTTCATAAATGAATAAATGCATGAACATATTTTCATGTTGTAATATTCTTCAAACCGATAATTTCATGAAAAAATGGATGGCTAGGCCACCAAAACATAGTTTTTAGCAATTGAACGCTTCTTCCCAACATCTGAAGATTATTATTATTGGATCAAACGTAACTTTGAGGGTCTATTTATGCATCATTCTCACAAATTCAGTCACTGCCACTGCCGTAATCAAATTGAACCAATGAAAACAAATATTCAGATATAATTGTGACTGAATATTAAAACTTTGCGTAAATGATTCTACATGAATCAATAGGTTCAATTCGATATTATGATCAGGACAGTGACTATACCCCAACTTTACTGAGACAGCTCGAATGAATATGCACATCAAATATAATTCACCAATATGAGAGATCTAAATGAAAACCTCACATAAATTATTCTGAATATCAGCAGTTTCAATGAAAACGAACACAATATGTGACATACTTCAGGTGCCGGCACTGCTGTCTCATGTCAAGGGACGATAGATTCCAACAATGAAATCCTATTGTCGAAAAGTACGAACTTTTCCAAAACCTACACCTCACGATTTGATCTCCACAAACTTTGTTTGAAAAATATATCACATGTTTCGGTAGCACAGTATCTTGCTAGCGCTAGCTGTGCTGGCGAAACATGTGATATATTTTTCAAATAGAGTTTGTGGAGATTAAATCGTGAAGTGTAATTTTTGAAATAATTATAGATCAAGTAACGGCCGAAGTAATCAGAAAAAAAGTACGAGCTTATTCATTCACGCACTTCGTTCATATCTTCAATTATTGTGTCTTTATTGATTTCACTTTCAAGCATTGTTGAAATTTCTCATTCTTCAGGTAATAATATCGATTCAATTTGAGAGTTTATATTGTGTTCTAATATCAACGCATTCTATTTCAAAAAATAATCTTTAGGAATATCACTCGACATAAAATTTTTCTTAGAGAAATATACAAGTTTTGTTATTTCTGAGCAATGCCAATCGAGCAACTATCAACAGATAAAACCGAAAACGAACACTCTGAATGAATATAGCATTTGTGCATTTGTAGGAAAAATACGAAAAAGTCAGTCATATTTGAAATATATTATCAATAGGTGAAATGTTGCAAAAGAAGTACATTTCTCACAGATTTCATATATATTTGACTCGATAAAATGTAACTTTGAATGTAAGTGCAATTTTTTTTATTCAAATATCAAAATATACTCCACATATTATATATACACTTCACATAATTTCAAATTCATCCACTTGAAATTTACTTCAGATAGTATATGCAAGTGAAGATAGAAATAATCCTTGAAGTATTTTCTGGAAATTTACACATAGATTGAGAAAAATATTTTGAGAAGTTCCAATATTTGAACCAGTATTGGCTTAGTTAATGTTCTCTATCGGTTTTTCTATCGGTATACATTTGCAATTCATTTATGAAGAAATCATTACTCAAAATCAAAAATATATTATTTATAGACTTATGATATGATTATATAATTCAGGAACTGTTGACTTATTGTTATTATACAAAGACAATATGAATTGTATAATAATTGAAATATGACTTTATAGATTGATACATCTCTTAAATTAAATAAATAAAAATAGTTTCGTCTAAATACCACTGGAAAATTTTATTTTACGACCGTTTTTGGGTTTGATCCCATTATCAAGTATAAAACTGAAATCTGAATTTGGAACATCGATTTTATAGAATTTTCAGGTATGCTATAAGGCCAGGTATTTGAGAGACAGGATGCCAACTTAAAATACCATCCTGAAAATTCTAGGGGTTGTTAAACTCATAAATTCAAGAGAGGAGACCTACATAAATCAAGTTGCTAGTTTAGGGGTATATGTTTCTGGTTTTTAATTGATTTGTTAATTTCCATGGCCTCCAACAAATTAATTTTTCTCCCTTTATTACATATATGTAGGATTTTGAGGTTATCATCATTTATTTTGAAGATGTTCGTACATTGCAGATTTTTTGTCCAAACAGACGTGTTCACGCAGTCTTATTTCAAAATTTCTACTGCAGAGCATTCGCCACACTCTATTCTATATATACCTGACTTTTTAATTCTATCCCGTTTGGGTTTTGCATTAAACAGGGTTCTACCTAAATTATTATTACTCGTGATAGCTGTTAGAATTTTGTATTTAGAGAAATAATTTTGAATATTATTTGAAAATTTTACCTGAGTAATTGATGCCACTGTACTTGACTATATTGTGTTCTCGAGAGTTTGGGTATAATTCACTCATGAGTGTTTTGTGAAATTTACTCAATATTATTTTTTCTATTAGGGAAATTGGTATCTGATTGTTCACTGCAATTTGCTTAATTATTTTTATTTCATCTTGGAAATTCTTTTCCGGTAAAGGGATTGCGAAAGCTCTGTCTATCATTGACGCGGATAACTTATGTGAAAGCGGACTGAAAGAGTCGGAATTGTACAGTCTCTACCGAAAAAACACGTTCACAGACTGTACAATTCCCTTTGATTCTTTCAGACCACTCTCACATAAGTTATCCGCGTTTAGGTCAATGATACACAGAGCTTTTGCAATTCCTTTACCGGAAAAGAATTTCCAAGATGAATCTCACAAAACACTTATGAGTGAAATATACCCAAACTGTCGAAAACACAATATAGTCAAGTACAGGTAAACTCAATTACTCAGGTAAACTTTCAGATAATATTCTGTGGTATTTAGACAAAATTATTTTTATTCATTTCATTTAAGTGATCATGAATTACCATAAAGTAAACAAGTCATAAATCACACATATTAATACATTTATTTTCCAAGTTTTTGTTTGAATTTTTTCATTCGATTCAATCCTGAAGATCTATTTTCACGAAATTATGTATTCCATTTCCCAAGTAGAATAAATTTACTGAAGACTGAAATCAAAATATCTAATTTAGACCAAATACTTTTCGAATTACAGCTGACCTTGAAAATTTTGGGTTCAATTCTGTCATTCTGGAGAATTGGAGGTTGACTGACCTCTATATTTCGTTCTATTTCCTGCCTGAAAACATGTATCTACCAATTTTTCAGCTTGAATTTCGGAAACAAAATTTCACAACAAATTACACTCAATTGTTCAACAATACTTGAACAATAATTTCCATGAGAAATGTATAGATCATGCTAAGTCAATTCTATGTACACCCAGATCACCTAATTTTTCTCATTTGTGAAATCGCCCGATTAAAAGCAATGTCTGAACAAATAATCTTTCAATTTTCTCTTGTAAGTATGCAGACTGAGTTCTTTGAAATATTGTACAGAAAGTAATCTATGGATTTTTTTTGGGATAAGTGAAGACGAAATCGATTTTTCCTAATATGTGGTGAGCGTTTCGTGTGTTATGTTCATGGATATGACATTGTTTCGCTAAGGATGATTTCTTTTTATGGATTCCAATCAAAGCGTTATGAAGAAATAATAGAGGTCTGTGGGATATGATTATTCAACATCCAGCGTAGTATTAGCCGGGAAAGTATTTGTTTTCCGGCAGACATTTACCAGAACCTTCTGTGTAGGTAGTTGGGAGAGGTGACTATTTCAAGATTTTATTTCGCAATATTTTTTTGTATACGGATATATCTCCGTCCGATACAGTTTTCAGACACGTTTTGACTCCAAGTTTTGGAAACCAACGGATACAAGGAACAATATATTGATTGAACTTCTAGACAAAATGAGTAAGTGCGCACGCCAGCACTCATCCTTGGCTCAGCTGACCCACCCAATATTCATGAGGTTACTGACAGGTTTTTAGCCACTAGGAATACTCTATGCGCGCCTCCGCTTCCACAAGGATAGTAAAGAACCTCTTTCTAATCCAGATATTTTCTGGGACTGGAAAGAGGGTACTAGTATGACATTTGGAACATTTGGAAAAATATACTGTTGCTGAACACGTATTACAAGAAGGCCAGATCAACAGAAGTTCTTCACACCACTAGCCACTATCACACGCGTCTGAACTAGGAAGTCATAAAAAAGAATTATACAAGTCGAAACAACTTCAATACGTGCGATAGTACACTTCAATGGTAGTAAAATGGGAGAAATGAAAGGTTAGAGACGAGTTTTATAATGATTATGATAATGACAGAATATTCTCGGCACAGCAAATTAAATAAAATTATGTCATTCCCGATTTTTTTATTTTATAATTTAAAGTATTTTTAGAAGCCCAGCTATTCAAACTTATGTTTGCAACAATTAGAAATAAAAGCGGGGTGATATATTTGAGTATGAAATCCACCTGTACGCTGACCACACTGTTCTATTATAGTTTTCCTTCGTCAAGGGTGCATAATCCTTACACCCAAAGGAATCGCGATCTGGAAGTTTTTAATTGTAGCAGCGTCAAATTACTACCTCATCATTAATAAAGGCAAATCCTAAGCAGTTTTTTTTCGGTCAGGCTCTAAGCGAGACTCTGTGAAGGAATATATCGATATACAGGGTGAGTCAAGAAGATTCCCTCGATCTATTGCTATCAGATGAAATAATTTTTCGAACTTTTCAATTTTTTTGCAGTCACATCGATTAATACTATTTTTCAAAAGTATGTTCTCATATACTTAGTTATATTCATTTTCAAACAGACATAATTCAACTTTTTCGAATGGAACACCCTGTATTTTTTCATTTGTATGAAATATTTCAACATTTTACTATATTTTTATCACAGGTATACTATAAGAAAAACTGATATTTTAAAAATTATATCAAGTTTTAGTAATTGTTGTAACCACAAAAGAATGAATTTTCTTACGTTCACTTACTCAAATCTGTTTTTCGAATATTCACTCTAATCGCTAGTACATTAGCATTTTTTATCCCGTCTGGTGATAGTTATCAGCGGTTTCAACGGTAAGAAATGCGTAAAAATCTTAAATAATATTCATACTGCGTTTTTCTTTAAAAACCCAATTATCCATGACTGACATCAAAAAATAAATCTCGGAATTTGTCAATAACCCCTTGTGTTAAAGTTTCTTTCGCGTGTAGATTGAATCATTTCATTATGAATTATTTATTGACAGATATGGTGCGAATGGTCTATGCTTTGGGGGAAAGTTACGGAAGCTGCCTCTTTGCATCTAGGATTCACAAAGAGAAGTTTCTCGAAAGAAGACAACCATATGGTTGTCGAACGTGTCAGCCCTGTAACAAATGAGAATACATTTCAAATTGCTCTTCACCTTATTGAAAATCCCCATGTGAGTACCCGAGGTCTGAGCAGGGAATTAAGATTTTCTCAAAGCAGCATGTCTCAAACACGAGCAAGCAAATTTCATCCTTACCACATGGGATCGATGCAAGAGTTAACAGAAAGAGATTTTAGAAACGTGTTCAATTTTTCCGATGGGGCTCGGAAAAGATCAATCAGGAAAATTATTTTTTCGATTTCGTGTTATTTTCTGATGAAGGGACTATTCATAAAAATGGAACTGTGAATCGGCATACCATGCATTATCATGCAACGGAAAACTCCCATTCTGTTCGTTGCCTGAACCATCAAGATCGTTGGTCACTGAATGTTTGGGGTAAAATTGCACATCATTCGTTGGATTTTCTCGAGTCTCTGGATCAGTTTCTTGTTTTCTATTACCGTTTGCCAGTCAGTCTGATTGTCCAAAGTGGGACTGTCAATGGACTACCTTTGCCAAAATTCTTTTTTGGAAGTCCTGGACCCTGTAACAATAGATAAGGAACAAATTAGTGATGTTACTGTTTTTCATTTTTTCAGGACATATTGGAAAAAGACTAGCCGCCGGTCCCCGATCCTCAGTCACTGTTTCGTTGAGGGTGATTGTGTTACATTGGAGTCGGCAATCCCTTTCGTCTGATTGTCAGGAATACCGCTTCAGTTTTTGTGGAAGAAGTTTGAGGTGGTATCTTAATAACCAATTGGCGACCGATTGGAGATCTGTATTTGCTGAGTTTATAAGCACTTCTGCATGCCTATATAATATTAACATGGATATATTGTTAGTAAAACTGATAAATCTGATGTCAACTACGAGTATTTGCTTCATGTCTAATATCCTGTCATACAAAATTTCCCAAGATTAAAGCCCAGCACCAAACCGTGTGTGGACTTCACTCTACTGCGTGGAAGCAGGCCAGATATAAGTGAAACCATCTTCCGTAATCCCACAAATACTGAATAAAATATTTTTTTGGGATATTAAAACCAACCACAAAAATAATTATTCCATTTCCTCTAGTGGTAGCCTACATCGCATTCAAAGGTAATAATTGCTTAAACAATCAAGAAAACATCTATTTCGCTCTTCTCTTCGAAAATCCAGTTATCCTAAAATGGCCTTGAAAATTGAATCTCGAAATTTGTCAATGATGGCATTTTTTAGCGTTTCTTCAGTGTGAATATGAAGCCAATGGTTAATAGTTTAAAAAAAAGTGATACTTATAGTTAGAATATTTCACTCAAAATTATTCTGCTGTATCACTTCATACTTTTGATGCTAGGAGATTCCAGTACAAAACCAAATGAAAACCAAAGAATAAGTTTCAATAAGTGATTATCATGTGGAGACACGATTAGAAAGATAAAAAATCAATTGAAAATATTTTCTAGTGTGAATAAATTAATTCCCAAAGATATTATCGACGAATATCTATACAAGAAAAATCAACATTTGAAAAATTATTTCACCGGAGAGCACCAGACCTAGGGAATATTGTTGACTCACCCTGTATTCATTTCGTAGACATCAAGAAAATTCATTATATTTGTGAAGTCCTTGTAACTAACAGAAATGAGTTTGGAACAAAAGAGGAAAGAAAAATCCGTGGAGGATATACTCAAACCGATTGTGATATTATTTTTAAAATACCTACCCTCGCCCAACAAGATTCTACAAGTTCACTGCTTTAATGAACATATTTTTCTTCATCTTATTGTCGGAACTGATATTTTATAATGGGAATGAGGAGGCTTTTCTTTTGGGATTGAGAAACCAAACCAAAATAATACATGTTTGAATATAAATAGGGGGACTTATAATAACTTTCGATATAGTTACGAAATACAATCAGGCAAAATTGATGAGGCTATGTCAGGAAATATTGATCTACATCAATGTTTGTGATATAATGAGATCTGTTTCTTCAAAACAGGTTTTGATCTTTCTCTTGAAGATGATCACTTGGTGATCGAAACACGTGTCGAAGTGTTGAAATAACGGTTTGTTGTTGGAAAAAAACTCCAGTAATATTCATTACTACACCAAAGATTTCAAACAGTGCATCACAAGTACAGCTGAAGATGTCCATCATAGTTATGGGCGAAATGTTAAAAGTTGATATTTCCATCAGACAACTTCTACTCAGACTGGATAACCAAAGTTTGAATTCGCCTTCAAGATTGATACAATGTTTATGCCTTTGAATTTTTGAAACATATTTTTCATTCAAAAACATGGTCTTGAGACTTCATCAACTTCCTATGATGAGGAAAATTATTGAAGGCCCATTTATTGTTTGACAGTTGAGCGATGAATCAGGAGAAACAGGCAGTGAGTTATCAATTTGATGTTTTTCTCCTTCCAATAATCAATAATCGTGATGAAGAACGATACGAATTCTCAATTTTTTTGTCTAATTTAGTGAAATACTTCCGGAAACAGATTGTATTGTATCATTCAGCATCAACTAGAGAAGGTGTATTCTCACGGTATATTACATATCAATCTTGAATTATCTTGCTCACAGCATCGATATTTTCTTGAATCACAACCGATTTTGGACGACCTTCAAAAGGAAGCTGTTGAGCTTTCGCGGCAGTATTTGTTCAATTCAGTATCTTCTGTCAAAGTGAGTATTTAGTCGGAATAAAAGTATGTTATGATAATGAAAATGAGAATAATGAAAATAATGTTGGACAGTACATTCTCGCTTGAAGAAGCCATTGTATAGCAAAACATGCGGCGCGGTTTTTAAAAGCCGATAATCTTGGAGTAAATTGTATCAGTTCTTGTCAAAAAATAATGATTTCTCAAGACTACAGTACTTGCTTTCTTCAATGAAGTGACATACGGAAAGTTGAGAAAAGATGTTGCTTCAGGTGAAATGACTTCTTTATTGATTATTCCTATAGACATGACGGTCCTTCTTTTAGTTTGATCTTTGGTTCACTGAAATATGTTCTGCTAGATCAACAAATTAGCTATATTGTCGATATAGACGTGGATGGAAAAACATCTTATTTATTCCTTAGAACCAATAGTCTCTTGAAACTATATCTGATACCTTCCGGAATGATTTTTTTTTCTGATGTTGTGAATTTCTTTTCAGAACATATAACTCAGTGAACAATTTGGCAAGCTCTCATAGATTCCAAAAATATTACTGCTCTAAGAGAAGGATCAGTTATCAGTGCAAAAAACATCAGAGATGACTGGAGAATCGCAACAAGAACTGAAGAAATATCACTTTACAGTAAGTAATAAAAATTATGCTAAACGGTTTTATTGAAAAAAATATATAAATGATGTAGATAATGTACTGAAAAATAGTTCAGTAGTTCCTAGGTAGCAATCATCGCATCACTCTTCTCAGCAATCTACGGTATTGATCAGATAGAAAAATAATATAATCGTCGGGCGTAACGTAACCTGAGTAAATATTTGTTTAAAGGTGATTGAAAATGTTTTATGATGAATTTCATCAGTTCGGACTCCCATTGTCTGATATTCTATAAAATGAAATCCCTGAAAGAACTAATAAGAGAATAATCAAAAGAGAATAGCTGAAAATAACAACTATATTGAACAAAACACCCTGGAATGAAATGACAGTGAAATGAAAAAAGTAGAAATAGAGCAATAGAACAAAAAATAAAAATGAATAATTGAGAGATTTCAAGTTACTTCACGACCTTTCAATTGTTAGTATCCACAATCGTCTTCGGGTGATAACTCAAGTGATTTTTCAGTGAGATGACTATTTATGGGTCACTCGAGTACTTCCATTCATCTCTGCTTCACTTTTTTTTTCGCTTCATCGGTTTAGCAAGAGATGACCGTTTGGCAAGAGTTGCCCATTTTTCGCTTGATTATGGGTTTCCATGATCTCTACAGCTGCTACGGATAGTGTTTCCGAATCTGAAGCAGGTTTTGATGTTGTACCTGGACCCAATTCTTCTTATCCTTTTCGATACTCCTCTGATGTAGGGAAGTGCAAGCACTGGTTGTGACGGCTTCTCTTTTTTGCGAGGCTCCTGCTATGTCTTTTAGCTAAAGTCTGTTTCACCATCGCTTTTGAGTAGTCGTTTACGAAAACTAGGCCACCAAACGCGGACTGCGATTCCAAGAATTGCATTTACCGAATACCCTTCAAGTGCGAAAAATCCTATATCGCTGAAACTAAGAGGCCATTGAAAGTTCACATTGCCAAGCATACGAAACACACAGTGAGGGGAAACCAGCAAATCAGGAATAGTAGAGCATGTTTGTACCCATCAACATAACATCTAGTGTTTTCAAGCTAAGATCATACACAGGGAGGAACATTGGTTTAGGAGGAGATTCAAAAAAGCCGCATGCATGTTGTCCAACAATATATACAGCCAGGCTAGCGTGGAGATATGTAATCAAGCGATAAATGGTCAACCGCCGCCAAACGGTCATCTCCCGCTGAACCGGTTAAGCGAAAAAAAAGGAAAGCGGAGATAAGTGAAAGTACTCGAATGACCCATAAATAGTCATCTCTCGGAGGGATTGGTTCGTCATCACCCGATTGTGGATACTAACCATCGAAACGTCGTGAAGTAACTAGGCTTGGAATCTCCTAACTTTTCATTTCTATTTTTTGTTCAATTGCTCTATTTTTACTTATATTTTATTTCACTGTTATTTTATTTCAAGGTTTTTTGCTAAATATAATTATTATTCTCAGCAATTCTCTTTTGATTCTTCTTTTATCAATTTTTCAGGGACTTCAATTCATTTCATATAATATCAGACAATGAAAGTCCAAACTGATGAAATGGGCTCATTTAACAATTTTTTTTTATTTCATAATTCGAAAGTTTATGTTTCAAATAGTACATCGGAAAAAAATTTGAATTTTCACCCTTTATCTTCCCCCTCAAATTAATTGTTGAATGTGGCGTTCACCGAAACGGGGCGTTGTCAAGCTTTACGTCACATCAGTCGACTCGGCGACAAGGGAGTGCTGGCGGATAAGCGAAATTAGTGTGCTAAAGCCGTAGAAAGCAAGTTGTGTGTTGTTTACTGCAGTGTGTCAACTGCTTGAATATGAATAGTGATGAAAAATGACGTTACAAGTATTGCATCGTTACTAAATGCAAGAATTCTTCGGTAAGTACACCAGACAAAATTTTTATTTTACTATTACGAAAGTTATGGCCCTATGCAGAGGGTTGACTTTATATCTGCCAAGGGGACGCATTTTTGTTGCCAAGATCATTCCAATGTAAGTATAAATGATAATGATTAATAAAAATAATTATACTTCACTCTGAGCACTGCTGTGAATTTTAGGTTGAAACAGACTTAGAAAATTACATGTTTATCAAAACTATGAAAGTGGGAAGAATTATATTGAAATCACGCGTAATTCTGCATATATCTGATTGCCAGATTGATAGACCGACGGCCCATACATCTAAAGCTCCACAGTTTGTTCAAGAAAAAGGAAAAAAAATTTGTTGAATACTTGTAACGAAGATATCGCTGAAAATTCAATGAATCAGGTACAGAGGAAAAGACCTTTGATGTTGAATTCAAGTTGATAAACAGGTTTTTCGAAGATCAAAAGCTAAACAGACAGTAAATATTATACCGGGTGTCAACGAATCTATTAGACAAGTCATAACTTCTAGACTATTAGGTGTATCAAAACGAGATTTGGTACAGATAAATGGTATGTGGAGAGGAGAGTTTTCACATATTTATCACTTTTCGGTCACTTCCGGTTTCAGCGGAAATGGCTCCGGTTCTGAATTTTTAAATGGAACACCCTGTATATTGTAACATTTTTGGATTTCTGAGACAATTCTAGATCAGAAACTGACATTTCCGGAAGTTTTTCAGCCTACTTGATTTTTTCAGAGTCACTTTTAAAATTGCATCTAGGTGGCCATGATCGGACGTAAACTAATCTATGGACCTCAGGTGATATCAGAAAATTGCAATAGCGGAGTTTTAGTGACTAGTGTGTTGAATATGAATGAGACAAGTTTACAAAATAACATTTTCGTGTCTAACTATTATTTTTCAAATGGCGACCATTTTTTGACAAGCACTTTCCGAAAAAAGGATTTTTTGACAAATCTAACGATACTAATTTATTTGCGATTGGATTACAAATAAGAACATGAATTAAATATTACTGAGGAAAATACTCGATACAAATTCATTTACTTTTGTCAAGGGTGCCATGGATAGGAATGATGCATAATATTTTGCGGTTATTTCCATCAAGTCCACTTTGGAGAACAAAACGCTCACCTATGTTATGACAGTGACATAAGCTTTATGAGCAGAAAGTAGAAGTTTCTCTTGATTTTCGTTAATTTTAGTTTACTTTTTCGTCGAAATAATGTATACTCAAAGTGAAAAAGTGGATATGTTGTTATTGTTTGGAGAATGCCACAGAAATTCAAGGAAAGCTGCTGAGTTGTATGCTCAGAGATATCCCAATCGGCAACACCCATCTCATCAGTATTTTCCCTATGTTGAGAGTCGTTTTAGGCAAGAGGGAAATCGAGACGCAGAACAGAGGTTTGTCATAAATGAGGAGACTGAGATTAACGTTCTTACTATGGTAGAAGTTGACAAAACGGTTTCTTTAAGAGAAATTAGTAGAGAAATGCAGATAAGTCACGAATCAGCAAGAAAAATACTGAAAAAGCACGGATATCGAGCATTTAAATATCAGTTACATCAACATTTGTATGCTGACGACGGCAATAGAATAGTAGTAATTTGTGATTGGTTGCTTCAAAATCATAGAGTTAACCCAAATTTTATCAACTTCATTCTATTTTCCGACGAATCACGGTTTACAAATAATGGCATGTTCAATGAGCAGAATTGTCGGTACTGGGCCCAACAAAATCAACATGCAATGAGAGAGGGCAATTTTCAAGAAAGGTTTGGCGTCAATGTCTGGGCTGGTATCGTTGGAAACAGAATAATTGGTCCAATATTGTTTCAAGGTCAGTTAACAGGGGTTAGATACTTGGGTTTTCTTCAAAATGAAATCGAGGATCATCTTAATGATATGCCTTTAGAAGTTTTACGGCAAATTTACTTCCAGCAAGATGGAGCACCACCCCATAATAGCAGAGACGTACTTGAATTTTTAATAGAGCATTTTAATAATAGAGTTATTGCAACCAACGGTCCAGTACGGTGGCCTGCCCGCTCACCGGATCTGACTGTGTTAGATTTCTTCATTTGGGGATATGTAAAAGAAAGGGTCTACTATGCAACAGCCCCAGCCACTCTCGAAATCTTAGAAGAAAGGATTCAACAGGCATTTAGAAGTATATCGTGTTGAGAGAAACAATTGAATGAGCTGAAATGTGTCTTGAACAAGGAGGGATGCACTTTGAAAATTTACTATAGTGGAATTTTCAAGAACTTAGGATATTGCAAAAAATCTAAGTGCATCGCTGAAATTATTAGTTAAATTTGGTAAATTTGTTGATCCAATCGTAAATAAATTAGTAACGTTAGATTCGTCGAAAAATCCTTTTTTCGGAAATTGCTTGTCAAAAAATGGTCGCCATTTGAAAAATAATAGTTAGACACGAAAATGTTATTTTGTAAACTTGTCTCATTCATATTCAACACACTAGTCACTAAAACTCCGCTATTGCAATTTTCTGATATCACCTGAGGTCCATAGATTAGTTTACGTCCGATCATGGCCACCTAGATGCAATTTTAAAAGTGACTCTGAAAAAATCAAGTAGGCTGAAAAACTTCCGGAAATATCAGTTTCTGATCCAGAATTGTCTCAGAAATCCAAAAATGTTACAATATACAGGGTGTTCCTTTTAAAAATTCAGAACCAGAGCCATTTCCGCTGAAACCGGAAGTGACCGGAAAGTGAAAAATATGTGAAAACATTCCTCTCCACATACCATTCAACTATACCAAATCTCATTTCAATTCTCCTAATAGTCTAGAAATTATGACTTGTCTAATAGATTCGTTGACACCCGGTATACCACCGAAAAATAAATCGTTCTAAAGAAATAGAAAATACAGAAAGTATTGGAAAAAATTACTACTGAGTTCCCCCGAGGACAGTGAGAGTTTGAGTACATCAGACATGACTTCAGTTGATACATCATCAGATTCTACTTTGTCTGGAATATTAGTTTAAAACTGGAATTCGGAAAACAATATTGAGCGAACATCTATTTACTTCATAGAGGAAAATCCGAAATTATGTCTTGGTATCTCAAGGTACTTTTTATTTATTATAGAACTTTTGTCTCAAAAATGTCAGTTACCCAGAATTGATATATACATTACTTTGAATAAAATCAAATTGAATTGACGACAGCAGCGATTCATAATATCCAACTACAGGCCCGGTTGCCACCGCTCGAAGCTCGTTTTCCTGGTGTGACGTCAAGATGTACCGCGGGCGATCTCACATTTTCAATTGCTCTTCCTCAGTTGTTAATTGACATATAAACCGAAAAATTTGTGGGATACTTGGGAGATGATTTACTTTTATAATATATAATTTTCACTGAAAAACTTGATTAGCCTGAATGAGCCCATTCCTGACTAAATATGTTAATAAAACGCCCAACGATTTTTGTATTATTCATTATCTAATTAATACCGTAGATTGCTGAAGAGAGTGGTGTAATGACTTCTGGTGGACCTTCCGATTTATTATTTAGTTTTCAGTACATCATCTACATCATTATTTATCTTTTTTTTCAATAATTCGTTCAACATCATAAAAATTTGTTTCAATCATTTTGTTTCCAAGGTTTCAGTTTCTAATTTTGTTACTCATTTCTTCTCATTCTGTTTAGTTCATTTAGTGCCTCAGTATTACAGGGTCATATGTAATTCGCCATTTTGTAGCTCCGGCTATTTTTAATTTGCATCATTTTTTAAGTGTCCTATTATTCCACTAGTCAAGCCCTGTCATCTGATACCCATATTGAGGTAGTTGAGGAATAATATGTAATCCGCTATTTTGTAGCTGCGGCCATCATGTATTTACAGTATTTATTGAATTGTATTGTCATCAAAACTTATCAGATCAATCTGTCAAAAGAAAGGGGTTCAAACTTCGGTTATTAAACAACACAAGCTAAATAATACCGTTCAAAAAATAGGTTTTGATGTAACTGGTAATATTCCTTGATAGAAGCTTTCATCGTCTGGAAAAGAGAGAAGATTGATTGTAAAAAATATCAAAATACGATATACGAAATGACGATATATATATAAAATACAAATGATAATAATGTTTGAGAAACATTTTTTGTGAAGAAATCAATATATTTCTTTCAGTTTTCTTTGCATGTAACCTTTCACAATCTGAAAAATGAACGAAGACAAATCAATGGAATAATGGGTTTGGCGAATTGGCAACGCACCACTGTTCATTTATAAATCTCAGTAAATCGAACCTACCTGATCATTTTTGATTCAAGATATTTTCGTTTCATAGTAATATAAAACAATTTAATTAAAGGAAAAAGAGGTGATCGTTTTCTACGAATATCTCAAAAACAGTTTATAATTTATGACATTAAAAATAAAATAAATACAACAATAAAAATTAATTGGCGCTCCGGGGCGACTTCATTGATTCCAGTGGCGCATTCGCTTTTTCAGCTGCAGGAAAACCCGGAAATAGTAATTATCTCTACCAATACCTGCATTTGAAATGAACCACTAGATACGATAGAGTCAAAACTTTGAAGAATTCAGAAATATTCATAATATACTTCTTTCTACTCCCTCCATTTTAAACTAATCACAACGCGTTTGAAAGTAGGTAGGTAATGACTCATTTAGAATCCACTTGTATTCTAAATTATTCACGGCCATTTCCGTGAGAAATTTCCAAAAATGATGAGATATGTAACATTTACTCTGATTAATATGATTTCATAAATACATTCAATTGCCCAAAAGCCAAAATTTGTGAATTTTCTCTACAAATTCTCTGTAAAATCGAAATTGAAATAATATTTTCAGTTAATTTATTTTTCAACAGTTTGTGGGTTGATAAGGAATCTAAATATATCCGTGTATCAACAACCATTCCTTTCAATTATGAGCTGTCATTCAGTATCTCGTGAAAATTCAAAATGAGTGATAACCAGCAGATATTACCGAGCAAGCAAATATTGCGATGAATAATTTGCTGCCAGCAAAATCAAGAGAAAAATACAAATATAATTTCGAAAATTTCACGAGTTGGAAAGAGAAGAGAAACAACTTCGTTTTCCGAAAACGTTCTTCAAGTTCATTTTGAAGATTTAGCGAAAACTTTCAAACCATCGTCATTGTGGCAATTTACTCTATGCTGAGAAGTACCCTGAATATCAAGAAATATGTGGACATCTGCAAATATTCCAAATTACGTGCCTTTCTAAAACGCAAATTTGATGATTATCAACCGAAGAAATCGTCGACGCTTACCAGAAGCTCCAGATGGCAAATATTTGTTTTCGAAAGTAACACAACTCCGCTTTTTCCTTCTATAAATTTTTCATAAAATTTTTGAAATACTAAGACACAACATGAAGGTTAAAACTGAATCATTCATCCTCACCAGCCAACAGTTAACCATTTTCCAATTGGCAGACGCCTCTAAAGCAAAGCCTACTTCCGTTGATTCTATGAACTATAACAGCCAAGCAAAAGGATTGGAAAATATTTGACAGACCGAAAAATACTTGTTTGCATTTGTATTTATATTATTAAATTATTTAAAACTCTTCAAACCTATTTATTCACTTATAAAGTGAATATCAATTATGTTTAGTACTTATATCACTATCAGACAACACGTCGGTAATTGCCAGAGTAGTTCAGCGGTAACACGTGTATATAATGCATATATTTTTCCTATAAACCGTGGTCAAATCCAACTGCTAGTTTTTTTTATATGAATGATATAATTATATATTAGTAATATTTCTCGGAGGGTAGTGGTAAAATCAAATGACAAAATGATTATAATTTATTTCTAGGTTGCAATGAATAATATTATTGTTTATTCTGGAGCATGCCGAAAAAAAGAACTAAGAAATATGCAAGTAGATCATATTAAAGATATGGGCCAAGAACTATACATCAAAGTACAGGACATAAAAACTAAAACCGAAAGGTCTTTCATTGTTTCTGACAATTTCTATAATATTTGTAAAAAGTACCTGAGATTAAAAGGTGTTGACAACTACCAGTTTTTTTAAATTATCAAAATGGAAAATTCATTCGTCAGGTTGTTGGACTCAATAAGTTGAGTGACCAACCAAAAATTATTGACAAATTTTTACATTTGGAAAATTCAAAAATATATACTGGACACTTCTTCAAAAGATCATCTGCAACCATCCCAGTTGATGGAGGGGGTGACCTAATGGTATTAAAGCTCCATAGTGACTGGAAAATTCAGACCGTGGCTGGAAGTTATGTAGGTAGATAATTTTATGGCATCCATGAGGAACCCATCAAATGTACTAATAAATAGTATTGAAAACATTTGTATTCCCACGCTTTCAAATTCTTAACAAAACGGAATAAGACCGTCTTCCTCCCACATCGATGGCAGAATATCAATAAATATTGTAATAGTGTAACTATGTATGTACATAATTATAAACTCTAAAATGAACCCTAATAAAGTAATTTGTAACATTGTCACCAATTTTTAAGTCATTCAGTTGTGTTCAGTCCGACTGACTGAATGAGTTTATTATCCAAAGCCATAATCTCAAACAAATATATTGAACCATTTCTTTCTACGGTCAGTCGTAGAAAAAGTATAGTACGCACCTCGATAATAAGGCCAATTACGTCCACTCGCGACTTATCGCACTCGGCTTGCGCCTCGTTCTTACAATTTTTTGCTCGTGGGTAATAGGCTTCTTATCCAACTTGGTGAGTAATATACTATTATTTACCACTCCGCTAAAAATTTTGTCACTTTTGTTAAAATTCATGTGTTGCTTTCGCCAAAATTTCAAGCTCTCGCCAATTTTTCTTAGGCGCTCTCGCCAAAACTACAAATTTGCTCTCACCATAATTTCTATTTTTTCTCACTAAAAATAGATGAAATAACATGAGCCATCCAGTTTCCGAATCCAATTCATGTCATCAAGGAAGGTGTGATCAGTCGTCAATTTCAGATTTCAGAAGACATTATTATGGAAATATTAATTGAATACGGAATTATTGTATTTTGAATGTCAAAAATGCATGACATCACATTATGATTGACATTCCCGTTGTGAAATTAGGCTGATGGTAATGAATTCGATTCATTAGTTATCAATACAACAGAATCAAGAAATAAAAATCCACTCAAACCAACAAAAAACCGTTATTTAGGTCAGATCGTATCGCTGCGCCTGTAGAACAATAAATAAGGATTTTGCGTTTCCTAGGGCTTCAGCACGTATTCTTTCTGAACGGTCTTGACCAAGGAATCGTTGTACCTCAACTAGCATTTTTAGCCGACGTGGAAGCCATTGGTTACGTAGTGTCCCATGTTGGCCCCTTTGCCGTTATGGTATACAACGGCAAATAGCTTGTAATGCTTCATTCTGGATAATGTATTTCCGACGAAACTAGTATCGAATCAAATCTCGAGTCGAATTCAAATTCTAAAGCCTTGATAATCTTCTTTCTACCGACGTGGCTATAATCGAAAAACTCCAAATGCAATATGAAGATAACGAGTTGTTTGCAGAGTAGTACTTGCTCCCACGCTTCGACCTGGCCGAAATCATTTCCTCAAATCTGTTTTTGGAGACGAACACCTCAAGTGCTTTCCTGACAGGTTTCACTTTCCCAATATTGAGAGTCAGCGTGAAGAAACACTGGAAATTGTCAGTGATGTGATCTCTGGCACGATGTATGCTCGACTTTAGTTGCCCCTCAAAGATATCGGTTATCGGTGTACTGGCAAAGTTGGTCTTTTTGTTAACATATCTATTATTTTTTAATAATAACCTTTCAGTCATCACTTAAATCATTGCCCGTAACAGAGTGAAAAAAAGGCTTCCCCTCTTCAGTTTAACATTTATACAAATACATCAACCCAAACCTTCCATCATTCAGACCGTTCAAAAGAAAACCAAGAAACTCTCCCTCAATTTGACGTCTACCTCAATCCAGTTTGTTCTCATACTATGCAACATTTTATAAATCTACGTCGGGCCGAATGGGGTGCCCGTTTTGATGGTCGTTCTTGGAATTTTTACCCAGTCTCATGTCGTTTTCATTCTAATGTTAGAAGGTGAGTATTCAAACTGCCCCGCAAAGCCACACATTCCAAATATAACCGGGGTGGACTTCCTTCCGACGATCGAAAAGAAGTTTTTCATCGGACTGTTCAGTAGGTTATAAAGTGGTGGACATGCGATCGAAGCTTGTAAAATCGAGTAGATATAGCAGTAATTGCTTTGATGAAGCAGACCCTTCGGCTGTAAACGCACTGCCTAAGTGTTGATCTTGTATGTAGATCTGAACTCGCCCATTATATAGCAGTCGAGATCCACGATCTGGTCGAATATTTTGAGGTTCTTAAAGGAGCACAAGGGTAGATAATTGTTGTACTCGTTTCCGGCGCCCTGGTCATTAGCGACTTTGTCGAAACTGCTGACGGATTTGGACGAAACATCGACATAATCGGATTTGTACAGACTTGTTCTCGGATAGGGTTCGTTTTCCCAACTCTGTTGGGAATAAACTCTTTTGGTAACTGTGAGAACTCAGCCAGAGGACTCATTCAGAGTTCCCACTTTATCCTTGTCAAAGCTTGACCGTTTTGTTCCGAGTCTTCCATCACAGTGCACACTTCAATTCTTGCACTGTCTATACATATTTACTGTTGTTCGGGTAACTATGAACCGTAGGATTCTGCTGCGTGAAAACATGAGGATTGGATAGCAGCATCGGAGAAAGAGCATTATGATAGATAATGCTCGATTGGAAATGAAGATAAGATAGAATTTGCTGTACCGTCATAGGTAGATGCTGATATATTTTATTCATGGAAAACATGGATAATTCATTTAGTGTTTTTGATTGAGGAGTTGTACGAAAACATGAAGCTGTATTTTCTCTTCAAATCAGAATGAATCAAGAAATTGGTAGCTCTTGGGTCATTCGTCTTTATGAAGATCCTAATGGCGATTTCTTGAATAAACTTCAATGCTTGGAGGTCGAAGATACCAAATGTTCCGATTCCTATTGCATAAAAAATTTAATTTTCCTTCAAATAATTGTATTTTCGTTTTTTCGACAACTCCGCTGATGGAGCTGCTGCACCGCTGGATACGGAAGTCAAAGGAACGTGATAAGGAATGAGAGTAATGTCATCTTGTCGTTTTTCATTATCGTTGCAAGTGCCGAACCTAAGGCACGTTTGATGTCATCTTTCACAGCTTAATGACGGTAAAAGCCTGCGGCGCTATATCTACAACTCAGTACGTGATATCTTCTCCACATTTGCGTTTATGTTGAATCAAAATATTGGAACCTAGTCAAAGACCTACAGCAACTCCAAAAGTTTTATTATCCAATAATGTACCAAGAGATGAAACTGGTGAGGCTTTCAACCAAGCACCTTTTTGGACGACACTGGTTTCATACGTATCTTTTCTATAGGAGATTTGGCTAACAAATTATTTAAGGCATTTTTGACCATAGGAATATCTCAAGTTTGTTGAACATTTTCTTTGGCACTTGGTATTTCTAGACCAGTTTGTGAGATCCATAGTTGTTTGACCTTCCTCAAGTTGTATTCGATGGAAAGGAGGGTGGTAGAATTGGAACTGAAAATTACAGTTTCAACTGCCGCTGGTATTGAAAGTTATCAAAGTTTCGTTGATTTTGTCGAATGATGATTTAAAACTACCTGAACTCATTTATGAAATGTTGCACACGTTCTCTTAGAGTTTAGGCCAGTGGCATCCGTATAATAATTCAGACGGGATATGTCATAATACCAACCCATTTTGGGGCGAATTTGATTTTCAAACTTCCTTTCGTCCAACATGCGATTTTCGCGTGATAAATCAAAACGATTTTTAGATATGGTAAAGTACTCACGTGAAAAATCGAAACAAATTTTAGGCATGATAAATTAATTAGTAAATTCCATCATTCAATATACATTACATCTAATTTGAAAGGGTTATATTTTTAGGAGTGACTAATTTTTGGGAAAGAAAGTTTTTGGCTTTCTACTACTCTACCTTTATACAGAAAAAAGTGGGAATTTTTCAAAAATAAGTATCTGTATACATAGATGTGTAGATCATGCAAAAAAGTCACTTCCAGATACAAATCTGGAATAGCTACTCTCATATAAACATTGAATTACACGAAAGAAAAATTCTTTGGAAACAGATACTTTCATATAAACACTGAATTATACAAAAACACTTTTTTCTACTTAGTTTTCATTCTAAACATTCGTTATGAAATCAAATCAGATATTATCCACAGGGTTTCTACACTTTTTTCTGTATTAAGATGGAGTAGTAGAAAGCCAAAAACTTTCTTTCCCAAAAATGTGTTCATCATTTCACCATCAACTTGAAAGAACTAAATGACATGAAAAAAACTAAAATAATATAGAGAACTATTGAAAGGAGCATTCAACTGCCATTACGCATGTTTTAGCTCTTCTCTTCATTGAGTCTCGTACCCTTCGAAAGATTACTGGAGTATCTACTACTCCATTCTAATACAAAAGAGAAAGTTAGAATGTTTCAAAGAAAGGAAGGAAGCAATCAATTTTTTGATCCTATAACCTTCCACTTATCACTTGAATCATTGCCCGTAGCAGAGTGAAAAGAAGGCTTTCCCTCTTCAGTATAACATTTAAACAAATCCAATAACTTCAACATCTCATCATTCAGACTGTTCAAAAAAAACCAAGAAACTCTTCGGCATCTTGCTGTCCACCCTCAATCCAGTATGTTCTCATACCATGCAACATTTTATAATGCACCATCATGCATAAACCACATACGAATTCAGGTAATTTGAATATCGTCTAATGAATTTGGTCAACTGTGTCCATGAAACCTGCACTAATTATTCCCGTTCAATCTACCTAGCACGAAATGAGGCCCGATTGAATAGTTACCCATAATTCCAGCCCATACATTTCCAGAAAATTGCACTGAGTGGTGTGATTTCGTAATGTCATGCGGGTGATAATAGTGATATATTCAAAACCGTAACAGATATAAAAACGATTGAATGGGAAAAAAGGGAACCATCGTAAAAACCAGTACAATGGTCAATAAAATTCCACAGGGACTTTCGCCTTCCTCAAGTTATACAAGAAGAACTGTAAATGATGGTTTTGGTTTTCCAGAAAAAGAATTGTTATTTCAGCAAAAATGAAAAATGGATGAGGAAAGTTTTATTGTATTCGAAATGTACTATAACTATGTACCTAACAGTGAATCTTGACTTTAACGTTTCTTGTCAACATGATCCCCATCAACTTTTCTTTCCAAATACGGACCTGTTTCGTTCATTACAAACATTGATAGAGCGATAAAAACCAATATACAATTTTTCATCAAACTTGATTTTTTCAAGCGTGTTATTTGGAATGAGTAGCATCATCAGTGACTACAATGTTTTATTACGGTCATGTCGTTAGTTCTCTTGTAAATTGTTCTGATTTTTTCAAAGCAAATTCAACTCTTAGCATTCCGCAGATATTACACAATAATTTCGATTGGAAAATACCCCAATGCAACAATTATTTTTTATTTTTTTCCTTTTGTAAATTGTTCAAGTGATAAACCGCTTTGTTACGTAACGCGATACGGCCCCAGTCTATCTGGCTTCCCTTTCTCCTCACTTCACCACATAGCGACGGCTACCGCGCTGTGACTGGAACAAACAATTCTCTCACCTTCGCATAACTCAGTAATCAGTGTGCGCATATGTTGACAGTGAGCATATAACGTAAAACTATCATCGCTTTTGGAAGTGATAAAGAAAAATTTGATTAAACAAGCAGAAGATGATCCTCAGAACATTACAGAATCTCCTAACGGAAAGTTGGTTTAATAATATAATATGGTACGATTTAATTGGGAAATTGTGGAATTGGCCGCGGTGGTAGTACGCCCGACTCACGATCGGAAGGTCGTGGGTTCGATTCCCGCCTCGACCAGATATTTTTCTCGAGAGAATTTTATCTGGTTGTATCTGGGATGATTCTGCAATCGTGTTAAGAATCACACGTTAAAAGGTAAGACCTCGTTAGTCCTTAGCTTGCACAAGTTCCTCAACTTCTAAGAGTTATCGTTCGTATGGGGGCGACAGCTGAATAACGGGAAAACAGATTTTTAACAGAAATATATTTTTATTTACAGTGACAAGCATTCAACAAATCCGCCGCCGCAGCGTCTATATTTTGAATTTCGATATATCTTTAGCGTCACTTCATTTCTTGATGTTTATTTACATTATACAAAGAACCTACTTGCATATTTCAAGATTCTAGGTTCAGTAGCTTCGGCTGTACGTTAATATGAGAGTCAGTCAATCAATAGGTACCCACTTATACTAGCTGGTCTCCTCTGTTTCATCCGCGTTACCGCGGGAACCTACCCTATTGATTGACTGACACTCATATATCAACGTACCGCCGAAGCTACTGAACCTTAAGTCTTAAGATATGCAGGTAGGATTTTTGTATAGTGTAAATGAGCATCAAGAAAGGGAAAAACGAATTTCTACCTCCAAGGGTAAAAATAGGGGTTTAAAAATTGTTTTGAACTTTGTCAGTTTTGAAGTTGGAGACCTGAAGTTTTGGGTTGATAAAAAATATTGCAACTACTCGTTTCAAATGGTCTGTCACGAAACCTAATATGTAACAAAACAAATTCTACATGGGTGAAGTCGCAAGCAACAACTATTAAGAATATAAAATCACAGTCAAACACTAGCATCGTCTTTCAATAATATCTACCGCAGTAGTAGACGACACGTCAGGTATAAAAACCTGCAGACTATGGCCAAAAAACCCGGGAAATAGCTTTCACAGAGTTTCGGCCGTAAAAGTTTACATTCTTTAATAATTTGATGAATTTAGTCATTGACATACTTTCGTAAAATTAATTTGTTGAGCAGTTAACATCAAATATTTTGAAGTTTCATTACGAACTAGTTGATTTACACGATAACCGGAAACAGAATTTGCGAATACAATACTGCTCACGAAATAAAATCCTGAACTTTCGAACTTCCATCAGATCCCCCGAACAATACTTCGAGTTAGTAAGCAGCCTATAGCGAGAGCCCGAACAAGTGCAATCGTTGTGATCAGACTAAATAGATCGCTGATCCTTCGATATTAAACCGCGAAACAATTGATGCCTCGGCAAACATGCTTTTGTCCGACGCAACAGCCCCGAGCTACACCTAAGGTGCACTATTGGGGCCTTTGTTCCACGGCCACACACAGCCAACTTGAGTTCGAGCATGGAAACTCCATTACAGAGAGGCTACATTCGCAAATCGCACGGGCTGGGTATCACTATCTTTTTTCAAAACACGATTTTTGATTAGTGAGAAATTTCAGATAGTATTAGGTGATTCCATAAACTTATAATGTTTTCAAATGAGTCCAAATTTTCGATGAGTGGAACTGTGGCATCGCAACTTGTCCGATATCGAAGTGATGCTCAGAATCTCAACCCGACATCAGTATTACCAAAACGTGAATTGTTGAGCAACGTTCTTATTATGGAAAGTATTCGAATATAGAATAGAGAAAATAGCTTTTATCTAATATCTACTAAGATATTCATTTGTTACAACCGATTTCGGTTTATCAAACTTTCTCAAGTGAACTGACGCAGTTTGACAAACAAATCCTCAAATGTACAATCTTATATTCAATGTCATCCAGGTAATCAATTGATTAACTGAATCATTCACCTTCCAAAAAATATCAAAATTACTGAGTAGGTACTGCTGATCCAAAAACACTACTAGTGGATTGCTCCAAATACCAATGGATCCTAAACTAGTTTTCTTGGTATTGGTAGTTCACAACACCCAGTAATTTTTATATGTTATGGAATCGACCGCTATGTGAACTGGTGATTTGAACCCTGTTATGAATCACATATTGGGAGGTAGACCTGGTTAGTCCTAAACTCGCACAAGTTTCGACTTCTGAGTTGTTCGTAAGAGGCGACAGCTGGTTAACGGAAAAACATTTTAAACATATTTTTCAAATAATTATTTTTTGTTGGTTACTTACTGCTTTTGTGGAATGAAACACTTGTTTTGTTGAAAAATATATTGTAATCGCTCAGAGTCTGACTTGCTACTACTAAACAGGAGACACTCACTTCTTCAACTGTGGAATGTGTAGGTGGCGCAAGTGGCACAGCACTTCTATATTTTGAACTACTACCAACAACCCCAATAGGTCAAAAGATTACCTAACTAAACCTCTACAAAATTCATCATGCTTGGTACAACTTAAACTTTTGGTAAATATATCAGCAAACATGTCATTGGTTTATAGATACTTAACACAGACAAGATCCTTAAGAATTGCTTCCCTAATGAAATCATATCGTACGTCAATGTGGTCTGCACGTTTGTGAAATGAACATAATTTCTGCGCACTTTGATTATTATTAAACAAGGTAATACTTTTAACTTTTTCTGTAAATTCGCCAAGTAAATTATACATATAAATGGCTTCTGATATTGCAACATATTCAGCCTCAGTGCTAGAAGGAGCTACTGCGCCTTGTTTTCTACATTCCCATTATATTATTAAACCATAAATCATGAAACAATATCCTGTGAAGGATTGCGTCTGCAAAACCTTCTAATACCAATGAATCCTTTTTGACAAATGTTAATTTTCGATTTTTGGAGCCTTTCCAATAACGTAGAACACGTTTTGCATATTTCCAATGAAATTCGTCATAGCAATTATCAAACTGACTTTGGTAACTAACACAGAAAGAAATATCAGGCCTTGTGAGTACGGCTAGGTACATTAATGCCCCAACTAATTGTTGATAGGGAAAACTAGAACTGTCTTTTACATTACTCTTCAAAAGTTTTAAATTTATGCTCCATATGCGTACTTACAAGCTCACACTTTGTCATATTGAAACGAACTAACAATATAATGTTCTTGGTCTAACGTTATCAACCCCTCATTCTTATTGATATTTACTCGCATTCCCAAACATTGTTTCACTTGACCCAAATCTTTAATTTTAAATTAGAACTTAACTCCTTTTGAGATAAGTTGTTTCTGTATTACAATTCGAAAATATAAAGAAATCGTTAACATATAGAGACACAATTGTTTTATGAAGTCTTTAATTTTTTGAATATACACATGGCTCATATTTAGATTTTGTGTAGCCTAAAGCAATCAGTATTTTTTCAACTTTTTGATACCAAACTCTTGACGACTGTTTGAGTCCATAAAAGGCATTTTTTAACATGAGTACCTTATTTTTATCTACCATATTATCAAAACAATCTGGTAACATCATGTAAACAGTTTCATCTAAAGATCCATTGAGAAAAGCAGTAGTTAAATCTAGATGAGTAACACTGAGATTCAAATTAACAGATAGGGCAAACAGTAATCTCAAACTAGAGTGTCTTATCACCGGAGAAAAAGTTTCTTCATAGTCTATACCAGGTTTTTGTGAAAAACCTTTTGCCACTAGACGAGCTTTATATCTCACTTTTTCTTCACCATCGAAATTTTTCTTAAACACCCACTTACACTTCACTATCGTAGCATTCTGTGGTTTGTCCACAACTTCTCAAGCGTCATTTTCTTCAAAGGATGCTAATTCCTCTTCAACAGCCTGCTTCCATCTATCAGAATCTGGTCTCAGTCATATTTGCTGGAACATCTACCAAATGAATGCCAGTTTGACAGGAGTAAGTGACATAATCACTAAAATTTAGCGGCTTTCTCTGTCTATCAGATTTGAGGACAGTGAGAGGCTCATCTGTCGTATCATTAATTGAACGAAATGATGTTGATGTTTCTCTCATTGGCATATCTTTTTCTGGGTTATACTCACTTGAGTTATCAAAAAGAGTTTCACTCAGGGTTTCGTTACTTTCGGTTACATCCCCCATTGAAACAGGTAACCCATCAATATTATCATATTCTGGGATCAAGTCGGGAACTTCTGAAATATTCGGTGATTTTTCATTAATCACAACATCTCGACTTATTATTACTGAGCCTTTTTTAGGATCACATTTTCAGAGAAACCAAGTAGTATCATTTTCTTGGACTTTTTGTAAAATTTTCGTCTCTTTTTTGGAATATTAACACCATGACCTCACTTCCAAAGATTTGAAGATTGCTGACATCAGGCCTCTGCTGAAACTAAATTTCAAAAGGCGTTCAATTGAGTCCAGTTACTACTGATCTGTTTCTGAAATAAACAGCAGTATTCACTGCTTCAGCTCAAAACTTTTTACCAAGACCAGCATCAAACAGAAGACAATGAGATTTTTCTATTAACGTACGATTCATTCGTTCACACATCTCATTTTGTTGTGAGCTGTTGGTGTTTATTTTTCTAATGTACGATGCCATGCTTACTCAGAAAGTTCTCAAATTGTGAACTACAAAACTCACCTCCATTATCTGAACGAAATTCTTTGATTTTGGCATTAGTACCTTTTTCAGCAAATGTTTTAATATTCCTGAAACATTCAATGGTCTGGTCCTTCCATTTCAGAAAATATATAAACGACATTCTGCTAAAATCGTCTTCTAAAATCATGTAGTATTTGGAGCCACCAAGAGAACACACTTCCATCGGTCCACAAAGGTCTGCATTGAAAACCTTTACAATCCAGGCCGGTAACAACATTCTTTGTAAGGGAAAGGTCCTTATAATTCACATGACCATATCGCCTGTACCACACATCTGCACTTGCTGCGATAGCTACAAAATTTCTAATTGGTCTGGATAGGTTAAGTTTATACATGTTGTTTATCAAATTTGCAGTCCCTACTAACACACCAGCACTGTTGTAAATCTAACAACCTTCTTCATAAAAAATAACTCTGTTACCATTTTTAACGAGTTGTCCAACATAGAGTAGGTTTGTGGAAAGTCCTGGGATGAACAAAACATCATTCATAACAATATTAAAAATGTTTTCAGCAACTGTCTACTTGGCGTAAACATTTCACCGAGAGTTTTTCGTTATTAGCCACAGTTATTTCTTTGATAGTGCTGTCTCTTCTATTTTGTAGCCAACTTTTCTCAGCAGTTACATGATTACTAGCTGCAGAATCGATATACCAATCACTTTTATGCAAATTTGCACTGAGAAAAACTACGCTGAATGCATTCTGGTTTTTCTTTTTCGAAATTTCCATTATTATTGTCTTTTGATGTATCAACAGGACATTAACTTTTGAAGTGTCCTGTTTGTTTACATCTGAAACACACCAGTTTGCTTCTGTCTTTCTCTTTTTTCATTTTTGTGCTGCCATTCCCTGATTTCTTGAAATACCCTTCACTTGCAAAAGCGTTCCCTGCTTTGCAGGCGGTTCCATTTGTCTCCATGTCGAGTAGCTTCGACTTTATCTTGTCAGATGTCACCTCTATGCCGGAGTACTCGATTGCCATTATCATGGAGCAATTTTTTCTGGTAAGCCGGCTAGTAACAACGAGCCTACCCACTCTTCACTAATCTTGAAGCCTGTTCTATCCAATTTTCTGGAAGTTTCTATGATCTGCGTGACATAAACCTCCTTTGAACTACAGTTTTCATACCTTAGAGAGATTAATGTACGTAAAAGTCCAATTTTTCTGGCGAATCCACTATCTTCGTACATTTCTTTTAGAGTGTCTCATACTTGTCTACAGGTATCTTTGTTTCTGACATGCACAAAAATAGACGGGTCCAAGGTCAAAATTGATTTAGCCTTTGCCTTTGATAACATAATTGTGTCGGTTTCCGTATTATCAAGGCGAATACATTTTCAACAGCGAAACACCACTCCGCGTAATCCTCGTGACCGAGTAGTCTTGCACACTGGTAAGATAGTTCACCGCCATATTCGCAACCTTTCAACAAACTAAACGAAGGTTTCGCAAAACTGTTTTATTTTGCCTCACAGGGATGCCTGGGTGTCCTGGGCCCATTACCTGTTGGTTATTTACTGCGTTTGTGGAATGAAACAATTGTTTTGTTGAAAAATATATTGTAATCGCTCAGAGTCTGACTTGCTACTACTGAACAGGATATACTCACTTCTTTGACTGTGGAATGTGTAAAAGGCGCAAGTGGCACAGCACTTCTATATTTTGAACTACTACCAACATTTTTTAGTATCTCAGATAAGGTATTGATGATTCAGGCAACAGTTTTGTTATATTAGATAGGCCCGCCGTAAGCGGGCATGCACTACACGCTGGCGGCAAATCCAGCGACTCATCTCGTAATATTGAAAGTCATTGTCCTATTGAATAGCCACCCCACCTATAGCTTGACAAACGTCATCGCATGGAAAAAATCCTGACCGGCGCGGCACGCATTTTAAGCTTCAACATCGCCATCTATTGGCATCTGTTAAGATTAAGATGCAATATACTACGTCATCTGTCAGCAAGTGGAATCGCTCGGTCCCGCTTGGAGGCACCCCAAATTCGATACAAGTATCCATCGCTGTACTTTATGCACTGCTGGCCTAGAGAAATCAGAGGAATCCCCTCTGAGCTTATTTTTCATTTGTTAGGTTGAGTGGGAACTTGTACCCATTCGCATGATGAATAAACAGTAAATAAAGGTCGCACATTAATTAACAATCATGTTGTTGATAGTTCTTCTGAGGTGGGTCTAGGAGTAATTATTGATATTTAAACTTTTGAGTCTGATTAAAATCAAATGTATATGTCAGTGCGAAACAGAAGTTCAATGGAGTCGTAATTATGATAAATACTTACCTAAGTAAGACAATTCTACCAATTACAAGTTACCAGTTATATTTCTATCAAAATTAATGTCAACCAATCAGAAAATCTACCAAGTTGAAAGTATACCGTGTTACAGCTCTTCCAGTATGAAACTACCACGTGAAACGTAAACCATAAGAATTACTACCATTTACAACTCTACCAGAATTGAGATCAACCACCTAAAGCAAATGAACTGCATAAAAACTATACCAAAATCAAATTATATCATAAAAATCTGTTTTTCCGTTCACCAGCTGTCGCTCCCTACAAAAGACATCTCTCAGAAGTCGAAACTTGTGCAAGCTAAGGACTAATGAGGTCTTATCTTTCAACGTGTGATTTCTAACATGGTTTGGACGATATGAAGTAAAAATCGATCGTTCGACCTTGCGGTTCGAACCACCGACTCACATAACAGTGGATCGAGAAGCTATTGATATAATTTGATTCTGATATACATATAACTGGTAGACTCATTAATGTGCCAACTCAGCATATATACTCGTATTATATAGTCGTAGAGCGGCATAATCGGTATTGCACGTGAGCGATTAACTAGTAACGGGCCTGACATCAGGTACAGGAGCTACCTGAATGATATCGACTATGTCACTGTTTATTTTATAATTTGTTTCTCAAGCTGCGTCAGTTTACTAGAGAATGGTTTGATGAACCGAAACGGTTGAAAAAAATAAAAATCTTTGTAGAAATTAGACTCTAGCTTATATTCAACATGAATTTCCACAAAATGAAAAGGTCATCAATCGAACAAGTAAAACGTATTCCTTTGAAATCACTATTGATAGAAATTTTCATCCAAATATCTTGAATTTTTATCATTTAGAACAACTGCAAGAAACGTGAAGGCATGGCTAGATTTGAATCTTAAGTTTTTATTATTTAGAACAACTGCAACAAACGTGCAGGCATGGCTAGATTTGAACTTTGGGACAGAAATGTACTGTACTTGTGATGCACTGTTTGAAACTTTGTGTGTAATAATGAATATAAAGTAAATATACTTATAATGCTATTATTATTTATACCATAGATACCTTATCTAGGTACCTGCATCTTAAGTGTCTTAAATTAATTTTACAGTATTGCCTTATCTTCTAGTCTTGAATTAATTTTACAATGTGTTCTTATGTAATAGTCAGATGAATCTAATAATTTGAATATTATTTCAACAAGTTATAAAGTATACTATTAGGTTATGGTCCACCATCGTTTTTCATGAAATTATTATGTTCACTTAAATCTACACTCTCTCTGTTCATGAATATGATGATTCAAATTTAAATTATGTCTGTATAGGGATGGTGAATGAATTTTCCGAAAAAATTAAACAGAAACAATGGTAGGTACATACAAATGGTTGTTAATCAAATTAAAAATGTTGTCTTTAAGTAAGATAATGGCGCAATGAAAAATGTCATCAATATAAAAACACTTCTCTCTTTGAATATGACAAAACTATAAAGAGATCGAATGTTAGTTTAACAAATTATTCAAATGATACCATTCCTGCGATTGGCAAAAAAAGATGGCTATTTGAGAATTTGCCTCGATCCAGTTGAGCTTGATGAAAATATTCGTAGAGAACATTATCCATCACCAATTTTCGAAGAAATCTGTGCTGAATTAAAAAATGCAAAATATTTCAGTACTCTTGATGCAATGGCAGGGTGTTGGCAAATTGCTCTAGATAATGAAAGTTTGAATCTATCTACTTTTGCTACACCTTTTGGCAGATACCACTTTCTTAGATTACCGTTCGGTATAAACTGTGCTCCTGAGGTTTTCCAAAAACGATTTAAAACTATTTTTGACATACCGGGGGTAAGAATATAATATTGATGGTATTTTGATATGTTCCACCATCTGAAAATCACCTCATGGGATGATTCACTAAGTATTCCTATCTACAACAATTCAGAACTCATCGCCAATCTTCAGTCTAAATAGTGTTTCACCAAATAATCCCACTCCTGAAAGACTCCTATACAAAATGCTGACATCGATATATCCTCACACTATCAGTCAGCTTTCCAACAACGCATTTCCAATTAAAGTGGCCCATTGGGAAATTACCATTATTCCCGTAGGCTCTATCCTATCCTGATTTCGATTACATAACACATGAAATTCTAATTATTGCATGAGAGAACTAACCTTACCCACACCACATCCTTGCACAAATCCAAGTGGGGATGGTGTCATCCGAAATAGAAAGTTATTTTTTTGTTTTGAGATGCTAGATCTTCTGAAACTTCAAAATTGAAAATCAATTGCAATGTGATTTTGTTTTAAATACATCATCTTGGAAGTAGTTATTTTATTTACCGAATTTTTTTAGAGTATTCATCGTTATGTATAATCCATTATATGTTTCTGATTTGACATAATGAAATGTTATTAATACATACATATATTATATATATATATATATTATATATATATATATATATATATATATATATTATATATATATATATATATATAATATATATATATATATATATATATATTATATATATATGTATGTATGTATGTATATATATATATATATATATATATATATATATATTATATATATATATATATATATATATTATATATATATATATATATAATATATATGTATATATATTATATATATATATATATATTATATATATACATGTTTATTCGTTCACATTCCCATGTTGGTATGGGACACGTCAATCAAAGAATAATGACTATAAAATAAAATAAAAGCGATATTGACATGAAACGAAAAGAATAATAATGAAAGTGTATGAATGAACTCATATTCAATTCAACATATCGAAAGTATTACATAGGTCAAACAATTCATGAAATATAATTTATATACAATAAAACTAAAACTATCAGGATGCCTTTGACTATAATGCCTGAGGTGACAATCATTATTATAAAATCATATAAAAAAAATTCATTCCTGCCAGTTTCAACTCCCCACAGCGTAGGTTGATGGACTGACACCTATCAGAAAACAACTACTCCCCTGGCTAATACCACGAAGGGCGTTGGATGATATCTGACCTACAGTGTAGGGAATTGAGAGACTGGCCTGAAAGAAATGTTCTTTAGATGATTTGATTTATAGCCAGTCTTCAAATATGACCACTGACTATATGTGAATAGTTTTCTTTCCTTGTAGTACAAGGAATAGGCCTTTTCATCACAATTTTTTTTGTGCGCATGCGACAGTATCAGCCATCTTTCTCGTACTGTTTTTTGTAAACAACCATGTTAAAGAGTCCGCAAATCATGTTTTGAAAATTAAAATATAAGTTGAAGTTTATCAATTGTAAAAAAAGTGAAAAAAAAAGTGGTATGTTAAAATATTCAGAAAAAAATTTTATACTCCATTATAATTATGTTATCTGTACGAAAAGGAACAAAAAACGGTGTTGTTATGGAATATGTAAAAGTGATACACGATACAAATCATTTAGAACCAACACATTTTATTTTATAAATTTTACAAAGCCCTGTCTTGAATATCACAAAAAAAATCAAATTATCAAGCAAATTACATATTAAAGCATGTGCAAAATGTGCGAAATGTGAATTATGGGTGAAAAAATGTGGCAGGACTGACCGAAGCTTCAAATCTATATTGATGATGTTACCAAGGATACTTATATTTGCTCACTACATTTCATTGGAGAAAGTGGTCCAACTGAACAAAACCCTGATCCTTTAAGCTATCAGGAATTTCAACATACGTTCATTATTCCTTATTGCATTTTTGACTGTAAATTTCATATATATTAAGTTGTATTGAATATTTCCCTGTAATAAAAATTACTAAACATATATTCAATTCAGTATTCACATATTTGTCTAATTATTAATATCATAGGTACAGCCTCAAAATATTAATGGCTTGATTTATTTTATTAGTTCCATAAGTAATGCTCTTGTCAACTGAAATATATTTTCAATTACATCAAATAAATTGGCATTATTAATAAGAATAAAACTCTAAATACAATTTTTTCAATATGTTTTTAGATAGTAAACAAATGCTGATACCTAACCTCTCAATCAGCTCACTTTTTTTTCTTTTGCGGACGCCCATGACGTTTTAACCACCTTTTTAATTGTTCACAATTATGAGTCTCAACTGAATTATTTACAATAGAAGCACCATCAATGTTTTTTCCCAATAATTCATTTATTTGTAGATATAATATTCCTTGCCCAGCCATTGTTGATTAAAACAGTACGAATGTTTTGAATTACCGCCATTTCAATATGACAGCTACAGTAGTTGTTTACAGCTGATTCTCGGCTCCCCCCACCACTATGACGTATTAATTGCTTTTTTTATTGGTTGTTGTTTGGTGAAGTTTTTTTGTTGTGCAGTGAAGTCAAGGCGTTGTGACCTTGAAGTGTCTGGTGCATGGATCGTTCAGATTTTTTTTTCATATGAGATTTTGTGTGTTTATGTGTGTGTGTGTGTGTGTAGGAGAATGCACGGTACAGGGTTTCATCATGTGCTTGTTTGTCTATGTACAAACATACGTCTGCATACTTCGAAGATCCTCCAAGTAATAAATGCTCCATCGGTGTTAGGGCACCAAGTTAGTAGTGGAGTGACGTCACAGCAATAACCGTTCAACGGCTAGAGAGCGACATGTTCACTCCACGACGTGTGGCAGAGTAATGCGTATTCATCGGTCTGCCCTCACCTCTCCCGAAGCGATGAAGGTTCGCTCTAGCCCCGCTATCGATGGTGACACAACGGCAGCCGAGGACCGTTTGCCTAGCGTCTACCTCTCGAGACCGCAACGACCACTGCTTGCTCGTATATCGACATCTGTTATCGCATTCAGTTGGGAGGTAATCTTGGCGCATGTAGTTGAGAAGTGGGGTTGGCTATGACGTCTTGACGGGTCCTATCAGAGTGTATTTAAGAAGCGTACGAGTGTTGGCTATGTCAGTTTACATCAAGTGAGTTAGTGAGAACTATTATATAAAATGTATTCCTGTGACTGTGGTAAATCTTTCACTCGTAGTGATAATCTTCGTCGGCATCAGCTCCAGAGTTGCCAAGGAGGGCCTGCAGTGAAACGGGTGAGAGTGGATAATGCAACACCTATGTATACGTGCAATTGTTGTAATGTGACAATTCCTATGACCCAAGTGAATTCTCACCGAAGAACCATGAGTCATAAAAATAATGCATGTGTTCAATTGTCTGACGGTGTTCAAATTATAACGAATGCATTCAATTGCCGCATTGCTACATACAGGGTGGAGAGTTCGATTGTAACCAGTGACTACATGTCATTTTTCAATGAGATTAGGCAGAAGGTCATTGAATTACTGGAATCAGCCATCAGGATCCATAAAAGCATCAAGGTGAATATGGAAGTTTTTGGGAATTATATTCTTCAGACTGATGATTCGAGGGACACGAAGTCATTTAATTCCCAAAATAAAATAGTGGACCAATCTTCAGATTTGAATGCTGTTTTTGATGGATTCCGTGATGTAATTGTGGCTCAAACGACTGAGTTCCAGGATCGTGACTCAGGTATTTATTTTTTAAAAATTTCAATAAGATTGAATAGTAATTTTTTTTTTAATAATTCAGGTTGGACTTGTGAAAAAATATTGTTTCTCGAGGTCAACATTAATAAATACAGTCCACTGGAAGGACGTTCATATGTGAAGCTGCCTCAATGTATTCAATGGAAGAAAGCTGTTGTGAATGTTCGTAATGAAGATCAATATTGTTTTGCTTGGGCTATAACATCAGCATTATATCCTGCAGATAGTCGAGTGTCCGAACTTACGTCATATCCACATTTTTCCACTGTTTTAGATGTCACAGGTATGGATTTTCCGGTTAAAGTTAATAATAAGAGTATCGAAATATTCGAAGATAGGAATGATATTTCAATTAATGTTTACGGTTTAGAGAGTACATTTGAGAAGGGTAAAATGAAGTATGAAGTGATTGGTCCATTGCGATACTCACAGAGAAGACTCCGGAGACATGTCAATTTGTTGTTTATAACTGATGACTCCGGTAATGGTCACTATTGTTGGATCAAAGATCTTTCAAGATTAGTTTCTAATCAACTATCAGCTCATAGACAGAAAAAATATTTTTGTGACGGATGTTTGATATATTTTTCTGATGAGAGATTGCTTTTACGTCATAATATGTATGATTGTAATCACATTAGTACCACAACACCAACTACTAATTTAAAGATCAATAAATATGGTAGAATGGTTGCGGAAAATAAACTAATGTTTGAAAACTTTGAGAGGCAAATGAGGGTGCCATTTGTAGTGTATGCTGATTTTGAATCAGTGCTTAAACCGATTCATGTGAATGAGCCAAATCCTGAAAGTTCATACACGATTAAAACATTCAAACATGCCCCATATTCATTTGCTTATTTGATAAAGTGTTCATATAATGATGATTTGTCAAAATTTGTTACATATAGGGGTGTAGATGCAGCTCAGAAATTTGTGAGTAGCATTGAAGATGATTTGAAAGAGATACATGAAAATCATCTCAGAAACCCTAAACCGATGGATACACAAACTGACGAAGAAGAAGAACAGTTTGCTGCAGCCAGAACTTGTGGTATATGTAATAAAGCATTTACTGATGGTGAAGTCAAAGTAAGAGATCATTGTCATGTCACAGGAAAGAAAAGATCACATGCCGCTCACTCGAAATGTAATTTAAATTTCAAAATACCAAACTTCATACCTATCATTTTTCATAATTTAAGTGGTTATGATTGTCATTTATTCATAAAAGAATTGTATAGGAATAAAGAGAAAGTTGATGTTATCCCGCAAACTAAAGAGAAATATATATCTTTCACGAAGCATCTCTTCACACACAGCTATACCGATAAAGATGGTGTGGTTAGGAAGAATTATCTCAAAATGAGATTTATCGATAGTTATAAATTTATGACTAATTCGTTGGAGAAGTTGGGTGCAAACTTGACCTCCGATCAATGTTTGGAGATGCACAAACATTTCCCACAAATTGAGAAATTCAATTTGATGAGACAGAAAGGTGTATTTCCATATAGTTTTGTTGATGACATTGACAAATTGAATTATCCATTACTTCCGACAAAAAATCAGTTTTATGACACACTCAATTGTGAACATATATCGGAAACTGATTATGATAGGGCTAGAAATGTTTGGAATTTATTCGAGTGTCAGAATTTGGGGGAATACTCTGATTTGTATTTGAAGTCGGATGTATTGCTACTATGTGATATTTTTGAAAACTTCCGCACCACAAGTTTAGAGATATATAACTTAGATCCGGCACAATATTATACTGCACCTGGATTATCATGGGATGCCATGTTGAAGTTCACTAATGTTGAATTGGAATTACTAACTGACATTGATATGATTCACTTTTTCAAAAAGGTATACGAGGTGGAATTAGTCAATGTAGCGAGAGGAAACATATAGCAAATAATAGATTTTTACCCAATTATAATCCCAATGAACCTTCCACATTCATTACATATTTAGATGCAACAAATCTATACGGTCACAGTATGTCACAACCTCTACCAACAAGTGAATTTACATGGTTGACACCAAATGAAATTCTTAATCTCGATGTGATGGATGTGAGTACTGATAGTCCGTATGGGTATGTATTTGAAGTGGACATTCATTATCCACAAGAGTTGCATGATAAACATTCTGACCTTCCATTTTTAGTCGAAAAAATAATACCACCTCGTACACAATCGAAAATTCCCAAATTAATTCCAAATTTGAATGATAAAAGAAAATATATTGTTCATTATAGGAATCTACAGCAAGCTGTCAAAAATGGATTGATTGTAATGAATACACATAGAGTATTGAAATTCAAACAATCATGCTGGATGAAACCCTATATAGATCTTAATACTGAAATGCGTAATAGGTCTAACAACAAATCTGTTAAAGATTTCTATAAACTAATGAATAATGCGGTGTATGGAAAGACAATGGAGAATGTGGATAATCGAATTGATGTTAGACTCGTTACACATTGGGAAAATATAAAGAAAAATATAGGTGCCAGCACTCTCATAGCCAAACCAAATTTCAAAAATTGTTCAATTTTCACTGATAATTTCGTTGCCATTCAATTGGGTAGAGTGAAGGTTCATTACGATAAACCATTATATTTGGGATTTTCCATATTAGAATTATCTAAAACAGTCATGTATGACTTTTTCTATGGATGCATCAAACAACACTTTGATGAAAATGTCTCTTTACTTTACACAGATACCGACTCGCTCATTCTTAAAGTAAACACAGAAAATTTTTATGAATTCATAAAAACTAACATAAGTAGATTTGATACATCCAATTACAGTATAGTTAACCAATTCAATATTCCAGTAACAAGTTCAGTCTTGGGTAACTTCAAAGATGAATTTCCAAATGATCCAATCATGAGTTTTTATGGTACAGGTGCTAAAGCATATTATGTGAAATCTGTTGATGGTGAATTTAAGAAAGCCAAAGGGGTTAAACGATCGGTAATAAAGAATGAATTGACATGCGAAGATTATCAAAAAATCGTCGAACAAGGTGGTATGATATTCAGAAAGATGAATTCATTTAGAAGCGTGTTGCATGATATGTATACTGAATTGAAAAATAAAGTTGCATTATCATACCACGACGATAAACGATTTATCATTCCGAATACTACCCACACTCTTCCTTGGGGTCATAATGATATTGAATTTTATGAAAACGATCCAAATGAGAACATTCGTTGGATAAGTAATATTATTCAACAATCACAATCTCAGGAGACTCCATTGGATCAATTGATTAATTTATTATCTGCCGAGATCAATGATTGAAGTATCATTCAATATCTTCAAAACCGGAAAATTCAATATGACAGAAGTATTGTGATATCAATGTATTATGTATGTATGTATATGTATTACTGTAATGAATATAAAATGATTGAAATTTTATTTGTATTATTTCTATTTCCCTAATCGATTACTGCAATATATAGTATAATGTAAAAGAAAGGAATATCAGTTTGAAAAGAATCATCGTGGGTGCACAATGTCTAAAACAATCGATAAATTTGGCAGAAAAAAAAATGGGGTGGTAATGTCATCCGAGGTCCACCCGGCAATGGATTTAAATTAACAAAAGATGGTCATTATGACATGCAAAGAAAATATTGAAAAATACAAGCGAACCAATTGACAAGAGTGATTGTGTAACTGTATCATACCTTGAGGGGGAAATTAACGGAACAAAGGAGGTTATACTTCTAGCCCTACAAGCTGCAATACAATCCACAATAGGCAATATTGCTCGCGATGCCTGTCAAGCATTTGACGATAAAATTGCAGAGGCTCGGATAACTTTCACTCGTAAATTTGACAAACTTACAAATGATGTAGACATAAAAATGTCTGACATAACAGCGTCTACAAATAAAAAATTTGATGCTATGTCAAACATAACAGCGACTACAATGAAAAAGTATGATGTACTGGAAGAGAGAGTTGAAGTTTTGGAGAAAAGCCATAAAGTCAGGCCATCAGGTGGAGTGGGATATCCAGGACTGAACATTGATCCAAATATTAGAATAATAGAACCAAAACCAAAAGCAACAGATGACGTATTAATTGAACCAACATGGTGAATAGTGAAGTGGAATAGCCTGCCTGGGCAGGGCCTGATTAAGTTAGGTTAGGAAAAAAATGTGTATTTGAAAAATTAATAATGAAAGTTATCAACAAGTATTATTATATATATTTCAATGTCCCTGAAGTGGCATTAGTGATGTACTCGAATTCTGACTTGACATGTTCCCAACTGGTTAAAATTTGAAAAAAAAAATTAATTTGAAAAAAAAAAGCAAATTTGAAAAAAATTTTTTGAAATTTGAAAATAAATTTTAAAATTAAAAAAAAAATATTTTTTCACCAACCTATACCCTCTTGCCCCCCCCCGGCCTCCTTCTTATTATTTTTTCTAGTTTTTTTCTAGTTTTGTCATTGCCAAGTTTCGAACTTGGATAGTCTGTGCGGTAGGATGATACCTTAACATCTACGCTGCCACAGGCCCACTTATACTAACAGTTTCAATTCTATTTAAATCACAAGGAATAATGGTGAGAAATAAAGAAAAAAATTTTTGGTCACACGGGGATTTGAACTCATGTCATACGTCTGCATAGGCTAGGGTCTTAACCATTACGCCACAGGCTTACATATTGGTGTTAATAACATTTATTATTCTATATAAGATATGAAAGCTTCATTTATATAAAAATTATTGATTTTTTTTTATGGGTAATCCGGGATTTGAACCACTAATATCAATATTTTACTTTTTTATGAATTAATAAAGGTTAAAAAAAAAAAAAAATTGATCGTCGAGATTCGGAATCTTTCTCAAGATTACAACCCGTTCTTTTCTCGAAAAATATCGATCCTGCGAAAAAACCGGGATTTGAACCACTAATATCAATATTTTACTTTTTTTTATGAATTATTAAAGGTTTATAATTAAAAAAAAAATTTGATCGTCAAGATTCGGAATCTTTCTCAAGATTACAACCCGTTCTTTTCTCGAAAAATATCGATCCTGCGAAAAAACCGGGATTTGAACCACTAATATCAATATTTTACTTTTTCTATGAATTATTAAAGGTTTATAATTAAAAAAAAATTTTGATCGTCAAGATTCGGAATTTTTCTCAAGATTACAACCCATTCTTTTCTCGAAAAATATCGATCCTGCGAAAAAATTAATGGAGACCAAATTTGTTGGAAATTGAATTCTCTACAACTTTTGTCATTACTATTTTTCGTGTAAAATTGAAAATAAGTGTAATAAATTCAATATTACATAATGAGATTACAACCCGTTCTTTTCTTGAAAAATATCAATCCTGCGAAAAAATTAATAAAGACCAAATTTGTTGGAAATTGAATTCTCTACAACTTTTGTCATTACTATTTTTCGTGTAAAATTGAAAATAAGTGTAATAAATTCAATATTACATAATGAGATTACAACCCGTTCTTTTCTTGAAAAATATCAATCCTGCGAAAAAATTAATGAAGACCAAATTTGTTGGAAATTGAATTCTCTACAACTTTTGTCATCACCATTTTTCGTGTAAAATTGAAAATAAGTGTAATAAATTTAATATTACATAATGAGATTACAACCCGTTCTTTTCTCGAAAAATATCAATCCTGCGAAAAAATTAATAGAGACCAAATTTGTTGGAAATTAAATTCTCTACAACTTTTGTCATTACTATTTTTCGTGTTAAATTGAAAATAAGTGTAATAAATTCAATATTACATAATGAGACTACAACCCGTTCTTTTCTTGAAAAATATCAATCCTGCGAAAAAATTAATGAAGACCAAATTTGTTGGAAATTGAATTCTCTACAACTTTTGTCATAACCATTTTTCGTGTAAAACTGAAAATAAGTGTAATAAATTTAATATTACATAATGAGATTACAACCCGTTCTTTTCTCGAAAAATATCAATCCTGCGAAAAAATTGATAGAGACCAAATTTGTTGGAAATTAAATTCTCTACAACTTTTGTCATTACTATTTTTCGTGTTAAATTGAAAATAAGTGTAATAAATTCAATATTACATAATGAGATTACAACCCGTTCTTTTCTCGAAAAATATCAATCCTGCGAAAAAAATAATAGAGACCAAATTTGTTGGAAATTAAATTCTCTACAACTTTTGTCATTACTATTTTTCGTGTAAAATTGAAAATAAGTGTAATAAATTCAATATTATAATAATGAGATTCCACCACTCATTTCTCAAAAAATATCGATTCTACATACACACTGAACATTAAATACCCCCATTATTGATTTTAATAATATAGATTTACAAAAAATAAAGATTTTTTTCTCCAGTCACAATTCAAGTAGATGATCAATGCCGGTTCTATGACTGAGGATGACCAATGCCGGTTCTATGACTAAAAATTTTTAATTTTATGTTTCATTAAAAAAAAAATTAACAACACACTGTAGTCCCCGCCCACTCTCCTCCACTTTTAGCCCCGCCCCCTTCCCACCATTGCTCGCCTCACCCCACAATTGCGCATGCGCGCCCCCACCTCACTCCCACCACTCCCACTTCTGCCTACACCCTGAGGAGCACACTTCTCGGCATTCAGTACGACAAGTCTTCTCATCGAGTGCAGTCCAGCTACAGCAATCTACTACAACACCAGTCTAATACAGCAGTCTTCTACAGTCTACAACAAGCGAATTTTGAGTAAGTTATCAATGTTACTTTTTCATAACAACTAACTTTGTATTACATTTTCAGAATGGAAAACTACACGCAGGAAATCGACAACGCTGTGGCATCGATCATACCTGTGGATGTTGAGGTGGAGCGACCAGGCAGCCCTGACATGTTCGAGGGAGACGAGGTGGCGATGGTCCAAGAGGTGAAGGCTTCAACTTCGGGTGGTGTGCAGCGGCCACGCAGCCCTGTCTCATTTCAGGAAGACAGGGTTGTTAACAAAGCCAAGCGGCAATCTGCAGCTAAGGTTGGTCCTATTCAAAGGTATAGGAGTAAATGCAATAGGACTAACCCTTATGCAGGTAGTTGGTCGACCGCCAAAAGGAATCCTCCGAGACGTCCCACACCGCTCGCATTGACAGTGGAAAGACGGAGGGCATATAAGCCGGTGCCGAGGGTGCCATCTCCAGGTGAAATCCTCACCCAATTTGCATTATCAGCGATGTTGACACCCATGGAACTCACACCGGTGCCTGATCCTGCCATGGAGGTCGTGCCACCAGTGTCGAAGCCTGCCGGGGAGATCGCGCCACAAGTGCCACCAGTGCCGGAGCCTTTCGGAGAGGTTAACCCCCAGGAGATGGAAACTTTCCTACAGAGGTGTAGGGATGTTGCACTTGCTTCACGAAATAGTGAGGCCGCGTTGGCTAGCATTTCCCGGGAGGAGAATGAAATTGCTAGCCAACGGCGCGAGTTGTTAATGAGGATGGCCGAGCTAGATCGAAGGACTGCAGCTCTGAAGGAAAGGCGGAAGGCAGAGACCTCTTCGATAGAGCTCAATAATGAACTAAAAATATTTATAAAGAAATTTTTGAATAAAGGGAAATAGTTTTTAGGTCAACTAGGATAGTTTTAGGATAATTAGGTAGCATGGTAGTTTTAGGTTTGTAATTATAATTTTAGGAATAAAAAACAAAAAAAAATGAAAAAAGAAGTGAAATAAAGGGTGTACATTGTTTTGGTTTGGTACACATTGAAGCATTTGGAGCATTTTTCTTCACTTCGTCTTTTCATTATTTTTCTTTTTTTCCATTTTCAATTCCAAGTTCTTTCATCCCCACTCCTCCCCACTCCCTTTCAAAAGTATAAAAGTAGGAATTATCTGTTGGAATATTCAGTTGATCAGCCACCTTCAACATGGAACCTGATTCAACTACTGAGCCGTACAGTGACCCAGCGCATCAACATCCTTACTGGGCTTCTATCCATGAAGGATTCGTGGACTCCACAACGGCACCTCATGACATTCCCTTCGAATTCATGAATAATGACTACAGGGTGCAGGTTCAGCATGTCACTGGGAGTGATGAAGCTGACTTATCGGACGGGGATTATCCGGATCCCTACCAATGGGATGACGAATGGGGTGACCCACCGCCTGTAGACATCACAGATGAGGATGACGACGACGACGACGATGACGCTGGCGACATCAGACTTCCACCATCCCCAATCCTTATCGAGGACAGTCCTCCGCCATCTCCTATCCTAATTGATGACGATGATGTCCTAAATTCCGACGACGATATGTAATCGTTTCCCTGTTTCTCCCACCCTTTCCTTTCCTTTCCTTTCCTTCCACGGAGTACACACTTTTTTGGTTGGTGTACACGAGGCACTGCGAGGCTGGGGCAGTGTCTTCCTCCCTCTCTCTTATTAGTTTTTCATAATAATCACTTAGAATTTCTCATAATAATCGCTCAGAGTTTCATGAAGATCGTCATTTTTAATGTTTTCGAATCTCAAACACTGTTCTACATTTACACTTCACCCCCTCCGTTTTATTTCTTCCAATATAAATATAGTATCAATCCCAGTTCTACATCATTCTTCCACAATGTCGATTGCTGATTCCACCACCGAACCGATGAGTGTACCAGAGTCTTCTATGATGAGTACAGGACCCATCCAGGTACATGAAATAGATTCTACGTTTGATCATTTCAGTACAACCTTCGCAGAAATGCTGCAACGCATCTACGATCTTCCTGATGATTTCCCGGAACGTATGCAAGAGGAAGTAGATGAGTTAGACGATCTACAGGATAACGAGCTAGATGATCATGCGGACGACATAATTAGTATATCATCTGATTCAGATGAATCTGATGAATATGAGGACGACATCATCAGTATATCATCAGATACAGATGATTCAGATGATGACACCATCATGATTGTTTCTGATGATGAAGAGCGTTAGTCCATACCATTGTATGGATTAATAGGAAAAACAGCCCTTTTAAGGGCTACAATTAAAGACAATAAACAACTATTTTCAGAGCTATCATTATACTTTCAATCAGAAATAGGTTAACACTATAGTCAAAACTTATGTGAAAGTATCATCATCCAACTCTGTAGTACTCATCATTATATTCAATGATTGAGAAAATATCAACTTCGACTTTTCAGTCAAAGTAGTACTCATCATATACACAGATATTCGATGATAAACCAAATCCTAACTTCGACTTTTTAGTCAAAGTAGTCATTTATCACATAATCTGTGAATTCTACTACTACCGTTTGTGTGAATAATGTAGCCCTGAAAAGGGCTGTTGTTTTTTTTTTTGACCAGTAAGTCCACGGTTATTGTGCCACAGGTTGGACATTATTACATATAATACATGTAGATACTCGGGTGAAGTTTGTTAGTGGCCTCTCGCAAGCTTCACACCAATTTTGTCCCATTTCCATAATTGAGACAGTGTTGTGGGTGTTGACATGGGCATACCACCCTCCATTATTGTTTCTATGCGAATAAAACCGAAAGCAGCACCAGCATAGTTTTTTGTTCTCTCCATCTATTGTGCTGATCAATACGTATGCATCCATTGCACAATACAAATCCAAGGGATCTTCCAATGTCTCACTGACATTGAGCGTTCGCATACCGATCCTCAAAGCACCATCGCCTTCAGTTGTGTCAGCTTCTATCCCTTCATCATCTCCTTCTTCATCCATGACCCTCTCAAACTCCATCACGTCATCATCTTCGTCGCTTTGGTTGGCCTCGTTTTCAACTTCGTCTATCTCATCTTCATCGACTCCAACATCTTCTGCTTCAACTATCACTTCCTCTAGCGGAACATTGACATCATCATCATCTGATTCGTCTATCCAATTGTTTTCATCAACAGCAGATATTCTATTTAATGCAGCATTTATTTTTGCAGAATTCATCTTGTTGTTGTTTGCTCACAGTTGTAGAGAGTGAATGAATGAACTTCAGGATCGCAAGTCGACTTATACGATTGAATAGGAAACGGAAGTGGTACGACTCCCACCTATCACTTGACTCGTTTTAAGTGGGAGAGAAGGATATGGCATCTCTAGTCGATGAAAGAGTGGGCTAGTTGACGAAAGAGCGCATGCGCTAGTTTATTTTCTTCTATAAAAGGTGAAGTATCAGTAACATCATCACCTTTCCTATCCACATTCTATTGCTATCACATATCATTCCTCCAAACCTAAATAATCATTATCATGAGCTCCATGCCACTATTGATTGCTGAAGATGGTTCACCACTTGTTGATATCGATCACACTAATTTTGAAAATATTCCAGTATTACATTTACAGTCTCAAGACTCGATAAGTGATTTTGATATTAGCGACTTCGTTAACTTCGCAGATGTGCCGGAACCAATTCAACAAATTATCGTTGAAACTCCAATCATTTCACAATCATCATCATCCAAACACCCTTCATCTACCCCCCCTCTTGGTGTTGATAAAAAATCCAAACTATCAAAAGGAAGGTTAATAATGCATCTTCATCGATTGTCACTGAGTTGAAAGAAAAAAAACAATCGAAAAGTGGTTTGCAGGAGAAAAAGCCCACAACGAAAAGTGACAGATCGAAGAGGAAGACAAAATGTGAACCCAAAGAAATGAAGGGTGATTTGATGACTGAATCGCTATCTTCTTTCACTCCATTACTTCGGTTTGGAGATATGAAAAAGAAAGCGAAATGCCGTCTTGTAAAGGCGCAAAAGGCTACTGCTGAACATGAAAAGAGTGAGCAAGCTATTAGTGTCAATAAGGACACTCTTCAAGCATTAGATGCTAAGATTGCATTAGCGAAAATTGAATTGGCTAACATGAGCAAAGAAGCAGATGAACTACGTTCAAAAATCATGAAAGATGACAAATTCAATCAACGTTCGAGAATGCAAGCACAGGCAGAGCTTGAGGAGTCGACTCGACTTTATGAGACGGCATTATCAGTGAGAGATAATTGGCGAAAAGAGTTGGAGAAAGCATTTCAAAGTGACAGCGATTAGTTTTGGGAATGGTATTGTGTTCTCAATATTGTGAGTTGAAAAAAATTTTAAGCGGGAATGGAGTATACAATTAATTTGGTTTGGTATACACAGAACATTGCGAATGGTTGGGGCAATGTTTACCGCTGCAATATTTTTTCAATTCACTTACATATAATTGAAATGAAAACAATAATGAACTTTAACATTACTTTATTCATAAATACATTATTAGATACATTTAAAGCATATTTGATTCATCAATCCAAGAATTCTGTTCACTAGGAAGTCCTAACCACTTTACATATACTTTATTTTTCCTTTTCTTCAGCACTTTCTCGATCAGATATACATCAGGATTTTCGGTTCGCAATAACTCTTATTCGTAAAAACATCCTCTAATAGGTTGTTCATTCATATCTTCAAGATTATAGGTTGTGGGAAAAGTTTTATTGATTTTAACAATCTTGAAGAGTTCCGTGGTAAAGTTCGCAGTGTAAGACTTTTCAAAAATATTTTTGTATTTGCTTATTCGTACAATATCATTCAATCGGAATTTGGGTTTACTTTGTTTTTTTCCAACTCCATTGATACCTTTGAATATCAATCTTGTTGATGGATCAACATTAATGGGTGCCATACCTATTGTACGATGAACTTTATTGTTATATCTACTAGTTATAGTTGGAAGAATATCAAGCCATTTGTGGTGACCTCTCATCGAAAATTCCTTATAGAGCCACCCCTTTATTGTACGAATCACTCTTTCTGCTATAGCTGCCTTCTTTGTGCTAAATGTTGAATAATGATTGATATTATATTCTCGCATGAGAGATGAGAAGCTTTTATTGAAAAATTCTTTCCCTTGATCGCTTTGTATGTGTTTGGGGGAGTATTTGGCTTCTTTCAGTACATGTTTCATTGCATTAGTTACTGTACTACCTGTTTTATCTTTAACTGCTACAGTCCACAGATATTTGAGTAACAATCTATCACTACAAGTATATATCGGTATCCTTCATTACTTTTTGCATAAGGTTGCAGTTCAGCTAAATCTATTTGCCATAGATCTGCAAAACCTTTGATGGTGGTTATTCTTCTACGAAAATTACGTCTTGCAGGTTTATGTAATTCATTAACAACTTGTCGTTTGACATCACTTATTTCATTAGTCATTCTATTCAATATGATTAAAGAGAAAATGTGATAATGTTACTGCATTGAATGATGATGTGACAGTGATCATTACATGTGAATATGTTAATATATTATACCTTCTTCACGTAATTCTTCAATTATTGAAATTATTTCATTGTCATGTCCTGTATGACCAGCTGACTTTGAAGCTACCAATAATCGTAGGCGAGCAACTAACTCTTTCGGTGAATTCCAGTACACATAATTCACAGGTTTAGAATTATATATTTTCTCCATTTTCACTCGTTTGAGTGCTCCACCAATTTTACTTCTACTTCTTATTGGATATTGTCGTGAGTCTAATAGAGGTTTGATAACTTCACGAAATTTTTTAGAATTTGTATTTTTAAAACCATTCTTCTGATGATATTGTTTATATGGAGCATTCGTTATTTTCAATATTTTGGAATATACTTGACGAGTTTCATTATTATCAACATCTCGTGGATTCTTCAAAAAGATCATATCATACAATTCTGGACTACCTGCGCATTCATATTTTTTCACTTTATTAGCATCCCAAAATGAAATGTTTCCATCTTTGAAATACACCACTAGACTTCCCATTTTCAGCTTTTGTGTAATAGGATCCATACGTACGCCAAATGTTCCATCATATGCTGGATTTCTAGATTTTACATTATTCAAATGTTTCATCAAAACATCTTCACCACTTTCATTCATATCAGGTGAGGTGTCAGGATCCGAGGAATCGATGTGGGACGATGATGGTGTTTCGAATAGAGTTGTTCTCATATCGTCTTGAAGTGTGCTCGTGTCACTATTCACAGATGATACACTAGCAAAAGATTGTTTTCTTCCTATTGGAGTACTCATGGGATAATTTGAAGTAGATTGAACAGTTCCATGATTTGGTGATAACACTGGTGATTTAGAAGTAGCGTTTGATGATAAAACATTCAATGGTTTCATTATGGGCTCATACAATCTTTCAAGTGTCGTACGATTTTCAATATTATCATTCTTGATAGAGTTGAATTTCTGCCTGACAGCTTCTGTTGTCTCTACTAGTTGACGTTTCAGATTCATTTCATTGTTTTTATTTTCAGAATCTTTTTTTGTATTCATAATGCCCTTTTTTAAATTATAGCCTAATTCGCTGATGAAGTGACCTCTACAATATTCAGTGATCGAATAAGTGTAAAAAACAAGATCATGGGTATATAAAACTATCGAATCCTTTGCGATATCTACCTTCATCTATTTTTCTATCCTTATCAATGACTAGAAATCCATATTGGTCCTCCCAGCATTCAACACACATCAATTGGAATTGTTTGAATGTTACATCGGGTGAAACATGATCTGAATAAATGTGATGTAAATTCGTCTAATCTTGTTTGAACATTAAAATGAAATTGGTATTGTCACGCACTAACTGTTTGGGTACCCGTGAATATGTCTGTGCTAGATAAAAACAATCAACATCCTTATGACGTCCCATACAGAAATATGATCTAATAATATCTTGCTTTTCACATATCACATCATCGAAAATGAAAACAGAATTAGGCTTAGCGTCGGAGGGTTCCACTATTTCTGCATTATTGCTGAATGTATAAAAACCTAATCCTTTTATAGGTTCCAAAACACTTCGCAAGTACTGATATTTAGGTTGATTGAGTGATTTCGAATAGAGATACACACTTCTAAATCTCAGTCCTTGTGGATGTGTTAATAGTGATATCATTGCATTCGTCTTTCCACAATTTGAAGGTCCTATAATGAGTCCTCGAACTGATGATGGAAGTAGTGGACCATGTCTGAATACCCTTTGTCCATTCAATCCACAACCAAATTTCTCATCTAGATTATCTACAGCAAACTTTTCTTTCTGTTTTACAATGCGCATCGTGCCGTGGTTGGAGACTATATAAATGTTATTAGCTTATTCATTTCAATGTGTACCATCAAACGATACGGACGTATTGAAAGTGATCGTAAAATTAAAAGAGGTTGTGGTTTTGTTAATGATTTAATAAACAAACTTCCTTTCGAATTACATCTACCCGGAGGTTATCAATACTGTGGACCGGGTACAAAATTGAAACAACGTTTAGCTCGTAACGACCCTGGAATCAATAAATTAGATATTGAATGCAAAAAACACGATATTCAATATTCTAAGCATCCATCCGATCTTGCAGCAAGACATTTAGCCGACAAAGAACTTGAATACAGCGCTTGGGATAGGGTTAAATCGAAGGACGCGAGTATTGGGGAAAGAGCAGCTGCATTACTTGTCACCAACATTATGAAAGCGAAAAGACATATGGGCATGGGTTGTAGTACCAATAAGAAAAAATGTAAGAGGAAACAAACGAAGAAAAATAAAATTAAAAAAGTTGCATTTGGTGCTGGGATAGTCCATAAAGTGCGAAATGTATTGAAGAAAGCTGGTGGGAATCAATTTGTGACGAATAATAGCAAAAAAGCTATTACTGTGGCATTGCAGGCGGCACGTAAATACCTTAAAGCTGCCGGTGGAAAGAAGAAAATCCGCACACCACGCATAATTCCTGTTCCCAAGATCGGTGGACTTTTACCATTGATACCAATTTTTGCTGGACTATCCGCACTAGGAAGTTTGGCGGGAGCCGCTGCTGGTATTACCAAGGCCGTGAATTCGGCAAAAGCCAGCAGAGCGGCTTTAATGGAAGCCAATCGTCACAATAAAACCATGGAGGCTGTAGCATTAGGCAAACGCGGAAGTGGAATATATCTCAAACCATACCGTAAAGGTTTAGGACTATATTTAAAACCATACAAAGCCACAAACAAAACAAAAAACTAATTGAACCCCTACCTCAGAGGCCTCTTACTGATCACGATCTCAGTTATTATGCACAAAAAATGAAAATTCCACATTTTCGTGGTGTTTTTATGCGTGATAGATTACCATCTTCAGGTCCAAAACAAAACGAGACAGCTATTGTTAATTTAGATGGAATAAGTGGACCAGGAACACATTGGGTGGCATATAAAAAATGTGGGAAAGAAGTCACATATTTCGATAGTTTTGGAGATCTACCCCCACCATTGGAATTGACTCGATTCTTTCGAAAATGTTCGAATGTAAAAATCAAATATAACTATGATCGACAACAGAAATTTAATACAGTTCTCTGTGGTCACTTGTGCTTGCAGTTTCTCTCTAAATAATTTTCCAAATAAAAATGGATTCAACACCAAAACTGGATCGGGAGGCTATCAAGGGAATGGGGTTTTCACTTAGAATGTTTTCAAAATATGGTACCTTGAAAAAAATGGATAAAGTGATGCTTGCAAATATGCCTAAGGAAGTGATACTTGCATGTGTTGCACATGAGATTGCATATGTTTGGGAAAAGTTGCCTAAGCATCTGCAAGATGACATCGATATAATGAAACATAGATATTGTTATGAGCACCACCACCACGATCAAAATTCAGAATCGGATGTTAATGACGGTCCTATACCTCGGAAATCTATGTGTTGTATTTGTAATATAGAGGATGTGAATATTGGTATCAATAAAAATGATACTTATTACAATACAACACCTTCCAAAAAGTGTAAATTGTCTCAAATGTGCTGTTGCTGTGTACAATAATAAATTGAAATGTGTTTCAAAATATTCATCAGTCATGTCACGAAAGTTCGAGCTACAAGCTGTCGGGACAAGTGTCTTGAGTGCGGATTTTTTTCCACCAATTGAATTGGATAGGAACAGTCGTTATGGATTAGGACTTTTGGGATTCTATGGATGCAATACAATCAATAATATAACTGAAGCTAATAACTTAGTTAGTTTCAGAATCAGTAATGACAACTCATCGATACCCCAAAAGTTGACAATTGAAATTCCATGTGGTGCTTATGAAATAGAAGAGATCAATGCCGTCATACAGAAACATATCATGTTCAGATTGTTTCATGATAAAAAACCAAATGATGTCGTTGCAGATGATATTTTCTATCTACACGCCAATAATAATACATTCAAATGTGAAATGTGATCCAAATATGAAATTGATCTGACACATCCAAATTCAATAGCAGAAATGATGGGGTTCGCTCATGAAATATTTCCACCAAATCAGATACATGAATCATCATTACCAATAAACATTACAACTGTGAGACTTATCCGCTTAGATTGCAATATAATATCTGGTTCATATATAAATGGTGAAGAATCCCACATTCTTTTCTCATTCGATATTGATGTTGAACCTGGCTACAATCTCACTAAAGAACCACACAGTATTATATATATGCCTGTCAGTCCAGAAGGTCGTCAATTGATTCACAACATTACAGTGCGTATTTTGGATGAAAAAAATAACCTTATCGATTTTGGAAGTGAAGAAGAGATTTTCATTATTTTGGAATTGAAGAAAATCGAATAACTGTTGTTATGGGTTTCATTTATAATAGACAAAATCGCATTGAACAATCCCAAACGAGTTGCACTATCAAAAAGAAAGGTGTGCATAAAAAGAAGTTCATTCCACAAGTGTATGCTAAACAGTTAGCACATAACGCTCTGTCTGTGAGTGATCTTAAATTTTTGAAATCGATTGGATTGAAAGTGAGAAAATAACAATGGTGCTCGAAACAAACAATGAAAAGTTGAATATATTCAATGAACCAGTGCTCGATCATTCTCTCATAAGTTTACATGAGCACACATATAAGCCCTATGGATCACCGCTATTCAGGAATTCGGATGAAATCAGAATTGCAATCAATAATCAAGATGTTATACTAGATATTGCCGAGAGCTTCATTTACATAGAAGGTAAATTCACCCCCAAAGATGTAGCGAAAACATGCTATCTCTCGAATAATGCAATTGCATTTCTCTTTGACGAAATTCGTTATGAAATGGGTGGTGAACAAGTGGCTGTTGTTAGAAAACCTGGGATAACATCTACAATGAAAACCATGATATCATTTGGACAATCTCATGCTAACACATTATTGACATCTGGTTGGGGACTTTCACAATTGAAGCAAGATATCTTGGATACAAACAGTCATGTTTTTAGTGGAAAACTACCACTGAAATATTTGATGGGTTTTGCTGAAGATTACAACAAAAGTATCTTGAATGCCAAACAGGAATTGATTTTGATTATCGCTCGATCATTCAAAAACTCATATATAGGTGAGGTTGATGCTGATTTGGAAATAAATAAAATCGAATGGAAAATAAGACATATTGTACCAGATGATAAACACAAGCTCAAACTTTTGAGTAGAATAAACAAAAGCGGTCTGAATGCCAAAATCAAGTTGGCGTATCGTATGTGGGACCTCTATGAACTACCATCATTACGTGGGACTTCTTCAGACATATGGGCCATCAAAACAACTAACGCATTGGAAACTCCTCGTTTTGTCATCATCGCATTCCAAAGTACTACCACATCTGAAGATAGAACACAGGATATTACAAAATTCACAACTGCTGATATCAATAGTATTCGAGTATACTTGAATTCTGAAGTTTATCCATATGAGCGTTGGAATTTGAATTTTGATAAAAAACTTGATGCTCCTGCTTATTATGCTTTTGAGAGTTTCCAGCGAAGTTATTATGATAAAGATATGAGTGAACCTCTGATGGACATTGGACAATTTAGAGAGAATCCACTATTCGTCATCGATTGTTCTCATCAACCGAATGCAACAAAATCATCAACTATTGATATAAAGATTGAGTTTGAGACGAGGAAGACCAAGTTTCCAGACAACACTAAAGTATATGCATTAATTTTGCATGATACAGTTTTAACATACAATGCATTGGATGGTTCAGTTCATAGCAGATATTGACACTTTTTTTTTCACTCTATCATGTACTGTTTCATGATCTTTTTTTTTTATTTGTAACTGACTTATATCATGTATTGTATTTTATATCATATTTATTGTTTTGTAATCATTTTCTATTGTATTTCATGAGATTTAAATAAATAAAACATGAAAATAATACAAAGTTTTTTATTTGACATTATTTATGATTCACAGGAACATACAGACTATCTAAAATAACTTCTTCCTCATAATCATCATTTTCGCGACCATCTTCAATTTCCTCTCGATTTTCATCATTCAATTCAAAGTGATGAATAATCCATTCTGGCAAGTATGGTTGGAGGCTATACAGGAATCTTCTTAGGTTCAGTTCAATCATAACATCACAAAGTTGCCACAATTCCAATTCATTATCCAAAAATTTGTTACAAACTTCTGCACCACTCCAATAGTTCTCAGCATCACGAAGGCATAATTCGATTTGTTTTTCATCATAGCATACACTCATATCATAATTGCTTGCATGTTCGGCTCCATCACCCAACACCTTCAATTTAGACGACAAATGTTGAACCGATGATTTGAGATCTACAACATCGACCCAATCTTGACTTGCGTACTGCATCCACATCTTTAAATGGTGGAACTGAAATTGAATAAAAAAAAACAATAAGCAACCTCCAATTTTTCAGTGATATAATACTCACATTCCCATTTTACTTGTAGTTACAAAGTGAGTGTATTCAACTAAGTTAGTAATGTTTATATTTCCATATAATTATTATCATCTAATATATGAATATTATAAAACAATAAGAAATTCATTATAATTACTATTATTATTCAATCATATTGAATTTGACTAGAGTTAGCGTTTTCACACCAAAAAAACTTCGTAAGCTATGACCTAAAGAAATTCACTATAAATTATTACTATTATTATTCAATTATATTGAATTTGACTAGAGATCGCGTTTTCATGCCAGCAAAACTTTGTTGGCTCTGTCCTAAATACATCATCGTATATTTACCACCTGATGAGTTGATACAAGATATATCGTCATCACTGAATTGCAACGAAATACGTTTTGGTAGCCATGTTTTAAATAATTTATCATTGCTCACATCTTGCAAAGTTAATAAAATTGATTTACCAAATCGTGTAGAATAAGTTGACATATTTTTAATTATGAACACTTCATCAATTGGCAATGATGATAAGGCCTTTTGCTCTACTATTTCAACCTCCTGTACAATCAAATTATTAATTTTATTCAAGTCTACTTTTGAAACGGACATGATGAAAATATATACGAAAATATAAACAATTTCCAACAGACAAATACACTCACCGTCTTCCTTCTATTACGAACTGAATAACACTCTACCAATTGCTAACTGCTGCAGATATATTCGTCTACTGATTTCATAGTGTGCCAGGCATTTCTTTTATATTAAACAGTGTGAGTCACCCCCACCATGAAACCGTGAAAGATTCACATTGCTAGTTGCTATCCACTAGAGATGCCTGACGTCACAGCCAAGCCCATCTCCCAACTTGATGCGATAACAGTTGCCGGTACGAGCAAGCAGTGGTCGTTGCGGTCTCGGAGAGGGTAGACGCTAGGCAAACGGTCCTCGGCTGCCGTTGTGTCACCATCGATAGCGGGGCTAGAGCGAACCTTCATCGCTTCGGGAGAGGTGAGGGCAGACCGATGAATACGCATTACTCTGCCACACGTCGTGGAGTGAACATGTCGCTCTCTAGCCGTTGAACGGTTATTGCTGTGACGTCACTCCACTACTAACTTGGTGCCCTAACACCGATGGAGCATTTATTACTTGGAGGATCTTCGAAGTATGCAGACGTATGTTTGTACATAGACAAACAAGCACATGATGAAACCCTGTACCGTGCATTCTCCTACACACACACACACACACACACACACACACATAAACACACAAAATCTCATATGAAAAAAAAATCTGAACGATCCATGCACCAGACACTTCAAGGTCACAACGCCTTGACTTCACTGCACAACAAAAAAACTTCACCAAACAACAACCAATAAAAAAAGCAATTAATACGTCATAGTGGTGGGGGGAGGCCGAGAATCAGCTGTAAACAACTACTAGCTACTCTTGCGCTCATCTTATGATGAAAAGGCCTATTACCGCCATTTCAATATGACGGCTACGCTTGCGGTCGTCTTATGATGAAAATGCCTATCGGGCAGATTTTAGATATGCTGTTGGTTACCTCGTTCACAGGCAGATGGGGCGATGATAAACCTGTTGTTTGTTGTCCACTTCAGCATAGTTCGAGGAATGATACTATGAAGGAATTCGATGTTCAATCATCGGAAATCATCGACTTTATGTTGATGATATACACTACCTTGCACTGACGAGTGGCCAAACAGCCCGAAACCGGTCTGCAAGTGTGTTCCAATAATTGAAAATCTATTACGGCAGTTGTATCGCATATGCATATGCAGGAATAACTTCAGTGAAGAATCCTGCATTAACACCTGTCGGATATAATCCAACGACCTTTGTGGTATTAGCCAGGGGAGTAGTTGTTTTCTGATAGGTATCAGTCCATCAACCTACAGTGTATTGTTGTATTTGAACACCATTGATATGTTTAACACAGATCATTTGTAAAATTCACCAGTAATATAAACACGGACCTAAGAATGTGAAGAATGAATATCTGTTTTTTCAACAGCATCGGTCCGTTGCAACTGACGGTTCCCCTTATTAAACGTGCCTGCATATGGAATGTAGGAGTAGATGATGCTTTGACTGCACTTCTCCGCTACAAAATAATTTCGCTGTTTCATAAATCGGTTGGGATCCCTCATGTATTTTATGTTAGGATCTAGATCCGATATACGTACCGGGGGCTGTCAACTCTGTCGATTTCAAAACAACACAAATAGAAAACTTGGGTGTATTAACGGTAGGAACAAGAAGTGTCTGATATCATGAGGGTAATGATCCACATTATTGTACATAGTGGACGTAAAAAATCTCTTCTGATTTTGAATAGGGCAAAATAATGAAATTTGACAAATTTAATGGAAAGGGGCATCATTTTCAGTTCATCCATATAAACCGACAGGGTTTCATCAATTTTCTTCAAACGTGAATGTATTTTTGCGATACATAATTTGATAGATCTTTTAATTCTTCAATAGTTTCCATGAAAATATTATTCAAATTCACTTACTGCCTCGGCATACTACTAACTATTTCAGTGTATTGGCATCGTAAGTGTAGAACAGACCGCCTCAGATTGAAGAAAAATTACGGTAAATCAAAAAGAGTTCTTTATTGAAATTGATACATGAACGCAAGCGAGACTTTAAGTGTCAGCTAAACCTCCACCTCGACTCTCACCAAACTCTAGTATTAAAAACATCTCTAGAGTAAATGAATTAGATGAAAAATTCGATATCTATATTCAATAGCAATATTGAAAAATACTGAAGAAAAAAGAAGTAAAACTTTCTATGTTTTTTACCACTTTTATTTGTAACTTATACAATAAGCAATAATACAATAAATTTATTGTATAAGCTTGAAAATGTCCCTAAAGAACGAAACTTCACTAACGTTAGTTACAAATAAAAGTGGTAAAAAACATAGAAAGTTTCATTTCTCTTTTCTTCATTATGATTTTCTACCACGTAGTAACGACCACATCCACCAATTTATTGATATTGAAAAATACCTTTTTTGTACAACTGTCATTAGAAGTGACATTTTTAATGGTTGTCAAGAGTATTAAAAAATGATGTTTACAAAGTAGCGTATTGAAACACTAAAAAGTATTTTTAACACATTTTTTCCGACCAAATAGCAATAAACAAAACATAATTATCCAATTTTCAAGGAAGTAATATTTTGAACAATAGATATAGAAACAATTAAATTCTGATACGAATGTATGATATACATTAATTACATTATTGTTATTATTTATGAACATTGATATGAAAAATACAATTAGAACAACTGCTGGTATTATTACCTTGCTATGTTGAAGAGCCTTGTAATATATTTGAACTATCGGAGTTGACAATTTCATGGGCATTATCATCTGATTCTTGAACTGTTGTAAATTTCCATCCTATGTGCTTCTTAATATCTGTTATATTTGCTGCTGATTCTGCTAACAAAGAAGCAGAATACCTTCTGAAACATAGACCTGTATATTCCTTTGGTTTCGGGAGGTTCAGAGACTCAGCAATGGTAGAGGGCATTTTTACAAACGTATTTATACCATTTGAGTTGGCACTGCCTTTATAATTTGAGTATTTCAGAAAAAAACGTTGATTATCGATTGAAAGAGTCAATTTTTTTTCCAGCAATGCAAAAAGAACGACCTATTTTCGTTTTTTCGTATTTGGAATTTAAACAATCAATGATTCATCCATTAATTTAATATCTTCTATTAATAAATGGCCCAGCTCTTCACGCCGACAGGCTCTATATATTCTGAAAATAGTTGCAACATTTATTATCAGATATTTTTCATCTGGCGCCTCATTTACAAACCTCTAGACTTGTTCAAACGTAAGAATTTTTGATTTTTTGGGCCTATAACTTTCATTTCTCCGCTATATAATGATATTACCTTAAAATATTCGCTTGCACCAGTAACACCATTTTTAACGAGCGCACTCGACTTTATCATTGAAAACTTGCTCCATGAAATTGACGACTTCCATATTTTTGATTTCTCTTTTAGATAGGCTAAAAAGGCGGTGTTTTTAGTCCAGCTAACAAAATTAGAATATACGATGTCTTACTGCTGAGCCGATTTCTTGGTAACAATTCAATTGAAGCTTTTTTTTGTAGCCTCTTCAATATCGTCAGGATCACACAATTCCCCACTATATTTCTTCATTATGCAAGACATTAAACGCCAGCAAGAACTTTGAATGTGATTTCGAATAAAACGCGTGAGCTGTTAACAAATACTGTTTGTTGGTAACCAGGTGATTCGCCGTCACCTGACACGGCCACTTCACAGCAAATGCGATAACATGAAAATAGAGACAAGAAATGTCAAAATGTGTTTTTATAGAAATATTAAATTTATATTGAAGGAGTTATATTTTTAGGAGTGATTAATTTTTGTGAAAGAAAGTGTTTGGCTTTCTACTACTCCATCTGGATACAAAAAATGTGGGAATATTTCTATGATGTTATCCAATTTGGTACTGAAGAGCCCTAAGGCAAGTGTCTTACGGCGAAACATCGGTGTCTACCAGTGAAGATGACAGTGTTCCATGTAACTGCAATTTGTTACCATTCAATTAAAGTAGAATTCCTGTGAATGCTATCTGATTTTATTCCATAACGAATATTTGGAACACAAACTAAATAGAGAAAAGTATCTTCTGTTAAATCAGATTTCATATAGAAGTATTTGTTTCGAAAGATTTTTTTTCTTTCGTGTAATTCAATGTGTATATGTAAGTAGCTGTTTCAGGAGGACTTTCTTTCAGTTTGTATCTGAAAGTTGCTTCTTTGCATGATCTACACGTGAATGTATAGAGTTATTTATTTTCAAATTGATTACTTCCTTTCTTTGGAAGGTTTCCACATCTTTGTATCAAGATGGAGTAGTAGAAAGCCAAAAACTTTTTTCCCAAAAATTAAATTTATCTATTTTACTATGGAAACAGGACAGTTATAACAAAAAACTTTTGTTTTTTTTTATTTAAAATTATTCGCATTAACCTTATGGTTATTAGCGACGGAGTGTATGTATTACAATTCATTAGGCAGTATTTACAATTTTATAATAAGGTTGAGAGCAGTTGAAAAGCGAATAATATTTTTCACTTCATGTCGTCCTAGAGCTTCTTTCAAATCTTGAGGTATATTGTAATTGTATTTTTCTATTTGGAACATCGGACATTCCGTTATGATGTGTTTTACTGTGAGTGGCATTTCACAAATTTGACACTGTGGTTCCTCTCCTCGAGATATCAGGTATTCATGGGCGAGCCTTGTATGTACCTACTATTCTGAGTCGAGTCATAATCACTTGTTCTCTTCTCGTCAGATTTCCATGATCTCACGGTCCTACCGCTGTTTTGGAGAATGGCAAAAAGTTCACCTTTGAGGATTGTTACCGTTTTCGGAAGTTTGAAAGTTGAATTCATTTGATCAATTACTACTGCGGCGCCTACTCTTACATCAGTTTTTGAGGAATCTATGTACATTTTTTTGTAGCCCTTATACTTAATGAGCAGTTGCCTGAAGTTCTGGATAATGATGTTAGTGTTTGTAGCATATTTATTGAACTGGGATAATTGGTAGTTGAATATGGATGGGTTTATCAGCCATGGTGGTGGAGTACTAATACTTGTGGGATATGCAGAAGGAAATTTCTGGATTTGGATTGAGTCAAGATATCGTTCGATCCTTTCGTAATAGGGGGGGTCTGATCTTGGTCGGTCGTATGAGGTAAGAAACCGATTTGTTATCGTGTTCTTGTAAGTTGGATGGTTTTCATGTGATGCAACTGCTGATGCATACGATAAACTCAACTGCATTCTGCGATGACTCAATGATGGTTCCCCAATTTCGCAATATAAATTTTCAACTGGACTCGTTCTGTATGTTCCTAAAATGATACGTATGGCAGAATTATATATTGTGTACTGGGGCTTCAACGAAGTTTTCTTGGCTGAGGCATAAGCAATACTTACGTCATCTATTTTTAAACGTATCAGTGATCTGGTGAGCCTTCCGCCCCCATTGTCTACCAGCTAAATGTTTAGGTTAGTTTAAACCCTTTTGGCATGATAAAATTAGTTGCTCAATATAATGCTTCCAATCCAGTGTTTAGTCGAATATCATTCTCAAAAATTTTATGGTGGTCACAGAAGTCAAAGTTACATTGTTCAGTTTAATAACTGGGATTGTTTCACATGGTTTTTTGAAAACAATTGGCATTTGGTTTTTTCTGGCGAAAATCTGAGACCCGTGTGTTTGGACCAATTTTCGAAGAGTTTTATTTGCTGTTGTAAAATAGTTCCTAAGTTATTGATGTTCTTTCCTTTTGCAAATAGTATCAAATCATAATGGAATGCCATTATATTGGGTTTTCTGTTGATATAATAATCCATCAACTCGAACTCGAAATTTTCTGTGGATCTTGATTGTTTTGAATTATAATTGAGATGCGTTCCTGCTTGTATTGCTTGTATTTTTTCACCAATTCTTCAGCTTTTTCGTCTCTCTGGGTGATCATTAGACCATTCTTCTCTAATGCCGGTATTGCTTGATATGCATTTATTCCTGATATGTTTCTAACCATTTTCCAAACTATTGATATTGAAGTATTACTGTTTATACTTAGTACATATTTCTTCCAGGAAATAGTTTTAGTCTCTTTTATAATTTTGCGCGTGTTTGCTCTCTGTTTTTTATATTCAATCATGAGTTCCTCCGTTTCAAACCTTTTGAATTGCTTTAGAACATGTTTACTGGCATTTATTGCTGCACAACATTCATCATTCCACCATGGTACTGGTTTATGTTTTTATAAATGTTTAGTTTTAGCAATTGCTTCATTTGCAGCCTCCTTTATCAAATTATCAAAGTTCTCTATTGTCAAATCTATGTCATCAGAAATTTCGATTCGGGAAATATTATCCTCAATAAAGTTGGAATATCGAGACCAGTTTGCATTTTTCAAATTCCATTTTGGAGGTCATTTGCAATTATCTGGTCTAATGTCTTGTTTCGTCATGTCAGTGATAGATATGGGATAATGATCGCTTCCATAGGGATCTTCTATAACTTTCCAGTCCAACTGACACAAAAGATTTGGGTCGCATGTTGATAGGTCTAGTACTGAAGAATTTCCGTTGGAGGAGTTGATTGTGGTATTCGATCCATCATTCAAAATGGCTAGGTTTGAGAAAGAAAGTTGTTTTTGGCTTTCTACTACTCCATCTGAAACAAAAAAATGGATGAGAGAATCTTCCAAAGAAAGGAAGGAAGTAATCAATTTGAAAATAAGTAATTCTATACATGGATGTGTAGATCATGCAAAGAAGTAACTTTCAGACACAAACTGAAAGAAAGTCCTCCTGAAACAGCTACTTTCATATAAACATTGAATTACACGAAACTGAAGAGCCTTAGGGCAAGTGTGGTGTTATTTGAACCTGCCTTCTAAAACTGAGTATATGGCTATATTCAGGATTTGAAGCTCCGATTCTCAGAAAGGTTACTTGTGATATAATTGTAAGTCCAATTTCTTTCAGTTTGGTGATAAGAACGTCGTGTGGTATGGTAGGGCTAACATTGGATATTACTAGTCTTTCTGCTTTAATAATTTCACCATTTATTTTTATAGAGCCATGGTCGTTGAGAAATTTGTCTACAAATTGCTTGCTGGACAGGTATATACAGATTCTGTTATTAGAAATTCTGGACGAGAAAAGTATGTTTCTAGGTTGAACTAATGGACCGAGTTGTAGAAGATAGTCTTGTAATTTTGCATTCTCGATAGTGCTGAAAACAATAGCTTGATCTTTTGTAGAGAACTTGATGGGTGAAGACTGACTCAATGCTGAAGAATATGATCGACTGATAGGGTTTTGACTCGCTAGAGTGGTAGGGTTACTTGTGGTTTGGGGTTCTTGCATCATTTCGCTCAATATTTCTTCGTTTATCGTTTTCAGCCGTTCGATTTAAAGATAATTCTAATTATTATCCTAAGTACGGGTCTGGTTTTAAAAAAGTAAGACAGCTGGGTCACTTACTTTCTGAAACTTTCCAAAAAAAAAAAAACTTTTTTGAAACGTATGTACCGAATCGTACAATGAACTCACCAAAAACTTTGTATGATATTTGTGTTGAAAGTAAGATGTATTTTGTTCGTGAAATCGCTCAACTCGCTACGCTCGTTTCGCAAACTTTCTCACTCACAAAATAAAACCTTACTTTCAACACTCATATCATAAAATCTATTTTTTTAAATCCATTAGGTGCGAGTGGTGTGAAAAGATTATCTCAGCGGTGTTCCTTTCTCTGTAACCCGTCCAAATAGTACTTGGCGTTTTTCTCTGCAAAATGATTATTTACGAAGGTGATAGTCTCTTCGTTTGACCATCTGTCCTCCGAGCGTAATTTTGAGATCGGGGAACGAAAATAATTCGTTTGGGGCTAGATCTGGTGAATGAGGCGTGATTCGTGGATTTTCGCTATGACAACCCCTGGGTGTGAGACAGTGCATCGTCTTGAAAAATAATTTTCTTTTTCTGCAAATGTGGCCGATTTTCCGCAAGTTCTGCCTTTAGCTTGTCAAATAATGATGCGTAGTAAGCTCCTGTAATGATGTTTCCTTTTTGAAGAAGATTGATTAAAATGACTCCATGACTACCTATTCCAAAAAACAGTCGCCGTCACTTTCCCAGCAGAAAAAACAGTTTTTGCTCTTCTTGGAGCCGGTTCTCCCTTTGCAGTCCACTGTTTGTACTCTATTTTTATTTCGGGCATTGGAAATATTCATTCGAACACGGTTTTGGTCTAACGAATTATCTCACCACCTAGGACAATCCCGCTGACCTAGCAGTACCACCACCCTGTTCCAGATGCTGACAAGACAGTTCTCACAGAAGCGCACGTCTTCGAAGCTTCGCATCCAGAATCAGTCAGACTTCATTCCTCAAAGCAACAACACGTATAATTTCATATATTTTCTATTTCTATAATTTTTCATTTTCAAGTTTGTAACAATAAAAGTATTTTTCAAAAAGCAAGTTTAGTGCCGTCGATAGTTAATTGGCGCAGTCGACAGTAGTATTGTCAAAATTACGCGTATCGTGTACGAGTGATTTTCGTTTCAACGATCAATTGGTAATCGAACCTTTGTGAACAGAACAAGTTGGTGTTGAAAGCAAATCGGCTCCTAGAACTTCAGGAAACCCAGTCAATCGAAGACCTGCAGAAAACTCCGTACCGAAGCTGAACCGTACAAAATCGCTTAACCAGGGCAGATTCCTTATAGTGGTTGAGAAAGCGATGCCCAAAATCTTGCTTTTATTGTGAGTACTCTAATTTTATGTCGCTTGAAAATATTTTTCAATCATTGTCTTTAGCTGACTTCAAACCTGAATATTTAAATTGCGTTCCACAATTCGATGGGAACCCAAATGAACTTAATAGATATTTGAGTACTTGGGATAGCCTAATTACTCATTTTTATGATGCCAAGAATCCAAATTATTTCCAAAATACATATCTATTGAATAGTTTGATTAGTAAACTAACAGGAAATGCTAAATTAGTAGTTAATATTTAAAATGTCACAACTTGGAATATTTTAAAAGACACACTGTATAGGAATTTTGCGGATCAACGTGATGAAGCTTGTTTGAATAGAGACATGGTTATAATGAAACAATATCCGGCTAAAAAAACTCAACAATTTTTTTATCGAATTTTGCAAAGTTATAAAACGTAAATTATATAATTCCTCAGCTTTAAAAAAGTTTTTATCTGGATTGGGAGAACCTTTAGGAACCACAATTCGTTGTTTGAGACCTATTGATTTGAATGAAGCTTTGCAATTCATTATTCAAGAAGAAAATATCAATTATTATCGAAACCAATCAAACAGAGTTTCTGTAAAACAAAATAGTAGCCAAATAAGAGCAAATTCTAATCAAAATTCAAATCAGTCTCATTTTCCAAGACCTTTTTTTAATGATAATACAAGAAACGATCAATTCCAAAATCGTCAAACGTTTAATCAAAATAGATCTTCAAATAATCAATTCCATCCACAAAACAATTTCCCTTCACAGCCTATAAATATTCAACCAAGAACTAATGTTACACAACAAAAATTTTTCCGAAATTCTCAAGTTTTCAAACAACCTACTAATAACCAGAACGTTTTCAAGTCCAATCCCAATCGAAATCTTGCCAGTCAAACACCTATGAATGTTTCAACAAGGCAAACGTTCAACAGAAATCAACCAGGTCCCTCATTTCCTAATAGACCTCAACAAAGGAACTTTATCTCAGAGGAACTTTCCAATACAGAAACGAATGATGTCGAATATTATTCACAAGATTCTGGAGTTGAAAATCAGAGTCAGTATGAAAATTTCGAAAATACTCAATACAGATGAAAATTTTCAGTAAATAGGCAAAGATATCAATCAAACGTAGAATCAGTGATAATATCTTTAAATTCAAGTAATTCTAGTGAATTACCCTATATAATTCTACCTGAATATCATTTGAAATTTTTAGTCGATACAGGTTCGACTAAATCTTTTATTGATCCAAATCTAGCTTTAAATCTATATTCCCGATAGAATCCAAAATGATCCATTCCTAGTGTCAACCGTATTTCAAAAATCTTGTCACAAACATAGTGCTTTCATTCTCATTTCGAAAGTATTCATGTTTCTGGAAATCTGAAATTTTATTTATTCAAATTTCACAATACATTTCATGGATTGATAGGTATTGATAAATTGAAACTACTCCAAGCAAATGTTAACTTGAGCAAAGGATTTTTGACAACACCTCATTCACAAATCAAATTGCATTATCATAAAATAAAAAATGAATTGAACCTCATTACCATTCTTCCCCGAAACGAACAGGTAATTAAAATAAAAACATCTGTAAGCGACGGTGAAATTGTGATTCCTTATCAAAAGATACACAACTGCGAAATTCCAGAGAGTTTGTCGATCGCGAGAAACGGAGAAGCACTAACAACTATATTAAATAACAGTACGGATCAGATTACACTAGATTTCTCTGAGCTTATTGTCGTTGAAAAATTTGATAGAACATGCATTCAAGTATTTAACTTTAATAATTTCGATGAGACTGGACTCACCTGATTTTAGTACTGACCATTCGAATGTTGAAGAATCTGAACGTCTAATTAGCCCATCTATTACTTTTGACAACCAAAATAGTGTCAACCCCAACTTAAATACCCTAGACTACCAACCATCTTCGAATATATTAGAAATAGGTAAACCTCTTCAAGATAATATTTCTATGATAGTTAATGCCGACACAGAATCTACTGAAGAAATTGATGACGTTACCGTACACACTAATACGGAAGAAAATCCTATTGTTGAAATACCCATTTCAGAATCCCCAGTAAATTTTGGTCAAAACCAAATTATTTTCCAATGTGTTCTTCATTTACCATCCAAACCAAAAATAACGATCGTATTTCAAAAGAAACAGAGACTGACTGTTCAGCTTTCTTTAAACAACTTTGAAAGAGCCGTAATCGATTTTGTGGAAGAATATATCGCACCTAACATACCTTATTAGCTTTACTTTGAAAATTCAGATAATTATGAACGATTTTGTGAAGTAATTAGACAAAATTTCAAATGGCCTTCATTAAAATTCAAAAGATGTAAATTCAAACTAATCAATGTCACTGATAAAAAAGAAGCTTCAGAACTGATACAAGCATATCACGAAGGTAAAAGTAATCATAGAGGTATTGACGAGACCGAGCAAAAAGTCAAAACCTTTTATTATTGGCCCAATATGAAAGATTCTATCCAAACCTTTGTTAACGAGTGTGAAATCTGTCAAAGAAGTAAATACGAAAAACATCTTATCAACGTTTGTTTGGAGGTGATTGACAATGTTAAAGACAATTAAAGGAGAGGAATAAAAATGAATAGCTGAAAAAAACAATTATATTAAGCAAAAACCTGAAATGAAAATTAGTGAAGTCAGATATAAGTAAAAATGAAACAAATTGAAAAAATATGAATACAATGAAAATTGAAAAGTTAGGAGATTCCAAGCCAAGTTAATTCACGACGTTTCGATTGTAAGGTATCCACAATCGTCTTCGGGTGATTACTGGACCGATTCCTCCGTGAGCTGACTATTTATAGGTCATTTGAGTACTTTCACTTATCTCTGCTTTCCTTTTCCAGTGAAGCGGAAGACGATTGTGGATACCTTACAATCGAAACGTCGTGAATTAACTTGGCTTGGAATCTCCTAACTTTTTAATTTTTATTGTATTCATATTTTTTCAATTTGTTTCATTTTTACTTGTATTTGACTTCACTAATTTTCATTTCAGGTTTTTGCTTAATATAATTGTTTTTTCAGCTATTCATTTTTATCCCTCTTCTTTAATTTTTTAATTATTTCAGGGATTTCAAATCATTTTATATAATATTAGACAATGGAAGTCGGAACTAATGAAATACATCCTATCAAAACAAAAATGAATATAACCCCGACAGCCACCAAACCATTCGAAATTATCCACTTTGACGTTTATACTTTAGAAAAAAATAAAATTCTTACCATTATAGACAGTTTTTCGAAATACGCGCAAGCATATCATTTGCTCTTTTTATCGGCTACCCATATAGCTGATAAACTTTTAATATTTTTTTTCACATCATGGCGTACCTATCCAAATTATAATTGAAAACGGATCTGAATTTAAAAACACAGTTATTGAAGAACTTCTCAAACTGCAAAAAGTAAATATACATTTCTGCTCACTCAATCATCCCCAATCAAACGGACAAATTGAAAGACTTCACTCTACTGTCATTGAACACATTAGACTTCTTAATACTAGAGGATTTTTTAAAACACCGCCTCAAACGAAAATGGTTTACGCTATACTTGCATAAAATCACTCAATATATTCTGCAACGAAATTAAAACCCATTGATATAGTTAATGGACACACAACCAATGAAAATCCATTCGATACCTACACAGACAATATTCTTCTCAAATACTATACAAATGTACACCGAGAAAAAACTAAATTACTTTACGCGGAAATAAACAGAAAAATAATGAATCGAAAAGAAAAGGTTATTTCAAAATCTAATGTAACGCGCGATAACCCAGAAATGTTCAAATCTAATTCTAAAACCTACGTGAAAAAACACTTGAGACAAAAATACGCTAACAAATTTGAAAAACCGACCACTATCACAAAAGTAGACGAAACTATGAAGCCGGTTTCCACAGAAAATCATGAAAAAGTACACATGGACAATTTAAAAAGACCAAGAAAGAAGTGCTATGACTTTAATAAATAGTTCATTTCATTTCTTTTCAAAATACCTTTTGTATACGGACTTCAAGACAGAATAACATTGAAAAACCTGGAAAAAAATCCTGGTATGATACCTTTAAAATTGGGCACTGCCAAAATTCAACAGTACTCACACACACTGATACACTACTATGACCTGAATCCATTCATAACTGAAATCCAAAAACTGAACCACCAATACGGACAAACTTAAGAAGCACTCAGTATAAACAAAAACAATATTTCCTCAGCTGAAACAGAAAATTACATCAAAATTTTGACTTTGACAAAAGACAAGTCTGAATCCAAATTGCAAGAAATAATGACCCAAACGAATCAAAAGAGGATTGATTATTGGTATTGGTTGGATATTTGAATCAATTACAGGAAACCTCTATGCAGAAGACGGGGAGCGGTATGAAAAACTTATTAGGAAACTTCAAAACAACCAAACAGTATTGGCTTCTAGTGTTGTGAAACAAAATTCAGTTTCAATCAATTTGATCAATACATTCAATGAAACTGTTCAAGAAATAATTCACAAAGAAAAATTTCTTCAAGAAAAAATTGTTCATATTGCTGCCATATTCCGAACAAAAAGTGAGGAAAATAGAGCATATGTTCACGATATACTCAACCAAATGATTGATATGTTTGAAATAGTCAACTCTGCCTTACAGGACATTGAAAATTCCATAGCATTCGCGAAACTCAACATTATGCATCCAAGCATAGTGAAACCCACTGACTTATACGCGGAACTTCTTAAATTATCGGAATTATTGCAAAGAATCAATTTCCTATTGATATTACTTTAGAAAACATCTTGAAAATAGAGAAAATCATAAATATCGAATGTTTTATTCTGAATAATAGAATAACCTTCCTTCTTCATGTATGCATTCATTTTCGATTACTATCACTTATATTCAATCCCTACATATAGTCAAAGTCAGTTCAAGGCACTTATACTCAAAAAAAAAGTGAACACTTCACATTTGAAAGTGACGATTGTGTCAAAGTCGAACCACAATTCTATGTCTGCAAGAAAATGCCGATTAGAGAAATTTCTGGAAATCTCTGTGAGCTGCAACTCCTGAAGATGGAAGACACTTCCACATGTAGACAAATCGATGTTAGGATTACTGAGCCAATTGCTAACCAACTGGAGGAATCTACCCAATGGATAGCGATATTTCCAAATGAAACGACAATCCACCTACAATGTAATGAACAAGAAGAAGTTCAAAGAATAATTGGATCCTATTCAATTGACATTCCAGTAGGCTGCAAAATCAAGGCGAATCAAATCGAAATAATCAATGAAGAAAATGTAATCAATAGCAATCAAATAATATTGATTCCAAGATCGCAACCCTCCAAGAAGTGTAAATATGAGCTTTCAATTAGACGATGTTGACCTGAAAGAACTCCAAAACCTGAACAATCAGCTAATTGATAACAATCCTGAAATAACATTGAACCAAGGCGGACTTTACCAATTACCGAATATATGGACTTTAGTGATTTACTTAGCGATCATATCAATGATAGTTAACAGGAATAATGTACTTCGATGTTGCACCAATAAGAAGTCAAGTCAAGAAAAGGACCAACCACAAGTAGTAAATGAAGTAACCGATATATCCACTGTTCAACTACCCCGCTGCGCATGATAGCTGAATCTTCGGGAGGAGGAATTATCTCATCACCTAGGACAATCCCGCTGACCTAGCAGTACCACCACCCTGTTCCAGATGCTGATAAGTCAGTTCTCACAGGAGAGCACATCTTTGAAGCTTCGCATCCAGAATCAGTCAGACTTCATTCCTCAAAGAAACAACACGTATAATTTCATATATTTTGTATTTCTATAATTTTTCATTTTCAAGTTTGTAACAATAAAAGTATTTTTTAAAAAGCAAGTTCAGTGCCGTCGATAGTTAATTAACGTCAACAAACGCATCACCCAACGCGTTTGACATGTTCATAACCTCAGCTATCTCTCTCACTTTAATTCAGCGGTCGTTTAGCACCATTTGGTGAACTTGGGCGAAGTTTTCGTCGGTAGATGCAGTTTTTGGGCGTCTCGAACGTGCATCCTCTTCCATGGTCATATGGCCACATTCAGTTTCAGCTGACCAAAATTCCACTGTGATAAATGATGGTACAGGGTCTCCATACACATAATTCAACTCATCCTCAATTTGCGTAGGTGTATTGCCTTTCAAAAGCAAATATTTAACGACAGTTCGATCGATTTTGTCCATTTTCATAAAAGCACCCACATCAGCTCACTCAAATGACTGTTGCATAACAACATTGGCCAATATTGCCAATAATTTCCTTTAAAAATAAGGAAAGAATGTATTTACGAGTATTATGAATCATAATAACACATATCGACTATTCATTGCACGAAACTTGTCAGACTAAATTCATAGTTTAAAAGCTTGATCTATAATTTCTATGAAACATATTCAATAAACTAAAAATAAACTTGGAATGGCAGCCAATAAATGTTTTTCTATTGTCAAACAGATGAATAACTCATGGTAGGTAATTCAAATATGTAATGTAGTTATTTCATTATAATCTTTGCAAACACTGGCCATAAAGAAGAGTTCGAGTAAAATTAATTTTGACGTCATTACTGTACTGTGTTTTATGTCGAATACAAGTGTGACATACATTCAAAGTCATAATAATGTATGGATGCTAGCTAGGTTTTTGTACAATCTTCCACGGATGCGTCCGGAAATGTATGCGGAAATATGTGCTAGACAACTGTTGAAACTGTTATGCATCATCATTCATCATCATATCGGAATGCATTCGTAAAAGTATCTGGAAACTGAAAATTTTGTTTGGATCTCGGGCAACTTTGAATTTGAATCTTAAAAAAATACTTTGCGAGTCTCTAGTTCTTTCTACCTTTACTTATTGCGATACGGTCTGTAGCTCTTGTCTTACGGCAACATCTACGCAAAAAATCCAGAAAACCGAAAATCCAAAACTATTGTCTCCGCTTCATAGGCGTCAACCTATCAGTCATAAGCTACGAGAAGCCGGGTGGCTAAATATGAAATCTCGCCGAAAACTTCACTACTCCACCTTATATCATAAAATAGTTACTACCCAAACTCCCTCCTACCTTTATAGAAAAATTGTGTTCCGCACTGACGTTCACAATCTTGAGATCGAAAGGTACTATAACACCACCAATCCACAAATCATCATTATTTGAGAGAAGTTTTTCTTATAATATATCGACTACTTACAGTGCTATTCCAAATGATTTTGGGAATATGAAACTCTTTTCCTTTCGAAAACATTTGTTTGAATTTATGAAATCCTGTAATATCTAAAAAGTTGTTATTTGAATCAGCATATATATCTATAGTTTTACTCAATTTTCATTAGTTGTCTTCTGCGATCTTTTGTTCTACTTGTCCACAGGTTGAGTGGAAGACCATCTTTGTGCACTCCAGATGCCCAAGATGAACTCCGCCTTTTCAGATTGCATAGGAAATGTAGAGTATTTGATAGATTTAATTTTTTTTTGTAATCCTATGTTCTACTGAATAAAGAATATTATTATTATCTTATCTACTAATTTTTTTATCCTTAGAAATAGCCAATTTCAAAAATACGTGCAAATGATTGAATTTCAATTTTTAAGTGAATATCGTAGGTGAAAAAAAAATTTATTTACCTCTCTAAAATGGTTCGGTTCGAATCCAGTGCGGACGGTACTGGCGGGAGTACGTTGAGAAAATTTGTTCATTGCATAATGGATGCATACTACGATTCACATAATTGTCTCTCTTTTTCAAAAGTCAAGACCGTAATGTTCTCATGAAGTTTTTTTTCAAAATGAGCCAAAGAATTTCCACGTTGAATATCAGCTTGTTATTGGAAAACAAAATTATAGAGCTATAACATATTTTGGACAAATAACAGAAAATGTGTCTTCATTTTTGAATAAACAAGATATAAAAGTTGTATTCAGAAAAGGTAATACGTTGGGAAAGGTATTTAAAAATATCAAAGACAAAACATACATATATGAGAAATCTGAAGTATACAAATTAAATTTTGAAGTTCGTCCTAAGGTATATATTGGTCAAGCAAGCGGAACATTTTGGATTCGCATCCAGGAACATCATATGAGTTATGTAAATAAGAAAACAAGTTCCAGACATTCAAATCATCTTTTAGAAGAAAATCATATCTTCAACATAGATTTCAAAATTTCACACATAAAAAATGAAGAGTTGAAGCTAAATGATTTGGAAGTGATGGCAATTAAAAAACTCAAAAATTCAAACATTCCACTGAATGAACAACTGAATTTAAATAGTTCACAATGGGAAATGGTCCTCCTGACGAAAATCAAGTAGTTTTCATAAAAGAGCTCTAAAACAATGCATTTTAAACTTATCATTTCAACCTTTCTCTTTAAAAAAATATTTGAATACTTAAAAAAGAGGTTATAAGGGACAATGAATCTGTTACCTGTATGATACAAACAAAGATGACATATTTCAGAGGCGAGACATTCTGTGACATATGACATTTTGTGCACCTAACCTATCTTCCTCTATATAAATGAATAACAAAACAACTGTTGTTTATGTGGCTTGTGGAGGTGGTATTGAACTATAATTTATATTTTGCCATAATTGTTGATTTATGAAGATAATTTTCCTTTTTTAAAGTAGAATATCTAGGTATATATAAATTATTTCAGCTTGATATAGGCGCTGTTGTCAATATGTGAATTAGAAACAAATCCCTTTGAAAATTAAAACCCAACATTTGAAACATCAATTTGAATACTTTTCGAAGTGAATTTGAAAAACCCATGAATTGAAGTCAACTTTATTTTGTTCAAACTTGCATTTGCTGTAATAACCCAAATTAAGGAACATTCCCCATTACTGAACTTGTTTTCTTAGAAACCAATGTAATCCTAGTCTTTCATAATATGCTTTAGGTAATCATGATTGAGGTATATAAAAGTTGAGTAAAGAATATTACTGGAGTTTTTTCCCATGAAGGTGGTTTTTAAAACAAGTCATACACTGCAGAGCCTTTTGGGAAGTCCAAAAGACAAAGTCAAGAATTCGGAAAAGTCTGGAATTTACGAAATTGAATGTAAGGACTGCGATACAAAATATTATGGACAGACAAAAAGATCTATCAAAGTGAGATATAAAGAACACATAGCACATTTAAAATATGGAAGACCTGAAAAATCAGCAGTCGCCCAGCATATTTTGCAACAAAACCATTCCATAGACTTTAGTTCTTTAAGATTAGTTAGACAAGTTAACAACAACAACCAACTAGATGCCTATGAGAGTGTAGAAATAAGTAAACATAATAATATTATGAATAACGATAACGGATCAATACCAAATAGCATACTATATAGCTTGTTAAAATAATATTGTTGGGTTTACTGATTACTACAAAAAGACACACTGTAAATATATTTAGATAGGCAAATTGTGAAACTAATTTTATATAGCTGAAAATTGTTCTATAAATAGCTGTAATATTTAAACATACATCAGGACATATTGTAAAATAATAGAAAGACCAATTGTAAAATTAATTTAGGGTGGTACACTTGTACGGGTGGTATTATTGATTACCTACCTGTATGATGTACCTGAATAGCATAAGTAGCTATAGTTTTGAGTAGTTTCTAGTTTTATCTTCCTCTTGAAGATGATCACTTGGTGATCGAAACACGTGTCGAGGTGTAAAAATAACGATTTGGTGTTGGGAAAAAACTCCAGTAATATTCATTACTACACCAAAGGTTCCAAACAGTACATCATAAGTAAAAAAGTTGAGTAGTTGCCCTAGGTAATTATGATTCAGTATGTACCTGAGTAGGTAGTTCTTACCTGTAATTATATGGAGTATATAAAAGTTACAGTGAAAAATTTGTTTTTAGTAGGTTCACTAGGAAAAAGTTACTATAATAGCGAAATATGTTGTGATATTGTTGAAAATAAAGTTTATGAAGATCAAATCGTTTTCAGTGTAATTTGTGAAATTATTATGGTTCTTCATCACTAAAGAGAAATTTAAATCCTAAATGAATAAAAAGATTTTTACTCATAGATTTCTTGACACCTTCTCCTTGCAATTTAAAGTTGAAGGTGTGAAATTTCTGACACTTGGATACTGAGATTCAACAACAGAATAAAAATAATAACTTTAGCTGAATTCTGAATATTTTTAGAATATCCTTCTTTCAGCTGAAGTTCTTCACAATCCCGCCTTCAGATGAGCAGGCATTTAGTTCATTTGTGTACATAACGGATTTCCGAACTTTCCTTCAATAACTACTTATTTGATGAGGATTTTTTGCATTTTATTATAACTTTCAGGAACTATCAAATTGTCTTATACGACCGATCTACTCCTGCACGGAAGAAGTATTCTGCATTATAACATATAGCTATAAACATTGAAAGCCCACCAGTAAACCCTGAACAAAATTTATTTCTCCTTATTAGAATATGATTTCATCTTGTCCTCTTTCTAAGTTAGATTTGAATATCGTTAAATGAGCCTTATCAAATATATACTGAAAATAGTCAGGCATTTCCTAGTGGCCATCGTCCCGTAATAATCCTCATAGTTATTCCTCATTCCAGCCCACCCCCTCACCCCGTCGGAATTTATAGTCGCGGTTTCAGAAGCATCGTGCCACCAGGCAAGTATGAACGGGATGGGTAGAACGGCGCTACTGGGTTCTGCTGACCGACGTCTGCGTTTGGCAGATTTATGGGCCACATCCGGCTGCGTCCATCTACAACTTAAAAATGGAGTTGTTCTTTGGAAGTTTCTGCATCTTTATGAAATATTCGTTTTGTCATATGTTCATATAATTTCGAGATTTGTTATTTTGTTCACGTCCCTGCTCTGAACTTGTTTAGATTCGTTTTGGATCGAAAGTCGAGCGTTCAGAACTAAATTCTTTTTAGTGTATGACAAAACAAGGGCGCTCTATGGAGTTGAACTGAGAGGTCTGCATCGTCTGTTATGTGATTGATAGTTCATAGGCTTGAATAACGTAAATTTTTAGGTTTTTTTTGCAATCCTTCCTAATCACAAAGATATGTTTATACAAAATAGGGAGAAGGGGTTCAATTTAACATTATAGCAGATAGTCGAATTTAACGCAAATGTACCATGCATTAAGGGACAGCCGCTTTCACAGAGCTTATTCGACTGTCGCGCGCTACACTTCAATTGACCAATGAGAAACGTTTACTCCATTTCTTGACTTCCCCATTTCTCTGTTTCCTGGATTTTTCGCTTTCTAATTAAATAATTTCAAATACAAAAAGACAAATAGGATGAGAATTAACCAATTTATTGATGCAATTGGTTCATTTATTGGCCCATTCAAATTTTGTTGTCGTTTCCAACAGTTGTTGTTGGAGCAATTCATCCAGAATCTGGGCGCTACTGGGTTCTGCTGACCGACGTCTGCGTTTGGCAGATTTATGGGCCACATCCGGCTGCATCCATCTACAACTTAAAAATGGAGTTGTTCTTTGGAAGTTTCTGCATCTTTATGAAATATTCGTTTTGTCATATGTTCATATAATTTCGAGATTTGTTATTTTGTTCACGTCCCTGCTCTGAACTTGTTTAGATTCGTTTTGGATCGAAAGTCGAGCGTTCAGAACTAAATTCTTTTTAGTGTATGACAAAACAAGGGCGCTCTATGGAGTTGAACTGAGAGGTCTGCATCGTCTGTTATGTGATTGATAGTTCATAGGCTTGAATAACGTAAATTTTTAGGTTTTTTTGCAATCCTTCCTAATCACAAAGATATGTTTATACAAAATAGGGAGAAGGGGTTCAATTTAACATTATAGCAGATAGTCGAATTTAACGCAAATGTACCATGCATTAAGGGACAGCCGCTTTCACAGAGCTTATTCGACTGTCGCGCGCTACACTTCAATTGACCAATGAGAAACGTTTACTCCATTTCTTGACTTCCCCATTTCTCTGTTTCCTGGATTTTTCGCTTTCTAATTAAATAATTTCAAATACAAAAAGACAAATAGGATGAGAATTAACCAATTTATTGATGCAATTGGTTCATTTATTGGCCCATTCAAATTTTGTTGTCGTTTCCAACAGTTGTTGTTGGAGCAATTCATCCAGAATCTGGGCGCTACTGGGTTCTGCTGACCGACGTCTGCGTTTGGCAGATTTATGGGCCACATCCGGCTGCATCCATCTACAACTTAAAAATGGAGTTGTTCTTTGGAAGTTTCTGCATCTTTATGAAATATTCGTTTTGTCATATGTTCATATAATTTCGAGATTTGTTATTTTGTTCACGTCCCTGCTCTGAACTTGTTTAGATTCGTTTTGGATCGAAAGTCGAGCGTTCAGAACTAAATTCTTTTTAGTGTATGACAAAACAAGGGCGCTCTATGGAGTTGAACTGAGAGATCTGCATCGTCTGTTATGTGATTGATAGTTCATAGGCTTGAATAACGTAAATTTTTAGGTTTTTTTGCAATCCTTCCTAATCACAAAGATATGTTTATACAAAATAGGGAGAAGGGGTTCAATTTAACATTATAGCAGATAGTTATGCACGTCATTTGAGACAGTTAGAGAGTGGTAAAACCAAAGTTCCATCCTTCTGCGTTTTTCTTCACCTTGAAAAACCATCAACGGCACTTTTTTCAATGTTTTGCTGTTAACTACCTACTATACGGTGCATCGTAGGCATATTCAGTCTAGTGGAGGTAAAAATGTTCTACAATTATGATTTCTCTTATTTTTTACGACCACTAGCCAAAGAGGTAACCAGAAGCACAGAGTAATTAATTTCACATTTCATCAAATCAGTCACTTTGTTGTCCTCGACTACTGATGTGATAAATATGTTGTCAATTGTTAATTCATTCCACTTTCCATCTATTTCCACGCTCATAAATTTTTGAATAAATTATATAATGAACATTTATATAGCCAAATTTGAGCAAATATTTCTTTTTCTAATGAACAATATCAATAATAATAATTCATTCGCGACGAAAAATATAAGATACTTTTATAATTTAAAGATTAATCAATGAGATACTTTAGTCATTTGGGTCCTGCCCACAAGCAGAAATATACTAGCGAATCAAATAAAATCGAAAAAAGATACAACAAAACAGGAGAATATAAATATAAGTGAACTTTAACCCCAAAAAAAGAAAAAATATAATATATTATAATATTCAGTGCAGAATGTGTGTTAATTATGTTATCTCACTATTCTTCTAGGAGGTATCAATTATTATCATAGAAAAAAAGGTTATATCTATATAATGAACCCACTTTTTGATGGTTTCTTTGAAAATATGTTCATCAATATCAACTCTTATATTTTCTGGAAATGCATTGTATATTCATGGTGTAAGATTGGAAAATATTCATTGCTCTACTTCTTTTTAAGCTCCGCAAACTATTGCCCTTGTTGAGTGAGTATGATATACATTTTGAAAACATATCGGGTTATTCAATGCGAAATTCAATATGTTCAACATATAAGTATCTAATTGCCGAATATATATGATTACCCCACATAGCAATAGATATTCCAGGTATATTTCATGAATATACATTTAAGGATATTGTATTATGCTATGAATATGCCATGGATATATAAATCTTCTGGAGAATATTCCCTGGAAGTGCTCCTAGCGAAACTTTGATATATTTTAAGAATATTCCTTGGGAATATTCTTGGAATATCTTATAATATTCTTAGAATATCTAAGGTATATTTTATTAAGAATATTCCAGGAATAGAACCCGAGGAATATTCATAAAATATTCAGGATATTCTTAGTTTATTGTAGGAATATACAATAGAGAAACACCATAGAATATTCTTTAAATATATTTTATGAATATTCTAGGAATATTTGGAATATTCCAAGAATGTGACGAGTAACCGCTATTAGGCATGTATATATTGCATTTTGATACAAGATTCACACAAGTAATAAAACACATAATATTTATAAACAAATATATTTTAAAAACAATATACACTGAAATATTTGACGTTTCAACCAATATTAAAAATAAAAAATCTAATTCAAAATATTTATTCACTAAATAAAATATTCCTGAATACTGTCATATTAAAAATATTACAAATGTATTCAAATTAGGATGTTCCTACTCTCAAACAAATGTATACTAAAAAATATACTAAAATAACAACTCTGTGAATTCATCAGCACTAATTAAAAAATAATAAATATATCATTTCATTGAAAAAGAAAAAGTGTATTACATCAAGAAATAGGTTAGGTTAGGTTTTTCACTTAGAAAAATAAACCCACAAATGAAGTATTTAAAATGAGTGGTATGATGGGTTCTTCAATGAATTTCACTTACTTAAAGTTATTCAAACTTTGCTCACCAGAATAGTTTTCCTTATATTTGTCCAACAATGCATCAGCCAGTGTTTCAATAGTAATACCTGGAACAAAATGTACATTAACGTTCATTATCACTATTTGAAAGTGGCACAATAAAACTTGAATAAAAATCAAATAGATATTTTTCGCATAGGTTACTCATGAACATTTACAACATTTTATGACTTGGAGAGCAACTTGCGTTGTCTTGTTGAAAAGTTATCATTACGTTTTCAGTTCCTTGGTGCCCCTGCCTGTACCAGGTACCACTCTGTTTCCTTTTGGGCAAATTGATACTATCTTGAAAACGAGTGTATAGTAGGTTAATCACCATGACTTTACTATGGATACTATTGCATTTTACTTACTTTTCTTGAAGACTGAATAGATGCAACTCTCCTGTTTGAAGATCCAAAATCAAACTATTCGCTGTACTGCAAATTGGACAACCCCAAATTATAAATGGTACACTGAACGTGACAGAATTATACTTTGATAATAACACCAACACACCATGCATTACACACGCGAACCTGCCACGTCAACCGCCATGTTGAATCAAATGTCGAATTTAACGCAAACGCAAATGTACCATGCATTAAGGGACAGCCGCTTTCTCAGAGCTTATTCGACTGTCGCGCGCTACACTTCAATTGATCAATGAGAAACGTTTACTCCAATTATTCACTTCCCCATTTCTCTGTTTCCAGGATTTTTCGATTTGTAATTAAATAATTTCAAATACAAAAAGACAAATAGGATGAGAATTAACCAATTTATTGATGCAATTGGTTCATTTATTGGTCCATTCAATTTTTTTTGTCGTTTCCAACAGTTGCTGTTGGAGCAATTCATCCAGAATCTTCGCGTTGAGTTCAAAAACTGGTTAACACTATCAGGGTTATATACATTAGGTTATGCATTCGATTAAGATCTTCAAATATTTTTCTTTTTTAATAATATTGAATTATTTGAATACGTTATTATAAGATAATTCAAAATTCCATTGTATAGAATATTCCAAAATATACCGTGGGGATATATTCTAAGAATATACCATATGGTATATTCGATCGACAATATTCTTAGAATATTCAAGGGAGAATAATCCATTTGTAGACATTCTATGCACATTCTATCGGGAATAATCCTGCCATATCCATTCAAGCATATTCTATGAATATTCTAAAGGCATGTATATATTCCAAGAATATTCTATGAATATTTGGAATATATATACGTTCGTTTTATAATATACAGGGAATATTCCATGAATATCTAGTGCTGTGTGGGTGATCACATTGTAAAACCATATAGATTCGTAGTAAAATAATAAATATACCTATAATATTAAAGCTCAGCTTTTTATTATGTTGCAAATAATTAAGTCTAATAGATATGGCTAATAAGGGGGTTCAATGTGGAAAATACCCCGGTTAAATGTGTACCTCTCGATATACACATTAAACCAAATTTAGTTTTCCATAAATTCTTTTTTCACGCTGAAACCAAATGGAATTTAAAAATTGATATTGGCACAATTGTTGTTAAATAAATTCACAAACTACACACAAAAAATTACCTAAAGGCATTAATTGAAAAACGAGCGCGCTATGAGACTTTGAAATTTACCTGGTTCAATGTGAGACAACCTACCCTATATAAAACTTTGAAATAATTGTTAGGTGATCAGCGAAACGGATGAGTGGCTGATGAGATTGAGAGTGTCTTGGGGAATTTGATGTTCCGTTTTTAGGACAGATAAGGTTTCGGATAGTGGTACATTCGTGATAAAGGATAGTACGTCAAAGCTAACAAGGATGTCTGTTTGTTGTATATTTGAAAATTTCAGGATTTCGATGAAGTAATAGGAATATTGGACAGATGATGAGGACTGTTAGGCTAGTAGGTTGGAGGGTATTAGCAATGTGTTTGGCAAGGGCGAGTGTAGGATATCCGAAGGCACTGACGATGGGACGAAGTGGAATGTTTGATTTGTGTATTTTTGTAATACCATATATACGAGAGTCAGTGGAAATGTTAGAATATTTGATTAGTGCTTTGGTCTTTTTTTAGAAGTATTGAAATGAAACACAATATTCAAGCTATAAGGTTTGATATTTGAAAAGATGCAATTGGAACAACACAATTGAACTCAGTAAAATAGATGTAACGACGATGCACTTCGCACTGAATCTGGGTACGCATTTGCATCAAAACTGTAAAGAGCATTTGTAACAATTTATGGTTGTTTGACCAATACCTTCGATGAGTTCACCAATCCACGAAGCGATTACGCGCTGATCATTTTTTATATGTGATGAATACCAGATTGAAATATATTCTGAGAAAAGATAAAAATCACTATGTGAACGCAAGTGAGACATAAGTGGAACCACCTATTAGGGTGACCCGTAAGTTAGCTTACCAAGTCTTTATGTCGACGTTTTATTGGTGGTTACCAATCTTCAAAACCGACAACGGCAAAAAAGCTATTAATTTATGAAGATGTGTAGCTTATGCAGGTTACTTTTAGATACAAATTAGAAGAAAACGCCTTCTCGAAACAACTACTTTCATATAAACAATGAATTACACGAAAAAAAGACGTACTTTCGAAATAACTCTTTTGAAATTGCGATAGCTCAATTTGGAAGTTTCCCACATTTTTTGTACTTTTTAGAACTAAGGATAACGTAAGAAAATTATAAAATATATCTCCCTTCTACCACTATGATATTAACATTTTCATTAAAAATGTCAGAGATGCGCGATAGATGATATGAGTTTGTTGCATTTGGTAGAACTTTCTGTTCAACATACTGAATGCCTCTAAAGCATGAAACAGAAACATTTATTTCGTTACACAAATTTTACAGACCATCATCATCGTCACCAAATTCAGTTGCTTCAGACTTGCGAATCACGGTATCACCAGTTAAATTCTTTTTGAATGGTCACTGAACAATCAACAGTCGAAACTCCTTGTGGAATGGTCCATGAAAGGATCCTCTCCATCTACTCATTGAATGCGAACTAGACATTTCGAATATATGATAATATCGTCTGATCCAGTTTGAATAAAACTGGATTCAGCTGACAACACTTTCGAAAAAGACAACGTTCGATTTCAAATAATATTCAGGCTCGACTTGAGATGATAATCTTTATTCGTATAGTTCTCCCGAAAAAGTCTAGAATTGAAATTAATTAACTTGAAAAACGTTCCCAAAGAAATGAGGTTCGTTTTAGAGTCCAAATGGAAAAGTATAACTTCTGGTCATATATCGCTGCTTCACTTGTCATACTTTGTTTTATTAATATACCGGGTTCAAGATTCATAATGGAGGAGATTTTCCTTCACCTATATGTGAAAGAAAATCTAGTTGAAACTTATGATTATTTAGTTCTTTTAAAACTGAAATAAGGGTATAATACAAACTGTTTTTAGAGTTATGATCACCCGCCCCATTACAGAATCCTCTAACCAGTTGACGTGAGATGTCTATTGGGTGACTTTGGAACGACATGAAAAGTATAAAATCATTACAAAGTTTCCCAATGACTAATTTGAATGAGATTTCATACTGTTATTCAGGATATAATGTTGAAAATTGATGAATCGAATTAATTATTCAGTGTTTCACCTTCACCAAAAGGTCCACTGATTGATATCCCTACGGATATCTCTTTCTCGGCAGAATGTTTCTGGTAGATGTTTTGTCGACGTCTATATCACAAAATAATATTGCAGGTATGTCGGTGGCAATTTTTTTAGGTGTGATATATTTCAGACTGAAAGTATTTTTTTTAACTAGCGACATGTAGACATATCAAAAGGAGTAAGATATATTACCACACTTCAATACGATGATAACAAAATTGTTTTATGAACTAAAACAAGACCACTATGATTCGAAGTGTAACTGCAACATATCCAGTCATTGGAGATATTTAATTGAAGAGCATTATATGCTATTTATGTGTGATGTGCTGTCAATAGTATCTCACGGCATAATATGTTAAAACGTGTGAGAGAATCCACGCGAAGAGGTTGTGATCTACAGACACTTCTTTCATGATGAACTACGAACTGTCGCGTATTCACGGAACAAAATGTCTGTGTTTACGGTACAAGGACTTAAATCGTATGTCATGTTCTAAATTGACATTTATTTCAAATTATTTTTTGACAATGATTGAATTTCGTTATTCTACCTACAGAGCTAGAACTGGTGATTATTAAATTGGAATTTTAAACCTGTTTTGGATTGTATCAGTCCTTAATATAATGATTTGAATAATTGAAAAGGTCAGTCAAAATTAAAATCATTTTCAATTCATGGTTATAGCAGTTATTGGTATTGAGGTATCAGATTGATATCTCCGCCAATAGCGAAACCAGATTGAATTCACTTTTCTGATATGAGAAGGTGACGTGATAAGGAATTCACTCCATTAGATAGAAATTCCTAAAAGTGAAATTACCAGGAAAAGTATTTAGATAGTGATAATGTCAGAAATACAGCTAAAACCTGTTAGTGAGGCAGACCTCAAGGAGCTTAAGAATCGGATGAAATTAATTGTAGATGCTGATCCCTCGCAATTTCATAATGAATTTTCTTTGAAACGATATCTGAGAGCTTTCAAAACGGTTGACGACGCATTCAAGGTTTGTTAATATTTGAAACTTAATGGACTTATGAGGTTAACATGACATATTTTCAGGCAGTGCTGAAAACTAATAAGTGGAGAAAAGAATATGGGGTTGACAACTTAACTGCTGACTCAACAGAGGTGAAGAAAAATTTGGAAGAGAACAAAGCTAGAGTTTTGAGGCATCGTGATATGTTTGGTCGGCCAGTGATATATATTCCTGCAAAGAATCACAATGCTTCCAACAGAGACATTGATGAACTGACGAAATTCATAGTCTACTGTTTGGTAAGATTTAGCCAGTATCTTGTATCATTTCATTTCAGTTGGTATTTGCTAGTAGGTCTCAATCAATTGTCCATCAAAAATAATTCGTTCAACAATAATTTGACTTTTTTTAGATTCTTTAACGTTTTTAAGTTCTGCATTTTCAAATTTAGTCAATTTCAAACAATAACAATAATAGTAATAATGAATGGCCTCCATTTTATTTGGTGGAGTTTAGCATATAGCTATTAAAAATTCACATTATTAGTTATTGCAGATGATACTCACCTCCAAATTTTAAAAATGAGTAATTTTTGTATAAGACATTCAGTTTAAAAATGAAACGGCTAAATGGTCACTTATCAAATCAGTAAATACAAAGCGAGGAGACTTTGCAGATCTACCTGTTCTGTTTGTACCAACAATGTAACACATCACAATGTATTAACGATAGTTATCAGAAGGAAATAGCCTGAAAGTTCTCTTATGTTTACCCACATTTCTTTTTGAAAATATTTAGAATATCATATCAGAATATCATATCAATATTCACTTGTCTTGCAAAAAAATTTGAGAAAACACTTAAAAACAGAACGAATATCAGCAAATGTTGCAATTGCCTACTTGACCAAAGAAGTATCTACGTCCTTAGATAAAAGTCAGCCTAATTTGTGTGTGTTCCTAGATTTGGCCAAGGCTTTTGACATGGTTAGCCATGAACAGTTGTTACACACTTTGGATGAAATAGGATTACAAGGAGAATCAAACAAGCTACTCACTAGTTTCCTTTCTGATAGGAGACAAGCAGTGAAAATTAACAATGTCCTAAAAGGGGTAATCAACTAAGGCGTATCCCAAGGTACAGTCTAAGGATCACTTCTCTTTTCAATTCATATAAATGACTATTCTCAAACATGTCAACAGAAAGTATTATCAGCTTCGCCAACGACACTGGTATCCTGTATACAGATCAAACATGGGAATGTTGAAAAACAAAGTAGAAACAGATCTGAAAATCATATTCAGTTATTAGTCAAAAAATATTGACTGTAAAATTTGAAAAAACATGTTTTTACTGGAGTTTTTCCCAACACCAAATCGTTATTTTTAACACCTCGACACGTGTTTCGATCACCAAGAGATCATCTTCAAGAGGAAGGTTAAACTGAAAAACTTGCGAAGCTAACCCTATTTATGCTTTACAGGTATACCACACATATAGGTATACCATACCTTTGCTGTCTTAAATTAATTTTACAATTTGCCTCATCTATTAATTTTGCAATATGTCCATATGTAATGTTTAAATGTTATAGCTATATATAAAAATTAATTTTACAATATTGCCTATCTAAATTTATTTTTACAATGTGTTCTTATGTAATAACTAGTACAAGCACGTAATACTATATTTCTGGTAGTTCACATCACTGTGGACAGCACAAACGTGCTGGGTTGAATTTTTTAATGCATCGTCTTTTGACTTTCCCTCTAACACATGAGAGGTTCACAAAAGAAAAATGTACAATACAGGAAATAGCAGCCACTAATGGTTTCTCGAGGGGTATTGTAGATGACATAATAAGGAAGAAGTTTAGGTTAAGAATGAACGAAATCTCGACTTTCAGAAAGGACAAAAACCAAGATAAATGCATCTCAACTTCGGAAAGATTTTCAAGGAACTAGGTATGAAGGTGGTTTTTAAAACAAGTCATACACTACAGGGCCTTTTGGGAAGTCCAAACAACAAAGTCGAAAATTCGGAAAAGTCTGGAATTTACAAAATCGAATGTAAGGACTGCGATGGAAAATATTATGGACAGACAAATAGATCCATTAAAGATATAAGGAACACCTAGCACACTTAGAATATGAAAGACTTGAAAAATCAGCAGTCGCTCATCATATTTTGCCACAAAACCATTCCATAGACTTCAGTTCATTAAGATTAGTTAGACAAGTTAACAACAACAGGCAAGTAGATGCCCATGAGAGTGTAGAAATAAGTAAACATGATAATATTTTGAATAATCATGACGAACCAATACCAAATAGCATACTATATAGCTTGTTAAATAATATTAGATTTACTGACTATCACATAAGGACACATTGTAAAAATAAATTTAGATAGGCAATATGGTGATATTAATTTTCATACAGCTTGAAAATTGTTTTATATATAGCTATAACATTTAAACATTACATAAGGACAGATTGTAAAATTAATAGATATGGCAAATTGTAAAATTAATTTAAGACACCAAAGGTATGGTATACCTGTATGTGTGGCATACCTGTATGGTATACCTGTATAGCATAAATAGGGTTATCTTCGCAAGTTTGTCAGTTTAATCTTCCTTTTGAAGATGATCATTTGGTGATCGAAACACATGTCGAGTTGTTAAAAATAACGATTTGGTGTTGGGAAAACTCCAGTTATATTCATTACTACACCAAAGGTTCCAAACAGTGCATCATAAAAACATGTTTTATTTCATTTGCCAATAATAAGAGCACACACACTACCTGTTTTTGATACTTTGAACGTAGAACATAATGGAAATATGGAGGTAATACATTTGCAAAATGATATAAAATATGTAAGAAGTGGCAGTAGATAAACACCTATGCTGAGATTTTACATAACTAATATCACAAAAACATTAAGATGCTCATTATTTAGATTCACCTAAAAATTATACACTATGCTCTCATTCAGTCAAGGCTTCAATACGCTTGGGGTGATTCAGTTGAAACCCTTTAAATCAGTTGGATGTCCTCCAAAAATGGATTTTCAAAACAATCTGTGACAAAAAACACAACTACTCCTCCAATAGATTATTCCAATTTGACCTTAGACACCTGTAAACTTAATTTAAGACAATTAAGACGCAGGTACCTAGCAGAGATACCTGGCATAAATAAGAACAACATTGTATAAATATTCAGTTAATTCTTCCACTAGAAGATGATCACTTCGCGATTGAAACACGTGTCGAGGTGTTAAAAATAATGGTTTGGTGTTGGGATAAAACTCCAGTAATATTCATTATCACACCAAAGATTCCAAACAGTGCATCACAAGTAAATAAGAATGATACTGAAAATATAATTATGTTACAAAAACTTTGCATATACAATATGTACATATTAACAATTGAAAATTGGAGTTCACTATTCGTGAGCAAACTTTTTTGAATTTACTGAATATACTACTTGGTTTTATTCTGTCAGATAGTTTGTTGAAAAGTGATATGCTATGTAAAAATTCATTATGTGAATTTGGTAATCGATATTTCAATTTCTACTATATTTATGTGGATTTTTTTTATTTGCAAATGAAGCTTTTAAACTTATGGTTATTAGTGGCTGAAAAGATTTTTATAATTACAGTATCATATTTCGTTAAACAAGTTCAGAGTACTTGGGTAATTCGTAATCTTGCTAGTACTGAAGTAATTTTAGGTTTCTTGCATTTCCTTGGTTATATGAATTGAATATCAAATTTCAATTAACCAGTTTCTTCACATCAAACAAATTATTATCATCCTCGCAACACGGTTTTACAGTTAAAAAAAGTACCGAGATAGCCTTATGTGAGTTCCAAAACAAGGTATGGACTGAGGGGAACGCCGTATAGCTTGCTAGAATCCTATGTATCTGACAGACAGCAAATTGTTAAAATAAACAACAATAACAGTAATCCCTTCGGCATTACGCAAGGTGTCCCTCAAGGATCAATATCAGGCCCCCTTCTATTCATAGTATTTGCCAATGACCTCATATCATACTTGAATGAACACAATAAAATTATTACATGTTATGCAGACGACACAAACATTTTGATCATAGAAGAAGATTTAGTATCATTAAAATTATTGGCTGAGACTACCTATGCTAAGGTGATAACATGGTCAGACAAAAACCATTTAATAATTAATAAATCAAAGACTAATGCCCTGATGTTTTGTTCAAATAGTCGGGAACACAACCAGCTTTTGTTGTTTGAAAATACCAATAACGTTGTGTCTTCTTCTGAATCTATCAAAATGCTAGGCATTACCTTTGATTCAAAGCTCTCATGGATTTCTCATATTGATATTGTCTGCGGCAAACTTAGAAAAGGATGTTATGCACTCAAGTTCATGTCGAGTCATTGCAGTGAAAATATCCTTCTGTCTTTATACTTTGCCCACTTCCGTTCTCATATGAGATACGTAATTTTAAACTGGGGAGCAAGTTCCTCTGTACAAAGGGTGTTCTTATTACAAAAATATGGAATCAGAGTAATTTCAAAAGTGAGTAGAAGAGAGTCATGCAGAGAGATTTTCAAAAAATTTAATATTTTGACTGTTATGAGCACATACATCCTCGAAGCGTGTTGTTGTTTTAAAAAATAAGGCAACTTATAATGCCATCAGAAAACACCATGAACATGATACCTTATTTTATGTACCCCACCGGCATATCACCGTCTGGTATCAAAAAAACTTTCAATATATTGGATGCAAATGCTATAATTCTCTGGCAGATCACATAAAGAATGCAGCTTCTTTAACAATTTTCAAAAATCTCCTGAAAAAACACTTACTCCACAAAAACTGCTACACCATAGAAGAATTTTTTAATTAGGAAACTTTAATTTTAAATGGAATATGTAGGCAATATGCTTTTCATGTATATGCGAACTAATGTGCATTTATGTATGTAAACATGTATATGTATTTATATTTAGGTATGTGAATATCTATAACAATTTTTTCAAATCTGTAAGTATTTATGTTGTTATACTACTTTTTGACATTTTTCACAATTTTCCTGTATTTTTTCACAAGTTAATTGCTGGAAAGAAAATAAATAAATAAATAATTTAAATAAATAAAAGTCTGCAATTTCTCTTTCCAATTGAAACAATGGACGGTGCACTATAATATGTTGTACTGTCAGTGCAACTTCACAAATGTGGCACTGTGGTTGATCTGATTCTCTCAGTTTGGATGGAGTACTCTGCCATTCAATGTTCCACTTAGTCAACAATATGTTCTCAAAGTATTGTTTCAAGTCTGCGTGAGGACTTAACATTGTTGTTGCCTGGTTTGGGTTGTTGATCGCTTTTCAGGCATCAAAGTCAGCGCTCTCGTTTCCCGCAATTCCCACATGCGAAGGGAGTTGAAAGGCACTAAAGGAGTCTGAAATTATCAACACTATGTCCGAGGAACTTGATTTAGCTTAGCTTGAAGGATAACAAATCTCCAGTTAGTTTTCTTGCTGTTTCAGAAAATTTAAAGGTGTGTGTATATTTCTTCGGGGTGATCGTATTGGTCCAGAGTTCATCGGAAATTTTGTTTGATGATGTTCTTATTCTTATCGTGTTTGGAAAACTGCGATAGGAGAGTGTTTATGATAGTGTCTGTATGAGCCATGGTGGTGCAGATTTAATGCTTATAGGGTATGGGATTGGAAGTTACTCCATTTGTAAAGAACTAATGTGTCATCGGAGCCTTTGTAAAACGGAAGATTAGTTTTTGGCTGATAGTAAATTGTTGGAAATCGATTCTTTGTTTCTGTAAGTGGGAATGTTTTTCATAGATGCTACTGCAGCAGCATAAAACAAGCTCAACTGAGTTCTGCAAAAACTAAGGGGAAGGTCTCCTAATTCCATTGGCGTATTTCTACAAGCTCCTGCGATTATGTGCAAAGCAGAATGGTGTATTGAATCCAGATGAAACAATGTTCTTCATCCAGCAGAAGCATATGCAATGCAACTATAATCTAATTTAGAGCATAATAAAGATCTGTACAGTAGCAGCAGTGTTGAACCCCATTGTCTATGAGCTAGGTGTCTGAGTAAGTTTATTCCTTTTTGATGAAAATAATAATAATGATGTTAATAATAATAATTTATTCATCAGATAGTAGTTGTTGGTTGAACATCACCCCTAAGAATTTGATGTGGGTTACAGGTGTAACTTTTTTTGTTGTTCATTTTCATTGTTGGTGCGCATTCGTTTTTTTTTTCTTCGCTTCTCTTTTCTGTAGAAAAATTGTAGCCTGTGGTTTTGGATCATTTACCTAGAGAACTTATGTGGTTCTGTAGTAGTTTAGCTAGGTTATGGATATTCTTTCCTTTGGCAAATAGTACTGCCTGAACGGTTTTTTAAATTAATGTAAGTGAGTGCCACTAAAAATAGCACTAATTATCGCGCCTTGAGGAGTTTCATTTTTTTCAATTCTGTTAATGATAAAACTTTTCCAAATCTTGCTTTAAAAAAAAATCTGTTCAAAATCTGTTTTTCCGTTAATTAGCTGTCGCCCCCATACGAACAACAACTCTCAGAAGTTGAGAAACTTGTGCGAGCTGAGGACTAACGAGGTCTTACCTTTTAACGTGTTATTCCTAACACGGTTGCAGAATCATTTCAGCTTCAAACAGATAAATTCTCTCGAGAAAAATATCTGGTCGAGGCGGGAATCGAACCCACGGTCTTCCGATCGTAAGTCGGGCGCACTACCACTGCGTCCAATTCCACCAGAAAGTTATTTATGGCGAAACACGTGTTGCTATTTTGTAAACCTTCCATAGTGAGAATACGATACGGATTTTCATCAAGTACAGTCAAAAAAATTTGGTATGTTTTATGCCTAACGAATTTGAAGTATGTAGTGTATCAGTGATCTGCCCTGAACTTGAAGCATTCACACTAGGAGATGAATTTTCAATTTGTAAATCTGCTTCATGTTCATTTCTACAAAAAATATAAGGTCATTTCGAAAGATTTTTTTTTACAATTTCTGTTGAATTGTCAGTTAATGTCAAAAGTTTCGATATAAGATTATTATTTATAAAATTTCATAGTATATAAATACGGTAATAATCAAACTTCTGAATAAACAAATAAAAACGTTGAAGAGTAAAAATTGTGCCAAGGCAAATCATGAAAACAGATACACATAACATAAAGTATTTCATATGGGCAAACCCAAAAATAAATATCAATAGTTGACAAATGAATCCAGAAATTAATTTTTTTTAAACATCAATTTATGTAGTGATAATTGTATGAAAAATATCATAGTTTATTCAAATTCATTATTAAAAATAGAACTGGAACCTTAAATCCAAAGCAAGCATTTTTCCCAAACAGCAGAACTGCAACACTCTTCTCGAGGCGTGTTTCACCAATCAAGTTTTCAGGAGATGAAGTAAACTTGTATAAGACTAGTCGCTGGACTGTTAGGTTCATATCGTGTTAAAATTAGTGCTGCAATCCAAGTTCTCATTCCAATGGAAATCAAAACAAAAATATAATTATTGTGACAAAAGTGAGTGTACAGTTTCTTCACGGACACATCCAAGTGTTATCCTGCATCATAATACCAGATTAAACAAAATTACCATGTGTATACATAGGAAAATTCCATTGTAAGTGAATATCTCGGCTAGAAAAACGCATTGGATGAAGGATAGAGCACTATTCATATCACATATAATAAAAAAGTCGATATTTAAGAACGTCCACAAACTAAAGGGATGTTCCATTACAATTCTACATGATATGAGTTGTGAGGATCGACTGAATAATAAAATACTTGTCAAGCATTTGAAGGAAGCCAAATCAAAGAATAGGTCAGCACAAATCAAAAATCATAAACTCGTGCTTAACTGTGAAATTTATACAGCTGAACAATTGGAAAGAATTGGTGAAACAGAGGAAGGAATTCTGGAAAATCCCATATGCGAGCAATCGAAAAAAAGAGATTGGAATCCAGACAGTGCTCCTACATTGCCTGGACTATCTGATGATATTCTCAAATTTCAGGAGAAATATGTGGAAGGAACGAAGAGTATTGAACCCCAATTGAAGAAAATCAAAAAACAGATATTGAAAACAACAGAGATCACTGAAAGGAGAACTCGTCAAGGTAGTGGTTCCTCAAAAAAATAATCCTAAGTATTCGATTGTAATTTTTCTATTATTTTATATTTACGTATTATTCTCATTGTAGAACAATATATTAGCATTATAATGGATGGTTTCATAAGAGATTATGAGGCTCCAACCATAGGGACACGAAATCCAATTCCCATCTTTATAACTGCTACAACATAGTCAATATTGCGAGAGTAACCTCTCTAGGAGTTATAGCCAGAACTATAGCCATGCGCGGATATATTTCCTTATGGCTGTTCTTGTGTTTATTCCTTCACATATGATTTCTTTTATAAACTGTACAAACTCAATGTTGTTGATGAATAAACATATTATTATTATTATTATATTAAATTTATTATATCATGAACTTTTTTTGTGAATACCCTATCATCCATTCTATAGTTTTATTCTTATAGGATAAAAAAGAGTTGTAAGTATTTATGTAATCGGGCAGATTATCTACTATATAAGGAATTATATAGCTATATGAAATCTTTTAATGTGTTTAAGACTATGCGTTAATTTATTTCTTGTATTATACTCATGTTTATTATTTTGAATGTTTGATTCATTTTTATACCTACAGATTAGAAAAAATAAAAAGTAAAATCGACCTCCAGTTTTTTACAAAATGTGAAAAGTTCAGTAGAATAATCATATTTATTACTATAGATCATCTTCAGGAATTATTTTTTATTAACTTCAAGTTTAGGCAAGTAAGTTTCACTCATTACCCTCCAACCGAATTTTCCGTATGCTAGTTGTGATCAAACCAGAGCAAAATATTTAAGTAATATAATCAGAGTCTTTGGGTCGCGAAAATTCTGGTCTCTAAAAATATATATTTGTATAGGTACATGAAAATTTGTGATGGTAATCAGTTTGTTTTTCTTTTAGGAGGATGCCTGTAAAAAGTGTTTTGAAGAAGTCGTGGACAACTTATGCATAGTTTTTGATCTAAAGGACTTTGGTGTGAGTTGTATGGACTACCAATTGATTAAAAACCTCATTTGGTTACTAAGCCGCCACTATCCTGAAAGACTAGGTGTTTGTTTGATTATCAATTCATCATCCCTTTTTTCGAGTTGTTGGTCAGTAATTAAAGGATGGTAAGTGTAGTGCCCTTGCACTTTGTACTTTATGTAAAGCCACTGTTACTGTCATACATACAGAACTAAAACACTCTGATTCAGTTGTTTACACCTCGTTTAATAAATCCAGCATGTACTGTCAATCTCCTTCGTCACCGTGGTTCAAAGGAATCAATATGTGATATAATACCTAGGGTGATTCATTAATGTCTTCTTATACACTACATCTCTTCCCTATTCCAATGAGATTTATAATAACAATATTGACAATAAATGGAACTTATTCATTACAAGCCTTCAATATATTCGAGCATTAGAAAGGGAAAAATACTAGTTCACTTCTTGAGTTCCTTGATTCTGATTCTGACAACTTTCTAAAATGCTTAGAATCTGAATATTTTTTGTTGGTGGCTGAATGTTGTTTTCAACTGTGTCACTCTGTTCATGAATGATGGATGTATCATTACACCCCATATTTGAAGTTGTTTATTATGCAACGTCAGACATAACTGCAACATGCATTTCGCTATACAGTACTCATGAAAACGCTTCAGGAAGCTATTGCCATTTTGTAAACTGTCCAATGAAAATTTCACAATACATTACTTTCTTGAATAAGCTAGTAAAAGTATATCGATCTTGAAGGTAAATATTTTCAAGAACTTTTTAATTTGTTGAAAAAGTTTACCTACTCTTTGTATGAGCTTGAAAGGTAGCTATTGTATTCTTGAAATAGCCAGATTAATTTTTACACATTCAATTACCTTAACAATGAGGGTTTATCAAAGAACAGAACAAAGTCTATCTGTATTCAAGAAAAACAATACAGGAAAATAATTCAAATGTTGAGATTGCACTAATGCACTTTTCAAATTTTGCTTTATTTACTTTGGATTGAATTTATTGTTGAACAGGATCTACTACATCAAATACATCAAAATACTTTATGTTCTGGAAATAGTGGGAGTTTAACATTTCAGTAGATTTTGCTACGGCTTTAAAGTTCGATTATACTTTTAGTTGGCTATGAAAAACTATCAAATGCTAAAAGGAATGTATGAAGTTTTCACTATTTGAAAATTATCAAGTATCATCCCGGTGCACTTCAACTATATGTATGATACAAGTTATTGTTCATGGGAATGTGATAAAATCATATCAAGAACATATGAACCAGAAAGTTAGTCACCTGGACTAAAATTTGTCAAGTAATACAAATTTAAGCCCCAGCAGAACGTCAAGAATAGTATTTCGACCACGCGATGTTTGGAGAATGTAATTAAAGAAAACCACGGCAAAACCGGGAAAACAACCAAAAAATTGACGCCATCCGTGAAAGTCTACATTCCAATATAGAGACTGTTTGATATTTAGTTTGGAATCACTTTTCACAAAACTGATTTTATCGTATGTGTTGAGTAGTCAAGATTTGACTTCCTAAAATGTTTAACTTTTGTTAACCAATAGTTCTCGGTTAAATTAGAAAGATATTCTCCTTCACCTGTTATAAAAATCAGAGTTGAAAAAAGTATTTCAAAAATTTTGGCCTGTTTTATCAACATGTTTCAAAAATGACACTCGTTTCCTTTCTTAAAATAGTTATTTTCCTAGTTTTTTCCTTGCAAAGTCACCTTACAACGAGTATCCAACTTCACTTCGATTTTTTCAAAATTAGTATTATGCACGTGGGAGTCGGTGAGCTTAGAGACACATCTGTAAACACCGTTTCACACAATTATAAAATACTACTACTTTTCCATCAAAGAGAGAAATACTTTTCATTAAATTGTTTCTTATAGCCTTGAGAAGATGAGAAGATGAAAAACAAATATAAAATTGTTTTATTTCCAACGGCAAAACGAAAATTATAGATGGTCACACCAAGAGAAGTAGATAACTAATAAAAGTTGGAAACCATATCACTAATTAAAGTATCCAAGCCACATTTGTTAATTTCCTAATACAAAGCTGGTTCATAGGTTTGTTTCATAAGTACTATGGAAAAATAAATGCTTGTTTTGGAAATTTATTGTGAGAAACATTTTTAGAAACAGGCTTTCATAAACAAGCTCTAAAAAGAAATAAATTAGTTTTTAAATCAACTCATCCATCAATTAATTACATTACATAAATTATATGATATAAAACGTTGTCCACACATTTGTCTTATTTATCTGCACAGGTAAATCTCAGGACAAGCAATTTCTATACATGTGTTTTTCGTCATATGGTTGACGTAACGGAAAATAATCATATTCCTTTTTCAAAACCTAAAAAAAATCACCTATGTATATCGCCACAATTACAACAATTTCCGGTTCATATTTCCGTTTTCAACCTCCGTCTTAGCAATTTCAACAAGCGTAAAACTCACCGAACTACAAAAATCGGACCGAACAGAAATTTTGGAACATGTGGAGGACCACATATTGAATATGTGCACGGACCACATGACACCGAAGTACACTTTTAACACAAACTTCACGGCCAAAATCATAAGCCGTGAAGAGTGGAAGACCATTAGTCATCCCGAAAACATGTTTGGAAAAAACACCTGGTATACAGATAGTTCGAAGACCAAACATAGAAGGGGAACTGGAATATACCGAGTGGATAGAAATTAAACTACAATTATCCACTAGAACTATACACAACCGTCTTTCAGGCGGAAGTGTATGCTATCTTGCAGTGTGCAAGGCTTATTAAATTGAGACCTCAAAGAAATGAGCGGATCAATATTTTAACAGACAGCAAGAGCACTAGGGGCTCTGACAAACCCGAAGGTGACATCATAACTGGTCTGGAAATGTCATGAAGAATTGAATGAACTTGCAAACAGGAACAAATTAACTTTATACTGGGTGCCAGGGCACTCAGGAATCATAGGTAATGATAAAGCTGATGAATGCGCTAGACACGGATCATCAACTTCATATGTAGGTCCTGAACCAGCTCTGAGGGTACCAAAATTATTGGTACGAAACCAGATTAGGACATGGACCAATGAGAAGCACACAGAATACTGGACAAAAGTACCTGGCAACAAACACAGTAGAACCTTCATTAGGGAACCGTCCGAGAAAAGAACCGAAGAACTACTTCAATATAGTAGGGATCGGCTCAGAATAATTACAGGGTTACTAACCGGTCATTGTCCTCTTAGAGGACTCCTGAATAAAATGGGGCTGTACAACGGAGACCTCAGCTGCAGATTATGCAACGAAGGGATAGAAACAGTCGTACACATCTTATGCGAATGTGAGGCACTGAATCACAGGAGGCAGGCAATGAGAAGATGGGAGAATAAACGCAATAAGCCCAAGAGGCTGCAGTGTTTTCTGGAGACTTGGACTAAATGGACAAGTCAGACAGCTCCCAAGGGACCAAAAAAAAATTGCAACAAGCTACGAGTTTAGTTTGTGTCAAAAGAGATCTCAATGTGTTGGTAGTTCCAAAAGTTGTTTTATATCATATCTGTAACCGATTCGTCTCAATTTTTCAGAAAAGCTGAAAACATAAAGTATGATGTTACATGTGAGGTACACATCCTGTTGAGTTCATAATTGTGGAATATATATGTTGGTTACTGTTTTATCCAACTACATTGGGAAGACCGTTTCAATAATAGTTATTTCTTCATCCAGATTATGTACTGAATTGCAAACTATCTTAGCCCAAACATATATCATGCTCATATTTCGATAAGGTTGATGAAGTTAGGGCAGCATTTTTTGGGTTAAGTGGAAGAATATTTCAGTGGAGGTCTTATCTCCAAATGAAATGAACACCATCAGCCCTTTTTTCCTGTTCATTATCTTATGGTCACAAATATGAAATGTACAGTTTATGTGAGAAATAAAGGCGATTATTATTAATATTATTATCATTAAGTATCAGTTTTCTTTCGATAAAAACTTTTATATAACTCATGAATATCATGATTTGACTAAAAAGTTTTTGAGAACCAGTGACTTTTTTGTAGATAATTTCTTAATGAATCAATACATTTTACACATACCTACATAATACATTTTATCATACTATAGATATACCTGGAGGTATTTTTGTCAACTTTGACAATTCAAGTTGTATCCACTTGGATTTGCTTGAACTTTTTGGGACTTAACCTCCAAGATAATATAAAGGTCTATTAAAAAGTTCAGCTGGCTTCAATATCATTGGCATAACATTTAGATTCAGTTGAAAATAATTTCACTTCATCAAAACTGTTATATTTTTGATTTTCTTTATTGAAAGTATAACATATAAAGGAAATATTCATTTCAAGAGCTAATGATTCAACAACGTACTTTCGTAACTAACAACAAACATGACAGTTCCTATTCCTAATACTTATATCTAGTTGTCATCAAAAGTATGGTAATATAATATATAACATCTCTCCGTTCAAGTTCAATTACTTATATTATTCGAAGTCTTTGAATTTTGATGGTACTCTAATAATTCTGTTAGATTTTCTAGGGATTGGTGAAATAGAAGATGAGGGCGAATGTGTTTCCAACTCTATTTTATTTTCATCAAGTGTGTTTTTAATCGATGGCTGATTATCTGGACTGTTATTAATAGTTGGTTCTGACCTAAAGAATTTTCTGTTTCTCAAAAGTTGACCGTCATCTGTATCTACCACATAGGCCCTAAGAGATGAATGAATTCCCTTTATTTTACCACTCTCCCAAACTTTTCCCTTTCAACAATACACATTATCCCCTTCATTTAAAGGCCACAGATCTTTTGCTCCTCTATTGTATTGTTTTTCATATGGTAATATTCTCTTTTCTTGAATCCCTTCAGTGATATTTAGCATCAGCTCACTTTCTAAAATGGGCAGTTTTGTTCTTAGTATTTTATTGAGCATAATTTGTGCTGGAGATTTTTGTAATTGTTTGAGGGGTGTATTTCGGTATTCCATTAGCATTACATAAATATCCTTACGCTGTTCGTTAGCCTTCCTCAACATGTTTTTCGCAATCTGGACGACTCGTTTCGCTAACCCATTTGATTGTGGTTATGTTGGGGAATTCGATGTTAATTTTATATCCCATTCTTTGGCAAATAAATGAAACTGATAACTATTGAAAGGCATATTATCTGATACCAGCTCTTCTGGTATACCGTTTCTCGCAAATATTTCTTTCAGTTGGAATATTACACACAACGCAGTTTTACCTTTTAATTCCTTGATTTCCAACCAGTTGGAGAAGTAATCTATTACTACTAAATAATTCACACCTCTAAATTCCAATATGTCAGTTGCAACTTTCTTCCAAGCTCTATTAGGAACTTCGTGTGAAATGAGTGTTTCTTTGCTATTGTTATTTCGAAATTTGTTACAAATTTTACAATTCACTACTTCGTTTTCTATGCTCTTCGTTATTCCTGGCCAAAACATGCATTGCCTTGCTCTCATTTTAATTTTTTCCTTCCCCACATGTCCTTCATGTAAATCCTTCTACATTTTAGTTCTCAGATTCAAAGGTACTACTAATTTGTGATCAACAAACAAAAGATTGTCCGCCACTTATATTGATTGCTTCATGCTCCAATACGAACTAACAGGTCCCTTGACATCATGTCTATAATGTGGCCATCCATTTTGGTGATAAGATATTACCTGTTGCAGAACATGATCTTCATTGGTCTGTTTTTGAAAATCCAGTTTTCTCTCTTCTGTAATTGCAAAATTTTTGGCAATAGAATGTACAACATTTTGAAGTTCAGAATCATCCCTCACTGGATCCTTCAAATAAGCCCTTGACAACGTAACAGCAATATACATGCATTTCCCAGGAATGTATTTTTTTTTCAAATCATATTTTGATAACTTCTACGTCATTCTTTGTAATCTACTTGTGACACTACCAATTTATTTTTTAAGAATAGTTCCAAGAGGTTTGTGGTCTGTTTCAATTGTTATTTCTTTTCCATACACATATTGATGAAATTTTTCTACTCCAAATACAATACTCAATAACTCTTTTTCAATTTGTGCAAAATTTTGTTCAAAAGGTGTTAACGATCTGGAGCAATAAGATATTGGATGAGAATTTTGTAATATATCATAATATCTCAATACTGGGGCATTACAGAGTATATTTTTAAGATTCTCAAATGTATTACTGTGTATAGGTAACCAACACCATTCAACATCACATTTCAGTAAATTTCGTAAGGGTGCATTGATTTCGGAATAATGTGGAATGAATTTTGATAGGTAATTTACAGTTCCTAAAAACCTTCTCAAATCTTCTTTATTTTTAGGTGATTCCATTTCATTTATGGCTCTCACTTTATCTCACTTTATCTGGATCTACTTTAAAACCGTTTTCGCTAATAATTTCCCTATGAATTTTACGGACTTAACACAATATTGAAACTTTTCTTTATTGAAAGTAATATTGTGACGACTGGCCGTTTCAAAAACCTCATGAAGAATTCGATCATGTTCATCTTTTGTTTCCCCAGATATTATTAAGTCATCAAAAATGTTCATTACTCCCTGAAATCCCCCAAATATTTGTCTAATCTTTTTTTGAAATACATTTGGAGCAGATTTGATACCAAAAGGCATTCTCAAAAATTTGTACCTCCCGAATGGAGTATTGAACACACATAAATCAGAGCTACGTTTGTCTAATGCTATTTGCCAAAATCCTGAACTCATATCAATAACAGAAAAATATTTTTTACCATTCATAGTTGCAATTATATCTTCCTGAGTAGGTATTATACAGGCTGATTCACGGTGGATGGCACATTAGACGTTTCTGGTGAACCAGACAACGGATCACTTTGAAAATTTAATGGAGGGCATATTCGGACATTCTCTAGCCAACTAAAATATTTTCGACAATGCGGTGTTGCCGCTTCTATTAGAAAGCAGTAGCAACTTTGATTTTTCAAATGGAACACTCTGTATATAATATTATTTTTGGAATCTCCAACAATTGCCCGACAACTTTTCTTGATATTTCCCTATACCTATCTGTTACCGTTTTCGAAATAAAAATTAATTTCAATTTTTTTCTTCGAAAATCATGACTTCTAAAAATGCCGAAATCTTTTAGTTAAGAAGTACTATGATATCGAAATTTGGTTTGGAGTTAGGTGATACTTGGACACTTCCCAAACGTCAGCCTAATCTCCGTTACTTCAATACAGGGTGGTAAAAAAATACAGTTTTTTCGTTTGCTTGAAAAAGTTGCTGAAATTTGATTATTTTAAATGGAACACCCTGTATATTATTGGAAATTCGGAAAGCTGCTGAAATTTGCTTTCTTTCTATGTATATCATACCTATACCTAACTAGTCTCGGACTTATGAACATTTATTTGTGAAAATGTCCCTTCACAAAGGTATTTCCATTCGGTATTTGGTAAGCAGGCCATGATTACTATTTGACAGTAGCGTTGTGACATTCTCCTAGTAATATCGACATTTTCGTCACTTCAGAAGTTGCAAATACCTTCAAAACGATGGAACAAAACTATTCAAACGAAGTTCTTATGAATTTGTTTATTATTTTTGGACAGTGTGACAAAATTATCAGCAGAACATGTAGAAAGTTCAATGAAATGTATCCGAATTTACCGCCAGTGAACCTCAAGAAATTTATACGAATTCAGAACAATTTCAATATGTTTGGATAAACTTTAAAAAAGCACCAAGAAACTTGAAATTGGAAATATTGATATGAATAATTATAAAAAAAGTAAAACAATCATGTGGAATATTTCAAAATATATTCGAATCGCTGGCCGTTCACTTCCAAGCACTTTAAAATGCGGGTGTTGACTGCTTTCGTGGTGGCAGATCTGATTTCATTGGGATCCAAATCTTCAAATGTTTGGGCAATCCTTTCTAAGAATTCATCTCTCGAACGCACGGGTATTTTGTAAACTTTTTCTTTAAACATTCCCCACAAATAAAAATCTTATGGATTAAGATCGGGTAATCTCGCTGGCCAATTCCATGGTCCCAAGCGCCTCATCCACCGATCGTCAAATAGTCTATCCAGTTCTGCGCTCACTTCTCTTGTGCAATGTGCAGGAGCTCCGTCTAGTTGGTACCAACAGTTTCGATAATCTTCGAGTGGCAGATTATCCACGAAACTGTCTACAGTATTCTCCAAAATATTCAGGTAGCTTCTGGATGTTAATGACTCCTCGTATATCACGTACCTCAATTTGTTGTCCATCAACATGCAGAAGACATTAAAACTAAATTTTTCTTGAAATCCGGCTTCTTTTGTGACGTGAGGATTTTCACTGGACCAATAATGACGATTTTTTCTATTGAAAATCCCTTCTCGAAAATTTCGATTCATCAGTCCAAATAATTTTATTTAAAAAAAGTGGATCTTCTTGAATGCGTGTCAACAACATTTCACAAAATTCTACTCTCTGTTGAGGATCTTGAGGCTTCATTGCTTGAATTTTGGTGAATTTATAATCATGCATTTCATGTCTTCGCAAGATTCTTTGAACCGATGAATATTTTATACCCAAATCTTCTTCAGCACTTCTTATCGATGACTCGGGAAATGCGTGAAAATATGCTAAGACATTAATCTGGTTGTCTTCGAAAGTTACGGGTCGAGGCAAGTTTCTTGGTGCTTTTAAAGTTGATCCAAATGCATTGAAATTGTTCTGAATTCGTATAAATTTCTTGAGGTTCATTGGCGGTAGATTCGGATACATTTCATTGAACTTTCTACATGTTCTGCTGATAATTTTGTCACACTGTCCAAAAATAATAAACAAATTCATAAGAACTTCGTTTGAATAGTTTTGTTCCATCGTTTTGAAGGTATTTGCAACTTCTGAAGTGACAAAAATGTCGATATTATTAGGAGAATGTCACAACGCTACTGTCAAATAGTAATCATGGCCTGCTTACCAAATACCGAATGGAAATACCATTCTGAAGGAACATTTTCACAAATAAATGTTCATAAGTCCGAAACTTGACTAGTTAGGTATAGGTATGATATACATAGAAAGAAAGCAAATTTCAGCAGCTTTCCGAATTTTCAATAATATACAGGGTGTTCCATTTAAAATAATCAAGTTTCAGCAACTTTTTCAAGCAAACGAAAAAACTGTATTTTTTTTTACCACCCTGTATTGAAGTAACGGAAATTAGGCTGACGTGTGGGAAGTGTCCAAGTATCACCTAACTCCAAACCAAATTTCGATATCATAGTACTTCTTAACTAAAAGATATCGGCATTTTTAGAAGTCATGATTTTCGAAGAAAAAAATTGAAATTAATTTTTATTTCGAAAACGGTAACAGATAGGTATAGGGAAATATCAAGAAAAGTTGTCGGGCAATTGTTGGAGATTCCAAAAATAATATTATATACAGAGTGTTCCATTTGAAAAATCAAAGTTGCTACTGCTTTCTAATAGAAGCGGCACATTGTCGAAAATATGTTAGTTGGCTAGAGAATGTCCGAATATGCCCTCCATTAAATTTTCAAAGTGATCCGTTGTCTGGTTCACCAGAAACGTCTAATGTGCCATCCACCGTGAATCAGCCTGTATAATGTTCCCTTTTTATAGCTTTATTGAGATCTTTTGGATCAAGGCATAATCTATGTTGTGTAATCAACCTTCGACACAACACCTATATATTTTCAAGTTCATTTAATACTTCTTTCAATTTTGACCTTAAAGTGAATGGTACTTTTCTATAAGAATGAACTACCAGAGTCACATTTGTATCTAATTCAATATGATATTCACCTTCTATTTTTCCCAGACCTGTGAAAAATAGACGTATAATTTTTTATCAATTTCACAATTTTCAGTTACATTATCCACTCGTTTAAGAATATTCAGTTTAATACAGCCTTCCAATCCTAAAATAGGTTGAGATTCTACATTTGTTATCAAGAAATCCAAATTGTCTTTATTATTGCATATTAATGATATTTTACCCAGAGCCTTAGTTTTGAAATTACCATAACTAACTAAAATCGCATTTGTTGACTGTACATTAAGCTTCAAATCATCTTGTTTCAACTGTTCTAACACAAATTGTAAATTCACCTCACTTCCCGAATCTAGTTTGAAATTGATATTATGTTTTCCAATTTGAACATTTGAATACCAGGTTTTGGTTATTTCATTAATTACAATCTCAGAAATGAAAAATTCATTATTGGAATCCTCGATTCCAATTTCTTTATTTTTTTTTAAATTATCAGTCTGATTGTGAGAAATTTTCAAAAAACAACAATTCTCAAAGTAATTCTTACCTTTACAATAATTACAAAATTTTCCAAATGCAGGACAACTTCTAAAACTATGATACCTGTTACATTTTCAACAATGATTTGTTTTGTTTGTTTTGCCCATATTCATGGGCAGTATGACAATCATTCGATGAATTGACAGCCATTGATTTAGTTTTTGTGGTTGACCGGATTTGTTCTACCTTTGGCGAATCCTGCAAAACCCTTGCCTGTTTTTCAATAAGCTCCTGTATTACACAGAAGTCTATTGCTTCTGTTAATGAAATGTCATTTGTCTTCAATAAAGCCTTTTGCGTCTTTTTGTCGAAAATACCGCTAACAATCCTATCTCTTATTAAACTATCTCTCAAACTCCCAAATTCGCAAGTTGCAGCTCGCATTTTCAATTTCAACAAGAAAGATTCAAACGGCTCACCGTTATGTTGCTGAAATGCAAAAAAATTGAATCTTTCAATCGTCAGGTTCTTCTTGGGTACACAATATTGTTCAAAAACCCAAGATCACATCAAAGTTACTTTCGTCTTCCTTTTTCTCATATTATAACGTCTGTTTCACTTCCATAGCATCTTCTCCAATCAAATTCAAAAGTATATTGATCTTTCTTTTATCTGTTGCGCCATCCAATCCAGCTGCACTCATTTACATTTCAAAACAACTTTTCCATTTTGGCCATTCGGTGCCGGCATTTCCTTTCAATTTCAATGGTGGAGGTTTATTGAAACCTTCTGTCATTTTGACTTTACTCAAATAATTTATTCAACTTAGTTTCTAACTTTACTCTATTTTATTTTCGAATTACACTTCTTGGTCTTTTACCGCTGCCACCATGTTATATTTTTGATTTTCTTTATTGAAAGTATAATATATAAAGGCAATATTCACTTCAAGAGCTAATGATTCAACAACTTACTTTTGTAACTAACAACAAATATGACAGTTCCTATTCCTAATACTTATATCTAGTTGTCATCAAAAGTATGGTAATATAATATATAACTTTCAACAGTATAATTTAAAAGGGGTATATTTTTAGGAGAGAATAATTTTTGAAACAGAAAGATTTTGGCTTTCTACTTTTTGCAGAAGGTTTTTCTAACAAAATAAAGTCTATCCAAATCCAAGATAGAGTAAAACAAAACCGAAGCGTGATGTTCACGTGATCGCCCAGTGTCAGTAGGAAAAAGGCAGCGCTCATTGGTGAATTCGCCTTCTTGGTACGAGTTCGGTACCGACACAGGGTTGTAATCAGTCGTTTGTGTGGCGTGTGTTATAGTATATTGTTCAAAATTGTTTTCCAAGATGTCCACTACAGACACTGCTGATGTCAGTGAGCTATCCTCTGAGTCCAGCAAGGAAACGATCCAAAAAAAGACATTTGAGTGTTGAGATGAAAGAAGTGATTTTAAATGTGTTCAAGAAAGAGATGGAAGAAATTGAGACATCGACTGTCGACGAAGTCGTACCGAAAGTTTCCGATAAAATTGGAGTGTGTTGCGCTTCGATTTACAATGTTTTACGGGAATATAAACAAAATCATACATTTTCCAAACCGAATACAAATCAGAATCGTCAAACCATTATAAAATCAATAGATGATTCTGATAAACATGCAATCAGGAGGAAAGTGCATGAGTACCTTTTCGGAAATGAAATACCCACGATAGACAACGTACTCACAGAAATAAATGAAGATGTTTTATTGCCAAGTTTTAAGCGGTCAACATTCCATAAAGTATTGAAACATTTGAATTTTGTATGGAAAAAACGAGGGCGCAATAGTTTATTATTGGATAGAGAGGAAATTGTGTTATGGAGTATTTTGACCAACATTTAAATATTATAGGGAACAACAGAGAACAATTTATTGTATGGATGAAACCTGGGTTGATGCTGGTCATACTACCCCTAAAGTATGGGTCGATAAAACTGTGACCTTATCTAGGAGGGCCTTTCTATATGGACTATCCACCGGATTAACAAATCCATCAGGTAAACTTATATTTATATTAAGACCTGCCTCAATCTCAATATATAAAAAGAAACCCTCGTATTTGTTTTATTTACTTACATACCTCTTCATAATTTCAGGTAAAGGAAAACGGCTTATTATTTGTCACATCGGCAATGAGAAGGGGTTTGTTGCTGAAGGGCTGTGGTGTTTCGAGTCGAAGAAAACTGGAGATTATCACGAAGAAATGAACGGTGAATCTTTCGAACAGTGGTTTTCCAAGGTTCTACCCTATCTGGAAGATAATGCTGTGACTGTAATAGACATTCGTGACAGTTAAAGAAGATTCCGACAACGTCTTCAAAGAAGGTTGAAATCCAAAATTGGCTGCGGTCAAAGAATATTAGCTTTGAAGACTCAATGCTAAGAGTACAGCTACTAAAAATTGTCAAGGAGCGCAAGCTTGAATACTAAAAATATATAGTCGATGAGATGGCAGCAAGCCAAAACAAAATTGTCTTTCGCCTGCCTCCATACCACTGCGAGCTCAATCCCATCGAGTTAATATGGGCGGATGTGAAGAATTTTGTAGCTCAGCATAACACCACGTTCAAATTTGCAGATCTCAAAGTACTTTTTGATGAGGCTTTGAAAAGAGTCACAGCGAAGAAATGGGAGAAGTGTGTTCGGCATGTGAAATTGGAAGTCGAGACAAAGTTGTGGAAGCTTGATAACATAATAGAGGCATAAATCGAGCCACTGATAATTCAGATTGTTGAGGATGACACTACTGATGAAGAGACAAATTCATCCAGTTGAATAATTTTGAATAATCAATATTCCTTTTGATTTTATATTAAATAAAAATTATCAATAAAGAAATAATTACGTCTCTTTTCATATAATGCTTGAGTGCGCTGTGAAAAATCCAATGAAAATCTTTTTATATTACACATATTATCTGCATTTTTCCCGTTAAACTGCAAAACTTGTGCATTTCACTCGTTATTATAAAAAAGTATCATCACCCTAATGCCAGAAATTTTCAAATTTGTGAGTTTGAGAGAGGTAGTGAAGATGTTTCCTAATGTAGTCAAATATTCAAAACTTATGCAAAATTCAGTAAACAGTCATTGAAACTATCCAAACACTGGTAATGGAGAGTTGAAAACTAGTTTTTCCTGGTTCCAGTTTTAAAATAAAATGTGATTCTTGTAAAAGGAATTTTATATCAACCATCCAGTAGTCGCAAAATGTCTGTCAGACCATGTTGACACTGTATTATGATTTTATGAGACACTTAAAAGGGGTACGAGTAGTAGGTAGGCTCCTGTGATTATTTCCTTTCTATTATAACACTACATGAAAGTTGTACTAGTGGTGTATTTGTATTGGTTTGCTAAATATTGTTATTTCTTTCAACAGAAAGTTTAAACTACATAATTTGAAATAGTACCAATTTTTATTCTCGTGAATCTAATATATAAAAATGGATGTTTGTTGGTTGGTTGGTTGGTAAGTGATAAACTTCTACATCGCTCAACCGATCGTGATGAAACTTGACATGTATAAGTAATTTTTCATAGGGAAGGTTTTTAGGCTATCAGTTTTTCTGTAACTCCCCACTAGATGGCGCTGTAGAATAATTTTTTGAAAGCACTGTTCTATAACGCTGCGCACGCCTAAGTTCGTTGATTCTGATTCTGTCAAAACATTGGAACAGCAGCGATAGAGCTATAGTACTCATTAGTACTACAACTACCAAATTCTATGCGGGCGAAGCCGCGGGCAATAACTAGTTTAATTATAATAAAAATGCAGATTTTCAACTAATAATGTGCTAGTAGCCTAGAAACCCAAACTGTCACCAAATCGTAAAAGGCAATTGAAAAAAATGAATAAATTATTTTACCCCTGTTTGACAGACCCGTGCGACTACAGATGACATGAAATTTGGTATGACTACTGAAAGGTTTATATACGAATTCAGAACAAAAAAATTATTTATGTATAATTCAATACCCGTAGGGAAAAATTGTTTCATATAGATCTTCCAGTTTGAATGTGAAAGATATTTTTATGAGTGATACACATATTTCCTCATCTATTTTTTTTTTCAGGTTTTTAATTTTTCAAATAACACTGGACAGGTAGAAATGAACATGAAATTTGTTTCAATGATTTCTCGATTTTTTATCGAGACAGACTCATTGTTTTTTTATTCGACTATTTTACTCTCGCAATTTTCAAATGAATTTGATACTTTTCTGATTGATTCGGCCGTTACTTGATGAAGATCCATAGTAATTTCAAAAACTACACCTCAACGATTTGATCTCCACAAAATTTATTTGAAAAATATATCACAACATGTTTCGCTAGTTTTTGAAAAAATGAATTTGATATCACATGTTTTGCTTTTTCTTTGCTTTATATTGATTCAGTTTATACTTTTTTTTGTATTTTTTAGGTTGGATGAGAACACCACTAGTAAAGTTACTTTTGTGAACTCGGAAGAAGAATTGTGCAAGTACCTAATTCCTGACATCTTGCCAAATGATATTTAATTTGTTTAAAACTTCACAATATATTGGCTGGTAATGAATTTAATCAAAAAGATAATCTAATAAGTTGAACCAGCACATATCTAAATTGTTATTTTGGGACTTTTTGCAATATTTACCTCATAGCAACTGGAAGATTATTAAAAAAAATTCTTTGTATGGGTGTCTCAGGTCATCATAAAATAATTTTTACTGTTCGACCAAAATGAGGCATTTCAATTAGATTAATATATAAGCTATAAAAAATTGTGACTATTATCAAGTTACTATCTCTCTTTTCTTAGGCTGTCAAAAGTCAGTCTCTCTGACTTCTAGATGTTTTTTTTTTCAAAAAGTTGTACTAGTAACAAAATCAAATGATGTTGGGAGATTATTGAGAATATTATTTCAAGGTTGAACAAAATCGATCGAATTATTAATGTTGAATATAGATTTATTCAGATGATAATAAACTAGGAAGTCTATTAGTTCCTTGAAATAAAAAGTTATACCCAAATCCGTGTCATAACAGAAAACGCTTATTAATTTTCCGATCTCAGTACTAATATATCTGTTTGTAATTAAGATTTTCATTGTGTACTATGTGTGAGCCATAAAAAACAAATATATCTAATTATAGTTGAAAACTTAGTAGTATTTAACAATTGTTTGAATATATCAATTGTAAATAGGTTATCGATTTATTTGTATGTAACAGATAATTTGAAATATTTATAAGATAATGATTATTTTCAAATCCAACAATAAAGATTTCAGGGTCCTATTTCTTTTCTCTTTCTGTAAATGCAATAAGTACTTCAAGGATACCTTCTGAATTCATATTTTATAATGATTCAATTGGGCAAGTTACTAAAGCAAAGATGCATTTTTGACAATGATTCACAAAATTGATCCTTAATTGAATATATTTTCGTAGGAGGGACACTATTATATTTTGGGCCTTAACAACATTCAGTGTTCTCAGGTACCATCTGATGTTTCCATTAGGAAGTTGCCATTTTTGTCCATGAACTTTTTCAAAGCGACTTTGACATGGACATAAAACAGATGTGCACTGATTAACTCACTTCTACCTACATACCACTGAAAAATTGGTGATCCTGTGCAAAATCTATTAATGCAACATTGTCATGTGAGATTGAGGAAACTTTAATCATTAGTTCTGCCAGGAAATATAAAATATTCAGCCGTAGAAAAGTTTTGTTCTTGTTGGATCCCCATAATCAGGCAAAATCTGAAATATATAGAATAGAACAGAATTTATGCATCATTAAAATATCATACACATATAACATATTCATTATTGGTACAATATTGAAGAAAAAGCAGCTTATACATTCAAATCTAAAAATTCTTCGACATTGTGAAAGGCATTTTCTAGGAGAAGGTGTATTAAAGCTTTTTTGAATGTACTGTAATTTTCAATATTTCCTAGTAACCCAGTTGCTTTGTTATAACATATGACTCCTTGATAGCTTGCTGAGTCTTGCCCAAGGGCTAATCGTGAGTAAGGTAGTCTCAGTTCATTTCCTGTGCAAGTATTGTGATCATGTATCATACTGTTTTTTGTATGGTGTGATTAATTTCTTTTGATATCCATAGTTATGAGCAGATTATATAAAGACGGTAGTGTTCAAATAGCTAGATCTTTAAAAACTGCATTACATGACTGTCTACAATGTATGCCAGCTATATATCTAATTATTATTTTTTGATAAAAAACACTTTTGTTAGGCATGCTGAGTTTCCCCATAATATTAACCCATTTGAGATATTAGATTGTACTAATCTAAAATAGGTCAATTTGAGTACTTCTAGAGATACTGTTCCATGTAGTTGTCTTATTATGAAGCAGACTACTCAGTTTTGTTATTAGATAATCTGTGTTTTAGCCAAGTTAACTTCTGATCAATTACTAATCCTAGATACTTATATTGATTCACCTGCTCTATAGATCTGTGATGTATTTTTATTAGTGAACAATGATCATAAGTAAGATTCTTTTGTTGATAATTCATGAAAACAGTTTTATATACATTAACAAGTAGACCGTTATTTGGGCACCATTGTGAAAATTCATCAGCAGTTTTATTTGCAGCTTGAACAGAGAGGAGAAGTTCATTTTCTGCTACCATTTGATAGGTATCATCAGCATATATTATTGTTTTTTTGTGGAGATACACATGCATTTTGAATATCACTCATAAATATTATGAAGAGAAGCGAAGCCAATGTTGAGCCTTGTGGAACTCCTAAGGAGACAGAAGCTGGTTGTGATTATACTTCATCTATTACCACTATTTGCGACCTTTGACATAAATATGATGCTACCCATTCATTGGCTACTCCTCTTATTTCCATTCTATACAGTTTCTCACGTAATAAACTGCGGTCAACTGTATCGAATGCCCAGGATAGATCAAAGAATAAACCAATTGGAAATTTCTTATCAATGAGGTTTTGTAGATGTCACACATTTCGAATATGGCAGATGGTGTTGATTTCTGCTGTCTAAAAACAAATTGACGTTCTGGTATGAGTATTTAGTGTTCAACAAATTTACGAAGTCGCAAATAATAGGCATAGTCGATAACTTTGGCGATTTGTGATTGCAAACAGATATTTCTATAGTTGCTTACGTCATGATTGGAGCCCTTGTTTTTATATATGGGTATAGACTTTGATGTTTTCAGTGATTCTGGATATATGTTATTATGATTTCTTGGATCTCTATATGTGATGTTGGATATAAGAATAAGCTGTTATATGAGAAAGGAGATAATTTCAATTTATTTGTATTCGGTTAATTGGTTTTTATGTCAATGAGGAGGTTACTTTTTGTTGTTCTATCTGTAGTAGTATTACAATTGATTGTTAGTTCTAAAGTATCATTATTTTTTATTTTATTCCTATTTTCATTGATAATTTTCCAACTTTCCTTAATATTTTCTGCATTTATAATTCTGTTGTTGTTATATCCCATTTTTGGCCGTTTTACTACTTCTGCATATAATTTCTTCAGTTGTATATAATTTTGTTTGATAATTGCTATGTTAGAAAAATTAGATAATTTGCACATGTCACATACCATTTGATGCAGTTCTTTGATTTCTTTTGATATCCAGGGTTTATCCCTTTTACGATTATAATTGTTTGAGACTCTTCTTAGTGGAAAATCATTATGGTAATGATACTGATATGTTGTATAGAACGCATTGAAACATTTGATCAAATCAGTTGATATGTAAACATCTTCCCAAGTTTCGTTTGCCAGCATGTCTTTGAAAGCTATCAAGTTGCCATTAGACAGACTACGTCTGTAAAAAAAAACTAGAATCATTACTCTAACTGACCCAGTGATAAACTGACAAATCTGAAATCTGTGATCTGATAGATGAGTGTCCTCAACTACGACATTTGTAGCAGGGAAATTTGCAAATATTCCATCAATGCTTCTATTGAGGCGGGTAGGAGAGGTAATCTGATTAACCATGTCAAATTCAATATATTTTTTATTTTCTTTGTATCTGCATTGTCTGTTAGCAAGTCTACATTTATGTCCCCACAAAGTACATACAAGTTATTTTTTCTGTAAATATTGCATATCAGATCATAGACATCTTCTGAGAGTTTATCCAAATTGCTATTTGATATTTTGTAAACAGTAATTATATATAATTTCTTTTTTATTTTTACATTAAACTCTAACAGCAATTGTCACCTCACACAATTTTTCTATGCATTTTGTGTAGCTAAAAGATTTGAATGTATTATTTGTTTTTGTTAAAATACAAACACCGCCATGGTTATTCTGCACTCTACAAAAACTATTTATTATTTTATTAATTTTTTATATTGAAGACTTGCATTTAAGATGTATGAAGCCAGTGTTCAGAGAGGCACAGAACGTCTGGTTGATGCTGATCCAATAAAATCTCCAGTTGTTGTATCTTCTTTGCTGCCATACCCTGTATATTAAGATGCATAATAGCCAGAGAATCGTTGAAGTTTTTTTCCTTTTCCATTTCATTACTTGATTTGTCAGTAGCATTGATATTCAGATTCCTTTTACATTTGGCTAGGTGTTGAATAGGTGTGGGGATATAGTAGTCAGTGATTGTGTTTAGTCTAAAAAGATTCAGACCTAGCTTCATCGCAGTCGTGATTGATTAGAAATCTACGTCCTCTTCTGAAATCAAATCTTTCGAAGATAATTTTCCTAGGCCAGAAGTCTGGTTTGTAGATAGCTTCGTGCAAGTGTGGTCGAACCCCTACCATGAATGATTGCGTATCGCCATTTGGATTCATAATATTCAACTTTTTCACGTGGGTATCCTCATCACCGGACTTTTTTTTTCCATATCTTTTTTAGAGCTTTTTCATCTACGTCGTTTGGAACTCGTGAAATGAATAGCCACTTTCCGATGTTTTTGTTCACCCTCATGAAAAGCATCGTCCGCTCTTCCTTTTGTAAAACGTCGTTTCTCATCCTTGAATTTCGCAATATTTTCTTCAGACTGTTCTGTATTCTTTCTGGTACTTATTTTCCTACTTCTCTGTACCGTCTGCCAAATTTCTGAACTCTATGTTCCTGTGGTGTGGGTTTCAAAATTCTTTGTTCTTGGTCTGTAACTTCTAGATTGATTATAGAATTCATAATTTCTGTTTGAGATCTTATTAGGTCTGTTATATTTTCTTTGGTGTTTTCCTTTCCAGCAATATTTTTGTTCATCCCTGTATATGCTTGTCTAGATGTAAATAACAATTGGAACAGCAAAAAATAATATGCCGACATAGGCGTCGGCATATTATTTTTCTGTGGTAGTTTTTCAGTTACTTATTCTTACAATCATAGCAATTGATCACCCCATGAAAAAGTTATCTCGACTGAATTTTTCCACCATGGGTAATTATGAAAAACTTCGAAATTTAAGGTAGGTCATTTCCGAGTCGAAAACTCTAAAATACAATGAAAACACAAATAATCACACCGAATTCTCGTCAAACATATATTTACAAACAACAAAATTGCTAGAAAAATCAAAATTTTTCTTCGCTATATTCGGATGAGGAGGAATTATCATCGGGTTGAATAACGATCGGATTTAGGGAACTTTGCACATAATATTTGTTCTCTTCTTTTATAACGTGGGCCACACAGTTCTTCCACACATCACTATTACCTACTTCATTCACCACTCGCCTTATATTGTCAAGCACTACAGCATTCAAAGTCGGTGACTGATTACATTTCCGCAAGCTTTCTTTCATTTTGTGGCCCAAATCATTTCAATTGGATTGAACACACAATAGTATGGAGGCAAACGTAAGAGAATATGACCACGTGTTTCACACATCGAATCAACAAATTATGTTGTTTTATGGTCGCTAGTAATACCCTTTTCGTTGGAATCTTTTCGGGTATTTTCATGTCACGATTTCGCATGAAATCAACAATATCTGCTTTTTTTGTTATTGTTTGGTATTGTAGTCAATAACCAAGAATGATACGAAGCGTTATCCATAACACCAACCGAGTTTGGAGGAATATTTGGGAGAAGCTGCTCACTGAACCAGGTTTCGAATAAAGCCGCAGTTATATCATCGTGGTAATCAGCAGACGAATCTTTTATATTTTTGGCCGACAGAAGCAAAGCGTTAGGTACGAAACCACTTTCATTCCCAGCATGCAAAATTATAACACGTTTTTCCCATGAAGAAGGGGTGTTCATAGGACAATACTTGGTTTCGTCTACCCAGCCATATTTGACACCATGGGTGTCAAACCAAGTTTCGTCGAGGTAGATTATATGTCTGCTGGATTCTCGGTAGCTTTTCATTCGCCTCAAATATTCTTGTCGGAGTTGAACAATGCGTGTCGATTCCATTATGACCATCGGTTTGTTCAATTTTTTATATTTGAAACCACAAGACAATAAGACACCTTGTAGAGTTTCTAAAGATTTGTAATTGTAATCGGGATAGTCGAGTAATTTATACCAAATCATTTCCAAGGTTGGTACTTAATTTTTTTGGTATATACCAGGGTTTCTCAAACTTTTCGAATTCACGGCTCCCTTATGTTTTTTGAAGGTTATCGTGGCGCCCCGAACGTAAAGACCACTAGATATTTAATTAATAAAATTAGGTAGGTGGCTGTCTGAATGGATTGCATTTTGCAATTACCGATATTATCATATTATCAGAGTATTTTTATTAATAGGTACGACGTATTACCTTTACTCTCAGTTATCTATGTTGTAAAACGTTGTACCTTGAGACTCGCTCGTGGCCCACGGCTCCCCAGTAAAGGTTCCACGGTGCCCCAGGGCGCCGCGGCGCACACTGGTATATACCATAAATTGTTCGCCGAATCACATCTTTTGTAGCACCATCAACGTTTGCGAATTTTTTATTTCTTTGTTTTCGTTTCATTGCATGGTCAATGACATCCCCTATTTTAATGACTCGAAGAACTGTCGAACGAGATAGTTTCGTTAACTCGCATATTCTATTCACAATAGCATTCTGTGAGGTGTGACAGTTTTCCTTCTTCAAGCATTCATGAATATTTAAAATTACTCGCTGAACTTGAACATGTAAGTCCTTATTTTCAAATTCCGAATCCCTGTCGATTGACACAGATTCCTCACACATAATGTTATCATTTGTTTCAAAAAGTCTCCAGGAAGCCATATCTATTGTTGACAAATTAATTTGTATATTTAGGAATATAAACAGCTAACCCTTGTCTTTAGATTCAGTATCAATTTGCTTCTCCTGAAGATGCTAACCTTGTTAGCGAAACGCTTGTCGACTGCAAAAATATCAGTTTGGTGTTAGGGTAATTGATCTCTAGAAAAAGTATTCAAAAATCGGTTTGCAAAGCCACTCACTACCTCACCTAAACCCACGAACACACGGCACTGATAAAGAAATATTGTGAAACGACAAAAAATTAGTATTCAACCAGTCCAGCTAGCCGAGTCTTTACTATTTATCTCTTCATTAGTTCTTCATCAATATTTTTCAGCGACCCTTTCAGTTCTTTTTCGGCAGCTTTCATGTTCGATCCATTATCACTCATCAATTCCGGTTCTCCTCGTCTTGCAATGAAGCGTCTTACGCTCAATGTCAGCTGATGAAAATTTACCAATTTCAATGTAGATCGCTCTTACAGGCAAATACGTGAACAAGACATTATATATTTTCTCTGTTCTACTAATATGTACTAGAAAAGGTCGAAAATAGTCTATTCCCACAAAATAGAATGGCGTCGGTGGTCTTTTTAGTCGACATTCCGGAAGCTGACACATTTCAGATACTTCAGTAGTCTTTAGAAAATACAGTTCATCGTGATTTTGTTGACTGCCCGTCTGATCTGGAGAATCCAGTATTTTTGTCGCATCTCGTTGATTACCACTTCTCTTCCTCGATGTCTATATTTCTCATGAAAATGTTCAATCTATAGCTGGGTATATTTGTGTTTGCTGTCTAGTATTATAGGATGTTTTTTTACTCAGGTAGTTCTGTCGAGAAATCTGTTCTTATCTGTTCAATAAGCCGTCTCTGAATAATACGGGAACTGAAATAATTTACTGGAGTTTGACATCATTTTTCCTTCTTTTAATGAGACATACTCTACTACAAAACTGTTTTATCTGTACCTTTTCACACCAAATTTATTCAGCTTCAAATTTTTTCCCCACGGTTATTTCTCCTTTTTGTCTATTTCTGTAGATCTTGTCAGCCTGATGGTACATATCGAAAAGTTATTTTCGTTCGGTAAATAATCTACAGTTTCTTTGGAAATTACGAGCGTTATTTCTGGAATACTCCGTGATGTTTTCTCGAATTCTACTTTTGACAAAAATTCTTCATCGAAATGTAAAAACTCGTGGCCTTCAAACCATCTGGAATTTTTAAACTGTACTTCTTTCGTATATCTTGTTGCCTCATCAGTAACGTTCATTGTGGTTAGAATCCAACGCCATTGACGTAACTCGATGTTTTAATATTTCCAGTTCTGATCCATTGAATAACTGTCTTCGAATCCGACCAAAAATAAATTTTAAACAGAACAGATTTCTCCATACGCATAGTGTGCTCCTGAATAACTTTATTTGCTTGGCGAATAGCAAATAATGCTGCTTGAAGTTCCGAATTTCGGATGCTCAATTTCTTTTTTAGTGGTGCAACTTAGGTGTTTGTGTTACCAATATTATTTTATTTTCGTTAATATTCGAAAATCGGAAATAACTGACAGAGGCAATGGCTTGTTGGCCCATTGTATTCCACTGCTCCATATCTCCTGCATGAGAATTTCACTTCTAATCATAGACCGACATAATTACTTTCAAATGTTCTCTTTCTGCGAGTATTTCCTTATTTTCCCAAAATAATTTTCTAATTTTATGTATATTCAAAAGAAATGATGAAGTGTCTTCTGTTGGAGACCATTTAAAACCTAGAACTCTTTGTGGTATAATATCTCCGTCATTTATATTGGATCTCAAATTTTCTGGTATACTTTCCAATAATTCTAATGAATTTCATAAACTACACCTCACGATTTGATTTCCACAAACTTTATTTGAAAAATATATAATAATTCTAGCGAATTACTCGTCCAGCTCCGTATATTGTCCATTTTTATGGATTTCGATTATGTCATTTACTAGTTTCTTGGCTTTCTCTTCATCTGCTTCACTGTCTAAATAGTCATCCATATAATGTTTTTCCTGCGTGGCATTTACAGCTTCAGAAATATCATTCTTGAACTGTTCAGCATTTTTGTTTCGTATTTGAGCACAAAATGGGGATGATACGGCTCTGAAAATCATTACCTCCATGGAGTATAAATAAAGTTTTCTTTTTCTTTCTAAACCCCTCCATAAAAATCTTTGTGCATCCTGGTCTTCTTTCCGAATTTTTATTTGTTGGAACATTATCTCTATATCACCACAAAACGCTATGTTTTCTTGACGTAGTATCCAAATAATGCCAAACTAAAGAGTCAAATGAGTCAGGACCTTTCAGTAGAAAATCGCTTAAATATTTCCCATTGACTTTCGAAGCAGCATCGAATACAAATCGAAATTTACCGGGTTTATTTTTATTTTCCATACCAAAATGAGGTATATACCATATTTTGCTGTATTAGGAATTGTTCTTCACTTATTCAGGTTCCAATAATCGACAGTATTTCTCACGCGTTCTGCATGTTTATCTTCTTCTTTTTCATTTCTTCCTTTTTCAAACCATAACTTTCAGATGAGAAAAACTTGTTCGCGTAGGTTTCTCATGTCTTCATCGTCCTCATGTTTCACAAGAAGGATCGTATTATTCATCATTCCTTTAAAGTTTTACATATTACCACTGATCCATCCTAATTTTGTTTTGGAACCAGCCGGAGCATTTTTGGACCTTTATAATATCCCTATTAATGATTAAATGTAAATTTTCTTGGCCTATCAATAATTTCGGCTTCATGAAATTCATTTCTGGAAGATTGACAGTCTTCAAATGATACTACTTTTCTTTTAGTTTTTTATGTTGACATAAATCCAAAATCTTCATAGTGTAAACATCAGTTAATTCATAATCTTTCCCGTCGTTTCCGCTAATTATATATTTCGGGTTACCACAGATTTACATGAATTTCTGTAAGTTCATCTTAGTCCAAGATTGGTGGGATCACCCTGTATATTCAACCGGTCCGCCATTTCCTCCCATAGCAAAGTTACTGTTGCCACCTCATCAAAAAGAGCATATATTTCCAATTCTTGTCCATTGGCTTTAATTATTAGAGGGGCAACTTTCAATAGAACGACATTTCTATCAGAATTGTTCCTGTAAGCTACTATATCATTTTGATTTACATGATCCGTTACGCAGACGCTCTCTTCCGCATGTAGTGTATCATGGTGGAATTTTCGGCAACTGTCGTCCTTGTCACAAACCTTTTTTCTCAAACAGTTTTTCGTTCTATGTGCTTCTTTCAGACAACAAAACCACAATTTCTTATTCACAACTGAATTCCACTCTTCTTCTGAATCACGGTTCAAGAACTTTTCACATTTTTCGATGGAATGAATTTCTAATCGCATATACCTATAGGAAAAATGTTTCTCAGTATTGGTTTTCTCGTTTGTGGTGTATTTTTAAATTTAAATTTGGATGAACCAAAATGTCTAGTCTTTTCTAAAGAGTTTGAAGATTTGGTTACAGTTTGTAGGTACATAGCTTGCAGCTTTTAATTTTTTCCATATCAGGTTGCTGAAGTCCTTCAGATTAAGATAGTTTTTTATCAAAAGATGCTGCAGAAAGGAAAAGACCTTCAACGCATGTTGTGACATTACCAGTAAGGCATTTTCTTAATCGGTCCAAATTTTCTTCTGGCGAAAACTTCAATACTTGTGGATTAATACTGCATAAAAAATAAAAGCTACTTTTTCACATCACCTGAATAACGTTGACAAATCTTTGTCTACATTTTGTCTCAAAAACACTTGACTTGACTTGAATGTTTCGACTCTGGTTCTTTCAATTGGCTTTTAGACGTTGCAATTCCATATGTTTTTTCCATGGAAAGAAAGTGACGAACTTTAGAATGTGATGACATTTTCTTAAATTTGACGTTATCACCATTATCGAATTTTTCTATTTCTGATTCCGAGGACTGGCTTTCGGATTGTTCGAGAAAATCAACATCAATTTTGATTTTTTCTAATGCTGTTCTAGTACACACGCCAATGCTTCATCTGCTTATATCTGTGCCTCTATCTTAAGCTTAGAGGCGGTTCTGCTCGCTTTGGACTTTTTGCTTGTAGAACTTTTTTTGGTGGATGTCTTTCGGCTTTCAATATTTCCTTTGGGATGTTCAGTTTCACTATTTCAACACATAGTTGATCTCGCTTGTTCTTTTCCCACGTCAGGGCAAGTTACATTTTTGTCGTCATACTTTTTGTCTGAATTATATTTGACGTCGTAACTTGTGTTAGAAAATAACTCGAAGGACTAATAAATGTCTTTTTATGGTTGTGAAACAACCATAAAAATAAAAACAACAATAAAAATTAATTGGCGCTCCGAGGCGACTTCATTGATTCCAGTGGCGCATTTGCTTTTTCGGCTGCAGCAAAACCCGGAAAAACCTGCAGCACCACATCGTCTGAAGATCTTGATTTTCAATGTCCTCTCTCTTATAAAATAAAATGTAGGGTGTCTCCAAAGGCTCCAAAAGATTCAATACATCGCCAGAACACTTCGTGACATGACTATCGTCAAACTTAAACCAGTCCGTTTCGTCTTTGACCAAGGCTTAATAATGACCAAATTCAACGCCAGAACCACAGTGAACAATGACTGCATGAATATTGTAATAGTGGTATGCTAGATTGAAATGTTCATCTATTTCGAACCTTCGAAAGAGTTTCTTGCTTCCGTCAGAGGTTGAGTCTTGTTTGAAATTCATAAGTGTTATTATTAGATTGACTGGTGCCTCAGCTATACTTGTTTCCTTATAACAGTGAGTTAGTTTGGCGCATGAATGGCAATACAGTCGATCATCACCTCTTAAAAATTCCATTTTCAGACGATTTAACAATAAACTTTGCACGGACTGGTTATTAGTCATATTAGAGATTGTTCAAAATTGAAGTAAATAAATCAAAACTCGAAAATATCTGATAGAACAACAACTTTCAACCCTATTTATTCTTTTCTAAAGTAACATTATATTATTAATAAAAATTATACAAATTAATTATTTGCTTTTTCATTTCATATAGTAGATACAAAACAGTTTGTTTTTTTAGGCGATAGCGTTGGTGAAAGTCAAGCTCATCATATTTTTCAAAATTATTCATATCATTATGATCAACGACTAAACGAACCAAAAACTAGGAAACGTAGCGAGTAGCACAAAAAATCACAATTATAAAAATTGAGGTTATATTGTCGTTAAATGACACTTCAGCGAGTTAAAGTAAAGAAATCGATACTTCAACCTTAATTAACGTTTTTGGCTCAAAGAATACTTTTAAGTTAGTTATGAATCAAAAATATGTATCAAAGTATCCTTTAAAGTCAAAGTAACCTTTATGTTTCTTTATGAAATCGGCCGTAAAACAATTGACACAAAATCATTAAAACAAAACTGAACAGTAACTAATCCTTTGAATGAGATGATTCTGTATGCCATAACCTAAATACTTATATTATTCACGTACTGGGTGATTAAAAAAGGTTTTGTAAAAAGTTCAAAGTGTAAGTGAAACCCAATGTGGATCCCTGTGGTTCATCCATTGTTATATCATCAGTTCCATAAACCTGCTTGCAACAAATTTTTAAAAACTATGTTTGATACGAATATATTTATTCATTTCAGTCTATATTACTTTAGTAGTTTCACATAATCTTATTATTTGTACATTTGTTAAAGACACCAACATCTTTGGCATCAGATGGCCAGGAATCCAGACCAGATAAAATTTGTTGAATGGATCTTTTTTTGACCGTTCACCATTGACTTTGATTTTGCACGGAAAAGCCAAGTGCTTCCAAATCTGCTTGGCTGTCCAAAAATATTGTTATTGATTTATGTGTCAGGTTGCTTTCATCCAATCTCCCCACACGGATTAACAGCGTAGAGCTTTCGGTCACTATATAAGACACTAAGCCAGACTGTCCACAGGTACATTCTGACTTTGCGAAAAACCAAGTGAGCATTTCTGGTGAGCTTGTGAGCTTTTTATCAAAGATAATACCTAGATATTTCACTTAAACTGCAAATTTAATGACTTTATACCAATGAAGAAAAGTTAAGTTAACCCATCCACATTCTTTTTCTTGATGGAGTGAACTATCACAGTTTTGCTGGAGTTTACAGACATCTGTCCGGTTTGTCACCAACTATTAAAATCATCCAGCATTCTTTGGAGGATATTACCGGCTATCTTTTCAGATGTGGTCCTTTTCGGAATAACATGATCATCTGCATGATAAGCTTAGAGATTTACTTCTCTTTTATGAAAAATATTGAGCAGACCATACATCAGAAGTGATCACAAAAGAGGTTATAGTACCACACCTTGAAGGCAGCCATTGGTATACATGAATCTAATTACATCATCTTGAAGAGTCGCAGTTGCTCTTCTGTTTGCGACCATGACGTCGATTCGTTACTTTTGTTACCTTTGCACAACCTCCTTCCCCGCGATGCAAATATAGGTAGTCTAATGCTTAATCTTTATAGGTTTAGACTGAACCATAATTGAGTTTAACCGTCTGAATAAATTAAGATACACGTTTGAGATGAATTACCGGCTTTCAGATTTTGTGAAAGAGATTTCACTTTCAAGATAAAAATGAGATCGAGGATCAAAAATCTTTTTCCACATATATCATATCCAAAAAATGCTATTCTAAGTAGCAATTCACTTTCAGTGAATTGTATGCATTATTGAAATATTCCATAACTATCTAATTCATCAACATAATCGAAATTAGGCTGTGTAAAAATGATGTTTTCACTTATGGAATATTATGTAACATTAATTCCAATGAAACTAGAATATACAGGGTACAGCGGGATGACTGTCGGTTAGACGTATTCATATTCTGAAAATTGGCAAATATAGGTTTTTTTTAATATGCTTCATTCAATGAAGATGGTGGATTTTTTCTAACACTTCCGGTTATAACGGAAGTTGGTACCAAATTCCTTAATTCAAATGAAATACCCTGTATATTTCACATTTATGAATTCTAATATGGGTTCATTTATTACACTCAATGGACCATTCTGGAAATATTCATTCGTTTATTATTGATACCACAAAATACTAAATTTCATCGTCTTGTAGGAGTGACATTTCCAAAATGTTAAACAAGATATTCGGAATTGATGGCGGTAGCCTGGTGGGTAGAATTGCTGGGTGGTTCACTTTATTTATTCAGTCCACCGCTGTGTGAACCGGTGATTCGAACCGCAAAGTCGGACGATCGATTTTACTTCCTTTCATCCAACCCATTAGAAATGGGCTAAAATTCAGTTTTTCCAAATGAAACACCCTGTATTTCAGAATACCTTTGAAATTCTTAGATGCTTCTGACTCATTTCATAGAAAATTTGTATATCCAAAATCAACCGTTCACGAGATATTTCAGTTTTTCATGAAAAATAAAACATGCGCATGTCCATCATGAAAGTACGGGACATCAGTCGAGCTGTATATTTTACGCACAGAACAAAAGCACTACCGAAAAATCCTTAACGCACTCTGAGAGTGGTGCCTGTGCGAAATTAGCGATTTACGTTGGATTTGAATCGCTGGAAAGTTGTCAAGCAGTGAAGTTCGAAGTGTACTGAGTTGAACCTCAAAATAATGAGCAGCATCAGTCCGTCGCGTATTTCTGATATGTACTGCTCTTGGTGAAATCAAATGTGCCAAGTCACTTGCACACTTCCCGTGAAAGTATATATAGAAGAGAGATAAATCTTCAATCTTTCTTCGATATTCCAGGCTATCAAGTTGCACGTGATGTTCGCGTCTTCAATGAGGCGGATGAGTATTTTCTGGATGGAATCCAGCAACTTCAGGGTATATTTGGGGGCAGAGTTCCATACATGAGAACAATACTCCAAAGAAGGTCTGATCTGAGCTTTATAAAGCATCAAAAGTTGCTGAGGTGTGTACAGTTTTTTGGTTCGGAACAGTGTTCCAAACTATTCAAAAGCAGCTTTTGAAATTCTAGCGACATGAGTTAAGTGATATTCTATAATACAAAGTTACGTCTGAATCGGGAGTGAAAATCATAGCCGAAATATATAAAATTGAGGGGGTTGTTGGACTTTGGTTGCTGTGAGTGCAAGAATATGAGGAATATTTGTTTTCAGATGTTGGTGCACTGAGTTTATATTTGAGTTGAGTCCTCTGATGTTGCAAAAATTGATTTTGAATTTGTTAGTGGGTCTCTTAGCGACTGCAGTTACCATGGTATTTTCCTGCTAACTATCAGAAATAGTGGTTTTCAAAAAATGTCTGCAGGATGATGCCCTCGAATCAACCCCCACCCGGTTATCCGATTGGGAGTATTTTGTCCCTGGGAGCACCATCATGTAATTTTTCCTAATATTTTCACCCTTGAAACAGAAAACAATGGCACAGCAACGAAATGTTAGTCCGAAAGCAACTTCACGCTGCCCAAGCCATTGCAATGGTATCTCACTGGGCTGTAAATAACAATTTGATGAAGAAGGTTAATAAATACCTAGGACTTTATGGAAATACCTTCGAACATATTTTTTAATTTTTCTTATATTTTGTGTGGAAAGACAAGGCAACATTTTTGAATTTTCGCTGTTTTATGAACCATTTAGACTAAACATTTTTTCACTTCATTATTTATTCATCTGAAATGCCTTCTCCAAAGAAAAAACAATGACAGTCATTTAATAGCTCTAATGAACTTTCTGTAACTGTATAATATAGGGTAAAAAAAACTGGGTTTTGGCCAAATGTCTTCAGAATTAGTTATCGAATCCGAACACCTTGTATACCATTTTGGTACTTTTACTTCTACATGACGATGAAATGAAGTATTTTGATGAACCAATGAAAGCTTTTTCATGTATTTTATCAATTTTTTGTATTTTATGGAGGAAACACACGAGAGCCGAATACCTATTTTTTTGAGACAAATGAATATCTCAAAAACGGTTTATTTTCGGTATAGGGTGTATTACATAAACACACATGATACAGATCCACAAATGTGAAAATAGTTGGGGTGTTACAATTGAATTACGGAAGTTGGTACCAACTTTCGGTATAACCGAAAGTGTTGGAAAAACTAATCGACGGTCATCGCGCTTTACCCTGCATATAATAGTTATTATCAAGAATATCTTTTCAAAATTGAATAATTCCTAAATTATTACTCAAATAATTATGTATGCGCTCAGTTTGTCTGTGAGAGAATTATGTCTGTCCGATCGGCCTCCTGACGAGACCGATACTCAAAGACGCCAATCTTCAAAAGAGTGCTGAAATTCTCATGGAAACTCACTTTCCAGGTTCTGTCTTTCCTGGAACGACGAACTGGATGGGGGTACCAACAACACCCTCACACTACGACTGGCAATTTACTAGTGCAGTAATTGATGAGGACAACATAAGATATCGTGCTTTTCCCCTTCAAGTCACCAGAACCTGACGGTATCACACCAGCCCTACTTCAATGGGGATTTGATATTCTTATGCCGCACCTGATTGGAATATTGAGAGCCTCTCTAGCTCTGAGGTATATTCCCAGTAAGTGGAGAGAAGTACGAGTAGTATTCATACCCAAACCAGGTAGGGTGGACTACACATTACCAAAAGCATTCTAATCAATTAATCTCACATCGTGGCTATGTGAGCGGTACATAAGAGATGAAGTACTAGTTGACAACCCAGTTTATTCAAATCAGCATGCATATACTCCAGAAAGGTTAACTGATTCGGTTCTCCACCATGTCGTTAGCAGAATTGAAGGATCATTGGACAATAAAGAATCCATCCTGGGTATATTCATAGATATCGAAGAAGCGTTTGATAAAACAACCTTTTCAACAATTACCCAGCAACTACACTCCAGGAATGTATCTTTGGTAGTAGGAGAATGGATAATCAAGATGCTCTCTAGTAGAGCAATAAGTATCATTGTAGAAGACATCACAGTGAGAGGACTGGTCGTGAGTGGATGTAAATAGGAAGGGGTCTTATCACCTCTTCTTTGGAACATAGTCCTGGATACCCTGATTAATCACCTCAACAATAATGGATTCTACACAATTGCATATGCAGATGACATAGTTATCATGCAGACTGTCAAATTTGTGAATACACTGTACGATAGAGCGCAGGATGAGCTCAAATTAATAGAAACATGGTGTAAGGAAAACTCTGTTGATCAATCCCAAGAAGACTGAGATGGTCCTTTTAACCAGAAAAAAGTTTATCGGGCTTAAAAACCTCCCGAAATCTTTAAAAGCAAACTAAACTTCTCTGAAGAGGTCAAATGCAAAGGTACTATCCTCGACAGGAAGCTAACATGGAACTCTCACCTACAGAGTAGAGCAAAAAGAGCATATGTTGCTTATGAGCAATGTCGGAGGACAGTGGGACGCGCATGGGGTCTTTCACCCCGTGTGGTCACCTGGATCTACACTGCAATAATAAGACATATGTTAACGTACAGAGCCATTGCATGGAGACCGAAAGTTCTACAAGCAACGGTCATCCAAAAATTATATCAAGTATAGCGATTGGCTTGTTTAAATATCACATGAGAACAACACCAACCGCGGTAATGGAATTAATTACTGGTCTGACCCCTTTGAACCTGTACGGTGTACGTTAAGGAGGTTGCGTTATTGGCCATGTTACGATTGCGCATGGCTGGTGTAAACCTCGAAGTAGAAATGGGTCAATTGAGGCTGATCCTATGGCGAGAAGCGCTCACTGGTTGCCTGCATTAGAGGTTGCGCAGTTTGTGTTTGTGAACCCAGGTTTGTCTTTATTAAACTCTACAAAATACAAATAAAACAGAACACAGTGTCAGATACTACAAATGCAATACGCATATACACAGATGGCCAAAAACCAAATAAGGCTCAGGATGTGGAGTGTACTCCAGATCACTTAGCCTTAGGATTAAGTGGGGAATGAGAAAAAATACCAGCGTGATTCAAACAGAACTGGCTGGTATCTCAACCGCCACAAAAGAAATAACCAGGAAAGGAATTTCTGGCAAAAACATAACAATCTGCACTGATAGCAGACAAGCCTTATTAGCCTTGAACAGACAATGTGTTACCTCAGGGCTAGTACTAGAGTGCCACCATGATTTAGCCAAAGCCTCGGTAGATAATAACATTATCCTGAGGTGGATTAAAGGTCGCATTGTCGAATCTTTAGCCAAAGAAGCGGCTGGACTAAGAATTTTAGGTGTCATTCGTAAACAATGCTGGTGCTTTCATGTTTCAATCTGCTAGTTATGAGCAGAGTGGTAAAGAATTGGAAGCAGTTCGTGAACTTAGAATTGTTAGTACTGTTAGAGGCTTTTTCATCTACACCGACGAGGATATCAAACACTTGGCCACCTCCGGTTGGACTTTTCCCAACAATACAGGCGTCATCAACACAACTCATCTAACATTCAACATGCTCATACCCATCAAGCATTTTTTGAATATCTTCAATGATTATCAGTGCGTTTCCTACTGTAAACATACCATTCGATTAGTACGAACTGGGGATGATAGCAACTGTTTCAAAATAGAAGAGACTCCTGCTGCACTAACACCGAAAACGGAAGTCAAATTGGAAATTGAAAATATCGAACTGAAAGTTAAACGACTCTTTCCGCACGATCAAATTAAATTGCAACTTTTGAAAGCTATCCAAGCAGACACTCCTATTCTCATACCGTTCAGAAAATGGGAACTTCATATGCTGCCTGCTCTCACACAAGGTGCAAAAAATGAAATATGGGCCGTCAAGACTTCCACGTTCCTCGAAACTACCTCGTTAATACACTAAAGTCAACAATAATCCAACAATATTCAATCATTTGAATATCACCAATATAACGCTCACTTTAAACGGTGAGAATTACCCCAAGGAAAATATGCATTTGAATTTTGCAAAGGGGAATTTTTCGCAAGCTTATTTCAACTACTCACAATTTGGTCCCAGCTACAAAATGACTAATCAACATAATCCTCTTCTTACTTCCACCGTCTTTACGGACAAATATCTCTCTTTGTCATCAATTGTTCCAGAAGGGATGAGAGCATCAAAAGTTCCAGTGTTGTTGTAAAACTTGAAATCGAAGCATCCGAGGGATTTCCTCAAAATACTAGAGTCTATTGCATCATTGTGCAAGTTAAATAACTTTGAAGTCGAAAACCGTTTTTAAAAACAATTTATTTTACTCAAAATTACAATACAAAATTTCTAGAGAACTTCTCACATCGAGATCTGCAAATAGAATGAATAAAAAGTTATGATGATAATCGTTTCTGGATCCGGGGTGGGAATCTGCAAGCACTGCATTTCCTTGGATAGTCTGCAAAATCTCTTCATATAACTCCTCCCTCCTCAGGAGAAAACAGTACGGATAAAGGGTTGTTTTCTTTAGGGTCCTTCTGTCGGTTGGTATTGCGATGGCCATTTTTTTTCATCCAGGTTTAGTTGAGGGGGTTCAATATCTTTTTCTTCGATTTTATCGTAGTGTGTTGGATATTCGTAATCATAGCCTTCGGTATTACCGAAGTAGATATTTTAGTTTTGGGCAATTTGATTAGTTTCGTCAAGATAGTCATCATTTTCGGGTGAGGTTTATTTACTGTCAATTTGGTAAAGTTCCTCAGATTGGAAATTTTGAGTACCCGTGGGTCGAAATTGATTAAATTTGGAAATGTTGGAAGTTTTCCATGTATTCCTTGAAGTTGTTGATATTGGTTCTGGATTATAATTCGGAACGTGTCCGGTGGGCTTAAATACATTTCTGGGGGACCGAATACTTGTCTTTTTGTCGGATACTTTGTGACAGTGGGTCTAGGTTGGATAGGTATGGGTTTACTAGGAAATCTGTTTGGGTTATTTTGAAAATTCTGAAAACTAGGTGGAATTTGGTGGTTAGGGACTGTCTGCGTGTATCGCTGTATTGGGGGGTTTGATTGATTCGATTGGAATGTTCGAGAATATTGCTTTGTATTGGTAATGGGGTTTTGCAAATAGGTTGTTTGCTGTCTAGGTCGATCTGGGGTATTTTTCGGTAAATTGTTTTGGTTACTGAGTTGTCTAAAATTATTTTGTGCATAGAAAAAGTGTTCTTCTTCTATCATATAACTAATAGCAGTTTCAATACTGTCCGGATTTTTAAATCTTACTGTTTGTTGTAAGGGTGCCGGGAGATTTCTTATAAGAGTTCTCAATGACATAACTTGATATTGTCGCCTATAAATAATTTTTGTTGCTTCATTCATTTCTTGAATGCTATAAGAATATATTCTTCGAATCAAATGACTACGAAGAACTTGTAGTCTTTTTGCAAAATCTAATGGTTGTTCGTTTTCGAAAGGTTTGGCTACAAGGTCTTGTTCCAGACACTACAACCTTCTATTATCTCCAAAACATTAAATGAGCGCCTCTATAATTAAGGCCCAGTTATTTAACTCTATTCTACTTCCTACTAAGAGATTGGCTCTATCAATTAATTTTTATTGAATAACCTTCAGTAAATACTGCTTGAAAATAGAATCTGTTGAATTTGAATAAGTTGAATTTAGAAAATCACAATTTGAAATGAACTGACTTAATCCGTTTTGATTGCCATCGTATGGCGTAATCATATCTACATATAATTTAAGCATACTAATGTTAATTTGTTCTGGGTTTCCGTTAGGCATTGTTTCTTCTAAAACCACAGTAGTATTGAAGTTATTTATTAAATTTTCAATTTCTGAATCAAGATTCATCAAAATTTTACGTTATTATGCAATGTAATATCCTATTCAGGATTGGATTTGAGAGTCAAGAAAAAATACTCATATGTTGCCTAAATCCAATGTTTTCCCATTCAGGGAAATGGGTAAAAATGAACTCGGTACTTACTTGTACTTCAGAGCTGCTTTTTTGATGTGATCCTTCTGGTTCCTCGTATGAACTCCAGAGGTAGGTAGGTGAACTTCGCGAAAACGAACTGCGAAATAATCCTACAGCGACTGCGCCAGTTAAGTAACTTTGAAGTCGAAAACCATTTTTAAAAACAATTTATTTTACTCAAAATTACAATACAAAATTTCAAGAGAACTTCTCACATCGAGATCTGCAAATAGAATGAATAAAAAGTTATGATGATAATCGTTTCTGGATCCGGGGTGGGAATCATAGAACACCTTCCACTCAGCGAAATTATTAAAAAATGAAACTGAACATGTGATTTTGCTTCAGTATCAATCAAAGAGTCAACATGAGAATAGCTGTTGTAGATGTTGTAGATATTCAAGGCTTCACCGTCGAGCAAAAATTCCATCCTAAAGAAATAGCCATTAGGATTGGAATTCAGTGTACTAACTTTTTACTGCTGCCAAACACACCATTTTCCTCGCCGTACCGCTTGTTACTTGGAGCGAAACATTCACGGATTGAGGTATTCTTCTGGCTTTGTGGAATATAATCAATTGGATGCCATCCTCACGGAAAATCTACACCTACACCTACAACCGGCAACACCTGCTTGCGCCAGCAACCGGTAAATCTCGATACCATCTCCATCTATCTTTGCATCGATTACGTCACACGTGTCTCTTGCTCTTACACACACATACACATCTTTACATGAAATATTAATTATTTCCCAAATCTAAGTTATATATTCCCATCTTCAACAAGATAATGACGATTACATTCTACGGAAATAAGAAAAAAATGATGTCAAGTATAATGAATGAGTCAATTTCGGTCCCGACAAAACTAACGCTGTAAATACCCAACATTCGCAGTTACTTTCAATATCTTACGTTGGTGCAGAGGATAAGGACAATGTGTACCGCGCGGACGATCCAGGTTCGAATCTCATAACTATAAACTTTTTTTAATTAAAATCACGTGACTGGAACGTGATAAGGGGACCGAGGGGTGATGCGGAGTCCCAAGGAGACCGAGTTCCATGCTTGAATCGCTACAATACTCGTTCCATCCTGCGTCGATGACGTCACACGTTTCTCTCTTCCACTCACTAAAGTTTCTCTCTGAAATACCAGCGACGCTTGACCTTGAAGTGCGCTCGTTCCCGCCTTGTTCATCTACTTTCATTCATAATTAGTTATCGGTTCTTCAAATACTGTTTATTTAGTTTTTTGTTAATATTCATTACTATATAGTGTAATGTACTTAGCATTTATATTTTGTTTACTCACTATCTTTCATATGTAAAATGAGGATATTTTTTGGATTTATTTTGTTTGTATCCCTATTCGTGTAATAAATAAATAAATGTGACATTTTTCAAGTATTGCATAAATTCCATTTATAAGTTTCTGCATTCTCTTGAATTTCATTTGTTATTAATTAATTTTATATTAGTACTAATTTTTATGCCTATGTAACATTTCATTATAGTATCTCTAAGAAATAGTTTTAATTGCATTGTTCTGTATTTCCTGTGATTGGGTGTTAACCTGTTGGAAATAAAGGTATTATTATATTATTATTATTATTATTATTATTATTCCTTTCTTCAACAGTTGATCCCATGTTAGTATTTCAATAGTACTGAGGTTTATTACGTGAGCATTATGAAATACTAGTTGTTGCCCGCGGCTTCGCCGGCGTAGAATTTGTTTTGTCAGATTAAGTTTCCAGACGGACCATTTTGAATAAATAGTAACAATATTTTTTTATTAACCCAAAACTTCAGGTTTTCAACTACAAAACCAACGAAATTCAATGCAATCTTTGAACCCTTATTTTTCCTTCATTTCCTAATTCCCTTTCTTGATGCTTATTTACGCTATACAAAGAACTTACCTGCACATTTCAAGATTCTACGTGCAGTAGCTTCGAATGTACGTTAATATGAGAGCGGACAACAGTTAGTAATTTATATTTTTACTTTGAAAATAAGCCAACTGCACTGAGGAATGAATAGATTCGAGAATCGAATTATGTTACCTTATGAAGAAATTCGCAAAATTAACACAACCGTCAACGACGTCTGCCCATACGCGTCTGTCCGCGTTCGGGGCGCGTTCTCAGCGATGGCGCTTCATTGCTCAGAACGCCCTACTACCCAGGCGCATCGTACCCTGTTGTCTCACAGTAGACGCGACGCATAATGGCTTACTGCATTGCGTCAAGTTAATCTTATCGTGATATCTTAAAAAACAAAGTTTTTTACACTAAGTGAAGAATTTATAAGAATTTGGAAAATATTCTAAAATATGCATTGTAAAAAAAGTATCTAATTTAATTGTATTATGGCACAGTATTTTGCATATAGTGGCTACCATATACGCGGTAGATATATACTATCACGGACTTCATTTAGATCTATTTAAGATAAATAATCTTCCGGTACATTATCTGCATGTAACTCCAACGGTATAGGCAGTTCACGCCAAGATAACTCCCAGGGAGCAAGAATTTTTCCGACTCACTTAATACTCATCGTTATATTATGACCAAAAGTACGCAACACTTCTGTAAATTGTAGCTTGTATGTTATTCTGATGTATAAGCTGTATTGATATGAAATTCCATCTGAATCCGTTTAGTTGTTTAGTCGTGAAAGAAACACAAACATACATACTTACATACATACATTGTCACAAACTTTCACATTTATATTAATATAGTATAGATATCTTCCAACCACCACTATGATATAATTTCAAAATACATTTACTTCAGATTCGCAAATTATTAATCAGCAACTGATTTTTGTAGCACCTGACGACTCCAAACATTGTTCAAATGTTCATCTAATATTTTTTTTCTTCTCGAATAATCCATGAAAAATGAATAGTTGAAACTTCATATTGGATCGTCTCCATCTATCCATTGGAATCATTCAACTTGAAATTTTGGATATATGAAAATATCGTCTGTACCAGTATAAATGAAAGTAGTTCCAGCTGATAACACTTTCAAAAAAAGTTACGTTGTTTCGAAAAGTTTCGGATCTCAACTCAGAATGAAAATCTTTATTCATTTCACTTGAACGAGTCTACAACTAAAATCAATGTAGTCACAAAAAGCTCCAAATGATGTCGTATGTCGCTTCACTTCTCATTCGTTGTTTCATTGATATACCTGGTTCCAAATTCACAGATTTCCAGCTTGAAGATATTAAGATCTATCACTGTCTAGAACTGGTTGTAAACTGAGGAGTTGATCATTCAGATCGTTGAAATTGGCATGTAACGATTTTTAACGATAACGATATAATAAAACACATATTACAGTAGAAGTTTTATTGAAAACAATTTTTTTCTACTCTTGAATTATCACAAAACGCAGTTAGAAATTCATCGAATTCTGTAACAGATTGGAATTAGCACCTTTTCAATAGTAAAGCTGAACTTTTTTCCTTGTAGATCTCAACACGATTTTTGCTTGTTCTGATAATCCACATGAAGACACTAAAGCTCATTCTTCCGGAGTTTCATCGACCTAACTTGAGTAATAAAGGTCGAAGACATCTCCTCTTACGAAGGCGCCATCTATGGAATCGACAGGGAACCCAATCCGTGAATATCAAAAATGAATAAAGGTTCCCAGGGCTTGTCCTATAAGGACAGTGAGTCCAGCAACGTATTTGTGGTTCAGCCTGGCACCACTGATGAGACCTATGGCTAGTCGAAATAGCGCTGTTCGGTGTAGTATCATTAATGCGTTGTGCTTGAGCTCTGGTTTTCAATTAGTTGCCTTGACCTGAAACCTGCATTGAAAGACAGAGGACGCATCTCGTCGGCGGTCGAGGTGGCTTTGCAACTGAATCTGAATATCTTTGATATTTGAAGATTGATATCTCTGTCGATCCTCATAGATGGCGTCTTGGTAACGGGAAATGTCGTTGGTCTTACTTAGATTTCAATCAATTCAAACGGATCTAGGCTCAAAATTCCAACGCATTCGAAATCAGATCATCAATTTTACTGCCAATACAGTTTTTTGCTAAAAAAGTTTGTTCTGATAAAACCAATTTGTCTCACTTCTCAAGGAAATACCCCGTATCTTCGTTTATTGGAGTTGAAAGTTGAAACAATGAGTGATTTTGACAAGAAGTTATTTGAATTATTGTTAAAAGAAGATCGCGATTCTTTAAGTGAGGAGATTGGATTGGCTGATGAATACATGACCATATATCATGAATTGAAGTGTACTATTGAGAGTAATTTACTGAAATAATATTTCGATGAAAGTGACAGCATAATATCCAACTGTTCTCATTCCAAACCTAAGTTGAAGCTACCAACTTTTGAATCCAAGAAATTTGGAGGTGATGTGAAAGACTGACTTCCATTTTGGAGTCAATTCAAACGTATACACGATGATATAAATCTCGCGAAGGAAGACAAATTTCAATATCTTCTTCAAGCAACTATTCCTGAGTATCGTGCTCGTCAGTTGGTATAGAGTTACTCACCCAACGGAAATAACTATTCTAAGGTAATAGAAAGCCTTGAAGGCAGGTTTGGAAAAAAAATCTCTTGATGGAGGTGTATGTACGAGAACGGCTAAAATTAGTTATTATTGGTAATAAAAATAAAACGAAACTCACTTTCCTATATAAGTTAGAATCACAGTTGAGATCGTTAAAAACTTTGGAAGTTAAATCAGATACGTCTGCAGCCATGTTTTATGCACTTGTGGAATCCTGCCTTTCCGAAGATCTTATCAGAGTTTGGCAGAGAAGCAGTGGCTATTATGTCGAATCTACTTTGAACGCTCGTTTAGATAACCTAATGACCTTTCTTAGGAAAGAAGTACAAAATGAGGAGCGAGTATCGTTGGCAGTCTCTGGTTTTGATATAAATGTAAAAACGAAAAAACACCTCGACTCTACTTCAAAATCTATGATTCCTACTGCTTCAGGATTATTGAAGAGCAGAGACCAAAAGAAATGTAAATTTTGTAATGACAGACATAAAAGTAAAGACCGTTCGGAAGTGAAGAAGTGGACTATCAGAGCGAAAGAAGAGAGTGATTGATCGCGGTTGTTGCTATTTATGTCTCAAATTTGGACGTATTGCTAAGAAATGCAGCGTAAATTCTATATGCTCGATTTGCAATAGCAGACATGTTGATTTTATGTGATCGAAAACTGAAGCACTTGTACTACAGTCTAAAGAAATAAATGTTAAAAATGTTTTGTCAAATAATACCTACTCCGAAGTATTTGTACAAACATTGAACGTGAAACTCAGAGGCTCCAGTAAATCACAAGTGGCCCGAGTTATTATCGACACAGGTTCACTAAGATCATATATCAATCTGCTGCTGCTGAGATGCTATATGAAGCTGTTAGACGTGAAGAAATGGTGCATGCTTTGTTTGGTGGTGTAAATACAAAAACCGTCAATCACTTCTGTTACCGATTTCAAGTGAGCAATCTCAATGATGAATATGCTTGTAACTTTGAGGCTTTGGATCAGGAGATAATCTGTAATAATGTTACCTCCGTTAAACAAGGAGTCTGGATGGATGAACTTCAGTCGTTGGGAATCTTAATTACAGATTCAAAAGGAGGTCCCATTGATATTCTTATTGGTGCGGATATTGCTAGGAAGTTATTCACCGGCAAAAAGCATGAATTGAAATGTGGCTCAGTTGCCATGCAAACCTTGTTAGGTTAGACAGATATGGGAAAAATGAACTCCACCACTGAAAGTCAACCAAGTGGGTACTTCATCGACATTTATTGTTACGTCATTGTTAAACAGAATTTTCGCTATTGACGATATATAGAATCTCGATATTTTTGGATTTTTTTATCTTATTCAGAAACAATCTAACGGTTAAGTTCAAGAATCCATAATGAAATATTTTCTAGAAACAACCATCAGAAAAAAAGATGGGCAGTATGAAGTATATCTACCTTGAGTGGAAGGGCATCCACCTCTATCAAATAATTTCGGATTGGCACGAAAGAGACTTGACAATCTCACTCGAAAGTTGAGGGCAGATGGTAACTACGGAAAATTCGATGCAGTATTTCAAGATTGGCTGGATGAAGGAATTATAGAAGAAATTCCATAATCAGAATTACTGAGTCTATGTCATTATTTACCACATCGCCCTGTAATTAAGGAAAATAGCCCTACTACGAAGATTAGACCGGTATTTGATGATTCAGCTGAAGAAAAAGGCCATCCTGCACTGAATCAGTGTTTAGAAAAAGAAATTAATCTGTCTGTTTAAAATCTGTTTTTCCGTTAATCAGTTGTTGCTCCCATACGAACGACAACTCTCAGAAGTTGAGAAACTTGTGCGAGCTAAGGACTACCGAGGTTTTACCTTTTAACGTGTGATTGAAATGATACCCTCAAATTTACTGAGATTCAGCTTGGGAAAAATAGGATTGATTTCCGACATTAGAAAGGCTTTTCTTCAGATTGGCATTCTGTCAATTCTGTGGTTTGAATAAAATGGGGGGATTTAAATCATGTCGACATGCTTGTGTTGTTTTTGAAGTTACCTGCAGTCCATTTCTGTGCGGTGCGTTAATTGAGTACCACTTGAAAACATTTTTAGAGCCGAATAGAAACAACGACAGTAATATCGCTGCACCTTTCAAAACCTTCGCGGAGGCCACCGTGGGACCCCTCAAGGTTGTTAAAGAGAGTGTGTGTTCGGCGAGTCTCGGCCTACACCTGCCAATATGAAGGAGATGTCTCCCAGTAACCTGTTCACCTTCCTGGAAAGGACAGGATGGACGATGACCTAGGAGGACTTCTCGGGAGGATGTACAATGGGTCACATGTGGCCTAACTGCTGTGAGTTTACACTCACCCTCTCTGATTCCAGAGAGATACTTTTTCTTTACTATATTAACCATTTTTTCGGGCCAAAAAGTCAGTGTTATAAAAGTGTTGGATGGTTTCTGTGGAACTGGAAGATTTCCCCAAATTATGGAATAATTTTTGCAATACGAAACTTTGCCATTTTCCTAATACCTTCACATGAATAACTCTGGATATATCACCTGCAAGTTTTTTAATGAATTGAAATGAAAGAACTAAAGTTGTTTTACATAACGTTAGAATTTCATGAACTACATTTTACGATTTGATTTTCACAAACTTTAGTTTCAAATATATATATATATATATATATATATATATATATATATATATATATATATTATATATATATATATATATATATATATATATATATATATATAAATATATACTGGGTGTCCCACATTTTATGTGACAGGCAATATCTGGTTTGTTGAAGGAGATACACAAAAATGTTTCATACAAAAGTTTTAGGAGTTCATGAGAGCTATATTTTGATATAATTTTTAAATATACAGGGTGTTTGTTGTAGGTGCTACAGACCACAATTCCATTTTTTAAAATAGAACGCCCTATATATCATTACATATTCAGATGCTACGTTAAATTCTGATATCATTTCATGTTTGGTTTTTGAAATTGGGTTACGGCGTTGTTGAGTTATTGCACTTTTCCTTAAATATAAAGTTTCAAAAAAACTTATTTACTCGTACACGAATCCAGTCTATATCTTTTATTAAATTGAACTAGACTACTACTGAATACAAACCATTATTCTCACCTCTACGATACGATATCGATATCAGTTGAATATAATATTGAAATTCTTGAGAATGTGACTAACTTGAGGGTGAATTGCTTTATATTGCACAATTTCATCAAGTAGCTTATGCTTGTTGATGCCATAGTAACAAATGTTGTTGAATTGTATCACTTGTCAGTTCGATTCAGTGATTCTTTGCAACAGTAACTGTGTTCTTTGTGCGAAAACTCCAGTATGTTTTTCGCGTTTAGTCCAAGTGATTGCATTGATATGTTATTAATTTTTGGGGAATGTCAGAAAAACTGCCGTCAAGCACAACGTCTATACCAAGAACGTTTTCCAGACAGACCCATTCCGTCACGAATGACTTTTTCGAGAGTTGTAGAAAAATTGCGAACTGGGTTATTTCCTTCTACTATAAAGCATCGTCATCATACGAGTTCTGTTAGAAGTGAAGATTTAGAGATCAATGTGTTGGCTTATATTATTATTCATCCACATGTTTCTATCCGTACTCTTGCAGAAGAAGTCGGTGTGAGTAAATCTAATGTACAGAGAATTCTGAAAGAAAATAAATACCACCCATTCAAAATTCAGTTGGTACAAGGTTTGAAACCCACGGACTTTAAACGACGACTTGAATTCATTGCTTGTATTCAGGTAATATTACATGAAAGTCCTAACATATTCAGTCAAATTTTGTGGAGCGATGAATCGCGATTCCACAATAATGGAGTTGTGAATCGACATAACAGTCACTATTGGTCTCAAGAAAATCCCCACTGGGTCCGCGAAAGTAATTTTCAAACTACTTGGGGTATTAATGTATGGTGTGGATTGTTCAATGGATGCATCATAGGACCTTACTTTTTCAATGAAAATCTCAATGGATTGCGATATTTACATTTTCTAGAAAATGATTTGATCCAGTTGATGGAAGATATTCCCATAGCAGAACGACAAGGAATTTGGTGGCAACAAGATGGTGCTCCTCCTCACAATTCACAGGTTGTTACTGAATATCTGGATAGAAAGTACCCAAATAGATGTGTATATCTATATATATATATATATATAGAGATATATATATATATATATATATCTATATTATATATATATATATATATATATATATATATATATATATATATATATGTTTCGTTATCAAAGTAGCTTTTTCGTAGTGATGTAGGTGACGGAAACTGCCTCCTTTCATCTAGGATTTACAAAAAGAATTTCCCCGAAAGAAGACAATCAGGTGGAACGGCATTTCAGGCTCTAAAAACAAGATTTGAAACAACTGGTAATGTCTATCACGAGAAGTTAGAAGGTGTCTGTCCTCTAACAAATGAAGAGAATACATTTCAAATTGTTCTTCACCTTGTTGAAAATCCCCATGTGATTACCCGAGACCTGAGCAGGAAATTAGGATTTTCTCAAACCAGCGTGACTTGCATGATACAAGCAAGCAAATTTCAACCTTACATGCACCATAATTACCTAAAGCATCTACTAAACTTTTATCTAGGTATAGGGTACATCAAATTATGCTTACTAAGGGCATATTACATATAATAGTTAGTTAATTATAATCGAAGAAGTACCTGTGCAGGTACCTAAATCTCACTTATTATTACGCGGGATATATAAAAATTAAGTATATAATTGAATTAACTTTCAGTATGTTTATTACAACGAAAAAGCTACTGCAATATTTCGTTCAAAATCTTCGTTAAAAAAAATAGAATTAATCCAAATCAGTACTTGTGTAGTAGTACAAATGGCAATTTAGTTGGATTATAAAACAACAACAAAAATTAATTGGCACTATGGGACCACTTCATTGATTCCAGTGGCGCATTTGCTACTTTAGCTGCAGGAAAACCCGGAAAAACCTGCAGCACCACATTATCAGAAGATCTTAATCTGCCAATTTCCTTTCTCTCATAAAAGAACATATAGGGGGCCTCCAGAGGTTCCAATAAATTCAATACATTGCCAGAACACTCAGTGGCACGACTATCACAAACTTACACCAGTCCGTTTCGTCTTTGACCAAGACGTAATAATGATCAGATTCAACGCCAAAACCACAATGAACAATAACTGCATGAAGATTATAATAGTGGTCTGCTGGATTGAAGTGTTTATCTATTTCAGCCCCGGAGCGCCAATTAATTTTTGTTGTTGTTTTATAATTTCATAATTTGTATTTTGGAATATTTAGTTGGATTATCAAAAAATAAAGAAATAAACGACTATCACTAATGAGGTTGAATACGATCCACATTCCGTTTATAGCAAAAGTGATACAGATTAAAGTTTGCCGAGTTTTTTGTTAGATTGTTCTTGTGTGGTGTTTTTATTTCAAGAAAGAACTCGAATCATTCTTACTTATGGGAAATGTCGAAGATGCCGAAGAAGAACGGCAACAATTTTCATTGAAAGATATCCCAACAATAACTTAAATCATGAATATTTCCTGGAATTCATTGTTGAGTTTATGAAAACTGGTTCCGTGGCTAACAAAAAAAGAAGTAACCGTCGTGTTCTGGTTGAAGTCGAGCGAATATAATTTTGGTAATTTGTATTGAAGAATCAACCATATCAATTTACATGATGCAAAAATAAAGAAAGCACTGAAGAATTGAATTTTGCGGAACAATTAATAAAAACCAAAATGTTTTGCACAATATTTGCTTCAATGTATGTTTTACATAATAAACGAAATTATCGAACATTGAACAACTAGTTCACTTTCCATTTATTTTTGACTGTTTCTGAGTGGATTGAAATTTTCCTGCAACTCTTTCAAAATAACCAGAGAGAACCAGTTGAACTTGGGTTGAAACAGGTCTGTAACTGTTGAACATTTAGATTGAACCCATAAATTTAAACTGTTTAAAAAAATTAACTACCCAAAAATATTCATAAAATGATTTACATTGGTAATATCTGTCAATAGAACAGTAAATAAAAAAACATATCTATCTATAATGTGAAATATGAGGGAACGAATTCCATTTTATTTGGAAAAAAACTGAATAAGTGATGAAGAACTCAATATGGTATGGTTCAAAAAATAAAATTTTGTTCGTGACTTGATTACCAAAATCTAAAATATCTATATAATTCAAAATTAAAAAGGCATTTATGAGAAAATTGGATTTACTTTTTCGAATATTCGAATTTATTGAAAGTAATAATTTGCATAGGAAGCTTTCAACAGGTTATTGGAAATTCAAATAATCCTCTCATTCATTATGAAAATGATAATGATATACCAGAAAACTGGTGTATCAATTCAAATTACATATATCGTGTTTCAAAAAGGGAACAAATGTGACTAATCATTACCACAGCCGGTCAGTGTTGTGAAAAAATAATGAGCTCTAATCTCTATATTCAAGGCATAGGTTATGTACTTGGTGTTCGAATAGAATATTATTGAATATTGTAGAAGAACTCCCAATTGGATATGAAATGAAAAATCATAGACCATTTGATGTGATTTACGAGATTCAGTATTTGCGTTTGAGAAAAAGTATCTCTCCTTTGAGAACGATGACTAAAGTCATTAATTATATGACGTTTTTCACTGTTCCTATATTCATACTCAGGGTGTTGGGCTTTTGGAAATCTGATGAAAAAATGGGCTATAGCCATTTATACAATTTCTATACAATATTGGCAGTGATTTCATGGATACTGTTTTTGACATCCCAAGCCTTATATTTGAGTATTTCTCTCAATGGTATTGGTGAATTGACTCTTATAGTTTTCACTGCCGTTACATATAGTGCAAATTTTATAAAGACAATCATAATGTACAGAAAAAAAGGCACTGATTGAAGCCTGGATGAATAAACTCAATCAACCAATTTTTCAACCCAAGTGCAAGGAACATTATAACATTGCACATTCAACCAAAAGAATGTATGATAACTTAATCTACAGTTTTTTATATTTTAGTTTACAAACTTACCTTTTCTTCGCTATACAACCATTTTTTCGACGTGAAAAGTCAATGTTGAGTGATGGTTGGTTTCCGTGCGATTGGAAGATTTCCCCAAATTATGAAATAATTTTTGCATTCCAAAACTTCGTCATTTTCTCTAACACTTTCACATGTATAACTTTGGATATATTGTCTGCAGGTTTGTTGATTCAAATTGGTTTGCAATGCGACTATTTGGTCGTAACATTGAATTGCTTGGAGAAATTCTCTGTTGAGAATGGAATTTTACGACAGAGAGATGAATCGAGTGTCGATTTGAATGACAAGGATTTTCAAACATTCTCACGTGTAATGACTTCCAATTTGATAGTATGTATCGAGCATTACAAACAGATAAAAACGTAAGTACAGATAGTGTAAGTTTTGAAAAATGTTATATTTTTTTTTATCACAAGGTTTTCTTCAACTTGCAATGTTTGTAGATATAACACATAGGCCCGGGACTGAAAAGTCCCGGGCCTATGAAATAACACGCGTTTTTTTTTGTTGACTTTATTCATCAACATAAATCTCTATCGAGAGTCACAATCATTCCAGCACTGCTCTAATATTTCAATACCACTTTTGTGGTATTGAAATATTAGAGCAATTTATCTGTTTATCTGTTGCCTCAAAATAGGCCTCAGTTTCAGCAATAACCTCTTCATTCAAGCAACTTTTTTTACCAATGAGCATTTTTTGTGGTCTGCGAACAGCCAGTATTCGCTTGGAGCCAAATCTGGCGAATACGGTGGATGTGGGAGCGATTCGAAGTTAAATTTATGTAGTTTTGTTATTTTCTGATTGACTTGTGTCCCATTGCGTTATCTTGATGGAACAACATTTTTCTTTGTGGTCGTTTTTTTGCCATTTCAGTCTTCAAGAGCTTCAAACACGCTACATAATCTGTTTTAAAAAAATCAGTTTTTCCGTTAACCAGCTGTCGCACCCCTGCGAACGACAACCCTCAGGAGTCGAAACTTGTGGGAGCTAAGGATTAACGAGGTCTTACCTTTTAACGTGTGATTCTTAACACGGCCACTGTTAATGGTCAAATACTGCTCAGAATCATCAAGACGTTCTTGTTTCTGGTCAACAATGAACGCGGCACTCACTTTAAACATAGCTTTCTCATAGTCAAATGCTCATGCATTACAAAGCCAACACACACGTTCTTTTGATATTTTCACATTGTCAGCTAAATCACACACCCACCCAGATATCCATGGAATATTCCCTCTATATCATAAAACAAACGTATATATTCCAAATACTTATAGAATATTCTTGGAATATATACATGCCTTTAGATTATTCAGAGAATATGCTTGAATGAATATGGCAGGATTATTCCCGAGAAAATGTGCATATAGAGTCTATGAATGGATTATTCTCCAGTGAATATTAAGAGAATATTGTCGATCGAATATTCCATTTGGTATATTTTTAGAATATATCCCCAGGGTATATTTCAAAATATTCAATACGGTGTATTACTGGAATTTTGAATTATCTTATGATAACGTATTCAAATAATTCGATGTTATTAAAAACAAAAATATGTGAAGATTTTAATCGAATGCATTACCTAATGTATATAACCCTGATAGTGTTAACCAGTTTTTGAACTCATCGCGAAGATTCTGATGAATTGCTCCAACTATTGGAAACGACAAAAAATTTCGAATGGTTCAATAAATGAATCAATCGCATTAATAAATCGGTTTATTCTCATTCTATTTGTCTTTTTGTATTTGAAATTATTCAATTACAAATCGAAAATACCTGGCAACAGAAAAATGGGGAAGTAAAGTATTGTAGTAAACGTTTCTCATTGGTCAATTGAAGTGTAGCGTGCGACAGTCGAAGCTCTGTGAAAGCGGCTGCCCTTTAACTCTTGGCAGCTTTGCTTTGAAATCGACAATTGGTGTAACATGGCGGTTGGCCAAAGTATCATTAATAAGTAACAAGAAAGAAAAAAAATTCTTTCGAAACAAATACTTCCATATGAACACTGAATTATACAGCAGATACTTTTCTCTATTCAATTTGTATATCAAACATTTGTTGAGGAATAAGAATCAGATATCATTCACATGAGTTCTACGATGTCATCGATGACATAAGCAGATCAAGCTTATTCCGTGACATTCAAAATCGTAATTCATGAATGAAGTGTGTGTATTTTCTATAATGTTATCCAAAATGGTACTGAAGAGCCTTAGGGCAAGTGTCTCAAGGCGAAACACCGGTGTATACCAGTTAGGGTGACAGTGTTCCATGTGAGTACAATTTATTACCGTTTATTCAAAGTAGAACTCATGTGAATGATATCTGATTCTTATTTCCCAACAAATGTTTGATATACAAATTGAATAGAGAAAAGTATCTTCTGTATAATTCAGTGTTCATATAGAAGTTTCGAAAGAATGTTTTTCTTTCATGTAATTCAATGTTTATATGAAAGTAGCTGTTTCAGGAGGACTTTCTTTCAGTTTGTGTCTGAAAGTTACTTCTTTGCATGATCTACACATCCATGTATAGCGTTACTTATTTCCAAATTGATTACCTCCTTCCTTTCTTTGGAAGATTCTCTCATCCATTTTGTTTTGTATCAGATGGAGTAGTAGAAAGCCAAAAACTTTCTTTCCCAAAGATATATTTATTATTTTTCAATTAGTGCTGATGAATTCACAGAACGGCTATTTCAGTATATATATATATATATATATATATATATATATATATATATATATATATATATATATATATATATATATATATATATATATATATATTTGGTGGAAGAAGATAAAGACCAAAACGGGATATACAGTATACAATGCTCGGGCTGCAACAAATTCTATATCGGCCAAACCAAGAAAAAACTGATCCAAAGGTACAATGAGCACAAAAAGGCATACATAAATCCAACAGTATATAAATCAAACCTTGCAACACACGCCATACAAAACAAACATAATTTCCCCCCACCAGAGAACATAAAACTAATAAAACAAATCAACAAGGGAAACCGCATGGGCATTTGGGAAAACTTGAACATCCATAAATTCAACAGTCATAAATCACTCATCGAGGAACAAGTACAAATCAAAACACAACAAGATCTCACATTCAATATATTAAACAAAACCATACACATTCCTAGAGAAGATCTAACACGAAGAAGAGTACCTGATGCAGAACAACAAATTTACCTAAAGTACCTGAAATACCTGAGTTAAGACGCTCTGACCGTATAAAGAGACAGACAACAGGATGACCAGTTCAGTTTGAGAAGTGCCAGAAGATGACAGTACTACCAACTGTCGAAAGCGCTCGCAGATACTTAATATAAAGCTTCAAATCCTTTTTGTAGAATTTAATTTTAATATATATATATATATATATATATATATATATATATATATATATATATATATATATATCCTGAATGATACTTTTCCAATCATTTACCAATAACTCTTACCCAGATCCTCTGCTTAAGAAGATCTTATTTAGTACGTCATCCATTGACGTTCAATTTGATAATAACAACCAGTTGGATAGAGGTCGTTTGTAATCAAACAATAGCACAATTGGGACTGATTATCAAATATTAGTGGTATGACACTCAAACTATGCAGAATATTCAATACTTTAAATATCAAAATAGCATTCAGAACCATTTTAACCATAAATGAATTATTTTCAAAACTTGAGGATAAAACTCCTTCAAATTTTCAATCTAACTCGGTTCTTTCCATACCATGTTTCAATTGTAGTAATGAATATATTGGTCAAACGTCAAGACTACTCAAAGATAGAATCACTTCTCACAAAAGTGATAGTAGAAAATATCCTCAGAGATGTGCTCTTAGCAATCACGTTTCTAAAGAAGGTCACAATATGGACTACAATTCAACTAAAATCTTAGCAATTGAAAGAAATACATCAGAAATAGCGGTGATCCGTAGGGCTTATATGTGTGCTCATGTAAACCTATGAGAGAATGATCGAGCACTGGTTCATCGATCATATTCAACTTTTCACTGTTTGTTTCGAGCACCATTGTTATTTTCTCACTTTCAATCCAATCGATTCCAAAAATTTAAGTTCACTTACAGACAGAGCGTTATGTGCTAACTGTTTAGCATACACTTGTGGAATGAGCTTCTTTTTATGCACACTTTTCTTTTTAACCGTGCAGCTCGTTTTGGTTTGGGGTTGTTCAATACCCATAACAATAGTTATTGGATTTTCTTCAATTCCAAAATAATGAAAATCTCTTCATCACTTCCAAAATTGATAAGGCTATTTTTTTGAATCCAGAATACGCACTGTACTGTTGTGAATCAATTGACGACCTTCTGGACTGACAGGCCTTTAGTAAGATTGTATCCAGGTTCAACATCAATATCGTATGAGAAGAGAATGTGGGATTATTCACCATTTATATATGAACCAGATATTATATTGCAATCTAACCGGATAAGTCTCACAGTTGTAATGTTTATTAGTAATGAGAATTCATGTATCTGATTTGGTGGAAATATGTCATTAGCGAACCCCATCATGTTTGTTATAGAATTTGGATGTGTCAGATCAATTTCATATTTGGATCGCATTTCACATTTGAATGTATTATTATTAGCGTGTAGATAGAAAATGTCATCCGCAACAATATCAATTGGTTTTTTACCATGAAACAATCTAAACATAATATGTTTCTGTATGACGGCATTGATCTTTTGTTTTTCGTAAGCAGCACATGGAATTTCAATTGTGTACTTTTGAATTATCGGTGTGTTGTCATTACTGATTCTGAAACGTATTAAATTATTAGCTTCATTTATAATATTGGTTGTGTTGCATCCCTAGAATCCCAAAAGTCCCAATCCATAACGGCTGTTCCTATTCAATTCAATGGGTGGAAAAAAAATCCACACTCAAGACACTTGTCCCGACAGCTTGTAGCTCGAACTTTCGTGACATGACTGATGAATCTTTTGAAACACATTTCAATTTATTGTTGTGCACAGCAACAGCACATCTGAGACAATTTACACTTTTTCGAAAGTGTTGTATTGTAATAATTATCATTTTTATTGATACCGATATTCATATCCTCTATATTGCAAATGCAACATACAGATTTTCGAGGCATAGGACCCTCATTCACATCCGAACCTGAATCTTCATCGGGGTGGTGTTCGTAACAATATCTATATTTCATTATGTCGATGTCATTTTGTAGATGTTTGGGTAACTTTTCCCAAACATATGCAATCTCATGTGCAACACATGCAAGTATCACTTCCTTGGGCATATTTGCAAGCATAACTTTTTCAAGGTACCATATTTTGAAAACATTTCAAGTAAAAACCCCATTCCCTTGATAGCCTCCCGATCCAGTTTTGGTGTTGTATCCATTTTTTATTTGGAAAATTATTCAGAGAGAAACTGTAAGCACAAGTGACCACAGAGAACTGTATTAAATTTCTGCTGACGATCATAGTTATATTTGATTTTTACATTCGAACATTTTCGAAAGAATCGAGTCAATTGGGTAGATCTCCAAGACTATCGAAATATGCGACTTCTTTCCCACATTTATATGCCACCCAATGTGTTCCTGGTCCACTTATTGCATCTAAATTGACAATAGCTGTCTGGTTTTGTCTTGGACCTGAAGAGGGTAATCTGTCACGCATAAAAACACAACGAAAATATGGAATTTTCATTTTTTGTGCATAATAATTGAGATCGATATCGGTGAGAGGCGTCTGAGGTAGGAAATCAATTCGTTTTTTGTTTTGTTTGTGGGTTTGTATGGTTTTAAATATACGGTTCAAGGTATATTCCACTACCGCGTTTGCCCAATGCTACAGCCTCCTTGTGGCGATTGGCTTCCATTAAAGCCACTCTGTTGGCTTTTGCTGAATTCTCGGTCTTGGTAGTTCCAGCAGCGGCTCCCACCAAACTCCCTAGTCCAGCAAAAATTGGTATCAGTGGTGATAGTCCACCGATCTTGGGAATGGGAATTATGCGTGGTTTTCGGATTTTCTTCTTTCCACCGGCAGCGTTGAGGTATGTAGTGCCGCCTGCAATGACACAGTGATAGCTTTTTTGCTATTTTTTGTCACAAATTGATTGATCCCCGCCAGCTTTCTTCAATACATTTCGAACTTCATGAACTATCCCAGCACCAAATGCAACTTTTCTAATTTTATTTTTCTTCGTTTGTTTTTTCCTACTTTTTTTCTTATTGGTGGTACAACCCATGCCCATATGTCTTTTTGCTTTCATAATGTTGGTGAAAAGTAATGCAGCTGCTCTTTCCCCAATACTCGCGTCCTTTGATTCAACCCTATCCCAAGCGCTGTATTCAAGTTCTTTGACAGCTGAATGAGATCGGATGAATGCTTAGAATATTGCATATCGTGTTTTTTTTGTATTCAGTATCTAATTTATTGATTCCAGGATCGTTGCGAGCGAAACGTTGTTTCAATTTTGTACCCGGTCCACAGTATTGATAACCTCCGGGTATATGTAATTCGAAAGGAACTTTGTTTATTGAATCATTGACAAAACCACAACCTCTTCTGATTTTACGATCACTTTCAATACGTCCGTATCGTTCGATGGTACACATTGAAATGAATAAGCTAATAACATTTACACAGTCTCCAACCACGGCACGATTCGCATTGTAAAACAGAAAGAAACGTTTGCTGTAGATAATCTAGATGAGAAATTTGGGTGTGGATTGAATGGACAAAGAGTATTCAGACATGGTCCACTACTTCCATCATCAGTGTGGGGACTCATTTGTGGAAAGACGAATGAAATGATATCGCTATCAACACATCCACAAGGACTGAGATTTAGAAATGTGTATCTCTATTCGAAATCACTCAATCAACCTAAATATCAGTACTTGCGAAATGTTTAGGAACATATAAAAGGATTACGTTTTTATATATTCAGCAATAATGTAGAAATAGTGGAACCCTCCGATGCTAAGCTTAATTCTGTTTTAATTTTCGATGATGTGATATGTGGAAAGCGGGATATTATTAGATCATATTTCTGTATGGGACGTCATAAGGATGTTGATTGTTTTTATCTCACACAGACATATTCACGGGTACCCAAACAGTTAGTGCGTGACAATATCAATTTCATCATAATGTTCAAACAAGATGAGACGAATGTATACCACATTTATCCAGATCATGTATCACCCGATGTAACATTCAATGATGTGTGTTAAATGATGGGAGGACCAATATGGATTTCTAGTCGTTGAAAAGGACAGGAAAATAGATGAAGGTAGATCTGTTTAAAAAAATCTGTTTAAAATCTGTTTTTCCGTTAATCAGCTGTCGCCCCCATACGAACGACAACTCTCAGAAGTTGAGAAACTTGTGCGAGCTAAGGACTAATGAGGTCTTACCTTTTAACGTGTGATTCCTAACACGGTTGCAGAATCATTCCAGCATCAACCAGATAAATTCTCTCGAGAAAAATATCTGGTCGAAGCGGGAATCGAACACACGACCTTCCGATCGTGAGTCGGACGCACTACCACCGCGGCCAATCGTGAAGGATTCGATAGTTTTATATATATCCATGATCTTGTTATTCAAATTTAATTGATCACTGAATATTGTAGAGGTCACTTCAGCGAATTAAGCTATAATTTTAAAAAAGACAATATGAATCCAAAAAGTGATTCTGAAAATAAAAACAATGAAATGAATTTGAAACGTCAGCTAGATGAGACAACAGAAGCTGTCAGGCAGAAATTCAACTCTATGAAAAATGATAATATTGAAAATCGTACGACACTCGAAAATTGTATGAACCCATAACGAAACCATTAGATATTTTATCATCAAATGCTACTTTGAAATCATCAGTGTTATCGTCAAACCATGGAAATATTCAATCTACTAATAATCTCACGAGTACTCCAATAGGAAAAAAACAATGTTTTGGTAGTGTATCATCTGTGAATAGTGACACGAACACACTTCAAGACGATATGGCAACAACTCTATTCGGAACACCATCATCGTCCCACATCGATTCCCGGGATCTTGACTCCTCACCTGATATGAATGAAAGTCGTGAAGATGTTTTAGCGAAACATTTGAATAATATAAAATCTAGAAATCCAGCATATAATGGAACATTTGGTGTACGTATACATCCTATTAAACAAAAGCTGAAAATGGGAAGTCTACAGGTACATTTCAAAGATGGAAACATTTCATTTTGGGATGCTAATAAAGTGAAAAAATATGAATGCGAAAGTAATCCAGATTTGTATGATATGATCTTTTTGAAGAATCCGCAAGATGTTGATAATGAATAAATTCGTCAAGTATATTCTAAAATATTGAAAATAACGAATGCTCCATATGAACAATATCATTTAAAGAATGGTAATGAAAAGACAAATTCTAAAAAATTTCTTGAAGTTATCAAACCTCTATTAGAGTCACCACAATATCCAATAAGAAGTAGAAGTGAATTGTTAACCTGTGAATTATGTGTACTGGAATTCACCGAAAGAGTTAGTTGCTCGCTTACGACTATTGATAGCTTCAAAGTCAGCTGGGCATACGTGAAGAAGGTATAATATATTAACATATTCACAAGTAATGATCACTGTCACATCATCATTCAATGCAGTAACATCATCACCTTTTCTCTTCGATCGTATTGAAATAGAATGACTAACGAAATGAGTGATTAAACGACAAGTTGTTAATGAATTTGGGTGTGGATTGAAGACGTAATTTTCGCAGAAGTATAACCACCATCAAAGGTTCTGCAGATCTATGGCAAATAGATCTAGGTGAACTACAACCTTACGCAAAAAGTAATAGAGGATACCGATATATACTTGTAGTGATTGATTGTTACACAAAATATCTGTGGACTGTAGCAGTTGAAGATAAAACAGGTAGTACAATAACTAATGCAATGAAAAATGTACTGACTGCAGCCAAGTTTTCCCCCAAACATATACAAAGCGATCAAGGGAAAGAATTTTCCAATAAAAGCTTCTCATCTCTCATGCGAGAATATAATATCAATTATTATTCAACATTTAGCACAAAGAAGGCGGCTATAGCAGAAAGAGTGATTCGTACAATACAAGGAATTTTCGATGAGAGGTCACCAGAAATGGCTTGATATTCTTCCAACTATAACTAGTAGATATAACAATAAAGTTCATCGTGCAATAGGTATGGCACCCATCAATGTTGAATCGGGGTTTCAACAAAATTGAAATTCAAAGGTATCAAAGAATTGGAGGAAAACGAAGTAAACCTATATTCCGATTGAATGATATTGTAGGTATAAGCAAGTACAAAAATATTTTTGAAAAGTCTTGCACTGCGAACTTTACCACGAAGCTTTTCAAGATTGTTAAAATCAATAAAACCGCCCCCACAACCTATAATCTTGAAGATATGGATGAACAACCTATTAGAGGATGTTTTTACGAAGAAGAATTATTGCGAACCGAAAATCCTGATTGGAGAGGTGTTGAAGAGAAGAAAAAATAAAGTATATGTAAAGTGGTTAGGCCTTTCTAGCGAACAGAATTCTTGGATTGATGAATCAAATATGATTTAAATGTATCTACTAATGTATTTATGAATGAAGTAATGTTAAAGTTCATTACTGATTTCATTTTAATCATATGTAAGTGAATTGAAAAAATGTTTCAGCGGTAAACGATGCTCCAACCATTTGCAACGTTCTGTGTATAACAAACTAAATTAATTGTATACTCCATTTCCGCTTGTATTTTTTCAACTCACAATATTGAAAACCCAAAACTAATCGATGTCACTTTGAAATGCACTCTCCAACTCTTTTCGTCAATTATCTCTCACTGATAATGCCGTCTCATAAAGTTGAGTCGAGTCCTCACGCTCTACCTGAGCTTGCATTCTCGAACGTTGATTGAATTGGTTATCTTTCACAATTTTTGAACGGAGTTCATCAGCATATCTTCACATTTTAACCAATCCAACCTTCGCTATTGCAATCTTGGCATCTAATGCTTGAAGAGTTTCCTTATTGACATTATTAGCTCGCTGACTCTTTTCGTGTTCAGCAATAGCCATCTGTGCCTTCACAAGGCGGCATTTTGCTTTCTTTTTCATATCTCCAAACCGATGTAGTGCACTGAAGGAAGATAGCGATTCAGCTTTCAAATCACCTTTCATTTCTTTAGGTACACTTTCTGTCTTCCTCTTCGATCTGTCACTTTTCGTTGTCGGTTTTTTCTCTCGCACACCACTTTTCGATTGTTTCTTTTCTTTGAATTCAGTGACAATCGATGAAGATGCATCAGTAACCTTCCTTTTGATTGTTCTGAATTTCTCATCAACACCAAGACGAAGGGTAGACGAACACCAACTGAAGTCCGGTCGTGGAATCAGTTTCCTGAGTTGTTGACATGCTGGCAATAGCTGCTCAACTGAATATTACATTGAGAAACTCCTACATTTATACTCTTCAAGTGGAGAGGGTGATAGGTGGGGATAGGTGGGAGTTATGCAATGTTTGATGTGAGGATAATAATTTTCATATGATGAACAAATGAACATAACATAATTTCATTACGAGAATGAGCAGACAAGAAGTATGAGTATGAATTTTCAAATCCACGAAACAAATCGCGGATAATGCTTATCCAATTTATTTTCAAAAAATATATATACATGAGGTTGGGTTGAACACTTCCCCAAACCACGCAGTATTCCGTGTGCACCAACCAGATTATGTGCACTCCGAGAAAACTAACCTAACCTAACCATTTTAGTCATCATCTATGATGACTGTCAGAATCCGGAGAATCAGGTATCTCAATGATTTCTGGGGGGTCATTGAGATTTTGTTCTCCGGCTTGCTCATCCAACGGCTCCCATTCCGTGTCGGGGCTGGCTGAACTAACGATCAGAAAAAATCTATTCATAACTCCAAAATCAGCATCTGGATCCATTGGGTCATCAAAGTGGCCATATTCGTCAGGTCATATTGGAAATATTGTAGTCGTTCATCATTTGAATCTATGCTGGTGTCTGAATATCCATCGAAGTCGTCACCACTCCCTCCGTCATCACCCGCACACGTTGAAGTTATATCTTCAACCTGAATATCTCCATAGGAACCCTCGGGAGATTCAAAATGAGGCTCACTTATCGAATCAGCTTCCACTGGAATTACTCGATTCATGATGAGTGAATAAGTGGTAAGTTATTGAGAATGCAACCTCTTATATATGATTTGTAGAAGGAGGTGGTAGTGGTGGGGGTAGTGAACGGGGTGGTGGAGAGGGTAAACTTATTAAGTACATTATTATAGAATATCGAGAATTGAAATATTTTTTCGACCCGCGAATTGAATTGATTTGCAGCCGCCTTTCGAATTAAATCGCGAAATAAACCACGGAGCACGGATAATCTGCGGGCGCGGATTATCCGTGCTCCGCGGTTTTATTCGCGGATTGATTAAATTCACGACCGCAAATCAATTCCATTCATGGGTCGAAAAAAAATTTCAATTTTCGAGATTTTTATAATAATGTATCCAATACGTTTACTCTCTACACCACCCCCTCCTCTACCTCCTCCTTCTACAAATCATATATAAGAGGTTGCATTCTCAATAACTCACCACTTATTCACTCATCATGAATCGGGAGCTTGCCCTGCGGGCGGCCGTTTTATTCACGGATTGATTTATTTCTTTCGTTTCCATATAATTAACAATATTATGCAACGAATGACTTTCTCATTTGTTCCGAGGAACATAGAATTTCTCATCTGTTTCCATAGCATTGACCATGTTATACAACGACTAACTTTCTCATTTGCTCCGAGGAACATAGAATTTCTATTCTGTTTCCATAGGATTGACCATATTACTCAACGACTAACTTTCTAATTTTTTATGAAATAATGAAATATGCAGAAGTGAAGAATAATGCCCCAACCATCGCATTGTTCAATGTGTACCAAATTAAAACAGTGTACACTCTTTATTTCACTCCTTTTTTTTCTCCTAAAATTACAAATATGAACTTAAAGTTACCATAATTTATTATTCCTAATTAACCTAAAATTATTCTATTGAACCTAACCTGACCAATTGTCTATAAATGTCTCTATTGTCTCTAAATGTATTTTTATACATCTCTATCGAATAGGTCTCTATTTTTCGCCTTTCCTCCAGAGATGCATTCTTTCGATCTAGTTTGGCCATTTCTTTCAATAGTTTCCTCCGTCGGCTAGCAATTTCAGCCTGTTGGCGGAAAATGCTAGCCAACGCAGCCTCACTAGATCGGGAAGCTAGATCTACTTTCTTACACCTCTGTAAAAAAAGTTTGCACTTTGTCATTAACTTCTCCGATAGGGTGTGACAGTAACACTTGTTGAGCCGCCGGGGTTGATGGTAGTGGTAAGAGCGGCATCACCATCGTCGTCGGGATCAACAGGATGTCCTCAACCTCCGGAGAAGACACCCTCGGTGATTCCACTGCTGGTACGAGCGGTGTGGTGGGTCTCATGCTCTTCCGAGCGGTGAACCGACTACCTGCATAAGGATTAGTCTTATTGCAAGTACTTCTGTACTTTTTAATAGGACCAACCCTTGCTGCAGGTTGTCGATTAACTTTTGAGACAACCCGTGAGTTGTCTTCGAATAAGTCAGGGCTTCTCTCTCGACGGGGTCGTACACCACCTGAAGCTGTTGGCTCCTCCTCAAAGACCCGTTCATTGGGGTTGTCCACCGGCAGGATCGACTACACAGCGTTGTTGAGCTCCTGTGTATATCCTTCCATTCTGAAAATGTAGAATGATACAAAGTTAGTTAATATAAAAATTATATTGATAACTTACTCAGTATTCTGCTTGCTAGCTTGCTGGAGTGTGATTTTTTAGCTTGACTGCTCTCGATGAGTTGACTCGTCGTACTGAATATTGAGGACTGCTCCCCCTCAAGATAGCAATTATTATGTCATAATGGTGGGGGAGGCCCACCATTGTGACAGAGTTATAAAACAAATTTGTGCTGATCTCGATATTTTCTCTATCTTTATGTGCTTTTGAAAAAACTTCCAAAATTATTTTCAATCGTTGAATTTTTGTTTTATAATCATTAATAAGTTAACGACGTTTCGCCATCATCTCAGATGGCATTATCAAGACGAGTTACTGCTTCGCTTCGAGAGGTGTAACTGATGTTAGGTTCTTCTTGTGGTGTTTTTATATGGTTTCGCTTGCGTAAGTTGTATGGATTTGTTATCTGTTTTTCCACCTGAATGTTGTTGATGGCTTTTGGCAATTCTCCTACCTGTTTTTCTACCTGAGGGTTGTTAATGGCTTCTGGCGGTTCTCCTACCTGCGATGGTTCATTATCAATTTGTGGTTGTCTTTGGTGGTTGTTTTTAATTATAATTAATGATTAAAAACAACCACCAAAGACAACCATAATTATTATCAATTTGTGGTTGTCTTTGGTGGTTGTTTTTAATTATAATTATTAATTAAAAACAACCACCAAAGACAACCATAATTATTAATTAAAAACAACCACCAAAGACAACCACAAATTGATAATGAACCATCGCAGGTAGGAGAACCGCCAGAAGCCATTAACAACCCTCAGGTAGAAAAACAGGTAGGAGAACTGCCAAAAGCCATCAACAACATTCAGGTGGAAAAACAGGTAACAAATCCATACAACTTACGCAAGCGAAACCATATAAAAACACCACAAGAAGAACCTAACATCAGTTACACCTCTCGAAGCGAAGCAGTAACTCGTCTTAATAATGCCATCTGAGATGATGGCGAAACGTCGACTATCGAATAGTACACAACGGATGAACACCCGGAAAAACAACACATCATATATATATATATATATATATATATTTATTCTCCATCATTCTCAATCGTTGTTCTCTATGTTATTGGTATCAAATGAAATAGTTTGCTGAATGGAATACAAAAAATCCACTCTTAATCCACTATGGCGGTCTTCCAATGATGGTGGACTATGTTCAGCAGGAAAAAAGTTCAAAAATACGAAAATTAAGATGGTTGCCATACCAATTTCAATTGGTTATATCAGTACAGATAGGAATATTTCGTGCTTAAATAGGAACATCTCCAGCAATCACTTAAGAATTTTCTGGTGAAAAAAATTAAAATAAGGTCATCAATTCATTACACAACTTATTCGATATATCCAACGACAAATCCAACCTCTCACATTTTTTCAGTTTTTTGATGCATCAGTAGATCCTCTGTGAAAATTTGTCTTATTCAGTAGTAAAAGTCGAAAAAGCAATATCATTTTGTCCAGTTCGTGTTGAAGTATAACCAAGTTTTGTTAGATCAATGAATGTTGATGAAGACTACTTTCTTCAACAAGACTTCTACTACCGATTAAGATATAACTTCGGAAATTCCATTTCTCCGTAGTGACCTCTCTTACCAACAGGAGAAAATACTATACTCTTTGACGTCATCAAATTCCTTTTCATCTTCTCATCATCAAATGCTTTCTCCCTTAACACTGGTGTTCCATATGAGACCATTTTATCTCTATTCTTTTTTCTCTCATACATCAATCCATTGGAAAAAAAAACAAATACAATAGTTTGCCTTGCTGACGATGAATCACTCGTCTCTTCATTTGGATGCTACCAAAGCACATCTACGCCAAAAATAGTTTCATATCTCTGTGAAGATCTATACAAAATTACACCTTGGGGAGATGAAAACCAAGTAGAATTTGATTCTACGAAAATTCAAGCACCAGGTTTCTCATAGAAGATGAATGTATCGAAACCGGATACCATGTCACACAATTCATAGCTACATTGAACTGAACACTAAAGTAGGCTTCTTTGAAATTTGAAACTGTATTCTAAACCAGAATGTTGCACAAAAGCTATATGTGTTAGGAATCTCACGTGTTAGGAATCACACGTTAATAGGTAAGATCTCGTTAATCCTTAACTCGCACAAGTTTTGGCTCCTGAAGGTTGTCGTTCATAGGGGTGCGAGCGACAGCTGGTTAACGGAAAAACAGATTTTGAACAGATTTATATGAAGCTCAAATTAGGCTAGATTTCGAATATTGCTCACATATATGGAACGCCGCTGCTGAACAAACTCTGAAATTTCTAGATTTTATTCAATTCCCTGATTGGTGACGCAACCATCACAAGCATCCTTGATAGCCTGGAACAACGAAGAAGGATTGGAACACTGTCTTTTTTTGAAACTTTTTTTGAAGTAAATCGTTACTTTCGTTCAGATATTGTCATAAAAAGCGTTCCCAAAGCGGGTGATTCATTGAGTGGAATGAATTACTTGTGCTACCGTCCGACAGAACGGAAAACTACAGTTTTCGCGAAGGGATATGACGTTGAAAAGTTTGTTCAATAGAAGATAAATATATTGTGATAATACAGTGATTGCCAATACTTCAGTTTCATATCCTTCCAAGCCTATATTTTGGAAAAGTTTGTTATTAGTGATGTCATTTGTTATCTTCTCTTTTATTTGGGATTTGATTTACAGAAAAATGCCTAAAAATTTGAAAAATACTTAGTTCCATAATTTTCATTCTATTGACTTCTGATTTTTGAAAAATTTGTTATTACAGATGTCATTTTTTCCCTTCCATATTTGGCGTTCAATTTAAGGAGATATGACTGAAAATTTAAAAAATACTCATTTTTATCAAATTTGGTCTACTGACCATTTGAGATTCAAAAAACTTATACAATTGTGATAAAAGATGTATGATGTCACAAAAAAATATTATCATTTAATCATACACTGATAGTGTATTTGAACCCAACAACGGATATAATTTTTTTGTTAACATTAATCTCTCGTTATATACAGGTTCATGATATTTATGGATGAATGATTTTTTTATTTGTTTCAGATTATCGAAGGAAATAGAAAAATTTCACGAAACAAGTATTTTTGTTCTATTTTTTGGAGGAGAAGTTTTGATTTGTTGCTCGTTATATCAGATGAGTGTGGTGAGATTCTTCTTTTTAGTTAAATGGTTGAATATTGTCGAACGTACATTATATTTTCAATAAGAAAACAATTTATTCATTCACGTGAAGAATCTATGAATGAAAAAATTCATTAAAATATTCAAATAATTTAGTTCAGATGAGATAGCATTCACACCTCAAAGCAAAACGACTAAGTATATTGAATATCTATAAAAAGTATTCTGAAATCATTGAACTGATTCAGAAATAGGGATTACTATATATCAAGCTTGTGAATTCGAAAATGTATTCGAAAATAATCTTCAGAAACGAAAAATCACAATGTCAGTTTTGTTCCAAATAATATAATTTCATGACGATAAAAAATACCAATTATTTGCACATCAAGCTACTTTTCATTTGTGAATAAAAACAGCAACATTGAAGGTAACATTTCAAAAATTACTGGATGACGATAAATTGCAATTCAGGGTTTACATTTGAGAAATTGAACCGCTATGAATGAATATATGACCACGAATGAAAAAATATTCGATTTTAGGCAGTATTCGAATAAAAAAGCAAATCTATGATTCATTCATAGAATCAGAAGACGACAACGTATATCTTATGAATTGAGTGAACCAAAATAGCTAAATATAATAGAGCCATTAACATGATGAAACAAATCATATGTCGTGAAAATGTACATAATATATTTTAAGATTCGTTCTCTTATAAGGTATCACGAAATTATAATTCAATACTTCAGAATTTGAAAACATTTAGTGCATCAGTTTAAAAATATATTCCATACATTCAATGGAAAATGAATGCCTTTGATTTTTATGCTTAGTATTGGTGTGAATCAATTGTATTTATTAACTTTAGATGAAGAAACCCCTGTATTTAAGTCATTTTTGAAAGCAGATATTTGATTTTTGGTACAAGCATAGACCTTCATGGGCCGCACTTTTCGCAATACTTAACTCAAGTGAAAGCCTTAAACCTAGCCTATTGCGTTTCTGCGAAAAGGGTAAATTCTCGTGTTGATACCAAAACAAGTTATTTCGAAAAACTGCTTGAAATCGATTTCGACCCTACGTACCGAATTCGATTTTTTTTTCTAATTTCCATTATCCGATTTTCAATTAATGGTTCTTTCTAAACACAAACCTACAAAAATAATATCATGAGCTTAAGTAATGAGTTTTTCAACGGAGGCTGCCGTTTCATGTCGAATACGATTTAGTTGCGGATGTCTTCTGTCGAATTCTTGAGCAACTTATCTGCTACTCCTAACACCATCACCAAACAACCTTATTATTTCAATTTTTTTTCGTAAATTCAGATGTTCAATAGGAATTTTGTTACTGCTTTTGACGCATTTACTTTCAAACTGACATTTGGTGTATAAACAGTCCATTCGTTTCCATGACACTCTAGCCCAAATTGAAAACTGTTGACACACAAAATATGAAATTGAATTAGGCAAATACGAAACCAATCATATACAACAAAAAACTAAAAAATTTACCAACATTGGAGACAGGCTAGTACAGGAGAATGAATTCGATTAACTTACATTTGATAAAATGTATTAATTTTAATTTCAGTTATTTCAATACATTTGATTCTATTTCGACCACTTTATCATTTCCGTAGCTTCTTATTCGGAACTATTGATCGATAATCGAACTTGAATATATGAAAATTACAAAACAATTCAAATTCAGAATTTTGGGTTGAAATTCGGTATGTAGCGTCAAAATTGATTTCTGAGCAACTAATTCAAATAACTTATTTTAGTATCTCTAACTCGAAGCAAAATATCGAGAATTTGCCATTTTGCGGGATCGCAGAAGGCTGGGTTTGAGGTTGAATATTACTGGAACTCTTTCCTAACACCAAACCATTATTTCAACACCTCGATACGTGTTTCGATCACCAACTTATCATCTTCAAAAGGGAGATCCAGTAATATTCATTACTAAACCAATGGTTCTAAACAGTGCACATGGGTTTGAGGTTGATACTTGGACTAAGTATTGTGAACAGGTCTGTGCCTGTACCAAAAATCAAATCTCTACTCACAAAAATTACTGAAATACAGGGGTATCTTCATTATAGATGTGACACACTGCAGATGTTTTTCAATTTTATACGGAAACAAGTGTAAGGTATTTTTGGGAAAGTTTTCAGCTTTCTACTACTCCATGTTGATACAAAAAAATGTGGGAATCTTCCAAAGAAAAGAAGGAAGTAGTCAATTTTGAAATAAGTAACTCTATACATGGATGTGTAGATCACGCAAATGAGTAACTTTCAGACACGAACTGGAAGAAAAAAACCCTCCTGAAACAGCTACTTTCATATAAACATTGAATTACACGAAAGAATTTTTATGTCACGGAATAAGTTTGATCTACTTATGTCATCGATGACATCGTTATGACGTTAAATATATATATATATATATATATATATATATATATATATATATATATATATATAACCTTTTCAATATAAAGTGTAAGGTACTTTGTATAAAGTAGATTAGTCGCCTAATCTTCGGAATCATCCCATAATTTCACTAGTTCGGACTTCCATTGTCTACTATATAAAATGATTTGAAATCCCTGAAACAAGTAAAAAAGAATAATTAAAAAAGAATAGTTGAACATAACAATTATATTAAGCAACAATAAACCTGAAATGAAATGATAGTGAAATAACCTACAAGTAAAAATATAATAATTGAATAAATAAATATTAAAGGAATGAAAAAAGAAAATAATAAAAAAATAAAAAGGTGTAGAGATTCCAAGTCACGTTAGTTCACGACGTTTCGATTGTTGGTATCTACAATCGTCTTCGGGTGATGACTCATCACCCGATCATCATTCCTTTAATATTTATTTATTCAATTATTATATTTTTACTTGTAGGTTATTTCACTATCATTTCATTTCAGGTTTATTGTTGCTTAATATAATTGTTATTTTCAACTATTCTTTTTTAATTATTCTTTTTTACTTGTTTCAGGGATTTCAAATCATTTTATATAGTAGACAATGGAAGTCCGAACTAGTGAAATTCATCACGAAACATTGTCAATCACCTTCAAACATCCCATAATTGTTATTTTTCATCAAACCAGGAATGTACTTTGTCATTCATAATCATATTTCTCTGGGAAATCAGGACCTGTCATTCATTTGGTGGATAAGTAATAAAATATTGGAAATAGAGCTTCACAGGGTACTATTTCAGATCCCTGCCGTATAGATATCAAAAGTGTATGAAGATAATAATATTACAGGATTATTTTGGTTTATATTCGAAAAAATAATTGATTGACATGTGACGCAAATAATCATGATTTCATGTTGATGATATTCATTCTTGAAACATTTTCTACTGAATACACCAATGCAAAATCTGCGTAACAGAGTAAATTAGACCATCTCTTTCATCAAGGTGAACTTGATAATTACCCCAATATTTTTATAAAGAAGTCCAGAATTTTTATTGTGTTTCCTTTGGAAATTTTCTTATAATCTAAAAAAATTAAAAGTTTTGTGGAGAATCTTACACGGATTTCTTGTTTGCCCAGATGAGTTACTGCGTTGATTCAATATGTTTTACCCGGAGAATATCAATTAATGACTTCATTAATACCTATCAACTAGGGCAAAATGTCTCTCTGATTTCAACATATATACAATTCTCACGTAAGCTGATTTTTTAAGTTCACGCTTCCTAACAATAATTCTCGTCTTATTCCATCCCATTCAATAGTCACATAGGATTTTAAAACGCATTCCGGCAATTTTATTTTTGTTGATTATTCCTGTCACAGAACAAACTTCTAAATTGTTCCTTTCGTGGTGGTCTTCATTTTATTTTCATCATTATTGTTTTCTTCCAGATTTGTGATCGAAAACATATTAGGAATTCCTAGATCAAGTATATCAAGTGACACCTATCGATATGAAATATGTGAAAAAAACTTCAACCAATAATATACAGAAATAAAAATCAACCCGATGTTGTTAACCTCTGTCGAAGATTTTTTTATTTAGAAAATGAATATTTTGAATTGAAAATTCCAAACATTCACCTCTTCCAAAGTTCCTACTTAGAAGAATCTGCAAATGCGTGCTATGGTTTATATCACGACGAACATTTGCTTATATCCGATAGAAATCTTGTAGATGTTTATCGTTTATTCAGCAGCAGGACCACGCTGAAATTAATCAAGTGATTACCTTCAGTTTTGAAGTGTTACTCCTCATGAATTCAGGACAGATCTAACGAAGACAGCAATGTATACGAGACTGATTTTAACGTAGCTCGACTGCATATACGAAACTATCATCTAAGATAAGATCTATTTCAATTACAGTGAAGTAGTAACAGTTTCATCTCATAAACTAAGTCTCACTCACCGATACTAAAATATACTATAATTATCACAGAGGCAGCTATATATATATATATATATATATATATATATATATATATATATATATATATATATATTTCAAAGAAAGTAAAGAAGCAATTATTGTCAAAAATTAACCCTACACAAATATGTCTTGATCGGATGTCTATCAGTGAGTATAACAGTGTTGCATGTGTATGAAATTTTACTTCTTTCATTAATTATCTTGTGTAGGAATCCTGTGAATGGTATCGGATTCGATCCTGTTCGAATGTTTAGAATACAAACGGATCAGAGAAAAGTGTATTTTGTATAAATCAGCGTTCATATAGAAGTATTTGTTTCGAAAGTAATTTTCTTTCGTGTAATTGAATGTTTATATGAATATAGCTGTTTCAAAGGGCGTTTTCTTTCAGTTCGTGTATGAAAGTTACTTCTTTTCATGATCTACACATCTTTGGAAAGAGTTAATTTTTGAAATTTATTGCTCCCTTTCCTTTTTTTGGAAGATTCCCACATTTTTTGTATCAAGATGGAGAAGTAGAAGGCCAAAAACGTTCTAAATATTACTGGAGTTTTTTCCCAACACCAAATCATTATTGTTAAAACCTCGACACGTGTTTCGATCTCCAAGTAACTAGTTTCTAGAAACTGGTTTCTAGTTTTAATCTTCCTCTTTGAAGATGATCACTTGGTGATCCAAACACGAGGTGTTTAAAATAACGATTTGGTGTTGGGAAAAAACTCCAGTAATATTCATTACTACACCAAAGGTTCCAAACAGTGCATCATGAGTGAAAACGTTCTATCCCAAAAATTATTCTTTTTTGAAATATATCCTTTCAATAAGTCGAAATCATAAGTTCATACATGATACATTCAATTGAACTTGATTTATATCGCGCAGAGATAATTTACATAGATTATGAATGGAAGAGGGCCCCAAATCGAGCCTTGGGAAACTCCACATGGAACTGGTTCTAAGTCGGACACATTGTTCGAATCAAGTGTCACATATTGGTATCTGTTCGTCAGCTATGAAGAGAAAAGGGACTGTCTGTCGGTGATTTTCGATTTCATCATCGCTGCCTTTCTTTAAGATTGAAACAACTTGGGTCACTTTGAATAGATATGGAGTTCACAAAAGAACTACTAAAATTACCAAGGAAGCAGCTATAGCTGCCTGTGTCACTTCACGTTCCAGGAAATCACACAGATATGAAGGGTATCGAGTGTCTTGATATGAGTCCAAGACATAATTTATTCGGGTATAACACTCAAAAAAAAGGAAAACATAGATACGTGCAAGGATGAACAACACTACGTTGCCAAAAAAAATACAAATGCACGAAGTCATCAGCAGAAGCCATACATGGTCTCCTTAATATATGTATAAAAACCAATCAATTTGATCTATCCATATCGATCACCCACCCAAAAAAATATTGAATGGAGTACAAACATTTACGAATGACATAAAGCATTTCGAAATGCAACAAATTTTTAGCTCAGAAAGCCTTCTATTGATAAGCCCTCTGCTGATAAATGAGTCATAATTCGAGGTTTGCCCAAAATGATCATGAAGACTGAAAACAAAGTTTTCAGAAATGTGGGTGACTTTTTCTGAAAAACAATCGTTTGCATAGAAACTGTTCAAAATATTAGAAATTTATGAAAGATAATTCCACGAAATATAGATTGAGAGAAAAAATCTCAAGAATATTAAAAAGAAATGATCGCCTTTCAAGAAACAAATCCTTGATTACGAATAGAGAAATAGATTCTTCTCCCGAGGAAAAACGCGAGTCAACATATGCTGGAATAACTCTAAAGTAGAGCACCTTGCCATCAAAAGGACCTTAAGAAAAAATGATCGCCTTTCAAGAAAAACATTCTTGATTATCGAAAGAAGAAACAGATTTTTCTCCTGAGGAAAAACACGAATCAACATATGCTGAAATAACTATGTAGCACTTCGTCATCATTTCACCAAGAGAAGGAACTTGAACGATCTAACGCCACTTTCCCCCAATGGTGGGGTCATTCGATTTGGAACGGAGGTGAAACATCTTGGCATTGTCCTTGATGAAAGACTCACCTGGAACGCTCACTTGGAAAAAGTTTTACACAAAGCCAGACTGTCTCTATGGACATGTCGAAGGATGTGTGGTAAAACTTGGGGTTTAGGTCCCAAACAAATCCATTGGATTTATGTGATGATTGTCAGACCAATGATCACGTATAGTGCAATTGCTTGGTGACCGAAGGCTTTACAGAAAACGGCCCAAGCGAAGCTCTCTGGCTTGTCTGGCTCTCAGTGGTGCCATCAGTACCACACCGTCAGCGGCCATGGAGATCCTTCTAGATCTACCTCCTCTCCACATTTTTTTGAAAAGAGAGGCTAGATGGACTGCATACAGACTTGTGCACATTGCCAATTGCACAAATCAATTCAATGCAGAGTGCAACAGACTGTTGGTTGACATTGGAAGTCACAGCATTCTGGAAATGACCTCTGACTTTATGCCTCCAACTGTCAACTACGAACTGCCTCATAAAGTACTATTCCCGAGTAGAGAGGACTGGATTCTGCGGGAGAACGAAATATTAAGAGCAGATAGTTGTTGGTTCACTGCCAAAAAATACTCTCCTCGATAGGAAAACTAAACAGATTGTCTCTGGTCTGGATTCCTGGCCATACTGGCCTGGAAAGCAATAAAGCTGCTGACTCTCTTGCAAAGGAGGGTGCTGCAAGCGGCTTCATTGGACCAGAACCTGTCATTGGCATCGCTTTGGGCGATGGATGGGAAGAAGAGTTATGGACTTCTGGCAGAATCTTCCTGGATTGGCTCACTCCAAGGCGTTTATCCACCCTTCGAAGCTTGATTCCAAACAGTTGTTGGACTATAGTAGGGATGAACTACGATGTCTAACAGCCCTTCTTACACCTCACTGTCATTTGAATCATCACATGCAGAGACTTGGACTGTCGGAAGACAGTGTGTGTCGCCTCTGTCTGGAAGATGATGAAACTGCAGAGCATATACTTTGTGCCTGCCCCGTAGGGGACCGAATCAGATGGTGAGAATCTGACCTGAAAGACCACTCACCATACAAACTAATCAGCTTCGTTAAGAAGCTGGGTTTATTTGGCCGAGTGTGAATAGGTGTGAGCCACAATAAACCCTTATGGATTGCGGTGGAGGGTCGAATAGACCCACTCACTTTAGACCTACCTACCTACCTACTTCGTCATCAAAAGGATCTTGGCACTGATTTGGGAAAAACACTATTGGTTAACAGTTACCTGGTACAGTAGCAGTTATCTTGATGTTAGTTTTTACTGTTTCATTTGCATAATTCTTCATGAAATTGAGAATGGCTATTGTAATCTAAAAAAAATCATCAGGTCTTTTCACAAAAAATTTTAAGTTATGCCTCGATAAACAAATCTTCGTATCGATAATTGATTCATGTCGAATAAAAGAAAACATGTAATGAGAAAAAATGATCTTCGTAAACATTGCTGACCTTTCGAAGTTAGATTTTAGTGAATCTAATCAGAAACCACATTTTCCCAATAATGGTAAAACGATATTTTCGAATCATTATTGTGTGTGACATTTTGATGATAGTAATATTTTTATCATATGAGGAATATAATCTGTTGTTTGGTTACCTCGAGTTTTTTCGAATATTTCCAAAATTTTGATTTTTCCAGGTTCCAATCATGACCATCGAATTTTTCATGGTGATCTCTTTCGTTATAGCTGCACTCATGGAACAATTCGTATATTGCTGGTTTGGAAACGATATCATTCACAAGGTGATTTTTCCCAATCTTTTAAACAGTTATTGTTGAATGTCTGGAATATCGATAGTGAACAAATTTTAATTTATATACAAAAGATTGTATGGCTTTGAACAATGCTTTTCTGAAAAGTTGATATACTCTTCCTCTGCTTTTCTGTGAGGCCAAAGTTGAGGTGAATGTCATATTGAGATTTATCAGTGATTGACTCTGAATTGGACTCCGCAAGAGTTGAAATAGCGGCTGAACAGTGTATCTGTTTTGTAATTTAGGAAAACCATACTGAAAATATCAGAGGTTTGTGATATCGACACATTAAATGTACTTGGTGAAGATTTTAACAATCAGGTCTCGTTCAGCTAGGCTGAATCACTGAACTGCTGGTTCAGTGATCCAGTGGTGGTTATGCTCGATATTCGTGTATTGAGTCTTATGTGACTTGACCAAGGCTTTCGACTGTGTTTCCAACTCAATCCTCATTCAAAAATTGAGTTATTATGGCATAAGACGCACAACTCTTGATCTGGTAGGGTATCATCTTCGAAATAGGTATCATTGCGTCGACGTCAACAATATAAAGTCAGATTTAATGCCAATTTGTCATAGCGTTCCTCAGGGTTCTGTCCTCGGCCCGTTATTATTCATCATTTATATGAATGACTCATGTAGTTTAATTTTACCAACAAAATGTGTTTTTTGTTTGAAGGTGATTGACAATGTTTCGTGATGAATTTCACTAGTTCGGACTTCCATTGTCTACTATATAAAATGATTTGAAATCCCTGAAACAAGTAAAAAAGAATAATTAAAAAAGAATAGTTGAGAATAACAATTATATTAAGCAACAATAAACCTGAAATGAAATGATAGTGAAATAACCTACAAGTAAAAATATAATAATTGAATAAATAAAAAATTAAAGGAATGAAAAAAGAAAAAAATAAAAGAATAAAAAAGTGTAGAGATTCCAAGTCACGTTAGTTCACGTCACGTTAGTTGTTTGCCGACGACACAATACCCATATGCTCAGACAAATCACATACCAGTTTACCTCAAATGAAACTGAAACTGATCGATAAAAAAATCCAGAATATTATGATATCCTCAAACACCAGTGTTACTCTAGAAGACAGTGTTAAGTTTCTAGGTATTTATATTGATGCTAGACTTAGTTGGTCCAGCTATGTGGAAGCAACTACTCGTAAGCTGTCTAGTGTTTTATTTGTTCTTAAACAGTTGAGAAATGCTGTAGGTTTGATAACACTATTGATTTACTATTCGACGCAGTTATTTCATATGTTGTGTTGTTTGAGATTGACAAGAATATTACGATGTTTCCGAAACATTCTCACAATCATGATTATTCAACAAGATCCGCATGTTAATTAAATAATACAAGACATAGGTTAGCAGTTAATTAAAAAAAAACTCCCTAAATTTGAATTTATTTAAATCTTTGGATTTCAGAAATTTCAAAAATAATACCGAGAAATATCTTCTCAACAACTGTTTCTACACAATCGAAGAATATGCTGCTGTAGCTGGTCAATTCATAGTTTTTGAAAAATGATTTATGTTGTAGAGCTGTGATAAAACCTGTTCTTATATTTGTTGCTCAATTTAAGTGTCTGACATAGTACTTATAGTATATAGTGTATATGACTTGTCATAAATGTATTTTGTATATAAAGTGGTCAAATAAATTACTCTTCTCTACTCTACTCATCCCATAGAGGGCGTCTTCGTAGGGGCAAGATGTCGTCATCTCCTATACCTGAAGAGGATGAGAATTGTTTTTATTCGAGCAATGAAGAAAACTTCATCTCCTGAAGGTGGCAAATTGGTTAGTGAAACGCACGTCGAGAAAAGTGTTGCAGTCCTGCTGTTTGCGAGGAGTGCATGTTTAGAGTTTATTCTTACGGCTTGGCCACGGGGATCGAAGGTGCGAACGACGAACCGGGGAGCGAGGCGCCCATTCGCGCAACACCGTTTGCAGGCCACAGGCAGTCACGTTCGCCATCGCGACCAATAATCCGACAGAGAAATGTCTTTATCGAAAATATCTCGATATTGCTTAGAAACTAATAGTTTTTTGGTTCAAGACCTAATATTTGGAAGAGATTATGGAGTACATGATTTGAATTAGAACCGGGTTATAGATGGAGAATTCCAGAATAAGTACGAGAAATACAGATTATATCCAGAAAAATGTTTTGAGTATACCAGAATAAGTATTGAAACCTTCGATTCTTATGAATATTCAACCAGAATTGGAGAAAAAGGTTAATGCGAATAGAATTTTAAGTGCCGCTGAAAAATTGTTTTTGACGTTAACTATCTTTGGCCAGAATATTATCAACTTATTAAATGTTACCCGGTATATTATTATTTCATGAAATAAAAACACTTTCTGATATTTATGTTATTTATTGCAAAAATCTAAATTATATGACAGTAATTTTTCGTACAACTAAAACAAAAAACAACTTCTAACTTGTAATTGACGGTAGAATGAATAATGAATTTCTAACTTTTTAATCAGTATTTTATTCAGCAATAAAAGTTCATTTTTCGCGGCGAAAACAACTAAACTCGTTTGATTACTGCACTATTCGCCGCGACTACCGCTCGACTCCGTGGCTCGCGCCATACAGATTCATGCATTTGTTTTTCACGCCGGCCGCGCCGCAAATCGCCCACGCGATTCGCTCGGTACATTTCGCCGGTCGCCGTTGCGCGTGGCTTCATGACTACATTCCTCTGCGTTTGTTTCAGTCGCTAGACGCTTCGCCGTTCGCACCGCGCGAATATTCGCATCGGCGAGTGTCCCGTGGACAGGGTGTTATACCAGAGGTTCCAGTTTTATCTTTGGTTTCCAGATAGATTTTGATTCCGATCCCACAAAGTGAAATTCAATATCTGAATTATAATCTCACTTGTCTTTAGTTGATGGGAGTCGTTCGAAATCGTCCATTTCAAAACATCTACATTGACTGATTATATCATCCGAATTTTCAAATTTGTCTAATCGACTCAGCGCCATGAAAACTTTCTATTCTATTCGTATCTGATACCTTCGATGTATCAATGTATATATGCCGATGTACTGTGATAATACCTGGTCATAGGACATTAAATCGATATGATTGCCCAAGCGAAACAAACTTCATCTTCATTTCTAACATCACATACCTACACGTTTTTATGATATCGTCCGTAAGCTTGATGAAGGATAAATACCATCCATTCCCGAATTCCAGTTTGTTAATCTTCAGCTCCGGACACACGATTTCCCGAAACGTTCACCTACGCTATTTTTTCACTGAATTCCTTCATTGCATTTGTGATTTTCAACAAGATTTTTTTAAATTATTTCCTCAAATCCATAACAATATCTTATAACGAAAAGAGAAATGAAAATTTCTATGTTTTTACCACTTTTATTTGTAACGAACGTTACTGCAGTTTCGTCCTATATAGACATTCTCAAACTTATACAATAAACTAACAATGATTCATTACATTCGCCAATATATGTATACCATTCAGATACTTGATTGAGTACCTGAATCAGTTTATTGTATACGTTTGAGAATGTCCATATAGGACGAAACTGCAGTAACGTTAGTTACAAATGATAGTGGTAAAAAAGAGAAATGATAATAGAAATTGTCATTTCTCTTTTCATTATGATCTCCTACCACGTAGTAACAGCTACATCCATCAATTTATACCTTATAACAATGTTTTTAGTTAAAAAATTATTAACACGAAATGGAAAATTGAAAATTGAAAGATTCCAAACCAAGTTACTACACGACGTTTCGATTGTTAGTATCCAGAATCATCTTTGGGTGATAACTAGACTTATTCCTACGAGATCTGACTATTTATAGGTCATTCGACTGCTTTCAGCTATCCCCTCTTCCCTCTCTCTGCTTTACGGTTTTAGCGAAAGCTGACCGTTTGGCGGGAGTTGGTCGTGTTTCGCTTCATTAGATGTTTCCATATGTTGTGTATCTCAATGCTAGCTTAGCTAAATGCGTTGTTGGATAAGATATATGGGGCTTCTTCTAATTTTCTCCTAAATCAGTGTTCCTCCTTGTGGATGATTTCAGCTTGAGCCCACTTGATGTTATGTTGACGAGTTCAAATATGCTCTGCTATTCCTGATTTGCTGAATTCTCCTCGCTGTGTGTGTTTCTTGTGCTCGGCAATGCGAACTTACAACGACCTCTTTGTTTCACCGATGTATGATTCTCCGCATTCATAGAGTATCCGATATATGCAATTCTTGGAATCGTAGACCACGTTGGGTGGCCTGTTTTTCGTGAGGCTGCTACGGATGGTGTTCCCAGATCTAAGCAGGTTCTGATGTTATACTTGGACCCAATCCTTCTTATCCTATCCGACAATCTTCTGATATAGGGAAGTACAAGTACTGGTTGTGGCGGCTTCTCTTTCTTGTGAAGCTTTTGCTATCTTCTAGCTAAAGCATGTTTCACCATCACTTTGGAGTAACCATACCGTTGAAGGTCAGTTTTGATGATGTCTAGTTCTTTTTCGAGACCTTCCTTTGTATTACAGAGCCCGAAAGCACAGTCTAGTAGAGTCTTGATGATTCCTCTCTTAGTCGATTTATGGTGGTTGGATTCCTGATCATCTTTCAAATCAATTTATATCATATTAGACAATAGAAGTCCGATATGCACCACGAAACATTGTCAACCACCTTCTAACACATGTTTTTAGTATTGAAATACCTATTTCACGAGTACTGATCGATCCGAATTTTTTTAAAGCGTTCATGATTATTTGCTTAGGAAGATAAAAATCCTTACTGAAAAAAAATTTGAATGACGTCCTTTTCTTAATTTCGTGTTACCGAATTGAACTTTCTTTTTTTTTTCTGTCATCACCATAAATCCAAGATCTCTTGTTATTTCCTCGAACTTTTGAGTCGATGCGTATTATTTTGCGAATATTTTTCAATGAAGGCACGTTCCGTTTAGCGCATTTCAAATAAATATTCCGTTCAGCTTCGATTAAATGAGTGCTGAATTTCTGTTCAATTTTCCTAAATTTCCCAATCATTTCATCACTAACGGAAATAATTTAATTTTCTTCAAAATTCGACATTTTCATCATTTTAATAAATCTTTAATCTCGAAAGAAGTCGTTTTTTCCTACACCTCTTTTCTTGATGATGATGACGATGTGTATTCTGCAGTCTTGGGCTGAACTTAAATTTTTCGAAGTTGATGATAAATCGGGCCCGGTTCTTTTGTACTCTTCTGCAACTAAACTTGAACTAAGACAGTTCGTGGGAACCATATGTTTACATCAATATCACTTGAATTTTCTTCATTGTCACTGTCAGCCTCGCTATTGGGGTGGAATTAAATTTACTCAAATATTCCCCTTCATTAAAACTCAGATGAGTTCCAATATGATTTCTTGATTCTTATATCAAGAACCAATTTATGAATAAGAAAAATCAACAAGTACGTAGTTTTTTGTATAGAGTTTATGTGTTCCTGTTTATTATTCACAATGAAGTCACGAACAGTCCTGTAAAATGATTAAATTCAAGTAACACTGAAATAGAAGCAAATATTTGAAAATGAATTCGAAAAACATTCGAAGCCACATACTTGTGTATGATTCTTATCACCAATGAATAGTAGCGGCTAGCATAGTAGAAGATGCAGTCGACGATGAAATGATAACTAGAGATCAAATACATTTCCATAGATCATATATTATATCATCGAATACATAATTTTAATATTTCTAAATTGGGATAAAATTTTCATCAACCATTGAACCTACACGAAACTTTGTCGAGATGAGGCAATAACACAAAGTTCAATTTTCCAGAGCTCCAAAATATCTGATGCTATTTATAACACGCCTTGGATTGAATGCGACTTGCAATACAAAAAAATTTTACTCAATTTTTTGATTCAGACAAAGTTCCCCATAGAGATTTGGGTCGGAAGATTATTTTCGATGTCGATTCCTGTTTTCAAATGGGTGAGTAGAAAAAATTAATGAAAATTTTTGGTGTACGTTTAAATTTTTTTCAGAATTCAATTTCCATTCCTGATTTCTCAAAACGATTCTGTTTTTCGGCATGCACATTGTGCAGTCATGCACATTGTGCATGCACATTGAACACGTCCCACCGAAACCATAATCGACACCCAATTGCTCTTCTCAATCATTTTACTAATTTTTGTATGGGATTTGTATAAGTTGAAACCTAATTACTCTGATCAAATATTTCACTAATTTATATGCCAGGTATGCTGCGTATGTATTAATTTAATGAATGTTTCAATCGAGTATACGACACAAGAGTTTTATTATTTTCCGGTAAAAAATTATACACAACGGGTCTAACGAATGGTGAAATCTTTGCCCTATTGACTTGTGTACAAATGATGCATGTACCTGTTTTGATTTCGAGCGGTGTAGTTATGGTTTGGCCCACATAATGTTTCCTTTTCCTTATAATGATTCAATATCAGTGACTTGTAGAACAGCTGTCTACAATCGAATACTCCTGATTGTTTATATAGATAGATAGATGTTTATTAACTACATTATATAAAAAATTAGACCGGTTGAATTCAAAGGATGTTTACTTTTTTTCAGATTGTTCAGTCTTCATATTCTGGTTTTGCTTTACTGAAGAATGTACAAGATAAGAAGAACTAGGTAAGGAGGGTCAAGAGTGTGTTTTGAATGAAATTATATTTTTCCTGTAATGAAATCTCGAGTTGACGTTTAAATTCTTCTCTACATCTCTATACTTGACATAATGACATCACTGATACCTGACATGATGAAATAGTAGAATTCTAAATGAATTTTTCGCTTTTTCTGCACTGAAATTAGATTTGTTGTAGTGATTGTGCAGTTCCACATGAGTAGTGGACAATTAATATGTAATATTATTAGGATTTGAATAAGATTTTTTTTCACAAAACTCACAAACTTGTACTGACATTTGTTTCTTATAGTTGATAGTTAGAAGTTGATATATATATATATATATATATATATATATATATATATATATATATATATATATATAATATAATATTATATAAGTAGAATATGAGTGGAAGTTTTTAGTTAGAGTTCCTAGATACCTTCATGATTGTATTTGGTTTTTTCTCCACGCAGCACAGAAGTTTGCAATGATAGTTTACATTTGCATTAAAAGAGAATAAGCAATATGATAAGTTGTTTCAATTGTTCTCCATTTTCATCTAAAATCATTTCTCTCACCTACTATATTCATTCAGATAGTTTAGTAGTAGTTTCAGTTACTAAATTTATTAAGTGAAGTGTTACAAGTTGAAAAAGTATCATTCAATAGAGTCCTTCTCATGAGATTAGTCATATTGAATTATATTCATAAGGTTTTCACTTATCTCAACTTCAGAATGTTTACTTCAATTCCTAAAACTGCTACTTATTAGCAGTTAAAGTATTTTCTATCTCTTATTATTGCTGTTGCATTGATAATCCTCAAAATCATTTTCAATGAGTTCTATAACTTTCATTCAAAATGCTATTGATGGATTGATGAGGGTAGTTTATGAGAAGAAACACATACCAAACATGTTCATTTGTCGTATAAATAAACATTTGTATAATATGTGTATGTTGTCCCCTGTTATTGCGGAAATGAATCGTCTATGAGAGTGGAAACTGATCAATTTCAAGAACAGAATTAATCGTAATACAAAAATTTTCGCATATTTGAATGGAACCATATTTTTAATTACCCGTACAATGAAAGTTGCCCATCCTTAATAGGTTTCGAAAATGCACTACCTCTGTTGAAAGTACTGGGCCCAGCAGAAAATAATGCATCATACTCTTGAAAAGTTCAATCAATACTAGTGTCAGTAGTTGAAAAGTTGACTGACGCGATTTTTAGTTTGAATACATTCATGAAAGTCCCAAATTTTGTTAATCTATTTTTTCATCTGTTCATTCGGACGAAGGAGTGCTAAGTGACCTTCAGTTTCACATAAATTGCATGAATAATTGTGGTATTGGTTGGTTGAAGGTTGATCTTGGAACCGTTGAGCTGGATTGGTGTTGTGACGTTTCTTCCGGAAATGAGACACATGATGTATGCTTGATTCAAGCTCCTTCGATACAGTATCCTGTCCAGCCGCCATTTTGGACAAAGGTATGCGATTGGCATCTAATAATTTGCTGACCATTTTTTCTTCGAAAAGCCTACCTTGTCCAGAACGTCCCTAGAATCGAACAACAAATCAATATCTCTTCCGTGAATAAAATCCGCAACTCAAAATTGAAATTAGCACCCTTGCACCCCAATCAGTGGAACTGAATAAATTTCATCGTACTGTAAAATTTATCTCGATAGGCAAAAGAAGATTCGCCATTCTTCAAATCATCGTTGACAATGTTACTAAATATTCAATGAAAATGCACGTTTTGTTGCATTTGTCACTCCATTCACTATGGAATAGTTTTTATGCTTGTGATGAAAATGGTCAATTCATTGGTTTGAAGATTGAACTCTCTAATATGTGCAAAATTATCCATTACTAAACTCTGTTGTATAATACAATCTCCGATAATTTCTATTCACTTTTACCATCCATGAATTGCCATGCAATATATGGATTGATGAGATTAGTGATGTGAACAACCATTTTCCAGAAATATGTACTGATAATAATTACTGAAACATATATTCATAACATACAACCTAACAATATGTGTGTCTTCTTATCGTACGTACAGGATGATCTGAAAACATAACTACCACAAAAATTTGTATGGAGCTGAATAAAGGAAATGATCCTAATACGTTCACTTGTACAGGATGATACATAGCAGAAAATACTGAAATATTCATTTGAGTGGTATTAAGTTTTTCAAAAGAGTTTTACGTTTTAATGTGATGCGTTTTTGCAGCCCCATTTCTCAATACATATTTATTCTACTGTGTCGCGGTACATACTGATCGATAAATAATTTTGTACGCTATAGAAACATTGAACACCTGGATGGCAAGGAGATTTATAGACTTCTGGCAGAATCTTCCAGGATTGGCTCACTCCAAAGCGTTTATTCACCCTTCGAAGCTTGATACCAAACAGTTGGTGGACTACAGTAGAGATGAACTACGATGTCTAACAGGCCTTCTCATAGGTCACTATCATTTGAATCATCATATGCAAAGACTTGGACTGTCGGAAGATAGTGTGTGTCGACTATGTTTGGAAAAAGAGTTAACAGCAGAGCACATACTTTGTTTCTGCTCCGCCGGGGGCCGAATCAGGTTTATAGAGTTTGGTATAGCCATACTCTAACCATACGACCTGAAAGACCACTCACCATACAAACTATTCGGCCTCGGTAAGAAGCTGGGTTTATTTGGTCAAGTGTGAATAGGTGTGAGCCACAATGAACCCTTGCGGATTGTGGTGGAGTGCCGAATAGACCCACTCACTTTTGACCCAACCTAACCTAACCTTACCCTATATATTGATGCTACTGATTTTTTTCCAAATTTCAATTATTTGCCCCTTTTCAGCTTATTACTCTATGATGTCGTTGAGTAAATTACGGCCAATTTCACTCTACAGATTCGAATTGAACCAAAGCGCTGCCGAAACAGCCCAAAAAGGCATTTGTGGCAATGAAAGTGTTCATGAATGCACTGTTCGACGTTTGTTTGCGGAATTTCTTTAATGGTATCCATTAGCCAAAAGGCGCTTGGTTTAGTAACTGAAGAGGTTATGAAGGGAGCATGTCTGTCAAACAAATTCACGAGGCAATTCACTAAAAAATTAACTTTGTCATCAACGCTCACCTGGTCATAACTCATATGAAGTGGGAGTAAAAATAAATCTCTGAAAATATTCTTCATTGAAATTTCTATAAGGGATAATTTTCGGCTTTTTCAACTCAACAGTCACTCGTAATTAACAGTAAACATATTAATGATGAGATATACCATCACTATCAGAAACACCATTTTTAAAATTACGCATTTTTCATTTGTTATAATCAAATCAAGAAGATTCGCAGTTTTATCAGTTACTCTCGTTGGACATTCCACAATTTGATTCAATTCAAAAGTTTCTAATATATAATGGAATTTTTCAACGTTTTCGTTATATTGAAATTAACCATACAAACAACTCCGTCTACACATGGATAAACGAGGCTCAGAGTATTTTCAAATAATAATAATAACATTTATTCAAATAGAAATCAATCAAAATAGAAACGCACAGAAATACATATGTGGTGTTTACATCGTGATAAACTTATGAATAAACAGACAAGACAAAAAATATTGAAACGTGTTGCTGTGGGGGCCTGTATATGACGCCAACTGCTGATAGTTTTTCATATTGATTTTGAGCCATTGTTCGTAGTTATTACTTTCAAGAGAAATCAAGTCTGAATAATTTATAACATTTGATTTCTAAATATTCATAATTTAAACATGACTTTAGCCATGTATCAAAACCTCCACCTATAATCATTTTTATTTCTTTTAGCCATGTATTAAAAAACCAACTCCAACCGTTTTCAAATAATTGGAAAGGCACACTTTTTTCTATCTGTATGTTTATCAGGATTGATAAAAAAGCACAATCGGCAGTTCAATACAGACGTGACTCAATTGCACAGTGCGACACATTTCAGTTCATTGAGGTTTTATACAAGACGAATTAGGTTGATATTTGAACAAATTCAATTGAATGAAGTTCAATCTATCAATGCCTAACGACTAGTATGGAGATGAAAAAAAAACATGTAAATAACTGCATATCCAGATGGAAAAGACCAAGAGATAATTTGTAACCATTGTCCCTGTGACTACTAGTAATGAAACAGAAATAATAAATGAAAAGTAGGGTAGTTTTAATTATCTATCAAGGGATGATTCATAATTAATTCAGATCCTCGGCACATTTTACCTGCAAAGTAGCTTCCTGGCAAAAATATTACCAAAATTAGTCCAAGCTATACTGCTACTCCCAACTTTTTGGAGGCATCCTTTGAGTAATTTCATTTGATTATCTTTTAAATCTTCTCTAATGATTATAATTGCATTTTTAACAGCTTTTTATTGTTGTAACACATATTAGTAAATTTAACCATAATGGGTCGATTTTCACGTTCGACAAATTTTCCAGTTCTGTGGGCATATTCAACGAATACTGTTTTCTTTATCTCTTTCACTAATTCCAAAAAACCGAATATTCCTTCTGCGCATGTATTTATCTTGTTTATTTGAGAGTGATACTATCAATTCCTGTTGAGATTTCAGATCTTCCTAAATGTTTTCGTTTTCTTTTTTGAAGCATTCATCTCTTTGCAGAATCGTTCACTCATGATTTTGGTAATCGTGGCCGTCAATTGACTAATGAAATCTTCGGACATACATAGCTCCTTGCAGTTCGTCCTTGCCCTTTTTTCTTCGCGAATCAAACAGGAAATATAATTTGACTTTCTGATCTTCTCAAACTAATAAGCACTATACGCACGTATGTCACGAATATTACTTAGTACAGTCACAAATTTTTCACTTCATTTCGCTTGTAAACAACAGTTCATATCGCACCACAATAAACATGTCTACTCAGTGCGACGCATACAGAGACATATCATGGCGCTAACCGCCAGCTATTGAATTCACAAATGGTGGTCCATTGCAAAGCCAAGCCCAAAATTATTGCATTCATAATTCAACACCAGACAGTTCGGTGTCTACCTGTTGTGCTAAGCTGAACCACAAATGCACTGCTCATTTGTCTGTCCTTATAGGTTAATCCCAAATAAGTAGAGGCAATCATAAACATATTTCGGAGAGGTGCAAATAATATGCTCAAGTTCAGGTGAAACACCTTACCCTTGCCTCTCATGTGAACTACGATTATAGGTACGTGTGGCAGATACCCGACGGAAAAACAACAACTAACCCAGCTAATGCCGCGAAGAAAGCTGAGGTAGAACCATCAGGCACCTATGCCACGTCTTCCATTCGAAAGTTTCGAATGGAAGACGTAGAATATGAAAAACTGAAATTAATTTCATTTGGTCGGGATGACCACCGATAGATCGGTTTTGGAGTAGGTACTAACTCTTCGTCAGTATCGGAAGTTTCATTTCAGACGCAGTGAACCGTATGAATATCGCGAACAAACACCAATCTCATTCTCACTTCAATCAGGTTGGAGCCTAACTCCCTTACCCTTGCAGCTGATTTTTGTCAGAAGAAAATGGGTTCATGACTAAGAGATTCGCGAACAAACAAAATTGTTTTCAACTAGTCATAAGCTCTATCTACAGTTGATTCGATAGGATGTACCACTGCGCCACCTGCAGACAAAGTTCGGAAATAACTCCACAAACACATACTTCAGAGTGGGAGTCAGAATGATAAATATATTCCAGAGTGGAGCATATGACATGCTCAAGCTCAGGTGAAACGCCTCACTCCTGTCTCTCATGTGGACCTATGATTTTATAGAATGTACGTGTGGTTACTTTTTTGTAGGTAGGTACGTGTGGCAGATACCCAACGGGAAAACAACAACTAACTCGATTTCTGCCTTGTATAATCTTTTGTTTTTTCCGTCGGATATCTGCCACACGTACTTACAAAGTCGTAGGTTCACATGCGAATCAAGGGTGAGGTGTTTTCAAATGAACTTGAGCATATCTTATGTACCACAAACACATACTCTCACCCAGGAGTATGTGTTTGTGGAGTTGGTTTCGGAAATTATCTGCAGGTGGCGCAGTGGTACATCCTACTGAACCAAAAGTAGATAGAACTCATAAGTAGTTGGAATTATTTTGTTTGTTCGCGATATTCAGAAGTTTCACTTCGTCTGAAATGACCCTCCCAGTACTAAAGAGGAACGAGTACTCCAAAATCAGTCTATCGGTTATCATCTCGACCAAATGAAATCAATTTTATTTTGTCCTATATAGGAAGTTATTTGCGACGAATCTTTCAAATGGAAGACGTTGCACAAGTGCCTGATGGTTGTACTTCAGCTTTCTGGGTTGCATCAATTAGGTTAGTTGTTGTTTCTTCGTCGGGTATCTTCCACATGTACCTAAAGAATTGTAGGTTGACATGAGAGGCAAGAGTGTGGTGTTTTTATCTGAACTTAACCATATCTTAAGCACCTCTTCGGATTTGAGGTCTTGATTGCGAATCTGTCGGAATTTTGAGCCTATATTGTCCGCTAATACCATTATTCTGAAAACTGGGCGAATACGTCGCCCCTGGCGAGCAATATATGTCATTCAGATAAACCCTAGACAAGATTTAGACTCGTTGCCAGTATACCTACTGATCCAAAATCAAAATTCCTTATTGCCTATTTCTCTTTATAATAATTAAGCACTCTTCATATACATATATTAACAAATGAGATATTTACAGTCATCTCACACATACAGGAGTGAAAGGGTGAAAAAAGGGGAAGATGCAAGAGGAGGGGAAGGCAGAAATAGACTGCAATATTGAGCCCCAGGATGACCGCAAGAGAAAACGTCACCTCAAAGTCCCACGAAAGGGTCGTGGGACTTTGGTACTGCCCAACAACACCTCATTTCCGCTTCCAGCTTGAAATTCACAGAATTCAACTCCAATAATTATGGAAGATATTGGGGTGTTTCCATGAGGAATGAGACAAATTGGTTTTATCAGAACTGAAATTTTTTAGCAAAAAACTGTGGTGGTTGTAAAATTGATGTTCTGATTTCGATGTTTTGAGACTATATTGGTTTAAATCTGTTGAAATCTAAGTGAGGTCGACGACATTTGCCCTTACGAAGACGCCATCAATGGGAACGACAGAGAAATCAATCTTCGAATATAAAGATATTCAGATTCAGTTGCAAAGCTACGCTTCGACCTCGACCGCCGCGCCGACGAAATTTATTTTTTATTTGAAGATTGAGTTTCCTGTCGATCCCATAGATGACGCCTTCGTAAGGAGAGATGTCGACCTTAATTACTCAAGTTAGGTCAATGAAACTCCGGAAGAATGAGCCGCTTGAATAAAAAATTCAGTATTTTCACGTCGATTCTGAGAACAAGCAGAAATCGAATGGAGATGTACATGGAAAAAACTTCAGCTTCACTATTGAAAACGTGTTATTTCCGAAATGATACAGAAATTGATGATTTTCTAACTGCATTTTGTGATAATTCAAGAGTAAAAAATAATTTCAATAAACTTTTACTGTAATACGTATTTTAATATATCAAAAATCATTATATGTCAATTCCATCGATCTGAATAAACTATTCAACTGCAACTATTCAAATACAAACATGGAATCATATGTTGTCATATGTCATATGAATGTCATACTTGAAACACGTCAGGCATGTGTCAGGCATAAATTCGTTTATCATTTTGATATCAGTTTCAGCCCTGAAGAATCTGAAGAGAATGTAAACTGAGCTGCTGAATATCGCTGTGCTGATGACTTATAACTATCCTGGAATACAAAACGTTTCGTTAGAAGAAACTGAGTTTTGGCCCATTTTTGTATATTCAGAATTCATCATCGATCCCGAATATCTTGTATAATATTTTGGAAATGTTACTCATACAAGATGATGGAATGTAGTAGGTATTTTGTGGTATCAGTAATAGCCTATTTATGTATTCTATCAAACTCGAATTTTATGGTAGAACTACTATAGACAACTAGCTAGTTTTTTTATTTCAAAAACTGTTCATTTTTGGTATAGGATATGAAAATAAACAGGGTATTACATTTGAATTAGGGAAATTGGTACCAACTTCAGGTATAACAAGAAGTGTTGGAAAAACGCCACCATCTTCATTAAATAAAGCCATATATTAAAAACATATATTTGCCAATTTTCAAGATAAGAATTCTATTATTTACCAAAATATGGCTAACCCACGGTCATCACGCTATGCCGTGTATATTCTAGTTTTATTTGATATGATATATGCGGAAACAGATTTTTGATCCTCGAACCCATTTTTACCTTGAATGTTCAATAAATCTCTTCCACTACAAAATTAATGATCGCGTGTTTGGTAATCACTAATAATAACCTTGATTTTCATTACTACATAACTGGGATTTTGTGAATATATTTGAAAGAATTACTTCAACAAATCATGTTTCAAAGATTCAATATCCATTAAGAGTAGATAGCGATTTTTTGACTGGGTTTGCACAAAACAAAACAAAAAAAACGAATTAATTAAAGTATGTTATATATGGAATTATTTGGCAATATATAACATATTGCGAAATGTTAAACATATAAACGAAAAAAAAATGGAGTTATGAAATAATGAGGAGTGAAATGCTATAAACAGCTTCAAAACACAATACCTACATAAAGTGTATAATGAAGATGATAAAATTGGTGAAGGAACAACTCTAGTAGAAGAAGTCATCCAAAGTAGCAAGAAATTATTCAAAATACAATACCTATAGAAAGATTACCTGTTCAATGCCTACCTATATTTAAAATTTTTGTAGCAGTGTCACTATCTTATATAATATATACAGTGTGACCCATTTTTAATGGAAACATCCCCCTAAAATTTGAAGTTGTAAACCGATTTTGATAATTTTTTTTGAAATGTCAAGTACTGAAAGGTCTACCTTGGGACTAAATTTGAAATGTTTATTAAAGTTTCAGGGCATACTACGATATTTTTTCTTAGCCGAAAATCGGGATTTTTTATTAGCGATTTTTTTATTGAAAAAATCACTAGGCCACTGGATTCAGAGTGACTCTAAACAAGTGTGACCAAAATTTCATGAAAAAATATTCATTATTAACAAAGTTATGACAACTCAAAAATTCGAAAACTCACACAGCTAACAGTCACAAAAAAACACCCTATATCAACAGATATAGCGGAATTACATTCAATTTTTCGCCCAAATTAACTAAAACTAAGACCTAATATTCCAATTTAAATCTTAGTTGCCATGGAAATGATATTACAGTTTGACACTTGTGAAAGATTTAAGTGTATTTTTGGAAAGAAAGTTTTTAGCTTTCTACTACTCCATCTGATACCAAAAAAGGGATGAGAGAATCTTCCAAAGAAAGGAAGGAAGTGATCAATTTGAAAATAAGAAACTCTATACATGGATGTATAGATCATGTAAAGAAGTAACTTTCAGACACAAACTGAAAGAAGGTCCTCCTGAAACAGCTACTTTCATATAAACATTGAATTACACGAAAGAAAAAAAATTCTTTCGAAACAAATACTTCTATATAAACACTGAATTATACAGAAGATACTTTTCTCTACTCAGTTTGTATATCAAACATTAAATGTTATCCAATTTGGTACTGAAGAGCCTAAGGGCTAGTGTCTTAAGGCGAAACATCGGTGTATACCAGTGAGGGTGACAGTGTTCCATGTGAGTACAATTTATTACCATTCTTTCAAAGTAGAACTCATGTGAATGATATCTGATTCTTATTCCACAACAAATGTTTGATATACAAACTGAGTGGAGAAAAGTATCTTCTGTATAATTCAGTGTTCATATAGAAGTATTAGTTTCGAAAGAATTTTTTTTCATTCGTGTAATTCAATGTTTATATGAAAGTAGCTATTTCAGGAGGACTTTCTTTCAGTTTGTGTCTGAAAGTTACTTCTTTGCATGATCTACACATCCATGTATAGAGTTACTTATTTTCGAATTGATTACTTCCTTCCTTTCTTTGGAAGATTCTCTCATCCCTTTTTTTGTATCAGATGGAGTAGTAGAAAGCCAAAAACTTCCTTTCCCAAAAATTAATCACTCCTAAAAATATAACCCCTTCAATTCAAATAAGATTCCTCTTGGCTGGGATTAAATCAAATAGGTGAATGAATGTCATTACGATGTCATCGATGACATAAGCAGATCAAGCTTATTCCGTGACATTCAAAATCGTAATTCATGAATGAAGTGTGTGTATTTCCTATGATGTTATCCAATTTGGTACTGAGGAGCCTAAGGGCAAGTGTCTCAAGGCGAAACATCGGTGTATACCAGTGAGGGTGACAGTGTTCCATGTGAGTACAATTTATTACCATTCATTCAAAGTAGAACTCATGTGAATGATATCTGATTCTTATTCCACAACAAATGTTTGATATACAAACTGAGTGGAGAAAAGTATCTTCTGTATAATTCAATGTTCATATAGAAGTATTTGTTTCGAAAGAATTTTTTTTCTTTCGTGTAATTCAATGTTTATATGAAAGTAGCTATTTCAGGAGGACTTTCTTTCAGTTTGTGTCTGAAAGTTACTTCTTTGCATGATCTACACATCCATGTATAGAGTTACTTATTTTCGAATTGATTACTTCCTTCCTTTCTTTGGAAGATTCTCTCATCCCTTTTTTTGTATCAGATGGAGTAGTAGAAAGCCAAAAACTTTCTTTCCCAAAAATCAATCACTCCTAAAAATATAACCCCTTCAATTCAAATAAGATTCCTTTTGGCTGGGATTAAATCAAATAGGTGAATGAATGTCATTACGATGTCATCGATGACATAAGCAGATCAAGCTTATTCCGTGACATTCAAAATCGTAATTCATGAATGAAGTGTGTGTATTTCCTATGATGTTATCCAATTTGGTACTGAGGAGCCTAAGGGAAAGTGTCTTAAGGCGAAACATCGGTGTATACCAGTGAGGGTGACAGTGTTCCATGTGAGTACAATTTATTACCATTCATTTAAAGTAGAACTCATGTGAATGATATCTGATTCTTATTCCACAACAAATGTTTGATATACAAACTAAGTAGAGAAAAGTATCTTCGGTATAATTCAGTGTTCATATAGAAGTATTTGTTTCGAAAGAATTTTTTCTTTCGTGTAATTCAATGTTTATATGAAAGTAGCTGTTTCAGGAGGACTTTCTTTCAGTTTGTGTCTGAAAGTTACTTCTTTGCATGATCTACACATCCATGTATAGAGTTACTTATTTTCAAATTGATTACTTCCTTTCTTTCTTTGGAAGATTTTCTCATCCCTTTTTTTTGTATCAGATGGAGTAGTAGAAAGCCAACAACTTTCTTTCCCAAAAATTAATCACTCCTAAAAATATAACCCCTTCAATTCATTTGAGTGTACTATTGTCAACAATATTCACCGTACAGTTCTTCGAATTATTTTGTGTCATGGCTGCAAGATTGAGCGTAAGAGAGAAAATTGAAATTGTACGCCTTTCGAGAGATGATGTTAGAAGTGCTAGAGAGGTTTGTAGAGTATTTAATGAGAGACTTCCAGATCGTCCTCGTATTAGCTGCGGTACGGTAAATAAAATAAATAAAATATTCAATGAAACTGGTGCAGTATCAAAAATGATGTTAAAAAGTAATTCTCTACAAAGACGAAACAGGAATGACAGAAATGATCAAATCATTTTAGATTAATTCGAAAATAATACTAATGCCAGTATAAGAAATGCCACTTTAGATTTGAATATTCCACGAGAAACTATTCGGAGATGTCTCAAGACGAAGAATATTGAACCTTTCAAGCCAAAATTTTTACACACACTTCAAGAATGCGACGAAACAAGACGCCTGGAATATTGTTTATGGGCCCAAGGGAAATATTTAAACAATAGAAATTTCTTGAAAAATATTGTATATACCAAAAAAATCAACGTCTGGTGTGGGATTTCGAACGAACGAATTATTGGTCCTTTCTTTTTTGAGGAAAACATTAATGCGCAGAGGTTTCTAGAATTTTTAAACACCGAGTTCTGGGATGCTATTCACGAGCTGCCAATCAATAAACGATCAAATTTAATTCTCCAGTTAGATGGGTGTTCAGGTCATTATGCCAGAGCTGTGAGGCAATGGCTTAACGAATATTTTCCAAACCGATGGATAGGCCGTGGTAGTCCGTTTATAGAGTGGCCACCCAGATCTCCAGACCTCACAGTTTCGGACTTTTTTCTCTGGGGACTTCTCACACAAAAGGTTCACAAAAACCGCTCAAGAGATAGAAATGAACTTTGTGCAAGAATTCGACACGTATGTGCAGATATTAACCCTCAAGAACTAAGGAACGTAATCAGAAACATTCGTAAGTGCTACGACACATGTATCGAAATACGTGGTGGATTAGTAGAGGCTACTAGAATATGAGTTAGAATTGATTGTTGCACTGAATCGAAACATTTCAATAATTAGTTATTAGTTACGTTTATTAAATTTTTTTGCTTCATTGTTAGTTGAATTGTGTGAATGTAATTCCGTTATTTTCATTAAAAATATTTACGCTATTTATTTTTTTCCCATCTGGCGGCACTTTATTGTCGAAATCATAAAAAAATGATATATTGTGACTGTTAGCTCTGTGAGTTTTCGAAGTTTTGAGTTGTCATAACTTTGTTAATAATGAATATGTTTTCATGAAATTTTGGTCACACCTGTTTAGAGTCACTCTGAATTCAGTGGCGTAGTGATTTTTTCAATAGAAAAATCGCTAATAAAAAATCCCGATTTTCGACTAAAAAAAAATATCATACTATGCCCTGAAACTTTAATAAAAATTTCAAATTTTGTCCCAAGGTAGACCTTTTAGTACTTGACATTAAAAAAAAAATATCAAAATCGGTTTACAACTTCAAATTTTGGGGGGGTGTTTCCATTAAAAATGGGTCACACTGCAAAGTGGACCCAATTTTAGTAAAAGATAGTTTTATTGAACAATATTCATTAACTGAATTTTGTTTATAACTGAATTGAAAAAATAATATTTCCATGGGTGTAGTAGGCAACTCTAATGCAAATTTCAAATAAGATGGAAATTACACCTATAGGTGTTATAGTTGTCTATGGTATTCGAAGAAATACTCTACATAAAAACCGGGAGCTGCTTCATAAGAATCACAAATAAATATCGTGACAGTTCTTTCTTCTGAATTCTCTGCAGCATTCGTTCAGTTTTTTTGTTCATTGTCTACACCAGAATATTTTTCTTCTGTTATTTTTCTAATTTTTTTCAGACTATGCCTTGTACCTGTAATGGCCACAATATTTTATACCTTCGGCAAAACATTTTCTGAAATTGACATTCTGAAGTCATACAAAGATTTTTGCTGGCCAGAATATTTATTGGATGCAAACAACCTGACACATAAATCAATAACAATATTTTTAGACAGCCAAGCAGATTTGAAAGCACTTGGCGCACCCCGAGCAAGGTCAATGTCGGTAGAGAACAGCCCAAAAGATTCTTCTCAATAAGAAGGCTTAACAAATTCTATCAGGTCTGGATTCCTGGCCATCTGATGCCAAAGATGTTGGTCTTTTTAACAAATAATACAAATAATAAGATTATGTGAAACTACTTCCACCAAAGTTAAAAATTTGTAATAAAGATTAAAATGAATAAATATATTCGTATCAAACATAGTTTTTCGAAATTTGTTGCAAGCAGGTTTATGGAACTGATGGTATACCGATGGATGAACCACAGGGATCCACATTGGGTTTCACTTACACTTTGAACTTTTTACAAAATGAACTTTCTTTGATCACTCAGTACGTGAATAATTCAAGTATTTCAGTTGTAGCATCTATAATCACCTTTATCGAAGGACTAGATACTGTTCTTTTTTTTATTGAAAATGTTACTGTAGAAAAGAATAAATAGAGTTGACAATTGTTCGGTCGAATATTTTTGAGTTTTGATTTGATTAATTCAAAAACAATCTCTTGGATTTTGAAACGAATCCATACATTTATCGGTCTTTCGAGCTATTTTCAAATGTCAAATATAATTCAGACTAGAAGTATGACGACAAAAAATGTAACTTGCCCTGATGAGGAAGAAGAACAAGCGAGACGAAATATGTGTTTGAATAGTGAAGCGGAACATCTTAAAGAAAATATTAGAAGCAAGAAGAAATCCACCAATTTCTTCAAGCAAACAGTCCAAAACCAGCAGAATCGCCTCTAAGCTTAAGATAGAGGCTCAGATAAAAGCAGATGAAGCATTGGCGCGTATACTTGAACCGGAGGAACATATGATTTTGAATAGACTGGCATTAGAAAACAGCAAAATTTATGCTGATTTTCCTAAAGAATCTGTAAGTAAGTCCTCGGAATCAGAAATAGGAAAATTCGATAATGGTGATTACATCAAATTTAAGGAAATGTCATCACATTCCAAAGTTCGTGACTGGCTTTTCATGCAGAAATCAGAAGAAACTGCAACGACTCCAAGCCAATTGAAAGAACCAGATTCGAAACATTCAAGTCCTTTAGGAAATTCTGCACGACACAGAATGGAAATATTGTTTTTGAGACAAGACGTAGACAAAAATTTGCCAACGTATTCAGGAGTGGCCTTTATTTTTTACGCAACGAGTGAAATGTAGAAGCTTTCGCCAGAAAAAAATTTGTGCCGATTAAAAAAATGCCTTACTGGTAATATCAAAAGATGCGTTGAAGGTCTTGGAAATTTTGCAAAATCGTTTTGGTAGACCTGATCTCATAGTGAAATATATGATAAACGATGGAGAAATGCTACCTTTTGTCCGAAATAACGATTTCAAAGTAATGACAAATTTGTCTGAAACAGTAGCCAACCTCGTTGCTACATTAGAAGTACTAAATATAAAAAATTATCTTAATAGTCCTTATTTACTGAAAAAATTGTTACAAAAGTTACTCTACTCAATGCAGATGTCTTGGGGACGAAAATATCATCGAGTAAAAACTATTGAAGTTTTCATTTTCATATTTTTCATTCGCAGTATTTAAGTGATCGTCTAAAAGACGGTGAATGCCGATCCTTCATTCACGAAACCTAAACGGTTTTACGAAAGAGGTATCAAAGATGTGCAGTGTATAACATAACATAAAAAAAAATAAAAGAAAAGTGGTCTCATTATTGATAGGCTATGACAATTGGGATTCAATCATTAGTAGGGATATTATGAAGGTCCAAAAAATGCTCCGTCCGGCTCTTTCCAAAACAAAATTAGAATGTATTTCACTAGTCCGGACTTCCATTGTCTACTATATAAAATGATTTGAAATCCCTGAAACAACTAAAAAAGAAGAATTAAAAATGAATAGCTGAAAATAACAATTATATTAAGCAAAATAAACCTGAAATGAAATAAAACTGAAATAAAATACAAGTAAAAATAGAACAATTGAATAAATAAAAAAATAAAGAAATGAAAAATTATAAATAAAAATAAGAAGTGGAGAGATTCCAAGTCACGTTAGTTCACGACGTTTCGATTGTTAGTATCTACAATCTTCTTCGGGTGATGACTGGACTGATTCCTCCGAGAGATGACTATTTATAGGTCATACGAGTACTTCCACTTATCCCCGCTTTTCATTTTCCGCTTCAATGGTTCCGTGGGAGATGACCGTTAGGCGGGAGTTGGCCATTTTTCGCTTGATCATGGGTTTCCATATGTTGCGTATTTCCACGCTGGCTTGGCTGAATACGTTGTTGGACAACATGTATGCGGCTTCCTTGAATTTTCTCCTGAACCAATGTTCCTCTCTGTGCAAGATCTCAGCTTGGGACCACTCGATGTTGTGTTGATGGGTCCAAACATGGTTTGCTATTCCTGATTTGCTGGTTTCCTCTCGCTGTGTGTGTTTCTTGTGCTCAGCAATGCGAACATTCAATGGCCTCTTAGTTTCACCAATATAGGATTTTCCGCACTCACAGAGTATCCGGTAAAGGCAATTATTGGAATCGCAGTCCGCGTTTGATGGCCTGGTTTTCGTGACGCTGCTACGGATAGTGTTACCGGATCTGAAGCAGGGTCTGATGTTGTACTTGGAACCAATTCTTCTCATCCTCTCCGATAATCCTCTGATGTAGGGAAGTGCAAGCACTGGTTGTGACGGCTTCTCTTTCTTGCGAGGCTCCTGCTGTCTTTTAGCCAAAGTCTTTTCTACCATCGCTTTGGAGTAGCCATTCCGTTGAAGATCATTTTTGATGATGTCTATTTCCTTCTCGAGACCTTCCTTCGCATTACAGAGCCCAAAAGCACGGTCTAATAGAGCCTTGATGATTCATCTTCTAGTCGATTGATGGTGGTTGGATTCGTGGTTCAGATACTGTCCCGTATGAGTGGGTTTTCAGTATACAGATGTTTCCCACTTAGTGTCGGTCCTCTTCACCAAAACGTCTGAGAATGGCAATTCGTTGTGGATTTCCTTCTCCATTATGAAAGTGATGGGAGGTCTCACGCTGTTGATGTGTTTCAGGAAGGAGTCTAGTTCAGAATACTAAACTATACTAGACAGCAAACACAAATATACCCAGTTTTTGATTGGACATTTTTATGAGAAATATGGACTTCGAGGAAGAGAACTGGAAATCAACGATCTGTGATAAAAATACTGGATTCTCCTGATCTGACGGGCAGTCAACAAAACCACGATGAACTGTAATTTCTGTAGAATACGGAAAGCTAAGCCTGAAGTATCTGAAATGGGTCAGCTCTCGAAATGTCGACTAAAAAGACCACCGAGGCTATTTTGTAAGAATGGACTATTTTGGACCTCTTCTAGTACGTATTGCTAGGAGAAAAGAAAACAGATATGGTGTCTTGTTCACGTATTTGTTTGTAAGAGCGATCCACAATAAAATTGATTATTCTTTATCAACTAATTCCTGCATATTGAAAATAACACGGTTCATTGCAAGCTGTGGAGAAAAGGAATTGAAAATGAGTGATAATGAATCGAACATGAAAACTGCCGAAAATGAACTGAGAGGGTCACTGTAAAATATTGATGAAGAAATAATATTGAGAGAAATGGTTTCGAGTAACATACGTTGGAATTTCACTTGTCCTGCGAGCTCATATATATGGGAGGAGTGTGGGATAGAATGGTGCGTGCTGTAAAACAGCACGATTTGGTAAACTGTCCAGTAAAAATCTCACAATGAAGTGTTTTGAATAGTTGCATTTCATACAGATGTAACCTCATAATGGGTTTGTTTTTATAAAAGTGTCTATATTTAACGCTAGATGTAAGTGCATCAAACCTTTTCTTTTTACAGATTTTGACCATTTGTCTTCTTTCTCTTCAAACAACGATTATAAACATAACCAAATGGCTATCATGAATCTATTAACCTGATAATAATAAATAACTATAATGAGCAGATATACTTCCTGTGGAGTATGCAATAAGAACTGAAGACTCAAAAGAATTCTCAGTGCTGCTGAGAAGAGTGTTGAAACTTTTATTATTCATACTTTTATAATAAATTGAACATTCTTTCGAGTGGATCAGTATTGGGTAATAATTTTTCAATAGTGAACTTCGATTGAAAATTTCATCAATGTTACGCACCGACATTTATACTTTTCACTGTCTAAACAGTAACTTCCATCTATAATATTAGAGGCACTATTTACGAGTATATTTTGAGACAAAAAAAATAGAATAAAGAGTAATTCCTTTCCTTCAAAATATGATTTCTGCACTGATGAGAATCTGCTCGAAAATCATTGTCGACACAACTAATTCTTCAATTTTGAATAAAAACTCATCTGATGCCAAAACAAGAATGTGTAACTGAATTATTATTTCTATTTTGTGAATGCTGAGTCAGATGACCAGTTTCACGAAAAAAACAGACAATTTGTTTTCTATTCCAAAAATTATCCTCTCCTAAAAATATAATTGATGGCTTTAGTAATCGTTCTCAAAAGAGAGACACTTTCTCTCAAACGCAAATAACGAATCTCGTGAATCACTTCGAATTGTACACCACTTTTCATTTTATACCCAATTGGTAGTTGTTCTACAACACTCAATAATATTCTAATCGAATACTAGACACATAACCTATGCCTTGAATACATAGATTAGAGCTGATTATTTTTTCACAACACTGACCATCAGTGGTAATGATACGTCATATTTGTTCACTTATTGAAACACGATACCTATATGAAATTAGAATTGATACACTAGTTTCCTGGCGTGTATTTATTATTTTTATAATAAATGAGATGGTTCTTTGAATTTCCAATAACCTGTTCAAAGCTTCCTGGACAAACTATTACTTTCGATAAATTCGAATATTCAAAAACGTAATTCTGATTTTCTCATAAATAACATTCTTCAATTTGATTTATATAGATATTTTTCACTTAGGTAATCAAGTCACGAATGAAATCTTATTTTTTGGACCATATCATATCAAGTTCCTCATTACTTATTAATTTTTTTTACAAATGAAATGGGATTCATTTCGTCATATTTCACGTTTTGAGTAAATATGTTTTTTATTCACTATTTTACTGACAGTTACTACCAATTTAAATCATTTTATAAATACAATATTTTTGAACAATAAAATTTCAACTGTACCTGTTACTTGATGAGCACATGCAAATACATGAGTATACAAAGATTTTATCTGAGAAAATAAAACAGTGCAGTGATATTAAAAAATTGAGATTGATAATATCAAAGTTCTATTATGTCTGTCTGGGTATTTTGAAAGACATAGCAAATTTGAATCCACTTAGAAACAGTCATGAATCCCTTATTTCTTAAAATAATTTAAAATATTTGAAATGAACTGGTTGTTTAACAAAGATTCATTGACTTCTCATTTATATTTTCTGATGTTTCTGACTTCTCAAATTATTGACAAGTAAGTTGAATTTTTTTGGGACTGAAAAAGTGTGTGGGTGGGTATATTTGGGTTGAAGTACTATACATCACTGATTTTTTAAGTTAAATACTCGATCTACCTCTAGCTAACAAGCAATTTCAATCACTTTGATACATTTTTGGTTCAGGTTATACGGTGATTTTCGTGTCGATGCAATTTGAAGCCATCAATACGAATCAGATTTTCATGTACATCAAAATTGTATTTATTGGTCCCAATGATGTTCCTTGTAGTACCCTAAGGTTGTGTTTGATGAATCAGTGTGTCTTCGATTCTAGTATTTAAGAAGATCGCTTGGTACTTTGATGACGCATTTATGACAAAGCAGCCAATTTATACATTTGAGTGTATTTGGAAAAAAATTACTGATCTTATTACGAGCCGTATTGGTTGCCGAATGAATTTTTTTATATGCTTTCATTTCTCAAGTTGTTCACAAATCAAGACTAAATTACTGTTGGAATATGAACTGAAATGCAGCTTATATTCATCCTGTATAGTTTAATGTGGTTGTTAAATGTTGTTACTGAAAAGTTTAGTTAGTCAATTATTTTTAATTGACAGTTTGACTGTCACGAATATATTTGTATTCCTCAAGTTTATTAAAGTTCTACTTCGATTTTGCTATTTTACTACGATTCACTAATTCAAGTATAATTTACAACAGGTTATGGGCCCAGAAACACATTAGTGAAATGTCAGTAGATTGAGTTGAAGTAAGTTGTTCATTGGGTAACATCTTGGACCTGTTTGTCACTGAGTTGCGGATTACATAGTTTTTCGAACACTGTTGAAGATGAAGATTCCGAAAGTGTTGATCGAGAAATTGAAAGGGCAATCCACTTGGCTTGGATTTCAAATCAAAATCCAGCTGCACGAACACAATGCATAAGATGCTGTTTTGGGCACAGTTGAATCGCCAGTCAAACCAGCAGAAACAGTAGATAAGGATGTAAAAGAAACATACAAATGTTTGATGCAGTGTGCAAACAGAATTGAATACACAGCCCAGAATCTCATTGTTTCTAGTCTGAGTTCACAAGTCAGGCAGCTGATAAACATGTGTAATAGTTCAAAGGAGGTGTGGGATGAGCTTTCAAATATCTTTGAGCAAAGAACGGAACAAATACAAAACAGACTATTCAATCAATTCTTTACAATCAGACAAAAATATCCCCTAGAAAGCATAGCTGAACACATGGTAAAACTCGAAAAGTTTTGGATATAACTTCAAGACGAACTTGGAAAGAGGACAAAGTAAAGTATCCAGAGTCATTATTCATCAATAGAGTACTCAATACTTTGCCTCAAAATTATTTTGAATTCCTGAATGCAGAGGAGTCTGTCCCTAAGGAGCAAAGAACCATTCAGTTACTTCGAGAAAGATTATTCACCGTGGAAATGCGTCTTCAAGAATGAGAAGAAACTAACGATAGTTCCACTAAAACAGCATCAGTAGTATCGAAGAGAGTTCAAGATCAATCCTCACCAATAACATCACCTCTGCACAAGAAAGATAACGCGAAGAAGAAGTTTACCCCGAAATGATATCGATGTGGTCATAGAGGACATTTGAAGAAAGACTGTACCAAAGATATCAAAACGAATGTTACTTCAGTACAAGGTTCAGCATTCATTTCACAACATTTTCAGTTGGATCTACATCCAAACGTAGGATTGCAGATTCAGGTGTCACTTAACATATGACAATGCACCGAAATTGGTTTTCCACTTTCGAAAACTTACCAGTCATTTATTGTTGGTAATGGTCAGAGTATACAGGCTCTCGAAAAAGGAAATATAAATGTTCAAATGTTCATCGATGGAAAATGGATAAGAAATTATCTTCAAGATGTGTGGTAAGTACCTGATGTAGGGAGGAATTCCTTTCCAGTACCTTCTGTAGTTGATAAAGGTATGACGTCAACACTCAACAAACATATTTGCATTATTTCGAAAATTGGGAAGATTGTAGCCAGTGGAACTTGTAAACACGGTTTATATGTGATGCATATTCGAGTAGTTGTTCCTGAAAATACTGCAGAAGTTCAGTTAGCCGCCAGCAATAACTTGCAGATTTGGCTCGAACGTCTTTGTCATCAAAACAAGAGACATGTTCAGGATTTTCCAAAAAAGAGAGGAGTCGATGTTGAAGCTGATGCAGAATTTTGTGATGCATGTATGTATGATAAACATCATCGACTACCTTTTGGTCAGAGGATGAATAGAGCCAGTAAACCGGGAGAACTTATCCATGCTGATGTTTGTGGACCGATCACTATAAAATCGATTGGTGATGCACGATTTTTCGTAATTTTCAAGGATGATTTCAGTAAATTTCGCCATGTTTATTTTCTCAAAAAGGAGTCTGAGGTAAAAGATAAACTGGAAGAATTTCTGTTAGAAGCAAAAATAACTGGGCATTCAGTACAAGAATTATTAACTGATGGTGGTAAAGAATTCGATAAACGGATATAAAGAAGATAATCACAAAGTAGGGTTTACATCATCGAATCATCATGCCTTACACATCTGAGCAGAATGGGGCTGCAGAACGAGAAATCCGAATTCTCGTTGAAGCTGCACGAACCATGTTACATGCGAAAAAATCTACCTGAATACCTTTGGGCAGAAGCGGTTAATACTATTGCATATATTTTAAATAGAACTGTTCCTATACTGACAGAAGATATGACACCTATGATGATTTGGACAGGAAAACAAGCTCCTGTGGATCATTTGAAAATTTTCGGGACAGAAAGTTTTGTTCATGTTCCGAAACAGAAACGTTCCAAATGGTTGGATATATCGAAGACAAAGATGGAATATGGTTACCTGACAGAAATGACGTTGTTCGAAGTCGTGATGTCATTTTTAAAAAGAAAATAGCTGTCAAAGAAAGCACTGTCATATTTGAAGACACTGTCGCAAGTATAAGTTCCAAAAAGTAATCAGTATCAATTGATGAAGGTACTGTTTCGAGTAAAATAGGATCAGAAATAAGCATTAGTCTGCCAGTTGATCGTCCTGTTCTCCGAGATAGATATAAATTGCAAAAGCCTGAAAGATACGATGCTTTTACTGTGTTTGCTGTAGAAGAACCCAATACTGTTGACGAGGCTTTCTCATCTAATGAATCTGAGATGTGGTGAAAAGCAATGACCGAAGAAATGCAGTCGCTAGTAGAAAATGATACCTGGAAAAGCCTATTGAAAGAAAAATCATTTAAAATCGTTGGGGATTCACAGTTAAAGAAAATCCAGAAGGAGATATTAGATTTAAAACAAGGTTGGTTGCAAAGGTTTTTCTCAAGAGGCTGGTATTGATTTAGATGATACGTTTGCACCAGTTGCTCGATTTGAAACTTTAAGATCGGTTTTATTCAACTCCATATTGTATCATGTCATTTCAGCTGTCAATAAATTCATTTATTATTATTATTATTGAGTTAGAAAACTATACATATTTACTATTTTGTAGGGAAGATATCGAAATACATATTTTGTTGCATTCGATTTTGCAGTTCAAAAATAATACTAGGCCTATAGAAGGAACTCAATATCATAGCTAACTGAGATGAAGTTGAAAGGTTCATGGTTTATTCCATCCGGGCATCAAAGCAACAATCAACTTGATTTGGCCAAAAATCGTGAAATATGTGAATACCAAACTGCATTTTTCGTCAATAATCTGAGATTGATGGACATGTTGTCGTTCATATTGAAAATTAGGGTATTCTAGAATTCAGATTCGATCATATAAATCTTGATATAATAGAACCGTTGCCTCCATCAAATGGTCTCTTTCACTGTCTCACATGTGAAAAAAGATATTCAGTAACAGCAGTGTTCAATAATAGTTAGATCACAAAATTTGTAATACCTTCTAGAATCACTTCTAGGCATTTCTCATTTGAAGAATTTTTGAAAAATATGTAATTTCAGCACCATCAAACTACTCCTTACCATCATCCTACCTCAAATAAAATGATCGGGATATTTCATAGAACAATAAAAACTGCACTAAGATGTTATTTTTTCGATAGTTGGTCAGCTGACTCTTCAATTATATTATTTGGTATTAGACTTGTCTCAAGAGAACATTCCTGGGGTGAACATTTATCTCTCCCAACGTACCCAGACAGTAGATTCTGGTTAATGCCTGCCAGATAACAACTATTCCCGGGCTAATACCATGCTGGATAGTGAGTTACATACGTGCAGAAAAGATCCTAACCAAAAGGCAGTGTGCCTGGGTCGTGACTAGACACAAAGCCGCATAAGCGGAAAATAAACATTCCTTATATAAAAAATATATCGATTGAAAGACTCAAAACAGCATTTATAGAAAAGTTTTGCTAATGAAATTTAAACATTAAACAAACGTCTGAATCTGAAATTCTATACAACGCCATATATGAAAAAAATACTTTTCCACTGAAGGATAAATAATGTAGTGACCTATCCAACACATCGCCCCGTATTCAATGAGAGACTCACGTCTTTCTGAAAACAAATTATGTTTGGATATTCCAATTATTATCTTCATTCAATTTGTACAGAAATGATTATTTTGAATAAATAAATCCATACATAATTGTGGATTTAGAATTACTACAATTCGGTTGAACTCTCAATGACCGCTTGAACTAACTCACATAAACCAAAATTGCGACAGTTAATAGTAGGAAGGCCCCGACCGACTTCAAAGATGTAAAGGAATTTAGTCTTCATTCGTGAACAACTTGAGAAATGAAAATTCATTCGGCAACCAATACGGCTGGGAATAATATCAGTATTTTTTAAAAAATATAGTCAAATGTATAAATTGGTTGCTTGATCATAAATGAGTCATCAAAGTACCAAGCGATCTTCTCAAATACTAGAATTATTGTGACCAAAACAATTTTGATGTATATGAAAATCTGATTGTTATTGATGGCTTCAAATGGCATCGATACGAAGAACATCGTATAACCTGAACCAAATATATAACAAGGTGGTTGAAATTGCTTGTTAGCTAGAGATACATCGAATGTTTAACTTGAAATATCAATTATATATAGTACTTCAACACAAATATACCCACCCACACACTTTTTCAGTCCCAGAAAATTCAACTTACTTGTCAATAATTTGGGAGAAGTTAGAAAGAATAATGCAGAAGTTCAATTTAAATATATTTTCAGAAAAAAAGGGATTTATGACTGAGTGGATTAAAATTTTGATGTAAATCTTTCAAAATACCCAGACAGACATAATAGAACTTTGATATTATCAATCTCAATTTTTCTACATCACTGCACTGTTCTATTTTCTCAGATGAAATTATGAACTATTGTGTATACTCACCTAATTGTATGTGCTCATTAAGTAACAGTTGCAGTTGGAATTCAATTGTTCAAAAATATTGTATTCTCGAAATGATTTGAATTGGTAGTAAGTGTCAGTAGAACGGTAAATAAAAAAAAACAATTCTACCCAAAATGTGAGATATGACGTAATGAGGAACTTAATATTCAAATGTATCAAAAGTAATAGTTTGTTCAGGAAGCTTTGAACAGGTTATTGGGAACTCAAATAACCATCTCATTTATTTTGAAAATAATAATGGTATGCCAGAAAACTGGCAATTCAAATTCCATATATCGTGTTTCAATTAGTGAACAAATGCGACAGTGTTGTAAAAAATAATCAAGGCATAGGTTATGTGTCTAGTGTTCGATTATAATATTATTCACGGGATTCGGTATTTGCGATTGAGAGAAAGGGGCTCTCCTTTGAGAACAATGACTGAAGCCATTAATTATATGACGTTTTTCACCAATTCCATTTTCATACTCGGAGTGTTGGGTTTTTGTAAACCTGATAAAAAATGGGCGACAGCCATTTATACAATTTTTATAAAATATTGGCAGTGATTTCATGAATACTGTTTCTGATATCTTAAGCCATATATTTGAGAACTTTCCTCAATGACATGGTGAATTGAATCTTGTGGTTTTTACTGCGATTACATATATTGCAAATTCCATATGGACAATTGTTTGGGTTGTTTTCCTGGATTTTTGTGATTTATCAATATTGATGCTATACCGTAATGTGTCCTCGATTGAGTTCCATAAAACTTCTAATGTGTTTGTGACGTCCGTATCGAAAAATAGTGTTCAATATCTACACTGGAATCCCTCTCGTCATTTAAAATTTTCTTTCGATTAGATACCCATTTTCTCAATGAGAATCCGCCCCCCTTTACGATATCTGTGATTTCAATCTTTAAATTTCGAACGTTTTCAATTGTATCACCACCTGTCAATAAATCATCGACGTAAAAAACTTTTAATATTGTTTTGTTTGCTTCTGGATACTTGTCTAAATTGTTAAGAGCTGTTTGATGAAGACATCTAATAGATAGGAATGATGCGCAAGCTGTTCCATATGTGACCGTATTAAGAACGTATGTCTGAATTGGTTCCTCCCTATTGAATCGCCATAAAATCCTTTGTAGATTTCTATGTTCTTGCTTCACTTGCACTTGTCTATACATCTTGGCAATATCGGCACTAATTACGACGGAATGCTTTCGAAACCTTAGCAGAATATCAAACAAATTGTCTTGTAGTTTAGGCCCAACCATTAATGTGTCGTTCAACGAGACATCTGTGGACGCTGAACCATCGAAAACTACCCTTAATTTTGTAGTACTAGAATTTTGTTTGAATACCCCGTGATGTGGTAAGTAGTAAATGTACCCTCCCTGTGTGGTAGGTGCTTCTTCTGAAGTTATTTTTGACATATGCCCCAAATCTAAATATTCCCGAATAAATGCATGATACGACCCTCGCAAATCTTCGTCCTTTCCTAACCTTCTTTCGAGGTGATTCAATCGTTTTTCTGTCATCAATGACGAGTTTCCTAGCTGCTTTATGTTGTCACGTAGCAACAAATTTACCGTAAAACGTCCTTCTTCATTTTTTACGGTTGTTTCCTTGAAAATCCTTTGACATTCCTGTTCCTCTTTGGTTGATTTGCGTTCATCCCGAATTTCGCCAACTACCAGAATTTTTCTATTTGTTTGTGTATAGATCTATTGACAGAAAAGTTGCAAGTATGTGCTTCGATTTTTTGAAAAATATGACATGTTTTGGTATGAAGATATAGCTCCTGCTACCACCCATCCTAATTTCGTTTTTTGAACCGTCAAGTTAGTGTTTTCTATACGCATTTGTCCCACGCATAGAAGTTGCCAAAAGACTGACGAACCTAATATCATGTCTACCCTGGTAGATATACCAAAATGTTCGTCTGCGAGAGTTAATCTTTCCGGAATTTGAATTAGTTTTAAATTGATATCAACTACTGGAAGATTACTAACAATATCATTTATTACCAAAAATGAAGCCTTGAATGAGTAGTTATTAACTCTTGAGTTGACCATAGCATCTACTGAGTGTGTGATTTTAGTAGAACCCTGACCTATACCTTTAACCGAAATATCACTATGTTTTGGTGTTAACCCTAGTTTCTCCAAGAACTCCCGTGACATAAAGTTGGATTGCGATCCTGAATCTAAAAGTACCCTACCTTCATGTAGAATCCCATCTTTACCCGTGATATAAACAATTGCTGTGGAAAGCAAAACAACCGTTTCCGAATCTTGTCTTAAATTATTGCCCATGAAGAGATAATCATTAGTACCATTAACCAGATGTCCTTGATTTGCATTTGCCCCTATGCTGAAATGCCCCAATATTTCCTTGCTCTTCTTGAGTTGTGTTACCTTGATTTATTTCCATCCTAAATCATCATTTGATGATGAATGCGTTGGATACACTTGATATCGCGATTGATTTGAAACGCTAGTGTGAGTTAACTGATTGCCTAATCGTGCCCTTGAACCATCTTGTGTCTGATGAGAATGGTTTTCGTTATTTGCTGTAGCTTGTGTCCTTGCATTTGTGCGAAACGGTGAATCATGGAGGAGAGAATAATGTTTCCTCCCACATGATTTGCAACCCCCTAATTTACAGTCTGGAACCCCGTGTCCCAGCTGTAGACAATTCCAACATGATTTTGTTCTTTTGACTTCTTCCCGTTTTGCGCCTAATTGCAAATTAATAAATTTTCTACAAGTATATTCCTTCGCAAAATTGACATTTTTCCTCCACGGTTACAAATGATCTGCTATTACCTACTTTTACCTTGTGATCAGTGAATGTACCCTTAGAACCTTGCTTGTTTGCCTCCAACACCTCGAGCATCTGACATTTTCTTTCCATAAAATTTTGAAAATCCGCAATTGTGGAGAATTTGTCGTGCTTTCCTTCCTTGTGCCATTTTTTCCTTGTAATTGGGTCCAGTTTTTGCTCTGAAATATATATTAACAGAATATCCCATTTTTCAACATCCTCTTCCAATGATTTTAATGCTCGAAGATCCTTCGAGCATTATCCAGAAAGTTCCTTAATTGACCTCCACCTTCTTTACATAAATTTGGAAAATTGTATAGTGAATCGATGTGACTCATTGCAATTAATCTTTTGTTTTCATACCTGGATTTTAATAGGCCCATGCTTTCTGTCTGAAACTTCCAGTGAACGTATAACACCTGCGGCTTCGCCTTTTAATGAATTCTTTAAATAATGGAAACGCTGAACATTTGTTAGGTTTTCGTTATTATGTATCAAAACATTGAATGTATCGTGAAATTCGAGCCACCCTGTATAAGACCCCTGAAAACTCGGAATATCTATTGTAGGCAACTTGACGTTTCTATCTATGCGCGGGTATTGAGGAAAGGTTACATTTTGCGACGTTTCACCGGCTGAGACATTTTCATCAATATTTAATTCTCGTAATTTAACCTCCGCTCATGCTATTAACCTGAAATATTTTTCCTCGAAATCTGAACGTTCATTTTCAGCGTTCTCGGAGTCATCTAAAATGATTTCTATTTCACAATGAATGTCATTAAATTCCCTCCACAATTCACGACACTTATCTATTCTGTCCGGTAATTGCGCACTCTGTTCTTTGGTGTACTTATTTATAAATGTTTCAAACCTAGATAATTGCCCTTTGACCGTAGCCCTTTTTTTCTGTAATCTATTCAATTCATTTTACAATTGTTCCCCATCACCCTTTACATTTGATAACGACATTGGTAAACTAGAGATGAATAATTATTTATAATCAAATATTTATGTATTCGTATTGAAACCTGAAATGTGTTACCCCTATATGGTTTTACCACAGTATTTCTGTATACAGTAGTTTCACTCAGCGTCGGTCCCTTTGATGTCGGTGTCCAGAAGTTTAATTTTTTATAATGATGACGTATTTGACACTAATGACATTTCTCCCTACTACAATCTCAACCAAAGCGTGTATACACTGCTCAACATAACAACTATTCATATAAACTGCTAAAAAAAAACAGTCTATGAAAACCATGTTGGGCACCTGAGAAAATTGTACAAATGATAATTTTGCATTTGTGTAATATTGAAGTAACCCAGATCATTTGGGCAATGATGAACTGAGTTTCAAGTAGATTTTAAAAATTCATGGAATCGGCAGATGTTCATATTCGAATGTGACAAAATATATTTTCATTTCAACAAGAAAAAAGACAAGATAAAGAACGTGTTTTGTTATTCATGAACCATGGTACGAATCCATGCGAAATTTCTTTGTAGTGATTTTTGGGGCCAAATATAGCATATTCATTTATTGATTGGAGAATTCAACATGGCGGACGAGTTTGCCGATTCGATTATATTAAGGACCAATTATTAAAAATATTCCTAATCGAATTCATCACTCAAGATTAGGGAATCTGTAGAGCCTATTCTTTCTGAATTATGTAGTTACTATTCAGGACTTGAAGAAGTAAAAAAGTAATTAAGTATGTAGTGTTCAATCATACAAAAATAATTTTTTTGTATGTATGTACTAACTATAAATGTATGTGAGAGTTTTCGGAGTCGGAAGTTATGAATTATTTACACTGTAAGATAATAGGTTGTTTTGCTGCTTCCAGCTTTTATCCAAGTAAAAATTGATAATAAAATCACTGACAAGTCCAAATGCATTTTGACTATACCATTATATATGTTTTCCGACAGAAAACAACTACTTCTTTAGCTAATAACTCGACATATATTGACAAATGTTGATATTTGAATCTATATAAGTCTAGATGTCTAATCAACCCCGAAAAGTTGCTGCGTAGATTAAAAACAGTTATTCTAAATGAAACATGTCCTATTAGTCAGCAACTTCTTATATAATGTAAATTTGACTATCAAAAATACCTTACGACTGCTAACCTTTCGGAATCCAAGTCGCCTCAGACATAATTGCAAAGATTCTCACTTTGAAGAAACAACTTTGCAAGAGCTCTCTAGGACAAATAGTGGGACTTCGCCTGATTCGAACAAGGAACCAACTGCGAACCGTTTTGAAGTGTTCCTCATCAGTGCAGACCATGCTATCACGGTTGTATACACACAGGGACTCGTTATTCCTCCTAGAGAGCTCTTGCACAGTACCATGGTTCATGAATAACAAAACTCGTTCTTCATCTTGTCTTTTTTCTTGTTGAAATTAAAGTATATTTTGTCACATCCGATCCCATGAATATTTAAAATCTACTTGAAACATAGTTCATCATTGTCGAAATGATCTATGTTACTTGAATATTACACAAATGCAAAATTATCATTTGTACAATTTTCTTAGGTGCCCAACATGGTTTTCATCGACTGTATTTTTTTGAGCAGTTTATATGAATATTTGTTATGTTGAGCAGTGTTTAAACGCTTTGATTGCATGCCTGTCTTAAACTCGTCGTTTGCGCAGACCTAAGACATCGACGCGTGGGTCTGCGCGTAGGAAAATTCAAACCACAAATCAGCCTTTATGAAATTACTGTATACAAAATACTGTGGTTTTACCTCAAAAAACTATAAATAGCTGTTGTATCTAATTATTTTTATTTAAAATGCCCTAATAATATTGTTGAATAATCGTAATTTCTCTTAATTGCGCTCATAACAAGCTCAACACAGCAAAAACACAAAAAGTCAGGTAAGGAAATGTATGTAATTGTTAGAAAATCGAGGTACTTACGATTTTTGCGATGTATTTTCTACCATGCTACCATGTTTGGGTTGTTTCCCTGGATTTTAAACACAATTACTTGTAACGTGTTTATTCTACTAAATGTGACTAAAATGAATCGCACAAAATACAATATTTAAACAGCCATAAAAACAAAATTATTTTTTGGTATGCATCGATGTTGTTTTTGCCTTGGAACTCTCTCGTACTGGCGCTCGCTCTTTACTAGCACACCCCACTCCACGCTGTTGCGAAGGGCTCATAGGCGGGTTTGATAGTGTGTGGCCTGCCCAAACTTGCAAAAATAAATAAATAGATACCGTTAGGACAGAGTCTTAACAACAATCATAAAGTACAAGAAAATGGCACTGAATAAAGCTTGGATGAAGAAATTCAATCAACCAATATGTTCCAAACCAAGTTCAAGGAGCATTATAACAACACATTCAAATAAAAAAAAGTATGTTTTCGACGTGAAAAGTCAATGCTGAGTGTTGGTTGGTTTACTTGCGATTGGAAGATTTCCCCAAATTATGAAAAACTTTTTTGCATTCCAAAACTTCGTCATTTTTTCTAAAACTTTCACATATATAATTCTGAAAATATTATCTGCAGGTTTGTTGTTTCAAATTGGCTTGCAATGCGACTACTTGGTCGTAGCATTTACTTGTTCGAAGCATTACAGACAGATAAAAGCGTAAGTACTTCCGCTTTTCGTCTGTGTGTTATGCTCGATACATACTATAAAATTGGAAGTCATTACACGTGAGAATATTTGAAAATCCTTGTGAATCATATCGACACTCGATTCATCATGTTACGACCAAGTAGTCGCATTGAAAACCAATTTGAATCAACAAATGACGAAGTTTTGGAATGCAAAAATTCTTTCAAATTTGGTGGAATCTTCCAGTCGCACCGACATTAACCAACACTTAACATTGACTTTTCAAGTCGACAAAATGGTCGTATATCAAATAAAAGTGTTTTAAGTTTCAGATTTTTTTTATCACTACACATTAAACGATTCCTGCCAACCAATTCACTTTAAAAAATGAGAAACGATGCAACTAAGATATCAAGGATCGCGACTATGGGACGATAGCGTCGTCCGCTTTTGGGGGAAACCCCGAAATATATACATTGTGCTGAGCTAGTGCTTGTGGAAGAATCCCCAAAAAAGACAGCTGTGCTAGCGATTTTTTCAATGTTTGTTTATTGTTTTTAAAGTTGGTGTCACCGCAAAAAAGGTGACACCCGGTGCGGCCCTTCCCCGCCACCCACCCTTCCTGCGCCACTGCCTATACCATTGTGAGAAGTACTTAAATATATGGCTTGGAATATCAGAAACGGTATCCATGAAATCACTGCCAATATTGTATAAAAATTGTATAAATGACTGTAGCCCATTTTTGTTATCAGGTTTCCAAAAGCACAATAACTTGAGTATGAATATGGAAACGGTGGAAAACGTCATATAATTAATGGCTTTAGTCATCGTTCTCAAAGGAGACACCCTTTCTCTCAAACGCAAATACCGATTCTCGTTAATCACATCAAATGGTCTATTTTATATCCAATTGGGGGCTGTTCTACATTATTCAATAATATTCTAATCGAGCACTAGACACATAATCTATGCCTTGAATTCATGATTAGAGCTCATTATTTTTTCACAACACTAACCAACTGTAGTAATGATTTGTTCACATATTGAAACACAATACCTATATGAAATCAGAATTGATACACCAGTTTTCTGGTGTGTCATTATTAGTTTTATGATAACTGAGATGGTTATCTTAATTTCCAATTACCTGTTCAGAGCTTCATAAGCCAATTATTACTTTCGATAAATTCGACTATTCAAAAACGTAATCCTGTTTTTCTCATAATTATATATATTACCTATATGTATATATATTTTAGATTTTGGTAATCAAATGACGAATATTACTGGAGTTATTTCCAACACCAAACAGTCATTTTAACACTTTGACACGTGTTTCGATCACCAAGTGATCGTCTTCACCTTTGTTGTAGTCATATTCATCACTGCACCAAAGGCTCCTAACAGTTCATCAGAAAATCAAGTGACGCATGAAATTTTATTTTTTTAACCATCCATATTAATTTCCTCATCAATGATTCAATTTTTTCCCAAATGTAATCGAATTCATTTCGTCATATTTCATATTTTGGGTGGACATGTTTTTTTATTTACTGCTCTACTGACAGATACTACCAATTTAAATCATTTTATAAATACAATATTTTTGAATAATTAAATTTCAACTATATCTGTTACTTGATGAACACATACAATTAGATAAGTACCTATACAAAAAATGATTATCATTTCATCTAAGAAAATAAAACAGTTAAATTTTATCACAAACTCAATGGTGGAAACCACATATTGATATACATCATCATTTCTGAGTTACAGCATGTTTGTAGAAAAATTGCTGTAACATTTTTTCTGTCGAAATTTTCTTGTTTCTATGGAAACATTTCCAAAGCACTTTTCTACGTAGAATTCAATGGAGTGAAAAAACTTATTTTTCTAAATGAGATATCAATAGCTATTGATGGAAAACTATTTTTTAATGAGACACCCTGTATATTCCTGCATGTTTCAATAGAGCTTGAAATCACCTTTTCAAAAATGGAGCACACTTTAAATTTTGCTAGAGTCATCTCTAAAATACAGAGCTTTTAGGTTTTTTCATATAGAATTTGAAACGTACACTTTGATCAAGTGGGCTTTGGACGATGCGGCGATAAAATAGAATGCAAATCTTCACTGATTTGAACAGTAAACACGCTCTTCAATTGTATTTCATCAGTTCGGACTTCCATTGTCTAATATAATATAAATTGATTTGATAACCCTGAAAAAAATCGAAAAGATTAACCGAAAATAACAATTTTATTGAACAAAAAACTTAAATCACATTATCAAGTATGAAACTTCTATAATTGATAATGGGATCAAGCCCAAGTTCAATAATGGTGATCAATGGAAAATAATAAACTTAAAAATTCAAACATTCTAATGAATGACCATTCATTTATTTATTTTTTGATAACTCAACTAGCTTGTCATTTGTAATACTACATAAGTAATGGTTTAGGTGAACGAAATATCGTGTTTTTTTTTCAGATATCGAAAGTGAAAATTATGTAAACATCTAACGTTATGGTGAAAAGACTTCAGGTCCTCCATTTCAATACATCGAGAAACATGCAGATGATATATCCAGAGTTATACATGTGTAGGTGTTACAGAAAATGACGAAGTTTTGAATAGCAAAAATTATTTCATAATTTGGGGAAACTATTTAGTCCCACGGAAACAATCCAACATTCAGATAACACCAACTTTCAGCCTCGAAAAAATGGTAATATAGTAAAAAAAAGGTATGTTTGTAGACCAAAATATTTGAAAAAATAGATAGATTGCTATATTTATTTTGGTCGAATGTGTTTGCAATTGGGTTGGAAAATTGATTGGTTGAGTTTTTGTTTATCCAATCTTCAATTAGTTCATTTTTCTAATACATTATGATCGTCTTCATAAAATTTGCGATTTTCGTATCGGCAGTGATATCCTCAGCGGTCAATTCACCAATACCATTGAGAGAAGTACTCAAATATACAGGGTGTCCCTGGACTTCCTCTTTTCCTCACGGGAATGTATAGATGGGGTCAAAATATCACCAGTACTTCATATAACTTTTTTTCCTAAAAGTCTTCGTAACCAAGTTACGGGCCCTCGAAGTTACAAAATGAAAAATGTTTTTCTTTGATAACTTTTCAAGTGAATATTCAAAATCATCCAAATTTTGGTAATTGACTAAACAAATGAATTCCGTCGATGAGCTTTCATGCAGGAGTCAGTTGTTTTGCTACAAAGTCAGGAACGGACTACCCCGATGGTCCACACCCCAAAACTTTGAAATGACAGATATTTTTCAATATTTTTCAACAAAATAAGGTTACTTGGACAATTTTATGAATAAAAGTACTCGTGTGGAAAGTCGATCGGAGCAACGAGTCTTGATAAAAATGTAGTTCTACTCGACGACATCAAACCCGCTCGTCCACCATTATTTGAAATGAATAATTATCAAAGCAGAAATAATAATGATAACGTTAATTCAACAACATTTATAACAGGAATAATACAAAGTATGCTAAAATGAAGTCGTAAACAAAAAGTACAGTACCTATATGGAAGTTTAAGTCACAATTGTGATAGCAGATATTTTTTCAAAAGAAATATCAAGTTCTGTAGATTCGTGGTTTTTTTAAACTAACAAGCTACTCTACTATGAATATCGAATTCATTCCATATTTTGTATGTACATAATACGTGTGGAATAATCACGTTTCGTGTTGATCAGTTATCTGAATCTCATGAAACTCAACATTCGAATGTTTCAAATTCTTCTTCACACCTAAACTGTTGAGGAGTTTCACTGATAATTATAATTTTATGGGAGAAATTCTTCAACACGAATCTAAATTTAGCTAAAAAAACGCACATCGGAAAAAATATTTACTATACTAATAAAAAGCAAACGAATGAACTACAAAAACGGCTGCACATGATCAGGTGAAAAATATCCAGGGAATAATTATGTTCCATTTCTTTCACAGATGTTGACAAAAAAACCTTTTAGAAAGTTTTGATGAAAATGAGAAACTGGAATGCGATTTTGTTTTGTTGAGTGGTGCGTTGTCATATGACTATCATTGTATTGTCAATATTCTATAGGATATTTTGAATTTTTTTGATATGGCCGAACAGTTTACATTCAATGAATATGCAGATATGCATGTATTTTATGGACGAGCATTTTGTAATGCTGCAGAAGCTCGTCGTCTGTATTCCGAGCATTTTCCCAATCGAACGGTACCGTCAAGAGAAACATTCGAGCGTGTCGATCGCAGCTTGAGGGAGACAGGTATGTAATAATTGATAATTAATTTGAGCACGTTGTTTTATTTCGATATTATTGTAGGTACAGTTTTGCCAAAACGAGGTGGTGAGGGCGCTCCTAGGACTGTACGTACCGTTGTATTGGAGGAAAATATTTTGGAAGCCGTCGCTGATGATCCTTCAATGAGCATCAGAAATCTATCAGAACAGTTCCATACATCCAAGTCCACTATTCATAGAATAATTAGGGAACAACTGCTCCACCCATTTCACATCCAGAAGGTACATGCCATGACACCTCAAGATTTTCCAGCACGACTGGAATATGCCAATTGGTTCATGGATAGGCAAAGAGAGGATATGACTTTTATCAATCGAGTTTTATTCACTGATGAAGCAGGTTTCAGTAGAGATGGAGTTATCAACTCTCATAATCGCCATATATGGGCCGAAGAAAATCCACATGGGATATTGCAAACCAAACACCAACGGAAATTCAACGTGAATGTTTGGGCTGGTATCATAGGAAACCATCTTATAGGACCATTCGTTCTACAGGACCGATTGAATGGAGAACTTTATTTGGAGTTCATTCAGAACGATTTGAATGGACTTTTGGAACATGTTCCATTGCAAACCCGAAGAGATATGTGGTTTATGCATGATGGCGCTCCTCCTCATTTTAGTTTGATTGTGCGTGACCATCTGAACCATATTTTCCACAATAGATGGATTGGTAGAGGTGGGCCATATTCATGGCCATCGCGGTCTCCGGATTTAAATCCATTGGATTCTTTCTGTGGGGGCATCTAAAAAGCCTTGTTTACGCTACACCTATTCACACAAGAGATGCATTGTTGAATAGAATAACATTACATTGTGAAGCCATACGAAACGACCCTGGAATGCTATTTCAAGTACAGAGAGGGTGTCTTCGCAGACTAAGAAAATGTATAGAGAGAGAAGGTGGTCATATCGAGCAGTTTCTGTAGCGGATTTTTCATTTCTGTTTGCTCTTGAGGCTCTTGAGTTTCGTTAGTTAAACGTGTTTGCATTTAAAAATTCGTTATGAACATTTTACCTATCATTTCCATTTTCCTTAAAAACAAATATTTTTCGAATAATGGTAGACATCTCAGGATAAATGTTGTTGAATTAACGTTATCATTATTATTTCTGCTTTGATAATTATTCATTTCAAATAATGGTGGACGAGCGGGTTTGATGTCGTCGAGTGAAACTACATTTTTTATCAAGACTCGTTGCTCCGATCGACTTTCCACACGAGTACTTTTATTCATAAAATTGTCCAAGTAACCTTAATTTGTTGAAAAATATTGAAAAATATCTGTCATTTCAAAGTTTGGGGTGTGGACCATCGGGGGTAGTCCGTTCCTGACTTTGTAGCTAAACAACTGACTCCTGCATGAAAGCTCATCGAAGGAATTCATTTGTTTAGTCAATTACCAAAATTTGGATGATTTTGAATATTCACTTAAAAAGTTATCAAAGAATAACATTTTTCATTTTGTAACTTCGAGGGCCCGTTACTTGGTAACGAAGGATTTTAGGAAAAAAAGTTATATGAAGTACTGGTGATATTTTGACCCATCTATACATTCCCGAGAGGAAAAGAGGAAGTTCAGGGACACCCTGTATAGCTTGGCATGTCAAAAACAGTGACCATCCTATATTGTATAAAAATTATATAAACGGCTATAACCCATTTTCTTATCGTGTTTTCGGAAATCCAACAGCAATTATTCATTCTCCTGAATCATTTTCATGCAGTGGAAATATAGCTTTGATTCAAGGATGTTCCACAACATCTAATCAAATAGTAATCCAATAAGACGTATGACCTATGCCGTGAATACATAGATTACAACTCATTATTTTTTCACACAAGTGACCATCTTTTGCAAAAGATATATGACATTTATTCAATTTTTGAAACGAGATGTATGTAAGTTGAAATGAAAGACGTGTTTCCTGGTATTTCATTATTACGTTTATAAAGGATGAGATGGTTATGGAAATCTACAATAATCTATACATTGCTTTCTAAGCATATTTTAATTTTCCTCCATTAAGTAGTCAAAATGACCAACTTATGATATGAATATATATGATACGATATAATGAATATAATAATGATAATATAAAATCATATCTTGGAAATCATTTTTGAATTCAATTGTCACAGGCTGGAATTTCCAAATGAATGAAATATGAATTGAAAGATTAGATCAGAGAGATTGATTTTTGGGGAAGAAAGGTTTTGGCCTAACTTCTGCATCTTGATACAAACAAATGTGGGAATTTCCCAAAGGAAAGAAAGGAAAAAATTAATTTCAGTAAAAAGTAACTATACCGGGTGATTCTCTAAAGTTGCTCACCCCTATAACTTTTTTATTATTGGAGATATAAAAACGAAATTTGGGGTTGTATATTATAGTTAAATTCACATTTTTTGACATATTTACTAGCTTTGCCTTACTTCAGGTTTGACCGGAAATAACTCAACTTCCAATTTATCAATGGGACATCCAATATATTTTTACTTATTTCGATCGAGAATGACATTCTGAATCCAACAACACTTCACTTGTCAATATTTGACAAATAAAATCGTCTTTATTCCAATTTTTATTTTTTGATTTGCCATGCCATGCCATGGATCGTGTGAATCGTTTCGTTCTTGATCAAGTAACATGTAACGTTTTAAGAATTATTTCACAGTCGCAAATATGAATTTTTCCAGTCAACTTGATTTTTTCAAATGGAAAGGGGGTGGCTCGTCGACTTTTTGTGAAAGATCATTTTCTTACGAATAATTTGATGCCACACACTTTCACTTCATTTTCTCTATTTTTTTGATTAGTTGCAATAAACGATCATACCTAATAACAAATAATACGTATTCGGTATACTTATGATTCTAGTTATCCGTGACAAACAATTGAAGCTGTTGCTAGGACTACCTAAACAAATAGGCTAATGAATATGTTGTCACTTTTAAAAATTCATTTGTTGTGTAGTTTGTAATTAGATATACCAAATTATACTAGAAACGAGAATATTGACATGTTGCTAATTTACGGGGAAACAAAAAGGAATGCAACTGATGCAGCTCGAATCTATGCTCAGGGGTTCCCTAATCGTCGCCATCCCACTCGGCATTATTTTACAAAACTGGAAAAAATGAAATGAACCAGAAGAAAATGCCAATAACCTCATGATCAGTGAAGAAAAAGATGTAGACGTGGCCTATGTTGAAGTGAATTGTACGGCGTTAATTCGCCAAATTGTTTCTGAGTGTGATATAAGTTATTCGTCCGTTTGGAGAATTCAAGTACCAATCCCACAAACATCTTTACGATAACGATCACAACCGAAGATTGACTTATTACAATTGGTTTTTGACTAAATACAAAGAAGATGTACGTTTTCCATTTGAAATAATTTATTCAGATGAAACACGATTCACCAACTTGGGTATGTTCAGTAGGAATAATAGGTAAGCAAAGATGTGTAGATCTTGCAAAGGAGTAACTGAAAAAAAAAGCCTTCTCGAAACAGCTACTTCCATATAAACACTGAGTTACACTAAAAAAATACTTTCGATGCAGATACTTTTATACGAACACTGAATTGAACAAAAAACACTTTTCTCTATTAAGTTTGTATTCCAAACATTCACATGATTCCTACACAATGGAGTAAATGAAAGAGGTGTCTACTGGTAGACATCCAATGTTTTGCCTCATCAGCTCTTCAGTACCAAATTTTGATAAAATCATAAGAAAAAAAACTCAATTTATTTATAATATATACAAATTTGCCTTTGGAAATAGTGAAACAATGTATGAATAAATATTGGAACAACATTGAAGAAAGAACAATGTAACCTAGACAAAATTACATTCATGAAAAGTCTAGACTTCATTTATAATTCAACCTATTTTGTATTCAATGATAAATTCTATAAACAAATATTCGGCATACCAATGGGATCAACAATATCACCCATTTTATCCAATTATGTTCAAGAAGAGCTTCTTGATGAATGCATTCTAAAATTATCTTTTCACATTGCCTTCATCAAGCGTTTTGTTGATGACTCAATTTTAGCGATACCTTTAGATGCTAAGAAGACATTTCAAATGTTTTTAAATTTTTCACAATCGAAGAAGAAATGATTAACTGTCTTTCTTTTTTTGACATGAACCTGATAATATCGGAAAAAAATGTCATCATCACAGAATGGTTTAGAAAACCAATGTCTAGTAATAGATTTTTCAAGTATCATTCTTATCATTACAATAAAATGTAGATCAATTTGATGAAATCATTAAAAAACAGAATCATAAGAATTACTCATCCCAGTTTACAAAACAAAAGTTTGTCTAATTTAAGTAAAATTGTAATACAAAATTCTTATCCGAAATCTTCAGTGAATAGACTAATTTTTTGTGAAAGAACAGTTTCTCCAACCTCCCAAAATGGGCTTAATAATGTAGTACAGCCCTTCATTTATAAATCATTACCCTATAGTCAAGAACTGAGACCAAAATTGAATATTGTATTCTAAATTATATAGTAGGATAAAAACTCCGTTTTTAATAAACAGAAATCAAACACAATATACTAAATTTCATGTATGGATTGTTCCAAAAATATATAGAACAGATTTCCAGGCCCCTTATCAGTCGTTTAACTTCACACAAAAGATACTGCAGACGAAACGTTCATTCTTGAGCATTGAGTGAACACGTCAATTCAGAGGATCACAGAATGGATTTTAAAATAGATAGAGAAATGGATGGACAGAGAAACCAAGTCAACTGAAAGAACATTTTCAGAAATGCCCGCATCAATAATGAAGAACATTGCATGAACAAGAAAACAGATCTCAACGTGTTAGGAATCACACGTTAAAAGGTAAGACCTCGTTAATCCTTAGCTCGTACAAGTTTCGACTTCTGAAGGTTGTCGTTCGTAGGGGTGCGACAGCTGGTTAACGGAAAAACAGAGTTTAAACAATTTTTAATTTGAGCCAAATGTCTGCTATAATATTGAAGCCGTTTTTGTACAGAACAGAAAATACTGGAGCGTCATATTAATGCGGTTGGAAAAAATGTGTTGGACTCGATAAAACAGAATCATTATGAGAAATCAAGTTGCCTTTGTTTAAATACTATTTGTCAAATATTCTCAAGTATATCATGACAATATCATAAATTATTTTAACTGTCAACTACTGTTTGAAATGGCATTTTCTCATCAAGAAAAATGTGATGAGTTAGAATCTCATTTGGTTTGCCAGAAAAATACATACAATGAAAAATTTTTTGAAAGGAGGAGAACTGTAAAACGGTATGTAATATCTGAAGATACAGAAATTGACGTTTTAGGCTACTTTGAAGTAAATCCAAATAATTCTATCAGATAGATATACTTATACATATACATTAGTGTGTTTAATTTTCAGGCGATATTTCTTTTTCTCGGTTCTACCTGAGAATTTGAAAATGTATACAAAAAAAAATTCTCGTTAGAATTTTTTTAAGTCAATCAGAGGCTTAGTTCATTCAAAAATTCGATTTTCCATTGAATAACACAAGAACATTTTTGTTTCAGTGTCAACTCGATTTTTCGGCATCAAAGATTGAAAAAAAATTAGTATAAAGCTTTTGTAGGAAAAACTTTTTTTGGCAAATACTCTACAATCAACAGTTTTTGAGCTGTAGAGTTGAAAAGGTGAATGTTGATGATCAGTGACATCAAATTTTCTTTAAATTGGAACTTTTGATCTTACATTGAATACTATTCACAATAAATTCTATAGAGTTATTGAATTACTGATTTCAGGAACGGCATTTTGTATAGATTAATTTTGAAATATAGTTACTATGAAATCATAATATCAATGAACTAAAATTCAAATTTTCGCGCATATTTTAATTTTCAAACTTCATCTAGTTGGAAGGCCGTGAGTTCGATTTCCACCTCGACCAGATATTTTTCTCCAGAGAATTTATTTGGTTGAAGCTGAGATGATTGTGCAACCGTGTTAGGAATCACACGTTAAAAGGTAAGACCTCGTTAGTCCTTAACTCGCACAAGTTTCTGAGAGTTGTCGTTCGTATGGGAGCGACAGCTGATTAACGGAAAAACAGATTTTTACTCGAACTAGCGTCAGTGTATTTGTGAAACCGTCCCACGGAAAACACTACTTTTAAAGATCCTGGACCGACACACCATGCACGATGGCTCTTGAAAGCCATTTATTGCTTGAAAATTTTCCTGTTTCAGGAACAATTTTTTCCTAGCATGCAGAGTAGAAAGCCAAGTAGGTACACCGTCATATCTGTATTTTTATAACACTATTGTTACCATACCTACGTATGAATAACTTTTTCGAGATCAATTTCCGTAACACCAAACTGATATTTTTGCACTCGACGCGCGTTTCGCTAACAAAGTTAGCATCCTCAGGAGAAGAAAATTGATACCTAGTCTAGTCTGGTTAATCCTTATATACTAAAATTTGTTACCTGAGGTTGTATACCTGAAGTCCAATATGGAATTTCTCGGTAATTAACTACCTGTAAGTTCTTAGTAATTATTCTCTTCCTAACAGAAGATTAAAAAGCGGGCTAAGCGGGATGGGTCCCTTATCGCCATTCATGCTGTTCTTACATTTTGCTATTTCTAGACTCTCAAATGCATCGAGTGGCCTGGTGTCATGCACATGCTTAATCAGTTTCAGATTGTTTTCACCAATTCTGTGGTCCTTGTCTAGAGCATGTTAGGCGACACTGGATTTTTTCTATCCTACCGTATTTCATGTGTGCACAATGCTCCTTGAAGCGGGTTTTAATCGCTCGTCGGCTCTGGCCGATGTATTTGCTGTTGCAATCTTGACAACTGATTTCGTAAATCCCCGACCTTTCTGTGTTTTCTACTCTATCTTTTGTATTACCAAAACGCTGTTGCAATTTATAAGAAGTTTTATATGCTTTTTTATAACTTTCATATTTACTTTACTCATATTTACTTAATCTGTTGGTGTTCATATGGGATTACTATAAACTTGTTATTACTCTCCTCTTTTCGAAAAATCGAAGATTTACGAAGTACTTCTCTAAACTTGCATTTTCTAATTATCTTATCAACTATATTGGGTTAAAACCGTTTGCTTCAGCTACATACCGAATCACTCTCTTTTCATTGTCGTACTTATCTTTCTTTAAAGGAAAAGTTATTAACCTATGTACCAGAAATTGCAGTGCCGCCATTTTGTGTTGCGGCCAATGATTCGAGTCATTGGACCAATACATCTAAAAACGGCAACTTTCGTTCTTTTTCTACTTCATATGTGAATTTTATACTCTTACACTTGTTGTTCAGTGCTGAAAGGACATTCTCAATTCTGGTTATCCTTGTATCCACTACAGCGAATATGTCATCAACATACCTGATCCAGACCCTAGGGAAGTAACTGAGTTCTTTCCCAGCTTCCGTCTCAAACCTACCCACCTACGTTATACCTACGTATGGTTTTGTGCGCCTTTGTCAATTCAAGCTCCGCCGCAAGATGTATATTTGTTTTTAATTTTTTTGGAATATAAAAGAATCAATAAGAAAATTTCAGAAGCAGCGTCAGAAAAATTTAGCATCTCTAGTATCTGTCTGAAGAACTTACTTGATTATCACTTTTCGGTGATAATGTAAGCTTAGAAATCAAAATTGAAAGTATCGAATCAATGAATCAAAAAGCTAGCAAAACTACAAGTTCAAGACGTTTCAATATCAAAAAAGTCAAGATTGATTGTTCTATGACTAAAAATGTGTACGATTTGAGCGATTTCAACTTCCAACTGAATTTCTAAAATTACATTCATATCAATGGAAATCTGATCAAAATCACAATACATGCTCAATAATTTGAAAAAAAACTAATTGATACAGTTTATTGTTTTATTTTCACTATAAAGGGTTTTACAAAACCGCGACACGTGTTTCGCTATACAACACGTGTCGCGGTTTTTGTAATACCCTTTATAGTGAAAATCATACAAATAAACTGTATTAATTAGTTCTTTAATATGGATTTTCATCAAGTATCGGCCAGTTCTATTAAATTACTCTATGATTCTAAAAATTTACGTGTCGTAAATGGTACTGCTGAACGAGGAGTTCAATTGATGGAATCATATAATCGGAATTTATAATGCAGAACAAAAACAATAATCATTGCAAGTTTTAGCAATGCAAAGAAAGCAATTTTTGAATGCTAATAAGCAAACATTATTGTTACCACCAACTCAGAAGAGAAAAATAATAATTTCAGTAATTCTAACGATTGTAACTTGTTCATTAAAGTTTATATTTATTCTCTAAATAGAAATTATAGTCTATAAATAACAACTTCGTAACTTCACAGCGTCTATTTGAATGATATTCAGTGTATGATTGAAAATTTCCAATTTCAAGAAAATTTGGTTTCAATTAACATTCATTAAGAACAGTTGTGATCTTGTTTAATTTGAAACTAATGCAAAATAATGGATATTAGCAGGGATTGAAAAGATATATGCAATTTAAGTTAAAAATTAAATTCAATCGTCCGCGTCGTATCTTTCAAATTCTTCTTCTTGTTTGTCTTGTTCTTCTTCATCTTCGTCATAAGTACATGTAAACTGCTTTAATAGCGATGTATCGCATGTCGCCTCGTTGGAATCAAACGTATCCTCCACTGTTGGTGATTCAATATTAGGTGGAAGTAAAGTTTGGACTGGTTCTAATGAATTATTGAACAAGTTCCAACCCCAGTCTGTAGGGTCTAGCTGATAACCAAGCCACACTTGAACTTGGTAATATACCCGGAAAAGATGTTGATGAGCAGGAACTGAGGTTGGAGGAAGGCAAGGTAATTGTACGTGTATTTTACTATTGGTATTTTTAACGAAACATGCATATCTTTACTTATTTAAGCAGGTAGGTTTTTTAGAAGCACCGTACATAGAAAGAAGAAAGTGAATGCCATTAGTGATGAAATCTTGTCGAGTTGAATTACTATTTTTTAAAACTTCAGCACATTGAACTAAATTTTGTTTTTCAAACATTTTGCGTGAAAAAATAGTACATGATTTTGACACTTTGCAAAAGTAGATAAACTTTTTGATGAATATATTTCCGACAGATGTTGAGCTATTCCTGGTTTGAAGAAAATATTTTTTTCAGTTGGAGTTCAAGCAGTGAGTAATACGAGTAAATCTACATCTCCACCAACAACAATAGTTGTATTTGTCAAATTGAATTGCTTTATTGCTATTTCAATTATCAATACATCAGCATCATTATTAGCCTCTTTTACCAATACATTTTCAGCAGTAAATTTTTCTTTCAACATTGAAATGAACTGAGACTTGTGAGTATTCATAAGAAATTTTTATTGACTGGTTATTACTATAAATTATGTATATTTTATACTCATGCACATATTATGACGATTACAACTTTTACAACTTTTTAAATCGTTATATCTCAGAAACAGTAGCTCGTAGGAAAAAGTATTAATACATTTTTTGTAGATAATTTCATGGTCTACAATTTTTGTTGTGAGTATTATTATGATGAAACTCACCGAAAATCGCGAAAAACTCATTTTCTCAACTTTTGATCTTGAATAAAAATCTATCCTTACATTGGAAAGATGGGGAACTTTCAAATTTCATTTTTTATCATATTTTAAACAATATTACTGCTTTACAGCTTGGTGGGAATTTAGGTAGCTCTTATTTTTTGGACTAATTTGACCGGACTAGGACGATTATGTCGACCGTAAAATGGGAGAAGCGCGCGGTACGTTGCCCGAACAGAACACCCATTCTGATAAACAATTTTATTATTTGCACGTGTTGTTGAATGCTTTATTTATGATTTGGCAAAACAGACTGAATAAATGACAACTAATTCAACACATGTAGCTTAAACAGAATGGCCGTTATCAAATTTGAAAGTTTGGAAGTCCCTGTTGGAAGACCCTATATAAACTATATAATTAATATGTATATTGTGGTAGTTATAAATTTCACTTTTTAAAAAAATAAATAATTGGATTTTTTCATATTCTTAGCTTTCATAAAATGACTAACATTTCGGAAAATGATTCATTTCTCTTCACAAAAACTTAAAATATATTGTGTGACTTGAAATATGTATATTTACTTTAAAAACTCATTCAATTTTCTTCGATGATGTCACTCACTACTCAAACTTCTAAGTTTATTGGAAAAAGTTCAATAGTTATTTTGGTCAAAACCAATGAGACAATGTAGGAAAACGATCCTGACATGTAGAATTGAATTGAATAAATATGACTGTCATTATCAAAGATCGTTTTTTATGTTTATTTACGTATTCAGGGCACAGCGCATATATCGACTTTGGTCAGAAGTCATTTGAATATTATATGAAAATCCTCAATTAGGGTGGGATTTTTTCTGTATGTAAACTGAAAGGTCTTGAATTATTCATAAAAAACGCTGTTATAAAAAATCTGCATTCGAAAACCATGGCAGATGTATCTCTCCTCTCTTCGAAGTGGTGAACCACCGTCAATGAGCTATGACTGAAATCATTGATCATAAAGAGTTTTTCACTATTCATATATTCATCCTAAAAGTGCTAGGTTTTTGGAAACCACATCATCAAATGTCTTACAGTCATTTATACAACTTTTATACAACAGCGTGCTCATTCTTGTGGTTACTCTATCTAATGTCTCAAGCTATATATGTGATTACTTCACTCAATGATATTGTTGAACTCACCTTTTTACTTTTCACTGGCGTTGCGTATAGCGCAAATTTTATAAAAACCATTATAATGTACAGCAATAGTGAAGTGATTGAATCCTGGATTGAAAAACTTGACCAACCAATTTTCCAACCTAAGTGCAAGGAACATCATAACATGGCACAATCAACCAAAAAATTTTACAAGAAGTTATTCTATACTTTTTTATATTTTGGTGTACAATCGTCCGTATTTTTTTGTATATTACCATTTTTTCGAAAAGAAAAGTCAATGGTAAGTGTTGGATGGTTTCCATGTGACTGGAAGGTGTCCCCAAATTATGAGATTTTTTGCATTTCAATGTAGTATCATTTTCTGGAACACTATGACATGTTTGACTTTAGACCTATTTTCTGCTGGTTTATTGATTCAGATTGGTTTGCAATGCGACTACTTGATCGTAACATTGAATTGTTTAAATACATGTTTCGTCGAGAATGGAGTTTTACGGAAGAGAGACGAATCGAGTGGACATTTGATACAGAGAGATTCTGAAAGATTCTCGCATACAATTACCACCAATATGATAGTATGCATTGAGCATTATAGAGAGATCAAAAAGTAAGTATAGAATATCATTTTCGATCGCATATAGAGTTAGTTCTGATTTCCAACATCATATTGAGAAGTTATCGAGTAGAGTATTGAATGACTAGTATATATATTCTAAATTTCAATTTGAATAACTTCAATATTGAAAGACAAAGCATTCTGCAAAAAATGCCATGAACAGTAAAAAAAGCAAATGATAGTGAATTACAAATAAGAGAAAGTTGTCCTGATGACACTGAAGACAATTGAGAGAATTTTTTGAGTAGTTACAAGTATAATAAAAAAAAATAACTAAAAATAAAAAAAATATTGGTATTGTCAATTGACGAAAATTTGAAGATATATCTGAGGAAGAATTCAAATTCATATATGTTGTTCTGATTATTCTTTTCAGGGCAGGGAAAAAATTCAAAATAATATTATATCAGGAGTGAGAACATTACCGAAACGGAAATATACGTATCACTCAGTCGATCGAAAAAAAAAGGAAAAAATTATACAGAAATGAGAATAAAATAAACAATGGGAATGTAGTCTGAAAATATACAAACACGATTGTGAGGAAAATATATTATTAGAACCGGAAATACAGATGAATTATTGAATATATTTATAGACAGAACGATGAAAATGAAAAAAAATATTTCGAATAAAGAATAAAGATGTTTAATACTCGCAATTATATGCGGGTGATAACTTTTTCCCTATTTTTTCATATTATTATTTTTTAAATCAACTGATCCCAAAATGTTGGTTCCAGTTATTTCAGTATTCATAATACTCGTAGATTTTGTTAACACCCTTTCAGAAAATGTCAACCACATTCAAATAAACGTCTTGTGGAGTCATGTTTTACAAAAAACTAGTTTTTTTTTTCTTTCATATTTTTGAATCCACCAAAACAACACTGGAAATATATATAAAAAAATGGAAAACTCTGAGTCCCATGTTGTTAAAACGGTTTGGAAATTTCGAACTCTGCTCACTGAAAAGCCGTAACTTGGGATTTTATGCTATCCAAACACTAGGGACCTTTGTCAATTTCTGAATATCAAATTGACTTTGTACCCTTTTGTGTCTCGGGTACAATTCACGGTGTGATAATGACTGAGATGATAATGATGAAATAGTATGGATTATCAGCTACTTGAGTATCAACCAGTAGCTCTCCAAAGTATTTTTTTCTTCTATAGTGTGAACCCTTTCTCTAATTCTTCGTTCATATATCAAAATAATCTCTAATATTATTTGAAAGAATGCTTCAGGACAGACATAACTTCATTATATAAGGTTTCTCTTGATATATGCTATTATTGAATTCACTTCGAGAATATACATTCTGAAGATTTTAAATTTTGAACAACAAATTGCTAAGGTTTGAAAAAACAGAATTTTCATGATAACTTTTTATCACCTAGATATTTTTGTGAAACCCAGATCGCATGATTTGTGCGTCAAAAATATTTTTGATGTTCAACATAATTTTGTTTCTTGCCATGCATTAAATGCAAAAAAACATATCCCTTTTGACGTCCAAAGGAACTTCCTCCAGCAGTCCTGGATGCACTTCTCTTAAAAATTGAACGTATGACTCACCATTTAATCGAGGAGGTAGAAAATGAGGCCCAATTGAATCATCCCCAATAACTCCGAGCCACACGTTGAAAGAAAACTGTTCTTGGTGGTTAGTTTGGACAATAGCGTGAGGGTTTTCATCAGCCCATATGTGGTAATTATAAAAATTAATAATCTTGTTCCGAAAAAAATTACATTCGTCTGTAAATTCTATCGTCTTCAGAAAGTCACAATTTCTTCTAATCATTTCCAGCATCCAATTGCAAAATTCAAGACGGTTCGGAAAGTCTCGCGGTAACAGTGCCTGTACTCGTTGCAGATGGTAAGGGTATAAGAGTTGTTCCTTAAAAATTCGAAATACCGTCATATGATCAACAATTAGCTGGAAAACAATCTTTCTAGTACTGGTAGTAGGTTGTTCTTCAATCAAATTAAGTACTGCTTCCTCGAACTTTGGTGTTCGTACTTCTCGATGGCGACCACAATCCTGCGTTCTTTTGTCGAATGAACCATATTCTCGTAATCGTTGATGAAGTCGAGCAAATATTCTATATGAAGGATGCTGCCGTTGAAGATACATTTCAGCATATCTTCTAGAAGCTTCTAACCCATTCCCCTGCGACAGACCGTAAACGTAATGCATATCAACCATTTCCTCATTTGTGTATGCTATTTTAATAACAAGTGAATTATTAAAGTAACAAATTAAGAACACAGAACAACAACACACAATTAGTAATAATTCAATTTCAAAAATTCACAAACTGACAGCGTCATACCAATTTAATTGTCACTATCGCTAATAGCGACCTACTAGATAGATTAGTTTCATATTTTCCCATTTATGACGATGTATCTCTGTAGTTGTTCCTAAAATAATGTTTTGCTACGAACTGGTTTATTTTGGGCAGAAAACTCAGGAGTCATTTTTTGTTTAGAATGAAACAGGCTATCGGAAATGAATTTTCAAATGGTGAACAAATAATAAGACAAAAAGTTACATTGGAAATAAATTTTAGGGGTTGCGTTTTCCACCCTTACAACCATGGGGTAAACCAAATAAATTTCTGGCTGAGTGTCTTTTTGGTAGTACAAAACGTCAGGTTAATTTCAATATTGTTTTTTTTAGTGGTTGTGAAAAAAATTGTTATACAAATTTTATGTACCCCCTTTAAGGGGCTGTATCTTAACAAGGGATGCTCCAATGAAATTTCTTTATATGAAAGATCCTATCTTTTTTTGGTAAATTTTCGTTATGTGGACACCCGGCGATTTTGAAAAAATTTTTGACTGTACTTACGTATTTTGATGCGTAGATTACGAATCCGAAAGAAAAAAGCGGCGCTCTCCCTTATTTAAAAAGTTACGGCCCTTCAAAATTCAGAAAAGGGCAACTTTTCAGCCTTCTTTTTCACTAAATAAACTATTTAAAAACACAAGCATCTATTCACTAGGTCACCTTTACACCTTATTCTTCCTTCTTTAACACTTTTCACTTCAATAATCAACATTTCTCTTATAAAAATGTTAAAAAATGTACGGAGCTGCTTTTGGTTACATATCACTGTATTTTACGTTTTTAAGGTTAATGATATGGTTGGTACGACTGATGCAGTCCATATTCCTGAAGTAATTCAAATGTTTTTTACCTTCATTCTTTAGATCGTAAATTGGTTTTTGGTGGTGTATTACGAATTTGAAATAGTAGGCGACGGCAAATACCAACCGCTTTTTTCTGAAATGTCACTAGTAACTAACCTAAAAATAGAATAATGTCACCAGGTGAAAGCATTCGTTTTTAAATTAAGTTTTTTATAAGAAAAATGTTGATTATTGAAGTGAAAAGTGTTAAAGAAGGAGGAATAAGGTGTAAAGGTGACCTAGTGAATAAATGCTTGTGTTTTCGAATAGTTTATTTAGTGAAAAAGAAGGCTGAAAAGTTGCCCTTTTCTGAACTTTGAAGGGCCGTAACTTTTTAAATAAAGGAGAGCGCCACTTTTTTATTTCGGATTCGTAATCTACGCATCAAAATACGTAAGTACAGTCAAACATTTTTTCAAAATCGCCGGGTGTCCACATAACGAAAATTTACCCTTTTTTTCGATGAGGAATCACCTTCTTGAATGTTTTACACTTATTTAGTAACACCCTGTATTTCCATAGTTCATATTATTTCCTTTCGAGTCAAATTAAAACAGCACAGTAACTCACACTGGGAATTATCAGAAGCAGTCTAGGTATTTTTTCGAGAATAGAAATGTGAGAAAAAACGAGACAGACTTGTTTGCAGGAAGTGGATATCTGATTCGAATAATTGTTTGTCCATTCCGAATAATTTCGTGTTAGCGTTCCAAAATGTATCTACATTACTACAATTTTATTTTCCAACCGTTCAAAAATTATTCTCTGGAATGAATAATTTTTTGAGAGAATCCAATGTTATTTTCGCGGGATGCAAATAAATACATTTTATTAAGATTACGATACGACGAACGGTACAATGAGTAGACCAGATTTATTAAAAGAGGGTAGGTAGCATCCACACGGATGCTAATGTCAAAAATAAACAAAATAATTTTAAAGTATATAATGTTGCATCTGTTGCGTAGAACATGTTTCATAAAAATGTCAAGTATCATACCAAAGTTATCATAACGGAAGATTTTGTTTTAAAATTTTAGCACCCTGCATTTCACAAGTTGAAACATTTAGGGCATATCATATGATTTTTTTTAAATGTTTCCAAAAGTAACCTTCCTCGTTCATTTTTATTATTTCCCATTCATTGATTTCATTTCAGATTATCGAAGGAAATCGAAAAACTTCACAGAACAAGTATTTTCTTCCTTTTCGCCGGAGCAGAAATTTTCATTTGTTCAGCACTATTTCAGATAACTTCGGTGAGTTTTCATGTGTCGGTTATGAGAATCAATGATGTTGAGCATTCAGATATTCACTCATTTATATAATTGTGTATTCTGTCTTTGATAAATTATATTTTCATCACAGAAATATATTTTATAATTTGTACAAACTATATGTTGAATATTCTTTCTCAAATCAAATGGCAGCAAACGTTTTGTAAATGCACTTTCAAAATACACTTTTCGAATATTATAACTACAAAGAATGGGATTTTTTTAAGGACACAATACAAGCACTACAGGAACATCCTTAAGGCGCTCCTAAAGCGGTGCCTGTGCACCGCTGGAGATTAAATCCACTTGGAAAAACGTTCTCATGAAGTGTATTCCACGTAAACGCCATTCTCCAATTGGAAAAGTTCTAATACAGTGAAAGTCGAGGTGTACTGAGTCGAATCTCAAAACGATGAGCAGCCACAGTCCGTCGCGTATTTCTGATATGTACCGCTTTCGGTGGAATCAAACGTGCCAAGTCACTTGAACACTACCCGTGAAAGTATCTGCGTAGAAGAGATACAAATCTCGATGTTCCAGGCTATCAAGGCTGCACGTGATGTTCGCGTCTCCAATCAGGCGGATAGTTCTTTTCTGGATGGAATCCAGCAACTTCAGTGTATGTTTGGGGGCATACATGAGAACAATACTCCAAAGAAGGTCTGATCTGAGCTTCATAAAGCAACACGAGTTGCTGATGTGTGTACAGTTTTCTGGTTCGGAAAGTGTTCCCAGCTTTTGAGAAGCAGCCTTTGCAATTCTAGCGACATGATTATGCTAAGACATATTGGTGTCCATTTCAACCCCCCCAACAAACTTATTGAAGTAGAAAGCGGAATTTTCTGATTTGACATTATTCTATTCGGTCCTGGAATCCAAATGTGATGACGAGACAAGTGTGCTGTCATCGGCGAAGCAAAATATTGGAGGCAATATGGATCCTTGGGAAATACCAACGTTGATGGTGAAAGTATTCGAGATATATTCATCGAAGGCCACTTGCAGGGAACGTTCTTTCAGGAAGCTGAAGTGCCATACACGAAAATTATTCGACAAGCCACAGCATAGAAGTTTGGCTAACAAATTCTCATGCCACACACGATCAAAGGCCTTCAATATATCAAGCGCAACAGCTCTTGACTCTCCATGTTTCTCGATTGCGTTATTCCAAATATGGTTTACATGCGATAGAAGGTCACCTGTTGATCTTCGTTTCCGAAAGCCATATTGATGATCGCCCAAGATGTTGAAGCCTTCCAATTATTCGTGGATTTGGTGGTTTATGGCTTTCTCCATGATTTTTTATATCACCGATAGCGAAGCGACTGTTCCATAGTTAGTCGAAAGAACTTTCTTGCCCTTTTTGGGAAGGGCTGAACGCGAGCAATCTTCCAACAAGAAGGAAAACTCCGTTTCTTATAAGACAAGTTGAAGAGTTTGCAGAATACTGTTGCGAGTTCATTTGCGCAATTTTCAAGTACGATGACTGGCACTTAAACACGATCAGACGCCTTGTTGATATTGAGCTGTTTCAAGATTCGCGTGACTAGACGCTGTCGAAAAGTAATTTTCAGCATTGTGGATTCTAGTGTGGGAATATTGGGTGGTGCCTTTACCAGAAAATCGACTGTGGACTGGGACGCAAATTGTTCAGCTAGTAGATTTGCTTTTTCTATGGCTGTTGTTACAATTTTACCATCCGTGTTAGTGGTGGAATTGTGGATTTCGTAAAGTTCTGATTAACAGCCTTAGCTACCGACTAGAAGCAGTTTATCCCTAATTGTCTGATTGTGAAGTTCTTTGCTTCCATTTATCCTAAGTTGCAGCTGTGGTGAGCATTAACAAACACAGTTCGGTTTTCGGCACTGGGATTCATGCACCACTGCCAGTAGACGAGATATTTGGAGGCGACAGCTTGTTCGCAATTTTTGGTGAACCAAGGTTTGTCATCAAAAAGTCGTTTCATTGAAAAAGAAATGTATACATCCATGAATGATAGAATAACTTCCGTGACTTCAGAAGCACAAGTTGATGGATCCTCAGAGCTCAAAACAAACATCTAGCCAGGAGAAATTTTGGAAATGCTTTTGAAGATCCACCCATTCAGCTGATCTGTAATGCCAAACTTTGCGCGGATCAGATTGTTCCTCAACATTTATCGGTAATTCACTCAACACTGAAATGAGTTTGTGGTCAAAGGATCCCAATGGAGACCTAACGGTAACTGTGTAAAAATTTCTGGATTGTTTGTTAGGTATAGATTCAGAAGACTAGATTCTCTATCACGGTCAGGAATCCTGGTTGGCTCATTTATAATCTGAGTTAGTCTGCTGCTTATTGCAAAAGAATCAGCTTAGCGACCTTGTTCGTCGTTGATATTTCAAAATTTGAGCCATTCTATAATGTGGATATTGAAGTCACCGAACATGGAAATTTCGGCATTGGGCTGATTGATTTGCAGAAAGTCAGTGGTGTTTGCAAGTGAAGAGAATAGTTCCCTTATTGTGTATCAGTAGGTGGTCGATAAAAGTAACATATGAATTTGGTGATCTTCTGTGATATTATTTTGAACCACATAACATTAAAGTTTGAGAGTTCCAGCACTTCCTCTCAGTGACAGGAGAGATCACTTCTGATAAAAAGAGATATTCTAAAGTCACGTCTGAATCGGAAGTAGAAAGTATAGCCGGGATATAGAAAATTGACGGGGGATGAAAATCCTCAAATTATGGATTTCGAGAAAAACATTTCACTGATTCTCAGTAAATTGCACATTCATTTGACTTTTGTCTAGTTCAATAATGGATATAAATGTTTTTCTCGTAATATGCGCCAGAAAGGAGATTTTGTAAAAAATCTGATATTGGGCGCCATTTTTTCAATATGGCGGTGCGAGTGACCAGATACCAGGTGGCAAAGTTGAAATTCGAAAAGATCATACCGAAATCCATGAAATAACCAATTTTGAAAACTCTCGGAAATCTCCTTTTTTTTGACCAAATGAATGGACTAATTACCTACAACATGAAATTATTTGGCAAACCCAGGGATCATGGGAGTATTGAGGTAGTAATAAAGCACTCGTAAAGGGACGCGGTATATAGAAAGATATGGGCTGAAACAGCATAAGCTGAATATGTCGAAGTCGAATACATGCTATTCTGAAGATACTCGCAGAAGCCCACTCACCTGAAAAAAACAAATTTTGGGTGCTTTGGAAACCGAGGTATTCGATGATGTTGGAGAAAATTCCTTGCATTTAGTTTATCTCAAAGTAATCTAACTTGTTGACGAAGTTATCAGTATTATTACTATCGCTTGCTAATATTCTTGTGGTTTCTAGATCTACATTTTCGAATCAGAACGAAGTGTCTAGGGTATTCGATCTCGCTAATTTCACGGAGCTTCTTTCATCGCTCGATGATTTTCTGCATGATGTCTCATCGCTTATTCATATGCCCCCGCTTTGGTTGACAAAGACACTGAAATCATAAACGACTTGATCACTGTCTGCGCCAAACACTGCCAGATGCGCAACAATATGTTTATAAACTTTACAATATTTCGAAAACGATTTAACTTGCCTTGTCTTCCATAAGTATATGAGAATATCACTTAAGGATATGTTTCGTATATTCGGATACCACAGAACTTTTTTTTTAATTTATGTTTTTTACTCTTTCAGGTTACAACTGGGACCATAGAATTTTTCTTGGTAGTCTTTTCCTTGGTAACTTTTCTTATGGAACAATTCATTTATTGCTGGTTTGGTAACGATATTATTCACAAGGTAATTCTTTTTTTCTACCATTTTCACCAATGAATAATCGTATTTCTCGAAATAATCCAGAATTATTTCAATATCTGATAATATTTGTTCGAGTAACATCAGTAAGTCTAGAACGTTTGCAACAGTGAAACTAAAAAGGTGTTGAAATATGTTCTTCTGTCAACCAGCTGTCGTCCACCTACGAACAACAACTCTCAAAAGTCGAAACTTGTGTGAGCTGAAGGATTAACGAGGTCTTAGCTCGCAATAGTTGTTTGAATTGAAATGGGTATAGTTTTAGAAAAGACAAGTTTTTGGGAAAAAACTTTTGTCTCTCAACGTCTTTCAAAGATGTTACTTTCAGATACAAACTTTCTCGAAAAGCTCTTTCGAAAAGATTACTTTCAAATTACCATTGAATTACACTTTATACTCCAAACATTCGTTATGGAATTGAATGAGATATAAATCACAGGATCGCTACAAAATATAGTATATATGATAGAGATAAAATTTCACTCACATGGAACACTTTTATTCTCAATGGTGGACATCTATGTTTCGGAATAAAACACGTGTCTTATTGTTTCTTCAACCAATTTCGATGGATTCATAGCATTCTAGCATTTCTCCAGCACTTATTTCGAACAACACCTATTTGAACTCAATTGATGCCTTCCTTTCTTCCAAAGCTTTCTATCTTTTTGTGTTTGGAGTTGAAGAAGTGAGAAACCAAAAATCTTTTTCGTCCAAGCACTTCAGCGACATCTGATACTCAAAGAAACTCAGAATTAGACCTTCTTTGGATTATTTCATCAGTTCGGACTTCCATTGTCTGATATAATATGAAAAAAATTAAAGAAATTAACCGAAAATAACAATTTTTTTGATCAAAACACTGAAACTACAAAGAAATAACATACAAGCAACAACCAAAAAAATGAAAAATTTAAATATTAATAAAAACTGAAAATTGAAAAATATTATCAACAAAAAATGAATAATTAAAATTGAAAGATTCCAAACCAAGTTACGTCACGACGTTTCTATTGTTGATGATCCACAATCATCTTCGGGTGATAACTTCTTTGGATTCTTGTTCGCATATTATGATCTTCACACCTGAACAAATTATGACGCTCTTAATTTGTCTTGAAAGTAACCACCCGGCTGATTGGAGATCCAAACCTCTCAAGCAAATTCGATATTTTTAACGTCGATGAAAAATTTGATTCCATCAACATATCAAAACCCACTTTCAAAAAAATCTTGTATGTGATATGAACTTCTCAAAATTATTTCTCTGAATTAATATAACCTACAGCGATTTTAATCTAACGTGAATGGCCACTTTAAACTCAATGTTTGCTTTGCTTTTCAGAGTGAAAAAATACCTGATGCCATTTATAATACGCCTTGGCTTGAATGCGACTTGCAATATAAAAAAATTCTTGTCAATTTCATGATCCAGACAAAGTTACCCATAAATATTATGGTTGGGAAGTTATTTCCGATGTCGATTCCTGTTTTCAAATCGGTATGTATATTTTTATGTTCGCAAAATGGTTCTGGGGTATAAGAAATTGATTCAATGCAATTGAATTTGTTTTGGTCGCTTGGAAATATTGAAAATTTTCGCTAAACTGATATTTTTTTAGTCAATTTGGAAAAAGCGTTAGTGCACTCAGAAATTCCGAAAGTAAGTTTTGAATGACAGTATATTGATAATAAGAATACTGAATTTTGTGTTATCCATTGAATATACAAAAATAGGTTTCTCACAAATTCTTCATCAGTTTCAATAAAAAGTAGATTGGATACAGCAAATGTTTCTTTATAAAATATAGGTAAAAAAACTAAAAAACACACTTCTAGAGAACATCGAACTAAAAAGGCATTTTTTTTTAAATTAGCTTAAAACAATAACGAACTAGTATTATTCTGGAAAAAGCGACGGGCGCTTGATATACAAAAAATATGGCACAAAGCGCCCACGCTTTTTTCACACTAATACTAGTATTTTTCGTTCGTTATTGTTTTGAGCTTATTAAAAAAAATCAACTTTTTAGTTCGATGTTCTTCAAAAGCGTGTTTTTTAGTTTTTTGAAACTATTTTTCACTTTTTCCATTTTTCAGTTTCGAATGCTAAAGCATGTTCCTTATTTAAACTATATTTATTTCATCCAAACATTGATATCAATCAGCCGTATATTGTTGATAAAAATGACCATAGATATTTTCTGATTTCGGAGAGGGAGCCTGAAAATCAGCTACCAAGCCCAAGGAAGGAAGCAAGCGCGCAAAATAGAGTTACAAATACGGCAGCAGGCGCGTGTGTTAATAAAAAAAACTTTTTTCGAATGAAGAAAGAAAGTGAGTGCGAATTATATCAAGGAGGTTACGTACAGCGCCATCTTCCCGCGAATATATCAAGCAATAATGTCGATAATTCTGTCGAATAAACATCCCGAGTATTCAAATAAAATGGAGAGTTACAAACAAACAAACATACATACATACTGGTGAACCTAATAAAAGCGTGTTAATGTTACTCAATGATAATTAATTTAAAAAAATACTTTTTTCAAATGAAGAAATACATATAAAGTGAGTGCGAATTATATCAGGGAGGTTACGTACAGCGCCTTCTTCCCGCGAATATATCAAGCAAAAGAAGAGTTACAGACAAACAAACAAACATACATACATACAGGTGAAGCTAATGAAAGCGTGTTAAAAAAAAACTACAGTTTTATACTTTTTCCACTTCTACCTGTAGTCACTGCCATCTCATGTAAATTTGAAGAACAAAAACGAATTATTTGTACTCAACTTACAGCAATCTAGTTGATTTTTTCAAACTTCGCTCTGATTCATCGAAACATTATTACTCAAAACTCCAGGGTGGAGCTGATTATCCTATGATGAAGGTCATCAGAGAATGACCTTCATCATTACTAAATTAGAAATGTCTTTCTCAATTCTCAATATTCCGACTTTAAACTCAAAATTTCGACTTTAATTTCGGAATTTCGAGTTAAACACCCGGCTGCGCTGTTTCAGTTATAGGTCTTATAAGTGATGCTAAGCTGAACTATAAATGCATTGCTGTCCTTGAAGGACAGTTGAATTCAGATGAGACGATGGTGGACGATATGATGCAGTTAATAAATATGATCTATCACCTATCGGAAGCATATATAGACGACTTGGAATAAAACAAAAAGTGAACACTTCATTAATCTAGTACAAAATGCGATAATAAATCAAAAACTACCTGAGATATGATACATTTTCTCAATAAAAAACATTCAGAAAATGAAATTATTTTGCCTTGTAGTACCATGAATTATGTTGATATAGCAAACAGCTTCAACACTCACTTTTTAAATTCTTCGCCTCTTATAAGCAAAGAAGAATCATGAAATCAGCTAAAAATCACATCAACTAGATGCCAACACTCAATATTTTTTGATTTGAAGGGGTTATATTTTTAGGAGTGATTAATTTTTGGGAAAGAAAGTTTTTAGCTTTCTACTACTCCATCTTGATACAAAATAAGGATGAGGGAATCTTCCAAAGAAAGGAAGGAAGTAATCAATTTGACAATAAGTAACTCTATACATGGATGTGTAGATCATGCATCATCATAGAAAACTACTTCTTTGCATGATCTACACATCCATGTATAGACTTACTTATTTTCAAATTGATTACTTCCTTCCTTTCTTTGGAAGATTCCCTCATCCTTTTTTGTATCAAGATGGATAGTAGAAAGCCAAAAACTTTCTTTCTCAATATTGTTATTATTATTAACACACTTTTATCAGCTTCACCTGTATGTATGTATGTTTGTTTGTTCGCTTGTAACTCTCCAGCTCGGGATTTGTATTTGACAGAATTATCGACATTATTGCTTGATCTTTCCGCGGGCAAATGGCGCTGTACGTAACCTTCTTGATATATCGACATTATTGCTTGATCTATTCGTGGACAGATGGCGCTATACGTAACCTCCTTGATATAATTCGAACTCACTCTATATGTATTTCTTCATTTGAAAATAGTATTTTTTTTATTACCAGCCTGCTGCCTTATTTGTAACCCTCCTTTGCGCACCTGCTGCCTTGGGCTTGGTAGCTGATTTTCAGGCTTCCTCTCCGGAATCGGAAAATATCAATGGTCATTTTTCTGAACAATATACGGCTGATTGATCCCAAAGCTCAGATAAAATTAATATATTTTAAAAAGACTAGAAAACACGCTTTCATAGCATACGAAACTAAAAAATGAAAAATAAATATAGTTAAAAAAACTAAAAAACACGCTTTTCAAGAACATCAAACTGAAAAGTTGAAAATAATTTTATTTTAATGAGCTCAAAACAATAACGGACGAAAAATACTAGTATTATTGTGAAGCGCCCGTCGCTTTTTCCTCCTCTGAAAAACACGCTCTGGAAGCGTGTTTCCCATCCAAACAGATGGGAAACTGGACTATCATAGGAAGATGAATATAACTTCACCAAAAAATAAATCCATTGCCCTGTGCCGATTAAAATCCATAGAGACAAAGATGGACAGAAACGAAGAATTTGGTCTTGAATACGGAAATAAAATAAGTGAATATTTAGAAAAAAGATATGCTCGAGTGTTGCCTGCGGATGAGGTATAAGAGGATACTATAAATGCTTGGTATCTGCTACATTTTGCGGTAACAAATCCTAATAAACCCGAAAAAATATGGTTTGTGTCTGATGAGGCAGCGAAAAAAAAATTGAATTAGTCTAAACGATGTTCTTGTGAAAGGTCGAGACCTGCTGAATTCCTTACTTGGTATCATTTTCAAATTCAGGGAGAGAAATATAGCTGTGACTGCAGATATTCAGGATATATTCCATAGAATTCAAATCAGATGTATGGATGGAAATGCACACATATTTTTGTGGAGAGACTGACGAAGTCATGATAAAAATATGCGGGAAAATATAAAATGACAGCTATGATTTTTGGGGCAGTATCATCTCCAACATCGGCCTGATATGTTATGAAAAGGAATGCTGCGGAACTTGATGTAGAATTTACAAAAGCTGTAAAAGAGAGCAACACTACGTCAATGACTACCTCGATAGTGTAGATACCATTGAAGAGGCGAAGAATATTATCGGATGTGATCGAAGTTCATTGTCGAGGAAGTTTCGTTATACGAAACTGTACTAGCAACTCCAAAGATGTTTCAAAGTACATACCAGAAGAGTTTCGAAATTCCAGGAAAAAAATAAGGACTTAGAAAAGGAGTTGCAGTTACCAATTGCGAGAATTTTAGGACTATTTTGGAATCCAAATTAAGAATTTTTTCTTTTCAATAAAGTGGGACTCACGAATACCTCAAAATGGTACTTGTCAAAAAGGTAACAAAAAGGTAAGTACTAAAAATAGGCATGAATTATATCGCCCGTTTCCATGTGAACCGCTGAGCATGCTGAAGCAGAATCTCGCGATTCTGGGAAACTGATGTGCAAGCATTCTTATCTTCATGGGAAGAATAGTTTTGTAATTCAGTTATAATTTTGCTCTCATACTGTTAACATAAATTTTTGTTAATAAAATTAATTTTTAAAAAAAGGACTTTGACATCCGAAAGGTATATTTGGCGCAGTCGGTAGGGTACTCGAAATTGAACGTATCGAACGTGCAGTTTTCGTTTCAACGATTTATCGGGTATCGAACTTGTTGTTTTGTCTTGTGGAGGTGTTTGTGGAGTGGATCTTCAAACCTTGGACCTTTAGCTACCCTCAACAGGCAGATCATCAGGGAGTGGAACAAAATCGTCCAGTCTCGCAAGGAAGTCTTTCTGGAAACCAAAAATCGAAGAACCAGTCGTCTACCTTATAAAGGATGCTCAAAGTTCTTACAATTTTAATGTAAGTCGTAATTTTTAAATGTCTATTGATAACTTATCTCAAATTCTTGGAAAGTTAAATTTGAATAACGAAAACCCTTCAGCTGACTCTTCAGTTTCTTTGCCTAATTCTTCTAGTAGTTCAAATATAATAATGGCTAATCAATTCAACTCAGAATACCTTAGGTGTGTGCCTGAATTCGACGGCAACCCTAATGATTTAAATAGATATCTAGCAGTTTGTGATTTAATAATTAATACTTTTTATAATGTGGCTGAGCCGACAAGCTTTCAAAATGTTTATTTGCTGAACTGTCTCATTTCAAAATTATCAGGCAATGCTAAAGTAGTAGCTAATATACAGAATGTTCCAAATTGGAAAGAACTCAAAGATTCATCAACCAGAAACTTTGCCAATCAAAGGGATGAAACTTGCCTAAACAGCGACATGGTTATGCTTATGCAATCTCCTGATGAAAAGCCTCAACAGTTCTATGATAGGTGTTTAAATATATTGAACCTATTGTGCAATTATATCGACGTTCACGAAATCACACAAGAATCTAAAAGATGTATAAGAGATTTATATAGCAATTTGGCATTGAAAACCTTTCTTTCTGGGCTCAAGGAACCCTTGGGTACTACAACACGTTGTATGCAACCCAAATCTCTCAGTGAAGCATTGCAGTTTGTTTTACAGAAAGACAATGTACATTACTTTCAAAATTTCTCAAATAAGAATACATTTAGACCAAACTTTCAACCTTCTAGAACACCAATTCAGATCAGACAGCCAAATTCTTTCCCTATCAATAATTATAGTACACCAAATAACTTTTTCAGACAGCAAAATCAATTTCCTTCACAACCAATACCAATTCAGCCACGAGCACCAAGCCAACCCCAAAAATTCTTTACCAACGCGCAAGTTTTTTGACAACCATTTCAAAACAGAAATGTTTTCAGGCCCAATCAAAATCAAAATCAGAACTTCACAAAACCTACACCCATGAGTGTATCCACCAGAAATACATATCAAACAAATAAACCAGTATCAATGAGTGTCTCGGCAAGAAACGCCCCTACTCATCGATCAGGTTCCTCAAACTCATTTCAAAATCAACCCCAAAGAAATTTTATATCAGAGGAATTATTTAATACAGTAGTTAGTGACACTCAAAATGAACCAAATTATAGCGAACAGGAATATTACGCTGAGGAAGATTTCAACGAACATTATGACGAATTTCTATACTGCGAAAATGAAAATCAGGAAAGTAACTTTGACAATTCCGAGGTGAATTTTCAGGAAATGTCAACCACAAACAATCAAACCTAGTTCCGCAAATCATTTCTTTCAATAATTCTAGTTCTAGTGAATTATCATATATAACATTTCCGGAATATGACGCAAAATTTCTCATTGATTCAGGCTCCATGAAATCTTTTATAGATCCAGAAATTGCTCAAAAACTGTTTCCAAATCTGATTAAATACGACCCGTTCATTGTTTTCACAGTTTTCCAAAAATCAGCTCATAAATATAGCGCATCTATGCCCGCTTCAAAATTATTCAATTTGCCACAACAAAAACATTTAAAATTTTTCCTTTTCAAATTTCATGACATTTTCAAAAGATTAATTGGTCTTGACAATTTAAAACTTTTACAAGCTAACTTAGATTTTGGTAATGACTATCTTATCACTCCTTATGCGAAAATAAAACTGAAGTTTCAAAAAACAAAAAGCTTGATCCAATCGCTGTTGAAAAATTTGATAAGAACGAAATTCAAAAAATTGATTTTCATAATTTTGATGATTCCCCTAAGCAAAATTTAGATTTTTCAAAAATTCGATGTGACCATTTGAATGACGAGGAAAGATCCAAGATACTTTCGCTGTGCGAAGAATTCTCTGACATATTTTATTATGAAAATACCCCGCTGACTTTTACGAGCCGTGTAAAGCACCAAATTAGAACATCTGATGAAATACCGGTGTATACAAAATCATACCGGTACCATTTATACACAAGCAAGAAGTCGAAAATCAGATCAAAAAAATGCTTGACCAGAAAATTATTAGGCCAAGCAATTCTCCTTGGTCATCGCCAATTTGGGTGGTACCCAAAAAGGTCGATGCTTCTGGGAAGCAAAAATGGAGGGTTGTTGTTGACTATCGCAAGCTCAATGAGAAAATGACAGATGACAAATATCCTTTACCTAACATCACAGATCTTCTGGACAAACTGGGAAAATGCCAGTATTTCACAACTCTCGACCTGGCCAGTGGCTTCCATCAAATTGAAATGGAAGAGGACGATATTGAAAAAACAGCTTTTTATACGGAACATGGCCATTATGAGTACCTGAGGATGCCATTTGGTTTGAAAAACGCGCCAGCTACCTTTCAGCGCGTAATGGATAATATCCTTCGTAGTATCCAAAACGAAAAGTGCTTGGTATACCTCGACGATATTATTATCTTCTCGACTTTCCTCCAAGAACACTTTGAGAGCCTTAAATCTGTCTTCAACAGGCCGAGAAGCTCAAACTTCAAAATTCAGCTGGATAAATCGGAATTCCTACGAAAGGAAGTAGCCTATCTGGGACACGTCGGGGCTTCCGAAGGTGTCAAGCCGAATCCAGATAAAATCACAGCCATCAAAAATTTCCCTGTCCCAAAAACCACCAAACAGATCAAAGGATTCTTGGGTTTGTTAGGTTACTGTCGACGCTTTATCAATAATTTCGCTAGACTAACGAAACCATTAACCAAATACCTGAAGAAAAGCGCAGAAATTGAACATAATGCAGAGTTTTTGGAATGTTTCAATACCTGCAAAAACCTGTTAATCAACGATCCGATTTTGCAGTACTCCGACTTTCCTGAACCTTTTAATCTCACCACGGACGCAAGTAAATTCGCCCTAGGAGCTGTCCTTTCTCAAGGCCATATAGGCCAAGACCTTCCAGTTGCATACGCATCTCGGACCCAGAATGACTGTGCAAAATTACTCAGTCATTGAGAAAGAGCTTCCCGCGATCGTATGGGCTACCAAATACTTCCGCCCATATCTCTTTGGACGAAAGTTCAATATAGTCACTGACCACAAACCCCTTCAGTGGTTATTCTCTCTGAAGGACCTCAACTCAAAATTGCTGAGATGGCGGATCAAACTAGAGGAATACGATTATACCATAATCTACAAAAAAGGCAAGTTGAACACTAACGACGATGCTTTATCTCGTGTCGAAATCCACATTAAGGACACCAAAACCTTTTGGGAGGAATTGGATGGCATACTAGACGAATCACAACGTCTAACAAATCAAAGTGTCACTTTCAGTGGTCAAGGAAACCCAGTAAGTCGTTGCCTTGAAACCCCGGATTATCAACCCTCTTCCGATATTTTGATTATTGGAGAACCCAACCAGGACACTGAATATTCTCCCATCATGATTCCCCCTCACGAAATGCATGTAAATAATACGGACAACGAGTTACCTCCGAAAAGTCACACAGAAAATGACAATCTTTCTTTACAAGTTCAACCTGATACCGAACGTACAGGAGATGAACCCCTACCAGAACCCAGAATACACGAAGACAATGAATTAGCTTCCACAGGTAATGGAAGAAATGACATAGACACCATTGCAACCTAATATCGAACAAATAGAAGATGAACCCCTACAAGAACGCAAAAACCTTGAAGATGACACCATTCACTCAAATGCTGAACAGAACCCTGTTGTAACAATTCCAATAGCGCATTGTGCCGTGAACCTAGGGCTCAATCAGTTGATTATAAGCTCAGTTCTCCATTCTCCGGCCAAACCTAAAACTACCATTCTGTTCGAGAAAAAGATGAGAATTCATGTACAAATATCGCAAAATAATACAGGAAACGATATTTTAAATTTTATCAAAGAATATGTCGCCCCAGGAGTGCAGTACCATGTCTATTTTGGAAACCCCGAATTTTATGAACCATTTTCGGCAACAATTCAAAAATATTTCAAGTGGCCCTCTATAAAATTCAAAAGGTGTATCAAAAAGCTTCTGGACGTTACGAAAAAAAAAGACGTTCAAGAAATTATCAAAAACCACCATGAAGGTAAGTCAAACCACCGCAGTGTTGACGAAACTTTCGCAAGAATTAAGGAAAAACATTACTGGCCGAACATAAAAGAAACCATTCAAACAAGCCAACAAAGCAAATATGAGCGAAATCCCATCAAAATGAAGCTCAACATCACCCCTACAGCAACCAAACCTTTCGAAATCGTACATATGGATACATTCACTACCGAAAGTAGAAAATTTCTCACAATCATAGACAGTTTTTCAAAGTACGCACAGGCATACCTAGTCAACTCCTTGACAGGTACAGAAATAGCCGACAACCTAATTCAATTTTCTTCTCATCGTTCTCAACGATAATTCGTTGTCAACGAATTATCGTTAACAACGGTACCGAATTCAATAACTTTCTCATTTCGGAACTCCTGGCTTTACACAAAGTCGAAGTTCATTTCACATCACCACACCATCCTCAATCCAATGGAATGATAGAACGGTTCCATTCTACCATTCTAGAACACATTCGTCTACTCAACTTTAGAGGATTTTTGAAAACCCCTCCAAAAAAGAAAATGTTGTACGCAATTTTGGCATACAACCACTCTATACATTCAGTCACAAAACTCAAGCCAATTGACATCATAAGTGGTCACATTTCAACCAATGTTCCTTTCAATATTGATATTGATCGGAAATTACTAAATGATTACACCAATGATCACAAGGAACGATCAAAACTCCTCTATTCCAAAATAAACTCGGATCTAATAAAGCGAGAGGAAAAGATAGTAGAACGAGAAAATAAAAAACGCGATGATCCCATTGTATTCAAAACCAATCAAAAAGTTTACGTGAAAAACCAACTCAAATCAAAACGCTCGATCATACAATGAAAACAGTTTCTACGGAAAACCAACAAAAAATTCACATGGACAATTTAAAACGCCTCCTCAAAAAATACCCATCCCCCATTAAAAATTGATTAATTTTACAGATTATCTGGAACTCTCGAACTCTAGGAAAATATATCTAAACAAAACCTAAAGAACAATCCAGGACTTATTCCTCTCAAACTTGGAACAGCCAAAGTCGAAACGCACGCATATTCGCTTATTCATTATTATGATTTAAATCCAATAATCATGCAGGTAAATAAACTGAAATTCCATTCAAAAAATGTAAGGACACTTGTAGGCGGTCACAAAGACTACTCATGGGACACATCTAACTATTTAAAAATATTAGAATTTTCGGAAAAGGAGGTGACTGATACACTCAACAATATTTTACCACATCCACTCAGAACAAAGCCCGGTCTCATAAACGGCATTGGATCCATTTTCAAGTCGATCACAGGAAATTTAGATTCCAACGATGGTGAAAAATATGACCGTCTGATCAAAGAATTACAAGATAATCAAAATAATCTAGTAACGAATATCAAGAAGCAAAATTCACTCTCAATCTCATTAATTGATCTGTTCAATAGTACAGTTCAGCAAGTGAAACATAACGAAAATCAAACGTATGAAGAAAACTCAAAGACATCTTGAATTAGATAATCAATACATTCGAAATCATAAATTCAATTTTGAAAGATGTTGAAAACTCAATACAATTTTCCAGACTGAACATTATTCATCCTAGTATTATAAAAACAAAAGATTTGTTCAAAGAACTGCAAACATTGAATAAAATTGTTGAGAAAGACCAACTACCAATAGAAATAAGTTTCGAGAATACTTTGCTTTATGAAAAAATTATAAGCCTCAAAAGCTATATATCAAATTTCAGAATAACCTATATCTTGCATATTCCAATTACCCATCCATCAAATTTCGATTACTATCACCTATTTTCTATTCCGATATTAACTAAGGGTCAGTTTAAGGCTGTTATACCTCAAAACAAATATTTGTCAAAAAACGAAAAATTGTATGCATTCTTGAGCGATCCTTGTTTGGAGATCTCCCATCGAACCTATATCTGCCCATCCACCAACATCAGAGAGCTGACAGAAGGCAATCCATGCGAAATCCAGCTACTCAATGTCCAGAACACCTCCACTTGTAAGCAGACTGTCATACATTTATCGACAACTAGACAACTCAAACAAATGGGTTGTCCTCCTACCGGCTCAACAAACTACCAAACTCAAGTGCCAGAACCAGAACGAAATCGAGAACCTGCTACCTGGAAGTTATCTATTCGACATTCCAAATGGATGCCAGTTATCCTGTGGCAACCAAATCATAACCAACGATCACCAAATTACCAATAGTGAACCAATCATCTTACCAGACTTGGACGAAGGGAAGCCAGAGCCACCCAAATCAATAGGGATCCAACTTGATGACCTGAACCTGAACGAACTTCATTCATTAAAAACAGCAATAATGGAAAACGAACCGTTTATATCTTTCAAAGACGTAGCACATATCCCAAGTTTTTGGACGATGTTTGTCTACTTGGTCCTAGTATCAATTTGTTTGTACCTAGTGCACAAGAAGATTGGCTTCAGAGGGTGCAAAACCAATGGACCATTGTCCATTGTTCGATATCGAGATGTCTAGGGTTCAACTTCCTCGCTGACCCTCCTACGTTGAATCTTCGGGAGGAGGAATTATATCGCCCGTTCCCATGTGAACCTCTGACCATGCTGAAGCAGAATCTCGCTATTCTGGGAAACTGATGTGCAAGCATTCTTATCTTCATGGGAAGAATACTTTTGTAATTCAGTTATAATTTTGCTCTCATACTGTTATCATCAATTTTTGTTAATAAAATTAATTTTTAAAAAAGGACTTTGACATTCGAAAGTTATGTTTCATGCCAGTCTTTGATTCTATTGGCTTCCTGAAAACTTTCACAATTAGATGAGATGATGAACTAAATGGAGAAATAATAAAAAACTCAAAGTAGCAGATTACAGCCGGTTCTGGGCCTCCCCCCACTACTATGACGTATTGATTGCTTTTTTTTTATTGTTTAGTGTCTTTGAAGTGCTGATGCATGGATCGTTCAGAATTTTCTTCCTTCTGAGATTTTGTGTGTGTGTGACATAATGACGTAATTTCATTTGATTGGTGTGTGTGTGTGTGAGAATGCACGCTACAGGGTTTCATCATGTGCTTGTCTATGTACAAACTTCGTCTGCATACTTCGAAGATCCTTCAAGTAATGAATGTTCCATCGGTGTGAGCCCACCAAGTTAGTAGTGGTGTGACGTCACAGCAGCAACCGTTCAACGGTAAGAGAGCGAGATGTTCACTCCACGACGAATGGCTGAGTAATGCGTAATCATCGGTGTGCCCTCACCTCTCTCGATTCGATGAAGGCTGTGACGTAATGCATCACTCTAGCCTCGCTAGACACGTGGTGACACGCAGGCAGTCGAGGACTGTGTTAACGTCTGCCTTCTTCGAGAGCGCAACGACCACTGCCTGTTCGTATCGACATCTGTTATCGCATCCAGCTGGTAGGTGGGCTTGGCTATGACGTCAGGCATCTCTAGTGGATAGCAACTAGCAATGTGAACCTTTCACGGTTTCATGGTGGGGGTGACTCGCACTGTATAATATAAAAGAAATGCCTGGCACACTGTGAAATCAGTAGATATCTGCGGCAGTTAGCAATTGGTAGAGTGTTATTCAGTTCGTAATAGAAGGAAGACGGTGAGTGTATTTGTCTGTCGGAAATTGTTTATATTCTCATACATATTTTCATCATGTCCATTTCAAAAGTAGACCTAAATAAAATCAATAATTTGATTGTACAGGAGGTTGAAATACTAGAGCAAAAGGCCTTATCATCATTGCCAATTTGATGAAGTGATCAAAAACATGTCAACTTATTCTACACAGTTTGGTGAATCAATTTTATTAACTTTGGAAGATGTAAGCAATGATAAATTATTTAAAACGTGGCTACCAAAACCTATTTCGTTGCAATTCAGTGATGACGATATAACTTGTATCAACTCAACGCGATGTGTAGTCAAATTCAATATGATCGAATAATAATAGTAATCATTTATATTGAATTTCTTCAAGCATAGCCCGCAAAGTTTTGCCGGCATGAAAACGCGATCTCTAGTCAAATTCAATATGATTGAATGATAATAGTAATAATAGTGAATTTTTTTTTGTTTTATTAATATTCATATATTAGATGATAATTATATGGAAATATAAACATTACCAAACATATACAATTTCATGTGCAACGCATGCAAGTATCACTTTTTTGGGCATATTTGCAAGCATCACTTTATCCATTTTTTTCAAGGTATTATATTTTGAAAACATTTAAGTGAAAACCCCATTGTTTTGATAGCCTCTCGATCCACTTTTGGTGTTGTATCCATTTTTATTTGGAAAATTATTCAGAGAGAAACTGTAAGCACGAGTAACCATAGAGAACTGTATTGAATTTCTGTTGACGATCATAGTTATATTCGATTTTTACATTCGAACATTTTCGAAAGAATCGAGTCAATTCCAAAGAAGTCGCATATTTCGAAAGTTTTGGAGATCTACCCCCAAGATCTCCAAAACTTTCGAAATATGCGACTTCTTTCCCACATTTTTTATATGCCACCCAATGTGTTCCTGGTCCACTTATTCCATCTAAATTAACAATAGCTGTCTCGTTTTGTCTCGAACCGGAAGAGGGTAATCTGTCACTAATAAAAACAACGCGAAAATGTGGAATTTTCACTTTTTGTGCATAATAACTGAGATCGAGATCGGTGAGAGGCCTCAGAGGTAGGTAGGGGTTCAATTAGTTTTTTGTTTTGTTTGTGGCTTTGTATGGTTTTAAATATATTCCTAAATCTTTACGATACGGTTTGAGGTATATTCCACTTCCGCGTTTGCCCAATGCTACAGCCTCCATGGTTTTATTGTGGCGATTGGCTTCTATTAAAGCCGTTCTACTAGCTTTTGCTGAATTCACGGCTTTGTTAATACCAGCAGCGGCTCCCGCTAAACTCCCTAGTGCGGATAGTCCAGCAAAAATTGGTATCAATGGCAAAAGTCCACCGATCTTGGGAACAGGATGTATGCGTGTTGTGCGGATTTTCTTCTTTCCACCGGCAGCTTTGAGGTATTCACGTGCCGCCTGCAATGCCACAGTGATAGCTTTTTTGCCTTTATTCGTCACAAATTGATCCCCACCAGCTTTCTTCAATACATTTCGCACTTTATGGACTATCCCAGCACCAAATGCAACTTTTTTAATTTTATTTTTCTTCGTTTGTTTCCTCTTACATTTTTTCTTATTGGTGCTACAACCCATGCCCGTCCGCTTCTTAAATACAGTCTGATCGGGTCCGTCAAGACGTCATAGCCAACCCCACCTCTCAGATACATGCGGCAACCCCACCTCCCAGCTGGATGCGATAAGAAATGTCGATACGAACAGACAGTGGTCGTTGTGCTCTCGTAGAGGGCAGACGTTAGGCAGACAGTCCTCGGCCGCCTGCGTGTCACCATCGATAGCGCGGCTAGTGCGATACGTTACGTCACAGCCTTCATCGCATCGAGAGACGTGAGGACACACCGATGATTACGCATTACTCAGCCACACGTCGTGGAGTGAACATCTCGCTCTCTTACCGTTGAACGGTTGCTGCTGTGACGTCACACCACTACTAACTTGTTGGGCTCACACCGATGGAACATTTTTGAAGTATGCAGACGTATGTTTTGTACATAGGCAAGCACATGATGAAACCCTGTACCGTGCATTCTCACACACACCAATCAAATGTAATTACGTCATTATGTCACACACACACACACACACAAAATCTCATATGAAAAAAAAATTCTGAACGATCCATGCACCCGATACTTCGAAATCACATCGCCTTGACTTCACTGATCAACAACAAAAAAAAGCAAATAAAACGTCATAGTGGTGGAAGGAGGCCCAGAACCGGCTGTGATCTGCTATTCCTGGCGCTTTGACCGCGAGTGTATGCTAGTTCTTGGAACACACTAGCCATCTTGATATTTCTTTATTCTGAATAGTTTCTAAGGCACGTTGCATATCATCTTCTGATTATGACCCTTTTTGAGTCTAACACACGTATATTTACGAACCATGTTCAACCCGCTGAAAATACAAATAACTTACTAACTACTTATTCATATATATTACTGTGCGGCAAGTGAGTCATGACTACTGAGCTATGCCTTCAAATTACGAAATATCCTTGAGTAATTCACCTCAATTATAACATAGCAATACGTGGTTATAAAAAATATTTATATTCACCTCACTTCTGGTAGTTTTCAGTAAGTTTTCTATTCACACCATGCACTTATGCATGGTGAACAAGTGCACTGTTTGTTGCCGACTGTGATGCCGGCTTTACGAATTGTTTCAAGAGACGCATATGCCCCGTATGACTCACTTGCCCCAAATTGTAGTGTGTGTAGTAAACACCCTTGGTGTTTACTATTATCGAGATTTTATCGAAGTGAATGCTGATGTTGTTATAGTTGCTCTAGCAACATCTCTCAGTTTCCTTTTCAATTTCATTTCCGTTTTTTCTGTTTTCTATCCTCTTTTTCCTTTCTATTTCTTGTTTTTATTGTCTTTGAAAAGTTCCCTTTTCTGATCGAAAGTTGTTCCAGCAATATTTTCTGTTTGGACTCATATCTTTTTTTCCTATTATTTTCCCTCTTTTTTCTGTTTCCTCTTTGTTTTCCATTATTGTTTTCTCGTTTTCTCCTTTCCGCTATTGACTGAATAATACTTTATTGTGTTTCCGTTCTTCATTTATTCTTTATTATTGTCATTATTGTCAAAAACACATGTTGATGTGTATTAATATATACACCCATGAGACCCTGTATAAATTAAGTATTTGTTACATATGAAAATGACATTTTGCGTTCCACGAGAAATGGAAATATTTTAAATTAAAAATTTTGTAATGATTATAAAAATTGAATAGAAATGTTCTTGCATTTGCTTTCGGCGGTTGTCCTCCTCGATGAAATGAAAGACAAGTAAAAAAAAATCCATCAGTAACAAATGTATAGTATTCCATAATTATTCAACAATCGGTACTTTTGCGGTTTTTGGTAAATGTTTTGAGGAGTGGTATTCACTGATTGAACACTTATTGAATGTTTTCTGTTTCAGATTGTTCAGGCTGCGTATTCTTTTTTCACAGTACTGAAACATATGCAAGATAAAAGGATCTAATGATTGATATCACGTTAATTGAAATACTAGGAAATAGTATCTCCTTCACCTGAACCACAAGTTTTTAAAATCACTGTAATGTTCATTTTTTCTTCACCATGGATGATAAAAAAAAGGATTTCAACTAAGTTTGTCGCTTAGTGATATATTGATGATGATTTTCATTGTTCTGAGGACGAAATCATATGAAAATTATTAGATATGTACGTAAATGTATATAAGAGAAAAAATACAACTATCTATTAGCGACAGAAGAAATTGAAATTAATCTATTCACTCGTCCATAATAATGAAAAAAGTTATTTTTGTGAAAAAAAATCTGAGTGTTCATCGACCTTTTTTGATATTTTCACCGTTTACTGCATGAAAAAAAATTAAACTTGAAATTAAGAACTTCATATAGGTGTAGAAAGGTCAAACTTTGCAGATAAGGTACCTACTGCATAAGTTTAAAGTATTTGTCATGAAGAAACATGTTTCATTCATCAGTAACTTTTTGTATTTAATAATCTTGCCTATCAGAAAATTTATACGAATACTTATCTTAACCACATTTTTTGTATCAAGATGGAGAAGTAGAAGGCGAAAAAGTTTCTTTCCCAAAAGTTAATCTCTCCTTTCAATTGATGTAATCTAATGACGCTTCTTTTTTTTGGTCCCTTCGTTTTCAAACGTTCTCGACAGATATCAAAGTTGAATTAGATTTTATCCAATTCTGTAGACGGAGGGGGATTTTAGTCTCTGAAATGTTAGAATGTAGTGTATTGATTTATTGTACCACTCGATATATCAGTGCCTATTGGAAGCCTATTTATATTTATTATTCTATTTTCGATGCAGACGAACCCAGAAATACAAAAATCATAAAAATTGGTCTAGCTCTTCTTCAATATTTGAACAATTATTATCATTTTTGTTGATAAAATATCATATTTTAATACTCATCATCCTATTCCCCAAAGACACAAAACCGTAAAACTTGGACCAGATGTTCTTGAGTTTTATGGTCATTACCCTTTTTTTATTATTATAATTATTATTATTTTTAATTATGACATATCATATTTCAATACCTATCATCCTATTCTCCATGAAAACAATTCCAAAAATACAGAAATCATAAAAATTGGTCCAGCCGTTCTCGAGTTCTTTTATTGCTATTTCAATTGATAAAATATCATTTTTCAATACGTATTATCCTATTTCCCATGAAGACAAATCCAAAAACATGAAAATTGGTTTTGCCGTTCTTGAGTTTTTCATTATTATTATTTCTGTTTTGTAAATTTTTGACAATATGTACGAGTTAGCAGTGACGTTGTTGAAAAAATAGATAAGAGCTTGACAGACAAAAAATTTGGATTTCAATTTGGTACTTCAAGTCTGGATATTTCCAATAACACCTAATTTACAGGTAAAGTCAAAACATATGGTCCTTCGAGCCAGATATTTCCAATAACACCTAATTGACAGGTAAAGTCAGAACATAATATGATGTGTCCTTGCCTATGAAGAACAGCAATTTGGTAATACAAAGTCAGAATTATGTCTGAATTGAGAACGAGTAAACGAATCGCCGAAAAAGAAACCAAAAAGATGCAGAAAATAATAATGCTGAAGCCGAGGAGAAGATAAACAGACCAGAAAAGGTGCATGTGCACTTTTTTGATAAATTTTCTGATGAATCGATGGTAGATTCAAATGACGTTGACAAATCTACCCGAGAATCAATGAATGCAGACAGCAAGAAGAATTATTCTGTATATGGTAAATCTCATGAAAGCAAGAAAGTCAGCACAATAAGTACGGTGTCATCAAGACGCCAATGTGACAATGGGAAATCAAAATTCGGATAAAAAACAAACAACTGGAAATTAAAAATCAGCAAGAAGTTTTGAAAAAACAACAAGAAATCAAAGATTTGGAACTTGCAATGAAAGTAGCTGAAATTGAAGAAATTGTCAGTAACTACTTACCAGGATAAAATTGGATCAGATGGATATAAGGAGGCAGTGGCAAGCTATGTTCCTAACGTACAGAAGTCGATGACAGGAAGAACTCTGTAGGACGGTAATGACAAAGCAGGTATTTTCACACCAAAATATGAGCTAGATCAGAAAAATGAGACCAAGGTAGGTGATTTTTATTCACAAAATCCACATTCCGAAAAAAGTCATAAATGCATACGTCGATGTCAAGTGACAGACAATGACATTCGGAAAATTTTGGTTAGACAAGGTGTACCAATAGAATTGCCAATTTTCGGTGGCAATCCTATAGAGTGGCCATATTTTATTCAAGAATACAAACATTCTACATCTATATGTAGCTATTCCAAAGAAGAAAATCAATGTCGACTTCAAAAATGTCTCAAAGGTAACGCAAAAAAATTAACTCAATCTCTACTAATATTGCAACAAAATGATGGCAGATTAATTGACCTCTTACAAAACCGTTTTGGACGTTCAGAACATCTTACTTTTATTAGACAGGATTAGCAAGTTTCCCAATGTTAGGTATGAAAAACTAGATATGTTAGTAGAGTTCTCAGATGAAGAGTTTTGTTGAAACCATTGAGACATTAGATGAAGAAGACCATTTTCGTAATCCAATATTGTTAAAGGAATTAGTGGACAAATTACCAACTTCACAAAAATTCAATTGGGTGAAATATATCAAATAAAAAATCCAAATGCGAATTGATTGAATTCACTACTTGGTTAGAATCAAAATCAAATGCAGCATGCCAACTTTTGATTCCATGTACTTCAGGCGACAAAGGTTGTAACTCAAAAAATAAAATACGTAAAACTGTTACCCCCACAACAAAAACCGTTTCCAAAACTTGTATGTGTTGTAGAAATGAAATTCAGCATTTGACTGTCCAAAATTCAACGCTTTCTCAACAGAAGAAAGATGGTCCTTCATAACATCAAAAAGAATATGTTTTACTTGTCTTTCTCCATTTCATAGCATCAAAAACTATAGAACAAAAAATTGTGCAATATCAATGGCTGCTGCTATGAATATTCAAGAAAATACAGATGTTGAAACTAATTGTCACATATTGACAAACAGAAAAGTATTACTCAAAATTTTACTCATGGTGATCTATAAAGGAAAACAATCAGTCGAAACATTTGCCTTTCTTGACGTTGCTTCAACAGTTTCATTAATCGACGAGGATTTTGCAGATGAATTGAATTTGACAGGTCCTAAACAACATCTTCAATTAAAATGGAAGAACAGAATAATTCAAGAGTTGTCAGGTTCAAAATATCTTCCCATCCAAATCAAAATTCAAATTTCTATGTGCGTCACGTTCGAACAGTCAAAGGTTTATCTTTACCAAGCCAATCGGTGAATGTTAGTGAAATTTATGTACGTTATCCATATATAGACAACAGATTCGAGTCATTAGTTGACGCCTAACCAAAAATTTCGATTGGGCAAGATAATTGGCAATTACTGGTAAGTACAAAAGTTATATCAGGACCTTGGCATGGACCTGCAGCCAGAAAAACGCCTCTTGGATGGGCCATACATGGTAATTTCAGGAATGATGATTGAACTGTTCCTAAAAATTTTCCAAAATGGCAAAAATTACTACGTTCAACCGCATGGATGTTCAGATTCCTGAATAATTGCAGAAAAAACAGATGGGAAACTTGATGTACTGAAATTGGACAGAGCAAAAATTCAGTTGCAGAAAAAGGTACAGTTCGAATCATACCCTGAAGAAATATTAATTTTCAAAAGGAAAGGAAAATTGACGCCGTCAAATAATTTGTACACATTTGATTGTTCATTTGATGAAGCCGTAGGACTGATAGAATGTTATGGAAAAATTGATAATGCATTTGTGAATGGAAACACCAAAAGGCCTGTCACATTGAATGCTAAACATGAAATCACAAAATTAATCATCAAATACCACCATGAACTCGTGAACCATCATGGTCAATAAACAGTTGTTAATAATCTACTCCAAAAATATTGCATTCCCAAAATTCGCCAAGCAGTTCGAAGCTATTGGGCAAATTGCCAAATGTGCCGAAACAGAAGAAGTTCTCCAAAAGTACCTCTAATAGACAATTGCCAATTTGTCGACTCGAACCCACTGTGAGGCCGTTTATTAAAACCAGCGTGGACTATTTTGGACCAATTGAAATAACTGTGAAAAGATTACGCGAGAAACGATATGGTGTAATATTTACTTCTATGGTTACAAGAGCTGGCTACTTAGAAATAACCCAAGATATGACCACTAATGGATTCATTCATTTATTCAGACAATTTGATTGCGGAAGAGGTTTCCCTGAAGGAATTTTTAGTGATAATGGAACCAACTTAAAAAGAGCGGAAGCGGAACTGGCAGAAAATCTTCAGAATATGGACCAAGAGCAAATTGAAAAATATGGCACCGCATATGGGTGGCGCATGAGAACATTTGATACAATCCATCAAAAAACATTTGACAGGAATTTTAAGGGAAAGATATCCCCAAGAGTATGTCTTGAGGACTGTTTATATTTACCTAGAAATGTGCACTATTAGTATATCCGCTCGAAGACCGGCACAATGTTTATCGTTTCGGAATATACTGCTATAAATAAAACGCAAACTTTCTCTTTTTTCCTTCAAAAGCGTTTTTTATTCTTCTTGTTGACAAAAACTGTCATTCAACTATTTTTCAAAATGTGAAAACAAATACAAAGTGATTCTTATTCAAAATAAAACTCAACATTCTCCCCCCTGTATTCAAACAATGAACTAGTTTTGAATACTTCCTCCTAATAACTGAATTGGACACAGCTTGGCAACAGGGTGGCGATAAATATTGTCTTGAATCTTGATATCTACGACTCTTACTCTTCCATCTTTACCGGGGTGTACGTCAACAATTTTTCCTAATGGCCAATTGTTTCTTGGTAGCTTATTATCCATGAGTATGACAATATCACCCTTTGCTACATTTTTCTTTTCTTGAGTATGGGTATGTATTCCCTTATCCAACGATTCCAGAAATGTTCTGCAAGTTGTTGTGAAAACTGCCAACGTTTTTTCAAATCGTAGTTGATTTCATTTGCATCAAAAGTTATAGGTCGCTTTGCTATGCTAGATGTACCTATGAGGAAATAATTTAGTGTAAGACTTTCGAAATCCTCTCCATCGGAAGATACAGATGTCAGAGGTCTACTGTTTACTATATGTTCCACTTCTGCTAGCAAAGTTAAAAGAACTTCTTGCTTAGGTGCTTTTTCGTTCAGAATCTTTTTCAGTCCATCTTTCACCGATCGTACCATGCGCTCCCATATTCCACCCATATGTGGGCTTGCTGGTGGAATAAACTTCCAATCAATTTCCTGAGATACCATCTTCCTCTTGATTAAATCTTCATCTGAATTTCTGATTATCTCCTTCAATTCTCGGTTTGCTGTAGTAAGATTTGAACCATTGTCGCTCCAAATTGATAAAGGCTGTCCCCTCCTAGAAATGAATCTCCTTATTGCTAAAATCGCTGAATCTGTGGTAAGAGATTCTGCGATCTCTATATGGATAGCTCTAATTGAAAGACATGTGAAGATTACCCCATATCTTTTTTCTTTTCTTCGTCCAATAGAAACTTCCATGGGTCCAAAATAATCTATTCCAGTATAGGTGAATGCTCTAGGTGGTTTCTGCAGTCGTTGCTCTGGAAGTTGTCCCATTACAGGAACCTGATGTTTTGTTCTTCTTATGCTACAGAAATTGCAAAACCTTATTGTTTTAGTTACCAGTTTTCTGGCCTGCAGTATCCAAAATCTTTGCCTTATTTTATTTAGAGTTTGTTGTAGACCTGCATGATTATTTTTTGAATGATAAAATTGAACAAGTTATCTAGTGAATGTGTGTTTATTGTCTAGTATGATTGGCCTCTTTGCTTGAGGAGAGAGCTCTGAAGAGTTATCTGTTCTTCCTCCCAAACAAATAATATCATCTTCCATATATGGTGACAATTGATAAAGTTTGCTTGATTTTTGTATAGGTCTATTTTTCATCAGAAAAACAATCCTCTTGCACTTTCCTATACCAAATTCTTTCTGCTCTCTTCAATTCTTCAATTGTCAATTCTTGTTTTTGGATATTTTTGCCAAGTTGTTTGATATTATGTTGAAATCTGAAAACATAGGCTGTGCTTCTTATCAATTTCATGTAGTCAGAAAATCTTGTGATGTCTGGTAAATATTCAATTCTATGTGAAACTGTCAATAATATGAATTCATGTTTAAGTTCGAAGGTTTCAGGATTTTCTTGAATTTCTTCGTCCTTGTCTATTCTTTTCTGTTCCATTGGCCAAAATTCTTGGTTATTGTATAAAAATTCCGGACCTTGAAACCACTGACTGTTTTCTTGTAGATTTATGTCTTTTGTATCTCGAGTAGCTTCATCTGCTATGTTCAGATTGGAAAGAATCCAATGCCAGTCAGGAATTTTCGTGTTCTCCTGAATCTCGCCCACTCGATGCGTAATAAAAGTTTTGAACACTCTTGGTTCTGATCTCAACCAACACAAAACCGTTTTCGAGTCTGTCCAAAAGTGTGTTTGATTCACTTCGAATGAATGTTCTTTCCTTATTGTTATTGCCAATCTGGAACCCATTACAGCGGCTTGAAGTTCCAAACGTGGAATTGTTATTGGCTTTAGAGGTGCTACTTGCGTCCTTGCCATCACCAAAGAGACATGAATGTTTTCATTCTTCTCAAATCTGAAATAACCTACTGCCGAAAACGCTTGCTCACTCGCGTCACAGAAGATGTGAAGCTGTAAATTAAAATCATAAATGAAGTTCAATGCATAACACCTAGGTATCTTGAGATCTTCAATTTTTGAAAATACATCAATCCATTTCTCCCATTTGATATTCTGATTATGAGTTATCTCATCATCTCAACCTATGCCACTTCTCCATATATCCTGTAAAAGAATTTTTGCTCTAATGACATAGTGTGCGAGAAGTCCTAGAGGATCATAAAGAGACATCACTATTTTGAGGATCTGCCTCTTTGTTAGATTTTTTCCTTTCGAAATCATTTCTTTCATTTTTGAAGAATTCAAAGAAAACGCCAGATGATCGGATGATGGAATCCATTTCAAACCGAGAATTCTCTGCGACAAATTGTTTCTTTCTTGCAGAAGTTTTTCATCACCCTTAAGTTCTTCTGGAATATGTCTATAAACTTCTTTCGAATTGCATACCCAATCTCTCAGTTCAAATCCTCCTTGTCTGTGGATGAAAATAACTTCCTTTATGAGGCGAATAGCTTCTTCCTCTGTGTACACACTGTCCAGGTAATCATCCATATAATGCCTATTTATTATTCCATCTACAGCTTGAGGATACTTGTTCTGGAACTCTAATGCATTTCGATTTTTAATATATTGTGCCGAAAAAGACGAGCCCACAGAATCAAAAATTATCACCTTCATTTCATAGGTGCTAGGTTCTTCATTGGGATTATTTCTCCAGAGAAATCGTTGTCCAGCACGATCTTCTTTCCTGATAACTATTCTGTGGAACATATCTCTAATATCTGCTGAGAAAGCTACATCTTTCTCTCTGTATTTGAGAATAACTCCAATTCAATAAATCAGGTCCTCTCAATAAAAAATCATTCAAACATTTCCCTTCCACCTTGGCAGCCGCATCAAAGACGAACCTCAATTTGCCGGGTTTATTTTCATTTACGACTCCAAAATGTGGCAAATACCATACCTTACTTTATTCTTCATTTCCTTCTATCACTTTCTCTGCATAGTCTTTCTCTAAATATTCTTCTATTTTCTATTTGTAGGTCATAGCGAATTCCAAATCTCCAGTCATTCTTCTTTCAAGATACTGAAGTCTTGTTGAACTATCATCTCTCCATAACAAACCAGTTTCCCAACGGTCTCCATCCCCTATTCTTCTTGAAACTGATTCTATTATTTGAACTGCTTTTTTGTCTTCCGAATTCATTGATCTTTCTTCAGAATTTTTGACGCCAAATGACTCCGTGGAAAAATAATTCTTGATTTCTTCATGTAATTTTTCATCACAGTTCATCTGATTATGGAAAATATGAAGAACAGTATTGCTATCTTGTCTACCTCTGAATTCTCTCAAATTTCCATGTGCTATCCATCCCAATTTAGTTTTTGATAACGCTGGCGAGTTCTTAGGACCTTCAATTACTTCTCGACTAGTGATTAGATCCCAGTTATCTTGTCCTATCAACAATTGCGGTTTTGCTTGAGCCATACTAGCAAAATCTATATATTCCAGATGGCTCCATTTTTCTTTTAGTCTTTTTCCATCAACCGTTTGCCTAAGAAGATCCATGTCTTTCACTGTATATGCATTTTCCATCTGATAAAATGTGGTCAGCTATTTCAAAACTAACTTTTTTTGAAAATAATCTCTTGCAAGTTTCTTCGTGGGTCCACTTCAAACCTAACTCTGTTTCTTCGCCAACGAGGTTCATCTTGTCTGCTAAATCTTGATCAAGAAGAGTTACCGTTGAAGCTTCGTCAAATAATGCATAAATTTCAAGTTCATCCTGAGAAGATCTTATTATAACCGGAGCGATTTTCAATAAAATTTCTGTACTGAATGATTTTGTGGTATGAGCAACTATTTCTAGACTAACAGTATCATTGTTCTCCTTAATTTTATCAAATGCGTCATTATGAAGACTTTTATGATGTATATTTTCACAGTTGTTTACCCCACATTTCTTTTTGTTACGACAAAATTTTATTTTGTGAGATGTTCCCAAACAAGAAAAACATATACCATTACTTTTTACGAAATCCCATTTTTTGTCTATCGAGAGATCCAAAAAAGTTTTGCATTTATCTATTATATGTTTCTCTTCACACATGATACATTTGCGAACTGAAGTACTCTTCTCTTGAGAAGTAAGAAGAGTTGTTTTGAATCTCTCTTTATGAGGCTGATTTTGAGAGAACTTACCAGATACCTGATTTGTAGAAGGCTTACCCACATTCATAGATTGAGCGTAGCTTGCTGCTTCCGACTTTCTCCACAGCCACTTTTCAAATTCTTGTAAAGTTCTCTTACCATTCTTCTCATTCTTCTTTTTCACCCCATGAAAGCTGCATGTTGTAGGGTAACTTTTGAAGAATTTCGTCCAGAATTTGAGGGCAATCCAAATAGTTCTGCTTGTTCATGTTTTCTAGGGTAACCACCAGATTTGATACATCTTTCGCAAAATGTGTTAGAGACCTGAAATCATTATTTTTCATTATAGGAAAGTTCTTGGCCTTATTGACCAGACTTTTCACAATCAAATCTGCTCGACCGTATCTACCAATCAAAATGTCGATAATCGGTTTGATTGATGAAATAGATAACAACAATCCCTCCACTGATCGTCTAGCATCCCCTTTCAAAGCTCAACCTACACATATTTTCTTCATCTGTTAAACCCAATAAGTTAGTTGTTGAAAGAAATTGTTGATAGAAACTTGGCCATTCAATAGTTTCTCCAGAAAAAATTGGTAAATCTTTGTCAATTGATTGTCTCGCCAACAACTGCCTAATTTCTGCACCTGAAGCTTCTTCATTTTTTCTATAATGTATGTCTTGCCCCTGTATTATTTTCGAAAAAAGCCCTCGTACTATTATGAGTATTGTCAATTTGACTTTTGTGGAACGACCTCTTATCTGTCATATTCTTGACGTCCGTATTTTGCAACCAATTACGCACTTCCACTTCAGAATCAACAGAAGAAATCTCGTCATCTTTTGAATGATGTGAATTTCTGAGCGAAATGTTGTCACCTTCCGAACGGTATGTATTACTTACTCCCAAATCAAATTTCTCACTTAGTCTAGCTTTTTCTAATGCCAACCTATTTTCAATCATTTGCTTCTCCATTTCGAACTGTTTAGACAACAATATAGCTATTTTTTCGTCAGCTTTTACCTGGACTTCCATGAGTTTTCTCATATAAATACTTGCATTGGATCTCACAGATAAAGATACTGAAACCAATTTAGACTGTGCACCATCATTTCTACTGCTTCTACTGGACGAGACTACAGATAACTTGTCTTCTGTGGCATCGCGTTCAGCATTGTCAACTTTTCTAACTTCGCCGATGGTGGTGACATCCTTTTTATGACTCTCGTTTTTTTCTTTGGCAGTCTTGCTACGTGTTTCCATTTTGCCATTCTCTAGGCTGAAGGACCAGCACAATGTTTATATTTACCTAGAAATGTGCACTATTAGTATATCCGCTCGAAGACCGGCACAATGTTTATATTTACCTAGAAATGTGCACTATTAGTATATCCGCTCGAAGACCGGCACAATGTTTATCGTTTCGGAATATACTGCTATAAATAAAACGCAAACTTTTCCTTTTTTCCTTCAAAAGCGTTTTTTATTCTTCTTATTGACAAAAACTGTCATTCAACTATTTTTCAAAATGTCAAAACAAATACAAAGTGATTCTTATTCAAAATAAAACTAAACAAGGACAGCCTTCGCAGAAATAGAGAACATTTTGAACTCCCGACCACTGACGCACGTATCAACTGATCCGAATGATTCTGATGCACTGACTCCAAACCATTTATTGGTTGGGCCATTATATGCTGCATTACTTTGTTCAAAGATAAAAGAAACAAATTCACAACTCCTGAAGAAATGAAAGGCAGATCAGTAGATTGCCGATATATTCTGGCAACGTTGGTTATGTGAGTATGTGCCATCACTAATTAAAAGAAGCCAATGGCACAATGAACAGAATCCTCTCAAAATAGATCATATTGTTCTCGTCTATGAACCTAACGCACCTCGGAACTGTTGGCTCAAAAGGAAAATAGTACATCTTCATGCAGCAAAGAAAGGAAAAATACGTGTGGCCGACGTTATGACAGCCAAAAAATATTTTTCCGAACACAAGTCTCCAGAATATGTGTGTTGCCAGTACACGACCAGAACGAAAAGATGAGTAATTGTTGATGGGACAATTACTGAAGGGGACAATGTTGGAGTTTATTTCGTTCATTCAGTTTATATTTATTACAATCTGTATAATTCTATTTTGTAAATCTTTGATGAGTTAGCTGTGATGTTCTTGAAAAAAATAAATAAGAGTTTGACAAAGAAAAACTTAGGATTTCAATTTGGTTCTTCGAGACTGGCTAATTCTAATAACACCTAATTTACAGGTGAAGTCAAAACAATTTCGATTGATGGAATATTATTTTTTTAATACTCATTATCCTATTCCCGATGAAGACAAATTCAAAACAAGAAAATCAATAATGTTGGCCCAGCCGTTATTGAGTTCTTCATTATCATTATTATTTTTATTGATAAAATATATCCTAATACTTATTATCCTACTCCCGATGAAGAGAAATCCAAAAACACAAAAATCATAAAAATACGTCTTGTCTTTCTTGAGTTCTTTCTTATTTTCATGTTCTTCATATTTACTCACCTTTTAAACCTTCCCTTGACTTCCGCAAATAATTCAAAATCAAAATTTGCCAAAACGATCCAGCCGGTCTCGAGTTTTAGCGAGACTAACGAACATCATATCATTCTTATATAAGATTCAAATAATCTTTTTAGCTTCAGTGAAGTGTTAACCTCTTTCAAGATAGGGATTATTGTTTTGACATGTTTCAATTGTTCAAATGTAACATTCTGTTTGACACGGTCATCATCGCCAACAGCTAGTTGAGCCATTTTATAAACATTTTATAATATTGTACTATCATCATGCAACTTTTGTAGATTTTTCTTGAAGATAATAATAAATTTCATCGAAATATTGGAAAAAAAAATGTTATAGGAGTACACTTCCACATTTGTGGTTTTGGTTAAAAGATCTTGTGTTCACAATAATACTACCTTAATTACCACTCAGGCAGCTATATCCACCTACGTGACATCAAAATACAAAACACTAAAAAATATTCTTCATCTCTGATTTCCTGGACACGGATATCACGTAGGTGGCTATAGCTGCTTCTGTAGTAATTTTAGTAGTATTCTTGTGAACACAAGATCTATTAACTGAAACCACGAATGTGCGGATGACTTTTGCTGATGGCTCCGTCCATTTATACTTCTTATGTGTAAAAAATTTGTTTGAATTTCTACAGCCTTTAAAAAAAAACATTTCGAATTGATCTGACTGTCAAAATACGACAACACACTGAAAGAGAAGAGATGTGAAAGTAGCACATTTCAGTGACATTAAAAAGCAAATTCTGAAACAAATGAATATATATTTCTTCCCAATGACAACTACGGGATATCTTGGGAACATTATGATTGTGTGATAAAAATCGAAGCACTTTATTAGTACTTTCCGTTTTATCATTTGGTATATGGTATATTGGTATATGGTATAAAAATGATATCTAGCACATCAAATGTTACAATAAAATGATTCCAGACAAAATCCAAGTTTTATTTTCTTGACAGGTACACGATGTCCTCAAACTTTCAAAATTTCATCTCTTATATATCCTTCCTAGTTTCCGGTCCCACTTACACGATTGTAAAACCCACTGACACCTTATGGATAATTTAACGTTGTCCCTCTCTGGTCTCAAAATGGTCATCGTGATATCTAGGTGAAAAAATAAAAATTATTAGAAGTTAGGATAAAATACTATCTTGTCATTTCTTCTTGGCTAGAATAGTGAAAATTAATCGATAACTTCATGAAATAGTTGTTAACTATTTGTTCTTTCGTGATCCCATATTGTTATTTTGATTTAAAGGTATTCAGATGACAACTGCCAGCAGCCGTTAAAAAATCTTAACTATTTATGAATTTGAAAAGTAATTTAGCATTTACTATTATTTGAAATTTCTATTCCATCGATGAGAGATTTACCATCTATAGCACCAGTATTTGAACGTGTCTGTGTGGCCTCAATAGTTGTCTGGTTATCTTCATTCTCTTTGAAACTGAATTTTCAATATAGGACTTCGCCACCGCAGATAATCTTTGGAACAGCTCCAATAGTATGAATGCCAACAACTTATTTCATACATTCACCATTCTTATAAACAATGAGTATTCGCTGATTTTCCAAATTTGAAGGCCGCAACTTTACATATTTTTGGTGTAAACCATATGCATCAGAAGAAAGTCCTCCTTTGGGAATGACGAATACCCTATTATTTTTATTTTTAGCATACCTCAATATAGCAAAACTCTGGTGTTTTCAAAATCATCCATAGTCAGCTTAACAAGTTCGCCACGTCTAGAGGCGCCAAAAATACCACACATCAAAACAACCTTTTCAAACAACCATATATGCTCATCTGCCTCCAACAAAAACTTAGTTACTTCTTTCAGAGAACATGTTCACTTCATTTGGTGTGTATTCATCAGACTTTCGTCTCAAAAACAAAAATAGTTTTCTAAAGTTGAAAATACCATTTCTGTAATACTCTAATATGTTGTAGGATTAAAAAAAGTGACCTTGAAATGTCAATGTTGTCCTAAACTTTCAAAACAAGATTCAACTTTGAAATCTTGGTTAACAGCGAGTTAGGGGAATAAACCTCTGATTTTCCTTTCGTATATGCTAATAATACATTTTCATTGACCACCTTTACATTCTTGCTTTTACGCGCCTCTTCTAAATTTTCATATTCTTTTTGATATCGCTCTTGACTTATTTTTGGCAGTACATGATTCTCCCAATATTTCTGAAGAAATTTTATTTTGTTCCTCAATTTCTTCAATTTTATCCATGGTCGTTGGAATATTGTAAAGCTGTTCCATGACAACACAATGTTGGGATTTTTCTGTAGAATTACGAGATACACGATTTGTTCTTTCCTCGGAATCAAAATGTAATCTTTCAGGGGAATTACGAAAAGTCCCGAACGACACAGCGGCCGATACGCTGATGGTGATGTTCTTGTTCAGCTAGTGCTCTTTGTTTCAAGTATTGAATTATGGAAATTTAATCTCAGAAATTGTGTACCAAAAAAATTCAAAAATTTTTATGACGAGTCATTGTCTGTAATGATTTTTGTGAATTTTTTGAATTTTCAAAGCAAATATTGATTAAGAATGATAATTACCAGACGCAGAACAAATTTCGATTGTTTTATTTTTATCGAATGTTAATTTGCCAAACACCGAACTAATTGCATCAGGTAAACGAAGTCAAAATACCGTCAATGAACAGGGCAACACTTTTTTTTTCAGTTCAAGCATAACCTATCTAACGTATAAACGATCGGTTTTCATTTCAGTTTACACCTTGCAATAATTGGGTTAAGAAAACTGAATTGGAATATTAGCGTTATGAATATCTGGCGCCATCTATCAGTCAGAGACAATTAATTTCAAATTCATAACGGAGCAATCTATTTATAATGCAGAACTGTCGTTCGTGCTTGAAAGTATTCTTTTCAACAATTATGGTACGATAGTGAGAGATGACTCTACATTTCATGATAATTTTCATGTATTGAGACCAAGTCCATTATTATAATGGATATCTTTTGTTCTATTCTCTATCAAAAAAAACACAATCTTATCCTTCATAATATTAGTTATTCAGATTATTGTTGGGATTCAATGTTTTCTATTTCAAACGAAATAATGAATTTACGTGAATTGAAAGTGGTATATTTTATAAAGAGAAAAATTTTTAGGAAAGAATGGTTTTGGCTTTCCACTTCTACATCTTCAAACAAAAATATGAGAATTTTCCAAAGAAAGGAAGAAAAGAATTGATTTTAAAATAAACTCTATTTGAAGATGTTTAGATCATGCATAGAATTCACTTTCAAGATACAAACTAGTAGAAAAAGCTCTTTACTACTTTCGAAGCAACAACTTTTATATGAACACTGTATTATACAAAATGAATATCTTTGTATAGAGTTACCTTTTTTTAAATTGAATGCTTTCTTCCTTTCTTTGACAAAAGTAGAACTTTTCTTTCTCAAAAAATCTCTCTTAAAAATATACTTCTTTCAATTCAAACAAAATACACATTTTTCTAATCAGTTTGTACTTGAAATATTCGTTGTGGAATTGAATCTGATATCAATCACAGGAGTGCTACACAATATAGTTTATGAAAGAGATATTATTCCAATAATTGAATAGAACTGACTGATACTTGATGAAAATCCATATTAAAGCTGATTAATACAGTTTATTGTATGATTTTCAACATAAAGGGTTTTACAAAAACCGCGACACGTGTTTCGCTATACAATAGCTTTCTCATGCGTAAACTGTTTTAATTACTTTCAGATAATATCTCACCTACATGAAACACTGTATAATTCAATGTTCATATAAAAGTATTTGTTTGGAAAGTACTCTTTTTTCGGGTAATCCGATGTTTATATGAAAGTAATTGTTACGAAAGGGCTTTCTCTACCAGTTTCTGAAAGTACCTCTATGCATGATCTATACATCTTTGTGAACCATTCAAGTTCAAATTGATTGCTTTTCACCATTCTTTGATGGTTACTTTTATTTTTTGTTTGTAGATGGAGAAGAAAACCGGACCGGCAGCCCAGGCGCAGCCGGGAAGGAGAACTCTATTCTCCCTCCGGTGCCGGCCGGGGTCCACAGCGCTAACCACCCGGTGGACACCCAACACTTGGTTCCCAATAATCAACGCATGAGCTGAGAGATAGCCTTATGCATTGCTACGAGAGTAGTGAGTCCGCGCAAAGGGGGTACATGGCGAGATTGCATGCTCTGTGGTGTGAAACACATCCGGAGCATGCCGCCTTTTCCACCCATACGTATCCTATCTTAGGCGTCAGGGCTATATAGCTCCTCCCCAGCCTGCTATCGAAGTGGTAGAAGTGGCAGTTCTACCACCCGTTGGCACGGCTGAAGGGGAGACTCACATCTTGTCACCAATGGAGTCAATCAGAACACGCAGGGTGCTCCACAGGATTAGGCCCCTGAAGACACAAGAACTGACTTGTTTGGATGCGGAGGTTCATAGTGTTCTAACAGAAGAGGCTGACATTTGGCAAATCAACAAGAGCCTCCACGTGTTGTGGATAATCCGCCGACTGCTGATCAGGTGGAATCCTTCTGGAAGGATATCTACGAACACCCGCAGCCACTCAAATTAGACACTCCAGTCCTAGCGCAGTTCGAAGCTTTCAACAGAGAGCTTCGACAGCCTGAGCTCAATGAACTGCGCAACCCGATAACGCCTGTTGACGTTCGAAGGGCCCTTGTTGGTTCCAAGAACTTTGCTGCACCAGGCTCAGATGAACTGAACACTTATTGGTGGAAAAAACTACCAAGTACCCACCGCCATCTGGCCAGAGTTTTCAACTCATGGCTGGATGGAGAGCAGCCGATTCCGGATTCGTTTGTCGAGGGGCGGACCGTTTTCATCCCCAAAAGCGAAGATTTGTCGATTCCTGAGAATTACAGACCAATAACATGCTTGAATTCGAGTTATAAGTTGTTTACAAGCATCTTATACACACGAATACTCACCGCAGTCGAGTATTCGAACTGATATATGAGCAGAGAGGGTCGAAAAGAGGAGTCGCTGGATGTAAAGAGAACCTGCTCATCGATAGATGTATAACGCAGGACTCGATACAATATAAGCGTAACCTCTCTATCGCCTGGATCGATTACCGATCCAGGCCATAGAGGCCATTTGATACAATTTCGCATGAGCTCATCTTGCTTTTGCTCAGATGCCTTGCTGTACCCGACAAAATAGTGAGATGCATTGAACAACTGATACCAGTTTGGCGAACTCGCTTTATCATAACATCTCGTCAAGCAAGAGTCCAAACAGGGTGGATCAATTTCAGAAGGGGTGTATTTCAGGGTGATTTCCTTAGTCCACTTCTCTTCTGCATCTCACTATTGCCATTATCCCTTGCGCTCAGAAACACTCGAGGATATAATTGTGGCACCCCCGGAAACCGGAGGCACAAGGTCACCCATTTGTTTTATATGGATGATCTTAAACTTTATGCCTCTGGAGAGAAGGATCTCTATTAGTCCTTGAGGGTGGTAGAAGAGTACACGCATGCTATCGGTATGAAATTCGGGATAGACAAATGTGCAATGGTCCATCTCAAAAGAGGACGATGCGGGGACTATGGAGAGGATGTGCAGCTCGTAGATGGAAGCATCTCACACCATCTGGATGCTGGAGAGACGTATACTTACCTCGGGTTGGAACAACGCCACTCACAAGAGGTAACAGCAGTGAAAAACTCTCTCCGCGGCAAGTATCAGAACAAACTTCGACAGATCTGGTCATCGCAACTGTCGGGAAAGAACAAAGTTGCTGCAACAAATATGCTTGTCGTTCCAATCTTACTCTACCCGTTTGGAGTAGTGGAGTGGACTCGGCAGGAGTGTATCAACCCGAAAAATGATGCATCTTCCGTTCCACGGTTGTACTTCACCCGTCAACAGAGAGGCCGTGAAATTTTGAGTTTGGAGTGTCTGCATGACAGAATGGTGCTGGATACATCCTGTGAAGTCGTCAGGAGTTCGGATCCCCTTCTCTGCATAGTCCGTGACCATGAGAGTAGGAATTGGAGCATTTCTCTCTCGGGCAGCTGCCCGAGCAGCTGATGAACTCGGTCACCTCTTTCGACACTGAACGAGGTGACCACAACTCTGTCACCGAGTTGGAACCTGTTCAGCAAAAAGCTCAGATGAAAGCTAAAGAGATCACCTTACTTCTGCGGAAACACAAGGATAAGCCAATGCATGGGGTCTTCTTCAATAACATTGGAGAACTTGGCTTATCAAAGCGCCTGACCTTCGCTTTTCTCAGGTCGAGTGGGCTGAAGTCGGAAACTGAGGGGTTCATCATGGCTTGCCAGGATGGTGTCTTCAACACCTCAGTCTACCGCAGTCGCGTGATGGGTATAGAGGTTCCTGACACAAGGTGCAGGGCCTGCCGCGAAGCGCCCGAGACCCTAATGCACTTGCTATCAGCATGTCCAGCATATGCGGTCTAAGCCTATATCCATCGACATAACGCAGAGCTAAGAGTGCTATTTTACCAGCTACGACACTCTTACGGTATTAACGAGACATCGGTGTTGCCCTACGATCCAGGGGATATTGAATCCGTTGTGGGGGAACAAGAAGTGCCGAATTTATTGGAACTATTCGTTACCCACCCTCAGGCACATACAAGCTAATAAGCCGGATGTGGTCCTTCCCGTCCACCAGAGCAAAACGATATTTGTCGTGAAGTTTTCAGCTCTTGGCGAGAATATCGTCAGAAGAGAGGAGGAAAAACGGATAAAATATCGAGATTTTTTCTTCGAACTCCGCAGACTCTATCCAGATCACTCTGTCAAGATGGTTGTTCTGATTATTGGAGTCCTTGGTGAAATTATGTCCTCTCTACTCTGGAATCTTGAAATCATACCGGCTTGCCGCGTTAAGGCAGAAATCTTAGCCGCACAGATGCAGAAGGCTGTCATTTTTGGCTCACTGCGCTTGCTCGGACCCAATAATCACTTACCCCACGGTGTGGGGAGTGGTCATTAGTTGATAATGCTGGCGCGCCTTCCCGAATGTATCGGGCCTTCGGGGAATAAGGCCTGACCAGCGTACACTACGGTGAAAAAAATTCCAAGAGCCTCCACGTATTGTGGATAATCCGCCCACCGCTGATCACGTGGAATCCTTCTGGAAGGACATATATTAACAACCGCAGCCACACAACTCAGACACTCCAGTCCTAGTGCATTTCGAAGCTTCCAGCAGAGAGCATCGACAGCCTGAGCTCAATGAGCTGCGCAACTCGATAACTCCGGATAATGTTCGAAGAGCCCTTGTGGGTTCCAGGCCCAGATGGGCTGAACACTTATTGGTGTGAAAAACTACCAAGCACCCACCGCCATCTGACCAGAGTTTTCAACTCATGGCTGGACGGAGAGTAGCCGACTCTGGATTTGTTTGTCGAGGGGCAGACCGTTCTCATCCCTAAAAGCGGGCATTTATCGATTCCTTAGAAACACAGACCGATAATATACTCAAAACCGTGTTATAAGTTGTTTACGAGAATCTTGTACACACAAATTCTCACCGCAGTTGACCGACTGTTCGAACGGTATACGAGAAGAGAGGGTCGAAGAGGAGAGTCACTGGAGAACCTGTTCATCGATAGATGCGTAATGCAGGACTCGATACAGTATACCTGACAAAATGGTGAGATGCCTTAAGCTACTGATACCACTCGCGGACTCGCTTCACTATAACATCTGGTGAGACTAGAGTCAAAACAGGGTGAGTCACTATCAAAGTGGGTGTATTTCAGAGTAATTTCCTTAGTTCCCTTTTTTTTTGCATATTGCCATTATCCGTTGCGCTCAGAAATACTAGAGGGTATAACTGTGGCACCCCGGACATTGGAGGTGCCACGGCCTCTTTGTTGTCGTGGAAAGTACAGCCGTGGAACGGACGATTTGATATGCCAATTCCCATGGAGATACATCATTTTTCAGGTCGATACAGCTACATACGATGACCAGATCTGTCAGGGTTTGTACCTGTACTTGTCGCGGAGAGAGTTTTTCGCTGCCATTGCCTCATGTGAGTTGCGTTGTTCCAACCCTAGTTAAGTATACGTTTCTCTGGCATCCAGATGGTGCAAGATACTTCCAACTACGATCTGGTCATCCTGTCCGTAGTCCCTGCATGTTATCTTTTGAGATGAAGCGTGGCGCATTATTTGTCTATCCCGAATTTCACACCAATAGCATCCGTGTATTCCTTCACCACTCTCAAGAACTGATGAAAATCCTTTTCTACAGAGCCATACAGTTTGAGATCATCCATATGAAACAAATGGGTGACATTTTGCCTCCGTTGTCCGCGGCTGCCAAAGTTACACCCTTTTTTTCTGAGCGGAATAATGGCAATAGTGAGATGCAGAAGAAAAGGGGACTGAGAGAAATGCTCTGAAATACACTCATTCTGATAGTGACCCACCCTGTTTTGACTCTAGTCTCACCAGATGTTATGGTGAAGCGAGTTCGCCAGAGTGGTATCAGTTGTTCACGGCATGTCACCATTTCGTCAGAGAGACCGTGGACTTTTGAGTTTGCAGAGTCTACATGACAGAATGGTACTGGATGGAGCCTGCAAAGTTCGGATCCCTTCTCCTCATGATTCGCGACCATAAGAGATCATTTCTCTTCAGGCAGCTGCCCGAGTGGCTGATGAACTTGGTTCAGTTTTTGATACTGAAAGAGGTAAGCTCCACAAATCGCTTCTCTCCTGCGGCAACACAAGAATAAGCCAATGCATGAGGTCTTCTTCAACAACATTGAAAACCTCGGTTCATCACTTTCCATCGCTTTCCTTAGGTCAAGTGGGATACTGAGAGGTTCGAATTGGCCTACTAGAAAGATGTTTTCAATACCTTAGTCTACCGTAGTGACGTGATAGGTATAGAAATTGCTGACACACGGTGCAGGGCCTGTCGCGTGGCACCTGAGACTTCAATGTACTTGCTGTGAGCATGTCCAGTATATGTGGTCTCATCTTATATCCACCGGCATAACGCAGCTCTATGAGTGCTTTATCACCACCCTCGACGCATTTACTATATTGACGAGTTACCGGTGTTGCCCTACACTACGGAGAATATTGAATCCGTTGTGAGAAACAAGAAGACTCCACATACTCTATTCAGAGCCTTCTGTCAAGATGGTTGTTTCGATTATTGAAGTCCTTTATAAAATAATGCCCTCTCTACTTTCTAATCTGAAGATCATGCCGACTTGCCGCACTAATGTAGAAATCTAAGCCAGACAAATAAAGATGCTGTCAATATTGGCTTTCTACGCTTGCTTAGGGCACATGACTGTCGGAACCAATGATCACTTACCCGAAGATGTGGGGAATGGTCATTGATTTATAATGCTGAAGCGCCCTCCCGAATGTATAGGGGCTTCAGAGAATAAGGCACGACCAGCGCAATCTTTGAAGAAAAAAATTTGAATATTATTATTCCATTGTGGAGTACCTCAAGGTTCCGTGCTGGGACAAATACTATTCAATATACAGTGTCACCATTGAAGTGCGCACCATATGGGAAACTTTTTTTTCGAAAAGTTTCAATGAAGTTTAACTTCGGCACTTGTTTGTGCTTTAAATTTAACTTAAAATGATGCGGCCAACTGCGACCCACTGACGTTCAGTGTTTGTCAAATTCAACTTTTTTTTTGAAAAAAATTGAAAAAGTGCATTTCTAGATCGAATTTAACAAAAAGTTACTTGAAAAAGTTGTGTCTACGGCAATTTTATATCAATGTACCAAATTTCATGCAACTAGGATAAAGTTAACGTTTTGCTTATTTTTGACAGATATCCCCTTTATTTTAAAAGACAAGTTCGGTTAATTGTCATCAATTCATATATACATAACAAACTCATCCTGGAGTTTACTTTTCTGATAAATTTTTACTCATACGGACATTTTTAGAGAGAAATTAAAAATGTGCTATAAAAATTTTAACATGACTGGTGCAAAGTTTCAATCACTTGGCTATTTTCTTAAACAAACGTCAGTACCTTCAATTTTGAAAAAGCAGACACAACTCAAAAACTGCAATAAGTATTAATAAAATTACTAGAGTTGAATTTACATTAAAATTTCATTATTCAGTATTTACAGATTATTTATAAACACTAACTATGGCGGTAAGGATGCTCATTCACGTTGAATAAAATTTTTAAGTAGGTTTTGACAAACAAAATGCATGTTATGGTAGTGCCAAGTTGTTGATTTACTTGTCAAATTTTCGACAGTTATTGTTGCAATAATGTTGTCTCTTCAGGAAATGATAGAAATAGTTTTAATATGTGGTGAGAATACACCATACCGACAAGTAGCTAACATTTTTAATGAACGGCATTCAGGAAAAAATGTTCAACATACTACTGTGTCAAGGATAATGTCGAAATTCAGAGAAACACGATCCGTAGCAAATCAATTTAGGAAAAAGCACACTCCAAGTAAATATGATAAGGAGGCCCAACTTAACATTTGTTATTGAACACGGGCAAACGAGCATAACCGATATTATAAAAAATACCGATTACAAGAGATAAAGTGTTAAATAAATTTTATTAAAGAATACATTTTTTCCTTACAATCCAAAATTTATTGACACATTAAAAGAACGAGATTTTAATGTCCGTTTGGGGTTTTCAATCTGGTTTCAAGGAGAGAGAGAAGAAAATGTAAAGTTTCCGTATAAAAGTTTATGAACAGATGAGGCAACGTTCTCTTCAAATGAAACGGTAAGTTCTCAAAATTGCCGATGGTGGGCCCAAGAAAATCCCAATTTCACAGTTGAATGTGGTGATCAGTATTCCTTTAAAACTAATGTATGGTGTGGAATACTCAACGACCAAATAATTGGGCCATTTTTCTTTAGGGAAAATTTATCATCCGTCGGTTATCTCAACCTTGTAAATAATGAGGTTAGTGACGTTTTAGATAATATGCCTTTAAATATTGAATACGACCTATGGTATCAGCTTGATGGCGCACCAATACATCACACGGTTGATATAAAACAGTCCCTCCAACAAATGTTCAGAGGCAAAGTTATTGGACGTAACTGGGAACATTATTGGCCACCTAGATCATCCGACTTGACGCCTTCAGACTTTTTTTTGTGGGGTTACCTGAAACAAAAAGTGTACCGAAGTAGACCATCAACTGACATACAACATCTGGAAATATTCGCGAGTGCTGTGCAAATATAAATCCCCGATTCATTAAAAATGCAGTTACAGATGTCGATAGAAGAACAATAATTTGTATTGAACGTGGAGGACGACATACTGAAATGTAGGCTATTAGTGTTTGACAACCTCATTTAGATCAATAAGTAATTTTTTCTACCCATTTGTATTGTCTATAATATTATTGTTGTTTAAAATTTATAATAATAATAACAGTTCTATCGAAATTATTTGCATTTTTTTTAGTTGCCTCTGCTTTTTCGAAATCAAAGGTTTGTTTGAGAAAATAGCCAAGTGATTGAAACTTTGCACCAGTCATGTTGAAATTTTTATAGCAAATTTTTAATGTCTCTCTAAAAATGCCCGTATAAGTAAAAATGTATCAGAAAAGTTAAACTCCATGATGAGTTTGTCATGTATATATGAATTGATGACAATTAACCGAACTTGTTTTTTAATATAAAGGGGATATCTGTCAAAAATAAACAAAACGTTAACTTTATCCTAGTTGCATTAAATTCGGCATATGGATATAAAATTGCCGTAGACACAACTTTTTCAAGTAACTTTTTGTTGAATTCGATCTAGAAATACACTTTCTCAATTTTTTTCAAAAATAAAGTTGAATTTAACAAACACTAAACGTCAGTGGGTCGCAGTTGGCCGCATCATTTTAAGTTAAATTTAAAGCACAAACAAGTGCCGAAGTTGAACTTCATTGAAACTTTTCGAAAAAAAAGTTTCTCATATGGTGCGCACTTTAATGGTGACACTGTACATATATATTAACGAAATTTTCGCATTAGGCAACGGAAACATAGTCGGATTCGCAGATGACACTGCTATCTTCAACAAAGCAGATAACTGGAATTGCTTGAAAATAAAAGTTGAATCAGAATTCTCCCTCATAAAATATTGGCTGGATAAGAAAATACTGACGGTGAATATTGACAAGACGCATTACCTACCATTCAGTTGTAATGCAGCTGGAGCACCCCTGTTCGATCAATTAACAATAAAAACTGATACACCTTTCTACATCTATCCTGAAAAGAAAATGAAATACTTAGGAATAATTCTAGACCCCAATTTGAAATGGGACCTCCATAATAAATATACCGTCAATAAATTGAGGATAATTCTATTCAAATTTAGGAAATTTAAAGAACTCCTACCTCTAAAATATCTCAAAACTTTATACTACTCTCTTGTGTAATGCTTGTGGAGCATTAAATAGTTATATTTCTCCAATTGAAGTTATGCAAAGGCGTTTTCTTAAATTGATATTCTCTAAAAATGGTAGGTATCCCTCTGATAGATTATACATCGGAACTCATCTGTTAGACATACGATAGTTGTATTCTTTATGCTCTAGCATTAAATATCATACAAATAGAAATACGGCATCGTTTCCTTCACATAAGTACCACACCCGCCAAAAAGATCACACCCGTAATGGTCAGGGTCGTTACTCAGAGATCATTCACTTACTTTGCGCGAGTACAACCGAATTCTTGAAAATATAAAATCTAACTCAAATATCAATCGCTTCAAAAAAGAGTTGAAAGAGCATATTCTTCAAAGTCAGAGACTTGAACTTCTACATCTATTTGAGTAGATGGGAAAAAACCATACGTACCTTTGCTATATTGTCCACTTACAATTCTGTAATACATATGTGTTCATATATATGTATGTATATATGTATATATATGGGCACTATCGTTTTGTTAATATATATCACATCCATTTTCAACAGCATCCATATCGATATCAACATGTTTTTCTATATTATTACTAGTACGCGTGTTTTACAGTTTTGATTTTATACTCAATTGTCTATTTAGTTTTATGTGTGTATGATTTTATATTCAAATATGTCATATGTCATATATATCATATGTCAAAACTGACAACTTTTCATATTTGTGATTTTATATTAACCTTATGTGTTTTTGATTTCATAAATTAAGTAGTTTATTCTCATATGCAAATCTGTTTGAATCTGTTTAAAATCCCTTTCATACAATTCATTCTCATACTTCAATATTTGTCATATATTCATTATTGTTTCTTTCGGATATCCCTTTCACCACATACAAGCAACATCTGATGCTTTTGTGGTTTATTATGATGTTCATTCAACTGTATGTATTACTTTAATCATTTATTTTTGTGATTTGAATCACAAATTATTGAATATTATTGAATATTAATATCATTATTATTATTATTATTAATTTTTACCGTAGTGTGCGCTGGTCAGGCCCTATTCTCCGAAGCCCCGATACATTCAGGAGGGCGCGCCAGCATTATCAACCAATAACCACTCCCCACACCGTGGGGTAAGTGATCATTGGGTCCGAGAATCATGTGCCCTGAACAAGCACAGTGAGCCGAGAATGACAGCTTTCTGCATTTGTGCAGCTAAGATGTCTGCTTCAGTGCGGCAAGCCGGTATGATTTCGAAATTCGAGAGTAGAGAGGACATCATTCCACCAAGGCCTCCAATAATCAGAACAACCATCTTGACAGAGTGAACTGGATAGAGTCTGCGGAGTTCGAAGAGAAAATCTCGATATTTTATCCGTTTTTCTTCTTCTTTTCTGACGATATTCGTCTGAAAACTCCACGACAAATATCGTTCTGCTCTGGTGGTCGAGAAGGACTACATCAGGCTTATTAGCTTTTATGAGCCTGAGGATGGAAAACGAATAGTTTCAATAAATTCGGAACTTCTCGTTCTCCACAACAGATTCAATATCCCCAGGAGCGTAGGACAACACCGGTGTCTCGTCAATATCGTAAGAGTGCCGTAAATGTTAATAAAGCACTCTCAGGGTCGCGTTATGTCGATGGAAATAGGCCGAGACCGCATATGCTAGACATGTGCGTTAGGATCTCGGGCGCCTCGCGGCAGGCCCTGCACCTTGTGTCAGTAACCTCTATACCAATCACGCGACTGCGGTTGACTAATGTGTTGAAGACACTAACCTGGAAAGCCATGATGAACCCCTAAGTTTCCGACTTCAGCCCACTCGACCTGAGAAAAGCGAACGTCAGGCGCTTTGATAAGCCAAGGTAAGGTCTCCAATGTTATTAAAGGAGACCCCATGCATTTTATCCTTGTGTTTCCGCAGACAGAAGGTGATATCTGCGGCTTTTATCTGGGCTTTTTGCTGAACGGGTTCCAACTCGGTGACGAGTTGTGGTCACCTCGTTCAATGTCGAAAACTATACCGAGTTCATCAGCTGCTAGGCAGCTACCCTGAAGAGAAATGCTCCAATGTCTGCTCTATCACGGTCGTGGACCATTCAAAGAAGGGGATCCGAACTCCTGACGACTTTACAGGCTATATCCAGTACCATTCTGTCATGTAGACACTCCAAACTCAAAAGTCCATGGCCTCCCTGTTGTCGAGGGAAGTACAACCGTAGAACGGACGATTTGGGATGCAAACTCCTATAGAGATGCATCATTTTTCGGATCTTTACGTCGAGTGTATACAGCCCCTCCCGAGTCCACTTCACTACTCCAAACGAGTAGAGTAAGATTGGAATGGCAAGCATATTTGTTGCAGCAACTTTGTTCTTCCCCGACAGTTCCAATGACAGATCTGTCGAAGTTTGTGCTGACACTTGCCGCGGAGAGAGTTTTTCACTGCTGTTACCTCTTGTGAGTGGCGTTGTTCCACTCCGAGGTAAGTTTACGTCTCTCCGGCATCTACGAGCTGCACATCCTCTCCGTAGTCCCCGCATCGTCCTCTTTTGAGGTGGACCATGGTACATTTGTCTATCCCGAATTTCATATCGATAGCATGCGTTAACTCTTCCACCACCCTCAAGGACTGATGGAGATACTTCTCTCCAGAGGCATAAATTTTAAGATCATCCATATAAAACAGATGGGGGACCGTGTTCCTCAGGTTTCCGGGAGTACTACAGTTATACCCTCGAGTATTTCTGAGCGCAACGGATAATGGCAATAGTGAGATGCAGAAGAGAAGGGGACTGAGGGAATCACCCTGAAATACACCCCTTGAAGCGAGTTCGCCAAAGTGGTATCAGTTGTTCAATGCATCTTACTATTTTGTTGGTACCGCAAGGCATCTGAGCAAATGCAAGATGAGCCTTACGGTAATCGATCTAGGCCATAGAGTGGTGACTCTTATATTGTATCGAGTCCTGCGTTATACATCTATCGATGAGCAGGTTCTCTTTACATCCAGCGACTCCTCTTTTCAACCCTCTCCGCTCATATATCCGTTCGAACACTCGGTCAACTGTAAACAACTTATAACACGAATTCAAGCATGTTATCGGTCTGTAATTTTTAGGAATCGACAAATCTCCGCTTTTAGGGATAAAAACGGTCCGCCCCTCGACAGATACTGATAGCATCAGTATCTCTGGAACTTCTAGTTTTTGTTCCCATGGCAGCAATAATTTACTATACGTATATACACACTTTTCATCTGTTCTCCAGGACGGTCAACACTGTAGGTTTAAATTAAAAATGATATATTATGTTCAGTTTGGAGATCTAAATCTAAATGTTCTAAGTTATAACATTCACCTCTGAAATTTCAATTTTTATATTTTTGCAGAGTATTGGAAGTTTGTGAAGTTTTATATCATTAATTACTTTAATCCAGATCCGACCCTGGAGCTCACTTATCATCTCAATAGAGAATAAAGACGAGCGCTCAACACACTCATCACTGCGTCATTAACAAACACAGGAAAAACAAACTCCAGTCATGGCACACCTGGGTGGCTCATTTCGGAGAGCGGGTCAGGTCCCTGCGACTCGAAAATAAAACAATTTTAAAATGATTCGGGCCGGAATGCTAGCCCACAGACCCGGCGTCGACGGATGCCGCTGGGTTCCCAACTAGGCCTTGTCAGACCTGGAGACGCGAACCGTATTAGAGTTTTCTACGTGAAGTCGGATCGAGTATGATTTCGGAAGACCGGCAGTCTCAGAAGCAACATGTTAAAGTATTTTCAAACTATACATAATAATAATTATTCAATTTATGCACTATACATTTTATTCAAGACGCGTTTAACTACATGGTAGTTTTGGACAGTTGGACTGGTACATTGAAATATTTTACAATGTCTGTCATATAACAGCAGATGATTAAAAAACATGATTAGATAGACAATTAACTCTGCTAAAATCGTTACATTTTGAAAACACAATTTGTTGTCCGTTTTTTGTTAACCAGCTGTTGATCCGCTGTGAACGTTAACTCTCAGAAGTTAAAACTTATGCGAGCTAAGGATAAACGAGGAAGTACCTCTTAACGTGCGATTCCTGATGAAAGAAACAGCACAACCCTCTATATCTAATTCATCTGATACTGTCATTTGAGATTTCCTTTAATAGTTTCTTGAAATTGTTGTGTGATGTAGCTTTCTTTACCTCAATTTATTTTTTTAGAATAAGATAAGATGAGGTAAGATGAATTTATTCAGGTTATTATATATTTTGAAGATGGTATAAGAATTAATGGAAAATAAACAATTTTGAAAGCTGATCTACCTAAGCAGAGCTTGAGTTGTAGTATCAATCTATAAATAACTTAAACGTTTATTTTATATATATATATATATATATATATATATATATATATATATATATATATATACATATCGGTCGGTCAGTAGCCAAGCGGTTCGGCGTGGGTGCTTTGTTTACTCACTCGAATTGACTGCCGTGTTGGGATCGATCTTCACTTGCTATCGTCCGACCCGTGTTAGGAATCACACGTTAAAAGGTAAGACCTCGTTAATTCTTAGCTCGCACAAGTTTTGACTTCTGAGGGTTGTCGTTCGTAGAGGTGCGACAGCTGGTTAACGGAAAAACATATTTTTTAAACAGATACATACATAAACACATACATATAAATGAGGTATAATTCTTGCATAATGAAGCAAACACTCATACTGACAATGTAAATACAACTGATAAAAATAGTTGGAAGAAAGAAAACTGGTGGAAAGAGAGAGTAATATTCGAAGAGAAGGTGACGTTGGATGTTACCTACAATAGAATGTAGTTTTATATTCATAACCTAGAGAGAACTTCGATTATGAATCCAGTTCATAAACAGATTTCAATATATCATAGTTTTGATTCACATGTTCTTTCAGTTTTGACTTGAATTTGTATTTATTGGAGATTGCTCTAATGGCTGAAGGAACTAGGTTTATTCGTTTTGGGCCAGAGTATGATATAAATCTCTGAGTGCAAGTTAATCTACAGCGAGGGACATTCGTTTTTTGATGAAGTTTAGCTCGGGTTTCATAATTATGATTTATATTGGGGTGGGGTTATTATGCATCCATAATATGCAGTGATAACTGTATAATTTTCTCACATCAAATAAGTCTTATTCTTTATATAGTGAGTGCTACAGTGGAGTATCTATTTTTACGATTGAAAATTATTTTCAGGATAGTATTTTGCATTACCTCTAGATTATGTAACAGGCTTTTGCTGACGCCACCCTATATTGTAATGCAATATCTCAGAACTGATTCTGCGAGTGAGTTATATATAATAGTTAGTAGCTTTTTATTATTGAGATTTCTGAGTTGGTAGAATTTATAAGATAATTTACTGAGTCTTTTAACGGTCTGGTTCGTCCCATCGTAGATGGGATATTTCATGTTGCTCACCTTATCAACTGTAGGCCATGTGCATATCATTGGGTTTGGCAAATAGGTTTGTGTATAGTGAGCTTATTTTTGGAAGGTTGCTCTTTATTTGTGGGGGTGAATGTTACGTACTTAGTTTTAGCGATGTTCAGGCTCAAAAGACTTGTGTTTAACCAAGAGAAAACAGATGTGAGTCCCCTTTCAGCTCTTTCAAAGACGTCGTCCCACGTATCGCCTAGAAATGACAGAGCTGTATCGTCTGCATAAGATATAATGCTGCCTTGGATGTTTTCAAGTTTGTAAATATCATGTGGGACGCCCATGGCTATAGGTAGTGGATCACTATAAATATTATTGATTTCAACAATCTGATTTCTGCCAGATAGGTAATTTTCAAAAAGCTCAAGGGTGATTCCTCTTACTTCAATGAATTCTAAACGCCTCAGTAAAATATGATGATTGATAGTGTCAAAGGCTTTCGCCAAATCTACAAAGACTGATAGGCACTTTTTGCCAATATTGAAATTATTTCATATACTATGAACCAATTGAAAGACAGATTTTTCTGTTGACATATGTTCTCTGAATCTAAACTGGCATTCTTTTTAGATATTATTATTGTCTAGGTAATGAACAAGTCTATTTTTCAAGCATTTTTCGAAAACTTTAGCAAAATTGTTTGTGATAGTTATTGGTATAATTTGTGGCAAATTTCTTGATGCCAGATTTGAATATTGGGATGGTAAAAGAGTGTTTAAAAGCAATAGGTACATATCCGTGTATGAAACATAGGTTAATAATATGACACAATGGAGTCAGAAAAAAGTGATTATATTTTTTAATGAATTGAACTGATACACCATCAGGGCCCACGGAGCTGCTGTTTTTCAGAGTGGATAGAATTTTCACAACCTCGTTTTCTGTAACCGGATTCAGGAAAATAGAGTCTGAAATATTAGAATCTCTTTCATGGTAAAGTGTCGTGTTTATCAATTTTTTCTGCCATTTGTTGCCCAATATTTGCAAAAAAATTGATGAAGTAATTTGATTTGTTTTTATCATCGAATATTTTTTGGCCATTATCATCTATAATGTTATATTTGCCTTGACATTTCGAGTTGCAGTTGGTCATTTCATTTATATTTTGCCAAATTTTCCCATAATTTTTTCGAGCATCGTGAATTTTATTATATAATAATCTCTTTTTTGAGTTTTGACGAGATTATTGAGGTAGTTTCTGAATGCCTTATATTCCATTTGTAATTCTTCTGAGTAATTTTTATTCAATCTTTTTCTAAGGGGATCCCTGTATCTGGTGGAGTTTAAAAGCCCCACAGTCATCCAGGGTTTCAATTTTTTTTGTAGTTTCTTTTATTAGTTATGACATTTTTAGATATGTTAATATATTCGATGATCTCATCACTAAACAAAGTGTAAGCAAGTTCTGGTTGATTTAGGTTGAGAATATCATTCCAATTTTCTTTTTCAAGGAATGATTTCAGTTTATTGTGATTTATAGAAGTGTTCGTATATTCGGCGTTGGTGTTGTTGTTGTTTGTTGTGTCAGGGGAAACAGACCTCGTTTTTATTGAAATCATAATAGTATAGTGATCAGTTAGATTAGTTCTGTAAATGTACAATTCAAATTTGATTTTCCCCAAAATTTGTTTTCCTGATACTTTTACGTAAATATGGTCAATCACACTGGAGGTGTCTTTGGTAACTCGGATACGCTTATTGATGTAGGAGAAATATCCCTGTTGGGCCATTACACATATATAATCATTAGTATTAGTGTCCGAGGTGTTTAATATATTTATGTTGAATTCACTCGTGAAAATGTGTACGTCAACTCTTTTTTGGTTCGACAAATAATATTCAAGTTCTTCGAGATACAAGGTTACTTCAGTTACAGGTGAACGATAACATGCCGTTATTTGAAAGAAACATTTGACCATGTGTACTCTATTTCTATAAGTTTTGTTTCTGTTAGGTGTTGTATTGAGGTTATGTAATCTATGGTGGTTTTGAGGTATACAACAACTTCATCATTCTGATTGAATTTAGAATCGTTATATATTATATCAAATTGTGGAATTTTGAAGCTGTCCACGTCGCCAACTGACCAAGTTTCAGAGAGAATGATGACGTCTAGATTTTCTATGTCAAATATTTCAATATATCTCTGTAGTTGTTCCTAAAATAATTTTTTGCTGCGAACTGGTTTATTTTGGGCAGAAGTGAACAGAAGTTCATCGAAGTTTTTTCCCAAGCTTCTTATGTTGAAGTGTACTATGTTAAGATATTCGTTGCCAGAGAAATTTTCAAAATTTTCAACAATACTATCGAATACCAGAGTCTTTCTTTCCACACTGCCCTCGAGTACATCCAAGTAGTCAATCATTATACAGCGTGACTCACGGTCGATGGTAGGTTAGACGTTTCTGGAAAACGCAAAGCATTATTTTTCTGAAAATTTCACCTCTCACATCTCCTTACCTGTTCTATCGATCTAAGATATTTTCAGCATTGCGGCGTTGCCACTTCCATCAAAAAGTCCTAGCAACTTTATTTTTTTAAATGGAACACCCCGTATATTAATACATTTTTGGAATTGCTCTGGTATTTTAATACTTTTTTGTTGATAATGTCCTATACCTATCTCTATCTGTTTTCGAGATAAAAAATAAATTGTGCTAAATATGGTCCAAAACATAGCCTTAATCGAAATTAAGTACATCAGTACTCTGAATTCATGAAAAGTTGATATTTTGATGACAGTTTGGACAAACTCGAAATATTCAAATAACACCAAGAAATTGACTCCATATTATACAGGCCGTGCTAAAATTACTATTATTTCCATAAGTAGTCAAAAGTTCATTTTTTCAAATGAAACCCCCTGTATATTACTCGGTGAATTGAAAGATGGTGAAAAATGCTTCAAGATGATATATCACGTCCCTAGACCTAAATCGTCAAGTTTTCTCAATAAAGTCGCTTCTTCTAGAAACATTTTTTTTTTAGAATTTGGATTTAGGTAGCAGTGGAATTATCAAGCTTATAGCAGTTCGGTTACTTTTATAAGTAATTTACAAAGAGTTATCGACGGTATTTCGAATCATCTTCCAAAATGAATGCAAATATCGATTATTCAAACGAAGTTCTTATGAAATTATTTATTATACACATGAACAAATTGATCAAATCATTGTCAGAACGTGTAAAAAATTCAACCAAATGTAATCTGAATTAACACCAATGAACGAGAGGAAGTTTGTAAGGTAACAAAGTAATTTCCTTAACTATGGCTCAAAGTTTCCAGGGAAAAACTGTACCAAAATTTCTAGGTAAAAAGTAAGATTTTGTGGGCTCTAACATGTGAAAGTACAGACAATAACAGAATAGGATGATTCAAAATAACAAAATTGTAAACAAAATATCACATTTTCACAATAAATGCTGAAAATGTTGTCCATTACTTTCTACACACTTTAAAATGTTTTTTTGTACGCGACTTGTGGTTGCTTTTTCAATTTCCTGGGGATCCAGATCTTCAATAACATCGCAATACTTCTTTGGTAGGCACTGGAGTACTGTATACCCTTTCTTTAAAAACACCCCATAAATAAAGTCGAATGGCGTGAGATCGGGTGATCTCGGTAGCCAATCACACGGCCCTAAACGCCTAAACCAACGATCGTCGAAGAGTTCGTCAAGTTTCCTGGAAACTTCCTGGTTGGAATGAGCTGGCGCTCCGTCCAGTTGGAACCACGAATTCCTATATTCCTCTAAAGGCAAATTTTCAAGAAAATCGGTTACAGTAGTCCTTAATATTTGGAGATATCTCTCTGCATTCAGTGTGTCTTCATAAATAAAAAAGCTAATTTTATTGTTCTTCAGAATACAGAAAACATTCAGGTCAAATTTTTCTTGAAAACACATTTTTTTTTGTAACATGAGGATTATGATCAGCCCAAAAATGTTTATTCCTTCTAGTGAAAATACCATCCCATCTTGGTGCTTTTAAAGTTGATCCAAATGCATTGAAATTGTTCTGAATTCGTATAAATTTCTTGAGGTTCATTGGCGGTAGATTCGGATACATTTCATTGAACTTTCTACATGTTCTGCTGATAATTTCGTCACACTGTCCAAAAATAATAAACAAATTCATAAGAACTTCGTTTGAATAGTTTTGTTCCATCGTTTTGAAGGTATTTGCAACTTCTGAAGTGACGAAAATGTCGATATTATTAGGAGAATGTCACAACGCTACTGTCAAATAGTAATCATGGCCTGCTTACCAAATACCGAATGGAAATACCATTCTGAAGGGACATTTTCACAAATAAATGTTCATAAGTCCGAAACTTGACTAGTTAGGTATAGGTATGATATACATAGGAAGAAAGCAAATTTCAGCAGCTTTCCGAATTTTCAATAATATATAGGGTGTTCTATTTAAAATAATTAAATTTCAGCAACTTTTTCAAGCAAACGAAAAAACTGTATTTTTTTACCACCCTGGATTGAAGTAACGGAGATTAGGCTGACGTGTGGGAAGTGTCCAAGTATCACCTAACTCCAAACCAAATTTTGATATCATAGTTCTTCTCAACTAAAAGATATCGGCATTTTTAGAAGTCATGATTTTCGAAGAAAAAAAATTGAAATTAATTTTTATTTCGAAAACGGTAACAGATAGGTAAAGGGAAATATCAAGAAAAGTTGTCGGGCAATTGTTGGAGATCCCAAAAATAATATTATATACAGAGTGTTCCATTTGAAAAATCAAAGTTGCTACTGCTTTCTAATAGAAGCGGCAACACCGCATTGTCGAAAATATTTTAGTTGGCTAGAGAATGTCCGAATATGCCCTCCATTAAATTTTCAATGTGATCCGTTGTTTGGTTCACCAGAAACGTCTAATGTGCCATCCACCGTGAATCAGCCTGTATATATGTCCTTCAAAAGTCCACACTGCCCTGTCTCCGAACGCTGCCTTGGCTTCTAGAAGGATTGTTTTACGTTTCTTGGTAAGGTCTTCAGCGATGAAGATATTACAACCTCTTAGTTTCCCTACATTTTTCATAACCCGAAGTTTGTGTTCATACTGCTGGAATTTCAGGATAACTGGCCGGGGCTTGAACTAGGGTTTGTGATGCCCGATGCGCAATAGAATTTATTGTTTCAAAAAAATACAAAAATATAATAAATGAGCACAGTTTTGTTGAAAATCTGTATACAAGCATTTTGCGGTGTGTTTTCGTACAGTCTGCTTCGATGTCTGGGAACCACTAGTTTATTTTTGGTGAAACTCCCGATTTTATGTGAATTTTATTCGTTTTTGTAGACGTATATCGCACATTATATATATTTATTTCATTTATTATTATACATGGGTTTTCCCCTTTTTACATATGAAATATAATAATATAATATAATACTTATACTGAATTTAAAGTAAAAATGAATAAATTGGCACTTACAGTTTTAGACGGACACTTATACTAATAATTTTTTCAAACTGGTATCGAATGAATTAGATATTTGTCCGGTGAATTCTAAACCTCTATTGCAATATTCATTACATAATCTAACAAAATGTGACAAAGTACTATGTTAACCGTAATTTGTTCGATGGTAGGGAACTTGAAATAATTCAGAGTTTCGAGTAGGTGTGTTTGGAATTTTAAAAAATAAATCAAATGAAGCAATGTAGGACAATCTATCTTTCCTGATAGTATCTTATGGAGAGTAATCAAGACATATATATATATATATATATATATATATATATATATATATATATATAATATATATATATATATATATATATATATATATGCTGAACTGGTTTTTCCGGGTATATGATCCGTGTATGTGATATTATCTCTAATTTCACCGACGTTTCGACAAAATCTCATTTGTCATTATCAAGGTGTGCTGTTACGTGTTCAGAAGTTTTGTTGACCTTGCTCAACTCACTTCTTACTATAATGGTAAAATGGTATTCGTTACGTGTTCAGAGGTAGAGTAGTCCATAAACCCTCTACTACCTACTATTTAAATGTTGTTGAGTTTTACCTGAGTTCTTCTTCTTAGTTGACTTCATCTCCCCGTTAAGGTATCGAATATGAAATCTGAAGCTTTCACGGATAGGAATATGCTGAACTGGTTTTTCCGGGTATATGATCCGTGTATGTGATATTATCTCTAGTTTCACCGACGTTTCGACAAAATCTCATTTGTCATTATCAAGGTGTGCTGTTACGTGTTCAGAAGTTTTGTTGACCTTGCTCAACTCACTTCTTACTATAATGGTAAAATGGTATTCGTTACGTGTTCAGAGGTAGAGTAGTCCATAAACCCTCTACTACCTACTATTTAAATGTTGTTGAGTTTTACCTGAGTTCTTCTTCTTAGTTGACCTCATCTCCCCGTTAAGGTATCGAATATGAAATCTGAAGCTTTCACGGATAGGAATATGCTGAACTGGTTTTTCCGGGTATATGATCCGTGTATGTGATATTATCTCTAATTTCACCGACGTTTCGACAAAATCTCATTTGTCATTATCAAGGTGTGCTGTTACGTGTTCAGAAGAAGAAACGTCGGAGTGAAAGCTATATATATATATATATATATATATATATATATATATATATATATATATATATATATATATATATTGCTATGAATTATGATGATGGAATTGTGATTTGAAAATTTTTTTTTTTATTTTTATTTTAAATTTGATTTATTTTGGTTCTGATTCCAATTCAATGTCTTTAAAGTTTTGTGAAAGAAAAGAATTCTATGCTCCGGCAGATATTTATCTTACTTCAACGTCCTACCTCTCTCTATCCTCGAAGTTTGCTCAGCTCAGTCTGGTAGCTCATGCAGCTCTCTCTCTCTCAAGGTAGAATTCTTGGAAAGGGTTTTTCAAGAATTTTGTGTCTCTTAACTTTTATGAAAAATGAAAGTTTTGCTTCAAAGTTTCAAATTTATAATAAATATAACAAATTCAGTAAATGGTTTGCAAAACAACTTAAACTTACCCTAAACTGCGCCAGATAACTTATCCTATATGAATATTCAAATCAATATCCAAGGTGTAGTAAATATTCTCAGAATATGTTCTGTGATGTTATAATACCTTCATACGTAGCAATAGGCACAAAAAAACTCTGTGTTTCGTGAAGTGATGGAGTCTAACAATATTTACCCACAACTACGAATAATAATTCCAATTATTCAATGTTCAAAGCAGTTAGAGTTCTTATATTTATCAAATTATTAATTTAGTGAGTGCAAGAAAGTTCAGTGATATACGTTTTGCGCACTTGAAAGTCTGATGTGAATGGAAACATGAATTTCTGACTTCGCTTGAGGCTTTGTAATTTAAATTGAGGTTGATTATTACTTTATACAAGCTCAGCTTCCAGGGATGGCTCCTTTTGAAGTGGAAATGAAATTTTTCCAAAAATTCAGAAATTCCAGTAAGTATCCTTCCTTTTTTTAATATGTAGGTACGTTTTTTTTTACTTTTTTTTATCAAGGATTTATGTTGATTGGTTGCTAAATAGGACTGGTATTTCAATTTATTGGGCTCTTCAAAAAATTTTCGTGTAGCTCCTTCCCAAAACACACTTTTTTCTCTTTTTTTATTGATTTTCCCATGGTTACACAACAACTCTCCTTTTTCCATGGCAATATTTTTTAAAATTTTTGAATTTCCGTACTTTTCACTATTTTCACTGCTTATATTTATGAACTATGTTACCCAATATACAATAATAATAATAATGATTAACTTTTATCACCTTTCTGTACATTCTGTACAATTTGTATATTATATTTGTATATTATATTCTATTATATTATATTCTATTATGTTTTATTAATTTATTTACTGTTTTCAGTGTACTTTTCCTGTTGATTGATGGTTTGCGGTTAGTTACGCTGTTTGAAAATAATTTGAAATACACTAATACTGAAATGTAATAACTTGGATTATAAAAATAGGAACTTGAATCAAGGTAAAGTATCTGGCCTTTTAATAATAATGAACATCGAAGAATGAAACTTTGACTTCCCAAAACTTCCAACATTGAACTAAGAAAAATCAAAACTTTTAACAAAAACCTATTATTACATATATATATATATATATATATATATATATATATATATATATATATATATATATATATATATATATATATATATATATATATACATATATACATATATACATATATACATATATACATATATTATTACATATATATATATATATATATATATATATATATATATACATATATACGATATATATATATATATATATATATATATATATATATATATATATATATATATATATATATATATATATATATATATATATCGTTCTAAAAGCCATAACAATGGTATTTTCAGAAATGAAATCCAATAATTGGAAAGATTTACTGACTATGGTGTCAATATGATGAGTAAAATTTAATTGATGATCAAATATGACTTCTAAATCGCGAATTTCAAAAACCCGTTTAGGGCTCTTTTTAATTTGATAATCGAATTGAATATGATTATTCGACCTAGAAAATGAAATACAATAGCACTTGTCAACATTGAGTAACATTCCATTATTTTGTGACCAAAAGACCGATGCGTTCAAGTCAGATTGAAGGTTTTCACAGTCTATGACTCATTGGTATATAAATTTTGAGATCGTCAGCAAAGAGAAGGTATTTCCAGTGATGAAAGTTAGGAGTTATATCATTAATAACATATTAAAGAAAAGTGGACCTAGATGTGATCCCTGCAGGACACCGGAGGTAAAATGAATATCACTAGAAACGTGGTTTTGAATCTTTACCAACTTTTTTCTATCCGATAAATAACTATTCAACGAACATATTAACCAAGTTGGAAAACCTTTTTCTTAAAGTTTATTGATCAGCAAACCGTAGTTTACCTTATCAAATGCCTTACTGAAATCAGTGTAAATTGTATCAATTTGAAGACCCTTTTCTAGGGACACGATAATATCTTGTTGATATACTGATAAATTTGATGTTATTGATCCACCTGTAGCAAATCCATGTTGATTTTCATTCAGCTAATTTCTGCAGTGCCACGAAAGGTGGTGCACGAAAGGTGGTTGAAAGTTTGCTATTTCGGCGATAGTTTTTGATGTCGTCCTTTTTGCCACTTTTGAGGGTGACATAACTATTCCTCCATTGGAAGGGAAACATTCCAAGCTTCAATGATATATTGAATATTATATACAATGGCATAGTTAGTGAGTAATCACATCTTTTAAGGAAATAAGCAGGGATTGGTTTGGTCTACAACTCAAGTTTTTTTTAATGAATTCAGCCCCTTGAATACTTCCTCAGTACTGAGTTGTAAATGGTATATCAATTGCTGATACTATTGATTCGTCTGTGATATCATTTAAATCTAATCCTTTCCTAACATAAACCCTTGAACAGTTTTCGGCAAAAAGATTAACAATATCTGTTCCTGTATCAGTTATTTGGGTTAAAATTCCAAAAAAATGTTGAATTGCTGCCATATTGATGGTCATCAATATTTGCTGTATGATTTTCATAAAAAATGTCATAAGATCTTCGTATTGAAATTGGAAAATATTAGATAATCTTGATCCGAGCGAGTTGATTTATAATTTGCGTGAGCGTTTTTTTCTCAATAATGAGTACTTTCAGCTCTTTGGTGTACCATTGTGGATAGGCTGTTAGTTTACTTTTCTTCCTTTGCAAAAGAGTTTCCAATAATTTGGTGAAATTTCTCAACCACATTATGATTATCTAGGTTATTGAATAGAAGTGCCCAGTTTATTGGTGACAAGTAATTAATTAAACCTACATAGTCCGCATTTTCAAAATCATAGTAAAACTCTTCAAATGGAAGTGGTTTGAATTCAACTGATAGTTCTAATTCGGCAGTAATGGTTTTATGGTGAAAATTTTTAGGTAATTGTAGGTCAGTGGCCTCCTGAACCTGAACAAAAATATTTTTGGAATAAGCTAGAGCTAGGTATACATTATGATTATTAGGAATGAAATTGAGTTGTTTGAAGTGAAGAAAAGAAAGATGATCACATAAAATATGAGCTGGATATCCTTGAGGACAACGAACGCTAAATCCATGCCCTTCCGAAGATTCCCATGTAGCCAATGGTAAATTATAATCGCCAAAGAGATAACATTGAGATGCTCTAAATTTTTCAGATATTTGTTCGACTGAAGTACAATGATCTGTATAAATATTGGAATTTGAATCAGGCGGTATGTGAGTAGCTCTAAAAATCACATTTCCACTTGTGTTCTTTAGAAGAATGAATAAATGCTCGACATTTGAAATAATTTCTTCTAAAATTTTCACATTCAGTTCTATTTTGACACACATCGTTACACCATCACTACGAGACTTGTTACTTGTGTTCGGATTTCGATCAGACGAGGTCGTAATCTCCATTGCCCCAAAGTCTCGTTACTAGCTCTATGCTTGCTATGTTCCGCTCTAAGTTCGCACACAGCCAACTTAGAACAGAAAAATCAATTTGAAAAAACGTTCTCAGAAAGTTTATTCCACATAAACGCAGTTCTCCGAATGAAAGAGTTCTTGAACAATTACAATAAAATATTACTTGCAGTAAAAGCAGGTAATTTTCAAATTTGATATTTATTGGTATTTGATGCCAAAACCCATTTCGATAAATGATTGATTTTGGCAGAACAGGAAGATTTTGAAAAAAAAAGTGATTGCTACTGTTTTTTCGTTAACTAGCTGTCGCCTCCTTACGAACGACAACCCTCAAAAGTTGAAACTTGTGCTAGCTGAGGATTAATGACGTCTTACCTTTCAATGTGCGATTTCTAACACAGGTTGGACGATATGTGGTGGAAAATTTATCGTCCGGCCTGTGGGTTCGAACCACCGTTTCACCTAGCGGTCAGTTGAATGAGTTGAACAAAACACTGACGCCAACCTGACCCAACCTGGTAACGTCCATACCGTGCCATTGGAAAATAGGTTTTTTATAAATATGGTAATTATTGGCATTTTATGGAAACAACTTTCACTTGAGTGAAATCGTTTAAAAAAAGTAATTTTCAATACTCATTTCCTTTGTGTAATATGTCGAAGACTATTGTGAAATCGTGGTTATTCTCTAAAAGGTGGCAATATTCTTGTATTGAATTTTCTTGAAGTCCGTTCTATATATACTTTTGGACGCGATCCATATGTAGACCCCTGATTTTATATCTTTGTCCATATTTGACTTGTTCTTCATATATATTTTCCCAAGAAGTTAACAGTATTACGTGCTGTGTTGATGTTCTTCTTTTTAGTAGACTTTTCATTTCATCTGATGATTTTCATGTATATGTGAGTGTTCTTCAAATATTAGTGTTATTTTTAATGTGGGGATATACATAGTTAATGGGGAGAATCATTTTCGAGTTGAAATTGTTGCTTACTGCAATATTTTTATTGAATTTGACTCCTCATTGAAATGTTTAATGATTTTTTTAAATTTGTTCAGTTCGGACTTCCATTGTCTAATATTATATTAGATTTGAAACCCCTGAAAGAACCAATACAAATGAAAAATTCAAAACATTAGCTGAATATAACATATATACTAAGCAATAAAACCATGAAATGAAATCACAGTGAAATGAAATACAAATAAAAAATAGAACAATTAAACAAAAATAATAAGAAAATTCAAGCCAAGTTACTTCACGACGTTTTGATTGTTAGTATCCACTATCCTCTTCGGATGATGACAGAATACTAATAATACTAATACTAATAATAATAATAATAATAATAAGCAGGGATGGCTTCTAACACTCTTGGCCTTTGGTGAGTTGCGACACCACTTACCCGAGCAACTGGTGCAAAACCGGACCGGCAGCCCAGGCGCACCCGGAAGGAGAACTCCATTCTCTTTCCGGTGCCGGCCTTGGGTCCAAAGGCTAACCACCGGTGGACCCAACACTCTCGGAGGGGTCACCGGCAAGGTGGTGGGGCCCATAACGATGATTTGCCTACTGATGACAACTCTGGCATTGAAAACGGACATTTTGGGTGGACGCATGAGCTAAGAGATAGCCTTGTGCATTGCTACGAAAGTAGTGAGCCTGCGCGAAAAGGGTACATGGCGAGATTGCATGCTCTGTGGTGAGAAACACATTCGGAGCATGCCGCCTTTTCCGCCCAAAACCTTAGGGATTATGTATCTTATCTTCGGCGGCAGGGCTATTTAGCTCCTTCCCAGCCTGCTAACGAAGTGGTAGAAGTGACAGTTCTACCACCCGTTGGCACGGCTGGAGAGGAGACTCGCATCATACCACCAATGGAGACGACAATCAGAACACGCAGGGCGCTCCACAGGATTAAGCCCCTGAAGCCACAAGAACTGGCTCGTTTGGATGCGGAGGTTCATAGTGTTCTAACAGAAGAGGCTGACATCTGGCAAATCAACACCGCCGTGTATAACGTCGTCCAATCGCTTTCCGAAGCGAAAGGACGAAATCCCGGCCTTGCGGTTCGGAAGACTGAACGGCGTGTGCACAAGATGGAGGCTAAGATCACGTCGACGAGACAACACGCGTCTCGTATCCAATGTGTAATGGATTACAGGGCGGCCAACAGGCCTTTCACGCCCACAGTGCGGCGAATAGCCGCCAATCTACAACGTATCTATCACACTTCAAGCCAAGGCGTGCTGCTGACAACCAAACAGCATTGCCTTGATAGGATACGAATGCTAGTGGCTGCTAAGAAGTCACTAGTGAGGAGAGCGAGAAGTATCGCGGAAAACCTTAGGTTCCGCGAGAAACCTTCTCGCTTATTCCAAGAGCCTCCACGTGTTGTGGATAATCCGCCGACCGCTGATCAGGTGGAATCCTTCTGGAAGGATATCTATGAACACCCGCAGCCACTCAACTTAGACACTACAGCCCTAGCGCAGCTCGAAGCTTTCAACAGAGAGCTTCGACAGCCTGAGCTCAATGAACTGCGCAACCCGGTAACCCCGGATGACGTTCGAAGGGCCCTTGTTGGTTCCAAGAACTTTGCTGCTCCAGGCCCAGATGGGCTGAACACTTATTGGTGGGAAAAACTACCAAGTACCCACCGCCATCTGGCCAGAGTTTTCAACTCATGGCTGGATGGAGAGCAGCCGATTGCGGATTGGTTTGTCGAGGGGCGGACCATTCTTATCCCCAAAAACGGAGATTTGTCGGTTCCTAAGAATTACAGACCGATAACATGCTTGAATTCGTGTCATAAGTTGTTTACAAGCATCTTATACACACGAATACTCACCGCAGTTGACCGAGTGTTCGAACGGATATATGAGCAGAAAGGGTCGAAGAGAGGAGTCGCTGGATGTAAAGAGAACCTGCTCATCGATAGATGTGTAACGCAGGTCTCGATACAATATAAGCGTAACCTCTCTATGGCCTGAATCGATTACCGTAAGGCATTTGATACAATTTCGCATGAGCTCATCTTGTATTTGCTCAGATGCCTTGCGGTACCCGATAACATAGTGAGATGCATTGAACAACTGATACCACTTTGGCGAACTCGCTTCACCATAACATCTGGTCAAGAAAGAGTCCAAACAGGGTGGGTCACTTTCAGAAGGGGTGTATTTCAGGGTGATTCCCTCAGTCCCCTTCTATTCTGCATCTCACTATTGCCATTATCCGTTGCGCTCAGAAATACTCGAGGGTATAACTGTGGCACCCCCGGAAACTGGAGGCACAAGGTCACCCATCTGTTTTATATGGATGATCTTAAACTTTATGCCTCTGGAGAGAAGGATCTCCATCAGTCCTTGAGGGTGGTGGAAGAGTACACGCTATCGGTATGAAATTCGAGTTAGACAAATGTGCAATGGTCCATCTCAAAAGAGGAGGATGCGGGGACTACGAAGAGGATGTGCAGCTCGTAGATGGAAGAATCCTATACCATCTGGATGCCGGAGAGACGTATACTTACCTCGAGGTGGGTCAACGCCACTCACAAGAGATAACAGCAGTGAAAAACTCTCTCCGCGGCAAGTATCAGCACAAACTTCGACAGATTTGGTCATGGGAACTGTCGGGGATGAACAAAGTCGCTGAAACAAATATGCTCTATATTACTCTACTCGTTTGGAGTAATGAAGTGGACTCGGGAGGAGCTGTATACACTCGACGTAAAGATCCGAAAAATGATGCATCTCTATAGGAGTTTGCATCCCAAATCGTCCGTTCTACGGTTGTACTTCCCTCGACAACAGGGAGGCCATGGACTTTTGAGTTTGGAGTGTCTACATGACATAATGGTACTGGATATAGCCTGTAAAGTCGTCAGGAGTTCGGATCCCCTTCTTTGAATGGTCCGTAACCATGAGAGAGCAGGAATTGGAGCATTTCTCTTTAGGGCAGCTGCCCGAGCAGCTGATGAACTCGGTATAGTTTTCGACACTGAACGAGGTGACTACAACTCTGTCATCGAGTTGGAACCTGTTCAGCAAAAAACTCAGATAAAAGTCGCAGAGATCACCTTACTTCTGCGGAAACACAAAGATAAGCCAATGCATGGGGTCTTCTTCAATAACATTGGAGACCTTGGCTTATCAAAGCGCCTGACCTACGCTTTTCTTGGACCTAGTGATCACTTACCCCACTTATCTTCACTAAGTGAAGATAAGTGGGGAGTGTTCATTGGTTGATAATGCTGGCGCGCCCTCCCGAATGTATAGGGGCTTCAGGGGATAGAGCCTGACCAGCGCACACTACGGTTAAAAAATTATGATAATAATTTATTTGCTCATAATAATTCGATGTACAACAGAGTGGGAAACAATTATAGCAAATTAAACAGAAAACCCATAAAAGGTGAAACTTTGTGCATGAGTATGCTATTAAAACATGACTGGACTAATTCCTCCGAAAGATGGATATTTATAGGTCATTCGGTTACTTTCACCTATCTCCTCATTCCTCTTTTCTCTACCGGCTTCAGCGGTTGAGCGAAAGATGTCCGTTTTGTGCGAGTTGGCCATTTTTCGCTTCGCTTGTTGGCTGAATACATTGTTGGACAACATGTATGCGGCTTCTTTGAATTTCCTCCTAAGTTGTATGTATATGATCTCAGCGTGGGACCACTCGATGTTATGTTGATGCAGCTGCTATTCCTGATTTGCTGGTTTCCCCTAGCTGTGTAAGTTTTTTGTGCTCGGCAATGCGAACTTACAATGGCCTCTTAGTTTCACCGATATAAGATTTTTCGCACTCACAACGTATCCAGTAAATGCAATTTTTGGAATCGCAGTTCGTGTTTGATGTCCTGGTTTTCGTGAGGCTTCTACGGATAATGTTCCCAGATTCTTTCTATAGGTGAGTTCGTTCTATCTTTCAGGTCCAGAATGAAGTAAGGAATGCTGGAGAAGGAACTAGACAAAAATGATCTTCAACGAATTAGTTACTCCAAAGCGATGGTGGAACAGACTTTGGCTTGAAGACAGCAAAATCCTCGCAAGAAAGAGAAGCCGTCACAACAAGTGCTTGCACTTACCTACATCAGAGGATTTCCGGAAGAGATGAGAAGAAATGGGTCCACCAAACGCAAACTGCGATTCCAAGAATTGCATTCACCGGATACTATGTGGGTATGGAAAACCCTATATCGGTGAATAGTTCGCATTGCCGAACACAAGAAACTCACACAGCGAGGGAAAACTAGTAAATCAGGAATAGCAGAGCATGTTTGGACTCTTCAACATAACATCGAGTGGTCCCAAGCTGAGATCATACACAGGGAGGAACACAGGATTAGCAGGAAATTCAAAGAAACTAACCAAGGAATACGCAACATATGGAAACCTATATTCAAGCGAAAAACGGCCAACTCTCGCCAAACGGTCACCTCCCGCTAAAACAGAGGAAAGAAGAGATAAGTGAAAGTACTCGAATGACCCATAAATAGTCATCTAAGACACGTTGTGAAGTAATTTGGCTTGGAATCTCTTAATGTTTTCTGTTTTTCATTTGTATTCTATTTTACTGTAATTTCATTTCAGGGTTTCATTGCTTAATATAATTTTTATTTTCAGCTACTGTTTTTAATTTCTCATTTGTATTGGTTATTTCAGGGATTTCAAATCATTTCATATAATATTAGACAATGGAAGTCCGAACTAATGAAATTCGTCAAGAAACATTGTCAATCACCTTTTTTTATACTTGTTCATGAAAATTTCAGCGAAAAGGTTAGAGTAATACCCATTACTGTATAGTTTATAGATATCATTTCATTTTTGAGTTTGTAAAATATTTTGTAGGAATGTGACATTTGTGACATTAAATGATACCAATTTGGTAGAAGGTGAATATTGGAGAGACTTAACAGCGTGTAGTTTTTGAAGGTTTTCATCAGAAATTGTTCTTGATGATATATGCTGTTCAAAGTTTTAGGATATCTGAAATTTTAAATTTTTTGGTGCTTCAGTTGTTACGATGTTATATTTGAAACCCTCATTGAATTATTGCATTTAGAATTTGCAGAATTGTGTATTAACGATGAATCTTCAATAATTTTTTTCGATAACAATATTTGAGTGATATATACTAAATTGGGAATCCAAGCATCTATAGATTCAGTATAAAATACTTTCAATTCTTTCTTTCTTTCTTATTATATAGTACTTTGGCAAACACTTATTTGAATAACGAATTCAACCTTTTTCCATAGTATTATTAGTATAAAAACATGTTTTGTCTAGATATTTCCATCGTGTTAACCGTAACTTTCAATAGCAGTCAAATATTTGAAGTTTATAATTTGTATCAGTGTCACTTCATGAGAATTTACCGTTTGTCAATCGATTTATATCTGAAACAGATGATCGATGCATAAATATTGCATTCATCTCCCAATGAAGGTTCATAATATGATGATTCTAAATTTGGAATACAATTTTCGTTATGAATATATATTGCTGCATTGTTATTATATGTGCTCAAACCTCAGTGATAAGTTTTAATTCCAGTGGCATTTCGCTTTTTTCTACATCGAATTCACTGATGCCAAAATTTGTAGAAACTGGTTGGTTTGTCATGTTTGGCACCCGTTTATATCTTGAATTGGTGAGTTACTGTCTTTCGCAATGAAACATTCACAAGTGTGGAAGCTTTAACTTAATGTTTATAATGAATGATAAGTAATAGGAGTATGGCAGTCAAATCACCAACCAAAAGAAATATCGAAAATTAGTAGCCCTCTTATTCCTTTCATTTTGTCTTAGTTGTATATACACACATATCGAGAATGCGGAAAGAATATGCGAAACACTTTCTGCTCTATTATATTTCTCAAATTGGTTAACTCATTCAAAATGGCGAAGTACAATGACTATGAAAATTCATGATTTATACAGAAAATTTTAGTGATATTTGGTAAGATGTGATACTTGATGTAAGTTTACATTTCTAAATAAAAAATAATTTTCAACTTCAAAAGTATCCGAGAATATTTTGGAAGAAAAAATGATATGCCTACAGATTTTTTTCTAATGAAGTTCATGTTCAAACTCCTTGTTCGATTTGAAATAAATAAGTCCAGTCGTATTTTTTCCTACTTTACTTCCAAAATTTCGATTTGAAACTCGACATTTCAACTTCAATCTCGAAATCTTCAAATGTACAATCATTTAATCTCTCCGAGTCTCATCATGAGAATATTATGATTATTCTTGTAAAGTGCCTCACTGGAATCAACACTGGAATTGGTTATAAATTAAAACTAATTGGTACCGTTTATTGTTTGATTTTCACTATAAAAGGGTTTTACAAAAACTGGAATTTAGTTTTCCATTTTGGAAACCATTTTGGTGTTCCTTCATGCGGGCTCTGAACATTCTTCCAGTTTGACCTATATAAAACATCGGACATGACTCACATGATAATTTTTACACTCCCGATTTTTCTCTTTCAAATGGGTGAACTTCCTTCAAAGCTTGGCTGTATAACTTTTTTGATAATAAAGAATCTATTAGACTGCTATCGTAATTATTGTCGCTGACTATTTGTTTTATTACGTTCAGTTCTTTATTGAAATTTGCCTCTGACAAGGGAACATTTATTAGCCTGTGGATCATACCGTTGAAAGATGCTACTTTGTGCTATTACGGGTGGGTGGACGAATTATGAATGAAAATATCTGTATGTGCCGGTTTACGATAAATTGAAAAATCATGTTTGTTGTTAACTTCAGTTATTGTCAAGTCCAAAAATTCATAGAGTCGTCATTTTCCATCTCCATTGTAAATGTGATAGAAGGGTGGAGAGAATTCATGAAATTCAATAAGTTAGTCAACTGTCTGTTCGTTCCTGTGAAACATACCAGGATATCATCCACATATCTATACGGCCAATACACGAAACTTCTTACCAGTGGGTTACTGTATTTTTCTCTCCAAGTGAAAATCTCTGCCAGAATAGGACTGAGTGGGTTTCCCATAATGAAACCTCTGCTGGATGATTAAAAAATTTCATTGAATTGGAACTAAGTCTGTGACAAACAAACAATATTGATTTTCATCAACTATCGACTAGTTCTATTCTATGATTATAAATCGTTTTGTTCATCGATCATGATAACTTTCAGATTAGCAAATATTTTATCGTATGTGGGGCTCTCAAGAGCACAGTTTACTTTTTCCTCCATAGGACACTTCGAAAGTGGTTATCAAATAGATTACAGACATCTTCACACTTTCAGATACGGTTTCTTCCTTAAAGCTCTCCACAGAAGGAATTTGAGGCGAACCGCCAAAACTTTTTTCATTCGTCTTCATCTATATTGTTTTTTACTTTTTTAATGAACTGTTTTTTCTCATTTTTCAGCATTATCAATGGTAATAAAACAATTTTCATACTATTAACTTTCACTAAACAGTAGCTTTCACAGTTCAACTGGTACATTAAACTATTCTAAAAACAATTTTATACAACAAAAGCTCTAAAACAATTTGATAATGGTATTATTTATTAATATCTTCATTATTGTACAAAGTAAAGCCGGCTACTCATTACGCGGGACTTGCCGAGTTACTTGACTTGGGATATACTTGGCAAGTATATCAAAGTCCAAGTTAAAACTGTACACATTACTAGTCTACTTGAAAGAATCGGGAAGTGCAAGTTAAATTTAAAAATGGACGCCGATACGACTACATTAGCTGCTTTTGTTATTTTAAGTTGTGGTTATCTTTTACTCAAAAATAGAAGAAAGAAGCGCAATCCTAGAAGATGGTGGGTGTCATCTTTGAATAATAGTAAAGAAAGGTATGTATGTAAAAGTAAGTGTGGCATCATTGCTCCACGCCATTTTAAAATAAATATAACTTTTTTAAAGTCAACACAACAAATAACTTTTTATTATTCAAAACAACAACACCGCTCGCATCAACTCGCCAAGTAAAGTCCGCACAAAGCAAACTAGGAAGTAATCGACTTGGCGTCTTTGACTAGGGTCCGTTTTCCGACAACCGATGGGAAGGAAGTCCAAGTAACTCGACAAGTCAGCACAAGTCGCCATACACACTACACTACAAGTACTTGGCAAGTCCCGCGTAGTGAGTAGCCGGCTTAACTTTAATAAATTACATCTTAGTACAGCTTCCATTTCTATTGGCCTTTTTTTTGTTTGAAGCATTTAAGAGTAGAGATTAGGACATATATGGTTCAATTATTATTTTCACCAAGACTTCTAACTCCTTGCAGAAAATAGCAAGAATACGTACATTCTATGATTAGTTAGTTCTTCCCAATTTATATTGTCCAAATACGTGTTTAATTGCAAATAATTATCTTCTTCGAATTCAAAATCTCTATAACAACAAATTGAAAGACGCATGCAGCAGGAGCTGAATATTATAATAAGGAAGTTAACACTGATACATGAAGGGAAAGGCATGAGGACTGTCAGCAGACATAAGGTATTGGCTTTACTCAATGATGGCTGAACCAATGATTATATATGTAACGTAGTTGAATACATTTATAAGCATCCTTGGTTCAGTGACCAAAGATAAAACAAGCGACTGATATTAACAAATCAGGTAGAGTCAGAGTCCTTTTATCTTTGTGATCATAGGGGGGTAAGTGGAAATTTGTCAAACTAGAAAAAAGTCAGTATTTTCTTCAGACTTTCGCTCATATTTGTTTGAAGGTGATTGACAATGATGCGTGGTGCATTTCATTAGTTCGAACTTCAGTTAACTAATATGATATAAATTGATTTTGTTACGTTTCAATTTAGCACTGGATCAAACTGCTCTTATGTGACCTTTCAAAACACTACCTTACCCTTTAAGATTTTTATTCAAAGGATATTAACAATGTAATTGAGTTACAAGTAGATTTTATTCATTTAACATCATAGTAATGGGAATCTTCCGTTCCATAGAAAACCATACCTGAAATGTACAAGAATAAATGTATGCTCCCTGACTAACTGCTTGACCAGTACTTACGCATTCTCCTATTGCCATTCGACGTTGGAGATCCGAAATTCCTCGCTAGGTTGAAATAGTTGTTATTGTTTGTTTCTCAGTTTTCTTCACCTATCATTTTTTTTTGCCGTTGTCTGCCTTATTCCCTATACCTTTCCAAGAATATTTCTTGCATTGATCGTTATTCATTACTTCCAGAAGGATTACTGACATATTAGAGCCATATCGCCTGAAAAACAATATTAGTTAGCTCTGGTTTCTGAATACTATTTGATATTTTCGATAAATATTCTGCATAATATGAATGTTCAAATATTCGTACTGAATGGGAAAGATGTGACGACTTACCTTATATGTTTCTATTCCATCGCATGAATAAGGATTGGTAAATAGTTGAAAATAGGTTGGAACAATATTTTTGTATACATTCTAATACAAGGTTAAGAGACAGCTGTTGGTTGACATCTGCCGAACTTTCGTAGTGTCGTTCCGTCGACTTACACCGAACTAGTTCTACAGTTGTTCCCGGGTGAGGGATTGATCGGTTACTCAAGTTGTCAAGGTTTGTTTTAGGGTTGCATTGCTTTGAGAAGGAGTTTTGATGGGTCATGGACTTGTTGATATTGTCTCAAGTGGCTGTGGAGGAATTGATAGATTAATGATGTTGTGCACAGCGCCCCCTTGGTGCTTGTAGGGTAGGTTGGACGCACTGTGGCAACAACTGGTTAGCTGTCAGATGTGGCAGTCTCGGAGTATTCGGAAGTTAGCCTTCGATGAGCTTGGTTCGGAGTTCAACGTACCATCAGACTGATTGTAGGATATATTTGGTTGTATTTGTGCCATCCTTCACGGGGATTATTTCTGCAAGTCAGGATTGTATAGTGGAAGACTGATTGGTCATTTTGGTGTGGATATTTGCAGTCTGAAACTTAAGCTCTTTTGAGGATTTGTGGTGGTTACCGAACTCGTGCCAGGTGGAAGGATTTCCGAAATTAGGTATGTCTGAATCACTGTCGCATCTCTCATGTGGTCTTAGCTATGATATCACCTCTTCAATTCTACAACCTTCGTTTCTCGTCTCTAGATTCATAAGAAACAGAAGGCCCTCAGTCACTCATCAAGTCCCAGCAGGACTTCCGTGCAGAACACCGCACACGAAGAAATGTATAGAAAACCCCTTGGCCAGGGTAAGAATTTTACCATTAAATGTGTTTTAAATGATTTTAGTAATTTCTGATTCCATCGTTGTCATTCAAGTGAATATTAGTTTTGAAGAGAGGTTTCAACACTCATTCAATTGTCTTGATTTTTACGGGTCATATGGTTATACAGGGCACCCAAAAATATACTCTTGTTATCTTGCTACTTTGCTTAATGAAAATATACCAGGGGTATTGATTAGTCAAATAGTCCTATTGAATGGGGGTTGAATCTCACTTGTTTTTATCTGATTCTGATTGAGAATTTTCTTCCGTAGAGTTTTTTTTTCTTCTCCTTTCCTTTTTTTCCTTCTCCTTTCCTTTTTTTCTTCTCCTTTCCTTTTTTTTTCTTCTCCTTTCTTTTTCCTTCTTCTTAAGTTTTTTTATCTTTCTGGATCTTATTTGGTGATCCATTACTGGTCCAGCTTGTCGTGCCCTACAGGGTGATCTATCTTGGTGGTGCTACAGGGTGATCCATCTCCGCCGTACTACAGGGTGATCCACCGGTGCTACAGGGTGATCCATCTCCGTCGAACTACGGGGTAGCCTAACACCATATACCGGGTGGCCCAAAAGGAGCACGCAAGTTATAATTGATTTATTTGAATATTTGTGCTATACTGAGTTATTTGAATAATTGTTGCCCTTCTGTTTATTGATACCTGTTTGATATAGTGTTTGTTTATCGTTTATTGATTAAGAGTTTGTTTATTGATACCTGATTGACATAGATATTTGTGAAACGGAAATTGAGGTATATTCTTCCTGTCACGATTGCTGATTGACACCGATGCGCCTACGCCTGAGCTCACGCGACGCAAACGAGTTTGTCTTACCATCCGATACTAGTATTTACGATATCACCTACTCAATTTTCGTGGTACTTTTACTCGACGTATTGTAGTTTTTTTGAGCGTCGTTACTACCGTAATTTATGGCTGATTGAATTCGTGGTATATACACCGCACTCTTGTATTGACATTTGAACATCGCGTAGTAGTGTGAATATTGCATTGTTGTCTTAGAAGCGTTGTTGGTTAATCCATGTAAGTTAGGATTACCGAATAAATCATATTGGGGATCTTTATCTTTTATTTCCAATATTAATTGGTAAGTTATTGATATTGTGAGTTACTTAGGGTATCTGGAGGATTAAATTTACCTGGCGCCCATTAAGATCTATTTGAAATTTGCTAAGTTGTTTAACCCACTCCCGTCTCCACTGTTTAGCTTAGCCGCGGATACCCATCTGTCTTATTTGTTACCGACAGATGATTTAGTCCTCTTGTGGTTTGTGAGGTGACATTTTTGGCGCCCAACGTGGGGCCGCGTTAAAAACAACGTTTCATAGTTCTTTTTTTATAAAATTGGAAAAAATTTTTGATAAATTTGAAAAAAAAATTTGATCATTTTTTTTTAATATTTTTTTTGTGTCTCATTGGGATTGTTATCATGTCCCGCAAAATGCTAGTGAACCGTTTGAGTCAAGATGAGCTCGTGTATGAGGTTAGGGTTAGAGAAATTGCTACAGGAACTGTTCAAGAGATGCGGCATTCTCTGACGATGGCAATCAAATTAGAGGAGAAGGGCACTTAAGTAAAAGCTTGTTTTTAAAGTTTTTTTTTATCATTATTTTATTGAACTATAGTATTGATGTTTTCATATATACATGAAAACGTAAATTTGTGATTGTTGACATGTCCTTGTTCAATGTAACTGAAATATTGACGTTTTTGATAATGTATGTAATCTTTGTGCATTCTATTAATACCACTACGGAACATTGATATTGAAAAAAAGAAACGGCTGTCGCCTTGGATTTATGAATTGAGGGACTCTGATGGTAATTCGAAGGGTTCCTAGCATGTGAAGGATTTAAAACCTTCATCTTCAGAAGACTGAGTTCTTGAGAATTTGAGTGAAATTTACGGGGTAAATTTCTTCGAGAAAGGGGGGAGTTGTTACGTTTCAATTTAGCACTAGATCAAACTGCTCTTATGTGACCTTTCAAAACACTACCTTACCTTTTAAGATTTTTATTCAAAGGATATTAACAATGTAATTGAGTTACAAGTAGATTTTATTCATTTAACATCATAGTAATGGGAATCTTCCGTTCCATAGAAAACCATACCTGAAATGTACAAGAATAAATGTATGCTCCCTGACTAACTGCTTGACCAGTACTTACACATTCTCCTATTGCCAATCGACGTTGGAGATCCGAAATTCCTCGCTAGGTTGAAATAGTTGTTATTGTTTGTTTCTCAGTTTTCTTCACCTATCATTTTTTTTTGCCGTTGTCTGCCTTATTCCCTATACCTTTCCAAGAATTTTTCTTGCATAGATCGTTATTCATTACTTCCAGAAGGATTACTGACATATTAGAGCCATATCGCCTGAAAAAACAATATTAGTTAGCTCTGGTTTCTGAATACTATTTGATATTTTCGATAAATATTCTGCATAATATGAATGTTCAATTATTCGTACTGAATGGGAAAGATGTGACGACTTACCTTATATGTTTCTATTCCATCGCATGAATAAGGATTGGTAAATAGTTGAAAATAGGTTGGAACAATATTTTTGTATACATTCTAATACAAGGTTAAGAGACAGCTGTTGGTTGACATCTGCCGAACTTTCGTAGTGTCGTTCCGTCGACTTACACCAAACTAGTTCTACAGTTGTTCACGTGTGAGGGATTGATGGGTTACTCAAGTTGTCAAGGGTTGTTTTAGGGTTGCATTGCTTTGAGAAGGAGTTTTGATGGGTCATGGACTTGTTGATATTGTCTCAAGTGGCTGTGGAGGAATTGATAGATTAATGATGTTGTGCACAGCGCCCCCTTGGTGCTTGTAGGGTAGGTTGGACGCACTGTGGCAACAACTGGTTAGCTGTCAGATGTGGCAGTCTCGGAGTATTCGGAAGTTAGCCTTCGATGAGTTCGGTTCGGAGTTCAACGTACCATCAGACTGATTGTAGGATATATTTGGTTGTATTTGTGCCATCCTTCACGGGGATTATTTCTACAAGTCAGGATTGTATAGTGGAAGACTGATTGGTCATTTTGGTGTGGATATTTGCAGTCTGAAACTTAAGCTCTTTTGAGGATTTGTGGTGGTTACCGAACTCGTGCCAGGTGGAAGGATTTCCGAAATTAGGTATGTCTGAATCACTGTCGCATCTCTCATGTGGTCTTAGCTATGATATCACCTCTTCAATTCTACAACCTTCGTTTCTCGTCTCTAGATTCATAAGAAACAGAAGGCCCTCAGTCACTCATCAAGTCCCAGCAGGACTTCCGTGCAGAACACCGCACACGAAGTAACGTATAGAAAACCCCTTGGCCAGGGTAAGAATTTTACCATTAAATGTGTTTTAAATGATTTTAGTAATTTCTGATTCCATCGTTGTCATTCAAGTGAATATTAGTTTTGAAGAGAGGTTTCAACACTCATTCAATTGTCTTGATTTTTACGGGTCATATGGTTATACAGGGCACCCAAAAATATACTCTTGTTTATCTTGCTACTTTGCTTAATGAAAATATACCAGGGGTATTGATTAGTCAAATAGTCCTATTGAATGGGGGTTGAATCTCACCTTGTTTTTATCTGATTCTGATTGAGAATTTTCTTCCGTAGGGTTTTTTTTTCTTCTCCTTTCCTTTTTTTCCTTCTCCTTTCCTTTTTTTCTTCTCCTTTCCTTTTTTTTTCTTCTCTCCTTTCTTTTTTTCTTCTTCTTAAGTTTTTTTATCTTTCTGGATCTTATTTGGTGATCCATTACTGGTCCAGCTTGTCGTGCCCTACAGGGTGATCTATCTTGGTGGTGCTACAGGGTGATCCATCTCCGCCGTACTACAGGGTGATCCACCGGTGCTACAGGGTGATCCATCTCCGTCGAACTACGGGGTAGCCTAACACCATATACCGGGTGGCCCAAAAGGAGCACGCAAGTTATAATTGATTTATTTGAATATTTGTGCTATACTGAGTTATTTGAATAATTGTTGCCCTTCTGTTTATTGATACCTGTTTGATATAGTGTTTGTTTATCGTTTATTGATTAAGAGTTTGTTTATTGATACCTGATTGACATAGATATTTGTGAAACGGAAATTGAGGTATATTCTTCCTGTCACGATTGCTGATTGACACCGATGCGCCTACGCCTGAGCTCACGCGACGCAAACGAGTTTGTCTTACCATCCGATACTAGTATTTACGATATCACCTACTCAATTTTCGTGGTACTTTTACTCGACGTATTGTAGTTTTTTTGAGCGTCGTTACTACCGTAATTTATGGCTGATTGAATTCGTGGTATATACACCGCACTCTTGTATTGACATTTGAACATCGCGTAGTAGTGTGAATATTGCATTGTTGTCTTAGAAGCGTTGTTAGTTAATCCATGTAAGTTAGGATTACCGAATAAATCATATTGGGGATCTTTATCTTTTATTTCCAATATTAATTGGTAAGTTATTGATATTGTGAGTTACTTAGGGTATCTGGAGGATTAAATTTACCTGGCGCCCATTAAGATCTATTTGAAATTTGCTAAGTTGTTTAACCCACTCCCGTCTCCACTGTTTAGCTTAGCCGCGGATACCCATCTGTCTTATTTGTTACCGACAGATGATTTAGTCTCCTCTTGTGGTTTGTGAGGTGACAATTTGAAATCCCTGCAAGAACTGTGTAAAAAATAAAAAAAGATTATCTGAAAAATAACAATTATATCAAGCAAAAAACCTGAAATTTCAATGAAATGAAATACAAACAACAACCAAAAAACAAAAAAAAATTGAACTATTAATACGAGATGAAAATTAAAAAATTATTAACAAAAAATGAAAATTTAAAATTAAAAGATTCCAAACCAAGTTGAGTTGTTAGAATCGACAATCGTTTTCGGGTGATAACTGGACTTATTCCTCCGAGATCTTACTATTTATAGGTCATTCGAGTGCTTTCACCTATCCGCTCTCTCCGCTTCATCGGTTTTGGCGGAAGCTGACCGCTTGGCAAGAGTTGGTCGTGTTCCGCTTGATTAGAGGTTTCCAAATGTTGCGTATCTCTACGCTAGCTTGGCTACATGTGTTGTTCGACAAAATATATGCGACTTCTTTGAATTTTCTCCTGAACCAGTGTTCCTCCTTGTGGATGATTTCAGCTTGAGCTCACTTGATGTTATGTTGATCAGTCCAAACATGCTCTGCTATTCCTGATTTGCTGGTTTCTCCTCGCTGTGTGTGTTTCTTGTGCTCGGCAATGCGAACTTTCAATGACCTCTTAGTTTCACCGATATATGATTATCCGCATGCGCAGGGTATCTGGCAAATGCAATTCTTGAAATGGCAGCTCGAGTTTGGTAGCCTGGTTTTCGTGATAGTGTTTCCAGATTTGATACAGGTTCTGATGTTATACTTGGACCCAATCCTTCTTATCCTGTCCGACAATCCTCTGATGTAAGGAAGTACAAGTACTGGTTGTGGCGGTTTCTCTTTTGAGTAGAGCTCTTGCTGTCTTCTAGCTGAAGCCTGTTCCACCGTCACTTCAGTCCAGTGAACCATTCTTTTGTGATTTTTGAAGTTTTTGATGATAGTTCCTTTTCAAGACCTTCCTTTGTATTATAGAGTCCGAAAGCATGGTCTAGTAGAGTCTTGATGATTCCTCTCTTAGTCGATTGATGGTGGTTGGATTTCTGGTTTAGATACTGTACTGTGTTAGTGGGTTTTTGATATATAGATGTTTCCCATTTAGTGTCGGTCCTCTTCAGCAATACGTCTGAAGATGACAATTCATTGTGGACTTCCTTCTCCATTGTGAAATTGATGGAAGGACTTACATTGTTGATGTGCTTCAGGTATATGTATATCGATGTATATCGAAACTGATCATTTGATCCCGCTCTTTGACTTCGATTGCACCTAGTAGCTTTTTTCTTGCAGTGGTTTCATTATTGGTAGTAAAAATCTGGACAAGTTCTGAGTGGCTAAATATCTGGAGCTGATGATCGGTCTGAGCGGAACATCCTTCTTGTGAACGAATAACGATAGTTTATTAAATGATATTTTAATTATCAGATTCACCTGACTGTTTCATAAGGACACATTGTAAAATTAATTTAAGACCAGTAAATAAGACAACATCGTGAAGGTTATTCAAAACATTTAAGACGCAGGTACCTAGCAGATGTAATTATGATATGAATAATGATAACATTGTACGTGTATTTAGTTCATTCTTCCTCTTGAAGATGATCACTTGGTGATCGAAACACGTGTCGAAATTTCGAAATAACGGTTTGCTGTTGGGATAAAACTCCAGTAATATTCATCACTACACCAAACACTGCATCACAAGCATTAGATGTGGTTGCTATTCGACCAAATAATACTGGTGTTTAGCGTGTTCATCTGTTTTCGATAGTGTCATTGAACTGTTGAATATAGATTCGAAAAACATTGATTTAGCACTGTCGTATAATATTTAGTCATTTCAGAATCATTGTAAGAACTGAAACTAGAAATCTTATAAGTAATTTCAAACATTTAGTATGTTCAGATCAATGTTTGATGAAATTAGAGAAATTGAAACATACGGAGCAGAGCTGGTTGAGTTATGTAAAACTGAGTTATGTTTTCAAGTCAGATTGTAGTTCAAACATCCCTAATGGAATTGAAACAGAAAAACGCTACACAACGTACTATATGAAAGAAAAATTTCAATTTCCAGGTGCACTTCCAGATATTTCTTTCTAGTACCTTTTCATATCCTAGAAATCCAACTGGAGTAGAATCATATCATGATATCGGTGCTGCCTATTATATCGATTATGATTCCATTACGAATGTTTGAAGTATAAAATGAACGGTGAAAAGCGATTTCATTATGATTCATTGTTTATTTGAAGGCAGTTGTTTCCGTTGGCTTCTTTGTAAAGAGCATTCATTGATGTATTAAATTTTTTTATTTTTATTTTTTCGTAAGTTTCCACAATCAATATAATAATCGCGAATCGAAAGATCAGATCAGATTTCTTACGAAAATTTAATCTCTCCTAAGAAATATTATCATTTCGATTGAATGTGAGTGTTGGCAAATATGATTCTCACAGCTCAAATATCACGTTCTTTGATTTAATGAAGAGGGAGAAAAAATGAAAAATCTCTTGGAAGACTTATGTACTTTCAGATAATTTTTATATAAAAAAAAATAATAAGACTACATTTAAGAACCGAAAATAATTAAGTATGGTTTCGGCAACCCATCCAAATATTTTTCAGGTAATACTCTGTCATAATAGTTGGAGGATAGATGTTCAGTATAATTATTCAGTACACCAGATTGTATATCATAGAAAAGTGAATATAATGAGGTCGTTAAATACATTCGTCAAATCATTTCTTGAGTAATAAAGTTTACCTACATCAACTAAAAATGTGTCACTCTCGAAAGGCAATTGAAACAACATTATCCATGGCACCCCATTAAACTCAATTTGTGTAGCAAATGAGGCTTTTGATAATGAATAAAGATGTTGGGAGACAATTAAGAAACAAACCGGATTATTTATTCATGGAAATATATAGGTGTTTTTTCCAAAGAGAACATGTAGTTGGCGACAGAAAAAAATATGACGTTAACACAAATTCTCCGAAATTATTTTCATCACTATTTTTGAACCATTACTCCTATAGACAAAATGGCTTTTTTGAGGATGAAACACAAGCACTACAGGACAACCCTTGAGGACCTATAAGAGTGGTGTTTGTACGAAAGTACCAATTCACATTTTATTTGAATCGCTGCAGATTAAATCCATTTGGAAAAACATTCCCAGGAAGTTCATTCCCCATAAATGCAGTTCTCCAAATAAAAGAGTTCTTATACAGTGAAGTTCGAGGTGCATTGAGTTGAACCTCAAAACGATGAGCAGCCACAGTCCATCGCGTATTTCTGATATGTACCGCTCTTGGTGAAATCAAATGTGCCGAGTCACTTGAACACTTCCCGTGAAAGTATCTATAAAAGAGAGAAAAATGTCCAACCTTTCTTCGATGCTCCAGGCTCTCAATGCACGTGGTGTTCGCGTCTCCAATCAGGCGGATAGCTCTTTTCTGGGTGGAATCCAGCAACTTCAGGATATGTTTAGGGCAGAGCTCCATATATGAGAACAATACTCCAAAGAAGGTCTGATCTGAGCTTCATAAAGCAACACGAGTTACTGATGTGTGTACAGTTTTCTGGTTCGGAACAGTGTTCCAAGCTTTTGAGAAGCAGCCTTTGCAATTCCAGCGACATTATTGTGCTAAGACATATTGGTGTCCATTTCAACCCCCAACAAACTTATTGAAGCAGAAAGCAGATTTTCTGGATGGAATTCAGCAGCTTCAGGAAATGCTTGGGGGGCGGAGCCCCTTGAGAGGTATGCATTTTCTCAAATTTGTAAGGAACTATAGGTGAGAAGTAGCGATTTTCCAAGTCTCGACGTGATATTGACACTTTCTCATTATGGGTGCTGACAGCGCTGTGATGCTAGTGGTGCTAGGATGAACTAAAAATGATTTGCTGGATTCAACTGTCCTTAAAGGACAAGAAGTAAAAAAGTAAGGTCGATGACATCTCCACTCACGAAGACGTAAATTATGGGATCGGATCCCATAGATAGCGCAGTCTGGAGTTGAACCATAAATTATGTTATGTTTGGGATTAAGTCATCAGCAGTCGATGTCGTAGCTTGGCTTTGCAATTATTTGTCTTGTGGGAACCTCATTCATTTTGATATTCAAGAATTGAGCTCTTTGTCGATTCCCTTCGTGAAGGAAGATTTCCTAGCCCTCGCTGACTTAGGCTTGTTTCTGAGTCCAGCAATGCATTTTTAGTTCAGCTCGACACTACTGATAAGACTTATAACGGGTCGACACAACACTGTCAGGTGTTGAATCATAAATGCGTTGTATTCGGGCTCTATATATTTCACAACTAGTTCCTTCGCAGTGAAATCTGCAGTGCAAGATAGAGGACGAAAATTGTCCGCGGTCGATCAAAGTTGATATTTCGACTCTGAAGTAGAAATTGCAAGATATGAGGTGTATATGCAGGTATATATTACATTATGCTCGCTATCGATCATCGATTCTCTTTTCTCTTTAATGTTTTGACCAATCTCCTTTTCAATGACATTAATTGAAAGAACCAATGTCAGCTGGATGCAGCAATTTCAACTCTCAAACTTTCTACTTCTCCTGAGTTTGTATCATGACCTCTTCACTGAGGAAGTCCACTTTCATGAAATACGAGGTATTCCATTGGAGTTGATTGAATCTCATCTGCAGAATAGAAAACAGGCGGTTTTTTCAAAGCTTTTGAATAAAAAATATGGTGTTTCTCATGGCTCTGTTCTAGCCCTGTTTTAATGTATATTGTATATAGATGACATTCTCCATCAACTTTTCACTGTGAAGGGTAATTATTTTGCCGATGACACCACAATCGTTAACCAACACAAAAACATATCTATTCTTCATAAACTCTCAGAAGTTTCTGCAGAACAAATAGAACAGTAGTTTACCGTCAACAAATTGAAATTGAAGCTTGACAAAACTCAACGATTTATATTCTACACAAATTAAGACGTATCTAAGAACGGGAATTTAAAGCTCTAAGGTGCAGTTCTAGATATTGGTGTCATATTGACTGATTCTGCAGCAAACTTTCAAGCCAAATATTTTTGTTGAGACAATTCAATAAATGTGAGAGCCCTGATGTTTGACAAACAGCATATCACTCTCTTTTCCACTCTCATTTGGGCAAGATCTATAATTTCCAAATGTAGAAATTTTCAGAAAGTACACACAACGACAGATTCACGATGCCAAACTGTATCAACAGTAATGGTATCAACTATGAATTCAAAACGGTTTTCAAAATAATATTGAAGTTTTCAGCTACTTCATTGGCTGTTTTAAAAACTTTAACTTGACCATCGATTTCAAAGTGAATCTCGTTTGTGAAAGTGGAAAAAAATTCCGTACTTGGTGATGATTCTATAGTTTTCCATATTCGTTGCGGATTTCGGGCTCTTTTGTGGAAAAATACCTCCAAGTCATATAGAGGGTTTGTGAACAGAAAAAAACGCTTTGATTTCTAGCTAGTATTCACCACAAAATGCATTTTCGGCAGTACTGAATTCTATCTTTGTCTAGTTTGTATATAAGTATTTCACACAGTTATTGAAATTCATAAAAACAAGAAGCATCTATAGGTACACCCTGACGATTATAATTATCAGGCTAGACGAGTTGAGCAATTCAGAAACTATATTCTTCAAAAAATCATCACAACCTGAAAATAGATGAGAAATTACCAAGCTAAGTGAAGTATTTGAATAATCATCTGGAAAGTAGTCAACAACGGGAAAAAAGATTCAGAGAAAAAAACGTTTCATTTATGGTGAAAATGTTGACCTTGCTGTCAAAGGAGTACGAAAACTAAAAATATGTATGCAAATTAAATGAGAATACCACATCCGTGTAACTGAGAAATGTTTCAAAAATACATTTTCCTACTCTTCGTTTGAAGTGACTAGTCAAGAAAAAAAAACTTTGAGTGGGTAATGAATTCCCAAATATGGCTGGTGGGAGCTTTCGTCAGCAAATTTTTTTGCTTGAGACCCAAGACGACAATAGAAACTTGAACATAGTTAACATTTCGAGTTTCCATTTTTCGAACTCTAATAAATTGAGCGTTTTTCATATCAATGTTCAATGAATATAAAAAAATTGATGAGATAAATATCTTCTTAAGTAATTACCTAGAGCTTTGATGTGTTTTATGTCTGTGTAATAAACTTACTAGGTTATCATTTAGCCAGTTACTACTGTAGACAAAAAATATTCATGGAGGTGTTGCGATTTTTTTAAACTATTGCTTTCAAGCCTGTCAAGTTTAAGGAATTTTGTATTGATTTGGATATAGAAATGTCTTTACTAATATTCCTGGTGACCTTTTTGTGACGGGTGTCCTTGAACCCTGTTTATCGGATCACTTGGGACAATACATAGTGAGTGAATTCACAGTTACAGTTATATACACATTCGACGGCGCCTTTGAAAGTTTCGACTAGAGTATTTTCGAAAACACGTATCGTTCTCCGGTTGCTTTGGGTGAACTTCTTGTGGAGGTCTTGAGTGGTTATTTGGTCGAGTTGTTTTCTTTGAGAAGGGTGAGAAATCATGGTGATCAAAGACCTCCAGTCAGGTGGTTTGGTGATTAATTGCACTCTAAGAGAAAAATCCTCTCGAGTTTCAGGGTTGTCCCAAACATGTTTTGTCATGTTCTCCAAAATCAGTATAGATACTTGGAGGATCATCAATTATGAATGTTAAAGGAGACCTCCGAAGAAGGTTGATACACTGCATTCGGAGAACGACTCCAATGAATATTTTGTCGATATTGTAGATTGTCCCATTTCATCTATTCCTCAAGTAAATAAGTAAGCGACTGATTTCTTGAAAAATCTTAAAACGCCAGTTCACTCATTCATATTGTTCCCCACCACCCCGGGGGAAGTAATAAAAAGTATTCAGTTTCTCAAGATCTCTAATTATTCGGACTATTTTGAGGTCAACTCTATTATGTTTTGCTCATGGATTTTTTCCTGCAATATTGAAACAATATGTAGTCTTACCTCTTTTGAAAAAAGAGACTCTCACATTATTGACAACTTTCGACCTATTTCGATAACACCTATACTTGGGAAAGTTATCGAAGTACTTGTCAAAATCATATTAATAACATACTTAGTAGCTAATTCTCTTTTCTGTCCTGGACAAATTTGCCTATAGATAGGGTAAGTCTACAATTTTGAATATAATATCCAGTGTAGTGGATCTATCTGTGACCTATTAAAGGCTTTTGATTGTGTTGCGCATGATATTCTGGGGAAATATTCTGGGGGAATATAGGGAAACTTTCCTTTTATGGTACCCGTGGACTGTCCCTTAAACTTTTTGATACCTTTTTGCACGATGGATCACGAAACATGGTAATAAATGGAATGTGAAATCTGTCAAACACGGTGTGCCCCAAGGTTATGTACTGGGACAAATTTATATAAATGACCTATACTTTCTAAAAACGGTTTTCTTGCTGCGGATGATACCACTTTGGGGAAGTGTCGCAACAGTGTGAATGATTTTTTCTGCCAACGCCACCAGGAATTTTGCAAGTAACTGGTTTGTTTCGAGTAGACTTCTCCTTAACGAGACTAAAAATCAAAATATCATCATTTCCACCCACAAGTACAAATTCAACTTCGAGTAAAAGTGTTAGGCTACTTGGAATCCATATAGGCGATAGATTGAACTGGTCATGTCATGTTGACAAACTGGAAATTATCAAGCGTAATATTTAGGACTCGTAGACTAAAGAAATTCGCTGGTATCAGAATGGTCAAATCTTCTCACTTCGGACTCTTCCATAGTCACATGGTATACGGCATAGTGTTGTGGGGGATTCTTGTCATTCCAGGAAAATTTTTGTATTGCAATAAATAGTTATACGTATGATATCTAAAGCCTACTTTAGAGATTATTGTTACCCACTTTTTGATGATTAAAATCATGCCGCTTCCTTCAGCTTTATATATGAAACATTGATTGAAATTCATAAACATAGATCAAACTACATTTCACAATTGTAACAACATGAATATCGAACGAGATCAGGAAATCTGAAAGGAACTGAGAGATTCAGAATAAGCATCCAACAAAAAAATGTCACATAAAACTGTTTCAAGCATAAACTCATGTCATTTTTTCAAATCACTGTTCTTATTCCACAAATGAATATATGTTATACAACATAGATAATTCGTGTGACTTGGGTGGGTAACGATTGTTACCATTTTCAACATTATTTGTTTGATGTTTGATTGTTCAATTGTATTTGTCATTGTGTACATTGTTCTGTTATACAAGCATTTTGATAGAGTTCTATTTGTATATATGAGGATATATTCATAACTCTAGTGTTTTGACTTGCTACAAATATGTGTTCAAATGTATCATGTAGCCAATAAACTATTCCATTCTATTATATAAACTGTGACATACGTTTGAGATGTCTTTTTATGCTTTTTTAGAAAAATCAAAATTCGTAAAAAACACTGACACGTCTATTAGATCTGACCCAACCCTGTATTTTCGAATATCGTTGGCACATTCCTCTCTGGTTATCGGGCTTCGGGGTGGCCGCAGCGGCTGCTTTGCCACTCCACCGTGGGCGGCCTATTCTAATGGGCCCTCTACAAATCAATCAGAGCATAATTCTAAACAATGCTCTCATCACATTCCCCAATTCATACCTTCTATTAGCTCCGTAAATATAAATATACGGACCTGCACATTTGGATATAGATGGAAGGCAACACGACTAATCGAATTATTCTAAACATACAAGGTGATTCAAACTCTCGTATCAGAGTTATAGGTGCTAATCAGTACTTTGACTGATTGACTGATATGTTTTGATTTGTTGATTGGGTATTCTTTTACTATTTCTCATTGATATCAATGTTCAGTATTTTGTATTACCACCAGTATACATGTCTTTTCTAAAAAGAGATGTTAAATCATTAATTAAGATTGATTAATGAGTACAATGAAAAACAAGATCACACATTTATTTGTAATGAAGTATCAAATCGTAAAAGATAACAATAAAATATTGTCGGTCGTGTCTAACAATGAATGTACTACCGATGAGTATTTTAAAGAGCATATTAAAGTTCATGAGCCATTGACTTTAAAATATTGATAGATCCAGTGTTTCTTCAAGCAGTCCTTTCCCAATTACAAAAAGAAATGGGGAAAAGGTGAGAATTTCATTGAACCAGACAATTTTTCTACAATGGGAAAAATTTTCTCGAACAAAGCATGGACCGATTCGTCAATATAAATAGCGTTCTTAACATTTTCAAAAATAATTCACAAAAATACATCGTTCATTTACAAAAGTAATAAAAAATAAAAAAAAACTGGTTAAACGAAAAACTTGGATATACAAAAAGCTATATCGAAGTACACGTATTTCGAGAAGGCTTTTTACTCCAGCTTGTGCCTGAAAGTTATTTCCCTGCATCTTTGTATCGAGTTTTCTTGAAAATAATTTCTTCCTTTCTTCTTTTGGAAGATTTCCCCATTTTGTATATAAATATGGAGAAGTAGAAAGACAAAAGTTTTCCAAAAAATATTCTCTCCTGAAAATATACTTTTTTCAATTAAACAAGATTCATTCGATGACACGGGTAGATTAAACTCATTCATGATATGAAATCGTCATTTCATGAATGAATTCTTATCCAGAATATTATCTAGATTGACGATCTAGAGGCAATAAGGCAAGTCACATTAGACCAGGGTCCAGAATTTTTGAAACCAAAAAAGAATAATAGTAGGATGAAACCCAATAGTGAAGGAGAGGAATATGATAAAAATGAAACGATTTCTGACAAAACTACAAGTTCTATGGAAAAAAGTTGAACTGCAAATTTGTAGGTAATAAAAAGATATACAACTTTTGAATCAACAATTTTTTCATATTACCTCAAAATTTCTGTGAAAAATTCAAGTTACCAAGTTTTTGGTTATTTGAGTTTCAAACAAAAATTTGTTTTTTCGAAATTTGGTGAAAACTTACCTTTTCATGTCTCATATACACTGTAATTTATTTCATTTGGAATATTTACTTTTTTCACCTTATTTTGACTTAATATCAAAAAAGAACTCTAATTTTCATTCAAAAATTCTCGAGCAAAAATATCAGCCTTTTTCAAATAGTCGGTGTGCTTTTTGTTCGTTGAAATTTGTAATTTATGATGGTATAAAATGCAAAAAATTGAAAAAAAATTGAATTTGAATTTTTTTTATCATTATAGACAATTTCATCAAAAAAATTTGATTGCTGCAATTTTATTCAGGTAAACATTTATTTATTCAATTCTAATTACATTTATGTCATAAAAATCTCATAAAATATAATTATACATGTAAATGGTATCATTGAATTCAGATACTTTATTCTGATTACGTTAGTGATTATAATATTTTTAAAAACGTTAATCTTGTTGTTTTATAAATACATTATCTTGAATTTCAATTACATCGTTAGATTCGGCAAACCTTTCCAACTCTAGTTGATATTCAAAATCTTCAAGACCATCACCTTCTTTGTCTTCAGTATTATTTCCAGTTTGCATTGGTTCTTCATTTACAATTTCATCTGAATCATTAACTTCCTTGTAGGTTTTTTCTTCCATATTGAAGCAATTTTCACCACCATGACAATTAGAGCATAAATTTGTGCATTCCAAACCTGGTTTTCGATAGCCACACTTCAAACTGTTACATCTAATTTCACAGCTACAGCAAAAAGTTTTAAGCAAAACTTTCGGAATTAATTCTTTTTCTGTAAATTTGGGCATAATGCCACATTGATGTTGCTTCCAGACCCAATCTGTTGCTCTTTCAGTTCGTTACCCAACCAAGTTTGAAGTTGATTATATTTCTTGTAACAATGTTGTTCTGATGCTCCTGCGGGTTTGCCAAAATGAAAGATGATTTAATTTTCCCAATGGATATTTTTGAAATCTTGATTGAGTCAGTGTTATTTTTTCATTTTTACATTTATAAATAGACTTGATTAATTGTAATCCATTTTTTGTTATATCTTCTATACTTGTATCTTTCTTATAAAAACATTGGTCGAATTTGACTAATTTTTGAATTATAATAAGAATATAAGAATAATTATATAATAAATATAAGAATAATGAATTTACGATACTTTTCTTTAATTTTCCGGCCAATCCAGATGTATCGCAACCGGAAAAACAATGCAGAAATGCAACAATATTTTTAAAGGACTCATGTTTGAAACTGTTAGTCGTGAAAAATAGATCCTTCACATTTCCAAAAACTGGTTTGAGAAAATAAATGTCATAATGTTTTGAATTTAATTGATTTGAAAGGACTTAAAGATCAATATCTTGACCCAAAACAATATTAGTTTTATTAGTATCTCTGGTAATTTCTATGGAGGTCCTAATTATGTCAGCATCAGCATCTTCTTCTACTTGTTTACAGGAAAACCCTTGTGACTGTAATCTTTTCATAAACATTTCTCTTGCCATAATGTTATTTTTGTATGGTTTTAATAATCAAACTATGGAATATTGTTTGAGGTTTTTCTATGACTACGTTCTCCTCATTTAGTTGAAGTATCTACTGGTACTACTGTGACAGTAACTGATTTTTTAATTTGAGGGTACCCGTCGAAGACAATATGGCTGCTTGCTGCGTAATGTTCTTTTACATAGCGCAAAGATTTTATTTTTGAAGGTAAGGTTGGCAAAGATAATGAGAAACATTGGATTTTCCGTGTAGTTATCGAAACTCGCAGCTTTAGCTCCACCCAGCAAATGGCAAATGGAAAAAAAACACTAAGAAGCGAATATACGCAAATAGCCATAAGGCTCGAATTTGTATCAAACTGGAAAATTACAATGCTCTTCACAAGTAGTTTACTCACTGAATATAGGTTACACTTCTTTTCCACCCATAAGGTCATTATAAGAAACCTATGTAAAAGTTATTTTATATTTATATGTGGAATCGACATTGTGAGGCCATCTTTCACAGAAAGTGTTAACTCATTATTACTCATTAGAATGAACATGAACATAACTGTCAATGTGTAGTGAAGTTATAAGCTTCGTCTACGAGTCACGAGGTGGAGGGAGGAATATCTTTTGTCATATCTGCAACATCCATTATTTTGTGAACAATAATTTGGTCGGAGAGAAACAGTAAACAATTATCATTATGAGGAATGGGCTGCTTCTCTTAATCTTTCTAGAGCAAGTTCTAAGTCACTCTAATAAGAACAGCTGACACTCTCGGTCGAAAATGTCGACCATTTTATGCAACTAGTTTTTCAATATGTGAAACGAGGTTCTAAGTGTTTAGCTAGAGAGACACATCATGTTAAATGGTGTGTGCAAATCTCCCTTTTTTTTAATAACACCATTTTCAATTTCTGCCCTATTGTTATCTTGGACTTGTTCCTTCCAAAATCACACATTTATTTGTAATGAAGTATTAAATCGTAAAAGATAACAATAAAATATTGTCGGTCGTGTCTAACGATGAATGTACTACCGATGAGTATTTTAAAGAGCATATTAAAGTTCATGAGCCATTGACTTCAAAATATTGATAGATCCAGTGTTTCTTCAAGCAGTCCTTTCCTAATTACAAAAAGAAATGGGGAAAAGGTGAGAATTTCATTGAACCAGACAATTTTTCTACAATGGGAAAAATTTTCTCGAACAAAGCATGGACCGATTCGTCAATATAGATAGCGTTCTTAACATTTTCAAAAATAATTCACAAAAATACATCGTTCATTTACAAAAGTAATAAAAAATTAAAAAAAACTGGTTAAACGAAAAACTTGGATATACAAAAAGCTATATCGAAGTACACGTATTTCGAGAAGGCTTTTTACTCCAGCTTGAGCCTGAAAGTTATTTCCTGCATTTTTGTATCGAGTTTCTTGAAAATAATTTCTTCCTTTCTTCTTTTGGAAGATTTCCCACATTTTGTATATAAATATGGAGAAGTAGAAAGACAAAACTTTTCTTTTCAAAAAATATTCTCTCCTGAAAAGATACTTTTTTCAATTTAAACAAGATTCATTCGATCATGTTAAATGGTGTGTGCAAATCTCCCTTTTTTAATAACACCATTTTCAATTTCTGCCCTATTGTTCTGTATCTGTATCTGTAGAGTAGGGAGGGTGAGTGTAAGCCCACGCACTTAGGCCACATGTGACCCATTGTACATCCTCCCGAGGAGTTGTCCTCCTAGGTCGTCGTCCATCCTGTCCTTTCCAGGAAGGTGGACAGGTCGCTGGGAGACATCTCCTTTATATCGGCAGGTGTAGGCCAAGACTCGCCGAACACACACTCTCTTATTGACGATAACTCCGGGCACTCGCACAGGACATGCCTGACAGTCTCATCTTCCTGTTCACACATCCTGCATAGAGGTGTGTCCACTAGCCCCATATTATGTAGGTGTTTCCTTAGCTGACAGTGGCCAGTCAGAAATCCTACTGTAAGGCGTAGATTTTTCCTGGTCATCGCCAGATATTTCTTCGGCGCCAGCTTCCCAGGGTCGCCCAAGGTGATCCTGGCAAGATTACATCCTTTGATTTCATCCCATCTCTTTAGAGATTGAGCATGGGTGTAACTTTTGACTAGTTCCGCAATTGTCGAAGTCATCAGGCCGTGGGTGCCACTTGGTCCTAAAATTCTTAGTCCAGCCGCTTCCTTGGCTAAAGAGTCGGCAATGCGATTACCTTTACTCCTGTTGTGCCCTTTAACCCACCTCAGGATGATGTTATTATCTATCGAGGCTTTGGCTAAATCTTCGTGGCACTCTAGTGCTAGCCCTGAAGTAACACGGTGTCTGTTCAAGGCTAATAGTGCTTGTCTGCTATCAGTGCAGATTGTAATGTTTTTGCCAGAAATTCTTTTCTTGGTTATTTCTTTTGTGGCGATTGAGATACCAGCCAGTTCTGTTTGGACCACGCTGGTATTTCTTCCCATTCCCCACTTAATCCTTAGGCTTAGTGATCTGGAGTACACTCCACATCCTGAGCCTTCTTTGGTTTTTGAGCCATCTGTATAAATCCGTATTGCATTTGTAACATCTGACTCTGTGTTCTGCTTGATTTGTATTTTGTAGGGTTTATTAAACACAAACCTGGGTTCAATTGCATCACTTGTTGCCTGCAGCAGAGGTTGCGCAGTAAGCGCTTTCTGCCACAGGCCCAACCTCAATCGACCCATTCCTACTTCTAGGTTTACACCAGCCGTGTGCAATCGTACCATGGCCATTAACGCAACCTCCTTAACGTACAGGTCCAGAGGAGTCAGACCCGTGATTAATTCCATTGCCGCGGTTGGTGTTGTTCTCATGGCTCCTGTGATGTTTAAACAAGCCAGTCGCTGTATTTGGTATAATTTTTGGATGGCCGTTGCTTGTAGAACTTTAGGTCCCCATGCAATGGCTCCATACGTTAACATAGGTCTTATTATTGCAGTGTAGATCCAGGCGACTACACGGGGTGAAAGACCCCATGCGCGTCCCACTGTCCTCCGACATTGCTCATAAGCCACGTATGCTCTTTTTGCTCTACTCTGTAGATGAGAGTTCCATGTTAGCTTCTTGTCGAGGATAATACCAAGGTATTTCACCTCTTCAGAGAAGTTTAGTTGGCTTTTGAAGATTTCAGGAGGTTTTAAGCTCGTTAAACTTCTTTTCCTGGTGAAAAGGACCATCTCAGTCTTCTTGGGATTGATCGACAGTGAGTGTTCCTTACACCATGTTTCTATCAATTTGAGCCCATCCTGCGCTCTATCGCACAGTGTGTTTACAAATTTGCCGGTCTGCAAGATAACTATGTCATCTGCGTATGCAATTGTGTAGAATCCATTTTTGTTAAGGTGATTAATTAGGGTATCCAGAACTATGTTCCAGAGAAGGGGTGATAAGACCCCTCCCTGTGGACATCCCCTCATGACCAGTCCTTTTACTGTGATGTCTTCTACATTAATACTTATTGCTCTGCTAGAGAGCATCTGGAGTATCCATTCTCCTACTACCAGGGGTACATTCCTGGAGTGTAGTTGCTGGGTAATTGTTGGAAAGGTTGTTTTATCAAACGCTCCCTCAATATCTATGAATATACCTAGGGTGGATTCTTTGTTATCCAATGATCTCTCGATTCTGCCAACCACATGGTGAAGGGCCGAATCAGTAGACCTTCCCGGGTATATGCATGCTGATTTGGATGAAGTGGGTTGTTAACAAGTACTTCATCTCTTATATACCGCTCACATAGTCTCTCCATGGTTTTTAAGAAAAACGATGTGAGACTAATTGGTCGGAATGCTTTTGGTAGGGTGTAGTCCATCCTACCTGGTTTGGGTATAAATACTACTCTTACTTCTCTCCACTTACTGGGAATATACCTCAGAGCTAGAGAGGCTCTGAATATTCCAACCAGGTGTGGCATAAGAGTGTCCAGTCCCCACTGAAGTAGGGCTGGTCTTATACCGTCAGGCCCTGGTGACTTGAAGGGGGAAAAGCTCGATATAGCCCATCTTATTTTGTCCTCATCAATTACTGTACTAGCATATTGCCAGTCATATTGTGAGGGTGTTATTGGTACATCCGTCCAGTTCGCCGTTCCAGGAAAGACAGAACCTGGGAAGTGAGTTTCCATAAGAATCTCAGCACTCTCCGGAGGTTGGCGGCTTTGTCGCCATTTTCCCTCGTCAGGATGCCGATAGTCTTATGGTGGTCATTTGAGAGTGCCTTCTGTAGCCTAGAAGCTAGTGGAAAGTCTTCGACTGCCTCACAATAGGCTCTCCAGGCTTCTCTTTGTTTTCGTCTGCAGACTTTTTTGAACTCTCTGAGGTTGGCTTGATATATAACCCAGTCCTCTTCGAGTCTTGTACGTTTTGCCTTGTTAAAGGTCGTTCTCGCTATCTTCCTGAGGTGTTCCAATTCAGGGCACCACCATGTGTTGGTTGTGCCATGCGTTTGAACCATCCTCATTGGACAGGATTCCTTATAGGCAGTGTCTATTTTGTTGTGGATAGATACTGTGTACCTTTCCAGTTCCTCATTGTTGCCAGGAGTCAGGACCTCTGTTTCCCGCAGAGCTCCTCTTAAGAGTCGATTGTAGAGATCTACATCCGTCCTCTTCGGGTCACGGGATTTTACAGTAGTCCTGAGATCCTGGCTTACCGTATAGGTCAGCCAGCGGTGGTCTGACATAGAGATATGGTCCGAGACTTGCCAGTCTTGGATTTTGTTTGATATTTCGGCTGTCGTGAGCGTGATATCTATTAACGTTTGGCTACGGGCATTAATAAATGTTGGCTCCGTGCCTCTGTTCAAGATAGTTAGATCTTTCTGTATTATATATTCATATAGTGACTTACCTCGGGCGTTGATATCCTTGCTGCCCCAGCTCACGTGGTGAGAGTTTGAGTCGCAACCCAATATGAGCTCCACTCTCTGGTTGAGGCAGTGGTCCACTAGTACCTCCATTTCTCTGGTCGGTGGTAGGGTGGCTGCATCTGAAGGGAGGTACACCGATGCGATTATCAACGCCATATATTTGCCTTTCCCAACTGGACATTCAACTTTGACCGCAGTGAGATCTGAGGTGCTGAATTGTGCCATCGGAAACGCTCTGTATTTCCTAGGAACGTAGACAGCCGTCCTAGGTTGCTGGTTGCTTGGTAAGCTGAAAATTTGACCAGTTAAACTACTGAGACCAGTAATTTTGGTCTTTATTATCCAGGGCTCCTGGATCAAAGCTATTGCATCCTCCAATACATCAAGGTGGCGACATAGTGTTGCCGTTGCCGCCTTTTTGTGTTGAAGGTTGCATTGTATTATTTTTACTTTTTTCCAACGTCCTTGCCCATGAGACAGTTGTTGGATACAAAGTTACCTTTAGAGGTCCATCTGCTCCCCTGCTAAGGGGGAGGTGGCCTCGCTGTTTTTGGGTGCCTCCTCCGTCAGGTCATCGAATGTCATCTGTTCAGATGCTTCGACTTCCTTTTCGGGACCCATAGTGGCCTTGGGGTCAATATCCACTTTAGGTGGTTCAACTTCCGAGGACTTAGGGTCTTCAGAGGTACTCTCTGTTTCTTTTATTGTTGCCCTAATAGTCAGTGAGGTAAACGCGTAGCTTAACCTCATCGACTTCTTCTTCAGGACAGCCATATCCTCGTCTCCGATCCCGAAGACGAAGAGGTGTCCTTGTGGGTTCATCTTAACCTCATGATGGAAGGTGCACCATCTTGCTACCTTCAGGTCAGGATTCTGCGCCTTCAGCCGACCCAGCACCCTCTCCTTTTCACCGGATGTCGTCTTGTGGACGTCCTCCGGGATCCAGAGTGAGGCTTTGGTGAGCTTCGGGAGCTTATCCACACTGACGACCGCAAGTGATGCCTCCTCCCATGGCTTAATATTCATTGTGGCTTTCTTCAGCCACTCTAGCGTCACGTCGTCATCGCAGACCACTCTGATGATTTCACCGGAGTATGTCCACGACTTGAACGTGGGCGGTTTGCTGTTGTTGCTGGAGGCGGAGAAGATGATCTTGTCCAGCTCCTCCAACAGTTGTTTTTTGATGAGACTCTCTCGTTCTGCGGTAACCTTACCATACGGGTTAGTCTCATCTATGATGGCTACCTTGAGGTGTCTCAAGGCGGCCTCCACGAAGGTTTTGGAAGGTGCAGCGACATTTCTGTCGCTGCGCAGCTTCTTCAACCTTCTTGGGGTTCCCTCCGTGGAGGTACTCGCATGAGGGCGCTTTCCTGCGGTGGCAGCCGGTTCCTTGCCTTTTTCCAAGGCGGAGCTCTTGGCGCCCTCCGCAAGAGGTGCCCTTGTTGTTGAGGATGGAGTGGGAGAGGGGGAGGGTGCACTCATAGTTGCTGCCACTTCTGCCTCTTTCGCTCTCTTCCTCCTCTTGGCCTCGGCGCCGCTGATCCGCTTACGCCTTGGCCTTTGCGTTGTATCGTGAGGTGGTCTGCTATGTCCAGCCTCTTTCTGAGCGGTAGCTTGGGGTGAGCATTTCTGTTCATCCCCAGCCCCCGCCCTAAATTGAGGTGAGCATTGCTGTCCAGCCTCGGGATTGGTTGATTTTTTTTTATGTTTTGTTTGTGTGTCTGTGTTCATGTGTGTTCCCACGAGTAGCAAGGGAAGGGTTGGTCACCTCTAGCAGAGCCCCGCATTACCAGAGGAAGGCTAGTTACAATGAGGTTTCGCCCGGTTCCTCAAGGGGATCGTTCGTAACCGCATATAACCCTGCGGCCATTCAGCTGTCGACACGATTCCTTACATCTTAGCTTGGGTAGGCTGGTCCGCGGTGGCATGTTTTGCAGGGCTTTTGGGGGGTTTCAGTTCCCCTCACCCTACGTATTTCTGCCACTGACCAGAAGTCCGTCAACCCCGTCCGTTAGGCCACATTGGCTTCCCGGATAGGACCTCCAGTCCCATGGCCGTTCCCCTATCCGCCACCTGGGGACGCGCCCGATAGGTAGCCCAACCCACGGGCTGCCCTATTGTTATCTTGGACTTGTTCCTTCCAAAATTTTATGGAAGCATTTTTGAAAAGGTGGTAGTTACAATATTCATCAGAACCATATTGATCAGAGAGTTATTCAAAATTATATTGACTTTTGGGAAAGGATTATTATATACATCATGTAATGATTACAAAATATTGAGAAAATTTAGGAGTAATAGTCCCTGATTGTCAAGTTAGGCAATATTTTCAGCTGATTCTGGTCTCATCTGATGAAAAATGATTTGTAATTTGTGAAAATTTCATTTCTATATTCCCTCTAATGGGATTTCTCACCTGATGAACATTAAAATTTGGTAAATTTTGACCCAAAGCTTGCTTCAGAGTTGTTTGATGATTAATTGTAACATTGGTTTTTTTTTTCATCTTCTTTTAACTTATTAATGACATATATATCACGTGCAATATATCACGTGCTAAGAGATGAATATAGAATAGAATATATTTATTTGACTACATTACATTGTTTGTAGCATTTCATAAAAAAAGATATTACGGTAGAATAATAATTATTAAAATATAACCTAGAGTGTAATATAATGTAATTCTGTGCAGATCTGATCTCATTTTGCCAGAATATATGGACGTCGTATCATCTGCAAACGGATAATTTTCCATATAGTTACTTGAGTCATCAGTGTATACTATAAACTAAAAATAAAATGAATCAAAACACTTTTGTCTAAATACCACTGGTAGATTTAAGTTATATGGCTGGTTTCTGATTTGACCCCATTATCAAGTAAAAAAGTCATCAATCACACATATTATACTATTAACAATAACGGTCCTAATATTGATCCTTGAAGAACACCATGTTCATTGTGTTTGATATCAGATAAGGAATTTCCACTACTTACGGTTTTTCAAATAGGATTGTATCAGATTGAGTGGTACCCCCCTAACCCCGTAGTAGTTTTTAAGCAATATATCATGTGACACGCAATCCAATGCCTTGAAAAGGTCACACAAGATGATAGCCGCTTGCATCCCATGATAGTCGCATGATGATAGCCGCTCCCGCTCTACTGCGAGAGCAGTAGAGCGATTTGGTCGAAAACCATATTGAGTGTTGGTAAACAAATTATTTGACTCAAAATAATACACCAATCGTTTATTCAGAATTTTTTCTAATAATTACGCAAAAACTGAGATAATGGAAATAGGATGGTAATTGTTAATATTATTTCTATCACCTTTTTTGAACAAAGGTGTTATTTTGGAAAGTTAAAAGCAATCTGGAAATATTTCTGATATGAAGATTGAGTTTATCAGATTAGTGAGTGGAACTAGAATAATGTTACTAGTATCTTTTATTATTTGGGAGTTTAGTTCATGAATATCGAGGCTTTTTGTTTGCTTCAGAGATTTTATGGCATCCGTCACTTCTTGAGGTGTTACCGGTGACAAGTAAAATGACTCGCAAGGGGCTGGAAATTTTTTTAAATTTAAAAGTTCACTGGGCGATACAAATGGTAAGGACTTTATTATGTCAACAGCAATATTGACAAAAAAATCATTAAAACTATCAGGCGTAAAATCAGGAACCGATTTGACATGGAGATATCTGTTTCTTTCAAAGTTTATTATCTGCTAGCATGCTTTCGATTTGTTTTCAGCTGAAGTAATATATCGATCATAAGCTGCCTTTTTCGCTTTCTTCAATGAACAGTTGAATATAGTTTTGAATCGGGTTGTAGTTGTTGCAATAAGTTTTTTTTTTTTAGTTACGTCAGCTTCACGTTTCAGAGTTGATAGCAAATCTCTCATAGATTTAAGACTATCATCGAACCACTCAACTGGAATGTATTTTTTATGTATTTTTTATTTGTAGAGTATTTCCTTAATGGGCAGTATTTTGTCACCGCATCGTTGTAGGATTTTACCAAAAAATCTGACAGGTAATCAACATTTCCACCAGATTCAAAAATTGACCAGTCAACAGTCTAGAACATGTCTTATATATGAAATGGATTTCTTACTGAAAGACCTTTGATAGAAAAAAATTGAATTTATAACTCTTTTTTCCTGAATGTGCATAAACCGACCGCGGTGGTCAGAAATGCAAGGTTCCAAGACGCCACTTTCATACACGGATTCATTAAGATTTGTTATTAAATTATCCAGATATGTGGACGATGTAGCTGTGACGTTAAAATACAATTCAGATCATTCAACTCTTTTGAGTTAACCTTGAAATTTATATTGAAGTCGCCCGCTATTATTATTCTTGTATTTTAAAAAATACACCAATATCACCCCTTCCGGATATATACAAGATTAAAATAGTAAGATTCATTTTTGGCAACTCGATTGCACAGAACTCACATGCCAGAACACTCATAACCATTTAAATTTATACTAGGAAGATTAGTTTCATTCAGCCAATGTTCACTTATACAACAAATATCAAATTTGTGCCCCTGTAGAAATACATCAAACATTTCAATCTAGTTAGCTAGACACTGAGCATTAATATGAAATATACGAAATATGCTCGCCCCAACTTCACTAACTTGTTCTTCCTAACGTGTTAGGAATCACACGTTTAAAGGTAAGACCTCGTTAGCTCGCACAAGTTTCTCAACTTCTGAGAGTTGTCGTTCGTATGGGGGTGACAGCTGATTGACGAAAAAAACAGATTTTAAACAGATCTTTTCCAAACAGAAACAGATTTTTTCAATCATGATTTTTAATTCTCTTCAATATTTCGAAAAAAAAAAATTTCAATTCATATTTTCATTATTTATTTAATGAACAATTGGTTTCAAACAAATTAATTTACACCATATATATCACCAAAAGAATAACAAAAACAACCAAGTGTCACATTTTGTGTAAAAATGTTTTCCTGATTTTTACAATTTTTTAAATGTTTTTCTATTTTTGCATTTGGCAATTCCTCATGGTTATCAATCATTGCTATTGAAATAACTCATAAACTAACGAAGATAGGACAAAGACACTAAATCTTTTTTGTTCGCCTTTTACTAATAAACAAATAAGATTTCAAAAAAATGCTCTGACCCTATCATTTATCATATTTTTTGACAATTGTTCACCCCATAAATCTGTTATAACTCATAAACTATTCAAGATACGACAAAGACACTTGAGACTTTTTTATTCTCCTTTCAATAATAAACAAATAATATTTCAAACAAATGCTCTAAGCCTTTTATTTATCAATTTTTTTGACAATTATTAAAAAGATAGTAAAAAAAATAATTTTAGTTGGAAATTTCAGTTCTTCATAATGATAACGTAGTGAATTTTATTTTTCATCGTTTGGTGTATATTACTTGTTTGTTACTTTATTTGGTGATCATTGAAAACTCATTTACTTAAAATTTGCATAGCTGTTTACGTACATTATTTTTGAGCATAATCTAATGTTAATGAGATTTTGAAGATCTTCATTCAAAATCGTATTCAAACTCCCAGTACTTTAATGATCTTTAAATTCCTATCATTCAGTGCAGTTTTGGCTTAGTAACCAATTGAATCTGGAAGATTGGGGATGTATGAGAACTGAAATTATATATCTGCCTAAAAAACGACAGGTGAATTGCAAATAGTTCACTTTACTTCAAAAGATTGTTGGAAAAGATGGGGATGTAGAAAAGCCGGACTTCCATGTTCGTCTCTCTGTAAATATTGTAAAAATAGTTGGTTAAATAGTGAAAAGAATACGATTGAAGATGATAATAATCTTCCTAGGAATCTATCTGAAGCTTATGAAGACAATGATGATGGATGCAGTTCAACTGGAAATAAATTTTTGGATGAGGAGTACGTCCAAACATTACTGGAGGATGTACAAGACAAAGACATTGCAACCAGAATACAAGAGAAGGAAGTAGAAGAAAGAGGAATTGAAAAAGTTACTGAAGATTGCGAGTCACCACCGCAAAAGAGATCAAAGAGATTATCAAGAAAAAAAATAGAGGGAGCAAACTAAAATTGTCAATTTTAAATCTGTAGTAAATAATCAAAATTATAGAAATAATACTTTATCTCATAATTACTTGTAGTTAATGAAGTATTTTAGTTTACAAAATGAGAAATAATATTTTTTATGAATAATTTAAGGAAAAATTGAGTTGAAAAGTAGTATAAATGAGGTGTCCTAGATTTTTTGAAATTATTGTCAAAAAATTTGATAAATAATAGGGCTACAACAAATTGCCAAACGCAAAAATAAAAAAATATTAAGAAATTTGTAAAAAATAGATAATTTTTTTTGCACAAAAGTGACACATGGTTGTTTCCCGTTTTTTTGGTTGTACAAAAAATATATATCGTGAAATAAAATACAAATTGAAAAAAACTTTTTTTTTCAGAATCTCAAAAAAAATAGAAATTATGATTTGAAAAAAAATATTTCCTCAATATTCATATTTAGTAGCAAAAAAAATTGTTAATCAACAAATGTGCTTTTGAGCGATAAAAAAGTTTTTTAAGAAACGATTTTATTTTTAAAAATCATAATATTCATCAATGATGAAAATCGACCCAAAAAAATTTCAAATATCTCATGAAAATAGAGCTAAAAATTACGAAAAATCATTTTTATGTGACTTTGAATAATAAGAATACGAATGAATTTGAATATTGAGAAAAAAAAGTTCATTGCTTTCATTAAATTTTTCACTTTTATCGTCTTTGATCATTAATAACAAAGTGGAAAACCAAAATTTTTCAATTTTTCTAACAGAAATCCTCTTTGAAGACTCTCAAGAAAAGCTTCAAAAAGTGAAAAATATTTGAGGTTTTTAGTTTATAACTAACTCATAAGAGTTTATGTGAATTCAACTAAAGTATATCTAATAGAATAATCACGGGAAAAATTGTTTTCCATAGACTTCCGTTTGTTCAAGTGTCTAGAAGGTATGTGAATTTTTTTTCTTTGTAATGATATTCAATGGGTTGAATTAATTTTCATTTATGATGCACTATTTGGAACCTTTGGTGTAGTAATGAATATAACGAGTTTTTTCCCAACACCAAATCATTATTTTCAACACCTCGACATGTGTTTCGATCACCAAGTGATCATCTTCAAAGAGGAAGATTAAACTAGAAACTAACGCGAAGCTAACGCTATTTATGCTATAAAGATATCCCATACAGGTAAACCATCCAGGTGTACCACCCATACAGGTATACCAACCTAAATTAATTTCACAATTTTGCCTTATCTATTATTTGACAATATATGTTTAACTGTTATAGCTGTATATTTAGCAATTTTCAGCTATATAAAAATTAATTTCACAATATTGCCTATCTAAATAAATTTTTGAAATGTGTCCTTATGTAGTAATCAGTAAACCCAACAATATTATTTTAACAAGCTATATAGTATGCTCTTTGGTATAGGTCCGTCATCGTTATTCATAATATTATTGTATTTACTCATTTCTACACTCTCATAGGCATCTAGTTGCCTGTTGTTGTTAACTTGTCTAACTAATCATAATGAACTGAATCTATGGAATGGTTTTGTTGCAAAATATGATGGGCGACTGCTGATTTTTCAGGTCTTCCATATTTTAAGTGTGCTATGTGATCCTTATATCTTACTTTAATAGATCTTTTTGTCTGTTCATAATATTTTGTATCGCAGTCCTTACATTCAATTTCGTAAATTCCAGACTTTTCCGAATTCTCGACTTTGTCTTTTGGACTTCCCAAAAGGCTCTGTATTGTATGACTTGTTTTAAAAACCACCTTCATACCTAGTTCCTTGAAAATCTTTCCAAAGTTCTTCGTATATTGGTGGTATGGAACTGAGATGTATTTATCTAGGTTTTTGTCCTTTCGGAAAATCAAGATTTTGTTCATTCTTAACCTAAACTTCTTCTTCTCGAGAAACCGTTCCTGTATTATTGTACGTCTTTCTTTTGTGAACCTATCATGTGTTAGAGGGAAAGTCAAAAGACGATGCACTAAAAAATTCAACCCAGCACTTTTGTGCTGTCCACAGTGATGTTAACTGTCAGGAATATACCTGTACGTGCTTGTTTCTTTTGTAGATATATCGTATTCTAACTCTCCATATTGGCCTCTCATTACCAAAACGTCAAGAAATGGCAGTTGTCCCTTATTTTCTAACTCATACGTGAATTTTATTGATGGACATCTATTATTTAAAATGGAAACAAAATCCTCAATATTCGATTTTATGGTATCGAATATCGCGAAAATATCATCCACATACCTTAGCTAAATCCTAGGAAAGTACTTCGATTGTTTGAAGGTGATTGACAATGTTTCATGATGAATTTCACTAGTTCGGACTTCCATTGTCTACTATATAAAATGATTTGAAATCTCTGAAACAACTAAAAAAGAAGAATCGAAAATTAATAACTGAAAATAAGAATTATATTAACCAAAATAAACCTGAAAATGAAATAATAGTGAAATAAAATACAAGTAAAAATAGAACAATTGAATTAATAAAAATGAAGAAATGAAAAAAAAAAAATTAAAAAAAGTGGAGATATTCCAAGTCACGTTACTTCACGACGTTTCGATTGTTAGTATCTACAATCGTCTTCGGGTGATGACTGGACTGATTTCTCCGAGAGATGACTATTTATAGGTCGTTTGAGCCCGCTCTCCATTTTCCGCTTCACTGGTTCCGTGGGAGATGACCGTTTTGGCGGGAGTTGGCCATTTTTCGCTTGATGATGGGTTTCCATATGTTGCGTATTTCTACACTGGCTTGGCTGAATACGTTGTTGGACAACATGTATGCGGCTTCCTTGAATTTTTTTCTAAACCAATGTTCCTCTCTGTGCAAGATCTCAGCTTGAGACCACTCGATGTTGTGTTGATGGTTCCAAACATGGTCTGCTATTCCTGATTTGCTGGTTTCCCCTCGCTGTCTGTGTTTCTTGTGCTCGGCAATGCGAACATTCGATGACCTCTTAGTTTCACCAATATAGCCATCATCAAGCGAATCATGGCCAACTCCCGCCAAAAAGGTCATCTCCCACGGAACCAGTGAAGCGGAAAATGGAAAGCGGGCTCGAACAACCTATAAATAGTCATCTTTCGGAGGAATCAGTCCAGTCATCACCCGAAGACGATTGTAGATACTAACAATCGAAACGTCGTGAACTAACGTGACTTGGAATCTCTCCACTTTTTATTTTTTTATTTTTATTGTCTTTTTTCATTTCTTCATTTTTATTTATTCAATTGTTCTATTTTTACTTGTATTTTATTTCACTATTATTTAATTTCAGATTTATTTTGGTTAATATAATTGTTATTTTCAGTTATTCATTTTCAATTCTTCTTTTTTAAATGTTTCAGGGATTTCAAATTATTTTATATAGTAGACAATGGAAGTCCGAACTAGTGAAAAATATTTCGACTTTTCTTGGGTTTCCATTTCGAATCTGCTCATGAACAGATCTGCCAGGTAGGGGGACAAGGGGTTTCCCATGGCCGTTCCTTCCTGTTGTTCATAAAAGCAACCTTCTACCTGGAACCGATTTTGTTTCATACACAAATTAGTTACAGAAACGGATTCATCGATTTCGTTATTATTTAAATTATTTTTCTCTAGTAATTTCCTGAGGTATTGCAAGGTCTGTGGAATTGGGACGTTAGAAAATAAGGAACTGTCATCAAAAGAAACCAAAATCTAACCTTCTTGCAGAACCATGTTTTTCGTAAGTTGTATGAACTTTAAAGAGTTTTTTATACTGAAATTTGGTTTCGCAATAGACAAGGTTTCAAATTCCAGGCCAGGTCATCGGAACTGAATCTGTATCGTAAGTATTCAACTAAAATTAGGCTAATACAAGCAGATATTTGGTTTCTAAAGAGCTGTAGAAGATATTCAGTTTTTCCAAATTTCGTTAACGTAAACATTCCTATTAAGTCTTCAGTTGCTGATAAAGTCCAAAAATTCGCCAAAGAAAAATGGCTTGATTTAGAAATCGATCATCTGTACACTAACCGTAGTCTCTTAGAATTAGACAGTTATAGTCTATATAAAAAACTCACATATAGATTAGACGAAAATTATTACGTACAATAGAATGACTTTCAGAGAGGAATGTTTCGGATGATTGTATCAAAATATATCAGAAAAATGTGTACGCTGAATAAGAAACTCAAAACCCTCATACCTAAGCATAAACCGAAATAAACCACTCCGAAAGTCATAAATATTGTTGAAAATCATTCATCACAATCGTTTGATGAGGAAGACATTAACCTTTTGAACAACGGTTTGAAATTTGGCATCACGCCTTCCGAGAAAGTTTTCGAGGATATCGTTGCTAGTGTTGAAAGTTCGATTCAATATATGCCCGATTCCTCGAAGGGACTAGTTCGAGAAAAGGTCAGGAATTAAATCTCCAAGAACAAGATAACAGATAAACGAAAGCATTCAATAAACAACGATGAAAACTAAAAGAAACTTATCAAACGATTGAAATACACGGACGTTTTTTATTTGAAAGTCGACAAAGGTAACAAAGTAGTAATTCTGGATAAATCGGACTACTACAAATACTCTCATTACTAACGGACCGTATGCGAAATTGTCCAGGAACCCGTTACCAAAGATGATTGCCGAAGTATAAGACGTCCTCAAGAAATGCAACAACTGCCTTCAACTGAATCGGAAGTTACAAGTTTCCAATCCAACGGTGTCGAAACTATATTGCCTCCCAAAAATCCACAAACCGGAAAAATCAATGCGCCCCATCGTGTCAGCTATTGGAGCTCCTACCTACCAAATAGCAAAGTGGCTCACTAAGGAATTTGAAACCTTGTCTATTGCGGAACCAAGTTTAAGTATAAAAAACTCCTTAGAGTTCATTCAACATACAAAAAACATGGTTCTGCAAGAAGGTGAGATTTTGGTTTCTTTTGATGTTAGTTCCTTAACAGGAAGGAACGGCCATGGGAAACCCCTTGTCCCTCTACCTGGCAGACCTATTCATGAGCGGATTCCAAATGGAAACCAAAGAAAAGTCGAAGTATTTTTCTAGGATTTGGCTAAGGTATGTGGATGATAATTTCGCGATATTCGATACCAAAAAAATCAAATATTGAGGACTTTGTTTCCATTTTAAATAATAGATGTCCATCAATAAAATTCACGTATGAGTTAGAAAATATGGAGGCCAATATGAAGGGTTAGGATACGATATATTTAGAAAAGAAACAAGCACGTACAGGTATATTACAATACAATACAATACTGGAAATAGCAGCTACTAACCGTTTCTCGAGGGGTATTGTAGATGACATAATAAGGAAGAAGAAGTTTAGGTTAAGAATGAACGAAATCTCGACTTTCAAAAAGGACAAAAACCAAGATAAATACATCTCAGTTCCATACCATCAATATACGAAGAACTTCGGAAAGATTTTCAAGGAACTAGTTTTGAAGGTGGTTTTTAAAACAAGGCATACACTACAGAGCCTTTTGGAAAGTCTAAAAGACAAGTAGAGAATTCGGAAAATTCTGGAATTTACGAAATTGAATGTAAGGACTGCGATGCAAAATATTATGGACAGACAAAAAGATCTATTGAAGTAAGATATAAGTACCACATAGCACACTTAAAATATGAAAGACCTGAAAAACCAGCAGTCGCCCATCATATTTTGCAACAAAACCATTCCATAGACTTCAGTGCATTAAGATTAGTTGGACAAGTTAACAACAGCAGGCAACTAGATGCCTATGAATGTGTAGAAATAAGTAAACGCAATAATATTATACCAAAGAACATACTATGTAGTTTGTTAAAATAATATTGTTGGGTTTACTGATTACTACATAAGGACACATTGCAAAAATAAATTTAGATAGGCAATATTGTGAAATTAATTTTTATATGACTGAAAATTGTTTTGTATACAGCTATAACAGTTAAATATATATTGTAAAATAATAGATAAAGCAAAATTGTAAAATTAATTTAGGTTGGTATACCTGTATGGGTGGTACACCTGGATGGTTTACTTATATGGGATATCTATATATCATAAATAGCGTTAGCTTCGCGTTAGTTTCTAGTTTGATCTTCCTCTTTGAAGATGATCACTTTGTGATCGAAACACTTGTCGAAACGATTTGGTGTTGGGAAAAAACTCAAGTAATATTCATAATTTTCATTGTTCAAAGGTTCGTATCGGTCAGCGCGTGCTAGATGCGCATCACCCGCTTTTAGCGCTATTTTCACCTCCAAATCAAAATTATAAATAATATTAGTGGAGGAGTTCCGGAAGGTGGAACTTTTTTTTTAAAATTACCTCCTCTTCAAGGACCTTTTTTTAAATTTCGGAATCCTTCAATGTTTTCCGAGATATTTGCAAAACACCAAACCCCCTTTTTTTACTTAATCGTTTATAACTTTTACAATTTTTTCGAGGCCCTCTTGAAATTTTTCAAAAAGTTGCCAGAGGACATTCCGACTCGAATGAGCCCTGGATCATAATAAACGGTGCCTTTGGACAGAAGTTCCAAAAAAAGGATTTTGTGACCCAGATTATACAGGCTGATTCACGGTGGATGGCACATTAGACGTTTCTGGTAACCAGACAACGGATCACTTTGAAAATTTAATGAAGGGCATATTCGGACATTCTCTAGCCAACTAAAGTATTTTCGACAATGCGGTGTTGCCGCTTCTATTAGAAAGCAGTAGCAACTTTGATTTTTCAAATGGAACACTCTGTATATAATATTATTTTTGGAATCTCCAACAATTGCCCGACAACTTTTCTTGATATTTCTCTATACCTATCTGTTACCGTTTTCGAAATAGAAATTAATTTCAATTTTTTTCTTCGAAAATCATGACTTCTATAAATGCCGATATCTTTTAGTTAAGAAGTACTATGATATCGAAATTCGGTTTGGAGTTAGGTGATACTTGGACACTTCCCACACGTCAGTCTAATCTCCGCAGTTTTTTCGTTTGCTTGAAAAAGTTGCTGAAATTTGATTATTTTAAATGGAACACCCTGTATATTATTGAAAATTCGGAAAGCTGCTGAAATTTGCTTTCTTTCTATGTATATCATACCTATACCTAACTAGTCAAGTTTCGGACTTATGAACATTTATTTGTGAAAATGTCCCTTCAGAATGGTATTTCCATTCGGTATTTGGTAAGCAGGCCATGATTACTATTTGACAGTAGCGTTGTGACATTCTCCTAATAATATCGACATTTTCGTCACTTCAGAAGTTGCAAATACCTTCAAAACGATGGAACAAAACTATTCAAACGAAGTTCTTATGAATTTGTTTATTATTTTTGGACAGTGTGACAAAATTATCAGCAGAACATGTAGAAAGTTCAATGAAATGTATTCGAATCTACCGCCAATGAACCTCAAGAAATTTATACGAATTCAGAACAATTTCAATATGTTTGGATAAACTTTAAAAAAGCACCAAGATAGGGAAATATCAATAAAAGTTGTCGGGCAATTGTTGGAGATTCCAAAAATAATATTATATACAGAGTGTTCCATTTGAAAAATCAAAGTTGCTACTGCTTTCTAATAGAAGCGGCAACACCGCATTGTCGAAAATATTTTAGTTGGCTAGAGAATGTCCGAATATGCCCTCCATTAAATTTTCAAAGTGATCCGTTGTCTGGTTCACCAGAAACGTCTAATGTGCCATCCACCGTGAATCAGCCTGTATAAGGACATTTTCAAACTTAATGTAAATCTATAAGCTTGAGAATGCCCTTATAGGACAAAACTGCAGTAACGTTAATAACAAATAAAAGTGGTAAAAATATAGAAAGTTTCAATTCTCATTTTTTATGATGATTTACTACCACGTAGTATTGGCTACATCCATCAATTTAATTATAGCTTCTCCGATGACTTATCAATGCGAGACAAAAATTTTATTTCTACAAATGTTATTAGAGGCGTAAAATATAAATCCCTTGCTATGGTTTGGTGTTGTTCAGAAAAACGGAAATTGCCCAATTTATGAATTTTCTGCAGAACTGCATAACCCTCCATTTCATATTCAATTTTATCACTGGCTGCTCGTGGATATTTACTTTCATGTCAAAAATATTACCATTCATATGAAAAACAGGCAAACAAATCCTCAATGGGGTATATTTGAACACTGTTATCAGGAAATGTGTAATAAAAATTGTCAAGTGTTATCCTTCAATAACAAAGAAGCGGAGGTGAGTCATAAAAATCTTGAGGGAGAGAAATTCTTTAACGAATTTGTGTCAGTACAAATCTTCGAAAGAGAAAAGCTTTGTAAAGTAAATGCCGATCCTCACGCAATGAATAGTAGATTAAATGGCAAGGAATGTCAATTTACAATCTAAATGTGCGTTAACTTATTATATACGACATCTCGGATATTTCTGACAGGTGAATGAAAAAGAGCCCCGACCGGAAGCCACAACAGTAAAGTCATTTCTAGTGGGGTAAGAGCATGAATTTGCACTTAACTTTATTACAGGTAATACAAAAGATCCACTTTGCACTAGATCACAGTGGACGGAAAATTTTTGTGACCACAGGCGGAACACAAAAATTTTATCAGGGAATTTTGATGTTCCTTGGGATTATCGTTAATTTTGGTGTATTTCCCGACCCCTTCGGCAATCTGAAGAAATGAAAAAGTAGTAATGAAGAACTTTATACAGATGAGGAAAGTGTAATCCAATAGTTCACCCTGAAAAGTTACTGTTTAAATACAATATATTTTCCAAACCATTTTATGACAATTTTCGGAGACCTCTACACCCACAAAGCAAAAAACCAATTGGATGAGGCAATTCTTTTCATTCTCCTCTGGAAACTTATGGATTAATTTTCCACGTAATCTGAAGTATTTGACATATTTTTCAAAGTTGATGATACAAACATATACGAAAATATATATTTCGAAATGAAATTTCGAAACATTCATCTCTCCCAACTGCCTATACCGTAGGTTCTGATAAGTACCTGTCAGAAAACAAAAATTTTTCCGGCTAATACCACCCTGGACATTAAATTGTATCCGACTAACATTTATGCAAGATATTTCACACGGTGTTAGTCTTGCATATGTTTCTCGTTCACCCAGCAGCACGACCATGCCAAAATGCAAGCCATTTCAACCGAAACATCCAACGATGTCGGTAGCCGGTCGGTTCGACGTGGGTGCTTTGTTCACTCATTCGAATTGACTGCCGTGTTAGTCGATGGTTCAGCCCCAGGCTGAACGATGGATTTTCACTTGCTATCGTCCAATCCCTGTTAGGAATCACACGTTAAATGGTAAGACCTCGTTAATCCTTAGCTCGCACAAGTCTCGGCTTCTGAGGGTTTTCGTTCGTAGAGGTACGACAGCTGGTTAACGGAAAATCAGATTTTATAACAGAAATGGAAGAAACATATATTTTATAGAATTAACAGGAGCCAATAAAGAAAAGTGATGAATGAATAACTAATGAATACCTTCGTTCATTCCAAGTACCGTCTATCAGTTTCAGTAGACGATAACATTCTTTCAAGATTTTTCACATTTCAAATTTGCTAACACAAAAGAATACTTGATTCATAATCTACAGGTGAACAATATGCCATAAAGTTTAAAGATTCTTCGAATTATTGTGGTACAGTGGTGTATCAGAGAGTGGGTAGGAACTGGTTTCATAATAACCAGATTTTTTCTGAAATGTCCAAAACTCACCGAATACTTCAAGAATTTTCACTGTTTCACAATTGTTCTAGGTTCTTTTTGCATCATTCATAGGCTGGTAGTCGTTACTGAATGACATCATTACGTCTGAAAATACAATAAAAGTAACCACTGTTCTGGAACATATTGTCCAATGTTCTGAAAGATATTGAATCTACATAGTAAGGGGTACATTTTAGGAGAAATTTGTTTTGGGAAAGAAAGGATTTGTTTTTTTTTTTAATTTTCCTGCTTCATACACAAAATATGGGAAACTTGCGAAGAAAGGAGAAATTCAATCAATTTCAAAATGAAGTATTCACAAAGATGTGTGGATCATGCATATAAGTTATTTTCCGATACAAATTAAAAAAAAACCTTCTCAAAACAACTACTTTTATATAAATATTGAATTACACGAAAGAAAAAATACTTCTGAAACAACTACTTCTATATGAACATTGATCTGGGTAGCATCTAACCGGTGCTAGGAATCTCACATCGAACGGTAATACCTCGTTGATCTTCAAATTGCAGATTTTCAACGAATCTGAGACGGATATCGTTCGGAAAGAGAAGAAAAAAAAACGTAAATATCAGAAAAATGGTTTGCCCTGACTATTGGACCCCTTGGTGGAAAGATGTTCTCCCTACTCTCAAATTTCACTATGCACTACAATAGAAATATTCAGAAGGCCGTCATTTTTGGCTCATTACGTTTCCACAAGACACATAATTATCAGATTTCCCCAGGGTGATCATTGATGTCAGTGATGGTTAGTTTCGGAACTTAGGGGAAATGGTTTGACCGACACAACCTTTTTGGTGATAAATAATGAGGAGAGATGACCGTCCATTATCTCAGGCTCAGGTGAGTTGAACAATATCGGTGAGCCAAGCAACGACTAAACCGGCAAAACCTCTCCGAAGGTTAGATTCTGAACCTTCTTTCGATGCCGATCATGAACTCATTTCCAACCCCACACCATGCAAGGAAGTGGATATCATAACTGACAATTTTCCAACTGAAAAAAAATGTTTCTGTAACGCGAAACTCATCTAGAGCAATCAAGGCTTGCATCATTGCCCTGATACTCAAACTTTTTCTTGAATTCCTATTATGAAATGTTCACGGACATCCTATATACACTACTCGTAATACTCTCCGCAGTTGAGCAAGTATTCGAAAGGGTGTATGAACACTGGTCGCAAAATTCAACGAGAATCTACTCATGGACAAATGTGATGTAGCAGTGTAATAAGAGCGTAACCCTACTATATTCTTAATCAATTAACCGTTAGGCCATTAATACAATATTGCATCATCTCAAATCCAGTGAAATAGTGAGATGAATCGTTGGTTGATATATTTTTATATTCTTCTCAACAACAGAGAGGTCGTAGATTCTTGAGTTTGGAGTGTCTACATAAAGGAATGACACTGGTTAGAGCATGTAAAGTCATGAGGAGTTTTGATTCTTGCGGCCATGATAGATAAAAATTACGGCATTTATTTTCCACATTGAGTAAGTGCCGATAACTAGGAAACCATGTGGAAACACATTCAGTAAAAGGCCATACTGAAGCCGCAGAAATAAATCTACTCCTCCAGCTATACAAGACGATGTATGCAGTCTTCTTTAACAATATTGAAGACATTGGCTCATCAAAGCAGCTGACGTTTACTTTTCTTAGGTTTAGTCGACTAAAGTCTAAAACTGAAGATTTCATCATGGCCTGTCAGGATTGTATATTCAATACCTCAGTCTATCGAAGGCATATTGTAGAAGGGCATATTGTAAACCCTCATGCACCTTCTGTCGGCATGTCTGGTATATGCCATTTCTGCGTATATCTGTCGACATAATGTGGTCTAAGAATGATTCATTACCACCTTTGGAACTTCTATCCACAAAAAATAGTATTGGGGTGAGCCGCGGAATATATTGAATTCTTTGTGGAATATTGGAGGTGCTAAATTATTTTGAACTACTTATAAACTTGATGTATTCCTCCTTGACCACCAAAGTTGAACGATATTCATCGTGGAGTTTTCGGCTCTGGTTGAGGTGAATATCGTCCGAGAAAAAGGAGTCTTCTATCCAGACCATTTTTTCAATCACTACTGTGATTCTTGATCTACTGTCGAATTTCAAGATAACACCAACATGCTACAATAGCGATATTCTGGCAAGTCGGTGTTATCTTGAGATTCGACAGTAGAGAAGACACTTAATTACCTAGAATCACATTAGTCTCAAAGATAATTTCATAATGATCATGACTGGAAAATTGCAGGGGGCTGTCATTTTTGGCACATTGTGCTTACTCCAGCATATATTCTCCATGTATTGAGAGTAGTTTCTATCAAAGTATTATTACCTAGGAGGCAAAAAAGCTAAGGGATTTGACTACATGAGCTTCTAGGAAGTTTCAAAGTACCAACATGCAATATACTTGTTTGACCGACTAAAAGGAATGCTCACGACTAGAGCTATCAATATAAAAATTTTTGAGAGGAAATTTTAGTTTTTGAAACCCAATGATTTTGACAGTTCTCACATAAATCTTCAAATCATTCACTAATTGAACATCAAGAGGGAATAAGAATGTTTAGCATACCAAAGGTTTTTTCTTAAAAAAATCCTTTCAAATAAATTTCAGTATGAGCTTCATCATGATTATTGAGCATTAAACATTTTTACTTTGCTTGTATAATCGATGAGAAAGTTGTATGAGTTGTGAAGACTTGAAACATTTGATCAAGTGGTTGATAATCTGTTATTTCCGTGAGGTTTTCAAAACAAAAATGACCACGATAAGAAAACACCCAAAACGATCTAATAATCATATTTTCTAAGGAAGCAACTTCCATCAGAATAGGTGAAGTCACCCTCCATTATGAGAATTGAAATTTTTAAGGAATAACCAAATTTGATGATGACGTGACAAATTTATGTCCTGAATTGAAGAACGAAACGATCCTATGAAGAACTGATGGGAATATTCTTCATATTTTTCATTTAGATAAACCCTAGACCTAATTCTAGGAGTTTTGACAAATTCAAGATATCATGTACAATATAGTATATACTGATGATACAGGATAGATGGTAAATGCTGATTATAGATGGTAGATGGTGGTCCCATCCGGCATTGCCCGGTGAGATACCATCGCAACGGCTTAGGCAGCGTGATGTTGCATTCGGGCTAACGTTTCGTTGCAGTGCCAGCTGTTTTCGGTTTCAAGGGATGCACATATTCCTTCCTAAATGAAACAAACTTCTAACGGCAGACCTTGATTAAACAAAGTTTCCGAGCAAGCCATCGCCTTCAAAAATCATCCCTACCGGCAGGGTCGCAAAAATACCAGTGCCGAAAACCGAACTATATTTGTTAATGCTCGCAGCAGCTGCAAACTCAGAATAAATGAAATCAAAAAACTTTACAATCGGAAAATTAGGGATAAACTGCTTGCCAATCACAATGAGTCTATATCCTTCTGGTCGTAGCTAAATCCGTTAATGAAAACTTTAAAAAATCCACAATTTCACCACTAACATAAGCGGATGGTTCAATTGCAAAAACAGCCAAAGAAAAAGCAAATCTACTAGCTGAACAATTTGCGTCCCACTCCGCAGTCGATTTTTGGAAAAGAAAGCACCCACCATTCCCACACTTGAATCCACAATGCCCCGAAATAATCTTTCGACAACGTCTAGTCAGGCGAATTTTGAAACAGCTAAATATTAACAAGGTATCTGGTCCTGATGAAGTGCTCGTCATCGTACCTGAAAAATGCGCCAATAAACTCGCACTAGTATTTTGCAGACTTTTCAACTTGTCTTACAAGAAAGGTGTTTTTCCTTCTTGTTGTAAGATTGCTCGCGTTCAGCCTATTCCCAAATATGGCAAAGAAAATCTTCCATCAACTATAGATCAGTCGCTTTACCATTAGTGATATCAAAAATCATGGAGAAAACCGTAAACTACCACATCTTTGAGTATTTGAAAGGCTTCAACATATGATGAGTGATCATCAATATGAGTGATCATCAATATGGATTTCGGAAACAAATGTAAACAGGTGAGCTTCTATCGTATGTAATAACCCAATCAAGAAACATAGAAAATCAAGAGCTGTTTCGCTTGATATTTCTAAAGCCTTTGGCTTTGTGTGGCATGAGGGTTTGCTATGGCTTGTCGAATTATTTTTGTTTATGGCGCTTCAGCTTCCTTCAAGAACGTGCCCTGCAAGTGGTCGTCGATGAATATCTCCCGAATACTTTTACCATCAACGCTGGTGTTCCCTAGAGATCCATATTGTCTCCAGCCCTCTTTTTATTGCATATCAACAACTTATTGGAAAAAACAAGAATCCAATATATTGCTTCGCTGACGACAGCACATTTGTCTCGTCATTTCATTTGGATTCCAGGACATCGGCTACGGAGGCACATCTTCACCGGCAGCAGGAGGTTGCATATTTTAATGAGAATCTAGAGGTAATTTCGAATTAGAGTGGAGGTAATCAGATTCAATTCAGTATTACAAAAACCCAAGTATCGGTTTTTTCCAAAAAACAGACAATTCCGCTTCCTGCATCGCTGCATGGACCCCAACATGTCTTGGCACAATCATGTCACTGGAATTGCAAAAGTTGCTTCTCAAAAGCTGTGAACATTGTTCAGAACCAGAAAACTGTATACACCTCATCTTTTGATGCTTCAAAAAGCTCAGATCAGACCTTTTTTGGAGTATTGTTTACATGTATGGAGCGCAGCTCCTAAGCATACCCTGAAGCTGCTGTGTTTCATCCAGAAACTAGATATTCGCCTGATTCGAGACACGAACATCAATTACAACCTTGATAGTCTGAAACATGTAAGAAAGGTTGGAGATTTCTCTTTCTTCCTAGATATTTTCACGAGAGGTGTTCAAGTTAACTCATCTTTCATTTGGAGAACTGCGTTCATGTGAAATCAGAATTTTTCAGTTATCGAAATATTGAAAATTTAATAGACTTCATAGATATGGCAGCGGGTTTAAATTCAGTTCAGTTATGAGAAGAATGAAGAAATGTTTAGAGGTTTCACTTACTATTTGATTGGGCCCACAAATTGAATAAGTGGGGGTATTTAAACACATAACACTGCTGCTACAAAAAAATCATACAGGGAATTGCGAAATCTCTGGGTCCATCGAAATCACTATCAAAATCATATTCAATTTAAAAAAAACATTGGAACTAGAAAACTTAGATTTTGAAAATATGTTTTTGGTGAAGTGACACCTTGAACTTTCAAACATTTCTCTGCCTCTGAGCAGCTTTATCAGACAGGCTTTTCTTCAATATGGCCAATAAATGTCAACCAAATAAATTATTTATGTCTGTATATGGATACTTTTGATACTGGTAGTATTGAAACCTATCAATTTTAGTGCCATCGGCGTTGAAACTAGAATCGTAACCATTGTAACGATGATTTAAATTTGAAAAAATCCGTTCATAATCTAAATATTTTAGTGAGGGGTTTTCATTGACATTCTCAGTTTCTCCTTCAATTTTTTTGAAGGTTTATTACTCTTAAAGTCTAGACTAATAAATCAAATGAAAGCCAGTTTGTCCAAACTGCACTCAAATATGTGTTGAACATTTTGAAAATGTTTACATCTACAAAGAATGGAGACTTTTTGTTCTTTTGACTAAAGTGAAATTCTGTTGTGAATGAACACCCTGAAAATTTTAGCGAAATGAAAATGCTACTAACAAATGTATTTGATGATATGCATTCTACAGCTTGGAGATGGCCATATGGTATGAATTTGGTGTTTTACAGTTTTACACCCCAACCATATTCCTGAAGTGAAAGTTACTAATTGCTTCACCTTCCTGTATACAAACAATATCTTTCCTCATGAAAATTTGTTGAAAACTCTCCTTGAAAACATGTTTTCCACAATCAAAGTTGAATCAATAGAAACTCAGCAAAAGTGTAATAGAGGGTAAACCACTGTGGGCTCAATCAGTGTGTCTTATTCATAAATGTTGACGGAAAATTGAATAATAAGCGAAAGAAATGACATTTCCTTGCTTAATTATTTTTTTAGATTGTTGACGTTTTGGTAAATAATCCCCTTCCATTTTCAAAACCCAAAAAATAACTATTTGACGTTTGTTAAAAGAAATACAGCTATTTGCATTGAAAGCATTGTTCACATGGTTTTTTTTGACTTTATAAATGGAAAATGTTTATGTTCCGAAACATCAACCACCAAAACAAAGCTAAGTATAGAAATTTCGTTTCTTCCACTGGTTATTCGATTCGTAGGTATTAACTTTCCGGGCTGAATTCTTCAGTTTGCCTTTCATTCCACTTCAGCAGATTTTCTATTGATCAACATCATTCATTTTCCAGATTGTGTTAGGTTATACAACTAAAAAAAACAGTAAAAATAACACTTGTCGCATAAAAAGATTCAAAACTTTTTTACTACCAGTTCCTCGAAATGATAGAAATGATTATTATTATTATTGAGATTCAATATTTTATCATTTGTTCCATTCCTAACTATGAACTCTTTTCTGGGACAAAAATAAAAAAAATCAATATACTTTAGTGAATTTATTTTATTTTCTCTCAAAATTCAATTTACTGAAGCGATAAAATTGGACCCTACTAACCTGGATAATTCTGAACACGCCTAAAATTGTAAAGTGTAAACTGGTAAGTGTGAATCTAAGAATTACGTGTTCTTTAAAATAACAACGAAAATAGCTATGATTCAGTTGTTAGAAGGTTATCAGTATTCAAATTTCTAATAATACCGTCCTCTTCTCCAAAAGTACTAATTACCGATAGTTCAGAACCATTTCGATCTGTCCCGAACGGTTACTTCAAAAGAACGAAGAATGTTATTATTACAGTAATGTCCTTCGTAAAATTGATGACAACCCATCCACGTACACATTTATTTTTATGTCCATAAGCGGTAGTTGAGATGTTTCTGTGTGGTGTCCTCTAACACGATTTTCGTATTACCGAAGAACCAAAAAATGGCATTCTTTCGTTCATATCAGCGGTCCCATCTCGAATATCCCATCCTTCTTAAAGCCCTCTTATACTTCTGCTGATAAACACATCCAAACAATCGAAAGCGCAACCGTACAAAAGACAAGCGAGACAAATTAGTAAGGACAAGGAAGAATTCCATATAATTCACACAACTTTTATCGTTCACCACCACTCAAATCGACCCTAAAATTCCAATAACAATCTTTTGGTTGTCAGCTATGTGCTCTAATTATCTGACTAGAAAGAGATATTAGATGTTATTTTATGTTTCTTCTGGGCGAACCGGGAGGGCCAAAAAAACCTTGTTCTCCTTAAATAATTGGGTTCTGAAGATGTAGATTAGAATACTTATGAGTATATTAGTCCCAGAATCAACTGTCCATTTTTGACATGAATACCATCTAAGATAATAATTACTTCAGGAAAATAAGTTCTGGAATTTTCTAAAACGAGAGTTTTAGAGATGGAATCATCAATTTATTCAAAATTTGGTTCAGATGATATAATAAACCTGGAAATAATGTAGACAAAGTTAGAGAAAATAAAGAAGTAATATTCTCTGCAAAATGGCAATTCCCTCATTCAGGAATCGAAACTAATACCTATATATCTACCGTGTGATCCATTTGGACTGATTAATTTCCTCATTAGGTAGAAATTCGAAGTTGTACTGTGTGGTAACTTTCTATCACACTGCCGTGAAGAAAATTCGTGTATTTACCTGAAGGGCGTGCGATTGAAGTTCCGCTCTGTAGAACATTTCAGAGGGTTCAAAAGCATTCAAAAACATTACAGAACATCCCGGAATATTCTGGAAAATGTTGGATCGTTCGTAATTGATTACTCCAGAAACATAATTTCTTGAAGCCTCTAAAACGAGAAATCATCAATATATTTAAAATTTGGTTAGGAGGATGAAATGAAACTGAAAATAATGTAGACAAAGTTAGAGAAAATATACAGGAATTGTCAAAAGTCAGTGTAGTAGTAATATTCTCTGCAAAAAGGCTTTTCACACATTCAAGAATCGAAACTGATAACTATACAGGGTGTAACATAAGTACGTTAAAATATTCAAGTGACGTATTCCTGAGACAATTAAAAAAAAAGTCTATATGACCTTGTGTCCGAAAATGCTTCGTTTCGGTGATACGGGGTGTTAAAATTGAATTTTTTGTTCGCTTTTTGAAAATAACTCTTTCAAAAAAAAAGTTATTTGCACGAAATTCTGAACCCGAGGTTTCTTTGACGTGGGAAATCATAATTTCGTATTAATTTTCATGTAATATCTAGAGGGTGCTGCGTAAGCTGTCATTATTTATTTCAAATTGCCCTAATTTTTTTGATACTTTTCATGAAAAAACCTAATTCCCACAACTTTTCCAAATAAAAAAGGTAAACCTCCTCAACAACGCTGGAGGTGTTCGTTTTCGAGATATTTACAGTTTTCTATATCGATGCATATTACTTAGCTCCTAGGGCGCTAAGTGAAGTTGCTGAGAACATTACAAAAACTAAGTATGTGGTGGATCTCGTCAAAATAAACAACTTTTTCCTATAAAATGTTTAACGAAGATAATTCGTTTTCGAAATACAGATTGTTAAAATTTTTCAAAACATGGTAGGTTTTTGTCATAGGTTTGTTGCAATTTTAGTTATTTTCATCAAACTTTATACGCAGTATACCCGTACAGACTTCTTCTAAACTGAGCATTATCGAACTGTTTATTCAATCCAAATTAAAAAAAAATTGTCAGGTTTATTTATTCAATCAGAAAGTGCTACATTTCGAAGTTTGTAAAAAAACAATTCGGAGATGTACTATGTTATTTATGAGGAAAACAAACATATAAAAATTGAACGAAACAACTATTACAACGACTGTTAAAAGTGACCATCCCCAACAGTAATAAAAGCTTCTGCTCTCCTCATCAAATAATTCCGCACCCGTTGAAAAATGCCCGGATCGCTATGATGCGATCCCTCAACATTTCCTCGTTTTCAATGGGGCTAGCATAAACTAGTGATTTTAGGTGTCATCAAAAGAAAAAAATCGACGGGATTGAGGTCCGGGGACCTCGGGGGCCAATGCTCAGTACCTCCTCTTCCTATCCATCGTTGGGGATATGCCACGTCTGAAAAATTCCTTGCTATCACACTAAAATGAACAGGAGCTCCATCGTGCATAAACCTAGGGTGATTTCGGAGACCAATGGGAACATCTTCCATAAGATGGGGAAGCTCGTGTTCCAAAAAATGTAGGTGAATATCCCCATTCAAACGTAAGGGAAGAAAGTAGGACCCAATTAAGTAATCCCCAAATATGCCAACCCATACATTAAAAGAGAATCTGTCTTGGAAATGAGTTTACATTATCGCTTGTGGGTTATCTTTCGCCCAGATGTGGTTGTTATGGAAGTTTATGATACCATTTCTTGAAAAATTAGCCTCATCTGTGAAGAGGATTTTCGATAAAATTTGCGGATGTTTTTCGACTTTTCTTTGAAGCCATTGAGCAAATTCGATACGTGGTTGGAAATAACGTAGCGTAATTGCCTAGACACGCTGAGTATGATTAGGATATAATTGCTGTTCCTTTTAATTCTGTAAACTGACATGTGACTCACATTTGAAGTTTGACTAAGTTTTCTTGTACTTGTCTCTGACTGTTCACTAATTTCTTCGAGAACCGCCTCCTCCAATTCTACAGTTCTTGTAGTCCGTGGCCGTCCTACTGCAGAATTTGTTTAAAAGCTTCTAGATTCGGAAAGTCGCCGGAAAAGATTCGCGAATGTCGTTGCACAAGGAGTCACGCGTTGGGGATACCTTTCCTAATAGATGTGTCTGGCCTCGCGTGAATTTCCGTCAGCCAAGCTGTATGCAAAAACCATATCAGCCATTTCAGCATTCGTAAAGTCGGGCATGGTACCAAAAAATCACTTTATAAACCACGAACTGTGAATTTGTCAATTGATAGTTAAAAAAGTGACAGCGAACTTCAATTTTTATGAACAAACTTTCATAGCCTACTCCATTTAATTAACTTAATTTGCAAGCGGAGAGTGACAAAAATTATTGAAATCAAATTTGGCTATATAGTAATATGCATCGATATAGAAAATTGTGAATATCTCGAAAACGATCACCTCCAGCGTTGTTGAGAAAGTGTACCTTTTTTATTTGGAAAAGGTGTGGGAATTAGGTTTTTTCATGAAAAGTACCAAAAGTGTAGTGTCAAAAAAGTTAGGGCAATTTAAAATAAATAATTACAGCGTACGCAGCGCCCTATAGATGTTACAGGAAAATAATACTAAATTATGATTTTCCACGTCAAAAAAAACCGGGTACCGAATTTCGTGCAAATAACTTATTTTTTGCAAGAGTTATTTTCAAAAAGCGAACAAAAAAATTCCATTTCAACACCCCGTATCTATGAAACGAAGCATTTTCGGACACAAGTTCATATAGAAATTTTTTCTTGAAGTTGTCTCAGGAATACGTCACTTGAATATTTTAAGGTACTTATGTTACACCCTGTATATCCACCATGTAATCCATTTGAACTGATTTACTTTCTCATTAGGTAGATATTCAAAACGTCTAGAGAGCACTGAATTCCATTAATGAGTGGCCATAGGTAACTTTCACAACTTTTCGAAGTAAAAAAAATATAAATTATTATTGTGAGCACACTACTGGATCCACGTAGTTTGGAAATGGTATATTTCAAATTATGTCCGTCTTCGAGAAAGTTATAAGGAAATGAATGAAAATTAAAATATGCTATTCAATCATTCCTCTTATTGAATTCAACGACTTTCATGAGAATTCTGATCTTCTTTTATAGATTCAGCAGGTTTTATTTCATCACTACTCAGAATTCAATCAAATTATGTTAATTTAAGGAATTACTAGTGAAAACAATATGTAACATTTTTTGTTAAATAGAAAATTTGCGAAATTCTGACTGAACAAAACTGGATTCGAAATATTTCTCACCAAACAGTAATTAAAATAATTTTGTTCATGAACTAGCGAAAATCAATATATTATTTACAATCACTGCAAATAATATAAACGAAAAGATATGAAATTGAAACACAATTCAGATTCTCGCAGCCTACACCAAACCTCCTTTCAAGACAATTTCTTTATCATATCGCTTGTGAACATTTTTTAAAGTGTTGCGGAATATTACAGCACAAACCTCTTGAATTCTTGAGCACAGTTCCATTCGATTACTTGGTTATGATTTGTATACGTTTTATTCAAGATAGTTTCCAAATAAAAATTGAGTGGAGATAAATCAGATGATTTAGGTGACCAACTAATTAATCTACTACTTCGCCCTATCCAATGATTAAGGTAATTTTTATTAAACCAACTCCTCAAGTTGCCAAAACAACCATCTTACTGCAAATATAAATTCATTGTTATCTTCAAAAAGAAAATCATCGATTGCGTTCGACAATTTATTCATTTTAGACTGTAGGAAATTCACGAAATTGATGGTGCCGTCAAAAAAGAAAGAACCACTAATCGTTCCATTCAGAATTCCGCATCAAATATCACTCTCACAGTCAATCATCGAGTTGAACTCGCAGTGTGCTAACTAGCAAAATGTGAAGGTTTTTCTTGACCACCTCATTTTAGAACATGAGGAAATTTTGGTTTGAATGGTTTCAATTTATTTTTCTTCAGACATCGCCTAGGTGAATTCAAATTTTATACGAGTAGTGGATTGTACAGAGAGATGAGACTGTGAATCACAGCCTACCTGTTAATTTCATCAATGCATCCTGAATTTACCAACTCAAATGCCTTCCACTACAAATTTTAGTTGTTTTGATGCAATACGTGTACGTCATTTCGATATATTCTTTGAATTTTCTTCACTCATACCTTTTTTTAGTGATAAAAGTAATGAAGCTAATCCATTTTGAATCTGGGTGATAGACAGATATTTTATGGAAAATCTAGAATTGAATTGGTGGATTAATTAAATGACATTATTTGTTATATATACTACAGCTAATGTCGCGCAGAAAGCTGAAGTAAAACCATCAGGCACCTGTACAACGTCATCAATTCGAAAGATTCGTCTCAAATTATTTCCCACTATGAGAACTAGAAATTAATTTCATTTGGTCAAAACGACCAACCGATAGACTGGTTTCGGGGTACTTGCCCTATCATCAATACCGGGCGTGGTCTCTTCAGAACGGTGTGAACCGTCTGAAGAGAACCCACCAAACAAATATAATTCTAGCTAGTCTCTTTCTGCAGTTTCATATAATTCTCGATTTCATATAATTTCTAGAAACATGTGGATTCGACTTCGGATGACATTCCGGGATAGCTTTTCAAATTTCTTCTTTCGCAGTTAACGGTTGATCGTTCAAACCACCAACACCAGCAGTTTGACTGCATTAACTAATATGAAATCAAAATCAGAGTGATCAAAATAGTACTTATCTATTCATATACATATATAATATAACAAAATTTTTATTTTTATTATTTTCAAAGTAATCACTGACAGATCTTTTATTTAAATATATTTCTAGTCTTTTCAAAATCCTATTTCTATTGAAAGTTAAATAAAGTTATCATGATAGAATATATTGACAAACTTAAAAAAAAAGATTTTTGGCTTTCTACTTCACCATTTTTATAAAAAAAAATTGAGAAACTTCGAAGGAAGGAATAAAGCAACTAGGTTCAGAATGAATCATCAACAAAAATATATAGATCATACCCTGAAGTGTCTTTCAGATACAAGGTGAAATAAAAAACTCTTTGAAAATAAGTACTTCCACATGAATATTGAATACATGAAAGAAACTTTTTAGATTCAGTCTGATCTCCAAACAGATTTCATTAACAAAAACTAAAGAAATATGAAAACTAAGTTTTCATATTTCTTTTTTTTATTTAAAAATATGGTTGCATCACCACTAGGGTTGAATACCATAACAAATATTTGGATAACTGAATGAACAAAAAAAAGTTATTTTCGTTTAATTCAGTATTCATGTGAAAGTACTTGCTTCGAAACGACTTTTTCTTTTATGTTATTCAATGTATATGTGAAAGTAGTGGTTTCGAAAAGACTTTTTGTCAATCATTATGACTGTATAACTATTAAAAAAATGTTTAAAGACTTTTTCCAAACTTTCCAACCTTTCCAAACTAAACTAATAACGTATTGTACAGACGTCAAGTATGATTTACAAGTACTATATACAAATACAATACAAATATATGCATAAATAATGAGATGATTTGTGCTAGCGCCTCTGCCTAAACCATAATGGCTTGTGCCGCAGTATTACCACCACTCTCATCCCATTGATAATAGTGTGAACATAGATATGCATTTTTGTTGTTGTTGAAAGAGTTGAGCAGGGGAGAAATAGAAGCAAACAGTGTTACTTAAAAGAAGTATTTCGAAGATGGCTATGTTGAAGAGTATATGCTTTTGAGTCTGCTTTAAATTTATGAAGATTTTTACATTCTTTCAGTTCGTTTGGGAGGCTGTTGTATATTTTGTGTGAGTGTGAGTTTTTTTGAATCTAGGAACTTTCAATGTGAGGTCAGTCGTATATCTTGTGGCTCTAGATCGGTGAACATATTGTTGAGGTTTTTGTTCAAATGTCCAGATCAAGGTTTGTAGGATATATAAATTGCTAATATTCAATAGGTACGTTAGTTGATACAATTCTGATGTGGAGAATCCTCTATCTTTCTTGTATATGATTTTGAGAATGATATTTCGAATAATTTGAGTTTTTTATAACGCTAAGAAATGCGCCCCTCCAGTATCGTGATACTGATTCTATTAATGAGCTGTAAACTACAAGTATAAAGAACTCTTCTACTTAAAATATCTCTGAGAGTGTATAATTTGTTAATAAGTTTTCTTACTCTGCTGTAGTGATGTGTAATGTAGTTAATGTGATCATTCCACCTCATGTGCTGGTCCAGTATTACTCCTAGATATTTGATTTTTGACAGTTTCGCTATTTTTGAATACTTACAGTTATCATTTCTTTCTAAGCAGCATTCATTATGCAAGGATAAATAATCAAGTCTGGGTTGATCCGGTTCTGTAAGTGGGAAAGTTTCACCAATATTTATTGTCAGTAAGTTCGTGTTTAGTCATTTATGTATTTTAATGAATTCATATTCAGCAGTGCGATACAACTCTGACCACTCATCGTGTGTAACGATAATAGAGCTGTCATCTGCGTATGATATTATTCTCCCTTGGATTCTCCCTTGGTCGTTAATATAAATGAGAAAAAGTAATGGACCCAGTACTGTACCCTGAGGAACACCTGTGGTAACTATTGATGGTTTGTTTAATACATTTTCTATTTTTACTCTTTGGGTCCTTCCATTCAGGTAACTGGTAAATAAATCTAACACTGGACCTCTTATTCCGTTGTCTGATAACTTGTTCAGCAGTATATGGTACGATACAGTGTCGAAAGCTTTGGATAAATCAAGAAAGACAACTAAACATTTTTTTGGAAGATCTAAATTCTTCATTACATTGTTCGTGAGCTCTATAGTACTGCACTTTCTGTGCCTCGGTTTTTCCTGAAGCCGAATTGTTTTTCCATAATTACACAGTTTCCATCCAGATAATTCAACAGTTTCTCTTTTAAACAGTATTCGAAAATTTTAGAAAAGCTGTTTATGGATGAGATGGGTCTATAATTAGTCAGTACGGTTCGTTTGCCTGATTTGTAGATTGGGGTGGTGATCTATTCTTTCCATTGCTTGGGTAGGGTACTTTTATTGAGTGCGAGATTTATGAGATGAGTAAGAGGTACCAGTAGATGGATGTGAATGTTTTTGATGACTTTTGAAGTGATGCCATCGGGTCCTGATGAACAATTATATTTCAGGTTGGAAATGGCAAGGGTAACCTCATTTTAGTTAGTTTCTCTATTTCGTCCTGTAGTAAGTAATTGGTCATATTTTCCATATTGTTTTGAAATGGTTATTAAAGATTTTTGCTTTGTCTTCATTATTTTCAATATATGTTCCGTTGTTTTTTATAGTAACCTATTCAGTATTTTATGTTTAGGCCTTATATTTGTTGCTTCGTTGATTATCTCTCATGTTTTCTATAATTACTATTATTTTTCCACAGTTTCTGTTTATAGTAGTTATTTTAGGAATCACACGTTAAAAGGTAAGACCTCGTTAGTCCTTAGCTCGCACAAGTTTCTCAACTTCTGAGAGTTGTCGTTCGTATGGGAGCGGAAAACCAGATTTCAAACATATTTTTCAAACAGATTTTTTTTTGTTCCTTTCATCAGTTTGTTCAGTCTGTTCCTTTCAGTTCTGGGGTAGATGTTCTGTTTAATTCTTTTTCAATTTATTACGATATATAGTTACGTACCTCTATTTCTATTAGTACTTGAAGGGGTAGTATATAATGGTGAATGTAATGAATCATTGTTAGTTTGAAAATGTCCGTATAGGACGAAACTGCAGTAACGTTAGTTACAAATAAATGTGGTAAAAAACATAGAAATTTTCATTTCTTTCTTCATTATTTAATTTGGCGTAATCGATAACTTCATATGTATTTTCAGATAATATTGGTTTATTGCCTTGATTTTAGTTTAGTTTAGTTAGTGTAGTATTTATCACTGTAGGTTTAATTTGCACTTTATTTTTTGATGTTTTGTCAATAGTAGTGAAGGGGTGGTCTGAAATGGATTCCGAAACTTCGGTTATCCTTGTAATCACATTAATGTAGGACAAATAATTATGTTCTATTAAAGTATTAATATATGAGTTTACGTTATTGGAGTCGTTATCTCTCAAATTTATGTTTATGTCACCTACAAAAAATTCTTCCTGTAGTTTATCTAAGCTACTGAATCAGTTATGCATGTAATAATATTCGTTGAAAGAGGTCTATATGTCGCTGCAATTCCTAGGTGTATACAATTGATGTTTACTGTGATCCTGAGTAAATTTATTTGAGTGAAACTATGCATAACTACCTCTTCCATTTCTAAATTGTTTTGGTGTAAACTACAAGCCCATCATTTTTGTTAAATGTTGACTCATTATAGTGTATACTGAAATTGGGAATATCATTTATCGATTACATGTTCCATGTCTCGGAAAGAATGATTATATCGATATTTTTCAGGTCGGACTCTATATAGATTAACAGTTCTTCATAATTCTTCTCGATACTTCGTATATTGAAATTGATAATTCCCAGACTGCTTTCATGTTCAGTCTGAAAGCAGTGACTGTTATTATCACATATTTGTGTTTCTATTTCTCCTTCTCTATCCAATTCTTTCAAAAATTCAAGCATTTGAGTGAATAAAAAATAAAACAAAAAGGAAATAGGAAAAAACAGAAATGTAACAATAGATGCAAGTAAATCAAACAAATTAAAACATAAACTACTGGTGACTCAATTCAGTGTTGCTTGAGAGCACCCAGTTTAGTGCGATTTTAGTTTTGAGTGTTATTATGATATTATTTATTTTAAAAATAATGTATTAACAGGTTTCACTTATAACATATGCTATAATTTATCAATACCAGTCTCATCATTAATAATAGTTTTTTGATTATTTTTTATTACATAAATCTTTCCTGAGCTGGTTCAGACGTTTCTTACCGATAATTTTTCGATTACCTTTTCCATAAGTTTCAGTCTTCGTGTGATGAGGTCTTATTTCATTACAACGTATGTCCCTTTCAACATTTGTTTCTTGTTGAAAATCATATTTCTCATAGTTGAATCTTTCATTTTTGGGAATATACCCCGCGGTTTGAGGTTGCCTTCAACTTTCTTCCCCACTCGACTGCATATCAGGATATCGTTTTCATTCAGTTGTATCAACAGTTTTTGATTCAAGAAGTTTATTACCTCTCCTCCTGTGTCTTCTCTGTCACTTTCTTTGAGGTTGAATACTCTGAGGTTTCTCAACTTTGTCTGTTGCAAAATGTTGTGAAAATTTTTGAGATTGATGAAGTTTTCCATTTTAAGTTAAGAAATTTACAGTTTTAGACAATTGATCACCATACTATTTTCTTGTTTTGTTTTTGTTCTAAAGTCAAGAGTGTTTCGTCTATTTGCTTCGCGATAGTATTTGCCACTTTATCAGCGATGGTTTTAATGAAATCCTCTGTTAAAATTGAACTCAGGCTGAAGTTATAACGTCTCAAAAGAAATTTATTTAAAAATGTTCAGTTATTTTTGTTTATAATTTTTTTTATTTTCCATTTTATTTCTGTAGGGTTGATAGTTTACGAAACACAGCTCTAAAACCCTTTGCACCTCTTTTTCCAAGATGGCGGCCGGGACAAGGGTTGCGACCCCGCAAACTTCAACTTAAGCTTATACTAACCCCCCTACATATCAAAAAATAAAATTGTGTCCTCGACAATACCGCACATTGAGGCCTAAAAAATGTAACACTTCCATGGACTATATTACCGTAAGCTCAACAGTTACAGATACCCAATCTTGTCAAGAGTTTATTATTGAAAATTAACATTTTTTTCTTGCCGGGAAGTTTGAAAATTGCTTATGAAATGGAAATGAAATATTCTTGGTACAATGTTTTGATTTATCTCTCACTAGCGACCTGACACATCGGCAGAAGATTTCATTTTTCACCTTAGAGGTGTGCTTTTGAATATATAACGGTCCTTTAGAAAGTTATAGAACAAGTCCGATCATTCGAGATTATTCGAAAGCTTCCACCGCTATCGACTACATCCTGGAATGTTGTGTAACGATGAAAATAGTTAATTATATTGTGTGATAGCTTTTTATTCCCTGAAGGATGTGCCAAGCACATTTTAGAGGGTTTCAAAGCATTCCAAAACATTTCAGAGCATCTCGGGACGTACTAGTCTGGAACATTTCAAAACATCGCGGAACGTTATTGCCCATTCTTGAATGATGGAGGAAGTTAAATATCGTGGTAGTAGATGACTACCACGCCCATGAAAGTTATTCGGTTTTTACCTGAAGGACGTGCTTTTGGAATAAAATACAGTTGGAATATCCGTCTTCTAGGAACTTCTTCAACGGTCCAGGAAATTTGAAAGTATTCGAAATCAATCCATAACATTCCATACCATCCTGTAACATTCTGGAACGTTCGTGAACAGTTTGGAATATCCTTGTAGTGCCCTACAATTTCCTTCAAATGGAGTATGCTAGGTGTTTCTAGGAAATGTTTTTGTTCAGATGATTTAGTTAGAAAAAGATAGAAAAGAATTAATAAAAACTTCAATCAAAAACGTTTTTTAAAAGTAGTTCAAAAACTACCATTGGTAACCCCGACGTGATCCAATTATAGTTTTCGAATTACTTTCAAAAAACGTTTTTGATTGGAGTTTTTATTAATTCTTCCCTATTTTTTTTAAACAAAATCATCTAAACAAAAACATCTCCAAGCAACACCTAGCATCCTCCATTTGAAGGAAATTGTAGGGCACTACATTACAATTGGTGACCTCAAGAAGTGGATAGTTATCACGTATTTGATAAAACCATGGTCAAGTTACTTCAAAACCTTTCGCGAGAGCAGTTAGTGAACCTATTTGGATATTTCAAGGTCAATTCTGGTGGAACTGTTCCTGACATGAAAATAATGCTGGAGGCTGAAATTCTTAAGGAGTATCCTGGAATGATAAATTCTCAAGACTTTGATTTCACAGAACTTCTTTGCAAAATCAGTAATCGGGAAAAATTCAAGGAATCTCAAGCAGAAGGTAGTGAACAAGCTAGAGATTCTTGGTAATAAGCTGATTGAAAATCTCGAAAATAATAATAGGAGAATGGAAGGCATAGAAAAACTTATTCAACAATTGAGTACAGAGTCTACACCTATACTTGATCCAGCAGTTATTACGCCTTCAATTTCCACAGAAAAATATGGTTATTCTATCACTCAAACTAGTCCAGACTACAACATGGAGCCAGAAACTGAATTCAATCGTGCAAAATCTGTTACTTCACCATCCTTCTGGAAGACTGAACCTGAACTATTGTTCAATACCGAAGAAACAATTTTTAACCTAAATAGCATACATTCCAATAAAATCAAATGTGGAAAGATACTGACAGTTTTAGATTGCAGTATTGTTAAAGAAAATTCAATTTTTTTTCAATACAACACAAAAGTTCTTCAGATTCATATTGTCACATTCTAATTTCTCTTCCAGTCAATCTGACCCATCTGAACAATAAAACTATCAAATAATGACACACCCAGTACATCTATTTGTAATTTTTATTTATTCTAATAAGGATACAAGTTATATCTGAAATCAGGCACTTGGAAATATTACTCCTACTTATTTATTATGATTTGGTAAACGTGATGTGTTGTTATTAATTCTCTTCGGAACCATCAGCTGAAACATGAAGAATTCAACATAAATAGTAATACCTATACTTTGTTTACATTATTCAGTTCACTAGGTTAGAATATCTTGCTATAAATCCACCTACCTTGTTGCTGTGCCTAATCCTCTCAACTCTTCCTGATTAATTTGTATATAGTATAGAAATGATTATAAGTTATTCTCTATGTGATGAATGGAATGATTATTAATTATTCTCATTGTAAATAAACCTCATCTGTAACTCTCGCTGTCAATAATTATGTAGTTGTCATTTACTTGGTTGTTTTCAAGAACTACTCCGAGGTAGTTTTGGAACACCAAAAACTGGTCCCGTTCCACTTATATATTTTATACTGACCATTATGCAAAGTGTTCGATTTAACTCGGGTTTACTCTGAATGAAAGCAGAACAACATGCAGGGCATACGAAAGAAAATTCGGACAAAATGCGCAAAGGCCAATGCGCGAGGAGAGGGTTGTTCCGGCTGTTCGCGGTTGCGTACGGTACTAGTTTTCCTGCGGAAAATACCACCTGGCGATTTGTAGGATTCATGATTATTTTAATCATCCTTAATTCTGGACCTTAGAATTGAAAGGGCGGTTGTCACATTCTGCAAATTTTAAAGGAGGGCCAAATAAAGTGGTACTCATTTCGATACTCAACCTAATAATATGGTCTATCTTTCTCAATTTTTGCCTGATCTGAAAAATATTTTGTAATGGGTCAGATATCATAGTCATCAAGAAGCATTTTTGACAATATTTTAAAAAAATAATAATTTTGTAATAGTAATTGAATAATTATGGACAACCGACTTTTTAAAATTTTTATTCGTTAGACATTAAAAACGGACACAAGTCTTTTCAATTGTGTATTTTATTAAAAAATAAAAAAACTCTCAAAAAAATGTATACGGTTTCACATACCATAGAAATAGAATATTGCTAATATGCAGAAAATCTCTGAAATAAATTCTGAAGTCAAAACTAAAACATGCACTTTCAATAATACATGATAAAAAATTAAATATTAACAAAGAGAACAGCAGAAACAGAAATAAAAAAACATTACTACTGGTCGTCATCACTATCATCTGGATCGCTGTTGTCATTATTTTTCACTTTTATGTTTTCATAAAAATCATGATAAATTGTGGGCACCCACTGAAGTAACTCCTGTAAATTATCATGTTTCTTCTTATCTACAGCCAAAAGCTGACCAGTTATTACTTTGAGACTTGTTTTGGATTTTACAGATCTTGCGTTTCTGTTAAAATTAACAGATTTGAAGTTCGTCTCTTCAAACCGAGTTTTGTAATACAAAATACCGGGCGCTTCTTTCTTTACCATCAAATGGACTATTTTGGACGACAAAAACGGTTCCTTTTCACAGTTCTTCTTTCGCTTAACAAATGAGCATCCAGGTCCTACACCCAATGCTTTGAAGTTAAAAAACTCATGTTGTTCCATCTCATACACTGAGTCAGTAAGTGAAGGGATTGTTCTAATAAATTGAGCCCATTCATGGGGAACTGATATTGACATGGTAGGAAGTTGTTTTTTCTTCTTTTCTATCCTTGCATGTACAGTGTCAGCTTCATTATGAGTATGCCCTTTTAACAAATACTTTTGCTGGATGACAGTAACATGTGTATTTTGAACAGCCCACAGAAGCATACAAAATAACTGAAAATTTCTATTTTGGCCAGAGCAATTGTCTGACCAAATGGTAACCTCTTTTATGCTCAGTGGCAATAATTTTATGAATTTCAATATGCATGAAGCAATTTCATTGCCACCTCTCTTAGCTTTAGTTTCATCCCATAAGAAACAATAGCTCTTCTTGAGGGTGTCGCAGTATATTGTTAAGTTAAACGTCCAAAGCTGTCTTAAGTAAAATGTCTTGGAGTTTGATAAGAATGGGGTTGGTAGACATTTTTGTAAATCCATCATAGCTACTACCTCTCCTTGAGCTACTTTCAAATTATCTTTATCCTTCTTTTTTAGTTTATATCTTCTGTTTGATTCCTCAATATGCTCCTTCAAAGTTCTCTCTACCTCTTCTTTTGCTTCCGGATCATTCAGAACATTACGCTTCAAATTTTCTAGATGGTCACACGTATCACACGTGTCTATACTAGGAGGTTTGAAGTGTAAATTAAATTCAGTAGAAAAAATTTCACGATACTTATGTTCTTTAACAATATGCTTTTTTTCTACTTGTTTTTCTATGCACCACTCTTTGTACAGTTTGTACATAGCAGTAATACTAAGTTGAGGATTTAAATATTGTCTATCCGATTTATTTCTTGAATAATGGCTATCAATTTTCGGAAACAATGTAATGTGTTCACGAACTAAGCCTACTGCCATATCATTAAGTTTGTGGTTAGAAACCTGATTCGTTTCAACCAACCCTGCGGAATTTTCAAGGCATTTCTGTACAGCGTTACGAATCATTTTTTCGGAGATTGAAAGCGTGTTGAGAAAAAAATTTTTGCAGACCTTTTTTTTAATCCCATTGTCCAATAAATTATATATATAATTGTGTTGTCGTCGGTTTTTCTGCGAACCACTTCGTGGTCGGCGTCTTTGAATAGGGACTACATCCACACTTTGTGCCAAAAACTGTCTTCTTTGCTTCCAGTCTGTTTTAGTTTTCCAGAAACTCTCATGAATATTTTTTCTCACTTCGTCTAAGATGTTTGTAGCACAATTTAATTTGCAATTATTACATATTGGACCTATTTCTTTCTTCCTTTTAATTTTCTTCTTATGCCCTTCATATTCCTCTCCCATCAACCTCTTTTGCTTAGCCACGTTAATTTTCCAGGTACAAGGCTGCCTTGTTCTCTTTCTCGATTTCCTTTGCTCTTTCTCTTGTTTATTAATTCGTTGTCCTGCTACAAAATTTGTGTCAACGTTGTCTCCATCGAAATCTTCTATATTATCTCGATTGGAATCATTTGAATCCGTTTCAGGTTCATAGTTCCTGTCCTCTAGAGAATCATCAGAAAATCCGGTAATTGGATCTTTATCAGAATGCCGAGAGGCATCGTCACTTTCCACCATCGCTGTGGTAATATTTTCCCGCTGTTCTTTCTCACCAACAATAATATCCACCACTGGCCTCAATTCAATGAAGGATCTCATGTTCTCTTTGTCTTCGAAGACGTTATAACTGCTTCTGCCTTGTCTAGGCTCATCGTCATGATCAGAAACATTTAAAACCTCTTGATTAGCTTTATCGGCACAGCACATAACCTCATTTTTGGTAATCTCTTTGGTGTTTTGATTTATAATGAATTAGGTATTGAGAAAACTAACTCGATTATGATTATTTGACTTACCGTTATTTTGTAATAATGCTTGTTGCAATATTCGATTAGTTCTTGTGTTGGAATACATTCTCAAAATAATGTAATGAACTGTTAACACACTAATAAACACAATATTATTTTTGATATTACTAACCTAACCTTATCTTTAAAAAGGCGCATGTCCTCCTATTCTGTGAGAATTTTAAAAGGCAGATGTCCTCATTATTAGGACAGCCGCCTTTTTTGAATCAATCGTAAGGACTAAAAAGCCTGTTGTCCCACATACGACCTTTCAAAACTGATCAAAATATGGACAACCGACTACAAAAACTGTATTGGTACGTGGGACAGCCGCCATTTCATCATTACTATTTAGATCTAACGATTTTATGTACATTTATTTGCCTAACCCATTATTGGCCAAAGATGGACACCCGCCCTTTCAATTCTGAGGTCCAGAATTGGGAACGTTCCTGCATATCGAAACATTTGAATTTTGGAATTGATTGTGGGTTTTGTGGAGATATTTTTGTGATTCAACCCAAAATTTCAGCTCTTAGAGGATTTGTGAAGTGGTTTCGAATTCGCAGTGCTGCTGGTCTGTTGGTTCTGTTCACTTTAGATTGTGAGGAGTGGATAAAAGGTGAGTCTTAATACCCTCACTGTCCTGAGGCTATACTATCCTTTATCCAATCGAGGGGGATCACTCGAGAAGACTATCCTACACGGTGCCCTGGTCCGAATTATTGCAATACCATTGAACTATCAAACAGGATGTCCCAGGCTGAACCTTAGCTTACCGTTGATCCATCATACAGGGTGTCCCAGGGGGATTGCACTCGAGAACACTATCATACAGGGTATTCCAGCCTCCATCTTAGTTTACCGTCGAACCATCATACAGGGTATCCCAGGAAGGATGATCTATGCTCCCAGTTTGAGTCTACCAACCATCGTGGGGTAGCACGCAAGTTTTTTTTTCCTTTGCTTCAATTTTCTTTTGTATATACTGATTATAGTTTTTTTTGTATATACTGGCTGTAGTTTTCTTATTATTAGTAAGGGTTTAATATTAGCGTTTTATCGTAATCCTCCATTATTATTTTCATTTTCTTAGATGTGAAGCGGAAATTAAAGTTGTATATAGATGATAATTTTTTTTAAAACAAATCTGCGCATGCGCCTGAGCTCACGCGACGCATTGTATCTGATTCTTGCATACTGATATTCAGTAAATATCAAATACCTACGTCACATGGTGTTGGCTTTATTATTATTGATAATTAGATTTGAAAGAATTTACAAACGGATCAGATTTTGCTGTCTGTGCCTATGTTTACACTTAAGCTAGTGCTAGTTGATAACTGGTCATATAACTATTGATAGCGGTCAGTTTTTATGCCTATGCGTATGCGATTGATAATTAGTTTATTGCTTAATATTTTATTGCACCTGCGTTATCTGTTTATTTGCTTATTGGAAGCTTGCACACTCTGCTTGTACTCAAGTTATTAGTTGCTTTAATTGGAGGAATCTTGGAAAAGTGAATAGTTAGTTGGTTGCATATATTTGATTGCTTAATTTGCTCATGGGAATTGCTGATGATTTAGTTTTGGAATAAAGAACTTTTGTTATAGAGTCCAGTGGCTTCCGCAACATTTCCTATATTGATATTTATTGCGAATATATTATATTGAGGTACATGGTCTTTTAATTCAACCTGATTTGGTAAATTGATGAGGTTGATAATTCCTTTAGGGTATTTGACATTTTACAATTTACCTGGCGCCCATTTAAAATCGAATCAACTCAAAACAGTTGGGAACCCCTCCCATCTTCACTGTTAGCTAACCGGCAAATACCCATCTGTCATATGATACATTAACAGATGATCACGTGTCCTCTCTTATAGTTCGAAGGTCACAATATGAACTACTAAAAAGTCAACTCATCAGAATGTATCAAATATCAGACGAAAAAAAAATGACGAAGTTATTCAGTGAGTGTCAACTTGAGACAGAAAACCTAGTCAGCTCTATCGCCAAATATTATCTTGGCTGAAGAAACTTCCAAACACAGTGGAACAACTTATCCGGGCGCTTTACGAGAAACTTCCTAATGGAATTATGAAAGGAATTGCAAATACGGACGTTTGTTTTATTCGAACTGGTCAAAAAGAAAATCGCTTAGAAAGTGAAATTGAGCAACTTATTCAAAAACTTGATGAATCTGTTACTAGAAGACGCAGCCCAGTATTTGACGGAGAACGATCTAGGTCAAAATCAAAATTTAGATCAAAATCGAGGACTAAATCGAAATTCCAAGATTCAAACTCTAACGATAAACTATCTTATTACCACAGACTCTTTAAAAATTCAGCTAGAAAATGTATTCAACCTTGTACTTTCGTCAAAAATTTCTTCGGAAAACCTATAGGCAAATCATTAATGACGACAAGCGAAAATGGCCCGAATGAAAGTCGTCTGATAATTTTTGCACAGGTGCTGAAATATTATCAATACCAAAGTTAGATCAACATCTACCACTATTAAATAAAACACTATATGCTGCTAATGGATCTAAAATAAAAACTTATGAAGAAATACTACTGACATTAACGTTAGGATTGAAAAGACAATTCAACTGAAAGTCTAAACAGATTTGAGACACATATTAGTACAACCTTCCTCCTCTCTAACAATCTTCTAGTTTTCCTTACCGACAAAAAATTCTGAATGTCTGTTTCCTAGCAACAATATTATAATTTTCTTACTGTTTGACAATTCATTACAAACCAATTACTGAGTCTTGGAAAATACTATTGCCATCTTTCTGAGGCTTGAAATTATTGAGATTGTTATTTCATTCAATATTTCAGTCTTTGGTATTTTCTTTCCTCTTAAAATTGTTAAAGCATCATTTCATGAATTTCATCAGTTTGGACTTCCATTGTCTAATATAATATAAATTGATTTGAAAATCCTGAAAAAAAAATTAAAAAGATTAGCCGAAAATAACAATTTTACTAAACAAAAAACTGAAATTACAAAGAAATAATATACAAGCAACAACCAAACAAAAAAAATTTAAATAATAATGAAGGCTGAAAATTCCCTTATTGATCAGATCGAGGCAAAATAATTCAGATGGGAAATCAGAGAACAGCTAGATCGAGAACCAGTTTCAACTTCTAACATCAGCAATGAAGAACGAAGAGCCCTGAACGGGCTACGTAGAGACAACACTATCAATATCTTACCTGCAGATGAGGGAAACGCTACTGTTGTGATAGATACTGATCTCTACGAACAGAAGATCGAAGAGATGCTTCAGGAAGGAAAATACACGAAAATCGTAAGAGACCCTACTGCATCAATTGAAAGGAAGTTGTACCAGACTTTGAAAAAATCATGGAATTACTAGGATGCTGTGTACGAAACTGCTACTTCCAACTTAAAGACAATTGTTTACGCAAGATGAGGGACTGCCACTTTCACCTGTTATAGTCAATATATATATATATATATATATAATATATATATATATATATATATATATATATAGTGATTTGAAACTCTGGCCATTGAAGAGGCCCACAAGAAGCCCCGAGTCTGGTTGAGATACGTAGACGACACCTTCATAACATGGAACCATGGGAATGCACAACTAGACACTTTACTGAAGCACATCAACAACGTAAGTCTTTCCATCACTTTCACAATGGATAAGGAAGTCCACAACGAATTGCCTTTCTTAGACGTATTGGTGAAGAGGATCGACACTGAATGGGAAACATCTGTGTATCGAAAACCCACTCACACAGGACAGTATCTGAACCAGAAATCCAACCACCATCTATCGACTAAGAGAGGAATCATCAAGACTCTACTAGACCGTGCTTTTGGGCTCTGTAATACAAAGGAAGGTCTCGAAAAGGAACGAGGCCTTAGCTAGAAGACAGCAAGAACTCCACAAGGAAGAGAAGCGCCACAACCAGTACTTGTACTTCCCTACATCAGAGGATTATCGGAAAGGATAAGAAGGATTGGGTCCAAGTATAACATCAGGACCTGCTTCAGATCTGGGAACACTATCCATAGCAGCCTCATGAAAACCAGGCCACCAAACGCGGACTGCGATTCAAAGAATTGCATTTACCTGATACACTGTGAGTGCGGAGAATCATACATCGGTGAAACTAAGAGGCCATTGAAAGTTTGCATTGCTGAGCACAAGAAACATACACAGCGAGGAGAAACAAGCAAATCCGGAATAGCAGAGCATGTTTGGACTCATCTACATAACATCAAGTAGGCTCAAGCTGAAATCATCCACAAAGAGGAACACTGGTTCAGGAGAAAATTCAAAGAAGCCGCCTATATGTTGTCCAACAATGCATTTAGTCGAGCTAGCGTAGAGATATATAATATATGGAAACCTCTAATCAAGCGAAAAACGACCAACTCCCGCCAAACGGTCATCTCCCGCTAAAACTGATGAAGCGGAGAGAGGGAAGAGAGGATAGGTGAAAGCACTCGAATGACCTATAAATAGTCAGATTTCGGACGATTAAGTCCAGTTATCACCCGAAGACGATTGTGGATACCAATCGAAACGTCGTGACATAATTTGGTTTGAAATATTTCAATTTTAATTTTTATCATTTTTTGTTAATAATATTTCTTATTTATTTTTAATTTTCAGCCTTTATCATTATTTCAATTTTTTTTGTTTCATTTTTTGTTAATAACGTTTGTTAATTTTTTAATTTTCAGCTTTTATTAATATTTCAATTTTTATTTGGTTGTTGCTTGTATGTAATTTCTTTGTAATTTCAGTTTTTGTTTATTAAAATGGTTATTTTCGACTAATCTTTTCATTTTTTTTTTTTCAGAGTTTTCAACTCAATTTATATTATATTAGACAATGGAAGTCCGAACTAATAAAATACACCACGAAACATTGTCAACCACCTTCAAACAAATCATGTCATGTACTGAAATGGTTCAATGTCCGAACTTTCTCAATGTTGTTATTATCTCAAATAATTTCAAAATTAGTATTTATTTTCATTCTGTTATTTATTTGCTCTTCTAGTTTGATTACCATTCATTGAATTTCTCTACCTTTACATTTTTATTGCCAATTGATTAAATCATTTCCTTGAATTCTAGTGTCAATTGACCTGTCAAATATTGAATTTGGTTTCACTATGTTTATACTGGCTGATCAAACGATTGTCCCAATCGGATTCTGGGAATTCCCAACCGATATTCAAATTTTCCACCTGTTTATAATCTTCGGGAACATCCTGTAACATATCAGGTCATTGTAGAACATTTTTCGAATGCTGTCTTATGAAATGTGATAGATTATTCGAAGCCGGCAAGTGAAACAAATCAAACCTGAACTTTTAAAATGATACACTACGTATAAAAACGTTACGTAATATTTTCTCGGGGGATAGTTTTGATTTTTACGATGAATTCTAAGATGTTTATTTCAAATGTAAAGTGTAGAAGGCTACTACCGTATTCATTTGATAAGTTTCAATAGCTTTTCATTACCAAATCATATGTTTTGAACATTGAAATGGTTATAGAAAGATATCCGTGAAAGACAAATGCCATTGCAACCTTTTTGGTAGACCTAAAGCAGATAAACAATGTTATATCTCCAAGGCAGCATTTTCGGTGAAAGCTCATAGGATAGCAGCACCTCTCCGATTTCTTATGGATAACATCATCATACATTAACTAATCGATTTCTACTAAACATCAATGAAATACACGCATCAATCTTCTTTTTTCATTCATAGCGTCCATCGGTAAAAACGGTATTAAATAATAATGGAATAATAATATACTGGTAGTTTGGAGTTTGAACAATCAATGATTTATACATTAATTTAATGGCTTCTATCAATAAATGGCACAGCTCTTCACGCAGATAGGCTCCATATATTCCGAAAATAGCAACTTTCATCATCAAATATTTTTCATCTTGCGCCTCATTTATAAACCTTTGGACTTGTTCAAACGTGAGAGTTTTTCTGCTTTAAAAATGGCATTACCCTGAAATACTTGCTTGTAATAACACCATTTTTAACGTGCGCACTCGACTTGAAAACTTGCTCCACAAAGTTGACGAGAGTTCCGATTTTTTTGGTAACAATTCAATTGAAGCTCTTTTTGCATCCTCTTCAATATCGTCAGGAACAAACAATTCCTCACTAGTGTTCTTCATTATGCAAGACTTTAAACACCAGCAAGAACATTAAATGTTACTAAAAAAAACGCGTGAGCTGTAAACAATACTGTGATTCTGCGTTACCTGACACGGCCACTTCACAGCAAATGCGATAACATGAAAATAGTTAACTGACAAGAAACAAGAACAACAAGAACAAGAAATATTAAATTTATCTCTTTTATTTTGAAAACAGGACAGTTGTACAAGAAACTTTTTATGATATGTGTTTAAAATGTTAAAAGTAAGTTTTATTTTGTTTCTGAAATTGCTCAACCCGCTATGCTCGTTTGACAAACTTTTTCAGTTACAAAATGCAACCTTACTTTTAAGACTCATATCATAATTTTAGCTATTTGATATTCATATCATTTTCAGGAACATATGTTAATGAAAATTTTGTATCTCTAATTCATTCATTTTAGGCTTCTTTTACTTTTAGGTTTCAAATCTATCAATAATTTCGAAAATTGAAAGGTCAAACTTTTGTTTTGCAACAAAAAACATTGACAACTATTTTTATATGAACCATCAACTTCTGCTCAACTGAGAAATAATTTTAGTACCTTTGGTGATGTGAATTCATTTTCTATAAAATCTTACAATATCTTCAATATGTATCTTCCTCTGATGATTAAAATTAAAAGTTGAAGTTACCTAACTTCCTTATTACGAAATCAACCTCTTGTAAAATTTTGAAAGCAGATTCCTGAAAATCTCCCACCTTTCACTACTAACGAATAAATTAAATACGACGAACCACCTCGAAGAAATTCCGAAGCTGATTTATGGGTTCTAAGTTCCGAAATTCTGAAATACCCATACATTACTGATTGGAAGAGAGGCAACGAAGAAAAATGCTTAATCACCAGCAGTCTATTACTCGAAGGGAATTCTGAATTCGTATCTGAATCATGCCCTTCAAAGAATTTGTGAATGATTCACTTTCCATCAATTCTTACAAATTAGGACCTCTCAATGCTTTCGGTGATTTACTGCTAACTGACCATTTCATTCGGTCCGTTCTACTAAGATAAAACAGGAAACGTTTCTGTGCTTGGTTAAATATGTCTACTTGTTTTAATGGCATATGGATTACATACCTGTTTTCATGGATTGCCTTAATGTGATAATGATCTCAGCCCTTTTAAGCCAGATTCATTCATTCCGAAAAGAATCAAACCACTGAAAAATGTTTTGCTCCATTCGCATCAACTTAATGAACCATACAATGATGGTTCTTTGTTAGGATCAAAGTTAAAGATATAGCTTCACTACATAGTAAAAAACAATGTCACTCTCCTCTGTCTGTCCCTATGTATGCTTACGTATTTAAAACTACGTAACGGATTTTGATGCGGGTTTTTTTAATAGATAGAATGATTTCAGAGAAAGGTTTATAACATATAACATGCATTATATAGAAGAGAAACACTGATAATTTTCTAATGTGATATGTAAATATAATGTAAATAAACACATTTTCTTGCGCTTACATTGCAAATGTTACGAGATAGATCAAAAATTGTACACTTTAAAAAGGTATACAAAAAAGTACGTGATGGTACATGTCCTTCTCTTTGGGATAACCCTTAATAACCATTTTTCATACTCAAGAAATAACGGCCTGTTTACGAATCGATTTCAAGCAATACAGCATTGATCCTTATCCAATTAAATACCTTAAATACATTGTGCATTTACTTTCTTATTAGTCAATGGGCTATGCTTGAAGACTGGCAGTAAACAAATCTAAAGCAAATGGAACTTCAAACGTTCAAGCCAGTCTCTATATACCTACACAGTAAGTTAGGTTAGGTTAGGTTAGTAGGCGTCAGTCCATTAAACCTACTGATAGATAGATATTTCCTTTGACATTATGTATTATAGGTTTAATGAAAGAAACTTTTCATTACCTTCAAAAGCCATCTTTTAAAAACTGCTCTGTTTTATGAAAGTTAATCAACAAGCTAAATTAGTTGTCTGTCACAACTGTTTTTTCATTTCAAGTAAGATTCTTAACAGCATTACATATCAGGTATGTTTGTAAATCTCATGAAAACATTTAAAGAATATACTGAAAACACTTCCCCAACACGCGTCTCTCGACGCGCGTTTCGTTAACTGAGTTAACGTCCTCAGGAGAGCAGTCATAATGATCTCCTGAGGACGCTAACTTGGTTAGCAAAACGTGCGTCGAAATACGGTAATTTTTGTTTTAGTGTTGGGAAGGTGTTTACAATAGATTCATTTCACGCCAGAAGTTTCAGTACGAACTATCAAATTTGTTGAATGTTATTCGCAAGTTTTGAAATTTAAAAAACATATTGAAACATTTTATTGTTCACTACATATAGATGTACACAAGTTTGAAAGACGGGAGGCGGAGGACGACCTGACGACCCATTCCATAGTCTGGAACCACCACCAATCAAGGAAGTGGAAAAGTTGTTGATTATCTATATAGCAAATGAATCACATCCCATAAGGGAATGCGATGACAATGCACATCACATTACTTGTGGAAATACCAACACCGAAGAATAAGTTGATCATTCACTATAGTTCATCATGGCAATTTGGATATCCTTAAGGTAGGAAACTAACATAACTTCGTGAACAAAAGTCGTAGAGAGGTAATAGAAGTTACAACAGGTAATACTTTCATTGGTTACCAAGTTTGAAAATAGAATATGTCGGACAAGGGAAGCTGTTTCGCTATATAATAGCTATTGTATAGCGGCTATATAAGCCGCCGGGCATACACGAAATTTATCCAGTAATGCTGCGAAAAGGACAGAAACAAAAAAATTTTGTAATCCTCAGAGAAAGTTGGATCTGGAATACATGTAGACTGATTAGAGCCATAATCATACCGAAACCTGTGAAAATTGAACAGGATTCGGCGAAATCTTTGAGATCAATCGATCTTGTCATTTGGTATCTTCTTAGATCTATCAAAGGCATTTGACTGATTGAATCACGAGATTCTTAAAAAAACTCAAAGTATATGGTGAAAGAGGAAATTCACTGAAAAGGACTGAGTCTTACTTAACTGGTCGCCAACAAATAGTAACTATTAACAGACATGGTCGAACATATAAAACTGAGAAAAGTTTAATAATACAAAAGAATGGTTCACTAGGAATAGGCTAATAATGAATGAATCCAAAACTCATCTGATACTTTCTAGATCTAAACAAGTTCAAATACAACGACCTCATAATTTGAATATTGAAAACATAATGATGAAAATATTTAGAATACACCCAGTTTCTAGGACCTCATATCGATGAATTCTTGAAACGGAATAAACATATTGATCAAACAAACAACAACTTGAGCAAAATTTCTTATGAACTAAGAGTAGTTCACAAATATCTCAACAAAAAATCAGTAAAAATTCAACACTGTAGATATGTTTTCAAAAATAATGAGATAATTACTATATACGCCCTTTATATTTAAGAATGCTAATTATTTTTAATAAAAAATAAACATCTGTCCTTTAACAAAATTGATCAACATTCCTATTGAACAAGGAGAAATGATTTCGTGCTTCCTAAACAAAGGTTAACTATAAATGAAGAAACTTCCGTTACGTGTTAATGAAGCTGTAAATAAATTGCCTAATCGAATCAAGGATTTGAGGAACATAAATAAATTCAAAAAAGAAATGAAAAAATGCCTATAGACTCAGAACCATATAGTGTTAGTGATTATTTGAGTGGAACTGAATTATAGAAATGTATATAGTTTTGGGTATATATGATAGCTGTATGTCAGTGGATTCACATAATTTTTTTTAATATTTTTCCATTCTAAATTGTTTGTATACAAGCTATTCTGAATACGCTGTAGAAGAAGAGCATCCGACTATTAAAACAGGTACATAAATACTGGCGCAATAATACATTTATTACATGATCAGTGACTCGCATAGTCTTGGTTCCAACTTTGTGTTGAGCAATTCTCTATTTGGAAACAGCTGCCTGAAAACGTTATGGAAAGTTAAGTGCAGATAGCTGACATGTTCAGTGAAGCAAAGTTCTGGATCAAACCACAATCCTAAGTTTTTCATCTCGATCACGGTGACGCTCTGTTCTTCTTGGGTCCAAACATCCTTATCACAGATTTATTAGGGTTGCCTTGAGCTTATGAGCTGTAGAAATGTCAAAGATGGCTTGAAGATCCTTATTAATATATGACTGAGCAGAAGTTGAATAACGTGGCGGAAAAGAGAAATATAACTGCGTGTCGTCGGTATAGTGACGTATATTGCATTTTTTTACAAACTGATGAAAATCTCAGATGCTAAAAAGAAAAGGCCCAAGGTTAAATCCTTGTGATACTCCTTCTGGTTCCGCTAGAGTATCCGATACAACTCCATCCACAACAACAACTCTTTGAGTACGATTCATCAAATAGTTTCCTAAAAGTGATATTGCTTTCCGAGAAAAACCAAAGTAGACAAGTTTGTCACACAAAATCTCGTGATCAATGGTGTCGAAGACTTTGCTATAATCCAGAAGTACTGTACAGGTTACATCCTCATCATCTACAGCTTTGAAAAGATAATAATAATAATATAAATAAGCAGGAATGGCCACTGACACCCTTGGCCTTTGGTGAGTTGTGCCACCACTTACCCGAGAAACTGGTGCAAAACCGGACCGGCAGCCCAGGCGCACCCGGGAAGGAGAACACTATTCTCTCTCTCGTGCTGGCCGTGGGTCCACTGGGCTAACCACCCTGTGGACCCAATACTTGGTTCCTAGCAATCGAGGATGGGGCCACCACAATAGACCCGCTCGGAGGGATCAGAGCCAAGGTGGTGGGGCCCATAACGATGATTTGCCTACCGATGACAACCCTGGCAATGATGAAAACGGACGCTTTGAGTGGACGCATGAGTTAAGAGATAGCCTTCAAGATAGCATTCTTGGCTCATTACGCTTGCTCAGGGCACATGATTCTCGGACCCAATGATCACTTACCCTACGGTGTGGGGAGTGGTCGTTGGTTGATAATGCTGGCACGCCCTCCCTTCTTCATTCAGATAAAAAGGGGCTATATAAAAAAACATACTTGAAATTTAGAAGTACGGTGCCTATAGGTATGTTGAATGAGTAAATTCTCAAATTGAGATATATCGAGTGGTCCAACGAAGAGTATGCATCTTGCATCTCTCCTTTTTTTGTAACTCAACGCAAAAATGCTCGGACAAGTCAATTTTGCTTTTGAGGGGGACACATTTTAGATGTATTTATCTACCTGTGCCTTCAACCCCCTAGCGAGGGTGAGTAACAACCCTAACATTTCAAATGGAAAGTGGGTCGAGTGATATATCATTTGAAAGGGCACAGAATTCTCTTTCCAATGATACCTAATTTGTTGTATTTACTTGACTAGTTATAAAAAAAGCAAAAACATTTACTCGATATTTTTGGTGTTAATGAAAATGCGGAAAAAAACGGCATTTTTTTTATCACTACTACATTCCTCAATTTCTCTCGTGCGTTTTTTGATTCAAATAACAACAGTTATTTCAACTTTTTTGTAGAAATGGCTTAAGTATTCCATTCCTGAACGAGTTGAAAGTGTTAAACTTTATTATCTTCATTATAGTTGTGCTAGACTTGCTGCTCGCCTCTTTAATAACAGTCATCCCGGGAAAAATGTAAATGATTCGTACGTTAGTCCAAGTTAGTCCAAAAGTTTGTCGATACCGGATCTGTCTGTAATGTGAAGCATCAGCCACGGAAACCGATCAGAAATGAAACAGTGGAAGTCGTTGTTTTGGGACATGTTGAATTGGATCATACTCAAAGTACCCGTCAGCTTGCTGCAGCCTCAGGTGTCTCCCGTTTGTCCATGATACGGATATTAAAAGCCTATAAATTTCATCCGTACAAAATTAAATTAGTACAGGAACTCAATGAAGATGATCCTGATAGAAGACTGTAATTTTGAGCCAGCTACTAATTGATGATCCGCACCTATCATTCAACACGTGCTTTTCCGATGAGAGTACATTTTTTTCAATGGAGCTGTGGATAGGCATAATTACCGTTACTGGGATGACAGTAAGTAACCCACACTGATTCCGAGAGGTCCATACCCAGTACCCTCAAAAAATCAATGTCTGGTGTGGCATATTAGGTAGTCATATCGTAGGGCCACTTTTTATTCCTGGGAATTTAACTGGTGAGGTCTACCTGAACATGCTTGAAGATACAATTGATCCTCTCATAACAGAAATAACTGAAAATGACCAAAATCATAATGATGATCGGCTTCATTTCCAGCAAGATGGAGCACCTTCTCACTATGTTGCTCCGGTAAGAGAGTTTTTAGATGACCGGTTTCCTGGACGATGGATTGGAAGGAGAGGCCCCATCGAATGGCCTGCCAGGTCACCTGATTTATCGCCTTTAGACTTTTTTCTTTGGGGACACTTGAAAAATAAATGTTTTGCTACGCAGCCCGAGTCCATAGAAGATCTTCGCCAACGAATTACAGCAGAGTGCAGAAGTATAACACCTGATATGCTACAGAATGTTAGGAATAGATTTGAACAAAATCTCTATTATTGTATGGAAGCAAATGGGTCACATTTTCAGCATTTGCTGAAGTAGGATTCTACTAAGTCAATTACACATTTCAAAGTACTGGGTTGTAGTTGTTTTTCTTCATAATACCTACATGTTTGAGTGAAATACAACAAATTAGGTATCATTGGAAAGATAATTCTGTGCCCTTTCAAATGATATATCACTCGATCCCACTTTCTATTTAAAATTTTAGGGTTGTTACTCACCCTCGCTAGGGGGTTGAAGGCACAGGTAGAAAGATACATCTAAAATGTGTCCCCCTCAAAAGCAAAATTGACCTGTCCGAGCATTTTTGCGTTAAGTTACAAAAAAAGGAGAAAAGCAAGGTGCATACTTTTCGTTGGACCACTCTGTATGTCAGAATGCCTGCTTATTATACTATATAAATAACTAGGTGTTTTAGTTTGAAGCAACTCAAACAAAACATTTTTTATCAAATATTGGACTCTGTACCTCACATTCAGCTCCTTCATTTTTGACAAAAATGGTGTGACATGTTCACCACATGGTATACAGCATACGAATCGCATGCAAGCATTTTGATCGTTAGTAATAGACAGAAGAGCCGTGGTGATACTATGCTGAGGTCTGAATCCTGATTGAACAGATGTTATAATATGATTTTCATTGACATAATTATCAATTTGATTTTCCAGTATCAAGCCTTGAGCCGCAGTTTATTTTTAGAATGCTATGACTTTGATAGTCCCCTACGCTCCGCATAATTCTTTTTCATGCAATTGAACTATGTGCACAATCTCTTCACAAATTCATATAATTTTCAAATATATTTGGCTATGTTGGTACAAGAATATTCACGGTATCCATGATAATTACAGGTGTCATTTTAAAAGTATAACATTTCAAGCGCAGTGTCTTCATAAAGAAATCTGTATCTATAAAATCAGATGTGAATAATTTCTTGATCACTAATAAAAATTATTCTATATTCTCAATGATGCCGAAAATATTAACATTTATACCACTTTGGGATGTTTCTACAAAACACACATTAATATAACAAGCTTCAATAAATTGATTGCAATCATCACGAGTCGTTCATTGTCATTCAATATAAGAAGTCTCTAAAGAAGATTTTTACCCCCGGTGAAGTTATTTATTACGATGCTTCAAATGTGCTTGATAAAATTTTATTCTATAATAAAATTTGTCATTTTATTACAATTGTTTTACTAGAGTAGCCATAACGTTTATCACTCTGAGATATCTGTTATGTTTTAGGAGCGAGCAACGATTGTATTTATTATCAAATTAATAATAACTCCAAGCACTATTTAATTCAATATATGAGTTCTATGAAAAATCGTTATTTGTTCTCGGTTTGATGAAATGAAAGTAATGAATTTCTACTGCTCCAAAGAACAAATGGAAGACACTATCGGTTGATAAAATGAATATTATTTATTCAAGGAAACAACATTTTGGCTTTCACTTCTTCATTACTATACAAAAAAATTGTGTGAAACTTCCAAAGCAAGAAAGAAAACGAAAAGTAACGATATAAAATTTCACTTACAGGAAATACTATCACTCTCAATGGTGTACTTCGAAGTTTCAGAATGATACAACTTGTCTTATCAGCTCACCAGCACCTATCTGTATAATATTACAAAATGAGCAACTCATTTCATTCATATACCATTATGACTTCATGTCACGATTAAAAAACATTCACTAATGTCACCATGACAGGTTTTTTTAAGGACAAAACACCAACACTACAGAAAAATCCTTAAGGCCCTCTCAGAGTGGTGCCTGTGCGAAAGTAGCGATTCACATTGGATTTGAATTGCTGGAGATTAAATCCATTTGGAAAAACGTTCTCAGGAAGTTTATTTCACATAAACGCAGTTTTCCAGATGAAAGAGTTCTCAAACAGTGAAGTTCGAGATGTACTGAGTTCAACCTTGAAACGATGAGCAGCCAAAGTACGTTAATACGGATATTTGATTAATTCCCAGGCATAGCAATCTTGTTTGTTTTATTCTTCTTTGATATATTTAGGGAAATAAGTTTCTGGGAAAGATTCTTTGCTTCCACTCTTTCAACTTCATACACAAAAACTGTGAAAAACTTCTCAAGGAAGGAAGAACGTGATGGTGATAACCATCTCACTCCGGAGATTTCGTAGCTCATTCTATTGTCTTTGCTTTTATGTAGAACATCTTATTGTGGAATTGGTCGCGGTGGTAGTGCGCCCGACTCACGATCGGAAGGCCGTGGGTTCGATTCCCGCTTCTACCAGATATTTTTCTCGGGAGAATTTATCTGGTTGAAGCTAGAATGATGCTGCAACCGTGTTAGGAAACACACGTTAAAAGGCAAGACCTTGTTAGTCCTTAGTTCACACACTTCTGAGAGTTGTCGTTCGTATGGGGGCGACAGCTGAATAACGGAAAAACATATTTAAAACAGATTTTTTTATTGAAAGAGGAATAATTGGAATTAAGAAGTGAAGTGGAATTAAGTTGGTGTCGTAAATTACCCAATAAACATTAAGTTCCGAAACTACTATGAAGGGAGGAAAGAAATACTTTATTACGCCTTAGTTAGTTGCAGCTTGAGATTGACGCCAATCAAGCATCAGTAATTCTGTTTTTGTACTTCAGACTGCAGTAGAAGCATCAGACCTCAGCTATGATAATTTTCCGTTAGACAAAACTTTCCTTCAACGGATTCGAACACAGATTAGGAAGGATAGAGTGGAAACTATAAAATCAGATTTCCAGAATGATTTGCTTGCAATGGTGACCGTTCACTGGAATAGAAAATTATCACCTGAACTGGAAGTGAGAAGTTCTAAGGAACAACGCCTACCATTCTCAGTTGATTTGAAGAAAAGGTACAACTTCTGGTTATACCGAAACAAGCTGAAGCTGTCTTAGATGCACTTCACAGATTGGTCTCTGATCTGGATTCCTGGTCATACTGGCCTGAAAGGCTGATGACTGAGAGTCAGACTGTCGGAAGATAGTATGTGTTTGTTGCCTCTGTTTGTAAAATTATGAAACAGCAAAGCACATACTTTATGCCAGCCCCGCTGGGGACTAAATCAGGTTTTTAGAGTTTGGCAGAACCGTACTCTTACCATCTGACCTGAAAGACCACTCACCATACAAAATACTCGGCTTCGTTGAGAAGCTGGGTTTATTTGGTCGGGTATGAATAGATGTGAGCCACAATAAACCCTTGCGGGATGCGGTGGAGGGTCGAATAGACTCACTCACTTTGGACCTAACCTAACACAACCTAAACGCACTTCAACTTTGGAACCTCGATGACAAAATACAAATAATGTGCCGTGACACAACTGCGTCTAATACAGGTCGATTGAAAGGAGCTTGTGTAAATTGGATAGAACATATGTTTAGGACACATTCATTTTTGTACAGGAGAAGTACAAAGCCAAAAACCTTTTCCAAAAGATCTTGTTTACTTTTTAAACAGAAACTAGACAGGGAATTAGTGGTTTTTGCTTGCCGCTATCAAATTTATGAACTGGATTTGAAATTTGTGTTCGAAACAAAAATCAACCATATCACAAATAGCTCTGGCATCCCAACGTTTAAGAAATTCAGAGATAACTGGAAAACTATCTGCTGCTATTGAAAAATGCACTGGTATCGTCACATAACGTTTTTGCAATAAAAGATTTGTTGACATTTCATAATAAATAACTGCAAAAAACCATTGTATGTGACGATTACCAGGGACTGATTGAACTATTTATTATTTTCGTAGTAGATGATGAGAAAAAAATTAAAATCCAACCTCCTGGAGCAATGCATCAAGCAAAATAGATGGCTAGAGCTATTTACTCATAATAAATATGTTTGTTGCAATCCCAGTTTAGAATTAGCGCCAAAGACGTTTGTGGTCATATATGTATGTTTGTGTCATATATGTCTGGTGTATGTGTGGTGTATATGTGAAACCATGGCTTGGATGTAGTCATACGGTGAATGCACCAAATCAAGATTTATATTTTTCAAAAACGCTTAAGATTCATGATATATGATGGAATTGGCCGATACTTGATGAAAATCCATATCTAACGTACTCAAAAAACACTTTGTGAGATTTTCACCAAACAGTTTTACAAAAACGCAACACGTGTTTCTCTACACAATGGCTTCTTCGAATGTGTTTTTACTCACGCCTTTACTCACGGTCAAAAAAATAGTTTTCTGAATATTCAAAGCCGTATTGGCACGGGTTAATGTTGATGCAGAAAAATAAAATTTTGTATTCAACCAGTAACAAGAAATAGAGGGTATGCATTTCGAAAACATTTTTTTCACTCATATAAGAGACACCCTAATTGTTCCTAGGAACTTTTTTTTCTAAAATTGATCTAACGAATCGCCCGCTGGAATTTCGTACTCTAGTTAGAATAGAATAGAATAGAATAGACTAGAATAGAATAGAATAGAATAGAATAGAATGGAATGGAATGGAGTGGAATGGAATGGAATGGAATGGAATGGAATGGAATGGAATGGAATGGAATGGAATGGAATGGAATGGAATGGAATAGAATAGAATAGAATAGAATAGAATAGAATAGAATAGAATAGAATAGAATAGAATAGAATAGAATAGAATAGAATAGAATAGAATAGAATAGAATAGAATAGAATAGAAAAGAACAGAACAGAACAGAATAGAATAGAATAGAATAGAATAGACTAGTTTATTAACTACTAGGAAAAAAGTTGAACAGAATTTTTTCATTGATGAAAAACGTTGCCTACTTTTTAAAATTACCACTGTAAACTATCCAGCATTTCAAAATTACACTTATGCCGCGTTTCCAGAGAGTTTCCAGAAGATTTTAGATACCATTCTCATTTGAATGATAACTCGTACATAATTTTTGATCTTGGTGGTGGAGTTTTCGCGAACCACACTACAAATAATGATGTGAAAGATGATAGAAAATTATAAAGAAAAAGTTTTTGATATGTTTGTGAAGTTTAGAGGAAATGATCTTTAAATAATAGAATTTTATCTTTTGTTTCAATTGGTTTATAAACTTGATGTCGTTATCTTTCTAGAGTAGTATTTTGTGTTTTTAATAACATTAATATTCTTTTATCAAAAATTTGATGCATCTGATGAACACATTGAATATGTATTCAAAATTCACAATATTATTTTGACATATCAACTTTTATCAAGTTGATACTATATTAGACATGACAACGTAGTTAAGTGTCGCCAACTAACGATTTTCTGTCACATCACCAAGTGATTACACATATTTTTCTCTCGCCGTATGAGCCATGAAAATCTACTGACAGGACAGCTGCACATAAAAAATAAAATAATTGCATTACTGTATAGCATCGTAATAGAGCCTGAGAAAATACGTATAAAACATAGGAATCCATTGAAAAGAATGTCGTTGCCAGACCCCTAACCAGTCACAACAAGTACTAAGCGGTAAAAACAAAGAACGAATATCCTCAGGTGGTATGAAATCATATCCCTCATCATTTTTGACGGGCCCGCTCTTAAACAATTTATCTGCTGGGACAGAACACAGGTTTACAATTATACAAAATATCGACCACCAGCGGGCTTGAACAAGAGTGAATACTGGAATTCTTTGAAGTATCGATGGAGCTTTCAGCTTCTACATTCCTGAATTTGAATGTCAAATTATGTCGAGGAAATTATAAGCTAATGCACGTTCGCAGGGGATGGCTGTAATTAAGTGGTTTGAAATGAAATAAAATGAAGCGAGTAGTGAGAATACGCAGAATGGGTTAGAACTAAACCGGTTTTCAGATATTTCAGCATTGATAATATAATAATAGTTGATAATGTACACCATAAGGAAAAAATTTTCATTTAATTATTTTTTAAAAAGTCCCTTCTTAATTAGTTGTTGAATTTGACATTAAAAGAAGAAATATATAAAAAAATTACTTCAAAACCAATTTTGAAACGAATCATTTTCTTTTTCACATCTTGGCATTTGATACGAAATACCAAAAACACCCAATTTAACGTTATAATTTTCTTTTTCACATCCATGAAGATAAATATAAATCCAACTCCAACTTCAATTTTTTTTTTACATCAACATTATTATGTCTTTTCATCTAATCACAATCGTTATCCTAACGAACACATTTTTTTTTATATTTGAAATGTAACACTCCTTCATCAACCAAGTTTTGTCATCAGGAAAATCACGGCGTTTATGAATGAAATGAAATCGGGAAATTTATCATTATCTTGTCTCCATATCCCTTGGTGTGTATAGTAAACGCATCGTCACTGGGACTAAAGCTTGCAAATACAATAATAATTCAATGCTGATAGCACTCGCTATCAGCATGTCCAGCATATGCGGTCTCGGCCTATATCCATTGACATAACGCGGCCCTAAGAGTGCTATATTACCATCTACGACACTCTTACGGTATTGACGAGACACCGGTGTTGCCCTACGCTCCGTGAGATATTGAATCCGTTGTGGGGAACGAGAAGTGCTGAATTTATTAGACCTATTCGTTCTCCACCCTCAGGCTCATACAAGTTAATAAGTCTGATGTAGTCCTTCTCGACCACCAGATCAAACCGATATTTCTCGTGGAGTTTTCGTCTCCTGCCGAGACGAATATCGTCAGAAAAGAGGAGGAAAAACGGATAAAATATCGAGATTTTTCTTTTCGAACTCCGCAGACTCTATCCAGATCACTCTGTCAAGATGGTTGTTCTGATTATTGGAGTGCTTGGTGGAATGATGCCCTCTCTACTATCGAATCTTAAAACCATACGGGTTTGCCGCGCTGAGGCAGAAATCTTAGTCGGACAAATGCAGAAGGCTGTCATTTTTGCTGTCAATGATCACTTACCACGGTGTGGCGAGTGGTCGTTCGATGATAATGCTGGCGTGCCCTCCCGAATGCATCGGGAGTTCGGGGGATAGGGCCTGACCAGCGCCTACTTCGGTAAAAAAAATAAATATTTTGATTTTCACTTCGAATTCCGCAGACACTATCCAGACCAATCTGTCAAGATGGTTGTTATGATTACTGGAGTCCTTTGTGGAATGATGCCCTCTCTACTCTCGAATCTTAAAACCATACCGGTTTGCCGCGCTAAGGCAGAAATCTCAGCCGGACAGATGCAGATTCTCGGGCCCAATGGTTACTTACCCCACGGTGTGGGGAGTGGTCGTTGGTTGATAGGGCCTGACCAGCGCATACTACGAATAAAAAATTATTATTATAATAACAATAAGCGCCGATTTTCCAATTACGAATTTTTCACATATTTTATTCTTGAATCAACATGCCGTGTATTCAGACATTCATAATCAAATTGGTTGAATCTTTTTGATATTCTGAATTGAGGCAAGTACATTGTAATAACATGATTATTATATAAATTTCATTTGTTCGGACTTCCATTGTCTGATATCATATAAAATGATTTGAAATTCCTGAAAGAAGTAATAAAAAAGAAGAATTGAAAAAGAATAGCTGAAAATAAATATTTTTTGCTATTCTTTTTTAATTTTTCTTTTTTATTAGTTCTTTCAGGGATTTCAATTCATTTTATATAATATGAGACAATGGAAGTCCGAAGTAATTAAATTCATCATGCATGAAACATTGTCAATCATGTTCAAACAAATGATTATCATATGATTTTTGTATAAGAAGAATTGTGAAATAAACTGTCCGTTTTCTACGTTTTAATGGGAAACAGTTTGAGTTTCATGATACTATATTATTGTTTAGAAGCATTAGTCATGTTTTTTCCACACCAGTCGAACATACCATAGGCTGTTTATTCAATAACTGAATACTAAATTGTTATTTTATTGTTTACTCATACACACACGAGACTATAGTGATTTAATAGTGAATATATTTAATATTTCTGAAAGGAATGATTGTTTCCAATATTATATCACGTTGAAATGGAGTTCACTTGAAACGATGTCGCTAATCCCGAAAAAATACATAGAAACCAGCGATATCGATACTATTGATGATAATATTCATTTTCCGAAATTAATTGAAAAAAAAGGAAGTTTGTACTGTTTTACCAACTGTACATATGGAATGTTCTCAAAAAAACCTACTTACAAAGGAAAATGTTTCTCGGCAACTAAGTAACCCGTTAGAAATTGGTACATCAGTTCTCGCCTTGCTGAGTGAGACATACAACTGATAGCTTATCTGAAATAAAATATATTTTCAATATTTTCTAGAATGAAATTTCTCATTCAAATAACACAAAAAATACAAATACCTACCGAAAAGGCTTTTTGGAAATAATTCATATTGAATGAAAATTTTCCTCTTCAAATAATCAGCATATTCCAGAAATACTACAGTATTAACCCGGTAAATGTGTGAGTGAAATTCAATGAGGTCTATTTAGGAATTTTTCTGTGCCAGTGAGTAATACTGAAAATGAACCATTTAGCACATGAAAGGTGATATCTTTGTCGTTGCAGGTGGTACCATCTTGTAATCAGGACTGGCTCTTGGGATATTCTTACATTCTTGGTATTGTAGTTGTTTCATTCTATTGTTTATTTTGGTACATACTGATTTAATAGGTTCTAGATGAAATGGGGGGAAAACACAATTTTATTTTTCCAAAAATGACAACACTGGAGTAGATTGTAGAGTAAATTGAATGAAAGTTAAAGTAAATAAAAACTGAATTGACTATTTGTATGAATAGAGTGAAAGAAGCACAATGGGGAGCAAAAAATACCACAATATAAAATACGATTCTGATTCAATGCAGTGTTTGTTTTATTCATCAACTCAATAAGGGAATACTGATTTTCCGTAAACAGAGCCAAATGGACTGAAATATGCCACATATCAATGAATATTATTCAACGTAATTGTATTCACTTGGTTCACTTGTAAATTCCAGTAAAAAGCTAGACAAAAGAAGAATCAAGAATAAGCTGCGTGTCATTCAGGCTGCTCAATACTTGATGCAGTACAAAAGCAGTTTTGAAAGTTATTTTTGTGTTCAACTAGCGACTCGCCGCAATGCTGCTAAATATAAATTCACACACCGGAAATTCAAGGACATGGAGAAACAGTGATGAAAAGTTAACTTTTTATTATGAACACACCTTTATCCCCCGCGGCTGTTGCCCCAGCTGGAATATTTCAAAATCCTTCCTTATTGCACACCTATCTAAAACGAATCTACATACAAAATTTCATCCACCGAAAATATACCGGTACGGAGAAATAGTGATGAAAAAGTAATTTTCATATGAAAACGCAACCCTTTCATTCCTCATTGGTGCTGCCCCAGTTGGAATATTCAAAAATCTTTTTTTAATGCACATCAACAATATAAAACGAACCTATATACAAAATTTCAGCCTCCAAAAATATAGCAGTACGGAGAAATAGTGATGAAAATTTAGCTTGATTTAATGAACGCCCCTTTTTCCCAGTGGCTGGCGCCCCAGTTGGAATATTCGAAAATCCTTTCCAATTGCACATCAACAACATAAAACGAACCTACATACAGAATTTCAGCCTCCGAATAATAGCGGTACGGAGAAATAGTGATGAAAAAGTAATTTTCATATGAAAACGCAACCCTTTTATTCCTCATTGGTGCCGCCCCAGTTGGAATATTCAAAAATCTTTTTTTAATGCACATCAACAATATAAAACGAACCTATATACAAAATTTCAGCCTCCAAAAATATAGCAGTACGGAGAAATAGTGATGAAAATTTAGCTTGATTTGATGAACGCCCCTTTTTCCCAGTGGCTGGCGCCCCAGTTGGAATATTTGAAAATCCTTTCCAATTGCACATCAACAACATAAAACGAACCTACATACAGAATTTCAGCCTCCGAAAATATAGCGGTACGGAGAAATAGTGATGAAAAAGTAATTTTCATATGAAAACGCAACCCTTTTATTCCTCATTGGTGCCGCCCCAGTTGGAATATTCAAAAATCTTTTTTTAATGCACATCAACAACATAAAACGAACCTACATACAAAATTTCACCCTCCAAAAATATAGCAGTATGGAGAAACAGTGATGAAAATTTAGCTTGATTTAATGAACGCCCCTTTTCCCAGCAGCTGGCGCCCCAGTTGGAATATTTAAAAAATACTTTTTTATTACATATCTAAAATATAAAACGAACCTACATACAAAAATTCATCCACCGAAAATGTACCGGTACGGAGAAATAGTGATGAAAAAGTAATTTTCATATGAAAATGCAATCTTTTTATTCCTCATTGGTGCCGCCCCAGTTGGAATATTCAAAAATCTTTTTTTAATGCACATCAACAACATAAAATGAACCTACATACAAAATTTCAGCCTCCAAAAATATAGCAGTACAGAGAAACAGTGATGAAAATTTATCTTGATTTAATGAACGCCCTTTTTTCCCAGTGGCTGGCGCCCCAGTTGGAATATTTGGAAATCCTTTCCAATTGCACATCAACAACATAAAACGAACCTACATACAGAATTTCAGCCTCCGAAAATATAGCGGTAGGAAGAAATAGTGATGAAAAGGTAGTTTTTATATGTAAACGCTTCCCTTTCATTCCCAGTGGGGGCGCTCCAGTTAAAATCTTCGAAAATTCTTCCTTATCACACATTTGCAACAAGAAATAAACCTACGTGCAAAATTTCAGCCTTCGAAAATATAGCAGTACGGAGTAACAGTTATGAAAATTAAGCTTGATTCAATGAACGCCCCTTCTTCCCAGCGGCTGGCGCCCCAGTGGAAATATTTGAAAATTCTCCCTAATTGCACATCAACAACATAAAACGAACCTACATACAGAATTTCAGCCTCCGAAAATATAGTGGTAGGGAGAAATAATGATGAAAAAGTAATTTTCATATGTGAACGCGGCCCTTTTATTTCTAGTGGGGGCGCCCCAGTTATAATCTTCGAAAATCCTTCCCTATCACACATCTGCAATATAAAATGAACCTGCGTGCAAAATTTCAGCCTCCAAAAATATAGCAGTATGGAGAAACAGTGATGAAAATTTAGCTTGATTTAATGAACACCCCCTTTTCTCAGTGGCTGGCGCCCCAGCTGGAATCTTTGGCAATCATTTCCAATTACATATCAACAACATAAAATAAACCTACATACAAAATTTCAGACTCCGAAAATAAAGCGGTAGAAAGAAATAGTGATGAAAAGCTAATTTTCATATATAAACGCGTCCTTTTATTCCCAGTGGGGGACCCCAGTTAGAATCTTCCAAAATCCTTCCTTATTGCACATCTGCAACAACATACTGTATGCCACGAAAGACTACTGCTTTTGCTTCGTGAGAGTTAACTCACTCACTTAGTTAGTATATGATTGATAGAACTGAAACCTCTGAAGAGTTAATTCCAAACAAGTACATTTCCTAAACACCAGAACTACAACACTCTCCTTGACGCGTAAACTTGATTTTCTGAAGACGACAACTTGGTTGATGAAACGCCCGTCGTTGTGGTTCTGGTGTTCAGGAATAGTGCTTGTTTTGGAAAAATCGATATAATATTCAAATTCTGAGAATTTGTATATTATATCGATGGGGTGCGTAAATTTCAAGAACCGGTACTGTTCACAGTGGAAGAACATTCATTTTGGTAGCTTCTTTTCACACATTAGTACCTTAATACTTCTCGTTGGAATGCCATATGCATACAGCCAGTTGTTTGGTTGATGTTAATTTGTTTATTCAGTACTAATTGCTTTGTACACGAGGAATACACAGTCAGTTTTTTCTAACTTGTTATCAAATAGATGTTCGGCGTAGTTCAAAACGAGATTATACAAATTTTGCTGAATATGTATTAGTGATGAATATTAAAAAAAAATATGATTTTTCCAGGACTCCATTAAGAATCAAATTTCACGGAAAATATCTTTCAAGTAGGTGCTTTGTGAAGTGAACGTTTTAATGTATATATTTGAATATACGGTTGATAGTATACAATATTTGGATATTTGAGGAACTACTCGTATATACATATAAATTGAATTGACAAAGTCCAAAACTTTTTTTGTAAAACACGATTTTTTTATACATTTGCGAATTTGAAAGTTGATATCACCGATGTGGCACCTACGGTAGTTGAATCAGAGATTAGACATAGTCAATAGATGAAAATCTCGAAACGAAAATGAAATTTGAGATATTTGGGTCCCAAAACTTTTCCAGGTTTATGACAACATAGGTTTTCACGGCCGGAATCATAATCAAGAAAAAAATCCGGGCTAGTAGGCCGTGGTCAAATGAAATATGAACCACCAAACATTTCGTCTACTACTTCGGCGCAGACATCCTCAGTGGAATGTGCGTTGACTGTGGGGAAGAAATTTATATCTCGAAGTCTCAGCATCGACTGAGACGACTCGAATTGCTACTTTTCGAAACATGCAGCTGAGTATGATCCATTTCTGCATAGCTGTACATAGCTGTAAATTCTCATATCCGGAAATACACTTTTCAGAAATGAGAATGTACGCCGGGTTGTTGAGTTTATTTGTCTCAGCTTATGGTCTGTTGCCAATGATTTTTGTCTTTTGTTTAAAAAAAATATGTTCAAAATATGTTTTTCCATTAATCAGCTATCGCACCCTACGAAGTCGAAACTTGTGCAAGCTAAGGACTAACGAGGTCTTACCTTTTGACGTGTGATTCCTAACACAGGTTGGACAATAGCGAGTGAAAATCGAGGGTTCTGCCTGCGGCTTGAACCATCGACTCACCCATCGGCCGATTGACTAAGTGAACAAAGCACCCACGTCGAACGGCTACCGACCTGAACAAATAAAATAAAAATAAATAGCTGAACTATCAATTAGATAAAGCAATAAAACGTAAAATAAAAATAATAAAACGAATAATCAAGATACAAAATAAAAACGACCTCAGATTAAAAAGAAATGAAAAGAGAATGAAATTAAAATCGAGAAAAAAAAATTAAAAATATTTTTTTTAATTTTCTTTCACTCTGTGGTCATTTCTATTTTGTATCTTGATTATTTTATTTGTTTCATTGTATTTTCAGCTCATTGCTTAATATAATTGATATTTTAGGTATTCATTCTACAGATATTGATTTCAAATCATAATAGAATCATACTGGACAATGCGAGTCCGAACTAATTGGATTCTAGTTTAATTTTATTCCACTCGATGGTCACATTCGGTTTTCAAAACATGTTCATGAACTTTTGATTGTGTTGAATGTATTCTCAATGTTCATTTACACATACTCTCAATGGCCTTGAATTTTCACCAATATAAATTTCACCTCAAAAACATGGTACATTATACGAGTCTATTCCATTTTTTGTATTTTGTTTTTTTTTGTATTGTTGGGTTTTGTTTCAGTATATATCTCAGTAATTTTTTCATTTTTTAATTTCTAATGTCATATCTATTTCCAATTATTTTCATATAGTTTATGGTTGTGAAAGCTGTCGGTCCTTAAATAGGTGATTGTTGATTGATGGTTGCTAAAGTGGTGTTGCTGTTTGTACAGTCATTTGGTTTTTGAATGATTATTTGTTTTTCAGTACATTTATTGCCAAGTTTACAGATGAATCTGAATTTGCATTCTTTTTTAGAACAGATTCTATCAATGGCACTCCTTCATAAAAAAAATCTGCTTTATTGCAAACTGTTTCTGCTGTGTTATAGAGACAGTTAATTATACCTTTTATAATACTTGCATGATGGTTTGACGTGAAGTGAAGGTATCTATTAGTACGCCTTTTTTATAAAAATGTTTGTAAATGAATGTGATCTGATTTCTTTGTTCAACATACTATCAAAATGGAGAGTTGACGATCTTGTTCAATCTCTATCGTGAACTTTATTGTCAGTTATTCTCGATTCAGGTGATACAAAAAGCATTCAGGTTATTATGACTCTCATTCCAAATAGTAAAAACATCGTTAACGTTTCGCCGCCACACTTTTTTGGTATTTGGTATGTTTCAAAGAAAGATTTTTCAAAATACCAAATTCTTGTTGATGAAAGTCAACTCATAATTGAAAATAGGTTACCTCTGTACATAATCTTGAAAGTTTCAACATAGAACCTTTTTACATTTCTGTTTAATGTTTCAAAGTTGTCTTCAACAGTTTACAAAACAGTTTTATGTGTTTTACTCAGACATCTGAAGAAGCTGTTGTGAAGTGGAATACGTTTTTGTAAACTATTCACTGGACATCCCACAATGAAGTGTTTTTGCATACATTATGAATTTTCATCTAGTATCAGACATGTCTATCATATATTTTGAAGTTCATTCAATTTTCAACCTAGATTTAATGATTCGAAAAGTGTCATAGGTTCGTTCGTGAAGAAATTCCAACATTGAAGCTCACCAGAATACCATCATGACGTAGTGTTAAATTTTATAGTTTCCAGAAAATTATGTGAACAATCAGAAATCGGTTTTATTAAAAAAAGACTTTCTTTGCAAACTATACTATCAGTTCAATGGCTAGCAAGCATATATACATTGTAAAAAATTAATTCAGAATCAAAAATGTGTACACGGGTAGATATCTATTTATATTTGAAAATGAGTGACATTCCCAGTTATATTTATCGTTTTCTCATTCTATAATAAAAAAACTTGTGCTACCAAAACATTAATCAAGGCCGTATTTTATTCCTGAGTCTTCCATCCGTCGAACTATAAAACGGCTGAAAAAACAAGTATGATTGTTTAAGTACAGAACACAAACACTACAAAAAAATCCTTAAGGGACCTATGCGAGAGTAGTGATTCACATTGGATTTGAATCACTGGAGATTAAACTTATCGACATGAACGTTCTGAGGAAGTTTATTCCACAAAAACGCATTTCTTCGAATGAAAGAGTTGAGAGAGATGAACAGCCACCGTCCGTCGCGAATTGCTGATATGTACTGTTCATGGTGAAATCAAATGTGTCATGTCACTTGATCACTTTCCGTGAAAGTATCTATAGAAGAGAGACAAATCTCCAACTTTTCTCCGATGTTCCTGACCATCAAGGTTGCAAGTGATGTTCGCATCTCCAATCAGGCGGATGGCTCTTTTGTGGATGGAATCCAGCAGCTCAAGGTTATGTTTGGGGACGAAGTTCCATACGTGAGAACAATACCCCAAAGAATGGTCTGATCTGAGCTTCATAAAGTATCAGAATTGTTGAGTTATGTACAGTTTTCAGGTTCGGAACAGTGTTTCAAGCTTTTGAAAAGCAGCCTTTGCAATTCCAGTGACATAATTGTGCCAAGACATATTGATGTCCATTTTAATCTCCAACAGACCTGACATTGTTATATCCGGTACGAAGACATTCATCTTATTGAAAAAAACGAATGTATAGATTTTTGTGGCATTGAATTGAATCTGGTTACTTCCTTCCCAATTCGAAATTACTTCTAGATCCTCATCAAGATGTGCAACATCCTGCTGTCGGTGAAGATGTGCATCTGCAGCCGATGTTTTGGAATCCAAATATAATGAAGAAACAAGTGAGCTGTGGCCAACAAAGTGAAATATTGAATTCTTGGTTTTTTCAAATAAGTCGTTGATATACAACAAAAAGACAGTTGGAAACAATATGGATTCCTGGGGAACACCAGCGTTGATGGTGGGATTATTTTAGAAATATCCATCGACGGCCACTTGCAGGAAACGTTCTTCCAGGAAGCTGAAGAGCCATACACAAAAATGATCTGACAAGCCATAGCATCGAAGTTTGTCCTGCCAATACTCATGCCATACACAGTCAAAGGCCTTAGAAATATCAAGCGCAACAGCTCTTCACTCTCCATGTTTCTCGATTGCGTTATTCCAAATATGGGTGATATACGATAGAAGGTCGCCTATTGATCCGAAAGCCATATTGACGATATTGAAACCTCACAAATATTCGAGGATATGGTGGTTTACGGCTTTCTCCATGATTTTTATCATCACTGACAGCAAAGCGACTGGTCTATAGTTATTTGGAAGAGTTTATTGCCCTTTTTGGGATTAGGCTGAACACGAGCAAACTTCTTGCAGAAGGAAAAACCCCTTTCCTGTTAGACAGGTTGAAAAATCTGCAAAATACTGGTGCGAGTTCATTTACGCACTTTTCAAGTTCGATGACAGACACTTTATGAGGACCAGATGCCTTGTTGATATTGAGCTGTTTCAAAATTCGCCTAACTAGACGCTGTCGGAAAGTAATTTTTGGCATTGTGGATTCTAGTGTAAGAATAAGGAGTGGTGCCTTTCCCAGAAAATTGGCTGTGGAGTGGGAAGCAAGTTGTTCCGCTAGTAGATTTGCTTTTTTAATGGCTGTTATTGCAATTGAATCATCTGCTTGTGTAAATGGTGGAATTGTGGATTTCGTATAGTTCTGATCAAAAGCTTTAGGTACTGACCAGAACGATCTAGATTCTTTGGGATTGGCATACATGACCACATGCAAGATAGAAATAGCAAGAAAATATCACATAGAAAATAACAGGTCTGTATTTGGAAAAAAAAATTGGAGGTGGCAATCATAACGACATCTCAAAAACTTATGAAGAACACATATCAAAATTCCAGTTTAATCTTTTTGTAGAAAAAAAGGTTTCGGCTTTCTACTTCTTCATTTCTATACAAAAACTGATACCTCTCAAAATATACCCGTTTGTTTTTCTATTGAAAAAATGAAGCTATAGAGCAATACAACAAAAGTAGACAATTTTGATTTTTTCCAAATATTTTGAAAGCGTCTCATGCTATTTAGATTGTTTGTGATCTCAATAGAAGCCTCCTTACAGAAATAGGCATTATGGTGTAATTTTTTGGTTTTATTGATTTCGAATGTTAAAATATACTAAGGCAATGAAATACCTTCAATGCATTGTTGTGTTATATTTCCAACTGTATTCATGAATTCGCCAATAATGAATGCATTGATTTGTTTTCTCTCAAGGCTCATGACAGATACATGTCTGAAATCAGAATTCGAACGGAAGTTCCAAAAAAATTAGTGAGTAATTGAAAAATGTTGCCTATGTCATTTTCTGAATAATGTATCCTGCCCTCATTCCTCTTTGTATTATATTATTTTGATCTGTTGTTTATTCAGTGACGATCATGAGTTCATCACATTTCACAATGTCGAAGAAATCTGACATCTTATCCCCTTCACTTCCATGGTAAAGAAATATATAATTAGCTCCAAAAGTGCATGAAGAATTTCACTGACCAATTCGTTCCGCCGCATATTCAAATATAAGTACCACCAAAAATCTCAATGAAATCAACAGTACAAACAAGCTTGTTATATATGGTTATAGATTTATGAATTGTTCAACAATGTGTGGTCGACTCCTGATCTGAAAATAATGGATTTTGACACCCATAATTTCCGTGATAATGGATCCGACAGGGCTAAAGGTACGATGCATTAACACCTGAGCAACTTCCTAATTTTTTTACAATCTGCTGATAAATGAATACTAAGTGGTTACAAACACATATGTTATGGACTTCGAAATTCTTATGTCTCATGAACTGAGTAACTATTGTTATAAATCGAATAGGACCATCCTTAAAGGAAGGTTATGAATAGCAGAGATGATATTTAATATTTGTAGAGATTTTAGAATAATATTTTTTCCGTACGATATCACTGAAATCACTTTTTATTGGTGAATTTTGTTAGTTCGAACTTCCACTGTCTGATATGACTGTAATCTTATCTGAAATCTCTGAAAGAACAAATAGAATTGAATTATCAATTGTATTGAGCAATGAAAATGTGAAATAAAATCACAATAAAATAAGTAGAAAATTAAAAAACTACAAAAGATAATAGAATGTTAAAAAAGGGTTCATACCAAATTGCTTCACAATCCACAATCGTCTTCGGGTGACGACTGGACTATTCCTCCAAAAGATGACTATTTATAGATCATTCGAACGCTTTCACCTATCCTCTCTTTTCTCTTTCCGCTTCACCGGTTTAGCGGAAGCATGATTATAGGTTTCTTCCATATGTTGCGTATTTCTGAGCTAGCTTGGCTGAAAACGTCGTTGGACAACATATATGCAGGTTCTTTGGACTTTCTCCTGAACCAATGTTCCTCCCTGTTGTTAATCTCAGTTTGGGACCACTTGATATTATGTTGCTCTACCATTCCTGGTTTACTGATTTCTCCTCGCTTTGTGTTTCTCTTGTGCTCGGCAATGCGGACTTTCAATGGCCTCCCAATTTCACTGATATGAGATTTGCCGCACTCACAAGGTATCCAATAAATGCCATTCTTGAAATCGCAGTCAGCGTTTGGTGGTCTGGTTTTCGTGATATTCCTACGGACTATATTTTCGGATTCCAATTCTTCTTACTCTTTCTGACAATCCTCTGATGTAGGAAAGGGCGAGCACTGGTTGTGACGGCTTCTCTTCCTGCTGAAGCTCTTGCTGTCTTCTGGCAAATATATGCTCCATCATTACTTTGGAGTAACCATCTCGTTGAAGATCTTTTTTGATGATGCCTAGTTCTTTTTCGAGACCTTCCTTCGTATTGCAGAGCCCGAAAGCACGTTCCACTGAAGTCTTGATGATTCCTCTTTTGATAGATTGATGGTGGTTGAATTCGTGATTCAGATACTGTTCCGTTTTCGGTTTACAGATGTTTCCCACTTAGTGTCGGTCCTCTTCACCAATACATCTAAGAATGGCAATTTGTAGTGGACTTTCTTCTCCATTATGAAGGTGATTGAAGGTTTGACGCTGTTGATGTGCTTCAGAAAAATATCTAGTTCTGTATTCTCATGGTTCCATACTATGAAGATGTCATCAACAAGACTCGGGGCTTATTCAATGGCCATGGCGATCCCAAGAATCGCAATCATTGCCCACAAGAAAAAATGACGAGGCTACAGTTTCTTGTCCATAGACTGTTCACACTTTTCTTGAGCAAAGAGATGTATAGGATTGAGTAAAAAGTTGTTGGGGAGTTGGCTGAAAGCAACTGTTTGAATCTGTTTAACTGTTTTTCCGTTAATCAGCTATTATCTATTAAAAATAGTGGATAAATTAATTAGGAAACAAAAATTAAGGGAGTATCTTCGTAATGCGGCGACTTTTCGAAAAGAGAAAGATTCATGGTGCTTCCATATGAACCCAAATAAACCAGTGGGTTAGTCTGAACACTCGGAAAATTGAATATTAGAGTGGCTTTTAAAATTGCACGTACACTTCAAAAAGTGTTGGGCAGTCCGAAAGACATGATATTGGAAAAAGGAAAGTCTGGGATTTACGAAATGAGCTGCAAGGATTGTGAGATATGTTGGTCAAACAAAATTGACTATATTAACTCGCTACAAGGATCATGTTTCGCATATTTGGTTTCATAGTTCACGAGAAGTGGAAAAGTCTGCAGTATTTGGAACAACTTCAACATCGTTACCTGTATTGTTATCGGTTGAACTCTGAAAATTTCCATTAGGCAATATAGCATCTTTGATATGAACTTTTTTAATCTGATTAATGTGTCGCTTCCATATATGTCGACCTTCCAATTTTCCTGACAATTCTAGCCTTAACCCAAATCACTTTACCCGCATTTCTATAATCTTTCATTGTCACCGATTCTCCAGGAACGCACTTACTGTCTTACCTCTAAAATATAATTTTTGTTTATTTTGTGCTTTTAGGACACGATTTTTTACAACCATATTTGAATTTGGCAATAGTGAATCAAAACGAGTTCTCAAATTCCTTCCAAACATTAATTTGGCAGGACTACTTTTTGTAGTACAGTGAGGAGTGTTGCGATAATCGAATAAAAAGTTATTGAGAACTAAATCGATATTTGTTTGGTTATTTTTACCCAGAGCACTCAAAAGAGCCGTTTTGATTGTTTTCACGCAATTCTCCGCCGCACCATTAGAGGAAGGATGGTAAGGGGGTGTCGTAATATGACCTACATTATTCTGAACTAAAAACTTCTTAAATTCTTGAGAACAGAAAGATGTACCGTTATCTGTAACGATCTGATTTGGTAATCCAAAACGCGCAAAACAACCCCTTAGAATCTCTATTGTCATAGAGACATTGTCATAGGTAATAGAAAACATAGGAATAACTTCCAACCACTTACTATGAGCATCCATAACTATTAAAAAAATACTTATTTTTGAATGGACCCATAAAATTTAAATGCAACCTATACCAAGGTTGTTCCGGCCATGGCCAACAAGTCAAACTAGATTTATCTGGTGATTTTTTATACATCAGACAACTTTCGCAAGTATTACAAATTTCTTCAATTTTTTTGTCGAGCTCTGGCCACCAGAAAAATGATCGTGCACCCCTCCTTTAATGGCAAAAGGTAAGGGACGAGCTCTGAAAAATTTTGGAGTAACTGAATCTGATTTTAATTTTATTGACATGAGTCCCTTATTGAAATTACCCAGTCCAGGAGAAAAAAGAGAATTGTATTTACCAATCAAAAATTGTAAATCATCGGGTAAGTCCGCGTAATATAATTCGGAAATGCCCAAATTGCACTGATTGAAAAAATCGCGCCCTAGTAACGATGGACCACCGTTTTCAATGACATATATATCTAAATCAAATTCTTTATCTTGATAAATGACCTTGCAATCAAAATAACCCAATGGTACAATCTTGTCCCCATTATTCAAACAAAAAACCTTGTCAGTTGTTTTCAAATTTTTTTCCTCAAAATTTTGTTCATAAAATGTGCGAGAAATTACCGTATAACTTGCTCCAGTATCCAAAATAAAAATGAACGATTTATTATCTATAAAAAGTTTTATAAAAACCGGGTTGGTTTTCCGATTCTAAAAAGTTATTTTTACTTTCATTCAATTCTTTCAATGAATTTGCATTTCTTTTATTTGGACACATAGGAGCTAGATGCCCTTTTTTATCACATATATGGCAGTTACAATTTCTATAACAACACTTATCTGTTTTATGATTCTTACGGCCGCAAACGGAGCATTTGGAATGTGATGGTGGATTGATACGGATTCCCCTCTTTGACGCCGCCTCCTGATCCCGAATTGCCGCCGCTCGTACCTGCTGGACTGTTGTCTTCACAGCTGTTTTTTCTTGACGATGCCACTCGGAATGGAAGAGTTTTCTTGTGCTCAGAAGATCTGGACTTATTTTTCGTGTAGTAGATTTCTGGTTCCATCTTGACAGTGCTGTTGTAATTTTGTACAACCGTACTTTTGGAAGACGCAATTTCTATGATTTCAGCAAAAGTCAGTGTTTCTTTTTCTTCATAAAGCCTATCCTTCACTCGACCAGAGTCATAGCCGATGATAAAACGATTTACTAAAGCCTTACAAATTTCATCAGTTCCAGAAAATTTGCAATTTGCCATTAATGATCGCAGTCTTGCACCCCACTCTTTTGGAGATTCATTGGCTGATTTTCGTGCTTCGAAAAATAATTGTCCATGGATTTCACAATATCTTCGTAAGATTTTGTTTCAGGTTCTTCTGGAATGAACATATTGAATAGTAGTTCATATGCCTCTTCATTCAATAAACTTAAAAGAATGGCACGTTTCCGTTCACTTTTGTTGATACTATTTGCCGTGAAATAATTGTTCAAGCGACGTTTATAAATCGACCAATCCGACGTAGCAGGATTGAATTCCTGAATATGTCTCGTATACTGTACAGATTCCGTCATTTTATCGACTCGGGGTTCACTGCTGAGCGTAAAAAAATGAATTTGCACTTTTTATAACTCAGAATATCACTCGTCGCCACTTGTGATGTATTCAACCTAAATAAAACAACTCCTTATTTTCCAATCTTTATTCTCTCGCTTACCTAGACATACTGCTCCTCGATTCCTAAATGATATATAAAAAGGACTATGTACAGAGTGCTACACTAATACTATATACAGGATGTCACAACTACTCTTGGGAATCTTTCAAAGAAAAGAAGCAAAAAATCAATTTTGAAAGAAGTACTCTATACACAGATGTGTAGATCATGCAAAGAAGTACCTTTCAGACACAAACTGGAAGAAAAAACCCTTTAGGACCTTAGGGCTCTTCAGTACCAATCTGAAAAATATTATAAGAAAAAACCACACAATTCGTTCATGAATTACGATTTTTCTTATCACGGAATAAGATTGATCTACTTATGTCATCGATGACATCGTAATGGGATTAAATCCCAGCCAGAAAATATCTTGTTTAAACAGTGTCATCTCCAAAGTATGCACCATATGGAAAAGAAATTTATTAAGGGTTTCTCAACAAAAAATTATTCATGATAAAAGTTTATGCATCCACTAAAACTAAACATGCACCAACAAAATACAGTAAAACACACTTAATATACGAGGAACCTTCAAATATTTGATTTTGAGATAGGAGACATGGCCATCTAAGTGTAGTTTTCTTTTTGACCTATTTTTGTAATGGGGACTAGGAAAAAAAATTGCTAAAACAATAAATAGACAGCATTCTATATACGACGGTTCATTTTAGAAGCCTGTAGTGTTACAAATTACACAACTATGGTGTTAACCTCGGTAAATTTTTTTGAAGAGTAAAAGTTTTTGTTGTAAAGTTATCTGTTTTTTTTTAACACCGAAATTACTCAAAATTATACAGTATTGTAACAACAACTGAATATTCAATAATATCAAATCACAAAACATCAAAATAAAATAGGTATTTCGGAACAAACTCATTGATTTTCTGAATATTCAACTCAAAACACTTATTTTGGACAAGAAAATCTCCAGAAAATCAATGACTTTGTTCCGAAATACCTAAAGTACCATGGGGTAATAAGGCCTAACAGGTTGTAAAGCCAGATCCTTCAAAGTTATAACAGAATCATTATTCTATGCTCCTAGCGCCATCAGCAAGAAGGAAGCTTCCAAATGACCTGTATGAAATTTAGATTACACGCAGTAGCATTTCCGTTAGCTGGCTGCACGTCGTCAAACGATTTCTTGGATTTTTATGTATCGACTTATAAAATTAGCTACAAAGAGGTGAGTGATAGTTTCATTATTATACAAAAGTGTTGTATATATTTGGGTACGTATGTTCATGTTGATATTAACAATTGATGTATACTATTATTTTGAGATATTTGTTGATTGATACTTCCCGATAACCTTAAGAAGTGTTAACGTGTTGGACGTGTAATAAGGCTTGGGCCTTATTTACTTGTATCTGGTACTAAGACCTATCCTATTTTTTTTTTTTTTAATTTTTAGATATGGGTAAGAAAAATCAAGGAATTAGGGCTGAGTGGTCAGAAGACATTATGGACTCGTCGGACATTGAGAAACCACCTAAAAATTGGCTCGAGAAAACGAGTATTAGGAGCAAATTCCATCCCAACCAAACAACAAGAAAATGACTTGGTGGAAAAAATAATTAAATTCACACAAAAAGGATTTCGGCTTACTCCTGAGATACTTCGTAGACATGTTTACAAATTTTGTGAAATGCTCAATATACCCCATAAATTTAACAGAGAAAAACAATTAGCGGGAAAGGAATGGTACCGATCATTTATGAAACGTCACCCAAATATTTCTCAGCGAAAAGCACAGCAGCTCAATTCAGCTCGTGCCCAGAAATTGAATCATTTTATTTTTGATGATCATTTTAAAACGTTGAATAATCTTTTGGAGCGAATTGGCCGGAAATACAAACTGGGAAAATTTATAATATGGATGAAAAGGGATGCAGACTCATGCTACACTATCAGCAGTGAGTGTTAGCTGAAAAAGGATCCAAAAGGGTTCATTTGGTGGGATCAGAACACGGGAAAAATGTAACGATCAGTGCCTATGCAAGTGCGCTCGGTCACGTAATACCACCTATGATTATATTTGAAGAGCAGAGGTTAAAACCCCCTTCTGCGGATAGGCTTCCAGCAAGTTCTGTGGTGCACATGACACCAAAAGGGATCCAACGATCCTTATTTTCGATGGTGCATCTGATTATTTAGATATTACTATCGCTGATAAAGCAGAATGTTTGTTTTCTCCAGCCAATGGATAACTCCGTATTCAATATCACTGATCAATTATTGAGATCAATGTCCTGATAGAAAACTAAACAAGGAGAGGATTTCTGATGTCTTCACTCCAGTTTGGGGAAAGAGTATAACTATCAGCAACATATGTAGTAGCACGGGTAATTGATAAAGAAGTTCACAACAAAAATAACGATTCTTTTTTGGAAATTCTGCTCACCCCGGACATGCAGCCTACTAAAACTACCGTACGTAAAAAGGCATTGAATTATGAGTCCAAGAAATCAAAAGAGACCTATTCAACCCTCAATAAATAAGTTTCCCATATGGTGCATACTTTGGGGATGACACTGTATTGGAAGGGTTATATTTTTAGGAGTGACTAGTTTTTGGAAATGAAAGTGTTGGCTTTCTAGTACTTCATCTTGATTCAAAAAAAGTGTGGGAATCTTCCAAAGAAAGGAAGGAAGCAATCAATTTAAAAAAATTAACTCTATACATATATGTGTATATCAAGCAAAGAAGTAACTTTCCGACAGAAACTGAAAGAAAGAGCCCTCCCAAAACAGCTACTTTCATATAGACATTGAATTACATGAAAGAAAAATTCTTTTGAAACAAATACTCTTATATGAACACTTCAGTACCAATCTCTTATACAGGGCGTCCTAACGAAAACCGAATTGCGGTTGTGTAGCATATTGAAATGAAGCTTAACATTTTATTCTGACACAATACAAGATTCATCCCTACGTTTATGATTCTGTAAATCGGATTAGACATTTTCTGTTTAACTACTATACTCGCCTGTGGTTCACGTCGACAAACTTCAATCTTGGCCTTCGAATAATATGTTATTATTTTCTATTATTATGATTAATGAATAAACTGAACTTATCCCTGAAAATGCAATCACAGAAAGTTCAACATCAGCCATCACAGACCTAGTTATGAAAAACACATCACAACTAGAAGTAATCTGATAATTACTCAAACTACGAAATAACATGCGACTTCAAGCCACTTATTATGAGGAAGGTGAAGGTCAGGTTCTTGGCCAAGCCAAGGTGTTCAATATTGTGCATCTAATTATTCTTATGTAGTTGCAAGAGATATGAGCCTTCCACTGAATGGGTTCTAATTATGATCACTTCGTTTGGTAACAGAACATAGGCTTTCACGGCCGGGGTCATGAATAAAGAGAACAAAATCCGGGCTAAGGCAACTGCCTGAAAATAAATAATCCTGCTTCCGCATATTAGCGAACCAATCGGAGAAGGAGATCCGAACTCTTGATGACTTCAAAGGTTCCCGCCAGTACCATTTTGTTATACAAACACTCCTTATTGTGGGGTGGTATATCAGACGATTTAGGGTGAAAGTGAACCATTTTTCAGGTCTCCATGACGACTGATACATGACTGACTGACTGATCTTCCAGCTCCTTTCTAAAGGACGAGTCTTTCTATTTTTGGATAACTTCTGTTTAATAATAATCTAGATTTTTAGTGTATGTTGATATTTATTTCCAATTTGTAAATGAATAATTTTATCTTTTATTAGTTGAATCAATAAATACATTTTTCAATCATCTCTTGCACCACACAAGATGGCCAATGAAATACTCTCATCAGTCGATATTATTCTATAACACATTCCTCAGTTTCCTTTTGAAAAAATTCTAATTGATTTGATGATTCGCTCTGTAACACTCTTTCACGCAAATACATTCCTTATGGAAGTAACGGTCAATTCCTGATGTTTTCTTGTTTCTTTAAATATTCATGTTAGGAAATGACACTTCCTCAACTAACGAACTATGTGACATGTGAACCTTTTTTAGTGGCTGAACAATTGCCAATTAATATTATATGAATATGTAGAGCTCATGTTTTGACCTTTTTCAGTCAATTATCATTATATACTGATACTCGTATCCTCATTTTATAAATACACTAACCCGTTACTCGATGAAAATGAAGCCACTTCAGTTCATAGAATGAACATTATGTATTCATCTTCATTACAAACTTCGAATATGGTTATTTGTGAAAAAAGTTTCGAAAGGAATTGAATCAGATTGTGTTTATGTTTTGAATATTCAATATCATGCTTTCTTCCATTCAACCTAAATATAAAGCCAGCATCTAGGCAACGCCCATTAAGCCGTACTTGCTCCCGAAGAAAAAACTGAACGATACCAATCTGTCATACTATCATGATACTTTTCAGACTGCTTTTTGGAATGTGCTTACTTTAGAGAACCGTGGATTTGTTCACTCTCTCATTATCGATTTTATACTTCCCTTTCTCAAGATCACGTACAATCCAATATATCTCTTCATTCGAAATGATAATTGTTTTCTAGCCTCTTGAGATTTTTGATGTTCAACTTTCCACGGTCTATTTTCTTTCATTATCTCTAGTAATTATCACTGACATTTTCTTTGGTCTCTCATAGCTGGCTTGACAATCTATCTTATCTCCATTTCAACCTAATTTTTTCTATCATTCTATGCTTTCTGCTTTCTACACCCTCAGCAACTGCTGAGTTAAACTACTCTCTGACATCACTGAATGTGCGTCCACACACGCTTTTGAATTTTTCTTCCTTCACCAGGAGACACAGCTTCAAGCAGAGATAAGATAATTGGCACATTTTCATTCACTTTTTTTTCGACCATACTACAGAAAGCCGATGCAGCGCCTGGTATCTTTTCACAGGTAACTTTCATACTTTCTTTGAAATATGTTTTTCAGTATTCGCCAATGTATCCACTAGGACTATATGGTACTGAAGCCACTATACAGATTCTATTCCACGTCCTGATAGAGCCGATTTTTGCATGTTCAATTTTTTTGACATTGTGACTGTATACATTCATATATATTTCATTTTTGAGGTTCTATTGAGTTTCAGAGTGTAATTGCATTTTTGAAAATATACGTCTGAAGATTCTGTACTATGAGTTCTGATTTCATCCAGTTTTGGTTGATATTTTTCACTGCAAGAAAATGTCATGAATTTGGTTTTCGCGATATTGAGTGTGAGCAAAGAATATGTCAAGTTATGTTTCAACATAGACATGCCTTTGATATGGTCTCATCCCAGTAATTCTCTTCTACTACATATACAGTTCATCCACAAATGAATTGGGAGTACCTACAAGATTTGTATACGGTAGGTCAGTATTGTGAGTTAAATGAAGGACGGGTCCTAAAACCGAGACTCGAGGAACACCATTATTTATTATTATATTTATTTATTTCTACGAACTGTTTTCTGTTTTTTGAGCAACTCCGAAAAAGTTCAAGGCAAACACCTCTTATTTCGTTTTGTGTTAGTTTCTCTAGGCGTTTAAAGTGAGGTACAGTATTAAAAGCTTTCTTTATATCTGAAAATATTTCATTCACTTTTTTATTAATATTCAGACAATATCAAATATCTCAACTCACACTTAAAATGGCATCTTCTGTTGACATTTCTTTCACAAAACCAAATTGTTCAGTTGACAAAATATTTTCATTCACAAGAAATGTAACCATCCTTTTCTTTACATTTTTACTAATATCACTCATCAATGTGGGTGAAGTGGCATCTAATTCATCAAGGCACGAAACAGATTATTTTTTCAAATCATTTAACATTTTAATCAGTATAGTTTACAGTTACAGAATTTTACAAAACAACTTTTTTCTCTACTCAGTTTGTATTCCATACATTTGTTATGGAACTGAATCAGATATCCTTCACATGATTTCTACACAATATACTAGATGAAAGGTAAAAATTTCACTTACCTACATGGAACACTGTCATCCTCACTGGTATACATTAATGTGTCGCCGTAAGACACCTGGTTGTTGAGGATTCTATTTGGTGCGAATATGTTTCTGTGTACTTTCGTTTCCAGTTCTTCAAATTGAATCTAAATCTTCAACAAATTTTTATTTGCTTCGATGTCCAAGATGGCTGAAGGATCTTCGATCACACAAATTCTTATCGCAAATTATTCATCTTTCCCATGATATATCAGTATCTAATGTAGATAATTGTTCTTATTCATAATCTCTCATCATGTTGAAACTGTTTTCTGATGATTATAATTGTTTCATCATTCATGATTTATAATAATAGTTTTCGAACATTTTCCACTTTATTATCAATCCGCCACTGGTGGCAAAAACATTTGCTAATGACTTGTTCATCAAACTACAATTTTGAGTGTTACTGAATGAAGAAAATATGTAAAATACAAATATAATTTGCATTAAGTACATTTTTTCAAGATATGCGAATAATCAATTAGAGAACACCTGGTCGAGTATTTTCTTCAGAAAGTCGTAGGTCGTCATTGTTTATGATACATCTACCACTCCTGAAATACAATTTATCTTCTTAATTCGAATCATGATCACAAAATAAGATATTGTTAGCATAATATGAAAATTCCCATTTGAATCAAATTCTTATCGTTCTCTATTTGAATTATTTTTTGGAAATAGTATTTAATATGGACATTTCATTCAGAAACTTGCCTATTAACTTGACTTTTCCTTTGGTTAGAAAAGTTTATCAGTTCATATGGATTTAGAATTGAGAAAGTGGAGATAACCATCTTCAGCTGAACAACTGGTACACAAAAAACGTTGTACCTCGTCTTGAGGAAACAAAAGAACAACTATGATTATTTTTTATAATCAAAGAGATATTCTGTACTTGATAGTTTTGTGAGGTTGATACAAATTACACAACTGCTTATTTTACCTTCAATTATTTTTGTATGGTATAGAAACATTATTTCTGGGAAAGTCCAAAACGAATTTTATCAAAAATTTTATTTTCATAAATACAGTTTGAATGGCTGGAAAAAAAGTAACTACATTCACTGTAGACCGATTTACCCAAAAGTAAATGTGATGAAATAATAATATTAATTTGACTACGTTACATAATACAATATGAATAACTTTTTTCGAGATCAATTGCCCCAAACACCAAACTGATATTTTTGCACTCGACGCGCGTTTCGCCAACAAAGATAGCATCCTCGGGAGAAGAAAATTGATCTTGAGGATATCAAAACAGACCCTTGCGGAACGCCATGCTCAATAGTTTGAAAGTTTGATAAAATACCGTTGAGCATCACTGCTTGTTGACGATTAGTAAGATATATTTTCATTGAGTAAAGCGGAATACCTCTAATTCCGTAATAGTCCAATTTTTCCAACAGAATTTCATGTGAGACGCAGTCGAACGCTTTCGACAGGTCACAAAGCATCAACACAGTGTGATTGCCCTGCTCAAGTTCCTCAATCACGCCAGACACGACGTCGAACACTGCATCAATTTTTGAGTGCGACTTTCTGAAACCATATTGTGAGTTGCTGTAAAATGTATTATTCTCAAAGTAGGCATGGAGCTGAATTTCTTTACTGAATATTGAAATAATACTTATTGGTCTGTAGTTATCAATTGCTTTTTCATCGCCTTTTTTAAAAAGGGACACTACTTTGGAAGACTTGAAGATATCTGGATAATCGAAATTAATTATTTTCCAGCAAGCTTTACATCTATTATTATTGGACAAAGAAATATATTCATCATACGCCATTTTTTAGCGGATATCTATTTATTACCATATTATTTCTTGACCTTTTTGTACGCTATGAAACCATTTGGGATCTTGGTTTTTTTTGCTATTTGTTTGAGGCTGTGCATATTATTTCTTAACAGTCTCAGATCATCCGAAAACTATTGAACCAGTGATTTGTTCACTTTTCGTTTATTTTTGTTCACAAGAAAAAAGTTTTCTGTGAGAGTGTTATAATTAATAATAATAATAATAATGATAATCATTATAATGATAATAATAATAACAAGCCTGAGCTCAATGAACTGAGTAACCCGATAACCCCGGATGACGGTCGAAGAGCCCTTGTGGGTTCCAAAAACTTTGCTGCTCCAGGCCCAGATGGGCTGAACACTCATTGGTGGAAAAAACTAACAAGCACCCACCGCCATCTGGCCAGAGATTTCAACTCATGGCTGGACGGAGAGCAGCCGATTCCGGATTGATTTGTCGAGGGGCGGACCGTTCTTATCCCCAAAAGCGGAGATTTGTTGAATCCTAAGAATTACAGACCGATAACATGCTTGAATTCATGTTATAAGAATATGCATTCGCGTCTGCTCTTTCACCAATGCTGAAAATGTATAAAAGTAAATAAATGATGGCTTGAAGAGAAGAAAAGAAGAAACAAAAGAAAAAAAGGAAAGAAAAGAGAAGGTAATATAAAGATATGTGAATAGCTAAAACCTGTTTCAGGATTCTCGCCGCGAAACTAGTTATTCTGAATGCTGAACAGATGCTGTCCAAACTTACTTTTGAAAACAGTTCCTGGCATGTTAAAACAATTGTTTTCCTATTTATGGAGATAAATTATTGTGGAGGAGATATTATATGAAAAAGATCATTTGAATATTTCTTTTTATGTACAGGAATGTTTAGCACTATCTTTTTACGCAAATTCGGGTTATGGATATCTGTTCTATAAGACAAATGTTCATATAAGAAGGGAGGATTCCTATATTTGAATATTTTAAAGAATATGCATGTTGCATGAAGACGTCTACGATTGAATATATTCAACCACTTCAAATCTGCTAATTTTTGTGAAATTCCGGACCTTCTTCCGATACCAAATATTAACCTGATACATGAGTTCTGAACTTTTTGTATGCGACACCTGTCGTTCTTGTCTAAACATGAATGATAAACAGCGATACAGTGGTTGAAATGAGATGAAACTAATGAATCACATAACATTTTCTTGGCATCTACATCCAAATATTGTCTATGGAGATATATGAGCTTCAATGATGCATAATCAATTTTAAGTTTGTAGGTTATATGTTCATGAAATCTTTGTTTATGATGGAAAATCGACCCCAATTTTTTTTTCAATACGGTCCGAATTGTATCTCAGAATTTTCCAATTTTCAAGCTGTATTTTTTACTTCTTCCCTGATGCTATCACTTCCAAAAATAATAGCTACTGATTTGTATGAATTGATTTTTAACATATGGTCGGTGGACACTTTCAGAATCATATTTAAATCAAAATTTATATCGGTTACTGCTCGACCTATATCTGAAGATTTGAAAGATGAATTTAATTGAGAGTCATCTGCTTGAAGGTGATATTTACAAGACTTCATCTTATTTATGAATGTGAAATTATGGAGGGTATAAAACAGTGGGCCTAAAATGCTGCCTTGGGATACTCCTGTTTTAACTTCTCTACAAGTAGAAGAAATATCATGAATCTGTACTTTTTGTAATCTTTTATCTAGATAAGATGATATCAACATCACTGATCCATCACTGAACCCAAAAAAATTCAATATAGCACAAAGTATTTTATGATTGATAGTATCAAATACTTGTTGTTGTTGACTAATAAATTTGCTAAAAAATTTGGATCAGTCTGGTCGCTAAAAATATCTGCCAATTAAAATGACATAAGTAACTTTTAAGCCTAGTTATACGGTTAGCTGATATATGTATTTTGTATTCATGATAATTTTCATGGGGTTTATTCATGGGGTTTATTCATGAGATTGATTTTGGCAAACTGGCCTCTATGATCAGATAAACAGGATTCATTGCCACCCGTGATAAGTATTTCGTCAGTAATTTTCAAAGTAAAATTCAAAAGGACTTCGGGGTCAACTTTGAAGTTTATATTGAAGTCTTCTTGAATTATTATTTTATCATATTTATTTGTGAGCTGGTGTAGAACAATTTCAGAATTCCTAAAAAACAAATCGATATCGCCCAAACCTGATTTATAAACAAGTACGACAGCCGTTTTCAACTGAGTTTGGTAGATTGCAGTAAATTCACAATCTTGTTCAATACTGAGTTCTTTCAAGTCAATAAAAGAGTGTTTTAGGCTCGAGTCATTATTGTTATTTAGGTGAATGGCTAAGCCACCATCTATTTTGGTGGCCCTACAAAAACTGCTAATCAGTTCATAACCCTGAATATTAATCAGTTAAACACACTCTTCACTTTGAAACTGTTCGGAAAAACATAGAACGTCGTAGTTTTTTGTCAATAAAAAAACATTGATTTTTTCAACTTTGTTAGCTATACCTTGTAGGTTAATGTGGTACATACCCACTAACTACTTTTCATTTATACTGTCAATGGTGGTCAAACATTTCAAGGAAGTCTCTAACTTGCTTTGGCCATTATTTATTGTCATTGAAAATTTTTCATGTATGTTATGGTTTGAAGCTAATGAGGATTCATTCAAAGTACATCCACTGTTTTCTGTCATACATCCAATATGATCTGGGACAATCGGGACTATGGAAAATTATCTTCTGAAGTTTAGAGCTGATGGTCTCCACTAAAGTCATCCATTTCTATGAGAGTTTGGTTTAGTTTTTCGGAATTCTGATTTTTTTCAAGATATTTCGAGATCAGTTGAACATCATGTTCTACATTAGCTTTCTCCTGGATTGATTCCTCGTTGCCTTCGGTAATTGTTCGGTAGGTCTTCGGTAGATTGAGTTTTTTTGCAAACTCCATAATTGCTTTACTGAAGTACCATTCTGATCATTCCCATATTGATTTCAATTGAAGACAGCTGTTTCATTACCGGGCAGGTGGTACTCGATTTGAAGACAAAATGTGAAAAACCAACAAAAGTACTTAATGAAAATAACTGCGTGAACGCAAGCGAGACATAATTGGAACCACCGATTGGAGTGACACCCAAGTCAACTTGCCAAGAAAGTGGCAAACCATAGACACGTGTTTCGGGCTTTTGGCCCATCATCAGTATGGTGCAGCCAATATATATTGTTTTTCGCTCATTTTTACTGGCATGAAGAAGCTTCACATTAGAAACGAAAGCTTGGCAAAGTAAAGCAGAGTTTGATTTTTATTTTTCGACTGAGTGAACCTGTTAATCTATTTAACCGTACATTTCTCCAGTCGCTAAGATTATATATATATATATATATAATTTTATGCAGTTCTCATCAATCAATCAATATTGATTGCAAAATAATCCAGATATTGAAACTGTATAACACACTTGTAAAAGAAGTAATGGAATAGACTAGTTTTGGTAATAATATATAATCAGAATACGCAAAATGACGATAAAATTAACGTTCTTCGAGGCAACATAATAACATTTCATTACTCAGTGTGTCCTCCTCTAGCTCTAACGATAGCCAGCATCCTCCTGGGCATACTCCGCAAAAGATCTTTGATGGTTTCTTGTGGAATTCGATTCCATTCTTCCTGTGTAGCAATTCCCAATTCTACAATTCAGTAAGGAGCTGGATTTCGTGCTCGTATATATCTTTTTAGGATGTATCAAAAATGTTTTATGCCTCAAGTCCAACAACTTCAAGATACTGGGTGACTGTTTCTGCAGCAAATGCACGAGCATTATCATGCATTAGCTCGAAATTGTCGTAACCAATGAAGCCGCCGTAAGGTGAAATATTCTCTTCAAGGAAGTTGCGTGTCTACCAGTCAGCATTCATTCTCAAATTCACCTCTATGAGCTGGATTCGACTGTCACAACTAATGTCACCACACAACATAATGGAACCACCACCAAAGCTAACGTTATGTACAAGATTAAATTCTGCGAAACGTTCTCCAGATGTTCTGTATACTCGACCACGTTCATCTGGTTTCCATAACTGTATTCTTGTTCCATCTGTAGAAAGAATTTTTCCCTACTGATGTTCATTCCAGTTGACATGGGCTATGGCAAATTGTAACCGTCTAGATTTGTGACATGGGAGAAGCCTAGGACTTCTGGAAGAGCCTTTTGGGTACAAAACAACTTTTTGAGTCTTCTTATTACTGTTTTGACATTAATATCAACTTGTCTTGTGCTCAGTAAATAATTTCTGAGATGCGGAGCTGTGAGCGTGCGATTTCGCAAAACTGAATTTTCGAATATTGGTCATCTCTTGGCGGTGTACATTTCTTACGTCATTGACTAGGCCGCCTTTTGTACTCCCCAGTCTCATGTATCGCTTCACAGTACAAGAAACAGATGATTGATGGATATGCAATCTCCACGCAATATATTCTTGTATGCATCCCTCATTGATTAAAATAAATATCTTATCACAAACTAATTTGCTCAAACGCGGCATCTCACTAAAACAACTACAGAATCAAGACATAAAGTACTTGAAATTTCGTTTGTTTGAAGGTGGTTGACAATGTTTCATGATTAATTTCATTATCTCGGATTTCCATTGTCTGATATTATATAAAATGATTGGCTACTCCAAAGTGATGGTGGAACAGACTTTGGCTAAGAGACAGCAGTAGCCTCGCAAAGAAGAGAAGCCATCATAACCAATACTTGCACTTCCCTACTTCACAGGATTATCGAAAAGTATAAGAAGAATTGAGTCCAAGTACAACATCAGAACCTGTTTCAGATCCGGAAACACTATCCGTAGCAGCCTCACGAAAACCAGGCCACCAAGTGCGAACTGCGATTCCAAGAATTGCATTTACCACACACCCTGTATCGATATCCCTATATCGATGAAACTAAGAGGCCATTGAAAGTTCGAATCGCCGAGCACAAGAAACACACACAGTGAGGGGAAACCAGCAAATCAGGAATAGCAGAGCATGTTTGGACCCATCAACATAACATCGAGTGGTCCCAAGCTGAGATCATACACAGGGGGGAAGATTGGTTTAGTATGAAATTCAAAGAAGCCGCATATATGTTTCCAACAATGTATTTAGCCAAGCTAGCGTAGAGATACGCAATATATGGAAACCCATAATCAAGTGAAAAATGGCCAACTCCCGCCAAACGGTCATCTTCGGTGAAAAAGAGAAAGGAAAGCGGAGATAAGTGAAAGTACTCGAATTACCCATAACTAGTCATCTCTCGGAGTAATTAGTACAATCATCATCAGAAGACGATTGTGTATACTAACAATCGAAACGTCGTGAAGTAACTTGGCGTAGTATCTCCTAACATTTCATTTTTTATTTTCATTTTTGTTCAATTGTTCTATTTTCACTTGTATTTCATTTCACTAATATTTCATTTCAGTGTTTTTGGCCTCATATAATTATTATTTCCAGCTATTATTCTTTTTTTTCAGGTATTTCAAATAATTTTATATAATATCAGACAATGGAAGGCTGAGGTTGGTCTATGTCGAAGCATTCTTTTATCTATACTGAATGGAAATTTATGTAAAATACTTTCGCCTTTGAACATTCATCAATAAAAATAAATAACGTGTTAAGGAAAAAGAAATTAACATGAAAAAAATCTTGAAATAAAATAAGCAATATTTTTGTCCAAAACTGTATAATAGTTATACAATAGCTTTCCAAAGCGTTTTATACTATGAAAGCTATAGAATAGCTTTTTCAAGCTAATATATAACAAAATACGTGTTGCGGTTTTGAAAACTGGATAATAGCTTGGTGTAAACTGTCCAGTGAAATAAGCCTGGGATTTTCATCAAGTATCATCCAATTTTATCACATATGTTGAAGTTTTCTGATATTTTTGATATTCCAGAAACAAATCAAACAAACTCAAAATGTATTTGAAACGTTTTCAATGATTTTTTGTCAATGAAATACACATTTTTACTCCCGAAGATGTCAGCCATTATTGTTAACGAATCTTTGAAAAACTTATTCCGAATAAAAGCCAATAATGTTGGGTATCATTGAATATAATTAATAATGGAGAAAGGCTCAGTACTGAAAGGCAAAGAATTGATCCTTGTGGCTGACTCTAGACTGTCAAATAATTGTACATCTACTATCTACACTGACATTTTTCATTTCTCTCTAGGGGTTGATTTCTGAAAGCAAATTAATGTTATCCTCAAGATCTATGAACCCAGTTTATCCAGAATGATAAATAATTAGAAGCTTTTGATTCGGAAAATTTATCATTCTCTGTCATTGCATTTTTTTCAAAAGATGATTGACACAATTCTTAGATTTTTTTACAAAATAACCTCATCAAACATCATGGTTATTAGCCGTGTGACATGGTTATTTACAATTTATGTCATATCTTTATGTTGGTTAAGAATGAGATGAGCGGTTGTGTATAACAGCTATCCCCTAAGATGTCCTTGCGATTTTCGATTAAGTTATGCTCCAGCCTTTCCGCATAGTACATTGGACACTCTACTACTACGTGTTTTACTGAGATGTGTATCTCGCAGATATCACAGGATGGATTCTGTTTGCCAGTTATTAAATATTCATGAGCCTTTTATGTCCGAGACGAAGTCTGGTGGTAGCTATTTGATAGCTTCTGACTTTAATTAAAGTTTTGTAAGGTGTTAATACGATCCGTTTTCTTTCAGCTAGTTTGGGGGATTCTTGGGACGAATGTATTGCCACGTATCAAACGTTTTGATGAACACTTTGAGGTAGCCGGGTGTTGTTCTTGTCTCTGTCATGGCATCTGCTTGTAGCGCAGCTTCTTTCGCACTTTGATCGGCTTTTTCGTTTCCACTAATACCGTTATGGGATGGAACTCATACTATAGATACCTGCTTTTGTCTTTGTTGTACGTGAAAGAGCTCACACTTGATAAGTTTAACAATAGGGTGATGGGTATATATTTTTCGTTTGGACTGGATGGAGCTCGGAGAGTCAGTTGTTATATCGTATTTCGGATAATCTGTCTGTCGCATATACGTGAGAGCTTGAAGAATTAAATATGGTACTGGGGAGTTTATATTTCATGGTGGTAACAAAAGTGATGACTGCTGCTCCCACTTCTTCATTCATTTTCGAAACGTTTGAATATATTTGCAGATAGTCTGAATATTTGTTCAATGATTTATTCTTGCTTTGTCCTATGTTGTAAGGTCAGTGTTTATTGAAACGGAGTGGCTCATCCATCGCAGTGGAGTTATGATGTTTGTGTAGATAGGCGGTAAGTGGGAAAGTTCGATTTCTTGCAGGTACTGTTTGGTTCCTTCTGAGAAGGATAATTTGGATTTGTTGTAGTTTACAATTCGGTTGACATGAAATAATGTGGTTTCTTTGAGGGACGAAATATGCATAGTGTATTACAAACTCAATATCTTTCTTCTTGTTGTTGGCGAAAACTCTCCAGTTTCTGCGAGAAGACTTTGGATATGGGTTGTTATATATGCAGCTGTAATTTTGCGTAGAGCTGCGTTATGGATGGAGTCAAGTGACTTCAGGAGATGTGACGATGCTAAGGTGTAAAATATTGATCCCTAGACAAGAACCCTTCTACTCCCCATTTTTATTCGCCAATAGCCTAAGAAGATTCATCACCTTTTGACAAGAACTCACAAGGTTATTGCTATGATTTTCCAAGATAACTTTTCATCAAATATCATTCAGAGGAACTTCATATTTTTTATGAATTCGGGTACTAACTCGCTCATTTTCAGTTCATCTTGCACTTTTTTCTTCGAAAATAGCATATATTCAGTTTCCTAGTTGGAAAACGTGGATTCTGTCTTGTTGGACCACTTTTGAAGGTTGTTCAAAGCATTCTGAAGTAATCGTGTCAAAGTTTCTAATTTTTTTTTACAAAGAGGATCAAGTCTTACCAAATAGTCGAACTAGTGTGGGCGTTTCAATACAGGATACGAAATCCTTGATTGCTGTATTGAATAGTGTTGAGCAGCTCAATACTGAGCCTTGAGGAATTCAATTTTCTTGGATTCTGCAACTGGATAACACTCCGTTGGCTCTCACCTGAAAAAATCTACTGGATAGGAAGTTGGAAACAGAGTGGAAAATATTGCATTTATATCCCAAGTAATATACTTTTTTCATTATATTATCTATATCAAAAGCCTTATCCAAGTAAAAAAGTATTACGATACATTGTTTGTGTATAAATGACCTGTGGATTTCAGTTTAGAGATACACGATATTGTCTAGGGTAGATCTTTCTCCCCTAAACCCGCTCCATGTAAGTCTCTCAATAATTATTTTCTCTAGAAGTTTGCATAAAGTACATTAATGAAATCGGTCTATAGGAGTTTGCTTCAAGGTTTTTGTTTTGTTTTTTGATAATGATGGCAATGGCTCGTTTCCAAATATTGGGGAATTCATTTTAAGTCCAAATCGAGTTGCAAATCTGGAGAAGAATAATTTTTGCCACTTCTGGTAGGTGTTTAGGGAAAACAGGAGGTATGTTATCTGGTCCGGGGCTGGAGTCTTTGAGTTCGCCAAGGCATTCATTTAGTTTCCTCATTGTGATTGTACCTACCGTTTATATCTATTTCAGCTTTTTGATGGGCAATAAGGGGTGTTGCTTCCTCGTTTTTTTGTAATCTAAGAAAGTTATGTTGTAGTTATGATTACTAGAGTATTGACAGTATCTGTACGCTAGATGTTATGCTATTTCCTCGCTAGATATGATGATATTTCTGTTGTTTTTCAAGGCCTTTATTGAGTGATGCGTTTCAATTCCTGAAATTCTCCTTACTGTTGTTTTATATACAGATGTCATTCCGATGTCACTGTTTGAACTTTGAACGTATCGTTTCCATGACACTTTTTTGCTCAATTTCTTAACGTAGCAAGCTTGAGCTCTCGTTTTCTTGAATTCAAGTAGTGACTTTTCTGTTTTGAGCCTTTTATGGCGGTTAGAGCATTTTTGTTCGATTTTATGGCTTTCTTCTCTTCGTTCCACCACGGTACAGGCTTATGATGCTTCGTAATGGTAATTTCACCAATGACTTTGATCGCAGCATTTAGTATTACTTTGTTGAACGATTCCAGAGTTGCTTTGATATCTTCTTCAATAATGACCTCGGATATGTTGTTTTGGATGATATTCGAGAAGATTATCCAGTCTGCTGTTTTTATTTTCCATTTTGAGAGGCGTTTGTTATGATTTCACAATTTTCTGATTGAATTGATGATCATAGGAAAGTGATCGCTTCCGTATATTTCCTCAAGAACATTCCATTCCAGTTGGGCTGTTAGGAATGGATCGCAAAGGAAGAGGTCTATAGCGGAGAGGGTGGCATTATAGGCATTGAACCATAACCTATTTTATGAAAAGAATGAATCAAAATTACCTCAGATATTCCATAAACTACACCTAGTAGCTTTTTCATAGTGAATATCGTACTAAAATTTCCCCCCCATGCCCCCCGGATTGAGGGGTTGAGTGCCCTGAGTTGAAATCTACCCCATACGGTTACTGTGTAGGGAAGTGTGAGTTTTGAAAAAATCCTTTTTTGGAATAACTAAGTCGGTTTTTTTAAATTCTTCAGAAGAATATGAAACTGCCAATTGTACAGAAGCGGCGGACCTGGTTTCCAGAAATGAACCAATGTTAGATGAAGACTCGACATACATATAAAACAATGTATCACAAAACCCTCCTCAGGGGTGAAAAAGTTGATAGCGCCCTATCAGTATCGAGTGACGCCACATTATTCTTATTGAAAAGTACTAAAAATGATACCCTTCTGTGTAAACTTTGTCCGACCTTGATCTCATTTCATTAAAAAGTTGAGAGGAGGGTTTGTGGATATCTGTTATAAACTGTAGCTCTTTTGGTATCAAACCATGCTTTGGTGCATCCCTCACAAGTATGTATTCTCTGTATTTTGCTCAATTCTGCTTACAGTAGATTTTGAAATGGGTTCAAGATCTAGGATGATTTCATGGAATAATCTGCAACTCCTCATAGACTCCGCATTAGATAACCAACACCAGTCATGATTGAAATTTTAATAATTTCCCTTTCAACTGAAGGCATTTCAAAAAAAAAACAATTCAAATATAATAATTTTCGATTAGATTCCTCGTCGACATGTGGAAGCGTTAATAATACATAATTGATTTGCCATTTTTGACGGCTGCTAACGTTAAATGCTATAATGATGAATGTTATTTGTTTATTGTTCTGTGATAATAGGGTTTGAAAGTTATAAACTGGAATACACTCACTTAGAGATAAAAAATGATTTTTATTCGAGATGAAAGACATATTTAACTAATTGAAAATTGAATAATCTGTGGTGAATCTTAAAAATGAATAACAATAACGATCAATGTCCAAACTGTGCTCACAGTCAATAATGATAGTTATCCTATTTGAGAAATAAAATGAAGTTAAAATATTTTTAATTAACATTCGAAGCCCTAATTGCGATGGCAACAGTGAACTATGTAATATATCATGGTGAAGATGGTGTAGTTTTAATTTTTACCTTCACATGCGTCAAAAAAATTTTAAGAGACTGGCACTGTTCGACCATTTCATCAAATACGAAATGGAAAAGATAAGAGGCCACACCATCGGATCCTTTTTGTCTAATACTCTCATCATATGCGGAAAAATATGATGAGGAATCGGCAAGACCATGTATATTGAACATAAAATAACTTAACTTGTCTTTTATAATATACATCGAACAAGTCGAACAAGTGATGTTTAGAATGCTAGCCGTGTAGCCAAATTTGTAAACGAGAATATCAACTGCATATATCAAGTGACCGAATGACTTTGGTAGTATGAATTTTAAAATGTTGGTACATTCATCATCATTGCAATGGACCCTTCAAATGCAGAAAATATCTTCGAACAATAAACAATATAGTAGACGAGCAAATATCGCTTATGATAGAAGTTGAAAATATTGAGCTTTTTTTTTCAGTGAAGTGCTATAATAACAATGCGTAATTTTATTTCAGTTCTGTATTATTTCATTCATCATTTTATAAACAACTGCTATCATTTCTCACCCTTCGCCATATGAAAGCAACTGTTGATAAATCTTTGTAATGAAGTCAGCAAGTTAACTCCGAATATTGGAAAACAAATGGGATATTTCATGATAATGTTATTATTCGAAAGTACATTCAATTACTATTCTTATAAAATATGAGTGGATCAAAATGAACGATTCAATAAAATTGTATATTCAACAATAATAAATTTACGCGTTACTGTATAGGTGCACTATTTTATTCTGAAAAAACCATTTAACATGTTTTCACCATATTTGCACCTCACTTTGAATTTCAACTGCGTCAACTTACTCCAAAATATTTCTTCACTTGCAAAACCAATGATCATGGAATCATATATCATAATAGATGACTGGAAACCCTCTAATATTTATTGGCTTCGTGGTACATAATTAATGCCGTGAAACTGAACAGACTCTCATCACATTAAATCACCTCCATTAATTTAAATACAAAACCGATAATAGATAAATCATCGACAACGAGAAATGGTAATGATCCCGTCTACAAAAGCGTCTGAAACTGTATCCATATTGGGAGAGAGGAGACTACACCTGTTCGTCACTTCCTTTTAAGCCAAGATCTTAGCACCTGGCGAACTCAGGTTACCGTTTATAGATCCTATTTTTATCATCCACGTAATCTAACTAACGATTCTGCGATCACATCTTCTGATTGTTTCTTACGAGTTGACAGTTGACGTCTATCTACGGACACCCTTGGTGTTTTTGCCAAGGTTCATGGCTGCGAAGAAATAAAAACGTGCAAGATGCGTGAAGTAAATAAAAAACTATACCAGGTGCATGTGAAAGAATCACTCTTCCAATCCTGCCACGAAAATGTTTGTTTCGATGTTTTTTTTGGTTTTTGAAGTTTACAGCTTCCACAATCTAAAGAGTACAGTATATGTACGAGTGCGAAAAAAGGCATACTTAGAAGTTCATTCAGAATAGTTACTGAGTGAAATGAGCTTATGAAAAAATCGAATGACCCAATAGTTGTATGATTTTTTGATCTGTTTCGTCAAGTAAAATGATTTGATCATGAAAAATCAATAAATAAATGAATCATCTTGATACTTTTGTTAATCGAAAGAGAAAAACTCATGTCAATAAACATTTGTTTGAAGGTGATTGACAATGTTTCATGATGAATTTCATCAGGTCTGACTTCTATTGTCTGATATTACATAATAATGATTTGAAATCCCTGAAAGAACTGAAAAGGAAGAATTTAAAATGAATAGCTGAAAAATAACAATTATATTCGGCAAAAAAACCTGAAATGAAATTATAGTTGAAATAAAATACAAGTAAAAATAGCACAATTGAACAAAAAGTTAAGAGATTCCAAGCCAAGTTACTTCACGACGTTTCCATTGTTAGTAACCACAATCGTCATCGGGTGACGACTGGACTAATTCCTCCGAGAGATGACTATTTATGGGTCGTTCGAGTACTTTCACTTATCTTCTTTTTCCGCTTCACTGGTTTAGTGGGAAATAACCGTTTGGCTGGAGTTGACCATTTTTTGTTTGATGATGGATTCCCATATGTTGCGTATCTCTACAGCTTGACTGAATACGTTGTTGTACAACATTGTGCGGCTTCTTTGAATTTCCTCCGAAACCAATGTTCCTCTCTATGTATGATCTCAGCTTGAGACCTCTCGATGTAATGTTGATGGGTCCAAACATGCTCTGCTATTCCTGATTCGCTGGTTTATCCTCGCTGTGTGTTTTCATGAGGCTGCTATGGATAGATACTAACAATCGAAACGTCGTGAAGTAACTTGGCTTGGAATCTCTTAACTTTTTATTTTCATTTTTTGTTCAATTACTCTATTTTTACTTGTATTTGATTTCACTATTATTTCATTTAAGGTTTTTTTCGCTTAATATAATTGTAATTTTCAGCCATTCATTTTTAATTCTTCTTTTTTAGTTTTTTCAGGGTTTTCAAATCATTTTATATTATATCAGACAACGGAAGTCCGAACAAATGAAATTCATTATGTCAATGAAGTTTTCCACCATAAATCTAATTACCAGGCTAGTGTCAAAAAAGTATAGTAGGCTTTTTGTAGATGTTGTAGTTCATCAAGACAGTTCACCTATTTGGATTGTGGCTCATTCCGTTTTGTGTTATAGGCTGCGAGCTGACAGTTTGGAGAAGATATTGAAACAATGGAAGAAGCATGAAAACCTATACCAAATCATTCGAGAATGGCAAAAGACTATCCGGTCAATTGTAGCTGCTGCTGCCCTTGATGAAAAAAAGTTTCAAATAATAATAATCATAATGTGCCCTGAGCGCTTGCTCAGGTCACACTATTCTTGGACTAAATGATCACTCACCCCACGGGGTGGGGAGTGGTCGTTGGTTGATAATGCTGGTGCGCCTTTCTGAATGTATTGGGGCTCCGGGGGAAAGGGCCTGACTAGCTCAAACTTAGGTTCAAAAAAGCAATAATAGGCGAGGCGCCTGAGACTCTAATGCACTTACTGTCAGTACTATTGCCACTATCCATTGAGCTCAGGAATACTCTAGGGTATAGCTGTGGTTCCCCCGGAAACCAGGGGCACAAGGACACACTTTTTTTATATGGATGATCTTGAACTTCATGTCTCTGGAGGAAATTATATCCATCAGTTCTTGAGGGCATGTTATCGGTATGACATTCGCAGTACACAAATTTGCAACGGTCTATCTCTAAAAAAGGAGCGAAGCGGGAGCTACGGAGGGGATGTGCAGTTTGTATATCCTGCATCATCTGGATGCTGAAGAGACGTATACTTACCTGTCATCACTCAAAAGAGGTAATATCAGTGAAGAACTATCTCCGCGGCAGTTATCAGCATAAACTCGGTAGATCTGAACATCAGGGAAAAGTAAAGTTGCTGTGACAAAAATGCTTGCCGTTCTAGTCTTACTCTACTCGTTTGGAGTAGTGAAGTGGACTAGGATGGAGCTGTATAAACTCGACATAATGACCTGAAAAATGATTTTCCTTCATAGGTGTTTGTATCCTAAATCGTCCGTTTTACGGTTATACTTCACCCGACTACAGGGGGGCCGTGAACTTTACAGTTTGGAGTGTCTATATGACTGGTACTGGATTAAATCTGTGAAGTCGTCAGGAATTCTCTGCATGGTCTGCAAACATGAGATAATAAGAATTGGAGAATTTTTGTTCACGGCAGCAGCCCGAGCAACTGGTGAACTTGGTTTAGTTTTTGACCTGAACGAAGTGATTACAACACTGTCACCAAGTTGAAACCCGTTCAGCAAAAGGCCTAATCTGAAGTCAAATATTGAGAGGTTCATCATGTCATGCCGGGATGGTGTCCTAAACAATTTCGTCTAACATAGTCACGTGATGAGTATAAAGGTTCCTAACACGACGTGCAGGACCTGTCGCGAGGTGTATGAGAACCTGATGCACTTACTGACAGCATGTCCAGCATATATAGTCTTACCCTTTATCCATCAACATAACGCGACCCTAAAAGTGTAATTTTACCACCTACGGTAATTTACCGATATTTGTCGTGGAGTTTCCATCTCTTGGCGAGACCAATACCGTCTGAAAAGAGGAAGAAAATTGGATAAAATTTCGAAACTTTCTCTATTCTCCGCAGATTCTGTCCAGATTATTGGAGTCATTGGTGGAATGATGCCCTCTCTAGTCTGTAATCTCAAAATGATGCCGGCTTGCCGCACTAAAATAGAAATTTTTGCCAAACAAATGAAGAAGAATTCATTTTCGGCTGAAACCCAATGATCACTTACCCCACTGTGTGAGGAGTGGTCTTTGGTTGATAATACTGGCAGCCCTTCTGAATATATAGGTGTTTCGGAGATAGGGTCTGACCAGCTCAAACTTAGGTTCAAAAGAACAGTAGTAGACGAGGAGCCTGAGACTTTAATGCACTTACTTACTGTACTAATTTATTCATAATTTTTTTCCAATGTTTCCGTGATGTTTGTTGTCATCTCTACGCGTCCAATAAAAATAGATAATTATTAAACCAAAATCAGCTGTACATTTCAAGAAAAACTATTGATGAAGTCGTTATGCATTTGTACTCACCCAAACGATATATCTGAGTGTGTTGATCATATGAAATGAGGATTTTTGTGAAAAATCTTTAAAAAATGTGAATTTGAATATAAATGAGGTTTATGTATAATTGAAAACAATAAACTCGTCGGAAACATGATTTCAAAGTAACAAATAGATAAAAAGCAGAGTCTAGAAAACCAGAGTACTCTCAAAACTGTACCTAGTATGGAGAAAAAAGTCAAGTTTCTGACAGAGATCTACTTGCAAATCTCTTTTTTCTATCACATGGTGAATCAGTTGAGAGAAACACCTGTAAACAAAAAAACTGTGGCATGAATTTAATTTCGAAATTTCACGAAGAATAAACCAAAAAAAGTGCAGATTTTTTTCGATGCAGCGGCAAAAAACCATGGTTTTTCATTGTACAACTATTTCCTCATTGGACCAGCTATGCCTGCTTCACGCATAGGATTTTGCTGAAATTCAGAACTCGTGGAATTACTTTCGCTGTATGATTTAAGAGAAATGTTCAATAGGATGAAAATCGCTGAAAGACATACGTTTTATCAGTATTTCCTTCAGTGAAATAAGGAATATGGCAAATCACCGAGAACTTTTAAAATGACATCCATGGCATTTGGTTCAACATCATGACCTTCCATTGCGCAATATGTCTAAAGAAAAAACACTGAACGATACAAAGTTATTAGCGAAAGAGAGGGAGATGCAGTTATTCATCGACACTATGTGGATGATTATCTCGATTCAGTCGATGAAGAAAAGGCAATCTTGATCAACCAAGTGATCAATATTCATCGTGAAGAAAGATTCAAAATCAGAAATTTTACCTTCCAGGCACTGAAAATTTTTGAGATTATACCACGATCTCTCGTTTCTATCAGTGGAGTCAATATTGAAGTTGATATAAAATCAAACCAAGTTCGAATTGAATAAACTAAAATACCTACAGAACTCCGAATCCTCAAAACGGCCATGTCTGTTTATGATCCTTCGGAGTTTTCATCTTCAATAACAATCAAAGCGAAAATTTGCTGCAACCAAAGAAGAAAACAGGTCCTGGATGAGATGAAGAAATCACCAATATCGTGTACGAAACCAGTGAAACCAAAACAATTGAAATGCACATCCTATTTGCCGATGCTAGGGAACACGTTCATGCGTGTGCAATTCCCCTTCGTCTAAAAAGAAGAAACCTAAGTGAAACTCGTTGTTTCGAAAGTCCTAGTCGCACCACTCGGATCTGACTATTCCAAAACTCAAACTTTCTACAGCCTGATTGGGCATAAGGCTATCCCAAGTAGTTATTGAATAACTGGAATTGAACATCGAGAATCAATACTTCTGGCCCAATTCCAAAACTGTTCTTCATTGTGAATGGACTGATCTCTCACTTGATGAAAATTAATAACACTATAGACGCGTTTCGCTAACACAGAGGCTTCCTCGGTTCTTCATTGGCTTAGAAGCTGAAAGAATCTCCAGATTTACATGGCCATTAGAGATGGAGATGGGTACCCAGTTCAAACGAAGTTGCTGTTGACTTTACCAACCAAATGGGAATTTCAACATCAGAAACACGTGATTCTAGGGTTCACAATTCCTTTACAATAGTAAATGCCAAAGGGTTAAACACCAGATTCAGAAATGATCAATAGTAATGACGAGGAGTAGGTATACGTCCTACGTCATGAATAAGGTACCTATTTATGGAAAATTATTTTTTGTTTGAAGCTGATCCAGAAATTCAGAACAATTACCAGTTAGATGAAAGCTCTCAGAATCACAATGACGAGTATTTCATTTCAATCCTGGAAAAAAATAAATCATTTTAGATGGCTCTCATAGAAAAAAATATCACTCATAATCATAAATTGGGCAATCATCAGGGCGAGAATATTGAATACCTCGTATTAATTCAATGGTGAAAAAGACTATATGGGACCTTACTGCAGAAGGAAAAATTCAAACATGATCAACTTAGAATGGGTTTGTTACCGGAAAAAAGGCTCTTCAAAAAACCATTTTGTACTATGGGTTTGGATTATTTTGACCCATTTACAATCAAGATGGGTAGGTGGAATGAGAAGAAGTTCGGCGTATGTATTCTCTCACAGCTGATTCGTGTATTATGGCTTTGCGTAACACCACAAGAGGTACTGTTGAAATAATAAGGCAGATAGGTAGATAAGTTTCAACTAGAGCGCTTTCATTTTATTTTAGTATTGATCAACCATGATATAATCTGAAAATTCAATTTATATAACCACAGAGCAAAAAATCCGGCGAAGAAGCATGCCATTTCAACGGATCGCCTCTACCAATCCACATGCCTGGGCATGTCTGATCCTAACTAATTTCTGAAGAAATGTAGGGGCGTACCATCTTGTTGAAAAACAATTTGATTTTCATAATCATTTTCGTTGTTGGCGACAATTTATGGAATCCGTGGTAAATGAGGTTGGGGAACCTCTGTTAGTTAATAAATAATGTCATATTTGTAAGAAGGAATAAATTTATGTTTTTTAAAATATTTTTGAATGTTACTGAAAGACACCGCATAATTCGCAGCCATATTTTACCTGGATATTGGAAAGTATCCACAATGAATTTTGAAATAACGACAAAAAGCAAAAATCATCCTTTTCCATCCTGCTCCTCTAGTTTTTGTTCAATTCTTTTAAGTATTTGCGAAGTTCATCAGGAAACATCTGATCAAATCACAATCACGCGCTAGGAATCCCACGTTGAACGGTAAGACCTCATTGATACTTATCTCGCACAAGTTTCCATTTCTGAGAATTCACTTTCGTAGAGGGTAATAGCTGGTTAACGATAAGAGATTTCAACATATTTTAACAGACAGAATCACACCCTACTTTAGCATGAATTGAAACGACTTAATTTTTTCATTCGAAAGGTGAGAGTAAATTATTGTTGAATTCGACAACAAATTGTAGGTAAAACACTGGGATATTGAATGAATAGATCAGAATTCCCGAGCAGTACTTTCTGTTGAATCTTATGGGATAAAATTTTTAGAATGAACATTCCGGCAGTATGCTAAATTATTCTCAGACACTAACGACCCTATTTATTTCATGCATAAAGTGCCCAACAGTGTGTTGAATTGTGAAATGTATCATTTGTTTGTAGATTCATTAAAAAATGTCGGTATGAAATATCCATCAAAGGTTTTATCACCAGTCCCCTCTTTCAGTCTGCAAAGAAAAGCTGGTGCGCCCTCTAGGCAGCAAGGGACGCCACACCATAGTTTTTTTTCAAAAGAAGTACTGAAAATGATTTTTTTTTCATGTAAATTCTGTCCGACCTTGATATCTAGTCCCGTTCAATATCTGTATGCATGGATGTCGGCGAGTAATTCCAGTATATCTCTGTTTCATGCAGTGAAAAGATTTTGGACTGCGTAATTTTCTGAAAACCAGTTGTTGCATTCATCACATTAATTGCAATTACGTGTGGTAAGTGAAGTGCAATTAAGGAAGATGGTTTTCCGTTGTTCCCCTTGGCCCGCCCGCCTTCGAACGCCCATGACCGCGAGGATGAGCAAACAGCGCGTGTTTTGTCCGGAATGCGAAGCCCCAGGCTCTGCACCTGGCTGCCGGAGGCCCCCCTTCCCCACTCATGCGATACTCCACCTTCAACTCACATCTCGCAATCATCTCTTTGCTCACCTATATCGTAACTTTTGAAATTTATTTATTTCCACTGAAGATGGACATTTTTTCATTTGTCTTGTTTGTTACCACTCAACTCTATTTCTGGAAAATTTCACCAATAAATCAGCCACCAACTTGTATAAGTGCCAAAAGAAAAGTAAGTTATATAAATGCCTTGTTATAGTGGTAAAATTATATCGTTAAAATAATCAGTGAATAAAATTATGTGTACCATTAGATACATGATGAACTATGAGATGAAATTCTCTATAAACTTGTTTCTAACGGAAAGATGATCTTGTGAAATTTCGATTTCAAAGATTAATGATCGCAAAAAACACACAGTGATGTAAAATTTCATTCTTCAATTCTCTTCATTATGAGTTTTCCTTTTTATCCTGATTCGATTACTATGTTTAGTGTAGGTAGCTATAAGGAAAGAAGAAGTAAATTGTGTGCATTCTTGGAGAAAAGTTGTCGTTTTCTTAAATAGTTCTCATAGTTTTTTCACTTTTGATTATGGAACCTCTAGCGTGAAATAATAATCATTGTCATGGATACTGTTTTTAATTTTCATCAAGTAACGGATAATTGTATTATTAATGTGATACTGTACTGACACCTATCGGATATAATTCAACGCCCTTCGTGATATTAGCCAGGGGAGTAGTTGTTTTCTGATAGGTGGCAGTCCATTAACCTGCAGTGTAGGGAGTTGAGACTGGCTTGAACGAATCGTTCTTTTAGATGATTTGATTTATAGCCAGTCTTCAAGTAGGCCCACTGACTATATGTGGGAAGTTTTCTTTCCTCATATGAGGAATTGGGCAAATTTCGGATATGCAGTTGGTTCCCTCGTTCACAGGCAGATGGGGCGACGATAATCCTGTTGTTTGTTGTTTACTTCAGCCTAGTTCGAGGAATGATACTCTGAAGGAACTCGATTTTCAATTATTGGAAATCATCGACTTTATGTTGACGATACATTGCACTACTTTGCACTGACGAGTGGCCAAACAACCCGAAACCGGTCTGCAAGTGTGTTCCAATAATTGAAAATCTATTGTGGCAGTTGTATCGCCAACAGCATATTATGCAGAAATAACTGCAGTGAAGAATCCTGCACCGACACCTGTCGGATATAATCCAACGCCCTACGTTGTATTAGCCAGGGGAGTCGTTGTTTTCTGATAGGTGTCAGTCCATTAACCTACAGTGTGGGGAGTTGAGACTGGCCTGAACGAATTGTTCTTTCAGATGATTTAATTTATAGCCAGTCTTCAAGTATGCCCACTGACTATATGTGACTAGAATTGATCTATTGAAAACACTTTTCTCACAACAGAACCAAAATAGTGTCTGTTGCCGCCCGTTTTGTCAACCAAGTTAGCATCATCAGAAGATGACTGAGCCTTAGTCAATGCCATCTTTATTTTCGGACTAGCGTTATTAACTAGAAATTGAGAGGAATGGAAGGTGATATAAAAAAACCAGCTGTGTAATTGTATATGTAATTGTATTACATTTTTTATCAAGGACCCCTCCATCTTAATATTCTGATATATTCATACTGACTGTGAATTCGGAAAATAGCAGAAATGGCAGTGAAAAAAACTGACCGTCAGAAGGAGTACAGCTCTACCAATTTTGATAGAAGGTACCCTGCCACCTTCAAATATAGTTATAGCGTTATCGACTGTAAATGAAGCACTTTTTTTATTCAACAGACAGGAAGTTGGCATTGGACGTATCAGATTGCCACGATAGGTTTCAAATGAAGGGAGAAAGCAGAGCAAAAATCAAGAAAGATCTTCGGAAGCGATATAGCTCTATCAAATTCTTTCATTTTTCGGTATAGTAATACTGACAAAAATGAAGGGTTGATAGAAAATTATTAATGGAAAAAAATGGTGAAGATGAAATTAAAATAATCGGCCATTGGAGGCAATAAAGATCTACATTTTTTTTATTAGGTACCCTGCTATTTTTATATGTTGTATGTGTTATGAGAATGAAGAGAATCAATTTTAAAAATGGATTCTATACAAAAATATGTAGACCATGCAAAAAAGTTACTTTCGGACCCAAATTGGAAAAATAGTACTCCCAAAACAGCTATTTTAACATTGAATTACACGAAAGAAAAATACTTTGGAAAAAAACTTTTATATGAACGCTGAATTGTACGAAAAACACTTTTCTCTAATCCGTTTGTATTCTAAACATTCGTAATATACGAAACTAAGTTTTTAGTTTCTATTTTTTATCCACCCTAATGCCACACACTTCTCGACACGTTTTAACTTTCACCTTTTGGGTAGCGCATCACTAACAACGTATCATTTTTAACCACTCTAACGCCACACAGTCCTTGACCCAATACAAAATCTTGACTTGGGTGGGAGATCCATGCTTCTGAATTGACTTCTCTGTGGAGAAGTCAATTCAGATTTGCATCTTTTTCATAGTGTGCTACTATAGTCAAGCCCTGTCAGGTAAATGTGAAACAATATGTAATCCGCCATTTTGTAGCTACGGCATGTTGAATTTGCATCATTTTCAAAGGGTACCACTATGCAACCACGGCGGGTTGGTTGTCCTTGTTCATCTTTCATTGCATGCTGTTTTTGGCGAGTGCATTGGCTTGGGATGTGGGGGTTGAGCAAATCGGCCATCGGATGTCTGCTTCCACGTAACCCCGCTGGATACGGAAATGACAAAATCACTTGGGATTCTGTTATTCCCCAACTGAATGGATCAATCCTAAGGTGTGTGTATCCGTATCAACTGTCTCTACGGAACCTTCGAGATACCGGGCGCCCTCTCATCGTAGCATCGCCTTGTCACGGTAATGCGGGGCTCTGCCGTGATTGATCTTCTTTTCCTAGCTACTCGTGGGACTTCTATGGAGTAAACTTAAAAAATCTTTCTGACACTGAGTTTATAGAGGAGATGGATGTCGAGCTTACGACTCCAACTGACCTCCCTGTCATGTTTATGACTCCAACTGACCTCCCTGTAAATCAATTTCACTCCTGATCTAATAACTGAACCTAAAAAAAAGGTTTGGTGGTGCAGCCAGGAAATGGATGAGTCGTCTTCTCAGGAGCGGGGTAACTTATAAAACCGCCTTGCACTAAACTCTTGAGCGGCGTACGCAGAATCTGTCTCAGGTGGAGGAACAAACCCCCCATGAGCAGGTTAGCAAACGTTTGCGCTCAAGTAATAATTCTCCAAAACCAGAGGCGAAAAAACCCTGCTCGGTTGGATCTAAGGCATCGTCAGTTTGTCACGGGTATCAAGGTGGGAGTCTTAAACCTTGACTATCCGACTACCTCATTAACGATGAAACAGCGGGGCATATACTTTGTTCCTGCCCCGCTGGGGACCGAATCAGGTTTTTAGAATTCGGCAGAGCCGTACTCTAACCATCTGACCTGAAAGACCACTCACCATACAAACTAATTGACTTTGTTAAGAAGCTGAGTTTATTTGGTCGAGAGTGAATAGGTGTGAGCCACAATAAACCATTGCGGGTTGCGGTGGAGGGTCGAATAGACCCACTCACTTTGGATCTTACCTAACCTAACCTAACCTAAATATGTCACTAGTCAAGCCCTGTCATTTGATACCCATACTGAGGTAGTTGTGAAAACATATGTAATCCGCCATTTTGTAACTTCGACCATCTTGGATTAACAATGAGACAGAATTTATCAGATCAATCTGTCAACAGGAAGGGGGTCAAATTTCAATTACTTGATTTGACCCAAACAAAAAAACAAGGAAAGCTAAATAAAACCGTTTGAAAAACCAGCCTTTAGAGGCGGTTCAGTTTCATCAACTTTCCAAGCCTGCAAACTTTATTTTCTGTTATAGGTAGGTATTGAAGGGACTTCTTTCATTCAACACCCTGCCACCCTTATATCATTGCTGATATAAATGGATAGAAATGACAGACGAAATTCAAAAAATCAGTAGGTATTTGGAGTGGTGCAGCAGCACCAGTTTTCTTCTTAGAGACCCCGTCAACTCAATATTTTGTTTTATTAGTTTTATTAGCTGTAAATGAAAAAAATAAATGGCAGAGACATTTCCGATATTTTTTCATTGGTACAATGCCATCTTCATATTCCATTATATTTCACATTTCTGATAATTATATACGAAGAGAAAAGACACAGAAGAAATTATAAAACATCAACAATTAGTCATGTTTATTTATTTTTTAATCAAGGGACACAGTTAACTTTACATTTTGATATAATTATGTTGATAACTGTAGAAAGGAACTCAAAAAACTGGACGTCAGGTGAGGTACAGTTCCATCAAATGGTTATTAGGTTTTTTCTGCAACATGCATGTATTGCTATAGCGTTACTGACTGTAAATGAAGAGTAAAATTGAATTGAGAAAAAGGAAGTTGCCATTGAATGTATCCGTTTGTCAAAAAAGATTCTAATTGCAGAGACAAAATAAAAAATGGTCTCCAGAGGCGGAACAGACAAAATAAAAAACTAGTCTTCAGAGGCGGAACAGTTCATCAAATTTCATTATTCATTTTTCTATAAGAAGCTACAACTTGAAATGAAAAGAAATGGCATAGTTGAAATAAAAAAACGGTCGTTGGGGATGGTACAATAGCATCAATTTTTTCATCGGGAACCTTCTCACTTTCATATTATAATATATCTTTGGTGACTATAAATGAAGAGAAATGGCACTGACGAAATAAAGAACCAGTCGTTGAGGGCGGTGCAGCACCATTAAGTTTTTCATTAGGGACCCTGTCAACATCTTATTCTGTTATAGTGTTAATAACTGGGAATGAATAGAAATAGCAGAAACGAAATAGAGAAACCTGCAGTCGGGTGCAATACAACTGTGGAAATTTTCAGGGACCCTGCTACTCTCATATTTTGTTATGCTGATAATGTCTGTAACTCAATAAATATGGCAGAGATGAAATGGAAAACCTGCTATCGAGGACGATAGAGCTCCATCAAATTTGTATCAAATGCCAACTTCACCGTTCAATGTAAAGTTGATGTAGTTTTTGAGGAAGGAAGTTCTCACCTTTTACCGTATCTATTTGCCTCAGAAGATTTGAAATGGGGAGAAATGACCCAGACGAAATAAAGAACGGGATGCAATTCCATAAAATTTTTGCAAGAAGGATGTTGCCTTCTTTATTTTTCGGAGTAGCGTTACTGACTGGAATTTAAGAAAAATAGCATAGGAAAAATAAAAAAACGGCCGTCGGATATAGTATAACTGCATCAAATATTCTATTAGGAAACGTGATACTTTCATTTTGTGACATACGAGGTCTGTTGAAAAAAAATAAGGTGAATATTCAAATTTCGCGGGCTACGTACATTCGATCAGTATTTTTTTAATTTTTGTATATTGGTGCAATCTTCTCAAACATATGTTGGCATGTATGATTTGTTGGTGAGAGACATAAAAGAAAGAACTGTTTACGTGTTCGGCAATCAATATGAAGAAAGCATCCTGTCATGTGGAAAACCAATTCATGGCTTTTTCATCTGTTCTCTGTCATTGCTTGTTCGTAATTTTTCGGTCAAGAACAACACTGTAACGGTGCCTCAGCCACCGTATTCACTATATTTGGTCCCCTGTTCCCAAAATTGAAGGAAACCATAAAGAGCAGCGTTTTGCGATGATCTAGGAGATAAAAATCGAAAAACTGAGAGTGCTCAGGGGACATACCAAAAAGTACATGTCCGAACAGCTTCGAGGATTGGTAAAATCGCTGGCACAAATGTATTATACCTTAGAGCTACTACTTTGAAGGGGACAAAATATGAATTTGCCCTATTTTTTGAACAGACCTCGTACTGCTACGTACTGAGCGACGAAGTAAAAAAACTAGTTGTCGAGGGCAGTACAACTTCATGTACAATTTACCAGATTCCCTGTTACCTTAAAATTTTGTTGATCACAAGATAAGTTGATTTGAAAAAAAGAAAGTTAGCATTGGACTCCATCAAATTTTTCATTGGACATACTGGCATGGGTCAAATAAAAAACCGGATATAGTAAGTACATTTGCAACCGTTTGTTTTTAGGGATCCTGTGACTATAAATGAAAAAAATAAAATAAAAGAAACAGTCCCAGATTTTTTCCATTAGGGACATTATTACCCACATCCTGGTAATGTTTTGCAGCTCCATCAGATTTTTATTAGGACCCCTGACTCTTTCTTTTTTTTCGCTAAATTGCCGAAGCGGTATTTTTTCAACGGCCGGTATTTTCATTTCGTTTCCGCATTTATTTTTTCATTTCTAATCATTTGGTCAATACTGATAAATAATACAAAAATTGATGTTCTCTATTGTTTACAACTGACGGTTTCTTCATTTTATCCTCGACATTTGTTTTCATTTCCAATTATTAACAATATACCAAAAAATTAAGAAGGCAAGTTCACTAATGAAAATAAATCTAGAGTTGTATAGCCCCCAATAGTTGTTTTTTCTATTTTTTCTCTGGCATATCTCTTCATATTCAGTGATTAGCACGATAACAATATATAACGGTTCATAATCCAGAACAGATTTTTTTTTGTAACCGTACTGCCACCGATTCTTGGATATTGTATTCAGCTTTCGTCAATTTCCACCATTTTGAACTGTCAAACTGCTGACAAACCGTTTTTTTACTGTTTTTGGCAGGCGGGAAGAAATAATGTTTTGCTGTTTTTTATTGATAAAGTAACCAAAATTATCTTCGATACAGAATCAAATTAGAAAGTGAGTATATAAGTAACAATATAGCAGGGAACAAACACGAGAAAACCTTTATGTAGGAACCTTCCGAGAAGAGCTGCTCCAACAAAGTAGTGGTCGGTAATAATAATCATAATGATAGTCGGCTTGCTGCGCTAAGGCAGAAATCTTGGCTGGAGGAATGCATTAAGCGACCTACACACTGGGAACCTGGTTCGCCGAACTTAGGTCGCACGATCCATGTTCGTCATTTGTTTCCGTGTGTGTGGTGTTTAATGAACCAAGATCGCCACAATTTCTCACGAACTTCCATCGAGTTGGAAAACATTTGTTGGGTTCGCTGGCAGGGCGCATCAAGTTCGTCTGTGTGTGAAGGAGGGGAACCGTTGGTTCCATTTTGATTTTTGTCAGTAGTCAGTACTTAGTGCAGTTGCTTGAGCGCTTGCACTAGGAGAGCCTCATTGTTGTTTGCATTACTACACAATGGCGAATTGTGGTGATAGTGCACAATTTATGAATCCGTCGTTTTTGATGGACTTAGAAAAAGAAGCATATAGAGAGTTCCCATGTTTATGGAAAGTGAAAAGCTACGAGTACAGGGACAGGAATAAGTCAGACGAAGCGTTGAACAATCTCTTACTGTTGACTCGCGACACGATTCACACTGCAGACTTAAGTCTGCTGACGTAAGCTTGCAGTAGGAATCAAGTCAGGAAAGCAGAGTTTCTGTAGGGAATTTAGAAAAGTAAAGTTGTCAATGAAATTCGGCGCGGCAAATAATTAAATTCTCTTTCGTTTATTCTTGATTAATTGGTATAATCTTTTACATTGTTCTCCCTGAGGTGATAAAAGAGATTGAGGTGGGACCACTTCTCTTTCTAACGAAGCCACTGCTTGGTCCATTACTATATTTTCTTTTTCTTCCTTGCAAAACCCAAACTCATCTGATACAGCAATAGCAGCGGCAACCTTCGGAAAACTCATCCCAACTGCTGGAATGAAAGTGGTGAAATGACGCACCGTTGTTCACATGCCCCTCCACTGTTTTTAGGGAGTGACGAATCAGGAACTTGGTTCGCCGCTTAAGGCTGTCATTTTTGGCTCACTGCATCTGCTTATGATACATGATACTCGGACCCAATGATCACTTACCCCACAGTATGAGAAGTAGTTATTGGTTGATAATGCTGGAAACCCCTTTTGAATATATCGGGGACAGGGCCCGACCAGCCCAATCTTAGGAAAAAGTAATAATGGGTAGTATATAGGTTAGAAGGAGCTCCATCATTACAAATGGGACTTCTCCGAAAAACTAGAAGCATCAAGAAAGTAGAAGATTTTTATAAGCTGGATGGGAAGGTAAAAAAAATTACCTTCTCATCCAAGTTACCTACAAACTTCCTATATAACCACGTTTTTAGATTTCAAATGTATTAGTTAGTTTCTATACTTGATAATGGGATAAAACTCGTAATCGGTCGTGAAAATTAAATAACTAGTGGAAATTAGACAAAAGTGTTTTCATTCATTCCACTGAAGTGATCATTTTATTTCAAGACTGAAAAAATGGTGGAGTTGAGTATCATCTGCGTACATAAGAATGCGCGAATGATTTAAAATATATTCTGAAGGACATGTAGAAATAGGGTGAATTATAGGGCCTGGTAGTATTGAACCTTGTGCACCTGCTATTCTTCCGCAAGAAAATAGAACCTCATCTAGTACCACTTTCTGAGTCCAACCACTCAGATAGTTTTAGAAGAAAATTATTGTGCGCTTATCGAGTACTATGAAGTGTAGCAAAGATAATAATATTTTGTGATTCAGCATATAAAATGGCTTACTGTAATACCCAGTTCCTTAAAAAATCGTTTGTTATTACGAGTAGCGTAGTTTCACAACTGTACGCCGGTTGAAATCCTGACTGTACTCAAGGTAAAAAGTAAAAAGTATTCCATCTGGTGACTCTGTAGCGGAAAATCGAAAACTCATTGAGATAATTCGAATAGGGTTGGCAGATTTTTAATTTATCTAAAGTTATCAGGACTTGATACTGAACTGCTTATTGGAACTGTGTTACCAAAATCAAAATCAAAATCAAAATGTTCTTTATTGACTATTCTCCATACAATTTTAAGTTTTTTTTTTTGTTGTGTTTATAAAATATATACAAAAAATATATACAAATATACAAAATGTACACAAGGGTTTCCCCTATGGAGTAGTAAGTTGGAAGGATAGGGATGGGTAGTGAATGGGGTAGAGGGAGTGGCAGGAAAAGACCCCGGTACATTTGCGATCGTGTTACCAAACTCTCCATCCATACTTAATATCAGACAATGATTGACTATATGTGTGGTATTATAAAAGGAAACATTAGTTAAGAGTGGTTTCTACTTGCAAAATCATATGAGCAACCATTTCCTCGGGGATCTGTTAAAAATATTTTTTTATTAAAATTTGTTGCTATAATTGCGAATGAAATCCTGGTCGAAAGTATTCTTTATATTCATAATCTTCATGAAATGATCATTTTGATTTGAAATCCAAAGTTCATACAATTTATATTTTCACTTATTTGAAAGTTCTTGAGAATTTTTCATTTCTCTTTCATGTTAGGGGTTTCAATATTAGCTCAGATTTCACTTTTTTTCTGATTCTATAGCGGTCTTTATGTAATTCACAATGGGTTTTCCTCTCAGTAAATTTCTACTTCAAAAGTGTATTATTCCTGAGATTGATCATAAATTCAATATTCTGAGTAATCTATGGTAGGGGTTTGCTGAACTTAGGTGACTTCAAAGGGAACACGGCTATCAAATAATCCGAATATACGGCGATTGAGAATATCTACTTCATCATCAATGTTTTCAGTTTTCTATATTAAGTACCATGCAACAAGATTAATGGAATGAGTTTCATGAGAAAGTTTGGCAAGAAATGTACGACTCCAAAGTAGCGAAAAAAAGTTATCAGATATCTTTTTCTCGTAAATCGAACTCTTTCATAAAAAAATAAACCACGTTTATCAAAATTTGTATTCTGTAGATATAAATTGGTGCAATATTATCATCAATTAAAGCTGAACAAACTGAGTTAGGTACCGTTCTGTGAATAACAATATGAACTCACCGAATGAAGCAGGGATTAAAATACTATGGCATAGACTTGTCACTTAAAGAAATTGGTTAGTCTAGAAGTAGGTGTTATTACATGATATCCATACAAAAACAGAACAGACAGAGAGACAGAACTGGAGTTTCTGTCATAGAATGAATTCATCTGATGAGTGAACAGAGTTAATTGTTAGATTGTTGGATAATAATATAACAATATTTTCATTGAAATAAAAGTCAATTCTCATTACCCTAAGAAAAGTTAGGTACAAAATGTCACGTTTAGCAAAGAACTCCTCACAACTGGTTCTGAGATCTTGATCAAGGATTCGTATCAGCACTAATATTGCTCTCACATTCCAGAACAGCAAAGCTCATCTGTCTGTTTCATCTAATGAGTTAGTGTCATTGGGAAATGAGTATGGTTACCTTGATTGGTGAAAATTGTGTCATATTTTCGTTTATGGCACTGAAAAAGTGAGGCAAGGAACTATAAATATACGATTGTTAAGTTCACGTATGAAATTGAAAACAATTCGTAGCTTCATTTTCAGATGCCCCAGTGGATATACGAAGTGTTGCTGAACTGATGTTCAGAGCAAAAGTACTTCCAGATGCATCGATGACAACGGCAATATTATTCATCTCAAAAATCACACGACTGCACACAGACTCCCTGTCAATAGACGTGATAAGTATCCCATACAAAAAAATCTGGTTTTCCGTCAATCAGCTGTCGGATAAAGATCCAATGTTATGAAGTACATGAATGAAGAAATGAATATCCTTCAAATATAGTTGATGATTTGTTCAGAATATTGAAATTTGGACTTTGAAAAATGACTCCTGTTCAAAATTTGTTGTTCCATAACTACCAAGATACATTAATGAGTAGAATTGAGTTCTCATGGAACTGTACATACTATATTCAAGGATTATGTTAGATGTTTGTAAAAGAACAGAGAAAATTGCGGGTTTTTTCAGAACAAACAAAGTGGAAGTGGCATTCAGACCACGAGGTTATCTAATTTCCTCTCTAATGCCAAACATGAAGTGGACAAGATTGAGGAATCTGAAGTTTATAAGCTCAAGTATACGGAGTGTAATAGTATTTATGAGGGACAATATGGCCGAAATTTCTCAAAACGATATGCTGAACATGAAAGGTCTTTCAGATTAGGTAAAAATAATTCGACGTTTCTTGAATCTAAAAGATACGGAAATTTTGCACTATGCAAGGGTTGGTAACTGAATTATTTGGAATCCTTGGAAATACATAAGCTTTCATATTGCGGATGTAACCATTGCTAAATGATCAAATCGATCTAGTTTACTAAATGGTTTTCAAATTAGCGTACCGACATTGTCGCAGGTAAACAAAATTCAGATATTTAATGAATTTCAGTACCCCTGTTATTACCTACAGTGGTGTTTAGTTAAATGAGTTCTAATATACACTTTCCAGTTTATTGAATTGGTTTGCAGTAAAGTTAGTTACAAATAAGAGTGGAAAAAAAAAGAAAGTTTCATTTCTCATTTTTCATGATGAACTCGTACCACGTTGTAGGCTACATCTCTCAATTTATTGCCACAAGATATATGAAATAAGAATATGCTTCAGATAATGAGTATTGTTTAAACATTTTGGGATCGGTAGATGACGCTGAACCATTGGATGCTTTTGAAAGTCTGGAAAAAGAAAAGAGTGACTTGAAAATTATAACCGGTAACAAAAAACTCATTTCAAATAACTCATCGTTTATTCAAGAAACACCTTATCATGATTTTTTCACTGAGATTTTTACAAAAATGCAGCCAAAAATGCAAAAAAAATTGTTTGATAAACACTAACGTATTCAAAAAACACTTTATTGTGGGATTTTCACTAAACAATTTTACAAATTTTACAAAAACGCAACACGTGTTTCGCCATACAATGGCGGTTAGTGAATCCAAACATTAAAACGTGTAGCTGACAAAAAGTATTAATGAAAATGTGTTCTCGGTTGTGAGATATGTTGTCAAAAAACACTAAAAATTCCGATTTTCAGTTTTTTTCGGATATTTCCGGAAATACTCGTTCAAGTTTCAAAACAGTATTTTGTTAAGTACAAAAACGACGAATCTCCCATCGTTTAGGAGATCCCAATAGTGAGGGTCGAATTTGAGATAGACGGGTGATACAGACAAATCAAAAACCGTCCATGAGACAGAAACTGAAATACACTGTGTAGGAATGCATTATAGCTATGATAGCTGGGTCAGTTCATCTTCCAGGTGAAAGTTTATCCAATCATACTAGGCAGCTTGTGTTTTTTTGCGAAAAGTTTTGCAAGAGTTTTGAAAATTTGTTCTAAACAGTATTTTGGACTGCTGAATACGAATCTGAGGTTTGCCAACAGAATTTTTCACAGGAAATATGTTTTTTTTTGCAAAAAGTGTAAAAAATTCGACTTCGTATTGGTTTTTTGCGAATAATTCGAAAACTGTGCGACTGGTGTAGAGAGGTCACTCTTTACAAAAAGATAGAAAATAAAATTTCCTACATTTTATGTTCATAAAGTTTTTCACTACGGTCAACCGTTAAGCCACGGGAGAACGCTAAAAGTGGGAGAAAAACCCCAAAATTCCTAAAATCGGGATTTTTGGCGATTTGACGCGAGAAACGTTTTTGCTACCCTCAAAGTTATTAGGACCAAATATTATGTGTATATATATATATATATATATATATATATATATATATATATCGATTCAATTCGTGAGATTGCAGTCAATAGCTGGCCTGTTACAAAGAAAACTCTGTTATATGTCAAGCTTTCGGTATATTTCACACCTTCGTCAGGACAACTACAATAATAAGATTATATATCTTGTAAAAAATATATAAATATGGAGAACTTACTAATGTGAGAATAAAATATAAAAAGGTTCAAAAACAGATAGAAAAACATAATATAATGACAGTTGATAAAAATGTTTGGCTGACAATGTCAAGTGAGAAAATTCTGAATGATACGAAATGTTAATTCTTGTGCATTAACAGAACATGTTAATTCGGAGGATCATAAAGAAATGAATTTTGAAAACCCAAATATTTTAGATAGAGAAACCAATACAACTAACAGAATATTTTTGGAAATGATACATATTAATAACGAAGAACATTCAATGAATAAACGAACTGATATTGATAGTTTCAGCAAAATTTACACGTACCTACTGAAATATGATAAAGATAATAAAAGATCTAGTAATTCGAAACTGCAAAAATTCTTAATTGCAAAAATCGAAATTTCGGTGGTTTGACGCGGGAGTCGTCATCCCTATCCAACCAACGTAATTATTTGACGTTGAAACACACTCGTACCTATGTGTACTTCTGTAAATTATAGCCATACATAAATATATGTGAAAGTATTTTTTAAATGAATGAAAAAGTGAGTATAAAGAAAAAAAGTTCAATTCAATTTCAATTAATATATTGATTACAAAAACATGGAATCGTTTATATGTACGAAATGAAATTTGTGTATATTAATAGTAATATGAACGTTGAAATTGTCATCATCTCCATTCTTCAATTTTCGAATTCCTCTTCGAACGGGTTAGTGAGGACTGTGAGAACTCTAGAAAGTTTACAAAGTTGTGACTGTCAAAATACTGTTTCTCTGCAATCCTCAAATGATTGTACCTTTGATTTTTTTACGTCCTCACCCTTTTCGAAGGCCGTTCACTATATAGGATCTATCACTATATAGGATCGTCTGTAAAAGAAAAAAATAAAAGCATAGAATCAGTGGAGGAAGGTAAATTTCAATAACGGATTGAGTAGTATTAATATATTGCAAGCATTTACCTTTTGAGTTTTCTCCTTGTGGAATGTCCAACGGCAACAAATCGTCCATCCCAGCCTCGGCTTCCTCCTCGTCCTGCTCCTCCTCTTGCGCCGTTTCAATGTTATTGCAGGTGCCCTCACAATTTACGCATAAGGCGGAGCAGGAAAAACCTGGCTTCCTGCACCCACAATTTTTCTGGCCATTTGTGGTGCACTTGCACGAAATCAGCTTTAGAAGCGCAAGGTAAGTGAACTTCAGGTCAGGAAATACTTTAAAATGTATAAAATTTCACTCAAACAGTTACCGACCATTGTGACAGGAATCAAGAATTCTTCTACAAGACAACTTAGTGTGAGTTTAACGAATAATTCCTTCAATATTGCATTCCCGTGTCAAATCGCCGAAAATCCTGATTTTTGGAGATTTGGGGGTTTTCCCTCACTTTTAGGCTTAATGGTTGACCGTAGAAAAAACTTCAATGACATAAAATATAGGAAATTTTATCTTCGATCTTTTTTGATTTTTTTTCATAATTTTTGCAAAAAAAACATATTTCCCGTGAAAAATTTTGTTGGCAGCAGCCGAAAAACTGTTAGACAGAAATAGTTCGACTCTGTACTAGGTGCTAGATAGAAGCTGATGAGTCTGCTAGACACGAATCATCAAGTTCAAACATAATTAGTGCGAGGAAAAAGGTACAGAGGAAATGGAGATTGAAGATTTGCTTCAAAAGAGCAGGGCTACATTTGAAATTATTACAGAGTGTTTAGGACACCTAAACAAAATAGAGCTATATAACAAAGACCAGAGTCAACTTGTCACGATCAAACTATTAGTTACAGTTAATTTTAGGAGATTTGGAAAAAACGAAAGAAGGGATAGATGAAAAATTAAGCATCATCACTGCAAAAATTACTGAACCGTAGTGAGAATGTGGAATAGGTGATGCTGAAGATACAATACTCAATTTTTCATTTTCAATTATTCAAATCTTTTGAACAAGCTAAATATATGTATTGGAATGTGAATAAGGGTAATTTCCACAAACAAGATGAATATCTGTTTATCGAATACATTAATCAAAGTTGAATAGTACTTTGTTTTCGAATTGACTCCAAAATTAATTTAAATAATGGTTAGCCTGTAAATATATGAACTGCTATATGTGAGAAACTTAACTTAAATTTATTTATGTATCATTCACTGAAAAACAGAATTACAATTCCACAACAAGTGAATTGGGTTAACTGGTTTTGCTCGAAATAAACTAAACTAGTAATAATACAAAAACTTTTCAATGAATTAATTCTTTGAATCCAGTAAAGCAAAATATTCAGATACAACGCTAACAAGCTATATTAAATTTAGGATACCTGTTTGACATCTTCAGTTCTACTCAAATATTTCATTACGTTCACAAACATTTCCAGTTTTCCCAGGGAACGGTGGATCACCCTCGTGAATGAACAGTTATTAGTTACTAGTAACTACTCGGTGCGCACTGTATCGGCAGAAAGTGATATCTGCAGCCAAAAAAGTGTTGAATACGTTCCTGAATCGAATAGAAGCAGCAGCACCGGGGATCGGGGTAAAATCGCGTTGAAGAATCGGTGGGAACAGATGAATGCCAACGAAGACACAATATCCACAGATATCTTTGTTCTAAGACAACGCCGTTGATGGCAACTCTCGAGGAATGTTAATTGCAACCCAGTCAGTCTGGCAGGGCATGGTATCGGGCTTTCTGCTGCTGAATAAATATTAAACTGCTCGTCACTTGGAATGTATTCATGAATGGGCTACCGGGCAATATTATTAAAGTGGAACGAAATGAAGTGTTTCGTGCTATTACTCACGGTGCTCAAGTTGCATATTAGTGGTGTTGACGAAGGTGAGAAGATATGGTCATTTCAGAATTGTTTTAAAATTTGTAATAAAATTTTGAAAGAATATTAACATTAGCCCACCTCCGTATACTATAAAGCCAATGTTTTTCTCAAACAATGCTAAAGTTTTTCGGTTTTAGATTGGTCCAGTTAGATCTTATTATATCAAGATGAATATATACCTGTCTACTATTTCTGTTAGCGGTATCAACTTAATAATTTTGTCTTCATTATTGCAACGAAAAATGGTTGACATTTTGGTATATCAGAATCTGAATTGAAAATATTTTGTTATATAATGTACTCTCTTGAAAATTGAGATGTAAAACGTCTTATGATTTCATACCACTTGTATTTGTAACTGACGTTACTGCGGTTCCGTCCTTTACAGACATTTTCAAATGAATACCATATTCGTATTCATGCTCAGAAAAATGTTCACAAGTGGTACAAGTTTTTCACAGGAAGTCGAGAAGATGTAAATGACAATGCTCGCCCTGGACGCCCCAACACATCAACAACCGATGAAAATCTTGAGAAAGTGAAGGAAATTGTTATGGAGAATCGTCGAATTACTATTAGAGAAATTGCTGAGGATGTCGGCATATCAATTGGCTTATGCCATATAATTTTCTCGGAGAGTTTAGGCATGAAGTGTATGAACCGTCGCATGAGCATCGCGTAGGAATTGTTGAATGACGTCAACAGCGATTCAGATTTGCTTGATAGAAACATAACTGGTGACGCACTATGGGTATATCGTTATGACATCGAAACCAAAGTCTAATCGTTCCAGTAAAATAGCCCAGGAGAGCCAAGACCAATCACCGTGGCGTAGTGCATCAGGAGTTCTTTCCATTATTATCTTGAAGTCGAACGCAACACGAAAAAAACGTCCAATATTGTGAGAAAACAATTAATGGCTTTTGCACAGCGCACGATCCAGCTATTTCGCCGCTCCGGGCAAAATAATATTTGCTACCTTTTATCCATGCGTTATTCCATATATGGTATAATTTTAACTTATTTTTGCCGCCCCAGGCAATTGCCCGGTTAGCCCCCCCCCCCTAGATCAGGCGCTTGTTCGTAATTTTTTGGCCAATTCAATCCAAGTCAATTCAAAAACGTATATTCTAATTTGGATCAAAATACATTTAGTTTGAGAGGGTTTTGAGAGGGGCCCTGCTATAGGCTTATGCCTCTTCAGGGTTAGAGTTGTCACGGTTATCACGTGTTTTTTTTTCGCAGTTCCGTTCGGGTCCGTTACGTTGGTCAGTTTTTCCATAGGTTCAGGTTATTAGCCCTAGGGTGGATGTTGTAAGATTTCAGTTCTTTCCAGGATGTAGCTGTCCGCTATCTGATTGCCAGTGGGTACTCCTCCAGGATGTCTTGGATCTGTTCCGACGGTTCTTTCATTGCTCCCAGGAGTCTGCCTGGAGGAAAAGGGATCTTCTTTGTAGGTATTCTTCTGGGTCCTCTACGGGGAGTCAACGGTGTGGTCAGCGTGTTGATGGCATCGGTGTTGTTGCTGCTTACCGTTCTGGCAGCGTATCCTCTTTGGAGTTCCTGAAATCATAGGTTGATTGGTGTAGTATTTACTAAGTTGTATAAAGTTTGGGGCAGATAGCGGTTTCGGAGGTTTTGAATGTTACGTAGGATCCTTCTCTCGGTTGTTAGGATGTGGTGGGATTGTTTACAGGGGAACGTACAATAGATCGTGGCCTACAGAATACGAGGATCTTCGGGGGATTTTACTGTAGTATCTCCCGAGCTTGCCTTTCAGTTCTTTTGGTAGATTTGCTCTTTTCCGGATTCTGGCCAAAGTTTTTCTCAGGTTGACTTTCCAGATGAGGGATCTCATGAAGGTGACCCTCAACTAGGTTACCGAGTCTTATTGCATGAGATTTTCTCCTAAAAGTCTGAGGTTCAAATTATCAGAATTTAGTTTAGGGCAGGTAGTGGTTTGGGGATGTCTGGAATGGGTGGAATTAGTTTTGATGCACTACTTGTTGCACCATTACTCGGAGTAGTCGATCATATTTTGTACCTGGATTTGTGAGCTACGGGTGTTGGGAGCGGAGGAGTAAAAAATGGTGTCATCAACATTCTAGAAGATTTTTTGGGTCGTGAGGAGGATATCGTGGATGTAGATCAGAAATGAAGAGGGGGCAAGTACTGAACCATAGGACACACCAGATTTGGAGTGAAGAGGAAAGATAGGGCTTCGCTGACTTTAACGCGGATTTATTGGTTGGATAGGTAGTCGGATACTAGTCGGATGAAATGGTGCGGAAGGCGAATTTGGATGAGCTTCCAGATCAGTCCCGCATGCCAGAACTTGTCGAAGGCTTTCTGGATATCTAGGAGTGCCGAAAGAAGAGTTGATATTTTGGGAGATGTGAGTGCATTCTGGGTGGAATGTTCGGGCCTGAAACCAAGTTGGTGAGGTGGGACAATGTTGTATTCTTATAGGGAATCACTTAGCCTATTGGTCATCAGTCGTTCCAGCAATTTGCCCAAATAACTGTAGGATTCGGGTTTGGTGGGATCTTTATGTAGTTTAAGAATTAGGATTGTGTTTGCCTGTTTCCAGGCGTTTGGGAAGTAGGCATGTACTAGATTACTAGACATGCGTCAAGGATGTGTTTGAGGAAACGAAGGGTGCCTGCCCAGTTGTAAGGGTACCTGTTGGTGTATGAAATTTAGAAGTCGGTTGTCGAAGTGTGCGTTGTTAGGGAGTTGATAAGTAAGTTCAAGGTCTTTGCGGAAGGTTTTTGCTTTTTCGGATGTTTTGGAAATGATGTTACCGTTTTTGTCCGGTTAGGAATAGAATAGTATAGAATAGCGTTTATTTGCAGGTAGACATGATTTACAGGTTATAATCATTGACTACTAGTATCAAATAAGCCAAGGGATGGTGATTATTGTTAGTGGTTCACATAGTACACTATGAAATGAAATGAAAATAGTAATAGCCCAATTCTAAGAAAAGAGTTTTCATTATTATAATTTAAATATTCTAGGTACACACTGTTGAAATTGAATAATATAATTTACAAATGAAGACATATTATCTATACAGACACACTCACACATATATTCACAAATATAGATCTGTTTAAAATAACATGAAATCTTACAATGTTCCTATTATCAATTGAGTCATTTTTATTTTTTTTATCAAAACTATTGGTTCTATTCTCAGTAATATCGTTGTTCTAAGATAGAGATTTTGCCATAATAATATAAATATGCTTGAAATATATTGATACAAATAATAGTAGAAATGTATTATCCATACAAAAGGATTTATATACAAAGATGTATATTTTTATTCTTCAAATGTGTATTGATTATGTTGAAGTATTTTTTATGAGGTTTTCCAATGAGTGAATAGATCGACTTTCCAGAATATCTAGAGGTAGGCTATTATACAATTTCGTACCCAAATAATGATAGCTTCGTTGTCCAATGGATTGTTGTGTTGAAATTGAATGTATGACCTTGTATTATAGTTATGGGTGAGTTTCACCAAATTCTTTATTTTTATATTGTCTGAAATGGCTTTTTTTTCAAATATAGTATGACGTCTAGCACACACGATTCTCCAAAAAAATGTTCACTTGGAAATCTTGAACTTTTGGATAACATCAGTTTAAGGAAACGTTGAGTGGGCGTAGGTAAGTTTCAGATATTCCTCCCCATCCTAGAAGACCGTTGCTCAGGTGACTTTCCACTAAACTTTAATATATTTTTTTCCCGTTTAAGATCAAGAATGTCATTTAATTGCTGGAATTTATGAAGACCAAAGCGAAGCTTTTTAAGGACCAAATTCTCATGATGATCCCATCACATATGTGTATCTATCATAATTCCGAGGTATATGATAGTATTTGCAGAAGATATTTATAGGTTACTTGGCAAAGTGGTAGAAAGAATGTTTTATCTATATTGAATTTAATCCAGAATGCTAACCCGTCCCTATAGAAAGAATTGGGTAGGTTTTTGTCAGATCATAAAAACGAGTTAGAGAATGAAATGTCTGAATTCAATATAAAATGGGATTTGATTCCTCCTTATTCACCCCAGTTCCTCCGATCCTGAAGATTTAAATCCTCTTACCTCGACTCATTTTCTTGTGGGAAGACCCTTTACTACCATACCGGACCCGAACTTCAGAGACATTCCCATGAATCGAACGTCCAAATATCAGCTTATTCAACAGTTTCATCAACATTTTTGGAGCCGTTGGCAGAAAGAACTCCAACAGAGAACTAAATGGAAATAGTCCCAGGGAGAATTGAAAATTGGTTCCTTGGTCTTGAAGATAATATCCCTCCTTTGAGATGGAAGTTGGGCTGCATTATTCCAGTTAGATGTTGGAAGAATACGTGAGGCCTTCCAAGGCCTCACGTATTTGAGAATTTGAAGAAATTAATATTCATTTTGTTCATTTTTTTAATGTTTATTTATATAATTGAAAAACATCCCATAATTGTCAAACAATTAATTTCGAATTGTACAACATTTACGAAATAAAAACAGTTTTAGAAGCTATGAGGAGCCCAGTTTCATAGTAGAACAACGTTAGCGGTTCAGACTTTAGTTTCAATAACATAATTTGGTAGCAGAGCGTGGTTACCGCAATAAAAACATAACAGCTGTGACTCATCTTCACTGTAAGCTAGCTGGTACTGGTACAAAAACAACCCCGTTATAATGCCTCAGCCACCGTATTCAACAGATTAAGGCTCCTTTCCTGTTCACAAGGTTGAAAAGACCTATTGAAGGACGGCGTTTTGCGACGATTGAGGAGATAAACACCAAATCGCTGAGAGAGTTCAAGGACAAACCATCGGACATGCCAAGGAAATGCAATATGGAAAAATGTTCTCCTGGAACTGAACATTGAGCAAACATCGAATTTGCTTTAGAATTAGAAAGTGGGTTTTTGCTTTTTCATCAATCCAGTATTGAAATATTCTATCGTGAAACTCTCATTTAGTCTTTTTCTTAATTTCACTAGTTGTCTATTGAACCCAACAGTTTTCATTCTACTTTTCATTATACTCTATAAGAGATTCCTTAATTAATTATGAATATATTTGAAACTCAGAGAACATTTGAGGAAATATTAATGAAATAACGAAAGAGATGGTTAGGAAGGAATGTTAATGATAAAGCTAATGAATCCAACAATGTTTGGGTAATCAAGGAAATACAAAAAAAACAATTTATTACCAAAAAAAACAAATTGTATTTGAAAACGTATTTTTTACTTTTATTTATTATTCTGTTGCCGAAACGAATCAAACTATTCAATATATACAAAGGGGGATGTCCAAACACTGAAATGCTTATTTCAATTCAACTGCTCAAGAACCCACTCCACTAAATAGCCCATTTCAATGTACACATGTTAACGGTGATGATTTATTCTTCTTTGAATCATCAGATGAGAAATACTATAAAGTCAAAGTCAAACATAGTTTGATGTTGACAGGTACTCGAAAACGGAGGTTATATTGAATACAATCTTTTGTGAATGGAAAAGTTACCGCATCGCTATACACCTTACTGTAGGTGGGCAGAATGATGCACTAAAGGTATACTTGAGAGAAGTTACACAATTGAATATTCGGATGAATACCTAAAGAAAATAAGGTATTGTATGAAAGTTCGTCACCGTAATTATTTAGTAGATAAAAATTGTTATAAACACATATAGACTTGCATTTCATTAGTTCAGACTTCCATTGTATAATATGGTATAAAATGATTTGAAATCTCTGAAAGAATCAATAAAATTAAAAGATTAAGTGAAAAAATAACAATTATATAAGAAAAAAAACTGAAATTACAGAGAAATGAAATACAAGCAGTAAATAAAAATTTTACAATTAACAAGAAATGACAATTAAAATTAATCAATGAAATTAAAAAGAATAGCTGAAAAAATAACAATTATATCAAGTGAAAGAACTGAAATTACAATGAAATAAAATACACGCAACAATTGAAAATTGAACAAGTAATGAAAATTAAAATTTGAAGATTTCAAGCCAAGTCACTTACGATGTTTCGTTTGTGAGTACCCACAATCTAATATGACATAAAATGATTTGGAATCCCTTGAAGAATCAATAAAATTAAAAAGATCAGCTGAAAAATAACAAATAGGTATATTAGCAAAAGAACTGAAATTACAGTGAAATAAAATATAAGCAATAAATCAAAAATTGAACAGTTAACAAGAAATGAAAATTAAAATTAATCAATAAAATTAAAAAGAATAGCTGAAAAAAATATCAATTATAACAAACAAAAGAACTGAAATTACAATGAAATAAAATACATCCAACAACTGAAAATTGAGAAATTAAAAAAAAAATCAAAATTAAAATTTGAAGATTTCAAGCCAAGTTATTTCACGACGTTTCGTTTATAAGTACCCACAAACCAATATGACATAAAATGATTTGGAATCTCTGAAAGAATCAATAAAATTAAAAAGATTAGCTGAAAAATAACAAATATATAAGCAAAAGAACTGAAATTATAATGGAATAAAATACAAGCAATAATTGAGAATTGAACAATCAACAAGGAATGAAAATCGAAAGAAATCAATAAAAATAAAAGAAATAGCTAAAACCGTAACAATTATATCAAACACAAGAACTGAAATCACAATGAAATAAAATACATCCAACAATTGGAAATTGAACAATTAACAAAAAATAAAAATCAAAATTGAAAGATATCAAGTCAATGTATTTCACGACGTTTCGATTGTAAGTATCCACAATGACTGTCATCAGTCATCATTAATATAATTGTGTTTTCAGCTTATCTTTTCAATTTCATCTATTTTTTGAGGGATTTCAAATATTTTATATCATATTATATTAGACAATGGAATGCATTAATGAAATGCACCATGAAACATTGTCACCCACTTCGAAACTCATACAGACTTACTCTATTGTCGCTTACATATTTTGTGTTGAAATAAGGAAACAACTTCAATAAAGACTTTCCCCATTGTTATTTCATATACGGTATGAATAATTATATAAATTTCTAGAAAAATGACTGGTCTATAAAAAAACTTTGTTATTCCCAGAAAAGTCCATATTCATTTTAAAATATTATGAATTGTTATGAATGTTTGTTTTATTAATAATAATAACAATAATACAAATCAATAAATTATAAAACAACAAAAATTAATTAGCGCTCCGGGGCAACTTGATTGATTCCAGTGACACATTTGTTATTTTTAGCTACAGGAAAACCCGGAAAAACTTTCAACACTACATCAACTGAAGATCTTGATCTGCCGAGGTTCTCTCTACCAAAGAGTAAAAAATAGGTTGTCTCCAGAGACTTCAATAAATTCAAGATATCGCCAGAATATTACGTGACACGACTATCGTCAAACTTGAACCAGTCTGTTTCGTCTTTGACCAATGCATAATAATGACCAGATTCAGCGCCAAAACCACAGTGAACAATGACTGCATGAAGATTATAATAGTGGTCTGCTAGATTGAAGTGTTAACCTATTTCGAATCTTAGTAAGAGTTTGGTGCTTCCGTCAGAAGTTGAGTCATGTTTGAAAATCATCAGTGTTATTATCAGATTGACTGGTGCCTCAGCTATACTTGTCTTATAATAGTCAATTAGCGCATATTTGGCAATACACTTGATCATCATCCGTTAAAAGTTCTATTTTCAGATGATTGTTATGAATATTGATTTTACTAATATTATATTTTTACCACTGTTGAAATTTACATGGATAAAATTCGAAAGAGGTTTGAGATTACAATGATTTTGATCCTGGATATTGATTCATCGACATTTCGAATAATCGAAACGTCGGTGGAATCTCACAATTTTTAAATTTTTGTTTAATTGTTTTTTTCATACGTGTATTTTATTTCACTGTAATTTTATTTCAGGGCTTTTTTTTGCTAAATATAATTGTTATTCTCAGCTATTCTTTTTAATTTTTCATTTGTTTTTATTTTCAAATTATTTTATATATTATTAGATGATGGAAGTCCACATTGATGGAATTCAACGTATTAAATATTTTTTAAGAAAAATAATTTTTCCAATTCCCAATATTTCAATGGTGAATTTTCTCACTTCAATAAATTGGTTGAAAAACCACAAGAGAAAAAAAATTGAAGTATCAAGAACAATTCACAAAGACTACTTTAAAAATAATGTGGAATGGTATAAAATCACTCTCACACAACAGAATAATATCAATAATAATAAAAATTTGAAAAGTATAATTTTGAATAATCATAGAACTGACAATTTATCCAAAATTTGCGAAATACGGAATGATCATTTTGTTGCAATTTTGGCATGAGAGGGTATATCCTTAATTGGTTTGCAAATTATATGAGTGATAGACAACAATACGATTGCATATAAAATCAAAAAAGGATCTATTCTTGGTCCACCCCTTTTTTAATGTGCATCAACTCATCGACAAATTCACCTTTGAAGGGATCAGGTAAACTATTTGACAACAAATATTACTCTTCGGATAACTTCGATAAAATTCATGATGGTAAAATCAGACATGATAACTATTTTAGGTTAGCTTCAAGAGAATAAATTGATATTAAATTCGAAAAAATCTTCGTACATTAATATTTCTAAAAGATTATTGAACAGTTATACCAATTCCATAATTATTTACTTATGATGCACTGTTTGGAACCTTTGGTATAGTAATGAATATTACTGGAGTTTTTTCCCAACACCAAATCGCCATTTTCAACACCTCGACACGTGTTTCGATCACCAAGTGATCATCTTCAAGAGGAAAATTAAATTAGAAACTATCGCGAAGCTTACGCTATTTATGATATATAGATGTATAGATATACAGATGTACCACCCATACCAGTATACCACCCTAAATTAATTCTAGAATTTTGCCTTATCTACCACCCTTACAAGTATACCACCCTAAATTGATTTTACAATTTTGCCTTATCTATTATTTTACAATATATGTTTAAATGTTATAGCTGTATATAAAACAATTTTCAGCTATATAAAAATTAATTTCACAATACTGCCTATCTAAATTTATTTTTGCAATGTGTTCTTATCTAATAATAATCAGTAAACCCAACAATATTATTTCAACAAGCTATATAGTATGCTATTTGGTATAGGTCCGTCATCGTTATTCATAATATTATTGTGTTTACTTATTTCCACACTCTCATAGGCATCTAGTTGCCTGTTGTTGTTAACTTGTCTAACTAATCTTAATGAACTGAAGTCTAGGGAATGGTTTTGTTGCAAAATATGATAGGCGATTGCTGATTTTTCAGGTCTTCCATAATTTAAGTGTGCTATTTGTTCCTTATATCTCACTTATATCTCTTATATCTCAATCTTTTTGTCTGTCCATAATATTTTGCATCGCAGTCCTTACATTCAATTTCGTAAATACCAGACTTTTCCGAATTCTCGACTTTATCTTTTGGACTTCCCAAAAGGCTCTGTAGTGTATGACTTGTTCTAAAAACCACCTTCATACCTAGTTCCTTGGAAATCTTTCCAAAGTTCTTCCTATATTGGTGGCATGGAACTGAGATGTATTTATTCTTGGTTTTTGTCCTTTCCTGTAGGGTTTACCTGTAGGGTATATCTATATAGGATAAATACCGTAAGCTTCGCAATAGTTTCTAGTTTAATATTCCTCTTGAAGATGATCACTTGGTGATCGAAACACGGGTCGAGGTGTTTGAACTAGCGATTTGGTGTTGGGAAAAAACCCCAGTAATATTCCTATAATTATTGATAACAATACAAGTTATACCAATTCTCAGGATTACATATTGACTAAAATTTATTAAGACAAAATATATTGAAATCCTTCGAAAAAAAGTAGCATCCCTCATTGGTATTCTATTCAAAATCAGGCACTATACAGCTCTTAAATTTTTGAAAAATATTTATATCAGTCTCATATACTCACAGCTGCATTATTTAAATTCTATTCGGGGATCAGCCAATAATTCCACAATGAAACCTTTGAAATCTTCACAAAATAAAACTATTAAATACATATATAAATTACCGTCCTCAAAACTAACAGTGAATTTGTATAAACCAAAAAAAAATTATCAGATTTGAACACACTAGACAAACAAGAAATTTGTTGTTTCACTCATTCAATACTGAATAAATAAAAAACTTCAAATATAAATTTCATAGAAATCAATAATATTCATAGTCATAATACTAGAGAAACAAAATTATTATCGGTGAGTAACTTTGAATCTAGTTTTGGACATAAACCAATTCATCATGATGGAATTATAATATATAACACAATTTCTGAAGAAATAAAAACTGCTCTCAAATCCTAAAATTAATTGAAAATGTATTCAATGATTGAATTAAAAATACAGGATTTTATACAGCCAGAATCATCTAAATAATTTTATATTAATTATAGAAAATTTCATATTTGAAAGTTTGGCCATATTGATTGTCAATTATTTATGATTTTTTTATTTTATTTTTATTACCGATTATCAAATTCAATGTTCACTGCTTGCATTAATTGTTTTCTTGTTTGATATTTCAATAATTTTGTTGAATTTGTATCTTCAGTTAATTCAGTTCGTTTCCTATTTATAGATAATATCTAATATTTCTTGAGATAATAAAGACAGTATTCACTGAAAAAACTATGTGAAAAATGAATATTACTGGAGTTTTTTCCCAACACCAAACCGTTATTTCAATACCTCGATACGTGTTTCGATCACCAAGTGATTATCTTCAAGAGAAAGATCAAACTAAATCTTCCTCTTGAAGATGATCATTTGGTGATCGAAACACGTGGTGAGGTATTAAAATAAGGGTTTCGCGTTGGGGAAAAAACTTCAGTAATATTCATTACTGTAACAAAGGTTCCAAAAAGTGCATCACAAGTATATGTGAGGAATAATGATTGACTTCTAAAAAAACCAAAAAATTCTAAAAAAACCAATATATTGAAGCCTGCAAAAATATGTTCACATATTCAATTACATATAAAAACATAAGTAATAAGACTTTCTGACCTGTAACCTGATACAGCATTTATTGAAAATTCCTGTTGCTAACATCACATGTGTGAACTTCTTGTTATCAAGCGTTATATATTTTTGGAATAGAATCTAAACTTACTTTTTGACCTCTAGACGTTTCACTAACACTATTGAACAAATAACTCGAATAAACAAAATGGCTCTCATGGTTTCAGTGGAGCCGAACACAAAACATACTGAACATTTTCAACTTTCGTTTGATATACTGTAAATGAGAATTATGAACATGAAAGAATTAATAACAACTCAGCTAAACTAAAAAAGGATCAGTTGGTTAACTGTAGCATTCGAAATATAAACATTCCCCAATATCGAAATTGAGAAACAACATTATGAACACAACATAATTTCTAACTTCCTACTCACCTTCTTGTGAAATTATTCAGAAACGTCCATATATGAAAATGCTCCAGAGAACATTCCAAAATTTATCATTAAATATGTTTCGTTATTTGCATCTCTGATTAATGTATGTTTTTTCACAAACTACACTTAAACGATTTGATCTCCACTAACTTTATTGAAAATAATCATAACATGTTTCGCTAAAACATTAGCTTTTTCAAATGATTAATACATCCAAGCATCCTTACATTCATATTTATATACTACAGGTAACCACAATCGAGACTACCTGTAAGAAATTACCTGAATCTCTACAACACATACCTGCTCGATTATGCTTACCTAAAGCAAATTGCCTACCATCTACATCAATAATAATTCTTTATGGGTTTTTAAGAAAACAAGTTCAATAATGGTGATCTATTCAAATCTAATTGGTCATTCATTAGAATTTTTGAATTTTTAAGTTTATTAATTTCCATTGCTTCTAAATGATTCAGTTTGAAACCTTTATTTTCAATGTGCAAAATTTCGAATTCTTCATTAAAGATGTGATTTTCTTCTAGAAGATGATTTGAATACGTTGAATTTGTTTTCTTGTTTACATAGCTTTTATGATGTTCCTGGATTCGATTCCTAAATGTCCTGCCAGTTTGGCAGCTGCCACAGTTCTGATATGGTTGCTAAGGTAATGATCAATTGCATTTATAAAAACCAAGATTTTCATATCCACAATGAAAACAACGATGTGATTCTACGCGGCCCAATCCGGGAAATACGTAATTCCCGAACTAGATGGTAGATGCTGGTCCCACCCGGCATCGCCGGTGAGATACCATCGCAACGGCTTAGGCAGCGTGAAGTTGCTTTCGGGCTAACATCAGTCCACAGGGAAATAGCATGGTAACTGCAGTTGCTGAGAGGCCCACTAGCAACTTACTTCAAAATCGATTTATGCAACATCAGAGGTCTCAACTCAAATATAAACACAGTGCACCAACATCTGCAATCAAATAGTCATCATATCTTTGCACTCACAGAAAGCAAAGTCAGTGCTTCAACAAACTCCGTCAGTTTTCTATATCCCGGCTATTATTCAGACGTAACTTTGGAATATCTCTTTTTATCAATCATAAAAATGCATTACATAGGGAATATAAAAAGGATTCTCGAAACAATACGAAATGGAAAAAATACATCGAATATAGAGCCAACACAAATACACTCATAAAATTGGCAAAACAAAAGTTTTACCAGAATGAAATAAAAAACAACCAAAATAGCTCAAAAAACTCTGGGAACTAGTTTACAACAGCAATGAATCTAAAAAAAAAAACACCGCAATTAAAGAAATACAATGTGAGGACGGCACAATAACTCAAGATAATAACATCAAAGCAGATATATTCAATAAGTTTTTCGTGAATGTAGGAAGACAGCTTGCAGATAAAATAAGTAAACCCACTACGAATATTCCAGAACAAACTCCTAATACAAATTCACTCTTCCTTACATCAGTTTCTGATAACGAGATCAGAGGAATAATATACTCTCTAAAAAATAGAACATGACATGATGGTATCAGAGCAGAAGAACTCAAGGAATTATTAGCAACTGAAATCACACCCTCACTAACACTTTTAATAAATAATATATTTCAAACCGCTCAATGTCTAAACACGTTCAAAAAATCGATAGTCACACCCATATTTAAAAAAGGAAAACCGGAGGTAGTCAGTAACTACAGGCCAATACCTCTTGTAACAAGTTTCAATAAGGTATTCGAAAAAGCACTGAATTCGAGGATAACTTCATACATTGATAAATATAGGCTTATTTCTTGCAAACAATATGGTTTTAGACGTTTGCAACTAATGATGCAATTGCTGCACTAACAGGGGAAATAAACGGACACATAGATCAGAGACAGCCGGCATTATGTGCATTTTTAGACACAGCAGAAGCTTTCGACACTGTTGACCACGATCAGTTGTTGGATGTATTGAATAAATCAGGAATACAAGGCAAAACACAACTACTTTTCAGAAGTTATTTGAATAGAAGAAGGCAAATAGTGAAAGTAAACAATACTCTCAGTTCTGAAAGACAAATTACTTATGGTATACCACAGGGTACTGTGATTGGACCTACACTATTTTCATTATATATCAACAGCCTACTTACCATGAAGATAGATGGTTCCAGGTTACAGTTTTGCAGATGATACGGCCATAATATATACTGATGATAATTGGGAAAAATTTAAAATGAAAGTTGAAACCCAAATTGATGTATTGAAAGACTGGTTTGATCATAAGTCACTCACAATCAATTTTGAAAAAACAAAATTTCTACCTTTTGCAACTTACGAAAATCAACTACCTAACTATAATGAATTGATAATAAATAACCACGGAAAAAAATAGAAGTCCTAAGAACAGACCATATTAAACACCTGGGAGTCACAATTGATTCACATCTCAGAAGGAATGAACATATTAAAGAAATAACTAAATCGTTGACATGTTTATTGTATTAATTCAAGTACTTGAGATCCGTTCTCGATATCAATCACCTCAAAATAATATACTACGCATTGATACAATCTAGGCTCCAATATGCCATACTCAGTTGGGGTGGCATATTAGACATCCACCTGAAAAAAGCTGAGGTATTACAAAAAAATAATTAAAATTATGTTCAATAGAAAGAATGACTACCCCTCTGATTATATTTTTAGAGATTCAAAGCTACTTGATGTACGACAATTATATATGTATAATATAGTATATCTTCAAAAATAAAACATCTCTTAAGCAAATCGGTCATGGTTATAATACTCGCACTAAAACAAAAGGTAATGTACAGCTAAACGCAACAAAAAAGTCAATTGGGCAACACTCTTACAAATACCACAGTGCAAACATTTTTAATTACTTACCCGATCTGTACAAAACATACATTCATGAAATAAATAATATTAACCTGATGAAGACCATCTTCAAAAAGTATGTATATAATACTAATAGAGATATTGATCATGATATACTCATGAATAAATAAATAATCCTCGTTTGTACTTTAAAATAAAATATCTACGTTGTCATTGTTCGTTCATACTCGTTTACTGCTAAATGTATTTTCACACAGACAGATCAGAAGCGATCTCTCCTGAAACTTTGATGTTATGTGGTTCAAAATAATATCACAGAAGATCGCCAAATTCATATGCTGCGTTTATCGACCACCTAGCGATACACAATATAGGGCACTATTTTCTTTACTTGTAAACTCCATTGACTTTCTGCAAATCAATCATCCCAGTGCCGGAATTTCCATATTCAGTGACTTCAATGTCCACAATATCGAATGGCTCAAATTTTCAAATATTAACGACAAACAAGGTCGCGAAACTGAGACTTCTGTAATGCGCAGCGGACTGACTGAGATAATAAATAAACCAACTCATTCCTGACCGTGATAAAGAATATGCTAGTTTAATGGATGTATACCTAAAAACAAATCCAGAAATTAACACAGTCACCGTAAGGTCTCCATTGGGATCTTTCGACCACAAACCCCTTCTAGTGTTGTGAATGTTAGGAAACAATCTAAGCCGGGTGAAATTTGGCATTACAGATCTGAATGGGAAGATCCTCAAGACCATTTCTGAAATTGTCCCTCGCTACATGTTTGTTTCAGCTCTAAGGATTCATCAACTTGTGCCTCTGAAGTCACGGAAGTGATTCTATCATCCGTGGATGCATACATTTCTCTTTCAATGAAACGAATTTCTAATGGCAAACCTTGGTTCAACAAAAATTACGAACGAGCTGTCGCCTCAAAAAATCTGCCCTACTGGCGGTGGCGCAAAAATCCCCGTGCCGAAAACCAAACTAGGTTTGTTGATGCTCGCAACAGCTGCAAACCTAGGATAGATGAAAGCAAAGAACTTCACAATCAGAAAATTAGGGATAAACTGCTTGCCAATCCCAACGGGTCTAGATCCTTCTGGTCGGTAGCTGAAGCTGTAAATAAAAAATTTACAAAATCCACAATTCCACCATTAACACAAGCGAATAGTTCAATTGCAACAACAGTCATAGAAAAAGCAAACCTACACTAGCTGAACAATTTGCGTCCCACTCCACAGTCGATTTTCTGGAAAAGGCACCACCCACTATTCCCACACTAGAATTCACAATTCCGGAAATTACTTCTCGACAGCGTCTAGTCAGGCGAATTTCAAAACAACTCAATATCAACAAGGGGTCTGGCCCTGATGAAGTGCTCGTCATCGTACTTAAAATGTGCGCAAATAAACTCGCATCAGTATTTTGCAGACTTTTCATCCAGTCTTACAAGAAAGGAGATTTTTCTTCTTGTCGGAATATTGCTCGCTTTCAGCCTATCCACAAAAAGGTCAAGAAAAATCTTCCAAATAACTATAGACCAGTCGATTTGCTATCAGTGATATCAAAAATCATGAAGAAGGTCTCAAACCATCATATCCTCGAATATTTGGAAGACTTCAACATCTTGAGCGATCATCAATATGGCTTTCAGAAACAAAGGTCAACAGGCGACCTTCTGTCGTATGTCACCCATATCTGGAATAACGAAATCGAGAAACATGAAGAATAAAGAGCTGTTACGTTCGATATTTCTAAGGCCTTTGACCGTGTGTGGCATGAGGGTATGCTGGCCAAACTTCGATGCTATGGCTTATCGGATCGTTTTTGTGTATGGCTCTTCAGCTTCCTGAAACAACGTTCCCTGCACGTGACCATCGATGGATATCTCTCGAATATTTTCACCATCAACGCTGGTGTTCCCCCGAGATACATATTATATCCAACTCTCTTTTTATTATTTATCAACGACTCATTGGAATAAACCACGAATACAATATATTGCTTTGCTGACAACAGCACACTTGTCTCCCTCGTCATTCCATTTGGATTCCAGGACACCGGCACCGGCAGGAGGTTCTAGAAGTGATTTCGAATTGGGGTAAAAGTAATCAGGTTTAATTCAATGCCACAAAAACCCAGGCATCGGTTTTCTTCAAGAAGATAAATGTCTCCGAATCAGATACAATAATGTCAGGTCAGACAAAAGGTCATATGCATGTAATATAGAATAGCTCATTTTAATTTTTTTCTCAATCTATTTTGATACCAGATCAATGTAAATGGCTTCACATGACTATATACTTTATAAATTTTAAATAGTTCATAATTGAAAACGTATAATTTACGAGACAGATTCAAATTAGGTAAAACGCAACGGGATTGGTAGGATCTTAGGATGACGTCAAAGTCCATGTCAACAACATTTATTTACATGCTGTTCTGTACTATTCTATCATTGTTTGTCCGTCTAATTAGAGTTTTGCAAGCAGTTATTTGGCTATTATCATTTTATCATTACTGTGAACGTTCCAGAAAATAAATACAATGACTGAAGCCGGATTTGTCATGGCACAATCTGACAATTTGCCGAGAATAGATGTCTTCATGATGACAAGTTTTTTCGCATCCCGATTTCACTTCAGCTGAGATTAGAGGCGTCAAAGCTGCAAGGTACTTGAATAATTATTGTGTATGAGTGTCTTTAATTTCAGCGTTTCGTTCAGTTTTCTAGTTATTTGCTTACTAACATTGAGAAATTGTACATAACCTCAAATAATCTAGTGAAAAATTTGTAGGGAAGCAAACATATGTGTAGTGAATGCTCGTATTACTCCCGAACATAATGTGAAACAGAGGTGTTACTCCGTAACAGCAGTATGTGATGAAGCTGAATAGAGAATTGTCTCTGCAGAATGTGAAGATTGCGCAGCACATTTAGGTACATATAATTGATTGGTAAAGTATTATTTAGAGGGCACGAATGAGTATTAACACAAGTTGCAACTTACACATTTTGTTTCATAAAAATAAGAGTCTGATTTCAAAATGTGATCATGTTTCATCCAGAAAATATAATTATTATATATATATATTTGATTTTCAAGTGGATGTAAGCATGCAAGCTTTTATAGCTTGGCTGCACAGGCGTAGTGAAGACCCTCCCTCTACTAGTATCGAAGAAAGAAAGCCATGAGTAGATATGTTTCAAAAGATGTTATATCCTCAAAATATATGGCTCAGGTCCAAATGCAGATGTATTTTTCAAATGAAAAAAGGGCTTTTCTGTGTTGCACATCATGATTTTGAAATATCAAAGAAAGTAGACATTTATATTGTAAATTATGATGAGAACTATTGTGCAAATATTTTGGAAAAAAGCATGCTCTTCTGGAATAATGCTATTTTTCCTATTATATGTAAAAATATCAAATAAATCATAGTATGAGGAGCAAGTTGAAATTTTAATTGTCAGTTAGCCAAGTTACTTGTAACCTATATTCATTCTATTTGGAGTTTGTACATTGAAAATAAGGTACCTTCTGAGTGTGCCACACCAATATGAATGAAAATAAAACATTCGAAAACTCTATTTATTTCTTTATTAAAACGGTTTGCATATTGATAATGCCACATGCTATTACTATTACTTCATCTACTATCGGAACTAAGCTGTGATGTACACATGCATGAGGCAACAACATATGAAATTCTCTCAACCTGTTTATTACACGCTCTATATGAATTCTTAATGCTGCTATTCTTTTGGACTACTTCGCCTCATGTTTTGTACTTGTTGTAGACTTGAGCACTGAAAGAGGCCGAATAAGGATACATTTTTTATTTTCTATCAAATGAGACAAGTCTTTGAAGCCTCTGTCTGCCATAACAGCTCTATTTGGAGGTAAACATTCTAAATAACCACAATTTTCTACTATAATGATGTCAGAAGCCCTTCCACTATATCCTTCTGAAATAAAATTGACTAACCCATTTGGAGTACAATAAATGAGGTATTTCAGAGTATTACATTTCTTATATTGTGAGCATGACAGAGACTGGTGGATTGCATTGAACGGTTTTTCAATTTATATTTCTAAGCAATCTATAATTGAAACAACTTTAGAATACCGTGCTCTAAAAGCGATAGGTAAATTTTCAACTATGTCAAATGATTTAGGCCACACAATTAACTCCCTCATTTTTTATGCTAGAACAATTACTGTTTTCGAAAATATTCTACTTATAGTGCTCTGTGTATAGCCGAATTGTATAGCTAATATGTCAAATGATTCATTTAAATTTATTTTCTTCAAGGTTATTAAAATGTCAATAGTGGGAACTGGGATATTATCACTCAATAGTTTTATCAAATGGTAACTGTCTTTAGGCAGTCCTAACATCATTTTAGGCTCTTTTTCCACAGTGGTCAATGTTGCACTACGCATTACATTTTGGAATTGTTTGTCCTTGTTATCTTGAGACCAACTCGCTTCGGAAGAAGTAGTTTCTTGTTCATAATCACTAGAGATTGATGAAGATTGCGATGTAATAGATAAATCGTCTGTTGGTTTTTTATCTGGGAATAACTTCCTTTTCATACCGGCAAACTGGGCGGTTTTAGTAGGTGAAGTTGATGTGTTTTAACCTGGTACTAGAAACGGTGATAATGCTACATTTTTTGTCTTAGGACCAACAAGGTTAACTTGAACGGCTTTGTCTAAGCAAGGCTTTTATTTTTTTGTTGAAAAAACGTCGTGTGAAGATGAACCAGGACCAGCTTCATAATAATTTATTTCTCTGGTGATTATTTTATCTGCTGTATCCACAGGGCCTACACATAAATTAGTTTCTTCCATAACTTCTCTGGGAGCAGCTTCTGATAGAGTCTCTTGAAGCAACCTAAGTCTTTGTCTTTTGAGAGCAGCCTCTCTCACAGGTTTTGGCCTATCTACTTTCTGACACTGAAATTTGTGGGGCACAATACCTTTACGTAGACGTAATGTAACAGGTACCCCTTGTTGTTTATTCATTATTTGGTACTGAATGAAGTTCTCTGTATCCTTTTCTACTTAAAAATGAAGAATAACAGTAGTCAGAAATGTTTTATATTCCAGAAGTAAATAAGTTCATTAGTGTTTTAGACACTAAATATAAATATACCTATGTTAATATAAAAATACTTATATTAAAGTGATCTCCACAACAGTATGAGCAGCTCGTTGCAGACAGTTTCGGGTTTTTAAATTCGACCCTTTTTATAGCTTTACACCACTTTAATCGAATGTTTGCATTCCTCGGTACAAGAAAAAATACTTTTTGAGGAGCAGTTTTCGTTGTATTGTTGCACTTTGGAACTGATTTTCCACTATTTTCCATCTTTAATTTATTGAAATTATCAAGTAATTCAATATAGAATCAACTATGTTTTGGATCGCTTTGTTGACATGTACTTTGAATTCACATATTCCCGCCAAATGGTCGACCGTTTGAATTGTCAATATTTGGTAAGTATACAATTTTATAAATTTTTTTCTGACTAATTATTCATGTTTTTGGGATCTATCTCATGTTTCCAGTATTTGTATGCATTATATAATCGATTAGAACAATTAGAAAAAAATATGCATGTGACCTATTCCCCTTTCTGCTTCGATAAATTTGTCGGAGGTTAAAATGGACACCAATATGTCTTGGCACAATCATGTCGCTGGAATTGCAAAGGCTGTTTCTCAAAAGCTTGGAACACTGTTCCGAACCAGAAAACTGTACACACCTCAGCAACTTTTGATGCTTTATAAAGCTCAGATCAGATCTTCTTTGGAGTATTATTCTCATGTACGAAACTCTTCCCCAAAACATACCCTGGAGTTGCTGGATTCCATTCAGAAAAGAGACATCCGCCTGATTGGAGACGCGAACATCACGTGCAACCTGTTACGAAAATTACTATTTTTGAACTTTTATTAAAATTTTCGAATTGTCTTCAGTCTGTTTCATGAAAAGTTAGTACTGTTTTCCTGTTAGGTGCCACAGATCGAATAGCCATTTTTTTTATAAATTTGGTTCACTAGTCGTTCTGTTAATTGAAAAATTGCAGCAATGAACTCTTCAATTATGTATTAACCTATTTCGCTGTCGACTTTCTGCTCCATCAAATAAACAATTATTTTTTCTCTAAATATGCAACCACATGCCATCGTCGAATTTGTATTCTGTCCCAAACCGAAATCATTCGGAAAGAATGCAGTTATAGTTACCCGCATGATTTGTCTCAAATCAAATAAGTGGAAACAAAAACGAACCGGTTTAAATTGAATCTATTTAAATACTTACATCTCTTCGAAAATTCCCATCTGGTTGCTCATCAAGCTGAGCCGTGATGAAATTATATTTCGCTTTTTGTCTTTCATATATTTACCGGAAGTGTTTCAGGTTAATTAACAATATTACAGTTGTTATACAATTAATGAAATATAATTGAGTCTTTGTTTTCTATAGATATGAAATACCGAAGTATTTGATATTTTATTGATGTTTTAGGTATATGTGATACAAAAAATCACTACATAATTGACAATATAATAGCTATTCATGATATGAGTGTTGAAAGTAAAGTTCAATTTTGGTAGTGAAAAAGTTTGCGAAACGAGCGTAGCGAATTGGGCAATTTCACGAACAAAATAAAACGTACTTGTTGTAACACAAATATCATCAGAAGTTTTTTGTACAACTGTCCTGTTTTCATAATAAAATTATCAGATAACTATTTTTCTGTTATCGCATTTGCTGTGAAGTGGCCGTGTCAGGTGACGCCGAATCACCTGGTTACAAACAAACAGTATTGTTTACAGCTCACGTGTTTTATTTAATAGTCACATTCAAAGTTCTTGCTGTTGTTTGATGTCTTGCATAATGAAGAACAATAGTGAGGAACTGTGTGTTCCTGACGATATTGAAGAGGCTGCAAAAAAAGCTTCAATTGATTTGTTATAAAAAAATAGACTCAGCAATACAACATCACATATTCTAATTTTCTTAGCTGATGTAGACAAAACATCGAAGAAAATTTCAGCAAAGCCGTCTTCTTAGCCTATCTAAAAGTGAAATCAAAAATATGGAACTCGTCAACTTTGTGGAGCAAGTTTTCAAATGATAAAGTCGAGTGCGCTCGTTAAAAATGGTGTTAATCCAAGCCAATATTTCAAGGTAATAGCATTCTTAAAGCGGAAAAATGAAAAGTTATAGGCCTAAAAACCAAAAACTCTTACGTTTGAACAAGCCTAGCAGTTTATAAATGAGGCGCCAGATATAAAATATTTGAAAAAATAATCAATACAGTTCATTTTATGAATTTCACTAGAAAGGGTTTTACGAAAACCGCGACACGTGTTTTGCTATACAATAGCTTTCTCACGCATGAACTGAAATTTACTCAAGCATGCTTGAGGTTTTTTCAAAAACCGCGACCCCCTCAATAGTGAAAATCATACAATGAACTGTATTGATTAGTTTTATAATATCAATTTTCATCAAGTATCAGCCAGTGCTATTCAATTAATGAAAAATATTTGATGATAAAAGTTGTTACTATTTTGGAGTATGTGGAGAATACCGGCATGAAGACCATTTATTAATAAAAGACATAAAATTAATGGATAAATTATTTATTGTTCAAATTCCGAATACAAAAACGAAAGTAGGTAGTTCTTTTTGCATCATTGGAAAAAACACTGACTATTTTAATGAATACGTTGCATTACTTTCTTCTGATTTTTTTTTCTGAAATACTCAAATTATAAATGCAATGCCAACACACTTGGTATAAATACGTTTGGGAAAATGCCCTCTACCATTGCTGAGTGTCTGAACCTCCCGCAACCAAAAGAATATACAGGGTCCTGCAACAGTGGCGCGGTGTTCCATATCTCTATATAGGAAGCAGATAGGAATCTAATTTTCTATAATATTACCTTATTGCTCGAGCTCGACAAAATAAAAATATTGGCGGTCACACAGGGTGTTCGATTTTTTCTGGGCGGATCCCAACTGTGTCTTTTTAAATGGCAACCTATATTTTTAATCGCTTTTTCGGTTTCTTCATAGAAAATAAAATAAACTTTATGTATATCTGCACTCCGAAAATATTGACGGTTTTCGAGATATCTAGCATGACAGGTTTTTTTTTCCAATATTCGTCACTCAGAATATTTGAAATTATAAAGTGGTGCCAAGTCCAGTTGAAATTTTTTTTGGTCGAATATTCTACATTGGTAACTCTCTCAAACGATATATCTGAAATCGACCTGTGATATACAGGGTATGAAAAACCGCTTGCCAAATATTGTAAATGAAAATTTGCAAAATCTTCCTTATATTAAATGGAACACCCTGTATATTATTGATCCATAAGAAGCGCCAACGAAACCTCTACAAATTTCATTAAGTATTCCCTATGGCTAAGTTCAACAGTTTTTCTTAAATGAGCATTTCTTTCGAAAAATGGTCATTTTTTCAAAGCGAAATCCATTTGACGACTGATAAAAATATACGAAAGATATCTTGTTTCAATATTGTACATTAGAAGGTGTCCAAACAAATATTTTTTAACGAAATAAATGTATGTACCTATCACTTTTTGCTAAATGGAAAATTATTTTTTCATTGGATGCAGAATTTCACTCATAAATCGTGCAATATCAAACCAAACACGTTAAAAGAAAGAAACATTATAAATAACTAGTTTTTTCATGTTATTATATTCATTCAGAGCTTGAGTTCTAGATATTCAAATTTGTCAACTGGCAAATTACAAAACTACAAAAGGGAGAGTTTAATTAAGGTTGATAATGAAACTTTTATAAAATATGTTCAACATGTCTTCCATTTTCTTGAATGCAGAGCTGAAGTCTATGTTTGAAAGACTGTTCTACCCTGCGCAAGACAGCTGGTGTAATGCTGCGAAAAGCATTCGTTATTCTAAGTCGCATATTTTCGGGAGAAGTTGCTGGCTCAACGTAAACCATATTTTTTATGTATCCCCATAAGAAAAAATCTAGTTTCGTCAAATCTGGTGATCTAGCGGGCCACCGTACAGGCCCATTCCGTCCTATCCATTTATTGGGAAATACTTCTTTTAGATGATCTCTCACTTCTGCCGAATAGTGAGCAGGTGCACCATCATGTTGTAACCACATTCTATTGCGGAGGTCAAGAGGAATATCATCTAACAAACCTGGTAAATCATTTCGTAAGAAATTGAGATACATTGCACCATTCATATGTCCCTCAAAAAAGTATGGACCAATTACATATTCTCCAATGATGCCTCCCCAGACATTTATCGACCACCTATGTTGATAATCCACCTGTCTCAATAAGTGAGGATTTTCTGTCGCATAATAATGGTAATTATGTCGATTTACAAATCCATTTTTATGGAATGTCGATTCATCCGACCATAAAATATTATTGAAAAAATATTCGTTTCGACGAATTTTGTTCATGGCCCAATTGCAAAATCTCACTCTTTTCTCGAAATCAGCATACAGTAGTTCTTGATGTAACTGAACGTGGTATGGATGCAAGCGATGTTTCTTCAATACTCGTTGCACTGATCTCTCACTTATATCCACTATTTCCCCAATTTGTCGTTGACTCCTACTAGGATCTTCTTCAACAGCAAGAAGAACTTGCAATTCATTATCTTCATTAGTAGGTGGCTTGATGCGCTCATGTTTGGAATAATTAATAGATCCAGTTTCAACGAATCGTCCCAAGACCTTTCGGAAAGATCTTCCATCTGGATGCCTTCTATCTGGATACCGTTGAGAATAAATTCTACTTGCCAATAAACAATTCCTGTCTGATTCACCTAATATGAAAATCATATCAATCAAATCACTTTTTGATAACAACATTCTGATGAAATTATACCGACAGTTCAACTTCACGATTGACTAAAAATTTCAATATTCATTTGCAGCCAAATATTTTGTTCTGTCATTTGCCAGACTACTTGATTTCCAATAAATATTTCATTCGCTGAAAGGTTGTTTTAGACCGAAAGAATATGGCACAAATTCCGAGATTTTTGAAATTATTTTAACTATTCAAGAACGTCCATTTTGTGGTGTAATTCGCAACTTGTTTATCTAGCAACAGGTAATTTTAGGAATGGGCGATATTTTAAGGAAAGGGTATTTTTTGTATATTCTTATCAGTCGTCAAATGGATTTCGCTTTGAAAAAATGACCATTTTTCGAAAGAAATGCTCATTTAAGAAAAACTATTGAACTTAGCCATAGGGAATACTTAATGAAATTTGTAGAGGTTTCGTTGGCGCTTCTTATGGATCAATAATATACAGGGTGTTCCATTTAATATAAGGAAGATTTTGCAAATTTTCATTTACAATATTTGGCAAGCGGTTTTTCATACCCTGTATATCACAGGTCGATTTCAGATATATCGTTTGAGAGAGTTACCAATGTAGAATATTCGACCAAAAAAAAATTTCAACTGGACTTGGCACCACTTTATAATTTCAAATATTCTGAGTGACGAATATTGGAAAAAAAAACCTGTCATGCTAGATATCTCGAAAACCGTCAATATTTTCGAAGTGCAGATATACATAAAGTTTATTTTATTTTCTATGAAGAAACCGAAAAAGCGATAAAAAATATAGGTTGCCATTTAAAAAGACACAGTTGGGATCCGCCCAGAAAAAATCGAACACCCTGTGTGACCGCCAATATTTTTATTTTGTCGAGCTCGAGCAATAGGTAATATTATAGAAAATTAGATTCCTATCTGCTTCCTATATAGAGATATGGAACACCGCGCCACTGTTGCAGGACCCTGTATAAGTCACTGTTTCAGAAGGTCTTCTGCTCCTTTTCTAGCAGAATCAGGAGCAAATATAACGGATATAAAGAGCACGGGGAATGGAAGTCTACAGCATTAGCTGAGGGTTACATCAATCTATCTATTTCTTATAAAAAGGCTATTGTTGAAAGAATAATCCCAACGGCTAGCTCTAGCGTTACAGCACTATAGTGTACTAGTGTTAGTATTTTAATACATGGGCATTTCTGAGTATGTATCAAAGTTCTCAATTTTTGGTTGAGTACACGATATTTTTCAGTCTCCAAAAGACACGAATTTTTCGTATTCATCGATTTAAAGGTATGTGGTTTTGGTCGTCTAGCGTTCGCTTCTTGACAGGATCTAGATTTAAGGCGTAATGGATTTCATTTTTGAGGTTACGTATGATATGAATGCAAAAATGGGGAGTGACTTAAGTGACGGTATGAATAACATGGGTCAGTTTTTCATGCATATTTTTAATGGCGTTAATGTGACGCTTTTTACAACATACAGAATTTTGATTATAATTTATATGTACTCATTAACACACAAATATGATTCAGGTTACGTTATGTTTACATAATGCATGGTATTTGCATTAGAAGAAAAGCATTATAGACGTTTTTTTTTACGTCTAAAAAAAAGAGTTTACAGTGAAGCACCCATGGTTATGGTTTACCTAATAGAAAACAGAAACGTCGGGTTGAATTGAAATAGTTTTGACTCACCTTACCTTTTACTTTCTCTCCACCAGTTCTCTCTCTCCACCAGTTCTCTCTCAGTTTCATATTTTGTTTCATCAAAATATGAAACTGAGTCACCAAAACAACTCTTCAGTACATCAATTACCTATAGTATTTCATGAACATTATATGTGCACTTTAAACCTTTCATTTCAAATGGACATTTCAGGAGTTATCGCACAATTGAAACTTTCGCACGCAAAATAAATTTGAGCGGTGATGAAGAAAAGTTGCAATTGCGTTGGTTCTTCACACAGTGAATCGCTTTGAGAGTTGAGGTCACATTTCTGTTTTGCGTTGTCTCCAAGTATATACGCACTCACCATACTCAAATTCAAATTGATAGTTTTGAGCATACTTTTGTTTGAGTGAATTTCATAAAAAATCATTATTTTTGGTTAAAATCGAATACTACAACAAAACTACAGCAGAAAAAGTGGGTATATATGATCTGCTACCCTCACGAATCCGGAGAACGCTAATACTTTTATGTAAGAATTATAATTACTAAAGAGCTGATTATTGTCAACTAAATTATAAAAAAGTCATATTTTTCAGAAAAATGTTGAAACAAAATAGGAGATGTGAAATTCCTCAGCTAAGCTTTAATACGATTGATGGAATTGAAAACCCTGCTGTCAGATGAATCTGAATAAAATACTTTTGCTACACCAGAACAAAACACTGTCTCTCGATGCGCGTCGTAAAGTTGGGTTAGGTTAGTTCGTAGCTTAGGAATTGATAGCGCAGTTAGTTGGGTGAATGATATTTTACGATATTAGTCTGCAAGAATTTCCAGAGTTTTTGTTTTAACTTCACTTCTTCATCTTAAATTTCTAATGGAAGCTATATGTGACAGGCACTATATATATACATTACTTATTTTTGTAATTGTATCATTACAAATTGCTTTTTCTATGAATTTTGTTATAAATGCTGTTACTGCACTTATCTTAGGAATATCATCATATAACTGATATTTTGTATATACAATGTAAGTCGGTAGCCGAGCGGTTCGACGTGGTTGCTTTGTTCACTCTCTCAATCGACCGATTTTCACATGATATCGTCCAACCCGTGATAGGAATCACACGTTAACAGTTAAGATCCTTGGTAATCCTTAGCTTGCACAAGATTTGACTTCTGAGGGTTGTCGTTCGTAGGGGTGTGACAGCTGGTTAGCGGAATATATGAACATATGAACATATATATCCTTCCAGAAAACTTTGGAATAATAAGCAGGTTACGAAAAAGATTTTTTGATGAGGCATCTATGAGGCATCAAATGTAATATTACATTCACATGTTACTCTTGTCTATATAAATAGAATATATTCTTTTTCAATTCTTCATGTGAATAAATAAGTGGGTTCTCAGTGTATGAGCTGTTGAGAGCTATGAACTTATTGCTCTTTCCATTATTTGCGTTATCGTGAAGCAGGATCGGACCTCTTCTATTTACCAGTGGCAGCTGATGCTGACTCAATTTTCAGTACGTTTTGTCAATTTCCTCACAATAGGAGTCAGCTGTGATGGTTTACCCCAGTTTCATAATGTTATAGTGAATCACACCAGTAGCTGACCACCATAAAGTGACCATGGTCTTTTTTGGTGGATTTTCCCATTTGCGAAATACCTGGGTGGTGTCCAACCACTGTCCTGTATGTTGCCATGACGCCATCACAGCTGATCACAGATACTCGTTCGTGATGAAGATGAAGATGAAAATTATTTCACTAGTTCGAACTTCCATTGTCTACTATATAAAATGATTTGAATTCCCTGAAACAAGTAAAAAAGAATAATTAAAAAAGAATAGTTGAAAATAACAATTATATTAAGCAACAATGAATCTGAAATGAAATGATAGTGAAATAACCTACAAGTAAAAATAGAATAAATAAAAATTAAAGGAATGAAAAAAGAAAATAATAGAAAAAAATAAAAAAAATAAAAAAGTGTAGAGATTCCAAGTCACGTTAGTTCACGACGTTTCGATTGTTGGTATCTATAATCGTCTTCGGGTGATGACTTGTTTCAGGGATTTCAAATCATTTTATATAGTAGACAATGGAAGTCCTAACTGGTGAAATTCATCACGAAACATTGTCAATCACCTTCAAACAAACATGAAAATTATTATTCAATTACTAATCAATTACTACGTGGTAGGAAATCATGATGAAGAGAAGAGAAATTAAACTTTCTATGTTTTTTACCACTTTTATTTGTAACTAACGATACTGCAGTTTCATCCTACAAGGACATTTTCAAACTTATACAATATATAAGGACATTTTCAAACTTATACAATATGTCCTGAAAATTTCCTCATAGGACGAAACTGAAGTAACGTTAGTTACAAATAAAAGTGGTGAAAAACATAGAAAGTTTCATTTTTCTTTTCTTCATCAATTAATCAATTGATTATGAAAAATTTTATTTTTTTTGAGCATTTAAAAAAAATTTTTTTCTTATAAATACAAGTATTCTACTCAGAAAACATACAATTATTTATTTGCGTGTTAAATCCTGAGCTTTGCAATTAATTGAGTTCAATGAATTGAAAAAAAATTTAAAAAATATTGTTTTTGTCAGATTGAGCGAATACCTCTAGATTATCGTCAGATTATGAGAGAGCACATAAACATAAACCATATATATCTCAATCTGACGCGCTTTAGTATTTCAAGTTGGCGAATTTTCTTTGCATAATGGCCGCGAGTTTGCTTCAGATCGAAATCGTCAGATTATTGAATGAGAGCTTTTTTTTGTTGCACTTAACACCCCCTTAGAAAATTTGACGCGCTTGATTAAATTTTTTTTCTTTTCACTTTTAACCCTTACGTACAACCACCCACATCATGCAAACGATCAGATAACCATACCAACATTATTAAAAATACGTAGGACATTGATGCTATCAATATCTGACGCGCTCGAGTATGTCCATGCAACAGTATTTTTTACATATTTAAAAATCTATAGCCGCTTCCCCCACCGATGAAAATGTATATATTATATAACATTTTTTTCTTCTTATCATCTAAGCTTTGCAACCTAATATGTCTCAATGACGTTCAAGTAAATCCCTATTTCGGAGCTTATCTCCGGAAATTTCGCAAACGAATGTTGAACAGTGCGTTCAATAATACTATCATTGCCAGATACCTGGTTAAATTTTCAGGCTGTTTCAGTAGAGCTTTGGCTCAATTTGAATTCGTAAACAAAATTCTACGGAAATCTCTTTACTTAATATTGTAATGAGCTGAAAAGAGACAAAAAATTTAATTTGGAATAAAATATCAATTACATCAAATTTCTCTATCGATCCGTATATACCACGATACGGTGAAATTTATTTATTTATTAATTTATTTATTCAATGGTCATGAACGATGCAAACAAAGACTAGGTCAACTAGAGCATATACATAAATACAAAGTTTTGTGTATCTTCATAGTAGCAGGTGTAAAACTGTAAATTAATACATCAGTACAACTTTGTACGTCACAGTAACAACTTTGACTCAAACTTAAACAATATTTTCAAAACTTTATTTGAAATAAAAATAAATATATATAAATCTCAAGGTGACACAGACAAAAAAGTAGTTTTAGTCGTCAATATTAACTAATTTAAGCAAAACGTTGTGAGATATTTCAAAATGGTCTTTAATTTAATACCAATTTGATAATTGTACTTGTTAGTGTTATGAACAATTCTACATAAATGTGAATTTTGAAACGAATTAGTTCTCCGAAAAGATATGTGGAATAAGTAGTTTATTATAAGTGGCCGGGTAGGAACGTTGATTTCAATTTGGTTCAGTATATTGACTACGGAATTTGAGATGATATTGTGTCCACCTGACACTTGTCAGGTGTCAATAAATATTTATTGAGATATGGAGCTACAAAAACACATGACATTAAAACTGACGAAACTTTTGAAAAGACCTAATATAAAGATAGGTTACACCAACGCAATTCAGTGAATGTTCGTGATTCACGGCATTAGATGGATATCTACCATCACTGTTCTGCGCTAGCTTTGCGATGTTTTGCAGTGAAAGACAGAGGATAAATCTAAATTGGCGGTCACTGTCGAAACTTGGCTTTGCAATTGATAACTAATTGCATTGAAAAGCCTTGTTCGTGAACTGAGATGTCATCACTTCTACTTTCTCAGACTTGTCCTTCAAAAGGACAAGGCATCCGTGATTCAGACTAGCATCACTGGTGATTTCTATGGCGAATCAAAAAAGCGTTGTCTGGTGTTGAAGCACGAATAATTTATTTTTTACTCTAGTTTCATAAAGATAATATAGGTGACGAGAATTCCACAAGTCAGTATTTTCATGTGAAGTATGTATTTGTAATGGTGAAGAAATTTGGTACAGATTTTCTTTCGTAGTCTATCATTAAACGCTCTATCCCTGGCGAATTCACCTATAATTTTATTTCGTAACACGAATAAATCTGGAAAATAGTCTTCTGAAATCCACACTTGAAGCCTTATCTCTCATTTATTCTATCCATGATAATAATTAAACAATTTTCATTCTATGGATTTTATTCAAGACGCTTTTCACTAAACAGTAGCTTCATCATTGTTTACTGATAGTGAAAACGTATTTCTTATTTCAGTTTTGTTCCTGTTCTGGAACAATACCGTATGTAATTGCCTCACTAGTTTCACTTAACCATACGGAAAATTTTGTGAATGTAACTGAACTTTTACTTTTCTTCAATTGCACAACTTTCCTGTCCCATTCTATACGCAAATTGAGGCTACGTTTTTTTGAAAGTTGTGGATTAGACAAGTAATCATATCAGTCCGAACTTTGAATATTAATAGTCAAATTTTGTATTTCATTTAAGAAATGAAATACACTTTTCATACACTTTTGTAAGAACATGATGTTTTCAGCGTCGGAAAATCCGTAGAGTTCCGTAGAGTTTCTCGGAATTGATGTATAAAATTCATCCAATCTCCGGGCTCACAAGAAAATACTTGTCTATTTTTCTGATACATCTGATACATTACCCGTTTTTCCGTCATATTTTCTTGAACAATTGTTTGAGTGTATTGTTTATTATTTGAATTTTGTGAAATCTCTTCATTTTTGTCTAGATTATTTACCCAGTTTTGAATGAAAGGTGATTCTTGGGAAAAGGTTTTTTCTTTTCCAACTGAAAACATGATTTTTTTTATTTCTGACAATCTTTTTTCTTATCGAATTTTCCAACTGCATTCTTCTCCTGGATTGACTACTCGATTCTTTGGATTGATCAAACGACTACTTATGTGACTGGTTACTTTTGGTCTCAGAATTATCCTCGATTTTGATAGTTCTTTCAATAATAATACTTCGATTAGTATTTAAATTCTGTTTATTTTTGCCAACTATTCAAAATATATCCATGCTTGCTGGTACATAGGCTTATTCTTTGACAATAGTTAAGTCCAATATAACATTCGTGGTTCGACCTAGTATCACTGACGAAACCTTTGGTAGGTCGAAAGAGCGTTGTCTGGTTTTGAATTACAAATGCTCGTTTCAGAATAATATTAGTAATAATCTTTATTCAATCCTTTCAGATCACATACAGCAATATATAGGATACATCACAAATAAAAACCATGTGATAGTAGACACGTTAACAATCAGCCTTATTATGTATCATTATTCAACAGATTTGTATCAATATATATATATATATATATATATATATATATATATATATATATATATATATATATATATATATATATATATATATATATATATATATATATATATAAACATTTATTCAATTTATATTCATACATACAAGCAAACACTCTATAGTAACATTTATCTTGCAGTTATCTGAGTTGCTCTCTCAGATTTGTAGAAAGATGATTGAAAACTCTATACGCTTGCTCTTTCTTTCATTAAATGATGAGGTGTGTGCAGGAATTCTGATGAGGTCTCCAATCCTAGTTGGGTAATCAGGGCACTGAGAAGCCGTTTGATGCATCTCAAATTGTATATTTTTGAAAATATTCATCTGTAAAACTATGTACCGATCAAATCAAACAAAAGTTTTCATGATCTGAAAATCTTTTCAATTGAATTCATTCTATCTGAGCGTACCTACTCCGGAGCTACACTTGTACTTGTCCCTGTCTTTTACCTCCTATTATCAATGTGTGATGCAAGAATGAAAGAATTCCAAATCAGTGGAAAAGAAAAATAATCACCAATTTGGTGACAACGTTTGCCAAAATAGCTGCATTAGCAGAAAATCCACCATTTACCTGTAGATCCAGGTTATGAAATAATCCTTCAGAGCAGAATGCAAATAGCAAATTTAAGATCTAAAGTGTTTGGCTTGGAAATTTAATGGACACTTTTCATTCATATTCGAATAATTCAGAAAAAAAAATGTTCAAAACTGTGGCAATGATCTCGTTAGCGATCATTTATAATGAACTTGAAGGCTTTTCAGGAGGAAATTTGACAAGTACAGAACTGTCCAAGGAAGTATAAAGAGGGTATGAGAGAGAAAACCTAAAAAAGAAAACCGAAGTTGAGAAGCTACTTGAAGTTCTCTTCCGTTTACTAGTTCAGATTCTTTTTGTGATTTTTTTAGAGTATATATTTAATTTTCTCCCATTGAGTTTCTATTGTATTTGCATTTTAATACCTACTCATTTGTTCATTTTCAATTTTTTTTGTTCAAGACAAAATATATAACCATCCATCAAACTCGGGTAGATGTTATGTGTGTTTTCAATAGCTTGAATATATTTTCCACAACTGTTTTATTGGAAAGCGTCTATTGAAAAATTTCTGTTCGTCACTTATAAACCCTATATTTGAATAAGGAGTCAATATTCAGACTGAGTTCTGTTATTCTGAATTATCCAGTCTGAAGGAACCACCAATAAATTCAGTATTTTCTGATATTTTTGTGTATAGAGCTGATTACCTCAATAACACTATATCGTGATCCAGGTTCATCGCAAAAAACATATGTGATTTCTTTATTATATTTCATACAACTCATACATATTATAATATGATTTTCAGTTATTCAATAAGCCTTCACATTTACAAAAAAAAATATTATTCTATGTTTATTCACAAGAAACATCATTTATTTGTTATATTTGCAATCGTGACTATGAATTATACCAAACAAAAATATAACAGAAATTGTTTTCCATTATTTCTGTGGTTGATTCTGTCATTTTGAGATAACTGACACGGTTTTACTTCCATGCTTCCTTTCTTCTTGTACTGCAAATGACTTGGTTTGAGACAACTCTATACCACCTGTTTATTAATGATATTGAAAATGAATTTATTATCGGGATATACAGGGTAAAAATAGAAACAGTCATAATATTACCCAATTATGAATTAGGAATAAATACACAGGACAATAAAATAGGTACACAAATTTGGAGTAATTAATATTTATTCAACGAATAAATATTGGAAACAGTTTCAAAGCACACTTCAAACTCATCAGCATCAAAGTTTTCATTTCAACAAGTAATTTGTTACGAATTCTCAAGCTCAAGTGGTGATAAGACTTGACACGAATGTCATACTTGAAAATATAAACATGGTGGTTTTGACTTTGCCATCTTTCTTGAAAACCCTTTGGCGGACAACATGGGGATTTTCTGGCGCCTGTTGTGTCTATTGAAAACTCCATTTTTTATGAATTTGGCCTCATCTGTCCATATGATATTGTCAAGGAAATGTTCATCCTCTTGAGTCTTGACAAGTAACCATTCAAAGAATTCCACTCCACGAGGTAAATCAGTCTCTTTCAAATGTTGGACACAGTAGAACTTATAGGGATGCCATTTATGCTTATTAAGAATTCGACAAATTGTCACGTAGGGTATACCTATCTTCCTTTCAGCCTCGTGCAGAGAAGTATTTGGAAATGCATGAAAGTATCCCAAAACTGTTATACCATTGTCATCATCATCCACTTTAGTCTTCTTACGAATAATTTTTGGACGGAAGGTTCCATTCAACCTACAGTTTTTTAGTAGTCGATTTATCACATTATTATTCGGTTTCGGAAGTTGTGGATATCTTTCATGAAATACTCGGCATGTTCTACATGCAATTCTATTGCACTCACCATAAATTATTGATAAATTCAAGAAATCTTCATTACTGTAACCTAATCTTGACATTATTCTATTATAATTGGTAGCTATCACAATCAGTCAAAACCACCAACGAAAGTCTGACATTAAATAATTGGTTTATTTATTTTTCCAAAGCACACTATTAAACAATATTAATGTGTAGGTACTGTTGTACGTTAGAGACCAATACCTCAATGTATACAAATTGTAACTTTTTCTAAGGTAGTTACATACAAATTTCGAATTGACTGATCTGAGACAGTTAAAAAACTGGATCAATAAGTGATGAATTCAAAAAAATGAGAAAGAAAACCACGTCAGTTTCCGTTTGAAACAGTTTATCTCGAAAACGGTTCAAAATAGAAATAGTATTACATGAACAAAGTTCAGATAATACTATTTCTGTATGAGGTAAATGAAAATATGACTCGGATTGAAGATCCTCATAGTATCACTCCACTCCATTTCAAATTTGATCGTTTTAGTGCAAGAGAGTTCAAGGTTACCAGCATTTATGAAAGTTCATGTTTGGTAAAAAAAATATCGAAATTAATCTATATCTTCTAAACGGTAATAGATAGGTATAGGGAAATATTATATGAATTTGTTGATAAAGTGATAATGAATCATAATATGATATTATATACGGGGTGTTCGATTTGAAAAATCAAAGAAGCCACTACTTTATAGTAGAAGCGACAACGCCGCTTCGTCTAAAATATTTTAGGCGTGTAGGTCATATTGACTTATACATACTGTGGAATTTTCAGGTTGATCCGTTGAATAGTTTGCCAGAAACAGCTAATTAACCCTCATCATGAAAAGCCCTGTATAATTGGATATATGTACAAAATGGACAGACTACACAGAGTTGCGATTTTGTTCGTTTTGAAAATATTTCTGCATGAGTTTCTAGGGGTGACATTGGCTATGATACGAAAAAACTTTTTCTGAGCAATATCTTAGATGTAATTCGACTTGGGCAGGATAGACTTGTATCATCTGATGAGACTGAGATGAAATTGTTTTGAAGTTTCTGAATAGGTAGCAGATTGAGTTCAATTTCTTCACTATGTCATCACAATAGTTTTTTCAGCTAAGATGTTCATCAAAACAAAAGCTTTGTTTTGCAAAAGCTTTGTTGACTCAACATTCCTATTTTCTGGAGATTATATCATATACCTTTTAGAAGCGGCGAAATGAAAAGGGTTTATGTTACACCATGTAGACATGTTACTCAAATTTATATTACATAACTCGAATGATTTCTCATCAGTTTTTCCACTGATAATGTGTCAAGAGCATAATTCACAGTTCTGCAATTTCATCTAAATCATTGGTATGGAGCAAAGACAATATCTATCCTAACACGGATCCCTGCGGAACACTTACATCAATACGAGATTTTTCGGACACTAAATTGAGTTGAGATGACTCCTGATGTTATACTGACAAATTGTTCACGATAAGAAATAAACGATTCAACCCATTCAAATGTAACTCCACGAATTCCAAGAGCATATAATTTATCTAGAGGGATATCGTGTTTGACGCAGTCAAATGCTCCACTCAACTCAGAGAAAAACCCAACAGATCTGATCTGAGCTTTATAAAGCATCAAAATTTGCTGAGGTGTGTACAGTTTTCTGGTTGGAAACAGTGTTCCAAGCCTTTGAGAAGCAGCTTTTGCAATTCCAGCGACAAGACTGTGCCAAGACATATTGTTGACTTATCGAAGCAGAAAGCGGAATTGTCTGACATGACATTATTTTATCCGATTCAGAGACATTTTTCCAATGTTTCTAATGTTTTCCAATTTTAACAATTTTTCGACTACCATTTGGCTTTATTCACAGAACTCGCAAACGACGTATTACTTCTTACGTACATCACTGCATACTCCGCATATCATGTTTATTTTGAATGTAAGACTCTGGATCACAGAAGACAAGCCATCTATAGACAAATCATATCCAGAGAAATATAACAAATACCTATCCATCAAATCACCTGTACAATTAGTACAGGGAACAAGATTAGTGAAATACGTGTCATGAAAGAGCAAAAACAGCAGCTGAGTTAGCAGCATTTCCACTCATAGGTCTAATTGTAAATTTAGTTTTATGTAATTTAATTATGGGGATATGAAGTATGGGCAGCCTGGCAGTCATGATAGTTGTCCTATGTTCATTGGCTATATGATTTTTTTATTTCTTTTTGACAATGGTTGTCATGTTTTCTTCTAACAACCGTAGGATTCTGAATTCAAAAACCCGTTAGGATTTTCCACGCTTTCTTCGTTATTTATAACAATAAACTGTCCGAATGAATTTAGTTCATAATCTTACGAATTGCAATTCATTAATTGAAATTGTCACTGAGCAGCACAGTGAGTAAAATGAAATTGTTGTTTGATTATAACTCACAGAACTAGTTATAAAAAATGGTTACGTCAAGAAAATTTCCAAATAAGTTGTAGAAGAGAATGTCATATGTGCAATTTCAGCTTTAAGCTACGTATTCCTCCTATAATCTTCGACCCCATTTTTTTGGATAACTGCTGGTTGAAAACTAATGAATTACTGAAGAGGGAAGAGAATCCCTTCGAAATGATTTGCCTATTTAGGATTCTTTTCCTCTTCTCATCTGAACTCTCACACTGAATGAAAATTAATTGTCGAAAACCCATCACTCGGTCGTGAAAAATGTAAATAGCTAACTAATAAAACCATTTATAACGATGAGTATTCACAAAAGAAGGGCATCATTATTGCACCGAAAGTTATGGGACCGGCCGACGCGCGGAAAGTTCAAAACAAAAGCTATGATTAAAAAGACGTGAAATTCCATCAGTAGAGTCCAGTCAGCGATGGTCTGCGGGTGGCAAAAATGTCCTGCCCTAAGACAGCGAGGATTTTTCGCCTTGGGAGGCAGCTATCTAGCATCCGGTGCGGCTACCCGGGCCATGTCATTACTACGACTCGTTAAAAAGCACACTCAACCTCCTAATTGGTCTAGTATAGCCGACCTGACAGTTCAAATAAGTCGAAGTATCGTTTGTTTAAGCCGCTAAGGATACATGATGTAGGCAAAATCTTGTCGGGTCCCATGAACAAACAACGAATCAGGAACCCGCTTGCTACATTCGAAGACCATTCGAAATTGTATTTTGAGTACCTTGACTTGATACAGTCAAAATAGGTATTTGAATTATTCAAGCTCACGATATAATTTGGAAGAATGTATACAGCAGCAAATTGTAACCATTCGGAGTTCCGCAAAATAGAGTCATCAGGAACTTCTTGTTCATTATTTTTAAAATGAATGAATTTCAAAAATGAGTATTAGAAGTAGAAGAATGTTGAATATGGTAACTGTTGAAGATACGTGATAACAATTGAGAGCAATTTAATTCAAACAGGACTCATTGAAATGTTTTTTCACGACAATTTCCAATGTAATCCTCTATCTTGGATTGCCCTCCCAATTTGCAACTTTCAAGGATTTCGACAGAACTAGGAGTATGTTGATATAAAATTTGCGATTCATCCACTGTACTCGTAGGTATAAACTGAAATGCTTTGTCTTCAGTTGCGCAAGTATAATGTGACCAAATGAAGTATCAAATGTAATAGTATTTCTGTGATTATATATTATTATTATATATAATTTCTAAAACGATAAAAATAAAAACAACAATGAAAATTAATTGGCCTTCCGGGGCGACTACATTGATTCCAGTTGGCGTTTGCTTTTTCAGGTGCAGGAAAATCCGGAAAAACCTGTAGCACCACATCATCTGAAGATCTTGATCTGCCAATGTCCTCTCTCTCATAAAACAAAATGTAGGGTGTCTCCAGAGGCTCCAATAGATTCAATACATCGCCAGAACACTTCGAGACAAGACTATCGTCAAACTTAATCCAGTCCCTTTCGTCTTTGACCAAGGCGTAATAATGTCCAAAGTCAACGCCATAACCACAGTGAACAATGACTGCATGAATAGTGCACTGCTAGATTGAAATGGTCTTCTATTTCGAACCTTCGAAAGAGTTTCTTGCTTCCGTCAGAGGTTGAGTCTTGTTTGAAGATCATTAGTGTTATTATTAGATTGACAGGTGCCTCAGCTATACTTGTTTCTTTATAACAGTCAGTTAGTTAGGCGCATGTTGGCAATACAGCTGATCATCACTTGTTAAAAATTCCATTTTCAGATGATTAAACAATAAGCTTTGCACGAACTGGTTATTAGTCATATTAGGAAACGCTAGATGAAGATGAGGAAGAGAAATTCACATAAGTTTCCGCTACCTCTTGAACATTTACTAGGAAGTTAACAAGTGAGGATTTTTTCAGCAAAAGATTTACAAACACAAGACGAGATAGACTGTACGGAATCATTCAATCCAGAGCGGTCAGGAGTATTGATTTTGCTATTGTTGTGCTCACGAAGAGTATTCAACAAGAACCCCAAGAATTCGGAACAATCCTCTTGTTGTCCTAATAAGTATCTAGTGGACTTCAAAGACTCCAGGAAATCGGTTGGAACTGCAGCTGCATGAACAGGTGTTTGAGTTTGATTAATAAGTAGGAAACATTCCCGTTCATTAAAACCTCATTTTTTAAATTCTTCGTCATGAACAACACTTGTAAAAGGCTATTCATATAGCAAGTGTTTCCTAAATTATTCAATCCAATTTTTTTTTCTAGATTTTCAGGACAACTCTCTATTGATTCGTAAGGAAAAATGTTTCACAGAATCTCCATAAGACCATTTCTCAAGCTGCGATCGATCCTTCCAAGTGAAGAAGGGTTTCGTAGAGAGATCGATTCGGTTCTTGCTTCATGAAGCTCTTCCACTGAAAGGGAACCAGAACTACGAGGACTGCAACTCATATTTGGGGGGCAAGAATGACTTAAGTCCATTAACCGCACTGAAAAAGAAGAAGGTGAATCAATCACTTGTGAATCAACCTTGATAGGAGACTGATGAATATTAACATATCTCGGCTTGTTTCGAAGAGTTTTCAGTTCCGTACTGAAATTAGGACAATGCATGCTCTCATCAAAATTATGTGAAGGAGAATAGTTCCAAGGACCGAAGCAGCATTCTCACGTTGAATAGCAATAGAAATAGTAATTACATTACAGTTCTGTTGGGTAGTGAATAGAAATGGACTATATTTATCGATACTCAGGTAAATTATTTCAACAAGCTAGGTATATATATAGTATACTGTTAGGTATTGGTCCACCATCGTTATTCATAATATTATTATGTTTACTTATTTCTACACTCTCATAGCCATCTAGATGCTCGTAAACTTGTATAACTATTCATGACGAATTGAAGTCTATGGAATGATTTTCTTGAAAAATATGATGGGCGACTGCTGATTTTTCAGGTACTACATATTTTAGGTGTGTTAAGTGTTCTTTATATCTTATTTGTATAAATCTTTTTGTCTGTGTATAATATTTTGCATCGTAGTCCTTACATTTGATTTCGTAAATTCCAGACTTTTCAGAATTCTCGACTTTGTCTTTTAGATTACATGGTGGTAAATATTTTGAAAACGACAAAAACAAAGGTAAATATATCTCAGTTCCATACCTTCAATACACAAGGAACTAGGTATAAGGGTGGTTTTTGAAACAAATCATACATTACAGAGCCTTTTAGAAAAACCAAGAGACAGAGTCGAGAATTCGGAAAAATCTGGAACTCACGAAATTGCAAACTGCGGTGCAAAATATTATGGGCAGACGAAAAGATCTATTAAAATAAGATATAAGGAACACTTAGCACACCTAAAATATGGAATACCTGTAAAATCAGCAGTCGCCCATCATATTTTGCAACAAAGTCATTCCATAGACTTCAGTTCATTAAGATTAGTTAGACAAGTTAACAACAACAACAAGTATCTAGATGCCTATGAGATTGTAGAAATAAGTAAAAGTAATAATATTATGAATAACGATGGTGGACCAATACCTAATAGTATACTATATAGCTTGTTGAAATAATATTTTTGATTATTAGATTCACCTGACTATTGCATAAGGACACATTGAAAAATTATTTCAAGTCAATTAAGACGCAGGTACCTAGAAGAGATATCTATGGTATGAATAAGGATAACTTTGTATGTATGTTTAGTTTGATTTTCCTCTTGAAGATGGTCACTTGTTGATCTACTATTTTTACTTCTTTTATTTTTTTTTATTTTTACTAAAGGTTCCAAACAGCGCATCACAAGTATTATGTTAACGGGAAATCATTTTCCATAAGAGTCTTAAGGTTTCCACAGGGAAACTGCTATTCGAATCTAACTTTGTATGAGCACGTCTGAAGTTATTGTATAGCGAAACACGTGTAGCTTTTCTGTAAACTGTTTAGTAAAAAATCTCAGAATAAAATGTTACTTGAATACGTTTTGGATTTTCATCGAGCATCGGTCATTTCCATCATATACATTCAATTTGTGTTGAAAAGATATGAGGTGGTATACATACTCACATATTTCATAGTATGATTTTAATTGTTTCAGTAGTATCAGTTGTCAGTACAATTGCCGAATATTATCAAAATAGGTTACTTGATCTAGTGAATCAGACAAATATATGAAATATTTTTGTAATCCAGTTGTTTTTTCTTTTTTTGTACTTTTTGTCCTATTATTTCTACATGCTTGTACTCAAGATATCATAGTGTGTCAAATTTGGAAAATAACTAAAGTAAATTTTCAAAAGGCATCCAGTAATGAATCACTTAAAATAAATAATTCCGATGGTGGGCTAAATTTGTAGACAGCAATAAATAAAAGAAGTGTTGTTTTATTATTGTTAATGGAATGCTGGTAATAAATTTTTCGGAAAAGTTGTTTTATATCTTACAAATCCCAAATATAGAGAAATAAATAAGTTATACTACTTTGTTGTATATTTTTTGTTTTTTTTTTGTCGAATCCCTCCAGATATGTTTCCCAACCGATTATTAGGATGGATATCGTAATACATATCCTTGAATCAACTTGAAAGAGTTTGATCAATGAGCTTTTTGTTATTTACCGTTCTTATGAGTACATACCAATACTCTAATATAACAGTCTTAACCACTGACAGTTTTGAGTGACAACTTCGATATAGTGCGTTCATTGAAAATTCTTCTGAGAGGCCGAGTCCTTGTGATTTTCTGTTATAAACCATCAGTGCGAGTGTACAAAATACTGTAGAACTTTGTGATACAATGATAGGTGTTTCGATAAAAAGTGTTTACAAAGTAATATAAAAGTGCAAGTCGGGGACAATAAACAACCAATCACATCTCAAGGTCGAATAATATTGGATACTGACGAGAATTTGAAGCGGAAGCGGGCGCCAAGTACATGATTTTTCAAATAAAGAAATAGCGACAATAGACAAAATTTGGGAGGCTGTTCAGCAAGATGCAGATTATCTCAGAATCCAGCGAAACACAGTTTGTATGATTTTAAAATGAGGAAAAAGTACTGTCAGTACTGTAAATCTGTAAAAGAACAAATAAAATTATAATGAATAGCTGAAATATCAATTATATCAAACAATAAAACGTGAAATGAAAATACAATAGAAAGAATGAAATAATCAAGTTACAGAATTAGAATGACCACAGAGTAAGAAAACCTGAAATAAGCAAAAAGGTAAAAAACCCAATTGAAAAAGATTTCAAACCAAGTTACTTCACGACGTTTCGATTGTTAGAGTGATGCCTGGACTATTTTTCCGAAAGGTGACTATTTATTTCGAGCGCTTTTTTTATTCCCTCTTTTCTTTATCCTCTTCGCCGCTTTAGCGGGAGTTGATTGATCCGCTTGATGACAGGCTTCCATATGTTGCGTATCTCTACTTTATCTTGAATGAATGCATTGTTGGACAACATATATGCCGCTTCTTTGAACTTGTTCTCGAACCAGTGTTTTCCTTGTGGATTATCTCAGCATAGTACTACTTGATGTTATGTTGATGAGTCCAAACATGCTCTACTATTCCCGATTCACTGGTTTCTCCTCAAGGTGTCTTTTTCTTGTGCTTGGCAATGCGGATTTTCAAAGGTCCCTCAGTTTTACCGATAGAGGATTTGCCACACTGACAGTTATCCGGTAGATGCAATTCTTGGAATCGCGATTTGCGTTTGGTGGCCTTGTTTTCGTGAGGCTTTGGAGTAACAATCCTGTTGAAGATCTTTTTTGATGATGCCTAATTCTTTCTCGAGACCTTCCTTCGTATTACAGAGCTCCAAAGCACGATCCACTGAAGTTTTGATGATTCTTTTTTTTTGGAGATTGATGGTAGCGATCCCATTAGCAGTCGCCACTTTCACTAGTTATAGCCAACGTATGTAGAAAGTGGTTTGAAACTCTAGCGATTGAAGGAGCTCACAAGAAACCCCGACGAGAAAGAAGCTAACAATGAATTGCTATTTTCAGACGTATTAATGAAGAGGAACGACACAGAGTGGAAAACATCTGTATACCGAAAACCACTCACGAGAGACATTCTCTGATCCACGAATCAAACCACCGTCAATTTACCAAAAGAGAAATCATCAAAACTCTAGTAGATCGTGTTTTTGGCTTCTATAATACGAGACGGAACTAGACATCATCAAAAAAGATCTTCAACGAAATGGTTACTCCAACGTGATAGTGGAACAGACTTTGGCTAGAAGGCAGCAAGAGCTTAGCAAGGAAGAAAAGCCGTCACATACAGTGCTTGTACTGTACTTCCCTTGTCAGAAATGATGAGAAGAATTGGGTCCACGTACAACATCAGAACCTGCTTCAGCCTCACGAAAACGAGGCCACCATTAGGAGATTATACAATTTTCACAATGAATTTTATTCAAGACCCGTTTCGCTATACTTCAGCTCCATCAGTTGGACGAGTACATAAGAATATTTCACAATGTCTTTAATGTAACAGTATATGATTACAAAACTAGAGGAACAGATGGAATATGAATATGGAAATGTAGTCTTTCACGGCTGGCGTCAATGTTTTGGTTAGTTTCCGGGTTTTACCATGGTCTTCTTTGGTTATAATCTCCAAACGTTTCAACTGCAACTGCGAGAGTCATCTTCAGTAGCATGGTCGAAGTACTCTTCAACTGAAACTGAGGCTCTCATTTCTGTGAGTGATTTCTGTGAAGTGATGTTTTTTCACGCGGGTTCGCGTGAGACATTGTGAAATATTCTTATGTACCCGTCCAACTGATGGAGCTAAAGTGTAGCGAAACGGGTCTTGAATAAAATTCATTGTGAAAATTGTATAATTATCATCATAAACAAATTATTTTTTTTACTCCATCTTCAAAATTATCATGTCTCCAATTTTGATTTATATTAAGTACACAGCTGCATAATCGGAAACAATCTGAATGTTAAGGGCGATATGGCTTGAAATAGTTTGGAAGCAACTGCTCTATAGCTATGGCAAGACTATGATAGTCTGAGGTGTTGACGACGCCAACCAGGTACTAGAGACGTAGAAAGCAAAGGTCAGTTGCTTTGATTATTCGAACTCTTTATTGCTGTTGAAGAGCATTCGCATCCTTGCGCGGCTTTGGTGCTGGCTTGTGATGACCGATTTATTATGTAGAATCAGAATGGTTTGCTCGGTCTGTTGTCTTCATAAAATACGGCACTAACGTTATCAAAACTTATGAAACAATGAATGAATAGAACTGGCCGATACTTGATGACAATCCATATTGAAACTAGTTAATACAGTTTTTTTACTCATGAAACAGTATTGACCCTTGTATTATCCCTTGTGGTACTCAGAAAACTCTACAGCAGCACATCATGTTGACAATTTTGGAATGTTCTCTGTCAATAAAAAAAAATCTCAAATTCCAATATTTTTTATATTTTTTACCAGTTCTGCATCATATACTCCATTAGATATTGAAATTTTATTGGTTCACATAGATTATGAATGAAATATGCGTGATTGCAAATATCATATATATTCTAATACTATTTCAATTACCAAGTGTTATTCAAATAATTGTACTGGTCTGAATGCAGAAGAATGTAAGTATTTTTTGACTGCACTATAAACCCGATTAACAAGTGTTGAAAAATTGTGAGAAACCTTTCCTGAATAACGATCTCAAAAGTATCCCAGATAACTAATCATCTACCACTTTGAGCTAATACAGCCGAAGGACAAAGAGTTCCTCTCCATTCTTTTTATTTATCTTTATCCACTTTCGAGGCGTTTTATTTTTATGAACTAGTCTGCGGAACGAATAAATATTGTAGATTCATTACTCCGTGGGGACGTTTAATTTGAAGACAGGAGGAGACAGAACTCAATAAATCTTATGACGTTAGTGAATTCCAGAACATTAATTTTCTGAAAAAAAAATTCAGCTAACCAACACGCATGAAATATCAAATATAATAACATCATTTGTGGAATATTGGAGGTGGTAGTCACTGAAATACGCTAATCAAGAAACACGAAGAATCTCAAACTCCGATGCATTTTTGAAAATGGTTTTTGAGTTTTATCAAATATTTGTTTGAAGGTGGTTGACAATGTTTCCTGGTGTATTTCATCAGTTCGGACTTCCATTCTCTAATTTAATATAAATTGATTCGAAATCCCTGAAAGAATCTGTAGAAAATTAAAAAGATTAACCGAAAAATAACAATTTTAATGAACAAAAAACTGAAATTACAAAGAAATAACCTACAAGCAACAACCAAAAAAATAAAAAAAAAATTAAATATTAAAGTAGCAATAGGTGTCGGGCGGCGGTATTAATATAAACTTTTCAATAATATATTCTGTGAGATGCGGAAATAATTGAAATATCGTGAAAACTAATTTTGAAAGAATATTTCATTTTGAGAAGGACAATTTATATTTGAAATGGGTTTTTATTTAGGATTGTCCCCTTCTACAGTTCTATAAAATAATCAGAATATTGAATTTTAAATAAATACAAATGTAAAAAGGGCAAAACTTTACTACATTTGCTAAACTAGCTTTATAAAAAAAAGTAATGAGTAAAAAATTGTTAGTAACTTGAATTTATAAAATTTTGCATATAAAAATAAATATGTATCATATGGTGACATATGATCAAAACATTATAATTTGTAGTTATAGTTCGTCTTTCGATGTAAATCAATTTAAAATTATCATTATTGACACTGATAATATCAAATTTATCGTAGGTTTGATAATGAAGATGGATAAAGTCTTCGAAACGTCACCAGATGAGTATACAAATAGGTTTTCGCGGTTAAAAACTTGAACATCTGAATTTCTGGTTGAACTGGGTTGTTCAACGTTACGGCTGCCATTTTCCAGAAGTAGAAAAGTGTGTCTGTATTGAGAAACACACTTTAGGGTTTTGATGTTCTGGTCTTGTCAAACCTTCGAGACGGTATGACTCTCATTTCTCTGAAACCGCTTTGGCTTTTTTCAATTTTGTTATATGCGAAGTAAGTACACATAAAAATAAATTTTTTCCATGATAGAAGTTTTACCAATGTTCATCAGTGTTCATCAGTACTTAGCATTTATCAAAATTGAAATCAAAATCCAAAATGTTTCAAAAACATTAGGGGAGATAGGTATGATTTGTTCGTTCAATTTCAATATCTTGTTACTTAGAAATGAAGCAGTTGCGAACCTATGTTCATGTAAAGAGTTTTTTTTATACCATCGAAACATTTGATTATAAAACACCATTTATACTTGGAATTGGAACTTGTTTCGGTTTAAAAACCCCTGCAGGACACTAACGACTGCAGGATGCTAACTGCGCATTCGAAAGCCAGAATAACTTCTTCTAATCCGTCAATGCCGAAATGTGCAATTCCGGAATCGTACCTGTGGATTATCTTTTCGATTAGCCGCTACACAGTAATAGTTTCAGTACTGAGTTTCATCTATCTTCAATAATATCCACTTTCATATACAGTGTGTAAAAGCCGAATGAAATAAATTAATTTTTTCGGTTTCGGTACATATTTTAACAAAATCTCAAAACAACTCAAATTTAGATTATAATTTGACATACTTCAACGGAAAAATGCTACCCTTACCTTCAACCCCCGTCGAATGACAGGTACAACTTTCAATGTTTTGAACGGGAAGTATAGGCTTGTGATATATCGTTTGAAAGATCTCTTCATTCTCTATTCAAAAATGGTATCGCTCTCGATCATCTGGTTACCGAAATTCGACAAAATACACTCAAACTTCATTTTGAGGTATTGATAACAAGAAAGTAAGCAAAAACCATAGCAATGTTCTTTTTTAGATTGTATATTTCAACTGTAAATAGTTTCCGTGACAACGTTAGTTTAAAACGCCTTGTCAACTTGTTTTTTATGTTACAACATTAGTTATCAGTATTTTAATTTGAGTTTAAAATTCGTTAACTTCAAGTCTGACAAATGGTTAGATTAAGGGAAATGCATAAAATAACAGTTTTACAAATGATTGGTTACGGAGATAAAACACAACAGGAAGTAGCTTGCCCAGTTCACGAGAAATTACCTAATTTATCGCCCATATCTCAAGAAACAATAAGCAATAAATGGAAAAGCAGTTTTGCGAGCTTGGTCATGTGAGGCATATAAAGAAAGCAGCTACAAATGCAGTAAGTGATGAACTCAAATTAGATGTGACGCTTGAGTTTCAGGAAAACTCACATACATCGAGTAGACAGGCATCCACTACATTCAATGTTGACCCTACATCGATAGGGAACATAATAAAAAAAATAAAATGCATTCCTATAAAATCATAGCTACTCAGGAGCTCATGGAAGACGAATTTGATAGTTGAACTTATTTTTTTGACGAATGATGGACATGTTGGATAACGATGTCATGCTAATCGACAAAGTTGTCCCTACTGGTCAGCGGAAAATCCTCACTAGATGAGAGAAACAGACACGCAATACCCTCAAAAGTTTAATGCTTGGGCAGGATTGCAGGAAACCATATCATTGGTCCCTTTTTCATTGAGGGCAACTTGAATGGCGATAATTATTTGGCACTACTTCAAAATGATATCATTCCAAGTTTAGCAAATTTATATCCTGATCCAAAAAACCCTCAAGTTCCAGTGGTTTCAGCAGGATGGAGCACCACATTACCAAGTTAATGTCCGGCAATACCTCGATACAACATTTCCCAATCGGTGGATAGGGAGGTAAGAATCGATTGAATGGCCAGCGCGAGCACCTGATCTTCCATCATTAGATTTATTTTTATGGGGATACGCGAAGAGCAGGACGTTCGCGGTGAACATTTTGAACATCTACTTCGTTAACATCCATAGTTATTTCGTATTCTACATTCCATTGCGTTTTGCATACATTTTAGTTTTTGAGAGTATTTCATCGAATTTCCATAACCACAAGATTTAAATTTATTTTATCTCAATTATTTTAATAAACTTGAAAGCAATTACATTTTTGAATAGAGAATGAAGAGGCCTTTCAAACGATATATCACAAACCTATACTTCCCATTTAAAAAATTGGCCGTTGTACCTGTCATTCGAAGGGGGTTGAAGGTAGAGGTGGCTTTTTTACGTTGAAGAATGTCAAATAATAATTTACATTCGTGTTCCGGGATTTTTCGAATATGTAGAGCAACCGAAATATTGAATTTATTTCATTTGGCTTTTACACACTATATGTTCTTTACTGGTTCATTGTTGGGATTTCAAAGTTTTGAATGAAACAATGACAATTCAACATTGCTATCTAAATGAGGTAGGTATACAAAGTCACTCCTACAGTTCTGGTAAATACATTAATTATTTGGTCTCACCACAACAATTCGTTGAAGTCAACATGGTCAAGCAGATGAAACATCATATCCGACTCTTTCTTCCACCAAAAACGTTTACACATTCAACTCAACTCCTACAGAGTTCACTCATACTCCTATTAGTTCGGATACCATAAATTTTGAAAATATTCATAATAATAATGAAATACAAATAGTTAATATAATGAATCACTTAAAAGAGAAATTCAGATAATAGATAATTTTCTCATTTCATTACCTTTCTTTACTGAAATCACACTTGAATTTTGACGAATTTTCTAAAAATTTGCATTATAAAAATCGCAAACTAAACTGCCCTCACAATAAATCGACGTTCTCAAATGTCAAAGATAAAGTTTGAATGAAATTTCAGTCAATATCAATGTATAGATTTCCATGTTTTAGTTGCAGTGCTGAATAAACGTTTGTTCAAAAAATAAAGTGAATTTTCATATTCATTTATTCACCAATATCTATTTTAAAGTAGTCCAATTTAAATATAATACACTTGGGACACCGTTTTTGCCAATCCTCGAAGCTGTTTTGAAATGCGATTCGTTTTTCATCTCCATAATCATCGCAAAACTCCGTCCTATCATTTGTACAAATGACTTTTATTATAATTTATAAGAAAAGCACTTCATATAGAGATAATAAGTTTTTCAATGAACCTGAGAGAGCTACGGAATAAAAACTCCTTCAAATCAAAATTGAACTATATTTGCAAAATAAATGTTACTATAGTATCAGAGAATTTCTTGATACATAATGAAGATGTGTTTGCTCGTCTGTGTGAATATAAATTTAATAAATGTTTCTATGTATGTGTACCAATCTGTCGAATAGTGATTTATCTTATTGATTGTTAATGTGTCTACCATCTCATGGTTTTTGTTTGTGACATACTCTATATCATGTCCGGCATAGATTTCTGCCTTAGTGCGGCAGGCCGGTATGATTTTAAGATTCGAGAGTAAAGAGGGCAAAATTCCACTAAGGACTCAATCAGAACAAACATCTTGACAGAGTAGTCTGAATAGAGTCTGTGGAGTTTTCTGGTGGTCGAGAAGGACTACATCAGGCTTATTAGCTTGTATAAACCTGAGGGTGGGGAACGAATAGTTCCAATAAATTCGGCACTTCTCGTTCCCCATAACGGATTCGTAGGACAACACCGGTGTCTCGTCATTATCGTAAGAGTGCCGTAGATGGTAATATATCACTCTGAGGGCGGCGTTACGTCGATGGATATAGGCCGAAACCGACTATGGTGAACATGCTGATAGCAAGTGCATTAGGGTCTCGGGCGCCTCGCGGCATGCCCTGCATCTTGTGTCAGGAACCTCTATACTCTATGCACCATCCTGGTAAGCCATCATGAACTCCTCAGTTTCCGACTTCAGCCCACTCTACCCGAGGAAAGCAAAAATTAGGCGCTTTGATAAGCCAAGGTTATGGAAGAAGACCCCATGCATTGGCTTATCCTTGTGTTTCTGTAGGAGTAAGGTTATCTCTGCGGTTTTTATATGAGCCTTTTGCTGAACGGATTCCAACTCGGTGACAAAGTTGTCACCTCGTTCAGGGTCGAAAACTATATCGATTTCATCAGCTGCATGGGCAGCTGCCCTGAAGAGAAATGCTCCAATCTCTGCTCTCTCACGGTCACGGACCATGCAGAGAAGAGGATCCGAACTCCTGACGACTTTACAGACTGTATCCAGTACCATTCTCTCATGTAGACACTGTAAACTCAAAAGTCCACGGCCTCCCTGATGCCGGGGGAAGTACAACCGTGAAACAGACGATTTGGGATGCAAACCCCTATAGAGATGCATCATTTTTCGGGTCTTTACGTCGAGTTGATACAGCTCCTCCCGAGTCCACTTTACTACTCCAAAGAAGTAGAGTAAGATTGGAACGGCAAGCATATTTGTTGCAGCCACTTTATTGTTCTTCCAAATCTGTTGAAGTTTGTGCTGATACTTGCCGCGGAGAGAGTTCTTCACTGCTATTACCTCCGGCATCCAAATAGTGTAGGATTCTTCCATCTACGAGCTGCATATCCTCTCTATAGTCCCCGCATCGTCCTCTATTGAGATGGACCATTGCACATTTGTCTATCCCGAATTTCATACCAATAACATGCGTGTACTCTTTCACCCCCCTTGAGGACTGATGGAGATCCTTCTCTCCAGAGGCAAAACGTTTAAGATCATCCATATAAAACAAATGAGTGAACTTGTGCCTTCGGTTTCCGGGGATGCCACAGTTATACCCTCTAGTATTTCTGATCGCAACGGACAATGGCAATAGTGAGATGCAGAAGAGAAGGGGACTGAGGGAATCACCATGAAATACACCCCTTCTGAAAGTGACCCACCCTGTTTGGACTCTTGCTTGACCAGATGTTATGTTGAAGCAAGTTCGCCAAAGTGATATCAGTTGTTCAATGTATCTCACTATTTTGTTGGGTATTATTATTATTGTTTCTCATTGTTTTGATATTATCAATATACTCAACAAAATATTCTGGTCCTAGTATGATATTCCTTTCATAAAGTATTTTACAACTTTTTTGACAGTAGTCGCCAGAATAATAGCCAAGAAACATTCTCAACAACATTAGAACAAACGTTTTCTCATACATTAGTCATAATTGTATTGAACTGAATTTTCTCGAAATTGCCGCTATTATAAGAAGTTCATTATTTGCCACGATTGTAATAAGTGCGAAATCCTTTCAAACCAGTTAGCAACATTCCATTAATTTTCAAATGCAACAAGGCCGATCGAAGGTTGCTTATAAGTAAATAAAACTACACTTCATAATAAAATATTTTAATATATACTTATTTACAGTTTGTACAAATGCTTACATAACATTACAAATTAGTGTGGCTCTTTAATTTACAAGTTCCGATTCAACGAAACATACATAATAATGATAACCAGTCTGTGAAATGTATAGACATCTAGTTGAAGATTAGGTTAAGCTTCTTGAACAATGTTTGTTATTGGAAAAGTACGAAATCTACTCTGAAGTTGTTACTGACGTTCCGTCAAATCGGATTTCAATTATATACAATATGCACATTTCTATAAAATATTCAATAAATATTCCTTATCCAGGTACTAATATATTACACTTGACTCAGTTGCACAGTTTCGAAGAACATAAGATGAAATGAATGCCTCATCTGCAATCAATTTCCAAATTTACTAACTAATCAGACCGTGGAAAAAATATTAAATAAATTTCGATAACATGGTAAATTGATTGCTCTTCAAAACATTTTGCATGGGTTTCCACTCCACCTTTGTACACTTCTCACCTAACAAGTTAATTACATTCACTGCAACATTTAAGACTGAAGGACACGTCAGATTCTTCAGTTGTTGGTTAACAGGTAACAGTTTCGTGAAATTTCAATTAAATACAGTTATTTTAGATAATCTAAGCTGATGTTATCAGTAGTCTTGGAAGTGACAATTTGGATTTTCTTGTTTCATTAAAAACGGTTACAGTAAAAAAATAACGAATTCTTCAATCTAAAACTAATCGGGAGTAACTTTCTATAATATGGGGTTGGTCAAAGCAATCAGTTTTGTCAGTCCTTCATTTGAGGAGTCATTAGTTTATAAACTACTTCCATTTACATGGTTGATACAAATCATAAAAACTGATTTCAAATAAACACAACCAGTTTTCTTTGGGAGATTGTGTTAATCAAAACAACATCTCTCAGTCTTCTTCGACACTATTTGAATAACATAATGCAATTCAAATGAATGAAGTATAATTTCAAAGAGAAACTTGTCGAACCAGGAGGAAAAATTGATTATCGAGATAAAATTAGTGATTTAGTTTTTATAAGATATAATGTTTTTGTAATACATAACGGTGGCATATGTGGTATACGAGTAGAATAATCGACCGAATGGTATTAATTCAAAGTAAATTTATGTAAAAAATTAAATTTATGTAAAGTAAAAAAAATGAAGTTTTCATTCCTCCTTAGCAATTGTGAAAAATATAACCTTAATGATTCTTCTGATTCACTTTATGAGCGTATTCAACACTTGACTTCAAAATTCTGACAAATAGCATTAGGAGCTTAATTGACCATACAGATAAAAAAGTTGAGAGTCAGAACAAATTATCTTGGATCATAATTGAAGGTTATTTTCGATCAAGGTATACATCAACATGAACTTTAGACGGTTAGAACGGAATTCCGAGACCATCCTATCCTTGCACCCCTTTCTGAAAAAACATATCTTTATCACCTTCATAACATCATAGTGCAAGATATTTTGATTATGGTAGATTTAAAGTTTTAGAATCAGCAAGTCACGTATTCTTGTACAATCAAAAAATAATTCTAACTTCAAATTCAAAGATGAATCTTTACGATTTACAAAATTTCATATAGGCATGAGATTATCTTATTTTACTTGAGTTGTTCTGTAATGTGTCTAAAAATAAATGAATCCTTCATAAATTTTCATAAGAAAATTACGGAAATGTAAGAGAAGGAAATCTGAAACATTTGCCTAGGAAATTTACTAAATGATATTAACTTTTTCAGAAAAAGTCCAAATTGTATTTATAAGTTTTGTTCACAAAAATGGAATCAAATAATGACAAATATAACAATTTCTATATCTTGATTTTTTCTAAAAAAGGTTGATAGAAAGTTTCTGATTATATTATTAGCGATGATTTTCAATAGAAACTTGGCTTGAAAAGATCATTGCAGAAAAAAAGCAGAGTATAATAAATATTCTCTGTTCGTTGATGCAAATATACTACGTTTTATTGGCGAATAACGACCAATTATATCATGAAGAAATTTAAGGTCGACCTTTTCAAGTCACTATAGTACATTTAAGCGGATTCACTATTGATATGGGATTATATGATTGGAAAATGTTAATATATCGGATAAGTTAGGAATATAATGCCGTCCTCACGAAAAATATTTATTTAATGAAATATTCTCTTGTGCTAAAGAAAACTCACACTTTTGTAGTTTTCAGAAAAAAATGTTCTACTGAACATTGTTCAGAATAGAAAGACACGATTAAAGATGAAATATCAAATATTATTTTATAGAAAACAATGACTGACTGACCAAAAGCAATACTGAAACAGAAAGGAGCAGTTACTTTGACAACGGTTTCAGTTCATTAATCCGTAAGGTAACCTCCAGTATGTCCTCTATTATATAATAGTTTAAGCAGTGCTTCTTTTCTTGAGCACCTGTCCTATAAAATTATTTTCCAATATTCTTATCTTGGTTTACTAAACCTCTCTTGGCACTGCCTTACATTTAGGTTAGAAACAGAGACTTCAAAATCTACCTCTTTACCATTAACATACTAAGTAATAGTAAAGCATTTCGAGTAGGATTAATGGAGAGTCACAACAGTTTTTTTCAAAGAACCCATCAATTGTGTGCAAGTGAAACCAGCTCTAATAATTGAATCAATAAAAGGTAAAAATGTTGATGAAAACTATTCATTCAAAGATTTAATGTGTAGTTGTCATTGTTCATTAACGTTTCTATGGATATAAAGTCCAACGCTAAAATCAACTGTACAGTTCTAAGCAGCGAATGAATGTCAATCTATAAAATAGTAAACAAAGGGGGGGGGGGTTTATTCATTTTCCCAACAGTGAGTGTCAGTGAATAAAATAACCGAAACAAATTATATCATGTACGTGTTTTACTTGTGAATTATTTCATTACCGACTGTTATAAGATGGATGTAGATAATTATTCAAAATAACTAATTCAGTTCCTTTTCGTTAGTAAATTACTTTCTAAAACCACGAATTTGTAAGATAAAATTTTCTAACTCCCAAATGAAAGTTTATAGTTTATATGGGTTGATTTAAAAATTATAAAATAAAATGTGAACGTACGACAAATGTATGTATCTGAAAAATGTTGATTTGAAAGAAGTCATCATAATTCAACTAAATGGTATTGTTCACTGTGTTTCTCCTCAAAATAAGGAAATCCAAACCATCATCACAAGTTCTTTCATATTGTGAATATTAACTACAGCAAGTCATGTGCATTTATCTACTAGAGAAATACGGTAGTCTTCAAGATCGTTTTCTCTTGAACGAGAAACTCAACTCTAAAATAACTGTACGACAGTTAAACTAAACTAAAATTAGAATCACAGATGAGGAGAAAATAGTCAGGGGCATGCTCAGTTTTGGCCAAACCCCGCACACAAACATCGTTAGCATTTTCACTGGGACAGCTGTTTTTGCTAGGATAGCATCAAGTCATGATCACAGACGCAGTTACAACCGGCACTAAACGGCACTACCGACACCCACAACCGACGGCAACCATTTCTTTATAGTTCTTCAGTACTACTTTGTTTTCCTCGTTCAAGTACAACATCGACACGGGGTTTAAGTGTGTCGGAACACAACACGCTTTTGGAACTTTCTGCGGATTCACAGAGTTCATCAATGTCTGCACGATTGCGTGATTTGAGGTGTTCAGGTGTGCCGCGAGGGGAAAATTGCAGTCCCCATCACACTTGTAGGCGTTGTATCCAGGTGGAGCAACTATCCAGTCGCTCCACCCTACGTCAGTGAAATCTACGTACATCTCATGTCTGCTGCAAGGGTTTTTTCTGGCATGCTTCTTGGACGATCTTCTCCGCCGCTGGGTTTGAGCCATGTCAGCGGCTCTTTTCTGAACACTTTTACCATCATCGGTGTAGGCCAGCAACACGGGCTGAAGATGGTTCCATTCGTTGGGATGATGCGTGCTCCTGCGTAACCTAACGTGATTGGCAGGAGTGGATTTATTGTTTCCCAATCCCCACACCGAGATCAGAAGTCCATGGTTACCGCTAGGATTCGCCAACCACCTTTGCACGGCAGGAAATACGTCTATACTGACAGTGGTGTTTCTTCTGGTGTCTATGAGAGTAGTATCCACTACTCTGGTGATCGCGTTCTGTTTCCCTTTTATCCCGGGTTTGACGATGTCGCTCACTATGATTCGTTGGAAATGTTCCCTTCGATCGATGTCTTCGGTCATCCATTGGACTTCTTGTCGGCTGAGTGTCAGTTCAGCTGCTTTCATTTTCTCGTTGCTTGGGACGCTTGATACATTGAACTTCAGACGAAACTTGTGGTTACTTGAAAATTTGGAATCTATCGGACTTTCTGAAAAGAAAAAAATTAATCAATCTCTTGAAGTAAATAGAAATATCTAACAAAGCATTTCAGTTTTATTACCAGAATATAAATGATCTTAACCAAGTTCTCAGGAATGTCTGAAACAATGGAATCAGTGTCAAGTACACAGAACATCGGATGAGGTATTTTGGGTTTATTCAGAAACTTCCACGGTATGAGGGAAAATTGAAATGGAAATTATGTTAGGACAATCTTAATTTTCTGAAAATTGGATTAACGGTTTAACACCAAACCGTTATTTTAACACCTCGACACACATCAAACTAGTTAGTTTGATCTTCATCTTGAAGTTTAGTTTAATCTTCTTCTTGAAGATGATTACTTGATGATCGAAACACGTGTCGAGGTGTTAAAATAACGTAATATCCATTCTTCAGTGAGGAATGAAGGAATGTAAACTTTTTATCTTCGCCAATAAGTAGAGTGAAAGAGTTCAGTAAATCATATTTTGATCTTTGAATAGTGCATTGCTTCAACACAACTTTTGTACTTTCTCTGTTGAGTCAGGGTTTATTCTACTCTTTGTTTATGCAGAGAGGTATGTAGATTTCCTTTTTAATTGAAATGATTTTCTAAAGCTGAGTATCAACTCCTGAAGTCTTAAATGAATTTGGACTTATGTAATTTTTAACTAGCATCTAGAGACAGTAGCCGCATTGTGTTAGCATATGAGTGGATGAGATCATGAAATTTAATTATTTCAAATGAAATCTAACCTATATCATAACCGGTCCGACACTGAATATAGTAAAAGAAATAGAAATTGAAGAAATCAAATCATTTATTGCTAATGCATTAAAGATACAAGAGTGACAAAATTATTTTACGGGATCGTTGGACGTGATCTTATGTGTAGTAATGTGTATGTAGTGCCAAAATAGCTGTGGTACTTGAAACAATTGTGATATTCTTAACTGGAAATAATGAAAATACTAAGTATTAATTGAAGACAAAGATTTTCATTTAAGAAAAACCACTATAAAATTCAGAAACGATAACATGTCACGTTATCGAGTGCTAATGTGCTCATTCTGTCATCTGCCTAACGAATTGCTTTTAATAGATTCCTATTGATACCATATCTTTGATTGTATTTCAGTTGATAGATTTCAAATGTAATTGGCTAGAATGGTTATTCATGAAATGAAAGTTGAAGTTTTTTAGTTACAGAAAGAATCATGACAAGTTTTATCAAATTGTTGTGTAAAACAATGCTTCAATGATTAATCCCTGAAGAAATAATGATTGAAATGATTATCGCCCAATATCCGGATTCAAGTTATCAGTTTTTAAAATAAAGAAAGTGGGCAATTTTATCAACCTTCAATTCAGGACACTGTTGGAATAAATGGAATCCTTCAATTTTCAGGTGTGATAAGTGAGTTTGTATGAGGTTATTCAATTAAGTACAAAATATTGTATAACATACTGGCCGTCCCACTTTCGCTACCGAGAGGCAACAACAACAACAACATCAAGTGTTTTGCATCGTTGCCATTTATACGAAACTTGAAATATCGACCAGATATTGAAAATATTCCATACATTTATTATCTTATGCTAATAAGGATTATTTGCAAATCTGGTTATTCCTTACTATTTTATCCACTATCTTGCCATAGCGGATAATTTCAATGTTCTTGGTTATTTGAGGAAAGTTGATATCATCGGCCCTGATGTTTTTTCATTATTGTATCTCCTGTTACACTCTAGCAGTCCAATAGCAGAAAATCAATCCAAATTACTTAATAGTTTGCAAATATTATAATTGGAAAATACATTTGAGCGTTATGCAACTTCAATCATACAAAATCGCGTTTGAACTCTTCAAGCTTCGAATGAACTTGTCCTAGAAAAATTACTTTTACAGAATATTAGAATCGTCAATTCTTAAATATGTTTTTGTATCATCTGAAGAAGCTCTACGAGTATAACAGTATATTATATAACATGCTCTATTATATCTGTAGCAATATAACAGCTGATGGCAACTTTGTTGGTGTAGGTGATGGTTTATTGTAGCTCATTGGCGGTGAAACGCTTGTGGAGGAATATGTTACAGGTCTGGTGTGCAGAAGAATTATTTCTCTTTTGAATCTATCTTTTACCAAGGAAACCGAAGTTTGGATGAATGTTTTACTTGAACTTCTAGGCACACACTTACGTTCGTGATGTTGACTTTATGGACAATACGAACTTGACGACAGAATCACGTGTATCACTCATTAGCAATGAAGACTTCATTCCTATGATTTCATATTTGAGGTTGATTAAGCAGAATCGTTTAGGCCGAATCAACTAAATATGCTTTGTCTTGCATAATTGCCATTGAAAATAGTAATTATATTTAGAAAATTATCCCATTCATCCAGTTCCCTTGGGAACTTCCTTATAGTTGTAGAACGTACTAGTGTTGCTTCTCTTCTAGGATCAATTGGTCAATTAGATCTTCAGATTCTCTAGAGTAGTTGTTCTCTAGTCTTCTACAAGGCAAAAAAGTTCCCATTAATCCAACTGATCCACTTCAACGAAAATCTTGATTGATTTGGTGTGACTAATGTCACACCAAATCAACTTGTTACGATTCAGCTAAATAATTTTATCATATTTCAATATTGTTAATGTTAATCCAGAATATTTCTGGAATGAAGGTACTGATATTCTTGTATTGCAGTGGATGTGGCACTACATCTGGGAATTCAAAAGATCAGCTGGTAATTTTTATAATCCTCTCAAAACTCACTGAGTCACTGAAAAAAACGGATTCTTCGAGAGTATTTTCAAAACCTGAATTTTTGACTTCTAGCAGAAAATATTTGGCACTGATTGTCTCTACATTGCAAATCTCAAAAATTGACTGCGTGATATAAACCTCTGACGAGTGATAAATCATTAAGTTGTATGGCCAAATTTGGCAGATACAGTAAGATAGATTAATGAAATGAATATATTCTCAGCTTTCTTTACAATGACTGATATCTCTTTCCGTTCTCAAAATCGAGAAAGATTTGTAAAAAAGTATCTCGATGGGAATGTAGAAAAAATATATAAAGGTGTGGCTTTTAGGTTTTAAGGAAAACTATCTCTATTCCGAAACAACACTTTTAGCTGCAAAAAGCCCAATGTAACAACTTATGTCAATAGGTTGACGAAGGCATGTTCAATACATCAGTGGTCCAATGTGTCATAAAAAAGTTTGAGCCATTGTCTTGAAACAACTCTTTCAGAAATAGTGTCCAACTGCAATGGAAACTTTTTAGAAATAGTCACAATCTGCAATGGAAACTGTTATTTCTGAATTAGACTTAAATATTGTTGACAGATAGGACCACTGGTGATTATTGATGTATTGACGAAGGCGTGTTTAACCTGTCAAAAAAGTTGGAGCCTATTTCTGAAAATATTGTTTCCGTAATTTTTCATGACAGGTTATACCACTGGTGTATTAAATACACGCCATAGTCAACATAATGATTAGAGTCTATGTCTGAGACTAATTATTTAAATTTTTCATGACAAGTTGGACCAACATATTGATGTTGATTTTCTTAAGGGATTGTCCCTGCAGCTGAGTCCTTGACACCTGTTGTTTTCTATGGTGAAAATGTTAAACAATTCAATTTGATATAAGATGCATGAAAACTGAAACAACAATGAATTAATATGATTATTAATCAAACTCCGAAAATAATTTTTCTATACCGCAGAGAAATATCCTTGTTCAATTTCGGGAACAACAAAAAATATATTCATCAAAAAATGGAATGGTGATGTTTCTTTCTAAAAGAAATTCAAGGTTAGATGATTCAACTAAGTGCCTGAGTAGGAGAAGGGACTATGCCACACAAGTTGTGTTTTTAATTTCAATATTTCTGAATTGGCTCCTACCTATGGACCATAAAACAAACTCCTTGGAAGTGTGCCATATCCCTATCTATATCTATTGTTTCAATGAATGGTAATTTATTCAAGATTATGTTTGACTTATCCTCATAAAACTATAATTTAATGAAAAAGTTGATTTTGTAGTCTAGCCCCTTCTCTCACTGTGGCACTCAACTGATGTATGAATAGATGTTTATTTTGAATAAATATCAAAGGGTAATACAGGAATTGGCCGATTTTCTAGCATATAAAACTGAAAATTAAAAAGTAATTAATTCCGCTGAGCGTTTTCATTCTTTCAATTCCACAAGAATTAGATATCAACAGCCTTATCCATATTTAGCTCGAAGATATCAAACTATTATTACTGAACAGGTAAGGTGAGACATTTTTACCATCGTTTCGATATTAACTATTACTTTAGCGATGCTAAAAATTTCTTTGGAGCTACAAAAATGCAGAATTTGGATTGTATACATTGTATTTAATGAGATCTCAAAAAGCAATAACGTTTTTCGATCAATTGACTTGAGTTTTTTTGAATGAAATTTTCCCTCAAAAGTGTTGTTGGCGTGGTATTCGCTATTTCGCCACACCTTTTCTTGAGATGACGTAATCAATATACTCATCAGTTCCCCAGTCTTCTAAATATTCATTGCAAGTGGTTGCGTTTTGACGTTTTATTGGTTGGTTGACTGGAAATTTTTTGAATATTTCTCATTGAATTGCAGAAAAAGAAAGTGAAATATTTTATAAATTAATAAACTTGAATATTGGGATACCATAAACTTGGCATCTATGCAATGTAAGCGGGGGAAATCTCGATCTCGGACCAGCTAGTAACAAATAAAGAGATGTAAGTAGGCCGGGTTTGTATGACCTGACCACATTAGCGTATCTAAAGGAATTTGAATCCTTAATTTCTCTCTTTGATTTTTGTTTTCTCGAACCAAATGATTTCGTTAAGGCAAGTAAACAAAGATCAAATATAAAATGTACTTTCGTAACATCATTGACATGAATAAAAATTTTAAGGTTCATTAAAGGGAGAGCAAATAGCAACTGAAACAAGGAGAATGACAAGTTGTAATGTGAATAAACGTGAATAAAAATTTCATTTTGAATCTTTCATTTTGTAAGTATGGATTATTTCTGAGTTGAAGAACCCAAAACAACTTACAAACTGAAAGTAAATAGATGCATTATCCAAAATCATAACATTTGGCGAGATTAGCTGAATAAAATGAATTTCAAAATAACGAAAGGATGTATAAAACCAGAAATTATCTGTATTGGCGAATGGGCTGAATATTTCTGGAAAAATAAATTGTTTCAATGAATCTTTCCGTCTCTCCCATCCAGCAAATTAGTTATTCCTTGTGGAGCAGAGAAAAGCATTCGAAAAGAATATTGTATAAACTAACATATACTAATAAAGTATATACCAACTCAGCAAATTGGGTTATTTATAACGAAATTATCATTATTGAATTTTGAAATTTCATAAATTTTGTTTCCAGTAGAAATGTAGAAATGAAAAAATTTCAATTATCAGTTCTATTTAATTAGGGCATTTTAAGAGTTATTATTTCATCTTTATTTTTATTATCTGATCGGAATTTAAAATGTAATTATAAATTTTGCTCAAATTTTGTACTTCCGATTTCAAGTAAGGATCTTTCAGTTATGTTATTTTCTACAGATGTAATTTAAGTATTGTTATAGTTCATAACGTGATCCTCCGAAATGACATGCTATGCTAAACCACAAGATATTTTACTCAGTCTGCAGTCACTTCAATGTGAGGTAATTCGTGAAGAGAGATTACGAGAAGTCTAACCAATGTAACCCAAATAACAGGATGTTCATGAAATACTGTATATCAAATTATATTTTTCTTTATTCGTGAAGGGAGTTTTAGTGTTCGAATAAAGGTGAGAAATAGTTTTGCAACACTTTGTAGGAAAAAAAATAGAAAATACAAAATTTTAACAAAATATGTAATTATATTTCAACTTTTGAATAAATGATAAAAACTGATCAGTACATTTTTACTGGGAATTATATTTATGATAACTCTTCATAGAATAAAATTATTTCAGAATCATTTTCTCAGGTGATATGACAGATTAATCAACATTTGTCACATTTTTCATCTGCCGCCGTTTTCATTTGTGTGAATGACTGCCATTTCATTTTTAAACCTTATTTTGGTGAGTTATTTCCATATATACTTTAAGTTATTGTTTGCTTTCATTTTTTTAATTTTAGTTATTCTGTAAAAAAGAAATAAAACTTTCCGAAAGTTCGAACCATCAATGAATAGTTTATCGAATAGCCATTCGATAAACTTTCGACTACCAAACCCGAATAGAAAAGAAACTCGAATTTCTATAACTAGTCGAATGAGCTGAATGAACCTATTCGCATCTCATATAAACATACGGCACATTTTTTTGAAATCTGCAAATATTATGCTATTGTTTTCTCAGAAGTATCTTCTGACTGCTTGTTCGACTACTGACCTATTTATTTCGTAGAAATTCATATTGAATATAGAATAAAGACAATAACTTTTGTCTAATTTCTATTTAGTTCATTATTTGTTATGACTGATTTCGTTTGAAAATGGTCTAATAAACCGAAACCGGTCATAATAATAAACTATCTAGAAATTAGACAAAAGTGATTTTCTTTACGCTGTATCTTCTAATTGCCTTTGTTAATTAGTTGGGAACATTATTGGAGAACTTTCATGTAACTGAAGAATTTATATACCTACAGGCTAAATTGTAATCAAATTAAGGAACTAACTCATCATTTGAAAAAACAGGATTCTCTGAAATTTCAAAATGTTATGACGTTAATCAAAATATCTAGGACAAAAATTTTTTCAAACTGGTTGCAGAATCACAAACCTAATAATTTTGAAGTGATGGATGAATAAACTGTCGACTATATTAAGAGACAAGAATTTCGCGCAGGTTGATTTCTTTAGTATTGGAAAAAAGCCAACAGGTACCAGCAATCAAAGAACAGGTAACAGTAATTATTATATCTCTAAAAGGCCCTTAACTTCGACCTTCTGTCCATAACAGTTTTTTCAGCTTACGCCCCAAAAGGGACATTATAACACTTATAAGGCAAAATTATTGTTATGAAGGGTGACTGAATCAAATCGTTAATAGCTCATTCATGAATGTACTGATTATATTATTTTTTGTTTGTTCCAACAAGTTATTTATAACGAAAGTAGTTTTCTGAATATAAAATTCAATTCATCCCTTCGTTCATATTTAACTAATGAATCACATAATAAACATCAATAGTTATTACCTGATCGAAGTGAAGTTACAAAAGCTATACTTTTATCACTTAAAGGTACGCCAGTGCATAATAAGCACCTGATATACCTATGTCTCAACATACCGCAATCTATAAATAAAACAATCGTTCAATAATTATATTATCTAGCGTTGATGCTTTGGAATTTCTTGATGTGAATTGGAATGTATACGTATACAGTGTGTGAAAGCCGAATGGAATAAATCCATTATTTCGGTTACGGTACATATTTTAACAAAATCCCGAAACACGTTAAATTTAAATTATAATTTGACATAATTCATCGGAAAAATGCCACCCCTACCTTCAACCCCCGTCGAATGACAGGTACAACTCCCAATTTTTTAAATGGGAAGTATAGGCTTGTGATATACCTATCACCTTTGAAAAGTCTCTTCATTCTCTAATCAAAAATATTATCGCTTTCAAGTTTATTGCAACAATTAAGATAAAACAAATTAAAATGATGTGGTTACCGACATTCGATAAAATACACTGGAAACTTATTGCAATATACTCGAAACTCATTTCATGTTGAGGTATTGATACTAAGAAATTAAGCAAAACCCATAGCAATGTTCTTTTTGGATGGTATCCTTTAAAAAACTGTGAATAATTTCCGTGGCAACGTTAGTTTAAAACGCCTTGTCAACTTGTTTTGTATGTTACAACATTAGTTTTCAGTATTTTAATTAAAGTTTAAAGTTCCTTAACTTCAAGTCTGACAAATGGTTAGATTAACGGAAATGCATAAAACAACAATTTTACAAATGATTGGTTACTGAGATAAAACTCGAATACAACAGGAAGTAGCTCGTCTATTTCATGAGAAATTTTCTAATTTACCGCCCATATCTCGAGGAGCAATAAGCAAAATAGAGAAACAGTTTCGCGAGCTTGGTCATGTGGAGCAGATGAAAAAAGTAGCTACCAATGCAATGAGTGATGAACTCAAATTAGATGTGATGCTTAAGTTTGAGGAAACCCACATACATCGAGTAGACAGACATCCACTACATTCAATGTTAGCCATACATCGATAACAAAAATATTAAAAGAAAATAAAATGCATCCCTATGAAATGAAAACTACTCAGGAGCTCATGGAAGACGATTTTGATAGAAAAACTTATTTTTGTGATCAAATGATGGTCATGTTGGATAACAATATCATCCAATTAGAAGACGTTCTGTTTTCTGGTCAATGTACTTTGTCTCTTGACGGTCATGCTAATCGACAAAATTGCCGGTACTGGTCAACGAAAAATCCTCACTGAATGATAGAAGAACACACGCAATACGCTCAAAAGATTAATGTTTGGGCAGGAAACCATATTGGTCCCTTTTTCATTGAGAGCAACTTGAATGGCGATAATTATTTTGCACTACTTCAAAATGATGTCATTCCAAGTTTACCAAATTTATATCCTAATCCAGGAAACCCTCCCCTCAAGTTTCAGTGAATACGACATGGTTTCAGCAGGATGGAGGACCACCACTATACCAAGTTAATTTCCGTCAATACCTCGATACAACATTTCCTAATCGGTGGATAGGTGGCGAGGATCGATTGAATGGCCAGCGCGATCACCTGATCTTTCATCATTAGATTTATTTTCATGGGGATATGTGTAGAACAATGTTTACAAAACTGAAACTTCAGATTTGAATGACTCAAAAGAACGAATAACGCTTGCGATTATGTCAGTCACGCCTGATAAATTAAATAATGTTAGAAGACAGTTTTATTCGAGGTTAGGATGTTGCCAAGACGTTCGTGGTGAACATTTTGAATATCTACTTTGTGAACATCTATAGTTCTTTTTCGTATTCCACATTTAATTACGTTTTTCATTACATTTCAGTTGTTGGGTGTATTTTATTGAATTTCGGTATCCACATGATTTTAATTTATTTTATCTCGATTGTTGCAATAAACTTGAAAGCGATAACATTCTTGAATAGAGAATGAAGAGACCTTTCAAACGGTATATCACAAATCTATACTGTCCATTTAAAAAATTGGGGGTCGAACCTGTCATTCGAAGGGGGTTAAAGGTAGGGGTGGCATTTTCACATTCAAGAATGTCAAATTATAATTTACATTTGACGTGCTTCGGGATTTTTTTAAATATGCACCACGAAACATTGTCAATCATCTTCAAACAAACGAAATAACGAATTTATTCCATTTGGTTTTTACACACTGTATAGAACTGAAGTTGATTGTCAATAGCATTTCAAATGTTTATAGTCGAATTAAGGGTATCAAGTTAGGCCTATTATTTGAGGATTCTATTCTTTGGTTAATTATGCGAAAATAAAATCATATGAAAAAATGTCCTGAAGGTTTGAACTTTTGAACTACAGGCCGCTGAAGTTTTAAACAAATATAATTTTCTTTATGATAATTTTGGTATGACCCTGAAATGAGAAACTCAGTATAAATCATCTTCCACACATTGAGCAAGATGTGTACCGAATCATTTCGAAATGGAAAATTACGCCACTGTTTGTTTCTTTGAGTTTTTTTGAACAACTTCAGTGTGTTGTTTTCGAAAATGAAAAATTAAATTCATTATTTTGCATATCGCAAACAACTGTCATAGGCATACAACTGTCAAACTTTTTTGCTTCGTACCTACTAGATACTTCAATGTTCATAACGTGTACTTGAAATAATAAAATGAGAAAACTGTATGTCAAAAGAAAACAAATTTATAGATCTGTTATTGTCAGAAAGGATTTTAAAATCGAGTTTACTTCAAGAAAGAGCAGTGGCGTATCAATTGTTTCTTCGAAATAATTCAATACAAATCCCGCACAGTCCTCACTGGCAAGAATAAAACATTTTACAAGAGTATCTAGGGTAATAATGAAGTTCATCATAAAGAAATATTCTCAAATCTTTAACACCATGAAGTTTAAATATTAAAGAAGTAACTACAAATATGAACAATGTTCATATATATATTCAACACGATCTATTGAATTCTGCGCCGTGTTACCTGGGAATTTGTGAAGAGTTTATTATTTCACAAATGGATATTTCATTCTGATGAGCCTATAATGCTAAATAATCTACAACGATGAACTGGTACTTGAAAGTTAAATTCCAAGAAGCGATACTTAAGTTTAATGATCCCTACTTAGTGAGGGTAGGTATTTACCTGATGAAAGGACTTATTGTAGATGTCAATTATAGAACCAAAGGCGTAGTAAGAAAGGTGACAGTAGTGTCCATATTTTTCATGCACAGGGGTATTTGTGTACATATACAGTCATGTCCTATGACTACATTTTTGAAAAATCATCTGATATTATAAGTAAAAAAGTAATCAAACATAATTTCACATACAATAAAATCTCCCGATCTCAAACTCCCCATCAGCATTATCATGAACATTGTGAAACACAATTGATTCACTCATACTCTTGCATATTTTGCGAATTTTCAAGGCTGTATGACAGAAATCTGTTCTGCCACAACGACCGTTCGGAAAATGATTCATACATTATAATCGAATATACTCACTTCAATACCAAACAAAGAAACTGAATTTATGGGAAAACTTTTCGAAGGCTTTTTTCACGTATTCATTAATATATAAAGAATGTAATAATTTACATATTTCTATCTGAATGTTAAATTTTCAGGCTTTGTATCCTTCTACTTCCTTATTAATATGTGAAAAATATAATAATTCACGTACTTACATCCAGCAATGCATGTAATTAATTGAAGGACACAAAAAGTACAATGTTTATATAACAGTGGAGAATCTGCGAATTATTTTTTAACAATTGAACAAAATTCGTTTGCAGAAACAGAAAAATAATACATGCGGGAAACAAACTTTTTATATTATTTTTGTTTAATTGAAGACTAACTATTCTCATAAATAATTTTTATAATTTTCCATCTACGTCCAATTGTAATAAAATTATATTTAGTAATCTTATTCTACAATATAACATACTGTAAGACAAAACTGATTTGATTCATAATATATCACTCTCAGCTATGTTAGACTTTTTAGGAAATCTTATATAAAGAAGTAGAAAGTCAAAAAGTTTTTTCCAAAAAGCTAGTCTCTTTAAAAAAATATTACCTGTCAAAAAATGCCTTCTCGATTTTTTTATGAAATTATTGAGCACGTGAAAACCAACTCATGATAATTAAAAAATAGTTTTGGATATTCAGGTCACGATGAGTGAAAAAATTGATTTAAATTTTGTTTAAGGATTAGCAGTTGGGATTATCTGCTCATAATTCGACCATAACCATTACCAATTCCACTAAATTGAAGTTCATAATAAAATGAATGTGTCTCCATTCAAAAAATGACCTTTATCTCGATATGAACACCGCGGAAATGTTCAGGTCGAAACTGATCACACCATTGAGTAGCCACAGAAAAATCCTTTCCGATTTTTTAAAACTTCTTTCCTAAAATGCATTCGTTGCCAAAATTATTCAGCTGGTTTCAAGCTTTTGGGTTAACCGGTATATTTATTACATATATTTTGAAAGTCAATGACAATATCTAATGATAAGTGTTTGTAGAAAAAAAATATTGAAAATGCAATCTAGTCGCATTGTTGAAAGATTGTAACATTTTCTTCTGGCATGAATTAAATGTCTATAAGTATAATGAGACTAGCAACTGCCAATCCAATAGGGCATTTATTTATTATGACATCCACGGCAAGGTCATGAGGGGGTCATTTAAACTTGTATATCCTTAAAACGACAATCTAGAGTAAATCTTCGATGACTAACGAATACACAGTAGTCCCACTAACAAGCTCACATTTATTTATGACATTATAGGTTTCAGTATACTGTTGATTACATAGATATCAGGTATGTTTGTAAGGAGAGTTGTCATTGCCCTTCCAGACCCATTGTTTTTTTGCTTCTAAAAGAGCCTGACTACGATATATGTTCAATCACTTTTCAACGAAAGAAGATACTTTTGGGATGCTACTCAAAAGCTTTGGCTCATTATTATCACGAATAGCGTCGCCGGGACTACCATATTTATAAGAAGGAAGCCAGTTGGTACCAAGATTCAGCAACGACACTTCAAAAATTAGAGTAACTCGGAGATCAAAACCTACTATTTTATGGTAGCATTATAGAATACTAAAGTATATGCAGACGAATTAGAATTTTTAGGTTTCTGTGAGTGTGCTAAAATCAATGTAGAAGATTCTATTTTTTAACTAGGAAAGTTTCAGAAAGGTGTTTTCCAACATCAAGCAAATCAATAATACGACGAACTGTCTACGCTACACTGTAGATAGCTTCATTATCAAGCATACTATGTATTTATTATTAGTATCAAGAAGCTAGCAATTGAGTAGGTAATAATAACATTAAAATATGCATGACATGTATATGACAAATATATTAATACTCCTTCAATAAGCTTCGATTTGCAAAGTTTTTTTCATTCACAAAAGAAGAGGCACAAACTTCAGATGATGATATACAATTCAACTGAATCTAATTATGTCAATTATCAAACTCAACTTGGCGTCAAGGTGTCACCAGGAAAGCTTACAATCAGAAAGTACTGTTTTTACATTATGAGCTGTCATGAAAATATTCTTATAAGCAAATTTTATTCGACAACATAAATGAAAATTATTATCATATAATATTGATATCTTATAAAATAGTACCAAAAATTGTGCCCCTGATAAATTCTTCGTTTTTTATTCATGAAGGACGTTCAAGTGTGTTTTTGATAGTCAAATTTTCGAAACTGATGAATACTTCTGGATTATGAAATGGACTTGTAAGATGACGATTACAGCAGACAAGACAATTTCAGTTTGTAGTAAGAAATTCTCAAGTTTTGTCTCAAGTTCAGCACTTGAATCCAAGTAATTCAATGAAACATTCTATATCGAACATTAATCAAATTAAATGATTTATATATTTATATTTTTCCACTTGAATGCCAAACATTCTCATTTATTCAATCTGGGCGACTATTATTCTTGATCAACTTTTTTATGTTTTTGAACACGTGTTTCAAGAATATTAGCGAAGGCTGCCAACGCCTACAGACAAAACATTGGTATATTTATTATCGATAAACAACCATATCATGTTCCATATCTATAACCGGAAGTAATATCAATTTCCTAGGTCAGATTTTGCATGAACACATCTATACATACCAAGTTTCCAAATAATTATTAACTTAGATCAAACAATTTGTTGGTCACCTGGTATAGTTATTTAAAAGTCGATCGAAAGTATTGAGCGTGATAATGAATGATAATGACATATTTATTCTATCGCAATAGTAATTATTCCTTTCTTTGTAACACTACTAACTATGTGGGCGGTGTGAAATGAAATGAAAAAATCATTTCGCAGAACTGTTGATGTTTACCAAGTTTAATTCCATGCAGCAATGAATATGAATAGTTTATTAAACAGTATTTTGTTTCCTATGATGTTTCAAGTATTCAAGAGGACTATTATTTCGGAGTACTGTAATGATATCAACATGTTTTTCAGAGGAAATTTTATTCAGGAAAACTTTGGCATGGATCGCTGATTGAAATAACGTTGATATCATATTTGGGTTGACGTACTTGGAATTATTTACACTCTATGGAGGGGTATACAGGATCGAAAGTACCTATATGGTAACGAATTGTGGTTCAGTTAATACATTGATTTGTGTAGGTTTCTAAAAGTCTCATTACTTCTACAATGTTTTCTGATTTTTTTTTGTATAAAAAAGCATTTTTGCTTTGTATGTCTCTTTGAATAAACAAAAAAATCTGAGAAACTTCAAATGAAATGAATAAATGGAAAGACAAACATAAAAATTGAGAATATTTCTTTCAAAGTTTTTGGTTTTATTTTATAATCTTCTGTTGTTCATCGGTATTGCATCCGAATAATTTTTTGTTGACCAGACGACTTTATTTTCTATGTTGCTATGTTTTGGTCTAATGTGTTTCTCAAACTGGTCCATAGTAATCTTGATTTCCTATAAATATCAAATTGACTTTCTTGAGAATACATAAATACTATGACATGAATTCGTAAATATTTTCAAAGGAGGAATCTTCATATATATATGAATTTCATTGGATGTTTCTGTCTAATGTCATATATATTTGATACATTTATCTTATTTTTCCAAATGTTCTTCATTTACGTACAGACTTCTTCATTTTATAAAAAACTTCATACCCGTATCACTCAATGGAGAGATAATAGAGATAGCATCATCCATGAAATACTTTATATAAAATGTTATACCTTTATATTATCTATAATTGTAAGTTGGATTAGAAAAAACTAATATCAACTGTTTTTCAATTTCAGAGAATTCAAGGTATCCCAGAAGTTTCAATAGGTTGAATTGTATAATCCATGTTCATTGAAGAGGATTCCCATTTCAGAACCCATTTCAGAGGTTACTTCTAGTTTATTCCATACATCAATTATCACGTTTTAAAAAAATTCTCTTTACTTTCGTATTGTGATATTTTTCAGAATGAATGTTTACATTTCAATGTTGTTACCTTGAAATATTCCAAATATATTTGAAGAGAAGTGAATTGAATAATGATTTCACTTCACTTGTATTATTCAGATTCTTCCAAGGAAACAGTTATATTGCAGTTTGACGAAAAAGCCAGAAAACGGCATAGTTATCGAGTTTTGTGTTATGTTATATCTGTTACCAGTACATACATGATTAGAATATTCAATAAGAGTCACACTGTGCTCAGAATTGTTCAAATTCTACCAAGTAATCACATATGCAAACTGTTTTATTACAGAGTTAGGATGTGTTGCAATATATAAATCGAAATATATGCATTATATCATTCAACAGCAGAAAAAACTGTTGTCATACTGATACAGGATAAAAATTATAACAATCATTATTTATTTGTTTGAAGGTGATTGACAATGTTTCATGATGAATTTCACTAGTTCGGACTTCCATTGTCTACTATATAAAATGATTCGAAATCCCTGAAACAACTAAAAAAGAAGAATTATAAATGAATCGCTGAAAATAACAATTGAAATGAAATATAATAGTGAAACAAAATACAAGTAAGAATAGAACAATTGAATGAATAAAAAAATAAAGAAATGAAAAAAGAAAATAAAAAATAAAAATGAAAAGTGGAGAGACTCCAAGTCACGTTAGTTCACGACGTTTCGATTGTTAGTATCTACAATCGTCTTCGGGTGATGACTGGCCATCTCTCGGAGGAATCAGTCCCGGGTGATGACTGGCCATCTCTCGGAGGAATCAGTCCCGAAGACGATTGTAGATACTAACAATCGAAACGTCGTGAACTAACGTGACTTGGAGTCTCTCCAATTTTTATTTTTATTTTTTATTTTCTTTTTTCATTTCTTTATTTTTTATTCATTCAATTGTTCTATTTTTACTTGTATTTTATTTCACTAATATTTCATTTCAGGTTTATTTTGCTTAATATAATTGTTATTTTCAGCGATTCATTTTTAATTCTTCTTTTATAGTTGTTTCAAGGATTTCAAATCATTTTAAATAGTAGACAATGGAAGTCCGAACTAGTGTAAATATTCTTTATATTTCCTTGAATATGGAATGTTGCTTCACGAAACTGATTTACAATGTGTTGTGGTATGAATGAGATAAAATTTTACTCACATGGAACATTTTCATATTGAAATAATTGCTTTCTCCCTTTCTTTGGAATATTTCCACATTTTTTTGTATAAAGATGTAGAAGTAATCAGTCAAAACCTTTCTTTCCCGCTGGAGATTGAAAAATAGTATTGTCGCTGTAAACCTTGAACTTGAATATTCATTGAAAAAACTATAAATAATAATATGGCAATGAAGTATTACGAGAATTTTACAATTAAAACTATTGGTTTACACGATATGTTTAGTATTACATATCATATAATGCATAATTTTTCGATGCATTACATGATATGTAATACTATACATACCTCCTTTTTGTTTCATCCATTCAAACTACACACTTCGTTATATGAGTTTTCTTTGGATGAATCCACGAACTTGAGTGGAAAAAAATTCACATCCAAAAATGACTAGTTGTCTAACTCAAAATCCTGATGTGAACCGAACCTTATCGCTATAAAAAACGAAGTATAACTTTGTCAGAGATTCTAGTGAAGACCGAAAGTTGCTCAGTGATAATATTCACTATTTTTATATTTTTACCAGAGTTTGGACTTTTATTTAAATAAAAAAAATTATTGAATATAATAGTTTTGAAGTTTTGATGATTTTCCAGCAATATCTTCGCAAGGTTCTTGTGTTCACAGTACACTTAATGAGAACACAGGCAAAATAAGGGTTGATAAAATATAGTGATATGTTATACATAAGTACAAAATGAGTGGAATTTAGTTAGTATGGAAACGCGTAAGGAAGCTATTGTATGGCGAACTACGTGTTGCGGTTGTTTGCGGCTTTTTAATTGTCTGCTGGTGAAAAGCTCAGAACGAAGTGTTATTTGACCACCTTGATCATTTTTATCGGTGAAGATGAACGGATTTTCACCCGGAAGGTGATTCTTCACTAAACTAAGACGTTGACGCAAATAATGGAAACCTCTATGAAAACATACCAATATGTGTGAAACTCCTGACGGTATTAGCAGTTTCCGTTCGCCAGCCTTTCTTCGGAATCGATGTGGTGTCTAGCCGCAATCCGGTTTGCCTTTCATATAAGTCAATCATAATTTGCGGTATCACTACTTTCGATTTATCAATTTTTGGCCTTCCTTTAAAACCGAACAACGACAACAAACCCGCTTCCGCTTGTTCTAACACATCCTTGGGGAGATTTGATGACAATGTCCTGCAACTGCATTCAAAGATGATCAGCGGCACTAACCAAAACTTGATGCTCAAATTCATTGTAAACCTGTAACAAAACAAAATGAGTTTGATTTGTGTGGTTTTCAAAAGCGTTCAAAGAAGCAGGTGCTATACCGTTTTCGTTATTTTGGGGGCAAAGCATCCCGACATATTGGGAGCAAAATACCATTCAATCAACAATAGAAATGCACAATAGTAGTCTTGGAAGGTGACTTACTTGAATATTTCAAACTTGGTTCAAGGACAGTGTTTGGTTTGCAACAAATCATCACCCTTCAAAATGCGGTGTTCTGTCACATGAGATATATTGAATTACATACTTCAAAAGTAGGTAGTTTCATTTTTGAAAGAACGAGTTCTTCACGAATCATTATTCTGAAGATGAAACTATGAAACAATAGATTTGTCCGAGATTTATCGGCATCAGTCAAACTTCAAATCAGGTAAATAATTCAACACACCGTTATTTTTTTATGAAACTTCAATTTCTAGGGTCATTTGGCTAAAGTTATTATGACTGTTCATACTACAATCCGTCTTTAGTTCCTAATTCATAGTTTGAGTATATATTATATAAAAGTATATACTCTATATACAGGCATAATGTTAGGAAAATTCTGGAGAAATTTATTGTGCTAATTCATTCCTTACTGGGAATCGCAATATAAAATTTCTATTTTTACAATCATTCATGGGCATCAGGATACTTTGTGGCATACCATAAAAAACAGCACAAACTTCCTTTAATCTTTTCCAGTCATATTCGCATTCTTTTGCAATAGAACAAAAACCGATTAAATGAACAAGAGGATACGGGAGTACAATGAGTCTCATGTAGTTTGGACCAAATTTGATATCTTAGTTTCTGTTGTGTAGGTACAAGCTAAGTTGTCTGGAATGAAAATTTTTGCAAAATAACCTCACAAGTGAAAGGAATTATGAAATCTGAACTCTCAGTTCTGAAAACCTTTTGAAGTTTTCAACCTGTTGGGCAAAATTCTTCAATGATCAGTTAATAATCATTGGAATATATTTCAGTTTCGAACATAGAAAAATACCATCAGTACCACCAGCATTCCACCAATATTATTTGTACAGTTGATCTCAAATTATGTTATTGGTCTCTTATAAATTAATAATCGGCCAATTCAATTTGACTCAAATTGTATGACCACAAGAAATGTATTTTCAACAGTGTTATTTCTATTTTGAGTATCACCGAAAATAGTTATTGTACTGGAATCGTACATTTCACAGAACTGATAATGATAAAACGGTCGTTGTTTGTCAAAACAGCAAAGGACAAAATTTGGTGACCTGATATACCTAGTAGAACAATAAAATGTTCAAAAACGTCTCAATATGTTATATCGCAAAGACACTCCCAAAGAAGTTTAATACAGAGAAACATCTGGTGTTGGCTGATTCCACCACATATTATCTGTGAAGTCTTGTAATATATTACCTTGAAAATAATTCGATTCCGAACAAAAGTATAAACTGAAGACGGAACAAATTGAGAGTTACCCACGAAATATACTAAAATACAATATTGTAAAAATCACTATGCAGAATATATTTTGTTGACGTCAATCGAAATTTGTAGAGAAAAACAATGATAATGGAAATTAGAAATTCAGGTAGAATAAGTTTATACTTTATAATAACCTAGCGGCAGTCTTTGTCCAGATGGTAAACAAGTAATTCATTTTGAAGAATTTTTTCGATGCGTCATTCCCAAGCAATTCAAATATAACCATCCTTTACCGAGCACATTTGAATAAAGTTCAAGGAAGAAACCAGATTCCAGCGTGAAAGAATGCATTACATATTAATTATTTATAATTTAATGAGGAAATTATGTATATCTTCACAACGATCAGTAAAAAATATTTCTAATTGTGCATATAAATGCACACGTTCCACTTGAAATCATATTGCATAGATGCTTCCATTTTGATTGCTATGTTGCATGAGAAAGGAGTACCTCGGCAAGAGTCAGTCAATAGTGTTTTGTTTTCACAAGAATCTCATATGAATCATACAAAATCTTCTAGGAATAACCGTTGATGAGTAATGCAAAATTATTTAGTCAATGGTTTCGAATATTTAGGACATTTCCATAATTCTCAATCGTTCCTGATCACAGTTCCTGATCACAGATGAAGTATTATCTACGCAACTTTTAGTGTCAATAAAAAACGAAAGACACAATATGTACATGTACTATTATGTACATTATAGAATTTAAATCCTGGCAGATTTATTTACTCCCTGAGGCAAAACCTCTTGGTTTATTTGGGATGACCTTGTCTAAGCGACAAGATATGGTGTGCAGCAATACCAAAATCATAATACCCAATGATTAATAAAAAATGAAACTAGTACAAAAATCAAATAACATGACGTATTGTTATTTTTATGAATGGACTGAACCGTTATATTTCTAACGAGGAAGCTACGGTGCTAGGAAAATGCGTCTTGTAATAAAAAATGTTTGTTAAAATTGTTCAATTATTATCATGGATAGTATTGTCACTACAACTACTAGAGAAAGTTTTATTTGAACTGGTATGATAATCGAAAAAACACCCTTTAATTTTTTTATGAAAACTCGCATGGTATAAAGTAATATCGATGCAAAAATCACAAAAAAAACTTTCTTGGAGATACAAAATTTAGATATTTTAAAATATAAATGAAACGATCGAAATGATAACGTCACGTCGATTACCCGAGTTTTTATTTGATAAGAAACTTCGGGAGTATTTTGCCGTAATATTTGTTTATCAAAAAACAAATCAGCAGTAGTTATTAGGTGAGAGGTTCAGACAACAACAGTATATTGAGGACACATATAATATTTTTATTTGGTCAAGAGAATATATACAGTTACATTTCATTTCCAAGAGGACCTTCACTCATGAATAATTATAATGTTGAAACATACAAAATATGTTTTAGATTCGCAAAGTTTATATAAATATGCTTTCATAGAAATAGTCAATAATTTATATTACACATACTCGCATTTGCATGTAATGGAAGCAAACTATGTCTTAATAGCTTTTTTCTATAATATCATATCGAATTCCATCCCGAATTTTATTGTGGCCCAAAAAGAGACGTAGGTACACAATTTTTTATGGAACAACTCAAGACTGTTAGTTGCCATGTTTGTTATGCGATTTTTTGTAGTTTTCAAGTTATGAATCTTTAAAAATTCCTACGAGAATTTTCGTCTGGACCGACACAAATATTTTTTAGTTTCAGTTTATGGTGTTCTTCGAGAAAAGTTTTTTGAGTACCTATACTTTTTGTTGCATAATCTTTTTGAACTGTTTATTTAAACACACACACACAATATCACACAAATGTTCTGTTGAATCATCACTGAATATCAAAATTAAAATTTTAGTTTCTCTCAAAAATATAACAATGAATATAAATTAAATTTCATCAATTCATATCAAAACATATAAAACATATATTTTTCTTTCAATCGCATTCCTGTTTCGGTAGCTGTACTTTTTTAATAACCTGGGAACTGAGAATGACTTATAATAATATTTAATTCGAAATATGATAATATTTTTGAGAGTTTTCAAAAATATGTTCCATTTTTCTAAAGACGGCAAGAGTACTCACTACGGATATTGTAAATATCCACTATTTTTCATAGTTATTTTATTTAAATTTCGTAACGTCTTGTAAATCCTTTGTAATCGAATTATTTAGTATCAACTATGTTGTTCACACGGAAGACCTTCAATTATGTTTTTTTATTTCTTCTAGCTCATAGCAACATTGACTTTGTCCACATATTTTCACCTAGCCAAGTATATCATATAACGAGATTGAGTAAAAATACAATGAATAATTTTTTATCTAAATTCAAAAACTGTTCCACTTTACTACTTACTATAAGATGATGAAAAAAAAAGAAAGCCGAGTCGTTATTTTTCTGAATCTTCCTGAATGGCCTTTCAAATTTTTGACGAGACTATTTATTTAGGAATGTTGGTTTATAACAACAATACTTTATAAATGTTACTTCTGTATGGCTTCCAAGTTCAGATAAGTGATTTACATGGAAACAAAATTTTTTATATTCTATAAAACTCAAATCGGTTTTGTACCGTTTGCACACTGTTTTTTACTTCTATTTTTCAATATATCCAGTTTTCTGAATAATAAAATACGCCGCTTTCTTCAACTAAACGAATTACACACCCTTTCATTAGAAAATTCTGTAAGCTGTAACTGGTACTGGTCCCAGGACCATTCCTTGAGGACTCCGAATGTTATATTGGTTCATTCATATATGCTGTTATTTGAACTTGTACTGTTGATCTGAATTTTAATTGAAACAAAAGCGCTAATTACTTCCTTCCCTCGCCTAAAAAATTACTTTGAAACGTTGCGGCCTAATTACCATTTACCTGGAAGAGTGTTTTCTTGTAGTTAACTGTTCACGTCACGCATGAATGTAATAATGATATGTCACTTGAAGTACTTTTTGGTTTTTATTCATTCAAAGAGTAGGTAATGAATTATCCAGTAATCCATTGTTGTCTGTTTTTGATATTCAGTTCACTAGACAATTCAGTCATCTAATAAAAGGAAAATGTTTTTGAGAAACAATTTTTTGGATTACTACTTCTTTTCTGATAACTATACCTATATATCTTGATATTGAACAATTGAATATTTTGATTTTTATATTTCGAGATATCTCCCAATTGGACTGACTGATTCTTCAACTACTTTATATGTCTCTCAAACTTGAAGATGCTATACTTTTATCAAGTTCAAATGACATTGATATCTATAGCTATTGACCATAATCATCAAATGTAAATTATATATTGTACATTTCCTCAAAATTCCATTTCACTTCTCGAAACTCGTACTTTTTGTAGTTGCTTGAATTTGCGGTGGAGAGTTGAATAGACCCACTCACTTTAGACCTAAGCTTAACCAAAGGTCAGTGTTTTCAGGCAATCAAAATCTGATTGACAGTTAATCTGTGGCATATTATGACTACTTTCGTTCAGGAATACACTTTTTTTTTAACTAGTATTTCCGAAATATGTTTGAGATTCTGGGATTCCATGAAGAGTTGATTTTGCAGCCAATTCTTCTTCAAATCCGCATGGATTCATTTTTTTCAGCTCAGTTCTTTATTTATTCTACTACCGATAAACTAAGGTTTAAAAAAAAATCTGTTTTAAAATCTGTTTTTCCGTTAACCAGCTGGCGCACCCCTACGAACGACAACCCTCAGAAGTATAAACTTGTGCGAGCTAAGGATTAACGAGGTCTTACCTTTTAACTTGTGATTCCTAACACGGGTTGGACGCTAGCAAGTGAAGATCGATCGTTCAGACTAGGGCTTGAACCACCGACCAACACGGCAGTCAATTCGAGTGAGTGAACAAAGCACCCACGCCGAACCGCTTGGCTACTGACCGACCTCAGTAAATTATTTACTCAATTTTGATAAATTAATGAAACCGAATGGCGTGTAGAATAGTGAATACTGTAACTTGTAAACGCAATATCAGTTCCTTCCTCTGCTTCAGGTCCAACTGTATACAAATTTTTTTTAGTATTCAGAATGTATAGAGTGAAGTATATGTAGATCCTCTACAGGAATTGTCTTTACAACTGTCGGTGTATTAGGTAATATGATTTGTGAAATAATAGTACTGCAAAATAATGAGATATGCTGCTGAAAATGAATCTTCAATATTTGATATATTTATATTGATAACTCCTGTAAATATTTCAACTGTTTGTTGATAATTATTCAGAGATGAATAAAAAATTACTTCAAGTCACTTGATGGTGGTATAAAAATGGCAGTCATTACAAAGTCGACATAATTCTTTTCAAAAAGTGTTCTAATAAATTTGAAGTTATTTATTTCAACTGACCTGATGTTAGAATTCAGATTGTGTTTGGTATATACAATTACACTATCATATTTACAAAATGTTTAATCTTTATAGACAATATAATCCGAAATCATGAAGTAGTCCAAATTACGAATTTCCCAAAATTCAGAAAGTATAATTACATCATATTCAACCCTCAGTTCACGATGTTTTTCTGAAATCATTACAAATTTATCAGAATGTTCAAACCACACAGATTATGAATATTTGAACCCCAGTTTCTGTGAAAAATTGTTTTAGTATTTCCGTTTCCTTTATGTTCCATCAATTGTCTTCGTAATTGGTATATTTCCTGGAGATTTCAATTTTATTGACATATATTGGACAATGCTTGTCATCACTGGGGTGCTCGATATTTTGTGCTTCATTTTTCCCTTTGGAATGGAAACAGTTGATAAATTTTGGAACTGTCTTCTCACATTTGAATTTATTGTGATTACCAACACAGTAGGCATATATATGTTCAGGATTTTTGCAATACTTTGTGTTGTGCTCGAAGGAACAGCATTAAAAACATCTTCATATATTCAAGTCTTCCACTATTACACTGTCCCCAATCAATATTCATATATTTATTGACCAGTTTTTCATGTTAAAGTGGTCTGTAGTGAATTTGAAACAGTGAAAGTCATTATATAGTGAATTGAAATACATTTCATAGAAAATATCATTACACCTCGATATCTACTAAAAAAAATAGTTGATAGCCCCCATCGACGACAAGTGATGTCATACTATTGACTTTTGCATCAAAACGTACTTAAAATAGTTTCTTTTCACAAAAATTTTGTAAGACTCTGATATCTTATCTATTTCGAGAGTAAAATGGTGGGGGATTACTCACAAAAGTTATGTGTTTTTTAACAAGTTTGGAAGCCGCTGGATAGGCCTCCTCGGCCACACGATTTGAATTATTCAGACTTTATTGTGGTATACGTAACAAACAATGTTATCGCACTCCATCTGATGCATTGGAAAACCTGCGAAAACGTATTATCAATGTATGACGTTTGAAGAATAACATGATTGGAACGGTAAGTTATCAGTTAAAATCCGGGTTAAAAAAAGAAAAGCTGTAAAAGTTTTGTGTCAGACCGTTTCCTCTTAGAATCAGACTAGCTGTGTTTTTGTATTTTTCTTTTTTAATAGCTATCAGAAAGCTATCATTTGATTGGAACCCCATAAACATGGTGAACATATTGAAGATATTGATTGCATTATCTTTATAGTTTTACTCAATCTCAGATATTAAATTGTTAATCAGTACCTACACAAACTAATTCAGAATGAATAATCTCGCTCATAATGGTTTCACCATTTTTATGGAAGTCAAATTCTACGTGCCCCTGAAAAACTTGTATTATTACCACCATCAAATTCGGACATTGAAACTAGCTACTATAAGATATGATAAAACATAAATTACGACTCCCAAGGAAAAATTTTCAATTTAGTGTTAATAATCCTATTTATAAACAACTAATTTAATTTAATGATTGTTTATAATAAGCCAGGTGTGCGAAGCAGATAGGTAATAAACTATATCTGAATAAATTGTTGTCATAATAAAATTTTAATTTAAGTGGACAGTATATCACAAGAGTTTTTATTGATGATAGCGAAAATAGGAATGATGTCAATGAAAAAAATGCATAACAAGTCACATTCAGATGCAGATTTCTGACCATACTCAATTTGAGTTTATTGCGCGATGGAGGTTGAAGGTATTCGGTATTTAAAATATACATCTAATTCATAGATGTAACGCCAAGACATAACCAATTGACCTCACGATGAACAGAATTCTTTGCATACATTTCTTAAGTGTGTCTAAGAACTCCAAAGGATTATACTACATGCTATGTTTCGTATTTCATAACACTATATTGTGATATTTTCCCCGAACGGTTTACAAAACCGCAACAGGTGTTTCATTACAAATAGCTTTTTCGATGTACTGAACACGCTCGAAAAAGCCATTTTATAGTAAATCACGTACCTACTGCAGTTTTTTGAAATGTTTAGTGACAGTCTCACATAGACTTCACTTGGATACTTTATTATGGATTCTCACCAATGTAGCCTAAGTGAATCATTCAATTACGGAGGCCTACAAGGGACACAAACATTTTTGAAAAAATCACTGAAATCGAGTTTGAGACAATTCCGAATTCAAAGTCGAAATTAAAACTTCTGTGCCCCTTCTACGCATTCAAATTCATTCAGCTGGAAATAACAGAATATTTTTTCATAACGGAAAACTATCGTGATCAAAATTGTGCTTGTGACGTTTCAAATAGTATATGAATGTTTTCATGCGACATAAATGTATCAGCCAGTATTTTCTATTCATTTTAATATATAACTTGTCCTTAGTTGCTCCCAAACTTTCCCATTTAACCCTTCAGGAAAGTTATCCCACACGTAAGAGAAAAACACTTCCTGTTTGAAGATGGTTGACAATGTTTTCAAATTAATTTATATCATGTTAGACAATGGAAGTCCGAACTAATGAAATACAAGAGAAACATGTTAGTCATTCACATGACCAATCATATCATATCGCCAAAGAATCTTTTTTAAATTCCAAAGTATAATTATGACAGAAAATATCTTCAAATCCCAATCATTTTTTTGGTATTCTTTTGAGATGAATATTCACTAATTGTGACTATGAATAAACTTCTTTGGTCTCCGAATTAAAAAAGTTTTGACAGTTTTGACGTATAAAACTATTAGCGTATATGCCTGGATATTTTATAACCCATTGGTTACCTTCTTCCGATTATTATTTCTACTCTGTCCAACCAGGTAACAGAGTGCTACAAAACATTATCATGCATAGTGCACGTGCTCTCCCAGACAAGGCTGCTTGTACAGAGTAGCACTAAGGAACGACTGAATTTTTTTTAATCAGCTGGGTATAGGATAATTTTTCAGGTAGATACTTTAGCCGTATCAGTACTTGACATTTTTTAAATTTTTAACTTCAAAATACCGCATATGTACATACACATCACAGGCGTTAAAACGCAACTGACCACTCCGACACTGTAACAATGAATTGCGCCAGCCGATTGCAGTTAAATCCGATTGGCCAGATTCATTTCTGAAATCCATTGTCAAGATTTGTTAGTAAAAATTGGTAGAATAATTGGTTTACTACTTTTGAACATGTTGAAAATCAGTGTTTGCAGGTAGGGTCCGATAGAAAACTACAAACTATGAGAAAATCAATGCATATTTCACAGTAAGAAAATTAAATTTGAAATATTATTCAAAGAATAATGCAGATTGTTTGCTCTGTAACTTTAAAAAGCGTAACTTTTATTATTTTATTTCTAAAGTTCTGGTGACAAGACTCGCTTCCTTCGGAAATACAAAACTCTTATAATTTGATATTCCTTACTGCATATTCATATGAATTCATATGAAAATAAATAATCCCCCAATATGACACCAATTTTATAGAAACAATCCTACGAACGTTTAAAATAATACAAAATGGAATCTATGGATTACATTAGCACATCCTTATAGTCAAATATCAAGAGTATTGATCAAATTGATGTCATAAAACTGGGCCGTAGATGATTTGTTATAAAGCTTACACATTTTCAGCAAAGTTTTGAATTTGTCACCTAATTCATATAATTTTTCTGGTTATGATCATTGTTGAAGATTCGTTTAGAACAAATTGAAACAATTATTAACAATCAAGTCTCGCATCCTTTGCCAACAATTTTGCTGCATCAGTTATAAGAAAATGAGTCCTTTAGTGACGCCACTGTGTAAACAATTTTCGAAAAATCGTAGTTAAAGATCCGCCACTGTATCTTTTAAGCATCTCTAGCGTTAAGTTGTTGGCAGTTGGCTTTGGTGAGGTCAAGCAAGTTGGACTTGTTCACCTTTTAGTAACGGCTGGAGAAAGCTGACTGCGATGTCTTCAACTCGCGACTTCCAAATCTACACGAGATCGTAATGTAGCTATCTTTTTCTTGGATCCTTCATGTCTGTCGTATATTCCACACCTACTGGATAGTATTATTCACGTAACTATTTTATCTGAACCCACTGAAGGTTACTTTACTCAGTGTGTTGTAAATTATAGGATTTCGCTTCCGTACGACTTATTCATCAACAAGTAACTTAAGTAAATCCTTATTGCCTTTGTTTTCGAATGTAATGTGTATGTTTTTGAATTTATAGACCCCAGTCGTTTACTAAGATTTATATGAACTAACTTCCTCTTGACTTTTTTTCATAAACCAGATATCTTATTCCCTTTATGCAATTATCGAAATCAGTTGCATTTTTTACTTAGTTTATCATTATACTAATGAACTTTCAATTTATAAATGTTATTTCGGGAAAAAATACAACATTTTTTACAAAATAATAACACTCTAGAACTATAAAAAAACAAAGAAAAAATGTCGTTGTTGATTACATATTAACGAAGACTTCATAGTGAATTTTTTCTGATTATATAAGTGACTTTTCATTGTGATAGAGCAAAAAATGTCTTCTCCATTCCATATTGACGTTTTGATTTTGATTGAAGTTTTTATAATGCTTGAGTGACCGTTTTTTGAATATTTCTAGAAAAGGGGGGGATGAGGAGGTAAAATTTATTTATCGTTGGAAATGGTTGAAACCGTCAAATATCTTTTCTATTTCATGTATTTTTATATCAGGGCCTAAAATCTCACCAAAATGATTATAATATCTTTCATTCCATGAGAATCAACTTCAGGAATTTGTCGAATTCCTGGAATTTTCAAAATATTTTATCGTTTCTGCTCTATTCATTACCTATATTCACCTAAAATATTTTTTTCAGTGCTCACCCTATAAATATATTCGAAGTTGAATATGCGGGTATTTTACAGACGTTATAAGTTTTGGACTTCTTCATCTTAGACCCAGCCACTCCATTTACGTCAAAAACCGTGAACTGGAAATATTTTCAGAATAATAGTGGAAAGCTGGTTCTTATCAACTTTTCATTGTTAAAAAAAGATTATATACTAAAAAATGTCGGCCCCCAAACCAAAACTCGTGGAAATACAATTCTTACATAAGCAAATATAAGTTGTTGGATAGAACTGGCCGACACTTGATGAAAATACATATTATAACTAATTAATACAGTTTATTGTATGATTTTCACTATACAGGATTTTACAAAAATAGCTTTCTTAAGCATAAACTAAAACTAAAACCTAATTTTAGTTTATGCTTGAGAAAGCTATTGTATAGCGAAACACGTATCGCGGTTTTTATAAAACCCTTTATAGTAAAAATCATACAATAAACTATATTAATTAGTTTCAAATATAACTTGAATGTGCATTTATTTTCATCCCCTTCACGATATATTTTCTAATTTCAGTTTGCGATCACCCAAAATTTTCAAATTCCAATTTGTTCCATCATGTCACAAATACACGTAATTTGAAACCTCCTCTAAATATCTCCACATTTTTCAGAATGTTATATTCTTTCCCCTAAGAAGTTGAATGTGAAAGTTAGGAAAACATGTATTTTTCATTGATAATAAATGATCGAAACGTTTGATAATGTATTATCAAATTTTGAAGTTTTTATATTACTTTTTGTTTCACTTTTTGTTACACCATATTTATTGTTCTCTAATTCTTCTGTAATCCTAAATATTATGACAAGATGTCAAATAATAATCTGAAATCAATGTTCTCTCATGACTGATAAATGTAATTTGTATCAACTACCCAATTGTTAATCCAAAGTGCTGGGAAGACAAGTTCTAAAAGGTTATAATTTTTAAAATTATTTATGAGGATTGCATAAGTACATTACTAGTGTACTAAAAACTGTAATGGAAACAGATAATCACATAAAAAATAACTGAAGTTATGATAAAACTGTGGAATTTGTTGAACAATTACAATAAATCATTTGTTTATCTAATAATTATTATTACCCTCAAAATGGAAAAGTCACACTTTCCGTGGTAATGCATATGACAAAATCGAACCCTAAACTCATATCGTTTCTCTCTCTTGAACAATTTTTAAATCAATATTTCATTTTGATCCTCAAAAAATATTTGAAAAATACTTTTCAATTTTCAAAACAGCCTCGAACCTCATTTAAGTATAACTTGTGATAGCTATCTGAAAGATGCACTGTAAAGTGAAATAAGTTGTTGAGCATCCCAAAGATAATCTCTTCTCAAAACATATAGTTATTGTGATCAAATTGGTTTGATAAAGTATATAAAACAATCGAATGTCTATTTACGGTAACTTGATCTCCCGACTATGGGCCGGCCAGCGCCGAGCTGTCTGATGTACAAAACAACGCATACACGAGAACTTGATGTATACCTTTCCTTAATGCAGAAAATAAGAAATTCTCACAACAGGTGCTCGAGAGGTGAACACCTGCACAAACCATAATAAATGTCACTATTTAACCCAAAAATTTACACAATGAATTTGTTATTTCGAGAGGGCCATTCTCAGTTAACACAGAGATTTGAGAGGGATTGAAAGATCTCAAGTACCCAAATTATTAGGGTATTTTGGCAAGGGATTGCTGGAGAAACTTCGGACCACTCAGTGGCGGAATATAAAATCACAGTAATGGTTACAATTATCGGTGTAACACCCACTTTGAAGCATTTCTCAGTCATATTTATTTGCGGCAGATGTAAAGCTATCACTAGTTTACAGTTACAAGCAAACAAGCAGAAAATTTTAGAAAGGATGAAATCGTTGAAAGTTTAAAGATTCATTAATGACACTGTTCAATTGAAATTAATGAGAGCCAGAAAACAATAAATTGGCTAATAATGATATAGATCTGCTGTATTCTAAATATATATTCAAGTAAAACTTCATCAGGAGATTTTCACCAAACAGTTTTACAAAAACGCAACAGGCGTGTCTTTATGCAGACACGCCTGAAGAAGCTACTGTATAGCGAAACACTCGGCGTTTTTCTGAAACTGTTTAGTGAAAATCTCACAATAAAGTGTTTTTTGAATACGTTATGGATTCTCATCACATATACCTAATCTAAATAATTCAATTATAAACCACTAGAAACATATCATTATGTTTGGGAAGTATTGAAATATCAACATCATATTCACAAATAGTTCATGATTATTTTGCTCATTATGAGTCAAAAAACGTTATGTTTTGTGAAAATAACATGCTGAACACGATGAATTTTGTAGACTTTGTGGCACCATAACAATGGGTTTTCCAATACCCAATGATTATTTCGGATACATATAGCAATATTTACTAAAATATTCGATTATTCCTTGTTCATTGAAGCTTAAGACATCATCGAAGCGTGTCAAGGGTAAGTGGGTTACCAAATTACGTATTTTCCAGTCGACTCACCGAAAAAGCTCAATGCACAGTGCAATAATCCAAAATAAACGGCGAAAAACACCACGGGCACATCACACAACAAACTCAAAGAAAGTTAATCTGAATCTAGAGATCGACTCACAAAGACGACTGCGTGGATTTACGTCTTACGCTAGACTGTTGGAACATTGCCACCCTCTACCTCAACTCTACCTGTACCTGTGAAGGTGTGGGGTCCGAGATGACCAATGAGAAAGGACCGAACTCCTTGACACGTGCTCTCACAATAGCTTAAGTGAGTATTGTCAAAATCCATTGTGCGCTTCCAATGGCTTTTTACGAAAACAACCACACAATCGTTTCGGAGGAGGATTCTTTCCAGCAATTCGAATCGAGGAAAGTCAAGATTTTAAATTGATGTAGATGAATAGCTTGGCATGACCCGTCTCATTCATTCACACCAATTAGTGGTGAGTAAGTATATGTACATTTTCAGTTCATTTGAATACAAGGTGTCATCGAAAAATACGTGGGCTGCATTCTGCAATGTCAATCTTGCAATAAACCGGTTTGGTTTCATCAGAAGTTACTAGATGAATATTATCAGAGGTATGACACAGCACAATATTTTTCTGGTTGTTTTCAGATAACTTTGAAACATAATGTGTTTTAATAAATGAAGTTAATGATTTTACTATGAAACAACTTAGCAAAATTCGCTGCCAATTCCTTCGTCAATTTTTTTCTCTAAACAGCTTCACTACTAACACCGATTTTATTAAAATTCCTCAAAATAACAGACTGTTCACAGCACCTTTCATAATAATACCTTCTATAAATATGTCGAGATCTTCTACAAGATCTCAACATATTTGTAAAGCGTATTTACTGAAGCACAAAGAAAACAGTATCGTCTGAACAGCCATTGATTCAAGCAATCATAACCTCACTTTTAGTAATCAAGTGATTTTATTGTTGACTAGAATATAAGAACTCAATGGATTTCAATAGAGTATTGAATAATGATATGTGATTGGAAGTCACTAATACGGTAGAATTTTTTCATGGATTTTAACTTGTGTTCGATTTGAAAAACAACTGAACTTTTGGTTGGAGGAAATACTTAATATTTTTAATAATTACTCTAACCTAAGTGTGAAAATAAATAATATACATTCGTGATGCACTGTTTGGAACCTTTACAGTAGTAATGAATATTACTGGAGTTTTTTCCCAGCACCAAACCGTTATTTTAACACCTCGACATGTGTTTCGATCACCAAGTGATCATCTTCAAGGGGAAGATCAAACTGTTTGATCTTCCCCTTCCCCTTAACTGATATAAATGTTTACATACATTGAAATTCAAATATACTGTGTTCCAAATGAAGTATATTGATTTCATTTTCAAACCTTATGTTTAATGATCGTGTCAATATAATATAAACTACTTTATGATGAAATAAATAAGTTTGAAACCCAACTTCTTCAGAATTGAAGTAACTATGACAATACTTCAATAATACTGACCAAATGATAGTTAAAACTCTTCTGGAATATATTTTATTTTAGAAATCAATAATTAGTATTCAATTGAAACAATTACAGGTACGTAATCACCTCATTTATTCAATATCAGTTCAACTAATGAGGATGATATCGAACCATTATTAAAATAATGTTACATGTCTTCTATACTACGTAATGTTCACGCAATAGTTTATTATGAAATTTTAAACAGATTTGCAATACTCTTCTCGTCGCGCGAGAATATTTTCGTTTTCTTCATCTTTTGAAGACGTAAACTTGGTTGGTGAAACGTGCGTCGAAAAGAATTCTGGTGTTCAGAGGTTCCAGTTACACCTCTTATCAATCAATCAAAATCTAACATTACTCAAGAAATACATTATATCTGTATATTATCTGCAAATTTCATTGTATAGGTATATGCTCTACATATAACATGTGCTCATTGTGGTTATTTCTTTCATTCATTAGGAATCACACGTTAAAAGGTAAGACCTCGTTAATCCTTAGCTCGCACAAGTTTCGACTTCTGAGGGTTGTCGTTCGTAGGGGTGCGACAGCTGGTTAACGGAAAAACAGATTTTTTTTTTTCAAACAGATTGGAAGTTTCCCATTTTTTGGTAAATGATGGAGAAGTTGAAAGCTAAACAAGTGTTCTTCATCAAATGAAAGCAACATGAAAAAATCGATATTATGAATGGATACAATTATATGTTCATTTATTTTTTCAATTGAATTATGTACAACATGTATTTTTCAGTTTTAAGTCGGTGCTAGTATACGTGATTTTGATAAAACCAGTGGGGCTCTTTGGATGTAGCTTTCATGATCATGATCATCAATAAATGATATTATATATTCATTTCGAAATACTCTTCATTTTAAAATTGAATGAAGGATGTTTCAAGCCATTCCATCTATTATTCGGAAAGTTATTTTATGGAGAAATTCTATTTTTGGGAAAGAAAGTTTTTGGCTCTTTACTACTCCATCTGATACAAAAAAATGGATGAGAGAATCTTCCAAAGAAAGGAAGGAAGTAATCAATTTGAAAATAAGTAACGCTATACATGGATGTGTAGATCATGCAAAGAAGTAACTTTCAGACACAAACTGAAAGAAAGTCCTCCTGAAACAGCTACTTTCATATAAACATTGAATTACACGAAAGAAAAAATTCTTTCGAAACAAATAATGAATGTCATTACGATGTCATCGATGACATAAGCAGATCAAGCTTATTCCGTGACATTCAACATCGTCATTCATGAATGAAGTGTGTGTATTTTCTATAATGTTATGCAATTTGGTACTGAAGAGCCTTAGGGCAAGTGTCTTAAGGCGAAACACCGGTGTATACCAGTTAGGGTGACAGTGTTCCATGTGAGTACAATTTATTAACATTCGTTCAAAGTAGAACTCATGTGAATGATATCTGATTCATATTCCTCAACAAATGTTTGATATACAAACTGAATAGAGAAAAGTATCTTCTGTATAATTCAGTATTCATATAGAAGTATTTGTTTCGAAAGAATTTTTTTCTTTCGTGTAATTCAATGTTTATATGAAAGTAGCTGTTCAGGAGGACTTTCTTTCAGTTTGTGTCTGAAAGTTACTTCTTTGCATGATCTACACATCCATGTATAGCGTTACTTATTTTCAAATTGGTTACTTCCTTCCTTTCTTTGGAAGATTCTCTCATCCATTTTTTTGTATCAGATGGAGTAGTAGAAAGCCAAAAACTTTCTTTCCCAAAAATTAATCACTCCTAAAAAATATAACCCTTTCAATTCAAAATTCTATTTATTTCAATTTCAACATTGTAGATATGTGTGAGGAAGATCAAAGTTTGAGCTTCCTCCTGAAGATGATCATCTTCGAGAGAAAGATCAAATTTTGATCTTCAGTTTAAAGATGCTCACTTGGTGATCGAAACATGTATTGAGGTGTTAAAATAATGGTTTGGTGTTGGAATCAAAGTTTGATATTCCTCTTGAAGATGATCACTTGGTGATCGAAACACGTGTCGAGGTGTTGAAATAACGGTTTGGTGTTGGAAAACTCCAGTAATATTCATTAATGTACCAAAGGTTTCAAACAGTGCATCACAAGCACATATATTCCATGTTAACATTTTTCAACAGTGAAAAGATTATATAATTCTGACAAAGTCCATTGAATGGAAGTTAACCATATTATTTTCTGGAAGTGATCGTAAATTAGTAATATGTGGTTCTATCAAACACCGAAATATACAAAGGTCGATACAAAAAATAAATCACTGAATTATCACATTTTTACATAACTGGTTCCATTTGACCAATAATAGAACAGTAAGAGAAACATATTAGTTTATTCTGGTTAGTATAATTTGAAATTCTGAAGAGGTTGTTTTTTATTAACATAATGAAAATATAATCAAAGTTAGTGTTTCATGGCAGAGACTAATTGGTGATTGATTTTTTTTCCAAATTTTCATTATCCCTTCATTTCATTTTGTATTACAATGGTGACTATGATGCACTGTTTGGAACTTCCGTGTAGTAATGAATATTACTGGAGTTTTATCCCAACACCAAACCATTATTTTAACACCTCGACACGTGTTTCTATCAACAAGTGATATCCACAAGAGGAAGTTCAATCCTCCTACGGTGACAATCTACACATGATATATCACTCGCGCCTCTGTCAAAACTGAGATTGGTAGGTTTGACCGTAACCATTCGCCGAATTCTAGAAATATTCTTTTACAATTTTCGGTTTTGACACTTATAGTGTCAAAATCTTTCCCACATCAAAGCAATAAAATGTTTGTATAGAAATTACTATGTAACCATGTTTCTTCTCCAGCTAGATGTCTGACATGAAAATCTCTGTAGATTATTTTCTTGAACAGCGGAGAAATAAATCGTTTTCAAAAATGTCTTCCATAGGTGCACATAATTGAGTCGGTTGAAAAGTGAAACATGTGGTATTTATTTCGAACATTCCATATCGTTGTATGATTTGATATGATAAATCTTTTCATATTTGTATTTATACGATGAGTCACAAAAATATGGAATAGTCGCATTTTCAATGAATAGTTTATTTTTTTAATTGAACTCCCAAACTTGTTTTTACTCTTGAATTTCTATTGAAGTTTCTAATACTTTCTATGAGAAGCACTTTTCAATGTATCACATAGCTGCGCACAGCTCACCTGATTAAATCAGGCATACGCTAGATATTTTCGGTTTTCACTAGAAAAGATGATGACGTCATGATTCGATCCGATGTTAAAGTGCTTCAGATAGGTACTTTATTACTTGAAGGATATTAACTTATGATAAATCCCTTGTATAAATTGATGGATGTAGACATTACTGCGTGGTAGGAAATCATAATGAAGAAAAGAGAATTGAAACTTTCTATGTTTTTTACCACTTGTATTTGTAACTAACTCATACATTAAACTCAGTTTATTGTATAAATTTGAAAATGTCCTCATAGGACGAAACTGCAGTATTGTTAGTTACAAATAAAAGTGGTTAAAACGGAAAGTTTCAATTCTCTTTTCTTAATCCCTTGTATCTTAATCAATGTTGTTATTAGTAAATTTTACTTAGTGCGTGAATTAAAATGGCTACTTCAGAAAATCGAATGAGCAAATGTGCTTTTTCTGTCAATCAGAAGATCATCATTCTCAATTGACTTGGCACTCTCATACACCAAATCCTTCGTATACCGTTGTTACTATGAGAATGTATTCGCAGTTAAAATTTCGAAATCATCGATATATAAATTTTAAAGAGAGAAAAGATGAAGCTGTGGAATCACCAAAACTATATTTAGAAAAAAAACTGTACCTCTTGATGAAAACTACGAACGTGCAAAAAGACCAGTACATTCATTTCATTTTAAGAAAGACACACCGACCCCGACAAAATAAGGGGGGTTTTGAACGAAGACTAAAGTATGTCTCCGATAATCCGTAGAAATTTCAGCTAGGAAAACAAAAAAGAAAACAGCTCTTAATGAAAAATAACCAAATTATTTGCTAGAGGAGACATTACTTAAGGCAAATAGGAGAGTTTCGACGTGGGAAATAGAAACATTTAATGAAAGATATATAGTTGGAAAGATGTGGCAAGACAAAAACATTACAAGTTTACGTCTAGCATTTTTAGAAGACTGGCCTACCGGGTTAAAATCGCATTCTGGAAAAGAAAAACGACTGATTGTTACCCACATTGGATGTGTTGTTGATTGTTTTGTTGAGAACAGTTCATTGATATTTGATTCAAAGAATTCTGGCGCTTTGCGCTTTCCATAAAGACATGAACAGAGATGTGTTTAACGAGCAAATATTAGACCTCATTCCACCGAACTCTGTGACTGTGACGAATACTGCGAGTTATTATACCAGAGAAGTTCAAAGAATACCAAAAATACTAACTATTGCATGTAGAAAATCGAATAAAATTGGGGGGCTTGATAGAAGTACGGTTGAAAATCTATTGTCTTTAGGTCGTTTCACGAAATATGTAGTGGAACAGAATGGCACAGAAACTTAATATAATTCTGCGTCGGCCGCATTATAATTAAGAACTTAATCCTATTGAAGTCGTTTGGAGTGAGGTTTCGTTGTAAGAAGAAACACGACATTTAAAATGAAACATGTCAAAATATTCTTCAAAGACTTCTTGAAATATGTCGGTTTTGAAAAATGTCTGAAATGAATTGAACATATCATGAAAGAAAAAGACAATATGTGGAAATAAGACCATTTAGTTGGGGAAATTGAAACCATAATTTTCGCTTTTATTTTCTTGAATAACAATAATGTATTATGATGTGAATATTCTGAATCAAAATATATCAACAATATCAATTGCATATTAAAAATAAATGACATAATTTTCAGTTTTTACAAGTATTTTTGATCAAATACCTAAAACGCACGCCACTTCAGGTATAAAATAACCCAAAAATTCTAAATATTTTTTGTTTGCCACCGGTTCGCCATGTAAAAATTTTGTTTCAGCGCTCTGCATGCAGCGTTTTGCATTCAAAGTGAGCATGTATTACATTTTTCCATTAGGAAACAGAGTATAGCATCCCAGTTCACTGTACTGAAACTAGATAGAACGACCTTACAAGAACATACATTATACTTTTTATTCTCAACTTCCTATCGATTAGAGAAAGAAGTGAACAGTGATAAGGTTTTTGTATAGGACAATTTTCGGCAAAATTTTTGCAATTAGAAAACCGAAGCAATTATACTTATTGTCCACTCTATAACATGTCTACATGTTTAATCATTCCAATTCCTTGGGAATGTTTGAATTATTTCATTTAAAAGTGTGCTCTACAACGAATAAATTAGGTTAATCAAAGGCCAGCTGCAACATAGATATGAAGATATGACTGGCTTGAAAAAAAAATTATTATGAACCGTTTATTATCACTGATTTGGTCTTTAGCTAGAGAGTATAGATAAATAGATTTTTTTCAATATCTTCAAAAGTTTACTCGAAGTTGGAATCTATCATGCATGCCATCCATAATCCAGATAAGCTCTAAAAAGTCAAGCGACAGTTGAATGTCCATTGTCGAATTGAAGTTATTGAAAATAATATTTCAACATTTCATGAATGTTTTGTTTCATTTGTTCCTTCAATAAAGGGCATTTGCTAGATTTGTATTACTCTCTCGTATATTCAACTCTGTGTATGAAAATAATGGTTTGGCGCCAATCAGTGAGAGTAGTAAGAGTTATTGTTATACAAACAAGATTTGTAAGATTAATCTTCGATCTAAAATATAAGTAATCTATCTTTATGAATTACTGTCTTGTAATCGTTCACTAGATCTCACGAAATACACGATTACCCCACTAGACAAAACCGTCAAATTCATGTTAGAAAATGTAATGTTACGGAATACAAAAAATCGTCATGATATGCCTAGGCAATGTCTTTCAACCACCTTCCAGAAAAATTAAAGATATTCCCGATCACAAAAAGTTTAAAAGGCAATTGAAGAAATTTTTATCGGATAATAATTTTTATTCACTTTGTGAGTTTTTAAATCATACAGAAAAGTGAGTTATGTTCTCCTTTGTATATTACTATTAAAATCAATGTAAGTGTATTCGTATATGTTTCTACCATTATCTTCGATTTTCAGCTTTTATGTTTTTATATTGACCTGTCTTATGAATACCATGTGTACCTAAAAGAATGAAATACATATCTTATCTTATCTATCTAATTTAATGCACTCCATACGAGACATCTAGTGCGGAGTAATCCAACTAGATACGTAATGGAATTGGCCGACGCCATAATTTATTCAAGTAGGACTTCATCGTGAGATTTCCACTAGACAGTTCATAAACACGCAAAACGTGCTTCGCTATACAATTGCTTTATCAAGCGTTTTCATATCACAGTATAGAAGCGTTTGATAAAGCTATTGTATAACCAAACACGTGTTGCGGTTTTGTGAACTGTCCAGTGAAAATCTCACAATACATTCAGTTACAAAGTTATTCCGATCTATGAGTTGTTGATTTGGGATTATATTATTTGGAATGAATCAACAATCAACACTGGCACAGCTCAAATCTCGCTGTACTGCTCTCAAGTATGTGATTGAATCGGCCGATATTTGATAAAAATCCATATACGTAGTCAAGAAACACTTCATTGTGAGATTTTCACTACACAGTTTACAAAACCGCAACACGTGTGTAAATTAAAGACACACCTAAATATGCTTTTTTATATCGAAACATGTGTTGAGATTGTGTAAACCGTGTAGTGGAAATCTTATAATGAAGTGTTTCTTGAATTTACTCTCAAGTATTCAAGTGATCTTTGACGTGCATGTAAGAGGGTGGAGTCAAGCGAAATAACTAAAAGATATGTGTAAAATAGATCAATCATTGAATGTAAATTACGGCGAAACTGTATAATTTTGACAAACAGCACCGATTTACACAAATAATTTGAATTTAGTTTCTTCTTAAAAATTCACGTCAAAGTTGAGCCTTTACCTCCCCTAGATAGAGTGACTAATTCTGAGAAACAATATTTCAAATTGAAACCAAAGATTTAATGGTGAAACTAAATGAAAGCTTGCGGACAAAAACTTTTTCCACTTTTGCTAAATGGTAGTGCCGACCCTGATTGCGATTCTTTTGAATCAGAAAAAGGCACAACTCCTAACAAAGCAATGCCAGAAACAATCGTACAGCAGTCACAGTTATCAGTCAAATGGATAAGTTTCTGTAAAACGTATCTCATAACGTAAGTGAAACTACCTTAACTACCGATAAAAACACAGATAAGAAACCCTTGAAGCATTTAGGTGCAACTTTCCAGATTTTGAATATTTAATTATATGTTTATTACAGGTTCGGAATTTTAATGAGTCTATTATGGAATGAGTTATGTTGTTGTTTCAGCTTTACATGTCAATTTCGAATCTCGAAAAAACAGTTTTTTTCAATCTTACCAGTGGGCACATGTATTGTTTGATTCTATTCCACGAAACATTCAAGGCCACAGCTATTCGGTTATTTGATATACATATACTACTGAGAAGTTTCCGTCGTGATGAATTTGGCCAATCGATTCTGAAACTTCAGTAAGTAGTGCCTCAAAATAGGCACTACTACCACAAATTTCCCAATTCAGTTCTCAAAATGATATCGTTAAAGCAATTTATCATCAAGGCAAAATTCAGGAAGAGAAGCAAACCAGAAGATCATTAAAAATCTTCGAAAGCATTGATTTATTGATAAGTTAGCCAATCTTTCTTGATATATTACCATCCGTAGAGGAATTGTCACACATTGTAACAACTCAACTTGAACTCTCGATCTAAGAGATATTTTGTAAAGTCGAATCAATCAAAATTTCATCAAAATTAGGATTCTTTCCAAAATTATTTTACTAAAAACATATCACTTATTGTGCAAATAATGGATTAAAGTTAAAAAAATGTGTTGAGGAAGGAAGTGCGCTGAACATTACAATCCTATATTGTGGGAGAAGTAATCTTGAGAAAATAACATAGGTATGAGTTGTCTTCTTGCCGTTTCGCAACACTATGATGATTTTATTATTTTTGTATCTGATCAATACTGTAGATTGCTGAGGAGAGTGGTGTTATGATAGCTACGTAGGATCTTCAAAATTAGTTTTAGTACATTATCTACATCATTATCATTATTATTTTCAATAAAAACGTTTAACACAAAAAAATTGCTACGAATTTCATTTTCAAGTTCCTCAGTATTAGGAGTTAATATATAATATATTCATAAAAAATAGTTGGACTACGACTCACGTGTGAACCACAAAAAGCCCTTGCGTGTTGCGTTGGAGAGTCGAATAGACTCTCAATCTGAACCTAATCTTAACGACTAATGCCAGATTTTTGCTTAATTTTTGATAGAAAAACTTGGTAGAATCCCATCTACCATTCATTGAGAGAAGTCTCATTAAACAGTGCATATCTCAAATGTCCCCCTCTTTTATTTTTTGAACGGGTCAACTCAAAAAATTGAAATTTGAAATAATGAAATTGATGCATGAATACTTTATTTTGAAGTGAAATTGACAGATGAAATTTTCACGATGGCGACTGGGCGCCATCTGGGAAAAAAATTAAATGTAAAGGGGGGTCTTGTGACACATCGTTTTGAAACTTCTGACGAATACTTCACAACCCTAGAATATGAAGTCAATATCTCCACCTAGTACAAAATGGCGAAACATTAATAATTTCCTTAAGACAAACACATTAATATTTCTAGAAATATTCCTTTTTATCTGCCATATGGCAATTCCAAAAACCCGATAAAGTTTGTTAAGTTATTTTTTCTTTATAAAAACGACGAAAAATATCAGTACGACAATGATCATCATTGTCACAGTTAGAATATTCTTATTTAGTTTTCGGTTTTACTAGTAGAAAGGTACCAGAAAAAATTTAAAACGATTTTTATTTACGGTGCGACGCGTAACTTTAACGAGGCCGAAAATATTTTCAATGAACGTTTTGCGAATCGTCCTATCTGTAGAAAATATTTGAGGAAACTTGTATCCAAATTCATAACTACCAGTAGTGTACATAATAAAAACCTCCAGGTCATTCGTCTATTCCGGAAGAACAGCAAGTGCAAATAATTGGTGAGATGGTAGTAAATCACGAACAGTCTACTTATTCCATCGCGAATGTTTTCTAAACGGCAATGTTCACAGAAAAAATTGCCGTTATTGGAGTGACACCAACCCTCACGTTTCCCGAAAAAAACATACACAATATCCAGAAAAAAATATTGTTTAGGCAGGAATATTGGGAAACCATATTGTAGGGCCTCTATTGATTGATCAAAATTCAACAGGGGAACTGTATTTGAAAATGCTAGAAACTACTGTTGACCCTCTCATCACTAAAATCGTCGAAGCGAATCATAATGAACTCGATATGGATATTGTATTCCAACAACATGGAGCACCACCACACATTACTCCAGACAAGTAAGAAACTATTTGGATACTACTTTTCTCGGTCGTTGGATTGGCCGTCGAGGTGTTACAGAATTGCCAGCTCGCTCGCCAGATTGAACACCTTTGGACTTTTTTATGGGGCTATTCAAAGCAAAAGGTGAACGAAACTGAACCTGTTTCGATATTGGATATACGGCAAAGAATAATAAATATTTTTAGAGATATTGACGATATTCTACGTGGAATATCGGATAGGCTATTCATATGTCAAGAAGTTCAAGGCTACCATTTTTCCAGATGGAGCCCAGTCGCCATCTTGAAAGTTTCATCTGTCAATTTTACTTCCAAATAAGGTATTCATGCATTAATTTCATTATCCCAAATTTCATTATTTTGAGTCGATCCGTTCAAAAAATAAAAGGGGGGACACTGAATATATTCAAAACAAACCCTTTTTCCAATCACCAGAAATGCAGTAGTCTCCTCTACGCGCAATCAACAATCAAGTTTGCCTCCTCAGGCGTTTTCTTGATTAGTTTTTCATCTCCTGAAGATGCCAACTTTGTTGGTGAAAAGCGCGTCGGGAAGAGTATTGAATTTCTGGTGATTGGGAAAAGTGCTAGTTTTGGATTTATTCTACGCCGAAGGTTCCAGTTTCACGTTTTATTGTACTCGTTGACTAGATCAACTACAATGCAGCAACACTGCAAAACGCTGGGAAGCTGCAAAACTTGAATCATACGTTATTTTAATAAAATGTGAAAAAAAACGTGTGCGTCACGGGACACCCGACAGAAATGATACCTTAAACTAATTGTTTAACTTGGCAAAAGCTTAGGTTATTATTTATATTTCATTATTAAAATATTTTATTGAATATTTTGTGTATAAGTGCATGCATAATAGCCATATATAAACCAATTGTTACTTTTGTAGGAATAAATAGTGATACTAAAAACGTACATACACAAAATTATTGTCATCATTTTTGAGCCACGTTTCACATAATGAAAGAATATTACGTGCTTGCTGGTTAGATTTTTATGAAGCTGCCAACAGTATATATCTAACGCACACTAAACACTGAGCGTTTGTCTGACGAGAGAGGAGGAGCCTGCCTTCCGCTGACGTATGCGTGAGAGGAAGGGAAGCCAGGCAGACTGGCGCTGTAACGCTAGTTGCACACACACCGATTTTGGACGGCCAGTATAAATCGGCCAATATTTTATTGGTAGCGGTGCTACCAATAAAATATTGGCCGGTGGCACACACACCGATTTTGGACAGCCGACTTTATACCGTCGTCCAAATTCCAATAGTGGACCACATGTGGGAACGGGACCTGGCACACACGCCGACCGGTGATCGTCGCCGGTAAAATACCGGTGAGCAGCCGTCCACTGCTACTGCATGCATCGCCGGCAGTACCGGGAAGTAGTGGCGTACATGACTAAATATACTCTTGCGTACTCACCGGTTTTTTACCAACCATTCCAGTGTCGAATGCTCGGTGAAATTGTAGTTACTACGCATTAACTTCGTTTTGGTAGTGCGTGCTAATTACGACAACAAAGCAACTGATTGTTTGACCGATAAAAATCCGGTGAGTGTGCCAGCACCCGCTATAATTAATAAAAATCGTCCGATTTTATACTGGCCGTCCAAAATCGGTGTGTGTGTGCAACCAGCGTTACGCTAGTTGCACAAACCGGTGAGTATGCAAGAGTATATTTAGTCATGTACGCCACTACTTCCCGGTACTGCCGAAAGTAGTGGCCGTCCACTGCAGTGGCAGTGGACGGCTGCTCACCGGTATTTTACCGGCGACGATCACCGGTTGGCATGTATGCAAGGTCCCGTTCCCACATGTGGTTCACTATTGGAATTTGGACGACCAGTACAAAGTCGGTGTGTGTGCAACTAGCATAACGCGTTAAGTAACGAGGCGGTTTTCTCTCCCATAAGAAGTTATCTAAAAACGAAGAGAAACATACGACTCTTTCATTGATACTCAAGGGTTGGGACAGTTTCGACTAAACTTTCAACTGACAGAGCAGATGAATTGAAGTAATTACTTCTGTAATATTTAAATATAATTTTCCAGAAAATACTGATAAAAAAATAATGAATTGGGTACCATGGCAAAGGAAATTGACAGTCTTTGGGTAATATTTACATATCGTATATTGAACCATTGTTTTGTCTTTTCAATATTCCAATGTATTTAATTAACATACCATTGTCACGTTTTCACTAAACAGTTTACAAAACCGCAACACGTGTTTCACTGTACAATAGCTTCTTCAGGCGTGTTCATACTTACTGAATTCGATTTACTCAGTTTTTTATAAATATGATTGAATTGTATTGTATGACTTTTTCTAACTCTTTAATGATTAATCCCCAGTTTCTATTATATTTCCAAGATTAAGTATTATTTCCTAGTCGAAAAATACTGAAGTATGAGGTTTGCACCTGTAAATGAAATTTTTAATGTTTACTAATTTATTGATATTTGTAATGTGATGAACTCCTCAATGAGAGTATGAAAATAAATTAATCTAAACAAAAAAAATTATATTGAAAACATGAGAAACTAAATTTTTCCTCAAATACATCATTAATGTAAAGTTCATTTGAAAATTTTTTATTATCCAACCCAAAATGACGAGACTACGTGATGAATAATCACAAAATTAAGCAAACACTAACACACTGAAAGAGTACTTCAATTATACAGTCATCATTCCACGACCAATTTCACGGACGGTTTATAACTCAAATGATCCCCCAAGAAGATCCAAACTAGAATGACTAGTTCAATAATATTCCACGGGTTTCAATCTTTCTCAGCGAATGATAAATATTCGTAGACTCCAAAGTAAAGGTTGAAAGAAGTACAGATCTAAAACAAGATTGGCCACCTTAATTAGTCTTAACTAATAAATGTCTTTATAGATCGGGAAGATAACAAGCATTATTTTTTACCTCTGTCAAACAATGGTCAGATAGTATAACATTTCAACCCACCAGGATTGTTTCTACCATTGGCGTAAAGTCAGAAGGGTACTCACATTTTAGTTTAAATTATACATTAAATGTGTCGAAATATTATTTTGAATAATGATTTTTTTTTCACTCTGCATATGTAAATAATAATTCGTCTCTTAATTCCACTCAATGAGGACGTATTCTTGATAAGTCATATGAAAAAATTATAATTTGTGATTGAAACTGAAGGGTATTGGTTCTGATTTCTTTTCACATTATATGTAGGATAATTTTGCTCAACGCAAGTGTAGGTTTCCATATTCATTGTGTTTTCTGATCAACAATCTCCAAAGTTTGTTAATATTCAACTGCGATTCATGACAAGATTTATTTAAGATCTTTGTTCAATTTAAAATGTATGTCAAATGGTTAATTTATATTTGTTTGTCTCGTTTATCCACCTTTAATGATTATCCTTCTTGAATGAAAGGAGTGAGCCAGTTCTACAGATAGATGGTAGGTGTTTTTGTGTATGTTTATTGTTTATGATGCATTCGAGTGTGTGATAAATATTTAAGAAGAACTGTGTCAATCTGATTTCATTGACAACATTCTAAATATATTTTATCGTCAAAATATCATGTCCAATAATATTATAGAATATTACTAGAGTTTTTTCCCAACACCAAACCGTTATTTTAACACCTCAACACCTGTTTCGATCACCAAGGAAGGTCAAACTCGAAGATGATTACTTGGTGATCGAAACACGTGCCGAGGAAGATCAAACTTGAAGATGATCACTTGGTGATCGAAACACGTATCGATATGTTAAAATAACGGTTTGTTGTTGGGAAAAAACTTCAGTAATATTCATTACTACACCAAAGGTTCCAAACAGTGCATCACAAATGTTATAGAAACTGAACATTCAATAATCGTCTCAGGGCTTTCAAGTCTTCTTAACTGAACACACTTACTCCTCATAATATAGGGTTACAACACTTTTTATGCTTATTCACATATTTCATCAATAACTGAATTCGGAATATCTCCCAATTGATCATTGTACATTTTTTTCTTTGAAATATACACCCTCAGGTACTGTCGATGAAGATATCAAATAATTCGAAGCAATTCACGAAATAACGAAATACGCTAGTTTGCAATATGATACATCAACTCTCACTTGAAGGCTTTGCTAAAACTCTTTTGGTAATTATAGAAAGCTAAGGTCCGAAATAATGAAAAAATACTCTGGATTAATTCACGTTATCACATTCAGCTTTGATACTTTTTTGTTGTTGAAATAATCTATTATGAACCAATTTCTCGACCTACTGATTACTTTTCATAGTTTCAACTTTTCACAAAGTGAAAAAATGATTGTTAAATTTTTTTTGTTCATTACAATCATTTTTATTCTGAAACCTGAATAACAATTGAAAAAGGGGTCTACGAAGACTTAACTTTTAATGTGTGATTCCTAACACGGGGTGGACGATAGTAAGTGAAAATCTTGCGTTCTACCTGCTGCTTAAACCATCGACTCACACAACGGCCGACTGACTGAGTGAACAAAGCACCCACGTCGAACCGCCCGGCCAACCGACCGAAATATTTAGATATTACATACAACTCCTTTCGAATGTACCTATTCTATATATCATTTTTAATCTACATCAAATCATCTCTTCAATGCATGCTGTTCATATAACTCTGCATTGTGGTAATTGAAGGGACATGATGGCTCTATTAAGAACTATTATTACTACCACACAGGTGTAGCTTTTCCTTTCATTATTGTAATTTATTTGAATAAAACTAAATAAATATTCATTTTTTTGTGACATGATGACAATACTCCTGGTATTCTTGATATCTTGTTTTCCACTTTCAATAACTCTACCTCATTTTACTTCTTGTCACTTTTTATATCATTCAAATTTTATTACATCACATACAAGCTGACTATATTTTTTTTGGGTTTTTTAGTTCAGCGAGAATATTTCTATCGTCATTAAGTATGAATTGGGAATGAACACTATTTGCTAGATCCCTGTAATCCTTTACTCTCCTTCAGTACAATCTAGCTAGTTAACAAAAAAATCCCATTTCAATACACCCACTCAACCATTAATATAATTAATCTGAAGAATAAATATATTTTCATCTTGTGAATAGACCAACCCATTACTTGATGAAACTTAATAAAAACTATTTGTTTGAAGGTGGTTGACAATGTTTCATGGTGAATTTCATTAATTTGGACTTCTATTGTCTAATATAATATGACTTGAAATATCTGAAATAACAAATGAATACCAAAATTAGAAATAATAGCTGAAAAAACAATTATATCATATAAAAACCATTAAAAAAAATTGCAATAAAATAAAAAAAATTAAAAATAAACAAAAAATTGAAAATTGAACAAGTGAAATGAAATAAAAATTGAAAATTAAAAGATTTCAGGTCAAGTTTCTTCACTACGTTTCGAGTGTTGGTATCCACAATTGTCTTCGGGTGATGACCCGAATGAAATCAATAATATTATCTAGAATATCAAATTTTCATAAACATTTTATTTCTAGCTTCTTCAGTAGGAAGCTACGGTGGAAACAAAAAATGGTTTTTGAAAATTGTTTGATAATTATCATGGATAAAACTTTTATCTAATTGGCAATTTGTTGAGTAATCCCCAATATTGTGGATTATTTCCTGTTTGTCAATGAAACTGGTAGTTCATCTGTTAGGATGTGTTGCATATAAGTAGGCGGTTTCTGTTTCGATTTTCATATGAAAATAGTAAACAGGAAATATTTTTGCTAGAGGTTGATTCCATTACTTGATATTCGAAAATGTTTCCATCTTGCACATGAACTGTTCTACGCCTATGCGCATGGAGATTGCTGCCTGCAAGTCTGTCCTATTCTCCCAGCATCGCAGAGGGCCACACGTAATCATCTGTGGGCACACCTGTGTTTAAGCTCAAGGCAATCAGGGAATAGGAAGATCGTTGCAGTGGCGGAGCAGATACCATCTGATACTACCCCTTTATACTACCGTTTTCGTTCCACCAGATTGGAATTTGATAAAACGAGGAATGCAATGAAGAAGTTACTGTTACTAATTGTATGGCTATCAATCTTCTTGTTGGTTAGCATCTGGTTTGGTTAAATGGTCTATGAATCGCTTATAGGGTTTGTTGATGTGTTTTTTAAGTATCAAAAATTCTAATTGATTTCGCGTTAAAAATCAGAGCTCCTTTTGATGCCTATTGTAATGAATGAATTTAGAAATTATATAGTAAGGGCGTTATGGTTCAAATAGAAAAAATAGAAGTATCTGTCAGTCGACAAATAAAAACTATCAAATGACAGATTTCACCTGATTTTTTCAATATATTAACGAATCTGACAATCATAAATTTCATTAAGGAAATTTTAAACAATCAATGAATTTTTACAAAACAGATTTTGGAAATGTACAGTACATATTAGAAGCATTTAATTATATATTCAGAAATGGAACCGCTGGCGGGAAAATTATATGAAGAAAACAAGTCCCACACTGACTCTCGACGCAACAGTATGTTTTTAGACTAATTTTACGCCTGAGGTTCCAGAAGATGATAAATCCTTTATCACTTCCGACTGATTCTAACTTGGTTATCGAAACGCGAGTCGAGAGATAGTGTTTTTTTCTGGTATGGAAATAATATCTTGTTTAAAAGCATTCGGTATAAATACTGCTCTTTAACTGGTACATAAATGATTTCTTCATTTTCGATATTTCTCCAAGTTGAGAGGTATCCAATTTTTAGTTTTGAATAGTCTACTGCACATTACACCCAATACAAACTTACACTGTTCAAAGAACTTTCATGAAGAATCCACATATGAAGGAGCATAACTTTGAAACACTGATCTGAGATTTAAAACGCTGCTTTGATTCTACAAAACAGAAGAATAAATCTCATAAAGACTGGCAAAATTGTATTTCAAAATTAGCTGATAGCAAGTAGCACACGAATGTTTTTGTTAGTTGTAATTAACAGTAACATTATAATTAATTAATTTTTTAAGGATGGAGTTTATATTGAAATATTTATTATTAATATTCATAATTTGAGATCTTGAGTAGTATATCGCAATAACTAGCTAAGATTCTTTAGTTTACTAGTACATCAAAGCCATATTATGATATTGACAAAGAACTACATCCTTGGATATCAAAGAAAAAGGCTCTCCAAGGCGGTTAGTTGCACACCCAAGTTTCGACATCGACCGACGACGAAATTCGTCTTCTGTCTTTCACGGTAAAGAAACTAGCTGAAAACCAGACAGCGTTATTGCGACCCGAAGCTAGGCTAGACTATGAATGCGTTGCTGGATTTGACTATCTTTAAGGGACAAGCATAAGTAAGTGAGGTTGATGACATATTCTCTTACGAAGACGCCATTCATGGGGTCGACAGATGACTCAAACCTCGTTTATCTTTGCTATTCGTGAAATGGAAACGAGCAAGCAATAATATACTTATGTAAGGCTGGAATGCGAAAGTCTCGTATGCCATTGTTCATCAGTGAGGAAATTGTGACACCCACCTGCTTCTTTATTTTGAAATATGTCTCTCTTTAAAAAATATTTTAAATGATCGTATCATGTCAAAGAAGTACTGATAAAAAGTGAGCCTTTTTGTCCCTTCCTATGTACCAACTGTCACTCTTGTTTGACATAAAGAGGTTCCTACGGAATGTAACCTTTCTTCGATATGAATATTGTTAGGAAAACAACCAGTTGAATACCAGTGGAATATGGGTCGAATTTATCTGTATATGAATAAAAAATTTCAGCAAAACCCATTCGATCAAACTGCTGTACTATTATACATTGGTTAGCAGTGAATTGGAATTTGGATCAAATATATGGTTTGGCCAGTATCACTTTACGTTATATGAATTGGAAAAACTTTTTTAAGATATTTTTAAGATATCTTCATTTCAAAAAATACGTCCAGACTACCGTTTAGTAACAACAGCTCATTTGAGGAATAAATTCAGGATACTGTCTCTCCAAAATAGGCGCAAATAATTTGTAATATTTCTTTACCGGCTTCTGAATAATATACTTAACTCACCTCATTTATTATCGCTAGTTAAATTTCAGGACAAGATCAAATATGATGTTTCATATACAGAATTTCTGCTCCATAGGTGCTCCACTTGGAGGTATGTTACGTCTCGCAAATGAATTAATGTATTAATATTGGACAGATTCCCTAACAAATTTAACGAAAAAAGGCATTATACAGCTAGTGGAAATGTCTTTGTGAGATCTTCACACTTATTAATCGACCCCGTCAGCAACTGAGGTATTAGTATATTATATTGTAAGTAATAATGTGATCCATTTTCATCTACCTTTTTGGGTATTTGTTTCCTTCCACAATCTGAAAAATAATATAAAATTATAATGGATAACTTTATACAAGTGTAGAAGGGCAAACTTTGCCCCGATAAGTTACTGCGTAAAATCAAAGTATTTTTTACAAAGAATTTTTTTTTATTTATCAGTAACTTGTCATATTTAACAATGCTTATCTTAACGTTTCGGACAAGAATGATTACCAATGAGCCTCACTCTAAGAGACGCAAGCTAAAAGAATCAGCGTATATTGTCATATCTGGAGAAAATTGTATTTCGAACAGCTCCTTAGGAATAGATCGTATGTGGCTACTCGTCTTGAAGAAAAATTTGGATAGTGGCAGAATGGCAACAAACTGATATCGGAGAGCTCCTTGTATTACATCAAATGTTTCAGTTGTCAATCAACAACATTGACATAATTTCATATTTCAAATCTCCTTCAACATCTGTCGAAGAAGTAAAGAAATAAATAATCAAAATGGAATAACTGCCAATATCTTAAAAAAAAATGCTGACCATTTCTGAAGACGGAGGCAGATTTTGGCCTCCGATTTTACGCAGTAACTTATCGGGGTAAATTAAAAAGTTTGCCCTTCTACACTTGTATAAAGTTCCCCATTATAATTTCTATATTTTTCAGATTGTGGAAGGTAACAAATACCTAAAAAAGATCGATAAAAAAACTGATTTTCTTCCACAAAAAATGACTTTTGTTGAATAATGTGATTCTAGTAATAATAATGAATAATGAATAAATAAATAAATGATTTGGTACTGATAAACGGAATTTTATTTTAAAGATAGTGTAGTTATATGTGTAATATATTCTCAACCACTCAGGATTAGCATTTATTGCTAATATTTTCATCAAAACTTCCATGTATTATCGCTCTCAATAAATATGAGTTGTTAGTGAAGGTAAGGCATCAAAAATGATAATGTTGCTATACAACCAAGTAAAAGGTGAGCGATAAATTCTTACTTGAAAAACGTGTTTGAATATATTACAAAATGTATTGTATTATTATGAATTACATTTTATTTGACTTGCTTATAAGAAGTAACAACAATCATCTCAAAGCTCCAAGCCCTTATAGTTGTACAGCTTCAGAAACTTCTGAAATGTATGGGAAGGAAAGTTCAGAAATTCACACAATCATTAGATCTCAGCCAAAACAGGCTGAAGAGTAAATATTGAGCTTGGGATTGATATATTTGAAAAATTTGTGCTTATCACTTTTCTGATAAATGTGACAGATAATCATACCAATGATCATGTGCACCATCTGTTTTGATAATTCCTATCAAACCACCAGCAACTTTGAGAACTTTGTTGACATTTTCAAGAGCTTGGACTGACTAGTGCTCTTTGAATGATTTTTGGTTTTTTATGTTCCTCGATGAGGGGACAGATTCAAAACAATGAAATTTCGTTTATGTGCCATCTTCTAGGCTACAAATCCACCACAATCACAATCACATTTCCTCAAAATAGTCTTCAAATACATCGGCGTTAATGTCTTCATGGTAATCGCGAGAATACTTTGACTTAAACATCAATAAACCTTCCGCAACAAAACCATCGAAATTTTCAATGTGAGTAATAATCGGTCGCTTGACATGTAATTGTAATGCTTTTGTCTTGCCTCATCTTAATAACGGTATATCTTTCGTTAGGCCAAGTCTCCTCCAGCAAATAATTTCACCGTTTTCAATTGAGAGCGATTTTCTGTTTTTTTTTTCTCAGCTCGGGACTCAAAATACAACATATTAGTTCTTAAATTGATGTCCTGGTAATACTAATATAGCAGTCTAGGAATTATTTCTGTTCTAATGAAACTTTGGTAGCACTATTACTACTAATTTTAAGAAATTACATTAAAAAGTGATTTATTTGAGGGATATATCTCAATATGTACCAAGTATAATCGATTAAAATGTTCGGAAATCCATAAAACAAGAAATCAAATTATTGTGACGAAGAATTCCAAGAACGAGGTTTTAAATGATGAACGAGAACGAGAATGTTTTCTACTTATTCAACTACCCTAAAAAATTGTTCATGCAGTTGCAATTTCATAAGAATGTATCATCTTTCCCACCAACCGATTATCTAGAGTCTTTGAAGTCCACTATATAGCATTCATACAAAATACCAGAGAATTGCATACAAATATTTTGCATTGGGAATAATGAATGAAACAATTGTATCCCAACAATTTTGCATTATTTCGGTTAGTTGAGCTTTGAAACTGTTGTTTTATCTTTCGAGGGGACAGACGGTAAACGCGGTCTTTTGCTTAGAGTGGAATACTCTGCCCTGCTGAAGGTGGATATTGAACTTGCAAGAAATTTTTCGAAAATAAACTCATTGGAACAGTATACGTCATAAGAAAATAGATGTGTCCTCAGATGCGTTTTTATTGAACTTTTTCAAAACTAAGCCTTAGGCCACAAAATAGCCTTCAGAAAGAAATTTATTGAAGTAACGAGTATCCAATGAATCGTTCGTTTGAATCAGTTTTTTATTTCATACATAACTTCTCTAATCTTCAGAAATCGAATTGTCGTGAATCTCCTAAATCTAATCTTATATTCATTTTCCAAGAAGAAGCCATAAAGAACATCACTCTCTACACAAGTATCCACCTCGGCACAACAAAAAAAGTATACCTACCTTCGAAACGATGCCGCTTAAATCTAAAAGATTTTGGTTCTATCTGCATCTGCATTTGCAATTTCTTACCGTTTGCCAATTCCAAGCACACTTGTTTGTTTTTCTTAATTAATGCCATGTAGTTGATTTTTATTTTTCTTATCGGTTAGAACCATGGATATACTTTATGGTCGTTTTTATGAATAGGTATACGTATGAATGTTTGTTGGTATTTCCATTTGCTCAGTAATTGAACATACTTATGTTCTTATCGATTTATTATCAATTTAGTTTTTTATTTTCAATATAACTTATTTGTGAATCAGTTTTACCCTCACATTATATGGCAGATTTGTGAATATTTCGATACTTGTCGATCAAATTGCCATTGCCATATTAGAACTGTAAAAAATTTGTTTTATCATAATCACTGCAAAAACCACATTTTTTTTAAAAAACCAATTTTTTGCCAGTAAATATAAATATTAAAGAAACATTTTCAAAAAAATTTTCACCGTTCTTTTATATCCCGAAAAAAAAATTCATTTGTTTGTAGAATAAACAATAATGTACTGGAAAATATTTGTACTTCATGTTTTTCAAGATACAAATTGTTGAAATTTTTCAAAACATCGTTGATTTTTGTCATGAGTTTTTTTGGAATTTTAGTTATTTTCATGAAACATTTCATTGGAAAAAGTTTTTTATTTTGATGAGATCCACCACATACATAATTTTTGTAATATTCTCCTAACTTATTATTTGCAACAGTTATTTTTAAAAAAAGAAACAAAAAAATCAATTCCAACACCCTGTATCTCCGAAACGAAGCATTTCCGGACACAAGTTCTTTTATTTATACTTTTTTTCTTGAAATTTTCTCAGGAGTTCTTCACTTGAATATTTTAACGTATTTATGTAACAACTTGTATATTATTTTGGAAACAAAATGACAAAGAAGTTGTTCATTAATTATTTATACATGGTTGTTTTCATTTGATTTTTACTTGCCAAAATGAAAATATACAAATTCATTCTTTCATCACAAATTGTTTATTAAATAAATGAAAAATTTAAAAAAATTAAAAAAAAATTAAAATTTACAGAATACAAAGCAGCGGTAAAAATTATGATTTTTCATAATTATAAAATGGTTTCTTTATACTGATATTTACAAACGGAAATAAATAGTTTTAATGAATTAATGAGTTACCGACCAAGCACATTTTGTTCATTTCTTGATGATCGTATTTAATGAGTTGAAATGTTTTTTTTTATTTTTGTTGCGACCTGATCAAGTGTGGGAACCCAAATATCCGTATTTTTACTGCTCAATTGAAACTTTAAATATAAACAACAACGTGTTATGAAACTGGGTGTTTCAACTACACTACATTACAAATAATGATGTAGAAACTAGTCTTCCATATTATTATATATTATATTTGAGTTTTCAGGTAATATAAGCATACATAATTGAATCGATCAGGTTTTGATATTGATTTTGACACAACTTCTAGTGAATTACAAATGTTTGCTGATGACACCACTTCAATTTACAATAGAAATAAACTACAAGAAATAAAAATTGATACTTCAAAAGACCTTGATCCAATATCTCTATGGCTTTAATGCCATAAAATATCACTGAATTTTGAGAAATTTTCATATGAGTTCATATCAAAAAGGTTTATATCAATTAATCCAAAAGATCCAATACAATACAATAATGAAAATATTAAATACTCTCCTAGTGCTAAATTTTTTGGTCTTATTCTAGATGAAAACGTATAATGGAGACAACACATTGAAATAATAAGAAAAAAATAGCTCCCATAATAATTTTATTCAAAATGAAAAATGTTATAGGTACCCATGGAATATCTCAAATTGATTTAGTTTCCTTCAGTATATTCCAAAATTCAATATCTAATATCAGTATGGGGAAGGGCAACAAATTCCTTATCAAAACCAATTGAAAAACTTCAAAACAAAATTAGAAGATATATATTCAAGTTGAACTTCAAGGAACCTATAGTCAACTTGTATAAAGCAAAAAAAACTATTAGATTTGATTTTAAAATCAATGGTGACCAATATAACGATTTGACAAAATATTCAAGCAATCTATAGGTAATTAATAAAAATGAAAACATTTATTGGGAAAAATTCGTTTCATCATGAAGGTATTAAATTTCACGAGTTACCGAATCCTTTAAAAAATGTAATAAACAAAAATTCCGGATTAATTTTAAAAAAATATTTATTGTTTCTGTAGATATATTATCTGTAGATATCTGTATATATATATATATATATATATATATTATTTCCTGGACCCGGATGTCACGCAGGTAGCTATAGCTGCCTCCGTGGTGATTTTGATAGTTTTCTTGTAAACACAAGATCCATTACGTGAAACCACAAATGTGCGGCTGGCTCCTGCTGGTGGCTTCGTGCATTTGTATTTATTTCTTCTGGTAACCAAGTGTTGCCAATCCTTACACTTGGCTGCACCATACTGATGACGGGCCAAAAGCCCGAAACACGTGTCTATGGTTTTCCACTTCCTTGATTAAAAAACTCTTTTATCTATATATATATATATATATATATATATATATATATATATATATATATATATAAGGAAAAGTGCAATAACTCAATAACGCCGTAACCGAATTTCAAAAACCAAACATGAAATGATATCAGAATTTAACGTAGCATCTGAATATGTAATGATATACAGGGCGTTCTATTTTAAAAAATGGAATTTTGGTCTGTAGCACCTACACCAAACATCCTGTATATTTAAAAATTATATCAAAATATAGCTCTCATGAACTCCTAAAACTTTTGTATGAAACATTTTTGTGTATCTTCTTCAACAAACCAGATATAGCCTGTCACATAAAATGTGGGACACCCGGTATATATTATTTTTAAGTTTCAGTTCTGATTCAGTTCTTTAATTTGGTGCTCTGTTCGTACTCAGTTATGTTATAGTCAGTGTTTGAATTATTTTTTTTTCCTGCTATAAACAATATATGTTTCTTGGAAAATAAATCGTTATTATTATCATTATATTCCCTTAAAGTACTATATTTCAAAAAAAAACTTTTACGATTTAATAGAAGTTTACTTTTTATGAGTAATATTATTAACTTTCATTGAAAAGATGAAAAATATCATTTAATTTTTCCAATGGTTATCTATAACAGAATTATAACTCATTTGACTACATTACCCAGGTTCAGTTTCATATTTTGCTTCAAGAATTTTTGGAGTTTGACGAGTTTTAGATAGAAATCAATTTTAAAAAACTTCAACCCAAAAAAATTGCATAGAACCTTTTTTTATTCATCATGTCAATATCTATAAGGTGCAACATCCAAAGTTGCTAATTTATTCATCTTCTAGTAATTATTTCTGCCAATTATCTCTAAATACATGTTTAAGCCATATCCGCAAATAAACGTTGTAATATATTTTTTTTGATATGTTGTTAGATAGGCTTGTATGCTATACATAAAGTATAAACTATTCTGAAATTTTTATGTCATACAGTTTTAGAAAAAATTTGACACACGATTATGCTACAATTAATAGCGTCTTCATAACAGATATTTGTATATGTTTCGTTGTGGTAATGTATTTTCGGATAAGAATATTCAAGTTACAATTGCTTTTGACATAGTTCAACACCATAAACATACTTTCCAAATGCCCATACGAATCCCGAAATATATTCAATTGCGTAAGCCACTATATTCAAACAAATTTAAACACCATCAAGTACGGATATTATGGGAAAATTATGTCATTATCTCGAATGTGGATGACCTCTACCTAAAAATTTCTCTTCTGTAGACAGCACGACGCTTTATGACTACTGTACTACTGTTTGTGTAGTAATTTGTAGGAATAACTCTTGAACCGGAAGATGCGGATTATTGCGAATCATGAAAGAGGAAATACCAGAGTGGTTTGAATTGTTTCGGGAAGAATTATGTTTTATTTCTCGATCAATACAATGGTTGTAAAGCACTAAATCCTTCCATGGGAAATTTTGACAGGTAGAATTCATTCTTAATGTTTGATGAACAATTGTATAGATTATAAGGAGAATTTCCAAGCAGCCCGATTGGGAAAAATTCATCTTGTTAGATATACCGGATGTTTCAAATCCACAAATATAACTGAAAACAGGAGGTATATCACTTACTTATGCGGCAAATGATTTTGATATATATTCATTTGGAATATTATCGAAAAAACTATCTAGTTTATGAATAAAAAAGTTGTTTTTGTATTTATCAATATCAATATTTATTATAAAAGTGGAACTGATCACTGGAAGATAGTTAAGAAAGCAAATTATTGGAGGTGTTCATTAGCGCAATAATAATAATAATAATAACAATAAACTAAGTTGATTTGTGCGTGATATCAGTTGAACTGAAAAATTTAATAAAAGTATCATGTACCAGGGAAAAAGCAACATTACAATCTAAAATACCGGTCATGAAAAAAAATGTCATTCATACACCATATACATAGATAGATGAATTGAGAGTCATATGTTTTATATTTTTATATTTCATTTAGTTTTTGTTCTATTCTTGATATGGTCATTGGTCATTGATGACTTGTTTAGAAAGATTTTAACACTGCAGAGTGCCCCATATGATAAACAATAATAACAAATGTGAATTAAAACATATGAATAAAAATAAAATTATACTGGGACATGTATAAATCAGGTGTGAATTATAAATATATATATATATATATATATATATATAATATATATATATATATATATATATATATATATATATAAATAAATATATATATATATATATATATATATATATATATATATATATATATGTATGTATGTATATGTAAAAATGTTTATCTTATTTGTGAGAACATGAGCTTTTTGTTTCTGCATCACTACTTCATTTTTTTCTTTCCAATATCTCGTTTATCTTACCTATTGTTGAATCAATTAGCCATAATTTCAGTTCTTTTTTTAATTTGTTATCACTTGTAATAGACTTGAGTTCAAATGGAACCTCTGTATAGGCAATAGGGCACAATTATATGAGAAATCTTTAACCTTCGTGATGTACTTTCACAAATATTTATGAAAAATCTGAATTTGTTTAGTAGAACCCAAAATGATCATTTTTACAATTTTTCTATATTTGTTTGTGCGCGTTAATCGCAAAAACGGCTCGACCACTTGGAGTGTCGTTTTCACTAATATATTTTACTGACCCGTTGAAAAATCTCATGATATATTCTTCTTGTAGTTAGCCTCACTCAACAATCATTTTTTGGTTTATTAAAAATGGTGTTATAAAATCTGGAAAAGCCCAAAAACCCTAAAAATTTAGTCCACGCAAAGGTTGTCACAAAAACTAATAAATTAAACATGTTTGCTATCGCAAATACCCAACTTGACTGTTGGGATTACGAAAAAAAGTTTTAAACAAAAACTGTAGCTTCAGAGATTCTGCACTTTTTCTGTACCATCCATCGTTTTCCCATAAAAAGTACCTTCATATTTTTCAAAAATACACAAAGATATGAAACAAATGAATGGCTTCATCTGTGATATTGATAAGATGGTGTCTGTCTGTATTTATTACAGTAAAAATGAGAATGAAATAAGGAGAATTATTTAGGTATTTTACTGATTAAATTAAAATATGCGGTACTAGAGAGCCACCCCGGCTACACACGGGTGTAATGTTGATAGTAACTATAAATTCACCCACCGGAAATTTAAGGGCATGGAGAAACAGAGATGAAAAGATAACTTTATTTTATGAACGACTAGCGCCCCAGTTGAAATATTCAAAAATCCGTCCTTATAGCACATCTACAATATAAAACGGACCTACATACACAGTTTTAGCTTCCAAAAATATAGTGGTGCGGAAAAACAGTGAACGCACCCCCTTTTCCCTAGTGGGGGAGATTCAGTTAAAATATTTAAAAACCTTCTCATATTGCAGATCTACAGCATGAAACGAACCTACATACAAAATTTCAGCCTCCGAAAATATAGCGGAGGCTGTAATGAAAAGGTAATTTTCATATGTAAACGAACCCCTTTAACTTCCACGGGGGACGTCCCCGTTGTAATATTTGAAAATATTTCCTTAGTGCGCATCTAAGACCTAAGAAGTACCTGTGTACCAAATTTTAGCTTCCTAGACTTAGACAGACATGAATGAGTGAGTGATAAGTGAGTGACTTTCGCATTTATAAGTATAGATTAAGGCCATCGACATCCCTTTTAATGTTAACACTCTCTTGTTTGAAAAACATATTCATAAGTCTCTTGTTAAAATATAGTTGAATATCTAGAATAGTCGGATGTTCAAAGTCAAAAATGTGTCCTTGTTCTTCTTCATGTTCAACAAGGACTGTGGAGTTATTTAGTTTTATGGAGTCTCTCATGTGTTCTGAAACTCGCGTTTTTAGGTATCTTCCGGTATGACCAACATAGCATTTGGGACAGCCTTCACAGTTGTTCAAGTGGTACACTATGTAGGATTTGAATTCCTGCAGCGTTCCAGTTTTTTGTTTTAAGAAAAAATTATTTCCAAGTGTATTTTCATTCGGAAAGGCCACATTCTCTCTTTTTATAGTTCCAATATACAGAACAGGAGAATCGGTATGACCAGCGAAACTGGTTGTTTAAATCTGTTTAAAATCTGTTTTTCCGTTAATCAGCTGTCGCCTCCATACGAACGACAACTCTCAGAAGTTGGGAAACTTGGGCGAGTTATGGACTAACGAGGTCTTACCTTTCAACGTGTGATTCCTAACACGGTATATTGAATTATAGTGGTATTTTGACAATATAGTGGAAAGTACACAAAAATAAGGGTATAATTAGAGAATAATGTCACGTTTGGCATTTATACATTATAAAAAATATATGAAACGTACATTATATATCCTGAGAGCCAAATTGAATTCCTGTTGAAAACATTTTAACAGGATCATTATAAACATTAACAAATGAATACAACAAGAGGGGTTATGAAAAATCGAAGTGAGTATTAAAAATGGATGGAAAATCTTTATTCCAGAACTACCGTTATTCCGGAACTACCTGTCTCATATCCTTGATGAAAACTCCAGAAGAAGAGTAATTAAAAAAATTGCTTCTACGAGAAAACTTTTTTTGGTTTTATACTTCTTCACCATCTCATAGAAGGTGGAAAACTTTAGAAATCAAGGAAAATAATTTCATGACTACATCAATGAAAACTCTTTACAAAGTGGTGTAGATCATGTACAGAAATTACAAAATGCCAATACATTTCATAAAACCATTATTGGGCGTCATTATTAATGCAATAGAATCCAAAATAGTGATTGTTACAATTTTTGTCTGTTTGTCTGTCGTTTGTTGGCGCTAATCTCAAAAACGTCCGTAGCGATTTCAGTGAGGTGCTCACTGAAGAAGAGGTGAGCTCCACTCATTAATCAGTGCTTGATTTATTTCAGTAGGTTCAGAATATGAAAAAGTTACGTCACTTCATAGAATCGCGTCAAACAATTTTTGAAAAAAAATACTATGAAATTACAAAATTACTGAAAATTTATTTATAGTTTGTGAAACGATTTTACTTCAAATCAATGGTAGGCAAATACATATGAACTTTTTATTATCAGAAAATCTGGTTGAATCCACGCTAATGAAGTCAGGTCGAGACAATTCTCATTACATTCATTGAACCTTTTTGAAATCTCATCTGTACATTTTGTGCTTATACTCATAGGTATACTCAAAATCAGATTGATCAGAACTCCAAAGTTCGGTTACATCGTTATTTGTATCTATACTATACAGAGTGGTCCAACGAAAAGTATACACCTTTCTTTTCTCCTTTTTTTGTAACTTAACGCAAAAATGTTCGGACAGGTCAATTTTGCTTTTGAGGGGGACACATTTTAGATGTATTTTTCTACCTGTGCCTTCAACCCCCTAGCGAGGGTGAGTAACAACCCTAAAATTTTAAATAAAAAGTGGGGTCGAGTGATATTTCATTTGAAAGGGCACAAAATTATCTTTCCAATGATACCTAATTTGTTGTATTTCACTCAAACATGTAGGTATTATGAAAAAAACAACTACAACCCAGTACTTTGAAATGTGTAATTGACTCAGTAGAATCATACTTCAGCAAGTGCTGAAAATGTGACCCATTTGCTTCCATACAATAATACAGATTTTGTTCAAATCTATTCCTAACATTCTGTAGCATATCAGGTGTTATACTTCTGCACTTTGCTGTAATTCGTTGGCGAAGATCTTCTATGGACTCGGGCTGCGTAGCAAAACATTTATTTTTCCCAAAGAAAAAAGTCTAAAGGCGATAAATCAGGTGACCTGGCAGGCCATTCGATGGGGCCTCTCCTTCCAATCCACCGTCCAGGAAACCGGTCATCTAAAAACTTTCTTACCGGAGCAACATGTGAGAAGGTGCTCTATCTTGCTGGAAATGAAGCCGATCATCATTATGATTTTGGTCATTTTCAATTATTTCTGTTATGAGAGGATCAATTGTATCTTCAAGCATGTTCAGGTAGACCTCACCAGTTAAATTCCCAGGAATAAAAAGTTGCCCTACCATATGACTACCTAATATGCCACACCAGACATTGATTTTTTGAGAGTACTGGGTATGGACCTCTCAGAATAAGTGTGGGTTACTTTCATCCCAGTAACGGCAATTATGCCTATTCACAGCTCCATTCAAAAAAAATGTACTCTCATCGGAAAAGCACGTGTTGAATGATAGGTGCGTGATAGCTGGCTCAGTTGTTCACAAAATTGCAGCCTTCTATCAGGATCCTCTTCATTGAGTTCCTGTACTAATTTAATTTTGTACGGATGAAATTTATAGGCTTTAAATATCCGTATTATGGACGAACGGGAGACACCTGAAGCTGCAGCAAGCTGACGGGTGCTTTGAGTATGATCCAATTCAACATGTCCCAAAACAGCAACTTCCACTGCTTCATTTCTGATCGGTTTCCGTGGCTGGTGTTTCACATTACAGACAGAACCGGTATCGACAAACTTTTGAACTAACTTGGCAACGTACGAATCATTCACATTTTTCCCGGATGACTGTTATTAAAGAGGCGAGCAGTAAGTCTAGCACAACTATTATATTGATAATAAAGTTTAACAATTTCAACTCGTTCAGGAATGAAATAAACCATTTTTACAGTAAAGTTGAAATAATTTCAAAAGCAACCGAACTGAATCAATGAACGTTTGCCTAAATTCTTTTTGTACACTTATCTGCTGTTGTTATTTGAACCAAAAAAACGCACGAGAGAAATTGAGGAATGTAGTAGTGATAAAAATGCCGTTTTTTCCGCATTTACATTAACACCAAAAATATCGAGTAAATGTTCTTGCTTTTTTTATAACTATTCAAGTAAATACAACAAATCAGGTATTATTGGAAAGAGAATTTTGTGCCCTTTCAAATGATATATCACTCGACCCCACTTTCCATTTAAAATTTTAGGGTTGTTACTCACCCTCGCTAGGGGGTTGAAAGCACAGGTAGAAAAATACATCTAAAATGTGTCCCCTTCAAAAGCAAAATTGACCTGTCCGAGCATTTTTGCGTTAAGTTACAATAAAAGGAGAGAAGCAAGGTGCATACTTTTCGTTGGACCACTCGATATAGTTTTGGAATTGGCCGCGGTGGTAGTGCGTCCGACTCACGATCGGAAGGTCGTGTGTTCGATTCCTGCTTCGACCAGATATTTTTCCCTAGAGAATTTGTCTGGTTGAAGCTGGAATGATTCTGCAACCGTGTTAGGAATCACACGTTAAAAGGTAAGACCTCGTTAGTCCTTAGCTCGCACAAGTTTCTCAACTTCTGAGAGTTGTCGTTCGTATGGGGGCGGCAGCTGATTACCGGAAAAACAGATTCTAAACAGACAGACAGATCTATACTCGTATGTTGTAAAAATCGTTATCTGAGTCCAAGCAAGGTATTCGATAAATTGAAATGTTTTGTTCTATCTGCGATGTTTTATCTTTTTGATAAAAATTATAACCTTATTCTTGTACTTTACAGGGTTATTTACGAATTTTCAGTATCAACAATCAGTTCAATAAGCCAGTATTGTTGGGATTTTTGAAGTTACGACACAAGTTAGTGTTCACTGGTGACCTTTCATTGGTTTTGTTGTTATTTAGTAAACACTGAACAGTGGCGTAGAATTAGAAGGGATATTAAAAGTTTCGAATCATTTTTAAAATTATCTACTCAAGTGTTCAATTTAACTATGAGATTCCATTGCAAATAATGTATGTGGATGCAAAATCTAAATGGGCAAAATTTGAAATAACCAAAAAAAGTACAACTCGGTTTGACTTCAATTTCTGTATTGATGAATATGTATGCTTCACGTGGTTATCCACAAGTTACAGTATCAGGTTATCTTATGGATTTTTCCAGATATTGATACCCCTTAGACATCTTGTTACAAACATTGCAGAGCGCCTTACTGAAACACTGAAAAATGAGTCGAATGTTGTTACAGATTATTCGTCACCAATTTCTGAAAATGTCCTGCATATTTTACTGTTACATAACAATACATTTACTTTGTGGAAGATGTCCAGCAATATTTACGGATTCTTTTATTTGCAATTTTCCTTCATCAGCTTCAATATTCCGAAGTTTGAAGAAGTTTAAAAAAAAAATTATTATTTTGGCGAAGTTGAAAGGGAGCTCCGTGAATTCCATCATTTGATCATTCTTGATTCAAAAAGGTATATGAAAAGAAATATCAATCAAACAAGATCGTTGCAAAGCCACATAGAAGAATATCATTTAGGTCATGTCAGTAATTCAATATTCCTCCAATACCAACAAAAACGGGACCATCCAAACCCAGACAGAAAAGACTCAAGTATCTGTGATAACGTTATCCTCCAATATAACTACACGTCAATTAAAGAAAGATATGGTCCCGTGGGTTGGGTCCAGGTGGCGGATAGGAGAACGATCAGGGGACTGGGGGCCCTGGAGGAAGCCAATGTGACCTCACGGACGGGATCGCCGGTCTACAGGTCAGTGGCAGAAATAAGTAGGGAGGGGGAACTAAAACACCCCAAAAGCCACTGCGAAACATGCCACCGTGGACCAGCCTACCCAAGCTAAGGTGTAAGGACTCGTGCTGACAGCTGAATGGCAGCAGGGTGATATGCGGTTACGAACGTTCCCCTTGGGGAACCGGGTAATCAGCCTTCCTCTGGTAAGGCAGGGCTCTGCCAGAGGTGACCAACTCTTCCTTTGCTACTCGTGGGAACACACATGGACATAATAAAGAAATAACCAGGAAAGGAATTTCTGGCGATCTGCACTGACAGCAGAGAAGCCCTATTAGCTTTGAACAGACAATGTGTAACCTCAGGGCTAGTACTAGAGTGTCACCAAAATTTAGAAAAGCCTCGGTAGATGATTACATTATCCTGAGGTGGGTTAAAGGGCACGAGAGGAGTAAAGGTAATCGCATTGCGGACTCTTTAGCCAATGAAGCTGCTGGACTAAGAATTTTAGGACCCAGTGGTACTTACTGCCTGATGACTTCGACAATTGCGAACTAGCCAAATGTTACACCCATGCTCAATTTCTGAAGAGATTAAATGAAACCAAAATATGCAATTTTGCCAGGATCACCTTGGGCAACCCTGGGAAGCTGGAGTCCAAGAAATATCTGGCAATAAACAGGAAAAATCTACGCTTAGCAGTAGGATTTCTGACTGGCCATTGTCAACTAAAGAAACACCTCCATAATATGGGGCTAGTGGACACACCTCTATGCAGGATGTGTGAACAGGAAGATGAAACTGTCAGGAATGTCCTATGTGAATTTCCGGAGTTATCGTCAATAAAAGATTGGCGTGAAGTTATCCACAGATTTCTGGCCACACATGCCGACGTAGAGGAAAATAAAAATCTGTGGTTGGGATACAAAATTATTAGCACCCGTACTAATATCTGTGGCTGCAAATACCTATTCACTATAGGTTGAACGTGAAATTATTAAGACTATTTGGTGTTCAACATTTTTATAGAGTCTTGAGTAGATTAAGGCGTTGATAATCCTTTTCTCATCAACAATACAGATTCAGGGAAAAATAAAATTGAAAATATTAGACTTACTTTCCAATACCCTATATAGAAATGATATCCGATGATGTGCGTCAATCAAAATCACACAACTTCCATAGTTTCTTGGGAAGATCAACTTGGTGATAACAGTTTTCTTGTCATCTAAACAGATTTCGAAAAAGAAATTGTTGAAACAATCAGACTCATTTTTTGAGATTCTTTGTATTCATGAAAACCACACAACTCTTATAGAATCTTGAATAGATCAACACAGTGAAAACCGTTATCTTGTTACCCATACAGATTTCGAAAATAAAATTGTTGAAACGATCAGACCAACTTTTTAAACCCCTTGTAGAATTGAAACCAGATAATGTGCGTGCATAAATATCACATGAGTCTTATGGGATCTTGGGTAGATTGACGTAGTGATAACAATTTTCTTGTCACCCGAACAGATTTTGAAAACAAAAATGTTGAAACAATCAGACTCATTTTTTGAGATTCCTTGTAGAATTGGAACCAGAAGATGTGCGTTCATGAAAATTACACAACTGTTATAGAATCTTAGGTAGATCGATATAGTCCGTTTTCTTGTCACCCATACAGATTTCGATAAAAAAATTGTTGCAATAATCAGACTGACTTTTTAAAACACCTTGTAGAATTGTAAATAGAAGATGTGCTTTCATGAAAATCACACAACTGTTATAGAATCTTGGGTAGATCGATAAAGTGAAAACTGTTTTCTTGTCCCCCATACAGATTTCGAGAAAAAAATTGTTGCAACAATCAGGCTCACTTTTTGAAGCACCTTGTAGAATTGGAACTAGAAGATGTGCGTTCATGAAAATTACATAAATGTTATAGAATCTTGGGTAGATCGATATAGTGTTAACCGTTCCGTTGTCACCCATACAGATTTCCAGGAAAAAATTTTGAAACAATCAGACTCACTTTTTAAAACACCTTGTAAAATTGGAAATAGAAGATGTGCGTTCATGGAAATTACACAAATATTATGGAATTTTGGGTAGATCGATATAGTGTAAACCTTTTCCTTGTCACCCATACAGATTTCCAGGAAAAAATATTGACACGATCAGACTCACTTTTTAAAACACCTTGTGAAATTGGAACTAGAAGATGTGCGTTCATGAAAAATACACAACTGTTATAGAATTTTGGGCAGATCGATATGGTGTAAACCGTTTTCTTGTCACCCATACAGATTTCGAGAAAAAAATTGTTGCAACAATCGACTCACTTTTTAAAACACCTTGTAGAATTGTAAATAGAAGATGTACGTTCATGAAAATTACACAACTGTTATAGAATCTTGGGTAGATCGATATGGTGTAAACCGTTTTCTTGTCACCCATACAGATTTCGAGAAAAAAATATTGAAACAATCAGACTCACTTTTTAAAACACCTTGTAAAATTGGAACTAGAAGATGTGCGTTCATGAAAATTACACAACTGTTATAAAATCTTAGGTAGATCGATATAGTGAGAACTGTTTTCTTGTCACCCATACAGATTTTGATAAAAAAATTGTTGCAACAAACAGACTCATTTTTTGAGATTCCTTGTAGAATTGAAACCAGAAGATGTGCGTTCATGAAAATAACATAACTGTTATAGAATCTTGGGTAGATCGATATAGTGAAAACCGTTTTTTTTGTCACCCATACAGATTTCCAGGAAAAAATATTGACACAATCAGACTCACTTTTTAAAACACCTTGTAGAATTGGAACTAGAAGATGTGCGTTCATGAAAATTACACAACTGTTATAGATTTTTGGGTAGATTGATATAGTTAAAACCGTTTTCTTGTCACCCATACAGATTTCGAGATAAAGATTGTTGCAAAAATCAGACTCACTTTTTAAAACACCTTGTAGAATTGGAACCAGAAGATGTGCGTCCATGAAAATTACACAACTGTTATAGAATCTAGGGTAGATTGATATAGTGAAAACCGTTTTCTTGTCACCCATACAGATTTCGATAAAAAAAATTGTTGCATCAGACTCATATTTTGAGTCTGTAAATCTGTGTGGGTAACAAGAAAACGATTTTCACTATATCGATTCACCCAAGATTCTATAAGAGCTGTGTTATTTTCATGAACACATAACATATGGTTCCAATTCTACAAGGTGTTTTAAAAAGTGAGTCTGATTGTTGCAACAATTTTTTTCTCGAAATCTGTATGGGTGACAAGAAAACGGTTTTCACTATATCAATCTACCCACGATTTTATAACAGTTGTGTGATTTTCATGAAGCATGAATGCACACCTTCTGGTTCCAATTCTACAAGGTGTTTCAAAAAGTGAGTCTGATTGTTGCAACAATTTTTTTCTCGAAATCTGTAGGGGTGACCAGAAAACGGTTTTCATTGTGTTTATCTATCCAAGATTGTATGAGAGTTGTGTGATTTTCATGAACGCACATCTTCTGGTTCCAATTCCACAAGGAATCTCAAAAATGAGTCTGATTGTTTCAACATTTTTGTTTTCGAAATCTGTTCGGTTGACATGAAAATTGTTATCACTTCATCAATCTACTTAAGATCCCATAAGAGTTGTGCGATTTTCATGCACACACATTATCTGGTTTCAATTCCACAAGGGGTTTTAAAAAGTGAGTCTGATTGTTGCAACAATTTTTCTCTCGAAATCTGTATGGGTGACAAGAAAACAGTTTTCACTCTATCAATCTACCCAAGATTCTATAACAGTTGTGTTATTTTCATGAACGCACATCTTCTGGTTCCAATTCTACAAGGTGTTTCAAAAAGTGAGTTTGATTGTTGCAACAATTTTTCTCTCGAAATCTGTATGGGTGACAAGAAAACGGTTTCCACTATATCAATCTACCCAAGATTCTATAACAGTTGTGTGATTTTCATGAACGCACATCTCCAGGTTCCAATTCTACAAAGTGTTTTAAAAAGTGAGTCTGATTGATGCAACAATTTTTTTATCGAAATCTGTATGGGTGACAAGAAAACAGTTTTCACTATATCGATCTATCCAAGATTCTATAACAGTTATGTTATTTTCATGAATGCACATCTTCTGGTTTCAATTCTACAAGGAATCTCAAAAAATGAGTCTGTTTGTTGCAACAATTTTTTTATCGAAATCTGTATGGGTGACAAGAAAACAGTTCCCACTATATCGATCTACCTAAGATTCTATAACAGTTATGTAATTTTCATTAACGCACATCTTCTAGTTCCAATTCTACAAAGTGTTTAAAAAAAAGAGTCTGATTGTTTCAATATTTTTTCCTGGAAATCTGTATGGGTGACAAAAAAAACGGTTTTCAGTATATCGATCTACCCAAGATTCTATAACAGTTATGTGATTTCCATGAAAGCACATCTTCTGGTTCCAATTCTACAAGGAATCTCAAAAAATGAGTCTGTTTGTTGCAACAATTATTTTATCGAAATCTGTATGGGTGACAAGAAAACAGTTCTCATTATATTGATCTACCTAAGATTCTATAACAGTTGTGTAATTTTCATGAACGTACATCTTCTAGTTCCAATTCTACAAGGTGTTTTAAAAAGTGAGTCTGATTGTTTCATTATTTTTTCCTGGAAATCTGTATGGGTGACAAGAAAACGGTTTACACTATATAGGTCTACCCAAGATTCTATAACAGTTGTGTAATTTTCATGAACGCACATCTTCTATTTACAATTCTACAAGGTGTTTTAAAAAGTGAGTCTGATTGTTGCAACAATTTTTTTCTCGAAATCTGTATGGGTGACAAGAAAACGGTTTACACCATATCGATCTACCCAAGATTCTATAACAGTTGTGTAATTTTCATGAACGCACATCTTCTAGTTCCAATTTTACAAGGTGTTCTAAAAAGTGAGTCTGATTGTTGCAACAATTTTTCTCTCGAAATCTGTATGGGTGACAAGAAAACGGGTTCCACTATATCAATCTACCCAAGATTCTATAACAGTTGTGTGATTTTCATGAACGCACATCTCCAGGTTCCAATTCTACAAGGTGTTTAAAAAGTGAGTCTGATTGATGCAACAATTTTTTTATCGAAATCTGTATGGGTGACAAGAAAACGGTTTACACCATATCGATCTACCCAAGATTCTATAACAGTTGTGTAATTTTCATGAACGCACATCTTCTAGTTTCAATTCTACAAGGTGTATTAAAAAGTGAGTCTGATTGTTTCAATATTTTTTCCTGGAAATCTGTATGGGTGACAAGAAAACGGTTTAAACTATATCGATCTACCGGAAATTCTTTAACAGTTGTGTGATTTTCATGAACGCACATCATTTGCTTCCAATTCTACAAGGTGCTTTAAAAAGTGAGTCTGATTGTTGCAACAATTTTTTTCTCGAAATCTGTATGGGTGACAAGAAAAGAGTTTTCACTTCATCGATCTACCCAAGATTCTATAACAGTTGTGTGATTTTCATGAACGCACATCTTCTATTTACAATTCTACAAGGTGTTTTAAAAAGTGAGTCTGATTATTGCAGCAATTTTTTTCTCGAAATCTGTATGGGTGACAAGAAAACAGTTTTCACTTTTTCGATCTACCCAAGATTCTATAACAGTTGTGTGATTTTCATGAACGCACATCTTCTATTTCCAATTCTACAAGGTGTTTTAAAAAGTGAGTCTGATTATTGCAACAATTTTTTTCTCGAAATCTGTATGGGTGACAAGAAAACGGTTTTCACTATATCGATCTACCTAAGATTCTATAACAGTTCTGTAATTTTCATGAACGCACATCTTCTGGTTCCAATTCTACAAGGAATCTCAAAAAATGAGTCTGATTGTTTCAACATTTTTGTTTTCGAAATCTGTTCGGGTGACAAGAAAATTGTTATCACTACGTCAATCTACCCAAGATTCTATAAGACTCATGCGATTTTTATGCACGCACATTATCTGGTTTCAATTCTACAAGGGGTTTAAAAAGTTGGTCTGATCGTTTCAACAATTTTATTTTCGAAATCTGTATGGGTAACAAGAAAACGGTTTTCACTGTGTTGATCTATTCAAGATTCTATAAGAGTTGTGTGGTTTTCATGAATACAAGGAATCTCAAAAAATGAGTCTGATTGTTTCAACAATTTCTTTTTCGAACTCTGTTTAGATGACAAGAAAACTGTTGTCACCAAGTTGATCTTCTCAAGAAACTATGGAAGTTATGTGATTTTGATTGACGCACATCATCGGATATCATTTCTATATAGGATATTGGAAAGTAAGTCTAATATTTTCAATTTTATTTTTCACTGAATCTGTATTGTTGATGAGAAAGGGATTATCAACGCCTTAATCTACTCAAGACTATAAAAATGTTGAACACCAAATAGTCTTAATAATTTCACGTTCAACCTATAGTGAATAGGTATTTCCAGCCACAGATATTAGTACGGGTGCTAATAATTTTGTATCCCAACCACAGATTTTTATTTTCCTCTACGTCGGCATGTGTGGCCAGAAATCTGTGGATAACTTCACGCCAATCAATAAAAGAGTGTGTTCGGCGAGTCTTGGCCTACACCTGCCGATATAAAGGGATGTCTCCCAGTGACCTGTCCACCTTCCTGGAAAGGACAGGATGGACGATGACCTAGGAGGACAACTCATCGGGAAGTTGTACAATGGGTGTGGCCTAAGTGCTGTGGGCTTACACTCACCCTCCCTACTCTACAGATACAGAGATACAGAAAGATATGGAGTGGAAGAGAAGAGACAATATTTCATCAAATGAGAACCCAGCGAATATTTCATCACACAAAATTGTGAGAAATTGTCGAATGCTTCCTAGATTCTTATGAATAGTAATTCTAGATTTTTTCCAACCCTCCTTTTAAAAAACCGTCTTCATTCTCTGCAAGAAATACAGTTCACACAAACAGTCCATTGGTATGAACGTTCTGAGAATAATGTAATGTAGCAAGACCTTCATCAAAAACATCGGAAACTTCGGCTTGCACCTGATCTATTTTCAAGTAGGTGAAGTCGATTGAATGATAAATCTCAGTAACAAATAACGTTAGTAACGCTCTAGTACTCTTGATGAATAAATTGGATGGTATTATATTCTTTATCTTTTTATAGAGTATGAATTATTATATTCAGAATCTGCCCTCACCAAATTTACCTGTCTTCAATTTTTCTACATAGGTTTCAGACATCCTTGGTAGATTAATTTATATTAGTTCATATTGAAGAACTACTGAATTAGTAAACAGAAGCTAGAATTGGCCCTTCACGGTTCATAAGTTGCTATACCTATACAAAGTTTGAAAAGTGATGCAAATTTCTAATTCAATTTTGAATTCCAACAATTATCTTGAAAAAATATTTGTTTTCCATTGTTGGCATAGATAATGTGTTGAAAATTCCAAAAATCGCTAAACAAAAAATCAAGATCTTTAGATGTTGTGGTGCTGCAGATTTTTCAGGGCTTTTCTGTAGCTGAAAAAGCAAATGCACCGCTGGAATCAATGATAAATGCCCCGGAATGCCAATTAAGTCTTGTTGTTTCATAATTCCATGAATTGTATTACTTTCTTCTTTAATATATGTTATAAATCGCAAGTATGCTTGAATAAAATGTCATATATTTTTCCTGAAAATTTTTAGTTAAATTAGAAACAATTCACTGTTCTTATGAAATTAGTTGTTTCGAAAGCATTTTTTTTTTGTCATGTGATTCAATGTTCATATGGAGGAAGCTTTTTTATTCAAAAACAAATATTTCCCTTTCATTTTAAATCAAGGACATACGGAGCAAACTGCAATCTCTTCATTTGAATGTATTTTCTTTTCTCTTCATTCTTTTCCAATTATACAACATCAAAGATACCAATAGGTATCAAGATGAGGTAGCTTTTTTCCGAAAACTTATTATATACTAAATATGTACGAAACTATTTGAGACTTTGTATATCACTTATTTCCGCCGAATCAGAACATATCGTTATTACTTAATAATTGAGAAAACACATTTTTTGACAGTGTGTTCAGGTAAACTAAATTTGAAAAATCATCTAGGTATCACAGAGAACAGACTAAGCATGAAAACATTTCAGGCTTGTTGATTTTCATTTAATTTATAGTTTTAATTATATACACCTTAGGATAAGAGTATAAAAAACAATATATTATAAACGTGGCATGGAAAAATAAACAAACCACACTCTGCGGCATAAAAAGCACCAATATTTACTACCAGATCTCGACCAAAAAAGAAATAAGAACCCATATAAGATTTCAAAACACACCTGTTGGGATAACAGACGCTTGGGCACCAGTGGCTCTCTGAAATAAAACATTGTAAGCTGACGGATAGAATTAACGGAAAAAATAGTCCACTTGTTCAAATAAATTCAAATAGCATGTCGTCTGGCTCATATTAATAGTTGAATGTTAAAAAATTGTTAAAAAATGTTTCAATATGGACACAGAAGATAAATGAAAGTGTAGGCATGGTATTTCTGACCACGAATGACAAATGTCTTGGATATTTTATGTATAAATACTTTCTTTCCGGAGTGAGTTTTGCATGCATTTTTTATTTGCCGTTCGTTTGCAAATCCTAAAAAAATATTATCGCTTATTACTCAGGAACGTTCTGCCCGGTTTCGAAAAATAAACCAGTTTTGGAAAAATAATTGAAATACCTTTCAATTGAAGTATCAAAAGACACCCTCTCTTATAAAAAATTAAGCGTTTTGTTCATAAAATAGGTTTGTTCTGGTTCCAAAATCCAAAAATGTTTGGAAACTTTGCAGGACGTGCCACGTAGGAACAAAAAATCCCAAACAGTCCGAGATGGTCTCGAACATTTGGTTAAACCAGAACGAATTTTGAGGGGATTACCGCGCCATCTGTCGTAAATATGAAGAGTGTTAATTTGGCAAGCAGGCAGGCAATTTTGAAATATATTCATAGTTTGAGTTGACTGTCATTTAAAAGTTTCTTGGGGCTTTGTTCACGAGATGGAGTTGTTACTAGTAAACAATATTTCTCTCAGACGAAGGTTTCATGTATGTAGCGGAACCGTGTTGAAATCAATCGAGTCCCAGACACTTTGCTGTCTGGGTAGAATATTTTCTGTACTGACGAGAGGTAATACCGCGATCTGCAGGTGACCTACTTGAATAATTTCAGCATGGTCCTGCTGCTGGATGAACGAGAAACATCTGCGAGACTAGCATCTGTGAGGAATCTTTCATAAATGTCTGTCGGATATATTTCAATATCCAGCGTGGTATTAGCAGGGGAAGTAGTTGTTTTTCGACAGACGTTCACCACACCCTAATGTGTAGGTAGTTGGGAGAGATACTTTAAATTTGAAATACAGCTTTTCCTCTGCCAACTCACTAAAACCATTAGACAGCCCTCCGATTTCACGCATTGTATTTATTGAGCATATCCATTTTATGTATTTGAGATGTACATGATTTAGGTATCTATCTGCTGAATAGATTGGAAAGCATAATTCAGGTATATTTCATACCTAGGTGTAACCCATACATTCAGTGAGATAACTCTGAAGTCATACATTATTTGAAATATTTGATGTACAAGTATGTTATTGAATGAATAAAATTACTGAATTACAGTGGCACAGCACTGAATCTATTAAAAAATAATTTACAAAACAGGAAACAGCAAGTAAAATTTGAAGAGTGTCTCAGTGATTCACTAAAAATCACAATACAATGGGATCAATGCTGGGTCCAATATTGTTCTCGTGTATATTAACGACATTGGTGATCTAAATAACTTTCATGGCCACATAGTATCATATGCAGATGATACTGCTATTGTTTTCATAAATGATACATGGGAACAGGTATATGAATGTACTAAATTAAACCTCTCTCACATCCATAGTTGGTTGAATTACAGCCTATTAACGGTAAATTTTCAGAAGAGTAATTTTATCACCTTCTCTCTAACTAGTGAAGACCAGACAGAAAGATATATTTCAGTAAATAGTTATTCTCGTGATGAAATATGCCTCAGAGGTTGTCCACAGATTGAAAAAATTAATGAACTAAAGTATCTTGGTGTGATAGTGGATCAACACCTAAGTTGGGATGAACATGCATTATATGTAACAAAGAAATTACGGCAACTAATACATAAGTTTTATTTGCTACGTGATATTCTCAGCAGGAAAAACAATAACTCATTAGCTGAGTCAATTTTAAGATATTGCATAGTAATATGGGGAGGTCTCTACCACAACGCTCAAAAAAAAATGCAAACTACTCAAAATTGTTTGCTAAGAATACTCTTCAAAAAGGACAGATTATATAATACAAAGAGTCTGTATAAGGAATCCAAGTAACTAAACTTCAAAAACTTATTTGCATATTATTTCCTATTATTTCCTACCGTAAAACAAAGCCCATTGTTAATCCGCTTGAACATTATGTTACCCGATTCATAGAAAACAAATCTATTGACTTGCCGATTTTCAAAGGAAGTCACTTACAAAGATTTGTTTTCTTCATTGGCCTTAAACTATATAATTTACTACCTTTATGTGTGAAAGAATTGAGAAGGGAGAAAGATTTCAAAACTAAAGTAAAGGAACTCATAGAGTCAAATGAAATTAATGTTAATCTTTATCTATAATTTTAGAAAACCATTGAATACATTGTTTACAAATATTATTAATCACCATTATGATGTTATTCTTAAAATAATGTTGAGCTGATGATATCTTTAATTTTAATTAACTATCAAATACTTACCTCATGAAAATTTTTGTACCTCTTTGCTTTTTATATGAAATCAATATTTACTGATCACTCGTCTGATTCGTCTGATTCATAAACTGTATAAACTCTAGGCATATTTTCTGGATGATCATTAAGAAGTGCATCCTATGCTTAGTTTGTATTCTTATTGATCGAAGTAACACAATAATTGTTAGGTATTTGTATTCGCAAATGAATGATATATGTACTAAATGTAATAACTCCTAACGGACATGTATTGTGTGATATTCTATTCAGAAGAATAAACGAATTTGAACTTGAACATAATAGAAAAGAAGGAAGGGGGACTGAGGAAAAAGAGCATTGATGATTTATTGATAGATATTGAGAACGTATAGGCTTCCATGAGACACGAAAGTATCAATATGTACTTCGTTACAGTGCATCATAAGTATCAATATGTACATCAGTACATGTTGGAACCTTCCGTGTACTAATGAATATTACTGGAATTCAAGCTCAACACCAAACCGTTATTATTAACACCTCCACACGTGTTACAATCACCAAGTGATCATTTTCAATCTTGATGAGATCAATCTTCCTCTTGAAGACTAATCTTTCTCTTGAAGATGATCACTTGGTGATTGAAACACGTGTCCAGGTTTGTTAAAAATAACAGTTTGATGTTGGGGTAGAACTACAGTAATATACATATTCATAATTCATCAAAACTGAAACGAATGTTTAGCTGGAGGACTGACTATCAGCTAATTCGAATCGAGATTTAACTGCAACTGTGTTCAGTTTGGATTTGGTAGTGAACTATAGATATTCAACATTATCAATTTTTTCATGACAGTCAAGAATTGTTTTTCACATTAACACGTGCAGATATATATACTGCGAGACTTATACAGGCTGACAATTTCAAGACTTACAATGGTTATATCTGAGCAATCAAATAAAATATAATAAATCGTTGAAAACAACTTCCATAATAAGAAGGAGAAAACGATTTGTATTGAATTTTTTACTTTTAGACGGGAAACGATAATCTTATTATCAATACATTAGATTTTATTTTCGTTACAATGTACACGAGAAACAGAATTTTTATCTGCAACAATGATGTACAACAAAGCTGAACGTGTGGAAATGATATTTTTCATGGTAGAGATGATCAGTGTTTGTTAGGAACAACTAAAGTATTAACCAGAGGCGCCTGGAGGCACGTGTATATTCGTCAACTAGTAGCAAAATATCAAGAAACTTTTACTGTCACAAATAAAAAAGGGATCAACCAAGATTATTGAAGTACTCGGACAGTTTGCAATTAATCGTACTTTATCGACTCGTCAGACAGCTACAGCAACCGGATTATCCCGCGAACCTGTAAGGAAAGTATTTAAATTGCATACATTTCATCCATATAAAATGAAAATCCTTCAAGAAGTTGATGACGATGACCCCGACAGAAGAATTGAATTTTGTGAAATTATGACAGGTAGAATTATCGCAGAACCTCGGCTCATCAATCAATTAATTTGTTTTAGTGACGACTGCACTTTTGAACGGGCAAGCAAATAAAAAAACTGTTGTTACTAGAGTGACGAGAACCCACATTAGAAAAAGGCATACGCAATACCCGGAAAAAGTTCATGTTTGGACATTATTTATAGGAGAGAATTTAAATGGCAGAATGTATGCTCACATACTCAGATAGATAGATAATCAGACAGACATACACGGCAATTTTTCTTCAGAGAAAAATTCAATACATTTTCACTAAGATGAGACATATCATTATGTACTTCCATTTAGACAATGGTTAGATAATAATAACGTTCATCAATGGATTGAAAGAAGAGGCTCAATTGAATTGCCTCTTGGATCCCCGGACCTATCTCCTCTTTATTTCTTCCTCTAGGGCCACCTAAAATCTTTTGTTTTCAAGACGCAATCAGACTGAATAACTGAAGGAAAGCATAATCCAGAAATGCCGAGCTATTTCCAGAGAAACATTTCTCAATATAGGCCTAGAGTTTGAAAATAGACACTATTATTGGTTCGAAATGGATGGAAATTATTTTGAACATTTCTTAAGTTATTAATAAAAAATAAAATTTCAATTTACATAAATAGTGTTTTATTCAATAACTACTACATCGAGTGTAGCTTTGTATTGTACCATTGAAGAACATTTCTTGAAAGCTTTTAGATAAGATATCACAAGTACGGGGTTGCCATTTACGACTATAAAGTTGGGGTGTCTGGGGGCGAGGGGTAAGTGAATACAAGTTAGCTATTACATCATTTTGTTTCCCCCTCCCAATTATGGAAATTGTTTCAAGCGATTTCTTATATTTTATTTGATTGCTCAGATTTATCCATTGTAAGTTTTTTATAGAAAATGAATAACACCATTTATGATAATAAATACAAATTTTCACAATATCATAGTATTCATTTCCAATACGCATTTCAGCAAATAGTAGCATCCTCAGTTTCTAGTATCAGTTATTGCGTTATTTTGCTATTGTATTCTAATTTCTATTTTATATGTTGATGCTCACATGTTATGATACCAGATATTTACTCATTTTCTACCTATAAATAATACTTATTTGATTGATTATTTTGTGGAAATTCATGTTCACTGAGGATACACTACAAAAACACACTTTTGTCTATTTTCCACGCTATTTCTTTATTGTGACTAGTTTCGGCTATTACACCATTTTTGAAACTATGAATAATAATACGTAAAAAAGTGAAAAAACAAGCTGTTTGCAATGCCACCTTTGTCGCTGTTCTTATATCTTTCACCATGTTTGTCGATTTCTAAACTTTCAAAGGCGTCTAAAAGCCTATTATAGTATCGATCTCAACATTTTCTAGCATTTCTCATTTATTTTTAAGCCATATTGCGCAACGCTAGACTTCTCTGGTCTATCAAACCGAATATGTGGAACACTTTTTTTGTGACTAGTTGTTATAGTTCGCTTAGTTTGACCAGCATACTTCTTGTTACAATTTTCGAAAGTTATTTCGTAAGTCTCAATTTTTCGAAAATCCGTTGATATATTCAGGTTCATATGAAGGAACTAATAAACTTTGTCTTCGTCTTTCTGAAAAGTCGTGGATTCACAAAGACATTGTCTAAATTTCCGTTCATAAATTAAATTATCGACTATTTTTGAAGAGTAACATTTACTTCCAACCACTTCCTTGACAACTTTTTCCGATGGCATATCTTTCTTTGGTCAATGGGAACATAACCAGCCTGTGGATAAGAAAATGTAGTCCCGCCATTTTTTGTTGTGGGTAATGGTGACACAAATGTATCACACATATATCTGAATGTGCTCTTATTCTCCATACATACATCAAATTTCAAACATTCTTTGGCGTATAATCAGAACATCCATAAATTGCAACTCATCTTTATTTTCATTAACAATAAAAATCTTTCAACTAACTATAGACTAGTGATATCAAAAATCATAGATAGAGAAAGTCTTAAACCATCATATTCTCAAATATTGGTAAGGATTTAACATCTTGAGCGATCATCAATATGGCTTTCGGCAACAAAGATCAACAGGCGACCTTCTATCGTATGTCACCCATATTTGGAATAACGCAATCGAGAAACATGGAGAATCAATAGCTGATGCGCTTGATATTTCTAAGGCCCTTGACCGTGTGTTGCATGAGAGTTTGCTGGCTAAACTTCGACGCTATGGCTTGTCAGATTATTTCTGTGTATAGCTCTCCAGCTTCCTGAAAGAAAGTTCCCTGCAAGTGGCCGTCGATGGATATCTGTGTGCTGATGACAGCACAATTGTCTCGTCATTTCATTTGGATTCCAGGACATCGGCTACGGAGACACATCTTCATCGGCAGTAGGAGGTTGCATATCTTAATGAGGATCTAGAAGTGATTTCGAATTGGGGTGAAAGTAACCAGGTTCAATTCAATACTACAAAAACCCAGGCATCGGTTTTCTCCAAGAATATAAATGTCTCTGAACCGGATATAATTCCACATTCTGCTTCGATAAGTTTGTTTGGAGTTAAAATGGACACCAATATGAATTGAAGGGGTTATATTTTTTAGGAGTGATTAATTTTTGGGAAAGAAAGTTTTTGGCTTTCTACTACTCCATCTTGATACAAAAAAGAAGGTTGAGGGAGTCTTCCAAAGAAAGGAAGGAAGTAACTCTATACATGGATGTGTAGATCATGCAAAGAAGTAACTGAAAGTTACTCTCTTCTTTTTTTTTGTATTAAGATGGAGTAGTAGAAAGCCAAAAACTTTCTTTTCCAAAAGACACCAATATGTCTTGGCACAGTTATGTCGTTGGAATTGCAAGGACTGTTTCTCAAAAGCTTGGAACACTGTTCCGAACCAGAAAATTATACACACCTCAGCAACTTTTCATGCTTTATAAAGCTCAGATCAGACCTTCTTTGAAGTATTGTTCTCATGTATCGAGCTCTGCCCCCAAACATACTCCGAAGTTGCTCAATTCTATCCAGAAAAGAGCCATTTGCCTGATTGGTGACGCGAACATCGCGTGCAACAGCCTGAACATCGAAGAAAGGTTGTAGATTTATCTGTCTTCTAAAGATACTTTCACGGGAGGTGTTCAAGTGACTTGGCACATTCAATTCCACCAAGAGCGGTACATATCAGAAATACGCGACGTACTGTGGCTGCTCATCGTTCTGAGGTTCAACTCCCTACACCTCAAACTTCCTGAGAACGTTTTTTCAAATGGATTCAATCTAGAGCGATTCAAATCCAATGTGAATTGCTACTTTTGCACAGGCACCGCTCTGAGAGCGCCTTGAGTACTTTCCTGTAGTGCTTCTGTTTTGTCTTCAAAAAACATACATTTTATATTGGGAAATATGTTGTTGAGACAAGGCACAAAATCCTTTATATCATCATATTTGTGTCGAAAATTGCGATCACATCTTCGACGTATCGGATCCAAACACATGAACGGAGTTTCCCATTGCCGTGCCCTCATGCTGGTTGGAAAAACAATTAGCGAACTGGAAGCAATTTTGCTTAAGTGAGCTGAACGTACTCTTCGAGTACTTAGCCGAATAACCCATAACTCTCTAAGAGATCCGATGGCATGGGTTATGTTCGCCTTGAGGACAGCTGTGGTTTGTGGCTCACTAGCTTACACCTGCGACTCAAGAAAACCCCACAAAAAAAATCTAAAGGGGTCAAATCGAAAGATCTCGGTGGCCAGTTCACATCACCTCCACGTGAGATGATCATGCTCTCAAATCGCTCGTGTAGAATATCCAATGTGGCATTAGCTCTGTGGCACGTAGCGCCGTCTTGTTGAATCCACATGTCTTTGGTGTCCAGATCATCCAATTCAGGCCGAAAAAGTTGGCAATCATCGACCTAAAGTGCTCGCCGTTGACGATAATGATGACAATTAGGGTCAGTTGCCAAATGCTCCAGAATCCATTCAGCGAACACACGTCGTTGTCTATGGTCGTTCACTTTCAGTTCCTGGGTCAGTTGAATTTTGTACGGGTGCAGGCCCAAGTCACGATGCAAAATTCGCCGAGTTGTGGTTTGCGAAAGACCGAGTTCTTGTGAGTGACGCGAAATTGACTGCTTCGGATTCTACTGCACACTCTCACAAACAGTGGCAATGTTTTCAGCAGATCTTGCGTTTCGTCGTCGTGCGGGTATTGGCCGATCGTTCACTGAACTAGTGGAATTTATCCTCTCGATAGGACTATTATGGCGACCGTAAAATGAGCGAAGCCTGTTGCACGAACAGAACACCCATTTTTATTAAACAATTATTTTATTTGCATGTGTTGTTGAATGCTATATTCGTCCATGGTGATTTTGCAAACAGACTGAATAAATGACAACTAATTTGAAAGATATAGCTTCAATAAGATGGCCGTTATCAATCGTCAAAGTTTACAAGTCGCTGTTGGAAGACCCTATAGACATATTTCATACCAGAAATTCCAATTCTACCAACCAAACATGATAAAACAAATATATACAAAATCAAAAAGATGATTTGTAAAATAAAAACTTTTCAAAACAAGGCTGATCAGACATTAACATAAATAATGACACCAAATAATGTTTCTGAATATCCGATAGTTTTTATAAAACGAGGTCAATATATTTTCACTGAAGTTATCATTTCAGATGTTTTCATAGAAAAACGGAACTTTTCACATTCTTGGTATTCAGTTATAATATACAAATTATTTCGATACAAAACTGAGTTTGAACAGTTATTATAATTTCTCTTCAGTATATGAATGGTCTTGAAATTTCCAAAAAACCCCGATTTTGAAAGTACCTACCGGAATAGTTCCTGGTTTTGATCAAGATCAGTCGTTTAATATCGATTAATTTCTTGTTGTAAGTAGGTTCATTTGAGTTAAATATAATATAAACATAAGTTATCAATCGTCAAAGTTCAACGAACTTGCATTAGATGGATTATTTTTGCTCGGAAATGTTACAGATAGCCTCAAAGCAAAGAGTAGGAAATGTCCACTGGTTAAAAGTAAATATTACATCAAACAATTCTAACGGAATAGCGGTACCAGTAAATAATCTCGTTAAACCTCAACTCGTACATGTTTAGACAGCTTGGTCTGTCATATTAGGACGACAGCTGGTTAAAAAATGCTCCATTTCAACCCATTGTCTATAATGGCCCGCTTATTCGAAGCAAAATCTTCTACTTTTGAGCATATTGAGATTCACGGAAAACGTGTTACTTCTTTTTTACATAATCAAGTAATCCACGAATCAAGTTCGAAAGTTAGAACTTTCATGAATTCAGTTTTCTCTGCTGTTTGTATCTATACTTATGAACATTGATTTTCCCTGTTATTTCAGTGACAGAGTTTTCAAGAAATAGTTGAATATAACTGAAAGTTCATACGAATCTCCAATAATGCACTCTTTTACATTTGAAGTTCATGAACTATTTCGCATATACCCTTGCAGAAATCCTGAGTACGGAATATTCCGTTTTAATAATGAATACATTGCAGAAAGTGTTTTTAAAATTTGTCATCACACTCATTACTACCATAACCATTAACAATTACCCACTTTAGAACGTTTAGTTTCGAAATAGTTTCCGAGGTATGTATTGTTAATTAAAAAACATCGGGAGATTCAGCAATTCGGTGGAAAATCTTCAAAATTGAACAGGCAAAAGTAATTTCCTTGTAGCAACACCTCAGCCAAACTTTATACATATTTATGCAGTTCGATAAACAATCATCGATATTGAAAAACTCCTGCGCTCGCAGTGACATTAATACGAAGAGGACAGATGTCCACCACAATCCAACCAAACTGGTTACTGATACAACTGCCGTAGGGCTCAAATACCTCGTTACTGCTGATCAAGTGTAGCCCAGAGTTCCGAACGTAAAACGAGAAATTTGCTTGCAGTACCAGAAGTTTCAGTTTGAATTCTTAAATGGAATGATAAAATATTAGTGTTTATAGTGATGTCAACTAATATTAATGGCAGATTCCTCGCTATAAGGATCTCATTTGAACTTTTTTTCTTTGGGTAAAATATCAATTTACCGACAGAGTCGTATTCAGAATATTATTCAACCAAATGCAAGCATTTGTTACCATAATTGTTGTTGCTTTTCTTAAAAGAACAAAATTCGGTAGTTAAAATGAAAACTGCAATAAATATAGTGTAAAAAACTAAAAAACACGCTTTTAAAGGACATCGAACTAAAAAGTTAAAAATACTTTTTTTAAATAAGCTTAAAACAATAACGAACGAAAAATACTAGTGTTAATAAAAAATACTTTTTTCAAATGAAGAAATACATGTAAAGTGAGTTCGGATTATATCAAGGAGGAGAGCCATCTGCTCGCGAATAGATCAAGCAATAATGTCGATATATCAAGGAGGGTACGTACATCGCCATCTGCCCGCGAATAGATCAAGCAATTATGTCGATAATTCTGTCAAATACGAATCCCGAGCTTGAGAGTTACAAGCAAACAAACAAACAGACATACATCGATACATACATACATACATACAGGTGAAGCTAATATAGAGCATGTAAAAAGTTTTCGTTTCACACGTATGAATAATTGATTCGGTAATTATTAACAAAAAGATGTTCATTCATGGAATAGTCTAAAAATACCCAGAATCCATGAAAAGTGGATTCTAGAAATATTAACGACTTGATATTTAGAAACAAGATGAAACAGATGTATCAAAACATGCTCTTGAACAAAATTGAATTCACTCTTACGACATATTGGTTAACCTCTCAAAAATATGTATCAGTCAAGGATGATTTGTAGTATGTTGAAACTCCTTTCTCTCTCGAAAGCAACTGCTGATTTTTGTAAATCTTTTGAGGCATCTCTGTGTAAAACCAATTCGGAGTATGTTCAAACTCCTTCCTCTCTTAAAAGCAGCTGCCCATTATTTTAATCTTTTGAGGCATCTCAATCTTTATGAATTTGAATATGTATAATATCTACATTAGTGCCTTCATATCTTTCCTTAGTTCTTCATCTTTTCTATAGTTTTTCATCTATTGAATTTGATGTTTTTCCAAATGATATAATCACCTAATTGTTATATCGGTAACATCTACGAATTTCTTGCAAATAGGCTGTGAACCGTTTTTCGGAAATGGTAAAATTGTACAATCTTTAAACTGGTACAAATTTTGACATATCAAACATAAAATGACATATATTCTTGAAAAAAAAATTGATTTTCTACAACTTTTTTCAATGAAGAACGGTGCTGAAGATATGGAAAAAATGTCAACAAAAAACTTGAGATGATAGCTATTCAAGATATGAGTGTTATTGCTCAATTTGCTACGCTCGTTTCGGAAACTTTTTCACTAACAAAATAAATCTTACTTTCAAAACAAATATCATAGAAAGATTTTGAACAACTGTCCTGTTTGCTCAATAAAATAGATGAATTTAATATTTCTATAAAAACACATTTTGACATCTCTTTTCAATTAACTATTTTCATTCGAATTGAAGGGGTTATATTTTTAGGAGTGATTAATTTTTTGGAAAGAAAGTTTTTGGGTTTCTTCTGCTCCATCTTGATACAAAAAAAAAGTGGGAACCTTCCAAAGAAAGGAAGGAAGTAATCATTTTGAAAATAGGTAACTCTATACATGGATGTGTAAATCATGCAAAGAAGCAACTTTCAGACACAAACTGGCAGAAAGCTCTCCTGAAACAGCTACTTTTATATAAACATTGAACTACACGAAAGAAAAAATTTTTTTCGAAACAAATACTTTTATATGAGCACTCTACACAGTTTGTATTCCAAACATTCGTTATGGAATTAAATTCAGATATCATTTACAGGAGTTCTACTTTAAATGAATGGTAACAAATTGCACTTACATGGAACACTGTCATCCTCACTGATATTACTGGTATACATCGATGTTTCGCCATGAGACACTTGCCTTGGGGCTCTTCAGTACCAAATTGGATAACATAGAAAATACACACAATTCATTCATGAATTACGATTTTTTATGTCACGGAATAAGTTTGATCTACTTATGTCATCGATGACATCGTAATGACTTTCTTTCCCAAAATTTATTCACTCCTAAGTATTTGTTTCGAAAATTTTTTTTATTTCACGTTATCCAATGTTTATATGAAAGTAGCTGTTTTAGGAGGGCTTTCTTCCAGTTTGTGTCTGAAAGTTGCTTCTTTGCATGATTTACACATCGATGTATAGAGTTACTTATTTTCAAATAGATTACTTCCTTTTCCTTTATTTGGAAGATTCCCACATTTTTTTGTATCAAGATGGAGTAGTAGAAAGCCAAAAACTCTCTTTCCCAAAAACTATTTTCATGTTATCGCATTTGCTGTGAAGTGGCCGTGTCAGGTGAAGCCGAATCACCTGGTTACTAACAAACAGTATTGTTCACAGCTCACACGTCACATTTATTCAAAGTTCTTGCTGGTGTTTATTGTCTTGCATAAAGAAGAACAACACTTAGGAATTGTGTGTTCCTGACGATATTGAAGAGGCTGCAAAAAGAGCTTCAATTGATTGAAAAAAAATCGGCTCAGCTTTACGACATCGCATCTTCTAAGCTGGTGTAGACAAGTTGCTTTTTTTTGGGAAAAAAATATAGCCCTATTTTCGGAATATATCAAGCCTGCCGGCGTGAAGAACTGTGCCATTTATTGATCATCATTTATAGATGGATAAATCATTGATTGTTCAAATTTCAAATACAAATATGTTATCAATCATCAACGTTTTTTTCTGAAATACTCAAATTATAAATGCAGTGCCAACCCAGTTGGTATAAACACGTTTGGGAAAATGCCCTCTACCATTGCTGAGTTTCTTAACCTCCCGGAGCCAAAATAACATACAGTTGGCTCCAGCGTTACAGCATGGTCCTCTTCACTTCAAGAATTAAATGCTAATACCCATGAAATTGTCAACTCACATAGTTTAAATATATCACAAGGCTCTTCAACATCGCAACGTATTAATATCAGCAGTTGTTCTAATTGTACTTTTCATAATAATCTTCATAAACGATAATAATAATGTAATTATTATGTATATAATACATTTGTGACAGGATTTAATTGTATCTATATTGAAAATTTAATAATTATGTTTTGTTTATTGCTATTTGGTAAAAGAAAATCGTGTTAAGAATATTTTAATACGCTACTTTGTGAACATCATCTCTTTTAATACTCTTGACAACCATTAAAAATGTCACTTTCAATGACAGTTGCACAAAAAAAAAGAATTCCTTCCTAAACGATTGTGTAGTATATATCTACCTCAAAAATGGCTCATAACTTTCAATGCAGAAATCATTTATTGAAAATAATTTTTACTTCTTCACCTACGATTCACAGTTTTCCAAGAAACCAAGACCTTCTTTGGAATTCTTCCTTTCCGTCACCTTTCAGATGTCTGAATCTATAGTGGTGTTTAAGCTCATGACCGACCAAACAAATGAGGCGAGCAAATGAACGTCAGTGAGAAACGAGTGACGTCACATCAACGCCATGGCAATGAATTTTCAATGAACGAGAAGAGCTAGAAGAAATTGCAAAGGCCTTTGATGGAAATGAATATGCAAGGCCCGAGTTGCAGAGACAAATTAGAATAATTCCAGAAGCAGGTTAGATGAGAGACAAGCAACAGTGAATGAGTGAAATAACTCGGATAGTGCGAGGAGTACGGTGAAAGTATGCAGCTCGTAGACGGAAGCATCCTGCATGATCTGTACGCCACTCCCTGATGACAGGGGAAACTTCTCCCTGTGGTAAGCACAAACTCTAACAGATATTGCCATCCAGGTCATGAAGTGGTTGCAGAATGAGCTGTATGAATTCGAAGTGAAAACTCAAAAAATAATACATCTGTGTAAGAGTTTGCATCCCAAATTGTCTGTTCTATGAGTTTTGAGTATCTACAAAACAGGAAAGTACAGGATAGATACTGTGAAGTCGCCAAGAGTCCGAATCCTTCCACTACTCGGTCCGCGACCTTGAGACCTCTCAGTTAACTCCTGCGTTTATACAGGATACATCATGGAGTTTTCTTCGACAACACTGACGACTTCAGCTCATCAAATGACGTGACAGTGTCTTCTTTTCAGTTGTGTGGGTTGAGTCGAAAATGGAAGGGTGCAACCTGGCCTGCTAGGACGGTGTCTTCCTACCCCAAATACAGAGCCTGGCACAAAACGCCTGAGACGCCTGTGCATATTCAATATGTAGAACTATAGTCATGCAACTGCAACCCTATCTGAAACCACATGGAATTTGGCAAATATACGAACGAATAGTTTTTTAGATGAGCGTATATTTTCCAAAACATTAGATATCTTCCCAAAGATTTTCAAACGTTTTTTTCTTCACATTTCTAAAAGTTTAATTGGATTGAAATTTTTATGAAAAAAATATACGTTTTCTTCTCTCTGCAAACATCATTCATCCTACAAGACTGATTTTATCCTACAAACTGATTTTCTATGATTTCTTTCACTCATAATCAATAATAAAACAAGAACAAGACAAAAAGTTCCCCAGATCTCCCACCATGAAAATAAACGATTCGATTATAATGTACAGCTGTCTCACTTCAAGAAAGTCGTGAACAAACTTCTCCAAGTGTAAACAACATCGAAGAATCTGACCCATAATTGATTATCAACAGCGTCCAAATTACAGCATTGAGAAGTGCACGGCTCGGTCAAGTGCGCATTACCCATTCCAGTCTACTCTCATATGCAATCTACGCAAAAAGTAATTACCGATGGACTCTGAGACGAATGCAAATATTTTCATTAGCACTTGCGCTGAATAAATAAATATAAATGTTGTGCATGTAACCTGAAAAATAACCAGGGTCGGCGCGGACTTGTAGGAGAAAATACGTTGATGTCCAGAAAGTTTAGATCAAAATGAGCCTATACTGAAAGAGCATATGAAAACGAAACAAGGTCTAGTTCTCATAGTTGGCTTTCAGAAACCAAAACACTTAGACCTATTCCCTTGTTCTGAGGGAAGAAATATTTCGCGCCCAATTTCCACCCCATCTGTGGGACTGTGGGATGAGATCCAACCTTTAAATCTCACATAAGATTGGAGGGGGGGGGGTCATGATTTACCTCGATGAAAGTTTCTCTTTCAAAAGCTTCTTGACTTTTCAAATTTGCTGTAGTAGACATTGGGAAGAAATACAGAGATAACATGAAAAAAAACTTATTGTGTAGGTTCCACGATTTTTACGAAAAAAATTTTATTTGTTATTGAATATTTAATGGTCAGGAAGTGTATTATTTCAGATACAGATTAATTCATTATAATATTAAAATCAACAATTCAAAAATAACTTTTCAAAACGCTCAAAGGTGCGAACTCGTTTCCTTCTTTTCATAAAAGAGGATGTATGATCTCTACTTACAAGCGATTTTGGTGAAATTTGGTGACACGTGTGAATCATTGTATTCGTGCCACGTGCCAGTCTCGGGATGTCTGCAGAATGCTGTATAATGTCCGTTATAGGTAGACCCACTGTGATTCGAAAGTGCATATAGATTATAACAAAAAAGGGTCACATTGTCTGCTGCATAATTGTTCATATCTAATCCATCTAGATGAATGACTAAAATACTTTTTTTCTTACTTTGCAACTCGAACACGTCGGTTTTTCATGTCCATCCAAAGTTTCCTCTCCTGTGAAGAAATTCACGCACTGTGATAAACTCAATTGGCCAGTTCTTTGTGGTATAGGCAGTGACAAATCCCAAAAAGGATCGAAGGTTACAGATGAGTGTCCACAATGTGTGCATTTCATCGTGGACTTTAATTGACCAACGAAATTATCTACAATCTTAGAGTTATATGTACCCAAATAAATCAACCATGACTCTTGTGCTTTTCTGCTGTCGCTCAATTTTTCGTTAATCTCCGTTAAGGTCGGTTTAGGTTTCTCAATAATTCTATTTACGTCATCATGTAAACCTTCTAAAAGATAAAGAAGGAACTCCTGGGCGTCTTGATGCGCATGACCCATGAATCGAGGTGCAAAACTCTGAATCTGACTCTTTGAGGAGACTGTGTTCACTGCTCTATCAGATGAATCTTCTGACCATAATTCCTTGATAACTTCTGCGAAAGCTTTGATGAAAGATATCAATATAAGTATTGATATCTTTCATGTACTCATCCTTTTTGAAATATTCCAGATAAACATTGGATTATACTGTTCATGAAACAGGTGTTGCCAATATTTTTCAACCCATTAAGCCCATAGGTTTTGACTGAGGAATGTATCATTGATCTAATTGTGTTGTAGTTGTTGGTGATACTTTCGCCATCGCTGTTTTCTTTTCAGTAATCACGGATACGATGATTCTCCCTATCATTGGATCAACGGAATGTGAAATTTGAAATTAAATTGCTTGAAACTGAATTTGATACCTGAAATTTGAAGTACGGGTAATGAACAATTTTCACTCTATGTAGTTACGTTCAGTAAATCATAATATTTTGACGGTGTTTTATTCTTTTGCTCACAATGATGTATTCCACTGGTAAAGAAGTGATACACTTTGTGCACGAATTGAGAATACAATTTTAGAATATATGCAGTGGACGAATAAAAAATATTCTAAATTTACTATTCTACACCTGTTTTCCAGAAAAACATTGCGGGAGTTAATATAATCACGAATGTTGGTATTGGTATGACGGCAACCTAGCCTTAGCTCATAATTCATCCACAACTCACTGATAATTTAAACGAATAGACAGGAATTTATAGCGTTCCGTACTTTTATATCTTCTATTAATTATCTGCGAGCGCTTTCGACAGCTGGTCGTACTGTCATCTTCTAGGCACTCCTCAAACTGAACTTGTCATCCTGTCGTCTGCCTCTTTATACGGTCAGAACGTCTCAACTCAGGTATTTCAGGTAAATTTGCCGGTATTTGTACTGCATCAGGTACTCTTCTTTGTGTTAGATCTTCTCTAGGAATGTGTATGGTTTTGTTTAATATATTGAATGTGAGGTCTTGTTGTGTTTTGATTTGTACTTGTTCCTCGATAAGTGATTCATGACTGTTAAATTTATGGATGTTCAAGTTTTCCCAAATGTCCATGCGGTTTCCCTTGTTGACTTGTTTTATGAGTTTTATGTTCTCTGGTTGAGGGAAATTATGTTTGTTTTGTATGGCGTGTGTTTCGAGGTTTGATTTATATACTATTGGATTTATGAAGGCCTTTTTGCTCAATGTACCTTTGGATCAGCTTTTTCTTGGTTTGGCCGATATAGAATTTGTGCATTGTATACTGTATATCCCATTTTGGTCTTTGTCTTCTTCTTTTTCATAGTTGTTTATTTTTTGTGTTTTCTTCGTGTTTGGCTTGTACGTGATGTTGATGTTCAGCGGTTTGAAGACGTTTGTTAGTTTTTTGGTTTAGTGTTCTACGTACGTAAATGCTGTCCATCGTTGTGTTGTTTTGTCTGTTGGGGTGGTTTGATTCTTGTTCTGTATTTTTTGTTTCAATCTTTTTTTGCTAGTTTACACATACAAGCCAAACACGAAGATAACACAAAAAATAAACAACTATGAAAAAGAAGAAGACAAAGACCAAAACGGGATATACAGTATACAATGCTTGGACTGCAACAAATTCTATATCGGCCAAACCAAGAAAAAACTGATCCAAAGGTACAATGAGCACAAAAAGGCATACATGAATCCAATAGTATATAAATCAAACCCCGCAACACACAACAAAACAAACATAATTTCCCCCCAACCAGAGAACATGAAACTCATAAAACAAGTCAACAAGGGAAACCGCATGGACATTTGGGAAAACTTGAACATCCATAAATTTAACAGTCATGAATCACTTATCGAGGAACAAGTACAAATCAAAACACAACAAGACCTCACATTAAATATATTATAGAAAACCAAACACATTCCTAGAGAAGATCTAACACAAAGAAGAGTACCTGATGCAGTACAAATACAGGCAAATTTACCTAAAGTGCCTGAAATATCTGAGTTGAGACGTTCTAACCTATAAAGAGGCAGCGACAGGATGACAAGTTCAGTTTGAGGAGTGCCTAGAAGATGACAGTACAACCAGCTGTCGAAAGCGCTCGCAGATAATATAATTAATAGAAGATATGCAAGTTGACTTGGGTGTCACACCATTAGGTGTTTCCACTTCCATATATCAGGGTAAAAATTCATGATTGAGACAGATATCAAATAGATTGTATAGATCCTCAGTGATATATGGATTTGTATTCTGTTTATTCAGTATGTCTTTCAGTAGAGGCATGCAATCGTTTGTTGGAACATTTGGAAACATTTGTTTGAAGGTGACTGACAATGTTTCATGATGAATTTCATCTGTTCGGACTTCCATTGTCTGATACAAAAAATGATTTGAAATGTCTAAAAGAACCAATACGAATGAAGAATTGAAAAGAATAGCTGAAAATAACAATTTCATTAGGCAAAATCCGTGAAATGAAATAACAGTGAAATAAAATACAAGTAAAAAATAAAACAATCGAACAAAAAATAAAAAATTAGGGGATTCCAAGCAAAGTCCTTCACAGTTCATTAGTTTCGAAACGTGTTCAATTGTTCTATTTTTTACTTGTATTTTATTTCACTGTTATTTCATTTCAGATTTTATTGCCTAATATAATTGTTATTTTCAGCTATTCTTTCCAATTTTTCATTTGTATTGGTTCCTGTAGGGATTTCAAATCATTTCATATATTAGACAATGGAAGTTCGAGCTAATGAAATTTGAAAACATGTTTTTCACATAAAAGGATACAAATTCAATGTTATTAATGTTGTTGATATAATTCAGCTTATTGGCTAAGTCAATGGTGGTGTAAATTTTGTTACATCTCTGATGTAATTCAAAAATTTTGACAACTTACTGCAGGTTGGGGATTAATATAGGTTGTTTTCTTAATATACCAGGGTCTGAGAAACATCATTTTTGATTCTTCTAATGACTTCATTGGTGAATGATTTTGTAAGGTCCTTCTTTAACAGGGTAACGTCTTATGTGTCCACAGTCGTTGTTCCTCTTCTTTTTAATATCCTCTACTATTTCCTTAACTTCGCCGGAACTTGATGATGGTATATTTTTACAAATAATGTCAGCCAATCTGGGTCTATGGCGAGTGGGGTTGCTTATTATACTGGAGTCGTTTGTGATAATCCCTTCGGTTTGTACTCCTATGATTGCTTTATTGTCGTCGTTGTTTGGGGAAGTGAACTTGGGTCCTTTCTCTAGAATTCTTATCTCTTTCTGCTTGCATTCCGTATTGGACAGGTTGAAAATCTCTTGTAGAATTAGTAATCTGAAGAGTAAGTTTCTTTATCTTTTCTGGTAGTTTTTTGTTTTCAAGTAGGTTTGATATCTTCTTTATAAGTTTTCCATATTTCATTTCGAGTAGTTTACTTACTTTTTCTGCTAGTTTAGATTCTAGGCAGTCGAATTCTACATTATGGAAGATATATTTAATATATCTTTCGGTACATGACAAATTTTGTCCTGTACCTAAAGTCAACCAACTGCGACAGAGTGGCATTTTCAGACAATGTATGAAATGGATGAAAAAATTATGAGCAAAACAAAAAATAAGATAGAAAGAAAACTGAATCAACTCTGATTTCAGAAAAAAGACCATAAAGTTCGATTCAAACAAGAAAGTCATCGATGTGAAACTCAAAAAATTAATTTTTCAACCACAAAGTTTTCTGCTAAAATCTTGAATCCTCTCCCAGGTACTACTTTTTATTTCATCTCAACCGATAATTTCCTTGGAATCACGGATCACGAGATCGAAGACCATTTTCAAAGTTCTTGTCAAAATTGTTGATAGTGCCAATGTTATTTCACATAAGTTTCTGTACAACTTTTCAACTTTTTGTTGGTCGGAAAACTTATTGAATGAGGCAGTAAATTTTTCTACTGATAAATACTTAAATTTCACACAGTGAACTGAAGAGCTTGTCCTTTCTACTCTTGTTCTAAGTTCTCCATTAAAATTAATATTTTTTTCAGATTTTGAAAGGTGAAAATCCTCAAAAACATTGATGAATTAATTCTGGTTATTCTACTGGAATGAATCAAGAAGAGGCTGCGAAAAATGATGTTGAACAGTGGTAAGCATCCCATCCGAAAAACTAGAAGCTCCAATTTCAAAGTAATTTCTACCAAAGTTTACCGAATACTATAAGTTGGTTCACTCCAAGGAATTCGTTTGTCGGTACGGCTCAGGATTGCATTTTTTGCGATTTCCATAAATCATATCGCCGACAGACGATGTCCGGAAGCCGCCGGCCGCATGACAGTTATACGAGGGCAGTTCCTATTCGCGATATCTACAGGGGACGTTCCGAAGTTGAAACTTCGCTTGCTCGGTTGTATCAGACAGATAAACAAAGATACGAAAGTAGTTGTTTGTCGATTAACTTCTAGAAACATGATAGATAAACTCATGAATAAATGATCTAAGAAACAGATCAGAGTGATTTACTGATGAAATGATAAACATACGTTCAGAAAAACATGTTTTATTAACAAAAATAATACAATTATATAATGTTATATGTTTATATTTTGTTATATTTTGTTATATATATGTTACTATTTTGTCTCTGGAAATATCATAATAAAGATGAGATTTCAAAGATATTTCGTCTAGGCATAAAATACAATCTCTTTCTTTCTCCTTCATGAGTCCAATCCTGAATTCAATAACACGAAAAATAAAATCGTTGAAGCCTGGTTCAACAATCCAATTTTTCGTGAAACGATGAAGTGTACTTTTTGACGGTAATCTACAAATTGTTGAAAATTTTTTGTACGCTTTCGGACCAAGAAAATAAACAGTCAATGCAAACTGTTTGAATTCGTCACTATACCTGGACCCTTTTGGTGCTTTATTTATCAAAGAAAGCTGTGCTTTCAAGAGCTTACAATATTGCTCAGGATATTTTCGATCCAGAAACTTGAAAACATCATCCAGAGTAATTCCGGTTTCGTCCAGTGCTCTTTTCGATGTTGAAGCTACTGTTTTCTCTAATGATACAATTTTTTTTCGTAATGCCACTTTTCTTGGAGTTCCCGAAGAGAGTTTAGCAGATGTTTGGCTGCATTCATCTGAAAGAAAGATGTGCGTACTTTCAATAATTGTTTTCTTGTCATCGTTTTTGTTTCCGAAGCATATAAAAATAGATCAGGTAAGTATATGATATAACGAAAAGATATTTCACCTCGTGATCCTAATTGATCCGTTTGAACCTGAGCATCAATGTAAATAAAATCCTTGCTAGTACCGGCAATGGCATCATCATCTGGAAGGTTTAAATAACAAAATTGATATTGTAAATTTCATATGTTAAAAAGTGGAATAAGATTTTTTCATCATTTGAATCTATAAACTTCACTGAACCAACCTTTCTGAGAACCATCTTGAGGCAGACGCAATGAAGGAACAGCATAGCTATGAATACGAGAATTCACAATATCATCGGCTCTAAAATGTAAGCTGCAAATTTTAATTCTATTGTGACTCTGCTCTGGGGTAAGATTAGCATATCTATGATTCCCAATGAAGCCTAATACATTTTTCCAACGTTGACACCTAAAAAAAAATTCAAGTATATCAATCGATAAACTGAACATTTTGAAAAAAGATTGAAATGAGTTTGGATTGGCAAATGCGGTATATTTTGTTATGAATAATTTTATACAACAAAACCATAAAAGGTATAGATAGGTAAAATAAAAATGAATGGTGAATATATTGAATGCATACCTTTCACTGTACTTTGGGCAGCGGAAAAACGAAATACCTGGGCTTCCCACCGTACTCAGACAACCATCCACTGAGCAATACGTCGACATTTTCACAAAATAAATATTTCGAATTCCGAACGAACACAACACAATCACAATACCAAAGTTTACCGATTCTGTAGTCTTTGACAATACCAAACAATACGGACAACCTTTATATCTCGTGTGCCGACGAGAACTGGTAACTTCAAGCGACATACTGTACTACCTCGGCTGGTAATTACCCGCTGTCGCTAGCGGGCGGCGAGATTTCTCAGATGTCGAAAAATGAGCGAGTGACACGTCTTATAGTATTCTGTAGTCTTTGGTTCTACCATAATCATCTTGCCCAATTGAATTATTTTTCAAAAAATCTCAAATGTAGATTTTTCAGGCTTTTTCAGACAAAAAATTAAAGGAACTTGAATCCGCCTTTTCCAAAAAGACTATTTTCACTCCCAAATCCAAAACTACGTGACTTAATACTCGTTTCTTTCGCGAGGTAACATAAAAATAATATGCGTCATAGCTATATGAGATCTATGGAAAATATTTCAATTTTTTGAACATATGTATATGTACGTAAGTGTGATGTATTGGTGGTCAGCTATAAACTTTAATAAATGAAGCTAAAAATAAATGTGGATACGTTTATTGGGCAGTGTTATTTCAACCATAATAATCTATTCTGTACTGTTTACATTTCATATTGTAATGACGAGAGACTAGACAACTTACTTCAATCCGTAAGAAAAGTTGGACTGGAAAGCGAGTAAGAGAAAGGAGCCATCTGTAGAATTTCAAACAATCGAAACATACAAGGTGGGCTAGTAGACGTTCAAAAAAAAAACTCGAACTACTCGAATTTTATTTGGAGTAAGAAACAGTCCAAACATATTTTCAACTTTGTCGCTTCCAACTCTTTGGTAGAATGTGATCTAAACCTTAAATCTTCAATGGGATTAGGAGTCAAGTTATGCCTCGTTTGAAAATTCATCGACTTATAATTTCAATGTTATCTACTTTTTTCAATTTGTTGCAGTGCTGGATATGTTATAAGATAATGACAAAGATGAATGACCGAGTAGAATTCTTTACTTTTTCCATGACTTATAACAGAAATATTTTGCAATAAGATTTATTTGAGAAGGATATTCCAAAGCGAAACCATCAAATATTTCAATAATAAGTAACCTGAAAAAGCTCAATCATATCATATCACGACCTCCGGAAGACTAACGGGGAAGCCAACAAGGCAGACCTGGATATTAGTCTAGACTCTAGTTGATAAGAGATCTAATAGAAATATTCTCTGATGAATGGAATAAAGATCCGGCACGAACGAAATAACAAATTAGAGAAGCCTTAAAAAATGCAAGGAAATCAGGGGCTATGGGATCAACACAAAAGGTCCCAAACTGAAGAAAGACTCATGAAGGAGGCAATACGAGGAGGTTAAATGAACCGGAGTATGTGCCAGATTCTACAAGATACTCTCGAGAAAACCACAAACCTCGCTGAATAACCTGAGAACAACTACCGGGAAGTACATAATAACAGGATGAGAGAGTCTCTCCGGGTGCACTTCCCTGGTTCAGAAATGACAAATCCAAGTCGACAAGCTCAGAACTAAAGGTCCCCAAATGGGCGCCCACAGAGAATTGGCTGGCGGCAAAGAAAGTGGTAGACTTGGAAAATATTAAATGGGCTGTAAACTAGTTACAAAAAATATTATCTCCAGGACCAAATGGCATTTATTCAGCAATGCTGCAAAGAGGGCGGGAACTTCTTCTTCAAAGACTGTGTAATCCCCAGAGGAAGTCTAGAATACATAAACAAAATATGAAAACTGTATAGGGCCACCTTCATACCAAAACCTCGAAAAATTGGACGGGATTCGACGACGGTCTTGAGACCAGTCATGTCTTTTACATTGAAAACATTTGAAACACTATTTGACAGGCATATCAGAGACATATCTCTGGCTAATAGGCAACTGCATGGATACCAATATGCATACAGGTCTGGTCAATCGAAGTGGCTTAATGCCGCGTCATGGAAATAGCAGAATATGCTTTCAAGAACAAGCAAGTACTTTCAGCTGCTTTCTTGAAAGAAATAGTAGGGGCTCAGGTTGCAAGGGGCTATCCTCAGGGGGGAGTTCTGTCCCCATTGCTATAGCACTTTGTAATGTACGAGTTACTACGTCTTCTAGACCATAATGGATACGGAATAGATATGCTTTACCTGGGAGTTATACTATAGCCCAGGCTGACCTGGAACCAACATATAGAAAGAGTAACAAGATAGGCGGAGATAGCAATGAAAGTGGCCAGACGCACCTATGAAAAGATATGGGAGCTGAAATGATGTATGGGCTCTATACCATGGTGGTTGTAAACTAAGGGTGCAAAGCCTTGAATGTTTGGTAGATACTCATGAATAGATGGGAAAGCAAGATTGGGCCAATTCAGACTGGAAAACTCACCGGCATACATGTAATCGGCAAAACAGAAATCTATACTTATAAATGCGAAGATCACTCACTTAACATCCACTAATTCATTTCTGTTTCTCCATACTGGTATGTCTTAGGAAGCTGAAATTCAGTATATATGTGCTCCTTGTGGAATTGGCCGCGGTGGTAGTGCGCCCGACTCACGATCGGAAGACCGTGGGTTCGATTCCCGCCTCGACCAGATATTTTTCTCGAGAGAATTTATCTTGTTGAAGCTGGAATGATTCTGTAACCGTGTTAGGAAACACATGTTGAAAGGTAAGACCTCGTTAGTCCTTAGCTCGCACAAGTTTCTCAACTTTTGAGAGTTGTCGTTTGTATGGGGGCGACAGCTGATCAACGGAAAAACAGATTTAAAACAGATTTGTAAGTCTCAAATATTAAAATATGGGGGTAAAAGGGGCCCGTTTATATATGAAAATTACCTTTCCATCACTGTTTCTCCGTACTCCTATATTTTTGGAGGTTGAAATTTTGTATGTATATTCGTTTTATATTGTAGGTGTGCAATATGAAAAGATTTTCAAATATTCCAACTAGGGCACCAGTCGCGGGGGAAAAGGCGCGTTCATAAAATAAAGTTACCTTTTTATCACTGTTCCTCCGTACCGGTATATTTTCGGAGACTGAAATTTGGTATGAGTTCGTTTTAAATTTTAGATGCCCAATATGAAAGAATTTTTAGATATTTCAACTGGGGCGCCAGTCGCGCGAAAAAAAGGCACGTCCATAAAACAAAAGTATCTTTTCATCACTGTTTCTCCATGGCCTCTAATTTCCGGTGAGTGAATTTTATATTCAGTATCAGCATTGCACCCGTGTGGAGCCAGGGCAGGTCGCTAGTTTAAGAATGTGTAGAGGAACGAATATTTTACATGTTCTCGGACCACATGTCACCGAAATGCAGAAACACCTGGAATGCAGACGGGACTAAAATCGAACATGGGTCGGGAGCTGGAATAAACTGTGTAATAAATAAATTTCAGTTGACCGCTTGGTTGGTAGACATACAATATGGACAAAATGGATTGAGTTATATGTTAAGATTATTGTTTATGATTTATTTTTCATGGTTCCTAAATAATATCAAGGTTACGTATCTGTGAGTCAATGAACCAAAGATGATTATTGATAATGAAAACAAATTGTAACGGCTTTAATCAAAGGTTTGTAATAAAAAAACAAAACTATATGCCGTTTTGTCCGCACTTCCCCTTATCGTTGGTCCCAGACCAATATAATCTAGACCGACTTTTCTGAAGGCTCCGATAGACTTCATCATGAAGTGCTGCCCAACAATCTCTCAACTTTTGGCTCATTCATTAATTTAGTTCATCTTTCAAAATCATTTGCAATATGGACATCTCAATAGCTTCAAGTCCGTTGAATACTTAACCACCTCATGTGTACCGCAAGGGTCAAATCTGGAACCTTAACTATTCAATATTTTCATTAATGACAGTATAGCTGGAATTGATGTGAGCGTTCCTTTATATGCAGATAACTTGAAACTCTTGCGCTACACATTCGTTACACGTCCCAAGAATGGAAAATTGCCTAAAACTTAAATCGTGTTGCCACATGGTGCCATACAAATAATACATCTCTCAACATCCATAATTGCGACGTAATGTCTTATTTATTGAAAAAGCACTGGATTGAATACTATATCATAGATTAGCGTATGTGTGGATTCCCATTTACACTTTGTCGGTCCAGGCTGGAATGTGCTTCTATGATGTAGAATCGCTAATTTCAGGTTTGAATTGATCAATCAGAGGCGCTTTCTGAAATGTCTGTCTTTTAAAGTTGACGGTACTTATTCTACTCTAGGCACCCACCCCACAAAGGAGTCTCGGGATCTTCCACACATTATAATCTGTTCTCCACTACTTTTTGTCTTCCAAGAGTATTTTCCAGAAATACTAGTTCGTGAAATTACTCAACTCGCTACGCTAGTTTCGCAAACTTTTTCACTCATTGTGCTAAGTGCACAATGCACAATTATTATCAGAAGTGGAGGTTGCAGCGTTAGTAACATATTTAGAAATTCTCTCCCTCAAAATGAAGGATCCCCGAGTGATTTTTGTTCTGAAATCGAACCGTGTTTTGTTTTCATTGACCCCGCACTTATTAAATAGCTGTACACAAAATATAGATAAGTACTATTCTGATCATTCCCATATTGATTTCAATTTAAAAGCCACCGGTAGACAGCTGTTTCAGCCTATTGGGCATCGTCAGTAGCGGGCAGGCGGTCCTCGATTGAAGACAAAATGTGAATAACCAAGAAAAGTACTTAATAAAAATAACTGCGTAAACGCAAGCGAAATATAAGTGGAACCCAGCAGCTTCACTGCATTAACGTTTCTCGATTTTATCTATATATATATATATATATATAGATATATATATATATATATATATATATATATATATATATATATAAATCAAACTGTTTTGAAGGGTGCCTAGAAGATGACAGTACTACCAACTGTCGAAAGCGCTCGCAGATAATTTATAGAAGATATAAAGCTTCAAATCCTTTTTGTAGAATTTGATATTGAAATACTCAAAATAAAGGAAAATTAGTTGCATCAATCAAAAAAAATAAATATATATATATATATATATATATATATATATATATATATATATATATATATATATATATATATATATATATATATATATATATATATATTGAAGACAATGGAACGGAAAACGAATCCACATGTTTCCGATGGCATTTCGGGTTAGCTTCCCAAATTTCTGCTACCGCAGTTGTCGGTTGATTGGTCAAACCACCAACACTGACATAAAAACTTGGCAAGTTGACTTGGGTGTCACACCAATAGGTGGTTCCGCTTATGTTTCGTTTGCGTTTACGCAGCTATTTTTATCAAGTACTTTCTTGGTTTTTTCTCATTTTGTCTTCAATCGAGGACCGCCTGCCCGGTACTGACGATGCCCAATAGGCTGAAACAGCTGTATATCGGTGGATCTTAAATAGAAATCAATATGGGATTGATCAAAGAGTACACATCTATTTATTTTCTGATTATCATGGAATTATTTTCCAGCAGTTTGACTGCATTAACCTTTCTAGATTTTATATATATATACATATATATATATATATATATATATATATATATATATATATATATATATATATATATATATATATATATATATATATATATATAAATTCATAGCTTTGCTTTCTTGAATATTAATCTCACATCAGAATAGGCATTTTTTTCTCAGATTATTCTTCAGTTCACTCATCGTTTTTTTTTCTTGCCAGAGAAAATTGTTCTGTCGCCGTTAGGATGCCCTAGTCTCACGAACTCAACCTTGGCATCAATGTTGAATTTATCAAATATTTTCTGCCGGTTGCGTGATGAAGATTTTTTGATATTATATAACACCAACCAATAGGTGGCAATTAGTATCAACAGAATACACGTCATAAAATGATCTCATCATTTAGAGGTGTACTTTTCAAGACATGAAACTTGCGATATTTCTCAAAAACCACAAGAAGTAAATAATAATAATCACCTTCATTTCTCACATAAAATGTACACTTCATATTTGTGAACATGAACTGATAAACTGATTTCATTAGGAGACGAAACCTCAGTCTTCTTTCACTTCAACATTTTAACAAGTAGGTAATTATATTTTTCTAAAAAGTTGCTTTCATTTCCATCATATCATTTGTTATCAAATTATGAATGGCCTAAATGATAATAACACGAATTTCACAAATTTTTCAATTTGTGAAATTGAGGCTAACAGCGTAGCTTTCTCCCGAACAATATTCCAAACAATATTCAATTTTACTTCATAAAACAATAAACGTTGCTGGGGCATGTATGTTCATAGAGGACATATCTTTTGAGATATTCGGAATATAATATTGGTTTCTAAATGGCATATTCAGAGGATTGCATAAATGTTATAAATACAGGGTTTTCTTTTTTTTAGAACAAAACACAAGCATTACAGGAAAATCCTTAAGGCGTTCTCAGAGCGGTGCCTTTGCGAAAGTAGCGATTTACATTGGATTTGAATGGCTGGAGAATAAATTCATTTGAAAAAATACTCTCAGGAAGTTTATTCCACATTAAAGCAGTTTTGAACAGTGAAATTTGAGGCGTACTGAGTTGAATCTCAGCCACAGTCCGTCGCGTATTTCTGATATACAGGGTGTAACTAAATAAGTGTAAAACATTTAAGGAGATGATTCGTCATCGAAAAAAAGATAGTATCCTTCATATAAAGAAATTTCATTGGAGCATCCCTTGTTAAGATACAGCCCCTTAAAGGGGGTACATAAAATTTGTATAACAATTTTTTTCACAAGCACTAAAACAGTTACAATATTGAAATTGACCTGACGTTTTGTACTACCAAAAAGACACTTAGCCAGAAATTTTTTTGGTTTACCCCATGGTTGTAAGGGGTGGAAAACGCACCCCCTAAAATTTATTTGCAATGTAACTATTTGTCTTATTATTTGTTTACCATTTACAAATTTATTTCCAATAGCCTGTTTCATTCTAAACAAAAAATTCCTTGTGGGTTTTTTGCCCAAAATAAACCAGTTCGCAGCAAAAAAATATTTTAGGAACAACTACAGAGATACATCGTCATAAATGCGAAAATACGAAACCAATCTATCTAGTAGGTCGCTATAAGCGATAGTGACAATTAAATTGGTATGACGCTGTCAGTTTGTGAATTTTCGAAATTGAATCAATACTAATTCCGTGTTGTTGTTCTGTTCTTAATTTGTTACTTTAATAATTCACTTGTTATTAAAATGGGTTACACAAATGAGGAAATGGCTGATATGCATTACGTTTACGGTCCGTCGCAGGGGAATGGGTTAGAAGCTTCTAGAAGATATGCTGAAATGTATCCTCAACGGCAGCATCCTTCACACATAATATTTGCTCGACTTCATCAACTATTACGAGAATATGGTTCATTCGACAAAAGAACGCAGGATTGTGGTCACCATCGAGAAGTACGAACACCACAGCTTGAGGAAGCAGTACTTAATTTGATTGAAGAACAACCTACTACCAGTACTAGAAAGATTGCTTTCCAGCTAATTGTTGATCATATGACGGTATTTCAAATTTTAAAGGAACAACTCTTATACCCTTACCATCTGCAACGAGTACAGGCACTGTTACCGCGAGACTTTCCGAACCGTCTTGAATTTTGCAATTGGATGCTGGAAATGATGAGAAGAAATTGTGACTTTCTGAAGACGATAGAATTCACAGACGAATATAGTTTTTCTCGGGACAAGATTATTAATTTTCAAAATTACCACATATGGGCTGATGAAAACCCTCACGCTATTGTCGAATCTAACCATCAAGAACAGTTTTCTCTTAACGTGTGGCTCGGAGTTATTGGGGATGATTTAATACGGCCTCATTATCTACTTCCTCGATTAAATCGTGAGGTATACGTTCAATTTTTAAGAGAAGTGCATTCAGTACTGCTTAAGGAAGTTCCTTTGGGCGTCAGAAGGGATATGTTTTCTATACATGATGAGGCTCCCGCCCATTTTAGTCAAGTAACACGTCAGCAAGAACTGGCCCGCTTGATCCCCGGATCTCAATCAACTCGATTTCCCTATTTGGGTCCATTTACAGTATTTGGTTCATCGTACTCCTGTTCGCGATGTAGAAGACTTAAGAAACCGCATCATCGATGCATGCAGGGTAATCAGAGAGACTCCAGGAATATTTGAGCGACTACGTGGCTCAATGAGCCGACGTCTAGACGCATGCGTTATGTCTGAAGGTAGACATATTGTACATTTACTATGATTTCTACATGTTGTGTGTTTTGTTATTAATAAATTAGTTTTGTTTATTACCCTTTATTCGTTTAATGCAGGTACTAACTACAAAATAACAATAAATCCACTTCGCATTTATGACGATGTATCTCTGTAGTTGTTCGTAAAATAATGTTTTGCTGCGAACTGGTTTATTTTGGGCAAAAAACCCACGAGACATTTTCTGTTTAGAATGACACAGGCTATCGGAAATGAATTTTTAAATGGTAAACACATAATAAGACAAAAAGTTACATTGGAAATAAATTTTAGGGATTGCGTTTTCCACCCCCTACAACCATCGGGTAAACCAAATAAATTACTGGCTAAGTGTCTTTTTGGTAGTACAAAACGTCAGGTTTATTTCAATATTGTAACTTTCTCAGTGCTTGTGAAAAAAATTGTTATACAAATTTTATGTACCCCTTTAAGGGGCTGTATCTTAACAAGGGATGCTCCAATGAAGTTTCTTCATATGAGAGATCCTATCTTTTTTTCGATGAAGAATCACCTCCTCAAATGTTTTAACACTTATTCAGTTACACTCTGTATACCGCCAAGTCAATCAAATGTGCCAAGTCACTTGAACACTTCTCGTGATAGTATTTATAGAATAAAGACAAATCTCCAACCTTTCTTCGATGTTCCAGGCTATCAAGGTTGTATGTGATGTTCGTGTCTCCAATTAGGGAGATGGCTCTTCTCTAAATGGAATCCAGAAAGTTCAGGGTTTGTTTGGGGGCAAAGCGCCATACATGAGAACAATACTCCAAAGAAGATCTGATCTGAGCTTTATAAAGCATCAACTGACCTGACATCATTATATCCGGTTCAGAGACATTTATCTTTCACCCCAATTCGAAATCACTTCTAGATCCACAGTGAGATATGCAACCTTCTGCTTCCGGTGAAGATGTGCCTCCGTAGCCGATGTCCTAGAATGCAAATGGAATGTCGAGACAAGTGTGCTGTCGTCAGCAAAGCAATATATTGAATACTTGTTTTTTTCCAATAAGTCGTTGATATACAATAAAAAGAGGGTTGGACAATATGGATCCCTGGGGAACACCAGCGTTGATGGTGAAAGTATTCGAGATATATCCATCGACGGCCACTTGCAGGAAACGTTCTTTCAGGAACCTGAAGAGCCATTTACAGAAATGATCCGACCAGTCAAAGGAAATTTGGCCAGTAAACCGTCATACCATAAACCTTTCTTACTGATGAGAAAATAAAAATGAGTGTTTTTTCCTAGAACCAGGTTGAGAGTTGGAGTAACAATTGTGAGAGAAGTTTTTACTAATATTCTTCAACATGTTGTTGTGTGGTTCAATTTAATAAGAATCATATATGTGTGGTGTACGAATTAGAATATAAAGAAGGTAACTTCTTTTCATTTGAATATTCGTAGAGATAATTAGTTATTTCAGTTGGACTATTATACAAATTGTATATGTGTATATCAAATAAGTATTCTAAATACTTTCCATAATAATTTGTAGATTTTCCTAAAACATAATCTCTATAATTTTCCCAACAAACATCTTTGCAAAATGACATTTTTGCTTGAATATATCATGATTTCTTCAAGTTACGACTCATTTCTGGTAGCAAAGGGTAGAAATGATTGTTGAAAATAATTCAAAGATAGAAGTGATCATAACTTATCATCCAATATAAAATATAGAAATCTAATATTTCATTCAAAAAAATGACTAAAAATGTTCAAATATGTATGTACATCAGCAGTTCTATTCTGAATAAAACACAATTAAATAATATTATAATATTCAAAGTTGTAAAATCATAATTTTCATTGTTTTGTAAACATCTGAATTCATCCGAATCTTAATTCGAGAAGGGTGCATTTCTGTGATGTATTTTATTAATTGAATTTGTTGTAATTATTCAATCTCTGAATATTATGAGATACCACTATATGTATATGAAAATTCAATCAAATTTGATATGATTAGTTTAAAATGGATTAACATCGAAAAATAAAGCTACAGAATATGAGAGTGCATATCGAGTACTGTTCATTCTCGAAATCTATTTTTCAAGACAGATCCCGTCCTGCAAGTCAGTAGAAAATTACATAAACACAAATTATATCCAGACGATACGTGGTGCGAATGTAGCGTCCTAAATGTTACTAGTGAGAAATGGAAATTGTTTGACAAGTTCATGTTTATTCATTCTACCGAAAACTGTATTTTTAGAAAGTAAAATAAACCTGATCAAAGTTTACTCACGTATAACCTCGAAAAAATATTTATGTTCTTTAGGAAATTAATGAAGAAAATACACATACAATAATTTTTCTAAGGATCTCCATGTTTTCAGTGGGTCGGCGATTTGCTGAAAAAACAAATAATGATTCAAACTACATTGGATAATTATCTGATGGACTACCAGTAGCATGCAGTAGCCAGGAAGGTATCTACGATCTTTCAGTTTGAAGCTACAATGTGAAATTGTTATGAACAAATACCGTGTGTTATATTTGGAAGGGCCCAAACCATTTTCGAATCAAGTTTCAGATGAGCGTAATGTTATCTTGATGAACCAATATACCACCTCTATGAATTAAACTTCTTTAGTTTTAATAGCTCATTTACTCTGACCAATTTACTAGTTGTCGCAATTCCCAGAACTTCTATACTTCTGTACTAATACCTATTCTATACTGATATTATAAATGTTAAAGTTTGTCAGGGTGGATAAATATATGTATGTATGTTTGTGGCTCTTTCACAACTATACGGCTGATAAAACTTTACATAAATACAGCATATGTATCAGGATAACATATAGGCTACAATTTACAAAGGTTTTGTGTAATTTTGGTCATAATATAACGATTTAGTAAATCGCAAAAATTCTTGCGTCCTGAGAACTATCTTGGTGTGCTCTACCTATTCCGTTGGGAGTTACATGAAGATAATGTACCGTAAGATTGTTTATCTTAAATAGTTGTGAATAAAAGTCCGCGATAGCATATATCTACATCTTATGTAGTAGCCAATATATGGAAAATGCTGGGCCATAAATACAAATAAATTGAAAACTTATTTTACAATGCTCATTTTGAATATCTCTCAAATTCTTATAAAAATTGATACAATTGTCGTTACAAGTATTTAATATAGATAAACTTTGTTTTCCACACTAAAAAATTTGAACGAATCGTTCATAAGTTAACACAATAAGATTAACTTGACGCAACGCAATAAGCCATTACGCGTCGCGTCTACTGTGAGAGGACGGTAGAGGCGCGGTCTAAGCAGTGAAGCGCCATTGCCGAGAACGCGACCTGAATGCGGGCAGATGTGTGAAGGCAGACGTAAACGACGGTTGTGTTAATTTTGCGAAATATCTTTATAGGTAACATAATTTATTTTTTTACTTACTGTATTTTTAAAGTAAAAATATTATATATGTTGTCTGCGGCTTCGCCCGCATAGAATTTGGTTTGTCGTATTCAGTTTCGTGACAGACCATTTTAAACAAATAGTTACAATATTTTTTTATTAAACCAACACTTCAGGTTTACATCCTCAAAACTGGCGATATTCAATACAAACTTTGAACCCCTATCTTCCCCCTTGAGGGTGAAAATTCCTGATTCCCTTCCTTGATGCTTATTTACGCTTTACAAAGAAGCTGAATATAAAAATGTATGTTTAAAATCTGTTTTTTTGTTAACCAGCTATCGCACCCCTACGAACGACAACCCTCAGAAGTCGAAACTTGTGCGAGCTAAAAACCAACGAGGTCTTACCTTTTAACGTGTGATTCCTAACACAGGTTGGATGATATCAAGTGAAAATCGATCGTTCAGCCTGCGGTTTGAACCATCGACAGACACAGCGTTCGATTGACTGAGTGAACAAAGCACCCACGTGGAACCGCCAGGCTACCGGCATATTTCAAGATTCTAGATTCAATAGCTTCGGCTATACGTTAATATAAGAGTGTCAGTCAATCAATAGGTACCCACTTATACAATACTAGTTGTTTTCCGCTGTTTTACCCGCGTTACCGTGGGAACCTACCCTATGTGTTATTTCAGAACATGATCTATCTATACACCAACTTAAATTTGATCCGTTGAGCTGTTTAGGCGTGTAAAAGTAAAAAACATACATTATACATTCATACATCCTCATAAACTTTACGCATTTATAATATTAGTAGCAGTAGGATTGGTAGGATTGCCAATGTATTTTATTCTAATCCTTTCGTATAGCCGAAGCTACTGAACCTAGAATCTTGAAATATGCAGGTAGGTTCTTTGTAAAGCGAAAGTAAGCATCAAGAAAGGGAATCAGAAATGTTCACCCTGAAGGAGCAAAAATAGGGGTTTGAAGATTGTGATGAATTTCGTCATTTCTGAAGTTGGAATTGAAAAATACTCAGATTGGTCAGATTAAACGAGCCATTGAAACTCGTTTTTAATAACACAAGGCGCATCCGAATCAGCTCAGCTCTCTTTGTAGAACAAAAAGTAATAGTAAACCGTAGCATTAGAACCCTATACAGAGACAAAGGTCCTAAACAGAACATTTTTCACACTTTTATAGACGACTTCGAAATTAGGAATTTCATAAACTGCACCTTACGATTTGATTCCCACAAACTTTATTTGAAGGAAAACACAATATATGATCTACATAAGTGGCTGTCATCTCTCTGAGATTATATTTATATCCCACAAAACTCTTTCATATCAGAGGGTCCATCAATAGGATAAGTACCATTGCTATAACTTAGGCAGCGTGAAGTTGACTTCTAGCTTATGTTTGTAATGCTGGCTGTTGGAGGTTTGAAGATAAGTAATTTATTTTAGGTTTGAGTGAATTGAGAGTTGAGAAAAGTTCAATTGGGCAAATTTTGACACTATGAATCTTAATGGGAAAATGTTCGGCTATGAGAGCTTATTCCAGGCTGATTTCAATAATTATGAATATCATGGTTACTGCAGTTGCGAGTAGGCCCAGTAGCAACTTTCGGGGATTCAACAAAAATATCTATTCATTGCACTAACATCTACAAACAAATAATTCTCATATTCTGGAACTTACTAAAATTAAAGTCAGTGCTAACAATGATGACGTCACAAAAGTTAGCCACTGTGACTTCTCTTTCTATCTCTAAGTGGCACACAATACAGAGTACTATTTTATTCACTAACAAACACCATCTTCTATGACATATGACACATTTGACAAATTCGAATTCAGGATAACATCTGACTTTCATTTTCGAATATAGGAGAAATGCGAGGTCACACAGCTGATATAATTATTTCAATAAGCAGTGACCTTAATGAGACTTACAAGAATATTTGACGAGATGGACAATTTGCTAGTCTACTGGATCTATATTTGAGGTTTCAGTGAATTGAGAGTTGAGAAAACTTTTACTAGGCAAATTTTGGTACTATAAATCAAAATTAGAATGGTTTCATTATAGAACTTTCTCTTGATTAGAAATTCATTTCTTTTCAGAAAAATCCGACATGAATGCATATAAGCTTTTCTAGATAGCACTTTTCATATAGTATTTGTGAAAACTTTTGAAAATACTGGAATTTTATCAAATGAGGAACACTAAAACAGATTGTCGAAGACAGCTAAAATATTGAAGAAAACAAAATCCAAGCTGGTAGACCAAACGTTTCGTCTGCTAGTGCGATAGACTTCATCAGTGGTATGTGCGTTGACTGCAAAAACGAAGGTTACATTTCGAACTCACAATGTTTGCTAAGACTTCTGATGATGTTTGCCACAGTAGCATACGAAGCCTTCAGTACTATAAATTCCATTAGAATACGTTCTACCAGCCGGGGTTGTGTTTTCTGTAATCGTGACTCGGAAAGCCTGTGTTCTTATATAGCTAAAAAATCAAATGAAAAACACCCGAGATTTCTTTCAGACACAACCCAAAAAAAGAATAGATTCGACAATGAGGGTTAACAAATCTCGAACTTTTGCTTTTACGAATCGAAGCTTTTGTCTGTGAGAGATTTGAATACACGAAAGAAATTATTCTCATGTCTTCTGACAGGACTTCCTAAAAACTGATCAACTTCTTGTGTCAAAAAATATGTAAGGTGAACAGCTTCCAACTGTAATATCAATGAGCAACCTCTTGTTGGTGATGATATACAATGCTCAGTGTGTAAATAGACAGAATCCCAAAGATACCGTATCTCGAAGCTATTAGTACCTATGTGGGTTCATTCACATGATTGCATGCAAAATTCAAATATACTCGTATAATAATATTAATAACCAGTTGGACAGTTAATGTGACTTCCACGTTATTTTGGATAACTCATGGGTGTTCGAGAGGTGAAGCACTCTTTTCATTAATTAATCCAATAATTAGTAATTTCATCATTTCCAATACACTTAATCATTATCAGTTTTTTTTTTGCAAATACAATATTCTCTGGAACTGGAAGAATGGACGTTTACTGATATTGGGATAACCGCATGGGTGAAAACCACAAGTATAATAGTAACTCGTTTTATAGTTTTTACATTTTTCTGTCAGCAGTTTTTTCAAAATCGAGTTAAAACGATGGTCTTGACGTTAGTAACATTCGAAATGAACTTGGCAACACCGCAAAACTACATATTATCGATTTACTTTTCTTCTTCTTCCTGTATTCTCTTTTCTATTCAACCTTACGAAACACAGATTTTCTGGGAAAGAAATGTTTTGGCTTTCTATTTCTTCATCTTGATACAAAAAATGTAGGAATCTTTCAAAGAAAGGAAAGAAGCAATCAATTTCAAAAAATTAATCATTCACAAAGATGTGCAGATCATTAATTATATTGTGTAGGAATCCCCTTTGGAATACAAACGGAATAGAAAAAAGTGTTTTTCGAATAATTCAGCGTTAATATGAAAGTATTTGTTTCGAAATGTTTATATGAAAATGTTTCGAGAGGGCTTTTTCTTCCAGTTTTTGTCTGAATGTTACTGTTTTGCATGATCTACATATTCTTTCTTTGAAAGATTTCCAAATTTTTTGTATCAAGATGGAGAAGTAGAAAGCCAAAAACTTTATTTCTCAAAAATTAATATCTCCTAAAAAGCTTCAATGGTAGTCGTTTTTGAAACTTCGATTTTCCTTCGAAATGGGAAATTTTGGGAGTTACTGCCTGATGAATGAAATATTTTTTCATGTAACTAACGAACAATATTGATTTCATCATATTTTTTTTTCGGAAAGTGTAGAAGGTATATTTTGTAACTGTTGTATATCAACGTTTTGGGAAGATGCATTAACAGGTACGAGGACACGATAGTAATATACATTGCATTTCTTTAATGTCCTCCCCCTTTTTATTTTTTGAACGGGTCAACCCAAAAAATAGAAATTTGGGATAATGAAATTAATACATGAATACTTTATTTTAAAGTGAAATTGACAGAACGAAATTTCCAAGATGGCGACTGGGCGCCATCTGGAAAAAAAATTAAATGGAAATGGGGTCTTGTGACACATTATTTGAAGCTCCTGTCAAATACTTCACAACCCTAGAACATGAAGTCAATATCTTTACCTACTACAAAATGGCGGAACATTTAATAATTTCCTGAAGACAATCATATTAATATCGAAATTTCTAGAAATATTGCTTTTTATCTGCCATATGGCAATTCCAACAACCCGATAAGGTTTGTTAAGTTATTTTTTGTTTATAAAAACGACAAAAAATGTCAGTACGACAATGAACGTCATTGTTCAATTAGAATATTCTCATTTAGTTTTTGGTTTTACTACAAGAAAGGTACCACGTCAACAATCTCTAAAATGGTCTATTCTCGTCCATTAGAATACCAAATTGAACCGATTTTTATTTACAGTGCGACGCGTTACTTTCACGAGACCGAAAGGATTTTCAATGAACGTTTTCCGAATCGTCCTATCTATAGAAAATATATGAGGGAACTTGTATCCAAATTCACAACTACCGGTAGTGTACATAACAAAAAGCCTCCAGGTCATTCGTCCATTCCGGAAGAACAGCAAGTGCAAATAATTGGTGAGATGGTAGTAAATCCTGAACAGTCTACTGATTATGTAGCGAATGTTTGTGAAGTATCTCCTTCTACTGTGTGAAGACTTTTGAAGAGGAATAGGTATCATCCATACAAAATTAAAATGGTACACCATTTAACTGAAGATGACACTGATCAAAAAACAGAATTCTGTGAAATCATAACGGAAACCATCGCAAGGTATCCTACCTATCTACACAATATTTTTTTTTGTGACAAATGTACATTTTTTTAACGTCAATGTTCAAAGACAAAATTGCCGTTAGTGGAGTGACACCAACCGTCACGTTTTCCGTTAAAAACATACCCAATATCTAGAAATAAATAACTTTTGGGCAGGAATATTGGGAAACCATATTGTAGGACCTCTATATATTGATCAAAATTCAACAGGGGAACTGTATCTGAATATGCTGGAAACTACTGTTGACCCTCTCATCACTGACATCGTCGAAGCGAATCCTAATGAATTTGATATGGCTATTATATTCCAACAAGATGGAGCACCACCACATCACTCCAGACAAGTAAGAAACTATTTGGATACAACTTTTCCCAGTCGATGGATTGGCCGTCGAGGCCCGCTCGCCAGATTTGACACCTTTGGACTTTTTTATGCGGCTATTTGAAGCAAAAGATGTACTAGGCTTAACCTGCTTCAATATTGGATATACGCCAGAGAATAATAAATATTTATAGAGATATTAACGTTACTGTGTTCGAAAATGTTCGGCGTGAAATAACGGATAGGCTGTTCGTATGTCAAGAAGTTCAAGGCAACCATTTCGAGCATCTTCTGAACTGACCTCTAGCTTATTACTTCATATTATGTAGTTAAATGTCAATGTATTCGGGCAATTATGAAAAGTTCCGCCATTTTGTAGTAGTTGAACATTATATTCTGGAGTTGTGAAGCATTTGTCAGGAGCTTCAAAAAGATGTATCACAAGATCCCTCTTTCCATTTAATTTTTTTCCCAAATGATACCCAGTCGCCATCTTGAAAGTTTCATTTGTGAATTTCACTTCAAAATAAAGTATTCATGCATTAATTTCATTATACAATAAACGGGGGGGACATTAAATGAAAGCACTGTATCGTTCATTGCATTATCTGGCTAACTTTGGAAAAAATACCCTGAAACTACAACAATTCATTCCTTACTGTTAATTTTGTTTTACTACCATTTATCTTCATTCTATCTGTACTTGACTTTTTGATTTTTGTCACTTATTTGAAATTTTGAAAGTGGTATATTCACTACTTGATATTTTTTCACACTATATAAATTATTGTGTTGAAAATTTATAATCATTCAAAATCCATGAGCTTTTGCAATCTTGAAGAACTACGTAATATCATTCACAGGATGTACACTTCGTGCAGCTTTTTGAACGATCACTGCAAAGAAACAATCTTTCACAAAATCTGATAATCCAGATGAGAAATCCTTTCAGATATCAACAGTCGTCTATTATTATTGGCCTCGTTTCATATAATGCTGAAATAAATATAATTTTAAAAGATAATGTTTCATATCATGTAATATAGATATGAAACATTACAATGAATTACAAAAAAGTCAACATAGATAGTTTTAACCTGAAACGTATGGTTTCATTTTACAACCTATACTTTTGAACTCAAATGTAGTCGTATTTATAATTCTGTTAGTGAACGATAGATCTATTACCGTTTCTCTACTGTATATAGTATACCTATTTCTCCAAAGTTGTGTCATACAGTATTGTAAGTAGCATAATCTTATCCATATTGCCTAAGATTTTATCTATTTGTACATTAATATTTTATTCTTATAGAACGTGTAACATTTGTAAAAGGTTTTATTTTAATTTTTCTTATTTTTTGTTTGTCTAGTATTTAATCGACCTATTTTACCTCAAGCCTAAATATGATTTGTTTAACTATAACTATACTCCATGAATGCCATACTTACTCTCATACAAATATTTATAAATTTACATATTCTTTATAACTTCTTGCGAAACAAGAGCTCTGCTCTTATCGTATTATTATTATTATTATTATTCATTGCACTTTGAAATGATATAGGAGTTCAGTCACCTGAATGATTTGGATACAACGAAAAATAAAATTGAAATGTTGACAAAATCCTATATATTTAATGGGTTGAGAAACCCACAGAAGCTCTTATTCTGTGAAGAGATTTTGGTTTTTCACTTCTCCATCTTTGTGTAGAAGTAGAAAGCCAAAGGCTTCCTTTCCCAAATAATTAATATCTCCTAAAAATGTATCCCTTTCAATTTAAACTATCATCCGGCTTTCCGACTGACCCTGTATATATCTTCATTCACATAAATGGTAATAGGTACCTTGATGTAGAATAAATTTCAATTCAATGTTCAGCAAAAAATTGAAATTGAATCGAAGAATTGTTGACAGATAAAAAGTATTGTAAAAACTTTTATATTTTTTGATACGCCAATCAATAACACACAAATATTCGAAGATTTTGTTGGTGAATATGAGTGTTACGAGATGAACATGTTCATTCATGAATAATAATAAAATAAACAATATTTCTCACAAATTACCTTTTACGATTTGGCAAATATGCAAGTAGGAATCAACTCTTCTATAGAAATGCTCTCAGGTTGGCTGCAAACACATTTAACGTATTGTCCTGAACTTCATCGCATCAGCAGGAGATATCCCACAGGTTAGGCATCAGCATGTTAATCGAGCACATATAAACACTGACACTTGCACTCATCAAGTGCATTGCTCACCAACTAAGTACGAAAAATGCTGTCCGACCAAACAAAATGAACTTAAATTAGGAAACAGCCACCTACGCTCAAGACGTTTTCATTAGTAATATTAGTAAAGTCACTATTTTACACGTTTATTGTTGTAGCCGCGATCTGCTGGTGTCAATGCTGGTTTAAGGACTGGACCAGACTTCTTGCCGTCTTGATCAGTGTCTGCATTTTACTCCCCGGACAGATTGATTTCACAATTTCTGGCTTTTCACCAACTACAACCGTTACAATAATATGTGAACCTGTTGAACACTATATGTATTCAATAACTGAATATTAATCTTGAGGCTGCTAAGTATGGAGAGAAACTAGAACTAGACTAGTCTACTTTTTTGTTATTGTTTTATATTTGCATGTATAATTTATGAGTGGATGAAATTACCTCTTATTGGATCGGATTCGACTTCAACTGGTAGGATTGGTTGTGCTCTACTACGAAATGGCGGATAGTAAACGCCATTTTTACCTAAAGGTATGCGAAGAATTCTCCTGAGCGCTCATAAAGAAGTAGGAATATGAGAGAAGAAGCGTCAGGTTTGTCTGGCGGACCACCCAAATCGGATATTCAGACAAGGAATTCATGGCGAATGAGATTTAGTGTTTTTCGAACAGACACTGAGAAGAATGATGCTTGATTTCTATTTACTGAAGATAAAACAATATATATTCCAAGAGAGATATTTTGGGCTATGGTTTCGATAGAGTAAATCAATTTCGGATCATGTGCCAATGTGAATTATGCCGAAGAACGACTAAATTAAATTGTTTTGAGAGGAATATTTAAAGAGCATGTCACAGTTTTAATTTTTCTGGATTATTGAAAAGCATTTGACACCTTGAATCATGAATTGCTACTAGCAAAACTGAAGTATACGGTTATCTAAGAAAGCAATTTTATTTTTCAGAAATTATTTATTCAGTAGAAGTCAAAGTGTAAAAATCGAAGGAGAAATATCATCTTCACTAAAGCTATCTACAGGCGTACCGCAGAGTTCTATACTGGGTCCATTGCTATTCGCACTTTATACTCCCGATTTCGAAAATGCAGTCAAATTTTACAACACAAACTTTTACGCCGAAGATACGCAATTACACCATTCATTCTTCCCAGAAAATGTCGGTAATGAACTTGAGAAAATAAACCAAGATATATCCAACTTGATCACTACATCTAAAAGTAACTATATGAAGATAAACGCAGATAAAATAAAATAATTAGAATCAGAATCAGAAAAAAAAAATGAAAACGTGAAAATATGCGTCAAAATTCAAGAAATCCCACAGGTAAACTGCTCCCGTGATTTGGGATTATTTATGGATGATGAACTGAGATTCAAATCCAATATCTGTCATATTCGCCAAATATCATTCATGAATTTAAAGAAAATATATGCCAATAGGCAATTCCTAGATCAATTCTCCGTGATTCATTGGTTCAATTTCTGTGACTCGGCACAAAATATATCTCAAATACTGAATGAACATTAATGGCAGAATATGATATGGAGAAAATTATTGCATTCGTCTTGTCTGTTTCATAAAATTATCGGCTCAAAAACACTACCTTACTTTCGAAACATTTTTTTTTCAAATAGGATATCCTTGATATAAACATTAGTTGAGAAATTATTACACCTCCAATTCATAAAACAACCACATACGAAAGACCCTCTTCTTTATCAAGTGTCGAAGGTTTACAATTCAATTCCCCATGATTCAAAGATTTTGAGTGAACAAGCTTTCAAATAAATAATGAAAACACATCTTCTTGATGTACAATCAAATACAAATATAAATTAGATTGTATATGTGTTGGTAGGAAGATCTAAATAGATATAGATAGATATTAGAGTTTTCATTTTTGTTCTTTCGTTATTTTTCTCAATTATTTTTAATCGTCTCACAATTATATCACCTTACGCTAAAACATAATAACACAGATCGGTTTATGACCAGGTATACAGACCACTTCATCTTCAGCAATTTCCCAATGTCTTAATGTTGTTATTTTTTTGTAATTTGATTTATATGTATTAGGTATGGGAAATGAAAACCTAGATTATTATTAATATAAAGATTAGTTTCGTCAATGCGGATTCATTAAAATACAATATGAGTTGCATTGTCAAATAAAGGTTCATTCACTGTTCCCTCTTTTATACATAATCAAATTCATATGGAACAGGAGGTTCGAAACCACAATAGTTTCAAATAAAATCACTGACAGTAAGATGATCAAAATTCATAGAAAATATTGCAAATATGCCTTAAGGATGTTCTTGTTAAAATAACTAAAATTTTCTAATACTAAGAAAGAAACAAATTCTTGATGAAATATTATTCAATTACGAAATGAAAATCATACTTTAATTTTAAAATAATGATTTCATGGGTGAGTTTTTAAAACTTCTGAATCAGTCCCTAGAAAAAAAATTGCTAATTTTAAATATTAATAATACTTCTGAGGTGTTCATTTTTGAGATTACTTTCATAAAAAAAATATTCGCACTGATGATACGATCGTTTATTTACAGCAATCAAATTCAAAAAGGTAAAGTTTCATGTCTTTCTTTGAGGTTTGTCAGCTGTCAAAATCATATGGACCTTTAACTGACCCAAATAACATTCAATGAATACTTATTTATGTTCACGGTTCACATGTGTTATTAAATGAACTATTTACTGTATCTTGTAGATTTTGTTGTTCTTATTCACAGACAAAATTTAGGCAAATAACACATATCAGTAGAATCAATATAACGTCTAATTCATTTGATCTGATTTGATGTCATTATTATCGATATCAATTCACAAATACCGAATTAGGGTATTTCTATCGATTAGTTGATAGAATATAAAATATTAATCCACCTAATCTCGCCATTGCTCTTCCAGAACAGGTGTCTCTGTTCTCGTCTCAACTCTATTGAGTACAAAGTTGAATTTTAAGGAGGAAAAAACTGCGAAGATGGTGTGATCTATCTTATTAGGTTGTTTCAAAAGTTTTGTCCATTTTTTTGAATCTACTTTTAACTGTGATATCTCAGTAAATACTTATTCAATTCAATCGAAATAAGCGAAATTTGAATCTGTGCACTTTGGCAATGTAATACAAGTTGATTAATTTCGTCAGCATCAATAGTGGGTGCTCGGGATTCAATAAAATCGAAACGGTGATTTGTGAAACGTGCTAACGGGAGTAGGATTGGACTTCTGTTGACCAGTGTAGACTGCTAACGCAAATTCCTACTGAGCTGAATTTGGTATACACCTTTATTATAGCGTTTTCATGAAGATGTGGAAAATCGACATTGATATCGTGCCGGCTAAAAAAGTTATGAGGGTCAAAAGGTCACGAAAATCAGTTTTTAGGGAATATCTCCAGACCTATGGCTCAGAGGTCAATAAAGGTCATTATAAAAATTATTCCTCATCCGATTATCTACAAAAAATATCTCTTGCATTTTCTGTAAAGTCAACCGTTTTTGGACTAGAGCGCTGAGAAAGCGACTACATTATGATGATGCACTCCTTTCCGCACCACCTTTGAGGTAGAATGCAAAGCGCGTTTTTTTTACATGGTTTCCCCCGTAGGCATAATCCATGAACTGTAATAAAAGGTTTTTTCAATTTATGCTCAATAATTTTTCATTTGTACATTGAAAAATAGGAAAAAAAATGTTTGTATATAATTTTCTTTTATATTCATTCATCGTCGATATCCTCAATTTCAACTCCATCAAAAGTTGCTGTCAAAACATCGAGTGGACTTATTGCTGTATTTAAATCAACATCTTCATCATTTTCTTCACTAGTGGACTCTGCGTTTAAGCATGACTGATCACGACAATGTCCACAAGCTTTAGAACATCTCAATACAATGTTTTTACACATTTGCCGCCACAACCTTTTATACAATTACAAAAGATTGTGTTTAGTAGATCATCGAGTGCTGGTGGCAATAAAGTTGTTATTGGTTGTAATATTATTATTTTTCAACTCCCAACCCCACTGTTCTGCATCAATTTCTTTTCCTAGCCAGGTTTGTATTTGCTAATAGACTCGATAAATATGCTGTTGAGGTGCTGAAGAAGTGGGTGGTAATAATTGAAATTTCACAGCTGTGCTTTGTCTTGTTAGTTTAGCAAAGCTGCATCTCGAGCGCAATTTTCTGGTTGAAATATTTCTGCAAAATTGTGTAAATCGGGTCTTTTTTCAAACATCTTCATGGCTTCAATTTTTCCTTTCCCAAAATGTGTTGAAGGTGTGTCACATCCGGTCGTAGTATGTAGAAACAGAATGTTTTTCTTGCAGTATGGGTACCTGTTGAGGCTTTCAGTAGAGTATATTTTTGTTTCAACATTGTTTTTCTCTGGTTTCTTAAAAAAATGGATGTAGGTTGATCAAGTATTTGTGTGCGTGCTTTGAGAAATACCAATAGATCTATGTATTCGCCAACGATTATTGTAGTATTATTTATTGGTTTTTCAATTGCTGTTTCAACTATTAAGACGTCAGCATCATCACGTGAGTGTCTTGTAGAAATACCAACTTTTTCTAAATTCTCAATTAGCATTTCAATTTATTTTCTTTTGTTGAATCGATTAGATAAAAATTTTTCTAGACTGATAGGAACTTCCATCGATTCATTGAAGTGCACTTCACAACATGTAGAAACGGCTGCGGTTCGTCTTAGTTGTTCCATCGCTTTGATATTTTTACTGGTATCGGAGTAACCATCAAAAATGACAACAGTATTTTGACCAAAATAATTAATATATTTGTTAATGATAATATTGAATGTGTCATTTTTTGCCATACAACACGATGCATAAGAAATCCACCATCCATTATGAATGTTGCATTATCACAAACTAATTGATAATTAATTGGCTCCAAGTATTGATATTATTTTGATTTCTGAGTTTTTCTCATGCCAATATTATCAAATAGTGCTATTGGATATAGACTTAATTCATATTGTAAATATTCACAAATATTTTCCTCAAATTTTTTGTTTAAACTGATTCATTGAAATAGCAATAACGGATCGATGGGTACCTGAGACTTATGACTATCATAGAAGTGTTTACAATAAAGAACTGAACATCTGCCGGTGGAGGTCATTAGTATTATTTATAGTAGATTTTACTAAGTTCCGAGACCTCTATAATATAAGTATATTTGTCACAAAACACCCGAGTAGAAGTTAGAAGTTTTAAGAAAACTTAAATACATTGGTAAAAAGCAATAGAGTTGACGCCTTATATGAATACGGTATACAAGTGCAAGTAAGTGCATTCTACTCACTTTCTCACCCACACAGCACTAGATATTCTTGGAATATTCCCTGTATATCATAAAACGAACGTATATATTCCAAATATTCATAGAATATTCTTGGAATATATACATACCTTTAGAATATTCATAGAATATGCTTGAATGAATATGGCAGGATTATTCCCGAAAGAATGTGCATAGAATGTCTATAAATGGATTATTCTCCCTTGAATATTCTAAGAATATTGTCGATCGAATATACCATATGGTATATTCTTAGAATATGTCCCCACGGTATATTTTGGAATATTCTATACAATGGAATTTTGAATTATCTTATAATAACGTATTCAAATAATTCAATATTATTAAAAACAAAAATATTTGAAGATCTTAATCGAATGCATAACCTAATGTATATAACCCTGATAGTGTTAACCAGTTTTTGAACTCAACGCAAAGATTCTGGATGAATTGCTCCAACAGCAACTGTTGGAAACGACAAAAAAATTTGAATGGGCCAATAAATGAACCAATTGCATCAATAAATTGGTTAATTCTCATCCTATTTGTCTTTCTGTATTTGAAATTATTTAATTAAAAAGCGAAAAATCCTGGAAACAGAGAAATGGGGAAGTGAATAATTGGAGTAAACGTTTCTCATTGGTCAATTGAAGTGTAGCGCGCGACAGCCGAATAAGCTCTGTGAAAGCGGCTGTCCCTTAATGCATGGTACATTTGCGTTTGCGTTAAATTCGACATTTGATTCAACATGGCGGTTGACGTGGCAGGTTCGCGTGTGTAATGCATGATGTGTTGGTGTTATTATCAAAGTATAATTCTGTCACGTTCAGTGTACCATTTATAATTTGGGGTTGTCCAATTTGCAGTACAGGGAATAGTTTGATTTTGGATCTTCAAACAGGAGAGTTGCATCTATTCAGTCTTCAAGAAAAGTAAGTAAAATGCAATAGTATCGATAGTAAACTGAAAACGTAATGATTACTTTTCAACAAGACAATGCAAGTTGCTCTCCAAGTCATAAAATGTTGTAAATGTTCATGAATAACCTATGCGAAAAATATCTATTTGATTTTTATTCCAGTTTTATTGTGCCACTTTCAAATAGTGATAATGAACGTTAATGTACATTTTGTTCCAGGTATTACTATTGAAACACTGGCTGATGCATTGTTGGACAAATATAAGGAAAACTATTCTGGTGAGCAAAGTTTGAATAACTTTAAGTAAGTGAAATTCATTGAAGAACCCATCATACCACTCATTTTAAATACTTCATTTGTGGGTTTATTTTTCTAAGTGAGAAACCTAACCTAACCTATTTCTTGATGTAATACACTTTTTCTTTTTCAATGAAATGATATATTTATAATTTTTTTATTAGTGCTGATGAATTCACAGAGTTGTATACATTTTAGTATACATTTGTTTGAGAGTAGGAACATCCTAATTTGAATACATTTCTAATATTTGTAATATGACAGTATTCAGGAATATTTTATTCAGTGAATAAATATTTTGAATTAGATTTTTTATTTTAATATTGGTTGAAACGCCAAATATTTCAGTGTATATTGTTTTTAAAATATATTTGTTTATGAATATTATGTGTTTTATTACTTGTGTGAATCTTGTATCAAAATTCAATATATACATGCCTAATAGCGGTTACTCGTCACATTCTTGGAATATTCCAAATATTCCTAGAATATTCATAAAATATATTTAAAGAATATTCTATGGTGTTTCTCTATTGTATATTCCTACAATAAACTAAGAATATCTTGAATATTTTATGAATATTCCTCGGGTTCTATTCCTGGAATATTCTTGATAGAATATACCTTAGATATTCTAAGAATATTATAAGATATTCCAAGAATATTCCCAAGGAATATTCTTAAAATATATCAAAGATTCGCCAGGAGCACTTCCAGGGAATATTCTCCATAAGATATATATATATCCATGGCATATTCATAGCATAATACAATATCCTTAAATGTATATTCATGAAATATACCTGGAATATCTATTGCTATGTGGGCAGCGCTCTAGTCTGAAAACGGTTGACTTTACAGAAAAATTCAAGAGGCATTTTTTGTAGATAATTGTATAAGGATAAATTTTATAATGACCTTCATTGACCTCCGAGCCATAGGTCGCGAGATATTCCCGAAAAACTGATTTTCGTGACCTTTTGACCCTTATAACTTTTTTAGCCGCCACGATATCAATGTCGATTTTTCACATCTTCATTAAAATGCCATAATGAAGGTGTATACCAAAATTCAGCTCAGTAGGAATTTTTCCGCAGATTGAGGTTTAAAAAACCTAAAATGTCTGGATTAAAAGTTATAGTGAATCACATTAGCCGCCGCTGGCTACCATACACTAACTATCATTTTTTTGGTGGATTTTCACCTTTGAGAAGTGCCTGGGTGGATCATCGGTGTCCAACTACTGTTTTTAACGTCTCCTGTTATAACACTTTTTGTACATTCTCAGTCGCTATACTGACATGGGGTTGAAACCAAAAAATATTCTCCCAGAACACTTCCACAATGATAATCTATAATTTTGACCTTCGGAACTTTGTTTTCGAACAATATCAGGAAGGAGTGAATAGTTATTCAAATCAATTCATATAAGCGACATTTGAATCAAAGCACTTTTGTCAACGTAACACAAGTCGATAAATTCTGTCAGCATGAAAATTGCGATGAAGTCAATGAAGGCCGTTTTTGAAAAGATGATAGTCGGTTTGCAAGAGGTCTGGGGAGTATGGTGGATGAGGCAGGACTTTAACTCTCAATTCATTTAAATTTCAGACCTTTTTTTTGTGAAACGTGCGAATGGGTGTTGTCGTGAAGCAGGAGCGGACTTCTTCTGTTTACCAGTGCCAACTGCTATTGACTTAATTTTCAGTACATTTCGTGAAAATTCCCACAATAGGACTCTGCTGTGATGGTTTAGCCCGGTTGTAGAAGGAAAGATAATAACACCAGCCACTGACCACCATACAGTAACCATGCTTTTTTTATGGGTTTTCGCCTTTGGGAAATACCTGGGTGGCTCATCGGTGTCCAATCATTGTTCTGAACGTCTCCTGTCGACGTAGATCGTCATCGTGAGGATCCAATAGGTTTCAAACCATCAAAAACTTCATGGGAACTGACACCCAGTTCTTCCGCCATCCCACGCACCGTTTCTGATAGGTCAGTCTCCACCAGGATGCTCAAATCCTCGTCCAAGATTACTGTACGTTGACCACTTCAGGACTCATCTTCGAGGTTAAAATCTCCGGAACGAAATTTCGCAAACCAACGTCAAACAGAGCAGTCATTAACACTATCATTGCCAAATGCATGGTTACTTTTTCGGACTGTTTAGGCAGCGCTTTGATTCAATTTGAATTCGTAGAGAAAAATTGTCCAAAATCGCTTAACGACATCATATAGTAATAAGCTGAAAAGAGACAAAACATTCAAATTTGGAAAAAATGAACAGCATCAATGTATACTACACAACATTCTCTATGGATCAGTAAACCACAACATACTGTAATAAATATTTATTGAGATATGGAGCTACAAAACACTTAACATTTAAACGTACAAAGCTTTTGAAAAGTGGTAAATATTTTTCGATGGCAAATATTTGTGATAATGGATGTGGATGATCAATTATAGAATATCTCTGTTTCAAAGATTCTAGTGATTTTTTGAAAGAGATATTGGCGATTCAAAATTAATGATCTTGACTTTATATGTAACCATTTATTATTGGTTGACTCTTTTATCTTCCGATCTAGTTTTTAGTAATCTAATAGTTATTAACCGCGGCTTCGCCCGGGTAGAATTTACAATACTGACGAAATTCAATACGATTTTTAAACCCCTATTTTTTTCCCTTGGGGATGGAAATTCCTGATTCCTTTTCTCGATGCTTATTTACGCTATTCAAAGAACCTACCTGCATGTTTCAAGATTCTAGGTTCAGTAGCTTCGGCTGTTCGTTAATATAAGAGTGGGCAACATCTAGTAATTTGAATTTTCACTTCAAAAATACACTAAATTGAAAAATATACCAACTGCAATGAGTGAGTACTGAATAGTTTCGAGAATCGAATTATTTTACCTATGAAGAAATTCGCAAAACAAACACAACCATCAACGACGTCTGCCCTCACGTGTCTCTCCGCGTTTGGGTCGCGTTCTCGGCAATGGCATTGCTTAAACCGCCCTACTACCCCCGCGTATCGTCCCCCGTCGTCTTACAGTAGACGCGACGCCTAATGGCACACTGCGTTGCGTAAAGTTAATCTTATCATATAAATATATATATATACATACATATATATTATATATATATATATATATATATATATATATATATATATATATATATATATATATAAAAAGCTGCTGGAAAATAATTCCATAAAAATCGAAATATGACTAGATAAGTACTCTCTGATAATTCCCATATCGATTTCAATTTAAGAGCCACCGGTAGACAGCTGTTTCAGCCTATTGGGCATCGTCAGTACCGGGAAGGCGGTCCTCGATTAAAGACAAAATGTGAAAAACCAGAAAAGTACTTGATAAAAATAGCTGCGTAAACGCAAGCGAAACATAAGTGGAATCACCTATTGGTGTGACACCCAAGTAAACTTGACAAGTTTTTATGTCAGTGTGATGGCTCTTAAATTTAAATTAATATGGGAATGATCAGAGAGTACTTATCTAGTCATATTTCGATTTTTATGGAATTATTTTCCAGCAGCTTGACTGCATTAACCTTTCTCGATTTAATATCATTTCTAGAAAGATGTGGATTCGTTTTCCGATGATATTTCAGGTTAGCTTCCCAAATTTCTGCTACCGCAGTTGTCGGTTGATTGGTCAAACCACCACCAAGGATCTCTTTGTGAGCTTTTAATATCTGCGAAATTGTTCAAGATATTTGCAAAAACTGAACAATATTTTTTTTATTAACCGTTTAAGCGCAACTTTCCTCACACCGTAATTTATTCTGGTGGAACTGGGCATCAAATGACAGCTCAATCATAATTTTTGACGCAGTACTGAAATTATGTGGACTAGCACTTGTTAACTAGACGTACTGTTGTTAGATGTGTGATTTTCGACTCGGAGTAATGCACCTTATGATTTCTGAACCACAGTAAAACTCTCTTAATTTTTTTATTTTTGTGTACTCCTCGATATTTGTTTTTATATTATTTATTGAAGCCTTTCATCAACACTAATAAGTGGATGAGTATCTTGCAAGTTAGCTGTTGGCACTGTAGTCTTTTGAAGACCAATGTCGCTTTCATCAAGCCATTCAGTGTCATCATTTTCGCATATTATGCAGATAATCTCTCTTAATCTAGCGGTCGCACTTCACGTGAGGATGCGTAAAGGACGATGATTATGCTTCTCGAGACTATTGCTAGAAATATTTTTGATTGCTTGTGATATAAATTTACATGTGCCGCAACCGTCTTCTTTGTGAAGAAGTACTGTCCACACTGCTGGCACGTCCTTTCCATGAGCTGCTTACGATCAATCTTCCGGCTACATAGGTCATAAGGTAATTTGGGGTAATTTCAAGAGACCGAACCCAATGGACGACTGCAAAATCGAGTGAGGATACGTCATGAAGCGGTCCAAAAGAAAACATCGAAGGGAACTCCCCATATTTTCATAGCAAAGCGGGTCTGGAATGGAGCTTTCAGCGTTTTCATCAGGCTTGACATATTTTGCTACGTCATGACTGTCGATAACCGCACTATTCCATAATTATATGATGGAATTGGTTGATACTTGATATAAATCCATAACTAACATATTCAAAAAACACTTTATTGTGAGTTTTCCACTAAACAATTTTACAAAAACGCAACACGTGTTTCGCCATACAACGGCTTCTTCGGGCGTGTCTCTACTCACAATAACGTGTTTTTTGAATATGTTATTCCATAATTTTACCTTCTGGAATTTCATTTCATTTATTCATCCAGATGAGTTCTATGAAAATAATGCCGAAGTATGAATCCAGATAATTCTCTTCTCAAAATTGTCATTCTCCTCTCGACACGTGTAAACGCGCTTCTTCCAGGCGCATTGGTAAAAATGAATACTGCGTCTAGATCTTGTTCGATGGAGTGGTGTACGGTATGAGATAAAATCAGAACATCTAGTTTCGGGTGCCCTTCTTCATTCCGTATTTTTTCTTTGGAATTGTCGAGAGTAGCAAGTCTATTGAAGCATGCAATGGAGCTGTCGAAGAGAAATGTTGGCGCTTTGGCCCTGAGTACATAATAACTACGGCATGGCCCATGTCACTTTCTCTTATGGTGCACGCAGCATATACGCTGGGGATCAGTTTGTGCCTCGAGGCAATCACCCAATAGTGATCAGGCAATGAGACATAATATTCGAATGACATGCATCAGGGAAGGAGTTTGTTTATTTGTCGTTGTCAAGTCTATGAGTTCCCGGACTTTATCATCTTGCCACAGAAGAAACACTTGGTTTGGCCAGAGAATAGATTCTGAGGTTTTCAAGGACCTAATTGTGGCGACACAAAAATGTTTATCGGATTGAGCTTTATGTCGATCTGTCTGAGGTCGATTCAATTTGATAGTCACAGTGACTACATGTCTGGTACCCTCCAAGGTGGTATAATTTCTTGTGAGCAACCGAAGGTACTTTTCGAAATTTAAAATCTGAGCTCCTGTAGCTTATCATGAAAGTCACTTAATGTTCGGCAACTGCGAACAATCTCTGAGCAACGTCGTTTCTTTGCAGAAGCGCCAAACATGGTCAAACCGACGATATTTTTCAGCAATTCCGGTTGTTGCTCTTCTAGCCATGGACGATCTGAGGTATAGCGCACCTTAAGAAGAGAAACTACATTAGAACTTTCATGACAATTGAGTTCATTCTTTGATTTTATTAATAGCCTATGTAACTGGGTGTGGCGCATATACTGCTCCTTCTTCCGTAGTTTTTTGTGCCTTTATTATTTTTTTGGAGTAATTCCAACACTTCACGCCTGTTATTTTCACTGGCACCCAGAGAATTTCTACTACGGACAGCTAATTCAAGTTTCCATTTGACTCCAATAGATTTAATACATCGCCAGATCACATCGTGATACGACTATCGTCAAACTCAAACAAGTCCGTTTCGTCTTTGACCAAGGCGTAATAATGACCAAATTCACCGCCATAACCACAGTGAACAAAGATTGTATCAATATTATAATAGTGGTCTGCTAGATTGAAATGTTCATCTATTTCGAACCTTCGTAAGAGTTTGGTGCTCAGGTCAGAGGTTGAGTCATGTTTGAAGATCATCAGTGTTATTATCAGATTGACTGGTGCCTCAGCTATACTTGTTTCCTTATAACAGTCAGTTAGTTTGGTCCATGTTTGGCAATACACTCGATCATCACCTGTTAAAAATTCCATTTTCAGATGATTTGACAATAAGCTTTACACGGGCTGGTTTTTAGTCATATTAGGAAATGATAGTTGAAGTTCCAGAAATTCAAATGTCTTTTCATATTTTATTCAGTATTATAGGTAGTAGTACAGTTCATTAAAATGATACACTTTTTCCAAAAAATAAACTTTTGTTAGGCGAAAACATTTTTTCAGAAACAACACAAATTATTCATACAATGCCATACGCCAACGGCATTGGAGGACAAGTAGTGATACACCTCCGTACAGAGCATTTGTATCCCCTGCAAGAGCTGTTGAGGGGGTTACATTGTTAATTAGTTTGTGCGAATGGGGCCGGGCTCGCCATCACGTTTGGCGCTAGCTGTATTTTGTTTTTTTCATGTCCACTGAGTTCAATTTCGAAATTTTTCAAAAGTGAATTTAATTATGAAATTTTCAAAACGGTTACAAAAAAACTAACTTGTTCCTCACAAACAATGATATACAATTTCACAAAACTGTGGACAATCTGTGGTATCTAAAACTAAAACACTTTCATTACTGAAAGGTGTGCCATTTTTTCTTGATCAATCTATTCTGATGAAGATTTTTCTGAAGAAATATACAGTTGAAAATTTACGATCGAAACTTTGTGCGATATTAATGAATGCTTAATGGATGTCTAAAGGGTACGGGTACTCACCAATTCACAGATACCTGTGTCACTAAGTGCATTAAGATATATAATCCAAATTGTCTCAAAATAAAAGGCTATTTCTTCAGAACACTCCCGAGAGTAATCTGAAAATAATGATTAATGACGGTGGTTAAAAGACATTTCTCAGGCATATAAAATATAATTTGGTCCTTTTTATGGTCAACTAAATAAGCACTTACCTGTGGGGCATATAATTTCGTCGACCATTTTTTGTTATAAAAGTAGAATGATATTAAAACGCTTTTGTAATGATTACTTTTGAATGGAATTACTATGAATTTTTGGTAGCTCTAGTTTGCGGTAGGACAAAATATAGGTTGTGATTTGAAGATTGTTGTTTTTCTTTGTGGGATGTCAGTTTTTATTTTCTCGGTGTAATTATACTGTTCGCAGTTGGTGAGTTAAATTTTATTTTTATAATTGACACGAAACCAATACCAGAGACCATTCAGGGATCAGATCCGGATTGACCAATTTAAATTCATTGATTTTATTTTTCTTCTTCTAGGTAGGTATTTTACCTGCAACCGAAAGGTACATTTTTATTGCAAAAGCGTAGAACTGACACTATCGAAATTAAAATGAAACAATAAAAATTTGAGAAAACAGTCAAAATAGGTTGTACTTCAACATGGAATTTAAAAAAGTAATCCTTTTTGAGTTTCATTATTAAAATAAAGTACACAAGATAATATTATACCAGTTCAGCTCAAATATAGGTAGGTAATAATTAAATAGTCTATTGAGTAACAGGATCAAATTATTTCAAAAAAACAATAGTTTTCTTGACGCCGTTTCGCCGTTCTTCTTCAAGAGAAATAATGAATTTTATAATATATACCTGCCACAAACTTTATAACTGTTCTCTCATTTTTCAATGTTGTGAGAATTAATAATAAAGTTACTCACTGAAAAGGAGCTTTTTCATTTTGAAACAATTACTCAATTCAAAAATCATCAGTGTTAGATAGATACCTATAAGAAATAAAACACAGTGTAGCGAACAAAATATTGAAAACAATCATTACACAGTGACATAAAATAAACGAATACCTGATACCTGATATTTTTATTGCCTCTCGATCATCAGAGTAAGACAATTTCCATCGTAGAGTTTTCAGTGCGGTATGAGAAAAATATCAGCTAAAAAGAAGAAAAACGTTTGATTCACCCTTCGAATTCCGCAGATGGTTGTTTTGATTATTGGAGTTCTTGGTGGAATATCAAGATCATGCAGGCACATGTACCAAATGAACACTTACTTCACGGTGTTGGAAGTGGTTATATTGGTTCATGATACTGGTGCGTCATCTAATTGTATTGAGGCTTCGAGGACAGGGTCCAACCTGCGCAACCTTCGATGGGAAAGGGTAATAATAAGCACTCGTAGGGTATTGACGAGACACCGGTGTTGCCCTAGGCTCCGGGGGATATTAAATCCGTTGTGGGGAACGAGAAGTGCCGAATTCATTGGAACTATTCGTTCCCCACCCTCAGGCTCATACAAGCTAATAAGCCTGATGTGGTCCTTCTCGACCACCAGAGCAAAACGATATTTGTCGTGGAGTTTTCAGCTCCTGGCGAGACGAATATCGTCAGAAAAGAGGAGGAAAAACGGATAAAATATCGAGATTTCCTCTTCGACCTCCACAGACTCTATCCAGATCACTCTGTCAAGATGGTTGTTCTGATTTTTGGAGTATACCTACAAGGTTAACCACCCGATAAACTCAACACTCGGTTCCTAGAACACGAGACAAGGTTTCCCACAGCTGACTCGTTCGAAGGGTCTGAGGCATATGGTGACGGATTCCAACCCGTTGATCAGCCTAATAACGACGACCGCAATGATACCGGACGTTTTGAGTGGAAAAGGCAACTGAGAGATAGCTCCATGTATTGTTATGAGAGCAGTGCTAAACAGGACCGGTAGCAAAGGCGCACTCGGGAGGGATAATTCCAACCTCTTTTCGGTGCCGGTCGTTTGCCTATAGGGCTAACCATCTGGTAGGTTCAGCAATCGGTTCCTAAAGCATGAGACAAAACCCGAGGGATTTTCTGTCCTATCTTCGTCGGCAAGGCTATGTAGCTCCTCCTCAGTCTGCTAACGTAGTCCTGTCTTAGTTGAACAGGAGCCACAACAACTGGCTCGAGTAGATGCAGAGTTTCATAATCTTCTTACAGAAGAGACTATTATCTGACAAGTTGCCACTGCTGTGTACAAAGTCGTCCGTCCAAGCGCTTTTCTACCTCTGCCGCCTCTTCGGTTTTGAAACTTGAATGACGAATGTATAAGATGCAAACAGACCAATGGATTAGTTCGGTTATTATAAAATCATGAAAGTAGCTTTCATTTCTGCTTGTAAAACTCCAACTAGTGTTGGACAAGTGATGGAAAAAGCAAAAATTGGATTCACAAAATAAGGATTGACGATTGCGACTAAAATCATGTTGATAAATTGAGCGTACTGTAATAACACGTTTCAAGGAATATGTTTTACATTCTCGATTTCGCTCAATATGCCTTGTAGAGCGGCCACAGTATATTTTGTTTATCTTCTCACATTTTCAATAAAATCATCTGAGTTGATTGATCCCTATTTTTAGAAATTGTAATTTCCAAAGTCATATGTATACAGGGTAAAACTCGATAACCATCGGTTAGCCATATTTTGGGAAATAATAGGTTACAAATGTTGAAATTTGTCTGTCTCGCGTATTTTGTTGAGATCTTTAATCTATGGATCAAAATGTAAAAATTGTTTCACCTGATATTTATATTTGTTACAGAGTGAAAGCATTGAAAATTGAAGTGCCAACTTGACATTGTCGCGCTGCGTCACTTGAGTTGTACTCAGCATGTCTTCATCAAGAGTGGCGTAAGTCGAGAGTTTTTGAGAAAATATTTTATATGGGAAAGTAGTCCAACTGATCACACCAGATATATTTTATGCATTTTGAGTCGAATTATTGATCTGTTTCAGTAAACTGCCATGTCAGATTGAAATGTTGATCGACTACTGATCCATGTGAAGAAAAACAATGTTTTAGACATGTTTATTGCACACATATTGGAAGTGTTATTTCATATTCAAATTTTAGGCAACTATCAATCCCAGATACCTTCATAATTTGCAATAGTTGCGCCATATTCATTAATGTGAAGTAAGTTTCTATTGAGTTATATGTGAAATCGGACAAGCGTAATCTGGCCACCACTAAGGTGGGAAAGGGTAAAGGTATTTCTTCCACCAGAAACAAGAATTAAAACAAAACTTTAGGGTAATCTGGCCTCTTAGAATAATGGAAAATTGACCTGCTTCTATATGTGTTGCAATATGGAATTGCAACACATCTTGTACGTATCTTATTCGTCGTCATGGTGGTTATTGATAAGACTATTATTTTGGTTCATTTTGTAAGTTGAGATTAATTTTGCCAATGGCATAAGGTAAATTCACATCACTTGCTAGACGGATGAGTGTATCGACAACAAAGAGACTAATGAATTCAAAGTCTTGAATGTAATTTAATGTCACATAAATATAATATAAACTGAAAGAGGGCCATGAAAAATGAGAAATAATTACAATAAACTGTAACTGTAATTGTTTGAAAATGTCCTTATAGGATAAAACTGCAGTAACGTTCGTTACAAATAAAAGTGGTAAAAAAAAGAAAGTGTTATTCCTTATTTTTCATAATGATCTCTTACCACGTAGTAACAACTACATCCATCAATTTATTGAAATAGGGCCTAGGTCCTGATACAGGAGTCCTGCAAGGGAGAGTCCTTGCAGGACTCCTGTATCAATTATTCCAACCATAACAACCGTATTACGTAAGTTTGAGCTGTTCCGGAAGTTGTCATTTTTCAAAAAAGTATTTACAATCTAATACAACATAGTCCATTACTGTGAAAATGCAACATGTTCCATATACCTACCTTTGGTACCTCCTATATGAAACAACTAAGTTGTACCTAAATCATTTGGTTAAAAACTATGTAACTGATTTTTATGAGGTTTGAAAGATTTTGAAAGGGAGACAATACAAAAAGCCCTTTTTCCAATTACCAGAATTCTCTTCTCGACGCGGGCGCGGAGTTCAACAACCTAGTTGGCGTCTTCAGGAAATGAAAAAACTGAAGACGCATCATTAAGATGTTTAAAATTGTTCTAACTGAAATTTCCGAAATATTTCCTAAAAGGAAATTATGCAGATATTAATAAAACTGTGGTCTGTATATAGTTTTTAGAATTCCATATTTTCAGATGAACTGGAACTTGAATGATACCGATACAATAATATGCTAACCTTGTCAAGAACATAAGTAAACAAGTCAATATTATTAGTCCATTAAAATCACACAAAAAATATAAAAGCCAATTGCCTTGGTATGATCATGAAGTTTTTATTGCAGCAAAGTATAGGGATGAAGCTTACAAAAAATTTAAAAATTGTAGAACTGTGAATGATCAACAGCTCGATTGGGCTATTTATAAAAGTTATAGAAAAGAAGTGGTTAATTTGTTGAAAATGAAAAAAGCTGACTACTACAAACGGAAGATTTAAAAAAAAATGTGGAAATCTTTGAAAACACTTACCAAACCCAATAATAGTCCACTTCCTGATGTATTTGTATTTTACACACAGAGAGTGATGTTAGACTAAGACAAAGCTGAAAGCTTTAATACATTTTTTATTGAAAGTATTCTGGATATTAAAGCAACAATTCCGGCTTCTGCACAATGATCATGTGAAAATCTTGAAGTGATTGGATGCAAATTGTCCGATTTTAAACGTTTTCTCACTGAAGGAATTGGTCAATTATTTCCTGTTTGGATAACAAGTGTAACACTAACATATTGAATAACAAGGTTCTCAAGAGTATCTTCTCGGTACTAGGTCACGTACTTCTTGATTTTGTCAATATACTTCTTTGATAAATGGGCACTTTCCAGATCAACTCAAAATTAGTACAGTTGCCCCTGTGCCTAAAGTTAACAACGCAAATGAAGCCTTCAACTTTCGTCCCATAAATAATCTCTGCCTTTTTTAGAAAAGTGTTAGAGTTAGCCGCTTATAATCAAATATGCACATATATTGAAGACAACAAGCTTTTGATGGAGTATAAATCAGGGTTTAGATCGCAACACTCATATGAAACTGCTCTTCAACTCACCTTGTCTAAATGGAAACCGTCAATTGATAACAATTTGAAACTATAGATATATCTATTTTGCTATTAAAATTAGAGTATTATGGAATAACTGGTAGGGTGTTGCTATGGTTCAGAAGTTATTTACTCATCATATCTCAATGTACTAAAATTAACAACGTCCTATCAAACCAAAAAGCAATTGATACCGGGGTCCCCCAGGGGAGTGTACTTGGCCCTATTTTATTCATACTTTATTTGAATGACAGAAATTTTATTAGTGACTGTGAATTCATAAACCTCTTTGCAGGTGATACTCTCATTGCAGCAAGCGAATCTGATATTCATAATGCTGTATGCAAAATTAATTTGACTCTTGAAAACGTGGCGAGTTCTTGAACATAAACAAACTCAAACTGAATACCACTTAAACGAAAGCTATGATATTGACAACACAATATAAATATAACTTAATTGATATCAACTCCATTAATATTTAGATCTACGGCGAAACTATTGAAATGTGAAGAATTCAAATACCTGGGCTTCATCGTTGATAACACTTTGAACTTAAAAAAACACTTCCAGTATATGTGCAATTAAATTTCTAAAAAAAGGTTTTTCTTTACTAGAATTAGTAGACAACTAACATTCCAATCTAATTTGACTGTTTGTAAAACAATAATCCTACCACACTTTGATTACTGTACTACTCTGATATCATTACTAGACGGTAATTCTATCTCTACTCTACAAAAATTACAAAACAGAGGAATGCACTTGGTAATAAAATGCCATGAATATACTCCTATGTTATCAATGATTATTATTCTGAATTGGATGACAGTAAAAGATAGATTACAATATTTTTCTGATGTTCATATTTAAAATACTCACTGGAAAAGCACCACATTACTTCAATGAGTTCATTACATATAACCATCAGATACACAAATGCGATACAAGAGGAAGAGATGACTTGGTTGTCACAAGAACTAACAATGAATTCTATATTTCACAGAGGACTCTTGGACTATAACAAGCTTTCCAATGAAATTAAACAAAGTGATAATGAGTTGTTCATCATTCTTCTCTCTATTAATCTGTTCTTCATTTTCTATTGCTTTTTTTACACATGATATTCTACAATATAAGTCTTATATATTTCAGTTTATGGTATTTTGTTTATTAGTAACTGATATATTTGTATAGAATTTATGTATTTAAGGATATCTATTTCAAATAAATCTATTTCTATGAACTCAAAACATAATCAATAATCGACTACTTTCAGTTGGCCAAGTAGAAAAAAATAAAACTCAATGCTCTGGCATAAAATAAATCCAGAACAGGCACTTTTTCCGATCATCAGAACTGCAATTATCTTCTTGAATCGCTTTTCATCAATCAAGTTGGCATCTTCAGGAGATGAAGAAATCTTTCCTCATCCTCTTGGGAGAAGTGCTTATTTTGGATTGGGCAAGTAGATAAATGAACTACTTGTTCTACAACTGTTAGAAATGAATCTTTTAAATTTTTGTACCGAACATCATTGTAATCCAATTGCATATTCTGCCAATCAATAGGCAGATTCTGATTAATCAACATTTACTTCAATCGGAGTGGTAAACAAAAAAATTTGTTACAAAGTGTCATTACCAGAGATAATTCTTACTGAATGAAGCAAGAAAATCGTCAATGGTCCTAAAACGTCAATGTTTGGGTTGTAGTGATTGAGTTATAGGATCAATATCTTTGAAAACAACATGAATAGATCAGGATATTGGAAATCTTCGAAAGAACCATTATAAAATTTGACTGTTTTATTTTCCGATAACAAAGCTGATGTCCCTAACAGAAACAACTGCTTTCAACAAAATGATGAACATACCCATTTTGCATGCTCTGTTTGTAATTTTCTGAAAGCCTTATATCCAGTCCGATCACCAGACCCCAGTCCTCAAAGTTTTGAGCTCACTTGAAAAGCAGAGTTTCATAAGACAAAGCCGGAACAATGTTGAAGAATTGGAAGTACGAAAGATGAATGGGCTAATTCTGACCAGTAATGTTATTGCCAATTATTTCATGAAGTACAACTCATGTATGGAAAAAACATTATTAATGCAAAGACTCGAAAAAACGTAGGTTCTGATTTGAGAATTTTTTTCATAAATATTTTTTTACAGGAAAAAAGTAAAAAATTATTTGTTTCTCGTTTATTGACTTTTTTACAAGTTAGGGACTCTTACTGTGAAATAATAGGAGACTTGCCTTTAATAAAAAAAACATTTTTAGTGAAAATACAGATATTTTCTTCAATTATATTTTTTGTCATGAAAATTAAATAAATCAAATAAAACATAAAAATTTTGTTGAATAATCTAGAACTTCTAATTACAGAAAAGTTACAATTAGAACCTATATAATATAATGAACTCAACAAAAGACTCCTCTCACACATTAGAACTGTAACACTTTTCACCATCCAAGTTGGTGTCATCAGATTATGATCTAATCGGTTAAATCATTTTCTGATTCACTCTAATACCATTAATATATAGTGACAATGACAACTTGATCATGAATATCAAAAAAAATAATCGAAGGCGCTTCATTGCAAGTTTCAACATCGATAGCAATTACACTCCAAATCAATGTGTGCGAGAAGTATTTTTGTTCGATTTACTTAGACTTTGCCTACAGTCATAGAAAAACTAGACAATATTTCAGACATACACCTGAGGATAGCAGAGGATATTTGAGGATAGCAGAATTAACACCTGTCAGATATAAAATTCATTTTTCATGTTTTCGAATTGTTATCATGTATTTTTCATAATACAATTGCTGAAAATATTAAACAGTACTTTAAACACTAATGATGATGAGGATGGTGGTGATGAGGTGGCGGTACTGGCAAAACAGCCCTCATTATTGGTGGTGGTGGAGGAATAGGATTAAACATCGGTGGCCTAGGAGGTGGAGGTACCGGTAACATTGGAGGAGGAGGAACAGCACCCATTATGGTATGTCGTTGAACAATGGTATTAGCAGTTCTCTTGTTTTCATTCTTGAAAGCAAATTGCAAGAAAAATTGTTTGGTGTCCTTATTCCAGTGTGTCCAAAATTTTGTGTCGGTTTTTTCAACTTCTCGACTTGGTACTTTGAAGGCTATGGTTTCATATGGTTCAGCTGCAAACAGTAAATATTGCCACTTACGATCTGGAGGTTCAATTTTTTGTTCATAAGCAGACATAAATCGATGACGAGGCAAAACCATATCATTGATTTCTGAAAAAGAAAAACAATATCTTAGTAAATATTTCATGAAACATTTTATATTTGAAGTTAGTTTGTGGAGTAAACAGAGCACTACCTAACAATTAAACCGAAGAATAAATTACAAATGAAAACCATTGATTAAAAAAATTATTGGAAAATGAAATAAAAAACATATTCCCTAGTACTTTGCGGTAGCTTAACCAGTAGCTGATGAAGCTACCGTGTAGCAAAAGGCGTTTTAAATAAAATTGGCAACAAAAAATTGAGTTGCACTGATAAACCAGCATTTCGAGACACCAAGATGAATGTATAACTTCAAAATAATCTGGTTACAAAGTTGAGACATCCGCCTGATTGGAGATAACATCACTTGCAACCTTGATAGTCTGGAACATCGAAGAAAGGTTGGAGATTTGTCTCTCTTGTATAGATACTTTCACGGAAGGTATTTAAGTGACTTGACACATTTGATTCCACCAAGAGGGATACATATCAGAAATACGTGACGGATTGTGGCTGCTCATCGTTTTGAGGTTCAACTCAGTACACCTCGAACTTCACTGCTCAAGAAATCTTTCATTTGGAGAACGGTGTTTATGTGGAATAAACTTCCTGAGAACGTTTTTCTAAATGGATTCAATCTCCAGCAATTCCAATCCAATGTGAATCACTACTTTCACGCAGGCACTGCTCTTAGATCGCCTTAAGGATTTTCCAGTAATGCTCTTTGTTTAATGCCTCTAAAAAGTACTTTCATGTGAGCAATTACTCAATGTGGCTTCAAGGATATGTTATGGTATTCTCCTTTGGGGGTGAATCCACACTAGCACAACATTTTCTTGTGCAAAAAAGATCTTATGGTCATTTTGTTAAGTTTTCTCATCACAGAATTTGAACAGCAGTAGGTCTGTTCACTTTAGAGCTAGATATTTATCAATTTAACCTTGAATCAGAATATTAACAACATTGAAACTAGATGAAATAAATAATACATTCCATTCTACAAGTTACAAGGTGTATATACTTACTACATCTTAATTTTTTTATGTGATATAATTTCATAGAACGGATCATTTTTATGAATAGAAGCTTTATGTTCGATGAAAACCTTTGAAACGGATGAATAAAACTCAGCAATAGGTCATCATGCATAGAGTTTTTATTACCAAAAACCAGTTCCTGAATTAAGATTTTTTTGGCGTTTGAGTCGCCTCATCTTCAAAACCCAAGTTTAGAATTCAGATTCATGGTGAGCTGACAAAAATTAGCAAGTCTAATAAAAAATTTGCCGTAAGAAGGTATCATCTTTCCCTCCAACCGATTTCCTGGAGTCTTTGAAGTCCACTAGATACTCGTTAGGACAACAAGAGGATTGTTCCGAATTCTTGGGGTTCTTGTTGAATACTCTTCGTGAGCCAAACAATAGCAAAATCAATACTCCTGACTGAATGATCCGTACAGCCCATCTCGTCTTGTGTTTGTAAATCTTTTGCTGGAAAAATCCTCACTTGTTTACTTTATGGTAATTGTTCAAGAAGTACCGAAAACTTATGTGAATTTCTGGAACTTCATCTAGCTTTTCCTAATATGACTAATAATCAGTCCGTGCAAAGCTTATTGTTAAATCATCTGAAAATGGAATTTTTAACAGTTGATGATCTACTGTATTGTCAAACATGTGCCAAACTAACTGACTGTTATAAGGAAAGAAGTATAGCTGAGGCACCAGTCAATCTAATAATAACACTGATGATATTCAAACAAGACTCAACCTATAACGGAAGCAAGAAACTCTTTGGAAGGTTCGAAATAGATGAACATTTCAACCTAGCAGACCACTATTATAATATTCATTCAGTCATTGTTCACTGTGGTTCTGGCGTTGAATTTGGTCATTATTACGCCTTGGTCAAAGACGAAACGGACTGATTTAAGTTTGACGATAGTCGTGTCACAAAGTGTTCTGGCAATGCAATGAATTTATTGGAGCCTCTGGAGACACCCTACAATTTGTTTTATAAGAGAGAGGACATTGTTAGATCAAGATCTACAGATGATGTGGTGCTGCAGGTTTTTCTAGGTTTTCCTGCAGCGGAAAAAGCAAATGCGTTACTGGAATCAATGAAGTCGCCCCGGAGCGCCAATTAATTTTTATTGTTGTTTTTATTTTATTTTTGTCAAAAACTATATTGAATCATTAAAGTGAACACTTACCATTTGTCCAACTTCAATGTCCTAATTAAACAGTGACCAATAGTTTCAATACATTCAAGGATATGAGTCGTTAAGAATATAGTAATTAACACTTCCAACAATTCAACAGATCACGACTGTATTTAATTCTATTAAAATAAATACCCAAATAAGCAAAATATAGTTCATCTTACCTGGATAGTCAATTTGAAACAACAAGCTCTGTTGTCCATTTTCAGGGTCTCTCTGTTTTGTAACCCGATAACCAGGTCTTCCAATCTTCACAAATTTCTTGGGTTCAACTCTTGGTTTTTCAGGTTGTAAAAGAGACGGCGAATCTTTAGCTTCTTTGGCTGCTCGTCTTGCCAAATTGGCTTGATGTTTTTTGCCTTGAGTATGGGCCAAATAGCTTCCCTCATTGTTATGTAGTGTTAAGCAAAGTTTACATTCATAAGATCCCAAGTGATTTTTCATAAAATAAGGATCCTTTTGCAAGTCGATGGTCTCCAAAGCTAGCTGTCTCAGCCTTTCTCTTCGGTCCCGATTTGTTTCTGACCAAGAGGCCACGCCACCTCCGCCGGTTTTACCTCCGGGTCTATTTTGGAAATCCATTTTCAACACTTCGTGATAGATACAATAAACGAAAAGTTTTAAATATTTTCTAATATATTGTTATTATGTCTAACATCCTCTAAAAGTGTTTCAATTCAAATATGTTTGACCATTTTACATCCAATGTTGTAACCTATCTGTCATTTTATAACCTCATCCGCCTCATCGTTTTTGCAGGGTTACCACTCGATATTTCACTTTCATAGCCTGAATCCGAGAATACCTACCACGGAGAAGCGACACAGACGGCCATTTTGTGTCCCTTTTTCGTAGACGCATGCGTCGACTTGGTTGTCACGTCATTCTCGAGCTTAGTTGTCTCCATTAGTCTGTGAGCACTGAGCGAACATAATGAGATAGGTAGTTAATTACAAAAGGTATCTACCTAGCTCTATATACATTAAAATTATGCTATTTAAGCAAGAGTTTTCAGGAGATTATTAGTCGACGCTGTATTCACTCTACACCAGCGACCTGCCCAGGTCCAAGCGAGTGAAGATATCCCTGTACGCCGACGACACGGCTCTTCTCTCATCTTCCATGGGTCGAGAGCTCGACGTCATCTACATGCAACGTGCATTGGACGACCTCGAGCGCTGGTACCTTGACTGGAAGATCCGAGTAAACCCGGAAAAGACTCAGGCGATAACCATGGGAAGATTACTATCTTCTCCGGCCTATTGACCCTCTGGTCAATAGGAAATCTAAACTGTTTAAAAAAAATCTGTTTAAAATCTGTTTTTCCGTTAATCAGCTGCCGCCCCCATACGAACGACAACTCTCAGAAATTGAGAAACTTGTGCGAGCTAAGGACTAACGAGGTCTTACCTTTTAACGTGTGATTCCTAAAACTGAGCACGAAGAATAAAATCACCATCTATAACACAATGTTCAAGCCTGTCATCATGTATGCTTCAGACGTCTGGGGACAAGCGGTTCCGTCCACAATTTCCATTTTGGAAAGGCTACAATATAAGTTAATTAGGATGATTGTTTATGCTCCTTGATTCGTGCGGAACGAAGCCATCCGCAGAGATTTGCAGCTGCCTTCCATTCGGCAGTCCATACAGTCGAGGAATCAGAGAGTTTTTGAAAGTACGGAAACTCATGAAAATCCGTCAGTTAGGGAAGCCACAGATTATGCTGTAGACGACCCCTCCCGATATAGAAGGCCCCGACACTCTGTCGAATGAGGCCCTAATGTCCCCCGTTAACGGATGAACAACTTTCTCATCCATTCCACCCCAGCCAGGTAGGGGTATCCCGTGAAGGGCGGCACTGATGTCTGAGGACTTCATGCCGCCATACCATCAGTCTTGAACCCATTGGTCCTTCTCGAAACCAATAATCAGCCGAAAGGGTAGGAGAGCTGGACTCCAATCCCGACTGACACGAAGATGACTTCCACAGATAATTAGTTTTGAAGAATCCATCGTGAGAGAAACAGTAGTTGTGTGTTTTTGAATCGACACTAGTGACAATCTTCGAGTGAAATTCTACGAGTTAAACTAATATCAACATAAAACTAGATTTTGTGTGTATTTATAAGAAGTGAAAATCGAAATGCCTGGTTACTATTGTGTTTTCTGCGGTTGTTCAAGCTAGAACCGAGTATTTTCAGATTTCCCCAAGACTGTGAAACGTAAATATTTTTATACATCTTGGGAAATATGTTTGGGAAATGTATATCTAAACTGATAGTAATGAGAAATAATCAAATTTGCTATATTTTAAAAGTAAATTACTGACTATTTTCAAAGTTCGATTTTCGAAATATGTGACGATGAATGGGAATCTTGAATATACTTTCAATCAAATAATTTAAATCAAATAGATCTGTTCATCAGCAGTACTCAACGAAAACGAAGATTGCGAAGTAAATTGAAAATTTTACGGAGGGAGAAAATCAAAAAGGGATCTAAGGCGACAACCGGTTTATCAGTGGATACGTTTTTAAAAGGGTGTGATGCGTTTCTTGAGAATCCTTCATCGGAAGTTATAAAATCGTACGTTGTACAAAAGAACAAGAAACCTATATCTTGCAGATATTCTTCGGAAATGAAGCAGTTTGCTTTGATCAACTACTTTTCAAGTTCTAGGAATTATAGACATCTTAGCAAGTTATTGACTCTTCCAACAAAACGATGTTTGCAAAGGATGACCCAAAAAATATCATGTAGGCCGAGCTTGGAAAATTCAGCAATATTCAAGGCACTTGAAATTAAAACAATGCTCGAACAGGACAAGCGATGTGTGATATCTATAGATGAGATGGCTTTAAAATCCAATATTTTTTTGATACAGGATGTGATGAAATTATTGGTTTCGAAGATATTGGAGAGGCAAATAAGAGGAATTCCATATGTAGAAATGTTCTCGTTATTATGGCTAGAGGACTTTATTCTCCCTGGAAACAACCGATTGTTTTTTTTTTCATTGAATCACAGCTACCAGCGAAAAATCTACGTGATATTTTGGATAAGTGCATTTCTGAATTATTCAATATAGGTATGCATGTTGATGGCATCGTTAGCGACATGGGCTCTAACTTTTATGAATTGTCAAAGTTATTAGGGGTCACTTTAGAAGAATCTGAATTTGAGCTCGGTGGTAAAAAACTTGTTTATATTTTTGATCCAAGTCATTTGATAAAAGCCACTAGAAACAATTTTTTAAAACACTCATTTCATTTTGAAAGCAAAAGTACATCTTGGTCTTTTGTGCGCTCTTTTCATGAGCAAGACATAGGTCAATTTTATAGATTTGCACCTAATCTTACCAAATCACATATCACTCCAAACAATTTTGAAAAAATGAAAGTGAGTCTAGCAACACAAGTTCTAAGCCGTACAGTTGCCAGTGGAATGAATGCATTCGTGGCAATGAACTTACTTCCTGCTTTTGGTACAATTCAAGTAATAGAGACATTCAATAACCTTTTTGATTTGTTGAATTCGTGTTCTTTACGGCATCCCTATAAATACAAAAACGTTTTTGAAGCTTCGAAATTCCAATTAGATTTTTTTAAGAGGCCTCTAACGTTTTTGAAAAATCTTGAAATTTTAAATTCAGAGGACAAAAATGTCACAAATCGAGTCAAATTTAGAAAATGCTGGATTATTTCCATAAATAGTGTAATTAATATATGGGATGAGCTTTCCAAATTAAATTATAAATATTTAAAAACGAGACGACTCAATTCAGATTGTCTTGAAAATTTTTTTGGTGCTGTAAGACAACAATGGGGAAATAATGTTAATCCGACCACCATACAATTTCAAAGGGCATTCCGGAAGTTGTTTTGCCAAAATTATTTTCATTCCAATCATATGAATTGTAAGAATGATTTAGATGATTTATTAATCAGTATACAATCCACAAACGTAAATGATATATTTATATCAGATGAGAATCACTTTTCTCCAGCCTTTGCCCTTCTGGATTATGATTATAAAAATAAAGATGTATGTACTCAGAATTCATTCAGTAACGTTTGTGGATACATTTTAAAAAAAGCTCTTCAAGTTCATACATGTTATGTGTGTCACTCTTTCAGCACGAAGTGCAGGACTTTGGATGTAAATCGTCTGTTAAGCTATTTTAAAGCTTATACTACGGAAAAAACATTTTGAAAATTTGGGCTATGCACCAGATGAATTCATTAATTTTATATATCAGTTGGAATGTTTATTTAACAATCGATTTACAGAAATTTCTACTGGGGGAGCAGTTTCGAATATATTATTCAACCTAATGAAGGATGTAGATTTTCTTCATCCTTGTGAAAATTTTCCAAAAATATACATAATTAGGCTATTCATAGAATGGAAAATTTTTATAGTATCAAATATACTAATAGTGATATCAATAATACCAAAGGTAAAACTATAAAAAGGAAACTAAGGAAAGAAACTTAAGATTCTGTCACATTTTTAAATTGAGAGGTTTTGGTAAAATATCTTGTTTCATCACTTTTTCATTTGGAACCTTACTTAATTAGAACCCTCAGATTGTATTGATGTTGTTAATGAAAGCTTAAGTTGAGATTACATAAAATAACAAAAGTCACTTCTATTCATTTCATTCTTAGTGGACTTATTTATTTCAGAGGATATAAAATGATTATATAATATAAGCATTATTCTATTATCATAACTTTATTTTAATTTTCTATCTAATGAATAGGATTTACAAAATAAAGTAATTTAATTTATTTCTTAAAAGCCAATTCATCATAAATAATAATAAATTGGCCACATAGTTGAATATTCTCTTTTATTACTGCGAAAGTTGTTCAATTAGAAATATAAAAATTGAATGGAGTAAGATGCCCTTCACACTTAATAACGATTACAATATAATCGCAACATATCGAAGTCCTAATAATAATATCAACAGTTTTATTGAAGAGATTCAAAATGTACTTGAAACACTATCTGCTAGTCATCAATTTCTGATCGGGGATATCAATTTAAATATTTTAGATAGTTCCCTTCTTACCCAAAATTATCTGACATCATTAAGTTCTTTGGGTTTTACATCCCTGGTAAATAGTCCAACACGCGTCACCGACCACAGCTCGACGTGTATTGATCATATTTTTGCAAAAATTCCCAATGCACCATATGTAAAAACTGCAATTATCAAAACATATATAACTGATCATTACCCTGTGATATGCCTTACTAACAAGCAAACTAGGCAACCTAATGATCACTCTGATACTGAATCATGTATAAAAATTACTGACTATGATAAACTGAAAAACACAATTGAAAATATAAATTGGATAACAGTTTTGTCTGAAACTGAGAACCCGGATAAAGTGTATTCGAATTTCATGCAGTTGCTATCAGATTCCATAACAAATAGTACTACAATAAGAAAAATTAATATAAACTCGAAGAATCGTAAGCTGAAACCATGGATAACGCGCTCATTAGTGAATAGTATCAGAAAAAGGGATAATATGGCTGAAAAAATGAAAAGACAACCTGAGAACCTACAGTTAAGTAGAGAATACCGAATCTACAGAAACACACTCACTGATCTCATAAGGTGTCAAAAAAATTTGTTCTATAAAGAAATATTGGATAATGCTAAAGGTAACATAAAAGAAACGTGGAAAATAATAAAAAATTGTACAGGAGGTGGTATTTCGGCTAAAGAAAAAATTAACTTGAAAATCGGTAATGATTATTCGGATAATGGGGTTGAAATAGCTAATAAATTCAATGATTTTTTCAGCGAAGTTGGGGAAACACTCGCAAATAAGATAGTGGATGATCCATCATTTGTAGAAACCCCAATTCCCACCAATGAGTCTTCACTATTCCTCAAACCAATAACCAATGTCGAATTGTGTAATCATATAACTCAAATGAGAACAAATTCCTCCCCAGGGAAAGATAATATCACGGTGAAAATATTGAAATTATTAAAAAATTACATAACTATCCCACTGCTTCATATATATAACTCCTGCATGGAAAAGGGGATTTTCCCCAAGGCGCTGAAAGTGTCGGTAATTACGCCAGTATTAAAGGGGGGTGACAAAACAGACATAAACAATTATCGACCAATATCTCTCACTTCTGTATTCTCGAAACTGTTTGAAAAATGTTTAGCGCATCGACTTTATGATTTTTTAAATAAATATAAAATAATAAATAAATCACAATTTGTATTTATAAAAGGTGTTGGTACGAACGATGCAGTAACTCAACTTATGGAAAACATTTGCAAAAATATTGATAGATCCAAAAAAGTTTTGACGGTATTGCTTGATCTATAATAAGAGGCCCAATGTACCAGGGTGTACGGTGAGATGAGTGGATACAAAACTGTTTCCTATGGAGTTCCTCAAGGTACGGTTTTGGGTCCCATTTTATTCGTTATTTATCTGAACGATATGTTATCTTTAGATATTCAGGGAAATTTCACTGCTTATGCCGATGATACAGCGATTACCTTTGTGGGGAACTCTTGGCCTGAAGTTATCAACCGAACAAACCAAAATCTCCTGTCTGTCAGCAAATGGCTGAATAATAATTTGCTCACTTTGAATATTGTCAAATCAGTAGCAATTCCTTTCAAAAACAATAGTAATAATAACCTACAAAACATTAATATCAACAAACATAATATCAGCTATGTCGAGAACTCCAAGTATCTGGGAATAATAATTGACCATAAACTAACCTGGAAAGTGCATATATCTAATCTGGTCTCAAAAATAAGAAAAGCCATCTATAAATTTCATTTACTGAGAAATATACTGAATACTGAGACTCTTAAAACAGTGTACTATGCTATCACACAGAGCTTACTGCAGTACTGCATAATAGCATGGGGATCGGCATATAAAACAATTATGGAATCATTGGTTACAGCACAGAAATACATTATCAAGATCTGCCTTCGGAAACCTAGAAGATATCCATCTAATCTTCTTTTCAAAGAATTCAGAGTCCTAACAGTCAAAGAACTGTACCTCAAGAACTTACTGATATTTACCCACAAAACTCTAAGTCCATCTAATGCATTATCTTATGATAGTGTCACAACTAGAGCTGTGTCTAATAGAAATATACAAGTTCCATCCTTTAACTATAAGTTGACGAGATACAGTTTTAATTATCTCGGTAAAAAATTGTACAATATTGTAGATAAATCAATTAGGGATATTAAGTTTCTCAATTCCTTCAAATCAAAAATAACACTGTGGATCGTTGAGAATTCCAACCAGTTGTTGCAATTGTTATATCATCCAATACAATAAAAAGTTGTATTCACATTTTCAAACTCACAAATTTTATATTCAACTACTGTCTACCGACATATCTCTACCCCATATCTTTTTTTCAGCCTTTTTTTACTCATTTTTTTTTCTTAAATTCTGTTGCAAATAATTATGTCTGAGTTCATAGTCCTGTATTACGCGACACATAACACTTACAAACGTTGCACTAGAGACATATTTAAAATTACGGTATTACTGTTTGCTACACACGAGCTTGCTCTGTAGTAATTTGTATTATTGTTTTGTTATATTTGTTTGTTCAGATTGTAATATTACACACATTGTGGTGCGTTGTATTTACTGTACACAAAAAACATATTTATATATTTAAATTAATCTATATCACATATATCATTATTCCAAAATAGCATAACGTACTATAATTTTGGTTCGCTATATTCTCTGTGCTCATATATTATATCTATGTATTTGAATGAAACAATAAATTCTATTCTATTCTATTCTATTCTATTCTATATTTCACGGTGAGCCCACGTACTATACTAGAACGTAAGAGTATGTATTTTTATTAGTGTATATCGCTGAGAGGTCAATTTTCTCAGTGAACCAGGTTGTCTATCACTCAAAATCTTTGGTTCGGAGTTAGGACACCGAACATCAAAGGATCCGACGTTAATGTCGCTTCTCTGTGGTAGGTATTCTCGGGCCTGAATACTAGTTATATTTTGGTTCTGTGTCCGGATTGTTTCTAACAGTGAGAAAACAGTTGATCAACTGTATTGTGAGTATAGTGTCACGTAAATCGTTTCAGTCCATAACTGACTCGCTAATTTTGAATGATCGGAAAGAGTCGAATCCTTACTGAAAACCACAACAAATGTACTGTTTCCTACTATAGTTCGGTAATCAATTATCAGATTTAGTTTTTTGGTATTGTTGCAAAAACCCACTATTAACTGCAGTCACCTCATCAATAAATTAATACTTTTCTGAAATCAGTATATTCTCGTATGATTCATTGAAAACCGTGTAACTTTCTATAACTTGTCATGAGTGATTCTAGATTTAATTATTATCCTCATTGAGTAAGTAGTTAGGTTAGGTTTCAATCACTGTCACTGTTCTAATCAGATTGAACCAAGGAAAATAAGACAACAATCATTCAATTCAATCTCCACCTTGACTACCAATAATCAATTTTCTAAAGTATTATAGATAATGGCCTGAATTTCTCAGTTTGGTTGTTTTTTTCAAAGTAGTAGCAACTTTGAAAGAAAATTTGCTATATACATTAATACAAATCTGTTTTCCATTGGTGTTATGAGAGGCTATCTGATTCTAATTGATTCTAGATAATTGTCAACAGTCAAGTACAATGAGGATGTAATGAGCAGTCACTTACAGTTATATTTGAATATACCTGTTCTCTTCCTGCTTTCTTAGAATTCAAATGACCTCAATCAAAATTCCATTTGAATCCTCTATCTATCTGCAGTTATTGCAATAATCAAATAAACAATTATTTTTAATTGGAATGATTATATCATGTGAATGAGATTATGCACTTATGTCTTATGGGCAACATTGCCTCTTCAGTTAGTGTTGTTCCAACATGAAATGTGTATGGAAACTTGCTGCCAGTTATAAGATAAGAATGTATTGCTCATCATAATACAATAGTACATAAGTTGAAAAGACAAAACACAATATGTTTTGACACATCAAACAAAAAATTTATACAATATTTAAATTCACATTTAAAATATAAGAGAAAACTAGCTACAAAGGTGCCATTTCATTAAATTGTTAAATTTTCCAAACTGCGCCAAAGACATCATTTATTTTGTAAAATGCTTGGCTTACAAGTGCCCGCTTCACCTCAAATTTAAGTTTATTAATTGAAAAGTTTTTCCACTCTTGCGGAAGAGTATTATATATTTTGCTGTAAAATGCTTCGGATTGTTTTTCAGCATTCACCAAATTCATTTTAGCTGTTCTAATGATTTCCTTGCTTTTGGAATTGTATTTGTGTATCACTGCCCCAGTAGTTTTCTCTAACCATCTCTCTAATTAGTTTTTTCTGAGATACAAAAACTTCATTTGCTGCTGATACTGAAACCTAAAGTAACATTCCATACTGCAAGTGAGCCTGTATTATACCAAAATACGCAATTTTGAGAACATCTCTGCTTACCACACTCCTTATTCTCCTTAAGGTGAAACGGCCTTTGGAGAGTTCTTTATTAATTTCAATGATGTGTGTTCCAGTTTAGATTACTGTCTATATGAAAACCTAGTAGGTGCACACTATATTAGGATAGCAATTACTCAAAACCTTTTCTGAAAGGTACACTAAATTTGAACTTGCAAAATCTTATTATTATGATGCAGAAAAGAAGACTAGAAAGGCCACCCCAAATTTATAATTTAATGATGATAAGAAATAGTGAATTTTCGCTGTTACGATTTTGAACAGATTCCCACTTGAGAGTTTACATCACGACACGTGCTTCGCTATTCAGTTGCATCTTCAGCCATCATGATATTGTGATGTGGGAATCTCACATTGAAGGTGTCACAATATTGTGACGCCCGAAGATGCTTTTCTATTACGTCTCGCGAATTTGTGAACTTTCAAGTGGGAATCTCACATTAAAGTGTGTTTTTTGGATTGTCATCAAGTATTGGTCCGTTTTATCACATTTTTGTTCCAATTGTTTTTAACCTTGCGGTGAGTATATTTCACCCCTACTTTCAACTGACAGTTATGATTGTTTGGTTGAATTATATCTTTGAGTGGAAAAAACGAGTAATCCTAATAAAATCATTTATTAATTTCAATAAATAATGAAAATATAAAAAACTACCAACATCAATTCATTTTAAATAACTTTCGTAATGAAAATGTGGAAAAGTGATTGATTTGTATTACCCTGATTTATATACAATTTTTTAAATACATTCTACAAATATCGATTTATATTATACTATAACAAAATATTTTCAGAAAATCTTTTCAGAATATCATTTTTACTTCAGTTTGTGAATATATCTGAGCATACCAAAATGAAATCACAATACTTCAATAAATGATTAAATGCACATCTCAACAGTTCAGTATGGTATGCCCCATTTCTTGATGGAATACTTCCAATTTGCATATAGGAGAGTCAGTCGTCTACATAATTCTTAATACTTTTTTAACGGTTTACCATACTTTCAACAACAAATGTACATCAATCTCACAAACTTTAGGCAGACTATTACACTATCGAATTTTCAATTAGTGAATAAATTAATATGTTCTATGACTGACCTATTCTTTTGTTACATCCTTATCTGTATGGTGTACATTTGTATAGAATGACAAAGCTATGGAAGGGTGATTTTATAGATGTGGATATAAACTAAGTTGGAAGTTTGTTTGAAGGTGGTTGACAATGTTTCGTGGTGTATTTCATCACTTCGGACTTCCATTGTTTAATATAACATAAATGGATTTGAAATCCCTGAAAAAAAATAATTATTTTCGGTTGAACTTTTTAATTTTTTTCAGGGATTTCAAATCAATTTATATTATATTAGACAATGGAAGTCCAAACAGATGAAATAAGTTGAAAGTTACTGTTACTTTTAAAAGATAGTTGAAGTAGTATGGGAACTTTGAGAAATATTTAAAAATATTTCTTCAAACAAGTACTAGTATTAGAAAGTACTGAAGTTGTAATTGATAAAGCTTGTAGGATAATTGGAAATCATTTGATGATAACAACATGTTTGGAAAATAAGTGGTAAAACTAGTCATCTGATGATGTCAAGTTATTTAGTGAAGCGACAGTTTCAGTGTGCTAAAAAAAAAGAAATTGAAATCTTTATGAAAATATGTGAACTCAGAAAATGAAATACCAGTATTTGCACTCCTGAAGATGCCAACCACTCATGCCAGTAAAACATTGAGAAACTCATCAAAGATAAACAATGGTTATCAATATGTAACAGACTCTAACCATATAAGTCTTACCAAATTCATTACTAAAACTAAAGAAGATATTATTTATTTTTTTGTAGTATTTGTTGAGAACCAAGAAATCAATCTCTTTTGAATTTAAAAAAATCAAGATCACGACAATTTTCAAGATATCTAATGGATTTGAAATCCTGAAAATTACCATTATGTCAGTTTTTTAAGAAATATCAAAATAACATTTTTGTTGAAAATTATGAATTCTTATAATTTGAGAAAACAAACCTTCTATATTTTATCAACCTTTTTTAAAACTAAACATAAAAATCAGAGATGTTTGATAAAACTATTGAGCATTTGCTGAATAAAAATCTGATTTTTGAAATGAATTTATCGTTTTTTTGATGGGCTCATGAATATGAAGAGAAAACAGATATAGTCAAATTTGTGATGATGTGAAACATTCGTCATACTGTTGAAATTGCTATCTAAGCCCTGTCAAAACTTTCAGTGGAAAAACTTGAGTTTCTAACCAGTAATAATGAAGTTGGGATGATAGTAATATATGGTAAGCGAACGATTAAGAAAAAACACATCCCTCCATGATATTATTGTCATTTGTCAATATCACATGCTCATTCATTGGAGTATGAAATCTTGAATTCCTATATTGATTTTGTCATATGCTGTGAACATTGTCACTGAAATCAAATGTTTTTATATTTGAATGGCGATGAGCCTTTTGATTATAAAAACAATGGTTTTTACCACTAATAAAATGTTAGCAACTATGATTGCTAACATTTTATTAGTGATAGTGATAGTGATAGATTGTTAGTATCTATGATTGCAATATTTCAGAATTAATACTCTATAACACTGATTTTTCCATCACAAGCTAACCTTGAAAAGTGTGTTTGATTTCTGTTAGTAAACATTAATTGTCATTTTCATGGATTTTTACCGGTAATTTCTTTCACGCCTGAATAAACAAATCAAGATCAATGCAGTCACTAATTCAGCTTCAAAAATCAGTAGTTTGTTTGATATCGATTAACAGTTTGCAATTCTGTTGAAGGTAGACAAAATGTTACTTTTATTTAATCTTTTTGAAGATTTTTCCGAATAATAGAGATGAATAATACTGAGATCTCTGATCTCGTTGACAAAACCTGAGAATTTGTCAAAGTTGTGTATTAACATTTTTTTGTCAGAGTTGTGTATTAACATCCTTAAGTAATTCCTGGACGTCTTGTTGGGTATAACCCATGAATCAAGGGGAAACTCATTTTTAGCACTATATGCTAGTGTTGACATGCATTATTTTTCAGATACTCCAGCAACCATCTTGTGTTTGATAAGCAAGGCCACCACAGATGTGATAATACAACTTGTTGGAATTTTTGTTCAAAATATCGCCACTTATGAAATAGGACAAAATATTCCTCGATTTGAAAAGGGATTTGGACTGTATTGCTATAAGGTCAACTCAAGTTCAATTCACCTTTCAGACCCAAAAGCCTTTTACTTTACTTTCATTCTTTCCGTTGCATACAACATCAAATAATTGTAAATTATTTTTTCACTCAGAACTCTAGTAAATTCAATTTTTTCTATTTGTCATATATGAATGAATCATAATGTGAATTAATGTAACACAATCTGAATCCTATTTTTATGATGAGAGTAAACATAGGAGAACTGAACTGATCTCATACTGACTATGATTAACCACAGTGCATGTATGCCGTAAGGATATTTCAATATAACTTTCTTCTGCTTTCAATATTGAAAAATTAGTATGCTTATTTTTTTACATATAGATTCAACTAATCAAATTAGTGAATCCATCAGTTTTCGAGAAATGTCTATGAAAGTCTCTAAGAGGTGACTTGATAAAAGTTTGACTTTATCTGGAATGACAAGTTGACATTTGTGGTATTAGGTATTTGTCATCACAAACATCTATTTTTAGTTTTATGTTTTTTACATTTTTTACAACTATTTAAGAAATGACTAGGTTGAAATAAGCATTACTATGTCAGTGAGAAATGGTCTTGAACTTTTCTTTGAAGAAAAATTTTGCGAAAAATACCTAAAAGTCAACCAATTTTCAAAATTTGACAATTTACAACAAAAAATCTGTCTGGTCTAGAGTTGACCTTAGAGCTAACCAATCACATTTTTTTCCTCGCTCTCATAAATACAAAACATCATGATGATACGAAATTTGTTAGTATTCTCACATTCCAATTAATGAATCCACCAATGAAACTACTTGAAATAACAAAAAAAAATTGATTTCAGTGACTTGGGCAGCAACAAAGAGAAACTCTGAAACAACAGCTTATTTCATTTTTTTTAAAACTTCGAGATGTGATGACTCACTCATATGCGAACTATCATTGCATCAACACCGTCTAAACTTTAGGACGGAGTTCCTTGAATAACCACTGCTGATATGCATTGTTGATGTCGCAAGGCATCAGCGACAAATGAGACGTTTGGGGATGCAAGGCCATGCACTTTTTGTGCACCCTGTGCAATAACGTGTGAGTATTTTCATCATAAATCCAAGGGCCATCGACGGTTCCCATCCGACAGAAAGCGAGTTTGATTCCCTGCGCATCAGCTTCGATACACCGTTCACCTACTCCTAACTGCCCCTTGGCATTGAGTCTCATGAGTTGATTGTTTCCAAACCCGTGGCAATGCTGGATTGCCATTAAAGACGGAGGTGAATGGCCTAGTGTATCCAGGCACTTGTTGGCTGCTACTGACCTGTAAAAAATCATCAAAACGAATCCAATGAAAGCAAGCACAAGAAATAAATAATATACCAGAATGATATGAGTTTTTTTAATATTTTTGAATCACAAAATGTTAAAAACGGTGTATACTATTTTTTTTATTTCAGTTTAATAGTCACACAGTGAATACATATATTCAGCAACCTCAACAAATGTTTCCTTTAATAGTTGTTAATTTGAATCACTCAGTTACTATGTATGGAAAACCTTTTAGCAATTTATCACAAGGAATGTTTCATGAAAAAGAAGAATAAATTGGATATTTGAGCATCAATACTACATTCAATTGTAATGAGAGGTCTGGTTCAGATGTAGACCAAGAAGAATTCCATTTACAGGAAAGAATAAATCATGACTTAAATAAGTAAAGCTTTTATAGGTACATGTGGCAAATACCTGACCGAACAACAGCTAACCCAGCTAATGCCGCACAGAAAGTTGAAGTGAAACTATCAGGCACCTGTGCAAAGTCTTCCATTTGGATAATTCATAGCAAGTAACTTCTTATATATGGAATGCTGAAATTAATTTCATTTGGAGGGGATGACCATCGACAGACCGGTTTCGGAGTATTAGCTCCTCGTCAATGTCGGGTGGGTCATTTCAGACGGAGGGAACCATCAGAATATTCAAATTGGTTTCAACTAGTCACAAGCTCTGCCTGCAGTTGATTCCGTAGTATATACCACCGCGCCACCTGCAGACTAAGTCTGGAAGCAACTCTGCCAACTCCGAGGTCGAAGACAGAATAATAAACATGTTCCAGAGAGGTGCATATGATTGGTCATTCAAGAATTTCTTGTATGGTAAATTATTAGCTTCTTTGAAATCTCATAACCTTATAATACTATTTCTGATAAAAGTACCCTCTTAGCAAGCTTCATACAGTGATAGTTTGCCACAATTTGACGTGTTTGATAAAATAATATTTCAATAATTTTATTAAATGCGATCTGTATTCTCACCTCATTTCTCCAAATTGTAAGTTGGGAGGTAATTCGGGGAATTTTTCTACAACATCATAGGCAACATTATCCATATACCATTGAAAATTCTTGCATTTCAGTCGTTCTTTAAGAGCAAGCTGTTCAGTTATATCCCCCATATCTAGGTATCTAGCCATAGGTTCTCGGGTATAGAAATACTCCTTGTATTTAGTATCAAACCATGTTTCAATGACTCGTTTGTAGTTGATGGTGATGAGGGAACCTTTTTTCTTCTGAGCAAGTTTTCCAAAATTATAAGGCATGAAACTGCGATAAACGTGTCCAACCCTAGAACATGGCACCCATTCTATGCTCCCACCACACTGCCAGATTTTGAAACTCAATTCGAAATTTTCACCCCCCCAAACCAGTAGACCTATAAAAAAATACAAAATGACAAAATGTATAATCAGATAGAAATTTTCATGGTATATATTTACTTGATACATCAATTTTATTTTTTACAGACTCCAGATGAACTTATTATATGGTACTAAGGACATTTTGGAATCGGGAATAACTCCTATATCTCTTTCCTTGAGCTCATTTGAAAAATTTATCGAATAAAGAATCCCGAGAAAGTGATTTTCAGACATTTATCTAAATTCAAATGTAATAAGTTGTAACTTCACCACATTAATAGATGAACTGAACAATAGCGGGGCCATGTGAAATCCATGAGGTACTCCTGAAGGTTTTTCAATTTATCTTGATACAAAATTGTCATATCATGCTGAACTCTTTTGCAAAGGTAGCTCGCGAAATAATGTAAAACATGTCTTACTATACTCAATGCTTTGAGCAATAAGTTATAATTAACTCCGTAAAAGGCCTTATAGAAATTGCTGTGCATAGAATCAACCAACAACTCGTTTTCTAGGGAACTGATGATACTGTTGTCTTGAAGTAGTAAGTTAGCATCAGTTGATTTTCCTTTGGTGAAGCTATATTGTTAATTAATAATGTCTTTGAGATCATAAGAATCTATCTTAAAGATTAAATAATCAAACATTTTGGTTAACTCTAACTGATTGCAGATATCCTTGTAATTTTTACCTGAGTTCTTCTTCTTGATTAACCTCTTCTTTCCGTAAAGGTTTGAAATGTTAAATCTAAAGTTCTCACAGATATGAATATGTTGAACTGGTTTCTAGGTTTTGATCCGTGTTATGTGTTATTATCTTCAATCTCACCGACGTTTCGACAAAGTCTCATTTGTCATCATCTGGATATTACTGTTAAGTGTTCGGAAGTCGGTCGACCTTACTCGATCCGTTCCGTACCATACTGGTAAAATGATGTTTGTTGCGTATTCGGAAGTAGACTGTCTTTACACGCTCTACTACCTACTCTATAAATATAGTTGTTGATTTTTACCTGAGTTTTTCTTCTTGATTAACCTCTTCTTCCCGTAAAGGTATGAGATGTTGAATCTAAAGTTCTCAATGATCCATGCTATGTGCTATTATCTTCATTCTCACCGATGTGAGACACTTAACAGTAATATCTAGTAGATGATAACAAATGAGACTTTGTCGAAACGTCGGTGAGATTGAATATAATAGCACATAACACGGATCAAAACCCGGAAACCAGTTCAGCATATATATATATATATATATATATATATATATATATATATATATATATATATATATATATATATATACAGGGTGTCCCTGGACTTCCTCTTTTCCTCTCGGGAATGTATAGATGGGGTCAAAATATCACCAGTACTTCATATAACTTTTTTTCCTACAATCCTTCGTTACCAAGTAACGGGCCTTCGAAGTTACAAAATGAAAAATGTTTTTCTTTGATAACTTTTCAAGTGAATATTCAAAATCATCCAAATTTTGGTAATTGACTAAACAAATGAATTCCTTCGATGGGCTTTCATGCAGGAGTCAGTTGTTTTGCTACAAAGTCAGGAACGGACTACCCCTGATGGTCCACACCCCAAAACTTTGAAATGACAGGTATTTTTCAATATTTTTCAACAAATTAAGGTTACTTGGACAATTTTATGAATAAAAGTACTCGTGTGGAAAGTCGATCAGAGCAACGAGTCTTGATAAAAATGTAGTTTCACTCGACGACATCAAACCCGCTCGTCCACCATTATTTGAAATGAATAATTATCAAAGCAGAAATAATAATGATAACGTTAATTCAACAACATTTATCCTGAGATGTCTACCATTATTCGAAAATATTAGTTTTTAAGGAAAATGGAAATAATAGGTAAAATGTTCATAACGAATTTTTATAATGCAAACACGTTTAACTAACGAAACTCAAGAGCCTCAAGAGCAAACAGAAATGAAAAATCAGCTACAGAAACTGCTCGATATGACCACCTTCTCTCTCTATACATTTTCTTAGTCTGCGAAGACACCCTCTCTGTTATTCTATTCAACAATGCATCTCTTGAGTGAGTAGGTGTAGCGTAAACAAGGCTTTTTAGATGCCCCCACAGAAAGAAATCCAATGGATTTAAATCCGGAGACCGCGATGGCCCACCTCTACCAATCCATCTATTGTGGGAAATATGGTTCAGATGGTCACGCACAATCAAACTAAAATGAGGAGGAGCGCCATCATGCATAGACCACATATCTCTTCGGGTGTGCAATGGAACATGTTCCAAAAGTCCATTCAAATCGTTCTGAATGAACTCCAAATAACGTTCTCCATTCAATCGGTCCTGTAGAACGAATGGTCCTATAAGATGGTTTCCTATGATACCAGCCCAAACATTCACGTTGAATTTCCGTTGGTGTTTGGTTTGCAATATCCCATGGGGATTTTCTTCGGCCCATATATGGAGATTATGAGAGTTGATAACTCCATCTCTACTGAAACCTGCTTCATCAGTGAATAGAACTCGATTAATAAAAGTCATATCCTCTCTTTGCCTATCCATGAACCAATTGGCATATTCCAGTCGTGCTGGAAAATCTTGAGGTGTCATGGCATGTACCTTCTGAATGTGAAATGGGTGGAGCAGTTGTTCCCTAATTATTCTATGAATAGTGGACTTGGATGTATGGAACTGTTCTGATAGATTTCTGATGCTCATTGAAGGATCATCAGCGACGGCTTCCAAAATATTTTCCTCCAATACAACGGTACGTACAGTTCTAGGAGCGCCCTCACCACCTCGTTTTGGCAAAACTGTACCTACAATAATATCGAAATAAAACAACGTGCTCAAATTAATTATCAATTATTACAAAACTGTCTCCCTCAAGCTGCGATCGACACGCTCGAATGTTTCTCTTGACGGTACCGTTCGATTGGGAAAATGCTCGGAATACAGACGACGAGCTTCTGCAGCATTACAAAATGCTCGTCCATAAAATACATGCATATCTGCATATTCATTGAATGTAAACTGTTTGGCCATATCAAAAAATTTAAAATATCCTATAGAATATTGACAATACAATGATAGTCATATGACAACGCATCACTCAACAAAACAAAATCGCATTCCAGTTTCTCATTTTTTATCAAAACTTTCTAAAAGGTTTTTTTGTCAACATCTGTGAAAGAAATGGAACATAATTATTCCCTGGATATTTTTCACCTGATCATGTGCAGCCGTTTTTGTAGTTCATTCGTTTGCTTTTTATTAGTATAGTTAATATTTTTTCCGATGTGCGTTTTTTCAGCTAAATTTAGATTCGTGTTAAAGAATTTCTCCCATAAAATTATATTTATCAGTGAAACTCCTCAACAGTTTAGCTGTGAAGAAGAATTTGAAACATTCTAATGTTGACTTTCATGAGATTCAGATAACTGATCAACACGAAACGTGATCATTCCACACGTATTATGTACATACAAAATATGGAATGAATTCGATATTTCATAGTAGAGTAGCTTGTTAGTTTAAAAACACCACGAATCTACAGAACTTGATATTTCTTTTGAAAAAATATCTGCTATCACAATTGTGACTTAAACTTCCATATAGGTACTGTACTTTTTGTTTACGACTTCATTTTAGCATACTTTGTATTATTCCTGTTATAAATGTTGTTGAATTAACGTTATCATTATTATTTCTGCTTTGACAATTATTCATTTCAAATAATGGTGGAAGAGCGGGTTTGATGTCGTCGAGTAGAACTACATTTTTATCAAGACTCGTTGCTCCGATCGACTTTCCACACGAGTACTTTTATTCATAAAATTGTCCAAGTAACCTTATTTTGTTGAAAAATATTGAAAAATATCTGTCATTTCAAAGTTTTTGGGTGTGGACCATCGGGGGTAGTCCGTTCCTGACTTTGTAGCAAAACAACTGACTCCTGCATGAAAGCTCATCGACGGAATTCATTTGTTTAGTCAATTACCAAAATTTGGATGATTTTGAATATTCACTTGAAAAGTTATCAAAGAAAAACATTTTTCATTTTGTAACTTCGAGGGCCCGTAACTTGGTTACGAAGACTTTTAGGAAAAAAAGTTATATGAAGTACTGGTGATATTTTGACCCCATCTATACATTCCCGAGAGGAAAAGAGGAAGTCCAGGGACACCCTGTATATATATATATATATATATATATATATATATATATATATATATATATATATATATGCTGTCACGCAAGTAGCTATAGATGCCTACTTGGTCATGTTAGATGTAGCCTGGGAATTCTAGGTCTTCTAACTGGAACCACAAATGTGCGGTTGGCTCCTGTTGCTGACTCCGTGCATATGTGTTGTTTCCTGCTTTCGGCAAACAAGTGTTGCCCATCTTTACACTTGGCTGCACCACGCTGATGATAGCCAGAAACACGTGTCCGAGGTTTGCCCTTCTTTTGGAGTGTTGTGTACACTAATTGTTTCATTTTTGATTTTTATATCATACCCACTCGATAAAATCTCTCTTTGTATTTATATCCTGGACCCGGATGTCACGCAGGTAGCTATAGCTGCCTACGTGGTCATGTTAGATGTAGCCTGGGAATTCTAGGTCTTCTAACTGGAACCACAAATGTGCGGTTGGTTCCGTTGTTGACTCCGTGCATATGTGTTGTTTCCTGCTTTCGGCAAACAAGTGTTGCCCATCTTTACACTTGGCTGCACCGCGCTGATGAGGCCAATAGCCAGAAACACGTGTCCGCGGTTTGCCCCTCTTTTGGAGTGTTGTGTACACTAATTGTTTCATTTTTGATTTTTATATCATACCCACTTGATAAAATCTCTCTTTGTAACCTGGTGTCCCACATTTTATGTGACAGGCAATATCTGGTTTGTTGAAGGAGATACACAAAAATGTTTCATACAATAGTTTTAGGAGTTCATGAGAGCTATATTTTGATATAATTTTTAAATATACAGGGTGTTTGGTGTAGGTGCTACAGACCAAAATTCCATTTTTTAAAATAGAACGCCCTGTATATCATTACATATTCAGATGCTACGTTAAATTCTGATATCATTTCATGTTTGGTTTTTGAAATTCGGTTACGGCGTTGTTGAGTTATTGCTTAAAATGTAAAGTCTTGAGAACGACTATTATTTTTAGAAATATCTCATACGCAATTATTCTCTCTGCATCAGATCACATGAAAATTAGTCAAAATTTTGGGTGTTCGAAGTAATGGTTTCAATTTTGAGTTGTGGAATTCAGTCAGGAATCATTTTGAATATGAAACAATTGCGAAATTGAAAGAGGTGTATTCGAAAACAAATCTTTAATTAATAACAATGTAAATAATATAACTTGATAAATCATTTCATAAGAATGGGAGGTACCTAGAAATAAGTCATAAAAATTGTTCAAAGTGATGCCCATTAGATATTATACAGACTTCGAAACGTCGAATCACTTCTCTCGTACAAGTCGCTCTTATAATATCAGGCGTAATATCACTGCACGCTAGTCGAATTTTCATTTTCAGATCATACACATTCAAAGGGGGAGTAGTGAAAACAATATCTTTTAAATAACCCCATAGGAAAAAATCAAGCGGTGATAAATCTGGGGAACGAGCCGGCTACCGAATCGGACCCTTATTACCAATCCATCTATTTGGGTACGTTCTATCCAGATATTCAGTAACAACCTGTGAATTGTGAGGAGGAGCACCATCTTGTTGCCACCAAATTCCTTGTCGTTCTGCTATGGGAATATCTTCCATCAACTGGATCAAATCATTTTCTAGAAAATGTAAATATCGCAATCCATTGAGATTTTCATTGAAAAAGTAAGGTCCTATAATGCGGCCATTGAACAATCCACACCATACATTAATACCCCAAGTAGTTTGAAAATTACTTTCGCGGACCCAGTGGGGATTTTCTTGAGACCAATAGTGACTTTTATGTCGATTCACAACTCCATTATTGTGGAATCGCGATTCATCGCTCCACAAAATTTGACTGAATATGTTAGGACTTTCATGTAATATTACCTGAATACAAGCAAAGAATTCAAGTCGTCGTTCAAAGTCCGTGGGTTTCAAACCTTGTACCAACTGAATTTTGAATGGGTGGTATTTATTTTCTTTCAGAATTCTCTGTACATTAGATTTACTAACATGTGGATGAATAATAATATAAGCCAACACATTGATCTCTAAATCTTCAGTTCTAACAGATCTCGTATGATGACGATGCTTTATAGTAGAAGGAAATAACCCAGTTCGCAATTTTTCTACAACTCTCGAAAAAGTCATTCGTGACGGAATGGGTCTGTATGGAAAACGTTTTTGGTATAGACGTTGTGCTTGACGGCAGTTTTTCTGACATTCCCCAAAAATTAATAACATATCAATGCAATCACTTGGACTAAACGCGAAAGGCATACTGGAGTTTTCGCACGAAGAACACAGTTACTGTTTTGCGAAGAATCACTGAATCGAACTGACAAGTAGATACAATTCAACAACATTTGTTACTATAGCATCAACAAGCATAAGCTACTTGATGAAATTGTGCAATATAAAGCAATTCACCCTCAAGTTAGTCACATTCTCAAGAATTTCAATATTATATTCAACTGATATCGATATCGTATCGTAGAGGTGAGAATAATGGTTTGTATTCAGTAGTAGTCTAGTTCGAATTAATAAAAGATATAGACTGGATTCGTGTACGAGTAAATAAGTTTTTTTGAAACTTTATATTTAAGGAAAAGTGCAATAACTCAACAACGCCGTAACCGAATTTAAAAAACCAAACATGAAATGATATCAGAATTTAACGTAGCATCTGAATATGTAATGTCCCAGTCCATAAAAAAAGCGATAAGCATGTAATGTCGAACTATAGAGGTACTGCTTTACTATCTCCATTTTCGAAAATATTTGAAAAATCATATCAAAACAGACTTGTGTCCTTTTTAAATAAATACAGTATCGTATCTGACAACCAATATGGGTTTCAAGTAGGCTTGTCAACCCAGGATGCCATCCTTTCTCTACATAATCATGTATTATCAAACTTCGACAACGGTGAAAAATCACTTAGTGTTCTTTTCGACTTGACAAGGGCGTTTGATACCATACATCATGGTCTTCTTCTTGATAAACTGTTTGACATGGGCGTCCGTGGTCCAAGTCTGAAATGGATTGAAACCTATTTAACTGGTCGTACACAGGTTGTTAAAGTTAGGCTTCAGACTGGGTCGTTTGTCTCTGAATCTCGAAACGTTGTTACAGGTGTGCCCCAAGGTAGTGTTTTGGGGCCTACACTATTTATTTTATTTGTTAATGACCTTTCAAAAATTAATCATCCACAGTGCTCTATACAATTTGCTGATGACACATCTTTTACTGTCAGTGGTTCGGAATGTGAAACATTGTCAGTAAGAGCAAATGATGCTGTATCCAACATGCAAAATTATTGTTCTAAAAATGGCTTGATTCTAAATAATCTTAAAACCAACACCATTCTCTTTACAATTCAGGAAACTGATTGTAGTGTATTGGTTAGGTCTGAGATTAAAAGTATTGAACAGGTAAACTATAAAAAAATTTTAGGAGTTTTTATTGATTCCCAACTCAATTGGAATCATCATGTTGATTTCATACTGAAGAAATTAGCGACACACTGTTTCGTTATATGGAATCTGCGTAATTTTGTGTCTATTGAAATTCTTAAAAGTTACTATTATGCATATGTTTACTCTGCCCTCAATTACTGTATTATTTGTTTTGGCAACTGCAATAGAATCAGTGACTTATTAATTTTCCAGAAAAAGATTATTAGAACAATTTGTTTTAAAAAACCACTCGATTCCTGTAAACCACTTTTTGCAAAGTTGAATATATTAACTGTTACTTGCATGTATATTCTTAATTGCGTAATCTACGTTAAATCAAATTGCTCCAAGTTTCAGAACAGAGATGATACATGTCTTCTTTCGGGCTTCACCCTGAGAAAAAACTATAACATTTTAATTCCTAGTCATAAGTTAGCCAAGGTCACTAATGGACCTCATATCATGTCAATAAAACTGTACAACAAGCTCCCAATATCCATTAAAAAAATAACTAGTGTAAAGCTCTTTAAACAAAAAGTTCGGAAACTATTATGTGAAAAGGTATTTTATTCGCTTGATGAATTTTTTCAGTCTGATTTGGAATTTTAAATTTTAATTTTTGTATCCCTTTTATGGTCTAAATGTTATATAGTATATCTTATAATTATGTTGTTTTATGATTGTGACCTCATTGTAATTGTACTGAGTAATGTGACTTTTTCCATGCCTTACCTAGGTCTACGGAAATAAAGATTTTTTGATTTTGATTTTGATATACAGGGCGTTCTATTTTAAAAAATGGAATTTTGGTCTGTAGCACCTACACCAAACTCCATGTATATTTAAAAATTATATCAAAATATGTATGAAACATTTTTGTGTATCTCCTTCAACAAACCAGATATTGCCTGTCACATAAAATGTGGGGCACCCACATATACATATATATATATATATATATATATATATATATATATATATATATGTTAACTCGAAGATTCTCACGGATAAAGTATGATGAGCTGTTTTCTCGGGTTTCGCTCCGTGTTCTGTGTATTTTCTCCCCAAAAGGATTATTTTCACAACGTTTCGGCAAAGTCTCATTTGCCATCTTCTGGTGATGTTTGGTTTTTTTCGACTAAACTGATTAATTCGAACTCTGTGTCTCAATTTATAGGGATGGATGTTTCCCTTTACCAGCGTTGCTGCCACTACCTGTGGCACAGTAGGTCTTTCTTCTCTACATGGACACCATAAGTTTGACAGTAAGTTTTAACTATAGATCATTCACCTGATTTGAGATGAATCTGCCAGATATTGTAGTCACATAAGTCTAGGATCCATGTGAACACGATATTGTGCAATACTTTGGTCCATGCATTCCTATATAATAATTAAATCAGAAGATGAAAAGAGGTCCTGGAATTTGAATGTGTCTCTTTTCAGCTCGAGAAAACCACAGTATACTTACAATGTATGGTCTATGCCAAAACAAAAAAATGAACCAAAACGATTCAACTGTACAACCATCACAACTATTATACCATCAGTTGCATTGATAATGGATCCATGGGAACCCCCTTTTCTCTCATTCATTCTTTTTTAATAAGTGACGACGAATCTCAGAAAGTCTGTTGTCCCTTAATTGTTCCAGTGCCATGATATCCATTGAAGATCTTTCAATAATGTGAATCCCGTAAAAAATTATAGAAGTAAACTTTTTATAGATTAATGGATACTAATGGAGCAGCTGATTTTTCAAATAATTTCTCATAACTCTGAAATAGACGAGGATTATGACCTTGGTACATTTTAAAGTTACCAATATAGCCAGAGAGAGTATTGCATCACCACATCTTATATCCGAAGCTGATAGGTCCTCAGTTTGATCGTTCATAAGATATATCCATACTTTCCAACAGGTTAAGTTTCATATCTTTCTTCTGGAAATGAAGGGGCTTGAATGTTTCTGAAGTTGAACTTTTATCTTCGTTATTCTTAATGTTCATACCTAAATTGTTGTTGGTTTTGAAAGCAATATTTACACCTTTGTTGTGCAGAAAATCTGAAATATTTGTTGTGGGTTGGCCTAAGTAGGTTGAGGTTCTATAACTTGCTTACGGTTTGTTTTTCACAGAATTGGTTCCAATTCAATGAAATTTTTTACTCATCCTGCAAAGGTATCATAATGGGAAACCCACTTAGTCCCATTCTGGCAGAGATTTTCATGGACGATTTGGGGAGGAAAATACACAGTAGTCCACTGGCGTGAAGTTTCGTGTAATGGTATAGATACATGGATGATATCCGGTATGTTTCACAGAAACGAAAAGACAGTAGACTAAGTTTTTGAATTTCATCAATTTCCTCCACCCTTCTATCACACTCACCATGGAGATGGAAAAGGACGACTCTATGAATTTTTTGGACTTAACAATAACAAAAGTTAACAACAAACATGATTTTTAAATTTATCGTAAACCAGCACATACAGATGTCAATTGAGAGATGACTTATATGATTTTACTATTCATAAGATATTCATATTTTAACTTTTCAATATTAATATATTTTATAATATTGCTCATCTAATCTCTCATATTGAAAAAAAAAACACTGACCCCCGAATTATAAATACATATCAACGGAAATGAAATGTTGAAAGGTATAGTAATATCAATCATGTAATTAATTTTCATGTTGAAAAATAATTCCCAAATGTTAACATAAGTGTTTTGTGATCTCCAAAAAGTTGTTAGGGTAATATTGGTGGTAGAATACATTAAAAAAAACTCACCTGGATCATAAGCTCCTAGTTCCAAAAAATACTCCCTATTGATTGCAAAGAGTCCACCTGCATGAGTGGGACTTTTGTATGGTTCACTATTATGAAGCCTTTTTCTCAATTCCTTATCAGGTACTTCGTTCTCCTTGTACAGCATACCCCACTCGAAAATTCCCCTGAAATGTCTTTCATCTCCATATACTGGTCGATAAGCAAATGTTTTGTAGTCAATGCCATCTATTACAGGTACAGTCATGGTAGTCCTGTCCAAATAGATGGGGGCCAGTAAGGGAACTAGCCAATTTGTATTTACCTCACAATGGGCATCTAAAAATAAATATCTTTGAAAATGTCAGAAACCAAACCATTTCAAAGAGAGCAAAAATTAAGAAAATACATTTAACACTTTAAGTGTAAAACATTTAAGGTGATTCCTCATCGAAAAAAGATAGGATCTTTCATATAAAGAAATTTAATTGGAGCATCTCTTGTTAAGATACAACCCCTTAAAGGGGGTACATAAAATTTGTATAACAATTTTTTTCACAAGCACTAAAAAAGTTGCAATATTGAAAATAACCTGACATTTTGTACTACCAAAAAGACACTTAGCCAGAAATTTATTTGGTTTACTGAAAACGACAGAATTCACAGACGAATGTAGTTTTTCTCGGGACAAGATTATTAATTTTCATAATTACCACATATGGGCTGATGAAAACCCTCACGCTATTGTCGAAACTAACCATCAAGAACAGTTTTCTCTTAACGTGTGGCTCGGAGTTATTGGGGATGATTGATTTGGGCCTCATTTTCTACTTCCTCGATTAAATGGTGAGGCATACGTTCAATTTTTAAGAGAAGTGCATCCAGTACTGCTGGAGGAAGTTCCTTTGGGCGTCAGAAGGGATATGTTTTTTATGCATGATGGGCTCCCGCCCATTTTAGTCAAGTAGCACGTCAGCATTTAACTGAAACATATGCAAATCAGTGGATAGGTCGAGGAGGACCACAGAACTAGCTCGCTCGATCCCTGGATCTCAATGCTCTCGATTTCTCTATTTGGGGCCATTTACAGCATTTGATTTATCGTACTCTTTTTCGCGAGAGGACTTAAGAAACCGCATCATCGATGCGTGCAGGGTAATCAGAGAGACTCCAGGAATATTTGAGCGAATACGTGGCTCAATGCGCCGACGTCTAGACGCATGCGTAATGTCTGAAGGTAGACATATTGAACATTTACAATGATTTCTACATGTTGTGTGTTTTGTTATTAATAAATTAGTTTTGTTTATTACCCTTTAATCGTTTAATGCAGGTACTAACTACAAAATAACAATAAATCCAGTTCGCATTTATGACGAGGTATCTCTGTAGTTGTTCGTAAAATAATTTTTTGCTGCGAACTGGTTTATTTTGGGCAAAAAACCCAAGACATTTTTTGTTTAGAATGAAACAGGCTATCGGAAATAAATTTTTAAATGGTTAACAAATAATAAGACAAAAAGTTGAATTGGAATTAAATTTTAGGGGTTGCGTTTTCCACCCCTTACAACCATAGGGCTAACTGTCTTTTTGGTAGTACAAAACGTCAGGTTAATTTCAATATTGTAACTTTTTCAGTGCTTGTGAAAAAAATTGTTATACAAATTTTATGTACCCCCTTTAAGGGGCTGTATCTTAACAAGGGATGCTCCAATGAAGTTTCTTTGTATGAAAGATCCAATTATTTTTTCGATGAGGAATCACCTCCTTAAATGGTTTACACTTATTCAGTTACACCCTGTATTATTGAAACTAGTTGTTACTTTAAAAATACAGTAACTAAAAAAATATGCCAACTTCACTAAGTAATAAATAGTTTCGAGAATCGAATTATGTTACTTTTAAAGAAATTTGTAAAACTAACACAACCGTTAACGACGTCTGTCCACGTTCAGGTCGCGTTCTCGATGATGGCGTTTCATTACTTAGACCGCCCCTCTACCCCCCGCATCATTCGCCGTCGTCTTACCGTAGACGCGACGTGTAATGACTTGCTGCGTTGCGTCAAGTTAATGTTATGGTGATAACTTTTGAACGATTCCTCCAAATTACTTAGTGTAAAAAACAAAGTTTATCTATATTAATACTTAAAACAACAATTGTATCAATTTTTATGAGAATTTGACAGATACTCTAAAATGTGCATTGTAAAAAAAGTATCCAATTTAATTGTATTTATGGATCAGTATTTTGCATGTAGTGGCTACCACATAAGAACCTTTTTAAATTGTAGCCTATATGTTATTCTGATGTATAGGCTGTATTTATGTAAAGTTTCATCTTAATTCGTTCAGTCATTTAGGCATGAAAGAGCCACAAATATACATAAATACAGCCTCACAAACTTTCACTTTTATGCATTTCATTAAATCGGACTCCCATTGTCTAATATGATAAAAATTGATTTGAAATCCCTGAAAGAATCTGTAAAAAATTAAAAAGGTTAGCTGAAAAATAACAATTATATTAAGCAAAAAAATGAAAATTACAATAAAATAAAATACAAGCAACAACCGAAAATAATGAAAAAAAATAACTATTAACACGAGATGAAAATTAAAACAAAATTATGTGATTATGTTTTTCCTTGCAGTGGTTTAAATATTGGTAGTAAAAATGTGGACAAGTTCTGAGTGGCTGAATCTCTGGAGCTAAAATAATCGTTCTAAGCCGAAAATCCTCCTTGTGGATTTTGGGTAGTCCATACAAGTGAGGGGGATTACTGTGGTGCGGTGTTAGCGATGATCTCTCTTTTTCCGAAAAATAGACTTGGTGTCTTTTCAACGTCTGATACAATTTCCTTTCAATTGATGCAGTTGGGTCCCTTACGATCTTCATGTATTTTTCCTTTTTGAAGCACCTCTTCGATCTTCTGCCCGTAGAGATCAGTATTCATCACAACAGTAGCATTTTCCTTATCTGCAGGTAAGATCTTGATGGTGTTGTCTGTACGTAGCCCGTTCAGATCTCTTCGTTCTTCATTGCTGATGTTAGATATTGGAACTGATCTGATCAATAAGGGAACTGGTAGATTCCAATGCAGTTCTTATTTCCAAAGTGAGCACAGATGTTAGTGCACCAACTTTCCCCAACACCAGCAATGCCCAAATGCAGACAGAAAACAGGACCAGTATGAAGCCGCCAACGCCATCAACATGAGTTCCAGCCCGCTCACGGACATAGAGGAATCCTTGTTGAGGAAAGGTCTAAACTTCGCCATTGCAATAGACAATGGAAATCCGAACTAATGAAATCTGTTTTCTCTGTCTGTTTAAAATCTGTTGTTGAAATGCACCATGAAACATTGCACTTTTATATTAGTATAGTATAGATAGATTTGGCAAGAATATTACAATCTATAGTATATTCCAAACAGGGGAAAATCAAAACATTTTTTTCCCTCAATGCAATATTGAAACATCTATATAGAACAGATATCAACATGGAATTTTCCGAAAGATTCCTTATGAATGACATCTTTTTTGAGTGTCATTTTATACAATGTATTCACTTTTATGAATAGAGTTCAACTGATTTCATCCATAACACAAAATTTTGAAAAAAAATTAAAATGTTATGGAGAAAATGATTATTTCTAACATTTAATAAATACGGCAATTCAAAAAAATAAAAGCAAAAGCAAAAAACAAGTTTATGTTTGTGACCATATACTGTGTTTGTGGTCAACCATTTGTTTTAACAAATAAAAATCGCCGAGCTTTTATGAACACGTCTATTCGTAACAGTTTCCATGACAAAGTAAACAATAAATACAGCTAAAAATTTTATCATACTTCAGGTTCATATACTCGAAGATAATAAAAAAAATGACAAATGGATTCTCCAAACCCGTGAAATTGAAAATTCCTTTTATTTTCTGAAGATACCTCATTTTAAACCAAGCTTTGGGATACTCAAAATCGTGTAATTCCGTGTTAGGAATTACACGTTAAAAGGTAAGACCTCGTTAGTTCTTAGCACGCACAAGTTTTGACTTTTGAGAGTTGTCATTCATAGGGGGCGACAGCTGGTTTACGGAAAAACAGATAGAAACAGAACATATTTTGACAAGAGATGGTGGTTTGGTGATACATTGAGACAAAGATATAACTTTTGGTGACAAAATCTAGCGAAACAAAAAAAAAGAATTGACTTGTATGATGTTGAATTAAAATGGGAATTTGGCATCAAGCTCAACTAATTGGTATTGAACATGGCTATCTCTCCTGAGAGAAGAAGCTGAACTGAAAAAAATGTCCACCCATCAAAATTCTTAAACATACAGTGTGTGTATGCAAAAACTGTTGTAAAAATTGAATTGACATTATACAATTTTAGTTGTAGTTCCCAAAATATTATCAGAAAGAAGTATATTTTTATTTGAAATTCACATTTTTTATTTTGAAATGCATATGATAAATTTATTATAAGAAACGACAAGTTGGAAAAATCCCCTTTCTAGATTTTATTGAAACACAGTAACATTTCTGGAACAATTTGATAATTTGTCCTTAATATTTTTGATTTTAGGGAAATGATAACTAACAAAAGTGAAGAATAACCTATTTCAGACATCCAATCAATACCTGTTATTTTGTTCAAAATTTAGGACATTCAGTGGTTTCAAAAAAATCGGAAAAAAGTAGAACTCTCACAAATACACATCACTCTGTCGATGTGCTATTATTTGCAGAACACGTCAAAGAAAATAGATAGTGAACCTTTAAAGAAAGTGAAAGCACATAAAACATATTTATTTATGAAAGCAAGTATTTGAAAGTGATGGAATTACTGATTCAACATTTCAATTTGAAATTTATGTGATTAATAAATTATTGACGAAAATGTTGCATTAATAATTATACCTACATATGGATTGTAAGTTGGTGTCATTCTATCTTTCCCTTTCACAATATGAAGAAGAGAGAGACAGAAAGTATAGTGTATACTTTATATACAATTCAAAATGCTATTGATTCTAGTCCTTCTGCCTACTAATAAAAACAAAATTATTTATTTTTCATTACTCTCTTACTTATTATTCACAAAAGGCTGATGTTAAATCCAGATTGGAGTTTGGTTCGTCTACAACTTCTTCAGAATGATTTCAAATATTTTTATAGAAGTATGTGGTATACGAATTAAATCAAGTATATCCATCCCTCTTAGGATACAATAACAGTTTAAATTTTGTTCTGAAGATAATCTCCAAGAATCCCAGACTCTTGCACGTCCAATAAAATAAGCAATTTTATTTATATCATATCTTGTTAGCAACTGAACATATTCTTCCAAAGTCCCAGCTCAACGACTCCCTTGTTTCTGATATCAATAATAAAGAATTGTATTTTTGTCACCCATGGCTTGAAGTAAATTCATATATGGAATCATTATTGAACTTCAATATTTGTGTAGATGTAGATATTTACCACGAATATGTATCTGGCTTCAGAAAATAAAGTAATTGTAAATATTTTAATTGTTATTAAGAATGGAATATTACTAGTAACAATGGAAATAAGATATCACCCAGATATAAAAGGAATTTTAGAAAATTCTCTATTCACTCTATATAGTGAATATAAATCTGGCTAAACGTTTTCACGGATATAAATGGAGTTTTTGAGAATTATGTTCAAGTAAAAACTACCCATCAAATGACTAAGAAAACAAAAGCAAATTCAGTTAGTTTATTCTATTAACTATATAAACAAATATTAATGTTAATTGAATATTTAATTTTAAGTCTTCATTTCTGGAGTACCTATGTACATTTTACACTTTTTGTTCTCTTTTGATGTATATAACTATTCTATAGAAGTGTTCATATTTGTGTATTAATAAAATCACGAGGTTGGAATTTTTGAAATTTTATAACTTTTGCTGAAGTTTGCAAGAAACATAGAAATGATGATATGGATTGGGCGTGATGTCACTTTTTCAAATATTTCACCTGCGGATCACACGTTTTGGCCACTGCGCCATAGCACCATGTAACAAATCAAATTCCAAAATTTTCACATGGAAATGAGCCACACGTAAAATATCATGTTGTTATAACTGACAATAAGTGTATGAGTGACGTAAATGTCAGGATGTAAATCTTTTCATCTTTTTTTTAGTTGTTGGAATCACTGTTTTCCCATATTTATTGTTTAAGAAATTGAAGTACTTCCCAAAAAATATTTTTTAAGAAAATTATTCCAATTATTTTGAAAATCGCCTATATACAAAGGTAAACATATTGTTAAGTACTTACCCAAAAACACTATAACTTCTCCAGTAGCCTCCTGAGCTCCTCTAGACCTCGTTCTTATCAATCCTTCCCTCTGTACATTCCTAATAAGTCTCACTTTTCCGTGAAACTGTTCAATATAATTTTCCAATTTCATCTTTAGATTTTCTTTATCACTAAAATCATCCACTAGAAGAATTTCTTTCAGTAAATGTTTGGGCGATCTATTCAAAACTGAATGGACTGTTCTCATTAAAACAGACCATCCTTCGTTGTGGAAAACAATAATCACACTGGTTGTGGGCAAATCTTCTGGGTAATCCCAATGTTTACATTCTTTTAACCGGGTATCTACAATTGTACGATCAAGAGATATTTCATCTGAACATACTACATTCATTCCGTATTCAGATTCAGATTGATCAGCATCGTTTTGCTGGTCTTGTCTTAGAAGATGTGCTTGGCCTTTTTCGCCAGGACCTTCTTGGTCTGGAACCTCCCTTGGTTCGAAATTTCCAAGACCTTTAACTAACTTTGGTTTTTTTCTACTTAGTAAGGCTTCAGCAGACATCCCACCTTCATGCCTAGGCGCTTTCTCATATGACATTAGTAAATATATCATGACTAATAGGATAATAGAAAATATGCATAATCTTAAAATTCTAGACCTACGTCCTAAGTGAATAGTGGCTGCCATTTTTATCTTAAGACAAATTTTTTACTCATTTGCATTAAGAAAACCTATAAAATTGAAAAAATCCTGATCAGAAATTGGAGTTTTATTTTATTGTTAAAATTTCACCCACCTCAAAGGAATTTTTCACGAAAGTGAAGAGTTTAGAACTTCATATATTCTGTATTATATGAATATTCATTCATAAATATTTCGAAAGTATCTAGTTTTATGACAACATTCTAAATAATAACTCAAACTGGTAAAATCAAACACGTAAACAGTTGCCGGCTGGTTTTTGACATTTCTCAGCAATGTTGCCAACGAAATAAACTTATTTTGCATAAGGTAGATGTTAAAAATCCGATCGAAAAGCGCGAAACAAAAATGAACTAATTGATCACGGTGTGTAGGCTTTCACGCTCTGTTCCAACATATTTTTAGGTTTATTAGTCGTGGTCTGCAAGTTTTTGGGCTTGACATTTGGTCTGCCGCAGTCGCAGATCCGGGTTAGTAGTCTATGAGGTCACAGAGAAAAGAAATTATCATTTGTGCCGTGATCGAATATAATCTTAAAGTACCAAATGGTCTGATACTACAGGATACTTCATCAGTGGTATGAGTGCTAACTGTTAGGGCGAAAGTTATATATAAGTCTCAATATAATTTCAATCGATATCCACAGCTGAATGCATTCAATATTATTTTCATGAATTCTGCAGGAGTGAATTCATGTACGAAATTGGACTGTAAGTATTTTTGAGAAGGTAATATGAAACGAATGAAAAATTTTGAGGCGAGAAGAATCTAGTAGAATTTCAGAAGGCAATATTGAACTAAAGAAAAACTTTGAGGTTGATGGAATCTAGTAGATTCGGGGTAATAAAAATTAGGTACAAGAACAAGATAATTGACAGCGATTGTACTTCAGAAATATTCTGCTTTCGACCCTCCCACAGAGTATATATTTTTAAGACATGGGCCAAACACAGACTTGAGGCTAATTAGCATAGAATGAAAGAGAATCTTTGTAATAGCTAGTTCAAAATTCAAGCGTAGGAGAGTTTTTCTGGCGGCCGACGACCCTTCAAAAATAACGAGATTGAAGGAAACGTATTGTTAATTAATTTAAAAAATACGGAAATATTTTCCATTATGAGTGAGAATTTCTGTTACACGGTTTCAATGAAATGATGACCCACATAACACAGAAGTACGTATTTTAGATGTTCACTGTATGTACATGTCAAATGTAAGATACGTACCAAGGATGTCCCGATTGTATCCAAGATACGTCCATAGGACGCCTTTAGGACAGCCTGTTTTCACAAAAATGTACGTTTTACGTATGTCTATTTTAGATTACCATTGTACCTGAATTGGACAAAATTGGTGTGTATTTTGGACGTACATGGTACGTCCATGGAGTCCAGGCGATACCAGAATTGAAGAGTTATGATTTCGTTAAAATCCATTTTTTTATGTAACACTTTGTGAGATTTTCACCAAACAGTATACAAAACCGAAATACGTGTTTTACTATACGATAGCTTCTTCAGCTGTTTGAACAAAAATTTGTAATGAACATTCCTGAAGAAAAATTATATTGAAACATGTGTTTCGGTTTTATAAAATGTATGGTGAAAGTCCTACAATGAAGTGTTAATAAATGAATTTGAGAAGCTATTTTCAAGTACATTGTAATACAATTCAGTAAATCTGAAATTTTAATGTATAGAGTTCAGTTATTAAAATACAGTTGATCAAAAAGTTATTTGTGTATAGATAATACATTTTCAATTGCTTTTATTACTGACAAATATATGAATGTAAATATGAACATCTAAAATATGAAAATACTAAAACACAACCACAGATAATAATTATATTATTGAAAACACAAATAATAACAAAATTAAACTATGTGTATCTATTCCATAATGAGAAAATATAATGTCTCTTCTTAGCCATATTTTTATGGTTTCTTCTATGTGTTCTGGGATTTCGAACAATTTCCTATTCTAGCAGCACCTACATCGATGAAATCATGTAATGGTTACAAGTGTTATTTTTTTTACTCACTTATCGAAAATTTTGCTATTTGGGAGGTGTGAAAACCGGTTTTACCTCTTCTTCCTAACCAGCTAGATGTAGAAGTTAACTCATTGGTGATTGAAGTAGACATATGACTCTTTTGATAAAATCATGAGCATTATGACCCACTCGTTTGGATTTTTCAGTTATCTGTAAGTGAAATGAAGAATTCAAGTAGTTTTTACATTTTAGAGATGTGACAAATTAATAAATTAACTGTCTTAAACGAATTTATGTCCAACAATATTTCACTAATCACAAACTAATTTATTTATTACACCACGTAGCAACTATAACGCTCAATTTATTTCCAGTATTTGAATTTCTTGTTTAGCCACTCGATTCACTTTCTGGACGGCCCTCTCCAAACCAAGCGTCTTCAGTTCATTCAGGTTGGAGCCCATCTTGGGTCGGGAAGACGGCTTATATCGGTAACGGTTCTTTCTAGAATTCTGTAGTCGGTTCGGTACTAGAATTTTACCGGCAATTCCCGACTGCATTCTTCCGCTGTGATGCCATGTGTTTGTTCCATGAGTCGGCTGGCGTACTGCTCAGGGGCGGCTTCAGATTCGTTACATTGCCCCTTCTTAAAGACGTTTCGCCCCGAAATGTCATCCTTGGCGTGTGTCGATACCTGCAGGACTCCCTATATCTGCACTGTGAAGTTCGATGGAAGTAAAACACTCCACATTGTGGAGTGGAAGATGGTTACCGCACACCAAAATCTTGATGCCGCTGGATCTGAATATCGTTTCCAACATGCTTCTCACAATTCTACAATCCAGCCTGTCAAGCCCAGAGGCGAATTTCGGGATTGCCAAGTCCAAAATATTCTGGTCGAGCATCGTGTCCTTCAGTCTGGTAAGACTCCTCCGGACATCTTCATAGGACGGTTTGTCTCGAAAATGCTTTTTGGTCATCAAGAAGAAAATGTTTCTCTGACTCGTCTTAAATTGTAGCACTCCTCCGACTTCTGAATTCTGTTCTCGTAATATTTGGAGCTGACCGCATTTCTTATTGAATACCACAGATATTTTTCTCAAGAGAATTTATCTGGTTGAAACTGGGATAATTCTGCAACCGTGTTAGGAATCACACGTTAAAAAGTAAGACCTTAGCTCGCACACGTTTTTCAACTTCTGAGAGTTGTCGTTCGTATGGGGGCGACAGCTGATTAACGGAAAAACAGATTTGGGAAGATTTTTTTAAACAGATACCCCTGAACATTTGTAGATCATCTACCACGCAGTGAGCTAGTGCGTAATCAACTGGGACCTTGAAAAGGCCTCTTCTTGAGTTACCCCATGTACGACCTTCTGTTCGTTCGAGTATAAAGACATGAACTTCTGGAACGTCATTTTATCCTCTGGTGGTCTGAGGGTGCGAACTTGGTCGTGATTTCCAGCACAAGGAGCCAATCTATTGAAATGGACGAATCTAGGCTTTCCTCGAGGTGGCTTATGGATTCCGTAGAAGAGGTCATTTATCTTCTTCTTGATTTTGTACGGACCTTCTCACGAGTTCCGCAACTTCGGTGATAAACCATGGCGTCGCTTAGGGTTGTACAGCCAAACTAGGTAACCGATTTCGAATCCTCCAGCATTCGCCTTGATGTCATAGGCCTTCTTCAGACGGACTCGTTCATGAATGTCGTCCATTCTCTCCCGAAGCTTGCTGACATAGTCTTCTTCCGCAGTGTCTTGTTCTGGCGGCGTCCCAAATTTCAGATTGCAAGGGAGCCGCAGCTCTCGGTCCATTATAATATTAGCAGGGGCTTGGCCGGTTGACTCGTGCACTCGTTAGGCCTGTTGGCCTAAAGATAGGCCAACAGGAACAGGTGTAGGTACTGGTCCCACCATTCCATCGGACTGTGTACGTAAGGCTGTGGTTCTGGTCTTTCGAATGTCCAACAGTTTACACATTTCTTGGGATAGATTGGACTCGAAATTTCTACCTTGGTCCTAATGTAGCTCCAATGGGACACTGAATCGACATATACATTCCTTTACCAGGACGTTAGCGACGGTAGAGGCTTCCTGGTTGGGTGGGGCATAGGCTTCTGCCCACTAACTGAAGTAGTCCATGGCTATCAGGATGTATTTGTTCCCATGGTCGGACTATGGGAACGGGCCAGCGATGTCGATGGCGATTCTCTCAAAGGGACTACCCACGTTATACTGGCGCATTGAAGCGTATTTGTAGAAATGCTGTACACCTTTAACAACGGCCAACAGCTCTCGCCTTGTGACACAATAATTTCGCTCTGGTTTACTGAGCGTTTTCCTGAAGTAGCCAATAACTTCTTGTCTCTCCTGGATCTGAGAAAGGACTGCTTCAAGTCCTACGTTGCTGGCGTCCGCATATAAAATGAATTTTCTCTGCGGTAGGGGATAGCTCAAAACAAGAGCGTTGATCAAAGCTCTTTTCAACTTCTTGAATGCGTCTTGGAATTTCTCGGACCAGTGGAACTGGATCTGTCCTTCTGTGAGTCGGGTCAATGGTTTGGCGATGTTGGCAAACCCCAGCACATATCTGCGGTAGTAGGTGCACAAACCATGGAAGCTCCGAAGCTGATGTATTCCTTTTGGAATGGCTCAATCCTCAACTGCTTTGATATTTCGTTCATCTACTGCCACTCCTTCCCTAGAGACAACGTGGCCAAGGTAACGAATTTCTTTCTGGAATAGATGGCATTTCTTGGGACTGAGTTTCAATCCAGAATATCTCAGACGCATGAATACCTTCTCCAGATTTTTCAAGTGATCGTCGAACGATTTTCCGACCACGATTAGATCGTCGAGATACATTAGACACGTCTTCCATGAGAGCCCCTTGAGAACCGTCTCTATCAATCTCTTGAAGGTCGCTGGAGCATTACAAAACCCGAATGGCATAACCGTGAACTGCCACAATCCTGAGCCGATGGTGATAGCTGTCTTTTCACGATCTTCTGGGTATAATTCAACTTGCCCATATCCACTATTCAAATCCAAAGCCAAGAAAATTGTGGAGCCGGCTAGCGTGTCTTAGGGTGTCATCGATTTTTGGAAGAGGGTTGCTATCTTTCTTCGTCACGTTATTAAGTTGGGTCTGTCAGAAGGTTCAATGACTCTTTTTTTCCCATATCGCTGACTATCTTGTCTGCCTCTACTTTCTAGGCAAGAGACATTCCCAGTGTCGATTCTATGATGAACCACATTCGTTCTGCTGCCTTTTCCTTCTCGAATATCGAAGATTTCCTGGTACTTCCTGGTTTGTCCTTGGAAGAAATGTCAATCAACTTCTCCAACTCTTTAGGAAAGTCGTTGGCTTGGCTAACCGAACTGCGTTCACTCCGTATCACAGAGAAAATAGACGAACAGTACCCCAGCATTGTTCCTTTCTTCAAGGTCACGGAAAAGTAGTTGACATTCATGACCCTACTCGGCACAACTATGTCAACACGCAACAGGGTCTTCCCCAGTGCGATTCATCGTCCAATTTTCTCATCGTGTATCTTGGGCGCGAACATTACCACCCTTCCGCTGCTCGCACTTCAGTCCAAGCGAGTCTCCAGGATGGTTTCAGTCCTCTCAGGTATCAACAGAATTTTCATTTTATCGCTACTACTATTGATCAAATTAGTGAATATGAACAATTATATGTTCTCTAGCATAACACATCTTTAAGATTTTCAGAATTTTCCAAGAAGTCTTCAAAGTCGAAGTTGAAACAATAGTTTGTAGTATACAGCTTAAAAAAACATTTCCTAAAAATTGATTACTCTAAGTTACCTTTTCTTTATATGTTTGGGAGATGTGCTTCTTTGGGAACTGGCTCTGCGTAATTCAGAGAAGTGACACAAAAGCTAGAATTAACTGTAAATTATTATTGTGGAATGAAATTGATTACAATTTCACTCACCATTTTTAGGAGCATTCTTTTTGAGAGGAGGTGGTGATTTTATAATAACTAAATAATTCTCAGTTTCAGAATCTGAAGATGATAACTGTTTTTGTTTCCTCATTCTTTCACTAGGCTGTTCTGTTCCTCGTTTCTTCAGCTTTTTTGGGTTTGCTTCGGGCTTTCCAGTAGGTGTCTGAAATTTTTTAATCAGTAATCATTACAAAATTTCAACAATGAAATTTAAATATTTTAAATTCCTCAAACATTAGTCCAATCTTTTGTGATAAATGGACTTTCTACATCAAAATTTTGTGATATTTTTAAGCCAAACTTTGCTTTAAACTTGGAGAAGTGGACAGCTTCATTTGGTTTATAAGGTGTTTCATTATTTGAAAAACAATGCAAACGTTGCTCAAATAACCTCACCCTTTTTCTAGCATTTTGAAAATGATTGCTAATTGACCAATTCATGGCTGATGTTGAAAATATATGAGATACAATTTTTACACGTACCTTTATCACCATATAGAAAGAAGTAAACCTACGGTGTAGGTAGTTGAGAGAGATGAATATTTCGAGATTCTATATCGAAATATTTTTTTGGCTTACATAAGAATCCTTCCCCTGTACAGTCTTCAAAAATTACAACATTCTCACCTGTATGTATTTGCGTTAACGGCGTTGAAAGCTCTTGGCTCCTACCGAGCAACGTCTAAATTGGTAGCAAATTGCCGAAAACGAAACTCCTCGATAGGAAGACTTAACAGATTGTCTCTGGTCTGGATTCCTGGTCATACTGGCCTAGAAGGCAATGAGGCTGCTGACTCCCTTGTAAAGGAGAGTGCTGCAGGCAGCTTCATTTAACCAGAACCTCTCATTGGCATGCCTGGATGGCAAGAAGATTTATGAACTTCTGGCAAAATCTTCCAGGATTGGCTCACTACAAGGCGTTCATTTACCCTTTGAAGCTTGTTACCAAACAGTTGTTGGACTACAGTAGGGACAAACTATGATGTCTAACAGTCCTTCTTACAGGTCACTATCATTTGAACCATCATATGCAGAAACTCGAACTGTCGGAAGACAGACCGTGTCGCCTCTGTTTGGAAAATGATGATACAGCAGAGCACATACTTTGTGCCTGTCCCGCTGGAGACCGAATTAATTTTTAGAGTTCGGCAGAGCATACTCTTACCATCTGACCTAAAAGACCACTCACCATACAAACTAATCGGCTTCGTTAAGAAGGTGGGTATATTTGGTCGAGTGTGAATAAGTGTGAGCCATAATAAACCCTTGCGGGTTACGGAGGAGGGTCGAATAGACCCATTCACTTTGGGCCTAACCTAATATAACCTACTAAGGAAATGATACATTGCCGTGCTGATTTAAAACGGCAAATTTGATTAATCTCGAGAACAAACGTGTGTGTAGAAGAAAATAAATATTTCGTAATGAAATCTCGGTCTGGTCTGGAACATGAGAATACATTCAAAAAATATTTAAAACTTTATTCAGTTGAAAAATATTTATACTCCATGAACGACACTTCCAAACAACTAACCAACTATTGACCTGATATGTCATCTTATGTGTGATCGTCTTTCACGACGAGAGTTCGTTAGGAATATATGGAAAATTCGATGGACCTGTTCATGACTTGATGTTTAAGGTGTGATTCTGTGAAATTTCACATTTTCAACTGTTATTGTCTATGAGTTATGATTTTTTCGGGGTGGTGCTGTAACTGTCAAATTTTTCAGTAAAAAAAATTAAAATCTTGAAAACTAACAAATTTGGGTATAGGCATTGTTTTACAAAGTGGGCCTAAAATGTGCTGAGAAATTAAAAAATGCAATAAAGGGTGTTCCATTTGAAATAAGGAAGTTGCCCTCAACTTCCGGTATAACGGAAAGAGACTGGAATTTGAAAATATTTCATTTGAGAAGGCCTGTGTGCTGTATCTCTTATTTACCTAATCAACCTGACTGTTCTTATACAATGTTATATTAAATCTAAAGCAAATGGAACTTCAAATGTTCAAGCCAGTCTCTATATACCTACACAGTAGGTTTAATGGACTGACGCCTATCAGAAAACAACTACTCCCCTGGCTAATACCACGAAGGGCGTTGGATTATATCCGACAGGCGTCAGTGCAGGAATCTTCACAGAAAATTGCCTGCATATGCAATTGGCAATACATCTGAAAGAGTCGACCTTCAATTATGGAACGGGCACACTTGCAGACCGGTTTCGGGCTTATTAGCCACTCATCAGTGCAAGATAGTGACCATCATCGACCTAAAGTCAATGATATTCCACAATTGAAAATCGGAATTCTTTCAGAGTATTTCATTCCTCTTCCGAAGTTGGAGCGAACATCACAAAATGTCACTCCATCTAGTGGACAAGGTACTAACCAACTGCATATCCGTAATTTGCCCGATTCCTCTGAATAAGAAAGAAAAACTTTCTTATTAGTCAGTGGGCTATGCTTAAAGACTGGCAGTAAACAAATCTAAAGCAAATGGAACTTCAAACGTTGCTTTAGATTTGTTTACTGCCAGTCTTCAGGCATAGCCCACTGACTAATAAGAAAGTTTTTCTTCCTTATTCAGAGGAATCGGGTAAATTACGGATATGTAGTTGGTTAGTACCTCGTCCACTAGATGGAGAGACATTTTGTGATGTTCGCTCCAACTTCGGAAGAGGAATGAACTACTCTGAAAGAATTCCGATTTTCAATTGTGGAATATCATTGACTTTAGGTCGATGATGGTCACTATCTTGCATTGATGAGTGGATAATAAGCCCGAAACCGGTCTGCAAGTGTGCCCGTTCCATAATTGAAGGTCGACTCTTTCAGTTGTATTGCCAATTGCATATGCAGAAAATTTTCTGTGAAGATTCCTGCACTGACGCCTGTCGGATATAATCCAACGCCCTTCGTGGTATTAGCCAGGGGAGTAGTTGTTTTCTGATAGGCGTCAGTCCATTAAACCTACTGTGTAGGTATATAGAGACTGGCTTGAATGTTTGAAGTTCCATTTGCTTTAGATTTGTTTACTGCCAGTCTTCAAGCATAGCCCACTGACTAATAACAATGTTATATTGTCTTGAGAAAATAAAATTGATTTGATTTGATTTCAAACATGTGTGTGAAATTTCAGCCCAATCAGATTTTGAATTATTTGAAAATTTGTTCTCGAAATATATCCGAAACTAACAGATCACGTTAAATAAAAGCTTCTTACCAGTAAATAGACTGAGATCATCGGAAATTTCAAAAGAATATCGAAGATTAACGTCAAGCTTTGACATCGACCCCCCGAATAGAAAAGCCCTTTCTGTTTCTCTCTACAGCTTTCACTGCCAGCAAGCACAAAAACAAAGCCCAAAAGCGTTGAATTTGCACACAAAAAGTGTATTCGATATAATGCAAAAATAACTCGCTCATTTCAAAGTAAGGAGGAAATATTTCTTGCAGAATGTTAACGCTTAGAGAAAATCATTATACTGAATAGTGGAATGTTTTTCCACGTACTATTATTCTGATGTAGAATTTACATATTTCCAATCAAATAATATCCCTCTGCAGTATAACTTTCCATTTTTGGCGTCACTTCCCGAGCCTACATGAGATTTATGTAATATCGACTATCAGACTGTCATAAAAATGAAAGAATTTCATAATACTGCGGTAAAAAAATGGGGGACCGGGAGAGTGAGATATCCTAGAGAAACCCTTGCAGAGAGCCAATATAAAACATCATTTATTACAAGAGCGCAGACATATGAGCACCTAAATTTACAAACGGAGCGTTTTCCCTGGAAATAACTTGAATGTTATGAGTTTTTTCTTCGTTTCCACGTCAGAGTAGAATTCATAAATGATAAAGTATCATCCATGTCAATGACACAGTCACACGAAGGCGAAAATGTTCGTATTTCAATACAGCGACCGATTTCAATCTCAATCTCAATACTAGCGAATAAGTAACAAGGAAAAATCATGGACGAAGCACTCAAAAATTAAGCAAACCACAGACACGTGCTTCTAGTTCATTAGGTGTCATTATTCCGGTATAGACAAGTGCAAGGTTAGGCAACACTTCGTTGGGAAAGGCACCACCCAGTATTCCCACACTATAGTCCGTTCATAATTTGTCGATAGCACAAAATGAGGGCCCAAGTCATAAAACGGTCGTAAAACTCGTAAAATCATAGGCGGAGGTTCCTGAGGTGTTTATTCATTAAATATAAAGCTTCAGTTTATATTCGAAACTTGCCTTGAAAGGGTGAAGTTGTTACGAACGAAAATAATTTTTGGTTTAGTACATTTTTTAATCGCATTTAATTTACGGCTTGTTGGTGTTTCGGCGTCTACGGCAGTAATTAACGTCTCTAATATTTATTTTGCGAATTTTGTGTAGTGCGTGAGTAACTTTTTTTCATATTCCTACAAACATATACGTACCTTTCGTTCCTGCTTGTTTTGTTTGATTGCTTGCGATGGCTTTGTTATCATCATCAACATCATCAAGTTTTACACCGGTACTGTTGCGTACAGTCAGTAAGTCTGTCTATTCACCAAGAGAGAAGACTATTGTTTTGAACGTTCACGATGCTCTGGTTTCTCAGAATCCCACAAACACTGTTCAGAACATAATCAAGAGTTGTGCCAACATGACGGGCGTAGGGGAGTCAACAATATATAGGTTCCTATCAGAAAGAAAAAAAAAAGGTATAGCTAACCCAAATACAAACGAAAACTTAAAGAGGGGGAGAAAACCTATTGAAATTGATGAATTTGCCAAAAATGGTATTCAAAGGAAAATTCACGAATTTTTTTACAAAAAAGAAATACCCAACTTAAACAAAATTTTACAAGAAGTTAGAGACCACCCGGATTTGCCTCATGTCGGACGAACCAAATTGTGGCAAGTTTTAAAAGAATTAAATTTCCGGTGGGAGAAATCAGACCGAAAATCACTTTTGATTGACCGGGAAGAGATAATATGTTGGAGAAGAAAGTATCTAAGATCTATACGAAAATTTCAGGCTGAAGGAAGGCCAATTTACTATCAGGACGAAACGTGGGTAAACGCAGGTCATACTCTCACAAAAATTTGGACAGATAAAAATATATCAAGCTCCAGGCAAGCCTTTATGGAAGGTTGGTCTACTGGTATTTCCCCACCCTCTGGTAAAGGCAGTAGATTAATAGTTTCTCACATTGGCAGTGAAAAAGGATTTGCTAAGCATGGTTTGTTGGAATTTGAATCCAAAAGCACAAAAGACTATCACGAGGAGATAACAGCTGATGTTTTCGAAGAGTATTTTGAGCAGATGATTGAACATATACCACATATACTCAATTATAGTATTAGATAATGCACCTTATCATTCACGACTAGTTGAAAGACTTCCAACGACTGCGTGGAAGAAACAGGATATCATTGACTGGCTGCGGAATAAGTCCCTGCCTTACGAAGATGGAATGGTTAAAGCAGAACTTTTAAAAATTGCCCGGCAACACAAATCTAAGTTCAAGAAATACGTAGTTGATAAAATGGCGGAAAGACGAAACATCACAGTCCTTAGACTTCCACCCTACCACTGCGAATTAAATCCAATTGAACTCATTTGGGCACAAATGAAAAGCTATGTGGCTAGAAAAAATACGTCATATAAAATACAAGCTGTACGTGAATTATTATATGAGTCTTTACAACATATTACAGAACAAAATTGGCGAGATGCAGTAAGACATGCAATAGAAGAAGAACAAAAAATGTGGGATCTTGACAATATAATTGATGCGACTGTAGAGACACAACCGCTAATTATTAACCTGCAAGACGACTCGGATTCCGAAGATGATCCTGTTTATTTTGAATTTGAATAGTTTTGTAAGTAATCGTAGTTTATATCATTTAAAAATAGGTATTAATTAAATAAATGTATCTTTTACAAATTGCAAGTAACTTATTATTTTTGAATAAAATAAAGAAATTTTTTCAAAATAAAAATACAGTTTACAGTACCTACAGTTTAAGAATATTATTATATTTATTTATTTAAAGTAACTAATGTTTTAATCATATACTCTACGACACTGGTCACTCATTTCCACTCAAAATACCTACATAATCGGATTAAAAGTTTTATAGCTGTATTGTATTTCTTCAGATACAAGGTGGGTTAGTCGAAAACATCTTAAACTGTCAGTTTTAGTTTGGTTTTTGTTATTATATCATATTAGCTGTCCTCTCTGTATTTCAGTTCTCTAATGAGGGTCAAACTTGCAGTGAGCTATCAACAAATTATGAACGGACTATAGAATCCACAATGCCGGAAATTACTTTTCCACAACGTCTAGTAAGGCGAATTTTGAAACAGCTTGATATCAACAAAGAATCTGGTCCTGATGAAGTGCCTATCATCGTACTGAAAAAGTGCTCCAAAGAACTCGGACCAGTATTTTGCAGACTTTTCAACGTGTCTTACAAGAAAGGGGTTTTTTCTTCTTGTTGGAAGATTGCCTGCGTTTAGCCTATTCCCAAAAAGGGCAGGAAAAATCTTCCAAATAACTATAGACTAGTCGCTTTGCTATCACTGATATAAAAAATTATGGAGGAAGCCGTAAACCACCATAGTTTTGAATAATTGGAAGGCTTTAATATCTTGAGCGATAATATTTGAAATAGCGCAATCGAGAAACATGGAGAGTCAAGAGCTATTGCGCTTGATATTTCTAAGGCCTTTGACGGTGTGCGTGTGTGGCATGAGGGTTTGCTGGTCAAACTTCGATGTTATGGCTTGTTGGATCATTTTTGTGTATGGCTTTCCAGCTTCCTGAAAAAACATTACCTGCAAGTGGCTGTCGAATACTTTCACTATCAACGCTGGTGATCCCCAGGTATCCATATTGTCTCCAACGCTCTTTTCATTCTTTCTATTGTATATAAACGGCTTATTGAAAAAAAACGAAAGATCCAATATATTGATTTGCTGACGACAGCACACTTGTCTTGTCATTTCATTTGGATTCCAGGACACCAGCTGCGGATGTACATTTTTATCGGCAGCAGGAGGTTTCATTTCTTAATGAGGATCTAGAGGTGATTTCGAATTAGGGTGACAGTAATCAGGTTCAATATGCCACGAAAATCCAGGCATCGGTTTTCTCCAGAAAGATAAATATCTCCGAACCGTATATAATATTGTCAGGACAGACAATTTCGCTTTCTGCTTCGATAAGTTTTTTGGGTGTTGAAAAAATAGACACCAATATGTCTGGGCCAAATCATGCAGGCTGCTTCTCAAAAGCTTGGAACACTGTTCCGAACTAGAAAACTGTACAAACCGCAGCAACTCTCGATGTTTCATGAATCTCAGATCAGACCTTTTTTGAAGTATTGTTCTCATGTATGAAGTTCCTCCCCTAAGCATACCCCGAAACTGCTGGCTTCTATTCAGAAAAGAGCCATCCGTCCGATTGTCGACACGAACATCACTTGCACCCTTGAAAGTCTGGAACATCGAAGAAAGGTTGGAGTTTTGTCTGGACCCGGATGTTACGCAGGTAGCTAAAGCTGCCTCGTGGTGACTTCAGTGAAATTTCTAACCGAAGATGATCTGACCGAAACCACAAAGTGCGGCTGGCTTCTGTTGACGACTTTGTGCATTTGTGTTGTTTCTCCAACCAAGTGTTGCCTAACCTTGCACTTGGCTATACCGTACTGATGACAGATAATGATCTAGAAACACATATCTGCGGTTTGCTTATTTTTTGAGTGTTCGGATAGGTTTCCGCGGTCAGCAATTTTTTGTACTGTCGTCCGGGTTGAACCGTGTGCGTTACACAACCTCAGGCAATTACCAAGCTTATAGGTGGTAGAGAGGTGTTCCTAACGAAATCACATCAAAAAAATTGCATAATGTAAGATGTGAATTTGTAATGTGGAAGCGAATGGTGAACATTATAAACATACATTTGAATAAAGTGGAATGACTTTGAGATAATTTTTTTTATCATGATATTTATCCTTTGTTTGAAGATTCTTAACGAATATGAAACTGGTAATTACTCAGGAACTATTATGTCATTCTTCAAAAAATAAAAACGTGCTGGATTGAGAATCAAAAATGCCTTCCAAACGAGGAATTACAAGACCACCCTTTGCATTTGTGAAAAAAGTTGATTATTGTTTCACTGAGATGTTAACTGATTCAACAAAGAAGTCAGAATAGCTTCTGGTTGAGGACCAGAGTCTAATCCTTCAAATTGCTTGAGTTTCTTCAATATTAGAAACTAATATATTCGAATTATCTAAAGGAACAATTCGTTTACACCAGTCTTCCTCTACCTATACATTAGATTTATAGACTGACACCTATCAGAAAATAACTACTCCCGTGGCTAATACTACGAAGGACATTGGATTATATCCGACAGGTGTCGGTGCATGATTCATCACAGAAGTAATTCTCGCATATGCTTCTGGCGATACAACTGTCGGAAAAGATTTTCAATTATTGGAACGGGCACACTCGCAGACCGGTTTCGGTCTATTTGGCTTTTCTTCAGTGCAAAGTATCCTACATCAATACGAAGTCGATGATTTGCTATAATTGAAAATCAAATCCTTTCAGAGTATCGTACCTCGAATGAAAGCTGAAGCGAACGACAGGCAACATATTTGTCATCGCCCCCTCTGCCTGTAGACGAGATACTAACCAACTGCATATCCAAATGGCCCAAATTCTCGTATAAGGAAATAAATTTTACCTATAGTAAGTGGGCATACTTGAAGACTGGCTTTATTCAAATTATCTAAAGGTACAATTCGAACAATTATGCACACTTACTACCTATAGGTAAAATGTATTTTGTTATAAGAGGATTTGGGCCATTTGGATAAGCAGTTGGTTAGTACCTGGTAAATGGGGCGATGGCAGATATGTTTCTTGTCGTTCACTTCAGCTTTGTTCGTGGTATGATACTCTGAAAAAAAATTGATTTTGTATTATAAAAAATGATCGACTTTGTATTGTTGTAGGACACTACCTTGCACCATAGTTAAGGAAAGACTAGCCTGAATGAATTGTTTCCTTAGATAATTTGATTTAAAGCCAGTTTTCAAGTATGCTCACATACTATAGGTTAAACTGATAAATTCGATTTAGACCTTTCACTAGTTGAGTGGAAAGAAGTGTCTAACTCATAAATAGGACAGTTTCTGTCAAACAACAGCAAACTTACATTGAAACACTCAGCAGATTTAATTGATATGCTCATTTCGTACTATTATAATGCATTACTTCGAACAGAGGACAGTCCTTCCGTATGACATTTACGGAATAAAACATTCCGTTATTTCATTGGAGCATGCATAATTAGCTTTATGCTTGACTTCAAATTAGAAACCACAAGGGAAAAAGGTCTAATAACAATTTTTTGGAAATATCATAAATAACCTCGTAAAAGAATGTCACTTATCTAGTAGCGAATATTTGGAGATATCAGCCTCAGACATTTTCAAAACCATACTAGCGTTTGTTTGTTATATGAGGACATATTGGTGGTCTACTACCAAACATGCAAAGTTGGCATTTTCGGTAGGAACTAGGTCAAGTATGGAATTATGATGACCAATACAAACATTTTTTTTTTCGAAATAAATTATGGAGAATACCAATCTTTGATATTGTAATAATCGAATCCACCGAATATTGGGAGTACTGTAGCTGGAGAACATAAATCTTCACTAATCAAGGTTGCGCTGAGTAATTACTAACAAATTAGATTATCCAAGTCATTCTCGAATGTTAAAAATCTCCAAAAATAAAATTTTTATCCTAGCTAACATCAAAGCGTCATCGATAGTTATACTAGTAGAACACACACACTAGTCTACATTTTTTATATACAACAGTAGTAGTTACCCCACTTAATTGATTAATAGTAAATGAGATGACAGGTAAAACTCAAAAACCATTACAATTTCAATTTTTGTACAGCTGGCAAATTTCCAGAGACAGCAGGTTCAATTTATGTGCTTTATTTTCTGTCTGGAGTATGTCGTAGTTAATGTTGAAACTAGATGCAACTAGATGGCGTTGCGATGGGGAGTCTACTTAGCCCAGTGATAGCAAATTATTTCATGGAACGTCATCTGGAAACATGGAAGGAAGAGACGCTCTGAACCGTTTCCTAAACCACTTGAACGCCCAACACCCGAGCATAGAATTCACCATGGAGATTGAGCAAGACCAACGGATAGCTTTCCTAGATGTACTAGTAGAACGATGTGGTACCAGACTAACCCACAAAGTGTATCGAAAACCTACACACAAAGATAGATACTTGCACTCACTATCGAACCACCATCCTAGCCAAAAGAGAAGAGTTATCTCCACTCTAACGGAACGGGCTCGGAGAAAATGTGAACCAGAACATCTGGAGAGGGAACTGAAATACCTTGAAGTGACCCTGAGGTCGAATGGATACAGTGCCTCCGAGACCAGAAAAGCCATGAGACCGAAGGGCACCACAGTTCAGAAAGCGAAAAAGGATCGGATGGTTGCACGCGCATATCTATCGTTTATTCCTAGGGTCACGGATAGAATTGGAAAACTATTGGGCAAACACGACATCGAAACAGTCTTCAAACCCACGAGGAAGATACAACAAAGCCTCAGGTCGGCTGAAGACAAAAGAGACCCATTATCAGCGGCAGGGTTCTATCGCATACCGTGCACTTGTGGAAAGGTATATATCGGAACCACCAAACGATCCATGGGAACAAGACTAAAAGAGCATAAAAGGAACTGCAGTCTAGGCCAAACAGACAAATCAGCTGTGGCAGAACACGCACTGAGTGAAGGAGACCACAGAATCTTGTTTGAAAACACAGAACTAATTGCCCCCAACCAGGGATACCATAGCCGACTGGTACAGGAGGCAATAGAGATCTAGAAACACACGGATAATTTTAACAGAAAAGAAGAAGCGGTGAACCTCAATCAAATATGGAACCCCATTTTAAGGAATTCGAGAATAACAAACAGGACAACAGGCAGCAAGATTGTTAATGTTCCAGGTTCAAGTGCAGGTACGAATACAGGTACAAATGCAGGTACAAATACAGGTACAAATGCAGGTACAAATACAACGGATTACCTGACGAAGCATAAATACGCTTTACGAAGTCTAAAAGGTAGTCATCGGACAGCAAGCCATGATGGTTAAACCTCTGAAGAAGCTAGCCACTCGCGCCAGCGAAACGTCAGGAAGAAATTCCAAAAATCCACGGCTTTCAAACTCGAAAAGCAATGACACCGAAAACCTCAGCCGTGAAAGTCTAAACCATTTTGTCAATGTTGAAATTGTTCTCCAAAAGGTGGCACGCATAGGTGGAATTATCCTTGTCTATTGTGACTATGTTCAGCCAAGGAGTAACCAGACTTGTATGCTTTGTTGATATTTTGTTGATTAAGTAGTCTTCTACTTATCTGATGTTTTTTCAGTATATGTGAGTGTCTTGAATGTGCCAGTGTTATATTTGATGTAGGACATATCTGGTTAATGGCTTATTTAAAAAGTTTTCTATTAAGGATGCAATGAATTGAATCCAGGTTGAAGTTGTTATTCACTGCAATTTGTTTTATCAGATTGAATTCTCTGAGAACATTGGTATACTAATGAGTCTGTGGCTCGAACCCTATCAGGCTAGCATGGCGAATCCAGCAAAATTGCTGGATTTTGTTGCTCGTGCCGATCCCTAGAAATCGCAAATAATGCTATCGTGATATAAAGGTAGCAAGGTAACTCAATAAATTATATACGTTTTCTTTGATCTTTACAGAAGATTCAGTTACTATTTAGTTGCTAAACCTTAGATATAGCGAAATATTATTAATTTTTTTTTTAAATTTTGTCTGATCTTGCTATCTTGGAACTGGTTTTTCCTGGAATTAAAGATGTTCTAAATTTGTTGCTCACCAAGAGTAAACTTAAATACACCTTGAGTACCAGCAACAAAATAGTTGAAACCGATCGGCCGATTTTCTTTTTTTTTATTTTCCACGTTCTTGCTATTTCGAAACTGGTTTTCCTTAGAATAAAAAGTGTTTCAAATTTGTTGCTCACCAGGAGTATTTTCAAATACACCTTGAGAATTAGCAACAAAATAGTTGAAACCGATCGGCCGATTTTCAATTTTTTTTATTTTTCTCGTTCTTGCTATCTTGAAACTGGTTTTCCTTGGAAGGAGAAGTGTTTTGAATTTGTTGCTCATCAGGAAGGTACTCAAATACACTCAGAGAATCAGTAACAAAATAGTTGGCCTTGATCGGTCGTTTTTCAATTGTTTTTTCATTTTCCTCGTTCTTGCTACCTTGAAACTGGACAACTGTTGATTCATCCTTCAGTTCAATATTTTCAATTTTGATACTACTTTGCTACCAGACTGTTAACGTTCAATACGGAATATTATTTTATTTTTGATTTTTAAATGACAGGAAACAGTAGACACAACAACTATTGGCCAACCAAGTAGAAGTTTGGAGTATTGAGGTTATTTTATACAGTTGAGATAATCATTGAAATATTTGATGTTAACCGAATAAATGAATAAAATTTTTGATTAATAATAATTAAAGTGTAAGACAGAAAATTTGTAAGACCATTATTAATTTTTCAAAATGAAATTTTATGTTTTACGATTTAGTTAAACAGCTTGTCTCATTGTACCGGGTCATATTCTATAAAAAAGTCGTTGACACACCCTCACATGTTGGACAATGTTTCAACTGTTTGCTGTCATTTAAAAATCAATAAAATAATATTCTATATTAAACGATAACAGTCTGGTAGCAAAGTGATATCAAAATTGAAAATATTGAATTGAAGGTTGGATTAGCACTTGTCAATATACGCTTGTTATCAAAAATGAGAAAATGTCGCTGACATCAGAAAATTTCAAAAAAAAAGTTTACTATTGTAAAACAAATAATGATTGAGAGTAAAGCGCGTTGTCATATCTAAATTTTACTAAATTTTAGCAGAATCAAAATATAGTAAGCAGTAGAGTTGTAGGTTGTGGCAAATTATAGATAATACACAATACCAGTACGATTAAAAGGTATTATTTATGACAAAAAGTAGTAATGAGCTTGTAATGAGTAATACTTATACATTTCCTGATTACTGATCAGTTAAAATTCATTATTTTCTGTATAGTGTTAGATATTTATTACAACTAGTGGCAACGCTGTACGCAACGATATTTCTGTCTTTGTCACTTTACCGTAACTTCCATCTCATCGTTGCAGTCCTCACTAATGTACTTGCAGCCATGAACGTATCATTGGTTTGTGAATTATACAGCGAGAATTGTACGTTTTACAGTTAAGTTAGTCAGCAATCGACGTGTTGTGATAACAATTGGAGAAATTAATAGTGCTAATAAGTGTTTAAGCGTTACATAATTATATTTCTACACCGTTCTCAAACTACTCAAAAAATGGAAGACATGGTCGGGCCTTCCACGTCGAAAAAGGTAAAACGGTCGGAGTCTCGGTCAGTGAGAGAAAAACAAATTGTACTGCGAGTATTTCACTGTCTTGAAAGAAATCATCAGCCACCAAAAGATGACTTTGTGCATATGTGCTGTAATTCTACGTGTGTACCTCCGAATAACCAACCGGGCATTTCTACATCATTAAGTTCCACAATTACAAAAGATAAATTAGTTGATATGTGCTCTGATTATACCGGTGTACCAAAATCATCGATTTACAAAATACTAAGAGAAGCAGAAATTCATGGGGACGTACAAACGCCAAAAACTAGTAGCGGACGAAAAAAAATCACAGTTGATGAAGAAGCCAAAACCAGTATACGCAGAACTATTCACGGTTTCTTTTTCAGAAATGAGCTGCCCACACTACAAACATTTCTGGAGGCACTTAGCGATCATGAATTGGTCCCAAAAATGGGTAAAGAAACTTTAAGGAAACTTGTACACGAAATGAAATTTACGTACGGAAAAGTTGACAGGAAAAGCATTCTCATTGAACGTCAAGAAATAATAGCATGGAGAAAAAACTATCTAAAAAAAATTGACGAATTTCGGAAGCTCAAAAAAAATTGAACTTCATGGACGAGACATGGGTTAACCAAGGACATACGGTCAAAAAAGTATGACAGGATGGTAATATAACAAGTGCACGACAAGCCTTTATTGAAGGTTTGTCAGTTGGGTTAAAACAGTCATCTGGAAAAGGTAGTCGTCTGATAGTTACGCATATAGGAAGCGACAGTGGATTTTTACCAAATGGTGAATTAATATTTGAATCTGAGAAAACAGGCGACTATCATGAAGAGATGAATGCGGAGGTGTTTGAAAAATGGTTTGAAGGCATCATTCAACTTGTGGAACCTGGGTCTGTCATCGTCATGGACAATGCCCCATACCATAGTCGACATTTAGAACCATTACCGAAACAATCATGGAAAAAAGCAGCAATTCAAGAATGGTTAATTAATAAGAACATCCAATATAACAAAGATAGTTTGAAGGCAGAACTACTTCAGCTAACAAAATTACACACAGACAAATATAAAAAATTCGCAGTAAATGAAATGGCGTTAAGTCGTGGAATTACAGTTTTAAGGTTACCACCATACCACTGCGAATTAAACCCAATAGAATTAATCTGGGCGCAAGTAAAAGAATATGTGGCACGAGAAAACAGAACATTTAAATTAGTGGACTGCAGAAGACTGGAAGAAATGCATGCAGCATGTTTTAAAAGGGGAGCAAAAAATGTGGGACGTAGACAACCGTATTGAACACAATATTGAACCAATCATAATTCACTTTGATGATAGCGGTAGCAACAGTGACGAATCTGAGGTTGAAGATTTGACGAAAATTTGTACATTTACATTTATATTATATTCTATTATCAAAAATTTGTAATTTGTATTTTCTAGTACCCCTGACGATGAGTTTAAGTTACTCGAAAGCTTGAGAATAGTTATATATTGTGTTTTTTATTAATATTGTTAATTTATTTGGTACCTACTATAATTTCCACGATTATTACTCCGTTCTCATAAGGCCCACCTAATGACTACAACGATTAGGTAAATTACGATATTGCAAAGTTTTAATGAAATAAATAAAAAATGTGTATGAATATTTTAACTAATTGTACTAAGAAATTTTCTTTCATTCTTAACCCTCTCAAAAATTAATAAGCAAGCCCCCGATTTGCTGTCAACTGGGCTTACTTCTACTCTCAATTATTATTGGTTTTGGTATAGTTAATGCATTACAAAGTAATGACAGTTGAATCAACACATTTAAACATTTCTAAAAATATAACCCTACAATTTACAATAATTATTTTATTAAAACAGTTAACTCCTGATTAACCTTGTTTTTCACGATTCATACGTTTGATGAAACTGATTATGATCTTTGCCCCTAATTCACCTTTAAGTCAAGAGACTTACAAATACATTACAAATACTTACGATTGATACAGTAAACTTTTTTTAAATAGCCGAAACTATCTAAAAAGAAGACGAACTGACAAGCGTAACTTTCATCAGAAAAAAAATCAGAGTTAATCCCTGGTCACGCCTAAAAAAATTTTACTTCGAATATTTTAAAAATCAGCCAATCGGATTCAACTATTTTATTGCTGATTCTCCAGGTGTATTCAAGTATTTTCCTGGTAAGCGACATATCTAGAACATCTTCAATTCCAGGGAAAACCAGTTTCAAGATAGCAAGAATGAGGAAAATGAAAAAAATGAAAAATAAAAATCGGCCGATCGGTTTCAACTATTTTGTTGCTGATACTCTAGGTGTATTTGAATACCCTCCTGGTAAGCAACAAATTTGAAACACTTTCTGTTTTAAGGAAAAACAGTTTCAAAATAGCAAGAACGTGGAAAATAAAAAAAATATTTGAAAATCGGCCGTATGTTTACAACTATTTTGTTGCTGATACTCAAGGTGTATTTAAGTTTACTTTTGGTGAGCAACAAATTCAGAACATCTTTAATTCTAGAAAAAAACAGTTTCGAGATAGCCAGATCAGATCAGAAAAAAAAAATTAATTTTTTTTCGCAATATCCAAGGTTTAGCAACTAAATAGTAACTAAATCTTCCGTAAAGATCAAAGGAAAAGTATATAATTTATTGAGTTACAATATTATATCACGATAGCATTATTTGCGATTTCTTGGGATCGGCACGAGCAACAAAATCGTTGTTTTGGCAACTAATTAGCAACTATTTAGCTACAAATTGATGTATTTTTTTGCAATTTTGCTGGATTCGCTATGCTAGCTTGATAGGGCTTGTGGATCGTACTGTGGTAAGCTGTTAATTTATGTTGCTGTGGGTGATTAGAATGGTTGTTTATAGTTGTTTCTTTATGGGTTGGTTTGTGGTGAAATCCTGTTTGTTGTTGATTTATGGAATTATAGGTTTTTAGTTCTATTGTGAATTTGATGTTTTCATGAATGGAGTTGATGTATTGAAAACATTGTTTATGTGTTTCTGTGAAACAGGCTATCACAATACATCGTCAACATACCTATACCAGGAAATATATTTTTGGAAAACGACAAAGGGTCAACAGACAATCTTCTCAAGTGTAAAAAAAGATCAAACCGAGAAAAACCAGTGAAGTGTATAATTAGCCAGTAACTTGTCGCATTTATAAATTTGGCCTATACATTGCATAATAGATCACGATCAGTAGTAAAGACAACTTGAACACAAAGAAAGCTTTTTTGTCAATTTTAACAACTAGATTGTAACATACTAATTATTTGAATTTCTATTTTCACAAATCTAGGATTTCTCTGAGCAGTCTGTAGCAGTACTCCAAATAAATCATAATCAGAATGTTGACACCTATTCGAAGTTCATATTGTTTATTTTGATTATTTTTTTTTCATGTTCATGTTTTTTCAGTCATAGACTTGTTTTCATAGTAATTAAAGTAGAGCGAGAAGTGAGGCACAGACAGAGATATTTAGTTAGAAGGAACGGATGTAATAGGGGGTAGCATTGCCTGAACTTTCAACCGATATCGATTCTTTCGATATCGCGTTTTTTTTTCGCTCAAGCGACCTGGCAGCTGTGTCCACCTCATTGACGCGACTCCGATAATTATTATCGGTGTAGTATCGCGATCGCTCCAGTGTACACTAAATTAGTTGCTTACATTATGTATGCACGATTATGAGTGATCGGTGTCAAATCAGGATCGGGTTGCTTATCAAATAACCTGTTGCATAGCTTATCGTATCGCTCCAATGGGAACCGCGCCTAACTCATAGGTGCGAAGTGGCTACTTCTGGAGACTGACGGAGTCTCGAATCTAAAGAATTAGAGGAGAAGTGTGAACAAAAGCCTTGAGTTTTTTTGATGGTTTCTGTGAACATGATTTCAATCAGGAGCTGTAAGATTAAGTGCATTGAATGCTAGGATAAGACTCGGTATTTTGTTACTTTTCCTATATCGAAGCCACCGTGGGAAAGTGTAGGAAAGTCAGAATTTTGTTACTCTGATTCATTCATTCATTTCAAAGTTAGGGATACAAACTCCTATTGAAACTCTTGAGGAAACCGTATTCCTTTTTTTATTGGTATGCATGAAGTGTCTCCTATCCAAGTGTAACAGAGTTGGTCTACAGGAACAAGTGTTGAAAAGAGTTACAGTACTTCTGAAAAAATTATAATTGAATTTCTGTAATGAAAAAATCATGTCTCGCGCCCATGCCTCCGAAAATATAGAGTTAGTCTTTTCAACTGGGCACACATACTTCTTTCTTACTCTAAATCAAGAAAAAAGTAAGGATGCGGTACAATAGTTTGGCGCCCAACGTGGGGCCGGATTCTTGTACAGTTTCTTAGAATAAGAACCAATAGAAACATCAAGTTATTGACTATTTTCTTAGTCTCTTTTTGATTTAGAACAATAATGTAGTATTCGTGTCCAGTTGGGATAACTAGCTCTGGATTTACGGAGGCAAGAGCGCAGGTCTGTTCTTGATTATTTTGTAGAAATCCGATTATGAATGCTAGAAAGGGATACCAAATTGAAGCTCCTATTGGGACGCCATCTACAGGAATTTACAGAAATACTGCATCCCTTTTCAACACTTGTCACTGTAGACCAACTTAGTTACACACTGCAGGCATATCAATAAAACAAGGAAAACGGTTCACTTGAGAGTTTCAATAGGGGTTTGCATCCCCAACCTTGAAATGAATGAATTACTTGAAAAATGATGATAATCAATATTGAATTTGAACTGTCATTGAATAAAAGTCAAAGTTCTGAAATTTTCTACACTTTATAATGGTTGCTTCAATAAGAAAAGTAAGAAAATACAGGGACATACCATAGGATTTGATGCACCAAACCTTACAACTGTTGAATGATATCCTATTTCCAGAAACCATTGAGGAAACTCAAGGCTTTTGTTTACACTCTTTTAACTAGACTCCTCTGATTCTTGAGATCCGGAACTCCAGCGCGGCGTCTTCAGCAGTAGTCACCTTGGACCTATGTGTACAGTGCAGCTAGAACCGTCAAAGATGATCTTCTCCAAGCATACAATAAAAACTCTGAATATCAAATGTATCCCAACGTTCGTTGACTTGTTTGGGTTTTCAACTATTTAATGTCCTCATTTTATCCAATTCATTCAATTTTTTTCATTAGTTGTTTTCATTTTCAGATGTTTTCTGTTGTTTTGGTTGTAAGATTTTACCTGGCCGAATTATAATTCACAAAAAATGTTGAAAAAAAATCCTTCATGATTAGTTAAAATTAACGAATTCAAAATACGATTTTTCATAATCTGCTTTCAATATGTATCTGAAAAGTTGTAGTTTATCCTGATGAATGATTTTCAAATATTTTTACTCAAATAATAAATTTTAATAATTGTTTAAAATGAAGATATCTCAAAGTCATCAGATCACAATATTGGAATATTTGTGCCGATGGGAAACGAAAATTTGAATTATAGATAATTTTGAGTACCATAAGCGGTTGTAAAGTTGTACTATAGACCCCACCCATCCTAGATTTCCACACATTAAGAGAAACTGAACTAACGAAAAATATACAGGCTGATTCACGGTGGATGGCACATTAGACGTTTCTGGTGAACCAGACAACGGATCACTTTGAAAATTTAATGGAGGGCATATTCGGACATTCTCTAGCCAACTAAAATATTTTCGACAATGCAGTGTTGCCGCTTCTTTTAGAAAGCAGTAGCAACTTTGATTTTTCAAATGGAACACTCTATATATAATATTATTTTTGGAATCTCCAACAATTGCCCGACAACTTTTCTTGATATTTCCCTATACCTATCTGTTACCGTTTTCGAAATAAAAATTAATTTCAATTTTTTTCTTCGAAAATCATGACTTCTAAAAATGCCGATATCTTTTAGTTAAGAAGTACTATGATATCAAAATTTGGTTTGGAGTTAGGTGATACTTGGACACTTCCCACACGTCAGCCTAATCTCCGTTACTTCAATACAGGGTGGTAAAAAAATACAGTTTTTTCGTTTGCTTGAAAAAGTTGCTGAAATTTGATTATTTTAAATGGAACACCCTGTATATTATTGAAAATTCGGAAAGCTGCTGAAATTTGCTTTCTTTCTATGTATATCATACCTATACCTAACTAGTCAAGTTTCGGACTTATGAACATTTATTTGTGAAAATGTCCCTTCAGAATGGTATTTCGATTCGGTATTTGATAAGCAGGCCATGATTACTATTTGACAGTAGCGTTGTGACATTCTCCTAATAATATCGACATTTTCGTCACTTCAGAAGTTGCAAATACCTTCAAAACGATGGAACAAAACTATTCAAACGAAGTTCTTATGAATTTGTTTATTATTTTTGGACAGTGTGACAAATTATCAGCAGAACATGTAGAAAGTTCAATGAAATGTATCCGAATCTACCGCCAATGAACCTCAAGAAATTTATACGAATTCAGAACAATTTCAATGCATTTGGATCAACTTTAAAAGCACCAAGAAACTTGCCTCGACCCGTAACTTTCGAAGACAACCAGATTAATGTCTTAGCATATTTTCACGCATTTCCAGAGTCATCGATAAGAAGTGCTGAAGAAGATTTGGGTATAAAATATTCATCGGTTCAAAGAATCTTGCGAAGACATAAAATGCATGATTATAAATTCATCAAAATTCAAGCAATGAAGCCTGAAGATCCTCAACAGAGAATAGAATTTTGTGAAATGTTGTTGACACGCATTCAAGAAGATCCACTTTTTTTAAATAAAATTATTTGGACTGATGAATCGAAATTTTCGAGAGAAGGGATTTTCAATAGAAAAAATCTTCATTATTGGTCCAGTGAAAATCCTCACGTCACAAAAGAAGCCGGATTTCAAGAAAAATTCAGTTTTAATGTCTTCTGCATGTTGATGGACAACAAATTGAGGTACGTGATATACAAGGAGTCATTAACATCCAGAAGCTACCTGAATATTTTGGAGAATACTGTAGACAGTTTCGTGGATAATCTGCCACTCGAAGATTATCGAAACTGTTGGTACCAACTAGACGGAGCTCCTGCACATTGCACAAGAGAAGTGAGCGCAGAACTGGATAGACTATTTGACGATCGGTGGATGAGGCGCTTGGGACCATGGAATTGGCCAGCGAGATCACCCGATCTTAATCCATTAGATTTTTATTTGTGGGGAATATTTAAAGAAAAAGTTTACAAAATACCCGTGCGTTCGAGAGATGAATTGTTAGAAAGGATTGCCCAAACATTTGAAGATTTGGATCCCAATGAAATCAGATCTGCCACCACGAAAGCAGTCAACACCCGCATTTTAAAGTGCTTGGAAGTGAACGGCCAGCGATTCGAACATATTTTGAAATATTCCACATGATTGTTTTACTTTTTTATAATTATTCATATCAATATTTCCAATTTCAAGTTTCTTGGTGCTTTTTTAAAGTTTATCCAAACATATTGAAATTGTTCTGAATTCGAATAAATTTCTTGAGGTTCATTGGCGGTAGATTCGGATACATTTCATTGAACTTTCTACATGTTCTGCTGATAATTTTGTCACACTGTCCAAAAATAATAAACAAATTCATAAGAACTTCGTTTGAATAGTTTTGTTCCATCCTTTTGAAGGTATTTGCAATTTCTGAAGTGACGAAAATGTCGATATTATTAGGAGAAAGTCACAACGCTACTGTCAAATAGTAATCATGGCCTGCTTACCAAATACCGAATGGAAATACCATTCTGAAGGGACATTTTCACAAATAAATGTTCATAAGTCCGAAACTTGACTAGTTAGGTATAGGTATGATATACATAGAAAGAAAGCAAATTTCAGCAGCTTTCCGAATTTTCAATAATATACAGGGTGTTCCATTTAAAATAATCAAATTTCAGCAACTTTTTCAAGCAAACGAAAAAACTGTATTTTTTTACCACCCTGTATTGAAGTAACGGAGATTAGGCTGACGTGTGGGAAGTGTCCAAGTATCACCTAACTCCAAACCAAATTTCGATATCATAGTACTTCTTAACTAAAAGATATCGGCATTTTTAAAAGTCATGATTTTCGAAGAAAAAAATTGAAATTAATTTTTATTTCGAAAACGGTAACAGGTAGGTATAGGGAAATATCAAGAAAAGTTGTCGGGCAATTGTTGGAGATTCAAAAAATAATATTATATACAGAGTGTTCCATTTGAAAAATCAAAGTTGCTACTGCTTTCTAATAGAAGCGGCAACACCGCATTGTCGAAAATATTTTAGTTGGCTAGAGAATGTCCGAATATGCCCTCCATTAAATTTTCAAAGTGATCCGTTGTCTGGTTCACCAGAAACGTCTAATGTGCCATCCACCGTGAATCAGCCTGTATACTGCGCAAATCATTGATACTCAGTACATTTTCAAGTGTTCGAAAAACACACAAAAGGGCTCTGAGTCTTTTACAAAGATAGTCTATATGTATTTTCCAATCAAGATTATGGTCAATGTGTATTCCGAAATAATTTACTGAACTGGTTTTTTTCGAAGTTATGTTCTTATTTCTGCTAGTTGAATGAATATTGACGTTTTGTGCATTGGGAAATCATGACTGTTACTACAAAATGATATGTAAGATGTTTCATCAATATTTATTGTCAGTAAACTATCATCAAGCCAATTTACTATAGTGTCAATATCGTTTCTTGAATGAGAAAGTACATCTTCCCAGGTTTTTCCATCAATTATTAGTACTGTATCATCAGCATATGAGACCACTTTTCCAGAAATATCAATGGATAACATATCATTCAAATATATTATAAACAGAATTCGCCCTGGGAGTGCCTGGGGCACTCCGTATTTAATTTCCAATGGGTCGCTCAGTACACCGTCTATTTTAAGCATTTCTACACTTTCATTGAGGTACTCTCTGATTAGATCATATGCCAGATCTCTGATACTAACATTATTTAATTTCGACAAAACATTTTCATGACTAATGGTATCGAAGGCCTTGGTCAAATCGATAAATACTCCCAGGCATGATCGTTTTTTATCCAAGTGTTCATATATTTGTGTATAGTATTTCCAATTCCAATTGGGACAGCACAGAGAAGGAATTCCCGCCTCGACATAGGCGTCGGCATATTATTTTTCAGTGGTAGTTTTTCAGTTACTTATTCATACAATCATAGCAATTGATCATCCCATGAAAAAGTTATCTCAACTGAATTTTTCCACCATGGGTAATTATGAAAAACTTCGAAATTTAAGGTAGTTGATTTCCGAGTCAAAAACTCTAAAATACAATGAAAACACAAATAATCGCACCGAATTCTCGTCAAACATATATTTACAAAATAATAGAAACCAACAAAATTGCTAGAAAAATCAAAATTCTTCTTCGCTATATTCGGATGAGGTGGAATCATCATCGGGTTGAATAACAATCGGATTTATGGAACTTTGCACATAATATTTGTTCTCTTCTTTTATAACGTGGGCCACACAGTTCTTCCACACATCACTATTACCTACTTCATTCACCACTCGCCTTATATTGTCAAGCACTACAGCATTCAAAGTCGGTGACTGATCACATTTCCGCAAGCTTTCTTTCATTGTGGCCCAAACCATTTCAATTGGATTGAACACACAATAGTATGGAGGCAAACGTATAATATACTCTCATATATAATATTTATATAGTATTAGGAATCACACGTTAAAAGGTAAGACCTGGTTAATTCTTAGCTCGCACAAGTTTCGACTTCTGAGGGTTGTCGTTCGTAGGGGTGCGACAGCTGGTTAACGGAACAGATTTTAAACAGATTTTTTTAAACAGATTATTGAGAATATATAATACACTCAATAATCTAGTCTTCTTTGAAATTATATTGTTTTATGGTCGCCAGTAATACCTTTTTCGCTGGAATCTTTTCGGGTATTTCCATGTCATGATTTCGCATGAAATCAACAATATTTGCTTTTTTTGTGTTATTGTTTAGTATTGTAGTCAATAACCGAGAATGATACGAAGCGTTATCCGTAACAATATCCGAGTTTGGAGGAATATTTGGGAGAATCTGCTCACTGAACCAGGTTTCGAATAAAGCCGCAGTCATATCTTCGTGGTAATCAGCAGATGAATCTTTTATATTTTTGGCTGACAGAAGCGAAGCGTTAGGTACGAAACCATTTTCATTCCCGGCATGCAAAATTATAACACGTTTTCCCCTTGAAAAAGGTATGTTCAAAGCACAATACTTGGTTTCGTCTACCCAGCCATATTTGACAACATCATGTGTGTCAAACCAAGTTTCGTCGAGGTAGATTATATGTCTGCTGGATTCTCGGTAGCTTTTCATTCGCCTCAAATATTCTTGTCGGAGTTGAACAATGCGTGTCGATTCCATTATGGCCATCCGATTGTTCAATTTTTTATATTTGAAACCACAAGACAATAAGACATCTCGTAGAGTTTCTAATGATTTGTAATTGTAATCGGGATAGTCGAGTAATTTATACCAAAGAATTTCCATATCTTTTGTAGCACCATCAACGTTTGCGAATTTTTTATTCCTTTGTTTTTGTTTCATTGCATGGTCAATGACATCCTCTATTTTAATGACTCGAAGAACTGTCGAACGAGATAGTTTCATTAACTCGCATATTCTATTCACAATAGAATTCTGTGAAGTGTGACAGTTTTCCTTCTTCAAGCATTCATGAATATTTAAAATTACTCGCTGAACTTGAACATGTATGTTCTTATTTTCAAATTCCGGATCCCTATCGATTGACACAGATTCCTCACACGTAATGTTATCATTTGTTTCAAAAGGTCTCCAGAAAGCCATATTGATGAATGTACCCAAAAACACTAAGATTTTCACAAAAATTGGTTTGAACGATGAGATTGGGAACTACCCTAATACCAAACTGATATTTGTGCACTCAAGGCGCGTTTCGCTAACAAGGTTAGCATCTTCAGGAGAAGCAAATTGATACTAAATCTAAAGACAAGGGTTAGCTGTTTATATACCTGAAGTTTTTGGTCCGATGTGGACTTTGTTTGTTGAATGATGATTATCCTAATTGAATTTTTGGTAATTAACTAGTGAAACCACTACCTGCAAATTAATTTGTCCGCTTTTTAATCTATTGTTGACAAATAAATTTTCAGGTAGTGGTTCCACTAGTTAATTACCGAAAAATCAGTTAGGATAATCATCATTCAACAAACAAAGTCCACATGAGACCAAAAAACTTCAGGTATATAAACAGCTAACCCTTGTCTTTAGATTCAGTATCAATTTGCTTCTCCTGAACTTGCTAACCTTGTTAGCGAAACGCTCGTCGAGTGCAAAAATATCAGTTTGATGTTAAGGTAATTGATCTCTAGAAAAAGTTTTCAAAAATCGGTTTGCAAAACCTCTCACTACCTCACCTAACTCCACGAATACACGGCACTGATAAAGAAATATTGTGAAACGAACAAAAAATTAGTATTCAGCCAGTTCAGCTAGCCGAGCCTTTATTCCTCAACTACATTTGATAGCACGTTCACTAACTATCTGGGCCACAGGCAAGAAATGTTTATGGCTGTACTCTTATTTTTATTGCCGTTCCAATTGGGAATGGATGGACTATACTAATAGTATAGTATTTAAATATCAGATTTATGATCTGTTTGTAAATAGTTTTCAAGATCCTCTATAAATACGTTTTTATCTACAAAATGTAGTCAATACACTGCTGTTATAGTTATGTGCTCCCCGTATGAAAATATTTTTGTCTTAACAATCCTCAGAATTTTAATTTCCTCAATATTGTTCTCGATTCTATGTTTTATGTGTATATATACGATTACCCCATCATTTTGTTTTACTGGGTTCCCACTATAAATGCTTTCGTATCCAGGTATATTAAAAGGGTTTTCATTTTTTATTTCCCAAGTTTCTGTCAGTACTATACAATCAAAATAATCTTTGAATTAATTCAGAAATACCAATACTTCGTCAAAATTGTTATACTACTAATGTTGAAATGAGAATTTATTATTGTAGGCATTGATGTTCAACTGACCCTTATATTCTTCTATACTTGATGTTACTAATGTAACTGGAATTTCATCATTCACTTAATTTATATATTGGTTCAAATTTTTATAAGAGTAAAAGTTTTTCACTATTTTAATAATTTCATGTTACAGATAGGACACTTATGTACGAACACAATATTTACGACCTGTTGGTGGTGGATCGAGTTCGGCTCCTAGTAGCCTTCTGAAAAACTTTTGTGGATGTTTCACTTCTGTTATTGGTTTTGTTTAGTAGTGGTTGATCCGCTGCTTTTGTATTTGGCTTCGAGTGTGCTGCGTCTTCCTCAGTTTCGTTTTTTTCTAGTTCTTCTGGTGGGTATGATTTACCAAGTTTATTTCTCCTTATAGAGCAGTTCCTGTTATTTCCGTCTAGGCGTGCGAGATTGAGGTGTTTTCTTTGTATTTGTCCTTTCTTTCTTCGTTGGAGTGTGAGATCGTTAGCAATTTTGATGTGTGTACCCTTAAACTTGAAGCAGTTTTTCAAGATTAGGTTTTTTCGAGAATTATTGGGCGGATCAATTTTCACTGGACGATTATGTCCTCTTCCTATTGTGTACAAGTCGCTAATTTCACTTTGGTTTATCCCGACCTTGACTATTTGTTTTATTTTATTAATAATAAATTCAGGCGTATTGGCGTTACTTGACTTATTCAATCCGAAAACTATAATATTCTTTTTTTTTACTCTCTCTTTCAAGATATTCTACTTTTCCCTTCAAACTTTCGTTTTCCTATTTCAGTTTGTTTATTTTCTGTGTCTCCTTCTCTATTTTCAACAAGAGTCTTGTTTCAGTTGCTTCTATTAAATATTTCAGTTCATTTCTGGACTTGATAATTTCATCAAAGATCCCATTGTTTGTTACTAGAGATTCGCTATCTTTTATTTTGCAACGAAATCGAAGTGTGTAGTGCCTTTTATGAATCCAACAAAAGGATTTTCGATAGGAATATGTTTGGTTCATTTGGTATTTAGATTGATTTCAAGTATTAACATTGATCATCACATTCGACTGTTATCATTTTCAACTGGTTGCTAGTATGTGGACTATATTTACCCTTCCAATAGTGAAGAAATTGAAATGGTACTTACAGTTTTTTAGTTGTTAAACTTCTCAAAATATCACAGCACAATCAAACACGTCTCGTCGTGTCGAAAGTACAACCGAGTATGTAAGACATCACTGAAAGTTGTTATCTCTGTATTTACCCCAATTCTCACTATACATTGATTACTATGAAAAACAAGTCTATGACTGAAAAAACAAGAGTAATTGTTGACGTTGCATACCGTAACATGGATAAGAATAATCGAAATAAACAATATGAACTCTGAATAGGTGTCAGCATTCTGATTATGAATAATTCAGCGTACTGCTCAGAGGAATCCTGAATCTGTGAAAATTAGAAAAAGAAATTCTACTTCAGTCATTTTGAGAACGGCAACTTTTACAAGAAAAATATATCCAAAACGTTACCTGTGATGCAGTTTTTAAGCAAAATTTATAAACGCGACAAGTCACTGACTGGTTGAACACTTCAGAAGTTTTTCTCGGTTTGATCTTGTTTACATTCGAGAAGACTCTACGTTGACCCATTTTTCGGAGTGTGGAAAGTTAGAAATCCAATAAATGTCAAGTAACAATGAATATCAAAATTTCTACAGTACCGTCAAATGAGAAACAATTGAATATTCACTTTAATTTTTTTATTGTAGAAAATTAACAATAAACATTATTATGAATAAAATAAAAGTATATATTGCTCACCCAGTTCGGGGTCAGAAATCGGTATTCCCAAACCATTCTGTCACAGCTCTTTATTATATTTGGAGGCAAAGTAGTGTCAACTATCGACTTCAATGAAGTATGGTTCGACTCTGAGATTATCAAGAATTCCGGTCCAAACATTCAGTTTTCATGAATGTTGTGAATGTGTTCCATTACCAATTGAGAAATTACATTACTTCACAAATGAAAATTATGTCTTTTTACTTCGTCATTTATCGTATAAGTACACTCGTCTGAAAGATATTCACTCAAGAATCCAATTGAATTAGCCGTCAATTTCGAAACATTCCATTCATTTTTGGATGCCTGAAGTGAAAATTTTCACTACCAGTTCTACAAATCCTCAAAAGCTGAGACGAAGAATTGAAAATAAGTGCCGTTTGCCGACGTGGCAATTTCAATAATGTATGAAAGAGTTTAAAAATCGGTGGAATTATTGAAGGGCAATGTATTGAAGGCAAATGTTAAATTTTCACTTAACTGAAATTTTCCAAAACAAATTTCCCAACAACGAATGTGAAAAAAATAAGGTGAATGTTTAGATTTCGCGGGCGATTAGAGATTTTTTGAATTTTTTTATATTGATACACTCGTTTTGAATATATGGTCACAGTTTCAGCTGTTTACCATTTTCAGTTTGTTGGTGAGAGACATAAAAGTTAAAAGTATTTTGCGTGTTCGGAGGCAATTTTCTGCTATCGAAAATAATGGATAAAAGAATTTGGCACAAAATTTTGTGTGAAAAATTGAATTATGGTGCTCAAAAACACTCAAAACGTTGACAGTGGTGATTTTACTCTGGGTGAAAAAATGTTTTCAAGTGTTACACTTTTCACAGAAGGCCGAGAAGATGTGACGCTCACACTGGACACTGGACGCCCCAGCACATCAACAACCGATGAAAATATTGATAAAATTGTTATTGAGAATTGTCGAATCACTATTAGAGAAGTTGCTGGGCATGTCGCCATATCGGTTGGCTCATGCCATGCAATTTTTTCGGAAATTTTGAGCACGAAGCGTGTGGCAGCGACGTTCGTTCCAAAATTGCTAAATTTTTGACAAAAAAACCGCCACAACTGTTGACGAATCGTGGGTATATGGTTATAACATATAAAAATCAATCAGTAAGTCCACTCCCACTACTTTAATTTATAAATTCACAAAGTTCTTGGTGACCTCGAAACGGAGCCAATTTCGTTTTGGATGTGTTGGATGAGAATATCATCCTAAGAGCGGTTGAAGGTCTCCGGCAACTCGGGCGGATCACTTGGTAAGAGAGCCTACTGTTTGTATTATTATGAAAGGAGAAATGAAAATGTCTATGTTTTTTACCACTTTTAATTGTTACTAACGTAACTGCAGTTTCGTCCTATACGGACTTTCTCAAACTAATACAATAAACTAACAATGATTCATTACATTCGCCAATATATACCACAGGTACTTGATTGAGTACCTGAATTTACAGTTCACAATGCAGATGTGCCAATTCAAAAATCGAAGAGTAAATTAAATTGATTTGATCGTTTAACAGGTTGCACCCGCAATATCTATGCTTGTAAATTTCCAAGGATTCTTAATAATTGAGTTTGCAACCCTTCCTTGCATAGTGCAGAATTTCCGTATCGTTTAGATTCGGAAGCTTGTGGTTGCATGCCAAGGAATGGTTTGAAAAAGTCGAATCATTTTTTCCTAGTCTGAAGGATCTTTCATGTTCAGCATACCGTTTTTGGAAATTTCGTCCGCATTATCCCACATAAACACTATTACACTCCGGACACTTGAGCTTATAAACTCCAGATGTTTCTAAATTGTCGACCTCATCTTTGGAATTGAAAAGGAAATAATATAAACTGGCATGTGGTCCACATTGTTTTTTTCTGAAGAAACCTGCGATTATTTCTGTTCTTTTTCCAAAATATGTTAGCGTTACCCATTTCTTGATTTCTGATTGTTTGACCTGAGGATAAATTAATCTGTGAGTGAATTTCCGGCTTTGTTTCTTGACTAACTTCTGGATAGTATCTGCGTTGAAACCATTATTATGACCTATCTGTGTAATTGTACCAATTTCCCTAGCTAGATTGTCTGCAGACAAAGGTAGTGCGAATGCTCTGTGCAACATTGAGTTGTAGGCTGCTAATTTATGACTGTCTGGATGGAAAGAATCGCTTGGGATGGTGATGTCTGTATAGCTAGGTTTTCTGAAAACATTGAACTCGAATTTTCAAAAACGGTATGCTGAACATGAAAGGTCCTTCAGACTAGGAAAAAATGATTCGACGTTTTCTACTATTCCTTGGCATGCAACCACAAGTTTCCGAATCTAAACGATACGGAAATTCTGCACTATGCAAGGAAGGGTTGCAATTTATTTTATTTACTTTCCGGTTTTTAAATTGGCACATCCGCATTGTGAACTGTAAATTCAGGTATTCAATCAAGTACCTGAATGGTATATATTGGCGAATGTAATGAATTATTGTTAGTTTATTGTATTAGTTTGAGAATGTCCATATAGGACGAAACTGCAGTAACGTTAGTTACAATTGAAAGTGATAAAAACCATAGAAATTTTCATTTCACATTTCATTATGATCTCCTACCACGTAGTAACGGCTGCATCCATCAATTGATTGTATTATTTAACAGTAGTTATGACATCGAAACCAAAGTCCAATCATCCCACTAGAAGAGCCCAGGAGAGCCAAAACCAAAAGAAACACGCCAGCTTCGATCAAATATCAAGGATAAGTTCAGTTTTCTTCGATATACGAAGAAACCGTCTGATTTTGGGAAAAAAAATTTTGGCTGTTGCATTACGATAATACATCTGCTCAGTCGTCAGTGCTTGTTTGTAATTTTTTGACCGAAAACAATACCAGATTTAGCCCCCTGCGACTTTTTCCTTTTCGTTTTGCTACGATTGAGATGATAAAAACCGAATCGCTGAGAGAGCTCAAGGACAGACCTAAAAGTGCATAACAGGACTGCTTCGAGGATTTGAAAAAAACACTGGCACAGGTGTATTATATTTTTGAAGAGGTGAAAATAGAAATTGTTGAATAAATAAATGATTTTTGAGAAAAATGAAAGCTCACCATATTTTTTGAACAGATCTTAAATTATTCGGAACACCAAAAAATAGGAAACTAATGTTGAGACGTTTCGGGTATGAATTTCATATTGAAATTGGAACAAAAATCGTAATAGTTTTGAAATGGTATCGAAAAAAACATTTTTGTGCTGAATGAACTACGATTTACAAAAGTAAATGCTCTGAGAAATTCTTTTCATAAACAATTTTATATTTAATTATTTCAATATCGGAATACACCATCAACTTTTCAGCAGTTCTATAACAGTTTTACTCCTCATTACCATTTTATCATATTCCATACATACTCATAACATAGGTAGCGCTCTCATTTCGAAAACATTTCCAGGTTTGCTACAATATTACATTAAGTAGCAATCAACATACATTATCAAATAAACACAAATAGACATTTCCACAAAGGAATCTTTCATCCAATCTAAATCATCTGTACGTTGCCATCCCATTCCTATTTCCGGCTAGTCTCCAAAAGTCATTTTCTACTGTGTTCTTTTTCCGGAACGGTGCCGGTGGAGGAAACTTCACAGGATTTGTCGGGATAACGTAGGACAACGACATTATTATCAAGGGAATTCGTTTGGAATGGTTCCATAACCCGTTTCCATTTGACAAGAAATATCTCGGAGGCATAGTAACTGGATCTTGAATTTTTCTACGTTTACATTTACGGTAGTGAGTTTTTGAGATTTCAATTCGGCATAAGACAAACATTTTAAATATCTATTTTGTAAATTTATTTCATGATATTCAATGATGAATCAGAAAAGTAAATTGTTGAAAGGGAATTTTTTCGTTTTGTGACACAATAGCTATTTAGGATATGAGTGTTATTTTGTGGGTGAAAAAGTTTGCGAAACGAGCGTGGCGAGTTAAGCAATTTCTCAAACAAAATAAAACTTTCATTTCATTGTTTTATTTTATTGTTCAAGTTTGAAAATGTCCTTGTAGGACGAAACTGCAGTAATGTTAGTTACAAATAAAAGTGGTAAAAAACATAGAAATTTTCATTTCTCTTTTCAGCATGATCTCCTACCACGTAGTAACGGCTACATCCATCAATTTATTAAAATGAAACTTACTTTTAACACAAATATCATAGAAAGTTTTTTGTTGAACTGTCATCTAATATATAAAAATGAATGTTTGTTGGTTGGTTGGTTGGTTGGTAAGTGATAAACTTCTACATCACTCAACCGATCATGATGAAACTTGACATGTATAAGTAATTTTTCATAGAGAAGGTTTTTAGGCTATCAATTTGTCTGTAACTCGCCACTAGAACATTATTCTGAAAGCCCTGTTCTATAACGCTGCGCACGCCTAAGTTCGTTGATTCTGATTCTGTCAAAACATTGGAACAGCAGCGATACAGCAATATGGTACTAATTAGTACTACAACTACCAAATTCTACACGGGCGAAGCCGCGGGCAACAACTAGTATTCTCATAATAAAATAGATAAATTTATTATTTCTGTAAAAACACATTTTGACATCTCTTGTCAGCTAACTATTTTCATGTTATCGCATTTGCTGTGAAGTGGCCGTGATAGATGACGCCGAATCACCTGGTTACCAACAAATAGCATTGTTTACAGCTCACGCGTTTTTTTTTAAAGCCACATTTGAAGTTCTTGCTGGTGTTTAATGTCTTGCATAATGAAGAACAATAGTGAGAAATCATGTGTTCCTGACGATATTGAAGAGGCTGCAAAAAAAAGCTCCGATTGAATTGATATCAAAAAAATTGGCTGAGCAGTACGACATCGCATATTCTAATTTCCTTAGCTGGTGTAGACTTAAAAACGTCGAAGGAAATTTCAGCGAAACCGTCTTCTTAGCCCATCTAGAAGAGATTGTGGAGCAAGTTTTCAATGAAAAAATTGAGTCGAGTTAAAATTGATGTTGGTACAAGCAAATATTTCAAGGTAGTAGCATTCTTAAAACGGAAAAATTAAGGTTACAGGCCCAAAAAATCAAAATAAATGAGGCGCCAGATGAAAAATATTTGATGATGAAAGTTGCTAGTAATTTCGGAATATATTCAGCCTGCCGACGTGAAGAGCTGTGCCATTTATCAATAGAAATCATTGAATTGATGGATAAATCGGTGATTGTTCATATTCCAAATACAAAAACGAAAAAAAGGTTATTCTTTTTGTATTTGTTGCGAAAAACATTGATTATTTTAATAAATACGTTGCATTACGCCATTCAGTTATGAATCATCAACGTTTTTTTCTAAAATACTCAAATTATAAATGCAGTGCCAACCCAGTTGGTATAAACACGTTGGTATAAACATGTTTGGGAAAATTCCCTCTACCGATGCTGAGTTTCTGAACTTCCCGGAACCATAGGAATATACAGGTCACTGTTTCTGAAGGTATTCTGGTTCTTTGCTAGCAGAATTGCTGAGAATCTATCGGAACCAAAGGACTATACAGGTCACTGTTTCAGAAGGTCTTCTGCTTTTTTGCGAGCAGAATTAGGAGCAAATATAACGGATATTAAGAAGCACGGAGGTTGGAAGTCTACAAGAGTAGCTGAGGGTAACATCGATCAATATATTCCTTATAAATAGGCTATTGCTGAAAGACTAATCCCAACAGTTAGCTCCAGCGTTACAGCAACGTCCTCTTCACTTCAAGAATTGAATGTCAATGCCCATGAAATTGTCAACTCAGCTAGTTCAAATATATCACAAGGCTCTCCATCATCGCAAGGTATTAATATAAGCAGTTGTTCTAATTATACTTTCGATATTAATGTTCATAAATAATAATGTAATGAAGAGAAGAGAATTGAAACTTTCTATGTTTTTTACCACTTTTATTTGTAATTAATGTTATTGCAGTTTCGTCCTATAAGGACATTTTCAAACGTATACATTAAACTGATTTGAAAATGTCCTCATACGACGAAACCTCAGTAACGTTAGTTATAAATAACAGTGGTAACAAACATTATGATTTTCTATCACGTAATAACGGCTACATCCATCAATTCAATAATAAAAATGTAATTAATGTATATAATACATTGGTAACAGAATTTAATTGTATCTATAGCTTTGGTTCATAATGAAACTTCCTTGAACATTGAATAATTATGTTTTGTTTATTGCTATTTGGTCGAGAAAAATCGTGTTAAAAATACATACTTTTAACACCAGTGTAAAAAATATTTTTAACACGCTATTTTGTGAAGATCATCTTTTAATACACTTGACAACCATTAAAATGTCACTTTTAATGACAGTTGTACAAAAAAGATTTTCACAAAGTGCTTAGTGTTGAATGTAAATAACTCCAGAAACATCGAGAAAAGATATGTTGATTCAGGAAACCATAACTTTTGAGATTTTTCTGGTGGCGGAGTTGAGAACTTTTTTATTCAAGCCAGCAAATATTCAGTACATTCTGTATTCAGAAAGCTGAAGGTTCTGGTGAATTTAACGGTTTTTAACATCAACATGCTTTTATTTGCTTCACCTGTATGTATGTATGTTTGTTGGTTTGTTTGTAACTCCAGAATTATCAACAATATCTATTCGCGGGCAGATGGCGTTGTACGTAACCTTCTTGATATAATTTGAACTCACTTTACATGTATTTCTTCATTTGAAAAATGTATATTTTTATTATTATTTCATCACGCTTTTATTAGCTTCACCTATATGCATGTTTGTTTGTTTGTAACTCTCCTTTTCATTTCATATTTATTTCAGTTTGAATGCTTGGAATCTGTATTTGACAGAATTATTGACATTATTGCTTCATCTATTCGGTACTGTACGTAACTGCTTTATATATTTCGACTTACTTTACATGTATTTCTTTATTTGAAAAAGGTATTTTTTTTATTAATACATGCGCCTGCTGCCTTATTTGTAACCCTCCTTTGCGCGCTTGCTGCCTTCTTTGGGTTTGGTAGCTAATTTTCACGCCCCCTCTCCGGAATCGAAAAATATCAATGGTCATTTTTGTAAACAATATACGGCTGATTGATCCCAAAGTTTAGATTTAAATATAGATTTAAATCAAAAAACATCGAACTGAAAAGTTAAAAATAATTACGTTTGAAAATAAGCTTGAAACAATAACGAACGAAAAATGCTAATATTATTGTGAAAAAAATGTGGGCGGTTTGTGCCATATTTTTTGTATATCAAGCGCCCGTCGCTTTTTTCACAATAATACTTGTTGTTGTTGTTTTAAGCTTATTTAAACAATATCGAACTTTTCAGTTCGATGTTCTTCAAAAGCGTGTTTTTTTAGTTTTTTAAAACTATATTTATTCACTTATGATGCACTGTTTGGAACCTTTGGTGTAGTAATAAATATTACTGGAGTTTTTTCCTAACACCAAATCGTTATTTTTAACATCTCGACACGTGTTTCGATCACCAAGTGATCATCTTCAAAGAGGAAGATTAAAACTAGGAACTAACGCGAAGCTAACCCTATTTATGCTATATAGATATCCCATACAGGTAAACCATCCAGGTGTACCACCCATACGGGTATACCAACCTAAATTAATTTCACAATTTTTCCTTATCCATTATTTTACAATATATGTTTGATTGTTTTAGCTGTATATAAAACAATTTTCAGCTATATAAAAATTAATTTCACAATATTGCCTATCTAAATTTATTTTTGCAATGTGTCTTTATGTAGTAATCTGTAAACCCAACAATATTATTTTAACAAGCTATATAGTATGCTCTTTGGTATAGGTCCGTCATCGTTATTCATAATATTATTGTGTTTACTTATTTCCACACTCTCATAGGCATTTAGTTGCCTGTTGTTGTAAACTTGTCTAACTAATTTTAATGAACTGAAGTCTATGGTATGGTTTTGTTGCAAAATATGATGGGTGACTGCTGATTTTTCAGGTACTAGTTTTAATCTTCCTCTTTGAAGATGGTGATCGAAACACGTGTCGAGGTGTTAAAAATAACGATTCGTTGTTGGGAGAAAACTCCAGTAATATTATATTTATTCATTTTCACATTTTGATTCCAAATAATCATTGTGTTTTGAGTATATATTTATATGGAAGCTAATAAGAATGATATTGAGTACACTCGTCGTTGAATTGTCGAAAAGCTTATAATACATTCAGAAATAATTCAATCTGAAAATTTCATTATTGTTTCTCGATATAGATATTTATATAATAATGAAAATAATGATGATTATTTTCCATTTCAGATAACTGTTGTGCACTGTTTCTGTTTTTTCACCGGTACTAAGAAAGTTATGAATACCAATTCAGGTGGAATATTTTCAACAGAAATTATTTGAAATAGGGAGAAATAGAACGGAAGAATAGTAGAAAATGGTCGAAAGATGGTAGGGGAAATCAGATGTAGAGAAAAGTAACGAAATAGAGAACGTTTCAGGTGCTAAGTTATATTTACTGAATACTCATCAATGTATAATGCGACATTGTTGAAGAAAGAACGACAGTATATTCCTCTGAAATGTTTCGGGATTGTAAGAATTGTTTGTCGATCGATGTTCAGACTGCATACATCAGTTCTGAATTTACTTTTTTTTGTGTAAATAGAAATGTGTACCCCACGTGCAACCTTGATAGCCTGGAACATCGAAGAAAGGTTGGAGATTTGTCTCTTCTAAACAGTGTGTCTCACTTCTCATGGAAACACCCCCGTATCTTCCGTAATATTCGAGGTAGAACGATAAAACTCTCAGGACTGATGGAAATGCTGAAAATGCACCTACCACCTGAATGGGGTTGGCCAAAGTGATATACACTGTCCGCCACTCGCGAGGGAACACCCCATTTTTACGGTAAAACATATAAGGGGGCAAAATAGGCTCAAAATTCCCTCAGATTCGTGATCAGGACTACAAACTTATTACGATTACTTTTTTTCCTGAAAAAATTTCAGTCCTGAAAAATCCGAATTTGTCTCACTTCTTATGGAAACACCCTCGTATCTTCCGTAATATTCGAGGTAGAACGATAAAACTCTCAGGACTGATGAAAATGCTCAAAATGCACCTACCACCTGAATAGGGTTGGCCAAAGTGATATACTCTGTCCGCCACTCGCGATGGAACACCCCATTTTTACGGTAAAACATATTAGGCAGAATAGGCTCAAAATTCCTTCAGATTCGTGATCAGGACTACCAACTCACTATGATTACACTTTTTTCCTGAAAAAATTTCAGTCCTGAAAAATCCGAGTTTGTTTCATTTCTCATGGAAACACCCCCGTATCTTCCATAATAATTTAAGTAGATTTTTTTTGTTTTGACATCAAAACATGAACGAAACTGTTTAAAAGAAACTCGACTTTTGTTTTCACATAAATAATTTATTTTTTATTTTGTTGTCAGGAAAGTTATTCATTCTCAATAAGAGAGAAAATGGTGATTTTGTAAGAGGAACGGAAACATGTAATCAGTGAGGTTTTAGGATGGTTAATGTTAGTTCATATTCTCATTTTCCCATTATTTAAAAAAAACAAGGATATTTTGTGGCGAAAAATGTTATGTAGTTCAAAATTCTTTCGAAGTACTACTTTCAAAATCACATTTACAATTGAAAAACAAAACAATCAATTTCAAATAATTTAACTGTTAACAATTTTATAATTTCATGCCTTCTATGAAATTTTCCTCCAATTGCACACATTTTTCTATGCGCCTTCTATTATTCTATCCTCCAACTCTTCTCAGTTCTCTAGGTGTGATTTCTCTACACGCTTGTATAATTTTTGCACGGAGATCTTCCTTATCTGTTAGCCTATCCATATAAACTTCATTTTTCAAGTTTTCCTATGAATAAAAATCCAGTGGAGTCAAATCTGGGGATCGTGATGGCCATACTACGAGAGGGCTATTGGGTCCTATCCATTTCATAGGTAGATTCCTAGTCAACCAAACCCTTGTTATGCCTCTATTGCGAACTGGTGAACCATCTAACTGAAAAATCATGCTGTGTCTCACATCCAAAGGTAGTTCTTCCAAGACATCGGAAAATGCATTTTCGAGAAAATCAACGTTTAAATTTTGATTTAAAAAAAATGGCCTGATGATAATATTTTCATTCAGGATACCACACCACACATTAACTTTCTGAGATATTTGGTCTCTACAATTCACCACCCAATTTGGATTTTGTTCAACCCAAACCTCATATTCTGGGAAGATACAACCACCATTCGTGGTGAAGGTAGCCTCATCACTGTATAAGATATACTTTAAAAAATTCCTGTCATTGAGATAATTTCCCTGCATCCATAAACAATACTCCATACGGCGGATTTTATCTCCTTCATGCAAAGTATGTAAAAATTTGGATTTGAACGCATGCATTTTATACCTCTTTAAACACCTCCATATTTTACTGCGGCTCATATTGAGTTGAAGCGATAAGTTTCTCAAACTAATTCTAGGATAAGCTTAATGGGCCGCAAATATCGTATCATCATCAAAATTGTGTTTCACAATTTTTCTGTCCTTTGTTACTTGGCCGGTGCTCATAAATAGATTATATATTTTATGTACAGTTCCAGGGTGTACAGCTACCTCTAGCGGGTGTCTTCTATTAAATTCAGCGGCCGCTTCACGATAAGACCTCACCCCTTCACCAAAAATTAAAACATTTTCAATTCTTGTTTGAAGTGACAGTGAAGTGACATGTTGAACTTTGTCAATCAAAATGAGCTGATTTCAGTTAAAATGGGAACTTCAAAAATATTAACTCACGAACAGAAAACAACTGGAACACAGGAACAATATCCAACACAAATACAGAAATAATAAACACAATGGGAACGAAAACACGGCAGAAACAACAGGAACAACGGTGATTCAAAGCACAATAATAATAGAAACAACAAATACAATGAAAACTGGTCTGGCCAACAATATTGTCAGGTTGACAGTAAATATCAATGAGCAACTGTTTTCCATGGTGATTTCAGAGCACCGCATGATTCAATGAAACTGATGTAATTCAATCCCTTCAAATTATTTCAGATAACAATTCAGCAAGTGTGTAAAATAATCTAAATTCTACCTGTTCACCGAGTGCGAATTTTTCTTTAAAAATTAACAGTTGTTTCGGTGTTGCAATGAGTATGAAGATTAATTTTGTTTCAGATGGTAAAATGTTTCCTCAATATTTCGATAAAGGACCCCGCACATTTCTTATGAGAAATGGCTTGCCTTGAATTTTGCCGAAATTTTGATATGTTGTAGTTCTTGATGTGCTGATTGAAAGTGTTCACAGCCAAAGCTCAGAATTGTACAGTTTTCGAGATGTGAACCTTTGAATATAGATGTTTTCAATTTTTTGCAGTTTTTGCTCATCAATCGAGAGCTCTCAATTCTGGTTGGGATAGAATTTGGATGTTCACCAACCAGAATCAGTTTTACGAATAATCTTCTTCAGTTATAATAGATGACGCCATCGATAATTTTTCATACACTGCTTCACACTATCTCGATAATCTGAGAATGTGGTGCTGTGCCCCAGCACAGCTCATCCATTTTGAGCCTCAGATAGGCTCAAAATGGATGATAGCATCTCACAGCATCTGTATCTTTCATACCTAAGAGTATTCCCGAGATAGAATGAAGGGGTTCAGGTATTGGAAGCGAACTATTTTGCGCCGTAATATGTTTTACCTAAAAACGGGGTGTTCCATCGCGAGTGGCGGACAGTGTATATCACTTTGGCCAACCCCATTCAGGTGGTAGGTGCATTTTCAGCATTTCCATCAGTCCTGAGAGTTTTATCGTTCTACCTCGGATATTACGGAAGATACAGGGGTGTTTCCATGAGAAGTGATACACTGTATATACTTTCACGGAAAGTGTTCAAGTGACTTGGCACATTTGATTTCACCAAGAGCGGCACTTATCAGAAATACGCGACGGACTGTGGCTGCTCATCGTTTTTAGGTTCAACTCAGTACACCTCGAACTTCACTATTTACGAACTCTTTTATCTGAAGAACTGCGTTTATGTGAAATCAACTTCCTGAGAACATTTCTCCGAATGGATTTGACCTCCAGCGATTCAAATCCATTTTGAATTGCTACTTTCGCACACGCACCGTTCTGTGTGTTTTAGTACTTGTGTTTTGTGCTTAAAACACGTGAATATATTGTAGTACATGCAAGCCATGTGATGTCATCGTCTGTTGTCGTCGTAGTAGGCGTTTGAAGTTGTTTACGTTTTCCTGTGACTGATATGCGTTTAAATTTACGAATTCCATAGATCAGTCGAACGCATCTTGATTGTATTTTCTGGATACGACGTATTTCTGAGCAATTTAAGCAAGTGCAATACACTTTATCGCAGTGATAGAAATGGCATAGTACTAGAGAATCACACATTTTTTTTAATATCATCCTAAACTTTAATGTGACGATTCGGTAGGTATTTTTGCATCACCGATTATTAAACTTACATGATTCTTCAAAAAGCTTGATACATTTCTATTACTGAATATCAAAGAGAATGATTTCTCTTGAATTATTTTTAGAGAATGATCAGCTGGAACTTTATATAATGAACTAAGATCATCATTGATACCCTCTACTGATAACTAAAGATCTGTTAGATTGATAGAAATTATATTCGAGAATCCTCCATATGAAAATGATAGCTTCAATATCTTCAAACATTTATAAAATTTAAGTATAAAGTGTGAATGAAAGTGACCCCGAGATGCTTTCCTGAAGGTCTCCTGGAAGTAGCTTCTGACAACTGCGGTAGCAGAAATTTGGGAAGCTAATCTTCGAAGGGAATCTTCGAATGATTTCAATTTCAAATATTTCCCAAAATCGGATATATCTTGCAAGGGTGTATTTAGATATAGCACATTCTTCATGAATTTTCTTTTTCGTAGTATCCAAAAATAATAGAATAGTGTATGGTTTCCATTTGAAAAAAATCGTGTTTCATCAGTTTTCTCGATGATTTCTTTCAGGTGGAAATTTCGACCACCCTGTAAATTGTTTTCGAAAATTCGATGGACCTGTTCATGACTTGATGCTTAAGGTGTGATTCTGTGAAATTTCATATTTTCAACTGTTACTGTCTATGAGTTATGATTTTTTCGGAGCGGTGCTTTAACTGTCAAATTTTTCAGAAAAAAAATCATTATCTCGAAAACTAAAAAATTTGAGTATAGGCGTTGTTATACAAAGTGGACCTAAAATTTCATGAGAAATTAAAAAATGTAATAAAATACAGGGTATTTTATTTGAAATAAGGAAGTTGCCTTCAACTTCTGGTATAACGGAAAGTGACTGTAAGTTGAAAGTATTTTAGTTGAGAAGGACATTTTGTAAAACCCACTACCACAAAATTTCAAGTTTTTATTTTGAATCGTTCTCCATATATTCTCAACTGACGTTCGTCGTGAAAGACCCTGTATATATTTATCCATTCTTTATAATTCATTTATTTCATTTTATTTTAGAATCCATTTATCATTATTGATTTTATTGACCTTCTGGACTCTTACGTTGAGTTTAAATTCACATAAAAACTATATCCTTCCATAAAAATGTGGCGAGTTTCCTCACAAAGTTATATCTATTTAGCATGAGGTTAATAACAACAAATAATGGAAATGGGGATGACACAAACAACGAGCACACAAAAGAGTAAAAACTGACGAAATATATATTTCACTTAATTTCTTATACTCTTTCGAAAGATGAGCTGAGTATCATTATGTCGCATATGCCTTCGTGAAAAATGAATATGTATTACCTAGACTGAGACAATAAGAAAAACATTCCATTAAGATCAGTCAGACAAGTTAACAACAACTGGCATCTAGATGCCTACGAGAGTGTAGGAATAAATAAACATAATAATATTATGAAAAACGAAGGTGGATGAATACCCAATAGAAAACTATTTAGTTTGTTGAAATAATATTTTAATTATCAGATTTACCTGACTATTACATAAGACCTCATTGTGAAATCGTGTTAAAACTAGTAGAGAAGGTGTTATTGTGAAATTAATTTGAAACAATTAAGACGCACATACCTAGCAGAGGTATCTATGGTTTAAATAAGGATAACATTGAATGCATATTAAGTTTAATTTTCCTTCTGAAGATGATCACTTGGTGATCGAAACACGTGTCAAGACGTTGAAATAACGGTTTGGTGTTGGGATAAAACTCAAGTAATATTAATTACTACACTGAAGGTTTCAAACAGTGCATCACATGTACTCTAGATGATACATGAGAATTAATACGAAATTATGATTCCCTACGTCAAAAATCCCGGGTACTAAATGTCATGAAAATAACTGATTTTTTGCAAAAATAATTTTTCAGAAACGAACAAAAATATTCAATCTCAACACCCTGTATCTCCAAAACGAAGCATTCCTGGGTACAAATTTACATAGACTTTTTTCTCAAATTGTCCCAGGAATACGTCACTTGAATATTTCAACTACTTATGTTACACCCTGTATAAATAATAACTTGCTTTCCAACTTCAGACAAATTGGCGAGTACGGTCCATACTATTCTGTAACTCCGAATGTAAACATACGAATATTTTAATAATACACCTATGAAATATAACAAAAAGCTTTATTTTTGTTTGCACTAGTATCAAAACACGCTAGATTAGAGCACTGAATCATTTTGATTCAGAAAACAGAATCACTACTAATACGCTTCAATTTATCTCATCATAAGTTTGCCATACTTCAGTCGTCACTCGTCGTTTTGAGTGCTTATTCCTTGGTTTCTATTTTCATAACAACAACCTTTCACAGTCTGATTTAGACCAAAAGACCACATCGCAACTTCAGCAGCTATACCTCGTATTACTCTACAAGATTTACCAAACCCACTCATACCTTTAAGACAATCAAATAGAAATATAATGCTTTCAATTCGATTCGATTCATGGATTGTGATATAAATCAGTTTGAGTTCTTGTTAAAGGAAGGTTGAATCTGCTGTTGTCAAGTTTTTATGAGACTGGAGAATGAAGTTGAAAAATCATTCGGGAGTTTTATCAAAAACACAACAGTTACGTAATATCAGATTTCCATAACTTGGTTGTTTTCATGAGTCAAAGGAATTCCCATCGTTTGTTTTACATCCAGAGCAATTATTTCTTTAGAAAACCCAGTTCCTCTCAGCTACACATAACGATACTGACCGACGCTGCCCATTATCCTCGTTTAATTCCAAAAACCCACCCGAAAAAGTAATATTTCACAGTTTTATCAGTTTCATCGGGTGTTCGGAGTTTTCTTTGTGCAGAATGCGATTTTTGCCCAGTTTAATCTTTGACCGCAGAAAAAGGAACTGAAAATTGATGATGACGGGAATTACTTTCGGGGTATGGTAACTCCTAGCACTTTCCCCAATATCAAATTGCTCCTATTAAGTTTTTATGTGAAACAAATGGGCTATTAGATACTTTCTGAATCGTTCGTGGAGAACAAGAAATCGAGTTGTGGAAAACGGTTTTTGCTGAGAATAGGCGTCATAGGCGTCACTAGGTTCTACTGTTTGAAATTGTTGGAAATAATTTATTGAAAAACCTCCTAGTGAAAAGTTGTTTACGAAAAAAATGTCAATTAGTAGTTTCCGACGGATTTTGTAAAAACCTAAAATAACAGGATATTTTCTCCAATACGGATATGTTCTATCAGTATATTGGCCTAGGAAGCTCATAAGCATAACCAGTATTCGGAGAATCATCAATGGAAACACAGATGAATGAAACCAAGAAGGAAATGCTGCAGTATTCGTAGAATGGAAATTTCATTTAAGAATTTTTTTGAAAATCCACGGAGTCTACGAAATTGTAAATGGAAAACAAATTATCTGCTCTTGTTAAATACGATGAAAGAACTGAATATATACGAAAAGATGCATGCATAAAAAAGTTCATAAAAACTAATGTTGAGAAAGACGTTCTAATGCAAAATGAGAAAAAAAAATGTTTGGAAAACTCACAACCATTACTTTTCGGAAGGGTTCCAACATTGACTCATGTGAGCCACATGAATTACCCTTGTTGGGAACAGAAATTGATGATCCGGCCTACGAGAAGAGTATAAATATTTCAGTATCGCATGGGACTCGACCGCAGTTGTAGATAAAACCATAATAAATCTTATATTCCGAGATGATTCACGCAACGGCAACTTCTGAGTAGTATCAATCAGCAACCATTCAAGAGTATGATTCGTGAAAAAAGTGAACAGAAGCCAACAAAATGAATCTAATAAGAATACCACCGATGAAGTACCCCATCTGACAAGTTCTGAAAGCCATCAGTTCGGAAAATCTGTTAATAGAGGACTCTGCTACAACCTCTCATCTAACCAATACAAATTAAATTCTCAAAGATATGAAAATTGGAAAATACATTATTGGAGTAGCGAAGAAGATAGAATTAATGGATGTATCTTAAGTGACGTCTACTATGTTCTTGATCTGTCTAACAATTTATTGTCAGTACATTGCATTACAGAGTAATATTAACTCGACTTAAAATAAAGAGGAAATAATGGAAGGCGAAAAATCGGAGAATGGTATATTTGCTCTCATTGAGAATCAGAAGTGCAATGAAGCGCATATGACTGAAAATAGAAACAAAGTGGAAGTTATTCATTTTCTTAAAGACGGAACACAAGCACTACAGGAAAATCCTTGAGGTGCTCTAAGATCGCTGCAGATTGAATCCATTTGAAAAAACGTTCTCAGGTAGTTTATTCCACATAAACGCAGTTTTCCAGATAAACGAGTTCTTAAACAGTAAAGTTCGAGGTGTACTGAGTTGAACCTCAAAACGATGAACAGCCACAGTCCGTCGAGTATTTCATATATGTATCGCCCTTGGTGTAATCAAATATGCCAAGTCACTTGAACACTTCCCGTGAACGAAAGACAAATCTCCAACCTTTCTTTGATGGTCCAGACTATCAAGGTTGCAAGTGATGTTCGCGTCTCCAATCAGGCGGATGACTCTTTTCTGGATGGAATCCATCAGCTTCAGAATTTAGGAGCGGAGCTCCATACATGAGAACAATACTCCAAAAAAGTCTTATTTGGGCTTCATAAGGCATCAAAAATGGCTGAGGTGTGTACAGCTTTCTGGTTTAGAACAGTGTTCCAAGTGGTATCCATTTTAACCCCTAACAAACTTCGGAGACATTTATCTTCTTGGAGAAAACCGACGCCTGGTTTTTTGTGGCATTGAACTGAACCTGCTTATATTCACCCCAATTCGAAATCACGTCTAGATGCTCATGAAGATACGCAACCTCCTGCTGCCGGTGAAGATGTACCTCCATTGCCGATGTCCTAGAATCCAAATGAAATAACGAGGCAAGTGTGCTGTCGTCAGCATGAAAATCTTGGTCACCTAAATTCTAACAACAACAACAACTTCTGATGCATACAATATCTCATGATAAGGAATTTCTAATTTTGGCAATACTTGTGAAATATGTGTTCAGCCCATCTGGGCCTGGAGCAGCAGTCATCGGGTTGCGCAGTACATTGAGCTCAGGCTGTCGGAAGTACTCTGTTGAAAGCTTCGAACAGCGCTAGGGCTGGAGTGCCTAAGTTGAGTGGCTGTGGGCGTTTATAGATATCCTTCCAGAAAAAATCCACCTGATCAGCGGTCGGCGGATTATCCACAACACGTGGAGGCTCTTGTAATAAGCGAGAAGGTCTCTCGCGGAACCTAAGGTTTTCCGCGATACTTCTCGTCTCACTAGCGATTTTTAGCAGCATCTAGCATTCGTATCCTAATAAGGCGAACATCAGGCGCTTTGATAAGCCAAGGTCCTCAATGTTATTGAAGAAGATTCCATGCATTGGCTTATCCCCGTGTTTTCGTCCTCCCGCGCGAAGAGGGTACATGGTGAGATTGCATGCTCTGTTGTGTGAAACACATCCGGAGCATGCCGCCTTTTCCCCCCAAAACCTTAGGGATTACGTATCTCATCTTCGACGGCAGGGCTACTCAGCTCTTTCTCAGCCCTGATAACAAAGTGGTAGAAGTAATAGTTCTACCACCCGTTGGCACGGCTGGAGAGGAGACTCGCACCATATCACCAATGGAGATGACAATCAGAACACGCAGGGCGCTCCACAGAATTAGGCCTCTGAAGCCACAAGAACTGGTTTGTTTGGATGTGGAGGTTCATAGTGTTCTAACAGAAGAGGCTGACATCTGGCAAATCAACACCGTCGTGTATAACGTCGTCCAATCGCTTTCCGAATCGGAAAGACGGAATCGCGGCCTTGCGGAAGGTTGGAGGCTAAGATCACGTCGGCGAGACAACACGTATCCAGTGTGTGATGGATTACAGGGCGACCAACAGGTCTTTCACGCTCGCAGTGCGGCGAATAGCCGCCAAACTACGATGTATCCATCACACTCTAAGTCAAGGCGTGCTGCTGACCACCAAACAGCACTGCTAGTGGCTGCTAAGCCACTATTCGGATCTTTGATATGATACGAATGCTAGTGGCTGCTAAGAAGTCGCTAGTGAGACGAGCGAGAAGTATCGCGGAAAACCTTAGGTTTCGCGAGAGACCTTCTCGCTTATTCCAAGAGCCTCCACGTGTTGTGGATGATCCGCCGACCGCTGATCAGGTGGATTCCTTCTGGAAGGATATCTATGAACACCTATAGTCACTCAACTTGGACATTCCAGCCCTAGCGCTGTTCGAAGCTTTCAACAGAGTACTTCGACAGCCTGAGCTCAATTAACTGCGCAACACGATAACCCCGGACGACGTTCGGAGAGCTCTTGTGGGCTCCAAGAACTTTGCCTCCAAGCCCAAATGGGCTGAACACTTATTGGTGGAAAAAACTACCAAGCACCCACCGCTATCTGGCCAGAGTTTTCAACTCATGTTTGGACGGAGGGCAGCCGATTCCGGATTGGTTTGTCGAGGAGCGGGCCGTTCTTATTCCCAAAAACGGAGATTTGTCGATTCCTAAGAATTACAGGCCGATAACATGCTTCAATTCGTATTATGAGTTGTTTACAAGCATCTTATACACACGAATACTCACCGCATTTGACAGAATATTCGAATGGATATATGAGCAGAGAGGGTCGAAAAGAGGAGTTGCTGGATGAATAGAGAACCTGCTCAACGGTAGATGAGGACTCCATACAATATAAGCGCAAACTCTTTGTGGCCTGGATCGATTACCGTAAAGCATTTGAAACAATTCCGCATGAGCTCATCTTGCATTTGCTCAGATGCCTTGCGGTACCCGACAAAATAGTGAGATACATTAAACAACTGATACCACTCTGGCGAACTCGCTTCACCATAACATCTGGTCAAGCAAGAGTCCAAACAGGGTGGGTCACTTTCAGAAGGGGTGTATTTCAGGGTGATTCCCTCAGTCCCCTTTTCTTCTGCATCTCACTATTGGCATTATCTGTTGCGCTCAGAAATACTCGAGGGTATAACTGTGGCACCCCGGAAACCGGAGGCACAAGGTCACCATTTGTTTTATATGGATGATCTCAAACTTTATGCCTCTGGAGAGAAGGATCTCCATCAGTGCTTGAGGGTGGTGGAAGAGTACACGCTTGCTATCGTTATGAAATTCGGGATAGACAAATGTGCAATGGTCCATCTCAAAAGAGGACAATGCGGGCACTACGGAGAGGATGTGCAGCTCTTAGATGGAAGTATCCTACACCATCTGGATACCGGAGAGACTTATACTCACCTCAGGGTGGAACAACGCCACTCACAAGAGGTACCAGCAGTAAAAAACTCTCTTCGCGGCAAGTATCAGCACAAACTTCGACAGATCTGGTCATCGGAACTGTCGGGGAAGAACAAAGTTGCTGTAACAAATATGCTTGCTGTTCCAATCTTACTCTACTCGTTTGGAGTAGTGAAGTGGACTCGGGAGGAGCTGTATCATTTCGTAAAGACGTAAAGACCCGAAAGATGATGCATCTTCATATGAGTTTGCATCCCAAATCGTCCGTTTCACGGTTGTACTTCCTCCGACAACAGGGAGTCCGTGGACTATAGAGTTTGGAGTGTCTACATGATAGAATGGTACTGGATACAGCCTGTAAATTCGTCAGGAGTTTGGATCCCCTTCTCTGCATGGCCCGTGACCATAAGAGAGCAGGAATTGGAGCATTTTTCTTGAGGGCAACTGCCCGAGCAGCTGATGAACTCGGTTTAGTTTTCGACACTGAACACTGAGGTGACCACAGCTCTGTCACCGAGTTGAAACCCGTTCAGCAAAAAGCTCAGATAAAAGTTGCAGAGATCACCTCACTTCTGCGGAAATACGAGGATGAGCCAATGCATAGGATCTTCTTCAATAATATTGAAGACCTTGGCTTATCAAAGCGCCTGATGTTCGCTTTTCTCAGGTTGAGTGGGCTGAAGTCGAAAACTGAGGGGTTCATTATGGCTTGCCAGGATGGTGTCTTCAACACCGTAATCTACCGCATTCGCGTGATGGGTATAGAGGTTCCTGACACAGGTGCAGGGTCTGCCACGAGGCGCCCGAGACCCTTAGGCATTTGCAATAAGCATGTCCAGCATATGCGGTCTCGGCCTATATTCATCGACATAACGCGGCCCTAAGAGTGCTATATTACCATCTACGACACTCTTACGGTATTGACGAGACACCGGTGTTGCTCTACGCTCCGGGGGAAGTTGAATCCGTTGTGGAGAACGAGAAGAGCCGAATTTTTTCAAAACTATTCGTTCCCCACCCTCAGGCTCATACTAGCTAATAAGCCTTATGTAGTGGTTCTCGACCACCAGAGCAAAACGATATTCGTCGTGGAGTTTTCAGCTCCTGACGAGACAAATATCGTCAAAAAAGAGGAAGAAAAACGGATATGATATTCAGATTTTGTCTTCGAACTCCGCAGACTCTATTCAGATCACTCTGTCAAGATGGTTGTTCTGATTGTTGGAGTCCTTGGTGGAATGCTGCCCTTTCTTCTCTCGAATTTTAAAATCATACCGGCTTGCCACACTAAGGCAGAAATATTAGCCGCAAAGATGCAGATGCTCACTACGCTTGCTCAGGGCAGATGATTCTTGGACCCAATGATCAATTACCCCACGGTGTGGGGTAAGTGATCACTGTGATCGTTTATGAAAAATACGTTTATACATAAAAAAAGGGTTAGCCAAAAAGCTATCTTCCCCCCCTCCCTAAAATTATACATTGAGTGTAAGAAAATAGTTATAAAAATAGTTATTTACTATCATAACAATGATAGTGAAGAGAAAAAAATAAGAGATCATATAGTTGCTAATAATTCTTGATATTCTTAACATTATTTTGGTCAATTTAACAATTTCATTGCACTACCATACATTGAATTTTGAAATTTTCAAATTAGCACTGAGCAGTAAGTATCTGTGATTTTATTTCTTTCCTAAATTGTTGAACATTATTATTCAAAAGGGGTAAAATTTCATTCAGATAAGAAGGGGCTGTAAGTACGGTGCGAAGGTATGTTGAATGAGTTAATTCTCAAATTGACCATATGTATGATAGAATGCCTGCTTATAAAACTATATAATTAACTAGGTGTTTTAGTTCAATTTCAATTATTTTCTTATTTATTCCTTCTGAAAAAAATCTGGATGTCATTCCACAAGAAATTCTATGTATGAATTTTTATATACCTATCGGGTTTACTCGTACATCTCCACACAAGATTGTTATTTTAAGCAAATATAAAGTAATGATATCACGGAGATCAACGATGTAACTTGAAGGTACTAGTAGTTAGTAGCAGGAATTAGTGGTTAAAAAAATTTACACGAAATTAACAACTCATCCTCAAGTTTTGGTGAAATCCCAATTTTTTATTCGTCCATTTTTTACACATTATTTAACAATGAAACACTTTTTGAAATCGATAAATTGATGACCCTGTGTTGAAACGAAATTTTGTACACAAACGAAAGTCAGGAAAAATCTATAACATTTGAGGGCAATAAGGAATTGAGATTGCAAAAGTAATTTCAAGTTCAATTATCGTATGTCCAACATTTGATGCCACCACGATTTCCGAAATGACAGTGATTCCATCAAGTAGCCGCTGACGCGAAATTATATTGGACCGACTATTTGGCAATCCTAGTTGACATGAATGATTAATGAAGAAGGGACGTGAGTGACTATTAGGAGACGCGACATGGGATTGCTTCAGAGTTCTGAATAGAAATCACCATGTACGAGTAGAACATGAATTTCAGGAAAATACTCAGTGGGATTGGGCTAGTTTATGTCTTTGCTGGAAAGAATATTTGAAAAAACGTGTTACATGTACCTGAATTTTCGAAATGTAAGCAGATTTGTAAAATAAAAAGATCGAAGTTGCCTCATTATTAGAACTAATTTTAATCCCATTAGTTAGTGATGGATATTGATTCGAAAGACCCATATTGATAAATTATCTCCAGTTAATTCGGAATAAGTCATTAGCAATTTCTAGTTACTTCAAACCAGTCATAAAAATTTCCTGGAAATATATTTCTCGTATTTATTATATTTCAGAAAAAAATCCTTTTATTTTTTTCGATGCCAAGCGTTTACCAGAAAAACTTTTCAAGGACTCTTGGTGAAGGTAAATTATGAACTCATTTACTTTGAATACTCCGTCGTGCACTATGTTAGACACTACCTGCATACACTAGCAAGTATAATATATAGGGTGTCAATTTGATAACTTTCACCCGCAAAATCTCCCTTTCAGTACATAATATGAAAAAAACGAACGACAGGTAAATTTTATTATCAAGGGGTTCAACCCACCAAGGGGGGATGGATATTAACCTCAGAATATCAAATGTGAAGGCGGGTCAAACGATACATCATTTTGAAGGGCGTTCGATTCTCTTTTCAACGGTACCTTATTTATTTATGAGCAGTTTTTGAAAAAATACCGATGTAAACTCACAGAAGAAATGTTTTCATGTTAGTATTCGAACAAATTTATTCTATTGACTCTCCTAATAATTATAAATGGTCGGAAAAATAGGTGGTATCGTTCCAACCCACAACTAACAGAATTAAATCCAGTCTATTTATGTGTGTTTTCATTGATTGGTTATTTCACGTTTAAAAAATGAAGTCAAATTGCAAGAAATAAATTTCAACCATTTATTTACTATCTGATGAACTGTTCGACATTTTGGCCATTTTTCTCTGAACAGTTACGAAGTCTGGTGTCGAACTCCTGTCGAATATTTCGGAATACTTTAAGAATTGAGTGTCATGCTACTGTAATTCTTTCTTTGAATTCATCATTATCAGCAGGTTTTGCTTTATAAATAACAGATGCAAGATATTTCCCCTTCAAAAATCTGAGGGATTTAAATCCGGTTATCTCGCCACTCAGTTGCTCCCCTTCTGCCTATTCAACTATCCAGGAATTGCTCGTTTGACCTCACTGTCCGGACCGGACGAAAATAATGAGATGGAGCATCGTCCTGCTGAAAATGTAACAGATCAATTTGAGTGAGTTATAAGAGGATCGATAGTATCTTCAAGCATATCACAGATTTCAATAGATTTAACAGATATCTAAGTGTAGATTCCACAACACAACAAAAAAATATTTTTTGAATGTTTCCTACACTAAATTAGTCAATTTCTACTAATTTTGGGGTGATAAAAACGAAAATAACAATGAAAAATTTTTATTAGCTCTGGTTTTTGAGATACACAGTACTTAATCTTAAAGAGTAGTTATACTATACGTGAAAAGTGAAAGTACATAAAACAATATTGTTATGTTTCTTTTAGAATATTTTAAGTACAAAATTAATAAAAAAAACATTATTCTTAGTGTTTTGACAAATAAAAGAAGTTTGTACCACCAAATTTCAATTAAGTCCATCCGATTCATTGTAAGATCGCTGTCGTTTAGCTTGTCTTTTATAAAACACTTCTGGAGCATCCCTACACACAGACCAGCAGTAGTCTGCAAGCATTGCTTCATTCCAACGGCCCTGATATCTCTGTTCCATTAAGGCAATGTCTTGATGGAATCTTTCTCCATGTTCGTCACTCACAGCTCCACAGTTTTGTGGGAAGAAATTAAGATGAGAGTGAAGAAAATGATTTTTTAAGGACATGTTGCATCCAAGTTGGTGGTAAGCTTGAAGAAGCTCTTTAACCAATGCTGTGAAGTTATCATCTCTTTTGTTACCTGAAAACCCATGTACAACCCCCTTAAAGGCTTCCCAGGCTCTTTTTTCATTTCCTGTTAAAATCATGTCAAAAGCAGGATCATTTACGATTTCACGGATTTGAGGCCCAATAAAGATGCCTTCCTTGACTTTAGCATCACTCAACCTGGGAAACTTTGCTCTCAAGTACTTAAAAGCTTGTCCTTCCTGGTCCATGGCCTTCACAAAGTTTTTCATTAGTCCCAACTTAATATGTAATGGGGGAAGGAGAACATCCTTAGGATCTACAAGAGGCTCGTAAACTACATTTTTCTCATTAGGGTTTAGGTCTCGTGTAGACCAGTTCATTTTTTTATAGTGAGATTTTCTATCCCGACTGTCAAATTTTCTTCAATAAATAAAGTTCCAATAATGACATTTCTTAGAATACCAGCCCAAACATTTAACTTTTTGTGTAGGTTGTGTATGGCATTATCAAAAAGTTTTAGGGTTTTTGTCACTCCAATATCGACAATTTTCTCTGTTAATATTGCATTCAGGAAAAATGAGCATTCATCGCTGAAACAGATATTTAACAAAATATTAGGAATGGCACAGACTCGATGAGTCACGGTTTCACAAAATTTTATTCTTCTATCATTATCATCCTCATGAAGCTCGTGAATAATATGCATTCTATATGAATAGAATTTATGTTTTTTCAGTGCTTTTTTCACAATCTCATGTGACATTCTTATCTGTTCTGCTACTGTTACGGAACTAATGGGCTTTACAGCAAATGTTCTCAATACTTCAATTCGAGTTTTTTCATTTCTTACATTGGGGTTATTTTTTTTGTTCACCGAACCAGTTTTGGAAAACTTCGTCACTAAATCAAGCACATACCGGTAACTTAGGTACATCACAATTTGGATTGCTTTCATCAAAAAGAAATGCCCTCCTTCGTATTTTCCAACCTCTCCATGAATGAAAATAATCTATTTCACACTTTATGAAGGTCAAGTCAATAAATTAATAATACTACCAAATCAATAAAATTCGATAAACGAAGAATTTTGAGTAGAAATGACAAAAAAAGAGGTCATTTATAAAATTTCTGCGATAGGAGTTGCGAATTCAATAATAAACGCAAATAAACTACCATCGAAATTCCATTGATAGCTTATACTCAGATGACGAAGGTGTCATCCACGTAAAGAAGGAAGAATATATCAGCAAAATCGAAGACTTACTAGACCCCGCAAATTACCACAAACTCAAAAGGGTGGGTCCCTTTTCACAATCAAGGTTGAGGAATGTTAACAAAAACATTGAATCTTCCCTGCTGTCGGAAATCGTACAGAAAACCATTCTTAAATCTGAAGCCGGTTCACCCAGGCTCTACGGTCTTCCAAAAATACACAAGACCAACATGCTACTGAGACCACTGCCACTGGCGAAGCATCTAGCCTCACTTCTCCAAGTGGGAAAGACAAACTCCTACGTTAAGGAATCGACAAACTTCCTTGATAAAATCAGAGACTCCAGTTTTCCAAAACTGGTTCGGTGAACAATGAAAAAAAACCCCAATGTAAGAAATTAAAAAATTCGACTTGAAGTATTGAGAACATTTGCTTTAAAGACCATTAGGTCCTTACCAACAGTAGCAGAACAGACGAGAATGTCACACGAGACTGTAAAAAAAGCTGTGAAAAGACATAAATTTTATTCAAATAAGATGCATATTATTCACGAGTTTCATGAGGATGACAATGATAGAAGAATAGAATTTTGTGAAACCATGACTCATCGAGTCTGTACCATTCCTAATATTTTGTTGAATATCTGTTTCGGCGATGAATGCTCATTTTTTCTGAATGCAATATTAATAGAGAAAATTGTCGCTATTGGAGTGACAAAAACCCTAAAACTTTTTGAAAATGACATACACAACCCACACAAAAAGTTAAATGTTTGGGCTGGCATTCTTGAAAATGCCATTATTGGTACTTTATTCATTGAAGAAAATTTGACTGAGAATCTGTACCTAGATATCTGTTAAATCTGTTAAAATCTGTGATATGCTTGAAGATACTATCGATCCTCACATAACTCACTAGACTCACTAGACACTCAAATTGATGCAGACGATATTTCACTGTTGCAGGAGGATCTGTTACATTTTCAGCAGGACGATGCCGCATCTCATTATTTTGGTCCGGTCCGAGCAATTCCTGGATAGCTGTATAGGCAGAAGGGAAGCAACTGAGTGGCTTCCGAGATAACCGGATTTGAATCCCTCAGATTTTTGAAGGGTAAATATCTTGCATCTGTTGATTATAAAGCAAAACCTGCTGATATTGATGAACTCAAAGGAAGAATTACAGCAGCATGACACTCAATTCTTAAAGTATTCCGAAATATTCGACAGGAGTTCGACACCAGACTTCGTAACTGTTCAGAGAAAAATGGCCGAAATATCGAACAGTTCATCAGATAGTGCGTAAATAAATGGTTGAAATTCATTTCTTGCAATTTGACTTTATTTTTTAAACGTGAAATAACCTACCAATGAAAACACACATAAATAGACTGGATTCAATTTTGTTGTAGTTGAGTGTTGGAACGATACCACCTATTTTTCTGACCATTTATAATTATTAGGAGAGTCAATAGAATAAATTTGTTCGAATACTAACATGAAAACATTTCTTCCGTGAGTTTACATCGGTATTTTTTCAAAAACTGCTCATAAATAAATAAGGTACCGTTGGAAAGAGAATCGAACGACCTTCAAAATGATGTATCATTTGACCCCCCCTTCACATTTGATATTCTGAGGGTAATATCCATCCCCCTTGGTGGGTTGAACTCCTTGAAAATAAAATTTACCTGTCGTTCGTTTCTTTCATATTATGTTACGCCTTACGTAGCTGTAATATCCAATCATGGAAGATATAAACTCGGCCGCGAAAGCCCCAACTATTTCGTCACATTACTATTGATGCTAATTTTTTGAGGCTAGTGGCTGATGTTGTTCCTGATGAAAATTTGGAAAAGTGCTAGGTCCCTCATATTCTAACCAGTTCCAGTCAACTGATCTGAAAACCATTCATCTCAGTGCAGGCTAATTACTTCTAATTACTTCTGTAAGTGTAGAACGGTATTTTTCGAAAATTTCACAAAAAAAAATATAAACAGAATAATGTGTCACTTGAATCCTTTATATTATTTAATGTGTTCCCCTTGATAATGAAGTCGACATGTCTGTCAATTTTTCATATTAGGTACTGGAAGGACGCTCAAATCTTCAACTTTTGAGAGTTTTGTGTGTGTACTTCATTAATAAACCAGGGATTAGTTATTGATTCGGTAATGATTTGCAACATTCAGAATTCTTTCGACTCAGAATCGATCAACTACTTTTATTTTCCGACAAAAGTATTGTTGATATTTCTAAGCTTCATATCTTCTAAACTAGTGAACTGATTTTTAAAATCAAAACAGCAACGGATTGGAAGTTGAAAGCTCTTTCCACTATTACTACACTCCCATTTCCATTGAAAAAAATGGCAGATGCAAAAGGGACGGTATTTGGTATTTTGGTAATAATTTTGAAAGAAATTCAAGTCTAATTGAAATCAAGTAGGCTATATTGGTTATCTGATTTGAATGAATATTCCACATGTGTGAATCGCTTTACCATTATTTAGGTAAGTTATCATATCATAAAGGAAGGAAAGTACTACAGATTGAAAAAGAATCGGTTTCAAAAAGGTTTCAACAGATAAATTCTTATTTATTCAGAGTTATGCTCAGTATATGTGCTATGATTTTTTAAGAGAAAAACGAAAGCAAACAAGGTGTAGAAATAACCTGTTATTGAATTTGAAAAATTCTGATTCATGTTTCATTTTTCTATACAGTATGTGCTACATCGCGTTTCCATTAGAGGCTTGAAAAGGAGTTAAACTATGAGTATGGGTATACCCCGAGCCATTATGAAGTTATGCCAAAAATAACGTCTACAAGTTGATCTATTCAACCGTCCCTATATTCAATGAACATTCATTTGAAGAGTATGTTTCAGTAAAACGATGTTTTGAAAATGTAGTTTTTCATAATTGAATAATAGTTTATATTGGTTTGACCATGTTAATACTGAGTGAATCAAAACTTGAAAACAATTTTTCTTTGAACTTTTCAAATGAAACACCGCATTTTGTTATTTTCTCTTCCAGAGTTTTTTTCAAACATATCAGGTTTTATAATTGAGTACGTAGCGGTTTGAAATTCGTAACAAAAAAGTTTAAAAAATAATCTCACTTTCAATATTGAACTTCTCTAGCGAAACTTCGAAGAAAGTTAATTTCATCTCGGGAATATGAAAAAAGATATTTTTTTGATGACAGTTTTTTCGACAAACTCAATCTTGATAACGTAAATACTGTCATTGGACATGGAAAGACATAATGAAAATTATTGAAATTATCTCAGGAAAATATTCTACGAAATTGTTTATATCGTCGAGATCGATAGTAATAATAAAATTTATGTTTACGTTTCCTATCAATTTATAACATGGAATCTATAAAACTACAGGACATTTCCTCAAAAAAATATATCTTTGAATTTCCAGTTCCCAAGTAAAATGAGGTCATCAATGAAAAAAATAATCATCCAGTATATTTTTTGAGAAGAATAACTTTGGTAATGATATTGTGTTCGATTGTTTCGTGTTTTTATAGGATGAACTCAAACAATGACTAGATATATACTTATGTCACTCCATATTTTCAGAAAGAGTTTTTCATCATGAGGAAATCAAATACCAGGTAAAATGATCAAATTATCACTTGATAATGAAAGAAACTACAAATGAAGTTTCATTGAGAACGCAGACACTTGAATAGATTCAATATTTGACGTTATTTTAGTAAGAACTCCTGAACCGCTAGGTAAAAAATTATACAATCTGATATTTTTTGAAAGTGCTTTTCAGGCGGAAGAAGATCAGAGTATATCATTTCATTTAGGAAAAAATATATCTTTGATACGCCACGCTTGTATTGAGTGACCCGTTCATTGTGAAACATTATAAAAACAATGCATTGCTATCTAAAACCATCATTTGAAACATTTTTTGAAAACGTTATTTCTTCATCACGAACTTCTGAAGAGAAGTCGACATGAACAAACTGTAAGTAGGGAATTTGCTAGAAGAACTGCAAAAAATTCAATGTGTAGAAACAAATATTTGGCATCATTCAAAATGACGAATACAATATAAATCCAATGGGCAACAATTCTGTATTGAATGACAATAGAACGTGCTCAACATGTATGATTCTACGGCGCTCAATGAATTGATTTTCGTTTTTATTATAACTCAATTAATTGGTTTGGTGTTGAACTCTGGGTATGATATATTTTGCTCGCGTCCTTTTGAAATTATTAGTATACATTTCCATTGAATGGAGAATGCAACACAGTTATCAAATGAACTATAAACAGTGGCGCCACAGCTAAAAATCATTTAGGTGCCAGTCAGGATTTTCTTAATAAGATATTTTTGAGGTTGCAAAACTATTTAGACCATATTATGACCTTCTATCTAATTGGAATTTTCAAACATCAGGAAAGAAACTCATTGAATGGACATGTAATGAACAAATTCCAATTTGTCCTTCACTTATTTTCCAGTATCCGCCAATTGAAATAAATTGTGTTATCCAATGTCTATCAAACACGAGATGATTACTGGGATATTTGAAAATATATGAAAGATATCAAAATCAAAATGCTTTTATTGCATATTTCTCTTTTGAAGTCTAATGGTTTATATGTACAGAATATTCAAAAATATATTATTTACATATCTTCCACATACTGCAGTGTTTGAGGGGAAAGGAAAAGGATATATAAAGGATGGGGGATAGAAGATCACTTCAATATTGAGCCCCAGGACGCCCACAAGAAAAGCGCCGCCTCATAGACCCACAATAGGAAAATATGAGGCGCTCTCACTGGTGTTAACGTGCCCAATAGAGCCTCATTTCAGCATTCAGTAAAAAACTTCCTGCTTACTGCCGAGGCTTACGCGAGATTTATCCGAATTTTGCGATACAATACCTCAGGTAGAAAGATGTCAATATTAGTATTTCTAGTATGGAGGATGCTTCCATCAAAGCATTCCTAGAAGTTATCAAGGAACTGTGGTCAAGATTCATCTGATAGAGTAGTAAACACAGTCTCCTTAAACAATCAGATTCAAAGTTGTGCCCCTCGATTCATGGGTCCTGGCTGATATATTTGAGTATATATAAAATTTAAGATTGTAGATAATTCCGTTGATCGATTGAAATCCATTGTGGACATCACTCACTCATTCCCAATACCACAAAGAACTGGCCAATTGAGTTTGTCACAATGCGTGGATTCTTTGTCGGCTTCAACTTAGGCAAACAATATCTGTCATTGAAATTTCGCATTCGGATTCATATTTGATTACTTGAGCTCTATAAAATTCCATATCGTCGAACTCTTCTTCAACTTCGGCATTGTTGAACTTTCCGGAAAATAACTGCTGCTTGAAGGCGTCATCAATGGAATATTTTTCAAACCCCTTACCTTCTAATTGTCTTATGATTGATAGTATTCATGATAGTGTTTACTTCGTACTCAAGGCCTTATCTAGGTTGCTACTAGTATTTCGAAAATGTCTTCGCAACTGCTCTTTTTCTTTCTACATAATATCCATCGTCAACAACTTAGTTTTGTTACGGTCGCCACTATTTTAAATATGGGATGGATATAACTTTATTATCGAATACAGTCTTACTGACGTTTTTGAATTCTTTTCATTTGACAACTCTAATCAAAAATCTTATTACATACTTGATTTAACTCTAAATATTATCAGACATCACATCAACTGAATGGAAAACCTTCATATAGGAAGAATAATATAAAGAAACATTCAATATCTAATACCTGTAGTGAAACGTGAAATTTTACACCTACCTACCTTATCTGTCTCAAAACTATTTTCGATTCAATGAAAAGTTTTATTCAAGCGGAGAAGGGCTAATAACGGAACATCTGTTGAGTTCTTGCTAGCGGTAGTTTTTATGGACAACCTTGAGAATGAAATTCATTGTGTGAATGAAAAGGGGTGGAAAAAGGTGCGATGATATGGAAAAAAATTGTTGAGTAAAAAATATGTGAATTGCAATCGTTTATTGCTTAAAAAATGACATTATTCGACTATTACTAAAATCAACAATAGACATGATTTGCAATTTTTCACAAATCATCTTATACGGACAATTTCATACATAATATCTCGCCACATTTCTATAAATTAGCAGCGTTCAATAGTATGTCGCAAACTATTGAATATACTATTGACAGAAAGACTACAGCAAAACTTCAAGAATATTTTTTGCAATCGCTGTGGTTCCACATTGAGTGGTTTTGAAAATGATTTCGATATGGAAATGCATTTTTTCAGAGGCTAATTCCATTGATGTTGCTCTCTTTTAGAAACATCGAGAATATTTTTTTGTTTTCTGCGAGGGACTTCGGAAAATAACTCCCTGGCTTTCCTTCTTGAATTAAAACAGCACCAATTGACTTTTTACTGGTTTCTGATTGGAAACTGACATGCATTAACTTCATACGGTGGTATATGTATAGAATTTTCATGCAAATCTATCGACCAGTAGCGATGCTTGAGGGTAGCAACGAGGCTGAAAGCGAGCAATCTTCCAACAAGAAGGAAAAACACCGGCAAGACAGGTTGGAAAGTCTGCAAAATAATTGTGTCAGTTCATTTGCGCATTTTTTAGGTATGATGATGGGTACTTCATCAGGACAAGACGCCTTGATGATATTGAGCTGTTTCAAAATTCAACTGACTAGACTTTGTCGAAAAGTAATTTTCCGGCTTTAATGAAATGAATGATAACTATTTGATTTTATTCATACAACCGGTTTCGGGTTTGAAATAGTGGTAGTGGGAGCTATTCCAGAATGGAGGTATTATATTTCGTCACTTGTCCCCAGACGCCTGAAGCATACATGATGACAGTCTTGAACATCGTATTGTAGATAGTGATCTTGTTCTTCAAGATCATTTTAGATTTTCTGTTGATCAGAGGGTACAAACTTGCAATCCGACCCTCGATCTTTGATTTGACGCACATAATGTGCGGGTTCCAAATAAGCCTACTGTCTATTAGAAGGCCGAGGTACTTTACCTGCGCTTGCCACTCAGTCTCCCTTCCAGAGATTCTCACTTTTCTGGCTGGAGAAGATAACAATCTTCCCATGTCCCATGATTATCGCCTGAGTCTTGTCCGGGTTTACTCGGATCTTCCAATCGAGGTACCAGCGGTCGAGGTCGTCCAATGCACGTTGCAAGTAGACGACGCCGAGCATGGAAGACGAGAGCAGAGCCGTGTCGTCGGCGTATATTTCTCCTTTACATCTTGTAATAACAGGGCAAGCCAGGGGAGTCCTATTCTTCTCCGAGTAACGCTAGTTGCACACACACCGATTTTGGACGGCCGACTTTGTACCGGTCGTCCAAATTCCAATAGTGAACCACATGTGGGAACGGGACCTGGCACACACGCCAATCGGTGATTGTCGCCGGTAAAATACCGGTGAGCAGCCGTCCACTGCCACTGTATCGCCGGCAGTACCGGGAAGTAGTGGCGTACATGACTAAATACATCCTTGCATACTCACCGATATTGTACTGACCATTCCAGTATCGAATGCTCGGTGAAATTGTATTTACTACGCATTAACTTCATTTTGGTAGTGCGTGTTAATTACGACAACAAAGCAACTGATTGTTTGACCGATAAAAATCCGGTGAGTGTGCAAGCACCCACTACCAACAAAATATCGGCCGATTTTATACTGGCCGTCCAAAATCGGTGTTTGTGAAATTAGCGTAACATGAGATCGGGCAAATCAGTAATTAGGAATATGGAGAAAGGAGCATCGAACATATTTTTTGGACCACTTGACACCAATATACATATTTGAATTAATGAACAGGTAACATTTTGGTTACCTTTTCAGTCAGTTATAAGTCTTCCAGGTTGAAGTTTTGCTATACCCAAGGAAAATTAATTTGAGGCCTCAACGAAATAAGCAGGTCAATATTTTCACAGACAGTCGGGCTGTACTTAGGGCACTCTTGAACCCAAACGTGTGGACTTGCGGATTTTAATGAACTGATTCTCCTTTATCCACCTTTGTGGATATTTTCGCCTCCTCCATTTTTGAGGAGCTGATTAGATTTTACTTGGGTACCTTTTTCAAAAAATATATGGATTGCAAAAGACTAATATCAGAAAACACCTTGTACTGCTTCAAATTTTTCTCAAGTCAATTAACAACATTTAGATATTTTACATTCCAAAACTTCTTGGATATATGCCGAGGATATTTGCAAATAAAGTAAACCGAAAAGAAAACTCTGAAACGTTGAGATAAGTATCTGCACAATTTCTTTCTTCTTTTGATAGACAAAACTATTAAAAACTACAAGTTACTGATAAATAGAAAATTTTCCTTTGTGAAGAATATTCACGCCGTAAATTATCGGAGTGAACTGAAAAGTTTACTTTTCCACACCTGCATATAGATCTTTACAATTTTTTTCAAATTGTGAAAGGTGAGATTACTCCAAATATGGTCACTACAAAACTCAGATTTCCTCTACAAAAATGACTTTCGTTCAATAGATTCATTCTAATGGTTTTGACGATAGCAAGTGAAAATCGATCCTGGGTAAATTTGATGAGTACCGGACTCCCCTCGTCCAGTAAAAATCACTCTTACTGATAGTAAGGATGTACTAGGATTGATAAAGAAGGCAAAAAACCTGAAAAATTCGACATTCAAGCAAATTTCACTTTCTTTCGACAAAACACCCAAACAGCAACAATTCTATAAACAGCTCAAACAGGAAGTGGAACAAAGAAAAAATAACGGCAAAGTTAAAATCAGAATCAAACACTTCAACGGCTCTCCAAAAATATTGAATTTTTAGGCATTACACCCAGTGACTCTAGGTGTTATCTGTTATCACCAAAAGGGCGAGGGCTAAACACGAAGACTAATGACTTCTTTGGCGCAGTGAGTTCTAGAGAATTAGATTTTATATGTTTGAGTGTAACTTGGCTTTCCAGTAATGTATTTGATGCAGAGCTTTTCTCAAGCAATTAGAATATCCTAAGATGTGAAATTTTAGCTAAACAAACACAACCAGAGGAGGAGTGGTTATTCTCGGTATTCAAAATCATTTGAAATTCCAACCTATACACTTGACGTGTTTAATCTCCGCAACACAACAATATAATATCTTGTTCTATCAATAATTACTTGGGATATAAATAGGGATATGAAACCACTGGTGGAGAAGAATAAATGATAATAATAATATCATTTTGTTGTTTTAAATCAGAACCTCACATAATCATTTCGAAAATTTTTCAAAACCCAATGACATATCAAATAATTATAACTTCAGAGAGCAAATTTACTTTTGATGTGTCAACTGATATAGATGGGTGTCATATCTTAGAACAAACAAATGTTAATGACGCATGTTATCATCTAAACAGCAGGTTCTATGGTGTTTTTTATGTAACCGTCCCCCTGAAAATTAATCGTCCCCGTAGATACTCGTCCTGGTACACATCAAATATAATTAAAAACAATCAAAATAAAGAACGGCCCACAGAAATATGAAAAAACATAAAACATCTTTTTATCAGAAACAATTTATCACGTCGGGAAGAGAAGTAAAAGAACAAATAAACAATGCTTATAAAAACTTCCTTAACGAAAGTGAATGCAAAATTAAACGAAAACTCACGTGCATTTTCGATTTTCATGCAGAATAAAATAGGTAACTCGAAAATTCCCAGAGTTATGAAGGATGAAACTAAAACTTACACCAAACGGCAGTAAATTATGGATGCATTTGCAAACTACTTCAAAAGTGTTTATATTATATCTGATGTCTCTTAATGTAATACCCTTGATAAGTGCACAAATAATTTACCAACAATAATTATCGATCAGGTAGCCGGTAGCATTAGATCTTATCGATGCTGCGAGGAAACTGAAAAATAAACTAATTGCCGGTCCTGACCAGTAGTTAGTCAGTGGGCTATGCTTGAAGACTGGCAGTAAACAAATCTAAAGAAATGAACTTTAATATACCTACACAGAAATGCGACAACATACTTACCCCTCAACTGAAACGGAAGTTACAAGTTTCCAACCCAACGGTGTCGTTCCTTATTTCCTAACGTCCCAATTCCACCTCAGGGAATTACTAGAGAAAAATAATTTCAATAAAAATGAAATCGATGAATTCGTTTCTCTTACTGATTTGTGTATGAAACAAAAAGGTTACAGGTAGAAGGTTGCTTTTATGAACACCAGAAAGGAACGGCCATTGGAAAGCCCTTGTCCCCTTACCTGGCAGACCTGTTCATGAGCAGATTCGAAATGGAAACCAAAGAAAAGTCGAAGTATTTTCCTAGGATTTGGCTAAGGTATGTGGATGATATTTTCGCGATATTCGATATCAAAAATCGAATATTGACGATTTTGCTTCCATTTTGAATAATAGATGTCCATTAATAAAATTCACGTATGAGTTAGAAAATAAGGGACAACTACCATTTTTTGACGTTTTGGTAATGAGGAGCCAATATGGAGGGTTAGAATACGATATATTTAGAGAAGAAACGAGCACGTACAGGTATATTCCTGACAGTTCATATCACTGTGTACAGCACAAACGTGCTGGGTTGAATTTTTAAGTGCATCGTCTTTTGACTTTCCCTCTAACACATGATAGGTTCACAAAAAAAAGACGTACAATACAGTAAATAGCATCCAGTAACGGTTTCTCGAGGGGTATTGTAGATGACATAATAAGGAAGAAGTTTAGGTTAAGAATGAACGAAATCTCGATATTCAGAAAGGACAAAAACCAAGATAAATACATCTCAGTTCCATACCACCAATATACGAGGAACTTTGGAAAGATTTTCAAGGAACTAGGTATGAAGTTGGTTTTTAAAACAAGTTATACACTACAGAGCCTTTTGGGAAGTCCAAAAGACAAAGTCGAAAATTCGGAAAAGTCTGGAATTTACGAAATTGAATGTAAGGACTGCGATGCAAAATATTATAGACAGACAAAAAGATCTATTAAAGTAAGATATAAGGAACACATAGCACACTTAAAATATGGAAGATCTGAAAAATCAGCAGTCGCCTATCGTATTCTGCAACAAAACCATTCCATAGACTTCAGTTCATTAAGATTAGTTAGACAAGTTAACAACAACAGGCAACTAGATGCCTATGAGAGTGTAGAAATAAGTAAACACAATAATATTATGAATAACGATGACGGACCTATACCAAAGAGCATACTATATAGCTTGTTAAAATAAAACAAAATAATGTTGTTGGGTTTACTGATTACTACATAAGGACACATTGCAAAAATAAAATTGGATAGGCAATATTGTGAAATGAATTTTTATATAGCTGAAAATTGTTTTATACATATATTGTAAAATAATAGATAAGGCAAAATTGTGAAATTAATTTAGGTTGGTATACCTGTATGGTTGGTACGCCTGGATGGTTTACCTGTATGGGTATAACCTTCATAGGCATAAATAGGGTTAGCTCGCATTAGTTTCTAGTTTCAATCTTCCTCTTCGAAGATGATCACTTGGTGATCGAAACACGTGTCGAGGTGTTGAAAATAACGATTTGGTGTTGGGAAAAAACTCCATTGATATTCATTACTACACCAAAGGTTCAAACAGTGCATCATACCTACACAGTAGTTTGAATTGACTGACGTCTATCAGAAAACAACTACTTCCCTGGCTAATACCACGAATGGCGCGTTGGATTATATCCGACATGCATCAGTGCTGGAATCTTCACAAAAAAATTTCCTACAAATGCAATTGGCAATACAACTGAAAGAGTCGACCTGCAATTTTGCACCGGTTTCGGGCTCATCAGCTACTCGTCAGTGCAAGATAGTGAACATCATCGACCTAAAGTCAATGATATTCCATAATTGAAAATCGGAATTCTTTCGGAGTATTTCATTCCTCTTCCTAAGTTAGAGCGAACAACAAAATGTCCATCTCCATCTAGTGGACGAGGTAATAACCAACTGCATATCCGAAATTTACCCGATTCCTATGAATAAGGAAGAAAAAAAAATTTGTAGGTAGATCCGAGACGGGCTTGAACATTTAAAGTTCATTTCTTTAGATTTGTTTACTGCTAGTCTTCAAGCATAGCCCACTGGCTAATGAGAAAGTTTTTCTTCCTCATTCAGAGAAAAGCTCGAGTACGCCCAATTTTAAAAAGGGCAATATTACATCTAATAACTATAGAGCCTTTTCAATAATTTTCAATACTGAGCAATTTACCCAAATTATTTGAAATAATATTTTCAATTCAATACGAAATATCATATCAGATGATTAGCATGGGTTTGTAGAGAACAAATCACTCATAACCAATCTTTCATGTCTTTCACAATGTGTCCCTGAAGCTTTGGATAGGGAACTGCATGCAACATGCAAAAAGCTTTTGATCAAATAGATTTTTTCATTTTTCACAAGCGTCTATCAGGATTTGGTTTCAGCAAATTTGGTGAAATTCATTTCAAATTATCTACTCGATAGAAAACAATATCTAGAGTATGAAGGCGTTGAATCTGCTTTATGTACTCCCAGTTCCGGAGTGCCCCAAGGCTCGAATTTAGGACCTTTTTTGTTCTTGATTTCCATTGATAATTTTACTAAAATAATAAACGATTCAAAACTGCTCTACGCTGGTGACCTTAAAATATTCAAAGTGATAGAAAATTATGGAGACTGCTTAGACTTACAGTATGAATTAGATCTAATATATGATTGGTGTTCCAATAATCGTTCGAATCTCAACATTGCTAAATGTCATGTTCTGTCTTTTTCCAGAAAGGAAAGTATGATACAATTTACCTAAGAAATTGATAACAATACCATAAGTCGAGTTAATGAAGTGAAAGACCTTGGTATTAATTTTGATCAGAAATTCACTTTTGTTTCACATATAGACCAAGCTGCTTCATCTGCTAGTCGAATGTTGGGCTTCATAATGAGAGACACAAGAGAATTCAGAGGAATAAATGAGAGAAACACGCTTAGTTATGTGAGGTCAAAACTACAATATTAGGCGATGATCTGGTATACCATTTATAATTGTCACTGCAGCTGTCCAAAGAAAGTTCTTGAAATTCTTGTCTTTTCGCACTACAGGTGTTTACCCCCAAAGGAAAGTTAACTATTCCATTCTTCTGAACCAATTTAATATTACATCACTGGATACACGTAGACTTCTCATTACGATCACATGTCACATTTCTATATAATTTAATAAATAATGACAACTCCTGTGCTCCGCCCCTACAAAAAGAAATATGTACAATGCCTCAACTCAAGATACGAAAAAACATTTCATTGTCAGAGTAGTCGAACAAATGTGAATCTAAGAGCACCAGTAAATTTGATGTGTTATAATTTTAATTTGGTAAGTAACATAAGTGACATTAATGGAAATTCTTTGAACTTTATCAAGTATTGTATCTTACATAGACACTTTCATTTATAGTTTTTATGTAATTTTCAATTGTTTTATGTAAACATTGTGAAGGGGCTAATTCATTTATGATATGTATACTAGAAATGAATATATTTATATTATTTCATTTATATTATTTATATAAATTGTAAGTTGTAATATGTAAATTCAATTGAATTGAAATGTCGATAACATTTCATGTAATTGGGTGTACACCTGTTGGAAATAAAATGCTAAAGTGCTGTCTGTATATTATCATCATCGCCATTATCGACGTTGGTAGTATTTTCGTTGTCCAGTAGTGTATATTCTGTAACAAAACAAAATTTTGTCAATTAGATTATTTTTCTATTTTTCTTTTTGACAAAAACGTTTTTATTTTATTTTACTTTTTATAATATCAGCAACGGATGCTGGAAACTGTTTCCCTGCAAACCAGACGAAATCATTTTCATCGTCAGTGATGACCCAACCGTAAGCTGTCCGCTGGACTCTTCAAGTCCACATACTACTCTCGCAGTAAATGATAGTATAATTCAGCTTTACATGGTGGTATACTCGGTGAATCGAAATTGTGCACTTTTTTTCTCAAAATTATCAGCTTTTTTCGATTGGTAATTTTTAGCAAATGGATCAAAGCAATAATCGTTAACATTTGGAGAGTTAGGCACCCCGTAGATGTGAAAAATGAATTTTTCCAAGTTCATAAATGTACGTTCGAGTACATCTTCATACATCTTCATCGCCTGTTGTAATCTGCTGACACGCCGCCTAGTACTCAACACTAGTGTTAAAAGTATTTTCAACACAATTTTTTGCGTCCATATAGCAATAAACAAAACATAATTATTCAATTTTCGAGAAAGTTTTATTATGAACAATAGATATAGATACAATAAAATTCTATTACAAATGTATTATATACATTAATTACATTATTATCATTATTATTTATGAACATTAATACAAATACAATTAATACAAGTACAATACTAAGTACACTTAGAACAACTGCTGGTATGTTGCGATGTTGAAGAGCCTTGTTATATATTTAAACTATCAGATTTGACGATTTCATGGGCATTATTATTCAATTCTTGAAGTGAAGAGGACGATGCTGTAACGCTGGACGTAGCTGTTGGGATTATTCTTTCAGCAATAGCCTTTTTATGAGAGATAGTTTGATCGATGTAACCCTCAGCTACTGTTATAGACTTCCAACTCCCGTGCTTCTTAATATCCGTTATATTTGGTCCTGATTCTGCTAGCAAAGAAGCAGAAGATCTTCTGAAACAGTGACCTGTATATTCCTTTGGTTCCGGGAGGTTCAGAAACTCAGCAATGGTAGAGGGCATTTTCTCGAACGTGTCTATACCAACTAGGTTACCACTGCATTTATAAATTGAGTATTTCAGAAAAAAACATTGATGATCTATAACAGAAGGGTGTAATGTATAGTATTTATTAAAATAGTCAATGTTTTGTCCAACAATGCAAAAATAACCATCTATTTTTGTTTTGTATTTGGAATTTGAACAATCAATGATTTATCCGTTATTTCAATGTCTTCTATTAATGAATGTAAAAATTTTCACGCCGGCATGCTCCATTTATTTCGAAAATCATAGCAACATTCATCATCAAATATTTTTCATCTGATTCTTCATTTATAAACCTCTGTACTTGTTCAAACGTGAGAGTTTTTGATTTTTTGCGCCCATAACATCAATTTTTCCGCTATGAGAATGCTATTATCTTGAAATATATGCTAGTATTGGCACTATTTTCAACTAGCGCACTCGACTTTATCATTGAAAACTTTTTTCACAAAGTTGACGAGTTCCATATTTTTGATTTCTCTTCTAGATAGGCTAAGAAGACGGTTTCGCTGAAATTTCCTTCCACGTTTTTAAGTCTACACCCGCTAAGAAAATGCGATGTCGTACTGCTGAGCCGATTTTTTAATGACAATTCAGTTGAAGCTCTTTTTGGAGCCTCTTCAATATCGTCAAGAACACACAATTCCTTATCATTATGCAAGGCAATAAACATCAGCAAGAACTTTGAATATGACTTCGAAACGCGTGAGCTGTAAACTATGCTGTTTGTTGGTAAACAGGTGATTAGGCGTCACCTGACACAGCCACTTCACAGCAAATGCGATAACATGAAAATAGTTAACTGACAAGAGATGTCAAAATATGTTTTCAGGGAAATATTGAATTCATCTATTTTATTATGAAAACAGGACAGTTGTACAAAAGTCTTTGTATGATATTTGTAGGGCAAGCGCACACTACAGACTTTTTATCGGCCGATAGTTTAGTTGGATGCTTATTAGTATAGAATCGTAATGTGAGTCCCCACATCTAAGCGATTCCAGTCGGCCGACTGAATAATCAGAAACAAGTTGGATAGGATTTCCAATTATGATTCAATTACAAAGTTAGACAACTATTGGCCGAGTTCTAATTAGACTGTGTGTTTATGAGAGTGCGCAGACTCACCAACTAAACAGTCTGTGCCTGCAGACTCTCCACTCTACATTCCATTGTTGATATCTGATATCAAATATTATATAGTACCTACTTTATCTTTGAATATATTTGCGTTTTCATTACATTTTTTTTTTCATAATTATGTCGAATATTGCTGAACGTTGAGTAGAAAATTTATTTGCGGAAGCGACCTGCATTATATAATGAAGCATCGAAAGAATATTCCGATGTTAATATAATAGCTTTCCTCGATAACATTCTTCAATACAACGCGTCAAAATATTATATACATAAACAACTGTTCAGACTTTTCAGTTGGCGGTCTGCGCACCGCACCAAACCGAACAGTTTTGTTTGGGTAGTGTGCCCACACCCAACCCAACCAGACTAAAGTATCGGCCGATAAAAATGTTTTCAATCACAAAATAAAAACTTTCTTTTAATACTCATATCATAAATAGCTCTTTCGAGCAATTTGAAAGGCCTCAGTTTGTCTTTTCTGAAAAAAGCTGTCGTGAAATCGCACCCTGTCATCGCATGGAAACGTGGTCGAGCTTTCGATAAAATAATACCAAGAACTTGATATAATTCATCAAACGTTCATAATTTCCTACACCCCATTGAATCCAAAGCTTCAAACATGCACTCAGATGCATGTTGCCGAGAAGTATAATTAAAATATCGGACTCTGAGCGGCGTACAACAACTTGGGCGTCAAAATTCATGTGACCAACATGATATACTATCTGATTATGAGCTGCTTCATGTTCTTCACACGATAACGAATCTTCAATGGTCCGAACAACTGTATTATTTTCAGCGCTGTAAGGTACACTTAACAACCGAATACATGGCCAGCAAATTAATTTTGCACCTATTCATGTATACATGAAATAATATTAAAATTACACACATATATGACTTGAAATTAATTTTTTCATTTATAAAAAATATTACGTGGCACCTAATTGTCAACAACCAAATTGTCAACAAAAATGTCTGACAATTAGAAATTTGTATTTTTAATAATGTTCAAAAAGTAATGAAAATAAACAAAGTCTTGCAGCCATGTTGCTTCTTCGACCTATTATTGGTTATAGGTTTTGTCGGGCAGATCTCGCCATTTCTATTCTCTGCCGTACGTGAGACCTGAACGTTAATATTTTGTCTAGGTTGACTCCCAGGTATCTAGTTTCGTTGGTCCATGAAATCTCTTGTCCGTTGATGGTGACGTTTCCTTCCGGGTGTACCATCCTCCGGGTGAACAGTATTGCCTGACTCTTGTCAGGATTTATGATTTCCACAGGTTGGTCCATTTCTCTAATCTATCTGCCTGTTGTAGCTGGTACCCTGTTTGAGGGAAAGTACAGATTAATCAACCAACTAGCATTCTTAAATTTGTTTCTCGAAAACGCTCCTAGCTAGACTATTGGAACAATAAAAGATAATCCGAATCCCGAAATCTGTTTTTATGAAATATCCATTCTTTATAACAAAAATATCTGTATTTGAGTTATGAAGCCAGACGTGACTGAAAAAATTGAGGTATTTGTTTCTCAGTATACATCTAAAACTTTGAGAGCGTTGCCAGTCTCTGCTTCGGGTCGTTCTGTAATGTTCTGACTTGTCTCGACAGCATGCATTTTCGTTTCGTTGAAATAAAAAACTAAATGATTGAAATAGTTGAAGTTAAACCCTTCATGATGTATAGAAACATTTTTAAATTCTGATAAGAACTTTTCCTATGTGACAAATCTGCCGTTTTCCTTCAGGAAAGGGAAGTTTTTAATGAAAACAGAATATGATTATCTCTAGTAACGGTGCCTCATATATAACCAAAATTGGCAAAGGGTTCGCCCCGACACAGTTGGCGCCCCTGCTGAAACCGTTATTACCGATACTGGCCGCTTGACCAGGTCGCTGGGGAATATTGGATTATAAATCAATATGTTAGCAGAATTCAAATGTGCCTCTGGCTATTACTGAGAATTGGTTAGTTGTGTGAACGCGATCATTTCCGATATGTCCATATCATTAAATTTATTGGTTTTCAGATTAATATTCGAGTTATGGTTCCGACTGCAGTGTGCATTTCTTGTGTAACATACGGCGGACTATTGAGGCATTGTTCTTGGAAGAGAAGTGCCTTGCCTTTTCACAACGCACCTACTTTCACTGAGAAAAGAAATATTCCGAATATGAAATTCAAAACATTGATGATAGTTCGTACTGGAATATCTGGCATGAAATGAATCTATCAAAAACACTTTTCCAACACCAGAACAAAATTACGGTCTCTCGACGCACGTTTCGCTAACCACGTTAGCGTCCTTATCGTTTATATTTTTGTTAAACTTTGCAAATAGGCTCTCTCTAGCTTCTCAACTCATTACATATGACTCTAGTACGCCGCGACAGCTCAAAGCAATAACACGTGAATAAGATAGGTCCGTGTCGAATGTGAATCCGCGCGCGCCCTTGCACGTAATTTTTTTGTTTTATTACCTTGTGTATGAAAAGGGAAGTTTAAATCAGTTGTTTATAGGTGAATAGATCTATTTATACTTCTTTATGTTTCTCATTATTATCAAAATAATTTTCTAATAGCGTAAGCGAAAAATAAAATATTAGCGGAACGTCATTTCGCGCGCGCCTCATTAGGTTTCTTTTTACAATCTACACTTTGTTTCAGATAGAATGTCCTATAATTATGAACGCGAGCAGGAGATCCTCGAAAGGATGATGCTTGAATGCCTCTCAGACAATGAAAATGAAGAGGAAGAATTAGACGATGAGGTGGACCTCAACGAAATTGATCATGTGGAAGAAAGAAGCCACAGTGATACCGAACAATAGATAGATGAAGGAGACACCTTCAGCTCGGTAGAAGTATCAGGACAAAAAGATGAAAGGAGGAGTGAACCAGTCTGTACAGGAAAAGATGGCACGAGGTGGAATGGGTTGCCGTGTTCTAATAAACGAAAAAGAACAAAGCGCGCCAATTTATTGAAACAATTACCAGGACCAAAGCGAGCTACTAGAGAACTGAAGACTGCTATAGAAATTTGGATTTTTTTTCAATGCTGAAATGCTGCAGATTATTGTAGAATATACAAACAAATACATCGAACTCCTTTCTGATTCCTACACTTGACAGAGAGATCTTAGACCTACTAATATAAATGAAATTCGAGCTCTCATCGGACTCATATATTTCTGGAAAATACAAAGCAAATCATCTAAATTTAGATGATTTATGGATGAGCAACGGTAAGGGCATTGAGATTTTCAGACTAACAATGTCAATCAAACGTTTCAAGTTCCTTCTAAGATGTTTCAGACTTGATGACAAGGACAGTCGTGAAGAAAGGAAGCGTTTTGATAAACTAGCAGCTATACGTCAATTTTTTGAATGTTTGTGAAAAACTGTAAAGATGGATAAAAGTTATCTGCGTTCACTACCATTGACGAAAAATTGGAAGCCTTCGGAGGAAACTGCTCGTTTCGTCAATACATACCGAGTAAGCCGAATAAATACGGTATAAAAATATTTGCTTTATGTGACGCAAAAATGTTTTATACGGCCAACATGGAAGTATATGTTTGACGTCAACCAGAATGGCAGTTTTTCGTAGAGAATTCACGGCAGTCCATTGTTGAGGGACTAAGCCAGCCAATTCATAATTCGGGACGGAACATCACGATGGATAACTGGTTCATGAGTATACCATTAGTTGACAGGCTTATCACAAATTACGGGCTAACTGATGTGGGAACTTTAAAAAAAAACAAAAGAGAATTACCTCCCGAATTGCTTCACGTAAATCGTCCCGATAAATCCACTATTTTTGCCTTCAGAGAAAACTGCACCCTTGCATCTTATTGTCCAAAGAAAAGAAAAGTTGTGTTGTTAGCCTCTAGTATGCATTTCGATGATAGCATTGATCCTGAAAGTGGAGATTCATTCAAGACGGAGATACTGACACAATATAACAAGACCAAAGGAGGTGTTGATGTTGTAGACAAGTTATGCGCAACATACAATTGTGCCAGATCAACACGGAGATGGCCGATGGCCGATCGTACACATTTAATCTAGACAGAAAAGTAATTCACGACATATTAAGAGTACAGAACAATTAGTTGAAAATTAAAGGGTTATTTCTCCTATGTTGACTACAATATTGAAAAAATAATGAAATACCTCTACAACAAAATTTATTAATAACCAGGAAAAAACCCCACGCACAACCTAGGTTTCTGTGGGCTTCCCCACAGAAACCTGTTTATTCGTGGAAATCATCGAAGAAACTGATATTCATTATTGTACTTAGAATGATACAGAAACTTATATTCACAACAATAAATATTAGAGTACTATTACATTGCTAATATAATATTGTCCAACTTAGGAATGTTCTCTGTATACATTTCAATATTCTGCCAACGCAGAATGTATGTATTAAAATGTAAAAAGTTTTACTTTTCTTTTATTTATTCACCATTGTTGTGTATATATATATACTGGCGATTATTTGTAAAGTGTTCGGAAGTCGTCTGACCCTACTCAAATGACTTCTTACTGTGCGGGTACAATGATGTTATTACGTATATACCGTTCTTGATTACCTGATTTTGGTACCTGAATGTTTTGGTACCTCAGTTCTTCTTCTTCTCGATATGACCTCATCTCCCCGTAAAGGTTTGAAATGTTAATCGAAGGTTTTCACGGACAGGAATATGTTGAAATTATTCTTCGGGTTTGTTCCGTGTGGTGTATTGTCATTCCCAATGGGAATGAATTTCGCAACGTTTCGACAAAATCTCATTTGTCATCATCCGGCGATTATTTGTAAAGTGTTCGGAAGTCGTCTGACCCTACTCAGATGACTTCTTACTGTGCCGGTACAATCATGTTATTACATATATTACATATCACTATTTCCATTCTTGTAGTACAAATTCATTATTTCGATCTGTTCTCGAAGCGTATAAACCATTGCTTCACAGGAATTCACAAAAACAGAAACATCAATTGTAACTTCACCTGGTAGGTTATCGTTATTGTAAAATGAGACAAATACAAAATGAAGAGAATATCGAATTCGAACCCAACTAGGCAAAATAAGACTTTTTTCAAGTATACCTATTTCACAAAAAACACCTATGAAACTCAGGTAACAGATTATACAGAAGTTCATTCAGGGTGGCTCGTTTTCAATAAAAATAATTTTTACCCCACAAACTATGACCTTCAGACCATAATGTATTCTGCTTTGTTGAAATCTGTTCATTATATTTATAGGGAAAGTTATATTAAATGTGAATGAATATGCCAAAATGTGTCCTCCTGTATACTATTGTTGAGGTGTTTTTTTATTTTTCCTGAAAATCTTTGTTCCGAAAGTTATTCAGGGTGGCTCTTTTTCAACTCAAATGATTTGTAGCTCCCGAACCATAAACTTCAGACCATATGTTTTGTACTTTCTTGAAATTTGTTCATCATGGAGTATCTGATAATGCGTAACAATATTAACATAAAAACAGATTTTAAACCGATTTTTTTTAAATATAGGGTGATCCATTCAAAAACATTGGTGACATAATTTTTAGACACCAAAATTTTATGTTGATTAACACTGCCGTGTGGTGTTTTAAGTAACGCCCTTCTTGATGACATATTCTGAATTAATTTCAGAACAGTCATTCATTTCTGAAATGTCGATCTCAATCGGCATTAGTTATAATCTTGCCTGATTTTTTTCAGCATGATGCTGTAATACTACTGTTGTTTCATTACAAAATATTGTAAACCTCCGAAATATCAGTATGAGTTTCATTGAACTAAGTATTTTTTCAAATGAAGATATTTTTTTTCCAGTTCTCATGAATTTTTTATAATATATTTGAGAAAATTCTAATATATCCTTATTCATGATGCAGTCACGTGTCGAATGCCTGCATTATTGATATTTTCTTTACAAAAATCGACATAAAAAAGCTGTGTTTCAAAATCAATAACCCTTCTGCAATCATTTCAAAAGTATGTAAATATTCCTGAGTTGATATGCAGTTATCAAATCCATTGCTAATAGTTGCAGTTTTGAAAGTACCAGAAAATGATTTTGATGTCCTAGAATATCACTTTAAATCACTTTAAATATCGCAAACAATCCAAATCAAAAGATAAATCAGAAACTCATAGAAATAAAACTGATGCTTTTTCAAATAACAGGATGCTTTAAAAATAAATTGCTTGGGCAAGGTTCTAATTAACCCATGAATTTCAACTCATCCTGTAATAATTTTCATAATTTTTTTCATATTTTCTACATCTAATATACCGTTTACACTATCTATAAAAAACAAGGAGTTGACCTACCTCTATATTTGAACCACTCTGTAAAAAATAGAATAACAATTATTTTTAACTTTTCGAATTTGGGATTCATTTATATTATAAAGAGAATTCGGCGATATAACCTCATTATTCGAAATAAATAAAATATGGTCAGAGGGAGAAGAAGAAGATTTGATTGAATTTAAAATTGAAATTATGTTGAAATTTCAATGCAGCGAGATTTGCCTGGCATTTATATTTATTATTGTAAATTTCAGTGTTCTTTCTCTCCAAAGCCGCAGATGACCTGAATTTTAAATGGGTATCCAGATTAGGGTGAAATTAGCAATCCCATGTTTTCATTGCGCTTTGAGAGTTTGTTCTTGGGTATCTCCATTTTCCAGTTGGATTAGTAAAAGAGGTAACATAGATTCAGCGGCATTATCTAAAGATCATTTGAATTCTCCGGTGTGAAAATACCAACGATTTTTCCAGAGTTCATAAGCTATGAATCATAATCATCACCGATTTCTGAGAGTGGTGAAAATGGTGATTCAGTGAATTGTGGTTTAATTTCAATCGATGCATATTATGACAAAAAAATTGGGAAGAAAGCAAATACAAACTGGAAAAACCGTCCCGAAACAACTTTTCATATGAACATTGAATGACATGAAATAAAATAATCTTCAGAAGCAACTTGGTTCTTTCATATGAGCATGTTTTATACGAAAATCACGTTTTCTCATTCAGTTTGTACTCCAAACATTCATCATGGAATTGATTCAGATATCATTCATATGAACTTTAGACAAAATATTATATGGAAGAGTTATGATATGAAATTTCCCCTAGATACCGGGTGATTCTCTACGGTGGCTCGCCCCTATAACTTTTTCATTATTGGAGATAGAAAAACGAAATTTGATTATAATTAGAATTTGTATTATAGTTCAATTTTCATTTTTTGACATATATACCTGAATTGCCGTACTTCCGGTTTGACCGCAAATGACTCCAACTTTCGATTTTTAAATGGGACATCCTATATATTTTTACTTATTTCAATCGATAATGATAATGATAATTTTATATTTCACGAAGACGCTGTCCATTAAATGAAATAGTTAAAAAAAGCATTGCATGGGATGAATTGAATTGAATGTCGAAATGCTATCACGTATCCGGTTGTGGTCAGTTACTAATTAAATCAACTGCCATTCTGAATGTGGGATCGATTCCAACTCTGGGACGATAGGTATTCACTGCGTATCGATCGATCTTCCCTAGGAATCATACGTTGAGAAGTAAGACTTTGTCAACCTCCAGTTTGCACTACTTTTGACTTTTGAGGATTCTTTTTTGCTTAGGAACGAAAGTTAGATGATCCTGATGATCCCAAATATTTTTGTTCATGCATAGTTATGTTACTGTTTTCAAATAAGTTTAATTAGTTCAAATAAGCGGTACCTACCCATAAAAATATGCATTAAAAAAATTACGTCTATAAGCGTTTTTCGTAATATCAAGTATGTCTTCATTTATTCATAGTGTGCAATAAAATACATACAGTAAAATGGGAAAGTAAAAAGAAGATACAAAATATTTTGTTCATATCCCAAAGGCAAATAATACCAATAAAAAACCTATTCTGAAACACCTGCAAGAAAATCTGCAAAAAGATTTATACACTTCTGGCAGAATCTTTTAGGATTGGCTCACTTCAAGGCGTTTATTCACCCTTCGAAACTTGATACCAAACAGTCGTTGGACTACAGCATTATTGTACAAATAAAATCTTATCTTATCGCGTTTTTTAAGTAGAAACGTGATAAGAACAATCGGCAAAAATGTTTTTCCGTTCCTTATCCGTCGAAAGGCGTTAAGGTGACATTCGCCAAATATTGAAGTAAGGCCCGGTTTACACGGCATAAGACAACGGGTAAAAAATTTAAAACATGGATTACAGGAAAAAGAAAAACCAACTACCGGGGATGGGAGAAATCGACGACTGGGACATCTTCCAAACGAGGACTGGAATTTCTAGGACGCCACCTCATTCAACAGGAGGGGATGAAACGACAACTGGGAAAGTGCTTAAAAGACAAAGAGTGATTGTTACAGTGATTGAGGAAATGATATATACGATGCAGGAGACAGCGAATGAGATTCTAAACAGATCGGAGAAAAAAATAGAGCAACTGCGAGATGAGCTAAACCGGAGCTTACGAGAGGAAGAGGAAAGGGAAGCAACGGACGAATTATTTAGAGAGATAGGGAAATCAGGGCAGGACAGACAGGTTATGGGCCTCAAGAGCAACAGTTAAACCGTATGCTTGAGCAAAGAGTGAGATAAATGGAGAAAAGATTGAAACAGCAAGATAATGAAAGGGAAGTCACAACGTGAGTGGCGTTGGCTGTGAGAGTAGAAGGAATGATTGGATGGTTTAATAGAATAGGTAGTGAATGGAAATGGATGAAAAAAAATATTAGAGGAGATATAAAAGCATATGAAAAAAGGGTCTAAAACCTCGGCAAGAAAGGAAAATAAGCAAATAAACCTCAGTAGGGCGAGAAAATATTGCAACGTCCATAGAAGGATTAGGCGGATTAACAACAACGGAAATGGAGACAGATGGCGAAACCGAACAATGCGTTCAGGAGGCCCAGAATAGGTGTAGGAGTAGGCAAAGGAGAAAAAGGGAGGAGGAAGAAATTATGATTGTGAAGGCTGACCAGGATGACCCAACACCGGCAGCAAGAATAGTGAGAGAACAACTCATAATAGGAGAGTACATGAGCTACGTGGAAGCGGTAATCCGAAACCGGAGCGGGACAGTTGTGGTAAAAGGAAGGATAGAGGAGGCCGAACAAAAGATAAGGGACATACTCCAGGAAGATAATAGGGTGAATGTGAAGTCGGATCAAAAGCCAAATCCCCATGTTCTGCTCAGAGGCGTAGAGAAGGGATATGAGGATAGGGAATTGATCCACCTCTTGCTGGGGCAGAACCCTGAACTGGGTGAAGGCCTCACACAGGAGAAAGCAGAGCAAGTGAGAGTGAAAAAGAGGAAAGAGTGCAGATGGAACAAATGATAAGAGAATGTGATTGTTGAAGAGATCCGTAGCTCTCTTGTAGACTGATGCGAATGGAGGTAGTGAGCATCGACCTGATGACAATATATGTTGAGGAACACAACTGTGTCGCAGTGTGTTTCCAATGCTGCGGATTTGGCACACATCAAAGGCGTGCAGACAAGAACCGGCATACCATGAATGCGGAGGGCAGCATGAGGGGCGTGAATGTAGGGGTGATCGGGGGCTCGGTTGCATTAACTGCAAGAGAGCCGAAGTGATTGCGAGCGAGCGAAGGCACTCGGCGATAGATCCGAAGTGCCCGGTGTACATGAGGAGGGTGGTGCTGCGAAGAAGAAGGACCAACTATGTTCAAAGTACTGCAAATTAATGTAGGGAAATGGCAATAAGCAATAGCACTATTGCAAAAGACCGCGAAAGAGCGGGGGTGCGGCAGTGTTGTGTTTGTAGCAGCCCTAAGGAAAAGAACCGGCATGGGAAGGATGGGTCAGACATGACAGGGGGAGGGAACAAAAGTACGAACATGTGTTCAAAGACCGTTGAAAGTTTGGCACTCATGAATGCCAAAAGTACGAATGGGATAGGGATAGTTGTAGGGAATGAGAGGAAAAGCATGAGAATCATGAATGTGTATGATGAGCCGGGTGGAAGAAAAAACATCAGAATGGATGGAATTCGGAGTGATAAATGGGAAGGAAGAAATACTTTGGTCGGGGACATGAATGCAAAGAACGTTGCATGGGATGGTAACACAACGGACGAGAGACTGGGTAATCGAAAGGGGATCGAGAAGATTGTGGAAGTCCCGCCACTTTCCACAGCAATAGTTATGTTCTGACCATAAATGAAAACGTACAGGTGAATGATTGGAAGGTCACCATGGAAGATACACTGGGTGATCATAGAAGGATTGAGTTTTGCGTGATGAGGTTGCCGAAGATGAGAAGAGTGACCGTAACGAATGTAAGAAGAACCAACTGGGAAGGGCTAGAGCGGACGCTCGCCGACTGTCACCCAGAAAGTATGGACACGAAACAAGAGATCGATAGGGAAGCTGCAAGGCTTCAAAGGAGATTGAAAGGGGCATGTATGAGACATAGGAGTGAAAGGGTGGTGGATACGGAGAAAGAATGGTAGAACTTGGAGCTAGAAAGCCCACGAAAAAATGTAAGGAGAAAGAGGAGAGATGCATAGGGTACTAGGACCGAAAGGAAAAGACAGATGAATGATTACAAAAAAGACAGGAATAGGTCTAAAAGAATAATAGAGAATGCAAGAATCACATTGTTGAGGGAGAGAGTGGAACAGATCCAGGATGAACCTCCGTGGGACCGAGCCTATCGATTCCTCAAAGATAAAAGAGCTAGGGGAATGCGATCGAATGTCGAAAGAGAGGATGGAACCTTTACCGAGGTGAAGGAAGAGACCAGCAGGATACTGATAAATAAGTACTTTCCCAAGTACGATACACGAAGCGATACTCCAAACAGGCGGCGAATAAGAGAGAGGGGTGAGGAGAATAGTCGGCCTTCATAGTCGGGGAGCTACAAGCGGTAGCAGAACAGCTCCAAGACGGAAAGACGACTGGAGTCGATGGTGTATCTAATGAAGTACTGCGGAAGGTCACAGAATGGAAGGGTGAAAGCATGATACAGCTCTTCAACGTCTGTATGGAGAGAGGGCATTTCCCAGGGGTGTGGAAGCAAACGAAGGTTGTGTGGAAATTTAAAATTGGACGGAAATCCTAGGCCCATCAGTTAACTGACAGGCATGGGACGGATGATACAAATCTGATGTGAGAGGGAATGGTTACGGTAATGGCGATGGAGAAAATGGTTTAAAGAATGAAAGAGAACAAGAGAACAAGGATACATAGTCTAATCGTGGCGTTAGACCTGTTCAACGCCTTCAACACCGCATGGGCAACAGAAATTGGAGAATCTATGAGAATAATGCGAATGTCAGAGAATGTGGGAAAGACATGCATGAGTTTCATAGGGGAAAGAACAGTCCCTTTGTGAGGGTCACTGAAACGGTGAACAAAGGCTGCCCACAGGGTTTTAGTTTGGGACCTACCCTATGCTTGATTCTGATGGAGGCATCATTCGAAAGAATGAGGAATATTAGAGATAGAGAAGGCATTGGAGCGCATGGAGTACACGTGCAGGCCAACGCGGACAATCAGCTGGTCATCATCAAAGTCAACTCCGTAACTCCGTCGAAAGGATAGGGAAGAGATGAAAGCTGGTATGGAATGAATGTATGGGAGAAAGAGATGTGGCTGGGTACAATGACAGAAAAACAGAATGCATGTACATACCGCGAGAAGGGATGAAATACTTCTGGTCATCAAAATAAATGAGAGAGAGCTAGAGATAAGAATGAATCTAAGATACCTCGGGATTGTGGTGGACTCTGGTTGACTATTCATTGACCATCACAAGGAGGTGAAAAGAGGATGAGTGATCTGGCGGGAAAACTGAGGAGGTGGCCCGGAAATAATGTTGGGCTCACGAGGCAATGCGTGAGAATCATTTATGAAAGGGTAGCCAAACCTGCGGTACTGTATGAGGAGCAAGTATGGGGATATAGATGGCATGACAGCAGAGTGAACGCAGCGCAGAGGCCCTTCCTGATCGCCTCAAGTGGGGTGTACAGAATGACGCCGACGGCTGTGCTCTGCGTGATTTCCAGTATAGCCCTGCTATACGTGGAAACGAGGGCAAGATACTGAGAATGGAGTACGAAACGGTACAAGAAAGATTGAAGACAGAGGGAAAGCAGAAGATAGGGTATCCCCATGGATGCAAGAAATATTGCTGGGGGAAGCGGGAAGAGAAAAAATGAATGAGGTGCATGTGGACACCGGAATAAGGTCAGAAGAAGAAAGAGTAAGTATAGGTTGGGCATGGGAGAGAGATGGGGGGAGAATGGGTCACAGGAAATGAAACGGACAACGAACAGAGCAGTGTGAATGAGGCGGAGATGATTGCGATCAAGAGGGTGATGGATATGTGTGAGGATATGAGTATGGAAGAGATTATGATATTCAGTGACTTCGCGGTGGCTGTAAAAGGTATGAAAAGGAGGAGAACGAAGAATAAGAGGGTAGTAATAATACAGAAAAAGATTGAGGAATGGAGAAAAAGGGGAGCACGGACCTGTATTGTCTGGAGGAAAGGGCATTCAGCAAACAACCTGGGTAATCGGAAGGCGCACGAGGAAGTAACAAAAGGGCAAAATAGAGAGAACGTGACGTGGGAGGTGAGAAAGATAGGTAGTAAGAATGAAGAGCGAAAGGAATAAAGAAATGCATCAAGGGCGATTGGTAAAGAGAATGGGAGAGCGTACGACTGGGCGGCTGATTTACAAGTTTTGTAAAACAGTCGGAAATGAATCGTGGATCTGTCAAGGAATGCTGTACAGCTGCTGACAGGATACGGTAACTTTCCAGGATACCTGTCTAGGTGCAACCTGGAACTGAAAATGCCGTGCCTCTGTGGATACGGGAAACCAGAAATGGCAGAACACATGATTGAGAGATGTATGGACGGGGATAGAAATGGGTGGCGTGAATGGAAGGAACGAATGGAAAAAGTAAAAAGGAGAGATAATACTAAGGGAAGAGAATGGAAGAAGGAATGATTGGTGAGAACACGGTGAGTAGCGAATGAGAGAGATAAAGAGGTCAGCTGCTGCTTACAGCTGAGCTGCTTACTCATGAGAGCCTGGTCAGGCTATCCAGACAAGAAAGGCTACTCAGACCTGGCCAGTTGGGCGATGGGACAAGGAAATAAAGAGCAATCTATAAATATATTTTGAGCAGGAAGGTAGTTTTGTTTGCTGTTTTATTTTTGTTATCAGTTTAAAAGTATAGGGTAGTTTTTTGTTTATGTTTTTATTATTTTAAAAGTATATGGTAGTAGCAATAGATACGTTAAGTTGATATGGAATATGTGTTGTTAGAAATGTAATTGATGTTATATTATCTTTGGAAATGAAAAAAATATAAAAGGGTATTCTGCCCCGCTGATTCGTCTCCCGCGTTGTCGAAGTTCTGATTTGATGACGCGTGACGGGGGTGAGTTAGAAGGAGTAGGGGTTCTCTTGACCTTGGTAGCGCTGGATAGAGGGACGATGCTCAGTTGAAAGGCTTTCGGCCAGGGCAATGAGAGGGACGGCAATTTTCATGTCGGAAGACAGTGTGTGTCGCCTCTGTTTGGAAAATGATGAAATGATAAAACAGCAGAGCACATAATTTGTGCCTGCCCCGCTGGGCACTGAATCAGGTTCGGCAGAGTCGTACTCTTACCATCTGAACTAAAAGACTACTCACCATACAAACTAATCGGCTTCGTTGAGAAGCTGGTTTATTTGGTCCAGTGTGAATAGATGTGAGCCACAATGAACCCTTGCGGTTTGCGTTGGAGGGTGGAATAGACCCACTTACTTTCGACCTTACCTAACCTATTCCGAAACAAAAACTTAGAACAAAGAAAAAATGTGCTGAAAATCTGTAACGAATGATACAGATGAAAGAATACTAAAATAATGCAATATAACCTCTTTGTGGATAATAATACTACAATTGAGACAAAATCTGTTACTGGTGAATTTTCATATTGGTATGTTCATAACTTGTTTTTTTAACAGTTTGTTTCTTCCCTATAGCACATTCTTCTTTTCTTAAATTATGTTTGTTATATTATGGAATTGGCCGATAACTAAATGAAAATCCATAACCGAAGTATTCAAAAAACTCTTTATTGTGAGTCTTTATGAGTAAAGACACGCCGAAGAAGCCATCGTATGGCGAAATACGTGTTGGTGTGTCACAATGAAGTGTTTTATGAATACGTTATATGTGTGTTATTTGCGGGTCTAATAATGATTGGGTCCTGTTGCAAGAGGCTTTTGTGATCACTATTCAAAAATTATAGAAATTTTCCTAGAAAATTTATTATATAATTATGTAAAAGAGGAGTTTTTGGGCCAGTGTATAGTTTTTTTTTGATATTATGAAACATTTATCGTGGTAGTCAAAATCGGACATATATTAGTTATATTCTATTGTCTTTTCGTTTATTCTGTGTTCCAATCATAAATTTTCTATATTTATCAGAAATACAAAATACTCTCGCTTTTTCACCATTTTTTTATCATTACACCTTTGTTATATTCTGCGAAAAATCGTTCTTCAGCTCTGCAACTTTCGGTGTTCAGTGTAGTGGAGTATAGTGCGATCATCAGGAAGCTATTAGGTGGTATTGTCGAGTATTTTAGATTCAGTAGAAACAGTAGATGATGAAATTCAATTTTGGGGTGGGTCGAAATTTGTTCGCCAGGTGAATTTGTTTTTGTTGTATATTTGATTGTTGGTACTGAATCATCTGATCTAAGTATCATCGCAATTGTGGTATGGAATTGATTTTGTACTTTATGTGAGCATCAAAAAACCTGATAAGATGTTCAACAATATTTTTTTGGACAACTATCGGCAGGTGATATTTGGCTTGAGTTATTTTTTGGCTAAACTTGGGACCGTTTGACTTGTCTCTTACTTCAAATACTCTCGAAAAACGCTTTAATCTCAGTTTTATTATAAAAAAATAAATATTTTTGTGAGGTAACTTTTAGGTCGAGTAAATACTTTGAAAAACACAAATAACCGTTCGATAGGTGCTTGAATGTAGAATGTGGAGACAGATTGAACACAAGGTATTGTTTTTGAGAGAGAAAAAATCACGTAAACTCAATTGGAAGTGGGCAAAAACAAACAAATAATGATCAGAGCGTTACACGCTACTTTGGTGTTCACTTTATCAGACAAAATTTAGATCTTTTGGTAAATACAATACCCTGTGCATCTGAAAGAATTTTGAAAACGTGCCCTGTCTAGTGTCGTGAAACTTATGAATAAGATATATACTTATTTTATATATGTATACACACACAGTTGAGACACCAGTATATATCTATCAGAAATTCATGTCAACTTGCGCCATTTCAGGCAACATTGAAACTTTGGAAAGCCGAATTTTCTAGATCGAAAGAGTTTTTTGATGGCCATCTGTTTTGACCCAAGATCTGTGTTCATACCAGAAACCATCAACAATTATAGGTACCAAATATATCTTCTGAATATGTACAGAATATAATACACGTGCCAGTGGATATGAAAAAAACTAGTCGAGCATTTGCTCAATGCTGGTACGTGTAAAAGAATCGAAAAAGCTTTTGGATCCGATAAAATACAATGATTTTGTACCCGATACATCATCGTTGTTAGAACATGGGTGAACTGTTATATCTTGTAGATGAATCAATCGTCACTCACACTGATTACTCAGAAGTGGGGGAGACAATAATTGGTGAGTATCATGCAGATGAATTGAGCCATTTTAATTTGAGGAAAAAGTATTTTGACGATTGGGCTTATGAGAAATTATCATTTCCCCAAATATGAGGATAAAGTACCTGCATATAGGCAGCCGTTGCACGGACAAAATAATACTATTCATATTTTTCATGTTTCGCATTCGTTAGATCTAGTCCCCGAAAGCGAAAAAGTATCCTGAAGGACGTTGCCTTTTATCGAACAATGCGGCCCAATCAAGATGAATTCGAAATTCAATTGTTTCGTAAGAAGACGGTGCTCCCCCACATTTTTTACGCCTGTAAGGGATTGGTTGGATCAGACATATCCAGACATGTCGATGGATCAGTAGGCGCGGTCCTTTAATGGCCTGCTCATTCACCGGATTTGACTACTTTGAATTTTTTCCTTCGGAGCTATATCAAAGCGAAAATCTATGACACGCAACCTGGGATAATACGGTGACTCAAAGACAGAATTATAGAAACTTGTGGGGGTTCAAGAAGAATATTTTGAACATTTGCTGTAATGATTTTTTATGTATGATGAACGATAACGATGTTGAAATGAAATGCCATCGTTTTATGCCCTCGAACTTATAACTTAACACTTAAGTATGTATTGAAAAGTATGTTATTGTAGGATATTCACGTTAAGAATAGAATGACGTCACAAGATGACAAGTTACAGCGTTGCCAACATGTACACTATTTCGAACTTTCAATTTTTTTGTTATGTTGATTTGTTTTATTGCTATTTCTTTCTCTTTAAAAGTACTCTATTAAAGACGCTACTATTTGTTGAGAGTGTTTCGACAATGCTTTAAGCATGTTGAATATACGCAGGTCTCATTAGAAGAAATGATTAGTTCTGAAAAGAAGAGGAATACTGGCCGTTTTCAAGTTTTTTTCGATACGGCAACGTCTGAAATCAGTTGATCAACTTACAAGAGAAATTTCACTAATTTCATTGCTATTGAACGCATTTCATTGGGAAATTTTAACATTGTTATGTCGGATTAACCAAATTACCAAAAATAACGTCATTCTCTTCTTAACGTGAACCTTCTATAACTCATTTCTTTTTTCAACGAACATTCAAAAATCGAAAATAGGACGGCGGAGTTACGAAATTCCAAATTAAACATCAATAACTCCGCAACCGATTATCGAAATTGTATAGAAAATTGAAATACCTGCTACAAAATGTCACAAATATTCCACAGGAATATAAAAGAGAGTGGAATACCGGATACCGAAGATATAAAGAAAAAAAAGCTTACGAAAGTTCTCGATCACTTCAGATGAATACAGTATATAATCGGAAACTTGAAATTGTTCAAAGAATAAACTTATAGCAAATTGAATTCTTCAACCTAGTTCATTCAACCAAAGGTAAGACTATGTGTCAGTGTTTGGAGAAAAGTCAAGTTGTATTGAACTTTAAATACAATTAGGATTCTTTGTCTCATCAACATTCCGTCCTACATAAGTATTCATTCACCGAGTAGATGAGTTTAGAATATATTCAACAAAGTCAAAGGTTCTGTAGCATAACTTGAAAAAGAAAACTTTTCGATTACATTTCACAAAGAGGAAATTCTGGATGCTTTCAAAACGATGCCTTGAGTTACCTTGAGCACGCGAAATAGATGAACATTACGGATGCGAGCCGACAACTAAACCGGAACGGTGAGCAAGCATTAACTCTAATACAGGTAATCAGCTACGGACAGCCTGCTCCGACAACCATAAATCAAAGCTGACCGTGCACAGATCCATATCCTCACGTATGCAAAGCGAGCACTGACAGAATATCGCCCCCTGAATATCAATCACAAGAACACATTTATCGGAGGTGTCCCGACGTGGACTTTATTTCAGAGCTTTACGTCAAAGAAGATTCTGATGTTTATTTTCCCTAATGCATAGAACCGATATAACAGTTGAAGGCCAGGCAACGTTTACAGAACATAGAGTAAGGGGGCATACTTGGAGACTGGCTATGAAGTTGAGGCCAGTCTCAACATACCTACACTAGAGCTTGATGAACTGACACCTATCATAATACTACCCTGGCTAATACCACGAAGGGCATTGGATTATATCCGACAGGTGTCAGTGCAGGAATCTTCACAGAAAATTTCCTGCATATGCTGTTAGCGATATAACTTTCGGAATCGATTTTCAATTATTGGAACACACTTGCAGATCGGTTTTGGGCTGTTTGGCCACTCGTCAGTGCAAGGTAGTGCCTGTCATCAACATAAAGTATATAATTTCCCATAATTGAAAATTGAATTCTTCTAGAGTATGTATTTCATCAGTTCGGACATCCATTATCTAATATAATATAAATTGATTTGAAATGCCTGAAAGAATCTGTGAAAAATTAAAAAAATTAACCGAAAAATAACAATTTTATCAAACAAAAAAACTGAAATTATAAAGAAATAACATACAAGCAGCAACGAAAAAAATAAAAATTTAAATATCAATACAAGCTGAAATTTAAAAGAATTAAAAAATATCATTAACTAAAAATGAAAAACAAAAATTGAAAGATTCCAAATCAAGTTACGTCACGACGTTTCGATTGTTAGTATCCATAATCGTCTTCGGGTGATAACTGGACTTATTCCTCCGAGATCTGACTATTTATAGGTCATTCGAGTACTTTCACCTATCCCCTCTTTGGCCTTTTGGCCAAATGGTGTAATAGTGTTTATGTGAGACAATGTGGCCGAAATTTCTCACAACGATATGCTGAACGTGAAACAAGAAATATGCCAAGTTACTTGAACACCTCCCGTGAAAGTATTTATAAAAGAGACACAAATCTCTAACCTTCTTCGTTGTTCCAGCAGAGTATTGAGGTTGCAAGTGATGCTCGTGTTTCCAATCAGGGGAACTGTTCTTTTCTGGATAGTATCAAGCAGCTTCAGGATATGCTTAAGGGCGAAGCTCCATACATATGGACAATAAGGTCTGATCTGAGCTTTATGAAGCATCAAAGGTTGCTGGGGTGTGTACAGTTTTCTGGTTCGGAACAGTGTTCCAAGCTTTTGAAAAGCAGCCTTTGCATTTCCAGGGACATGATTATGCCAAGACATATCCGGTTAGGAGACATTTATTTTTTGGAGAAAAATTGATGCCTGGGTTTTTGTGGCATTGAATTGAACCTGGTTACTTCACCCCCAATTCGAAATCACCTCTGATTTGCAACCTTCTGCTGACGGTGTAGATGTGCATTCGCAGCCGATGTCCTAGAATCCAAATGAAATGACGAGACACGTGTGCTACCGTCAGCAAAGCAAACAAATAAAAAAACCGGTGATGGTGTTTTTTATACCAATAAAAAATAAATATAAGGTAGATATTGATAGTTATTAAGAATCATACATTTTTTGGTTATGGTTGAAATTGAAGCAGATACGTTTATTGTGGAGTATATATTCCTTCTGGGAGTTTAGTCAGGGTTTATGAATCAGTTTTTGAATGTTTACAGAATAACATAAAAATGTCGGATAATGTTTATATTTGTGGAGATTATGATATACATGATTTAACTGAAACTATCTATAATAAAATTATATCAAATGAAATACTTGACAGTTTTCATGATTTAATGAATTTCAATTATATAATAACATAAAGAACAATCACGGAGGAACATAAAATTTAGTAATCTCTTTATAGAATAATTTATATAAGTGTACAGTTGATAGAAATCTCATGCCGATTGTTGAACAAAATGAATATCATCCTGCTCTTGAAATTTGTATTGAAAATATAACAAATGAGGATACGTGTGAAAATATGATTATTTCAGAAAATTGTTCAAGGTACAACTATAAAAAAGCTAACTTTCCAACGTTAACGGAGCGTATTAGGAATACAAGTTGGGATATAGTGTTGCACAAAATACTAGAAGTGAACCGAGTTTTACATCATTTCTATAGTATTCGGAATAATTTATTGAGGAATGTGTGCCAATAAATTCATCACAGAAAATCTAAAAATTATCCCATTTGGTTTACATACGACATAAAAAGTATTTTGAAAGAAAGAGAGAAGTATAGAAAACTGAAAAATATATCCAATTATTCCAATGATAAATACATAGAAGTAAGACGAGAGGTAACCAGACTTATCAGAATTGAGAAAAAAAATAATTAATTAGAGTAGGAAATAATCTTTGACATTGATAATTTTTTGAATTACATAAAAATAATAGTAAAAATTCTAATAGTGATAAATTTATATATAATGGAGTAGAGGTAACAGAGAAAAAAACTGCAGAATCATTTGCAACATTTTTCTCGTCAGTATATGCGGACAAAATAGCCTCTTACAATTCACGTTTCGATTTTAACTTAGACGTAACAAATAATACACTAGTACTGAGTTCGGTTAATGAGTTGGACATTGATGAGGCACTAAAAACGCTAAAACCCAAAGAGTCAGAGATAACTGATGGAATACCACCTTATGTATTGAAGGCCTGCGGTGGATAAGTATGACAGTCTAAAATACATATTTATAACCTTATTTTTAGTACTAGTATATTCCCATCAGTCTGGAAAACAGGATGGGTATATTCCATATTTAGGTCCGGTGATAAAATGAATATCGAAAAATATAGGCCTTTATCAATTATGTGTGGCCACGCCAAACTCTGTGAACAAATGTTATATCGTTAATTGTATTAATATGTAAAAAATAATATGGTACCTGATCAACACGAATTTGTGTCAAAAAAAGATCTAACACCAATCTGTTTCTATTTAGTAATCATGTATTTGAGTCAATGAAGTGTAAATCTCAGCTTGATGGTATATATACTGATTTCAGTTATGCATTTGATAAAGTTGATCACGACATATTACTAGAGAAATTGAGTAGTTTTGGATTATCATATAACCTAATTTGTCTATTTGAAAGTTACTCAGATACATAATGACTAAACATAAGGGGAACACATCGGGAAAATTGAAGAAAATTCTGAAGTGCCTCAAGGTTCCAACCTTGGGCCATTTCTTTTTGTACTCTTCATTAATGACTTGCCTAAAGTACTAATATCATCAATCTGAGTAAATGTTTAACTATAACGCGTATCAAGGAACCATGTATTTTCGATTATTTATTTAGGGGTCAAAGCTTAAAACGCTGCACTGAAATCAAAGATTTAGGTATTACTTATAATAGCATATTCTCATTTGACAAACACATTGAGAACATAGTGAAGTCAGCCATGGAAACCCAAAACAATTTGAATAAGGTACCTGCAGGTAATATGGCCATGCTAAGGCATTTTGTGCTGTAAGCAGGAAGCTTCACTGATATTAAACATTTTCTGGTCAAGGTCATTTTCTTTAAAGATTTACCAATTTATAACTGAAGAAAAATTGCAAATATTTTCCAAAGTAAACAGAAAAAAATCGACATGAAAAAGATGTAAAGTAGCCATATTACCAACCTAGGGTTGGCAATATGGCCACCTACGTGTATATTAGGGTAAGGACAGCTATAGTACTATTTTATGACTGAAATAAAAAAAAATCACAAAAACATTATTTATTTATTGACTTAAGAGTATTCAACCTCTGAACATTATAAATGATACATTTATTTATTCTCCTCACAGTCTGAACAGAAAAAATTGTTAGCTTGTCTTGTGATGTCAGACCAATGCTTACAAAACCAGGATTCTTTATTTTTCAGCGTTTTGGATGTTTGTGTTTTTATTTTCTCACTAACCAACTTCTGAGATTGGATGACCTTGGACGTTTTTTAAAATAGTCATGGGATGTTTTTGAGGAAGCAAATAGATTTCTTTTAAAATTTGAGCTCGGCTGTTAAAAGCAGGTTTCCTAGGTGTTTTAGCTTTTATTGTTGCTGCATCTGGAGTATCAAGCATTTCCTTGAAAGAAACGTTAAAAATCTGTTTAAAATCTGTTTTTTCGTTAACCAGCTGTCGCACCCCTACGAACGACAATCCTCAGAAGTCTAAACTTGTGCGAGCTAAGGATTAACGAGGTCTTACCTTTTAACGTGTGATTCCTAACACGGTTAATTTCTGGACAATCACTGTGATTTTCCTTTTCCGACTCTATAATTTCATCATCACTTGAATCATGAACTGGAGCTAGTAGCTTCATCGGGGGTAAGTGACCGCCGTCTTTTTTTTATCCGTTGAGTACCCGAAGTGAAAGGTAATGAAATTATTTCATTTTCTTGTTGAGGTAACAGCGTATTGTCTTCACCTATAGGCTGATCAAAATGTGACAATGTACTAGGAGCAAACGCTATTTCAGGGATTGCGTCCGGGTTTAACGGGTAAATACCTGTCGATGAAAATCCTGCCTCAATACTCGATGGGGTCATTGTCTTGTCCCAGACAGTTGGAAATATAGCCCCAAAGCGTTGTTTCGTGATTACTCGGTCTCTGTGGTTGACGAAATATTTCATTAACTCGTCATCCCAGTAATACTCAAAAGCTCGTAATACTACTTTGTCCATCGGCTGGAGCTCATGAGTTGTATTACTGGGAAGGAAATATAGAGTTATCTCATGTTGTTCAGCTGTTGTCACAATACTATGATCTGAATGACATTTGGCTCCATCACCTATTATTAAACAAGGACCGGCGGCTTTAAATTTAGCAAAATGCTGAATCCACAGTGGAAATGTATCTATATTCATGCTACCCTTAGTAGTCCATTCGAGTTTCATAAGCTTTCCCTTAAATACTATCATGAGAGGTATCACCAAACCGAGAGCATTACCACATGAAACAACTGTTAAGCTTTCACCATGCTCATTTTCAACAATATGAACTTCTTGCTCCTTTTTTTGTCAAGACTTTCTGCTGATGGTGAAGGCTCAACCGACACCTCCTCTCATCAACATTATAAATCCTCTCTGGTTTATGAATTATGTCCATATGCCTTAGTATTGACTCTAACTTAGTGAATGCATTTATTAAGTTCTTGAGCCCTTGCTGGGTTTACGTTTTGTGCTTTTCTGGGCATGATTTGTGGATTCCGCTTCATGAACCCGCGTAGCCAATACCGACCAGCCATTTCCTTCGTTTCCAAAAATGGATTAGAAATATCATTCGCTCGTGTGTATTGATATACGCATCTTTCTAAGTACTCTTGCAGTAAGTGGATATCCAATTTCCGAAAGTCGTATAATTCTTTGGACTAATTCTGTTTCCTGGTTTTTTATAAGAACCGTTTTACATCCACTTTTTCTTGCTTACCTTCTGATAAATATCTTCTAAGTGTTTTGCGTGGAATCTGGAACCTATTACTTTCACCACTTGATGCCATACCATCTGATACTGCCCTTAAAGCCTCAGCTAAATCATTCTCACTCCAAGAACCCCGAAAACCTCTGTTTTGATGTCGCGGCATTTCTAATTCAATGTGAAGAAAAAGCAGGTTGATTAATTTTATCTACCCCAAAAGTTTTTTTTAAAGTGTAACCGTACCAATATGGTCAGTGAAGAGGTATATGGCCATGGCCATATTACTATGCACGCCTCTTGGCCATATTGCTCGACACAAATAATCAATTTTTTTACGCAAAAATCAGATATTAAACTCAAACAACACTCGAAACTAATTATAAAGTTACATTAAGTGAGGCCTATGTGAGGTGTATCAATTTTCAAAATAAGGAGAAACTCACCTGATTCAATATAAAATATATTATTTCAATTGAAGGGGTTATATTTTTAGGAGTGATTAATTTTTTGGGAAAGAAAGTTTTTGGCATTCTACTACTCCATCTGATACAAAAAAAAAGGGATGAGAGAATCTTCCAAAGAAAGGAAGGAAGTAATCAATTTGAAACTCTATACATGAATGTGTAGATCATGCAAAGAAGTGACTTTCCAAAAAAAAATATTATTTCACTTCACTCTTTCAACAATGATGTCAACGGAATGGAGACTCACTAGTAAATACCACGTTGTAAGATAGAGATAGATAGATAAAATTTATTTGTTCAGGATAAAAATACAGTACCCCTGAAGGCATAGAAGATGTCAGTATAAATATTAACATATATCACAATATTAGGTTAAAAGAGGAAGGAAAGATGTACAGTACATGAACTGCACACATATAAAAATATTAATACATGTAGATATAGGCTCTTACGAGTACATGATTGTAGTAAAAGCAGTCAAATAGATCAAATAATAATAGTATCATTTAAATACTCGTCAGTTGCATAGTATGCTTCTTCAAATAAAAATGCTTTTAATTCTATTCTTAATGTTGTTTTATCGAATTCCCTCACTGTAAGATGGAGTTTGTTGTAAATAGTTATTGGAGTATGCGGTACGTTTTTTTGAATAAATGAGAAGTTTGGAGTATTACAGGTCAAGTCTGACTTATTTCTTGTAGAGTATATGTGTGTCTTTTTAGAGTTCTCAAAAAGTTTGGTGTTTTCCTTAAAAAATAGTATAGTATCAAGAATGTACTGGGTGTATAAGGTTAGTATTTTATTTTTTATAAATAAGGGTTTTAAGGGTTTACAACTATCAGTTTGTTTATGGTTAAATATAATTCTAAGGCATCGCTTCTGCATCTTAAATATCTTGGGGACATGTGTCGAAGCACCCCAGAATATTAAAACGTATTTGATCCTTGAGTGAACTTGTGCGTAGTTGACACACATAGCAGCGTTTATATCTATTGATCTTGTTAGAGCATAGCAGTATTTTGCAATATTTTGTATTATTGAGGTTAGGTGAGATTTCCAGTCCAATCTAAGATCAAGCTCAATTCCCAAGAACTTTGTACTTTTGCAAGCTGATATTGTTGATCTACCATCTGAGGCTGAGTATCCACATGCAGTTGATTGTTGGGAAAACTTTATTACTTGTTTATATTCAACTTTAGGTGATTATGTGTGAACCAATCTTCCAATGTATTCAGTGCTTCAAACACGCTTCTGTCTAATTCTTCAATACTATGTTCCTTGATTACTACACTTGTGTCATCTGCAAACTGCACAATGTTGAAATCAATAGCATTTGCTAGCTCATTGGTATACAGAATATATAGCAACGGCCCTAAGATTGATCCTTGCGGAACTCCTCTCAAGATTGTTAATTCATCTGACTGTATGTTTTCGTTAGTGAGGTGGCATTTCTCAACTACTCTTTGTGTTCTATTTTGCAAGTATGATTTTATTAAATCGGCTGAGATTCCCCCGATTGCATAGGCAGTAAGCTTGCCTATTAGTATATTATGGTCGACACTGTCAAAAGCTTTTGATAGATCTAGACAAATCATTAAAGTGTGTTTTCTTTCATTTTGACTATTTAGCACTGTGCACAAGGCTTGATAAATCGCTCGTGTAGTAGATTTGCCTCTTCGGAAGCCATTTTTGGTGGCACTCAATAACTCAAACTTTTCTAGATAGGCTATATGGCGATTATATACGGCTTTTTCGAATATTTTACTAATGGTCGATAGTAGAGCTATTGGTCTATAATTTTCAATTTGATTTCTATCATCTTTTTTGAAAATTGCTTTTATGTGAGCAATTCTCAATTTATTGGGAAATATGCCATTACTAAGCATCATGTTGACAATCAATGTTAAGGGTTTTGAAAGTTCTTGCGCAGTGAATTTCAGTAGTTTTACAGGAATTTCATCATAGCCGACAGATCTGATGTTTTTTAGAGATAGTATTATGCTATAAATTTCACTTTCAGTTGTTGGTGTAAGAAATAGAGTTTGGTTCGCTGATGGTAAGCTAGCAGGATTATTTATTTTATTGTTTGCTAGTTTGGAAAGGAGACTAGCAGGGTTATTTAATTTTGGATTCGCAGGTTCCGAGCATTGATTTATGTAAAAACTGTTTACTTTATCTAGAACCAGTTTTTTATTTACGTTTTCTGTATCTAGGTTTCTTAAAATTGTGTCGCTTTCATTTTTTGCTTTCCCAGTGTATTTTTTAACTAGTTACCATGTTGCCTTGCCTTTATTTGAAGCATTTGAAATATATTGATTGTAAGATATTACCTTCGACTTCTTGATAACATTTTTTAGTATTTTGCAGTATTGTCGGTATTGTTCATTTGATATAAGTTATTTTAATTTCTTTTGATAGAGTTTCTTTTTATTTTTACATGATATTCTAATGCCCTTAGTCATCCAGTTTTTTGTGTCTTCATTTTTAGTATTAATTTTTTTTGGCTTAAATAAAATATTTATCAGATTCATTATTTTATTAATGAATATATCATAAGCTATATTTGGATCATCAGTAGTAGATAAATCTTTTCAATCAAGAGAGTCTATTTCAAGTCTGAATTGCTCCATCTTTGCTTCAGAGAATATTCTTTTGCATCGTGTTGCTTTGGGTCTCGTTTCGCTTAATGTGTATAATATTAAGATTTGTCCTTCATGATCAGAAAGTGCAGTATTTAGAATTTATTTAGAATTTTTGATTCATAGTGTTTACTTGTAGGGATAAATATATTATCTAGAAGGGTATGTGATTTTTTTGTAATTCTTGTTGGGTCAAATATGGTTTGATGCATATCATAGGTGGTTAAAATGGTTAAAAAGGCATTTGTCAGTGCGTCTTTTGTTAGTAGATTTATGTTAAAGTCTCCGCATAAGATTATATTAAATTTAGAGAATTTCACTAAACATGCATCTAATATTTTACTCAGTAAGTTGAAAAATATTTCAATGTCCCCTGAGGGAGGACGATATATACATAATAAAACTATTTGATGTGATGCACTTACAACTGACGAGCTTTCAAAATGTCCCTCAGCATTGTTTTGATGAAGTTCGGCGAAGTCTTCACTGTGGGTATTTGTGTCTGATCTGACAAAAATACATGAACCGCCATGTATACTATTGGCTCTAGAAAAGTTAGATAGAAGTGCGTAGCCATTAAGTTTCATACAGTTCTCTTCATGTTCTGTACCAGTGTTCAGTGAAACATATATATGTAGGTTTAAGGTGTAGGTCTCTTAGTAGAACTTCTATCTCTAGTGTCTTGTTTTTTAAACTGCCGTGTAGCTATTATCGACATCTAGTGTGCGATCTTCATACCTGATACCTTCTTTAAATATCAGATTGCCGCTTTTACGAAGTTTTCTATAGGAATATAGTAAGTGGGCAACTTGGCCATATTGCACTACATGGCCATATTACCTTCAGGTACCTTACATTCCGGTACGGTACCGGTACGGTAACCCTGTACCTGGTACAGAATCAACTTTGAAGGAGAAAGTAAGAATAATCAGTCAAAATGTTTGTGTAAGTCGGTATACTGTTTGACAAAATCATACAATACCACCATATTTTACTATCAATAATTGCATTGATGCACCTGCACCAGAACCTTAAGGTGTTCACAACTATCTGCTTGTTAGAAAATCCCCGAACGTCCAATCAACTAAAATCTCTTTTATTGTATTTGTAATCAACTTTGGGGCCCTTTCGATATCGCACGGTCTAACATGCACAATTATTCAAAAATTTCAATTTACGACCTATCTATATGAGCAATTATTTTTAATTGAAATTTTTAATATCCTTCTTCATTTTCATTAACTCTATAGATCTTTTTTAGTGAAATTCAACCGGCAATAAATATTGTCACAAGCGATTTATGTCTCAATCAACACAATTCGGATAATTAATATTTGTGTTACGCCAGAGTGAGGAAGATGGTGATAGAAAACATTCAATTCAATTTCAGGACAGGTATTTGAATTGCTCCAGCCACATACCATTATTCAATGTCGTACTTCGAGTTCAAATCCGGTGTTTACGAAACTTATCAGTGGAGATAGATTTATACTGTGATATAATGAGTTATGTATGTATGGGACGGGTAGCATATGGATTTCGTAGGGAAATATTTCAGAATTATCTTGTTGCGTCCTATGTGGAAACGGGAATGAACGAATTAAATGATATTTCCATATACAGGGCGGTATTCCAAAACGATCTTCAGACATTTTCAATGGTGGTTTCTTTTTTTAATCTCGAAGAAGGTCGATTGTTTTTTCAACGGGAATAGGCAGGGTTCTTGAAGAGGGAAATGGGTTACGAAATGCCGAAGATTCTGGTTCCCTTTTTGAAGATTACATTTGAACTGGTACGTTATACATACGTGTTTGTTAAAACATAAGGTGAATGCTCAAATTTCTCGGGCTACGTACATTTGAAGATGGCACCAAATTTTAATGGCACCAAAGTTTTAGCGTATGAACACAACCATGATAAAAGAACTATAAAAAAATGATATATATTGAAAAATCACCAAACACTATAAACAATAGAACAGATATCAACAACCTCAGCCAAATCTACCACACAGTTCTTTAACTTCAAAAATATCCTAACAATTCAACCACACTTCATAATAAAACTACTCCTATTACCCCTACACATAGCAAATAAACATTCCAACAAAATGTAAAAAAAAGACCCAATTGCAAAACAAAATTTTATATCCGATATCCTGCAGAACTGACACACGCACTGATATACATATTGACACACCGTTTTCCATCAACTATAACATTAATTGTTAAAATGATAATATGGAAGAAAGCCAAATATAATAATGAATTATGCAGTACTTGCCAAGGTATGTAACCCTCCTTTCTTGAATACTTGACACTCAATTTAATATGTTTTTTTTGTTTTATCTTCCAGCTGTTAATTACTGAAAAATGTAACCCACCTTCACTGATTAAAATATAATTTTACTGAAGATGCCTCTGGCCAGAGGCGAAACGTTTAATTGAAGTCTTTCTTTTCGTATATTTTAATTTAACATGTGCCCAATAACCCAAGAAAATTAATCAAAAATACATACAAGGGCTCAAGAAATTACATATATATAATATCTATATATATATATATATATATATATATATATATATATATATATATATATATATATATATATATATACTATCGTGTGCTTATATATAAAGGAAATTTACGGATATATTATAGAAGATTTCGGGTGTGAAATTCAAAACCATTTACAAATTTCACTTTGTTCGTGATTTTCTCTATTTATAACATTGAGATTCTCAAATATATTCTAAAACTCTTTCAAAAAGTGATTTGCTCATCTAGACCTTTAAATGCGAGATTGAATTTTTTTTAGCTCGTGCATCCAAATTAGTTGAATATGTCGAAAAGTTTGTTCATATTTTCAAAAAATTCTGAAGTAGCATCGGTTTCCTTAGGTAGGGCACAAATTTAACATACATTTTTAAGGCTGTCGAAACGGTGGCAGTGAATAACTGAGTTGCAAATTTAACTTTCATTTTCAGTTAGTGGGAAAGACATGAGACTCTGTTAGTTTTGGAGCCTCACGAATTGGATACTTTTTCCTACAGTATAAAATTCAATTATGTAATTCCATGTAATAGTTTCATACCATAATATAAAATTATATTTCATTAGCATATTTCTCAAAGCTTGAAATAAGATGAGGTATAAGATTAGGAGAAATATTTAAGATACTTTTCAACTGGATGTTATTAGATCCCATATCTGAAATAAAAAATCTGTTTTTTCGTTAACCAGCTGTCGCACCTCTACGAACGACAACCCTCAGAAGTCGAAACTTGTGCGAGCTATGGATTACCGAGGTATTACTTTTTACGTGTGATTACTAACACGGGTTGGACGATAGCAAGTGAAGATCGATTGTTCAGACTAGGGCTTGAACCACCGACCAACACGGCAGTCAATTCAAGTGAGTGAACAAAGCACCCACGTCGAACAGCTTGGTTACCGAAGATAAAAACAAATAACATTAGACCAATCTCTTTGAATTTGGTAATTGCCTCAAAATTACTTCCTTCAAGTTTCTACCAGGATAGATGGTATTTTAAAAATGATAAGCTAATGGTTGCGTCCAATTCAGAAATATGCATCTTACCATATTGAAGTGGTTGATACTTTTTCCTGCTCAATTTTTTTTTGTTACCAGTATCTTCGAAACCAATGATATAGTCGGGATGACTGTAGAATATATTGGCTGTTATATTCATTCCGTCAGCACATAAAATGCAGAATTCATCCTGAAGACATAGAGTGTCTACTTTCAATTTTAGCATTTTGAAAACCATGACATTTTCCAAGCCACAGGATATTTTTAATCCACTAAATAATTTTCTTAGAGTTTGTGGCGCTGGCAAACAAAACAGCTCCATTGAAACATTTTTATATACCTTAGGCCCAGAAAAGTATATTGATAAACATTTGTATTTAAATTCAATACTATGTCTTCTACCTTTGGGGTAGACTGGGGTTTGAATAGTTGTTAATTGAGAAAATCAGTGATCTCTCTTGATGGGCAAGTATTAATAATCAGTTCTTGTAAGTTTCCTTCTCAACTCTTTGCACAGTTTTTCGTTTTGTCTTCCTAGGTGTATGGTTTGATAAAATCGCAGGTGTCTGAACATAAGTCGTACTAGACTTGGGGTCGAGGTTTGGGAAAAGAGATTGCTGAATCTATTAGCGGTACGTCGTCTTTCTCAAAGGTTCTTAGCAATGTACTAGATTTTGGGAATGACGTTGTAGTAGAAGGGATGGCCAAATCTATAAAATTGAAAATGGCAAAACAGTAAAGGGTATTGTTTAATAACATTATGAATGAAAACGACATAATCATACCTATATCAGTATTTGACTTTGATGTCCCGATAAATATCGTTGGTACAGCATTCTACCACAGAAGTTTTTTCTTATGGCTACTTATTATCACATCATTTTCAAAATGACTGCCACGTAAACGATAACTGCTTTTGTACAGTGTTTCTAATATGTTGAGTAAATCGGGTCTGCAGTATGGTCCCAGCCATATTTTTGCTCTAGAATAAAAACCATACAGATTGAACTTATCAGGTACTACTCACTTTTCAGGATCTTTCGGGATTCAAAAAATTCCTCACTACAATTGTAGGCCTTGTTTTTACAATCATTGAAGCAGCAAACATTTACTGACTTCTTTAATAATGTCTTTTTTACAACTTCAATTTTCTAATAACCTAATAATAAAACAAACAACAATAATCGATTACAAAAACTGAAACCAATAATAACAGCGAGTAAACTAAACACAATATCAATTGCCGACCGTTTATTATAACTAATCCGATGCTTGTGGTACCACCGAATCCTTCGATACTACAGCACTAAACGCGCTAGATGAGAATCTCATCCTAAGAGAGGTTGAAGGTCCCCAGCAACTCGGGCGGATCACGCGGTAAGACAGTCTACTGGTTCTATTACTTTCCTTTGGTCAAGCCATACTAGCTGTCAAAGTGAACGGGAGAATATTCAAAAACGTTTCAACGAACTTGTCAATCAGTATTTCGTCCATTTCACGTTTTGAAAAAGCTATATTATTCTTAATTAAAACTTAAAAAATATGAGAGAACAAATGTTAATACATACATATAGAAACACGACACAATATAAAAATAAACTTCCAGTCCAGAACTGCTGCTTCAGACTAATTTTTGTTGTTCATCCATAAGACGTGAACTATTGCTAATCGGATGGCCTGATATGAATAACCAAAAAAAATCTTTTTCTGTTGTCTTCATAAAATATTTCTCTTACCTTTATTCGAAAATCAAGACATACATAACCTAAATATTAGGCAGAGATGTTGACATTACGGATTTCAAACGGTCATTCAGGTATCAAATTAACCACTCTTATAACCAGATACCACAAAATAACAAAAGTAATAATTTCAAGACGTTCAGAATTGAGTATGAAAGAATGTTATTGGAATCTTGAATTTGAAATTAAATGTTTCAAATTAATTACATATCATATAAGAGAAATTATTAAGGTTCAGTGAATGAGCAAATCTTGTGGTAGTTAATATTACAAAAATTAAATTCAGCGCTTCATTTCGATGTTATCACTGAATAACATTTGTTGTTACAACTTATGTAAAGACAGTGAATATTATATTTATGCATATTAATTTCCTGAAATATAAACCCTGATTTACCTCTTGTATCACAAGTGGCATAAAATATTGAGGGTTTAAAAACCGTTCCAGTGATACACTTATTGATATATTAGACAGTAATGGTATAACAATACGTTTCTCATGATGATTATTTTCATGAAATTTTAACTATGCTCAAAATTCACTTGATTTGCTCGTGAAGATCTCTCAATGAACTGAATCTATATTCACGCAACATTCAGACAGAGGGATTTCTGGAATGGAACAAATTTTCAAATACGAAAGACTAAGAATATATACATTACAAAAGATTTATTTATCATATTTAAAAATTGATTGATACAATAAAAATATATAACAATGCAGTTAGATCAAAGACAGATGTGAATATTTTCTTAAAAGTTGCCAGAATATGATTCATTTACATTTTGAGGTAGATTATTATCATTTATATCGGTCGGTAGCCGGTCGGTTCGACGTGGGTGCTTTGTTCACTCACTCAAGTCAACCGTCGTGTTGGTCGGTGGTTCAAGCTCCAGGCTGAACGATCTATTTTCACTTGCTATCGTCCAACCCGTGTCAGGAATCACACGTTAAAAGGTGAGACCTCGTCAGTCCTTAGCTCGCACAAGTTTCGACTTCTGAGGGTTGTCGTTTGTAGGAATGCGACAGCTGGTTAACAAAAAAACAGATTTTTTTAAACAGATTTATAAAATTTAACAGAATATAAATTCCACCTTTTCCAATATTTGATACATCTCAATATGATTTATTCATAGTTATATTATAAGTTATATTATTAGTGAGTAAACCTCTTCAATTTCAATACATATATTGTGAATAAAAATAAATATTACTTCTTAGTTCCATTAAGTTCAAAACTACTTTAGTTTTTGAAAAGTATTTCAACTTCATTTATTCCTCTTCTGAATAATTGTTTCCAATAAATCTTTTTGGTTTTGATAACTTCAAAACTTCTACATTTTGAATAATACAAATCGATACTGAATATTATGAGCATTTGGCTCTGGCGGTTGAATAATATTGTAGTGTGAAGACCTACTCTTGCAATAGAAAAGTCATCATAATGTTAGGAATCACACGTAAAAAGTAAGACCTCGTTAGTCCTTAGCTGGCACAAGTTTCGACTTATGAGAGTTGTCGTTTGTAGGGGACGCGACAGCAGGTTAACGGAGAAACAGATTTTAACAGATTTTTTTTTCTATTGTGAGAATTGATACATTACATACATACATTGCTTTAGCTGTGATCAGATACTATCCAATTCAAGGAGAAATCGGATTTTTCCTGACCAGCGGCAAAAAAAATTGGAATCAGTTTCACTTGGACTTTACAAACCAAGTTACGCACATTTTTCGAAAGCCTTCTTTTGGGATTGATATATACAAAAGTTGTTCCTTGAAATTCATCTCAGGATTATCTCCAGGATATGATCAGTTGATACTGGGCTTTTGCTTCAATGAATTATCTTGGGAAACCTTTGGATACTCATTTTTCCATCGCACATGTGTGTGTTCTTATACATTTGCACGCTCATCAAATTCTCTAATCATTGTTTCTATATAACTGAATTATTATGCTAAAACTCTATACATGCAAAACACAATTAGCAATGAAAAAATTGGTCGAATGAAATGCGAGTTCTTTGAGTCATCTACGTGTCCACTGATGGATCTGATGGATTCATTCATTACATCAGAATTTTTGAATTCAATTCAAGAACTCGCCTAAGCAAACACGTGAGGTTATTGAACGAAACGAATTTTTCCTCAACTCAGGTACTGTCTCAGGTACAAACCATGGAGAACATGTAGAACATAGAAACTATTTTCTGTAATGCGTTTAAATCACTTTAAAAATTGCATTTTTAGAGTGTCGAGAATAAAGTTTTATTTAGATCCTAAAGCAGAATCTGATCTGGTTTTGATAAGAATAACAACTCCTTGGGAATATTTCAAGATGTGGAAATTTGGGTCCAAATTGTATTCATGAATTATTTTCATTTCGACAATCATTGCAACGCTTTTCGAATGATCTCATTAATTAGTGATCCTTGCAAACATATATATTCTCAACAACGATTGTTCGTGTCCTAGAATAAAATGAAACTGGTGTTGAATGATTCACGTGTATATGCTCTATTTGCTGCAGAATCGCCGCATTTAAAATTGTCTAATTGACACGTTGATTAAAACCATGTTTTCAATATACACTCACTGTATTGCATCGATGAAAATTTCCCATTGAAAGCATTTGTTTGGAACCACTCACTCAATTTCCATTGTTGATGTAAATGAGTATTTTCGCCCACAATAGAATATAATAGACGAGTACTAGTACGCCACCTCTAACAATGTTATAGAACACGTTTGGAAACTACTATTGTGTGCTGACCGGGACATGGCAAACAAAAAACAGTTCAAGGGCTGTTGAACATTCATCGAATATCTTTTCACTGAATACATGGCTGGATATAGTTTTCAACGTTGTCAGGGTAATGTTGGTCCTCTTGACCAGAAGACACTGTGTGTACCTCTTGCTATAGGATGATTGTCGACGCAAAATTGATTACAGTAGAAGGTATAAATGTGTCACTTTTATAGCAACTTATAGGGAGAAAGGAAGTCCAAAGTGGGTGAGTCTATTCCAATGGGGAACACAAGAGCACCCCAGAGGATTGAAAATATCCTAGATATGATTTGGTGAAATAAATTTTATAATTGGGAAACAAAATTCAGGTCGACATAGATAGATAAAACCTAATATATAAATAAAGCATAACTGTTTTTATACGTTACAGAATATTAATTAAATTCATTATTTTAGGTACTCTTTACTTATTTTTAGAATTACAAGGGGGTCTCTGTAGATTTTGTGTAATGATTTTCCAAAACATACTCTTGAGTGGACACAGAGACGATATTATCATTGAGGCAACTGGGAGATGTTTCGGCGAAGGAAATTTCATGGCAGTGCTAAAATTTAGAGTTGACGCTGGTGATGACGTTCTAGCCTCACATATAAAAATTGTGGAAGAAATGCCAGTTACATCAGCAAAACTACGCAGAATGAAATTATATAAGTTATCACCTACAGGCGGCTGATTTGGTTGAAAGAAATAGGCCCAGTAATGTAAATGCCTAGGACAACAGCTCGATAAAAAAACGATATAATTCACAAATAGTCTCAACTGAGGCAAGGCTCTCTAAAAAGGAGATGGGATGAGTGTAGACAAGCTGCAAGACAAGATATTATACTCATCGAGAAAGTATTACAAATCGTGAAATTATGAAACAACAATGAAAATTACTTGGCGCTCCGAGGCGGCTTCATTGATTCCAGCGGCGCATTTGCTTTTTCAGCTGCAGAAAAACCCGAAAAAACCTGCAGCACCACATCATCTGAAGATCTTGATCTTCCAATGTCCTATCTTTCATAAAAAAAATGTAGGGTGTCTCCAGAGGCTCCAATAAATTCAAGACACCGACAGAACACGACTATCGTCAAACTTAAACCAGTCCTTTCTTATTAGTCAGTGGGCTATGTTTGAAGACTGGCAGTAGACAATTCTGAAGAAATGAACTTCAAACGTTCAAGCCAGTCTCGAATATACCTACACAGTAGGTTGAATGGACTGACGCCTATCAAAAAACAACTGCTCCCCTGGATAATACCACGAAGGGCGTTGGATTATATCCGACAGGCGTAAGTGCAGGAATCTTCACATAAAATGTCCTGCATATGCAATTGGCAATTCAACTGAAAGAGTCGACATTCAATTTTGGAACGGGCACACTTGTAGACCGGTTTCGGGCTCATTAGCCACTCATCAGTGCAAAATAGTGACCATCATCGACCTGAAGTCAATGACATTCCATAATTGAAAATCGGAATTCTCTCAGAGTATTTCATTTCTCTTCCTAAGTTGCAGCGAAACAACAACTCCATCTAGTGGACGAGTTACTAACCAACTGCATATCCGTAATCTGCCCGATTTCTCTGTATGAGGAAGAAAAACTTTCTTATTAGTCAGTGGGCTATGCTATTCTAAAGAAATTAACTTCACTGCCAGTCTTCAAGCATAGCCCTTATTCAGAGTAATCGGGCAAATTACGGATATGCAGTTAGTTAGTACCTCGTCCACTAGATGGAGTGACATTTTGTTGTTTCGCTCCAACTTAGGAGGAGGAATGAAATACTCTGAAAGAATTCCGATTTTCAATTATGGAATATCATTTACTTTAGGTCGATAATGGTCACTATCTTGCACTGATGAGTGGCTAATGAGCCCGAAACCGGCCTGCAAGTGTGCCCGTTCCAAAATTGAAGGTCGACTTTTTCAGTTGCATTGCCAATTGCATAGACAGGAAATTTTGTGTGAAGATTTCTGCTCTGACGCCTGTCAGATATAATCTGACAGGCGTCAGAGCATTTTCTGATAGGCGTCAGTCCATTTAACCTACTGTGTAGGTATATTCGAGAGTGGCTTGAACGTTTGAAGTTCATTTCTTTAGAATTGAACCAGGTCTTTGACTTGGTCTTTGGTCTTGGTGTTTGACCAAGGCGTAATAATGACTGCTAGATTGAATTGTTCATCTATTTCGAACCTTCGTAAGAGTTTGGTGCGGCTGTTAGGGGTTGAGTCATGTTTGAAGATCATCAGTGTTATTATTATATTATTATGTTCGATTATTATTGAATTCGATCGATTTATTATTTTTGATATACATATTTTTGTTATTGTTAGTTGTAGTGCAGTGGTTTTATATTTTTTGTTCAACAGGAAACCTTCAAGGAATCAGTGCTGCATGGAGGGGTTATATACCCCCATACTCTGAGTTGTAAACTGACCCCCCAAAATGACTTTCTGGATCCGCCACTGGTCTATTCGATCCTCCACTTCAGTTCGCGAGTGTTTCTTGTCGTTCACATCTCTCCAAACACGACCAAATGAGTCGATATTTTCAACGAAACCGATATGTTTATTCGATGAGATATCTTTATGCCAAATGACTTGAGTGAAATTCTGGCAAACTTTGAATGACAGTTTCGGCCCATAGCGGGACTGGCACAGAATATTTGCTATAAGTAGGTCTATTGTTTGGTTATATAGTACGAAGACTTTAGTAGAATAGGCCAATTCTGATTGATTTTTGCCAGTGTCCTGAAACTCTTTCTGCTGTTCAGCTATTCATTGTTTATTGGCAGAGCCTTGAGTTATTCCAATGACAGATTATGGTGCGATATAACTTGCGTGCTTGCAAGGAATTTAGCAACTTCATCACCTTCCAGCCCACGTTTATTGGTCTGACCTTTATATGTTCTATGACAATCGGATCATGGAATTCCATACATACCCTGGGAATCATTGACACTTTTGTCCTTGTGGGAACGATGGTATGTTGAAATTTGATTGTTGTTGGTGAATTTCGTTTTTATGTCCTGTTTTTTGGGAATTCGGTCAAATTTGTCAACATCTTCAATGTAGGGAAGGAAAGCTTTGTGGCTAACGTTGTTGTCTTTTGGATCTCTTAGACTAGATGGAGAAGTTTGTTGACGACGGATGGATCTGTCGATTTGATGGTCTGTAAATTCATTTTGAAGAAGCCTTGATTTGAGTTGAGCCAATTCTTGTGATTTGTTGTGGAGGTCTGTGAGGTAATAGATCTGTGCATGAGATTATTCGAAATGGGGTTGGTTTTTGTTAGATGATGCTGAGAGTTTTCTATGAGGAATCTGTTTGTGTGTATTGATTTCCTGTAGACCGTGTGGGTGAAGGAGTTATTGGATTTTGTGATGAGGACATCTAGGAATGGAAGAGATTTATTGGTTTCAATTTCCATTGTGACCTTTATATTTGGGTGGTTTCGAAGTCTTCCATGGAATGGTTTGTAAAGACTGGTGAAAGGGGAGAACCCATGGGGTCGCCATTTACTTGCTTATAAAAGATACCTTGAATGAGAAAGTATGTGCTGGACATAAAGTGACTGATGAAGTTGAGGGTGTCTTTGGAAATTTGGTGTTTTGTTTCGATACGATACAGGGATATTTGTAAATAAAGACACACCTACGTCGAAACTATCAAGGATGACAGTCTGTTGGATATTGAGGTTTTTGTGGAATCCAATGAAGTGAAATCAATTTCGTACATATGACAAGGACGAGGACTGTTCTGCCAGGGGTTGGAGAGTATTTGCAAGGAGTTGAGCAAGATTCTGTGTTAGAGAACCGGAAGCACTGACATTGGGTTTGTGTATTTTTGGGAGACCGTATATGTACGTAAGGATTTTTCTCGGTGGATGAGAACTTTCTCAGTTTCCGTAGGAAGTTGTTGATGAGAGTCTTGGTTTTCTTCTCAAGATAGAATTTTGGGTCTCTATCGGTGGGTTAATATTGCGAGGAATCGAGAAGTGTAATCATTTTATCAACATATTCAGAGGTGTTGAAAATAACTGCCTCTTATGTGAACCTACGATTTTGTAGATACCCGATGATAAAACAACAACTAACCCTTACCCAACTAATGATGCACAGAAAGCTGAAGTTAAACCTCCAGGCACTTGTGCAATGTGTTCCATTTGGAAAATTCGTCGCAAGTAACTTCCTATATATGAAAAGCTGCAATTGATTTCATTTGGTTGGAGCGGCCACCGATAGACCAGTTTTGGTGCACTACCTACCTGCTCATCAGTATCAAGAGGGTAATTTCAAACGGAGTGAACCGTCTAAATATCCCTAACGAACAAAAGCAATTCCAACTAGTCATAATCTCTTTCTGCATTTGATTCAGTAAGATGTACCACTGCGCCACCTGCAGACAAAGTCCGGAAGAAACTTCACAAATACATACTCCGATGTGGAAGTCAGAATGTAAATATATTCCGAAAAGGTGCATATGATGTGCTCCACAACAAACATTTGCTTTTTGTGAATACTGCCTTTTATAGTTAATCACCCAGTTAGGATTTTCAGTGCCCCAATATCGAATGTTTTGTGATGAAACCACTCCATTTGTTGTAAAACTAGCTTCATCACTGAATAAAATATTCTTTAAAAATGTCTGTCGTTGAGGTACTCGCCCTGGGCCCATAAGCAAAATTCCAAAGGTTTTTTTGATCAAATATTTTGGGATAAATGCCTCAATTCGTTTTTTTGCAGACTTCGCCCAATATTCTTTTAAGATTGGTTTAAATCTAAGCTAGCCACCCTCAAAGTATTTGAATTATTTCTGAAATAATCTAAAATAGTCTGATATTTCCATTACTTCTCCGTATATCATTCTTCAAAATATACGTGGATACTGTTCCAGTCCAATTGGACACTCGAATAATTTTATGTTATCAGTGTCATTGCTTTTCGAGTTTGAAAGTCGTGGATTTTTGGAATTTCTTCCTGACGTTTCGCTGACGCGAGTGGCTAGTTTCTTCAGAGGTTTAACCATCATGGCTTGCTGCCCGATGACTACCTTTTAGGCTTCATAAAGCGTATTTATGCCTTGTCAGGTAATCAGTTATATTTGTACCTGTATTTGTACCTGCATTTGTACTGTATTCGTACCTGCACTTGAACCTGGAACATTAACAATTTTAATAATAATAATAATAATCTTTATTTTCTTTTTGACAAACAGAAGTTTGTATAGAATTAGTCAAATCTTAGATCTAAATTACATAACTAAACAGGCAATACAAAATTTACAGTTGCACAATAAAAAAAGAATTAAAGTCAACTATTTGTTTTCAAGTAATTGTCCACTGAATAAAAACAATGGGATAATAAAAAGTCCTTCAATAATTTCTTAAAACCATTTATAGTTGAGCACGTTTTTATGTTCGCTGGGAGTTTATAGAAACATCTTTATCCCAATACGAGAGGAGACTTAAACTGAATATTATCCTTAGAAAATGGTACATGAAGATCATTTCGATTTCTAGTATTGAAACCATGAACCTGATTATTTGTTCTGAATGCTTTCAAATTACAATAAATATAAGAACATACTTCAAAAATAAACAAACATGGTAGCGATAAAATATTGAATTTTTTAAAATAGTATGCGCAACTAGTTCTACGGGATACACAAGCAATACATCGAATCAACCGTTTTTGAGAAACGAATACATTATTAAAATGTGTGGAAGATCCCCAAAAGCTTAATCCATATCTAAGGCGCGATTCGGCATGTACGTGATACAATATAATTAATTGTTTTTCTGTCAAAACTGATCTAAGATTCCGTAGCAAATAGTTTACCGAATTCATTTTTGAAATAATCATATGGCATTGCTTTTTCCAATCTAGGTTTTCATCTATGAGCAGTCCAAGAAATTTTACATATAGGACAGTAACTATCTGATTATCATTGATATTTAAATTAATTTGGTCAGTTTGCTTATTTCCATTACGGAAACGTACACAATTTGTTTTATCTGCATTTAGGAAGAGATAGTTCACAGAGAACCATACATGTAAATTATGGAGGGCATTATTACATTGTTGCACGAGAAACACGTTCGATGTTTCCGGGACCAGAACGGATGTATCGTCCGCATATATCGTGAAATGAACAGAGGAATCTGCTAAGATTGGGTCATTCGAGTAAATTAAGAATAATATGGGTCCCAAAACTGATCCCTGCGGAACACCAATATCTATAAAGAGGCGATTAGAATTTGTGGTATTTATATAATTTCCACTGACATCCATTATACTGACGTATTGTTGCCTGGCACTCAGGTAGGATTTCATCCATTTCGGAGCCGGACCCTCAAAGCCTACATTGGCTAATTATTTCAAAAGTAATTTGTGATCGACACCGTTGAATGCCCTGCTGAGATCACAAAATATCCCAACAGGGCATTGTCCCATGTCCATAAGCCGTGTTAAGTTCTCATAAAATGAGTGAATAGCTGTAGTGGTGGACTTTGATCCCTGAAATCCATGCTGATTAGTTACAATTATGTCATTCAGTTGTAAATATGCATTCAGTCTTTCCACGTAACTATATTCAAAAATTTTTGAGAATATTGAAGGGATAGTTATGGGTCGATAATTTTCAACACATGTAGGGTTCCCTTTTTTAAAAACTGGACAAACTTTACCGATTTTCATATAATCCGGAAATTCGCCATTTGCAAAGGATAAATTAACAAGATATGTCAAGGGTGATATTATTAGAGAAATTACTCTTTTCAACAAGTATGCAGGAATTTCGTCAAAGCCATATGATTTTTTGTTCTTCAACTTTATTTGTAACAGTACTTGCAGATCATTTTGTGTGAAAGGGCATAAACGTAACTTATTCTCAGTAGAAATTACATTCTCAAAATTCCTATCATTTTTGCCAGAAATATGAGAAATATTGGAGATTATATCATATGGAGCATCCCTAAAAAATGAGTTAAAAGTATTTGCCACATCTAAGGTATTTTCAATCGTATCATTATCAATAGATAAAACTATGTTGTCCCTTGAGTTGTTTTTATTAGTAAAATCAGATATAATTCTCCATGCACTTTTTGTTAGATTATCAGAAGATGAAATTATAGTTTGATAGTAGTTTTTTCTAGTTGATTTTAAAAGTTTAATATGTTCCTTTTTTTGTTCAGTATAGTAATCACGCATTTCTGGGAAAGTTCTAGATAAGAAATGTAGATTTTTTAAGTTTGTACTAGATTACAGTACTTCGTGATTTATCCATCTATTTTTATTTTTATTTTTGTTTATTTGTCGATTCGCCACTGGAAAGTTTATATTAAATTAATACATGAATACATCTGCGAAAGTATCGAAAGCGATATTGGTATTCACATTACAGTACACCTGATTCCAGTCAACGAGTGAAAGGTCATTGATAAAACTTTTTATAGAATTCTCGGTGAACTGTCTTTTTCTGCAAAAACTCTGAACATTAGAGAGATTACAGTTGACCTCCACTAACACAGTACGATGATCCGATATGGTGTTGTCAAATACACACGTTAGACCTGAGTTGCTGAAATTTACAAAAACGTTATCAATTGTTGTAATGCTGTTCGCAGTCACTCTTGTGAGCCATTAACAAGATTGTCATGGACATTCAAAGTCTCTAATACATTTAACAATTTTAAATAATCACTATTCATGGTTTTACTGTCAACATTAAAATCACCACATACAATAAAGCACATATTAGGTTTATATACATAATTCATGACGCCCTCAAGATTCTCTAAAAAAGTATTAAAATTACTTGAAGGAGATCTGTAACAATTCAGTATGCCTATCATCTTATTGTTATTGCCCTTTAAAATGCAGTAACAAAATTCAGATACCTTGTCAGAACAAAATCGTTCAACATTCACATTACTATACTTTAAAGATTCTCTTAGCCATATTCCTACTCCACCACCCCTGATAGAAGCTTTTCTTGTATAACTAGTGGCTAATACAAAATTGTCAAAATGAATTTGACCTATAGATTCAGCATTTTCCCATAACTCGGTTAGACAAATAATATTAATATTTTTATAATTATTGATTTCTAAGACAATGTCACAGATCTTATCAACATTTAAACTTTGTACATTTAATAGCATTGAATTTGGATTGAAAATCATTCCTGAGGTCGACTGTGTTTCCTTAGGTATAAAAAATTATTTAAACAAGCATTTTTGGGCCACACAGTTGGGTTCATGGCCTTCTCAAAGTTTTCCTCAAAAATACGAACCTTGAATGATGAGTAAACACCAGGATAACGAGACTTCATATTTTCACACAATACTTCTGGAAAGTGAGGCTTCAATAGATTTTCCATTGCACTAATATCAGTATTAGTATCAACTCTATATACATGGAGGTCAACATATTTAGGTATACCTTTTATAGTACCAGCAGTACCTTCCGTGCCTGTTCCAACAAGAAGTTGCCTTCTCTTATTGTTTTTATAAGTTACTCTTTTCCAAGGAGTTTGTTCAGATGATGAGTCTTCCTTCACATTCACATCCAATGATCCATGAACCTTTTTAATATACTCATTTTCTGTTGAGGAATAAGTTGGTTTTTTGTTCAGAGTAGATTCTTGCTTGGATCCAAGATTTAACATATCATCATCTTGATTATTTATTTCAACTACGTGATTTATTTTTTGGCGAATATTCATATCGGACGTATTACCTCTTTTTGGAATGGTCCCAGTTTTTTTCTCCGATGTTTCAGATATATTTGAAGATCTGGCAATGGTGGAGAGATTATGGTTCTCTTTTGATAAGTGTAGTAAGGATATTATCTTTTCTTGACGTTCAATTCCCTTCTTCAATTCGTCATTGATAGTTTTCAAAAAGTCCGTTTCCATTCAAGCACATTTTAGATCACATTTCAACTTGGTAACTTCCAACCTCAAATCTTCGATACCCTCGTTAACTACACCAGTTTCAGAATATTCACTATCTTCGGAGCCTTCCACATGTTTTCTTACACTATCACTTACTCTCACTGCATCTGGTCCTTTTTAGATATTAACATTTCCAATAAATCAGATTTTTTCAAACGATCTAATTCACGAGCTAAAATCTCTTCGGTTACCATGTTGCACATACATCTTATTGCCTGTTGTCCTGTTCGTTATTCTCGAATTCCTTAAAATGGAGTTCCATATTTGATTGAGGTTCACCGCTTCTTCTTTTCTGTTAAAATTATCTGTGTGTTTGTGGATCTCTATTGCCTCCCGTACCAGTCGGCTATGGTATCCCGAATTTCAAAAACCAAACATGAAATAATATCAGAATTTAACGTAGCATCTGAATATGTAATGATATACAGGGCGTTCTATTTAAAAAAATGGAATTTTGGTCTGTAGCACCTACACCAAACACCCTGTATATTTAAAAATTATATCAAACCAGATATTGCCTGTCACATAAAATGTGGGACACCCGGTATATATATATATATATATATATATATATATATATATATATATATATATATATATATATATATATATATATATATATATATATATATATATATATATATATATATATATATAGAAATAGAAGTTATTAAATCGGACATAGCACTCAAGAAAGTGGCAAACCATAGACACGTGTTTCGGGCTTTTGGCCCATCATCAGTATGGTGCAGCCAAGTGTAAGGATGGGCAACACTTGGTTACCAAAAGATAGAAATACAAATACACGGAGCCACCAGCAGGAGCCAACCGCACATTTGTGGTTTCAGTTGATAGATCTTGTGTTCACAAGAAAACTATCAAAATCACCACGGAGGCAGCAATAGCTACGTGCGTGACATCCGGGTCCAGGAAATTATACAAATATAAAAGTTATTGAGTGTCTTGATATAGAAATAGAAGTTATTAAATCGGACATAGCACTCAAGAAAGTGGCAAACCATAGACACGTGTTTCGGGCTTTTGGCCCATCATGTGCGGTTGGCTCCTGCTGGTGGCTCCGTGTATTTGTATTTCTATCTTTTGGTAACCAAGTGTTGCCCATCCTTACACTTGGCTGCACCATACTGATGATGGGCCAAAAGCCCGAAACACGTGTCTATGGTTTGCCACTTTCTTGAGTGCTATGTCCGATTTAATAACTTCTATTTCTATATCAAGACACTCAATAACTTTTATATTTGTATATATATATATATATATATATATATATATATATATATATATATATATATATATATATATATATATATATATATATATATATATATAAGAGCCCGCCGCTCTTTGCGGTTTTATGGTTTCTCTCAATTAATGAATGTTAAGCGACTTAACCACAATATATTAGTAAAAATCGCTCTTAAATCGGCTAGTCCGTTTCTGAGATCAGCGCACACAAAAATAGCAGACAAGTTTTCCGAAATTGATAGTAACGCATTTAAATTGACTGAAGTAAGTACATCAAGTAATTATTCGTTGGGTGCTCTTGGGATAACAGTCAGTCTTAATTCGATTTGGTCAAACCTAGCCCCACCAGCAATAGCTGTTTGCTACAAGAAGCACTTCAAAAACAATTACTGCCTTAAAGAAACCATCACTCGTTTCAGGAAACGGGAAAACAGAAATTATCTCGCTAACGAAACAACGTCAAGCCAACTGAAATTCCCTGGGGAAATGCCACCGGAACATCCGGTTTGACTGGCAAAGAGGATTTAGGTCCTTTTACCTAATTTCAGAATTGCTTGATCAAGCTTTTGTGCCAGTAGCACAGAAATTATTCAAGTGCTGGGTATTAGATCGGTTGTATGATCTTTTCGTTTCGTTTTATATCGTTTCAATTATTGATAATTCATCATTCATTCATAGGCATTGGAGGAAGTTTTTCCCGAGGATCTAAACTTGAGATGGTTACGGATTATTCAGTAGTTTTTAGCAACCTTCAAAAATGTATATTCTAGACGGATGGATGAAGTTGAATCATGAAAAATTGAGAAGAGTTATTTATGATGGTATTCGTGTAATATTGAAGCTTGTTCAGTGGAGAGATGAGGCTCAGAAAAGTGAAAAATTTTACAAATTTCGAAGAAATAAATAGTGGTGAGCAACAAAATTTTTCAAAATGATTTATGAAGAAGTAGATATTTTAGTATATGAGGAAACGTCGAAAGATAAACAGAAAGTCAAGTTCATTAGGTCTTTTATGTACAAGTTTATTTTCTTCTGTTAATTCTGGTGCAGTCCTTTTTCTAGGAGCGGGCCTCTTCACGAGCGGGGTTATTATTACATATCTTAGATTTTCACTGCGAAAATGTTAAAATTATTTCCTTATAGCTCTGTGAGACTCATTCTTTTCTGGTTTTGTTGGATTGTTCGGGTCCACTAACCGTGTTGATTGAGTTCTGGCCTAGACTGTGAGATTAGGTTATTGTTGCCACTGGGGCAAAATATTTTCGTCTCTTGTCTCGTGACATATCTTGTTTCGAACAAGACAAGAGGAAATTTTTCTCTTGTCTTCTTGGTCAAGACTATAGTATTTTCATAAATGTGCATAAATGTTCTTTTATAAAGTTGTAAATGCAGAAGGTTGCAAAACCTTGTAAAGCTTTGAGAACATAACTTGTAAATGCATCGCATACCGGTTACTGCAAATTCTGAATATCAAAGAAGAAGTAAAGATAATACAAGATGAGGGAATGTCCTTCTGTTGTCGTGAAAAACGATATTCTTGTGAAGAGAGGCAGTTAATCGAGACAAGATGGGAGAGGGCATGGCCGTAGCAAATGATGCTAAATGCCAAAAAAAAAACATAGCTCCATCTCAAGGAAAATTCTATTCATGAGAGTACATTTTTTCATCTCGAGCCCTTCTTCGCGCATCTGTGTTTGGTAAAAGAGTATAAAAGTATTGGAACATGTGATTTCAAACTGTATGTTGATCCTATAATGAGTAGGTATGTTTTACAACATCACGAAGTACAGTTTCATCTTTTCAAACAGTTATTATTGAATACTAACGAGGTGAACGCTATATCGTCAAGTAGGCTTGCACTACCGTCGCGTCGTTGAACGGGATTTTCTGCTCTGAATTCTTTCAACCATGACTGAATGACATGAAATTTTATAGTAGCTAAAAAGAAATAATAGCGTCGATGTGCGCCTTTATTCTGAGGGGAGATTACAGTTCTTCTTAGGGGTTGAAACGTTTTCACTTTATATAATCTTGAAAATGCATGGAGGTATGAACTCGAGATGAAAAATGTTTCATTGACTGTTTTCGAAAGATCGATTTTTTTCTGGTTATTCGCGTTTAAATATGTGTATTTTCCTAGTAGAAAATTCATGTTACGTTTTATTGAAAAAGTTGAGCAAACTTTAAATGATGCTTGTTTATGAATATTCGTTGCACACGACTTTTTTTATTTCAGTAATACTGAACTCAGAAGTTTGGGTAAGTTTCTGTTTGAAATCGGTTAGGAATATGTTTTTCCGATAACAAAAGACGAAACTTGTCTGAGCTAAAGATTAACGAGGTTTCATTTTCCAACGTGCGATTTCTTGAACGAGTTGGACGATAGACAATGAATTTTAATCGTCCGGCATATGGACTCGGCACACTGTTTCACCTATCGATCGATTGAATGAGGAACAAATCATTCACGCCAACCCAACAGGCTACCGCCCCACCCGTACCATTAAACTGCATATTTTTCCAAAACACTTGTAGTTTATAATTTTTAATTGCCACACTATTTTACTTATTTGAAGTCCGTCCTAGTTTGTTAAAATCCATTTTCTGGAAACGCGCGTGTTTTGAAGTTTCTGTGGCAAGATAAACAATCCGTACCCACTTCCAATTATATTCGAACATGTTCATGCAATCTGTCACCACAACTACCAAATTCCACCCTATCTGTTGGTGGATTTGTTTTGTCATGCCTTAAAGTGATTGCTTCTATCACTTCTTTGGAAGATTCCCACATTTTTTGTATCAAGATGGTGTAGTAGAATGCCAAACACTTTCCCAAAAATACTATATCGATGTTGGTGAATCTTCAAAACCAAAAGTCTAGTTGGGGGAAGGGGATATTTGCGGTTGAATCTTCACAAATAGGCGTTTGTAAACAGAAAATCAGCTTTGATAACGGAACATCAATCTACTAGATTTCCTAATCAGATATCTCTCGAATCCTAGAGACCATAACAGTTTTTTTAAATTTCATACAGATCATTCGTCTGTGAAACAATTCATGATATGGTTCTAGTTTTTGTTGCATTTACTGCATTCATTATCGGTGTTAGGGTACAAATTGATTTTTTTTATTGAAAATTTTAATGTTCCGTTTCGAATCACAAACTTCACAGACCTTCAACTCATGAAATATACACTCGTCATCGTAGGCTATTAAATGAGAAGTACGGGTCTGAAATTGAATGTCGATTTTTGGAAGTATAAACTGACTGTAAAGCCTTGAAAACGCAGCTATGATGGCTTGGGAAATTTGCAAAAACTAGACTTGAGTGAAAAAAATATTATTTGGAACAGTCGTAGAGGTTTCTTCGGTGAGTGGACACAAAAAACCGTCAAGATTCATTACCAAATGGGTTTGCTTCACTCTGAGTCGGTTTCAATTTGCATGAAAATCAGTTTGAAGAAATAATATAGATATAACCAATAAAACCGATCGTATCAAAAATAATTTATAGCGATAGGTAAGTAATGGTTATTATTATTATTATATTCACCAGTCCATCTAACACCAGTTTAGTAGAAACATTAGTCTGTTTGGAAGGTGTGACGGCAAATCTACAAAAAATATTTCTCAAAATAGATCTTTGAAAATCACTCGAATACCAATTCTAGAAGCTTCACAGTAAAACAGAACTTCTAATAAGAAACGAATTTATTTGCATATTCAGGCATCAAGACATCATCCACACACGAGTAGTTCAGAAAACAAGACATCAGAAACAGAAGAGAAACCTATCACACTATTCCTTGCGTGGATAAAACTATTCAATAGAGAAGATTCAGTTAATTGAAAGAAAACTATCGAAACAATTGACCAAAATTGAAAAAATTCAAAGCTAAATGCAGTAATTTAATATTATTTTGAAAATGGGAAGAATTTGGCTTTGTTATTATTTTAACTGAGATTTGATGAGTTTTTTGCCTGCAGGCAAATATTTTATAATTAAAGTGTGTTTTTATCTGTGCATTAGGCCCTCTCATTTTGTCTTCAATCGAGGACCGCCTGCCCGGTACTGACGATGCCCAATAGGCTCAAACAGCTGTATACCGGTGGCTCTTAAATTGAAATCAATATGGGAATGATCAAAGAGTACTTACTTATTCATTTTTGGATTTTCATGAAATTATTTTCCAGCAGCTTGACTGCATTAACCTTTCTAGATTATATATATATATATATATATATATATATATATATATATATATATATATATATATATATATATATATATATATATATATATATATATATATATTTGATTTCAGATGAGAAGTAATTTCCATCGAATTAGCGATATTCAATGCAGTTAAACAAATAACAGAGAAAGCTGATAGCAAAAAACCTCGGTGTGCCTTTCAAAGACCTTTGAATTGTTATACCACGAAAAACTGAAAATATATGGTATAAGGGGTGTGGGTTATGAACTCATCAGGTCATACCTATCGAATCGATCCTAAGTTGTTATCATAATGAATTCACAAAATCATTATACGCCTATATCTAGTAGAATCATAATTAGGCAGGGTGTACCTCAGGGATCGATCCTTGATACTTGAGGGAGCAACTTTCCGTTTGTAGCTTTAGAACATATCACTAGGCCCACGTATAGTCATTGATTTCAATAGTATTATATTTTGGGGTTCTTTAGTATATTCACAAAACATATTTATTACTCAAAAAGAATTCTGATCGTAAATCTAGATCGAAGAAGCTCTTGTAATGAATTTTTTTGTAAACTTGACAGCTCGTTGTACTTCTTGGGTCTTGTCTGCTCTGTAAAAAAATATTCTTAACTGTTTCACAGAAATAGTGGTCAGTATTCAAATAATATGAACATCAATATCAGGCATTGTAACGAACTGTAACCCGTGCTATAACTCTACCTTTGATGAGAAAAGTTAAAAATATTTTTTTTAATAAGCTTAAAACAATAACGAACGAAAAATACTAGTTTATTGTGAAAAAAGCGTGGGCGCTTTGTGCTATATTTTTTTTATATCAAGCGCCCGTTGCTTTTTTCACAATACTAGTATTTTTCGTTCGTTATTGTTTTAAGCTCAGAAATGTTTTCAACTTTTTAGTTCGATGTTCTTTAAAAGCGTCTTTTTAGTTTTTTAAACTATATTTATTTTTCATTTTTTAGTTTCGTATGCTATAAAAGCGTGTTTTTAGTCTTTTAAAACTATATTTATTTTATCTGAAATTTGGGATCAATCAGCCGTATATTGTTTATAAAAATTGCCATTGATATTTTTCGATTCCGGAGTGGGAGCCTAAAAATTAGCTACCAAGCCCAAGGCAGCAGTCGCGCAAAGGAGGGTTACAGATAAGGCAGCAGACGCGTGTGTTAATTGAAAAAATACTTTTTTCAAATGAAGAAATACATGTAAAGTATTATATCAAAGAGGTTACGTACAGCGCCATCTGCTCGCGAATAGATCAAGCAATAATGTCGATATATCAAGGAGGTACGGACAGCGCCATCTGCCCGCGAATAGACCAAGCAATAATGTAGATATATCAAGGAGGTTACGTACAGCATCATCTGCCCGCGAATAGATCAAGCAATAATGTCGATAATTCTGTCAAATACAGATCCCGAGCTTGAGAGTTACAAGCAAACAAAAAAACAAACATACATAAATAAATACATACATGCAGGTGAAGCTAATAAATGTGTGTTGAAGTAGATATGTAAATGCTGTTCAGCATGAATATTTTTGAATAAAACTCTTCTTTACTTCATGTAATTTTCAACTATACTTGTAGATGATCAAACATTTATGTATTTTGATTTGAAAATTCAACCATTGTGAAATCAGTACTGTTTTAAGGTAAATGAGAATTAGCTTCTCGAAAGTTTAATTTTTTTTGCTGTGTCCACTGTCGATTGTATTGCAATAAAATTATTCTTATCATTATTATTAAAATATATGATGGAATCGGCCGATACTTGATGAAAATCAATAACTAACATATTCTAAAAACACTTCATTGTGAGATTTTCACTGAACAGTTTTACAAAAACGCAACACGTGTTTTGCCATACAATGGCTTCCATACAATGAGCGTGTCTTCACTCACAATAAAGTGTTTTTAAGAGTACGTTCATTATTATTAAATATTTTTATATGAAATATGGATAATTCTACGTTTGACTGTTAGCCCATATTGATTAGTCTACTCATGTTTTCCCATTCATTTATTCATAATAAAAAATATTTCTACTACCCATTAACAAACTTAATGTTGTTCATATTATTTACAAGGTTCTCTTGTTTGATATGTCATTATTTCGTTGAATTTGTGTCTTCAGCTGATTTGGTTATTCTTTGTTCATGAACATTAAATGTTTCTTGGAATAGGGAAGACAATACATACATTGACGTAACATGCATCTATAGTTTTCATGGAAGCACGGCTAGAGATACTGATGAGTTATCTGAGGAGCGGCATGGCCCCCATAATATTCTTCTATTCGCCAGTACTACATTAAATTTTCTAGGTAGTGTTGTGGATAATTCACATAAAAACAATCCGATGGTGTCGCATACCATTTATTGAGAGCAGTAATACTGAGTTGCGATGTTGAAAATAAATTATTCGATATCGATTTGATCGATTCGATCAGATATATTTGCGGCACAATAATACTTACTCTTGAAACCCTGTTCATGAAAGAAGATGTACTGCATTAGATAACATTGTCGAATACTCATCGTTTCTGTCCATTGAGTAGGATGACATGACAGAGTTTTTATCCTTGGTCCATAGTATTCAGCTTTAGGTAGTAGAACATCGTCTGGGACTGAACAGATAATACTTTCAGTTCAGTCTTTTATGTAATCACTATTTTGGATAAAATTAATTTGTATCAACAGACCACGGGAAATATCCATATGGAGCCTAGGCAGTAATAGTTGTGACAAATGTATTGTGTAGGATGATTGGGTGAGGTTCTATAATTTCTCTCCTCAATGCAGACTTCAAAACTGCCAAAATTTTTGAAAAGGTTGATGACTACCTCTCAATTTGAGATCAACCTCATTTCGATGTTTCATATTCGATAGGGGAATTTCTTTACTAAATCTCCTACAGTGCGATGAACGATTTGTAACACGACTATAAACCGAGCGTTTGTTCTTGAATAATTTCAAAGTGTTGTTTTTTTTTCTTTTCTCCAAACTCGAAAATAATCTTCTACGGGTATTTCACTGCAAGCGACCAGAGTTTTCTCGTTTATACTGTTCCATTCTTTCGATAGAATACATTCCATAAATGTGCTGAACAACCCATAATCACCATGAATTAGCATCTGGAACAAATGGAAAATCGATTGAGAACATTCAATTTTACACATCATCTTAACATTTTTAATGGAATTAAGACACAAGTAACATCTTTTCCTATTTCATTCAGTTTTTTTTTAATCTGATGCAGTGAATATCGACAAAATCTTCCTAAAAAGACGAAACGTTTTTTCACTTTCGAAACTGATTATTTGATAGGTGAAATTGAAACCTTTTCACACACTGGAACAAAAATACTGTCTCTCGACGCTCATCTCGCGTCAGCTAGGTTACAGTTCTTCATGAATATTTGAACGAATAATTATCCGAAATAATTCCTAGTATTTTGTTATTGTGAATTGCTCTCTGGATTACCTGTTTTCATCTGTAATTACGTACAAGTGCGAAAAGTGGACTATTAAGAATGTGCCCCTATCATCGTTCACAGTGCTATTTCCACATTTTTCGAGTTCTAAACTCTCGAAAGCATCAGAAAACGTGTTTTCAAGTACCATTCTCAATAATTTGAACATTTCTCATTAGATTTATCTGATCTATGGAACCGAATATGTGAAATACGTTCTCTCTAGTGAACCATTACAGTCCGCTTAGTTCAACCAACACATTTTCATCTTTTTTTTTCGGGTTTCCCAACACGAACCACGTTCATATTCATTCATTTTCAAATTTGAACGAATTTTGGTTTGTATGGAAGGCTATAAATTTCGAGTCTTCGTCTTTCTGAAGAGTCGAGGATTCAGGAAATTTTCTTTTCGTGACTAACTCATCCACTATGCTTCGGAAAATACTCGTTATTTTCAGTTACAGATAACTTGTCGTGTTTGAGTATGTTGTCTATCAATGAAATGAATGGTTTCTGCAGCTGCAGCCATCTCGAAAATTGTAAAAATCAAGAGTAACTGGCAGTTTTCTTACACTATTCGCTTCATTTTTAAAATTCCATACATGGGTTGACAACATTTGTTGAAGTTTTAAAGAACATAGATGATCCAGTAAGAGTGTGGACCAATCAGTATTGAGCATTCGCATGGACACATTCCATCACCCCCACTACCAGCCTCCCTACCACACACTGAAATTATAAATGAGAATGAACACATAGCTCATCAGTCAGTAGTTGTTGAGACATCGAAATATAACCTTCATCCTCGCAGTCAATCCACAAATCACTGGTGATGTCTGCCGCAGCAGCAGACGAAACGTTTGGTACTTCAGATTCCATTCGATCTCGACCTACCAGATCTTGTTCTCTTCAATCGTTAACTTATTGAAGTGTACGAGCAGTTTTCAACGTCACTGTCATATTCATTTTTTAAGAAGTTTGCTGGTGTATTCTGAGTTGCATAGAAGAACTGCATCTTTCAGAAAAGTCTAGGATTTACGGAGCACTAACTGGATTAGCTCATCCACTTTGATGACTTCTCTCTCGATTTCATATCTTTCTTTGCTCAAAAGGAATCTGACCAGCCCATGGAAGACCTAAAATTCCCAGATAGCTATAGCTGCCTACGTGATCATGTTAGATGTAGCCTGGAAATTCTAGGTCTTCTAACTGGCTCCTGTTGTTGACTCCGTGCGTATGTGTTGTTTCTTGCTGTCGGCAAACAAGCGTTGCCCATCTTTACACTTGGCTGCACCGCGCTGATGAGGCCAATAGCTAGAAACACGTGTCCGCGGTTTGCCCTCCTTTTTGGAGTGTTGTGTCCACGAATAGTTTCAATATTTGATAAATATATATATATATATATATATATATATATATATATATATATATATATATATATATATATATATATAAATAGATAAGTGCTTTTTGATCATTTCCATATTGATTTCAATTTAAGAGCCACCGGTAGACAGCTGTTTTAACCTATTGGGTACCGGGCAGTACCAATATTGCAATTCATTTGATCGAATTCAAAAATTATAGAAGAATACTAACACCAGATATATCCCTGACAACTCACACCATTGTCCATAACAAAAAATGGCAGGACTACATTTTCATTCCCATTGAGATATGAGATCAAAATCAAACTGGATGAGTAAATTTAGATAGTATCTTCGTTAATTCTAGACTTCCCAGCAGGTGAATCAGCATACACCAACATATCGGTTCAAACTTCTGAAAAATTGATTATGAAAGTGACCTTCAAAACTGGTCCGCACTATACTTTAACAAGTGTTGTCAACCTGAAAGACAAGACAACGGAAACGGACATGTCTGAACTTAACAAAATGAGGTGAATCGATAAAAAAAACTGCTAGTTATTCTTGATTTTTTACCAATTTTCGAGGCGGAGCAGATTACAGCTTCAGAAACTATAGATGAAGTATCTGGGTATATGATTTCACAGCTCTTTTATTGATAGACAATATGCCCAAATACGACAGGTTAACTGTGAATAGTAAACTTTTTTTTAAAAATTCTTTCAATTTACTCAGTAAATATTCTTCGTAAGAAATTTTTTTGTGAAGAACTTAATACTTCCTACTGTTTTTATGGGTATATAAACCTTTCACAATCTGAAAATGATCGTAATCTAAAAAATAGAACGAAACCCAATGTAGAAGATATTTTGGATCTTCTGAAATTATATACCGACAAAGTTTTTTCCAGTTCAAGAAGGATTTTTATCAACAAGAATTTGAAATGGCAATGGGCTCATCCTTGTCACCGATTCTGAGTAACATTTTTAAGGAACATTTTGAAAGAACATGCATCAAAACTTACCAGAATGATTCAAAGATATGGCGGAGATATATCGATGATGTATTCGCTGTCTGGGACCATGACCCAGTTGATATCAATGTTCTCTTGAATCATTTGAACTTGTGAGTACACACCATAAAATTCACATTAGAGAGGAAAGTTCATAATCAACTACCTTTCCTCGATGTTATGATAAAAAAATTGATGAATACTCTTGATACGAGTGTTTATTGACAGAAAACTCATATTAATAAACGCTTTCACTATAAATCTTATTACCATGCTCACGTCAAAGAAGTATAGTTAGGTGTTTGTATGATAGGTCAAAGACAGTTTACAATTCAGTTCATGAAATAAAAGAGGACATAACTATCATTAAAACAGTTTTGGACCAAAACTCATATCCGAAGCAGTTTGTAGAAAGAGCTCTCAATGAAGATGGTGAAAGCAATACACAACATATCCCACAATCACCACAAATCCTACAACCATACACATTCCTCACAACTAATGTCATACCTTATCTTTCCGGTTTGTCTGAGAATTTGAGAGGCATCGGTTATAGGTATAATGAAGAACAACTTTTTGAACTACCAACACATAAACTAAGCCCGAAAACATGGTTGAAAAAACGAAAGCTTGTATTCACAATATACCTTGTTCTTGTGGAGAAAGTTTTATAGGTGAAACCTCAAGACCCCTAAGAAAAAAATTAACATCGTGAATTAATAAGAAGATAGATGGCAAGATCGGATAGAGGAGCATATTTTAAAATCACCTGGTGATCACGCTAAAGTGAATCTAAATTTTTCATTAAAAAATTAATGAAAAAATCAGAAAATCGAAAGAATCCGATATGTTCTTTTAGCAGGTAACAAGAGAATTTCGAATAGCTATGTGGAAATGGATCTTACTTGCCATTACTGAGAAGAGAGGTTGAAAACGGAAATATGAACATCAACTGACTTCTCAAAAACAACCAATATATGTATTCATGCATATGGCATCTGAACATTTCATTCTTTTGACATAAGTCAAAAAAATTAGAGCTCTCAAAATTTGAGGTGAAAGTTCTATAGTGAATTTCCGGTTTTGAAAACGGAAAAAGATTATTTACCGAAACTTCGACCACTAGAGAAAGCTATGCATGAATGTTGACTTTTTTCCAATCGATTATCTCAATTTGTAGGCATCATTTTATAAATATGACAAGTAACTGACTAATTGGACTTTTCAGTTGTTTATATTACGCAGTAACTTTTTGAAATGAACTTTTCAGTTTGCCCTTCATTACATTTTGGCAGATCCTCTGTTGATTTAGCTTCAGCAATTTGTCAGATTGTGGAAGGTTATATAGGCACCTCAAAGACACTAGGAATTACTCAGTAACTCATCGTGGTGAATTAAAAAGTTCGCTCTTTCTTTACCTGTATAATATTCTTGAAATTTTATATTTTTTCAGATATTGAAATATAACAATCCTCAAAAATGTTAATGATGAACTCTGATTATCCACAAAAAATACCTTTATTTAATTTCAGCGTAATATTCTTACCACCAGCAGAATATATTTCTCTCATACCTATAGTACGAAATTCTTCTTCAACAGATAAGAGCAACTTCTTTAAACAAATATTTCCTTTTTGCCTTTCATTTCGTCGTTAGTAAACAAAAAAAATACTCATTTAGCGGTTGTACTTCAAAAGTGAAGTGACGTAATTTTGGTTATCTTTAATTTTTTATTTTTGTAGATAAATGAGGTTCAAATACAGTCCATAACTGATTCGTGGGTTCCCAGCAAGCAAAATCTAATGATCACCAGTAACGACTACTGAATAAGAAATGGAATTAAATATAACAAAAATTTCACTATGATTTGAAACTTTCTCATTGTGTTGAAAAGAGGATAACCAATTAAATAATTTATTAATAAGATGAAGTTTTCAGTCTTACCGACGTAGAGAAAAACTCTAAAAATTCATCTGTCTCGTAGGTCTCCTTCAATTGATTCCAAGCACATTTTGCGAGGAAATATTCTGCGAAAGTATGGTGAATGAATTCGACATTGTTGTTCACTTTCTGTAAAATTCCTATTTTCAAATCTGTTTCTGATATCTGTGGAAAACTCGTATCGTGAGCTTTGAACAACGGCCAATCTTTTTCATCAACCAGCAATCTAACTGCAAGTTTTTGATATTGAATAACTGCCTTATCAAAAACTGACAACATTTCTCTGTCGACTGCAACGTTTCCTTGAGTCCTGCATTTGTCACTGAGGAATATTTCCTTTTTGGTTTCGATGAATAAATCAAATATAATGAGACAGTTGTGCTTGTTTATTGTCCGGTTCATAGTTTCTTTACTACCTTTGAAAATGTCTGCAATAACTCTGGTCAGCAGAGGTATACCCAGTAGCTTCAAATATCTTTTATCAAATTTTTTCATTATATTCTTAATCAATTTTCCTGAGTCGTGATCGGTAATATTCCTCCAAAAATTGGTGAAGAACATTATCTGGTTTTCCTTAGAAAATGGAAGTAAATCAAAACATTCCAAACACATTCTACCCTTAATATATGCCTCTAGTTGTGGTCTAGAAGTTACTATTATTTTCTTTACATTTTCTTCCTTTGAAGTATTAGCCAAAAAGTTTAGCACGATATCTGTATAAGTTGGACTTATTTCGTCTACAGCATCAATTAACAGAAATATCCTGTTGGGTGTATTGAATATGTTCTTAGAGAACTGCGTATTGAGTAAATTTTCATATTTACTATATTTCAACATTTTCTTCAATGTTATGTTATCTTGTTCTTTCAAGCATTTTTTGTATAATTCTGTATACTCATTCAAATTAATTCTGATGATTAGACAATGATTGTTACGACATTCCTGAATCAAGCAACCCAATCTTGTCAATATCGTAGTTTTGCCCATTCCAGGACCATTTGATATCAGAAATACTTTTCTCCCACTTGCATTTACTGCCGCAAGAAATTCTCTCTCAGAAAATTGATAACATTTTCTGTCTGAGATTTGAATGAAACTTCTCTCTATATAATATTGTTCAATTTCAGCTAATCTGGGCACTTGAGTGCCAATTTCTACATTATAGTCCTTTATCAAGTGAATTATAGTTTCTGGGTTGATGATTATGTTCACTTTATTCATTGAATCTCCAATGACGCTTTCAAGAGTGGTTTTTTTTACCTTGAAAAAATATTTCTTTTCTCAACAAATATTTCTTGAATTCATTTTTCAAATCCCCGAAACAAATTTTTTCTTGAAGAACTTTGTGGTAGTCATCCTCTTCAACTAGGGTTATTTTAGATAAGACCACAGCCTTTTTATACTTGTATTTTGTTGTTATAACATGTATCAACTTCAGAATTTCTTTCGCTTTGGATTTTGTTAATCCCGAAACATTTACAAAAAGTATCATGAATTTATGCCACAGAAATGCATCTATCACCTCCCGAACAAGTTCAGCATTACTGTCTTGTTTCAGGTATAGGGTACTTTCTGCTCCGTATGTAGCTCTGATTGTGTCATGTATTTCAAAGATACTCAATAGCTGATGTTGTTCGCAAACAACATTCAAAATTTCGTAGTCTACCACAGGTAGAGGTTCATCAAATAATACACCATAAGAATCTAAATTCTGGAAATATTTTTTACTCTGGCAGTTGTATAGAAAGGCTTTCACGTACGCCTTTATCAGCGGCATCTGATTTTTCATATGGAACCAGTCTCTCATATTAGCGATAAAATTCTCTTTGGAAAAACCGACTCCCCATTCTTCGTTCAGATTTCGAATCGAGTTCTCAATCGCCTTGTCGAGTTCTGATCCATTCATATAAATGAATCGAAATTTTTTGCAAAATTCTTTGGCCTGCAATTTTTCCGAATCTTTTAGATCATATATATTCGACGTATCGAATAACCTATATGACTTGGCTATCTTGCTGAATATAATTCTGGAAGGTATTTCTTGATTTTCTTGAATTATTGGTTCTTCACAAAATATTTCTTTTCCTGTTCCCAGATCAATGTTGGTGCAGATGAAAACTCTTGCTATCTCGAAATCATTTTTGATTTTGACGAATGAATTGAAATATGAACGTATTCCGAAGTCAGCGTTTTTAGAATCAGCTCTAAAGAAATCTGCCCTGATAAGTTTGTTGTCAGTTTTGTATTTGGCCTGCATCAAATAATATTCTTTTCCTATCCGCAGCACCATGTCATCAAATTTTCCGACATTTTCTTGTTCTGTAGTCATTTCCCAATCATCTACTTGTAAAGCTTCCAAAGCGAACAAGCCGAGCAGCTCAATCTGGTAACTAATCCCAAGGTCACTTCCTGCTTTTTTATTACTGCTGTTTTTTCGTGAAGTCATTGACAGGATACTTCTCTGAAAGAAAACAAGAATGATATTTATTTTTGAAAAATATAACCTATGAAGATGATGTTACAGTGTAAAAATAACACTCATACATCCAATTTATCGTAAAATGAGGTTGCTTGCAGAAAAATAATGTGCATTTCTCTAATGTCACCCCCTTTTAATTTTTGAACGGGTCTACTCAAAAAATTGAAATTTGCGATAATGAATTTAATGTATGAAAACTTTATTTTGAAGTGAAATTGACAGATCAAACTATGAAGATGGCGACTGGGAAAAAAATTGAATGGAAAGGGGTGGTCTTGTGACACATCAATTTGAAGCTCCTGAATACTTGACAACCCTAGAATATGAAGTCAATATCTTCACCTACTACAAAATGTATGAATATTTAATAGTTTCCTGAAGACAAACACAATAATATCGATATTTCTAGATATATAACTTTTTATTTGCCATATGGAAATTCCAACAACCCGATAAGATTTGCTAAGTTATTTTTGTTTATAAAAACGACAAACAATGTCAGTACGACAATCAACATCATTGTTCAGTTACAATATTCTCATTTAGTTTTTGGTTGGTCAATTATATGGTCAATTATCGTCCATTGGAAGAAAAAATTCAAGCGATTTTTATTTACTGTGCGATGCGTAGCACGAGACCGAAAGGATTTTCAATGAACGTTTTCCGAATCGTCCTATCTGTAGAAAATATTTGAGGGAACTTGTATCCAAATTCACAACTACCGGTAGTGTATATAACAAAAACCTCCAGGTCATCCGTCTATTCCGGAAGAACAGCAAGTGGAAATAATTGGTGAGATGGTAGTAAATCCTGCATAGTCTATTCAAACCGTCGCGAATGTTTGTGAGGTGTCTCCTTCTACTGTGTGGAGATTTTTGAAGAGAAATAGATATCATCCATACAAAATTAAAATGGTACACGAAGAAACTGAAGATCACCCTTATCGAAAAACAGAATTCTGCGAGATAATGAAGGAAACCATTGCAAGGCATCCTACCTATCTCCACAATATTTGTTTCAGTGACGAATGTACAGTTTTTTCAAACAGCAATGTTCACAGATGAAATTGCCGTTATTGGAGTGACACCAACCCTCACGTTTTCTGGGAAACACATACCTAATATCCAGAAAAAATTTACGTTTGGAAAGGAATATTGGAAAACCATATTGTAGGACCTCTATTTATTGATCAAAATTTAACAGGGAAACTGTATTTGAATTTGCTGGAAACTACTATTGACCCTCTCATCACTGAAATCGTCGAAGCAAATCCTAATGAATTCGATATGGATATTGTATTCCAACAAGATGGAGCACCACCACATTACTCCAGACAAATAAGAAACTATTTGGATACTACTTTTCCCGGTCGTTGGATTGGCCGTTGAGGTTCTACAGAATGGCTAGCCTGCTCGCCAGATTCAACACCTTTGAACTTTTTTTATGGGGCTAATTGAAGCAAAAGGTGTACGAAACTGAACCTGCTTCAATACTGGATATACGGCAGAGAATAATGAATATTTGTAAATATATTGACGTTACTGTGTACGAAAATGTTCGGCGTGAAATAACCGATAGGCTGTTCATATGTCAAGAAGTTCAAGGCAACCATTTTGAACATCTTCTGAACTGACCTCAAGCTTATTACCTCATATTATGTAGTTAAATATCAATGTATTCAGCAATTATTAAAAGTTTCGCCATTTTGTAGTCGTTGAAGATATATTGACATTATATTATAGGGTTGTGAAGCATTTGTCGGGAACTTCAGAAGATGTGTCACAGGATCCCCTTTCCATTAAATTTTTTTTCCAAATGGCACCCAGTCGCCATCTTGAAATTTTCATCTGTCAACTTCACTTCAAAATAAAGTATTCATGCATTAATTTCATTATCCAAAATTTCAATTTTCTGAGTTGACCCGTTCAGAAAATAAAAGAGGAGGAGGAAATTAAAGAAAAGCACTGTATAATTTTCAACTTCGGTGCTCTAATGAATCGGGGAAAAGCGACATCGGCATGGGTGGCGTCTGTATTAGTGTAAAATGGTATAAAATATCTCACATTTCCTCTCGATAAGGGCAAAGTGAAATATTGTGAACTATTTCTGATATTCTTTATCATTGTGAAATTTAATTTGAACGTGTTAGAGTTATCCTGGATATTTTTCATGAATTAAAAAAATGTGAATGAAGAAATTTCTCGATTTATCTCTGTCATGAAACAATTTGTTGGAGTTAGTTAGTTCGTAATTGGCCATTATTATTCATTAAAGTCCTTCATGTGGTTGGAATTTGATATATTCATTTTATGAGGGGATTTGTGGCTATCACATGTGAGTTTTTGTATCTCCTGCGTTTCATTTCTCATTGAGATATATTGATTGAAATATTTTAAATTTCTGATAGAAAGGACTTAATTTTATATGTACTCATCAATCTTCTCACGCAAATTCCACCTTACATATCAGATTTGAAATCTCGAATAAGTGGGAGTGACTTTATCTCGTATAAAGCAGACTGTTTTTGACCTTGTTCAATTGCTACGATATCCAAGCGACCGGGGAACGCATCAACTGAGGAACTTCCACGAAGCTTGACACTGCATCGGAATTCAACAGATAAATGAAAAATATTTCATTTAAAAAAATGTTACCTAATTTTGTGAAAGCTAGTTTTTTGACCTTGGTCTGCAGGTTTTTATGCCTGACGTTTCGTATACTACTGCGGTAGACATTAGCAAAGGCGGTGTGGTAACGTTGTTGATGTTCCCTTTGTTCCGAATGCCTCCGCTACGATGGTTGTATTTGATTCTGGTTTTGTACTATTATTAGTGGGCATGGCTTGGTTTCTCTTAATTGGATAGCCCTATCAGGCTAACCAGGCGAATCCAGCAAAATTGCAAAAAAAATACATCAATTTGTAGCTAATTAGTTGCTAATTAGTTGCCAGAACAACGATTTTGTTGCTCGTGCCGATCCTTAGAAATCACAAATAATGCTATCGTGATATCAAGGTAGCAAGGTAATTCAATGAATTATATAGTTTCCCTTTGATCTTCACAGAATATTTAGTTGCTAAACCTTGTATATAGCGAAAAAATTTTGAATAATTTTTTTTAAATTTTTTATGATCTTGCTATCATGAAACTGTTTTTTCCTGGAATTGAAGATGTTCTAAATTTGTTACTCACCAAGAGTGAACTTAAATACACCTTGAGTAATAGCAACAAAATAGTTGAAACCGATCGGCCGATTTTCAATTTTTTTTTTATTTTCCACGTTCTTGCTATCTTGAAACTGGTTTTCCTTAGAATAAAAAGTGTTTCAAATCTGTTGCTCGCCAGGAGTATACTCAAATACATTTTGAGAATCAGCAACAAAGTAGTTGAAACCGATCGGCCGATTTGAATTTTTTTTTTCATTTTACTCGTTCTTGCTATCTTGAAACTGGTTTTCCTTAGAATAAAAAGTGTTTCAAATTTGTGTCTCATCAGGAGTTTACTCAAATACACCTTGAGTATGAGCAACAAAATAGTTGAAACCGATCGGCTGATTTTATTTTTTTTTTCATCATCCTCGTTCTTACTATTTTGAAACTGGTTTTCCTTAGAATAAAAAGTGTTTCAAATATGTTGCTCATCAGGAGTATACTCAAATTCACCTTGAGTTTCAGCAAGAAAATAGTTGAAACCGATTGGCAGATTTTTAATTCTTTTTTTCATTTTTCTCGTTCTTGCTATCTTGAAATTGGTTTTCCTTAGAACAAAAAGTGTTTCGAATTTGTTGCTCACCAGGAGTATACTCAAATACACCTTGAGTATTAGCAACAAAATAGTTGAAACCACTCGGCTGATTTTAAATTTTAAAAAATCTGCCGATTGGTTTAAATTGGTTTAAATTAGTAAAAATGTATTTGACAATGTGATAAGAAAGTGGGATAATCAAAAATAAACACTGAAAACATCAAGGCCCGTAAAATACTTCACTGCGGTACATCTGAGATTGTTTCTTTTAGGGATGACCGGATGACCATGAGTAATCATTCAGTTTGACCCTGTGTGATTGGCCTATGAGATAGCTGGTCATCCATTTAAGAGAAATGTCATCGAATCCTATGAACTTGAGCTTGCTGAGGAGTAAATCGAAATTAACTAAATCGAAAGTTTTACTTTGATCAAGCAGTTCTAAAATGATGACTTTTGATTGATCTCTGAATCTCGCAAGATCGTCGATTACTTTCAAGAGGACAGTCTGTGTTCCGTGTTTTTTGCGGAATCCACACTGCTCGTACGGGAGTATTCGATGTTCTTCAAGAAAAGCTCTTACTTGACACGAAACATTTTTCTCGAATATTTTAGAGAATGAGGGCAGAATGCTGATGGGGCGTAGGTCACTGAACGTGGTAGGTGTCATCTTTTTCGGAATTGGAATTATATTATCAACCTTCCAAACATCTGGAAAATTACCCTGTCTGAAGGATTCGTTGAAAATATGTTTAACTTCATCAATACAGTGTATCACTAAAGAAATCATCTTGAAATTTATATTGTCAATACCTAAAGCATTAGATTTTATTTCTTTGATAGCAGTCAAAATATCATCATCAAGATTTCTCCAAGTCATTTCTGAATTGTTTTAATTTTTTTCAAAACAAATTTTATATATGTCGTTTTTTCACGTTTTATTGCTTCACTGACGTAGTTGCGTGAAGTTACATAGTAATGTCTAGCTGCTGTCTTTTCTTTGAGATATTTGGCATGAGCTCTGTCACGGGTTTTCATCATCAATCTGATATCATAAGTAATATACGGTCAGAGATTCTTCATAAGTTGTTGTTATCCGAGTAGAATTTTCTATAATTTGATTCATATCGAAACTAGAAACTAGGGCAGTGAATAGTTGAGTGTCGCGAGAGTCACAGTTTAACAAATTAATATTAATATCACCAACTAACACCACAGCAGATGTTTCCAAATACACTCGTTCCAGTACATCACCTAACTCCTGCATACAGTCCTCCACATTTGTTCCTGGTGGTCGATAAACTCCACAGGATACTTTTTGTTTGTTTATATTGACTATAATCCATAGCTGCTCTAGACCATTTGCCGAAATAGAAGAGTAGTATAATTTGTATTTATACAGTGATTTGATGAAAAAACATACTCCACCACTTCTACCATCACGGTCTATACGTATCAAGTTGATGTTAGGTATAGTAACAAATTTATCTGAATATTCTGAAGCGAGCTATGTTTCTGTGGCTCCATTTATTGAAATGTTATTTTTGACAGAGTCTTTGAAATCACCAAAACAATAATTCAAAGAACGAATATTCACGTGACCGAATCTTATGTCGAGTTTTTTGAATTACTGATAGAAGGAAAGCGATAAACATATTTGATGTATATGTTATTCTCGTTTTGTTTTCGTTCATAAAATTGCAAGAGAACCTCTTAAAGAATTGACTCATCGTTACTAATCTGTACATTGAAATTGAAATTTTCAGTTCACGTTTATTTTTCAATACCATATAGACGTCTTCTCGTCTATTCATAATTATTTTCAGATGAATCTCTGATGGAATTATTTGGATTTACCTCAAAGTCATTTTATATATCTTCAGATATTACAAAACGTTGTTTAAAAATTAAAAATTTAAAAATTATTTCATCATTGTTCCTGAATCGATGATAAAGCACAGCAAAAAACGCCGATTAGGTAACTCATGATCGGGGAACGAATTGCTTTAGTGTTGGAGTGCACTTACGATATTTTTCCAAGTAGGATTCTGACATATCACAGTTTTCTTGAACAGTAGTTGACAGTTACGACAATTTATGACATTGTCATGATATACTTGAGAATATTTGACAAATAGTATTTCAACAAAGTTTCAAGGCAACTTGGTTAGTAAATGTAAAGAAATGAACTTAAAACAGTAGGTTGAATGGACTGACGACTATCAGAAAACAACTACTTCCCTGGCTAATACCACGAAGGGTGTTTGATTATATCCGACAGGCGTTAGTGCAGGAATCTTCACAGAAAATTTCCTGCATATGCAATTGGCAATACAACTGAAAGAGTCGAACTTGGGTAGTCATAATAATTCTGTTTTATCGAAACAAACAGATTTTTTCTAACCGCATCAATATGACGCTCCAGTATTTTCTGATCTGTACAAAAACGGCTTTAATGTTATCATTATATCAAATACGGCTAGTGGATTCCTTGTAGCTGCGCGTCGGTTACTGTAAGGAATACTCCTTCCTATATGTATGTACAGAGGTATTCAGAACTCAAGGTTTTATTTTCTCATTAAATCAATTCAGTACATACCCACATTCATTATTGAATAATGTTATGTCAAGGATATTGAATAATAATAATAAGTTCATTAGAAGAGTCTTGATGACAATATAAACAATGTACAAAAATAGAGCAGTATCGTGAAACTACAATAAACAATAATTCCACGAAGCTGAAACTGTCCGTGGTATTGAGTTTATGTATTTTTGATCTCTAAACATTATTCTAAGAGGTGTACATAAGTGTTGGAAAACTGGTAGTGACCAAGTTAATAAATGCTAACTCATTAATAAGAAGGTGTAGCTCTCCAAAAATCTAATAATATTGTAACGAGTATAATACCCTAATAATCTAAATTACATATATCTACACACATACATATGCACACCGATACGAATATTTACCTATATATAAAAAACAAATACAATAATTCACGATAATACAATAATTTACTGATAAACATATTATGATACAAATAAATTTTGAATTTCAGATGCACAGTAATGTGAAGAAACATACATTCATTATCCGAACAATTGTAGAATAGCGCTTCTTTCTATGGAAAGTATAAAATGCCATACTTTTTTTTTAATTGAAAAAGGGAGTATGATTCGACAATTTATCTTGGTAGGTAATTGAAAAATCGTGGTGCTAAGAATGCTTGGCATTTATAACCTATCGGTTTCCTTGCAATTGAAATTTTGAGTTTATTGGAGTCCTTTGTTCTCATGAGATATCTATGCGATAAATAATCAGGCTCGTTAGTTTTTTTGTGTTGGAACTAATAGATGACTGACTTGAAAAAATATACTTGTCTCAAATCATGCATTTCAATTTCTTTAAATAGGAGAATGAATACGAATATGTTCTTTTTGTATGGAGCATAATTTTAAAGAAAAGTTTTTGCATAACTTGCAATTTTTGAAGATGTGTTCAAGATGCAGCACCCCAACTCAAAATCTCACACGATAATCGAGATTCAATTAATGCAAAATAAAATATCTTCAGAAGGAACAGAGTCAATATTTTGCTCATGTATCGGAATCTCCCTAGTAAAGTCTCAGATTACTAGTGACACTATCTATATGACGATCTCCGTGGGTTGGGCTACCTATCCCGTGGGTTGGGCTACCTATCGGGCGCGTCCCCAGGTGGCGGATAGGGGAACGGCCAGGGGACTGGGGGCCCGGTCCGGGAAGCCAATGTGGCCTTACAGACGGGGTCGCCGGCATCCTGGTCAGTGGCAGAAATAAGTAAGGTGAGGGGAACTAAAACCCCCCAAAAGTCCTGCAAAACATGCCACCGCGGACCAGCCTACTCAAGAGGTGTAAGGAATCGTACCGACAGCTGAATGGTCGCAGGGTGATATGCGGTTACGAACGATCCCCTTGAGGAACCGGGCGGAACCTCATTGTAACTAGCCTTCCTCTGGTAATGCGGGGCTCTGGCAGAGGTGACCAACCCTTCCCTTGCTACTCGTGGGAACATACATGAACACTGACAAAAAACAACCAATCCCGAGGTTGGACAGCAATGCTCACCTCAATTTGCGGCAGGGGCTGGGGATGAATAGAACTGTAATGCCACTGCAACTTCCAAAATGTTCGTGAAGGCCGCCTTGAGACACCTCAAGGTAGCCATCATAGATGTGACAAACCCGTACGGTAAGGTTACCGCAGAACGAGAGAGTCTCATCAAAAAACAACTGTTGGAGGAGCTGGACAAGATCATCTTCTCCGCTTCTGGCAACAACAGCAAACCGCCCAGGTTCTCAAGTCGTGGACATACTCTGGTGAAATCATCAGAGTGGTCTGCGACGACGACGTGACGCTAGACTGGCTGAAGAAAGCCACAATGAATATTAAGCCGTAGGAGGAGGCATCACTTGCGGTCGTCAGTGTGGATAAGCTCCCAAAGCTTACCAAAGCCTCACTCTGGATCCCGGAAGACGTCCATAAGACGACATCCGGTGGAAAGGAGAGGTGCTGGGTCGGCTGAAGGCACAGAACCCTGACCTGACGGTAGCAAGATGGTGCACTTTCCATCATAAGGCTAAGATGAACTCACTAGGGCACCTCTTCGTCTTCGAGATCGAAGACAATGATATGGCTGTACTAAAGAAGAAGTCGATGAGGTTAAGCTACGCGTTTGCCTCACTGACTATTAGGGTAATGAAAAAAGAAGCAGAGGGCACCTCTGAAAACTCTAGGTCCTTGGAAGTCAAGCCACCTGAAGTGGATATTGACCACAAAGCCACCATGGGTCCCGAAAAGAAAGTCGAAGCATCTGAACAGATGACAGTCGATGACCTGACGGAGGAGGCACCCAAAAACAGAGAGGCCACCTTTCCCCTAGTGGGGGAGCAGATGGACCTCTAAAGGTAACTTGAATCCAAAAACTGTCTCATGGGCAAGGACGTTGGAAAAAAGATAAAAATCATACAATGCAACCGCCACCACAAAAAGGCGGCAACAGCAACACTATGACACCACCTTGATGTATTGGAGGAGGCAATAGCTTTGATCCAGGAGCCGTGAATAATAAAGACCAAAATTACTGGTTTCAGTAGCCTAACTGGTCAAATTTTCAGCTTACCGAGTAATCAGCAACCTAGGACGGCTGTCTACGTTTCTAGGAAATACAGAGCCTTCCCGATGGCATAATTCAGCACCTCAGACCTCACTGCGGTTGAAGTTGAATGTCCAGTTGGAAAAGGCAAATATATGGCGTTGATATTCGCATCGATGTACCTCCCTTCAGATGCAGCCACCCTACCACCGACCAGAGAAATGGAGGTACTAGTGAATCACTGCCTCAACCAGAGTGGAGCTCATATTGGGTTGCGACTCAAACTCTCACCACTTAAGCAAGGATATCAACGCTCGGGGTAAGTCCCTATATGAATATATAATTAAGAAAGATCTAACAATCTTGAATAGAGGCGCGGAGCCGACATTTATCAACGCCTGTAGCCAAACATCATTAGATATCACGCTTACTACAGCCAAAATATCAAACAAAATCCAAGACTGGCAAGTCTCGGACCATATCTCAATGTCAGACCACCGCTGGCTGAACTATTCGGTAAACCAGGATCTCAGGACCACTCTGAAATCCTGTGACCCGAAGAGGACGGATGTAGCTCTGTACAATCGACTCTTAAGAGGAGCTCTGCGGTACACGGTACACGGTACAAGGTATCTATCCACAACAAAATAGACACTGCCTATAAGAAATCCTATCCGATGAGGATGGTTCAAACAGATGACAGAACCAACACATGGTGGTGCCCTGAATTGGAACACATCAGGAAGATAGCGAGAACGACCTTTAATAAGGCAAAACGTACAAGACTCGAAGAGGACTGGGGTATATATCAAGCCAACCTCAGAGAGTTCAATAAAGTCTGCAGACCAAAGCAAAGAGAAGCCTGGAGAGCCTATTGTGAGGCAGTCGAAGACTTCCCATTAACTTCTATGCTACAGAAGGCACTCTCAAATGACCACCATAAGTATCGGCATCCTGACGAGGGAAAATGGCGATAAAGCCGCCAACCTCCAGGAGAGTGCTGAGATTCTTATGAAAACTCACTTTCCAGGTTCTGTCTTTCCTGGAACGACGAACTGGACGGATGTACCAACAACACCCTCACAATACGACTGGCTATCGGCTAGTGCAGTAATTGATGAGGACAAAATAAAATGGGCTATATTGGGCTTTTCCCCCTTCAAGTCACCAGGACCTGACGGTATAAGACCAGCCCTACTTCAGTGAGGACTGGACACTCTTATGCCGCACCCGGTTGGAATATTCAGAGCCTCTCTAGCTCTGAGGTATATTCCCAGTAAGTGGAGAGAAGTAAGAGTAGTATTTATACCCAAACCAGTTAGGATGGACTACACCCTACCAAAAGCATTCCGACCAATTAGTCTCAAATAGTTTTTCTTAAAAACCATGGACCGGCTATGTGAGCGGTACATAGGAGATGAAGTACTTCATCTGAATCAGCATGCATGTACTTCGGGAAGGTCTACTGATTATGCCCTTCACCATGTGGTTGTCAGAATCGAGAGATCATTGGACAATATAGAATCCACCCTGGATATATTCATAGATATCGAGGGAGCGTTTGATAAAACAACCTTTCCTACAATTACTCAGCAACTACACTCCAGGAATGTACCCCTGGTAGTAGGAGAATGGATACTGAAGATGCTCTCTAGTAGAGCAGTAAGTATTAATGTAGAAGACATCACAGTGAAAAGACTGGTCATGAGGGGATATCCACAGGGAGGGGTCTTATTACCCCTTCTCTGGAACATAGTTCTGGATACCCTAATTAATCACCTTAACAAAAATGGATTCTACATAATTGCATACGCAGATGACAAATTTGTAAACACACTGTGCGATACAGCGCAGGATGGGCTCAAATTGATAAAAAACTCACTGTCGATCAATCTCAAGAAGACTGAGATGGTCTTTTTCACCAGAAAAAGAAGTCTAACGGGCTTGAAGAGGTAGAATACCTTGGTACTATCCTCGACAGAGAGCTAACATGGAACTCTTATCTACAGAGTAGAGCAAAAATAGCATTCGTGTCTTATGAGCAATGTCGGAGGACAGTGGGACGCGCATGGGTATTTCACCCCATGTGGTCACTGAATCTGAATCTACACTGCAATAATAAGACCTATGTTAACGTATGGAGCCATTGCATGGGGACCGAAAGTTCTACAAGCAACGGCCATCCAAAAAATATACCAAATACAGCGAATGGCTTGTTTAAACATCACAGGAGCCATGAGAACAACACCAACCGCGGCAATGGAATTAATCACGGGCCTGACCCCTCTTGATCTGTACGTTAAAGAGGTTGCCTTGATGGTCTTGATTGCGCACGGCTGGTTTGAACCTCGAGGTAGGAATGGGTCAGTTCAGGCTGGGCCTGTGGCGGGAAGCGGTTACTGCGCAACCTCTGCTGCAGGCAACAAGCGATGCAATTGAACCCAGGTTTATCTTTGATAAACCCTATAAAATACAAATAAAGCAGAACATAGAGTCAGATGATACAAATGCAATATGGATTTATACAGATGGCTCAAAAACCAAAGAAGGCTTAGGGTGTGGAGTGTACTCCAGATCACTAAGCCTAAGAATTAAGTGAAGAATGGGAAGAAATATCAGCGTGGTCCAAACAGAACTGGTTGGTATCTCAATCGCCACAAAATAATTAACCAAGAAAGGAATTTCTGGCAAAAACATAACAATCTGCACTGACAGCAGACAAGCCCTATTAGCCTTGAACAGACAACGTATAACCTCAGGGCTAGTACTAGAGTGTCACCAAGATTTAGCCAAAGCCTCGGTAGATAATTACATTTTCCTGAGGTGAGTTGAAGGGTACGACAGGAGAAAAGGTAATCGCCTTGCCGACAGTGACACCTACGGCCTGATGACTTCGACAATTGCGGAACTAGTCGAGTGTTACACCCATGATCAATCCTTAAAGAGATGTGACGAAACCAAACGATGTCATTTTGCCATGATCACCTTGGGCGACCCTGGGAAGCTGGCGCCAAAGAAATATTTGGCAATGACCAGGAAAAATCTACGCCTAACAGTAGGATTTCTGACTGGTCACTGTCAACTAAGGAAACACCTCCATAATATGGGGCTGGTGGACACACCTTTATGCAGGATGTGTGAACAGGAAGATGAGACTGTCAGGTATGTTCTGTGCGAGTGCCCGGAGTTATCGTCAATAAGAGAGTGTGTGTTCGGCAAGTCTTGGCCTACACCTGCCGATATAAAGAATATGTCTCCCAGTGATCTGTCCACCTTCCTGAAAAGGACAGGATGGACGATGACCTAGGAAAACAATTCGTCGGGAGGATGTACAATGGGTCACATGTGGCCTAAGTACTATGGGCCTACACTCACCCTCCCTACTCTACAGATACAGATCCCAACGTAAATGACGGTCAATTTTTATCCTTAAATATTCAACATTTAACTCTCAAAATATTGCCATGGTTCTTCACTTCTAGAAATTTGTAGTTGGGTAAACTGTTTATATAACTTGTGATAGGCAAAAACATAGTTTTATCAATATTGATAATTAACAATTTATGGTTGAACCAGTCGATAATTGTATTTAGATCTTGTTCAATTTCAACTTTGAGATCATTCCATGTTTCAGTAGAATAAAAAATTACAGTATCGTTAGCAAAACTTATAATTTCGCCAGAGGTTTGTGAAGTTAATAAGTTATTGATGTAAATAATAAATAGTATCGGTCCCAAAACCGTCCTTTGTGGTACTCCACACGGTACTAGCCTTTCCTTGCTCACATAACCATCTATTTTTACGCATTGCCGGCGGTCTTTCAAGTATGATTCAAATATACTGTAAACATTTCCACGAACTTTCACATCTTGCAAGTCCTCCAACAGCTGTGTATGGTCTACAGTGTCGAAGGCCTTTGCAAGATCAAGGAATACTCCAATTGTAGACCTGTGATTTTCTATTGCATGGTACATTTTTGTAGTAACTAATGATATAGCATCTTCCGTTGATTTGTTTACTTAGAAGCCAAACTGATTGGGCAAAATGATTTTGTTCTTGTCTAAAAAAGATAGTAATCGTACCTTGATAATTTTCTCTAAAATTTTAGCAAAGTTACTAATCACAGTGATAGGTCTATAGTTTGAGAGTGTGACTTTACATCCTTTTTTGTGAATGGCTTTGATTACTGCAGTTTTGAATTCTTTAGGAAAGACTCCTTTTTCTAAGGCTTCAATCAAAATATAACATAGGGGTGTCTCTATTTCAGTGGAAATTTTTTTGAGTGTTTCCACTTTCATTCAATATATACCAGGAGCTTTGTTATTTTAAAGTTCTGATATGATTTTGACAATTTCAGTTTCGTTTACAGGTTGTAAAAAGATCGAATTTGGATTTATTTTTCTACTTGGTGGTGAGGTAAGGGTTTGATGATGTTTCTAGTGAGGTTTGGGTCAATTTCTTGATCTGATCTAAGGATTTTCAACAACGAGAAAGTATACACCTCCTTTTTGATCGTCCATGCTTGTGAGCTAGCTTTAGGTAAATTTCATTTAAATATCGTTTTAGTGATAACGGTTTCACTCAGAAAAACATGAGCCTTTATTAGTTTTTCGAATTAGGGTAAAGTTTTGGATAGGCGGCACTTTCTGATTGTGAGAATAATTTTGGCAGTACTTACGTTTTCTGACGTTTTCAGCCTTTTTTTCATACTTTGCTGTACAGATATCGCCGTACAGATACTTGGCCGATTTATCGATCAAGGTTAATCTTTTACTAGTTTGTGAGTTCATTTATGAACAAAGCCGATTCATTATTATTATTATCATTATTATAGATATAACAATAAACGGTAAGTTAAAGTACTGAAAAAAACTCAACAATAATAATAATTCTACGAAAACTGCCAGGAAGAACATCTTTTTTGCAGACCACCTAGCACTGGAAAGTTTAACAATGTTCATTGCGGATTTTTTGTTTATTCCACATCCCAGAATGAAGTTCACGATGAATGAATTGAACAAAGGCTCAGAAGCTGTGATTGATTATAACAAATATTGCAGAGAAGTTAAATATCTAGTTTCCGTTAAAGTGACGTGTATTATATTCAATATCATTCAATTAGATTTCGATTTTATGAGTCTACTTCAAACTGTAATGTCTCAGTGGTAACTCGTTCAATTCAATGCACCTTTGCCAACATAACACAAGTCAATTAATTCCGTAGTCATTAAAAGTGTGTTCTCGGAATTCGATAAAATCGATAAAGGCCGTTTTTGCCTGTTTTTTATTGGCGAAAGTATTGCCGAAATACTTGAAAAGATTGTAGTTGGTTAGCGACAGATATGGGGAGTATGATGGATCAGGCAGAACTTTAACGCTCAATTCGTTAATTTTCAGACTTTGACTTGTGAAACTTGTGGACGGATGTTGTCGTGAGTAGGATCGGACCTCTTCTATTGACTAGTGTGGGTTTTCATCTTTGAGAAATGCCTGGGTCGATCATGACTTTCTCCACACAACTCAGATCATCAGCCTCATATTATTGAACTTAGATTGCACAAAATGACCTGCACAAAAAGTTTCAATTAATGCCTGGTTGTAGAAAAAAACAGTACCTGCCTATCCATTGAATATTTGGGTCTTGTTATTGATGGATATGAGCTGGGATAAACAAGTATTATCACAAAGGATGGTACTTTCAACAACTACATTAATAGTTCACAAATAGCACAGAACTCAATTTTGAAAATGATATCGATGAGAAATAGACGATTTTCAACGGATCGTTCCTATCAAGAGACTCATTTAGTTTATTTAACGTAAGATCACTATATAGTTAGCTGTGTCTAGTATGGATCTTTCCGAAATTTAGCAACCATGTAACTCATATAACTGTGAGGACTAGAGCCGTCGAGAATTTAATTATTGAAATACCACTCTACAATAAGGGCTATACGCAAAGATTCGTGTTATATTATGGTCCAAAAGTGTACAACCTACTTCCAGTTCAGTTGAAAACAATCAAAACAATTAATGAATTAAAATATGCTCTCAAGCGATTCTTAACCGAAAACTTAAAAAAAACAATTCCTAGACTATAATAACAGGGGCTGCCAGCAGCTTATCTGATCTCCGGCCATTTCCCACCTTATTAAATATTTTTTGTATTTCATTTGAGTTTAATACGATGGGGAATGAAGATTTTTATTATCATTATTTGTATATTTTCTTATACAAGTATATACTCAACTTGTATCTACTTCTTTTTGTTTTTTTATAATTATATTACCATTGTCATAATATTTTCATAAAATGTACATAGATACAGAACAGAATACAGTGAGTAATATAACACAGTACAGGCATTCAAATGCCTAGGTGAAAGTTACTCATGTGATAATTATTTATGTCACATAACAAATTTTATATTATAGTGAAAAATAATTTTGATTCGATTTGTCATTGACTGCACCTCTCAAGCTCAAGCTGCACCTCTCAATTCTTTATATTTGCCCCTCGCCTTCCAAGAAAACATTCTGCATACGTCACTGCTTCATAAAGATACTATTTTCAACGAATACACTGAGTGCTTGTTTTTTATCATTATTGACGAAAACACATCTAATTCTTCCTCATGGTGAATTCTCTACGAAGGCATATATGAATACAATTCCTATATATGAATATAATTTGATATCAAGATAGATTTTAGAATGTACTCTAATTAATATTCGCAACAGTTTTGAAGGGGAAGATAAGTAAATTGTTAAGGGTCTTCCAACAGCGACTTTCGAACTTTGACAACTGTTGTCGACGCTACATCTGTCAAATTAGTTGTCATTTATTTAGTCTGTTTTCCCAATCGTCATGAACGGATATAGCATTGAACAACATGAACAAATAACAAAATTTATCTATCAAAATGGATGTTCTGTTCGGGCAACTTTCCGCACACTTCGCCCATTTAACGGTCGCCATAATCGTCCTACCGCAAGGACTATTCGCAATGTGATGGATAAATTTGAATCCCCTTGGTCACCGTAAACACAAGTAAGTTCACTCCCCGCCATATTTGGATCAAGATTCCTCACCTCGTATTCAATGCGCGGTCGAACTACAGCGAAACCGACTGAATCTGAGGCGTTTACCAAGCGAGCCAAATTGAGGCATAGAATAGTATTACAGAGTGAGTCGTTTTAAGTGGTGGTTTTGTATTGTGAAATATTTGTGTCTAGTTTCAAAATGAGCAAGTGTCAAGCTGTGGGTTGCTGTAATTTGCAGGGTGATGTCGGCATTCATTTTTTTCAATTTCCAATTGACGAAAAAAAGGTATGTTTTTCTATTATTCATTATGTAAGATTGAAGTAATGAACATATAACGAAAATCATAAAATAAATTGTTATAGATCATAGTGAAGTGATTAAAAATCAATAACTTCAGTAATCAAGATAAGGATTGCAATATTTGTTTCCATGAAATGAGCATCAAGTTACACTTTTTCTACAATATAGAAAAGGATAGAATAGTTGGTTTTGAGGAATTATTTAACAAGAAAACGGCTTCTATAGCAAAATATGCCTTGGTAGTCATGGCAAAAGGCATACATTTGAACTGGAAACAGCCTGTTGCATACTTTTTCACCAATTCATCCACATCAATACTGTATATATAAAGTATTGTGATTGAAGCTGTTAGACAATTATCAAAAATTGGATTGAGAGTTAGGGGTATCATTTCAGATTTAGGTTCTAATTTTTATAAACTTGCCAGAAAAGATTTCGAAGTCACTGTTGGGCAGCCATATTTCTTTGCTGATGAGAAAAAAATATTTTACTTTTTTTGATACTCCTCATTTGCTGAAATGAAGCAGAAACCATTTTTTTTGACGACTTTTTGAAATTTGATGACTATACAACAAACAAAAGTCATATTGAACAACTTTACAACTTGAATGAGGAAAAGCAATATAGACTAGCACCCACACTTACTGATTCTCATTCATTTCCAATTAACTTTCAAAGTATCAAGGTTAAATTAGCCACTCAAGTTTTCAGTCACTCGGTAGCTACAGCGATGAATACCTATGCCAGTTTCAATCAGATACCATCAACAGCAATATAAACGGCTACATTCATTGAAAATGTGGATAAACTGTTTGATATTTTGAATTCAAAACGATTTGACGATGTCAAACATTTTAAAAAACCTTTTTTCGAAACATCAAAACAAATTGAATGAAAGTATTTTTCAGCAAATTAACTGTAATATCAAAAAAATCTCCTACATATTGAGACTCCTATATATTGATGAGGAATATAAATCAGGACTGTGTGGAAAATTATTTTGGTCAACAGAGAAATACTTGTGGAAATGCCAGAAACCCAACTCCTATTCAAATTACCAGAGCTTTCAAAAACACACTTTCTCTTCAGTATTTCACATAGTCAGAAGGAAATAACTATCTAGAAGATACTAGTCAGATTATATGTAGCATTACAGATGCAGACATAAATAGAATGAAGATTATTGTGGAAGTTTAACAAAATCCCTATAAACCTTTGAGAGTAGAGACAAATGATTATAGAACTCTAGCTACTCCAGAAGGCAACAGCTTGGGCTATGTTTGTGAATATCTTTTGAGAAAATATTCAAGAAAACATTCATGTGAAGTATGTACAGATTTTGTCACGGCGGCTAGTACCACACTGAATGAAACAAATGTATATAGTCATTTCAAGGCACATGGTAATACAGTAGCCAAATAGTTTGGAAGTTTATATATGCCTCCAAATTCATTTTTACAATGTATCATTCATCCAGAGACAGAATTTCTTAATCATTTCAACAATTTATGTGCCACTGATTGCATAGGCAACCAGCTCAAAACACTGTTTTCAAAAATTTTACATTTCTCACCCTTGTGATAATTTTCCTTTGGATTATTTATTTTCTCTCTTCACGAGGGTAAGAATTTATTATACTTTGAAATTTGCCAATAAAAATTTGGAAACAAATGTTAAAAAAAATCAAAAACTCATCATTCTGAAAAACTTTCAGAATAGATTAGCATACGTTTGTGACCTACATTGTATAATCTTACTACATAAAATATACGTTTATTTCACCACCTTGTCTTATTTTCGATCAATTCCTAAACGTTTCACAATCATATGAGAAATTTATTGGAAGCTCCTCGTATCAATGATGAAGTCAGATCATGATCACATACTTTTTGAACGAACCTCGTGCAGAGGTGCACAACAGCTCTTAGCCTACACCCCTGCCCCGCTACATGCCAGCAAAAAATAAAATCTCGACCCGAAACATCAAAGAGACCGACTGGGAGTGAATTTACTTCTGTATACTTATATAAGGTGCTCTGGTTCAGTAATCGATCGACTAATACCTGTACGTCGATGAATCGCAAGATCTGCCAAAAATAACGACGCTATTTGTGAGATCGTGCCAAAGAATCGATTTCGCATCGCTCTCAAGAACTTGGCATTCCGCAGACCACTACTTTGCGAATTTTGGGTCGTGACTTGGGCCTGCACCCGTACAAAATTCAACTGATACATTAACTGAAGGTAAATGATCATAGACAACAACGTGTGTTCGCTGAATAGTATTTGGCTATGCGGCCAAGTTTTGAATGAATGGGTACGTGTCGCATTTGGGACGATACCGAACCACATAAGATCTAAGGGCGTCCAATGCATCCCGAAAAAGTCACTGTTTGGTGTTGGTTTTGCGCTTTGGGCGTCAGCAGACCATATTTCTTTGAGAATAACGTTGGCCACAGCGAGCGCTTTATTGATTACCAACTTCTTTCGGCGTGAACTGGATGATCTGGACAACAACGACATGTAGTTTCAAAAGGACGGCGCTACTTACCACACAGCTCATGCCCCATTGGATATTCTGCACAAGAGATTTGAAGGCATGAGCATGTGAACTGGCCACCGAGATTGTGCGATTTGAGCCCGTTTGCCTTTTTTTCTGTGAGACTGTCTTAAGTTGCAGGTGTATACCATACTTTGGCAATCCTCACAGCCAACATAACATGCGAATGTGTTTTACCCAGAGAAGCCGTGGCAAATATTTGAACATTTTAATATTCCACACATAATGGTATCAATAGGTCTTTCAAATAAATGAAAAAATTCTATGATATCTCACACACTCTTTGTTTTATTTAAATTTAAAGAGCGCTTAATGAAAGACCCAATATTTGTGTATAGTTTCAAAGCATTATCATTCAGAAAAAACACAATTTAAACGGTTTCACCGTGAATGAATTCAATGATGTTGAAGATAATATAGAAAAAACCTAAAAAATAAATATAAAGGCACCTGGTATCACATCACTCTCATCAATGTAGGAAACTTATCTTGAAACAAAAACGTGGAGCTTTGGATAATCTGAGTAAAGATGCAAATCATCGTTCTGTGATAACGATTTTATTTTTGATCAAAACCCTAGGTTGATGGGTTGACTAACGTGATGATTAGTACCTTGTACTTACCTACCTGGTACTTATTTTTTAGTTTTCAGTATATTATCTGCGTTATTATTTCTTCATAGGAAAACAGTTTACCTTGAAAATAGACTTTACTCATTTATTTTTAATATAACTATAACTTCAATTACTTTAATCTAACTATTCGATATATAATCTTTTCAAAGACTCCACTATAATCGGTGCCAAGAAAGATTGTCCTTCGAACAATTCTGAGCCTTAATATATAACCGCGCGGTGTTGCAATTTTTGTACAGTGGAAGCTCGCCAAAATTAAGGGCTCTATGATCGCCATTTTGTTTAGGATGCCATTTTGGATAGAGTTATTTTTTCTAAAGTATATGGGGTTTTTATTGTCAAGCCCTTTCATTTTATATCAATATTGATGGAATAAAAAAATATGTGTGTACTGTAGTTTGGTAGTCAAGCCTTTTCATTTGATATGTGTATTGTGGACAGTTATACAAAAATGTAAGACACTGTTTCGTATCGGCAGCTATCTTAGATTTAAAATGACTCTGAATATACATAATTGTATTGTCATTGAACCTGCAGGTGTGCAGCAAATTTCATATCAATCGGTTAACACATGGTGGGTTAAATTTCAATAATTAAATTTGGGTCACACAAAAGTACAGCTAAATAGAACCGTTCATATAATTATTCAGTAATCAATTCACATATTCAAAAAACACTTCATTGTGAAATTTTTACTAAATAGTTTCCAAAACTGTTTAGTGAAAAATCTCACAATAAAGTATTTTTTTGACATCAAATGACGATAATTGCATCATATAAATTAATTTTCAATTATCCAATAAAATAACTCTATAGATTGAGTTTTGTTAAGTTTCCTAGAAAAATATTCAAATGACTCACCCTTAATGTAAAATGTGATATATTATGACACTGGTTCTGAAAAAGTTCAGAAGTCTTTCTACGTTTATAATGAACTCGAAGCGAATATAATGGGAGGATTTCTTAAAGAAACCATTTTGATGATGTGTATTCTCTAACATTCAAATCAAGACTGATACAGGTTTTTTTCTGCGAATTTTCAATGAGTTTCAAAGTAATCAAAGCGACATAGACAAACACTGGTAATATGAACAAAAATGAAAATTGAACCAATCGGATGTCGAGAACAGTAAGGCCATCAAGTACGATATATGCCGACACAACCCGATGTGATATTTTGGCTGCAGGAAAAAGAATAGAATGACGTCTCTACACGTCTCCCTCTGAGGTCCACCCACTATAGATAACATTATAATCTGAACACGGAAATAGATTATCTCAATTTAACTTCCGCCAACTTGAAAAATGCAAATACAGATCGGTTCCAATAATTTTAAGCGTAATAATATTTCTATACGCCACTTTTGATAACCCGGTTGTGGAAGATTTCCAGGATGAAAGCTGGATGGAACTGTTTTCCAACAAGAAATCAACAAAATAATTTCTCTGGATGGCAATAACGAAGATGAAAAATCAAACAGAAATGTGAAGGACCTATTCTTTCCTGAAGTTCATACTTTTCATGGAAATTAAACAGACACATTTCAAGCTGAATAAAAAAACAGAGAAGTATATTAACGAAACGAAATATGCGGTCAGATAGTTCTTTGGAAATAGCTCGAATTATCCTTTCTGAGCTGTCTAACCAACTGAATCGATTCAAATAACTTGCTATAAAAATGGACACTCTTGACTGGCCGATCTCATCAAATTAGGGTGGAAACTCATTCATATAACGTCGGGAGTACCTCAAGAGTCTCATTATGCACCCCTTCCATTCAACATCTCTGTTAATGACATAACATAATGTTTTGAAAATTCAAATTTTAACAAAACTAATAGAAAATTTCACACCTCATAGTCCCTGACTGATAATCCACTAACACGTGTCAGTCCAATGGAGGATCTAGGAGTTTTTGACGAGCAATTGATCATATAAATCATATTGCTGACATTACATCGAAGCTACTGGGCTTTATATTACGAAACCGCAAACTATTATCAATCAATTCAGTTAGAATGGTGTATCTTGCCTTAATAGTATTCCGCTTAGAATATGGCTCGATTATTTGTCACATTGGAATAAGTTCAAAATGAATTCCTGAGATTCTGTGCTCATGATATAAGTAATACATTGACAACCATGATTATACACTCCTTCCTAACAATCCCAACCTAGACTTGTTGAGCAGAAAAAGAGAGAATGCTGACCTTATATTACCTTATATACACATCAATTATTGACCTTATTACATGCCCGAAACTTCTCAGGAGGATTCACTTACATGTGCCGAAGAGAACTCCCAGAAATAAATATCTGTTTCACGTTTCCTTCCATCATACAAACTATAGAATGCACTCTCTTATTGATGTTTCACTTATACAGTTCAATGAAAAATCCTACATCTAGAGATAACAGGTATAGGCCTGTCAAAATTCAAATGTCGTCTCAGAGGGACATGAAAATTAATTATACACATATAGTACAGGGAACGAGACTGATGGAGTGGGTGTCATGAGAAAATGGGAGAATAAACGCAATTATCCCAAGAGACTGTACTGTTTTCTGGAGACTTGGACTAAATGGACAAGTCAGACAGCTCCCAAGGTACCAAAAAAAAATTATACACCAAATTCCTAATGTATTCTCTCATTACTTATACAGTGTGTAAAAGCCAAATGGAATAAATTCATTATTTCGGTTACTGTACATATTTTAAAAAAATCCCTAAACACGTCAAATGTAAATTATAATTCGACCTTATTCAACGTAAAAATGACACTGTACCCTTAACCCCCTTCGAATGACAAGTACAACCCCCAGTTTTTTTAATAGGAAATATAAGTTTGTGATATATTGTTTGGAAGGTTTCTTCGTTCTCTATTCGAAAATGTTATCGGTCCTAAGTTTATTACAACAATTAAGATAGAATAAATTAAAATCATGTGGTTACCGAAATTTGATAAAATACACTCAAAAACTAAAATGTAATGCAAAACGTAATGAAATGTAGAATACGAAAAAGAACTATGGATGTTGACGAAATAGATGTCCAAAATGTTCACCACAAACGTCTTGGCAACATCCTAATCTCAAATAAAACTGTCTTCTAACATTATTTGACATATCAGTCGCGAACTACCTAATCGTAAGCGTTATTCGTTCTTTTGAGTCATTCAAATCTGAAGGTTAAGTTTCGTACACATTACTTTCTGTATAGCCCTATAAAAAAATCTAACGATGAAAGATCAGGTGATCGTGCTGGCCATTCAATCGATCCTCGCCTCCCTATCCACCGATTGGTAAATGTTGTATCGAGGTATTGCCGGACATTAACTTGGTAATGTGGTGGTGCTCCATCCTGCTGAAACCATATCGTATTCACTGAAATCTGAAGGTTTTCTGATTCGGGATATAAATTTGTTTAACTTGGAATGATATAATTTTGAAGTAGTGCCAAATAATTATCTCCATTCAAGTTGCCCTCAATGAAAAAGGGACCAATGATATGGTTTCCTACAATTCCTTCCCAAATCTTTTGAGAATATCGCATCCAGTGAGGATTTTCTATTGACCAGTAGCGGCAATTTTGCCTAATTGGATAATATTTTTATCCAACATGTCCATCATTTGCTCACATCTAATTTGAGTACATCACTTATTGCATTGGCAGTTGCTTTATTTATCTGACCCACATGACCAAGCTCGCGAAACTGCTTCTCTATTTTGCTCATTGTTCTTTGACATATGGGCGGTAAATTAGAAAATTTTCCATGAAATATGCGAGCTACTTCCTGTTGTGTTCCGGTTTTATCTCCGTAACTAATCATTTGTAAGAATGTTATTTTATGCATTTCCGTTAACATAACCATTTGTCAGACTTGAAGTTAACGAATGTCAAACTTAAATTAAAATACTGACAACTAATGTTGTAACATACTGAACAAGTTGACAAGGCGTTTTAAACTAACGTTGCCACAGAAATTGTTTACAGTTTTTTGAAGGATACCATCTAAAAAGAACATTGCTATGGTTTTTGCTTACTTTCTTGTTATCAATACCTCAACATAAAATGAGTTTTGAGTATATTGCAATAAGTTTCTGAGTGTATTTTATCAAATTTCGTTATCATATGTTTTAAATCATTTTATCTTTTCTCTTATCTCTTCAATAAACTTGAAAGCAATAAAATTTTTGAATAAAGATAGAAGAGACTTTTCAACCGATATATCACAAACCTATACTTTCCTTTCGAAAAATTGCGGGTTGTATCTGTCAATTTGACGTGTTTCGGGATTTTGTTAAAATATGTACCGTAACCGAAATAATGAATTCATTCCATTTGGCTTTTACACACTGTATGTATCCTTCATATTTTCCCACCATTATCTTTGTATTTTAAATTGTATAATTTATAATTCTATTCATATTAGTGCTTTTACTCATTCTCACGTGCTTGAGTTTACTTTGAGTATCTCTTTTACATTTTTAGTGTTTTATTTAATCAGACTGTATATGAATATTCATCACATATGATGCTTGTACTATCATGAAAGAAGTGATCTCGTTCAATAAATAAATAAATAATTCACTGCCGTTACCAGTCAAATTTCGTGAGGGTGATGTAAATTAGGATATCCACCAAACAACAAAAAGAATATTGATAGTGAAATGAATCTGTTGAAAACCCTTTACCAACACCAGAACAAAAATCCGGTCCCACGAGGCGCGTTTCGTCAATTGAGTTAGCGTTCTCAGGAGATCATTGTGACTAAACTTCAATACTATGTTAGTATTTCAATATGCTAGTGGACTAACTACTGTTTAAAAAATCTGTTTAAAATCTGTTTTTCCGTTAACCAGCTGTCGCACCCCTACGAACTACAACCCTCAGAAGTCGAAACTTGTGCGAGCTAAGGATTAACGAGGTCTTACCTTTTAACGTGTGATTCCTAACACTACGTGTTAGAAGTACCCAACTACTACTTGTTATTGTTCCTATGCTAAACTACCTTCAATTTGTTATGTATGTCCCCAATGTGTGTGGTAAAATTATTTGAAAAACAAAAATTCAGGGAGTATCTTCGTAATGCCTCGACCTTTCGAAAAGAGGAAGATTCATAATGCATAATGTTTACATATGAACCCCAATACACCAATGAGTTGGTCCAAACATTCAAAACATTGAATAAAAGAGTGGCTCTCAAAACTGCACGTACACTTCAACAAGTTGTTGTTGTGTAGTCCGAAAGACAAGTCGTTAGAAAAAGAAAAGTCTGGAATTTAACGAAATGAGCTGTGAGGATTGTGATAGGAAATATATTGGTCAAACCAATATATTTACAGAAACATTTTCAAAAATGCAATTGCACTCTTAAATTAAACGGAACACCACAAATAAAATATTTAGGAATTTATATAGATTGTTGCCTGAAGTGGAAAAAACATTCACTTGAATTAACAAAAAATCAAGAAAATGTCTTTATAAGTTCAGACTTCTGAAAAATATATTTGAAGTAAAAACACTATTGATGTTTTATCATGCATTATTTTCCATTATTATGACCTACGGAATCATAGTCTGTGGTGGTGCATATGAAAATTCGTTAAAATATGTCAAGTCTATTCATAAATATGCAATAAAAATAATTTTTGAAAAACCTTTCAGATTTTCATCGAAAGTTTTATCCAGAAAATATTCCATTTTAAATATCAGACAAATATTTCACAAAATCAGTACCATCTGTATAAAAACAACATTTTGCAAATACTGACATTATAGAACATCAGTATGATACAAGATCAAAGACCAATAAATGCTTTCAAATTGCCAATTGCTACATTTAATGCAACAACACTGCATATGTATTGGTTGTAAAATTTACAATATAATTCTACGAGAAATTAAAAAGTTGAGAACAACAGCATTTAAAAAATAGTTCAGTTCAAGAGATAATTTATTTCACCCTCATTCATAATAAAATACTATCATTGATACATTTTTCCTTTTCTATATATTGTTTCACGAACAATATTTATTAACAGTTAACATTATCTTTATTTTTCAACTAACCAATTTTTTAATATTTATAGACATTCATTTGATATTGTACATGTGTTAATAAATTTGAATTTGAATATTAGCTCGCTACAAAGAACATGTTTCGCATATTCGGTTTCATAGAGCGGGGAAATCTAGTGTCGCTCAACATACCATAGAAAACGACACAATAGGTTTCTGGATGCCTTTTGAAAGTTGGAAATCAAAAAGTGTTAAATGAGTTCTATGAATAGGGACAAAGTGTCTATTTCAAAAAGCTCTTTTTTTGGTCTGATACTTAATAATTCTAAATAGAAAAAAATGCTGACATAGAAGAAATACATTACAAATAAAAGTAGTTTAGCATATATAGGAACAATAACAGGTAGTCGTTAGGTAATATTAAAGTTCAGTCATAATGATTTCCTAAGGAGACCTAACTTAACTCAATTGGCGCAACGCGCGTCGAGAGACCGTATTTTTGTTCTGGTGTTGAAAAAGTGTTTTCAATACAACAAGAAGAATAGTTAGCATTCTCTGAAAACGTACAGACCAGTAACAAATTCTTGTAAAGTCTGGAAGACATGCATCTAAAGAACCCAAAAGGCTATTTTTATTGTTTCGTTATCTTACTTCAAATATTTGTGTTTCAAGAACGAGGTTCCAGTTGAATAACTCTATATTCGAAGGTATTAATAGTACAAAATATAAGATCCTCAATATATCGAAAAATATCTGAGGGCACTATCAATGTTTATATTTATGCCGTTATTTCATTTTGGAGACTCTTGGATCTGTTATAAAATCTTATGATGTATCCGGATATATTAGCCGTAGTTTGAAGCGTTTTGTACCTGACGTTTCGTCTGCTGGTGCGGCAGACGGTGGAAGTTATCTACCTTGCTGAGATCCGCAGACTGGAATGGTCCTGGTGCGTTTATACTTACAATGTGACTAGGTGTAGGACAACTGACTGCTCTTGTACCTGATTGCTCCGACCTTTCTTCAATTAGTGGAAAAATATTTGGGTTATGAAGTACCGGTATCAATGTCTTGTTGGTGGTGTCATGGTGTCAAGCTCTCAAGATACACTTGAAAAATTTCTGAATTCTGAATCCCTCGGTTATTGTGGACCTATATTTATATCTGCTCAAAAGGTATGGATAAGGGTGGAAAAGAAATATTAGAATGTCATAAAAACAAACAATGGTCGCTATAGTCTATTTCAAAAGAGTGTAGAGTAATAAAATCTCATTAAGTATTCAAAAGCGCTACAGGGTGATCCGTCAATAAATTCTGTCACTTCCCTAGTCCGCATTGCAAAATTATGTCGTTTCATAAAGAGCAGGTAGGTATCACCCTGTTTTAAGGGATTTGTCCATTGTTATCGACGGATAAATACTGAGCCAGAGGCGCGCTAGTGGGATAATTGCCAAAAGAATATGCATTCATAAAAATTATATTAAAGGAAATAAAAATTTAATACAGCAGAACAGTGTTATTAAAAAAATATAAAATGTAACAATAAAATATATACGAACCGAAATCGGGAAATACTCACAAACATACACGAACGAACTTTACGTATTGAAACACTTGTGGGGACTTTAAATCAATTTATTCACAAAAACGACAAGAACTTTACTGGATACGTTATTACAATTTGACACTTGAACAATACTAAAACTGTGAACTTCCCTTAACGTTTAACAACACTCTATTTATACCCTAATTGAATGTTCTAGAGATTACTAGGTACAATTTTCGAGAACCTTCCGAGAAAATAATTATTCAGACTACCCTTAATTCTAAACCCTAACCTAAGCAAAAGTGTCACTGTCACTGATACACTGGTCTCTGTCCTGCTTATCCCGCTACAGTATATTTACAATTCAATTAAATTATTCTACATCAGTATAGTCTTCATCCGAAGAACTGTCATCATCCCCTGGTGTTATAATTATAGGGTCAACCACCTGATCGACCAAGTTGTCCAGTTCCCACATTTTATCTTCCTCTTTTAAAACATGCTGGATTGCTTTTTGCCAGTTTTCTGATGTGATTTCCATAATGGCTTGATCAAACAATACCTTGACATCTTTCATTTTAAATGTGGTATTGTGCCTTGCAACATATCCTTCAACTTGTGCCCATATAAGTTCTATAGGATTTAATTCGCAATGATATGGCGGTAGGCGCAGCACAGTTACTTTATACTTTTCTGCTACATCTTCTACGGCATATTTCATGAAGCGAGATTTATGTTGTTTTACTATGGCTAGTATTTCAATCTACCGTTATGTAACATGTCTCTCGGAATACGAACGTCTTGCCTTAAAATATATCTTCCAACATTTCCAAATATCTCATTCATTCAATAATAATCCGATACTTTACAATTTTTACCATACAAAATCATACCTTGAAGCGTCCTGATAACCTAATTGATCTCGGTGTGATATTCGATTCACCTCTTCGTTTTAATAAACCTGTATAGATTCCGAATTGAAAACACTTGATTCTAAAGAAACTTCTAGACTCAAATTATTATTTTCTACACTAGTTTGAACTACAGTGAAATATGCTTCTGTAGTGTGGAGTCCTTACTTTCAGGATTACATCGGTCAATTAAAAAAAATCATATTCTGCGTTCTTCGACCACCAAACGATACACAATATAGGACACTATTCTTTACTTGTGAACACCATTGATTTCCTGCAAATCAATCATCCCAGTACCGAAATTTTCATATTCGGTTATTTCAATGTCCACAATATCGATTGGCTCAAATTTTTAAATGTCAATAACGAACAAGGTCGCGAAGCTGAGGCCTGTCTGCACGTCGTCATGAGTTCAATCGGGATGGAGCCCAGCTCCCTTACCCTTTCGGCTGACTTTTGTCGAAGAAGGACAAATGGGTTCATGACTGAGGAGATGGCGGTATGAAGTCCTCAGACATCAGTACTGCCCTTCACGGGATACCCCTACCTATCTGGGGTGGGAAAAAGCTATTCGTCCGTTAACGGTGGACATGAGGGCCTCATTCGACAGAGTGTTGGGGCCTTCTATATCGGGAGGGGTCGTCTACAGCATAGTCTATAGCTTCCCTAACTAATGAATTTTCGTGAGTTTCCGCACCTTCAAAAACTCGCCGATTCTTCGACTGAATGGACTGCCGAATGGAAGACAGCTGCAAATCTCTGCGGATGGCTTCATTCCGCATGAACCAAGGAGGATTCACAATCATCCTGAATTAGTTTATTTTGCAATACCTCCAGAATGGAGATATTATATTTCGCCGCTTGTCCCCAGACGCCAGAAGCATACATGATGACATGCTTAGACATCGTGTTGTAGATGGCAATCTTGTTTTTCAAGCTTATGTTTGACTTTTTGTTGATCAGAGGGTATAGACTTACAATCCGACCCACGATCCCAGATTTGACGTACATAATGTGCGGGTTCCAAGTGAGCCTATGGTCTATTAGACGGCCGAGGTACTTTACCCACGCTTGCCAGTCAATTTCCCTTCCAGAGATTCTCACTTTTCTGGCCGTTGGAAGAGAAGATAGCAATCTTTCCATGGTTATCGCCTGAGTCTTGTCCGGGTTTACTCAGATCTTCCAATCGAGGTACCAGAGCTCGTCCAATGCACGTTGCATCTAGACGACGCCATGCTCCCGACCCATGGAAGATGAGAGAAGAGACGTGTCACACGCTCGGACCTTGGGAGGTCACTGGTGTAAAGAGAATACAGCGTCGGAGAGAGCTCAGCCCCCTGTGGCACTCCAGCGAGGATATCTATCTTATCAGACAGAAAGCCCTCTACTCTTACCTGAAAAGTTTTGTCTTTTAGAAAAAACCCAATCCACCGGATCAGGCCCCGAAACAGGTTGAACGCGTTCAATTTGTGCAGAAGGCCTACGTGCCAAACACGGTCGAAGGCCTTCGAGATGTGTAGTAGCACAATATGTACTTTTTTATTGGTATCAAGCTCTTGGATAGTATTTTCGACCAACCTTAGAGCCTGTAACTCAGTGGAGTGTTCTCTCCTGAAGCCAAATTGTTCATCAGGCAGAACATTTCGGTACACAACTTCTTTTTTGAGCCTTTGAAGAAAAACTCTTTCAGCCAGCTTAGCCGCCGACGAGAGTAGACTCATCGGGCGATAGTTCTGTGGGAACAGCGGGTTCTGACCCTGTTTTGGGATCATGATGACGATCGCATGCTTCCACCTTCTGGGGAAGTGTCTGAGGGACAACGAACTGTGTATAATGTTCAGCAGACATTCGACGCAGTTTTCTGGAAGTCTCTTCAACAACTTGTTAGTTATTGAGTCGACCCCCGGAGCTTTCTTGGCCTTTGCGGCCCTGATGTATCCCTTCAGCTCTCCAACAGAAGCTGGACGGATGTCATCATCGTCATCCTCCCTGAAGATTCGGTGAACCCGGTTTCCCAACAGCATATCGTGGTCGATGTCGTCGTCGTTAACGTTGAGCTGAAACTGACGTTCCATCGTGTTAGCAAAAGCTAATGCTTTGTCGGCGGGGGAGTAGCACACTGCTCGCTCTCCGTGAATGAGCTAGAGGGCAGTCCTCTTTCCCTTGAGCCTGCGAGTGACTCGCCAAAGCTCGTCACTCCCAGGTTCGAAGGATTCCAAGAGCTCTTCCCAGCTTTCGTTTCGGTGATCAATGATCACCTGTTTGACTTGGTTGGCCATTCTATTTGCCGCAATTTAGTCCCCTGGGAAAAGGGTTCGTCGATAGAGCCTTGGGGAAAGGGTTCGTTGATAGAGCCTTCTCAAGCGATTTCTCTCTCGTATCAAGGCTTTGATACGAGGGGAAAACTCATTACAGCTCTTCAGCGGACACTTTTCCCTGAAGGTGGCCGGTCGAAACGCATCATTCACAGAAAGCTCGAAACGTTCAACTGCCGTGACGAGTTCTTCGGGAGAGTCGACTACCTCAGGTGGGGCACGCATCTCTCTGAGCTGGGCTGTGAAGACATCCCAGTCCGTCTTAGATCTCACGCGATAATCAGGGGGAGGAAGATCATCGCCCAATACCAGGATTACTGGATTATGATCGAAATCCAGTTCCGACAGAACGTAAATTTCGCCAGTCAGAGAGACATTTCTGAGAAGCGCGATGTCTAGTAGTCAGATGTGTCTCTTGGGCTAGAGCCACATCGATGTTGTTCTCGATCAAAAAGTTCTCAAAGTCAAGTTTTTTTGAACGAATGCCATTAGCATTCCAAAAAACTATCTTCAGAGATCGCGGCAACGTTGGTTGTCTAGACATTGGCAGTTTCGGTTATCACGTCAGTATTCACCGTGAACATTTTCTGTAGTACGGGGAATTTAACAAACAGCTTTTTCATCTGGTCCAGTGCGGCACAGATGTCTGAAACCCCCTGAGTCTGAGGTGAGTGTTCAGGTCGAGGGGAGGTGGGCTTTACTGTACTGCTTGCATCCTTGGATGCAGCTTCAGCAAAGCTGACCCCCTCCTGGACGCGTCCAGTCCCTGCAAGTCTCCCTGGAGGGGTTGGTTTTTTGGGAGTTGGCTGCCCTTTGCGTTGTACCTTGGGGTACGCAGGGCAGCCGCGGTAATTAGCGGTGTGGACCCCTTTGCAGTTATTGCACTTCGGGGGTCAGTCCTGGCCTTTTTGCCAAGTGCCAGCGCACTTGACACGGATGGGCACTGCTAGGCAATTGCGCTGACAGTGACCAAAACGCTGACAACGGTGGCACTGACCCACCGAAGTTTTTGGGTGTTGGGGTTTGACCTGAACCTTCACACTCTTGTGTCTTTGGACACAAGAGTGTCTATGAACTCAAATATATGCTTCTGATCCCTGTTTACCAAAACAAGGATCAGAGGCATCGGTTTACCAGCGCGCTTCATGCGCGTGACACTGGCGAGGTCAAAGCCCTTGGCTTCGAGCTCCTCACGAATATCGTTGACTGCCAAGTGCTCTGGCACTACCCTGAAAACGGCACGAATTTGCCGTTTCTCAGGGAGCGAATAGGTATGGTGACGAATTGTCTCCTTCACCAAGAGTCTTGCTAGTCGACGATAGTCGTCAGGACCTTGATACCGTCGTGTAAGTTGACGGCTTTTGAGAAGTTAATATTCTCTTGAGCCGTCAATTTTATCAGTGACACATATTTATCTTTCTAGCGGACGACGATGAACGGGAGTTTAGCCTTAGTGGCCGAAGAAGAAATGTTTTGCTTCAGAGGGGTAGGAGGGGTAGACTTCTCGTCATGAACTGATTTAATCGTGCCCTCTGAATTCTCAGAGGAACTGTCGTTAGAAATATTTGTGTTGGTGTCCATTTCGGCATCGATATTGTTGTTGCCGATAGATGTGGCCACCTCATTGACCCCATTTTGAGCCACTGGATGAGAGGAGGTCTCGGACTCAGAGTAATACTTCCGAGCCTCGTCTCTGACGCTTGCTAGAGCTGCTCTCTTCTTAAGCTTTTTTGGCTTATTTCTAGCTGGCTTCGCTTTCTCACTGACTTTCTTTGTCCACTCGTCGATGCGACACTTTGAATCGCCTCTTCTTGGAGGCGGAGGAGGTGAAGGATTCTACGCTTTCATTGTCATCACTAAATTCTTGTTTGGAGAAACACTCACGGTCAGATGGAGCACTAGCCACTCCCAGATTACGTTCTGTCAGCGAGTGACAGACGTCCCTAGGGCTTGGCAATGCTTTGCCAAGCAAGTCTGACTGAGTCAGGCCCAGGGCAGAAATTGATTGACTTATAAAGCCAATAATTTTGCCCTTTTTCTTTCCAGCCAGGCTGCATAGCAGTTCTTCCATACTGCCGTGGCACGAAAAACTGACTTTAAATACAAGAAACAAGCTTTGAGCACCAACAACGCAACGAAAATGAAATAATTGAGCGTACTCACCACAAGTGTAGTAGTCTGCTCACAAACAACAATAACGCACACACTATTGAAAGCAAGAAAAACACCACAGCACGGCTGAACATTCACAGAAAACCACCAAAACACGCTTTATCGTTAAGACACGTCTGTACAGTACGGCTGTCAGCAAACGAATATATGTGTGTGTGTAAGAAGCTGAGGCTTTTGCAATAAGCAGATGACTTACTCAGATTATAAATGAGCCAACCTGGAATATGCTAGGTTTCTGGAACTATACCTATCAATCAATCCAGAAATTTACACAGTTACCGTAAAGTCTCCATTGGGATTTCCAGACCACAAAGTCATTTCAGTAATGAGTGAATTACCGATAAATGTTGGGAAACAATCTGAGCCGCGCAAAGTTTGGCATTACAGATCTGCTGAGTGGGATGATCTTCAAGAACATTTCTGAAACTTCCCACGCTATCATGTTGCTAGAACTGCAAAGGCTCAAAAGTTTGGAACACTATTCCAAACTAGAAAACTGTAGACACCTCAGCACCTTTTGATGCTTCATAAAGCTCAGATCAGATCTGTGTGTTCTGACCTCAAAAAAAGCAACTACTCCAACAGCGCAAGTTCACAAACAATCATCGACGAATTGAGACAAAAGTAAGTTGAAGAAAGTTTGGTTATCAGAGTCTAATTCTCAGAAAAAAAATACTCCAGGTAGAACAGCGGAGTTCCACAGAAGTCAGATTTGGATCCTACACTTTGGAGCGTGCTCTACTATGGACTACTTAGGATGGAACAACCCACAGGTTCAAAATGTAAACCTTTACGGGAAAATGGCCAAAATAAGCTAAAGAAGAAACACAGAGAAATTACATCACACATACCTATAAATGAAAAGAGTCCGAACACATCATCCAGTTCTAAACTCCAGACATCACCAGAATATTTTTATTTTGCCGTTGCGGAAATAATCTTAGTACCTAAAGATTTGAAACTCAGTACACGGATCGACACCCGGAAAAGTATATATAACATTTCAACAATTATATATTTATCACAAAGCTACAACTACTACATAAAACCAAGTTATTATCACAAAGTATTTTTTATTCAATCGATAACAGAAATAGCAACAACAATCAGCCATCAGCTGTCGCGGATTGATCACATTGGAGAGACAGATTTGGCTCGCGGGCCTCAGATTGGAAACAACTGTGCTAGGCGATGTATACTGTTCATTAACATTCAGCGGATAAATTACAACTGCTGAATGGGTAAATGGAAAAGAAAATAAAAAAATATGAAATGGAACAACTGCTTGGTTTCAATAGGGATTATTATGTTTACAAATCTGTAATTTCATTTATGTACTTATCTGATTTAGATTGAAAATTGCGAAGGTACATGTGTCAATAGAATATATTCGATTGTTTCTCTTGCATAAATAAAAAGGGTTCTGGCTCATTTAATCGAATCTATCGAGTGTGTAGCGGCTGTGGCTGTTATGTGAAAGACGTTGACTCCCAATTTAAATGCAAATACCTTCAAATACTTCATCGACAAGTTTCGCGTTTCGCTGAACACATACTCAGATCGAATCACGTTTAACCTCATTTTGTTTTACATGGATTTATCCATGACACATTCAGAATAGTGGGTATGATATATGAAAGCAAAATTTAGAAAGAAATTAAATCGTATTTAGCCCAATGAATGAAATTGTTTTGTACTCAAATCCAAATAAAACGCTAGTTCCACTACGTGTGTGCGAAAATTTGTCTATACTTTCGGAGTTACAAGTCTACCGTGTTCGTCAAGTACTGACAAAGATTAATACAAATACAATCGAACAAATCGAATAGATAATTGGAACATACATTTTTGAAATGTTTATGATATTATTCGTGTAGTCAAACTGTGATACTGGTTTTCTAACGTATGTAATGATACAAAAATGTCGTTTAGCAAAAATAATATTCTTAATTGTAAAACAACTCCTGAACTCTTGCCTGCTTGAAGGTCGATCATCTTGCAAGGGTTTCTACATCTCTCGCTGAACAGATGCGTAACAGATGGGTCTGAACTTCCCCCCGGCCTTGTCCTGGCGTCCTGGCGTTCCTGACTCACAACGGGTAATGGACATAAACGGTTCAGTACTCTAGTAACCTTCCCAGTTACGGTACGTATTACAGCAACTCGGGCGACGTCATCTCTACCCCTGATCAATTCTACAATTCTTCCCAGTCGCCACATCGTAGGAGGAAGATTGTTGTCTAACTGAAGTTCGCCCTTGTCTCTTTTCCATCGAATTCTTTGTTAGAGTTCGCATACATATTCACGGCTTCAGCGGGTCCAAAAGTGTTGAAGCAGTCATTGTAAATGTTGGTACTGAGTGAGGCGATTTTCGTTAACAGGTTGAGTCAAAGATGGTTCTGGTAACGACTTCATTGTTCTTCCATTTGAAAAATGTGCCGGTGATAGACAGGTTTAGTCATCTGGAGAGGCACTCATAGGAAATAAAGGACGGTAATTGAGGACGGATTCAATACGAATAAGTAAAGCTTGAAAATCAAATACATACAGGGTGGCCCACCACATTCGCCTCGGTATTTCTATGAGAAATGAAAAGAGTTAGGGAAAAACTTTTAGCACACTTATAAGTTACTAACTAACCGTTTCTGAGAAATTTCTAGAAATTTAAAAATACAGACCATAATTTAAAAATTGTTTTCACGCTGTAACGTGTAACGAGCTGCTCGTGATTAAATGTACTGCTTAGCTCAAAGGTTCAAGTTAACTACCACATGAAATTTTTAATGCAATATTATTCCGAGTGACGAAAAAAATTGCCTCAAAATTTAGACACACATTTAATTGAATAACTTCTTAAAGTTGAATGGAACGCTCCGTATTTGGTGACGCAATTTGATGCAGAACTATATTAGGGTTCCCTATACCTATCTCTTCTGGTTTTCACACAAAAGGCGTTTTTATATTTTACTTATAAGTAATTTTTTCATCTTAAAAATGGAACACCCTGTATTGTTATGAAAAGCAAAAAAGTATTCTTGAAGTCATTTGATCAAAAAATTAAGAATCCTAAATAGTTTATTATTTCAATAATTGCTCAAAATGGTGTCTATTATTCTCGATACATAAGCGAACTCATTCTTGAAATGAGTGCTGAACTCTGGATAACTTATTATGCGATATGGAACGAAACGCTCTTCTTATTCGTATTTTCATATCCTGAGGTGTTGTTGGCGGTGAATAGTGACAATACCTTTGATATATCCCCATAAAATATAGTCGGGACTTGTTAGGTCCGGAGACCTAGCTGGCTAGTTCTGTGGACCGCCTCGTCCTATCCATCAATTTGGATATTGTCGATCTAACTCGTTTCTAACATGTCTATCAAAGTGTGCAGAAGCACTACCTAGTAGCATCCACATCCGTTGACGAATGTTAAGAGGTATGCTTTCCATATCCAGTCCAAGTTCCAGTGATTGTAATATTCCTAGTAAGGTGGAAAAGAATCCAAAGGTTAGAAAACTTACACTACACAAAAACAATGAAGAAAAACCAGGTATTTACCTATTCCACTTCAAATATAAAATATATGCATATATAAAAGAAATTGTCCAAGAACAAAAAACTGGACAATTGAATCAAATTTTGAATCAAGGAACTTTTATTGCAGAAAGTAGTGACCCTGAATTATTAACTGAAATTTCACAGACAAATATTGCGTTTCGATATTCACAATAATTAGTTCGGTGTAGGCTTAGAACATTTTTAGAATTAGTTAATTTTCTCTTTTGATAATTTATATATTTTGTATTTAAATTTTACTTTTTTATTAAATTGTTCTACATTTTCTTAATTCAATTGTGTCTTCTTCAAATTTATTCACAGGAAAACCTGCTACTGAGATCAATTTGAGTAAGTAATCGTTGTATTTGTGTCTGAATCCGCCTGAAGTGTTGAGAAAAATCTCTATACACTGGGTTATGGGATTTCAACTCAACATAAGAGTCTAGCCAAATCAAAATTATTATTTATTTAAATAAAAATCAGTTATAAAAATAATAATAATAATAATTGTAAGAGTCAAGCCGAATCAATATATATATATATATATATATATATATATATATATATATATATATATATATATATATATGTATATATGTATATAATGTATATATGCAGCTTGACTGCATTAACCTTCCTCGATTTCATATATATATATATATATATATATATATATATATATATATATATATATATATATATATATATATATATATATATATATATATATATATATATATGCAACAAAAGTAGTTCTGAAACTAGATAAACATACAAAAAAATGCAGATCGGAATCAGTTCAAATTATTTTTATTTTTCACCGTCATCATTCACACAAAAACATTTCTATTCATTGTCCAAATGTTTCTTTATGAATATTTGTTTGTTGCTGCTTTCATCAACTTGAGTTCTGTTTCTCTTAGATCTTCTCCGATCACCACGCCTTTGCCTTTCAATTATAGCCTGTGTTCCAAATCTTTTTGTCTAGTTTGATAATTTGAAAACCGAAACATTCTGTATTGAATTTTTAGGTGAATAGTTGAGACAAGAATATATCAGAACATTGAGAGTTGAACTTTCGTTCAGTTCTATTCCTATTACGCCTATCAAAAGTTTGGTGAATAAATATCTCAATACCGATACACGTCGCTATGCCACAACCATTCCAATAAGCTTTGTGAGAAAAGCACAAGAACGCCGGAAAGTTTCTGACTCAAGTAATCCAACAAGAATGCAGAAATGGAGTTCGTATCTGTTTTACAAGTTTGAATACTTACGAAATGGCGTCTCCTACATTCCGGATTCGCAAACACTCAAATGAACTTCACATAATTTGATGTCACAAGCTTAGCTTTCGACATACGGCTTGACTTCCTGCTTTCGGTTCGACTTATCTAGTCGACAAAACACGGAGTTTCATTAAATTAGTCTGGAGTAATTTGCCTTTCTTTTTGATTTTATTGTAGCTCTCAAATGAATCATTTCACTTGGAGCTTTAACTTCATATTGAAATGATAATATTGGTAAATAATGACAATAATGATCTTGAAAAAATAATTACCGAAGCAAGCCGTTTCATTTTTAGAAATGTTGAAATGAAATTTTGAAGAATACAGAAACAAACTCAATAATTTACTCAATCGAACAAAAAAATTTTACTATGAAAACAAGATTGATGAAGCTCAGGCCAATTGTAAAAGACATGAAAAATAATATAGAAAATACCACTATTATTGAAGGGAACAGCAAACATACAGTAGATAATAAAGAAAAAGCTGATATATTTCATGAATTTTTATAACCTCAATTCTTCAACCTATTGATGAAAACGAGGTATTAATATCAGTTTCAAAACTCAAAAATAATTGTTCTCCAGGTCCTCATTAAAAATATTTACCCCAATATATTGAAAACATTAATACATAATATAATCAACTTATAAAAACTCAAATATACTGCACCAATGGAAAGAATCTAGACTCACCCTCGTCTTTGAATCTGGGAATCGAAATGAAATGAATAATCATCGTCCCATCTCTGTTATCAATTCTTTATAATTTTTTGTTGAAAAATTACTCAGAAAATGTTTTATTGAGTTTTTTGATAGATATCATGTACTAACTGAACGACAATTTGGTTTCATCAATTTCCGTAAGAAAATGTCATAATATATTTCATAGGAAAACAACATTTCAGCCAACAGTTGAAGCCTTGGATAAATTATCAAAATGCCTGGCGGTTTTCATTGATTCAGCATTTGATACCATCTCACATGAGACTCTATTGAACAAACGGAATTTGAAGCCATGCATTGGACTTGTTACGGAACTATTTGTCACAACGGACACAAAAAGTTGAAATCGGAGACCATTTCATTGAACCATTAAATATATCTATTGGTGTACCACTGGAAACAGTTTTGGGCCCAATTCTGTTCCTTGTATACATTAACGCTATACAAAATTCAAATAGTCATATCATTTGTTAAGCTAATGGCACATCGCTAATATTCATAGATGACAGTTGGCACAATATATTCAACAGAAATTGAAAATCTAGTTTAACAATAATCTACTGTGTCACCTCAAAAACCACAAGAGGAGACTAAATCATCTGTCGGTAACAAATAAGACAGATGGGTATCCGCGGCTAAGCTAAACAGTGGAGACGGGAGTGGGTTAAACAACTTAGCAAATTTCAAATAGATCTTAATGGGCGCCAGGTAAATTTAATCCTCCAGATACCCTAAGTAACTCACAATATCAATAACTTACCAATTAATATTGGAAATAAAAGGTAAAGATCCCCAATATGATTTATTCAGTAAACCTAACTTACATGAATTAACCGACAACGCTTCTAAGACAACAATGCAATATTCACACTACTACCCGATGTTCAAATGTCAATACAAGAGCGCGGTGTATATAACCACGAATTCAATCAGCCATAAATTACGGTAGTAACGACGCTCAAAGAAACTACAATACGTCAAGTAAAACTACTACAAAAATTGAGTAGGTGAAATCGTAAATACTAGTATTGGTAGGTAAGACAATCTCGTTGCGTCGCGTGAGCTCAAGCGTAGGCGCATCGGTGTCAACAAGCAATCGTGAAAGGAAGAAAATACCTCAATTTCCGTTTCACAAATGCATCGCTATATCAATCAGGTATAAATAAACAAACACTATATCAAACAGGTATCAATAAATAGAAGGGCAAACAATTATTCAAATAACTCAGTATAGCACAAATATTCAAATAAATCAATTATAACTTGCGTGCTCCTTTGTAAAATGAATAAAATCAACTTGTAACTGAATTACATTGTTAATATCCTCTGAATAAAGATCTAAAAAGGTGAGGTAGTGTTTTGAAAGGTCACATAGGAGCAGTTTTGATCTAGTGCTAAATTGAAACGTAACAACTGAGTCTTTATAAAAAAAAAACAAAATCAATGTGCACTAAGAATATGACATACAACTGCCAACAAATAGAAAAAAAAAGTTCATAAAATATCTGGGCGTAGTTGTTGACCAACATCTGAGGTGGGAAGAACACATTTCTCAAGTTATAAAAAGGATGAGACTTCTCATGTTCAAATTCTACACCCATAGGGGTATACTCTCTCAAAAAATATATTGATTTTATATAATTCCTTGGCAGAATTTATATTCAGGTATTGTAATGTTGTGTGGGGAGGAGCATTCAATAATGCCATCACAAACAACCCAAAAGTCATTAATGAAAATTACATTCGAAAGAGCTAGACGTTTCCCAACAGAGCAACATGAGATCCTTATACAGCTACCATTGTTTGATATGAATGTTCTTGAATATTCAGAAATTTTGTTTAATCGCTCACAAAATGACAGGATCAGACGAAAACTTGCATATTAAAATTCTACTCAATAGTCAGGCACAAAGATTCGTTTTTTTCTTCGGACCTGAACTGTACAACCTTCTTCCAACACTCCTGAGAAAAAAAAGTAAATTTGAACCCCATAAAATTCAAATTTTTTTTAAAATTCAAAAGATTCGAAGACTCACCTCAAAATTGTGCATCGCCGATCGCTATCCCTTCCTCTGCATTATCATTATCTGCAACATCATCATTAATATGTTCACCAGTTGATTACCAGCATTATTATTTTTATATTTTATTATAATTTCTGTTTTTATAAATTTGTATTATTCTTTGTTTTCGTTTACATTTTCCATTCTCATCTTCATTCTCTACCACTGATGTTATATGCATATAAAATGTTATTACAGAAGTTTTGTGCTTCAAGTGGGATAGAAAAAGCACAAAACAGGCGACATACGCCCAGGTGTATTCTACCTCACTCTGGAAGAAGCAAAATTGATGTTATATAAAGATATATAAATTGTATTGTATTTCAGTATGTATTTCAGTATAAATAGTGGATCACATTTTGAACATTTAACGAAAATTGGAAGTCAAGTAAAATGAAGGTTAACGATTTTCGTGTTGTTACCCGAGTGTTATTCCTACATAGGTAGTTTTTTTAGGGCGAAACACAAGTACTACTGAAAAATCCTTGAGGCGCTCTTAGAGCGGTGCCTGTGCGAAAGTAGTGATTCACATTGGATTTGAATCGCTGGAGATCAAATCCATTTGGAAAAATGTTCTCAGGAAGTTTATTCCATACAAACACCGTTCACTAAATGAAATAGTTCTTAAACAGTGTACTGAGTTGAACCTCGAAACGATGAGCAGCCACAGTCCGTCGCGTTTTTCTGATATGTACCGCTCTTGGTGGAATCAAATATGTCAAGTCATACTTCATGTGAAAATATCTATGGAAGAGAGACAAATCTCCAACCTTTCGTCGATGTTCCAGACTATCAAGGTTGCAAGTGATGTTCGCGTCTCCAATCAGGCAGATAACCCTTTTCTGGATGGAATCTAGCAGCTTCAGGGTATGTTTGGATGCACAGCTAGTTTATTTTATTCAAAAACATGTGTTACAATAAGGAGGTATCAAGTCAGACTGAATATAAAAATGAAAATTCTCATAGGAATAAAAATGCAAGTTCACTTTCGTCAGCGGTGTCGAGTATCGCTGACCCATCATGAACCTTGTCGATTCTCCGTGAATTCAGATTGTAACTTCTCCATCCCCTGAAGAAGTTTTATGAGGGTGGAATAAAACTTGAGTCCTGGTAGCTGGTACTGGTGGTGTTTCAGAGATCCTCTGGCATCGTAGGGTGTGACGGAATTTGAATACCAAAATTCCAATTACCGCTGTAGCAATTATGAATACAGGGGTAGTCCAAGAGTGTGTACTGTCGACTGGAATATCCTCAAAACCTAGGGGTTGCAATAGTCTTTGTTCGTGAATTTTGTGAAGTTTGTCTAGGGGGATTTTTTCTAGCTGGATAGGTAGCATCTTCTTCTCACGTGGTATTGAAATTGTTCGGACTTTTGGCAAGGCTAGGGGCTGCTCGTATGTGAAGCCCTTGGAATTGATGTAGTTGACTTCGGGTGTCTCAAATCCGCATCCTGGAGGCACTTCTATAAGGTAGGTGCCATGCAATTCCTGCATTCCGGGAGTGGAACACTATTTTTGTTGGCCTTGGGAATATACCAACATAGTGATCTGGTGTAATCTCCTCTATCAGGGTACCCTTTATTGAACCCGGAACTTGTTGGCATCTGGCTTCATCTTCAGAGATGTGTAAAATTTGGGAAATGCAATCTCGTGGCTGAAGGTCACCTCGAATGATTGGAATTTGGCAAAGGAATCCAGGGTTGATCTTCTTGCATGGTCTCTGCTAATAGTGGTGTAGTCCAGTATTCAATGTCAGATACGGAGCTGGAGGGATGACTGTGGTAAAGTTACTAGTAGGGATTGAATATAAATGGAAATGTGTAAATTTTTCCGGGTGGAGGAGAGGAAAGTGCAGAACAAACACGATTATTGCATTGGAATAATAAGCATCGACAGTGATCAAATCGTAAAATTTCCTGAAGTCTTCTGGTTTAGTATAGAATAGTTGGCTAGTTGTATGGTGTCGAGCCATCGTCTGAATTATCGTGTTCATTTCGGTTGGTTGTATGATGTTATTATACAAGGTATTGGTTTTTGCAAACACAATTGCATTTTCCAGGTCGGTCAGCAGCTGTAAGGTTATTTGCAATGACAAATTTAGTTGGTCTAAAATATTCCTGATCTCCATGAAGTGATTGAAGTAGAATGTTATTGTATCGATTTCTTTAATAATTCTATCAATTTTCTTGGAGATTATATCGTCGTTATGCCTTATAAGTGACACGGTTTTATTGAAATTCTCAATGAGTGAGATGGTGAGAGATATGTGCTGGTTCAATCTTTGTAGAATATTATATCTACCCTTCTGTAGTGATGCTATTGCTTGGTCATACCGCTGAGCATCTTCTTGATCTAAATTTCCGGATATTGATTTTATGATTCTGCCAAGTCTGTTGATTAGACCTCTTTTGTTCATTTCGTTTATTTATGGTCCTTTCTTTCAGTTTGACAGCTTTTTCATTGATTTTTTGGTAGACAGCTTGTGTTTTCTCTCGATGTTGTTGCATGTAGTTGTTCAGTAGAATCCTTTCTATGTCGATATCAAAGGGGTCTTTACTGTCGAAGTGTCCATTGAGAACATCGATGGGCTTTTGTCCTGTTACTGAATGGATTGTGTTGTTATAGCCTAATAGTGCATAAAGCATTTGTTCCTCGATGTTCAGCTGTTTCTTATTTTGCAATAATAATCGTAAACAAAAGAGGTCTAATCAACGGACTTGGCAGCATCATAAAATCAATATCCGGAAATTTAGATCAAGAAGATGCTCAGCGGTATGATCAAGCAATAGCATCACTACAGAAGGGTAGATATAATATTCTACAAAGATTGAACCAGCACATATGTCTCATCACCTCACTCATTGAGAATTTCAATAAATGACCTTCAGCGATGATGTGATGTGAAAGCCGGGCAGTGAATTTCTTTCTAACCTTTTCGACAACTTCGGGAGTTTTTTGTACAATCTTCGTTCTGTTGCGTTCTTCAACTCTTCTGAATTATTTGGTCGATTTTAATAAAGTATCTCTATAAAAAAGAGACCTTGGTGGCCATTCGATCGGTCCTCTCCTTTCTATCCTCTTATTTCGGAAAACAGTATTCAGGTAGGTTATCTGGTTGTTCAAAATTCCGGCCCAAACAGTCACTTTCTGTAGATATTTTGTGCTGTGTTCCTCAATCTAATCTGGATTTTCTCTTGCCCAGTATCGATATGTCTGACGGTTTACGTGACCGTTGAGCATAAATGTAGCTTTATATGTAAATACTACATTTTGTATAAAACTCCGATCTCTGTTAAAGCATTTCATCATGATTTCGCAGAATTCGACTCTTCTGTCAGAGTCATCTTCTAACAGTTCTTGGACCAGATGCATTTCATACCAATGCCACTTCTCTTTTTTATTTTCTTTTTTTATTGCCCAGTGCGAATTGTCTCAAGCTGTTAGGGGGAGTTTTCATTGGAACGCAAGTACCACGTACAGTTTTTAGGCTTTTGAAATCGATTTTCTGCCACTTCTAGGGAGATCTGTAACATGGCCAATTTCTCAAAACATTTTCTCAGTTTCACTAATTGTTGATTGAGGAACAACGGGTTCTCGGTTGGGGTGTTTAGTATTGAATAAATCACGAACTTCTGCCTGAGTCCTTACTTAATCTCCACAGCTAATCCTAATGAAAATTTTGATGGCCAGGTTGCCTCATGTAGGTACTACGTCTGTATCTTTTCTGTGCCTATTTTGTATGTATTATATATCTGATATTAATATTTTAAAATAAAAATGTCAACTAGACTTTTCAGTATTACTTGTTATTTTATTATATTTCTACTTCAAACTCAAAAATATACTGAAAAAAGCAAAATTACTACATTATAACAAAATACACGAAGTAAGCTTCTAGTGGTACCAGGTCACATTTTTGGGGCTGAAGGCTGTTGTAACTCGGTTTGACCTGAAATAACTACATTTATGTATGAAATATAAATTTTGAAGAATAACATTAGCATTTTTGGGAAAGAAAGTTTTTGGCTTTCTACTACTCCATCTTGATACAAAAAAAGGATGAGGGAATCTTTCGTAGAAAGGAAGGAAGTAATCAATTCGAACATAAGTAACTCTATACATGGATGTGTGGATCATGCAAAAAAGTAACTTTCAGACACAAACTGGAAGAAAGTCCTCCTGAAACAGCTACTTTCATATAAACATTAAATTACACGAAAGAAAAAAATTCTTTCGAAACACTGAATTATACAGAAGATACTTTTCTCTACTCAGTTTGTAGTTCAAACATTCGTTGTGGAATAAAAATCAGATATCATTCACATGAGTTCTACTTTAAATGAATGGCACTTACATGGAACACTTTTATCCTCACTGATATACATCGATGTTTTGCCTTAAGACACTTGCCTCAAGGCTCTTCAGTACCAAATTGGATAACATTATAGAAAATACACACAATTCATTCATTAATTACGATTTTTTTTCTTTCCCAAAAATTAATCACTCCTAAAAATGTAACCCCTCCAATTCAAACATTAGCATTCTTTTGAGATATTGAGTGTGTTTTCATCATTATCGTTCTGGAGTTATGGCTCCATATGTCAACTTTTTTGGCCAAAAATTAGGATGTTTTCAAACTTTGAGCGACGAGCGGCACGGGTTAATGTCGTTTGATCGATCTCAAATCTTAATATCTGGAAAGGGGAATCGTTTTGTGAAGTCCAGACGAACAAAATTCCGACAGTGATTCTCCCTTCTATGAGATACGCTCACGATAGTCTGTATTTTGTCGTAGATGGTTATTATTTTTCTTTTCTCCAGTTTTTAGTCACTACCAAAAGAGAAAACAACGTTATAAGGACAAATTCTACGGCTAAAATAAGTTAATTCTGAAATATACCGAAACCAGTGACCGCAAGTAACACATATACCTTCATCTGATATGAAAATGACCAAGTAAAGGTCATTTGAATTCAACATAATGTCAAGATTTATAGCACTCGGGCCCATGTAGGCAATTTATCAAATGTGTCTCAACGTAGTGCCGGTATGACTTGAGATTGTAGATATGCATTTATATTACATTAGCATGTATGCACGACAGAGCAAGGGGTGAAGCCTGCAAGAACACGTCCCCTATCGACCCTAATTAACCAGATTATACAGTTGTAATTAACTGTATGTATGTGTAGTCACTAATGAAGCATCTATATCTGTACTATTCATACGTGTTATGTATCGTTTGAGACGCCTTGCTGGTTATCAGATTTCAGTGTCTGATATCTCAAGTGCAGAATAAGGAATTAGTAGGGTGAAGAGCAAATTTCTGTAATTTATATGTAAATTACGAATATAATACAAAAGGATGAATACATTTTTTCAAATACTAAACAATCATACAAGACTTTCTGTTTCAAAATGATCACATTATTTTGGATAAAAATACTTTTTCAGTTAGCAGCAAGGTTCAATTCTTGCCTCACGATTCTTTATCATTTATACTTCAGATTTCACAAGATGTCTCTATAAGTATGAAATAATATGTGTGATTGAGGGCTTATCACTGTGATAAAATGAATAAAAACACTTTTGTCCAATTTCCACTAGTTAATTTTATTTATATGACCGGTTTCGGGTTTAACCCCATTATCAAGTATAAAACTGAAATGTGAAATTTGAAAACTCGGTTATATCGAGTGTTTTTAGGTAAGATAGAAGAACAGGTAGTTAAACGAACCAGGGTGCCAAATATAAAATTCAACATTGAATTTTATATTTTATATTCAAGAGTAGAGAGCTACATAAATCGAGTTGCTCGTGTAGGGGCATATATTTCAGATTTTCAATTGATTTGTTAATTTCCATGGCTTTCAACGAAATTTATTTTTTCCTTTCATTACATATGTGTAGGATTTTGAGGTTATCTTTACTTATCTTTCGTTTTTTCCAAACAGACGTGTTTTCGGAGCCTTACGTCAAAATTTCTATCGGTTTAGCTTCTATTCTATATATACCTGATTGTTTCCTTCATCTCGTTGAAATTTTGACGTAAGGCTCTGTGAATACATCCTAATCTACAATGTATGAATATCTTCAAGAATCAAAACACAAGATAAGTAAAGATAACCTCAAAATCGTACACATATGTAGTAAAGGGAAAAAATGAATTTTTTTTGAAGTCATGGAAATTAACAAATCAATTAAAAACCTGAAATATATACCCCTAAACGAGCAACTTGATTTTTGTAGGTCTCCACTCTTGAATTTATAAGTTTTAAAACCTCAGTAATATTCTGTGTTGAATTTTATAGTTGGCACCCTGGTTCGTTCAATTACCTAGCCTTCTATCTTACCTAAAAACTCCCGATATAACCCGATATATTTCACGTTTCAGTTTAATACTTGATAATGGAGTTAAACTCGAAACCGGTCGTATAAATGAAATTAACTAGTGGAAATTAGACAAAAGTGTTTTCATTCATTTCATTAAAGTTCAAAATAGATACCTATTATGGTGATGATACAAATTTGTACTATCCAACTGAGGTTCTTTCTCAAGAACATATTCTAAATAACGACATTAAATATTTTACCTAATCTAAAATTTCTAAAAATAACCGTTTCAAACTAAATCTCAATAAATAGTAATTTTAGTCATCCACGATCACCTTTGGATAGATGAAGTCTACGTACAAAACCAAATATCTTGGAATCCACTTGAATTCTGATCTCAAATGTGCTGACCATATCAATTCACACTGCACTGTATACGTTCAGTGTTTCTCAAACTTTTTGAATTCACTGCTCCCTTATGTTTTTTGAAGGTTATCGCGGCGCCCTGAACGTAAAGACTACACTAGATATTTAATTAATAATAGTAGGTAGGTAGCCGTCTGAGCGGATTGAATTTTGCAATTACCGATATTATCATATTATCAGAGGATTTTTATTAAAAGGTACCGACGTATTACCTTTATTCTCAGTTTTCTATGTTGTGAAACGTTGTACCTTGAGACTCACCCGTGGCCCACGGCGCCCCAGTAAAGGTTCCACGGCGTCCCAGAGCGCCGCGGCGCACGCTTTGAGAAACACTGCTAAAGACACTAGCTTAATGAATCATTAAAAACTATATTGTGTGATTCTTTGATTTTTTTTCTGACTATCATAATATTGTATTAACTAGTTTAGTGATCCAATAATTTTTCTGAAGAAGACGTTGGTTGGGTAACGGGATCAATTTGTTCTTAAAAAAACAATTGAGTTTACCGACGTTTAGAATTTAATTAATTTCTTCTTTAGGGCTCAAAAAGTAATATTATCTAAAACAATTATTCTTCAGAGCTTTTTGAGCCCTGAAGAATAATTTAATTAAATTCGAAACGCCAGCAAGAATACAATTGTTTTTTTAAGAGAAAATTGATCCTGTTACCCAAACCACCCCTTTTTCAGTATTATTACATTGTCTATGGCTTCGATATCGATTCATAATTATTCAGGGGAATTCAAAGAATAATGCATGCAATAGATTCATTTCTCATCTGAAATTCTGGGACCGTGGGACACCCACTATCAGTTCAAGGGGATGGCTGAAAATACAAAACAGAAAACAGCACAACTTTACTTGAATTGAAAAGGAATTATTTTTAGGGAAAATTGATTTTTGTAAGAGAAAGGTTTTGTCTTTCTACCTCTCTATCCTCATACAAAAACATGTGGAAATCTTTCAAAGAGAGAAAGGGCGCTATCGATTTCAAAAAGGTAACTCTATACAAGGATGTATACATCATGCATAGAAATAACATGAAAGAGAAGCCCCCTCAAAACATCTACTTTCATATACACATTGGATAACACGATAAATAAATATAGTTTAAAAAAACTAACTAACAAATGCGTGTTTTACAGTTTTAAACTATATATATTTTTCACTTTTTAGTCCGATTCATTGTCAAAAATACTTTTTTTTTAAGTTCTAGTCACTAGTATTATAAATCTTTAACAGACGGCGCAAGAAGACGGCGTAAAATTCCTCTCAAGCAACATAATAAAGTTTGAGCATTGGTTTGAGGTCTTAAATTTTATAGTTATAATGAGATGCAGTAAGTAAGGTGAACAGTTGTGAAATTTGTTTAGAAGTAAAGAGAAAATTTGCAGTAGGTAATAATTCCAAAAAACAATTCAGTCTTGATTATCTGATTTGAAATTTCATTCAAAATATTAATGAACTAAAAATATTTTTTCAGTGAATAATATTATTTTTCAAATTAATCTTTTGATTTGATATGTGTGTCAAGCATCTTAATTCTAATTTTTCGATTTTTTTAAATATTCAAGTAACTGAATTTTTTAGGTGTACAATTTACGATAAAGTTTCCATTGTTGAAATCCATATTCTGGTTTGCTTTTAAATAATCGAATTAGATTTTGAAATGTATCTTCCGTTTCGTTCAAAACTTTTTTCTGTACTGAATCACGGATAATTGAAAATATTTAAATATTTCATCTGTAGTACAAAATTTCGCTAACACTTGTAATTCTTAAAATATGTTTTTATTTTGATCTTCTTTTGAACAACCTATCAAGGAGGTTACATATAGCGCCATCTGCCCGCGAATAGCTCAAGCGAAGTTGATTCTTACTTTTATTTTCTATCCATTCACTTTTTTATTTTTATGCTTTATAGTTTTTATATTCTCATACTTACATTTATGTATTGCATGAGAATATTCATTATTATTATTATTATTATTCATTTCAATATGTAGCATATATATTATCACTTTCAGACTACTTTTTCAACCCAAAATGTTGAAATCACCAAAGGTTCAAATATTACTTTCAATTTGTATAACTTATATTCTTTAAAATAATAACACTATGAAAATAATATTTCATCTTCGACAATATCTTTTGAGTTGTGTATCTTATATTTCTTAGAATAGTAACACTTTGTCAATTAGATTTCATCAATAATTGATAGTTACGTACACCGCCATCTGCCCGCGAATAGATCAAGCAATAATGCCGATAATTCTGTCAATACAGATCCCGATCTTGAGTGTTACACACAAACATGCATACAAACAATCATGCATACATACATACATGCAACATACATACATAAAGGTGAAGCTAATATAAAGCGTGTAAAAAATACTTTCGAAACAAATACTTTTATATTTACACTGAATTATACGAAAAACAATTTTTTCTATCCAAATTGAATTTCAAACATTCGTTATGTATGGAATTGAATCAGATATCATTTACATGATTGATACACAATATAGTAAAAGAAATAAGTTAAATTTCACTTAAATGGAACACTGTCATCCTCACTGGTAGAAATCCGGTGTTCCGCCGTAAAATATTTGCTTTCAGTACCAAATTCCCAATAAAACTTTTAACGTTATCCAGATTTGGTACTGAAGAGCCGACAAGGCAAGTGTCTCATGGCGAAACATCGGATATAGGAGAAGTGAAAAGCCAAAACCTTTTTTTCCAAAAATTAATCTCTCCTGAAAGTATACCCCTTTGAATTCAAACAAGATTTATGGATTTGTTTGAATCAAATTAGCGAATGAGAATAATTATGTACTGTCATCGATCACATGAGTAAATTAAACTCATTCGTGACATAGAATTGTTATTTTATGAATGAATTGAGTGTATTTTCTTATAATGTTATCCAGATTTGGTACTGAAGTGCCGATAAGGCTAGTATCTTACGGCGAAACATCGGATATAGAAGAAGTAAAAATCCAAATCCCTTTTTTCCAAAAATTGAACCTTCCTGAAAATATACCTCATTCAATTTAAACAAGATTTCTGGATGGGATTCAATCAAATGAGCGAATGAGAATCATTATGTACTGTCATCGATCACATGAGTGAATTAAACACATTCGTGACATAAAGTTGTTATTTCATGAATGAATTGAGTGTATTTTCTTATAATGTTATCCAGATTTGGTACTGAAGTGTCGATAAGGCAAGTGTCTCATGACGAAACATCGGATAGGAAAAGTAGAAAGCCAAAACCCTTTTTTTCCAAAAAATAATCTCTCCTGAAAGTGTACCCCTTTGAATTTAAACAAAATTCATGGATGGAATTTAATTAAACAAGCGAATGAGTATCATTATGTACTGTTATCGATTACATGAGTAAATGAAACTCATTCGTGACAAAAGTTGTTATTTTATGAATGAATTGAGTGTATTTTCTTATAATGTTATGATTTGGTACTAAAGTGCCGATAAAGCAAGTGTTTCATGGCGAAACATCGGAAGTCTACCAGTGAGGATGACGGGGTTCCATGTAAGTGAAATTTCACCTCTGTCTTCTACTATATTGTGTAGCTCTCCTCTAAGTGATATCTGAATCAATTCCATAACAAATACAAACAGATTTTTTTCGAAAGTATTTTTTTTTTCGTGTAATTCAATGTTTATATGAAAGTAGCTGTTTCAGGGGGGTTTTTTCCAGTTTGTGTCTGAAAGTTACGTATTTGCAGGATTGATAGCTTCCGTCGTTTCTTCAATAGATTCCCACATTTTTTGTACAAAAAGATGGATCAACAATTTTACTTGTTTCATCCATAAGTCAAACAACTTCTCCGATTTCAATTTCTTCCAGTAAATTTCAGAAAAAATAAACAATTTTGATCTCCTTAATAACCATAGTTTCATTTTCAAAAGATTCTTCATGTATCACGCCTTCACCGCGTACAGCGTCGCTAAAAAATGAAATGAAAATTCATCAATTCAGTAAACAGTGACCACAACATCAAAATTCTATACTATTATGCTATAATTAGTACCTAATTGATGTTTCGAAAACTATTTCAATTTTTACTTCATACAACTTTTGATATTTCTGTTGGATGTAATCTCATTGCTGAACATATGTATTGTGGTCGCATGAAAAATCATATCCAAATATTTGCTAGCTTATTGTCATTGCCAGGCAGCATGAAATTCATTATAATTAGGAACAACTCAATATCATATGCAGTAGCATTATTGAAGTTGGCAACATATGGATTTTTTACCAGTAGACTTTTACGAAACTTGACTTTGTTCTTGATTAGAATTAGGTCAATGATAACATAAACACTTGTCATCAACTGTCTTCCATTTGGTTTTCGAAAAAATATCCTTTTGAAGAGTTATTGGGCGTTATCGAAATGGACGTGAATTTAAGGTTAAGAAAACATGTTACAAAATGTGTTCAAAGAAGTTACATGACTTTGAAAATGCTTTATCCTCATCGTCATTTATTATCAATAAGTTTGAAAATAAAATTAACAAATGCGCTTGTGTTGAGTAATTTTGCAAATTGTGATGTTGTGTATGGTTCATGCCTGGATAAAAAAGACATTTGTAGAATTGAAAGAGTTCAAAAATCATGTCATATATATATATATATATATATATATATATATATATATATATATATATATATATATATATATATATATATATATATATATATATATATATATATATATACGCATCTGACGCATGATACCAAGCCCGCTATATGCCGAGGGTCAGTCGAAGCCCGGGTTGAGAGGAAGGTTGGCGGGTGTATATAAGAAATATATTCGCTGAATATATTCTACGTATATTACGAATCCATTGATATTCATTCGCTTATACAAAGCCCCATTGTATATAAGTATATATTTTGAAGATATAACCAAGCCCCTACGGTGTTGCCAAGATATTTGGTCGTAGGTATGACAAAAGTGGATATAATATTTGAAATAGGAGATTTAAAGTTCATTGTTGACCGTCGATGGGAAGAGGTAAATTGTCAAATTAGTCAAGGGTTTCGACGGTACTCCTCAGATAAAGTATATATTATCTCAGATCAAATTATATCTTTGATTCATAGGTATGATTGGAAAGATTCGTATGAAAATAAACACTTTTTGTTTGAATTCAGTTATCAATTCACCAATTTAAAAATACTTGCACTTGACGTGCGTTTCGCCAACAAGGTTGGCATGTTCAGGATAACAAATTAATACTTTGATTGTAGTATCAAGTATGTTTTCCTTGTTGCTGAAATTCAAGTTGAGTAAATGTTTTTTCTGTTTACAGTATAGGAAGTTGAGAGCTTTTGTACCTCTGATAATTCAAAACTTACATTAATTCAATGATATTCATTTGTACTCAGTTGAGGAAACATATAATTCTGTTCTTGTTCATAAAATATATTCAGTAAAATGATGAATATATCATTTCACATATTTTATTTTTGAAGACCATTTGATGAAAAATAATAAAATGAACAAATATTTTTTAATGGTTTCCAAATCCATTTTTGTCAATATATGTCGGTAGGGTATACCTAACCATATTATACAAAAGAGTTTTTTTTTACAGTTGATATTGATTATGATGACTTCTATTGTTTTATTTTTTGATTCATCTCTTAAAAATGATTTTTTGAAAGACTCGCACTAGGATATCTTGCAAGCAAGGTGAAAAAGTTCAAATATTTTATTCAACTAGAAACTTTTTTCTGGAATGTCAAGTAATCTATAAAGATATTACTCAAATGGATACTTTTATAGTAACACAATTTTCACGATTGAATTGGAAATTGAATTATACGAAAATCACCTCTCCTTCTTATCAGTTTAAGTTTCTATTGGACACAGAAGACATAGATAGACACAGAAGAAAAAATACATTTGCAATAATTTCTTTAAAAATATTATTCAATTATACGTAATTTACTATTTCTAAATCAATGTGTTTATTGACAAATGAAATTCATTTCAAGCAATAACTGGTCTTGAATTCCCCATTAGAACCTTCGTTGGATTTATTTGAATTATGGTTTACTCAAACCTTCCTTGAAATTTTACTTTGACACTGTAATGTAATGTAGGTTAAGAAACAAATCTGTGAAAATGTTTGAAACATTCTGATAATCAACAATGAAATAAATATTTCCAAATGAAATTACGAAAATTTCATCTTTCTCAACAGAACTACACAGTGGGTTCTGGTAAATTCCTACCGGAAAACAACTACTTTCTTCCCCGGCGAATACCACGTTGGATATTGAATTATATCCGACAGACATTTATGCAAGATAACTGTTTGATCTCCAATCCATTTATGACATTTTTCACCTCTCTTCTACAACGTGTTATGTGAAATAAGAGTTAAATGGGAAATCCTAATGCAATACCCTTAACGTTACGAAGTACGATAGGAAGCCCGCATCACGTGTAGCTAGCGCTGTATTGTAGACAAACACAAAATTAATCTTTTCTGATTGATTCGGTCATTACTTGATGAAGATCCATAGTAATTTCATAAACTACACTTTACGATCTGATCTTCACAAACTTTATGTTCAAAAAATATATCACGACATGTTTCGCTAACACAGTAGCTTTTTCGTAGTTAATTGAGTACTAATATATATTTTTTGAAAATAAAGTTTGTGAAGATCAGATCGTAAGGTGTAGTTTATGAAAAATCAAAATAACTCGTTTCCTACCACCAAATGTATTGGCTTTGTATAATGCACGAAAGATTGTGGGACTCCTATGAACCGCGTACACCCTGCACTTTGTATATAATTATGCACATATACTCGCAAAGTCCTAACTGACCAGGCTTATATGCCTAAGTGTGATGATGAAAATGAAAACAGATTGCATTATATAGGTTGAATGCTTCAATTGAATAAGATTTTCGAAATAAGCAAACACTTCATGATTTGATAAGTAGAGAAATTGCACGAGCTTAATATTCTGCAACCTATAAAATACGAAACAATGTGATTGTATTTATAATTAGTAACCTAAATGTTAATCTCATTTTATGTCAAATGTGTATTTAAACTTATCTTGACACAAATGATGATCAAAGCTTTCTGATCTCGTCTTCGTCATCGAGAGCAAAAATGAGTGGAGCAATCCAGAACAGGCTGCAAATTAAATGTGTTTTATCTATAATTTTGCATTCAATTGAAGTATTTTTCGTTTGGATTCGCTTTTGTGAGTTTTGCAACCGAACATGCAGTTTTCAGTTCGAGACATTGTTGAAGTTCCAAGTATATGTATTTCACCTTCAGTTTTTTTGTAATGTCGAAAAGGAGAAGGTACTTTTCAATTCATCAATCAAACGGTTTCATTCAGCTTGTCCTGTTTGTTTGTTCGTTTATTTATTTATACATTTATTTATTTGGGTCAAATTTAGTAATTGGAGTTTGACTCATTTCTTGTTGATAATTTGATCTGATATTTGGTACACATATTCAGTTTTGATAACAATACAATTTAATGAATTCGGTATCATTGTAAATTCAAGATGGCCGCAGCTACAAAATTATATATTTTTATCCCACAACTACCTCAATATGGATATCAAATGACAAGGCTTGACTGGTAGAATAGTAGTCCACTCTGAAAAAGATGCAAATTCAAGCTATAAAATGGTGAAATACATATTATATCACAACAACCTCAATATGTGTATCAAATGACGGCTTGACTAGAAGGTACTATAGTGGTACCTACTAATCGAAATACAAGCATGGATCTTTCATCCAAGTCAAAATTTTGTATCGTGTTGAGGACTGTATGGCGTTAGGGTGGCTACAAATGATACGTCGTTAGCGACACATCACCCAAGTTGAGGTAAAAGCTTATAACGTGTCTAGAACTCTGTGGCATTGGGGTGGATAAAAATTAGAAACTGAAAACTTGAAAATGTTACGTTGAAAGATTTCATTAAAAAAATAAAAATAATAATGATGTAGGTAATCTACTAAAAACTAGAAAATAATTTGGAAGGTCCTAGGTAGCAGTCATCACACCACTCTCCTCAGCAATCTACGGTATTGATGAGATAGCAAAATAATAAAATCGTTGGGCTTGGTATTTACATATTTACTCAGGTTACGCTTCGCCCAACGATTTCATTATTTTCTATTTGATCAATTCCGTAGATTGCTGAGGAGAGTGGTGTGATGACTGCTACCTAGCACTTTTCAAATTATTTTTCAATTTTTAGTACATTATCCCTTTTTTGTAACCGTTTGACATAAAAAATATTTTTACTCATTTTTCCAAAATATGGGCTATATATAAACAAATCGATATATTTCCTGACTGAGTCATGAAAATGTAATTTCAGTACTCTAAACCGCCTGGTATAAAGCATCATTCCCACAAAAGGTGTTCCTGTAAAGGAAATAGAGAGATGCTCATTCAGCAAGTGAAATGTGAATCAAGGTAGTCCCATCAGAAAAATTTTCGTAATAGTGGTTCCAAACGCTTCTAAATATCGAATAGAATTCCACCAAAAGTTTTCTTTACAAATTATTACTTCATCACTATCTCGAATATATTTTCCCAATTTTGAAAACATTTTTTATTCTAGGGTTCTAGTTCAACTCTTGAATCGCAGAATTGTTGATGAATAGAAGCGTTATACTTGACGTGGACACATCGATTTCATCTGACACTGCTGTTTACGAGAAAGTGTCCCAAGACCCTGTCCTAGGTCAATTTTTCTAATAACTCACGTAACCAAAATTAGACAGTATTTGAATAGTTCTGAATCACTCCATGCTAATGATACGTTGGTAGATCATATGCAAGTGCTAAGAAGATATTTGTTTTCACTTGTTACAAAATTATAACAAATTTTATCCACAATGACTTTTATAACTCTTTGAAATCATGTCATGTTTCAGATCAAGCCATTCGTTCATTATATCAATACGACGCTTTCATGCAAGTTTTTTTTGTCGAAAATACGGTGATATTTTTGCATTACGGCATAATATAATATTTGTTTGAATTGAAGGGGTTATATTTTTAGAATTCCAATTTTTGGAAAAGAAAGTTTTTTCTTTCTACTACTCCATTTTGATACAATGAAAATGTGGGAATCTTCCAAAGAAAGGAAGGAAGTTATCAATTTGAAAATAAGTAACTCTTCACATGGATGTGTAGATCATGCAAAGAAGCAACTTTCAGACACAAACTGGAAGAAATTCCTCCTGAAACACCTGCAAACCCCAAGCGGGAAAGTAATACCCCATGTACCTATACTCTTGACGTAAATCAGAATTATGAATATTGATTCGAAAAGAGGTACATACGTAAAAGGAAATAAATATTTCTATTTATTCATATAGGTATTATATTGCGTATAGAGTTCTTATCGCCATCATCATTGCGATACCTACCTGTAAGTAAGTAATAGTCGTGAAATTTGTTTGAAGTTGACTTTTAAATTCTTTTTTGAATTACTTACTCGTCAAGTATATACAAGAAGATCCTGTAGAATCAAAGTACAAAACCTTAGTACAACACCACTCTGAGTAGACGTGAACATGAACATTATAATAAATACCCTTCTGGGTTTAACATAATAATATTTTGTTTAAAAAATATAAAATTATTTTCAGCGTGCTATATGACGAGTATGAGAAGAAAAAGGTAATGATAATTTGACATAGACATAAGGTCATCATTAATTATCGAACATATTTAGTTTCACAAATGACATATGTAGTAACCACAATATGTAAAAATTCTCCAAGCTGAGCAAAGAACTATTCAATTGGGATTTTGGGAAATGTTGACTCTCAACTTCTGAATATGTATGGTTACATTTTTTAAATGAAAACATATCCCAGAAAGACACCAGTCTGATTAGCAGTAAAATAAAAGATGCTGATTTTTTTTCAAAAGTTCAAATAACTCAAGTAAACATTTAGTCAACTCCAAAGATAAAATCAATGAGTTATCAAAAAGTGGAATTTACTCAATTGCAATGATTGTGAAGCTTCATACATTGGAAGGACTTATAGACCTTTTAAAGTTCCAATAAAAGAATACTTGAATAAACCAGACAAATCAGCTTTTGGTCAACATATGATTTTCAATCAACATAGTGTCAGCCCCAATCGTAATTCATACATTTTAAAAGGAGCCAATTTAAAAAATTTCAATAGATTGGATTTTCTAGAAGATTTACAAATATACGAAGAATCACAAACCAACATAGATCATATATTCCTTCACATTATATTCCAAAATTAACCAATTGAAAATCAACATTTCTCAAAATTCCAATTGAATAGTTTTTTGCTCACCTTGGAGAATTTTTACGTACTGTGGTTACTACATATGTCAAACTAAATATATTCTATAATTAATGATGACCTTATGTCTATGTCAGATTTTCACTTCCTTTGCCTCCTCGATTATATATGTAAAAAATATTTGAAAAACTATATTTCTTTGCAAGAATTTCTGATAATTTATCCACTTAGTCTAAAATTACTGTGTACAATGCGATTATCGAACCACATTTTGATACTGTGCTTTTATTATTTTCTTGTTTAATTTAAATTAAACATCTCAATTACAAAAACTTCAAAATCGCGGTATGCGAATTGTTCTAAAAGTGAATAGATTTACTGAAATCGGAATTATGTTACAAGTTTTGCAGTGGCTACCAGTTTCTTTACGGTTGTATTACTCAACTATGACATTTACATATAAAATTCTGAATAACTTATCACCTTCATATTTTTCTGAATTTGTTAGTTTGAATTCAGAAGTGCACAAATATTCCACAATAAATCATTCTAATTTGCATTTATGCAGAACAAATAGGAGAAGTGCCATCAATTCTTCATTTTTCTAAGGGTTTGATATGCATACAATAAATTACCAAATGAAATTAAATCTTTTTCATCATTAAGTATTTTTTAAAAACAGATATTGAAATCCATCCATAATGCTAAATAGAATAATACTTTGTAAGATAATATTAATAAATATAGTATTTGTATGTTGTTTTCTGCTTTTTATCATTGTATTGAAGCTGCACCTATATTGCAATGTATTTTTAATTCAATAGCATATATCGTTATTTTTCAAACTAAAAATTTTTATTTTCAATTTTGAACTATATCTACCTTTCAAGTTTCTTATACAATTATTTAAAATTTCTATGTTAATAATATGTTTCATATAATATTGTGTATTGAGATTACCTATTTCAATAAATATATTCTTCTTCTTCTTCTCGTACTCATCATTCAGCACGCTGGAAATTATTTTATAATTTCTTAACAAAATATCAATATGTTGAACCCGAAAGAGTATTCATTGTAATGTTGATATTCACGTCTACTCAGTATAGTGTACTAAGGTTTTGTATTTTGATTCTACAGGATCTTATTGTATAAACTTGACGAATAAGTAATTCAAAACAGAATTTCAATTCGAAACAAATTTCACGACTAGTACTTACTTGCAGGTATCGCACTGATGATGGCGTAAAAGTCGAACCCCCCATGCCTCCTCCCGGGTTGAGTGCCCTAAGTTGAAATCTTCCCTACACGGTTACTGTGTGCAGAACATCCCATCTCGTATAGAAACTTGAGTTTCTAACAACTTAACCATGTCACACAGTCCCCTAGGGTCTGAGGAATGATTGATTCTCTTCAGCCCCTAAAAACTCTAAAGAATGATTCTTCATAGCTCGCTATGACTCTGAGGAATATATATCTTATAGACTGGAGCTTCGGAAAGGATACACCAAAATATGTTCTTTGGGGTCTGATAAAATCATTGGACCCCACAGGACCCATCTCGTACATACACCCCCGCTCCTTGGGACCGGTCCTCAACTCACTAATGGGCACTTCACCAAGATTGCTTTCTAATCTAATATCTTATTGAGTCGGGCCTTTACTTAAATGTACTTATTGCATGGGGCCCCAAAAACTAACCGGAGACGAGTGTCTTTATGTCGCGAACAAGTGTTTCCCAATGAGTCTGAAAAAGAATTGAATTTGAAATCTGGTTAAAAAAATTTTATACTTACCGGAGTCGCGATAGCGACTATCGGGGGTGGTCTGGGATTCTGCTTGGTTAGCCCCTTGTGGTTGTCTCTCTCGGAATCTTGGGTCTTTCCTGTTGAGTGCTTTGTGTAGATAGCGCAGCGCTGGACTGTTGCGTGATCGAACTCTTTTGAACACGTTTTCTGCGTGTTCTCTCATATACGCGTCTACGTAATGAATGTTCAGGTCCAGGTCCCGGTACACGTATCTATTCGGTATGTACCTTGGATCGTTTACAGCTGCTCGCACGCAACCGTTTATGAACGTCTGAATACTGCGTCTGTATGTCGCTGCACACTGGCCATATAATAGGGGAGCCCAAGCGGGGTTTTCGGGATTTACTAAAGCGCGGCAGATTAATATACAGGGGGATACCTTGTATCCGGTTAACTATCTCCACCAAATATGAGCCCCATATATAAGGCCGTCTGTGAGGGATAAAGGATCAGATTAGTAAAAAGAAATGATCATCAGAAATTCTCAAGCGCGTCAGGTTAAGGTAGGGTGAGTTAGTTACCTGCTAAAAAGTGTAATTTCCAGTAATTTGAGAGTGACGTAAAGAAAGGGGGAGGGGCAAAGTTGTGAAAAATAACGTTATTTCGACATTCTCGAGCGTAGCTAATTTTTTTTTATTTTGAAAGAAATAATTCAAGGATAACAAAAAATATATAATCTGACGATTTCCGCAAGCCGAAATAACAAAAATTCGTCGATAAAGTTCAATGGGTGCAGCTGTGTGATACCTATATTTCCCTTTCGGATTTTCTATTCCTCTATTCTCTATTCACTTTTTCTGTATCTATTACTTTCTCACTCCGTCCCCACTCTGAATTCTGTTGCCATGACGCCATCATAGCTGATCACAGAGACTCGTTCGTGATGAAGATGAAGATGATGATTAATCAATCAATTGATTGATGGATGTAGCCGTTACTACGTGGTACGAAATCACTTTTATTTGTAACTAACGTTACTGCAGTTTCGTCCTATAAGGACATTTTCAAACTTCATTAATTGATTAATTGATTCTAAACAATTTATTTACTTTAAGCATTTTTTCAAAATTATATTCTTATAAATACAAAAAACATACATCTATTTATTTGCATGCTATTTCCTGAGCTTTTCAATTATCTAATTTCAATGAATTGAAAAAAAATAAAAAAATATTGTTTTTGTCAGATTAAGCGAATCCCTCTAGATAATCGTCAGATTATGAGACAGCACGTCTAAAACATAAAGATGAACCATATATATCTCAATCTGACGCGCTTGAGTATTTCAAAATGGCGAATTCCTTTTGCACATTATAATAATTGCCGTGAGTTTGCGTCAGATCGAAATCGTCAGGTTTTTGAATGAGAGCTTTTTTTGTTGCACTAAACATTTCCTTAGAAAATCTGACGCGCTCGATTAATTTTTTTTCTTTTCACTTTTAACCCTTACGTACCTACAATCAGATTAACATACCAGCATTATTAAAAATACGTAGGACAACGGTATTTTTTTACATATTCAAAAATCTATTACCGCTTCCCCACCGATTAAAAGATATATATTTTATAACATTTTTTTCTTCTTATTATCTAAGCTCTGCAACCTAATATGTCCCAATGACGATCGAATAAATCCCCATTTTGCATCGTGGGCTCCCTGCTACCATCAGTGCAGGCATACAGAATGATTGGGGGTAGTACGGTCTTGATTATCAGCAGTTTTACGTGAAGTCCCATGTTACTTCTGCGACCTATAAAATCGGATGTAGGTTTTGTTGGGCGGCTGTTGCCAGCGCTAATCTCTGCCGTACGTGGGCCCTGAACGATAGTCTTCTGTCGAGAGTGACTCCTAGGTATTTCGCTTCGTTGGTCCACGGAATCTCTTGTCCGTTGAAGGTGACGTTTCCTTCCGAGTGTGCCAACAGTATTTTCTGACTCTTGTCAGGGTTCATCCTGATCTTTCATAGATTGGCCCATTCTTCTAATTTGTCCTCCTGCTGTTGCAAGTATCTGGTAACTTGCGTATGGCTAGTTGATCTCGCCAGTAGAGCTGTGTCGTCCGCGTAGAGTGCCAAGTTGTTAAAGTTGTTCTCAGGCTTGGGCACGTCGGCTGTGTATACCGACAAGAGGTGAAAGGACGGCACCTTGTGAGACCCCTGCTTCCAGTAATCGCATTATGGAGAGTTCTTGTCCTACTCCGCTGCGGCATCGCCGGTCAGCTGGTAAATAATTGATTAGTCTTACTATTTGTTTCGAGTAGGCAAAATTGCTCATTTTGGAGACGTCTAGGAATATCGCTCCGGTGAAGTATCCTTTGCCCTGGTTGAAACCTTCTGTCGCATAGTCTACTACCCTCAGGACTTGCAGCTCTATTAAGTGTCCGGATCTGAAACCGAACTGTTCATCTGGTAAGATTCCCACTTAGATGGTTTGGTCTTACAGTCTTTTCAAGATGACTCGTTCTGCCACTTTGCTTATGGAAGGAGTTAAGTTTATTGGTCTATGGTTATCCCGAAACATGTGGTTCTTCTTTGGCTTCGAGATGTGAATGATCGTTGCCTTCTAGAACGGGTACGGGAAAGTCGAAAGCACTTTGCAATTTACTTATAAATTATTTACACGAAATACGACTCCATTCCTGATTTCTCAGTCACGTGTTTGCACCTTTGACAAATCTCACCTCATTATATTTAAACAAATCATTCAAGTCAAATGGTATTATTAGATAATAATCTAGAAATCACTGACTAATTTTGTGAAGATCTGAAACCTAATAATTTTACTTTTTTTTTTTATTCAGATTGTGAATATTTGATAAAAAACCGAAAATCTGAACAAACCGTATATCTACTCTTGAAAAACAGTGTAATATAAAAACAAAAAGCTTCATATATGAAAATGTATTGGAATACAATGTAACGATATTTCTCATATCACGATAATACTCCACATAAACTGCATCTCTGAGATTATGGAGATGTAGGCTATGAATAGAACAATGAAAAGGTATGGTTTCGCCAAGTACATGCCGATGATACTGCCTGCATTCAATACGGTGTGGATAAATTGAAGTGGCTTTGTATAGTGGATAGTAACAGAGCGTATTCTAAGCGAAATTTTCAATTTGAGTGAAATATCAATGCAAAAATTGTATTCTTGTGAATATTTATTATAGACATGACTATATTCGGTTTTATAATACGACTTTGTTTCTCCTTTTATATAAAAATAGCTCATGAACATAAGAAATTAGATTTGGATACATTTCTCAAAATAGCTTGTATAATCCCTATTTTCAAAAAAGGCTGCATGAGTGAAGTAGAAAATTATAGACAAATATCCTTGCTAAGTGCATTTTCAAAAATTATAGAAAAAATTCTCTACTGCCGCATTTTAGCATATATTGAAGGGAACAAAATTTTTACAGATTGTCAACATGGATTTAGGCCATCAAAATCAATAGAGACAGCATCCGCACATTTTTTCAAAAATGTATATAAAGAGCTAGATGATGGCAAATATGTTTTAACTCTATTTTTTGACCTATCGAAAGCTTTCGATTCAGTGGACAGGAACATACTGTCTAAAAAATTATATAATATCGGAATAAGAGGATGTCTTCTAAGCTATATCAATTCCTACATGGAAAATAGAAAACTAATTGTTAAATGTAATGAATGCCAATCAGACATGCATGACGTAACTCTCGGTGTTCCACAAGGCTCTATTTTAGGCCCACTACTCTTTTTAATTTATGTTAATGATTTACCAAATCATATTCAATATGGTGCCACCACTTTGTATGCTGACGATACCACTGTTACTGTGTCGGGTGTTACTGAGGAGGAACTTTACCACAAAACTCAGGTAACGCTTGACGAAGTGTATGCGTGGTGTCAAAGAAATAAACTTATTTTAAACCATGGGAAAACGGTTTTTATGAACTTTAACCTTAGGAGGCCATTAACACCTGGCTGTAATTTTGCTCTATCTGAAACAACTAAGTTCCTTGGCACCTTTATAGAGAGCAAGTTAACATGGGAACCACACATTGACCACGTCTGCAAGCTGCTTAATAAAGCTTATTTTGCCATTTTACAGCTTAAAGACACAATTGCCAAACAGGGTCTTGTAAGTGTGTACTATGCATTAGCTTATTCACATATTTCATTGAATATATTAACCTGGGGACGATCGAGTCATTTACAGTGCGTCTTTGTTGCTCAGAAAAGATTACTGAGACTGATCTTCAATATAAATCGCTTAGATAGCTGTAAAGAAACTTTTATAAATAATAATATTTTAACGGTACCTAGCATTTACATCTATAAATGTCTGGTGTACGCGAAAACTAATATACTCTCTATCAATACCTCTGCGGTACGATACACGATACACGATACACGACATAAAAAATTATTGTCGATACCTGGGCATAAAACAGCTGCTTTCAAAAACTCTCTATACTATAACTGTATTATTTTGTATAACTGTGTTCCTCAGCCTATGAAAGAAATGACGTTATCTTCATTTAAAAATGAAATAAAAAAATATTTGATGCTGAATGCTTTTTATAGTATAGATGAGTTTATAAATAGAATTAAATGACCTGTCAAAGGGAAAATAGGAGGAATGAGGAATCTAAATTATTTCCTCATTGTGTAAACTTTTTGTGTAGTGTAAGTATTTTGTTTTATTCCATATACACCTGACAAATATTTTGTTTTGTCTCATATACACCTGTTTTTTTGTGAAATTGACAAGTATAAGTTATATTATACAATCATATTTGTAAATATGTTCATGTGTGTAAATGTGATGATTCAGTTTTTATTCATTTTGTTACATGACTCTACATTTATTTGTGACATTTGTGATATTTATTTGTGTGTGATATTTAAGTGACGTGCCAAATATACACTATTGTATCAAATATTGGTAAATAAATATTCTATTCTATTCTATTTTGAAGAAAAAGAATAACAAACCGAAACCGGCCATAACAAACTCAGCAGAAATTAGACAATAATATTTTCTTCATTCCATATTAGGTAAATTCTTCAACAGAGTATTATATTCTGATATGATTACATCAAGCACAATTTACATGAATATATATGTGTGTTGATGATCCATATTTTGTTTAAAATCTGTTTATTCATTAAACTATATTTGAATTGAAGTTAAGAGAGGATGTTACATACTCTTCTCACCTATCGTTAATATTTTTAAAAGCTTTTATTTAACTTGACTTGTATGTATGTTAACAAATCTTGCAAGTTTAATTTGAACCACTTCCCGGTATCCGATTGAACTGAAATTAACTGGGACTCGGCCATGTAATAATGACGCTATCAATGAAATGCATAGACTAAGAAATATAACAAACTATTTGATTTGAAAGGGTTATATTTTTAGTAGTGATTAGTTTTTTGGGAAAGAAAGTTTTTGGCTTTCTACTACTCCATCTGATACAAAAAATTACTATTTTAAATATGGGATGGATATAATTTTATTATCAAATAAAGTCTTACTGACGTATTTAAATTCTATTTATTTGACAACTGTCATCAACATCTTCTTTCTACTATAGTCTATTTCAAAAGAGTGTAGAGTAATAAAATCTCATTAAGTATTCAAAAGCGCTACAGGGTGATCCGTCAATAAATTCTGTCACTTCCCTAGTCCGCATTGCAAAATTATGTCGTTTCATAAAGAGCAGGTAGGTATCACCCTGTTTTAAGGGATTTGTCCATTGTTATCGACGGATAAATACTGAGCCAGAGGCGCGCTAGTGGGATAATTGCCAAAAGAATATGCATTCATAAAAATTATATTAAAGGAAATAAAAATTTAATACAGCAGAACAGTGTTATTAAAAAAATATAAAATGTAACAATAAAATATATACGAACCGAAATCGGGAAATACTCACAAACACACACGAACGAACTTTACGTATTGAAACACTTGTGGGGACTTTAAATCAATTTATTCACAAAAACGACAAGAACTTTACTGGATACGTTATTACAATTTGACATTTGAACAATACTAAAACTGTGAACTTCCCTTAACGTTTAACAACACTCTATTTATACCCTAATTGAATGTTCTAGAGATTACTAGGTACAATTTTCGAGAACCTTCCGAGAAAATAATTATTCAGACTACCCTTAATTCTAAACCCTAACCTAAGCAAAAGTGTCACTGTCACTGATACACTGGTCTCTGTCCAGATTGCTTATCCCGCTACAGTATATATACAATTCAATTAAATTATTCTACATCAGTATAGTCTTCATCCGAAGAACTGTCATCATCCCCTGGTGTTATAATTATAGGGTCAACCACCTGATCGACCAAGTTGTCCAGTTCCCACATTTTATCTTCCTCTTTTAAAACATGCTGGATTGCTTTTTGCCAGTTTTCTGATGTGATTTCCATAATGGCTTGATCAAACAATACCTTGACATCTTTCATTTTGAATGTGGTATTGTGCCTTGCAACATATCCTTTAACTTGTGCCCATATAAGTTCTATAGGATTTAATTCGCAATGATATGGCGGTAGGCGCAGCACAGTTACTTTATACTTTTCTGCTACATCTTCTACGGCATATTTCATGAAGCGAGATTTATGTTGTTTTACTATGGCTAGTAGTTCCTTCTTTACTGAATTCGTCTCAAACTGAATACCTTTTTTTGACAGCCAGTTAATAATTTCTTGCTTTCTCCAAGCTGAAGTTGGTACCTTCTCTAAGCGCCTTGAATGGTAGCTTGCATTATCCATAACCACGACCGAATCAGCTGAAAGAAATTTTAACATTTCCCCGAAGTAGTCTTCGAAGACATCCGAATTCATGTCCTCATGATAATCTCCCGTCCGGCACGACTCAAAGCTTAACAAACCTTCTTTTAAAAATCCGTCTTCGCTTCCAATGTGAGCAATTATAAGCCTCTTCCCTTTTCCCGAAGGCACTTTAATACCCGTCGAAAGGCCTTCTATGAAAGCTTGGCGAGAACTTGTTATATTTTTATCTTGCCACATTTTTTTGACTATATAACCTTCGTTTATCCACGTCTCATCAAGATAAAAAATTTTCTTTTGCTCTCTGCGGTACTGCTTTATAGTTGTCAAATATTTTCGTCTCCAGCAAACAATTTCATCACTTTCCAGTAATAGTGCCTTTCGATTGTGCTTTTCCCAGGCAAAATTCATACTTTTTAAAGTTTTCCATAAAAGTTTTCTGGATATCAAAGGAATATCGTTATCTTGGCTTATCTCGATAAATATTTTTTCAAGAGTGGGTATTTCCTTTTTAAAATAAAACGAATGAACTTTTCTTCGAATGTCACATTTGGTGTCTTCATCTAAGATTTTTATTGGTCTTCCTGATTTTCTCTTGCATGGACTTACCTGGCCTGATATCTTTCTTTCTCGCAATAATTTAAAAATCGTGGACTGTCCAATTCCAGTCATTCGGGCACATCGCTCAACACTTTCTTGCACAGACAAACTAGGGTGATCGTGTTTTATGCAATCATATACATTTAAAATTATAACTTTTTCGCAAACAGATAGCGGAGAATTTTTTACACTTCTTTTCTTTGGAGTAAATGTCCCCATTTTATAACTTTTTCACTATTTCTATATCACAATATCACTATACGTTTAATTGGTGTAGTAACAATTACTATTATAACTCGAATGTTTAAGACACCATTACAATATATTTAAACCCTTTTTCTTAATTACCTGGGTTTAATAGGTATTGCATGATTGGTGGGCAGGGTCAAAAAGGGATTATTATAATGACATGGCACCTCGGAACTAAGTGTTAACCCTTTTTTGAGAAATCATGCTCAAGTATATGAACCCAAATTGCATATTAAATAAGTTTACAAGAACCACTAAAATTAATCTTAATCTTTTTTTAAGAAATTTTACTTACCTAAATACATGTAGGTACTTAGTTTTAGACCAAATTACTTCCCAAAAATGGCCTTTTATTATTATCTATGTCTGTAATTTTTAATTTACTTTAATTATTAAGTTTAATAATCCTAAGATTTGCCTACGCCCATGGACGACAACGAAATTCAGGCAAATTTTATGACACTTCATGATTTATTACTCTACACTCTTTTGAAATAGACTATAACAAACTTGATCTAACTAAAAATATTATCAGACATCACATAAAATAAATGAAAAATCTATATACAGAAGGAATGATAAAAACATACATTTTAAATCCAATATTCTCCCCCATTTTGAAATTAAAATAAAAAACAAAAGAGAAATTTCAAAATTACATTATAAATTTCACTCGAAACCATAACGATGCGGAGCTCTGACTTGTCGCCCCCTTCTTGTGACTATCTCTTTAGTTTTCTTTTTGATGCCTTGCTCTTCTGTTATGTAGTCCTCATCAGTTTCACCTTTGACTGCATTCATTTTCTTTTCAATTTGAAGAAAATTGTTACTGTCCTCTTCCGTCGTCACTTCTAAAGGATGTAAACGCTGAAACGGTCGAATAAGTTCCCCACTGTTCACTTTCATTTTCGCTACCCTGGGTACGTCATCTTTTCCAGGATAAATTTCCAATACTTTTCCTATAGGCCAGTTTATTCGCTTTACATTGTCGCTGCTGACAAGAACAACATCTCTAATTTTTAAACTACCTATTTTCCTTTTACCAGTATGTACGAGTTCCGCTAGATATTCCTTTCTGAATCGGCTTCGGAGTCCATCTCTTATCTTTTGCAGGTATCTTATGTCGTTTCACTAAATGATGTCTGTCTATGATATCGAAATCTGGAGTTTCACTGGTAGATATATCCGAAATAAACATGGATGGGCTGAGCGGTTTTAAATAATCTTCTTCCGAAATATAAGTTAAAGGAATTGCATTAATTATGGCTTCACAATCGCATAAAGTCGTCATAAATTCTTCATAAGTTAAAGTTGCTTTCCCTAAGTTTCTACGAAGTAATTCCTTAATTACTCTGACCATGCGTTCCCACCAACCGTGGGAGTATCAGATGGAGTGGTAGAAAGCCAAAAACTTTCTTTCCCATAACAAACTAATTCTTCTATAAGGTATGCCGGAGGAGTAGGTACCTACCTACTTCTATAGAATGTAGTTTATCCTAATAATAGTTTTCCCCATTCCTTAAGTTTTTCTGTTGAAGGACTCTCCGTTTTATCGATGGACTTTCGTATTGATCGATAACTCTATCGATTGAAACTAAAAAATATAAAATAAAATTATGATAACAAAACTTTTAAAACAAGCTTTTATTTAAGTGCCCTAAAAAGATCAAAATAAAATTTTAAATCACATTAACCACATTCATTTATGACTTCACAGAACTGAAATTATAAGAAAAGCTTGTCGTGATAATTTCAATTTGTAATTAAAATTTTGTAATTAGGTCGGCACCTACTAAACTTGTAAGCAACTCATAATGTTTGTAATTAAATAAAAGTGCCGTGAATGCTTCAAATGTGGAACTTTAACCTTGAATAACTTCTTTGCACACATAAGATTTATAGGGTTTGAAATTTATTGCAGTACCTAGTTGATCTGTCAGAATGTTTCTTAATTTAAATTTCATCTGACTGAATACATAGACATTCTTCTAGGCATTGCGACAAGCTTGTATTATAATTTCAATTCTGTAAAGTCATAAATGAATGTGGTTAATGTGATTTAAAATTTTATTTCGATCTTTTTAGGGCATTTGAATAAAAGCTTTTTCAAAAAGTTTTTTTATGAATGGCTGGAAGTAGACATCGCATTAATGATAATATTTGTTGAAGTTTGAATACATTAGGACTGATGAAAAAATACACCCAATGTTTATGACTTGTCGCGTTGTGACTTGGAGTATATTAAAATGTATTTGATTTTGTAGGAGAGGTGCATCTACTATTCGAATAATGTAAGGAAGAACTGAAACCTCCGACGTAGAATGAATCCAACAAGTACTGTTCCCAAACACCATAATTGCAGCATTCCCCTCAACGCGCATTTCACAAACCAAGTTGGCGTTTTCAAGAGATTCATTACAATAAAATTTTTGTAGAGAGGCTACCCTGTAGAGAATAGCATGAACTTCTGTAATGAAGCCGCATGTTTACTTCTCCTGGCTGGATAGCATTTTTAATGTGAATTTAATGTGCAATATTTCTTTATATTTGACGAAAATACTTCAAATATAATCTCATCGTTTCTCACTATTTCATCAGCAGACAACAAAGTATTGCTAACAATTCACGTTATTGAACATCAATTCAGAATTTTAATACAAACAGCTTGAAAATGGCAACAACGTTTTTCGTTGGTGATGAAATACAAGGACAGCTCCCTCCAATCCGTGATATTTGATTCGATATGGAATAATTTAATAGAATTGGCCGATACTTGGCCGATACAATCCATATTGAAACTAATCAATACAGTTTATTGCAGAACCTCAACCTACGTATGCCAACCCACTATAAATATTTCAGATTTTCTGCGCAACAAAGGTGTAAATATTGCTTTCAAAACCGACATCAACTTAGGCATGACATTAAGAATAACAATGATAAAAGTTCAGTTTCAGAAAAATCGGAAGTGTATAAATTATCGTGTGGGTCATGTCCGATGTTTTATATATGTCAAACTGGAAGAACGTTAAAGCCCACATAAAGGAACACAAAAATAGTTTCTAGAATGGAAAAATAAATTTCACATCTGCCACTCATTTAATCACAGAGGGGCATGAGTGCAACCATAAATTCCAGCCCCTTCATTTCCAGAAGAAACTTAACCTGTTGCAGAGTATGGAAATGAACAAATTCAAACACTCTCAATATCTTATGTTGCTTGAATCAAATTGAATTCGCCATTATTGAATCTGTTTTCCAGGTAAAAATAGTTGAGTATATTTACGGTACTTTCATTCATTCATATAGTTAATGTCATAATGTTCATAATGTTAATGATAAAAAAGTAATTCTATATGAAGTCTCTTTGGAACAATTTCTTCCATATGAACATTAAATTACAAATAAATCACTCCTACCCATTCAATTTCTATTCCGAACATTCGTTGAGAAATAGAAAAAGATATCATTCAAAAGAAAGCTGCACAACGTAAGACATGAAAGAAATATTGATATTAAATCTGCTTCAATACACTTCAGCAGATTCTGTATTGATTTGGCTTTGTTTATTTTCCAGATTGTGGAAGGTTATATACCCAGAAAACAGAAATATATGAATAGTCTTACATACATAGGGTGACTCAACAAGATTTCCACGGTCCATTGCTATCAGAGCAAACAATTTTTCGAACTGCTACTTTTTTTTGCATTCATATCGATGAATACTTTTTAAAAATTATTTTCTTGCATATTGGGTGATTCAGCCGAGCGTGGCCAACCAATGTTATATTTTTTTAAATAGAACACCCAGTATATGAATACGTCATTCAATTCTATATTTTTAATATATAATTCACCACCCGCATGTCTACAGCAATTAAGTGAATTTTTTTAGAAATAGTTAGTCAACATTACTATGATAGTGATATGATACAGGTGATGATCGACTGTATTGCCAAATATGCGCCAAACTAACTGACTGTTATAAGAAAACAAGTATAGCTGAGTCAATCTAATAATATCACTGATGATCTTCAAACATGACTCAACCTCTGACGGAAGCAAAAAACTCTTTGGAAGGTTAGAAATAGATGAACATTTCAATCTAGCAGACCACATGCAATCTTTGATCACTGTGGTTCTGGCGTTGAATTTGGTCATTATTACGCCTTGGTCAAAGACGAAACAGACTGGTTTAAGTTTGACGATAGTCGTGTCACGAAGTGTTCTGGCGATGCATTGAATCTATTGGAGTCTCTGGAGACACCCTACATTTTATTTTATAAGAGAGAGGACATTGGTAGATCAAGATCTTCAGATGATGTGGTGCTGCAGGTTTTTCCGGGTTTTTCTGCAGCTGAAAAAGCAAATGCGCCACTGAAATCAATGAAGTCGCTCCGGAGCGCCAATTAACTTTTATTATTGTTCTTATTTGTATATTTTCATTAAAGTAATAGTTTCTGGAATTTTAATTTTCGGAAACAATATACCGATAGGGTGCTCGGTAAAACTGATCAATTTTCATTCATTTTCAAACAGACATTATTCAACTTTTACGAATGGAACACCCTGTATTTTTTCATTCTTATAAAATGTTTCAACATTCCACTACATTTTTTATCAGAGATATACTATACGAAAAACTGATATTTCACAAATTAAACAAAGGTTTAGTAATTGTTGTAACCACAAAAAAATGTATTTTCCTACGTTCACTTTTGAACGTAACAATTCAAATTTGTTTTTCGAATATTCACGAACGACACGACAACCCTCAGAAGTCGAAACTTGTGCGTTGCATGAATCATCAACAGCGTTGGTCACTGAATGTTTGGGGTGGAATTCTCGGTAAAACAGTAATCGGTTCGTATTTTTTGGATGGAAGAAATATATAAGATATCTTCGGCATGCGTTTTCAAATTTTTTGTACGTGATTCTATATGAATCAAGACTTAGAATGTGGCTACAACAAGATCGTGCACTACAACATTTCAAAACTGAGATACGAGAATACGTCAACGATTATTTCAATCAAAAATGGATAGGTAGGGGTGGGCCTGTGGCGTGGCCACCCAGATCACCTGACCTAATCAAAATTTTTTTTTATCGGGCTATATGAAATGGAGGGTCTACCAAACTCCTCCAACATTTATAGATGACATGAAACGAAGAATCACTAGAGCTTTCAGGGAAATATCAGAGGATATGCTGACATTATGTGTTACAGACAATGGTCGCCATTTTGAACATATTTTGGACTTCTCTATTCAATAAAAAGTTCAGGCTTCATTGTTCATATTGAAAAAGTTTTGAATAAGAGAACAATTGAATTTTTTGTGGTTACAACAATTATTAAAACTGGGTATGATTTGTAAAATATATGTTCTTGTATAGTATACCTCTGATAAAAAGTGTAGTGAAATATTGGAAAATTTCATACGAATGAAAAAATATAGGGTGTTTCATTTGAAAAAGTAGAATTATGTCTGTTTGAAAATGAATAAAAGTTCGCCGGTTTTACCGAGCACTCTATAATGGTTTTCGAAAGTTGAGATTCCGGAAATCATCACAGTGATGTTGACTAACTATTCCTAAAAAAATCCACTCAATTGCTGTAGACATGCGGGTGGTGAATTAAAAAAATATTGTCTGTTAAATAGGTTTTTCTGGAATAACTTGGCAATGCCGAATTAGAAATTAGGAAACAAAAATTCCTGAGAGAGCTTAAAAAAATATGGAATTGAATGACGTGTTCATATACTGGGTGTTCCATTAAAAATATATAACTTTGGTTGGTCACGCTCGACTGTATCACACAGTATGCGAGAAAATGATTTTTAAAGATAGTATTCATCGACATGACTGCGAAAAAAATTGAGCAATTCCAAACATTGTTTTTCCTGATAACAATGGAATGAGGGAATGTTGTTGACTCACCTTGTATTACGTTATGTAGCGTTTTGGTGAATGATACCTGTTTCAATTTCCTAGTTGATATTAAATCTAGTTGTTTTTAATGGACTTGGTTTTTTGAAAGTTCCTCACATTTTTTCCATAAGGATGGAGAAGTCGAAAGCCAAAAAGCTTTCGTTTCAAAATAAAAAATATTAAATGCTTTTATTTCTCCTAAGTTGTCATTTATTCTTAGTCACTTGTTTTTTCACCATGTTCTTGTTGTAATCCAATTTGCTCCGTAAGTTTGATAGAAATATTATAAAATATATTATTTTCTCGTAGAGATTGCATAAAAAGACTTCTGACGTGATGTAATATTTTATTTCATAAAAATGCAATTTCGGTAGCGCCGTTGAGAGTCGTCCACTTCAAATGTCGATATGAAGTTTTCTCTGGTGGAAACGTATTTATCGATGTCCACTGAAGCTGTCATATAACAAGAATTGATTTCAAACAATATGGAAGGATACGAATGCATACTTTTGATTTAGACTGTCTTTCATTTTTGAAAGCTAGGAGCAAACATTTCATTATTGTTTCAAAAAAGCAATAATGAAATGTTTGTACAACTGTCATTGAAAGTGACATTTTTGATGGTTGTCAAGAATATTAAAAATATTTTCAACACTACTGTTAAAAGTATTTTTAAGACGATTTTTTTCGACAAAATATCAATGAACAAAACATAATTAATCAATTTTTAAGGAAGTTTTATCATGAACAATAAATATAAATACGATTGAATTCTGTTACAAATGTATTAAATACATCAATCACATTAGTAGGTATTATTATTTATGAATATTAATAGGGAAAGTACCTACAATTAGAATAACTGCTGATAATATAAACCTTGGGATGTTGAAGAGCTTTGTAATATATTTGAACTACATGAGTCGACAATTTCATGGGCATTCACATTCAATTCTTGAAGTGAAGAGGACGATGCTGTAACTCTGGAGGTAGCTGTTGGGATTATTCTTTCAGCAATGGACTTTTTGTAAGAAATAGATTGATCGATGTAATCCTCCGCTACTGTTTTGAACTTTCATTCTCCGTTCTTCTCAATATCCGTTATATTTTCTCCTGATTCTTTTAGCAAAAAGCAGAAGTCCTTCTGAAACAGTAACCTGTATATTCCTTTAGTTCCGGGAGGTTCAGAAACTCAGCAATTGTAGAGGCCATTTTTCCGAACCTATTTATACCAACTGGGTTGGCACTGCATTCAATTTCAGTATTTCAGAAAAAAAAACGTTGATGATTGATAACAGCAGGACATAATTTGTGATATATTAAAACGATTAGACGATATTCACGAATAACCATTAATAAGACGGTGCAATATTCAAGTCGAGCCGCGACCTGATTGCACAAAGACGCACACATTTCATTTCAAGCGAATATTGACGTTCAAGTTGGTTGATGAAATACATTTTTTGATCGATTACGAGGAGTTATTATTCGTAAACCCTAGATAACGAAAAACAAGCCTACATTTTGTCAATATTTTTTCCAACAATGCAAAAAGAACGACCTATTTTCGTTTTTGTATTTGGATTTTGAGCAATCAATGATTTATCCAATAATTTAATGTCTTCTATTATTAAATGGCACAGCTCTACACGCCGGCAGGCGTGAAGCTAAGAATATGCGATATCGTACTGCTGAGCCGATTTTTTTGGTACTAGGTACTTGAAACTCTTTTTGCAGCCTCTTCAATATCGTCAGGAACACACAATTCTTCAATATTATTCTTCATTATGCAAGACATTAAACACCAGCAAGAACTTCAAATGCGACTTCAAATAAAACGCGTGAGCTGAAAACAATACTTTTTGTTGGTTATCAGGTGATTCGGCGTTACCTGACACGGTTATTTCACAGCAAATGTGATAACATGAGAATAGGTAACTGACAAGAGATGTCAAAAATGTGTTTTTATATAAATATTAAATGTATTCATTTCAATTTGAAAACAGGACACTTGTACAGAAAACTTTGTATGATATTTGTGTCAAAAGTTAGTTCTATTTCAACACTCATATGATAAATAGCTATTTGTTTCACTTGAAACAATTTACAGAACCTTTTGAAACCATTCTCACTCATTCAATCAATTCGAGCGAAAACTCCCAAAATATCAGCAACAATACTTTTCTGCCAGTAGATCTAAAATGAAGTCTACCGAAGTAGAATATGATGAAAATGCGGTAATGCTAATTGGGATTATCTGTGAAAACTTTTGCCATAAGTCATTCGCTTTTAAAGACGTCAAAGTTGAAAGACAACTTACGAATTAGTTCTGAAACTGCACGCATAACTTTCAACGCGAGATGGAATGATGGATTCTGAGTAATTTCACTTGTTTTTGCTCGAGAAGTTTCGTGAAGCCTCAACTTCCTTGACAAAAACGACTCAACTTCTTTGCTAGGGAAGGAAATGAGATTATGATATCGGTCGATAATATGATTATAGAGTCTTCCTTGAAGGTGTCACATTATAATGAATAATTCACTTTCGAACTAGATCAGAAACAAATTTGAATAAGATCGAAAAATGAGTATTTCTTTCGAAAACCTACAACGTAACGTTGAAGAAAATCGAAACTATACCTACAAATGCATCATGGAAAGCTTGTGGGGTTCACAACTTCTCCATAAATGAAGAATCGAATAGTGAAAAAAAGATGGAGGATATAATTATTGTGAAGGTAAAAAGAAAGAGAAGACAATGTGTTATCTTTTCAGACTGCGTGTTTTTATCTCTCGATTCCTTAACTTTCACTAGACGACTTTTCGTGGTATCCAAATCTGTTTCAATTTTCTGAAGTTTATAAAACATCATCATGTGTGATGGATGGATGTAATGTGATGGAATTGCCGACTGTTGATGAAAATACATGATTAGTATTTTGATAACATTTCTCACTCTGTATTAAAGTTACTGTATTCGAGAAAAACTTTACTGTGAGATTTTCACGAAACAGTCTTACAAAAACGCTACACAATAGCTTCCTCGGGCGTGTCTTTAGTGTCATTTAGTGAATATCTTACAATAAAATACGTTATGAATTTTCATCAGGTATCGGTCGATTCCACCACATATGAATTACCGTATTTGAATTTAATTTTTCAGTATTAGGCACATATCATCTCAGGTGAGTGATTTTTTCGAATAAAATGCTTGTGTCATTCCCTTCTTTTTTTTGCCGTCTGTAAAATAAACCCGGGTGTTTCTTCAACTGGTACAACATTTTTCATTTTTCACTGTACTTTCAGCACACCTTACATTCTACGTGGTCTCTAAATACTTCCCCGTTTCTCAGCGTTTCTCTTGCATTCATAACCTGTATAGTCTTGCATTGAATTAGTCCGGACTTCCATTGTCTAATATGATATAAATTGCCATTGCCATTCTTAGACATATTGGTGAAGAGGACCAACACTAAATGGGAAACATCTGTATACCGAAAACCCACTCACACGGGACGGTATCTGAACCAGGAATCCAATCACCATCAATCGACTAAGAGAGGAATCATCAAAACTCTAGTAGACCGTGCTTTCGGGCTCTGTAATACCAAGGAAGGTCTCGAAAAGGAACTATAGTCTATTTCAAAAGAGTGTAGAGTAATAAATCATGAAGTGTCATAAAATTTGCCTGAATTTCGTTGTCGTCCATGGGCGTAGGCAAATCTTAGGATTATTAAACTTAATAATTAAAGTAAATTAAAAATTACAGACATAGATAATAATAAAAGGCCATTTTTGGGAAGTAATTTGGTCTAAAACTAAGTACCTACATGTATTTAGGTAAGTAAAATTTCTTAAAAAAAGATTAAGATTAATTTTAGTGGTTCTTGTAAACTTATTTAATATGCAATTTGGGTTCATATACTTGAGCATGATTTCTCAAAAAAGGGTTAACACTTAGTTCCGAGGTGCCATGTCATTATAATAATCCCTTTTTGACCCTGCCCACCAATCATGCAATACCTATTAAACCCAGGTAATTAAGAAAAAGGGTTTAAATATATTGTAATGGTGTCTTAAACATTCGAGTTATAATAGTAATTGTTACTACACCAATTAAACGTACAGTGATATTGTGATATAGAAATAGTGAAAAAGTTATAAAATGGGGACATTTACTCCAAAGAAAAGAAGTGTAAAAAATTCTCCGCTATCTGTTCGCGAAAAAGTTATAATTTTAAATGTATATGATTGCATAAAACACGATCACCCTAGTTTGTCTGTGCAAGAAAGTGTTGAGCGATGTGCCCGAATGACTGGAATTGGACAGTCCACGATTTTTAAATTATTGCGAGAAAGAAAGATATCAGGCCAGGTAAGTCCATGCAAGAGAAAATCAGGAAGACCAATAAAAATCTTAGATGAAGACACCAAATGTGACATTCGAAGAAAAGTTCATTCGTTTTATTTTAAAAAGGAAATACCCACTCTTGAAAAAATATTTATCGAGATAAGCCAAGATAACGATATTCCTTTGATATCCAGAAAACTTTTATGGAAAACTTTAAAAAGTATGAATTTTGCCTGGGAAAAGCACAATCGAAAGGCACTATTACTGGAAAGTGATGAAATTGTTTGCTGGAGACGAAAATATTTGACAACTATAAAGCAGTACCGCAGAGAGCAAAAGAAAATTTTTTATCTTGATGAGACGTGGATAAACGAAGGTTATATAGTCAAAAAAATGTGGCAAGATAAAAATATAACAAGTTCTCGCCAAGCTTTCATAGAAGGCCTTTCGACGGGTATTAAAGTGCCTTCGGGAAAAGGGAAGAGGCTTATAATTGCTCACATTGGAAGCGAAGACGGATTTTTAAAAGAAGGTTTGTTAAGCTTTGAGTCGTGCCGGACGGGAGATTATCATGAGGACATGAATTCGGATGTCTTCGAAGACTACTTCGGGGAAATGTTAAAATTTCTTTCAGCTGATTCGGTCGTGGTTATGGATAATGCAAGCTACCATTCAAGGCGCTTAGAGAAGGTACCAACTTCAGCTTGGAGAAAGCAAGAAATTATTAACTGGCTGTCAAATAAAGGTATTCAGTTTGAGACGAATTCAGTAAAGAAGGAACTACTAGCCATAGTAAAACAACATAAATCTCGCTTCATGAAATATGCCGTAGAAGATGTAGCAGAAAAGTATGAAGTAACTGTGCTGCGCCTACCGCCATATCATTGCGAATTAAATCCTATAGAACTTATATGGGCACAAGTTAAAGGATATGTTGCAAGGCACAATACCACATTTGAAGTGAAAGATGTCAAGGTATTGTTTGATCAAGCCATTATGGAAATCACATCAGAAAACTGGCAAAAAGCAATCCAGCATGTTTTAAAAGAGGAAGATAAAATGTGGGAACTGGACAACTTGGTCGATCAGGTGGTTGACCCTATAATTATAACACCAGGGGATGATGACAGTTCTTCGGATGAAGACTATACTGATGTAGAATAATTTAATTGAATTGTAAATATACTGTAGCGGGATAAGCAATCTGGACAGAGACCAGTGTATCAGTGACAGTGACACTTCTGCTTAGGTTAGGGTTTAGAATTAAGGGTAGTCTGAATAATTATTTTCTCGGAAGGTTCTCGAAAATTGTACCTAGTAATCTCTAGAACATTCAATTAGGGTATAAATAGAGTGTTGTTAAACGTTAAGGGAAGTTCACAGTTTTAGTATTGTTCAAGTGTCAAATTGTAATAACGTATCCAGTAAAGTTCTTGTCGTTTTTGTGAATAAATTGATTTAAAGTCCCCACAAGTGTTTCAATACGTAAAGTTCGTTCGTGTGTGTTTGTGAGTATTTCCCGATTTCGGTTCGTATATATTTTATTGTTACATTTTATATTTTTTTAATAACACTGTTCTGCTGTATTAAATTTTTATTTCCTTTAATATAATTTTTATGAATGCATATTCTTTTGGCAATTATCCCACTAGCGCGCCTCTGGCTCAGTATTTATCCGTCGATAACAATGGACAAATCCCTTAAAACAGGGTGATACCTACCTGCTCTTTATGAAACGACATAATTTTGCAATGCGGACTAGGGAAGTGACAGAATTTATTGACGGATCACCCTGTAGCGCTTTTGAATACTTAATGAGATTTTATTACTCTACACTCTTTTGAAATAGACTATAGGCATCATCAAAAATGACCTTCAACGAAATGGTTACTCTAAAGTGATGGTGGAACAGACTTTAGCTAGAAGACAGCAAGAGCTCCACAAGGAAGAGAAGCCGCCAAAATCAGTACTTGTACTTTCCTACATCAGAGGATTGTCGTAAAGAATAAGAAGAATTGGGTACAAGTATAACATCAGAACCTGCTTCAGATCTGGGAACACTATCCGTAGCAACCTCACGAAAACCAGGCCACCAAACGCGGACTGCGCTTCCGAGAATTGCATTTACCAGATACCCTGCGAGTGCAGATAATCATACATCGGTGAAACTAAGAGGCTATTGAAAGTTCGCATTGCCGAGCATAAGAAGCACACACAGCGAAGAGAAACCAGCAAATCAGGAATAGTAGAGCATGTTTGGAGTCATCAACATAACATCAAGTGGGCTCAAGCTGAAATCATCCATAAGGAGAAACACTGGTTTAGGAGAACATTCAAAGAAACCGCATATATTTTGTCCAACAACACATTTAGCCAAGCTAGCGTAGAGATACGCAACATATGGAAACCTCTAATCAAGCGCAACACGACCAACTGCCGCCAAATGATCAGCTACCGCTAAAACCCGATGAAGCGGAGAGAGGTGAGAGGGGATAGGTGAAAGCATTTAAATGACCTATGAATAGTCAGATTTCGAAGGAATAAGTTCAGTTATCACCCGAAAATGATTGTGGATACTAACAATCGAAACGTCGTGGAGTAAATTGGTTTGGAATCTTTTAATTTAAATTTCAATTTCTAGTTAATAATTTTTAAATTTTCATCTCCTGTTAATTGTTCAAGTTTTTATTTTTTTGGTTGATACTTGTATTTCATTTCACTGTAATTTCAGTTTTTCGCTTAATAGAATTGTTGTCAGCTAATCTTTTTTAATTTTTACAGATTCTTTCAGGGATTTCAAATCAATTTATATCATATTAGACAATGGAAGTCCGAACTAATGAAATGCACTACAAAACTTTGTCAATTACCTTCAAACAAACTATATAGTCTTGAAAACATCTTCAGTCTAATAGTACGGGAGATAGCGCTGCATTTTTTCTATGAATTTCATACCGAATTGATTGTATTTTCATCAGTTCATCAAAATCAGAACAAGCACTTTTCCCAATCACCAATAATGCAATACTCTTCTTGACGCGCGTTATTCCACTAACCAAGTTGGCGTCTTCAGGAATTGAAGAAAACATCTTTATCCGCTGAAGACGCCAACCAGTTGGCATTTCTGGTGATTGGGAGAAGTGATTGTTTGGATTTATTTAACGCGAGAGGTTCTGGTTCAACCTTTATTCAGTTCAATAAAATATCATGAATAGGGGCGTCAAATGCCGGACTAGCGATGGAAGTAAGCGTGACTGCAGGTGAAAGTTGAAAAAAAATACTTCAAGTTTTCTCTACTGTGCTAAAATTCAAGAAATGGTTTTCAGATCATCTGGAAAGGAATAATTATTTGTATGTAAGTCATGTAATGAAGTTTTAAAACTTTTATGGCCGAAAGTGAAATTCGAATTGTGGTCATCCGGGCTCTGATAACCAAAGTTCAATTATAAGTCATGTGTTTGAATTTCATAAGTACCAAGTTATTTCAAACTCATGGAAGTCGTGCATCATAATTGAACTTCAATCAATATTAAATTATTGTAACATAAATGCCTCTTTATATTGTGAATAGCAAACTTTAAAAAATAATATTTCAAAGCACATTTTACGTTACATGTAATAGTGAGTGATATTGAGAATTGGGATATCAATATATACGGGAAAATTCAAGTTCAGTAGAACATTAAACGTATCTGGAGAACGAAATGAAATCTCCTGCTGAAAATTTGTTAGTTGCTATGAAAAATTATACTCCATGATTCTGAACATTTTTTTGAAATTGAATGTTGCCAGTTTGGCATATGCCACTGAAAAAGTGAAACCACCAAAGAGTGAGACTCTTGTCTCACCAATAGGGTGTACCAAGAGGGTGTAATTGTGGGCCAGATTGAACTAGAAAGATGAAAACTGATGGCTGTGTCTGGTTGTCAAATTTTATGACAAACCTAATGGTGAAAACAGTATATCTATCATCGTTTCTAAGTAACAGCATGTTTTTCGAAAATGTACATTTTCGAATAGGCTGTAACTTTTTTTTCTGTCAAAAATTCCTTTTTTCTATGAAAACATTTCGGAAGGAATCAATGGTCAGGTAAAAACGAATTTTTTGAAATGAGATATTAATAGTTATTGATGGAAAACTACTTTTTTTTCAATGAGACACCCTATATATTCCCGCATATTTCATGTCTGTGACATGCCCTATACGCATATTTCACTAGAGCCTAAAATCTCCTTTCCAGAAATGCAGTACATTTGATGTTTTGCTGAAGTTATCTTTGAAATACAGAGCTTTTAGGTTTTTTTTCATGGAGACACCTTGTACTTTGGAAATGCTGCATTCGCCTAGGTATGTTTGTATTTAATTTTTTCATAAAATTAGGGCCTGAACACACTCTTACATATTTCCACCGCAATTAGAGAACATCCTGTGCTATTCATCGTGTTTGAGAAATGATGTCTGTGACATGTCCTATACGTATGATCTCGAATTTTGATAGGAACTCTGGATGTTCCATATTTGGTCGCACTCTCTGATGTTTCACTATTTCAATGCATATGCCAGATATTGAATTCACATCAAAACAAGATTTCATTGGAGAATATTGTTTTAACCCTTCATTGCATGATTTTTTATATTCGTCTTGTTCATCACTCATAAGGATTGTTTTCGCATGAGAATGAATGGAAAAATATTAAAAAAAATTCATTTCATTTCAATGCATTTTTTATGTGTTGTAGAAATGCAACACCATGTGTACGCTATCAATATTTAGGTGGTATGAAACTGAAGAAAACAATTATTTTCGTTGTTGTAACAAAGTCCAACGCCACACTTGGAACAAGTTGTTCGTGAAATTCCTGTACAGTTTGGAACTTTACATCTTACTCTCTTCTCCTTCGAAATGGGCCAATGTCCAATTGAATCTTGTATCACGTCTTCGGGAGGTACATGTTGGGCGGGACCCCTCATTTTTTTTCTTTTGAATGTCTGTTTCAATGGATAAGGACGGTCTACTTCTTTTTACTCTTTCCCGCTGTGCACCAATTCTACACATACATTCTGCTATTTCTGTTTTGAACTCAGACAAAGTTGGCAATTTGTCAGTACTTGAACGCTGAACCAAAGCTTGCTTATGGAGTACCCAAGAATTGACCACTGCCATATCTAACAGATGATAGAACAGTCTGAAATACCACTTTTTACTGCGTAGTAATATTTTGTGCAGTGCCAAATGACTGTCCAACAAGTCAACACCACCCATGTGCCGGTTGTATTCCTTCACAATGTATGGGCAATCCACTTCAATTCTTTCCTTTCTCTTTCTATCAAAACGTTGAAGGTTTTTCTCCAGCGAAATTCGATAGGAGTATTACAGTTTTATAGTCTTTCTGTGCCCTTATATGAGGCAACATATTCATATGTAGCACCTCTATCTGCTTTTTTCATAGCTTTCTCATCTGGCAACTTACAGTTTGATATCCTATTTCGCCGTACAGTACCCAGGCTCAGTATTCCTCTTCCAGCTAAGTATGATATCAACGGAATCGAGGTATAATAATTATCGAAGTAAATTCTGTGATTCAGGTTGTCTAGAATCATTTGTGCCAAATGAACCACGACATTGCTGCTAGCACCCAAATCAGGAACTTCTGTTGAGTAATTGCCATTTTCTTGTCCTGCATAAATTTCAACTTTATGAGCAAATCCTGATACGGAGGATAGAACGAAGAGTTTGAACCCCCACTTATGAGGTTTGAGTGGTAAATATTGCTTCAGAAAATGTCTTGCTTTTGTAGAACAAATTTGCTCATCAAGGGATAGGTACTGCTGCATTAGTACTTTTGAGAAGTTTCTGTTCAGTGCATCATGAAGAGGTCTTATTTTATGCAGTCTGTCAGAATGTGGCTTGTTTGCTTCATCATTGTTGAAATGGAGGAATTGTTTTATCTTTTCGAAACGATTCACCGACATTGTTTTTTGTATTGCATCAAATCCCAAGCTCTCGTACCAATAGGATCGTATTATGAAACAATGACATGTAGAAGCAAATTCCAATATATTGTCTCACCTCTGTATATTGACAGGTCTACTGGGATCCTTCTGTATTGCATATAGATTCGACTATTCTACAATATTACTGACTATATCATCGGTGAATAAAAAAGTTAAGAACTGATAAGGAGTATTCAATTCCATGATACTAGCTGGAAGACTCGAATTCCCAAGAAATTTCATCTGGGTTTCATTCAGTATGAGATTTTTTTTCTTCCAAATAATATTTTCTTTCTCCTTCTGCTGCTGTTGATGTGGAAGGAACTGATACTGTCGTTTCCACAACATTAGTTTCTTGCTGGGTTTCATCGAAGGTTCTTTCTTCATCGGCTGTATCATCCAAGTCCAATTCGTTTTCACCTTCTTGATATTCAAAATTTGAAACAAAATTTTCCAAATCCTGATCGCTCGGCAGAAAATTCGAATCTGCGATGCTATCATCAAAAAAATCATAGCCGTCTTCACTTTCACTCAGATTCTGTAGTATTTCTCCCAAATCCTTATCTGAGAGGTATTTTTTAGCAGTCATGCTAAAAACACATTTCATATGAACTTACCGCATGTTGTTGCACATATGCAACAAACTATATTTATAACATAACGAAAAAAATTATGTAAAAAACAGCCTGCGATTTATGGATGTCATAAAATGTGTCTTACCTGATGGTTTGGTAATTTATTCGTATTCTTGAACGCTAGGAGAGAAATCAAATAACACCATACACAGGTAGTGAAATTCTAACCTCACACTCTCAACGGAAACACATTTCAAACTGAAACCAGGGCCGTTCAGGGGCTTTTTCAGGCACGAAATTCCGTACCAGACATTGTTGCAGATATCTTACAACGTGCACGAATACTTCTGCTTATTGGAATAGAAACATACAACTGATTGAACGGTATGTTGCATTTCTGCAACAGAATGCAATGAAGGGTCAATTTAAGCTGGAATATTGAAAAATTTTGAGAAATAAAAGTTACTTTGAATTCAACGTAGCATTCACAAATGTTAAAATAAATGTTGATATAAGAAACTGTACAAATGGCAACACTGCATTCCCCAAAATTCGTTAGAATCACAGATAGATTTCATCAGTAGCCACCACCAAATGTTTAGAAGGATACGTCTGATTGCCCACAGAACTTGAGTTTGATACAAACACAAATCACCGTCAGCTGAATGTGTGGGATGTGGGGATTCAGAAATTGTCAGTTTATTTGTCAAAATGATTGTATACCGCATCGATTCTTCTAACCCAGGTAAAACGAGGCTGACGATTTTTTTCACTACTTTAGAAATGTGAAATTTTAGCTGCATGAAATTCATAAGATACTGAAATTAATTCACTTGTGTTTCGTACACGTGACTGATGTATAATGCCCAATCTTTCATACAGTTAACTATATTTTTTCTGTTGGAAATGATCTGAAAAGCCATCTCATGAATTTTGTCTGGGTTGAAAATACTGAAAGCATGATTTTTCAACAACTTTCACTACTTATCCCCTTCATCTCTGCCGACACTGGAGAAGCCAACGTTTAGAGTTCTCAAATATTAGAGGAAAAATATCACTGGTATGATTTTCAATAGGTACGAAACAATTCCGAAAACACGCTACCTCCCGTACTATTTCTCGATAGTCTCCGAAGTAAAAAATGTTTTTAAAATTAATCAACGCCTTTAGCCACGATCCGAGTATCCGAGTAGATTTTCCAGTAAGTATCACGTTTCCATTAAAATATATCTAGCTTGAAAGCACTCTAACAATGTTCAATATTTAGATTAGAAATTTTCATCAGTTTCTGACAATTAAAATAGAAGGGATGGAAAATTTTTAATATCATTTCATGGTAGACAAATTTCGTATATGAAGATAAAGAATTGTACTTGTATTTTTACTGCAAGAAATATTCATCATACTAACAATTTCCTGATTATCAATCAATATACAGGGTGTAACTGAATAAGTGTAAAACATTCAAGGAGGTGATTCTTCATCAAATAAAAGATAGGATCTTTCATATAAATAAATTTCATTGGAGCATCCCTTGTTAAGATAGAGGAGCCCCTTAAAGGGGGTAAATAAAATTTGTATCACAATTTTTTTCACAAGCACTAAAAAAGTTACAATGATGAAATCAACCTGACGTTTTGTACTACAAAAAGACACTTAGCCCCGAATTTATTTGGTTTACCCCATGGTTGTAAGGGGTGGAAAACGCAACCCCTAAAACTTATTTCCAATGTAACTTTTTGTCTTTTTATTTGTTTACCATTTAAAAATATATTTCCAATAGCCTGTTTCATTATGAACAAAAAATGTCTCTTGGTTTTTCTGCCCAAAATGAACCAGTTCGCAGCAAAAAATTATTTTAGGAACAACTACAGAGATACATCGTCATAAATACGAAAAAAACGAAACTAATCTATCTAGTAGGTCGCTATTAGCGATAGTGACAATTAAATTGGTATAAGGCTGTCAGTTTGTGAATTTTCGAAATTGAATTAATACTAACTGTGTGTTGTTGTTCTGTTCTTAATTTGTTACTTCAATAATTCATTTATTATAATGGCATACACAAATGAGGAAATGGCTGATATGCATTACGTTTACGGTCTGTCGCAGGGGAATGAGTTAGAAGCTTCTAAAAGATATGCTGAAATGTATCCCCAACGGCAGCATCCTTCACATAGAATATTTGCTCGACTTCATCAACAATTACGAGAATATGGTTCATTCGACAAAAGAACGCAGGATTGTGGTCGCCATCGAGAAGTACGAACACCACAGCTTGAGGAAGCAGAACTTAATTTGATTGAAGAACAACCTACTACCAGTACTAGAAAGATTGCTTCCCAGCTGAATGTTGATCATATGACGGTATTTCGAATTATAAAGGAACAACTCTTATACCCTTACCATCTGCAACGAGTACAGGCACTGTTACCGCGAGACTTTCCGAACCGTCTTGAATTTTGCAATTGGATGCTGGAAATGATTAGAAGAAATTGTGACTTTCTGAAGACGATAGAATTCACAGACGAATGTAGTTTTTCTCGGGACAAGATTATTAATTTTCATAATTACCACATATGGGCTGAAAAAAACCCTCACACTATAGTCGAAACTAACCTTCAAGAACAGTTTTCTCTTAACGTGTGGCTCGGAGTTATTGGGGATGATTTAATTAGGCTTTCTACCTCCTCTATTCCTCTACACGTTCAATTTTTAAAGAAGTGCATCCAGTACTGCTGGAGGAAGTTCTTTTGGGCGTCAGAAGGGATATGTTTTTTATGCATGCCCATTTTAGTCAACTAGCACTTCAGCATTTAACTGAAACATATGCAAATCAGTGGATAGATCGAGGAAGACCACAGAACTGGCCCGCTTAATCCCCGGATCTCAATCCTCTCGATTTCTCTATTTGGGGCCATTTACAGCAATTGGTTCATCGTACTCCTATTCGCGATATAGAGGACTTAAGAAACCGCATTATCGATGCGTGCAGGGTAATCAGAGAGACTCCAGGAATATTTGAGCGAATACGTGGCTCAATGCGCCGATGTCTAGACGCATGCGTAATGTCTGAAGATAGACATATTGAACATTTACCATGATTTCTACATGTTGTGTGTTTTGTTATTAATAAATTGTTTTTTTTTATTACCCTTTAATCGTTTAATGCAGGTACTAACTACAAAATAACATTAAATCCAGTTCGCATTTATGACGTTGTATCTCTGTAGTTGTTCGTAAAATAATTTTTTGCTACGAACTGGTTTATTTTAGGCAGAAAACCCAAGAGATATTTTTTTTTCAGAATGAAACAGTCTATCGGAAATATATTTTTAAATGGTAAACAAATAAAAAGACAAAAAGTTACATTGGAAATAAATTTTAGGGGTTGCGTTTTCCACCCCTTACAACCATGAAGTAAACCAAATAAATTACTGGCTGAATGTCTTTTTGGTAGTACAAAACATCAGGTTGATTTCAATATTGTAACTTTTTTAGTGCTTGTGAAAAAAATTGTTATACAAATTTTATGTAGCCCCTTTAAGGGGCTGTATCTTAACAAGGGATGCTCGAATGAAATTTCTTTATATGAAAGATCCTATCTTTTTTTCGATGAGGAATACCTTCTTGAATGTTTTACACTTATTCAGTTACACCCTGTATAAATCAGTGAGATGCGTTTTATCCTGATTCTTCCATTCATATTAGGTCCAGGCAATGAGAAGACACGATTCGCTAGAGCTCGTAAGTGATGCTTTATTGGGATTCCATTCTGTCGTAAAGGATGCTAAGGTTATTTTGAGTCAAAAAATTGTTCATTATTAGTTTTAACATCTCACGAACGTAGAATTGTACTAGAAAATCTTTACTCCCAAATGTTTTCCTTAGGCTTTCAATTACTTTTAAGTAGTTTTCTGCACAGGGAGGGTTACTGAAATTTGTCCTCTGGCGCAATGTCTTCATCATCATTCACCCTCTGAAATTGACTCCAAAATAGAAGCCATTTTCAGATCTCACCACCAAACTTTCTACACCTAATTTTCGTTTAACTAAGAGCATTGAGAAAGACAGTCAGCAATAATGTTCTTGTTTAAAAGATTTTCAGCTGAAAGTTTGACTTCAAAATACTTGTCTGAGTATTCATCAGCCGAAGATATTTCTTTGTTCGAAGCATCTTCGTAGTCTAATGAAAAATTCACCATTTGTCTATGCAAATCCCTCAGAAACTGGATTTTCTCCTCTAGAATTGAAAGATTGTTCGACTTACCTGTAAGGAGGGACAATCTAAATCACCCGAGCTCATATTCCGAACATTTTTGCTTACATTGTAGTCATATCGTATCATGCGATGATTCACAAGTTTAAAGAAATACCACAAAAACTGAAAAAAACCTTTATCAGCATTTCTCGTATTCGACCTGCAAAGGACTTCATTATATTGTCGCGTGAAAGCGTTCTAAGAGTGAATAGATTGTAATTTGGGCGTGGATCTTAGGGCGGGCAGCAAAAATGTTCGGAATATGAGCTAGGATAATTTAGATTGTCCCTCCTTACAGGTAAGTCGAACAATCTTTCAATTATCCTTCGCTCATATTCCGAACATTTTTGCTTACATTGTAGATGTTTAAAGAAATATGTTATCAAAGACACACAATCTATGAACTCTTACACATTGCAATAAAAATGAAAACCCGATTATTAATCCAATAACATCATTATTTATTTTCATAGAAAGAATATATGTAACATAAGTATAAATGTAAAAAATATTATATACTTAACAAACGAAAACAGAAAAGAAATACAATCAGATATAACATATAAACAATAAATTTATAGTATAGAAGCAAGAAAATATATATATATATATATATATATATAAATATATATATATATATATTATATATATATATATATATATATATATAAATATATATATATTATATAAATATTTATATATATATATATAAAATATATATATATATTATATATATATATATATATATATATATATATATATATATATATATATATAATATATATATAAATATATATATATATATATTATATATATATATATATATATATATATATATATATTATATAATATATATTATATATATATATATGTATACATAAGTACGCACCAATGTTTATTCACATACATATATTATACCTTAACTATTTAGTACTATTTTTAATAGATAAAATAGTTTTAGCAAATTCAGTTGGATCGTCTACTAGAGGTTTATTGTAAAATCTATTGAATATTTCTGAATATTTAGTCCAACCAGCGGTTTTACGAATTGCATCTACACTGAGGCCAGCTCGAGCCGCTGCAGATGTTGCGGCATGTCGAGTACTATAGCCCTTAAAAATATTACAGTCAATGCCACTTAAGCTTAATACATTTTTTATCCATCGGCTCAATGTCTGTGTCGAAGCTGCCCTAAATGGTTTCTTAGTAGTAATAATCAGTCGTTCTTCATTTTTAGGCCTTAACAAGTTAGTTCTCTCTAGATAATGAGATATCAGAGATGCAACACAAAGTGGTGGTTTCTCTCTAAAAAAGGAAATCTAAGAATCGGTTGATTTTTATCTCTGCCTGATGTCTTGATTCTATCTGAAATTTTAATTTCTAAAACTGTACTTCTAATAATGATATTTTCAATCTTAATTAGCGAAATTGTTTGTATCCTATGAGCCGATGTTAAGGCCAGTAAAGTTACTAGTTTATGAACAAGCTTTTCTAAGGAAATATTTTCATGTGGATGAAAGCCTTCCAAATATCTTAGAACTAGAGAGGTATCTCAAGTAGTTAAATATTTGGGCATAGCAGGTGTTATATTATAAATGCCCTTCAAAAACCGTTTGAAAATATAATCTTCATTACTCGGAAATCTTATAACTAGTGCAATCCTGTAGATCTTTGCAAATGATTTCAGTCCGCAAAAAGCGGCAACTAACTCCAAATAATTTATGTGAAAATCTTTTTGATTAAAGAAATTCCAAAAACCGTGAGTCTTTTCTGATCCACAACATGCCCCCCAACCCTTAAGCGATGCGTCAGTAAATATTTCTTTTATAAAAGGAACTTCTTTTATTTGCTGTTTACTTGTTTCTAAATTCTTTAACCACCATAAAAACTAATTTTTCAAGTACTTTGGAATTTTCATTTTTTTATTATAATAATTATCTACTTTCAATAATGCTAACCATTTTTCTCGTTCAAAAGGCTTGATATACATCCAGCCATATTTGACAGCAGGACAGACCGCGACCAATTGCCAATTGAAGCTGCAAAATCTTTAATTCTGTATTCTTTTTTCAACATGAATTTATAAACTTCCTAAAAAATTTTATGTTTTTTCTCTGGTGGAGCTGAAAAAATTAATTTCTTTGAATTGAAAGCGAAGCCTAAAAATGTTATTTCGTGTGATGGATTAATTATACTTTTGTTCCAATCTATTATACATCCCAACGAAGCAAATAGTATCGTGAGTTTTTTATTTTTTTTTGCATAATTTATACGATGATCCTAAAAGTAACATATCATCTAAATAAACTATTGAAACAAATCCTCTAGATCTCAAATAATGTAATAATGTTTTGATATTTTTGTAAACACAAAAGGAGCTATGTTTAAACCAAAAGGCAAAACTTTAAATTGATATAGTTTTTTATTAAATTCAAATCTTAAAAATTTCCTGCAACTCTTATCTATAGGAATTGCAAAATACGCATCCTTCAAATCAAGTTTTGCCATAAAATCACCCTTTGAGATCAATTTCAAAACGGATCTATAGTCCTCTAATTTAAAGTGAGGGGCATTAATGTATTCGTTAAGTTTTTTTGAAATTCAAAACGAATCTGATGCCCCCATCTGATTTTGGGACCAAAAAATAGGATGACAGAAATTCATTGTCAATATGTGTACAGAGTTCTATGGCTCCTTTTGTTTCTAATTCATTTATCACGTGATTATATGCATTCAAGTCTTTTTAGCAATGCAAATTTTTGGCGTTCTGTGTTGAACCGGTACTTTCAGAAAGGGAATTTTAAATCCTTTAATCCAACTCAAAATAATTTTATTGTTGGTAATTTTGGCCCATTAGTTGAAATATCTAGACAATCTACCGGCGGTTTCAGTACATACAGTTAGTTATTTTTCGTTGTCCAGGGTGTTTGTTTTTTGAATGTCTTGTCGTTCCTCTCTGTTCTCTGAAATGGTCCGGATCTCCTCTCTCTATTTTCCATGTTCGCCTCTCTGCTGTCTGAGACCTGTATGGTGTGAAGCCTTGCTTGAAGCTCTGCTTGAAATTGGGTTTGTTGAATTGACCTTGGTAGTTTAAATGATCCTTTTGAAGATATGTATGTTTAGGTTTTGTAATGCCTCCAACCTTTGAAGATGCACTAGAAGCTTCTCGGAACTCTTTTAGCTTTTCTAATAAATTTTCCCCATATAAATATTTCTCAATTTTCTTATTCTCCAAACACTTTTTGTATTGAGGGTTCAAAAATGAACTTAATAAAAATCTTCTATGAAGTGATATCTGGTAAAAAACATCTGCAAATATTTTTGTTGAATCAGCTATTTTCTGTAGGAGTTGATTATTATCGTTTGCAGAGTTTTTGTTTGAAACTAGTATGCTAATAGGATCATATAACGCCATATGGCCAGCGGCTATTTGAGTTTGAATTTTTGATAAAATATCTTCACGTACTTTATTCTCTTTTAAACCTGTTACAATCTCTTCATTTAAGATTGGGGCTAATAGTGCGTCACAATTTTGAGCGGGAAGATATTGTTCGATTAATTTTTGTTTTTTTTCCCTATCTAAGCCTTTTGTTAAAAGATGCGACCACCGTACTGCAATTCCGTCTAGTATTGTGTGGCCCAACTTAGTAGTTTTGGCCGGATCCTGGCCAAAAAGGTTCATTACATCATCTTCCTTGCTTTCCGGTAGTGGCGGTGGCGAATGGAATCATTGTTTAGCGTTTTCTCTGTTCGATTCATGTTATTTACGGGTCAGCCGGCGCTTGTTCGGTTCATTGATTACTAAACTAATAGGATCACTTGAATCTACATGAACATCCGCAGTGGTCACAGCCAAACCCCTTTGTTGGGCTTCCACATCTACAAAGATGGGATATTATAAGTTTTAATATTCAAAGATAAATACATATGTACACATATATACATAATAACTAATAGATTCGATCAGGCATCAATGAAATGTCTGAGATTGAAACAAAGAATCATTAAGATTCGGGTGGCCATTTCAAAAAAATGCCTTGAGCCAAACTTATTATTTCACAAGGAATTTTAGCTATTATTAAATTCATTCAATTACTAGAATTTTTGGATATTCTAATTTCCAAGAATCCCTTTCATTAAATGTAATTAAATCACAAGGATTTTTCGGCCATACATCAAGCATGCCAATAAACCTCAATTCCTCAATGGTTTAGTTCTTACCTGAGTTATCAAAGGCAGTATTCAGCATATTATCATCTGACAATTCAGAATCGGAGGAGAAAGTCATAATTTCATTACGAAATTCTTCCATTTTCCTTTTTAATTTATTGTATTTTTGCCGTTTCTTCTCTTTCTCCACAATTTCAGAATCACTATGAGCCCGCTTAGGCATTTTTACGAACAACACACAACTGCCAAATCCACTATTTTTCGAAAAACGACGTTAAATAGTTATATTTAATGTGAACTCAATCGCATAAGACAATATAATGGAGTCCTTAGCAGGTCGAATACTAGAAATGCTGATAAAGGTTTTTTTCAGTTTTTGTGGTATTTCTTTAAACTTGTGAATCATCGCATGATATGATATGACTACAATGTAAGCAAAAATGTTCGGAATATGAGCGAAGGAATAATAATTTTGCTGAATATGGCAATCTTGTCAGTGTTTACTTGGCCGAACAAGTTCAAAATATCATTGAAAACCAGGTCGAACATTTTTCGCTACACTGTTAGTACCTTCAATACCTTCTCCATAGTCGGTGTCCTGTTACCGTCGCCAAATGTTGAATATTCGAAATTCACCTGTCCGGTGATTGAATACGTCGAATGTTGGACGAAATATGGATCGGAAACTATGAAAGTACTCAACAACTTGCTTTTTGGAGTTGTACTGATGAGGCAACATTCCAGACTATAATGTTAATGTCTGGGTGATGAAGCCCTAGACGAGCACTGCGAATACGAATAAAACTGTTTTTATTCATGAGATGCTGCAGTGCTATTCGTAACTTCGTTCTGCAGATATTTTAATGTTTTAACGTGTCTGAATGCAGTGGGTGCGATTTTTCAAAATGTATGTATGTTTCAATATGCGCTTCATTTTATTGATATTTCAGAAAATAAAAAAAATATCACTTTGGTATACTCTCAGAGTGATGATACATAAAGTGATTAGTGATGAGTAATATACTCTGTCATACACAAAACATGCTGTGTGATGAAATGTCTTATCGATTAGTTCCAATGATTCACAAAACCTCACGAAAATATAAGGACGGAACAGAGGCACTACAGGAAAATCCTTAAGGCGCTCTAAAAAGCGATACCTGTGCGAAAGTAGCGATCACGTTGGATCTGAATCGCTGGAGATTGAATTCATTAAGAAAAATGGTCTGAAGAAGGTAATTCCACATAATAAACGCAGTTCTTCAAATGAAGAAGTTCTTAAACAGTGAAGTTCGAGGTATATTGCATTGAACATCAAAACGATGAGCAGCCGCAGTCCGTCTCGTATTTCTGATATGTATCGCTCTTGTGGAATCAAATGTGTCAAGTCACTCGAAAACTTTCCGTAAAAGTATCAGAGAGACAAATGTCCAAGCACCAATATTCCAGACTATCGGTAGTTGGTCGGTAGCCGGGCGGTTTGACGTGGGTGCTTTATTCACTCAGTCAATCGGCCGATGTGTCAGTCGATGTATCAAGCCGCAGGCTGAATGCTTGATTTTTACTTTCTATCGTCCAACCCGTGTTATGAATCACACGTTAAAGGTAGGACCTCGTTAATCGTTAGTTCGCACAAGTTTCGACTTTTGAGGGTTGTCTTTCGTAGGGGTGAGATAGCTGGTTAACGGAAAAACTTATTTTATTTTTAACAATATATTTATCAAAGTTGCAAGTTCACGTTCATAATCAGGCGATAGCTCTTTTATGGATGGAATCCTGCAGCTTGAGGGTATATTTGGGAGCGTAGCCGCATACACAGCGCCCAATCTAGGGGGGCGGGTAAACCGGACAACTGTCCGGGCGGCAAAAATGAGGGCGGCAAAATTGAAGGAGGCGCGGCGTCGGCTGCGAAAATTTGAAAGATGGTTTGACAAAAAAAACCACACCCTACACAAAAGTTGTTAGAATATAATATATTACTATTGACATCATTGAAATTTCACATCATATTTTAGTGGACTACAAAAATAAAATGTAATCACACTGCGTCTTTCAAGCTGTGCTGGATGCTGGATTTGAATAAATATCTTAAAACGAAACTTATTTTGTTTCATTAATATCGGCAGGGGAAATTTGTCTTTTTGAAGGTTACAATTACAACATCTATGAAATAACGCATGGGTAAAAAGCAGCAAATATTATTGCCCGGAGCGGCGAAATAGCTGGATCGGGCGCTGCGCATACATGAGAACAATACTCCAAAGAAGGTTTGCTCTGAGCTTTATAAAGCATCAAAAGCTGCTGATGTGTGTACAGTTTTCTGGTTCGGAACAGTGTTCCAAGCTTTTGAGAAGTATAACATATACAAAGAACATTATTTTGCCAAGGCATATTAGTATCTATTTCAACTCCCAACAAGCTATTATCGAAGCAGAAAGGGGAATTGTCTGACCTGACATTATTATATCCGGTTCGAAACATTTATCTTTTTGGAGAAAACCGATGCCTGGGTTTTTGTAGCATTAAATTGAACCTGGTTACTTTCACCCAAATTCGAAATTATTTCTAGATCCTCATTAAGATATGCAACCTCCTGCGGCCGGTGAAGATGTGCATCCGCTGCCGATGTTCTGGAATCAAAACGAAATGAGGAAACAAATGTGTTGTTGTCAGCATAGGATTATATTGGTTTCCGTTTTTTTCCGATAAGTCATTGATATACAATAGAAAGAGGGTTGGGGACAATATCAGAAATCCGGAGGGCCATACACAAAAAGACCCGACAAGCCATAGCATAGAAGTTTGGCCAGCTAACTCTCATGTCACACACGGTCAATTGCCTTGGAAATATCAAGTGCAATAGCTGTTGACTCTCTATGTTTTTCGAACGCATTATTTCAAATATGGGTGACATACGATGGAAGGTCGTCTGTGGATATTTGTTTCCGGAAGCCATATTGATGATCACTCAATATGTTGAAGTCTTTGAAATATTCAAAGATGTGTTAGTTTACGGTTTTCTTCATGATTTTTTGATATCACTGATACCAAAGCGACTGGTTTATATTTGTTTGAAAGATTTTTCTTGCCTTTTTTGGATATAGGCTCAACGTGAGCAATTTAATTTTCCTACAAGAAGGACAAAACCCCTTCCTTGTAATACAGGTTGAAAAGTTTGCAAAGTACTGGTGCTAGTTCATTGGCGCATTTTTCAAGTACATCAGGCCTTTTTGATATTGAGCTGTTTCAAATTTGTCTGACTAGACGTTGTCGAAAAGTAATTTCCGCCATTGTGGATTCTAGTATGGGAATAGTGGGTGGTGGTAGATTCGCTTTTTCTATGGCTGTTGTTGCAATTGAACCATCCGCTTGAGTTAGTGGTGGAAATGTGGATTCTGCTAAGTTTTGATTAACAGCTTTAGCTACCGACTAAAAGGATCTAGACCCGTTGGGATTAGCAAGCAGTATATCCCTAATTCTCTGATTGTGAAGTTATTTGCTTTCATTTATTCTAAGTTTGCAGATATTGCGAGCATCAACAAACCTTGTTCGTTTTTCGGCACTGGGATTTTTTCGCCACTGCCGTAGAAGAGATTTTTAGAGGCGACAGGTTGCTTGCAATTTTTGTTGAACCAAAATTTGCCGTTAGAAGTTCGTTTCCTTGAAAAAGGAATAAATGACTATGAAGTACTACATTTGGAATGCTTAGAAATTCATACATTTAAAAATTCTAAAATGTACTGAATGATCAAATGGGGAAACTATCAGTCACTAAGTGGATGGAAGTTCATATGTATTATACACATCCATGTATAGAGTTACTTATTTTAAAATTGGTTACTTCCTTCTTTTCTTTGGGAGATTCCCACATATTTTTGTATCAAGATGGAGTAGTAGAAAGCCAAAAACCTTTTTTCCCAGTACAATGTTAGAGATTATATTGTCAGCCAACGGCTCAGAATTCACCTGAGCATAAGATATGCTTGTGCTGTGATTATTCTGTTCCTCTGACTGACAATTGAAAACATATCCTGCACATTCAATTGAGTTACCACTTCTTGTTTACCATCAAATCATCTAGATGCGAGGAAGAAAATATATCACCAAAGAAATCGGTTGAAGATGTCGAGTATTAAAGTTTTATTTTCAAAAACAAAATTCCTAATATTAATTTTTATTACCTGAATGTTTTGAGGCAAAATATTAGGTGTATAGCTTCGGATAATAATAAAACAGAAACCTTTGAGTGTTTTTTTGAAGACAGGCAGCTTGAGTGAAATATTTCGCATAGATCTCACTTCAGTTCTTGGCTGTGCATGCTCAAATTTATGTTTATTAATAAAAATCCAGGTTAGGCAACTATGAGTATATAGACATCAAACATTGAGAGCATCAAGTCTTTATATAGTGTTTCAGAAGAAAGTAGTCTATTTTTTTGAATAACATGTATTTTGGGTATCTGTAGGAAATTATTGAACATACCACCCCATACTTTGATACAATGAGTCATTATTGTTTCAGCAAGAGATAGACGACCATGCGGTTTTTGTTGTCTAGAGCTCAAAGCATAAAACTATCTGAACAACATTCTCAGACGTTTTGTTACACGATTAGCATATACATTCCATCTTACATTTTCATCTTCCATGACCCCCCAAGTATTTTAAGTCTTGTGTTTGTTCTATGAACGAACAAGAGCGTATTTCTGTTTCACATTCAACTTTATGTATACAGAGCGTACCTTTATTGGGCTGGTCGCTTTGGAGTACTGGAAATGTTATAAATTTAGTTTTATGGATATTCTTGAATATTCTACAATATCTCTTAAGAATCTGTGTACACTTTGTCTCAAGAATTTTCAGTTACAACTAGAGGTGTGTCATCGGCATAGGAAATTATGTGTCGTTCGAAATTAAGGATAGGACTAATGCTATTTAACTAAATCACGAACAGAACTGGACCTAGTACCGTTCCTTGAGGAATCCAAATTTTCATTTCTCTGGCACTGCTGGTTTCATGGTCTAGTTTGACTTTTTGTATCCTGCATGTCAAGTTGTCTAAAATCAGAGATAGCATTTTCTTTTTATACCATAGTAATGCAATTTCTCCAAGAGCTTGTCAATACTGTGTCGAAAGGTTTGACAAGATCAAGAAAAGATTGCTAAACACTCTTCTGATCTCTCCAGGGCTCCCACAGCTTTTTCAAGAGAGTCAAGAACAGCACTTGTCGTATTAGAGTTCCCTATTTTTTTAAAGGACAAAACGCAAGCACTACAGAAAAATCCTTAAGGCGCTCTAAGAGCGGTGCCTGTGCGAAAGTAGTGATTCACATTGGATTTGAATCGCTGGAGATAAAATCCATTTGGAAAAACGTTCTCAGAAAGTTCATTCCACCTAAACGCAGTTCTCCAAATGAAATAGTTCTTGAACAGTGAAGTACGAGGTGTCCTGAGTTGATCCTCATAACGATGAGCAGCCACAGTCCGTCGCGTATTTCTGATATGTACCTCTCTGGATGGAATCAAATATGCTATGAAGCCAAATTGACTATTCGTCATTGATATTTTTTAAATAAAACTGTTGATCTTTTCTTGAGTGTTTTCCCAAAAATGTTTGCCGAATTATTCATTACAGAGGCCAACTATATAGGCCAACAATATTTTGTTTACCTGCCGTGTATATGGGTGTAAACAATGATTTTTCCACTGATAAGTGAGTGTTTACAGTGATTAAAAGTTAGATTAATTAAATGAACCAGTGGTATTATTACATGCATATGCATATTTTTTATGAAAATCGTGAAAATATCATAAGGACTTAGGGAACAGTTATTTTTGAGTTTTGATATAACTTTAATAATTTCATTTTTGGAAACTGGTTTGAGAACATAGAAAAGATATTTCCTTTAAAAAATACAATCAGGTAAGGTATTGGCTTTCTTACTTTTTTCTGACATTTCAACACCTATGTTAACAAATTATTGAAAGAATTTCATTTATTCTTCAAATTCATTACAATTCCTTGCTGGGTTTTCATTGTTATATTTTTAATCGAAAACTTAGATTTATCCCTGTCCTTCATTTCATTGACGAGTTTTTTTACCGTTATCCTTAGATAAATTTAATTTTTAGTTATAAAATTCATTATTGTTCGTTCGATGACTTCTGAACGTTCTATATTCGTTTTTCAATTTAGAGTACCTACCTGTGAATTAATCGAGTTCAGTCGAGATTTTATATGAAAAATATTTTTTGAAATAATCGAATATGCTTTTCGAAATCTATTGTGGTTGATGAAAATTCAATATTTTTGGACACTTTAACATATAATGCATTTCAGTAGAAAAGAGCCACCCTGAATTGAGTCATTTGTTGTCAGGATTATAAAGAAATCATGAAATATGCCAACTTGATTTTTCAAGCCGACAGACACATATCTTTGTGAAAATCTACCTCTTTTCCACCACACCCTCCCCACACAAATGGAAATAATAGTCGAGTGACAACATTTCTAAGAATCCTTCCAAGTCTGTATCCAATCCTGTAATTCAAATAAAATACTGTTTTGAATCTGTATTTGAAATATTCACTTTATCTAATGTTCAAGCAGAACGTCATTAACTTGCAAACAATGGTATTAAGGCTCTTCTGTTCTCTCTGTTACATTTTGAAGAATATCAGCATCTGGTGATTTCTTCCCGAAAATTATCTACAATGGTTAGCTGTATCTCGTTGACTTCTGATTTCAAGCATTACTAGGTATAGAAGAAAGTCTAGTGGAGTTATATCGGAAGATATGGGTGGTCATTCTGTAGAAATTTTCCTTCCAGTCCATCAAACTGGAAAATCAATATTTAGGATTCATCGCACTGGTACTACGCAATGGTGAGGAGTCGCATCTTTTTGGAAAATATATACCCATTTCGCTAGTAAGAATCTAACTGGATGGCGTTGTTGATGCTTGGCATAATATCCTTCACCATTTGAGTTTGCTTCAGAAATTAATGATTCTCGAATGGAGTCATCCAAAATTTCTATCCAAATTTTCAATTTTTAAGAATATTTGGCATGAATATGGCCTATCATATTGGGATTTGAAACAATCAATGTTTCTAAAATTAGACGATGTACTTGCCAATTTAGATGACATGTACATACATCTAAGAAACCTGTGGTAACAAGAGAGCTGGATTAGGGTCACAAAATTCAACTCTTCTCTCGAAATCGTCTTCGTTCAACTGATGACTTATTTTCACTATATGCGGTTGGAATTTGTGTTCATGGAGAATTTTGGAAACGTTCGAAAGAGTTATTCCTGATGCTTGCAACAACTTAATCAATGATGTAATAATTTCAAAACATTTTTACTTACCTTTTTGTCAGGATATTAAAAATACAAGCAGCGTCCCTTGCTGATTTCCATGTTTTTATAAAAACTCACGAAATAATAACTCTAGTTCAACAGGACAAAAATAAAAAATCTAATAATCAAAGTGATCTGATAGTCACTATATCAGAATAATTTTGATATGAACATCAATAATTTCAGCAGTAACTTTTTTTTGTTATTTTCATCAATATCATCCAATAGTGCTCAAATAGTAGAAATTTGAAACGTTCAGGTTGACCTACTAATTGGGAATTGAAAAGAGTTTTTTCTGATATTGCTTAAGTAACGTTGTAATATACGAAATGTTAAAGAATTGAAATATTTTTTCAAATGAGATTACTTCAACAATCATTTCTATTTAACATGTTTGACATGAGGGTTGTGAATTTGATTTTACAGTCAAGATATCAAATGACTTACTCAAGGTAGCTCGTTTCAACTAAAATGCACAGTAGAGTTTGCTCCTGTTGAATTTTCCTGATTGAGAGGATTGAGAGGATTGAGAACGAAGCGAAACAATACCAATACATTATATATTTTTCAATTCAACCCCAGAATGGAAAATTAAATAATAGAATTTCAGCTTTATATTAGTTATGACAACCACCAGATCAAATAAGTATCATAAGAATGGAAATACATAAATTAATTCCTAACTTGCCTTCTCCTAAGGGGGCGTCGATAAATTACGTGAGGTGTTTTTTTTTAATTTTCTGTCCCTCCTGTCCCCCCTGGTGAGATATCGTAAGATTTTACTCAACCCCCTCCCCCATCCCCCAATATCACGTGAGATTTTTCAAAATGTGGGTTTCTTACGTACACACGTTGGATGGTTATTGTAAAAAGAAAAAAAAATTGCTTCGTGCTTTTATTTACGACTAGTTAAGACTAGTAATCAATATTGCTGAGAGTTTATTTATAAGTGTAATAAAAATTAAACAATAGAATACTTAAATCGTAACTACTGTGATTAAAAAAGAATATCTACTCTAATTCACTCCATGGAGAATCATGAGCGGTCTCAAGAGAGACTATTGAGGGAAGTATGAATGAAATTATTTTCTTTCGAACAGATTAGTGAATGATCTTAATCGTAATACGATTACGCTTAAGATTAAATCTTAAGCATGTACAATCTGGATTAAATGGACCAAAATAGTTTTTTTTTGTTTCAATCAGAAAAAAAATTGCGTGATATTCGCCAGGACCTCCTCTCTCTCCAACGTAAGATTAGATGAGATTTGACTCGACCCCCTCCCTCCCTTAAACACCTCACGTAATTTATGGACGCCCCCTAACCTAACTTTTATGTTTTTTACCACTTTTACTTGTAATTAACGTTACCGCAGTTTCATTCTATAAGGACATTTTCAAACTTATACATCCTTATAGGATAAAACTGCAGTAACGTTAGTTACAAATAAAAGTGGTAAAAAACATAGAAAGTTTCAATTCTCTTTTCTTCATTATGATTTCCTACCACGTAGTAACGGCTACATCATCTATCAATGTATTGCTGATATATCTCTCAAAGGGCCCAATATAAACTATTATTATGAAGGTTCTGATCATTTGGAGGCTAATCTAATGTATACCTGTTCTGAAAAACTAGTAACAATATATATTATTGGAGTTTTTTCCCAACACCAAATCGTTATTTTTACACCTCGACACGTGTTTCGATCACCAAGCGATCATCTTCAAGAGGAAGATGAAACTAATAACTACTCAAAACTAAAGCTACTTATACTAATCAGGTACATCATACAGGTAGGTTGTAGGATAAAGCAACCGCAAATCAAGTCAAATTACTGCTTGTTTTGTTTCTTGCTTGAAGGCCTGCAGAATATTCTGAATGCATTTTCAGTTGATCCTGCGAATTAGTCAGACAATTGGGTTTGGAATTGTCTGTAAATTTTATTTAAATTTAAAAGGATTTGGGAAAGCTGAATACACTTATTTGAATTAATGAATCGAAGAGGTTTTGTATTAAAGTGTATAATATTTTAAAATTCTTGCAAAGCGCTTTCAACTTTCGTCATCATCAGTGCTCACTTGTCAGGCAACAGGAAGTATCAAGATAAGTGAATTGTACATTGTAATATTTGAATTATATAAAACAAAATAGGCTTATAGCCAAGAAAATACATTTTTGGATTGAGGCCATGTGGTTCAGTCAAAGTATCTTATGGCTATAAGCCTATTTTGTTTTATATAATTCAAATATTACTATGTACAATTCACTTATCTTGATACTTCCTGTTGCCTGACAAGTGAGCACTTATGATGACGAAAGTCGAAAGCGCTGTGCAAGAATTTTAAAATATTATACACTTTAATACAAAACCTCTTCGATTCATTATTTAAATTCAGCAACGGAACAATAATACCTCATTCAAAATGAAATGAGTGAATGATTTTTGGAAATGTTATAAGAAGGATTGGGTCCAAGTATAACATCAGTTCCTGCTTCAGATCTGAGAACACTATCCGTAGCAGCCTCACGAAAACTAGGCCACCAAACACGGACTGCGATTCCAAGAATTGCAATTAACGGATACCCTGCGAGTGCGGAGAATCATACATCGGCCATTGAAAGTTCGCATTGCTGAGCACAAGAAACACACACAGCGAGAGAAAACCAGCAAATCTGGAATAGCTCATCAACTCGGACTCATCAACATAATATCAAGTGGGAAATAATCCACAAAGAGGAGCACTGGTTTAGGAGAAAATTCAAAGAAGCCGCGTATATGTTGTCCAACAACGCGTAGAGATACGTAACATATGGAAACCTCTAATAGCGAAAAACGACCTACTACTGCCAAACGGTCATCTCCCGCTGAAACCGATGAAGCGGAGAGAGGGAAGAGGGGATAGGTGAAAGCACTCGAATAAGTCCAGTTATCACCCGAAGGCGATTGTGGATACTAACAATCGAAACATGGTGACGTAACTTGGTTTGAAATCTTTTAATTTTTATTTTTCATTTTTTGTTAATAATATTTTTTAATTTTCAGCATTTATCAATATTTAATTTTTTATATTTTTTTTTTGTTGTTCCTTGTATGTTATTTCTTTGTAGTTTCAGTTTCTTTGTTTAATGAAATTGTTATTTTCGGTTAATCTTTTTAATTTTTTTCAGGGATTCCAAATCAATTTATATTATATTAGACAATGGAAGTTCGAACTGATGAAATACACCACGAAACATTGTCAACCACCTTCAAAAACAAATGTGAGAAAATTCCAAAGAAAGACAATGAAAACGCTTTAAAAAGATCTGTAGATCAAACACAGAACAAACAACTACTTCCACATAAACAGTGAATTGTTAAAAAAAATCCTTCTGAAATAGCTGCAGTCATGTAAACATTGAATTAGACGAAAATCACTGTTTCTCTTTCAGATGGTACTCCAAACATTCGGGGTATCTATGAAAAAAAGTATCAGACGTGTGTAGTAAGAAGGTATTTGATATTGTAACATTTGCATTTGCAAAACAATAACCATTTTTCTAGAGTATTACATAATGGAATCACAGTTTTGATGGTTTCGTGGATATTTCAATTGTTATATGGTATATCTATAAATACTGACTTTCAAAAGTACATTTTTCTACTAAAGAAAATAGTTATTACTTTGTCGCAGCTCGTTATTTTACAGACAATTTTGATCAATAAAAAGAATGCAACCTCTCTTCGAATGAAACGGTATTCTTGTCAAGACGAGGCATTTCATTGTCTTGTCTCGACAAGAGATAACACTAATAACAAAAACTATGATAAAATGAAATAATCCCGACTTTTCTAATCAAGTTTCTGATTTCACTATTATCATTCCATGGGAGAAAGCTATTCAGAGTTTCTTCCCTTGCCTGGTCACGACCAACTTTCATCTGGTAAAAGCAGATTGGTTATACAACTCCAAGTCTACATAAACCGGGATTTAGCCAAATTTATAGCTAGCGTAACGATTCACCCAAAAGTCCAACTTAGACCATTTTACTCGGTTTTCATGTGTCGCCGTGTCCATACGACCATAATTGTGTTTTATAATTCCCCAAGATTGCAGAGGAGCAGTTCGGTGGTATTAAATGATATAATACACTGTAAAGGATTATTTAGTGAGGCTTGTCTCCGAGGAATGGGACCCGCAAAAGTGATTTATCGTCCACTTGGTGACGGTTCAACCTCCGGCTCATATTTATCATCTTGTTTAATTTCCTATATTGTTGCAGTTAATATCTCGCAACTTTGTGTGCGGAATGTTCAGGAAGAGAAGTGAAGACAAGCGTATGGTAGAAATTGAAATAGTTTACATTCTGCCGGAATTTGATGTGTGGGAGGTGCGAAATGTTGTTACAGAACTTTGTACTGAAATGAAATCCGGATAACTCAATAATAATAATAATAATAAATAAGCAGGGATGGCCACTAACACCCTTGGCCTTTGGTGAGTTGCGACACCACTTACCCGAGCAACTGGTGCAAAACCGGACCGGCAGCCCAGGCGCACCCGGGAAGGAGAACTCTATTCTTCCTCCGGTGCCGGCCGGGGGGAGAATAGAGTTCTGGTTCCCAGTGATCAAGGAAGGGGCCCCCACAATCGACCCGCTCGGAGGGGTCAGAGGCAAGGTGGTGGGGCCCATAACGATGATTTGCCTACTGATGACAACCCTGGCAACGACAACGGACGCTTTGAGTGGACGCATGAGCTGAGAGATAGCCTTATGCATTGCTACGAGAGTAGCGAGCCCGCGCGAAGAGGGTACATGGCGAGATTGCATGCTCTGTGGTGTGAAACACATCCGGAGCATGCCGCCTTTTCCGCCCAAAATCTTAGGGATTACGTATCCTATCTTCGGCGGCAGGGCTATATAGCTACTCCCCAGTCTGCTAACGAAGTGGCAGTTCTACCACCCGTTGGCATGGCTGGAGAGGAGACTCGCACCATACCACCAATGGAGACGACAATCAGAAAACGCAGGGCGCTCCACAGAATTAGGCCCCTGAAGTCACAAGAACTGGCTTGTTTGGATGCGGAGGTTCATAGTGTTCTAACAGAAGAGGCTGACATCTGGCAAATCAACACCGCCGTGTATAACGTCGTCCAATCGCTTTCCGAATCAGAAGGACGAAATCCCGGCCTTGCGGTTCGGAAGATTGAACGGCGTGTACACAAGATGGAGGCTAAGATCACGTCAGCGAGACAACACGCGTCTCGTATCCAATGTGTGATGGACTACAGGGCGGCCAATAGGCCTTTCACGCCCGCAGTGCGGCGAATATCCGCCAATTTACGACGTATCCATCACACTCTAATCCAAGGCGTGCTGTTGACCACCAAACAGCATTGCCTTGATAGGATACGAATGCTAGTGGCTGCTAAGAAGTCACTAGTGAGGCGAGCGAGAAGTATCGCGGAAAATCTTAGGTTCCGCGAGAAACCTTCTCGCTTATTCCAAGAGCCTCCACGTGTTGTGGATAATCCGCCGACTGCTGACCAGGTGGAATCCTTCTGGAAGGATATCTATGAACACCCGCAGCCACTCAACTCAGACACTCCAGCCCTAGCGCAGTTCGAAGCTTTCAACAGAGAGCTTCGACAGCCTGAGCTCAATGAACTGCGCAACCCGATAACCCCGGATGACGTTCGAAGAGCCCTTGTTGGTTCCAAGAACTTTGCTGCTCCAGGCCCAGATGGGCTGAACACTTATTGGTGGAAAAAACTACCAAGTACCCACCGCCATCTGGCGAGAGTTTTCTACTTATGGCTGGACGGAGAGCAGCCGATTCCGGATTGGTTTGTCGAGGGGCGGACCGTTCTCATCCCCAAAAGCGGAGATTTGTCGATTCCTAAGAATTACAGACCGATAACATGCTTGAATTCGTGTTATAAGTTGTTTACAAGCATCTTATACACACGAATACTCACCGCAGTTGACCGAGTGTTCGAACGGATATATGAGCAGAGAGGGTCGAAGAGAGGAGTCGCTGGATGTAAAGAGAACCTGCTCATCGATAGATGTGTAACGCAGGACTCGATACAATATAAGCGTAACCTCTCTATGGCCTGGATCGATTACCGTAAGGCATTTGATACAATTTCGCATGAGCTCATCTTGCATTTGCTCAGATGCCTTGCGGTACCCGACAACATAGTGAGATGCATTGAACAACTGATACCACTTTGGCGAACTCGCTTCACCATAACATCTGGTCAAGCAAGAGTCCAAACAGGGTGGGTCACTTTCAGAAGGGGTGTATTTCAGGGTGATTCCCTCAGTCCCCTTCTATTCTGCATCTCACTATTGCCATTATCCGTTGCGCTCAGAAACACTCGAGGGTATAACTGTGGCAACCCCGGAAACCGGAGGCACAAGGTCACCCATCTGTTTTATATGGATGATTTTAAACTTTATGCCTCTGGAGAGAAGGATCTCCATCAGTCCTTGAGGGTGGTGGAAGAGTACACGCATGCTATAGGTATGAAATTCGGGATAGACAAATGTGCAATGGTTCATCTCAAAAGAGGACGATGCGGGGACTACGGAGAGGATGTGCAGCTCGTAGATGGAAGCATCCTACACCATCTGGATGCCGGAGAGACGTATACTTACCTCAGGGTGGAACAAAGCCACTCACAAGAGGTAACCGCAGTGAAAAACTCTCTCCGCGGCAAGTATCAACACAAACTTCGACAGATCTGGTCATCGGAGCTGTCGGGGAAGAACAAAGTTGCTGCAACAAATATGCTTGCCGTTTCAATCTTACTCTACTCGTTTGGAGTAGTGAAGTGGACTCGGGAGGAGCTGTATCAACTCGACGTAAGGTCCCGAAAAATGATGCATCTCTATAGGAGTTTGCATCCCAAATCGTCCGTTCCAAGGTTGTACTTCCCCCGACAACAGGGAGGTGGTGGACTTTTGAGTTTGGAGTGTCTACATGACAGAATGGTACTGGATACAGCCTGTAAAGTCGTCAGGAGTTCGGATCCCCTTCTCTGCATGGTCCGTGACCATGAGAGAGCAGAAATTGAGGCATTTCTCCTTAGGGCAGCTGCTCGAGCAGCTGATGAACTCGGTATAGTTTTCGACTCTGAACGAGGTGACTACAACTCTGTCACCGAGTTGGAACCCGTTCAGCAAAAAGCTCAGATAAAAGCCGCAGAGATCATCTTACTTCTGCGGAGACACAGGGATAAGCCAATGCATGGGGTCTTCTTCAATAATATTGAAGACCTTGGCTTATCAAAGCGCCTGACGTTCGCTTTTCTCAGGTCGAGTGGGCTGAAGTCGGAAACTGAGGGGTTCATCTTGCCAGGATGGTGTCTTCAACACCTTAGTCTACCGCAGTCGCGTGATGGGTATAGAGGTTCCTGACACAAGGTGCAGGGCCTGCCGCGAGGCGCCCGAGACCCTAATGCACTTGCTATCAGCATGTCCAGCATATGCGGTCTCGGCCTATATCCATCGACATAACGCGGCCCTAAGAGTGCTATATTACCATCTACGGCACTCTTACGGTATTGACGAGACACCGGTGTTGCCCTACGCTCCGGGGAATATTGAATCCGTTGTGGGGAACGAGAAGTGCCGAATTTATTGGTACTATTCGTTCCCCACCCTCAGGCTCATACAAGCTAATAAGCCTGATGTAGTCCTTCTCGACCACCAGACCAAAACGATATTTGTCGTGGAGTTTTCAGCTCCTGGCGAGACGAATATCGTCAGAAAAGAGGAGGAAAAACGGATAAAATATCGAGATTTTCTCTTCGAACTCCGCAGACTCTATCCAGATCACTCTGTCAAGATGGTCGTTCTGATTATTGGAGTCCTTGGTGGAATGATGTCTTCTCTACTCTCGAATCTCAAAATCATACCGGCTTGCCGCACTAAGGCAGAAATCTTAGCCGCACAGATGCAGAAGGCTGTCATTCTTGGCTCACTGCGTTTGCTCAGGGCACATGATTCTCGGGCCCAATGATCACTTACCCCACGGTGTGGGGAGTGGTCATTGGTTGATTATGCTGGCGCGCCCTCCCGAATGTATCGGGGCTTCGGAGGATAGGGCCTGACCAGCGCACACTACGGTGAAAAAAATAATAATAATAATAATAATATTTATTTGTCAAATCTTCTTAGAAGTATTACATAGAATATTGAAAAGCATAAGAGTGTGCAAATAAAAAACGATTGTCACTTAGGTTCACATGGAACCTGTCTGTGGGAACAATTGTTTTTTTTTGTTTCGTCTTATGAGTAAGCTTATAAGAGGAAATTAAAAATAATGATGGAGAGAAGAAATAAGATAAATAAATGAGTAAATAAGAAATGAATCAATTTGCTGGGTCTACAATGTTTTTGACAAATTGTCTACTTTGTTCAAGAATCCATTTTTTAATGTGTTTCTTCATCAGACCAATATTATTAAGTGTTTTAACTGAGACAGGAACATGATTCAGGAGTTTAGCTCCAATATAGGTAAAGCATCTTTGACCAATTGTTTTTTTTGCTCTTGGTATGTACACTGCTGCAGAGTTTTGAGCTCGTGTTATTCGATTGTGGGGTAAGTTTTTCAAGTAATTTCTATTTTTAGAAATGTGATACTCGTTTTAGAAAACAGTTGCCTTAAATCTGAAATTTTCAATTCCCCATAGAGTTGTTCTGTAGGATAACGAGAGCTTTTGTTATATATAATTTTTAAAATACACTTCTGTATTTTTTCTAGTGGATCGAGTACCACCCCAACCAATTACACCGTATTGTAGAAGAGATTCTACAATATACTAACCCTTAACAAATTTTCAATTTGTTAAGGGTTAGTATATTTCGTAGCTGGCGAAACCTGTATAGAAGTCCTCTCAATTTATTTTTCAAGTTATGCACTTGAATATTCCATCTCAGAAAGCTATCTATGTGAATACATAAGTATTTTGCTGATTTAACTAAATTGACATTTTTGTAGTTGATGTCTATATTTATATATTCTGGTAAATATTACTCATACGAAGTGAATGGAAGTACTTCAATTTTTTCAACGTTGATTGTGTGCAGATTTGCTCTAAACCTCTTAGTCAATGATTTCAGATCACGTTCAGCAATATTTCTTCTTCCCATCCATTTGCGGTATATATTATAACAGTGTCATCAGCAAATGAAATTATCTTCCCACAAGATTGTTGAGAAAATAATGAATTCGGATATGCAAGGAATAAGATAGGACCTAAGACGGTTCCCTGAGGCACACCACAAGATACATTCCTTTTTTTCACTCATTTCGCCATTTATCTGGACTCTTTGGGTACGATCTTCAAGAAAACTACTGAAAAGTTTGTTAACATTACCCCTTACACCCAGATTTTCAAGCTTGCTGAGCAAAAGTGCATGGCTCACGGTGTCAAATGCCTTTGCCAAATCAAGTAGTACACCTAGGCAAACTTTTTTTCATCTATAGCCTTATATATTGTGAATGTTACATCTGCTATAGCATCCTCGGTTGATCTATGTTCTTGAAATCCGTACTGATATTTCGATAAAATGTTTTTTTATTCAGATATGAGATCAATCGTTTTTTAAATATCTTTTCAAATATTTTCGAAATAAAGGATAAGATTGACAAGGGCCGATAATTTGAAACATTTGTTTTCTTCCCTGTTTTGTAGACTGGAATAATCTTGGCCTCTTTCAGATGTTTTGGAAACACGCCTTGCTCTATAGCTTTATTGAATATATGTGAAATTGGCTTAGAAATGAACTCAGATGATGTTTTTAGTATTTCATTCGAGATATCGTCTAGACCAGGTGATTTTTTATCTCTCAAGTTACTCATGATTTCTATAACTTCATTTGGGTCGGTGTTGGACATATACATAGAATTTGGAAGTCTTACTTCCCCTTTTTCGATTTTTTCATAAGGTATTTTTGCAGCTAATTTTGGTCCTACTTCCGCAAAGTAATCATTGAATTCATTACAAATATCTTTCAACTCAATAAGTTCGCCCTTTATGTCTGACTGTATTTTAAGTATGCTATTTTTATTATTATAATTGTTTGTAAAATCATTAACTATTTTTCAAAGATTTTTTGAGTAGTTTTGGTTATTATTTATTTGGTTTTTAAAGTAATCAGTTTTTATTTTTTTTCGGAGACTATTTATCTTATTTCTATAATATAATTCTTTTTTGTAGTCTTCATTACGTGGATTTTTAACGTGTTTGATAAATAATTTATCACGCTTTTTTATAGATGTGTAATCCAAGGCTTTTTTTTCTTCGACCATTGCACTTTTATGCATGTGGTTGATTGAGATATTATTTCTTTAAATGTGGAAATGAATTTATTCATACTCGTTTCTGGTTCTTTCTCTTCATAAATTTCAGTCCATGCCTGTTGACGTAGTAGTTCCAACATTTTGTTTTGATTTATCTTATTTATAAACTTCGCTTTGTTATTTGGTATTTCTTGTATAGGGGTGTCATTTTTCAGTGTCGCAACCGTAGGGAAATGATCTGTAATTTAAGTTTTGAATATTGCTGAAGTTAACATTTCTGGGACAAACGTTTTACTTTTTAGAAAAATGTGGTCCAGGCAAGAGCTGGAGGTCTGAGTTATGCGAGTAGGCTTATTGATCAGTGAAATAAATCCGAATTCTGAAAGAATATTCATATAATCATCAATAGAACCATTTTTATTTTGTTCTTCCAATATATTAATGTTCATGTCACCCACGATGATTATGTGATCATAATCTTGATAATCTATTTGGGAGAGATGTTGCTTCAAATTATAATTAAATTCATCTATCCAGGTTGATGGCGATCTGTAAATAGCTTTAATACATATTTTTGTATTATTAATAGGCAAACAAGTTCATATAATGGAACTCTTTTTATATTATTTTTTCTCGAAAGGCTATTAGAAGAAAAAACACAAATGACCACAAGTTTAAGCAAATATACCAACTGTTTCTGTCATTGAGAGAATACGAAAAAAAACAATGTCAACTAAGTCCAAGGCAGACTTGCTCATTAAAAAAAAATGTGAGTGAACTCTGATCTGATACTTCGTGGGTGATGGTCTCAAGATTCTAGAGTGAATATTTGTACAAATCAGAAAGGCATCAATAAATTCCCAAACTACTTTCAAGGCATTTTGGGGAAACAGAAAAAGTATATAGGCGAACTTTCATTGCCTTCACTCATACAACTAACACTAGCAAACGTATTCAAAAAACACTTCATTTTGAGATTTTCACTAAATGATTTTACAAAAACGCAATACGTGTTTCGCCATACAATGGCTTTTTCGGGCATGTCTTTACTAACTATATTCTACATATTCGATGTTAAATATACCTTATTCTACATTTTGAAGTACCTACATTTCGTTTACCTGATTTTTACCTAAGTTTGAAATGAATTAAATTTCCAAATTTAAAAAAATATTTAGTAACATGGAGTAATTCAATTCTAATTGATTATTTATTCAGAAAAATAATTCAATTCCTGAATCTAATGACTTCTGAACATTCTAGAAGATTGAGTTTCAAACATAATGTAACATATCGTATTCATGATTGAACTCATGTCCTTCTGCTGAAAGGTGGTTTGCAACAAATGTGGAATCGGTCTGTTTGGCCAATATACTGTTTTGGGCAAGAGCCACAAGTCAGCTTATATACTCCTGATCTATCCGACGCCGAAGTTTTGTCTTTATTGTTTTTAATAAATTTACTTAGATTATTATTCGTTCTGTGAGCTACGTTTACGCATCCTTTCTTAAAAAAACGGGCAATATTATTGGTTGAACCTGGCCAATATTATTGGCCAGGTCCATGGCTTGTTTTTTGGAAGGAATATAGTCTATAATATCTACCTTATAAACGTTGTTAACCGCGATTTGTTTGATCAAACCCGGCTCTCTTTAAAAATTACTCTCAGACAGTGGAATATTCAATAGTCTGTGGAGCAAACTATTAAATGCAGCAACTTTATGCTGGTAAGGGTGTGTGGAGAAAAAACTACAAAAGCAAGCCATGGACCTGGTGAACCCAAATTCAAGATGCGATAATGTCAGTTATAGGACATTGTCATACGTAGATTACAGAACGAATAATAGTCTGAATAGATTTCTTAAAGATAATAAAGACAAAATTTCAGTGTCGTATATAAGATATGCCCAAAACTGTATAATGGCCAAACAAGGAGAGCATTTTCCCAAAGAATTGAAGAGAATAGAAGTAGTTTTGTAAATACAAAGACCAATTCCACATTTGCAAACCACCTTTTAGCAGAAGGACATGAGTTCAATCATGAATAAGATGTGTTACATTTAGAATAGAAGAGTTTGAAAGTCAATATTCTAGAATGTTTAACAATCAATAGATTCAGGAATTCAGGTGATTTACTGAATGATCAATTGGAAATGAGTAACTCTCCGTTACTAAATATTTTTTCTAATTTAGAAACTGGGACATAAGCTCAGGTAATTTACTTCATTACAAACTTAGGTAAAAATCAGGTACTTGAAATGTAGGTACTTCAGACTGTAAAATAAGCTATATTGAGCATTGAATATGCAGACTATAGTTAGTAAAGACAAGCCCGAAGAAGCCATTGTATGGCGAAACACGTGTTGCGTTTTCGTAAAGTCGTTTAGTAGAAATCTGACAATAAAGTGTTTTTTGATTACATGAGCTATTGATTTTCACCAAGTATCGGCCAATACCATGATATAACTTACAGTATGGTCCGTTAATTTCCGTTAAATATTACATTACTGAAAATCTCTCTGGAAGTTATTTTTGTCAGTCAACTTTGACGAAATTATTGTCAAAATTGACTAGTATAGTTTATATTCATACACAGAATACTAATCACTACCAGATAATATAAGAGTAATTCACCTTGTTAGACAAATATCACGGTAGTAAGAATGACAGCCTAATACATTTGTTCGGCTGAAATTGTTACCGCTTCAATGCAATTCGATATGATCTCGTAATTTGATGATAGAAAAGCATTTTTCTATTGAGTATTTCATTTTAACAGTGCGAAGTTTGAATGTCTTTTCTTCCTTCTTTTGCACTATATTTAATTCACAGCCAAAAACTCCATATATTGAATAATTAGTTACTTCAATACTCCATAATTATTTCAACTCGCACTAAACTTAATGGATCGACGAGGTTTCTCAAGGCGATCCATTGCAAAGCCAATCTTCGACATCGCCGCCGAACGAGTAGGTAACACGTGTCGGTGGATGAAGACTGAGATGAGAAGGCTATCCTGCATCTGTAAAGATTCTATATAATGTCATGTCGTTTTATGTAGGTGTGTCTTGGAAATTTGATTCTTGCAATGGTTTTCTTACGTGTATCTAATATGTCTGATGGTTTTTAATATAGTGATATTATCCACACGAAGAAACTACTTTTTGAGCCCTAAAGAAGAATTTACTTAGATTTCAAATGTCGGAATGAAAATATTTGTTTTTTTTCCAGAGAAAGAGAACAAAACTTTACGGCCTCCAATTATATCCATTCTGCGTTATATGAATACTCCAGACACAAAAGCACATACTCTCCCAGTCGTCCCGTGAAATAGACGATTAGGCAAACTACTATGAATATGCATCAGTTTCGGATCTTCACATGTTTCTATCTACGACCTCTACATCTTTAGCGTGCTTCCGGCATTATACTCTTTTGAAATGGACAGTTACACATTCATCTATTCCCAATCCCCAATAGTATGCGGGAACTCTTTCAAGATCCAATCTTGCTAATGCAATAACAGAATCGACTCATGAAAATGGTGCAAAATCCGTTGATGCAAAGTTCTATGAAATGCCAGGCCAAAGAGGAGTTAGGTAGGTACCTAACTTGTTTGTAGACCAGTTCGTAATATTCATTACCACCAAGGAAGTTAGAGTGTTGAAAAAGGTGTAAAAATTGTGTAATTATTATTATGGATAGTGATATTGATTTTTATCAAATACCGGACCAGAAACAAAAAAGAAACTTTCTGTAAACAAGATGAGACAATGAAAGTGAAGAGTTTATAATTTTTTTTCAATTAAAACTTTATGAAAATTAAAAGTATTGGAATGTCTAAAACTGATGTAGGAATACAAAAATTAATGGGCGCTTCAGAACCACTTGATTGATTTCAGTAGCGCCTTTGCTTTTTCAGCTCCAGGAAAACCCGAAGAAACCTGCAGCACCACTTCATCTAAAGATCTTGATTTGTCCTCTCTTTCAAAAAATAATATGTAGGGTATCTCCAGAGGCTCCAATATATTCAAGATATTGCCAGAATATTTGGTGACATAAATATTATCTTATAAGATTAAATTCGTGATATTTGTTGAGCTCAATACAAAGATTTTTGTGTCAATTATTATGATATATACGATAATTTTTATTAGTCGTGGATAAAGTATAGTATTCTACTCGCGAATAGTGACTATTATTTAGGCCACTCGCCTGCGGCTCGTGACCGTAAACTTCACCTCGTAAATAATAGCCATTATTATACGCTCGTTGAATAATAAACTATTTTACGATTCACTCAATTGTTTGTTGTTGAATATAAAAAAAATTCCTTCCTTCATTAACTTCCATTTCGAAAATAATCATAAACAGACAAATATAATAAAATATGATTCCTTCATTATTAAACGGTTTTATTCAGCTTCTCATCGAATAATGGATCAGTCTATTCATACGTCAAAAGAGTCTGATGTTTTTCAGAGATATTGTGGAAGAGACAATCACAAACATGAGTCAGGAAACTTTAATGCTCAAAATATAAAGAAAATTCAAAATTTTTTTTTCCGTCAGATAACGTTTACAATCAGAATAAAGAAATTTGTCGAAAACGAAAGTTCAAGACACATTTGTTGAGAACAACTGAAAAAAATAACTCAATTTTCAATTCATGGGGGACATCTTTCTATCATAACCTCAACGATCACACATACTCATCCGATCCTTGGTGACTATCACTCTTTGAATTTGAATGGGAAAAGTGTTTAGTATGATAAACCAATTTTGGTGCCTTTCTTCGGGAAAAACAACTCTGCCGTATTCAAATTTATTATACCTACTACATTAGAATGATAATGGTAACCAGTTAACCGAAATTGAAAAAAATGTATATTGAATGAACTCAAAAAATTGAAAAGTGGTTAATTTTAATATTTTCCAACTACATTCATTGGCAGATGCCCGAACTCTTCTGATAACTGCCATATATGAGTAAACTTAATTTCGAAACATTGACTCATATTTTGACAAAATATGATTCCTTTATTATTAAATGGTTTTACTCGGCTTGCCCCGTTCGTTTGTTGGTTTGTTTATTTATGTATTTGTTGGGCAGATTGATCTGAAATTTGGTGAATACATTTAGTTTTGATGACAATACAATTTAATGAATTCTATATCACTGTAGTTCGTAGATGGCCGCAGCTACAAAATGGCGGATTACATATTTTTTCCCAACTACCTCATGTGTGTATCAAATAACAGGGCTTGACTAGTAGAATCTGTTTGAAAAAAATCTGTTTAAAATCTGTTTTTTTCGTTAGTCAGCTGTCACCCCCCATACGAACGACAACTCTCAGCAGTTGAGAAACTTGTGCGAGCTGAGGACTAACGAGGTCTTACCTTTTAACGTGTGATTCCTAATAATATTAGAACACTTTAGAAAAGATGCATATTCAAGATGGCCGCAGCCGCAAAATAGCTACAATAATAATAAAAATAATATGTCTTTATTCATCACAATAAGAAGTACAAATTAAATAAAATTCAAAGAAATGATGAATAGGCGTAGTTCAGCTATGAGAACTGCTTTCAAACCCAACCTCGATTGTTATGTATTTTTATTATTTTATATAATATTCGGATATGTGAGAAATTGCCAAAATCTTTTGCATATGTCGTGCCCTATCACTGTCGTGTAAGAAACATGTCTTTCAATCTTTTTTTAAAGTTTCTCAATGAACTTTCTTTAAAGTCTGTAGGGATGGTGTTATACAACTTTGCCGCATTGTAGGAGAAACTTCGAGTAAATATTGCTGAGGAATGTCTGGGAATGAGCAAAGTATGCATATTACGAGAAGTGCCACTGTGTGATAGTGCAAAACTAGTCTTTCACGTAAGTAAGGCGGATATCCCGAAACAATAATTCTATGCATGAAACTGAGCACATGGATTGCTTTTAGATATTTGAGTGAAAGCCAGCCAGAATCTCGAAAGGACGGACTTATGTGATCATACTTTCGGATACCGTAGGAAAATCTGACACAACTATTTTGTATTCGCTGGAGTCGCATCACATCTAATTGTTGTAAGTGTAAGTGTTTCACAGAGATTCAACTTCAGACTTTTTGATAAAAGGTGTCTACAATAAACCCTTGCGGGTTGCGGTGGAGGGTCGAATAGACCCACTCACTTTTGACCTAACCTAACCTACAAAATGGCGGAATACAGAGAACTTTGTCAACTCAGAATTGGAATAGAAGCATGGATCTTCCACCCAAGTCAAGATTTTGTATCGTTTGGAGGACGTTAGAGTGGCTAAAATGATCCGTCGTTAGCGATACACCACCCAGATTAAGGTAACATTAAAATTTGCCAAGAACTGCGTGGCATTAGGGTGGATGAAAATTAGAAATGAAAAACTTGAAAATATATTAAATAAAAAAATTCATTGTTAATTTGGTACTGAAAACTAAAAAATTAAAAAATAATTCGGAAGGTCCTATGTAACAGTCATCACACCACTCTCCTCTGCAATTTACGTTATTGATCAGATAAACAATAATAAAATCGTTAGGCGTAGCGTAACATGAGTAAATATTAAAATACTACCCCCAACGATTTTATTATTTTTTTTATCTGATCAATACCGTAGATACTGAGGAAGTGGTGTAATGACTGCTACACAGGAACTTCCGAATTATTTTTCAGTTTTCAATATTTTTCTCAATGAAACCGTTCAACATAAAACATTTTTTTACATATTTCTTTTTGAATTTCCATAACATTTCACTATACGATGCCGATGGCGACCGCTTGATTTGTTGAGAAACATACAAATGATGATGGACATTCAGATCGTTGGTATGAAAGATTATTTGAACTTAGAAATAAGTTGAAGATCGAACTTGTAGAGTTATTACTGATTAGCTGTTTTGACAATATGTTCATAAAACTATTCTTCATTACTTATATCTTGTTAAATGATGCAAATACGGTACTGAACCTCTAAAACAAATTTGTTTAGTTGAATTTTAACAAGTTAAAACTTTGTTAAAATTCTGTTGAATTATGTTTTTCCGTTAACCAGTTGTCGCCTCCCTACGAAAGTAATATATAGTGTTTTGAAATTTCATTATGTTATTGTCCTTTATTTGTAACTTTGGTATATCGAAACACACTATTCTATTCTTTATGATGTCATCAATGGTCGGAGAAAAGAAAAAAATACTTGGGTATTATTCACATGCTTTTCCATATCGATTAGCAGATACGATTGATGATACCATTTCAGCACTGAAAAAATTCTGACAGAAAGGGGCAACGGAAATTATTTCGAAGGAGCTTTCAAAAAACTGGAAAAAATTTCAGAAAAACCGATTAATAAATTGAGCAAAGAAAAAATTGTTGATTTGAAAACAGAACATTTATTCTGTTTAAAAAAAATATGTTTTTCCGTTTACCCCTACGAACGACAACCCTCAGAATTCGAAACTAATGCGAGCTAAAAATTAACGAGGTCTTACGCTCCAAAAAGTTCTTATGTGAAGAAAACATGGGAGAGAATGTGAATCTAAAGAATTCTTGAGACACACATGTCTCACAAAAGTCTCAAAAATTGAAGATGTGTGATAGCACTCTGGAACTTCTCATCTCTGTTTTTTTTCTACTTGGTAATTCAATACGTGATACGCACCCGAATTCACTCAAAAATGCTATCGATCCAGCTCATCTAATTTCATAGATAATGGATTCTATATACATTGAAGAGAGAAAAATGTTTCCACGTTACTCACAAAATGTGTGCAATGTGTGAAAGGTTTCGAGGTTGCTGGCCTTCTCGGTCATCTGATTTAAGTCCATTAGATTATTCATTTTGAAGACAAATAAAAAATGAAGTGCGTTTCACTCCAACTGACTCAACTGAAATCTGTAGCGGACACATTAGTGATGTTTGTAGATGACATGTATTATTATATACAGTGTGACTCACTTGAAAGCGGGACACATCCATAAAATTTGCATCTTTTCTTCGATTTCGGAGAAGTTTCTTTTGAATTGTAGAGCTTGGAAAACTGTACTTTGGGACCGAATATAATTTTCTTTCTACAAAAACCGAAGCCTGCTGCGAATATTTTTATTGGTTAAGATACAAACATCGTATTAGCGATTTTTTTAGAAAAAAATTTAAAGCACCCTCTCAATTTCATGAAAAATATTCAATATTAATAATTCTGCGGTGGAATCAAATTAATTTTTATCATAAATCAATTCAAGTATCTGATGGACTGAAAAGTAAAATAAACATCGAGTAATCGTTGATAACTATGTCGCAAATTAAATAAACGAATGAACATATTCATTCTGATAAATTAATCAGTGGACGAATTAAACAAATTGAACAAATGAAAATAATATTCAACAAAGCATTGTGAACAGAAACAGAAATGAACTTCCATCTATTTTTTCTTGTTTCTACCGATCCGCCTTTCATTGCAATGCACTTGTCATACCTTCTTCTAATTTTCAATATAACTTTTGTCAGTTGTTCTATTGACATTTCTGCACAAGCCGCAGATATTTTGGAATTATTAACTTTTTGCTTTACAGTACCCAGGTGTCAGGTCCGGTAATCTTGGCAGCCACTCAATGTGTGGACTATTTCGAGCTATCAATCGATTTCCATAATTATTATCAAGCCATTCTCTTACAAAAAACTGCATTCTGTACAGAAGACCCATCTAATCGAAACTTCAAATTCAGGCTATCCTGCACTGGTAAGTTATGTTTTGAAAATCTAACAATATAATTCCATTCAGATTACTTTCGAAGAAAAATGTACCGATATTCTTTTCATAGATTATTCAACACCACACATTTATTACATGGAAATTTTAACTTTTTTCCGCAGATTAGTACCTAGAATTTTGGGACAAGACTACTCCATTTGTAGTGAACGTAGATTCATCACTAACCAAAATTGTTTTGAAGAAGTTTATATTATTCAAATATTCTCCTTGAGCCCACAAACAAAATTTTAACCTTCTTTCTTCATCTCCCGGTTCCAGAGTGTTTGAAATTTTTGGCTTGACTGGTATGATTTTATTTTCTAAAAGGCATCTCCTGATATTTTTTGTAGGGATATTCAAGTTCATACTAGCCGTTCGCAAGGTTGAATGAGGATTATTACGGAAATATTGTAATATTTGCACACCATTTCTATTCTCACGATGTTGATTGTTTATGTTTTTGAGCATATGCCTCGATACACAACCTGCTTCTCCTGCCGAAAGAGCATTATCTCCGACAAGGCGCACAAGTTCGATTTTATCTCGCACACTTAGTTCTGCCATGATAAATCACTAATTCCTACCGCTTTGCAAAATAATTGTTTTACTAATCGGGCATAATCTGTAAATGTTATTGTCACGGGTTACAATTTTTGACAGCAGCAATAACAATAAACAATAGTCCTTTGTTTCCAGTGCCAGATGGAAAGACCGCGATTTTGCATATCTGCACGGTGTTTCACGGCCAACTCACCAAGATTCAGAAACCATTAAGAGGTGTGCAGTTAACATTCTATCATAAAATAATGTGAATGTTAATTCGACCACAGAAGTATTGGTATTGAATATTTTTGATGAAATCTGGTATACCTCCATCTGAGAGGGTACCCAGTCCAATGGTGATTTTAAATGTTTCCTAAAAAAACGCTAATATGATTTTTTGTATTTCAAACTATAAAAATATTTGAAGCAGACCTTGGTTTTTGTAAAAAAAATTATATTCAGTCTCAAAGTACCTACCTACAGTTTTTTGAAAATTCAAAATTAAATTTTTTGAAATCAGGGAGAAAAGATGCAAATTTCATGGAGGTGTCCCGCTTTCAAGTTTTGGTGGACAACTGTTCCAGCTTCTACCTGAATAATACATTTTTGGGTGAAATCCATTCAATTTTTTGAATTTGTTGGAAAACTTATTGATGACATCTTAAGTTTTCATATTGCAAAAACTAGCGAAGCGATTTTCTCGACACGCATTTCTATTTGAACAAATGTGAGTAACACCCCCTTTTTAATGGGTTTTGTGTCAAAACTGACGTATTCTTGTATTTTTGTAAAAAGTATTTTCCCTGGTAATTACACCTCGCGGTACACCTTATATTTTCATAACTTCAGTCTTTTGACGAGCGCAAGTGACTTTCCTACCGCAAATGTTGCAAAAATACGAAGTGATTCAACTTATTACTGAAATTAATGTATTTACTTAAAAGTAGGTACGAATTACATTAAGTTAGTTCTCACAGATAGTCAATACAAAATATGTAAAACTCATTCTGATTCTAAATCTAGTCTCTCTATTTTCAAACTCATTATATCAAAAGCTTTTTCTTCAAAACCCTGATTTCCCTATTTTTAACTGCATCTGCAACATCCACTTGAGTAATGTCCACACATTCAACCCGAATAAGAAAATCAAATCATTTACAATAATTACTCTATAGCACTAAGGCAGATTGGTCCATCTTTTGAAGCGAATTTAAGGCAAGAATGCAAATCTGTACAAGTTCCGTTTACTAAGGTCATTCGTCCCAGAGACACTGTTGCTTTTGCGACACATAGTACGCGAATAGGTGGCATATTTTGCAGGTTTTTATGCCGCACCTGTAGCTCATGACCGAGTTTCTCGATTGACCTTTCCCCTTGCAGTATTTTAGACCGCAGGGGTACCAGCCTATGCACAACTCTAGGTGACACTCACAAGGCGTCCACATGTTTTTCATTTCTGTACATTTTGCTAGGGAGGAGTTATCCACTTCGATGTTGTTCGAGAAGCGATGAGAGGAGCTGGGAAATTTCTTCAGAGCTGGTTTGTATGAAGTCACCGGTATATCTGAAAAGAAAAATATACTCAATTATCTTGTAAATGAGAGAAATATTAATAGCAACTAGATCCCCGCGAATTCATTCGCGTGGACTCCACGCTTACTCTAATTGAATCATCTAGTTAACAGAAAACAATTCGTCGAATCTTTCAAATCGGCTCAGTACGGAGTTATATCTGGGGTACCACAAGGTTCTAATATTGAACCTCTTTTATTTTTATTATTATTTTGGCAGACGACCTGAAACTATATTATAAAATCGACAATATTACTGACTGCCTACGTGTACAATATGAATTAGAATCAAACTTTGGCGTGACAATAATCGTCTACAACTGAACATATCCAAATGTAAAATAATATCATTCACAACAAAAAATCTAACTTTAATGTACGATTTTATTCAATCAACAATACTGCAATCAACCGCGTACACGAGATAATTAACATTTACAACACATATAAGGAATATGACTGTTAATGCAAATAGGATTCTTGGATTCATTTACAGAAATGGCATGAAATCCAGTTTAACTACAAATATCAATTGAGAGCGTGCAGAGGAACTTTCTAAAATACTCATGTCTAAAAGTTGATGTACAATACCCCACGAGAGGCATCGATCATAATATTTTGTTGACACGATTTGATATAACATCTTTGGAAAATAGGAGAGTTATCCTGGATATAAAATTCCTGCATAAATTACTTGACAACAATATTGACAGTTCTTTTACCAGAGATCAATTTCTTAGTACCAAGAAGTGAAGGTCGAAACAATATGAAGTTCTATTGCGAAGCATCACGCACAAATGTTATGCTACGATCACCATTGAATATCATGTGCAGTAGCTTCAATAAAATCTGTGAACATTGCTATATTCATTTCGACTCCCTCAACGTATCATGTATACACAAACACTTTAAATAATACTACAAATAATATTTGCGTCAGTACTGCTATCTTGCATGATTTGCAACTTTTTGTGTTATATATTCTACGTATATGAATATTTTATGTATACTTTGTTTTAGCATTTACTTTCATACATTTCTATATTCCATTATTTTTAATATTCATTTCATATATACTCTGTAATAATATCATTTCCTGTGACTGGGTACACCTGTGACTGGGTACACTCATAATAATTTATTTGTGAAATTATAAAACAACGATAAAAATAAAAACAACAATAAGAATTAATTGGCGCTCCGGGGCGACTTCGTTGATTCCAGTGGCCCATTTGCTTTTTCAGCTGCAGGAAAACCCGGAAAAACCTGCAGCACCACATCATCTGAAAATCTTGATCTAACAATATCCTCTCTCTCTCATAAAACAAAATGTAGGGTGTCTCCAGAGGCTCCAATAGATTCAATACATCGTCAGAACACTTCGTGACACGACTATCGTCAAACTTAAACCAGTCCGTTTAGTCTTTGACCAAAGCGTAATAATGACCAAAATCAACGCCAGAACCACAGTGAACAATGACTGCATGAATATTATAATAGTGGTTTGCTAAATTGAAATATTCATCTATTTCGAACCTTGCTTCCGTCAGAGGTTGAGTCGTGTTAGAAAATCATCAATGTTATTATTAGATCGACTGATGCCTCAGCTATACTTGTTTCCTCATAACAGTCACCTAGTTTGGCGCATGTCTGGCAATATAGTCGATCATCACCTGTTAAAAATTCCATTTTCGGATGATTTAACAATAAGCTTTTGGAGTCCGGATCTGACTGCAATACGCTTAACAGTTCATACTATCAGTTTCAGTAAGTTTTTGGATTTATTACAGTTATTATTACGCTTCAAAACTTCAACAGTGTATCATATCAAAGAAGAATAATTCTACTAGTGAGTACTCACTACATCAGTGAGTACGAAATCAGCTTGTACAGAGGTATTTATCTGAAGTATTCCATCATTACATTAACCGCTAACAGAAGTGAACGATATATACACTCGCAAAAAGCACGGTCCCACAACCGCAGTACTGGGGAGTTAGGACCGTACTCAGGCGTCGAGAGAGTATGAAAATCTCGATAGAATATGATGGATAACGAACCCGATAACAATATGCCTAATCAAAATACTACCACAAGCAACCCTCATACCCTACAAAACCAATCAAACCAACCTACACGTTCATATTCTGCTGCATTAAGCCAGCATACTCCAGTTAAATTTCCTACCAAAGATCAAGCTATTGTTTTCAATACTGTCGCTAATACGAAACTCCAAGACTATCTGCTTCAACTAGGACCCATCGTTCACCCAAAAAATATTCTCTTTTCATCGAGAATATCAAACAATAGAATCTGTGTGTATCTCAGTAGTAAGGAAACTGTCGACCAATTGTTGAAAGACCATGGATCCATCACTATCAATGGAGAAACTATCGCAGCTCGAAAACTAATCGCTCCTTTCGATCGGTTGGTTATATCCAATATAAGTCCTACTACCCCCATGACTTCCTAATTACGGAACTTCGTGAACTAGGATTGAACCTGATATCTCCAGTAACTTTTCTGAGAATTGGTGCAACTAACCCGGAATACAATCATATCCTCAGCTTCAGGCGTCAAGTATACATTACAATAGCAGAAGATATAGATATCCCTGAATCTATTGAAATAACCCATGATGGTTTAACTTACCGCATTTTTCTCTCCTGTGATAGTCAAATATGTTTTAAATGTAGACTAACAGGTCACATTGCATCCAAATGCCCAACCAATTCATCTTCCCAAAATCCACCAATCAACTGTCCCATAACAAGTACACCCATTATTCCCGAAAACAATCCAATGATAATTGCGACACAGGATGTACAGCAAATTCCTTGTGAAAATATTCAGCCAACGAACAAACGCCATTTAGCAGAAATATTGACACCTACACAGGAAGAAGTACCACAATTTGTCACCCCACAAGACCCAAAGAACGAAAAACACAAACAAGACAATGTCATCAATATAATAGATCCTGAACAGATGAAATCCCTAACAAACTTCATGGACCAACAACAAACACCATCTGCGCTGAGCACCGAACAATTCAAAGATTTGCTAGAAAATGCCCACGGATCAAGAGACGTTCTGAGCCTATCCAAGGACTATACAGAAGACACTCCCGCACTCCTCGAATTATTGCTGAAAGTGCACTCTCATACTGAAAATCGAAGTCTGAAAGTTAGATGCACAAAACTGAGAAAAAAACTACAAAGACAAATGGAATATATGTCACACGAATCTCAAAGTGACTCATATGATCAACTATATTGATTTATACCCATAACACCTCATTTTCTTGCTTTTGAAACGAATTCAATAACATCCTGCAATGGAAAATAAATGGATATTATATCCATTTAAGTATGCTCCAAATATAACTATCCGAATATTCTCCAGACATACTGTGTTCACAAGAAACCCACTTTCGTGAAAATAAAACACAGAACTTGAAGCATTACAAAGGCTTCTATCAAAACCGCACCACCAGCGAAAGAGCCAGCGGCGGTACCGCTAGATACGTAAAATCAAATATGAACGCTAACCAAATACCAATAACAACTAATCTCGAGGCAATAGCAGTGAGTATTTCGATCCCAACAAAAATTAATATATGCAATATATACATACCCCCAAACTCAGACTTGAATGAACAAGAAATGATGGCACTCTTAGATCAGATTCCCACACCACGCTTAATTCTGGGAGGTCTCAACGGACATAACACCAACTGGGGTTCGAACTATACTGATCGCAGAGGGCAAAAAATTGAAAATATTTTAAATGTGGCAGATCTCACCCTACTCAATGATGGATCCAAGACAAGATTCAACTCCCCCAATGGAAACTCATCAGCCATAGACTTAACTGCATGTAACCCTAACCTCCTTACATCACTAGAATGGAGAGCATTAGAGGAACTATATGGTAGCGATCACCATCCGATAATCATTAACAGCACTTCAAAAGAACACAAAGATAAAAACGAACCAATTCAGAAATGGCGACTCGACTATGCTGACTGGTATGGCTATGGAAAAGTAATAGAAAACAATATTTCCAGAGTTGAAATAACAGACAACATAGACACAATAATCACCAACTTCAATAAAATCATCATAGAGGCAGCAAATGAATCAATAGGAAAGACCAAATTTATAAAAAAGCGCAAAGCTGTACCATGGTGGAACGAAGACTGTTCCACAGCCATAAAAGCATGTAATGCTACGTTGAAAACATATAAGAGAACGAGAAATGAGGAAAACAAGATAAATTTCAAAAGACACCGAGCGCAAGTACGATTAATCACGAGACGCAGTAAGAGAGACTCATGAAGAAAATACGTTCAGAGTCCCAGTAGTAACACCCCCCTTTCATCAGTATGGAAAAAAGTCAAAAATATTTCTGGAATCGAAACACCTTCTGGAATAAATGCAATACAGATAAACAACACTATCATCACCCGAACAGAAGATATAGCAGAAGAACTGGCCGAATACTACAAGCATAACTCTACTAACGCAAATTACGAAGAAAGCTTTCTTACACACAAAACTGTCCAAGAATCCACACCTATTGTGATAGAGAACAACCAAGATCCGATCAACACACCAATTACGGAATCAGAATTCTCAGAAGCCCTCACATCACTTAAGAACACTGCTCCAGGCCCTGATGATATTCCAACATCATTTTTAAATAACTTACTACAAGTAGCGAAAACTCTCCTTTTACAAATTTTTAACATAATTTGGATAGAAAAAAAATTTCCGAAAATCTGGAGGCACGCAGTCGTTATCCCCATCCTGGAACCAAATAAGTCGGCTATTCATCTACAATCCTACAGGCCGATCTCACTGACATGCTCAATGTGCAAATTGCTAGAAAAAAATATTAATAAAAGACTTATTTGGACACTTGAAAACAAAAAACAAATTATACCAGAACAGTCCGGTTTCAGACCCCATAGATCGACACATGACAACATAATAGATTTGGAAAGTCAAATACATGAAGCGTTTGCCAACAAACAGAAATGTATGGCAATTTATTTTGATATCAATAAAGCCTTTGAAACAGCATGGCGTCATCAAATCCTAGTCCGACTTCAAGAATGGGGATATCAGGGAAATATATTAGCCTTCATCAAACATTTCTTAAACCACAGGACGTTTCAAGTCCGTCTCGCCGGAACACTATCACAACACAAAACTCAGGAAAACGGCACACCGCAAGGCTCAATACTAAGCCCAACACTTTTTCTTATAGCACTCAACGACGTCATTGTGTCCATGAAAAAACCAGTCCAAGCAAGACTCTATGCAGACGATCTAATAATATTCGCTAAAGGTAGAAACATTGATGCCCTGGGAACCACTTTACAGGATCAGATACATTCGCTCGAAAAATGGTCTAAGACTACAGGATTTATCTTTTCCCCTGATAAAACGAAATACATATTATTCTCGAAAAAGAAGACAGTAGAGACACCAACAGTCACATTATACAACACAAACTTGACTTTCACGGACAACATACAATTATTGGGGATGATATTCGATCAACAGCTCAACTGGAAAGCATACATCAAACATCTCACTCTTTTGTGTCATAAAAAGCTCAACCTTTTGAAATACTTAGCCCATAAACAATGAGGTGCAGAGGGATTGACGCTTCTCACTCTATATAGAGCTCTCATACGTTCCAAGATTGATTATGGTTCCATTGCCTATGCCTCCGCAAAACCATCAGTACTGAAACCTTTGGATAGCCTTCATAATTCAGCTTTACGCACTATCCTAGGAGCTTACAGAACCACTTCTATTGCAAGCTTGGAATGTGAAATCGGAGAACCATCCCTACAACACAGAAGACAACAATTAAGCATATCCTACGCGGCCAGAATAGCTTCACTCGACAACGTTCCAACATATAGAAACACAATAACAACACGCTTTCTATCAGCATACGAACAACCAAGAACCGACCCACCTTTCTATGAGAGAATTCGAAGGTACATGAGGCCACTTCAAATGCAGATATTCCCCCCCTCTCTACCCCATGAACCTAGACACCCCTTCCCCTTGGCAGATACACCAACCAATCATCAACACCAACCTATTCCAATTCAATAAAAACAACACAAACACACAAATTATAATCCACAACTTCCGTGAAATCCTACAACATCATGAAGAATTCATGGAAATTTACACTTATGCATCCAAAACAGATTCTGGAGTAGGAGTAGCAGTTGTCACACCTGAGACTACCCTAACCTATAAACTACCGGAAACCAATACGATTCTCACAGGGGAACTCTTCGCAATCCTCCAAGCGCTACGATTCGCTAAATCGAGCCTATCTAAAAGGTTTCTGATTATAACATATTCCTTAAGCTCTCTACAAATACTTCGTCGAATATACATAAACCATTAAATAGGAAGACTGATTAAAAGAGAACTTTTTATCATCCAATCATTGGACAAAGAAATAATATTACTTTGGGTTCCGTCACGTATAGGAATAAGTGGAAATGAATCGGCCGATAAAAGTTCTCGAGAAGCAATCAATAACCCGAACCAGACTGCGCTGCAATACACTCCTTCGATAGACATAAAATCCTACATCAAAAACAAGATGAAGAACGTTTGGAATGCTGATTGGCAGGCCTCACAATCGAAACTACAAGAAGTCAAACCAAACGTAGGACCGTGGCAAAATCACTTAACGAAAAGAACAAGTGACAATGACCAGACTCCGCCTAGGACACACCAAGCTCACACACGAATACCTGCTGTCTGAACCAACTTGTGATATTTGTGAAGTTCAACTAACTGTGAAACATATTATAGTGCAATGCCCTCTATTCCAAATTGAGAGAGACACATTTAAGATATCCCCTAACTTGGAAGAAATGTTAGACTATAGTAATAGTAACAAAATCATTCCATTTTTACACACTTTAGATTTAATTAGGAAGTTATAAATGTTGTTTATCAACTCCACCGCTAATGACCCAAAGGGTTGATGCGGTTTATTGAAATAAAAAGAAAAAAAAAAGCTTTGCACGGACTGGTTATTAGTCATATTAGGAAAAGCTAGATGAAGTTCTAGAAATTCACCTAAGTTTTCGCTACCTCTTGAACATTTACTACAAAGTAAACATGTGAGGATTTTTCCAGCAAAAGATTTTCAAACACAAGACGAGATGGGCTGTACGGAATCATTCAATCCAGAGCGGTCAGGAGTATTGATTTTGCTATTGTTTTGCTCACGAAGATTATTCAACAAGAACCCCAAGAATTCGGAACAATCCTCTTGTTGTCCTAACGAGTATCTAGTGGACTTCAAAGACTCCAGGAAATCGATTGGAGGGAAAGATGAAACTGCAGCTGCATGAACAGGTGTTTGAGTTTGATGAATAAGTAGGAAACATTCCTGTACTCGTTCATCATTGAAACCTCGTTGTTGAAATTCTTTGTCATGAACAACACTTGTAAAATGCTATTCATATAGCAAGTATTTCCTAAATTATCCAATCCAATTTTCTTCTCTAGATTTTCAGGACAACTCTCTACTGATTCGTAAGGAAGAACATGTTTCACAGAATCTCCATAAGAACCATTCATTCTCCATAAAATTCCTGTATGTCACAATTTGGTATACCGCTCATCGATATTCATTAGATATTATTTTGAAAATATTTTCCTAAACAAATAATTTTCATAAAAAACAGAAATGTATTTTTCAATAATTTACTTCTTGTGATAACTTGATACTTCGCTTATCGAATGCCTTCATTCACCAGATACTACTCTCGAGAAATCAACATCTCAAACTGATGGGAATATTTCAGAAAATATATTTTTTAGTGAAGACTAAAATTCGACCAATTAAAATATCCATGTTAATAATTACACAATTTTCACAAATATTTTAAACGCATTTTGAGTTTTCTCGGTACCGAGAAAGCTACGATGTTTGCGAAACGCGTCTAGAAATCAAAATGTTGGAAAGTGTGTAACCATTATTACGGATAGTGTTGATATTTTTCATCAAATAACGGGCCAGTCCATTTATAATCTTCATTTAATAGATATTCTCCTAGAAATATCTCCCCAAACCGATGAAAACATTTTCAAAAAAATGTCTTTAAGTGCAGACCCGAATTTATTTTTCGGGAACCTAATTTTTTCCCATCGAAACATATATTCTATAAATAATTTTCATGAATTTTAAATTTCCGAAACCGATGGAAACATTTACAAAAAAAAGAATTTTCTGATGGTGTTCCTGCGGAAGTTTAATTTAAAACGTTTGTTATTGTTAATCTTGTTCAGATTTTTTATTTTTGTTAATATTTTTTAGTTTTCAGCTTTTATTAATATTTCAATTTTTATTTTCTGGTTGTAGCTTGTATGTTATTTCCTTGTAATTTCAGTTTTTTGTTTGAATGAAATTGTTATTTTCGCTTAATCTTTTATTTTTTTTCAGGGATTTCAAATTAATTTATATTACATTAGACAATGGAAGTCCGAACTGATGAAATACACTTCTCTTTATTGAACAACTGCATCACCCTTATGTATGTAGGTATATTTCCGACCCTTGCCACATTTTAGATATTTTCAAGTGGTGTTAACAATAACATTGTGGAATAGCATACAGTCCACGAAGGTTGTGTTGTAATAATCTAAGAAAGTGAACAATTAATACAGACAGACACTGGAATTTTTCTTGTTTAGAATAATTGGAGTTCGAATTCAAGGGGATAGTATGTTTGTGTCAATTTTTCTGTTCAACCCTGTATGAAAACAATTGAGTGTAATTTGTAAATACAATGTTTTTGTTGACGGTACGAAAAAGTATCTTATCTCATTTCTACATATCAAACAAAACCAAAGTCCAAATCGAAAAATAAAACCAACTCAGGTATAGATAGAAACGATATTCTCCTATTCAAAGACGTCATTCTGGAGATACTTTTTCGTGAATATTATCTTTTCAAACCCATGAAAACTCAAAAAGTGTCTTTATTTTAATGGGAATGCTGGGTCTTCTAATTGAAACCACAAATGTGCGGTTGGCTCCTGTTGGTGACACCGTGTATATGTGATGTTCTTTTCCATTTTTGGTAACCAGTTGTTGTCCACCTTTGCAATTGGCTGCACCGCGCTGATGAGGCCAATAGCCAGAAACACGTGTTCGCGGTTTGCCTCCATATTTCTTGAGTGTCATGTCCACGATTTCCTCCTTTTGATTTATATCATACACACTCAATAATATCTATATCTCTGTATCTATATCCTGGACCCGGAAGTCACGCAGGTAGCTATAGCTGCCTACGTGGTGATGTTAGATGATGCCTGGGAATGCTGGGTCTTCTAATTGAAACCACAAATGTGCGGTTGGCTCCTGTTGGTGACACCGTGTATATGTGATGTTTTTTTTTTTTTTTCATTTTTGGTAACCAGTTGTTGTCCACCTTTGCAATTGGCTGCACCGCGCTGATGAGGCCAATAGCCAGAAACACGTGTCCGCGGTTTGCCTCCATATTTCTTGAGTGTCATGTCCACGATTTCCTCCTTTTGATTTATATCATACACACTCAATAATATCTTTATCTCTGTATATATATATATATATATATATATATATATATATATATATATACAGGGTGTCCCTGGACTTCCTCTTTTTCTCTCGGGAATGTATAGATGGGGTCAAAATATCACCAGTACTTCATATAACTTTTTTTCCTAAAATCCTTTGTTACCAAGTAACGGGCCCTCGAAGTTACAAAATGAAAAATGTTTTTCTTTGATAACTTTTCAAGTGAATATTCAAACTCATCCAAATTTTGGTAATTGACTAAACAAATGAATTCCTTCGATGAGCTTTCATGCAGGAGTCAGTTGTTTTGCTACAAAGTCAGGAACGGACTACCCCCGATGGTCCACACCCCAAAACTTTGAAATGACAGATATTTTTCAATATTTTTCAACAAATTAAGGTTACTTGAACAATTTTATGAATAAAAGTACTCGTGTGGAAAGTCGATCGGAGCAACGAGTCTTGATAAAAATGTAGTTTCACTCGACGACATCAAACCCGCTCGTCCACCATTATTTGAAATGAATAATTATCAAAGCAGAAATAATAATGATAACGTTAATTCAACAACATTTATCCTGAGATGTCTACCATTATTCGAAAATATTAGTTTTTAAGGAAAATGGAAATGATAGGTAGAATGTTCATAACGAATTTTTATAATGCAAACACGTTTAACTAACAGGAAAAATCCGCTACAGAAACTGCTCGATATGACCACCTTCTCTCTCTATACATTTTCTTAGTCTGCGAAGACACCCTCTCTGTACTTGAAATAGCATTCCAGGGTCGTTTCGTATGGCTTCACAATGTAATGTTATTCTATTCAACAATGCATCTCTTGTGTGAATAGGTGTAGCGTAAACAAGGCTTTTTAGATGCCCCCACAGAAAGAAATCCAATGGATTTAAATCCGGAGACCGCGATGGCCATGAATATGGCCCACCTCTACCAATCCATCTATTTTGGAAAATATGGTTCAGATGGTCACGCACAATCAAACTAAAATGAGGAGGAGCGCCATCATGCATAAACCACATATCTCTTCGGGTTTGCAATGGAACATGTTCCAAAAGTCGATTCAAATCATTCTGAATGAACTCCAAATAACGTTCTCCATTCAATCGGTCCTGTAGAACGAATGGTACTATAAGATGGTTTCCTATGATACCAGCCCAAACATTCACGTTGAATTTCCGTTGGTGTTTGGTTTGCAATATCCCATGGGGATTTTCTTTGGCCCATATATGGAGATTATGAGAGTTGATAACTCCATCTCTACTAAAACCTGCTTCATCAGTGAATAAAAGTCGATTGATAAAAGTCATATCCTCTCTTTGCCTATCCATGAACCAATTGGCATATTCCAGTCGTGCTGGAAAATCTTTAGGTGTCATGGCATGTACCTTCTGGATGTGAAATGGGTGGAGCAGTTGCTCCCTAATTATTCTATGAATAGTGGACTTGGATGTATGGAACTGTTCTGATAGATTTCTGATGCTCATTGAAGGATCATCAGCGACGGCTTCCAAAATATTTTCCTCCAATACAACGGTACGTACAGTCCTAGGAGCGCCCTCACCACCTCGTTTTGGCAAAACTGTACCTACAATAATATCGAAATAAAACAACGTGCTCAAATTAATTATCAATTATTACATACCTGTCTCCCTCAAGCTGCGATCGACACGCTCGAATGTTTCTCTTGACGGTACCGTTCGATTGGAAAAATGCTCGGAATACAGACGACGAGCTTCTGCAGCATTACAAAATGCTCGTCCATAAAATACATGCATATCTGCATATTCATTGAATGTAAACTGTTCGGCCATATCAAAAAAATTCAAAATATCCTATAGAATATTGACAATACAATGATAGTCATATGACAACGCACCACTCAACAACAAAACAAAATCGCATTCCAGTTTCTCATTTTTTATCAAAACTTTCTAAAAGGTTTTTTTGTCAACATCTGTGAAAGAAATGGAACATAATTATTCCCTGGATATTTTTCACCTGATCATGTGCAGCCGTTTTTGTAGTTCATTCGTTTGCTTTTTATTAGTATAGTAAATATTTTTTCCGATGTGCGTTTTTTCAGCTAAATTTAGATTCGTGTTAAAGAATTTCTCCCATAAAATTATAATTATCAGTGAAACTCCTCAACAGTTTAGCTGTGAAGAAGAATTTGAAACATTCGAATGTTGAGTTTCATGAGATTCAGATAACTGATCAACACGAAACGTGATTATTCCACACGTATTATGTACATACAAAATATAGAATGAATTCGATATTTCATAGTAGAGTAGCTTGTTAGTTTAAAAACACCACGAATCTACAGAACTTGATATTTCTTTTGAAAAAATATCTGCTATCACAATTGTGACTTAAACTTCCATATAGGTTTTGTACTTTTTGTTTACGACTTCATTTTAGCATACTTTGTATTATTCCTGTTATAAATGTTGTTGAATTAACGTTATCATTATTATTTCTGCTTTGATAATTATTCATTTCAAATAATGGTGGACGAGCGGGTTTGATGTCGTCGAGTAGAACTATATTTTTATCAAGACTCGTTGCTCCGATCGACTTTCCACACGAGTACTTTTATTCATAAAATTGTCCAAGTAACCTTATTTTGTTGAAAAATATCTGTCATTTCAAAGTTTTGGGGTGTGGACCATCGGGGGTAGTCCGTTCCTGACTTTGTAGCAAAACAACTGACTCCTGCATGAAAGCTCATCGACGGAATTCATTTGTTTAGTCAATTACCAAAATTTGGATGATTTTGAATATTCACTTGAAAAGTTATCAAAGAAAAACATTTTTCATTTTGTAACTTCGAGGGCCCGTAACTTGGTTACGAAGACTTTTAGGAAAAAAAGTTATATGAAGTACTGGTGATATTTTGACCCCATCTATACATTCCCGAGAGGAAAAGAGGAAGTTCATGAGAGCTATATTTTGATATAATTTTTAAATATACAGGGTGTTTGGTGTAGGTGCTACAGACCAAAATTCCATTTTTTAAAATAGAACGCCCTATATATCATTACATATTCAGATGCTACGTTGAATTCTGATATCATTTCATGTTTGGTTTTTGAAATTCGGTTACGGCGTTGTTGAGTTATTGCTTAAAATGTAAAGTCTTGAGAACGACTATTATTTTTAAAAATATCTCATACAATTATTCTCTCTGCATCAGATCACATAAAAATTAGTCAAAATTTTGGGTGTTCGAAGTAATGGTTTCAATTTTGAGTTGTGGAATTCAGTCAGGAATCATTTTGAATATGAAACAATTGCGAAATTGAAAGAGGTGTATTCGAAAACAAATCTTTAATTAATAACAATGTAAATAATATAACTTGATAAATCATTCCATAAGAATGGTAGGTACCTAGAAATAAGTCATAAAAATTGTTCAAAGTGATGCCCATTAGATATTATATAGGCTTCGAAACGTCGAATCACTTCTCTCGAACAAGTTGCTCTTATAATATCAGGCGTAATATCACTGCACGCTAGTCGAATTTTCATTTTCAGATCATACACATTCAAAAGGGGAGTAGTGAAAACAATATCTTTTAAATAACCCCATAGGAAAAAATCAAGCGGTGATAAATCTGGGGAACGAGCCGGCCACCGAATTTGACTCTTATTACCAATTCATCTATTTGGGTACGTTCTATCCAGATATTCAGTAACAACCTGTGAATTGTGAGGAGGAGCATCATCTTGTTGCCACCAAATTTCTTGTCGTTCTGCTATGGGAATATCTTCCATCAACTGGATCAAATCATTTTCTAGAAAATGTAAACATCGCAATCCATTGAGATTTTCATTGAAAAAGTAAGGTCCTATGATGCGGCCATTGAACAATCCACACCATACATTAATACCCCAAGTAGTTTGAAAATTACTTTCGCGGACCCAGTGGGGATTTTCTTGAGACCAATAGTGACTGTTATGTCGATTCACAACTCCATTATTGTGGAATCGCGATTCATCGCTCCACAAAATTTGACTGAATATGTTAGGATTTTCATGTAATATTACCTGAATACAAGCAATGAATTCAAGTCGTCGTTCAAAGTCCGTGGGTTTCAAACCTTGTACCAACTGAATTTTGAATGGGTGGTATTTATTTTCTTTCAGAATTCTCTGTACATTAGATTTACTCACACCGACTTCTTCTGCAAGATTACGGATAGAAACATGTGGATAAATAATAATATAAGCCAACATATTGATCTCTAAATCTTCAGTTCTAACAGATCTCGTATGATGACGATGCTTTATAGTAGAAGGAAATCATCCAGTGCGCAATTTTTCTACAACTCTCGAAAAAGTCATTCGTGACGGAATGGTTCTGTCTGGAAAACGTTCTTGGTATAGACGTTGTGCTTGATGGCAGTTTTTCTGACATTCCCCAAAAATTAATAACATATCAATGCAATCACTTGGACTAAACGCGAAAGGCATACTGGAGTTTTCGCACAAAGAACACAGTTACTGTTTTGCAAAGAATCACTGAATCGAACTGACAAGTAGATACAATTCAACAACATTTGTTACTATGGCATCAACAAGCATTAGCTACTTGATGAAATTGTGCAATATAAAGCAATTCACCCTCAAGTTAGTCACATTCTCAAGAATTTCAATATTATATTCAACTGATATCGATATCGTATCGTAGAGGTGAGAATAATGGTTTGTATTCAGTAGTAGTCTAGTTCAATTTAATAAAAGATATAGACTGGATTCGTGTACGAGTAAATAAGTTTTTTTGAAACTTTATATTTAAGGAAAAGTGCAATAACTCAACAAGGCCGTAACCGAATTTCAAAAACCAAACATGAAATGATATCAGAATTTAACGTAGCATCTGAATATATAATGATATACAGGGCATTCTATTTTAAAAAATGGAATTTTGGTCTGTAGCACCTACATCAAACACCCTGTATATTTAAAAATTATATCAAAATATAGCTCTCATGAACTCCTAAAACTTTTGTATGAAACATTTTTGTGATATTGCCTGTCACATAAAATGTGGGACACCCGGTATATATATATATATATATATATATATATATATATATATATATATATATATATATATATATATATATATATATATATATATATATATAAATCTTTTCAAACATTTTCTGATTCTATCATTTGAAAAAGTTTTGTTACCCTGCAATTTTATGATCACTTTTATCAAGCTAAGAGAAATTTGTTATTATTTTCCTTGACAAATATGTTATTTAAAAAAAATAATTGACCTAATCAGCTCCAGTTTATTTCTTCACAAGAAACAACTCTTGCTATTCAGCAATATTTGGAATGAAAATTTTTGAAATGAAACTCACAGTCTGATAAATGAGAATGTTCATTGAAAAGTTGAGATAGTTTCCAAATGAAAACAACAAAAGCTCGAATTTTCTTTTTGATAAATTCAAAAGAAACATCTTCCGTCAATTGAAAATAATTTATGAAAAACTCTACGTTCCTATTCTACATATGACTGAAATGTTACAAATGAAAGTGAGGGAAAAACTGTTGAGAGAATTTAATTCAATAATGAATTTGTCAGAAACCTACAATATACCGCAAGCCCTTGCTGAATGTTCGGGGTGTAATATGATTTTACGAGTTTCAGCTTGCCCTCGCGTCGGTTGAAAGTGTTGTAGGTAAAAATCTTCGAAGAGTGTAAACGACAACTCGAATGGGTGTAATTTAGGGGATAATTTATTATGAAATGGGATGGGAAATTAGGAAAAATTTTCATTTTTGGAAATGTAACCTCTTTATGCAAAGACGATAAATTTATGTACGGTTTTTACAACATTGGTTCTTCATATCAATGAGGGTTGTTTTTGTCATGTCGTATAAAATAGTTAATAGTTGATTTATCGTTATATAATTTATCGTGAAACTCAGTCATTTTATTGCGTTTTCATAAATTGATAACTTTGGTTGAAGCAAGACATGTTAACCCTGCTACCGCACACTTATTTTTCAAGGCACAAATTGCACATTGGGGTCTCAAAAACCCAATAAATGAAATGGAGTTTTTTCAAGTTGGTAATATTTTTTTATTGTTTTTACACATGGAATTGTTGAAGTGGTTATTTTAGAGAGTAGTTGAAAAGTAGTTTAAACAAATATTCCATTCTTGATAATATCAAATTCACCAAAAAAAACAAAAACTAAAATTTTCGAATTCTATGTATACGAAACGTTTTAACTAAATATCATTCTGTTATATTGTCCAATTGAAAAAATTATAATTCCTCAAGTTTTTCTTAGTCAGTCTAATGAATCAGGCTGATAAATCAGCCTCACAGCTCCTACATACCATTGCCCTGTGTTCATTACAAAACGATTTATGGCACAAGCTACAATGCATATTTGTTTTTCTGTCTTTTTTTTGTCGCAAAAACTACAACGAACTTTTCGTCGCAAATTTTCGTCATTATTTGGTGGTGGATCTGGCACAGGCTCATTCAAGATTTCCATTATCTTTTGACGCAGTGATCTTCTAAGCGTTGGCAACCGTAGTCGTTCCCTGAGAAATGGTATTACCAAAGACATTCCCAGCTCTTTTAGGAAATTCCTGCGTGTCCGAGTTTTTTTTTTCTGCCCAATCTTCCTTAGCAAAGGTAAGCAGAATCATCGTATTGATACCACTTCCATCAAGCATATCATAAAACACTCGCATAGGCCATCTATTTGTTTTTCGTGCTGTGGTATATGAATGGCACAACTGATCGAAGGTGTCTGTACCACCTTTGGTTGCGTTGTATGTCTCAATTATCGTTGGTTTATTTGTCTCATGATCAATGGAATCGTCATGGTGTAAGGTAGAAATTAGAATCACGTTTTTATTTTGCTTGGGTGTGAAAGAAACTAGAGTTTTGTTATTATCGAAAGCGAATAACGACGACCCTACTTTCTTTTTGGCCAAGAAACTAGGCGGAATTTCTCTTTTGTTTTTTCGCAAGGTTCCTACCATTGTAAGCTTATATTGCTCAGATAGAAGGTTAGCCAATGGAATCGAAGTGAACCAATTATCAAAAGTTAGGTTGCGATTGGTATTGTGTATGGGTTCGGACAATTTTCTAACATAATAGGTTGGCACACTTTCATTATTTCCGCAGTTCACTTTGCCCACATAAGGAATAGCAATCAACATGTGATAGGTCTTAGCATCATTTAGCATTAGTATTTTCAAGCCGTATTTATCGGGTTTGCTGGCCATATAGATGCGGAAGCTACAACGGCCACGAAAACTCATCAGTTGCTCGTCTATTGTGCAATATTCATGGGGTGTGTAGTATGCCTTGCAGTTGCTTATGTATACATCCCATATTTGTCTAATTGGAGCAAATTTATCAGTCTGACGTCGTATATGTCTATCAGCCTTGTTATCAAAGCGTTAGTTAGTAGCTAAAAACTGAAATCTCTGCTGGGACATGGTTGTCCGGAAAATTCCAATCCCAAAAGCAAGGGACCATAATTCTTCTGTGCTGCAATTTGAGACACGCAAAGCTTCCGCTATATAGAGAAGACCAATGAAAGCTCTTACCTCAATAACATTTGTGGTTTTGGTGTAGCTGAGTTTGTTAGTCTCATCGTGGTTTCTCTCCAATTCTCTCCAATTCCAAGCTTCTAAAGGGGTTTCTACTTTTCTAGCATCACCTTTAGCACCGGGAGAATGTAAAACAATGTTGTCAGCTCTCAAACGACCTCTCCTCTGAGGAACTATAGATGACCACAAGTGGTTATTTTTACCTCTTAGGACGCTTTTATTTCTCGTTTCTCTTGGACGCCTTTCTTGTTCATTCTCACGAGCATTGTTTTGTTCACTGCTATGCTATTTCCACTAGCTTGTTCACTGTTATTCTCACCAGCTTGTTCACTTTCATTTTCACTGTATTCTTCATTTTCATCGTCACTGTTTTGTTCATTTCCACCACCCTGTTCACTTTCACAAGCACTTTGTTCATCGTCTTCCTCATCTTCCTCCATCTCATAATCGTTTTCGCTATCCGAAAATTCTCCAGTTTCATATCCATTTTCATGATCTGGATTGCTCCAAAGATTATCTACAATCTCCTGCAGTTTCTCCTCTGTTAGCGGACGAGTATCGTTTCTTTTATGCCTCGACATCTTCCTTCAACATGATAGATAATAAAATTTCTAATAGAAAGTATGTAACTTAATCCTGCACACTGGGGTCTCAGTAATCCAGGAGCAGCTAAAATCAAAATTTACCACTTACCTAGGAGCGATAAAATATTGTGCGTCCTGCCTCACTCGTATACAACTGTTAACTGAATTTACATGGCGCTGGCCCAAGGTCACGATCGAAAGCCTGCTTACAAGGTAGAATATAAAGGTCACGTGGGTTTTCTAGACCCCAGTGTGCAGTAGCAGGGTCAACGTGGTTGGTGCATATGGCGTTTTAGAATAATTTTCTTACAGTGATTCAAAAATTACTGTATGGAATTATTAATCATAAGTTACGTAATTTGGATTACGTATATAAAATAGGAACGTTATATACTGCTCCGCCCCCTCTTGATTTTCAAGCAGTGCTGCCAATTACTCAAGAACGGCTTATCTGGTTTCTCAAAATGAACCAATTTTGGATAATGAAATGAAAGTCCTATGAGACTATGTACTACAAGATGCCAATTCTCATTATGAAAAAAAAATGATAGTGTCGGCGTTGAGTGACGTCATAAATTCAGTCTATCATAAAGTTTGATGAGCAAAATTGCATTGACGTTAGGATTGGACTTACAAAAACTATCTGAACTGATCAAATACGATACAAATTGAATTCTGAAATTTTCTGAAACCAATTTTGCAATTATCAGAAAAACTACCATGCGTCTGTCATATAAATATATCTACCATAAGACAGCTTTGTATCGTGGTTTCTTATATACATCCATTTTGCATGTTTAAAGATGGTAACAATATTGAAAAGTTGGAAAAAATTCGTTGAATTTTACAATGAATAATTTTCAAAAACAAGTTTTTCCAACTTTTCGCTTTATTTAGCTAAACAGAGAAAAATATTGACGTTATTTTTAACAGAATTTTTGTCTGTCACATTCACATTTCATTAGCACTCTTGACTACATGGTGCCATGGGTTTTTATCACTACTCTCAATGATGCAAACATCATACAAATTCAAAAGATCTACGAAGGTCATCGAAACTCCATGTGATACTTCAAATGTAAATCCCTAATACGAAAATGTTTTCAATATATTTTTCATTACTAACTGATAAAAATAATATTTTAACAGAAATGTAAAAAAATTGGAAGTTCAATAAATATTACTTTAGTTTTATCCCAACACCAAACCGTTATTTTAACACCTCGACACGTGTTTCGATCACCAAGTGATCATCTTCAAGAAGAAGATCAAACTAGGTTTAAATGATCATCTTCAGAAGGAAGATTAAATTAGGTTTAAGGTTTAATCTTCCTGTTGAAGATGATCACTTGGTGATCGAAACCCTTGTCAAGGTGTTAAAATAACGGTTTGGTGTTGGATATATTCATGAAATGATATTCATTACAACACCAAAGGTTCCAAATAGTGCACCACAAGTTCAATAAATTTGAAAAAGTGAAGTTCGTTACCAATTTCATATTTTCAATAATGCCCAGTATCGCAACTGAATACAACAGTAACTCTCACCCTTGACAATTGAAAAATGATATTCATGTATGGTATCAAATAACCTTAATGCAAAAAATATCCATTTTACCATTTCTCACATATGACTATTATTGTTGATCAAAATTACGTAAACATTTTTAACAACTCAATTTCCATTGAATGTTTTAGATGTCTAATAATTTTTTGGGAAAGATGTCGTTCAAAAAAATAACCATTGCTGATACAAAGAATTAATTTTATGAAAGTCAAACAGAAATTTACCACCCTTGCATAAAGTAGTTACTTTTCCAAAAAAAAAGGTTCCTGTTTTCCTACGGTGTTTGGTTAGAAAAGATCTCAGTTGTGATGAGTATATAGTAAATCCATACTTTTTGACAAATTACCACTCACTTGAATGATTGTTTACACTTTTTCAGGATTTTCACATCTATCACTTTCAGCTGACGGTATTAGCATGAAACTCGTTTTGTACCCAATTACTACTATATCACATGACTCAAAAAAACTAGCATGAGATTGCGATTTCTGAAGAAAGCAAGTATTCGCGAAGCAAGTATTCTGCAGTTTCAGCCGTACAGAACTACAGTAATTTGTATCAGAATATAAAACCCGTGCAAGACTTTTTAACAAATCACCACCCACTTGAATGATTGTTTTGATTTTTTCAAGATTTTCACGTGACGACTTTATTCGGGAACTCGTTTTTCACTTAAGTAGGTATTATAAAAATCATACAATTCAAAATACGTAGACTGTTGAAAAAATAAGGTCATGTTCAAATTTTGCGGGCAACGTACATCGAAGTGTTTTACGTATTTGGCGATTTTCTGCTACATGTAAAAATTGGATTCAAGTGCTCAAAAACACAGATAGTGGCATAGGGTTATTATACTCTGAGTCAATGTTTACGAGTGGTACAAGATTTTCACAGAAAGTCGAAAAAATGTGAATGACGAGGCTTGCCCTGGACGTCAAAACAAATCAACAACAAACGTATTCAAAAACACTTTATTGTGATATTTTCACAAAACAACACGTGCCATTATATGGCAACACGTGTTGCGTTTTTGTGAAACTGTTTAGTGAAAATCTCACAATGAAGTGTTTTTTGAATACGTCAGTTATGGATATTCTTTAAGTATCGGCCAATTCCATCATATGAATCAACAACCTATAGAAATTTCACTAATTCGGACTTCCATTGTCTACTATATAAAATGATTTGAAATCCCTGAAACAACTAAAAAAGGATAATTAAAAATGAATAGCTGAAAATAACAATTATATTAAGCAAAATAAACCTGAAATGAAATAATAGTGAAATAAACTACAAGTAAAAATAGAACAATTGAATAAATAAAAACAATATAAAAATGAAAGAATGAAAAAAGAAAATAAAAATAAAAAGTATAGATATTCCATATCATCTCCGGTCATCTCCCCCGGAACCAGCGAAACGGAAAATGGAAAGCAGGGATAAGTGAAAGTATTTGAACGACCTATAAATAGTCATCTCTCGCAGGAATCAGTCCAGTCATCACCCGAAAACGATTGTAGATACTAACAATCGAAACGTCGTGAACTAACGTGACTTGGAATCTCTACACTTTTTATTTTTATTTCCTTTTTTCATTCCTTTATTTGTATTTTGTTTTTATTTATTCAAAAGTTCTATTTTTACTTGTAGTTTATTTCACTATTATTTCATTTCAGGTTTATTTTGCTTAATATAATTGTTATTTTAGTTGTTTCAGGGATTTCAAATCATTTTATATAGTAAACAATGGAAGTCCGAACTAGTGAAATTCATCATGAAACATTGTCAATCACCTTCAAACAAACCCATAGAAACGTTGAGAAAGCGAAGAAAAATGTTATCAGCATTAATATTTCGGAGATTTAGGCAGCGTGTGGCAGCGAAGTTCGTCTCAAAATTGCTAAATTTTGACCGAAAAAACCATCGCATGAGTATCGCTCAGGAATTCTTGAATAACGTCAACGGCGATCCAGATTTGCTTGAAAGGGTAATAACTGGTGACGATTCATGGGTATATGGTTATAATATCGAAACCAAAGTGCAATCGTCCCAATGGAAGGACCCAGGAGAGTCGACACCAATGTTCGATCAGATTTCAAGGTTTTGCTAACTGTTTCTAATCTCTTGCCACATGGTCGAACGGTTAATAAGGAGTATTATTTTGAAGTTATGTGCCGCATGCGAAAAGCAATACGAAGAAATCGTCCGGTATTGTGGAAAAAAATCATGACTTTTGAATCACGATAATGCACCTGCTTACTCGTCATTGCTTGTTAGTGATTTTTTAATCGAAAACAACACCGTAATCATTCCGCAGTCACCGTATTCACCATATGTGCCCCCTGAGACTTTTTTTTATCCTCAAGGTTGAAAAAACCCATAAAAAGACAGCATTTTATGACGATTGAGGATATGAAAACCGAATCGTCGAGAGAGCTCAAGGACAATAGAAATGGGACAAAATAGAAAATGATAAAGAAATGGGAAAAATGAAAGTTCACCTCATTTTTTGAACACACAGCGTAATAACATATGACACTCTATAAATTTTGCATGGATTGGCAGCCTACTCGTATAATATATATGTACGGCGAAATGCACAAATTTCACGCTGAGGCAGTGTTTCTCAAACTTTTCGAATTCACGGCTCCCTTATGTTTTTGAAGGTTATCGCGGCGCCCCGAACGTAAAAACTACACTAGATATTTAATTAATAGAAGTAGGTAGGTGGCTGTCTGAACGGAGTGCATTTTGCAATTACCGACATTATCATACTATCAGAGGATTTTTATTAATCGGTACCGACGTATTACCTTTACTCTCAGTTATCTATGCTATGAAACGTTGTACCTTGAGACTCACCCGTGGCCCACGGCGCCCCAGCGCGCCGCGGCGGACACTTTGAGAAACACTGCGCCAAGGTTTTCAGTCTGGCTGACAATTCCTCAATGTCATATTGATGAAATATACTGTTTCAGTTGATCGATGAGAACTCGTCGATTGGAATATTTGAGAATAATAATGATAGAGAAATCGACACTCAATATCACTATTTTGCGGGTTTGAAGACCGTGGATTTTTGAAATTTATTTCTGACTCGCTGGCGCCAGTGTCTACCTTCTTCAGAGGTTTATATATCCTGAATTAATATCCGATGACTGAATATTACGGTCACGTAACCCGCATGTATGCAGTGTCAGGTAGTTTGGAGTGCTAATACCTGGACTTGAATTAACATTCATTGACTGTTTACTATCCTTGAACTTCTTAGAATGGGATTACTCGAATATATCCGATTGAGGTTCCCCGCTTCTTCTCTTTTGTCGAAATAATCCGTGTGTTTGTGAATCTCTATTGCCTCCCGTACCAGTTTTGAGTTTTCGAGTAGAATTCTGTGGTTTCCTTCACTGAGTGCGTGTTCCGCAACAGCCGACTTGTCCGTATGGCCCAGCCTGCAGTTTCTTTCATGCTCCTTCAACCATGTATCCATCTTTTGATGGTTCCGATATATCGGAACCATCGGAACGGTATATATACCGTGTACATGTGGGAAGCTGTATATAGCGGAACCACCAAGAGATCCATGAGAACAAGGCTGAAGGAGCATGAAAGAAACTACAGACTAGGTCAAACGGACAAGTCGGCTGTGGCAGAACACGCACTCAGTTCAAACAAAACCCACAGGATTCTGTTAAAAATCACAGAGCTCATTGCCTCCAACCAAGGATACCATAGCCGACTGGTAGGGGAGGCAATAGAGCTCCACAAAACACGGATAATTTCAACAGGAAAGAAGAAGCGGTGAAACTCAATCAGATATGGAATCCCAAGAATAGCAAACAACATGACAGCAGATTGTAAACAGTCAATGAATGTTGCCAACAAATTAACTGATTCAGTTACAGGTGGTATTGGCACTACAAACTACCTGTCACAGCATAAATACGCGTTACAAAACCATAATATTTAGTCATCGAATATAAAGCCAGGATGTATAAATCTATGAAGAAGCTAGCCACTCGGGGTCAGCGAAGCGTCAGGAAGAAATTCCAGAATTCTACGGCTTTCGAACCCGAAAAATAGTGATACTGAACACCTCGACCGTCAAAGCCTTAACCATTTTGTTTATTTTTGACACTACTCATAATACAAAACTATGAACAACTATATTGTTTTGGGTCCACTACAAAGTAGGTACTCAATTCTAACACATAATAACCTTTCAAAAAACCAATACTTTCGAACACCACAAATTGGCATTCGCGAAGCAAGTATTCTGATGTTTCAGCGGAACAGTAATACAGTAATGAACTGCAGTACTGTTGGATTTGCTCAATTTACAAAGGTGGAGAGTATCCTGTAAGAAGTCCGTTCATCAATTTCGCACCTTTTTTACAACCTAGTAGGAAGCTGTTTCGTTTTCTTTGGAGATGGGTTGATGAAAATTTCCATTTATATTAGTCCTGGTACGTGTAATTGATCACTTGTTAATTTTCTGAAAATTAATGATCACTTTGATGAAATTAATCAAAATATTTTTGTCTAATTTCCACTACTTATTTTCATTCCAGTTTGACCTCCTGCCATTCACATCGAGGAGAAATGCTTTGAAATGGCGATATTTGTCAAAAAAAAAAAAATGTAAAAAATCAATTTCCATATGTTTCGAACTTTTGGGATCATATTGTAGATGGAAAAATCAGAATTTAAAATATTTGGAATGCACTGGAATGAATAAAGAAAAAGACGTTTATACGAAAAACGTTAAAACCGATTCACCTATATCAGTAGTCTGAAGAATCATGAGAATTTTTCGAAATCTGTTAAACTTTTTTTTCCAGTGAAATTTTTATATCTCTTCTTTTTTTCCGTCAACCAGCTGTCGCACCTCTACGAACGACAACCCTCAGAATTCGAAACTTGGGCGAGCTATAGGTTTCATGTATTCACTTTGTTCACAATTTGCTAAAATAACGGAAAAAATCAAATTATTAATTTTTGATATAGCAAAATCAGTTTGTTTCAGATAAAAAAATTGGATGATTTCATTTCTTTGGGATATCTCGAAAAAAGAATATTGCAATGATGATGAAGGGTACCGAAACAGGCGATATCATGGTCAGTTACTTATTTACAATCGTGCTTTTTCACCTGAAATATATGTTTTGAATCAGCTTTGCAAAAAACGAATGTGTTCATTTCATGGTCCAGCGTCCAAAGTATTCATTATAATTAAAATTGAATTCAAAAACGTAAAACTAATAAAAGAAGTTGAGAAATCGATAGACATTCAATCAAAATGAACATATAATGAGGCGCAAAACATATCGAATCAACCAAAATACTCGCTCTCTTGTACTGATAATCACAAACACCTGAATCCGTCTCATCAATCCCACTCTCCAGGATTTGACCTTTGTCTCTTGATTACAAGTCTGTAACTGAAGCCCTAATTCAAACGTTAGGTTCAGATAGTCCCAATCCTCCGCTGTGGAATTTCCTGGAATTAATTCGGCCTCTGGAGGATTACAGAATGCAAATTCAACAAATAGGGACGCAGAGGTTTAATTCCAATTTCAATACATTGACGGGTCAATGTGGAGTCTTAGCAATTGATTTCAGCTGAACAATCTTCAAACGAGCATGAATATAATGATGAAGTATCAGCAAATTCTGTTTCAACGCTTTCAATGTTTCTTTATTTAAAAGACATTCAACTGTTGAGTTAAATACGACGAACTGTGGCTGCTCATCGTTTTTAAGTTCAACTCAGTATACCTCGAACTTCACCGTTGAAGATCTCTTCCATTTGGAGAACTGCGTTTATGTGGAATGAACTTCCTGAGAACGTTTATCCAAATGGATTTGATTTCCAGCTATTCAAATACAAAGTGAATCAGTAGTTTCGCACAGGCACCGATCTTAGAGCGCCTTAAGGATTTTCCTGTAGTGCTTGTGTTTTGTCAAAAAAAACTAACACAGCGATATTCTCTACGCTGAATAAGGTAGACGGTAACTGCTGGTAAAAGTTTATTTTTAAACTCCAAATGGAATTGACCGCGGTGGAAGTGCTTCCGAATCACGATCGGAAGTCCGTGGGTTCAATTCCCGCCTCGACCAGATATTTTTCTCGAGAGAATTTATCTGGTTGTTTAAATATGTTTTAAAAATCTGTTTTAAAATCTGTTTTTCCGTTAATCAGCTGTCGCCCCCCTACGAACGTCAACTCTCAGAAGTTGAGAAACTTGTGCGAGCTGAGGAATAACGAGATCTTACCTTTTAAGGTGTGATTCCTAACACGGTTGTAGCTGGAATGATTCTGTAACCGTGTTAGGAATCACACGTTAAAATGTAAGACCTCGTTAGTACTTAGCTTGCACAAGTTTCTCAACTTCTGAGAGTTGTCGTTCGTATGGGGGCGACAGCTGATTAACGGAAAAACAGATTTTAAACAAATTTCTTTTTAAACAGAAATTACTTGAAATAATATTGAACTGAAAAAAATATAGAATGCGTTACTGTGGGAAAAGTCATTATAATCATCAACTCCATCAGTGTATCGGAAATGAAAAAGTGAAATTCTCCAACTATAACAATAAAAGGAAATAACTACCATCAAAAAATATACTTTTCAACCGATATAGACGTAAAAGAAGTTGAAATAAATGACCATATTCAAGAGATGAAGTTTAACTCTGGATCAGTATTGTAAGAATTGAATGGTCAATACTCATTATTTTTTCTACGATCGACACAGAAGATGTCATTTTTTGTATTAATTTCTGATCCGGAATATTGAAAAATTTCATAAACATGCACTAAACTCTTTGATATTATTCCCTACTGTCATCTTCGCACTTTCATTTCTAATTGAAGGAAATACAAATTTTTGACTTGAACCAGAATCGAAACCCGAAACGTTTGATCAATAGATGGATCAGATATTCATTACACTATATTACCACACCTTGTATATGTCATGAATTAAAAGGCATCGCGACATGATTATTGTTGCTAGAGAGATATCTAAATATAAAAAATAGAAAAGTCAGAGAAAATTCTGGAATAGCTCACTTTCGATACTTGTATACTACTCCCGAAATGAAACATATCAAATTACACCAAAAACTTTCGAAAAGACAAAAACAGTTCGGCACAGAAAGTTTATAATAATTATTGATAATAATTGGAAAATATAAATGAAATTACTGAGAGAATATTGTAAAGAGTGATTAGAACAATACAAAAATATTTGATTTTTTGCAAGACATCACGGAAACCCCCCAAAAATCTGAAAGCGTAAGATACCAATGTTGTGAGTTAATTTCACATCTTTCGCTAATTCTGATTGGCCAGGACAATATCGATTCAACAATAGCCAGAGATGTTATACAGGGGCTTCCCAATACACCTGTTATTTCAAAATCAAAATTAGGATGGGTGGTTCATGGAAACTCTTCATATTTCAAACATCGAGTCGCCGCTCACTATTCTATGACATGTTGTATGAAAAATGATGTTTTTGAAGATGACGAATTGAAGGAACTAATGAATGAAACTATTCTGATGGATAATTTGGGAGTTGAAAATGACAAATTCAATCATATTTCAGAAAAAGACAAACAGTTACAAAACAACCACTGGAAAATTGGTTTGCTTTGGAAGAAAGAAAATATCAATTTGCCAGACACCAGTGCTATCGCATTGAAGAGATTATTTATTGTAGAGAAGGAAATAAATATTTTGGAGAGCAATATTCGAAAAAGATAGAAAATTTTGTTGAAAAGCTGCCGTTACGTCTCACAAAACCCGGTATTTGCCACACTCTGCAGTAAAACATCCTAGTGAACCACAAAAATTCAGATTTGTATTTGATGCCAGAGTCAAAATAGAACCTATTTCAACAAAAATGTATTAAAAGGTCCTCAACTTTTGAATTCCTTAGTAAATATTTCATTCAATTTTCATCAAAATCGAATAGCTGTAATGGGAGACATCGAACAAATGTTTTTAAGGATATGCATACGAATTGAAGATCAAGATTCGCAGCGTTTTCTGTGGAGGGAAAGGGATGAAGACGGGTTTATCATTACTTACCAAATGAAATCCATGTTATTCGGAGCACTCTGTTCTTCAAGTTCTGCGATCTACGTCCTTCGTGAAAATGCCAAGAAACATAGAAAGACATATCTACAAGCAGTGAGAGCTATTGAAAAATACCATTACATGGATGATTACTTAGACAGTTTTGAAAACGAAGCAGAAGCCATTGAAATTGTTCAGGGTGTCATAAACATCCATAACCAAGGCGAATTCAGAATGATGAACTGAGCCAGCAATTCTAGTCATGTCCTGGCAAATATACCTGCTGAAATACTATCCAAAAGTAGTACTGGTACTGAAAAGTTACCCACGTCTGAATGAACTTTAGGTTTAATATGGAATACAAAAGATGATCTCAGTTTTCCTGATACATTTTTGAAAAAAAAATGAGAAAATAATTGTAACAAACAATATTCCCATGAAGAGAGAACTATTGCAAGTGGTAATCTCAGTTTATGATCCACTTGGCTTGTTAGCAGCTTTCACTATACAACAAAGAATTTTGATGCAGGACGCGGACTGCGATTCCAAGAATTGCATTTACCGGATACCCTGTGAGTGCGGAAAATCATATATTGGTGAAACTGAGAGGCCATTGAATGTTCGCATTGCCGAGAACAAGTAACACACACAGCGAGGGGAAACCAGCAAATCAGGAATAGCAGACCATGTTTGTACACATCAACACAACATCGAGTGGTCCCAAGCTGAGATCTTGCACAGAGAGGAACATTGGTTTAGGAGAAAATTCAAGGAAGCTGCATACATGTTGTCCAACAACGTATTCAGCCAAGCCAGCGTAGAAATACGCAACATATGGAAACCCATCATCAAGCGAAAAATGGCCAACTCCCGCCAAAACGGTTATCTGCAACGGAACCAGTGAAGCGGAAAATGGAAAGCGGGGATAAGTGAAAGTACTCGAACGACCTATAAATAGTCATCTCTCGGAGGAATCAGTCCAGTCATCATCCGAAGACGATTGTAGATACTAACAATCGAAACGTCGTGAACTAACGTGACTTGGAATCTCTCCACTTTTTATTTTTATTTTCTTTTTTCATTTCCTTATTTTTATTCATTCAATTGTTCTATTTTTATTTGTATTTTATTTCACTATTATTTCATTTCAGGTTTATTTTGGTTAATATAATTGTTATTTTCAGCTATTCATTTTCAATTAATTTTTTTAGTTGTTTCAGGGATTTCAAATAATTTTTATATAGTAGACAATGGAAGTCCGAACTAGTGAAATTCATCATGAAACATTGTCAATCACCTTCAAACAGCAAATGATATGTTGTCCTTTGCCTGACTGCTGACATGTACTCTCAGCCTAAAAAGGAGATATACACCGAACATGGCGCTTTTCTAGTGTGATTATTTTTGATTTTTCTCTTTCAACCTTTGAATGTTTTGATGGTTATCCTGCAAATTTGGGCAGCCGTCCTTGAGCTATTTATGCGACTTTGTTTTATACTCGTATATTAGATTTAGATAAGCATTGCGTCGCAGAAAGAAAAACTGAAATAATGAGAATTGTAACAAAAAATAAGGAAATTATCTGTTAGAGATATTGATGATCAAACTAGAATGGCAAATTCTATACTACTCATTTTGATTTGACAAAACAGAAATTTCAGAAGTACAAATTGAATGTTCACTCAAATACTAAAGAAATCCTTCTATTTATCATGACGAAAATTCATGTTTACTTGCTTGTTCAAAGAAAAACACACTTGTCAACGCGCTGACAACGAATCTCTCATTTATATTATTTTCCAAAATTGTCTTATTCGGAAAATATTTTGCGTACGCCATAATCAACTGAATAGGATTATTTTCCACTAATAACAAAAAAATGTGCAAGTGGCTTATTTGTTAAACGCTCAGACTTGATGATGAAAAAAGACGAAGAGCATTTTGTGAACGGTATACTAAGGAGTGCCAGAAATAGGAAAACTTTTTCTATAGAATTAGCTGGTCGAAATATCTGGTGAAACGCTCATTATTGGATAACGATTCTGCTTTGCCAATTTTCACAACAATATTCGTACCGCTTAGTTTTACCAAAACTTATTGGGGCAGGATTGATAAGAAGTCTTGAGCAATAGAATAGTGCAGCCGGGCAGAATCCCCTAATCGTGCAAAGTGACTAAAGGATAAACCTATGCCCAGAAAAATTGATGAATATCTAATCAACAGTTTCGTAGTCCCCTCCGGTCGATATTTTCTGTAGTGGTTTTCTACAGTTATGTTTAACAGCAAATGGCTGGTGTGAACACAAGAGAAATTGTCGCCTGGAAAACACCGACAAATCAGGTGTAGTCAACAATGCCTTAAACAAGGCACTGACGATATCTCGTTCGGAAAAGACACGAATACTTGCCAAAACTTGTATAGAGAGAGGTGATAGAAATTCAAAAACACTGGTACACTTCAATCAGAGATCGGTTATTTCCGGCAGTCAAAGTTTACACTGTATAGTCCAGTTGTTTCACTATCAGACAACATTTTTTTCCAGAGACATTAAAAGGCGATATTCTAAAAAATTGAACCACCTTGTCAAATCTTGGCGTTCACATTGTAGTGATTTAATTTCTGAACTTCCTACTAGTAATAAATTACAAAGTGCAGATATCCACCGCCAATTGTGATATTATAGCCTGATGTATTTGCAAAATGCATTTTATTGAGAGCTTTTGTAGATCAAAGTATTGAGGCACCAAAATGATGAAATTGTTAGGGTTTGAAATTTGACTTTCCTTGAAACGTGTTTCACCGTAACTGGTACGACGAAGGACACATTACAAGAGACTCTCGATGAATACTGACAGGGGCTGTCAGCAGCTAATCTGATTTTCGTCCTTTTACCACAATGTTGAATTTTTTTTTCATTTTTGTTTATTATGATGGAAAATAAGGACCTTCATTATTATGTATCATTATTATATTCATGAGGATATAGATATCTTCTCTTTCGTTCAGCATCGAAAGTATTCATTGATGAAAATGAATCTGGGTAAAATCCAAATTGCTCCTCAGGAAATTGATGGGAAAAGTAGGATCTGAGTAGGATTCACCAATGATGATGATGAAAGATGAGATCACAGCTCATACCACTGTAATCTCTTCGTTCACATCCTCGAACTCATCTCAAATCAGGTTTTCCTTAAAACTCTACATATTCTTTTGGACTATCTTCTTTCGCGAGCTTGATAATTTGATAATTCAACTCTAATTGTTTCATTTAAATTGTTCATCAACGATGATTTTATTGAATAATTATTTTAAGAGTCAAATTTCATCAATTCGTAGAGTCGCAAAGGATGTGTACTACCACAGGAATAAAAAACATTGGAGTTGGTTGGAGTTGGCCACCAACAGGTGGCCGCCTATTGAAAGTTACTCATGTATGATTGTGTCTGCTATAAGTGTTCTAAAATTTGAAGTTATGGCTTGCTAATACTTTCACTTCTCGCAGATATGGTTTCCTACAAGAAGCCATCACACCTCTGTAACCAAAGTTTGTGTTTACCCATCCATTGAGCCTTCATCCCTTCGTCTCATCAATTAATTCAGGAATTAAATACTCTCAAAAGTCGGGAGTCAACATTCCCTAAGATGACAGGTGTGGCAGAACCCCACATACCGAAGAAAAAAATTCGCTAGCTGCGGATATTGGGCATTTGGTCTCTGTTCCATATATACTTTTACGATAAGGATTCGAATAATTTGGTACGCTTTGATTCTTTCAGACTAGTTACAAATACGCGGCATATTACATCTGTCCTTAACCTGAGGATCAACTCTTAATGACTCGAAATATATTATTTGGAGCTCTTTCATTTAGAGAAAGGTTTAGTCGAAAATGATTTTACATTTTTCCGAATGAAATCACCAGTTTCACACTGCTCATGTAACAAAATATTCCGAAGATTTCAATGCAATACTTGTTCATCTACATAACACATTCCAACTCAATATAAAAATTCAACACATACTGCTTCCACACACAAAAACGCAATAATCTTTTCGACTTATGTTTCACCTACAAAGTTGGCGCATTCAGAAACTGGAAGTGTTATCGATAAAATGATGAAAAAAATTGAACACTAGGGACCCCAAAATATAGTTTCACAACGATGAAACGCTTTCTTCCATCAGCGATAAAACTGAGAGCCATGAAATTAGCATCTAAGTGTGATTATTGTTGAATCAAACGTGACTCCCATGGTCTGGATATGCATTATTCTCACAATTTGAAATCAAACATTCAAATATGATTTTGACTGAAAAATAAAACTTTGTCAAAATTATTTTACAGAAATTCGCAGGTTTAATTTGATATTATGATTATGACTGTGACTAGACCCTCACTCCACTGAGACAACTCAAATGAATATTGTAAACTGTATGAAACTCACCAATACAATGAACAGAAGAAAGAGACCAAAATAAAAAACGAATTGCCACTCTTCACGAATTCACATAACCTCACGAAAATTAGAGAATCTTTCAATTCAAATTTCGTCAGCAATTTATATCTGATAATCAGAAATCTCAATATCCTAATCGAAACTAATTGGTGTATTGAGATTTTTTTTTTTCGATTCGAAAATTATTCTGAAGAGTAGCAATTTCATTGGAATAAAAAAAAATACGCGACGTTCAATTAATACATCTAGCTACGTCTGGTAAGTCGAGTGACTCGGGTTCTAGTTCTGCGGACTCATGTTGAGGTACGATAGATTTTAACAATGAAATCCTATTTTTGAAAAATACGAGTCAAGTTTTCCACGAACTCGTCATATATTCGAATATTGTGTCTTTAATAATTTAACAATTTTCACAATATTTTTATTCAATGTTCATTTCATTAGTTCGGACTTCTATTATGTTGATTTGAAATCCCTGAAAGAATATGTGAAAAACATTTAAAAAATTGAAAAAAGGTTAGCTGAAAAATAACAATTTTATTATACAAGCAAAAACCAAAAAATCAAAAAATTGAACTATTAACATGAGCTGACACTTGAAAAATTATTAACAAGAAATGAAAATTTAAAAAAATTGAAAGATTCCAAACCAATTTACTTCACGACGTTTCGATTGTTAGTATCCACAATCGTCTTCGGGTGATAATTGGAGTTATTTCTCCGAGATTTGACTATTTATAGGTCATTCGAGAGGAGATAGGTCAAAGCACTCGAATGGATTACATATGTTGTGTCTCTCTACGTTAGCTTGGCTGAATGCGTCATTGGACAACATATATGCAGCTTTTTCGAACTTGCTCTTGAACCAGTATTCCTTCCTGTGGATGATTTCAGCTTGGTCCAACTTGATATGTTATTGAGTCCAAACATGCTCTGCTGTTCCCGATTTTCTGGTTTCTCTTAATTGTGTATTCACCTTTTTCACCGAAATAAATCATGTATCTAAGTAGGTTTTATACTCACCTACGGATATATGAAAACATTGTAGAACAGTGTTATGTACCAGTCCAACTGATGAAGCTACCGTGTATAGAAAAGCGCTTCAAATACGTTTGTTTGCGAAAATTGTATTAACTATTATTATGAATTGTGTTATTAATTTTCAACAAGAGAAGGGATAGTGTATGCATACTTTTTATAATTGTACATTCAAAAAAATACTCGCAGTTTTCTGTGTTAACTTATGCAGGTAATGAAATTGATTCAATTTGGAATTGATATTTTGTTGTTATAACGATGTATTCTATTGAGAATATTTCAGGGAATGATTTTTAAATCCACCCCACCTAAAATTTTTCCGCGTGAATATCCATAAATTTGTTATTTTTGAGCATTACTTACAGATCAAGCAACCAGTAATAGAAAAAACTACTCGTCCCAAATAACTGAATTTTCTTTAAAACATAGAAATTCATCAATTAAATTTTGAAGTATTGTGGTATTACTTAAGATAAAATCATTTGATTTCAGATAACAATCAATCAATATGAACATAATGTACTGTACTGAATGTTCCCAAATTAGCCCATACTTCGTCCCCAAAATCATTTGCCAATTCGCACCACCAAAATATCGCACAAGCAATATTTCACGTCCCCGATTAGAAAGCATTTAGCCTGAATGTGAAATAGCTCGATGCAAACATTGTTTGGCGAAACTCCCTCCTGCAGATATTGAAATCGGATATCTTATCGTTGCAGCAATATTTCAGCCAACCCGAAACTCCACAGGTGAATTATGGCGACTATTACAAAAATGTGCGGTACATAGAACGTAAAGTAAGAACCACGATAATTCATCCGTTCACAAACTGTTTGTTAAACAGAAGGGCCACTATCCGATTGAAAACAATGCCAGAGATTAATAAATTATTGGAATTTATTTGTTTATTTCCGATAAATTCGCTGTTTGTGACATTCCAGCTTTTTCGATTCTATTTTCGTATGAGTTATGGCCGGAAAATTGATTATGGATTGCGAGTGGGCCGTTTGGAGAGGGTCACATGGGATATTTGTGACAGCGAATAGTGACAGAAGAAATATACGTTGATGGCTCTGTCGGGTTCTTTTCGAGAGCATCTAGTAGGGATGTTTACATTGATCTTTCTCTTCAACAGTTTCCAGCTTTCCTACCATTTTTTTTATTTATGTAGGGTTTTTCTTACAACTAGGTATTTAGTTTGGAAACATTTCATTTCTTTATTGATTTTTATTTTTTATATTATGAATTCTTGTTGGGAAATTAACTTTTCATAACTCTATTATCGAGCAGTCGTACAAGTGGTACAAAATATCCAACTTCTTGGGTTTTTAATGTTAATTCTCTTATTTTAATGTTTACTCAGCATTTTTTGTATTTTTTTCATTGCATATCATTGAAAGGCTCTCGTCTCTTGAAACGACCGTTTATTGCCGAAAAACATATGGATATTTAGAACGAAGCCACTCGGGATGTTTCATTGTAGGTACTCATGGTTAAGGCTTTGATGTATTAAGACAAGGGCCCAAGTGGTCGACCCTTTGTGAATATATTTATGACCTCCACAATTGCCAGTTAACTTCGAACATATGTTTTGGCGGATGCATTCATACTGTTCTAAGATTTCGACCGGGAACTAATCCCAATTCTCATTCTGCTCACCACAAGGTTACACTGTTTTTCTGATGGTTCATTCGTTGGTGTTATTATTAATTTTATTATTTGTGAACGCTGTGTCCCACTGATAAATAATTCATCTATCACCAGCCCCGACAGTTTAAAATAATGAAAATGATGAAACAAACCTCGCCATATGGTGGTGAGAAATGACCAAAAATATTTTGAAGGGATGAGGTTCAGGTTAAATTACGTTAGGCTGAACTCCTAGAATATTCTCTGGATTAGGTCCAAATACTGTAAGTTACCCAAATCGTACCTCCATCTCTCAGCCAAAGTGAGTACCTTGGATATGTGAGGGAATTGGCCAATACGTACCTATTGAAGAAACACTTTATTGTGTGATTTTAACCAAACAACAAACGCAAAATTTGTTTGAAGGTGATTGACAATGTTTAATGATGAATTTCACTAGTTCGGACTTCCATTGTCTACTATACAAAATGATTTGAAATCCCTGGAACAACTAAAGAAGAAGAATTGAAAATGAATAGCGTGAAAATAGAACAATTGAATATATATATATATATATATATATATATATATATATATATATATATATATATATATATATACACTTGGCTGCACCGCGCTGATGAGGCCAATAGCCAGAAACACGTGTCCGCGGTTTGCCCCACTTTTGGAGTGTTGTGTCCACTAATTGTTTCATTTTTGATTTTTATATCATACCCACTCGATAAAATCTCTCTTTGTATTTATACCCTGGACTCGGATGTCACGCAGGTAGCTATAGCTGCCTACGTGGTCATGTTAGATGTAGCCTGGGAATTCTAGGTCTTCTAACTGGAACCACAAATGTGCGGTTGGCTCCTGTTGTTGATTCCGTGCATATGTGTTGTTTCCTGCTTTTGGCAAACAAGTGTTGCCCATCTTTACACTTGGCTGCACCGCGCTGATGAGGCCAATAGCCAGAAACACGTGTCCGCGGTTTGCCCCACTTTTGGAGTGTTGTGTCCACTAATTGTTTCATTTTTGATTTTTATATCATACCCACTCGATAAAATCTCTCTTTGTATTTATATACTGGACTCGGATGTCACGCAGGTAGCTATAGCTGCCTACGTGGTCATGTTAGATGTAGCCTGGGAATTCTTGGTCTTCTAACTGGAACCACAAATGTGCGGTTGGCTCCTGTTGTTGATTCCGTGCATATGTGTTGTTTCCTGCTTTTGGCAAACAAGTGTTGCCCATCTTTACACTTGGCTGCACCGCGCTGATGAGGCCAATAGCCAGAAATACGTGTCCGCGGTTTGCCCCACTTTTGGAGTGTTGTGTCCACTAATTGTTTCATTTTTGATTTTTATATCATACCCACTCGATAAAATCTCTCTTTATATATATATATATATATATATATATATATATATATATATATATATATATATATATATATATATATATATAGTGGAGAGATTCCAAGCCACGTTAGTTCACCACGTTTCGATTGTTAGTATCTACAAACGTCTTCGGGTGCTGACTGATGCAAAACATGTTTCACTATACAATAGCTTCATCAGACGTGTCCATACTAACTAAAATCTATATATACATATCAGAATTAAGTTCCTGGATATCAAGTACCTGAATTTTACCTACCCAATTGATTTTAAAATTGTGTACCTGTAGGAAAAGTCCAAATCCAGGTCTATTATTATTAAGTTTGAGAACATGAAAATAGAAATGCAGCATTTTTCGCAAAAAAAAACTGCTCAAATGCAGTATTATGGTGCTAGCTGAGGATAAGAAGTCGATGAGATTTATTGACTTTTGCTAAAGAAAAACTGGGGATGAAAAACAATGGAAACCTTATTCACTGTGGTTGATGGAAAAAAATACTGAAAGTCAACATGTTATTGAATCCCTCGTGAAAACATCCAATGGCCATCTTGATATCATTTTGATTCCGAAGGATTCATCTAGTGTTTCTTCTATGATGCTACAAATATTTCATATCATTGTCTCATAATTTGTAGATTAGATGTAAAAAAATCAAAACAGAGTGGGAAATTTGTTATATTTCGGAATCTTGAATGCAAACATGAAACCCTCTCGAAAAAATGTATACAAGATGCTCCATTCGAGAGTATTCACTAAATTCAAAATACTTGTGATGCACTGTTTGGAACCTTAGGTGTAGGAATGAATATTACTGGAGTTTTTTTCCTAAACCCAACCCTTAATTTGAAAGAAAGATTATTCTTCCTCTTGAAGATGATCACATTGTAATCGAAACACGTGTCGAGGTATCAAAATGAAGGTTTGGTGTTGGAAAAAACACCAGCACTATTTATATGCAAAATATTAACAACAAGGTGACTCATGTAAATTATATGATATTGAACATATTCGACATAAAAGCACCCTTGAAATCAATCTTCTTTGAATACCAAAAACCTCCCTGAATTACAGATGTTTTTCAAAACTGATTGAACTCAGAGAAACAGCTTACCATAAATACAACAAATTGCCAGACGAAGGCCATTGGAATGAGAATTTGTAGGAAAAATTATAAAAACAACTATATCCATACCGGAATGTATTGACAACTCTAACATAATAAATCAGCAGTTTATACAGGCATCAAAAATGAGTCTGAACCTGTACAAAATCTACTGAGACAGTTACTATCGAAAAAATTCCTAAATGCGTGAGATGAAATCGCTAGCTACTGATTCTAACTTTATTAACTTAGAAATAATATAACTTTGCTGCCCAACAATTCTACCAGTTATAAGAAATATTGCCAATTTCATAAACTACACCTCACAATTTGACTTCCACAAAGTTTGTGGAGATCAAATCTGATTGTTTCGACAGTTAGTTGATGAAGATCCAAAGTAATTTCATAAACTACACCTCACGATTTGATGTCCACAAAGTTTGTGGATATCAAATCATGAGGATCTTAATCAAGTAACTGTCGAATCAATCAGAAAAAAAAAACATTGCCAAGGATTGCCAAGGTTTTGATTGGAAGGTATTTTTTCTTGATAACTGGAAAGTGTTACGGATAATTGCGTTGCCTGAGAAAAGTGACGCCCAGTTAGTATACCACCAAGTCTGTAGGGGGTGATTGAGGAAATCATAAACAATCAATTAAGACATCATCTGGAAAAATATATTATATTGCCTTCTGAACAATCTGGGTTCAGACCGGGACACAGTTGTGCTACAGCCTTACTTAACATTGTTAATGAGATTATAAGAGGAAAAAAACAACTATTCTTATTCTCTCAGATAATCCAAAGTCTATTTTATATTATAGGTTTTTATAGGTTTTCTGGCCAGTCCCATTGATCTTATGTGTGATCATTTTCAGTATAGAAGTTTATATATAAAGACCGCTGTAGGACAGTCATCGAGAAAAAGGTCACTTGTGAGGTTCCACAAGGGTATATAATTTTTCCCTTACTATTTAGTGTGAATAAAGTAAAGTAATTTTATTTTGAACATCACAACTTGTGAAGTACATTTTTATGCTGGCGATACACAGCTGCAACTCATTTGCTCCAGAAGTTTAGTTTGAGGCTATATCTGAAGATTTAAAGCAATTAGTAGATGTATCACATGTACATAAATCAATGACTTCAAATCTGAACTGATGATATTTGGACAAAACAAATATCATATTGACACCATTTGGCGAATTAAGATTCAAAATGACGAGTTGCTGTTTACATGTGATGCTAAAAGTTTATATAAACCTTAGATACAGAACTTTAATTTAGAAAACATATCGACTCTTGCCTTCTAAAGGATTAATGTTCATTGAAAATGATTTACCCTCAAGAGCTTTCGCTAAAACTCAAAAGAATATTAAGTGATACACTTGTCACTTTATATTTAGTGATGTTCTATATGGACCATGTTCAGATCATAATGACATAAATCGTATACGAAGAATGCAGAATTTAGATATCAACGGTATACTCAAATATGATCCAATATCTTATAAGCTCATATCCACAAAATGGATAGAAATGCAAGACCGTCAAAAACTGAATTTCCTTATTTTAATCCATTTAATGAATGATAGTATAATAAAATAATAGTACCCCAAAGATCTGTGCAAGAAAATAATATGTAGGACAGATATTAATGACCTTAACTTACGTCATAGGGGTCATATCTCTCTACCACGTCACAAAACTTCTCTGCTACGAAAAAGCTTCACATACACTGTCTTTAAACTTTATAACGAGGTCGATCCTTCACTTCGTACAATGAAATTATATTCATTTCGAAACGAAATAAGAGACAGTCTCTTGGTCAAGTTTGAATAATTCAGTTTTCCACATGTAATATTAATACTTCTACATGTCTGAAATTAAAAATGTTTTTTTGCACGTGAAAAATTTATGATTGTATTCATGTTAACCTGGGGCTGAACTAGAACTTTTCCAAATTGTTTTCAGCTTCATTTTGCAATCCGTATTCCATATATAATTACTTGTATATTATCAGTGCGTTCCATTTGAAACGAGCCACACTGCATATCTTTTGGTACAATGATTTTCAGAGGAAATAAAAAAATTACGTCAACAATAATATACAGGGGGACACATTTTGACTTATTCACATTCGATGTTACTTTCCCTTTCGCACACAAATATTTTTTTGGATCACCCTACATCGTCAGATGCTCCACCATAAGCAGATTTCTACAAAGTATAAAACATATGCTTGAAGCTTATGGTTCGGGAGCTACAAATCATTTCAGTTGAAAACGAGCCACACTGAATAAATTTCGAAACAATGATTTGCAGAAAAAATAAGAAAACAGGTCAACAATTATACAGAAGGCCATATTTTAAAATATTCGTTCTAGGTACAAATATGGAAGCAATAAATCAGAAAAAAAGATAGGTGGCCATTCTGTAGCACCTCTACTGCCAAGCCAGCGACCAGAAAAGTGACCATCCAAAAATTGTCGCATTGAAGCTGCATAATGAGAAGGAAGTACAAACTCACTACTTCAACCCGTTCTCGAAGCGTATGAACCATTTCTTCTCAAGAATTCCCGAAAACAGAAACACCAATTGTAACTTCACCTGGTAGGTAATCAATATTGTAGAATGAGACAAACACAAAATGAAGAGAATATCGAATTCAAACTTAACTAGGCAAAATAAGATTTTTTTGATTAGAATCCTTGGCATGTTCCTGTTTTTGATCCACTCGGTTATGTTGGTTCGAACGGGGTCTTAACTGATCCCCATGCTTCCTCTTTGGTGTTCCATTTACCTCAACGATATATGAATAAGGTCCAGTTTGATCCATTACTGTTCCTGGTGTTTATACTTTACCCAGTGGATTATTCACCCAGACCGTCTGATTTGGATGAAATATCGAGTCCTTCGAATCACGATCATAAATTTGTTTCTGAACAAGTTTTGCCTTATACATGTTTCGGAATAAGTCAGGTTTCAATTGGTCGAACAGAGTATGTATATGTCGTCCAAACATTAATTCGCTTGGAGCCCTGCCTGTCGAACGTTCATCTTGTTTTTTCTCTTGTCCACTAGCTGACATGCGATCTTCACTGCTCTTTCTGCAAGTCCATTTGTCTTGGGGTGATACGGTGTTGATCGAATATGTGTGATACCATAAGACTTGTAAAATAATCCAAATTATTCAGCAGTTAACTGAGGACCATTATCCGACACACTTATTTTCGGATACCCTAATCTCGAAAACACTTCACGAAGCACGTTAATTGTTGATGACGTGGTGATGTTCTTCATCGGAAAGATCTCGAGCTAGCGTGTATAAGATTCTATTATGATTAGTCACATTTTTCCTTCGAAAGGTTCGGCAAAATCTATATGCACTCGCGACCAGAGTTCCGAAAGAGCACTCCATGGATACAATGGGAGTTTATTATCATTTTGTTTAGATTCTTGACAAGAATTCACGATGTCATTATCCACGTTCGGCCAGTAGACATGTAAACGTGCACTGGACTGCATGGCAGTTATACCAAGATGTCCATCATGGAACATCATCAATACCTCATGTCTAAGTGCTTCTGGAACACATATTCTTCCTTTCCAGAGAAGAATGTTTTCCTTAAACGAAAGTTCCTCACGTTTCTCGAAGTACGGAAGAATTTCGTTAGGTAGTTGTCTTTTATTAGGCCAATAAGATTGTATGCATCTTATAACTCTGATGAGAATAGCATCACTTGATGTTTTTGACTGCAAAACTTTCTCCGTGATAGAAAGGTGGTGTAGTCTAAGATGCAAAAGTTAACTTCTTTTAGGTAGTCCAGCTTTTTCCAAAAGTGCTGTTTTTGTATCAGGAAGTGGTAGATGTGATATTGCGTCTGCATTTTCTTTTCCTGGTTGGTACGCTATGTCAAAATCATAGCTATTCAATGTCATGGCCCATCTGAGAAGTCTATTACTAGCAATTTTTGGTGTTTCACGGTCTTTACTGAATATTCGTTCTAGAGGCTTGTGATCTGTTAATAGTGTAAAATGTCTTCCATATAGATAATGGTGGAATTTTGTAACTGCTCACACGATTCCTAAGCTTCCTTATCTATAGTAGAATATCGGGTTTCCGCATCACTCAACGTGCGTGAAGCATAAACAATTGGTTTTAGTTGTTTATTAGGGAATTCGCGGAATAAAACTGACCCAATACCCTTCGAACTTGCATCACTTGTAACTACTACTGGCAATTCATGATTGAAATGTACCAGAGTATCTGATGAACTAAGGATATTCTTTAATTCATGGAATGATTTTTCATCAACTGTCCACTTGAATGTTGCATTGTTTTTCATGTGCCTGTATAATGGAACGCAAATAACATGTAGGTTTGGTATACAACGTCCATAATAAGTTATCGATCCCAAGAAAGATCTCAGTTCACTTAAACTTGTAGGACTTGGCATATCACTTATAGCTTCAATGCGTTCTGATGTATAATGTAATCCTTCTGCATCAATTTTGTGACCTAAAAATGTCACACAGCTTTGTAACCATTTACACTAAGACTGTTGTGTTCTAACTTCTAAACTTGTCTCAGTCGTACCATATGTAAATTCTTATTTGGTGCAGTTATCAAAATATCATCCTTATAACACACTGTTCCATCAATATCTGCTAGAAGTTGATCCGTTAAGTTTTGGAATAGAGATGGTGCAAAATTTGCCCCAAAAGGAAGTCGTTTATAACGATAAAAACCTTGGATTGTTGATATAACTGAATATTTCCTTGATTCAGGATGAACTTGCAACTGACGATATGCATCCTTCAGATCGATTTTGGAAAAGTATCGGCCTCCGCTGAGTTATGACATTATATCATCGAAACGCGGAAGAGGGTAATCATTTTTTCTCACATGAGGATTTATTGTTACTGAAAAATCCCCACAAATGCGAATACTTCCATTCGATTCAATTGTCAAAACTATGCGTGTTGCCCATTCAATAGGTGTAATAGTTGTATTGACGGGTTCCAGTACATCTTCTACAACTAAACGATCCAGTTCACCCCTCACCTGTTCTTGTAAGGCTATAGGAACTGGTCTTGGTCTAACTGCTTTCAGTACATCATTTTCTTTCATGTGTATCTTAACTAAGTGTTCACGAACTGCTCCAATTTGTCCATTAAATAAATCACTAAATTCCTCAAGTATAGCTTCAAGTTCTGAAACGTAATTAACGTTAACTTCTATATCCGATATGAGAGATGAATTTAGTGTCCGATTTTCGAGTGGTTGAATTGTTTCTGTGTTTTTTCTTTCTTTAATTTGGCATAACTTGACTCCTGATGTAAGAGGTATGTTAAAAGCAAGACACCAATCGAGACCAAATAAAGAATTGTCGTTTGTTTCGGTTACGTAAAGAGATAGTATTTTTGGTTGACAATTGAAAAATTCAACTTCTACTCTTGCCTTCCCATGTGTTTTGATTTCCATGTCTGTATACGCCACTAAGTTTTCAGTTTGTTTAAGAGACGAACTGCCGATCTGTTTCCACAGCTGTTAAGCACACACGGAATGTGCAGCGCCTGGATCAAATAGGATCAGTTTCTGTTTCTTCTAACGAATCATCCAAAGCACAGGTCAAACTGCCCTCTGTGTCCTCTGAATCTGTTCTAGTCCTCTTTTTTGACAATTTTTTAGGTGATTTGATGATTTTGCGTGGGATATTAGGAGAAGCTTGAATTTTACTTTTTTAGAAATAATATTCTCCTTGGTAATCAATATTGCAGCTGATTGCTTTCCTCTTTTGTATAAAGGTACCGGAATTATAGGCACGGGAGAAAGTTCTTGTAAAAACTTGCCTGGCGTCTCCATATGTAACTCTGCGCTAGACATTTGATCAAGCAAAGATGGCAAATTGGTAGGATCTTGATTCTCTGTCAGGCTAACTGTAGTCTCATTATTTATAACTTGATCTGGTGGAGTAGAACTGCGCATTTGAGACAATGTTGGGCTCATACGTATTTCGTCATCCAAACATGCCGAAGGCTGATTATTACATGAGAGAACATGCCAAGGCTCATTAGTACGTGAGGGAGCAGGAAAAGCTTGATTACTATATGAAGGACCAGGCAATTGTAATATGTCACGCCCAACAGTGGAATCATTTTCCTAATCATTATGGGGTTGGGAATTTGAAGACAAATCAGAGATCACAAAGAAGCTGTCTGGAACAGCCGAAGGATTAAATGGATACATTCCACAAGCTCTAAACCCAGAAACAGCATTAGAGGGTGTTGCCGCTCGTATCCATGAATTACCAATCAGTTTACCAGCAACTGCACGATTTATTTTTCTATATTTATTTGCAAGCATCCAGTTTCGAGTCTCTGCTGCGAAATATGTTTTGCAGGGTTTGAAAAAGCTGCGGTCCAAAGGCTGTAAGGCTTGTGTACTGTGACTTGGCAAACAAAAAGAATTATATCATTCTTGTCTGCAGTCTCTAACATATCTGCAGAATTTGTCTGAAGCAAAAGGACTTTACCTTGAGGCTTTCGAGAAACAAAATGATGCATCAACCATTTCTGGAATAACTCCGCGTTAACATAAGCAAAGCAGACTTTTTGTTCATGTAAACATCTGATCCAGGAGGAAGTCCATCTTGGAATTCTGGCTTTCTAATTACTCCTTTTATAATAACAACCGGAGAAAGGAACTTTCCAGCGGCATTACAACAAGCTATTACCGACATCGTCTCACCCTGTTCTCCAGACGTTACAGAGTGAACTGATTTTGCACCTTTTGTAGCAATGACTTTTCCAGGGTTATTATTTAACCCGTTCTGGTTTACCTTATTCTTTTTCTGGTTTTTCATTCAAGCATGTCCCATTGTCATGCAAACTTTTGAGAAATGATTCAATGCTCCACATGCTGAGCACTTTTTATTTTTAGAAGGGCATGAGTCTCTTCTCCTGTGACGTAATTTTCTACATGATAAACAGTCTTTTTCCATGTTCAATATCAGAGTGTTATTGTATTCATTTTGTTTGAATTTATTACTTCTATCGTTACGTTCAAGAAGTTCTCGACTTGATCGTTTAAAGTCTGAAATTACTGCATTTGTATGCTTGACATCAAACTGTCCTGATAGATTCGAAAGTTGTTTCGACTGTAACGAAGCCTGTCCCAAAATAAGTGCTGTTGCTTCAATTTCTTCCAAGGTGGCTGTATTATTTGAATGTAACCTAATTCATTCCTGTTGCCAGGCCATATTGTTGATACCAATAACTAGTTGGTCTTCAAACTATCGGAAAATTCACAATTTTCTGCCAGTCCACGGAGAATATTCATAAACTGGGTAATGGTTTCACTGTCCTTTCGATAATGAAGCGCAAATGCTACCCTTTCAGACAGAATATATTTTGTTTTACCATGATATTTGTTTAGTACGTTCACGATATCGTCAAAAGATTTTGTTGTCACTTCATCTGGCTTAAAATGATCAACCAGAATCTTGAAATGTTCAGGTCCTACCTTGCTCAAAAGGAAATTACGTCGTTTCACTTCAGTGAAGAATCCTGCACTGACACCTGTCGAATATAATCCAACGCCCTTCGTGGTATTACCCAGGAAAGTAGTTGTTTTCTAATAGGTGTCAGTCCCCTAACCTACAGTGTAGGTAATTTAAGACTTGAACGAATTGTTCTTTTAGATAATTGGATTTACAGCCCGTCTCGAAATATGCCCACTCAATTTGTGAAGTTATCCAGTGCAGTTGTGGTATTGTATCAATTGGAGCTGTGAACAACTGCAATGAATTGTGCCCTTCTTTATTTTCCACGAAGCAAATTCAATATTTTACATTCATAAATGAAGATGGTATTAAGGAACTAGTAAAATTATATTATTCAATGTATTACTGTTGTTGAAGTTTTTTGAAAAGTACAAAATCGGATTAGGTATGAAATACTTCATTCCTTATCACCACTGACTGGAAAACCAAATTTCGTATCCTTTCTAAAACACCTCCCTTGCGGCAGTCATTCCTCCTTTTGGTCCATTCTATTTCATTTGATACCCAGTGATATTCGGGATAACAGGGTAGCCTTTTTCCCACGAAAGTAGGTCGTGTAACCTCATAGTAACGAGGAAAGCAAAGACACCGGGAAAATGTTTCCGTAGGGTTTAATAGTTCATGCTGGAAGCAGTCTCACTGCTGGAATCGTGAAAAGGCCCTTTTAACAACATAAACTTCTACATTTTATTTGACAGCGAATGCGAAAGCTCGTTCCACAATCATCAATTTCCATTTGGAAGGAATGCATGGATCAGTGAAGTATGCCAGAAATAGACATTGTATTGGAAGAGGAATGTTGACATTTCGGTAAAAATGAAATGATTTAATTTCAGGAGAAATGTTGTGCAGGCGGGAACGCTGGTAATTGAAAATTCCCGTATCATCATTCCTTGGGCCTCAGTGCAGGATTCTACAGAAAACTGATACTTGAAAAATATCTTCAATTACTCATGAATATCATCAACAAACTTGAAATTGTATAATATACAATAAAAAACTGAAAGTGATATTCTAACAATTGAAGAATTGTGAGTTAATATTTAACTGAGAAATGATATGAGCTAGAGGGAACAAATAAATTACACTGAGATGAATAGACAATGAATTATAAAGGTAAAACCAAAGTTATTAACAATAAATTAAGTGCCTCGAAAAAAGTGCCAAGTTTTTCAAAATGTTTCGTTTGTTGATATTCAGAATCATCATAAGCTGACGAGTGACTCATCTTATTATTTTTTCTATTCTTTTCTGATTTCCACGTCCGTAAACAAGGGACTTGTTTTTTGTATTTTCAACAATACGGAACAGAGTAGTAATTTGATGATAACCATTCATCAATCAAAAAAGATAGCCACGACCAGAAAGGTAATTGATTGAAAAATTGTGAAAATGAATACATATTAGCCTACTTAGTTTCTGATAGAACTGCAAGAATTACATGGATTACGTTTATTTTCCTGTACTTGTTGAAATACTTGGATATCAATGCAATGATACCAATCAGCAATCAGTAAGTGATCATAATTTTTGTAATATAAGAAAGGGATCTCATTGAATTGAACAGTGGAGTTCTAGGTGTGCTGAGTTGAACCTCAAAAGTATTTCTGATAAGTATCTCTCTTGGTAAAATCAAATGTGCCAAGTCACTTGAACACTTCCTGTGAACGTATCTATAGAAGAGACAGATCTCCAACCTTTCTTCGATGTTCCAGACTATTAAAGTTCCAAGTGATGTTCGCGTATCCAATCAGGCGGATGGCTGTGTTCTGGATGGAAATCAGCAGCTTCAGGATATGTTTGGGGATGGAGCTCCATACATGAGAACAATTCTTCAAAAAAGGTTTGATCTGAGATTTATAAAGCATCAAAAGTTGCTGAGATGTGTACAATTTTTGGGTTCCAAACTTTTGAGAAGCAGCTTTTGCAATTCCAGCGACACGAATATGCCAATACATATTAGTGTTCATTTGAACCCCCCAAAAAACTTATCGAAGCAGAAAGCGGAATTCTCTGACCTGACCTGACATTTTTTTTTTGAAGAAAACCGATGCCTGTTTTTGAGGCATTGAATTGAACCTGGTTACTTTCATCCCAATTCGAAGTCACTTCTAGATCCTCACTAAGATATACCATATGAAATATGTGTTTCGGCAACGGCGTATTGAATTTTACGTATTTGTGTTTTTCAGTTTGTAAATTACCCTGCGTAGCTTTTTAGTGATAAAATCAGTATACGTATTCTATTTCAAGTGTACCACCCAGATATTTGATTTTGTTCACTAGTAATAAAGGTGCCTATTTTCAAATATAATAGAAAGTGAGTCGAAACTTAGTAAATATTTAGTATATGATATGAGAGTAATATAATATGGTTTTGATGTTACAATACTAGGTATTCCGCTTTCAAACTACTCGATAATAATTTTGAAATGCATTCGGGTTATAAACTACTGCAGTGTCGTCTGCAGAATTGATATTGTACCCTAATTGAAAGATATCATTCAAATGAATATTAAATAAAATCGGCCCTAATCCAGTTTTCGCGGGAACTCCATATTCACCGAATATATCGTTTATCATCGAAATATCGTTTAGTTTAATATTGTTCAGTATCAAAATAATATAATGAATGAACATTTTTGTTCCTGAGACATATCTATGTGTGTATCCATGAAATACAGTTCTGAAATAACGAATTAAAGTAAGTGATCATATTACAATCCCCACACAGTATCGAAACTCAATGCTACTATAGAGGAAATAGATTATTTAGAACTTCCTTCAAGCAATTTATTGAAAGCGACAAAGTTCCAAACGGTAAATCCCTCAATGTGAAGAACAAGAAAACCGTTGACAGATTCCTAATTAATGGTAAATGAATTTTGCATTAGGAAATGTTATTTACCGCATATGTATGAATCGGAGCAGTTTCTCGACGGAACCCATTTACGAGTAAATTTCTGCGGTTTGAGCTAATATTTGCTCGGTCGTAAAATCAACTGAATTATTCACTGAATATAGAATGGAAAGTTCGAAGTAAGATAACAAATTAGTTCTCCTCAATATCAATGATCACTGAGTTGCAGATATATATGAAATGGGAAATTGATTCGTCAATATGATTAATTGGCTGATTGCTATTTTTCCATAGAAAAGTGGTTACAGTTATTTTTTGAAGCGGATTTCAACAGCCGCGTTATCCAACGTTCGATTCGATAGCATCGCATGAAAAATCGATTTTATACAAATCGACACATAACTACGTATAGAAATTAAGACCTTTTCAAAATCTACAAAAAGCGGCGATACTAGCAAAGCGGAAAAAATTGAATATTTTTTGACATACACTCATCACACTGAACATCTAGTGATCCACGATTAGTGATGAGAGCGAAGACTAAGATGCATAGATACTTTAGTATTTTCATAGATTCGCTTTTGTTTTGTCAAAAGCTCTCGACGCGACTGAAGAAATTAACCTAACTTTGAGTACATGTTGATATATGGAGCAAGAATCGAATTCTGTAACACTGGTTGAGTCTAGGACAAAAATGTCAAAAGCGCATCATCGAATGCAGCATTGAAACACTTTCTGAATCGATTTGATTTTAGCCAACGACTGGCTAACTATTCGCCGTCTACCGCATCCAACGGTAAAGCAGCTCTAAGCACTGGTAGCTGGTGGACTTGAGCAAGATATTTCTTTTTAAATATTTCCATTATTATTTTTTTCAATGATAAAATACAAGCACTACAGAAAAATCCTTAAGGTGCTCTCAGAGTGGTGCCTGTGCGAAAGTAGCGATTCACACTGGATTTCAATCGCTGGAGATCATATCCATTTGGAAAAACGTTCTCAGGAAGTTTATTCCACATAAACGCAGTTCTCTAGATGAAAGAGTTCTCGAACAGTAGAGTTCAAGGTGTACTGAGTTGAACCTCAAAACGATGAGCAGCCAGCAATACAATTTCAAATTCAAATGAATGTAGATATATTTTCCCCAATTTTATTTTGGTTATCAATTATTAAATTATTGTTTCTCGTTTGATTGTTTCGCTAACACCGCTACGGTGTTAGCGAAACGCATTTCGAAATTAAATTGTTTGTGAAAATTGTGTAATTATTATCATTGATTTGTTATTGCATTTTGTTTTTGGATCATTCATAGACAGTTTATTGGCGGATCACTCATCTACATTGATTGGTATGAAATTTGTTCTTCACAAATTGGCGGTATAATATGTAGTAGGCTCCATAATTGGAAGAGCTTACATTTAACAAGATTAATTATTGAATTCAATATGAAATTTTATTTATTATTTTGAGTTTCACAAATTTACGGATATGAAGACTGATACATTCACAAATTCAAAAGCTAGCAGTTTTAAAAATAATTAACATATGCGGTAATCTCCAAACTTACAAGATACCATTGAGATCTTTATTTCACTAATTATTCTGTAGAAATATCGCACACTATCATTTATTTTTCTAATGATAACACTGAAATCAACTTGACATTTGTTAAAAGAACAGGTCAATTACACAAAAGACGGAATAGTGGAGAAACCTACTACTTTTTCGAAAGTATTCAAAAACCAAATGGATGAGAGGTGAAGACAATAAGAACTGATAATGAGAAAGAAAAAACTTACAAAGAAATCGAAACTCTCCCAGAATTCAATGAAACACGACATCAGCTCACGGTGCTCTATAGGCCACAGCAAAATGGTAGGGCACAGCGATATATGAGATCTATAATCGAGATTATTACATTACAAGCTAGAAATTTGAACACAATTTTATAGGGTGAGGCTGTAAACTATTCAGTATTCATTTTAAATATGACAGGAAAAGATGCTGTAGAACGCCAAATGACCAAGGCTTTACGTATTTATATCGACACACAAAACAAGTGAGTTCTCGAGAGATGTTATGTTCATAGAGCCTGATAAAAAAGAATTAGTATATGTTTATTCCAAATATTCTACCCAAGAACCTTGCCATGCAATATTGGAAGTAGAAATTATCCAAATACCCAATATGCAAGAAACTTGAAACTGGATAGTAAAAAAATGTTAAGAAATTGTGAAATGTTTTCCATGCCCGCAGACTAGGGAATCGTGAAAACCCAGGCGAATCAATGAAAACAATTCGACAGTTCCAATGATAAGTGATGTTGAAGAAATAACTCTTTCGGAAGCCATAAAAATATAAAGTGGAAGGCTGCACTGCAGGAAGAAAACGATTTCTTGATCAAAAAAATCTTGATCAGCAAATCTACCCAACAAAAGAACACACTTATTTCTTGAATGGGTGTTGGAGACCAAGAAAAACAAAGTGAAACTTGTGATTGAAGGTTTTCTACAGGAACCTGTAATCAATTATAAAGAAATATTCAGTCCTCTGTCACAATATGATCTCATGAGACTACTTTTTGCAATAGTTGCCAGAGAAAATTATCAGTTGTTACAATTTGACGTGGAAAGAGTGTCATCACGCAGAGAAACAACTAGATAATTATGAATCTGGTAGATTCTTAAACAGGTACCTAGAAACTGAAACGAAATATTCAGTTCATTTTTGAATATTTCACCGCAATGAACCTAGCCGTATCTCGGCCAACCTTTATGTCGACGACGGACTGATGACAGGACAAGACATTTTTGAAATAGAACTGTTATTACATAAACTTTATAACACATTTCAAATAACGTTTGGTAAAGCAGGAACTCAAAAACTAATAATGAATCTACACATGTGTTAAACAAACCCTTCAGACCTGATATGATTTTTATGGTCAACTAGTTGTTGCCCGCGGCTTCGCGAGCGTAGAATTTGGTAGTTATACTACTAATCAGTAGTATGTTGCTGTATAGCAGCTGTTTCAATGTTTTGACAGAATCAGAATCAACGAACTTGGGCGTGCGCAGCATTATAGAACAGTGCTTTCAAAAAATTGTTCTACAGCGCCGTCTAGTGGCGAGTTACAGAAAAATGGATAGCCTAGAAACCTTCTCTATGAAAAATTACTTATATATGTCAAGTTTCATCACGATCGGTTGAACGATGTAGAAGTTTATCACTTACCAACCAACCAACCAACATCCATTTTTTATGTATTAGATTACTTGAGCCGTCACATGGAACATTGAAATGGTATCAAAAAAATTTTGCGTTACCCAAAAGGTACTTTTGATTGTGATTAATTTACCAAAGAAACATTGGTTTGGAGGCATACAGCGACTCAGATTCTGCTGGAAATATAGAATCAAAAAAATCAACTACCAGTTTTGTGACAAAATATTCCGGGAAAGCTATAATATGAGGTTCCAGTAGATAGGCAACGGTTACATTATCAACAGCTGGAAGTGTATGTGAATTGATGAGGACTTGTCATGCATGGGTTTATCAATTAGCAAGTGAGTAAAATTCATGGTTTTCAATAAAACGAATTTCCAACAGCAAACCTTGATTCAACAAAAATTGCGAGCAAGCTGTCGCCTCCAAAAATCTCGCCTACCGACAGTGGCGCAAAAACCCCAGTGCCGAAAACTGAACTAGGTTTTTTGAAGCTGCAAACTTAGAACAAATATAAGCAAAGACTATCACGATAAAATAATTAGGCATAAACTGTTTGCCAATCCCAACGGGTGTGGATTCTTCTCATCGGGAGCTAAAGCTGTTAATCAAAACTTTTCAATGCCGAAAATAAGTTTTCGACAATATCTCATCAGGTGAATTTTCAAATAGCTCAATACCAACAAGGCGTCTGCTCCTGATGTAGTGCCCATCATCGTACTCAAAAAGTGCACAAATGGACTAGCACCAGTATTTTGCAGAGTTTTCAACCTGTCTTACAAGGAACGGTTTTTTCCTTATTATTGGAAGATAGCTCGCGTTAAGCTTTTCTCAAAAAGGTCAAGAATAATGTTCCTAACAACTATAGACCAGTCGCTTTGTTATCAGTGATATCAAAAATCATGGAGAAAGCCGTTAACCAACATATCCTTGAATATTTGGAAGGCTTTAACATCTTGAGAGATCTTTAATTATGGCGCTCAGAAACAAAGATCAACAGGCGGCCTTCTATCGAAAAATGGAGGGTTGCTCTTGACATTCCTAAGATCTTTGACCGTATGTGGCATGAGAGTTTGCTGATCAAACTTCGATGCTATGGTTTGTCGAGTCATGTTTGTGTATGGCTCTTCAGCTTCATGAAATAATGTTCCCTACAAGTGGCCGTCGAAGAATATCTCTCAAATACTTTCACCATCAACGCTGGTGTTCCCCAGGGATCCATATTGGTTCCCACCCTCTTTGTATTATATATTAACAACTCATTGGAGAAAACGAAAAATCCAATATATTGCTTTGCTGACAACAGCACACTTGTCTTATCATTCCATTTGGATTCGAGGACATCGGCTATGGACGCACATCTTCACCAGCAGCAGGAGCTTGCTCATCTTAATGAGGATCTAGAAGTGATTTCGAATCGGGGCGAAACTAACCAGGTTTAATTCAATGCAACAAAAACCCATGCCTCGATTTCCTGCAAAAAGATTAATGTTTCTGAACTGGATTTAATAATTTCAGGACAAATAACCCCGCTTTCTGCTTCGATAAGTCAGTTGGGGGTTAAAATGGACACCAATTTGTCTTGGCACAATCATGTCGCTGAAATTGCAACTCAGCAACTTTTGATGCTTTATAAAGCTCAGATCAGGCCCACTTTGGCGTATTGTTCTCAGGTATGTTGCTCCGTCCCTAAGCATTTCCTGAAGCTGCTGGATTCCTTCCAGAAAAGACCCATCCACCTAATTGGAGACGCGAACATCACTTGCAACTTTGATAGTCTGGAACAACAAGGACAGATTGGGAATTTGTCTCTCTTCTGAAGATAATTTTACGGAAAGTATTTAAGTTACTTGGCACATTTAATTCCACCAAGAGTGGTACATATCCGAAATATGCGACGGACTCTTTTGAAGTTCACCTCAGTACACCTCGAACTTCACTGTTTGAAAGCTCGTTCATGTGAAGAACTGCGTTTATGTGGAATAAGCTTCCTGAGAACGTTTATTCAAATGGATTCAATCACCAATAATTTAAATCCATCGTGAATCGCTACTTTTGCGCCTGCACCGTTTCTAGAGGGCCTCAAGGATTTTTCTGTAGTGCTTGTGTCCTGTCCTCAAAAAAAGAAGAGTTGAGAATCGTGTCCCAAACCTTATAAAATAAAAATATCTTAGTGAAATTCAAACACCGAGTCAATCAGCAATATAACCGGTGACATTATATTATACATTATAAATATTTTGAATGGGTAAAATAGATCGATGTTGGTTTTTCACAATATTGTGAATTCTTACCTTGTGAAGCCGCCCACTTCTCGACATCTTCGTGTAGTGTGTACGTTGCCAAACCTGCCTCTGCACACAGGTCAGAAATGTGCGGCGAAATGATCCCAGCATGTTTCAGGACTACCACGTAGGTCATAGTATGGTTCAACCTACCGAGATCCTCTTCAGGTAACCGGATAGCACTGGGATTTTTTTGTCGTAATTTTGCCATAGCGTCAGAAGAAATGAAAGAGTCTTTGGAAAAATGGAATATGAAGCACATCACTTGGTACTGACTTTGACCTCGCTCCTCTTCACCCAAGACAAGAGATTTGAGCACTTGTACTTCCTGCAAGAGAAAAAGTGAATCAAAGTTGAGCATGGAAAATGCCGTAGGTAGAATCAACAAAATTCATCTGAAAATTTGCACTATTGTCAAAGGAACTACCGTGAAGTTATTGCTCATTACATATGAAAAAGTGTAAAGCAAAATATTTCAAAAAATATACCGAATCAATGAGAAGTCAAATAACTCTTATAAAAGTATGATCAAATGAAAATTTGAAATTTCTCAGAAGTATTATTATGTCACAATTCAAAATCAAAATTATCAAGTATACGGACAAGAACCTCAAGACATAATCGTGAAATTTCTGCGACTGGATATAAATGGTTATGCTCATAAAAAAATCCACAAATGAACAACCCCACTTCCAAATTAATTAGATTATTCAATCAAACTCCTTACTAATGATCACAAAACTGATATAATACAACAACTCAATTCAATGTAGTTCCTTGACCAAAATTTCAAATTTGGTGTCCTGTCGAAACGATAACAATTATGAATTACATGTGAATGTGACACCCAGGGCTTATATGATCAGTTGGACTATAAAGTAGACAATTTTCCTTCTTGCACATTCGACAACTAAATAATTTGCAGAGGAAATAATTCTTATAATTCTGATAATATGATTCTTTTGGTATTCAAGAAATATCCGGTAATGCCGTTAACGGGTTTCTCATCGACTGCTACTCCCTGCTTTCTCTTATTTGGATGACGAATTCCAAAGAATTTTTAAATGGAGTATTTTTAGAATTTCAAATTGAACAGCTCAGAGCCTTTCCAATATTTCACTAATCGCCGTCTATCTTTCATCGGGAAGGGCTCATGTTGATATTTTGAAAACTGCTGATATATCCAATATGAACTTGATACCCAACTTTTTCATAGATGCTGTTGTATATGAATGGAAAATATTGAATGATTCAATAACTGTCTAAGTGATATACTTATGCAAAATAATGATCAAGGAGACGCAAAGCTCATTTTGAAGACCGCCGTTTCACATACTAGTCACTGAAAAGCTCAGCAGTCAGTTTTAATTGAACTAGTTACAATTTAGATTTCATAAAAAAACGCTTTGAAATTTCCAAAGAACCATAAGGGTATGGTCAAACTATAATACATTATATAGTGTGTAAAAGCCAAATGGAATAAATTCATTATTTCGGTTACGGTACATCCAATTTGAATTATAATTTGACATACTTTAACGGGAAAATGCTACCCCTACCTTCAACCCTTGTCGAATGACAGGTACAACCCCCAATTTTTTAAATGGGAACTAAAGGCCCGTGATATATTTTGTGAAAGGTCTCTTTATTTTCTTTTCAAAAATGTTATCGTTTCCAAGTTTATTTATTGCAACAATTAAGATGGAATATATTAAAATCATGTGGTTACCGAAATTCGATAAAATACACACAAAACTTACTGCAATACACTCAAAACTGATTTCATGTCAAAGTATTTATAGTGAGAAAGTAAGCAAAAACCAGATGGTATCCTTTAAAAACCCGTAAATGATTTCCGTGGAAACGTTAGTTCAAAACGCCTTGTCAACGCATTGTATGTTACAACATTAGTTGTCAGTATTTAATTTAAGTTTGGAGTTCGTTAACTTCGAGTCTGACAAATGGTTAGATTAACAGAAATGCATAAAATAACAGTTTTACAAATGATTAGTTACGGAGATGAAACCCGAACGCAACAGGAAGTAGCTCGCCTATTTCATGAGAAATTTCCCAATTTACCGCCCATACCACAAGGAACAATAAGCAAAACAGATAAGCAGTTTCGCGAGCTTGGTCATGTGGGACAGATAAAAAAGCAGCTGCTAATGCAATGAGTGATGAACTCAAATCAGATGTGATGCTTGAGTTTGAGAAAAACCCACATACATGGAGTAGACAGGCATCCACTACAATCAATGTTAGCCATACATTGATAGTAAACACATTAAAAGAAAATAAATTGCATCCCAATAAAATGATACCTACTCAGGAACTCATGGAAGACAATTTTGATCGAAGAACTTGATTTTGTGAGCAACTGAGGGACATGATAACAATATCATCTAATTAGAAAACGTTTTGTTTGCTAATGAGTGTACTTTGTCTCTTAATGGTCATGCTAATTGGCAAAAATGCCGCTACTGGTCAACGGATGAGAGAAGAACACACGCAATACTCTCAAAAGGTTAATGTTTGGGCAGGGATTGCAGGAAACCATATCATTGGTCCCTTTTTCATTGAAGGAAACTTGAATGGCGATAATCATTTGGCACTACTTCAAAATGATGTAATTCCAAGTTCAGCAAATTTATATCCTGATCCAGAAAATTCTCAAGTTCCAGTGAATACGATATGGTGTCAGCAGGATGGAGCACCACCACATTACCAAGTTAATATCTGGCAATACCTCAATACAACATTTCCCAATCGGTGGATAGGGAGGCGAGGATCAATTCAATGGCCAGCTCGATCACCTGACCTTCCTTCATTATATTTCTTTTTATGGGGATATTTAAAGAGCAATGTGTATAAAGCTTAACCTTCAGATTTGAATGACTCAAAAGAACGAATAACGCTGGCGATTAGGTCAGTCACGCCTGGTATGTTAAATAATTTTAGAAGACAGTTTTATTTGAGATTAGGATTTTGCCAAGACGTTTGCGGTGAACATTTCATTAATTTTGCATTACAGTTTAGGTTTTGAGTGTATTTTATCGAATTTCGATAACCACATGATTTTAATTTATTTTATCTTAATTGTTGCAATAAACTTGAAAGCGATAACATTTTTGAATAGAGAATGAAGAGAGCTTTCAAACGATATATCACAAACCTATACTCCCGATTTGAAAGATTGGGGTTGTACCTGTCATTCGAAGGGAGTTGAAGGAAGGGTGACAGTTTTACGTTGAAGAATGTTGAATTATAATTTACATTTGACGTGTTTCGCGATTTTTTTTGATATGCGCGAAATAATCAATTTATTCCATTTGGCTTTGACAGACTGTATAAATACCATCCCGTGGTCATATCTATATTTCCTGTGAATGAGCAATCTCGAGTTCAAATATTGTTCAACCTCCAACACGGATGTTGCTTTTGAAATCTACTGTGAAAATCAAATCCAGCAATTTCCACTTATATATTGAGTAGTGTTTGACCCTTCCGGCTTACACAGTTATCACCACGAACTCAATCAGGAGAATTTCTGAAATTCCGAATCAAACCAAACTTGGAACTATTCTGAAGGAACTTTTCCTGTTATCGCAACCAGCAATACTTCCTGCGGTCCGGTGGAGTTCTGGAATATGAAAGTTCATTATAAATTTTTATGCGGGAATAGTTTAAAACACAGATATACTATTTGGAATACAAAGAGGATGTGTCTGAATGAGTTGAACATTTTATTTTAGAAAAATAAAGTCTTCTGTGTGAGTTATGGAGACGTAGTTTCGCGATACTTTTCAGTTCTGTTAGAGTGCGCTACCAAAGTCAACTCCATTATATCTCCATTAGGTTGTGCTTTGAAAATGATGCCAAATGACATGCATATGACCGATCAAGTGATTTTTCTTCCCTGTCCAATTTGACATTTTTTCCAAAAAATGTTCAGAAAAGCAGTTATTGCTCGAAATTTCGAAAATCGGTAGGGAGAAAAGATGATTGTTTTTTTTTTTTACAGTTTTTCGAAAATTTGACATTTGCCGATTTCTCAAATTTAGCCAAACCTCAACAAAGTTAGTGCTTTATGCCTAACTTATCTTTCCAACGCATTTTTATTACCAATTGCAATTCTAAATAAAACTTATTTCGCAAAAATTTAAAACACCAGAAAAAATTATGCCAAAAATGATGCAAAGTTGATACAGTTTTTAAAAACAGATAAATATTTCACTTTATTTCCACTTTTTGCGAAATAGCTTGATACATAAACATAATTAAAAAACAATATCAATGAAAAGTCAATAATTTATTCATTACTGCACTTTTCAAACAGTTAAACTTTGATTTACTAATTACGAAAAATTAAAACGAAATTAAACTAAGGATACTGTGGAAACAATTGAACTGAACTGAATAAGCAAAATATTTTATTGTCATATGACATTTGTTGAATAACTAAAAATAGTGTTTATCAGTTTTAGATTTAAAATAGTTTATTCGTTGTCTAGTGTGTTGTTAAAAATGCTGAATCTTCAAGAGAAAATTTAAAAAGTTTTAATATTCGACGAGAATACCGGTCACCGACAAGTAGCTGATATTTTCAATGCCAGACATCCTGCAAGAAATATTCATCAGTCAACAGTTAGTAGGATAATAGCTAAGTTTAAATCTACTGGCTCGGTTGAGAGTAATTTTAGAAGAGCACATCAACCTTCTAGACATACTGAAGAAGTGGAATTTGAAATATGTTTGGATGTCGTAGAACATAAAAAAACAAGTATTCAAGATATTGCAGATAGAACAAATGTTAACCGAGAGAGTGTACGACGTATTTTACACAAAAATAAATGTACGCCTCATAAACCGAAATATATCAATACATTAAAAGAAAGGGATTTCGATATGCGCTTGTATTTTTCTTTTTGGTTTCAAGGGGAAAAAGAAGAAAATTATCATTTTCCTTATCAAATTTTATGGACAGATGAAGCGACCTTCTCTTCAAATGGCGTTGTGAGCTCGCAAAACTGCAGGTGGTGGGCAAAAGAAAACCCACATTTCGTAATCGAATGTCGAGATCAATATTCGTTTAAGACGAATATATGGTGTGGCATATTAAACGATCAAATTGTAGGACCATACTTTTTTAGACATAATTTAAATTCTGCGGACTACCTACACTTTGTGAATACCGAACTATCTGAAGTTTTGGATAATATGCCCCTTCAAGTAAGAAATGTTTTGTGGTATCAGTGTGATGGTGCACCTATTCATACTACAAGGGTGGTTAAAGAGCGTCTTTTTGAAATATTTAGGGGCAAAGTAATCAGTCGCAATATGGAACACTTTTGGCCGCCTAGATCTCCTGATATAACCCCACTAGATTTCTTCTTGTGGGGTTACTTAAAACAAAAGGTGTATAACCAAAGACCTTTTCGAGATATAAACCATTTAGAGGCAGTTATTCGAGAATGTGTTGTGAGCACGAAACCCCGTAGTATAAAGAATGCAGTTGAAGATGTTTTAAAAAGGACAATTGATTGCATAGAACGTGGTGGAAGGCACACCGAAATGTGACTTTTTATTTTGTATTTCTATTGGTATTTACATGGTTTAGGCATATGTTTCGATTTGATTTAGTGTTCTTAATTTAAATTATAACTTTATTTTAACAGATGTTTGTTACAATTTTTTACGGTTTAGTTTTCTAGGCAACAAAATCTAAATTGATTTCTGAAGTAATTTTGTTCATTCATACCTCATAAAAGATATTTAGTAAATGTGAAATTACTTTCGTATAATTCCTTCCCTTAGTTTAATTGCGTTGTAATTTTTCGTAATTAGTAAATCAAAGTTTAACTGTTTGAATAGTGCAGTAAAGAATAACTTAATGACTTTTCATTGGGAAAGACTTTTCATTTGGGAAAGACACAACTGAATATAAGAAAATGTAGAACAGTTTGATATAATGGAAAATTTGAATTCTAAATATAAGTTACCTGAAGAGAACAGCAACTAATTCTGAGAATGTTCTATGACTACACCGAACTAATTTTCGTGAATAACGGAACGCACTACTAGTCTGTGAAATGTCAGTTGATAATATCTCAGGGACACTGTGGGTTTCTGCTGGTGATCAATGGAAATTCTTGTATTTAATTATTTTATTCAATTGTCCAGTTTTTTTTCTTGGACAATTTATTTTATTATATATGCATATATTTTATATTTGATGTGGAAAAGGTAAATACCGGTTTTCCTCCAAGGTGTTGTGTAGTGTGAATTTCCTAACCTCTGAATTTCTTTGTTGCTGTGAATTCTCTAATTACTGAATTTGGACTGGATCTGGCTTATACAGGTTGGTTTTTACTATACTTGCATTCACTTATTATTATTCAATATAATTACATATGATTTTGTAACTTTTCTATTAAATTTTATTTGATTTCAGGAGAAAATAATTTTGCGTGAGGACCACCTTCGTTGCCTTCAGAAGAATCCTTTTGTTGATAGAAAAGTTGAAAATCTTCCACCTCCCTTAGTTACCAACTATAAATTTTCATAACTTCAAATTTGCAACTTTAATATCACAAAAACTATCTGCTCTACAATTTTGGTACTTGTTCCTAAATTTAAGTACATCTCTATTTAACAATTATGTAAATAGATGGTTAACCTCAATTATGTCTGAATATTAAAATTTTTCTGATATCCGTAACTGGGGAAATGGTTTACAACAATAACATTCGAACTTTTCATTATTTCTAAATATTCACAAGTTTATGATGTATCTTCCAATTTTATTCAACGGATATCATTCTGTTTTCATTTAACATTAATCAAACGTTAAAAGGTAAGACCTCGTTAGTCCTTATCTCGCACAAGATTCTCAACTTCTGAGAGTTGTCGTTCGTATGGAGGCGACAGTTGATTAACGGTAAAACAGATTTTAAACAGATATATATATATATATATATATATATATATATATATTATATATAATATATATATATAATATATATATATATATATAGTTGAAGGACAGTCTTTGCTGACTAGTTAAGAACAAAACTTGGGAATTTCTTTGGGTGAACAGCAGAACGGAAGTGTACTCTTATAACACAAGTTATTCCAATATTTCGATAAAATTTATTATCATCTTCAGGGAAAAGCTACAAATGTTTTATGGTGATAATACAATATGAAAAAGTTTTTTTATTTTAATAATGATATAAAAATTTTTTTTTTTTTATTTTTTTTTTTTTTTATACAACTTACTGTTAGTGAGGTTGGCCGTGTCGAAAAGAATGTTATATCTAAACAATTGAAACATGTCAATACAATAAAATAGTCATCAAGTTAAAAGAGGTAGACACCTCACTGGATACAAAGAAGAATAATGAATTAAAACTTTTAATAAAAATCGTTATTTGTTTTAAAATTATGGGAATACCGGTAAACGCCATGTGCATTTAGAAACAAGAGAGAGAGGCACAAGACAGTTGACATTTAGACAATGACAGTTGTCATGTCATTATATTATAAAGGTGTGTTAGTTTGTAAATGATAACAATCTGGAACACAAAGGGAACTGATTATGGAACAAGTGTGATCAGAGACATCTGCTGTTCTGTAAGTAAATGAATGAGAGAAAATCCACCAAATCAAATATATTAATTAATTAACAAAATCCTCAGTGGTCTTGAGGAATGGAATGAAGAAAATATTTACTCAAAATAAAACCCTGCCTTAGGGAGGTTGGAAGTTTTGTTGAAACAATATCAAATATTATGAATTTATATTGGAGAAGAGAACCCAGAATTATTGTTCATTTGGAAATTATGTAAATTTTTTTATCAATGTCTAATAAGAAGGCATAGATTCCACTGAGATGATCAATGTCAGACCTTTTATTAAGGCAGTTATCTGATTGTAATATGAAAGACATTTCCAAAAACAATCTTTTAGATGTATTTCTTTCAGTTGATAAAATTTTTGCTGAATTAAAGTTCATGTTATGACCTTCTTTGTAAATATGATTGCTGAGAGCACATCTCTCAGGATGTAATATACTGTCACTCTTATGTGACGAGATTCTGTCTTTTAGTAATCTTGACGTTTGACCAATATATTCACTACTACAATTTAGACAAGGAATGGAATAAATTAGATTAGACTGAAGGTTGATGGGAGTTTTACCTTTAAGTTTAGAAAATAGTTTATTAATGGTGAAAATGGTTCTAAAGGCTATTTTTTACATTTAAATCTTTGAAAATTCTGCATAGCTTTGGTGTCATATCGCTTATGTATGGTAAAGAGGAGAATAATATAGGAACTGGAGGTGGATCAGTCCCAATTGTGACATTGTCAGACACTAAAGGATTTTCATCCAACTGGTTATTATTATTGACTTGCACGTCCATGGTAGACGTGCTAAATAAGATCTTCTTAAGTAGAGGATCTGGGTAGGAATTGTTAATGAATAATTGGAAAAGTATATTTAAATTTTTCTTATGAAAAGAGGGATCGGAAATCTGCAGAATGCGATTCTTCATTTGTTTGACCAAATTAATTTTCGTTGACTGCTTGTGGTATGACCAATAGTTCAAGAACCTCCCAGAACTGATAGGTTTGCGATACCAATCTATGCGTAGAGTGTTATCTGGTGTTCTGATAACTTTTGTATCAAGGAAGGGAACCCATTGTTCGTTGTTCTCAGTTTCGATGGTAAACTGTATGTGAGGGTCATAACTGTTGAAGATGTCCACAATCTCAGATATTCCATCTTGAGGAAGGGATAATATAATGTCATCGACATATTTTTTTATGAAGAAAAGATTAAAGGGAAGTACCTGTAAGACCAAATCTAGCAGGTCATCCATGACATATGCTGCTAAAATGGGGCTGATCTTAGCTCCCATTGGAGTACCAAAAGTTTGTTTATAAATTTTACTATTAAATGAAAAATAAGTATTATTAAAAAGGAAAGTTATGAGTTGGAGGAAATCGTCTTTATGGATGTCACAAAATTGACTAATACGTCCCCATTTTCTATCAATCGATCTAAGACAAGTGTCTAAATAGACATTACTAAAGAGGGATACGACGTCTAAGCTAGCAATTACATAATTGTTGGGAAGTTTCATTTTGTTGAATGTGGAAAACACATCAAAAGAATCTTTAATAAAATATTGATTATCATTTTCATAAGCTTTAGTTAAAATGTCTGTTAGAAAGGAAGCAAGTTTTTCAGTGGGAGAACCAATTGAAGCAATAATGGGTCTAACAGATAGGGTTGGTTTATGAATTTTAGGTAAAGCATAAAATTTTGGTAAAATACCAGTATAATTGGTGAGACGTTTTTTTGTAGGTTCGTCAATCTGATTAGATTCAAATAATTGTTTAATTAACTCATTACAGTTACGTTGAATTTGTAATGTCGGATCTTTATTTACTTGTGAATAAGAATCACAATTTTCAATAAGATTTGTAGAAAGGTTGATATATTGGTCACGATCAAGTATCACAGTAACATTACCTTTATCAGATTTGGTAATTACGAGGTCTGGATTATTCTTTAAGAAGCGTTTAGTTTTTAAGAACAGATTTTGGAAGAAATTTCTGTTCAAAAGTTGTTTAGAAATTATAAAATTTGTAATAATGTTAGTAGAACGTGCTACTAAGAAGTTTCTTTCACTATCATTGGAGATAGTGGAGGTGATGTAGTCAACATCAGCTAAAAGATTTTTTATGGAGAATGTGCCATCAACGATGGGTTCAATACTAAATTTGGGGCCTAGAGCCAAAAAACTTGAAATATCTTCAGGGATACTAGTGCCTGAAAGATTCTTTAACCATCCTGGTTTGGTAGAGAGTTTTAATTTATTCATGGCTGTTAATAATTTGTTAAATTTATTTAAATTCTTTAATCTAATTTTATGAAAAATTTTATTAAAAGAGATTTGTTGTCTTCCAGAAAATTCTAAGAAAACGGTGTGATTTGATAGTTGGATTATCTCATTTTTAAGCAACTCTAAATTTTGTTGAATTCGTTTAAAACATTTATGATTACTATTAATTTCATAATTAAGAAGTTTGGTTCCTAACCTGCAAGTGAAAGTTCCTGGTGTGTTGTTATTATAATCTACATCTTGTCTTAACACTAGTTTATCAATGTGTTGGGTTGCATGTGTAATGTGTGTTGGAAGTATTCCTACAGTACGACATCTCAGGAGGAAACATCTACGGTTTTTTTCTTTGGCTAGCTTCTTCTTTAAACGTGACCACTGTTTCATTTTATTCACAATTCCATTTCCATGTGTAGCTCTTAGATCTTCATAGAAACCCATACCTGTTGATATAGTTGAAGGACAGTCTTTGCTGACTAGTTAAGAACAAAACTTTAATTCAGCAAAAATTTTATCAACTGAAAGAAATACATCTAAAAGATTGTTTTTGGAAATGTCTTTCATATTACAATCAGATAACTGCCTTAATAAAAGGTCTGACATTGATCATCTCAGTGGAATCTATGCCTTCTTATTAGACATTGATAAAAAAAATTACATAATTTCCAAATGAACAATAATTCTGGGTTCTCTTCTCCAATATAAATTCATAATATTTGATATTGTTTCAACAAAACTTCCAACCTCCCTAAGGCAGGGTTTTATTTTGAGTAAATATTTTCTTCATTCCATTCCTCAAGACCACTGAGGATTTTGTTAATTAATTAATATATTTGATTTGGTGAATTTTCTCTCATTTATTTACTTACAGAACAGCAGATGTCTCTGATCACACTTGTTCCATAATCAGTTCCCTTTGTGTTCCAGATTGTTATCATTTACAAACTAACACACCTTTATAATATAATGACATGACAACTGTCATTGTCTAAATGTCAACTGTCTTGTGCCTCTCTCTCTTGTTTCTAAATGCACATGGCGTTTACCGGTATTCCCATAATTTTAAAACAAATAACGATTTTTATTAAAAGTTTTAATTCATTATTCTTCTTTGTATCCAGTGAGGTGTCTACCTCTTTTAACTTGATGACTATTTTATTGTATTGACATGTTTCAATTGTTTAGATATAACATTCTTTTCGACACGGCCAACCTCACTAACAGTAAGTTGTATAAAAAAAAAAAAAAAAAAAAAAAAAAAATTTTTATATCATTATTAAAATAAAAAAAACTTTTTCATATTGTATTATCACCATAAAACATTTGTAGCTTTTCCCTGAAGATGATAATAAATTTTATCGAAATATTGGAATAACTTGTGTTATAAGAGTACACTTCCGTTCTGCTGTTCACCCAAAGAAATTCCCAAGTTTTGTTCTTAACTAGTCAGCAAAGACTGTCCTTCAACTATATCAACAGGTATGGGTCTCTATGAAGATCTAAGAGCTACACATGGAAATGGAATTGTGATTAAAATGAAACAGTGGTCACGTTTAAAGAAGAAGCTAGCCAAAGAAAAAAACCGTAGATGTTTCCTCCTGAGATGTCGTACTGTAGGAATACTTCCAACACACATTACACATGCAACCCAACACATTGATAAACTAGTGTTAAGACAAGATGTAGATTATAATAACAACACACCAGGAACTTTCACTTGCAGGTTAGGAACCAAACTTCTTAATTATGAAATTAATAGTAATCATAAATGTTTTAAACGAATTCAACAAAATTTAGAGTTGCTTAAAAATGAGATAATCCAACTATCAAATCACACCGTTTTCTTAGAATTTTCTGGAAGACAACAAATCTCTTTTAATAAAATTTTTCATAAAATTAGATTAAAGAATTTAAATAAATTTAACAAATTATTAACAGCCATGAATAAATTAAAACTCTCTACCAAACCAGGATGGTTAAAGAATCTTTCAGGCACTAGTATCCCTGAAGATATTTCAAGTTTTTTGGCTCTAGGCCCCAAATTTAGTATTGAACCCATCGTTGATGGCACATTCTCCATAAAAAATCTTTTAGCTGATGTTGACTACATCACCTCCACTATCTCCAATGATAGTGAAAGAAACTTCTTAGTAGCACGTTCTACTAACATTATTACAAATTTTATAATTTCTAAACAACTTTTGAACAGAAATTTCTTCCAAAATCTGTTCTTAAAAACTAAACGCTTCTTAAAGAATAATCCAGACCTCGTAATTACCAAATCTGATAAAGGTAATGTTACTGTGATACTTGATCGTGACCAATATATCAACCTTTCTACAAATCTTATTGAAAATTGTGATTCTTATTCACAAGTAAATAAAGATCCGACATTACAAGTTCAACGTAACTGTAATGAGTTAATTAAACAATTATTTGAATCTAATCAGATTGACGAACCTACAAAAAAACGTCTCACCAATTATACTGGTATTTTACCAAAATTTTATGCTTTACCTAAAATTCATAAACCAACCCTATCTGTTAGACCCATTATTGCTTCAATTGGTTCTCCCACTGAAAAACTTGCTTCCTTTCTAACAGACATTTTAACTAAAGCTTATGAAAATGATAATCAATATTTTATTAAAGATTCTTTTGATGTGATTTCCACATTCAACAAAATGAAACTTCCCAACAATTATGTAATTGCTAGCTTAGACGTCGTATCCCTCTTTAGTAATGTCTATTTAGACACTTGTCTTAGATCGATTGATAGAAAATGGGGACGTATTAGTCAATTTTGTGACATCCATAAAGACGATTTCCTCCAACTCATAACTTTCCTTTTTAATAATACTTATTTTTCATTTAATAGTAAAATTTATAAACAAACTTTTGGTACTCCAATGGGAGCTAAGATCAGCCCCATTTTAGCAGCATATGTCATGGATGACCTGCTAGATTTGGTCTTACAGGTACTTCCCTTTAATCTTTTCTTCATAAAAAAATATGTCGATGACATTATATTATCCCTTCCTCAAGATGGAATATCTGAGATTGTGGACATCTTCAACAGTTATGACCCTCACATACAGTTTACCATCGAAACTGAGAACAACGAACAATGGGTTCCCTTCCTTGATACAAAAGTTATCAGAACACCAGATAACACTCTACGCATAGATTGGTATCGCAAACCTATCAGTTCTGGGAGATTCTTGAACTATTGGTCATACCACAAGCAGTCAACGAAAATTAATTTGGTCAAACAAATGAAGAATCGCATTCTGCAGATTTCCGATCCCTCTTTTCATAAGAAAAATTTAAATATACTTTTCCAATTATTCATTAACAATTCCTACCCAGATCCTCTACTTAAGAAGATCTTATTTAGCACGTCTACCATGGACGTGCAAGTCAATAATAATAACCAGTTGGACGAAAATCCTTTAGTGTCTGACAATGTCACAATTGGGACTGATCCACCTCCAGTTCCTATATTATTCTCCTCTTTACCATACATAAGCGATATGACACCAAAGCTATGCAGAATTTTCAAAGATTTAAATGTAAAAATAGCCTTTAGAACCATTTTCACCATTAATAAACTATTTTCTAAACTTAAAGATAAAACTCCCATCAACCTTCAGTCTAATCTAATTTATTCCATTCCTTGTCTAAATTGTAGTAGTGAATATATTGGTCAAACGTCAAGATTACTAAAAGACAGAATCTCGTCACATAAGAGTGACAGTAGATTACATCCTGAGAGATGTGCTCTCAGCAATCATATTTACAAAGAAGGTCATAACATGAACTTTAATTCAGCAACAATTTTATCAACTGAAAGAAATACATCTAAAAGATTGTTTTTGGAAATGTCTTTCATATTACAATCAGATAACTGCCTTAATAAAAGGTCTGACATTGATCATCTCAGTGGAATCTATGCCTTCTTATTAGACATTGATGAAAAAATTTACATAATTTCCAAATGAACAATAATTCTGGGTTCTCTTCTCCAATATAAATTCATAATATTTGATATTGTTTCAACAAAACTTCCAACTTCCCTAAGGCAGGGTTTTATTTTGAGTAAATATTTTCTTCATTCCATTCCTCAAGACCACTGAGGATTTTGTTAATTAATTAATATATTTGATTTGGTGGATTTTCTCTCATTTATTTACTTACAGAACAGCAGATGTCTCTGATCACACTTGTTCCATAATCAGTTCCCTTTGTGTTCCAGATTGTTATCATTTACAAACTAACACACCTTTATAATATAATGACATGACAACTGTCATTGTCTAAATGTCAACTGTCTTGTGCCTCTCTCTCTTGTTTCTAAATGCACATGGCGTTTACCGGTATTCCCATAATTTTAAAACAAATAACGATTTTTATTAAAAGTTTCAATTCATTATTCTTCTTTGTATCCAGTGAGGTGTCTACCTCTTTTAACTTGATGACTATTTTATTGTATTGACATGTTTCAATTGTTTAGATATAACATTCTTTTCGACACGGCCAACCTCACTAACAGTAAGTTGTATAAAAAAATTTTTATATCATTATTAAAATAAAAAAACTTTTTCATATTGTATTATCACCATAAAACATTTGTAGCTTTTCCCTGAAGATGATAATAAATTTTATCGAAATATTGGAATAACTTGTGTTATAAGAGTACACTTCCGTTCTGCTGTTCACCCAAAGAAATTCCCAAGTTTTGTATATATATATATATATATATATATATATATATATATATATATATATATATATATATAAATATATATATATATATATATAATTATTAATATGTTACAAAAAGGATTTGAAGCTTTATAACTCCTATTTAATTATATGCGAGCGCTTTCGACAGCTGGTCATGCTGTCATCATAAAGGCTCTACTCAAACTGATTTGTCTTTTTATACGGTCCGAACGTGTAGGTACTTAAGGTAAATTTGCCTGTATTTGGATATTCTCTAGGTTTACAGTTTCTAGGAGTGTGTATTGTTTTGTGTAATATATTGAATGTTAGGTCTTGTTGTGTTTTGATTTGTATTTGTTCCTCGATAAGTGAATTATAACTGTTAAATTTATGGATGTTTAAGTTTTCCCAGATGTCCATACGGTTTCTCTTTTTGACTTGTATTATGAGTTTTATTTGGAAGATTCGTCGCAATTTATTTTCCACTATGAAAAGCAGAAATTAATTTCATTTGGTCGATCCGACCAAATACAGCTTTTCTTAGCTTTCCTATAACTCACTTAAACCGTTAGAATTGTATAGCCCTCCGATTTCACTCATCGTATTTATTAAGCATATCCATTTTATGTATTCGAGATGTACATGATTCTAATCCTGCTGAATAGATGGGAAAGCACAATATAGGTTTATTCTATACCTAGGTGTTACCCTTACATTCAGATAATTCTGAAGTCATAAATTATGTGACATGTGCATGCGTATGTATTGAATTGATGAAATTAAATGAAACAAATCCATTGACAATACATCAGAAAGAAAGTATTTTTGTTTTGGTGAAGGAAAATCGTTTTCCAATAATCAATTGCTTGACGTCCTGCGGAAAATTTTGCCGCGCATATTATTCAATATCATTCATCTTAACTATTCTTCATCTAAAGGAGTGGTGGCGATATGACCAGTGGAGCTGGAACAAGTGATCAATTTCTTGAAAATACTTCGAGAACGAACAACTTTTGTGAGATACAGTTCTTTTACGAATACCTAAACAGTGGACTGTTGCTCAATTCCCGATTTTTACAAATATATCTACGTTTCGTTACCTGTGATAATGTTGTATACGAGCAGCCCACCTTTTGGCTTCCGCAGTGTTCAATCGAGAGTCAATCAGCAATAAAAAATATACGTTATTACTCAGGAAAAATGAAATAGTTTGACCTCGAACTGTGAATGTATTTATCGCTTCTAATTCAAACCCCATTTAACGTTATTGAGGGAAGTTGTAGAATTTCATAGAAACTTTGTATGATTATAATCCACAGACAGAACGAGAACAACATAACCTCATGAATCCAAAATAAACAATTCGTTATCCAACAACAGATATCGCTGTTTCGACCTGCCATTGTCTCACTAGTGTGCAGAACCACGAATAAGACTCATCACTTAAGGACGATCTTGAATAACCAATAAAATAAACAATAAAAAAAATGCTATGAAAATAAAGGTCCACTTTCGAAATTATGAAGTTGAGCATGCCCGAAGTCTGACGACACAGTGCATAAAAATTGCATATCATTTGAATTGAAGGGGTTATATTTTTAGGAGTGATTACTTTTTGGGAAAGAAAGTTTTTGGCTTTCTACTACTCCATCTGATACAAAAAAAGGGATGAGATAATCTTCCAAAGAAAGGAAGAAAGTAATCAATTTGAAAATGAGTAACTCTATACATGGATGTGTAGATCATGCAAAGAAGTAACTTTCAGACACAAACTGAAAGAAAGTCCTTCTGAATCAGCTACTTTCATATAAACATTGAATTACACTGTAACCGGTTCCCTCTCTTATACCGTTTATGAGATTGCTGTGCATAGATTCGAATCTGAATATCCCTGTATATTGAATATCAACCTTAATTTCTATTAATCCATATCATATTGATTTTTATGAAACACTCACAGTATTGTACTCATCGTATTACACAATGTACAGTCATCTTACAGCCATTATTGCCAGAGTATTGAATTAATCAGTTGATATTCGAGGGATATTATGTTTTATTCATCGATATTGATTTTGAAGTTATGCGAATTATTCATTCAGACAGTCTATATTTATTGCAGCATGATGTTGCATGTGAAACAAGTTTGAAATTTATAATATTAGGATAATTGCAAGCTATAAATCACCTGGTATTTTAAATTTAAATTGGGTTGCATAAAGCGTAAATAAAATTCAGCATGAAAACGAATTGATGCTGTTCGTTACCATAATGTTTTTGTTCCAAATTGAACCTTAATTCATAATTGATTGAGGAAAATTGCAGTGGAATAGCGCAATACATTATGATTTGAAAAAGTAATCCTACAAGTAGAAAGAAGTAAATGAAACTGAAAAATTATAAGAGAGATATATTATGATCAATTGGAAGAAACAGCTATGATTCTCATATGAGAATTATATCTTTTTGTTAAAGATATGCATTTGAATTACGATTTGTACTTTATACCTCACGTCACTGCTTAGCCCACCTAGCGGACGTACGAGTAACTTTGTTAACAATTCTATGAATTTCATCGGAAAACTTGAACAACTTCAACCCCAGGGCAACTACTGGTGAGTTTTGATATTGTCACTTTTCACCATCTTCCCGTACCTGAAACTCTGGACATTCTGCGAGGTCTTCTTCTTACAGATGTCACCAAATTACTCTAACAAATGCTTATTGGGAAATTTTCACTTTACAAAATAACATCATGAAATAGCTTAGTCTTGACGTTTATGATAATAATTTGTGAAAAATACCGGACAAAATAACTAATAACCAATTAAGTGAACAGATATAGATTCAAGGTACACTTCCAGTGAAGCCAGGAGGCTTGGGAATTCGTCTTGCATCCGGTCTCACCATACTTGCATTTTCTTCCTCCACAAAAAGCGTTTTTCTTGCCTAACTGGGCATACCGGATTACCAAACAAAAGTTCATTTATCTGATATAAATATGATTTTTCCCACTATCATATTGTTGAGAAAGAACTGCTAGCTTCAGCTATAGTTTTGAACTTTCATGGCCTGAAATGAAATTCGAACTGGTTATCGGGCTGGATAGCCATGGTAACGTCTAAAGATAAACTCCGAAACGTTTCGCCCATAACTACCGAAGGCATCTTCAGCGGTGTACGGCAACAATGCATTGCGACCTTCTCGTTTATAGACTTGTCAATGAGACTGTATGATGTGTGTCATTGATATTCATAGAGGGAGAGACTGTAGAGAAACACATTCCTGATTGGCAGGAGCAGTGTCAGGTTTGATCAGACAACGGCAATCTTTGTCATTAATTTTTTTCAACTGAAATTGTTCCAATATATAGATAAGAATATCATGACCTTCTTGTAGGGCGTGTTCAGCGACAGTGGACTGTGCAAGACACCAAGATATTCCTTTAAGCGGGTTCTCACAGTCAGAGTGGTATCGACGCACACCAACCCACAAGAGCACAGAATCCGAGAAACATCTGGATTAGAAAGATGATATTTACGATCCTTGGAGGCACGCTAACAAGTTTCAAATTGGTTCAAGAATCGTTATCTATGGTTCTTGGGAATTTTTCCTATCCTGTCAGTAACCTCATGAATAAAGGGCAGGTACTCTGTGTCAAGGATGGGTGCCTGGGTTCGCGTGTGCTACTTGAATGTTTCAGGCCTTGGTACTCTTATCTTATCTATTTTTGCGTAACCGTTGGCTTGTAGAAGCTGAAGCGGATATTGTCTTTCAGCTCCAAGGTGCAGTGGTTTACAAAGTCGTTAAGCTTGATGAGCGAAAGATTTGAGAACAGGCATCTTCTGTCTTGATAATAATTTGAATTGGAGTTTAGATATCTGTGAGCATGCGTGGGTCTCCTGTTGACAGCGTGTCCCAGTTTATTTGGTTTCTTGAACATCAAATCGTTTAGGAATGGCAGTTGGTTATTCATTTCGATCTCAATCGTAAATTGAATTTTTGGGTGCAGCAAATTCAACTCACTTACGAACACGTTCAGCGTCTCATATTTGAGCAACCACCTTACAAAAGTGTCGTTCATATAGCGACCGCCAAACCCTCAAACTGCAAAGCCTTCTCCTCGAACATTTCCAAGAACAGATTGGCCACCGGTGAACTGAGAGCTTTTCATGGCGACAGAGTCAATGTTTTCATGAAATATGCCATTTGGCGTTTGTGGTCGTCAGCATTTATTAAAATGAGTTTCGGGTACGGGTATATCCGTGAAAAGTGAGACAATATCAAAACTAACTAGTAGGTGCTAAAGTTGAAGTCCAAGATTTCTGATAAAATGCATAGAATCATTAACAAAGGTGCTCGTACATCCGATAAGTGACGTGATGTATATTGCATGTGAGTAGGGGGAGGGTCGATGACACTGATGACTGGACGTAGAAGAATACCAGTTGTGTATTTTCGGTGAACTGAGGTGACAATGCTTTGGAACTGGTTGATATACGCTCAGTCTCAAACGAAAAAATCACGAATATCAACAAAATATGGTATATGTATAGCTCTCTGCCCATGACCGATTAAACCTGACACCGCTCGAACCAATCGGGAAAGTTCTCCACTTCACTCTCTCTTCATCAATATCAATGGCACACATCTGGGTATACCAGAGAAATATAACTATTTCTTTACAGGGGTATTCTATGTATCTGGAAAAAGCCTGAAGTTGATTACAAGCTATTCTATACGCTATCCAACAGGAGTTGAATTGAATATTCAAGGTTTATAATTTTTTATTATTTCATATCTAGTGTATGCTTCAATTATCTTTGGAATTTATTTACTGTTTCGCTGGGCTGAATTTTTCATCTTAGAAATTCAGCAAAACCCATGAATTTTCAGCATTTTGAAAAATTTTATTAGACCTAGTTGAATATTTTGCTCATGATCTACCATGCTCTAATTATTTTACCTGTGTACGATTATGTTAGCATATTTGTATATTTCATAGATCCATTTCTATAAAGGTGGTTGACAATGTTTCATGGTGAGTTTCATTAGTTCGGACTCCCATTGTTTAATAATATATAAAATGAGTTCAAGTCCCTTAAAGAATCAATAAAATCGAAATGAATATCTGAAAATAACAATTATATTCAGCAAAATTTAAAAATTGAACAATAAAGACCGAAAGAGTCTCGCAAGAGAAGCCGTCACACCCACTGTTGACACACCTACCCCGTACGGGGTAGTTGTACCCTTCTTGAACTGAATTTCACCCTCTCGCTCGCCTCAAGTAAATCTACCCCGCTCAGATATAAAGCAAAATAATGTTAAATAAAAATTGAGAAAATGAACAAATATTTAGGTTTGATTTTGAATCTGCCGTGTTACACGAGCCGAGTACCCTTGTGTCTTACTGTAAGACTCTCACACCACCGACATATTGAGGTTAAGATGTCGATGTCTTACACCGATAGTTCCGATATTCTGTGACTGAGTACTGAGTTACACTACAGTGCTCTTCTGCTCTTCCAATGATACCGAACACCGTGATCATCATTTACCGTGAGAACGTAAATGTGGAAATATTTATATTATGTGCAATCTCAGTCTGTGATATAAATATAGTTATACGTATAGTCGAAGTAACCGATATTGTACACCGTTAAAGTTGTCGGCACCCTCAAAGGTCATAAAAACCAACACACAGAAATGAACCGGCAACATTTCTATGTGTGGACTGTACACTTGGCGTTTCGTGTTAGATACTTTTTACTAACCGAGTTTTTTGTGATTGACTGAAGACTCATAAAATTTATTTGAAGTCATGAATAGAAATCATGGAATGCGGCCTTTGGTTATCGCGTCGTGTTGAGTTCAGGAACTGATCGCGATTTGAGTGTTGAAATTCGATATTGGTGCATTTATATTTACTTAAAATTTTTGTTATCTATTTAAAATGTGGCGTCTTTGGACAAGTACTAATAGTAAAAACGAGTGTGATAACAACGCAGACTTTTTCCAGTGTAGTGATTCCAATAGCGATGGTGAACAATGCGAAAAAGAGATACCAGGAAATCCGATTCGGATACATTCGAATATTGAAACACAGAGAGTATGTTTCAATCTATATAAGAATCTACATCTCAAGTTTGGTTTCGAGGGAAACAAACTATTACAATTAGATTTGACCAAAATTACTTTCTCAACTATATGTGAAATAGTCAAAAACAAACCTTATGAACGCAAGACGCGATGTAATACAGGATTACCAAAACCTTCAGATCTTCATCTAATAAAATCATCAAAAAAAACAGTATACGACTGTTACAAAATCAATGAGATTCCTACATTGAAATGATAAGGAATAACGTGAGCTGCTGTGACAAAACTCTTTAGGGTTGGATGAAGAAACTAGGATTTAGATTTAAAATAATTAACAAATGTCAAGCAGTTATGGAAAGCAGAAGAATAGTAGAATTGCTAAACAAATACTCAGAACGAATAACTAAATATAGAAAAGAACAACGGCAAATTTGGAATGACACTAGCGACACAGTTACGAAAGGGTGGACTGATGGTTCGAGAATGTGTACGCCAAACAAGCCTGCAAACAAAAGATCGCGACTAATCATTGTGCATTGCGGAGGAAGTGAAGGATACGAAAAAAATTTGAGAACTGCAATGTTGACTATCATAAGTACATGGAAGCTAATATTTTCGAATGGTTTGAAAACACATCGATCCCAAATTTGGATGCAATGACATTTGACATGTTTTTCATTACGATCGTCAAATTTATCATAGAACAAAGAACGACAATCATAGGTATACATCAATGCGTCACTGTGACTGGTGTCATCATGTGAATGTGGATCCACCCCGATTCTACCCCGCTTCCATCCAGAAATCTACCTCGATGAAAAAATAGCTTGTGGCAACACTGGTCACAACCAGTATTCGCACTTCCCTACATCAGATGATTTTCGAAAAGAATAAGAAGAACTGGGTCCAAGTACAACATCATGACCTGCTTCAAATCCGTAAACATTATCTGTAGCAGCCTCACTAAAACCAGGCCACTCATCACGGACTGCGATTCGAAGAATCGCATTTACCAGACACCCTGCGAGTGTGGAAAATCCTATATCGGTGAAACTAAGAGGTCATTGAAAGTCTACATTGCCAAGCACAAGAAGCGAGGAGGAACCAGCAAATCATGAATATCAGAGCATATTTGGACTCATCAACATAACATCAAGTAGTCTCAAGCTGAGATCATCCACAGGGAGGAACACTTAGGAGGAAATTCAAAGAAGCCGCATATATGTTGTCCAACAACGCTAAGCCAAGCTAGAATAGAAATACATAAAAAATAGAAACCCATAATCAGACGGAGCTCCCATTAAACCGGTGAAGCGGTAAGACGGAAGTGGGGATACGTGAGAGCACTCGAATGATCTATAAATAGTTATCTCTTGGAGAAATGAGTCCCGTCCGAATCGACTCCCAACCAGCAAAGTTGTTTTATAATTCCATGGTGTTGCAACAGTTTTATTTTATTAATATTTTATAATTACTTCCAAAATGCTAATTGATTGTATTAGATGATCGGTGAACACAATACAGTTGTAGGCAATAAAAGTGTTTTATAAATTTGTCATAGAATCGTTTATGAAATAAAATTAAAAAACCATTATAAAATAGTCAGGAAATTATCACAGAAACATTTTTAAAACTAACTTATAAAACTTATTTTCCTATAAAAGTAAATTGTTATGTAGCAGTTTTATAACACTTTTCTGGGAGATTTTTATGATAGTTATAAAACTATTTCAAGCTTATTTTATAACTGTTTCCTGTAGCTTTAATGAAATTATTTTAGTAGAATGTTTTCAGACACTATTTTATTTTCATTACTATATTGTCACTTCAATGATAATTTCCCAAATACTTTATAGTATGGCATATTCACAACAATTCAAAAACACTAATATAACTGTTATAAAATTGAATTGCTTTTGCTAATATATATTTGCTGCCACCAAGAATAAAATACAGCAAATAAGAACAACCAGCTAACATCAATCACAGCTTTGAAAAAATCTTCAAAATTTTAGTTGTGTTTAGTAAGAATATTTTTATTTAGTTATTCAAATGGGACACCATCGATATCGTGGTGGAAATTAGTTCTTCAGCAACTTCTAAATATTTGATTTTTATTAAGTATAGGTACCCCGTAAGTGAATTCAATATTTTCAAGGCATTGGGTTTAGTAAATCAACCTCATTATTCAAAATTTGGAGGACTGTAAAATACAAAGGGTTTGCACTTTCAAGTTTCAGTTTTTAGTTATCTATTTAGAAAACCTGAATATTTTGTTCCGAGTGGAGCAGTTTCGTGTTACAACCCTTTAAATGATGACAAATTCAGGTACAGCAAGGTATGCTTTATAGAAAGTATTCAGAAGTAACTCCTCGAATAACTAATACCTACTGTCATATAGACGGTGTCCCATAAAAGATACATAACTCTGGCTTTTTCACACTTTCTGTGACAACTTGTTTGAATGAAAATAACCCTGCTTGCTTTTTGGATTGCATAGAATTGATAATTTTTTCTTGTTCTGTATCGTCATTTTCAGCATTCGTTCTAATAGTTCTTCTTCAGCAATTTGGTAGGTCATTAAATGACTTCGTTTTAGTTTATACATCATTGTAAACCAACTGGCTTCGGGCATAGAATTGTGGATTCGTATAAGCTTATCAGCATCAATTTTTGGCCATGAGAGTTGGTTATTAATTACCCATGACGACGGAACTATGGTGAACATATATACCTAAAACGTAGATAAAATGAGTCAAATCCAGCTTCAAAAAAAAACTATCGACTGAAAATATAGGTCTGAATTATCAAATATCTGGTCAATTATTGAAGCTAATTAAAAGATATATTCTGACATCAAAAACTTATCCCTCATTTCCTCTAAACGCATGATAAATTATATATCAACAATATTTCATCGGCGATCATATAGGTTATGTCTAATATTCACATGTATTAGACATAAAAAAGGTAATATGTGATGAATATAAGTAATTTATATTATAAGAGTCACCAATGTGTCGTTTATTAGCAAAAATGTTGCCAACTAACTTATAACAATCACAATAGTTTTGTGTACCGTCAGCAGAGCCACAGCGGAGCAGCAAAATAACGGGGTGCTTAGTTGTGTTTCGAAAAAATATTTCATATAGAAATGAGTTGGATGGGAGTTCAGTTTTAGCAGCTGAACCATACAAGGTGATTCACGGAATTTTATCCATTTGGGAGTATCTAGGTTTCCGACAATTTCGTGATTTGAGCGTATGCGTTCGCGTTCAAATTCGATTGTATGGGTTCGCTACCCGCTTTCTATAATTAATTCGTGACAGTGTTCATATCCATAGGTTTTCGTTAGTGAAATTGCCTTTGATGTTGGGATGTTGACTGATTGACGTATGATTAATTTTTGTGACGACTGGTTCGAATACTCTATTTGTAACAAATATTTTTTTATAATGTTTTGTTTAGTAAAAGAAGGGATAATGGTTGGGTTGGGCTAGTTTGGTTTTGTTCAAGTTATTTCAGAAAATCCATCTATTAAAAAAAAAAATACGTTCGAAAATCTTAATAATAGATCTAGAACAGTTTGGTGTTGGGAGAAAACTCCAGTAATATGAGGTAACACTCTTGCAAAATACTTCTATATTTTTGATACATCGTAACTTAGCGCCAAAAAAATATTGAAAACTCATTACTATAAATTATAATTCATTGATATATTTTGTCAATAACTAATAATCAGTTTTTATTGTTACTGTATTCAATTCTAATTCATCCTCAATTTTAGATGATATGCATATATTAGTGTATTAATTAATACTTTCAATTTGATAATAACTCCATTGTGTGGATACTGTAGTGGATTTTTCTGTTTGTATCAGGAATATATAAATGAAAATAAATGATAACTCAATGGCGGCCATTTTGAGCATTTATTGGGGGTATATAATAGTTTTAGATTCAGTTCGAAGTACTTCAAATAGACGAAGAAATGACTTGGTGTTCCATAAAAAACTTTCTGAAAGCTTTTTGAGTCGCCCTGTATATTGGAAATACTAAAAAATACTTCAAACTATCCTACCTGACCTATTGCTTCAATTTCTTGCGAAAAACAGGAAAAGGTTATTATAATGGTTAAAACCCGTCGTTTAGACTTTATAATCGATGAAACATTTTAGCCAAAACATCAAAGACAGATAATATTTATCCGAACTATGTGTGAGAAATCTTTTATTCATACAAGCACTTTTGTAGAAACTTATAGCTTTAAAATTAGTCCGACTCTGCCGCAATACCATCACTCCCAGAACTAAGTGTTTCTCAACAGTTTTATAGGGGTAACATAGTAGCTAAAGTACGTTGAAATGCTTGCTACTGATACCAATTTATTTTATAGAACGACACCATTTTGAATGATAGCGATCCGGATACTGAAAATAGATAAGTTGAAAATATGAAATACCGCACATATAGTGATATTTACAGCTGAAAAGTACATAAATATTATAACATTATATTATTTAGAATAAAGTGAGTTAAGTTTGCGACCAGAAAATGAATACGTTGACAGAGTGAATTTTTGTATAATTAATAATTTTACCGAAAACATTTATAAATGAGTAGCGCGCTTAAATTTTGCTAATGATAAGCTATATATTTGTCAATGAAATTTAATTTGCAGTAAAGATATCAATCTTCGAAACACAAACAATGTCTTTATAAGTTTTATGAGTGCAGAAGTGAAATTTTAAAATGGCTTCAACCTTTCTATTTGTTAGTTTTCAGTTGGTGACATATCTATTGTATTTTCCTAGTGTCCAATACAAAATAACTTCTTGAGCCTTCAAGAAAACTTTTTGAACACTTTTTTATTTTATTGTTATCGTTTTCGGCTGTATTATATTTTATAACGCCTACTTGGAACTACTGAAAAACTCTTATAAAATTGTCTCTGATTATTTTATGTGTCGCAAAAGTGCAATAAGGGAAGTCTTTATAAAACTACCTTTTAAGAGTGTTAAACAAATTTTATAGTAACTGTCAAAATGTTTATAAAACTGTTTTGTATAGTTTGTAAAAGGCCTTACAAAATATTGATAATGACTATAATGCTTTATAAAACGGTGCCAAGAACGGTGAAAAGATTTCCTATCATACTTACACAATGCAAGGCGAAAAACCACTTAGAGTAGTTTTTCGTGGAGTCCCGGAGTCCATAGAATGTGATGACATCAAGACCGAAGTCCATGGCAAAGGAGTTGAGATCCTATCTGTTGCCCGCTTGAGTAAAGCAAACAAGACACCGATCCCGTTTGTGCTTGTTTTGGTATCGAGGAGCTAAAATAACATTTACGAAATCACCGAAATCCAAAATGTGCGTGTGAGCGCCGAAACACAAAAACCGAGAAACAGAGCAGGACAGTGTTATAGATGCCAGAAGTTTGGACACACACAACGAAACTGCAAAGCAATTCCGGCTTGTGTCAAATGTGCCAGATGGCACTCAACCAAGGAATGTAAAAGACCCAAAAATTCGCCCTGCAAGGGACTGCAAGGGATAACGAGTTTCCAAGGGTGCCCTGAACGTGCCGAAATCAAGAAAAGGGTCTCAGATAGGTCTAATGAAAACCGACAGTCAGAAGTGACGTTTCGTATGCGAGGACCGATTCATCATCAGAGAACGCCTGTTACCCTCCCAGAGGTCATGGCCTTAGGGCAATTGCAGACGCTTCTAGTGAAGTTTCCGGTGCTGCAGTCCATGCTCGCCGAAAAATAAAATGAAGAAACAGTGTCTAAACGGCCGCAAAGATCGAAGAAGCACACTGCAACTTCTGCGTATAGGGAGACGATCCGAAAAGAAGACGTCAGAAGATAAACCAAATTATCTGCCGCCCCGCCACAAGAATTTACAGTCAAACACCCAAACAGTTGAAATCTCAAAATTTTTATTTATTTTTTGTTCAATTTTCAATTGTTGCTTGTATTTTATTTTATTGTAATGTCATTTCAGGTTTTTTTGCCTAATATAATTGTTATTTGCATCTGTTCATTTTATTTTATTGATTCCTTCAGAGATTTCAAATCAGGCAATGAAAGTCCAAACTAATGAAATTCACCCATAGATCCATCTTGAGTCATCAAACTCAGTAGCGAAACACTTTTGATGAAAATTCAGTCAACTGCTGAACTGTGATATAACGTGATTTCGTACAAAAGAATTACGACTCAGAAGATCAGATCAGAAGAACTAAGCAGTAAACACCGATCGTTCCAGAGCAGGGATCGATTGATGAGTAGAACGTATCATTCACACTATACAAACAGCTTCAAATTTCGACAAATGATAGGTAGATAGATGAGCCTTCATTTACCATAAACAATATGCACAAATCAATTAGAATATGAGAAAATGCCGAAAATCAAATGATCTGGGTATAAAATACCTGAATCCCTGCTATTATTATTGAGCATGGATAAACCATTCTCACAAGAAACAAGGTGATTCATTTGCTGAGAACAATAAGAAAATTGAAACTGTAACTATAACTCTTTGGCAAAACCTCTGTTATATTATCCACAAACTTGTGTGCATTTTACGATTTTCCGTTCCATCAATTGAGTACCTCATATGGTAAATTCAATTCTGTAGTTTATATACCCCATTTGGAAGATTATTCAGCAATATAATCTCTTCCACTCCCTAATGAATGTTGTAAATGTTTCTGAAATGTTCCTTCTGATTAATTTTCCGCGATGACTTTGATTAATTGGAGTTTCATCAATCAGTCGAGTGCGACATACAATATACATAGCTCATTTCGGTAGAGACAACGTTAATTCAGTTCTCGCAACAAATAAACATGCATTAAAATGGTAGGTTGATTGCAATATTGATTGACTACCTGGGATGAGCAAATTCTGTTTCAAAACTTGGTTGAATATTCCTGTGGTGTAAACATATTACCATTTTTGAAACCGGTAAAAAATTCTATGAAGAGATTGATTCAATACCAGAAGAAAAAGTATCGAACTTGCAGGTACCATTCTTGGGTTGAGACTATTTCTTTGTCGGAGTAGAGACAGTGAGAGAGAGAGAGAGAAAGATAGTATATGAAATAGGAAAAACAACATTATTACTTTTTTATATAATTATAGAAACAGTTACCAGCGACTTAATTCGTGTAGACATTTACTTTTTGCTTTTACCCATATGTTCCAACAGCAAAAAGTTCTGATGTATTTCCTTATCTATGATTCATTAAAAACCCGATTAACCGAAATGTCAGCCAAATCTATTGAACAGTATTTTCATTGTATTCTCTTTTCCAATAGATATCCGAAATGTTTTTTTTCAATAGACATAACTGGTTTTATTTATGAGTCGACTATAAATAATTCAACACTATAGTAAAACCAATAATGATTGAGAGTAAAGCGCGTTGTCATATCTAAATTTTACGTTACCAGTTTATAGCAGAATCAAAATATAGTAAGCAGTAGAGTTGTAGATTGTGGGAAATTATAGATGATACACAATACTAGTACGATTAAAAGGTATTATTTATGACAAAAATCAGTAATGAGCTTGTAATGAGTAATACTTATACATTTCCTGATTACTGTCAAAATTCATTATTTTCTGTATAGTGTCAGATATTTATTACAACTAGTGGCAACGCTGTACGCAACGATATTTCTGTCTTTGTCACTTTACCGTAACTTCCATCTCATCGTTGCAGTCCTCACTAATGTACTTGCAGCCATGAGCGTATCATTGGTTTGTGAATTATACAGCGAGAATTGTACGTTTTACAGTTAAGTTAGTCAGCAATCGACGTGTTGTGATAACAATTGGTGAAAATAATAATGCTAATAAGTGTTTAAGCGTTACATAATTATATTTCTACACCGTTCTCAAACTACTCAAAAAATGGGAGACATGGTCGGGCCTTCCACGTCGAAAAAGGTAAAACGGTCGGAGTCTCGGTCAGTAAGAGAAAAACAAATTGTACTGCGAGTATTTCACTGTCTTGAAAGAGATCATCAGCCACCAAAAGATGACTTTGTACATATGTGCTGTAATTCTACGTGTGTACTTCCGAATAACCAACCGGGTATTTCTACATCATTAAGTTCCACAATTACAAAAGACAAATTAGTTGATATGTGCTCTGATTATACCGGTGTACCAAAATCATCGATTTACAAAATACTAAGAGAAGCAGAAATTCATGGGGACGTACAAACGCCAAAAACTAGTAGCGGACGAAAAAAAAATCACAGTTGATGAAAAAGCCAAAACCAGTATACGCAGAACTATTCACAGTTTCTTTTTCAGAAATGAGCTGCCCACACTACAAACAGTTCTGGAGGCACTTAGTGATCATGAATTGGTCCCAAAAATGGGTAAGGAAACTTTTAGGAAACTTGTGCACGAAATGAAATTTACGTACGGAAAAGTTGACAGGAAAAGCATTCTCATTGAACGTCAAGAAATAATAGCATGGAGGCGAAAGTATCTAAGAAAAATTGACGAATTTCGGAAGCTCAAAAAAATTGTATTTCATGGAGACATGGTTTAACCAAGGACATACGGTCAAAAAAGTATGGCAGGATGGTAATATAACAAGTGCACGACAAGCCTTTATTGAACGTTTGTCAGTTGGGTTAAAACAGCCATCTGGAAAAGGTAGTCGTCTGATAGTTACGCATATAGGAAGCGACAGTGGATTTTTACCAAATGGTGAATTAATATTTAAATCTAAGAAAACAGGCGACTATCATGAAGAGATGGATGCGGAGGTGTTTGAAAAATGGTTTGAAGGCAACATTCAACTTGTGGAACCTGGGTCTGTCATCGTCATGGACAATGCCCCATACCATAGTCGACATTTAGAACCATAACCGAAACAATCATGGAAAAAAGCAGCAATTCAAGAATGGTTAATTAATAAGAACATCCAATATAACAAAGATAGTTTAAAGGCAGAACTACTTCAGCTAATAAAATTACACACAGACAAATATAAAAAATTCGCAGTGGATGAAATGGCGTTAAGTCGTGGAATTACAGTTTTAAGGTTACCACCATACCACTGCGAATTAAACCCAATAGATTTAATCTGGGCGCAAGTAAAAGGATATGTGGCACGAGAAAAGAGAACATTTAAATTAGTGGACGTGCAACATCACATACAAAAAGCTATTCGAACTGTTTCTGCAGAAGACTGAGAGAAATGCATGCAGCATGTTTTAAAAGAGGAGCAAAAAATGTGGGACGTAGAGAACCGTATTGAACACAATATTGAACCAATCATAATTCACTTTGATGATAGCGGTAGCAACAGTGACGAATCTGAGGTTGAAGATTAAACGAAAATTTGTACATTTACATTTATATTATATTCTATTATCAAAAATTTGTAATTTGTATTTTCTAGTACCCCTGACGATGAGTTTAAGTTACTCGAAAGCTTGAGAATAGTTATAAAGAGTTCACTTATCAATTGCTGCAACCCAATAGTGAAAAAAAGTTATATTATTAATTTATTTGGTACCTACTATAATTATCACGATTATTACTCCGTTTTCATAAGGCCCACCTAATGACTACAACGATTAGGTGAATTACGATATTGCAAAGTTTTAATGAAATAAATAAAAAATCTGTATGAATATTTTAACTAATTGTACTAAGAATTTTTCTTTCATTCTTAACCCTCTCAAAAATTAATAAGCACGCCCCCGATTTGCTGTCAACTGGGCTTACTTCTACTCTCAATTATTATTGGTTTTAGTATAAGTGATGAGTGGAGTTCACCACAATACATCGTTTCCATTTTGAAAATTGACACTCCCGAAATATTCATAGTGAATACGTATTCTAGTTGTCTGCAGAGCAGTCCGCAGTGGTCAGAGTGAAACGAAATTAGATATCTTGATTGGAATCGAAAAGGATCCACATGAACCGATGAGATACTTCTTTACTGGAAAATGTATCAATAAATGTTCAGACAAAGTATTAAAAAAGATAACACAAAAAAAAATTACATAATCCTTGAACTGAACATGATCCCAATCGCAGAAGTAATTCTGGAGAAACAATAAAGATGACCCATTCTTAATTTCCAAAAAATGTCAATGACACATTCTTTGGTCTATATTGTTCGTTACCATTAACAATGATCTTCAATCGAAATTTTTGACTGATTATTATCATAGTTCACTACGACGATAGTATTTTCTATTGTTGAAATTTCTCCAGAAATTTGGTTTGAAATATCACATTTTTTTAAAAAATTCAATGAAATTGGCCGATACCTAATGAAAATTATTTTTCAAATTTCTACAATTAATTTTGTTCTTTGAGAAACATTTTATTAGCTCATTATAGTGATGATCTGAATCCAATAATATGGAGTTTTGAAATTTGAAATCTTATTATCTATTCAACAAAATTGACAAGTTCCAATAATAATAAATATAAAATACAGTTTCACCATAACCCCTCGTAACTGACATACATAATGAGTCTTCGACAACGACAAAGCAGAATTGGTATCTCCCTACCAATTTTCGCAGAAATGCATAAACGGATCAACTGACACCACCATTTAGAAATAAACTGAGATTCGAAATGATAAAAAAATCCGTTTCCCAATGAATTTTTTACTCTAGATGTTGTAGATAACTTTATATCTTTCTTCTAAATCATTTGCATATTTTGCCATAAAGCAGAATAGCGGACTCTTCTGTGTTAGCCATGTTATTTGCGAATGGTCAATTTTTTATTCTCACATTTGTAGTCTGTTATTGGTGTCGTTGTTTTCTTGGTAGAAAATAACTCAACTTCAAGTACCTACAAAATGTACAGAATTTAATATGAATTGAAGTTTATATCTGAAACAACAATTCAATAGAACTATTATTATAATTATTAAAAAGCTAATAATTACCTACGAACACATTATTTTTTTAAAGTAACGATCACCCTTCGCATTCACCATATTTTCGTTAACATTTGTGAAGTCTTTATTTACTGAATAACTGGATTACTATTCACTTGCAAAAGAAACACTCTTAAATAACTTGTGATAGCATCTGCATATTTGTATCATACTGACGAAGTAACTACTGAACTGGTTTCAACCATGCAGGGAGTTCCAACGAAAACTTGACCCCCGCTGTAAGTTAGAAACAGACGTGCAATCGAAAATTTCAAAGAACACGTCAATCCATCACTAGGGGGACTGATTCTGATATGGTAATCATACCCAAAACTTCACCCCACTGCGGCCAGCAACTACCCTCCTTATTTTTTTCAATGGTATGGGGGTCGAGTGATACATCATTTGAAAGGCCTTGTGTCCCTCTATTACTTGTAATTTTTTTCGAAATGGATTCATTCGTTATTGAGAAATTAAATGTTGAACGTTTTATTTAAGAAGAACCAGAAAATTTGCTGTCGCTCATTTTATTGAGGAAATCAACCAAAATAATATCAATGGACACACAATCAACGAATAATGTTCAAAATGACCTCCATCTAGTTCCATACAATAATACAGTCTACTTTCGAAAGCGTTTCTTACATTATTGAAGATGTTTAGAGTCAGAAATCGGCATTCCCTAATAATTTCCTGCAGCAAGTCTTCTAGATTTGTGGAATTTATTTAATTAGTAGTAAACGTTTTGAAATTTACGACACTGTTAGTTTTTTTTTGCACTGGTAATTTTTGTTGAATCTAGTTGTCGCCGAACAAAAAGTAAATGTTTGGCCACTGACATTTCTTTACAAATTATTATTCAGTCATCCTTGTTCACTGTGTTCTAAAATGGTTTATTCTACTGAAGAAATATTAGAATTTGTTGCAACCTATTATCGAAATAATAAATGTACTAAAGCCGCTGCAAGAATTTATAATACGAATCATCCAGAGTAGAACGTGAGCTATCAATACGTTAAACAGTTAATGGATGCGTTTCGAACTTCAGGTGTTCTGTTCACAACAGAAAACATGAAGTATCCCGTTCTGTCAGAAATGATGGAGTTGAAGTTGCAGTTTTAGAACATGTACAAATGGATAATCGACAATCTATCAGACAAGTAGCTAGAGCGTTTGGTGTTTCACTATTAGTGTTTTTAGGATTTTGAAAGCCTACGAATTCCATCCTTCAGTTTTGTGAGGTGTTCAGCAAGAAATTGACCAATAACCCAAACCTTTTTATACAATACATGTTTTTCAGACGAAAGTTCTTTCATGTTGAATGGTGGAGTAAATAGACATAATTGTCGTTATTGAAGCGATGTGAATTCTCATTTGGTGATGGGAACACATTCACAAACACCACAAAAATTGAATGTATGGACCGGGATTTTGGGTAATCATATTGTTGGACCAAAAAATAGGGTGGGTAGTTGGTGACCGCAGGGGGATGAAGTTCCGAGTATGATTTTCATATCAGAATTAGTCCCCCTAGAAATAAAAAGTGACATGTTCCTTGAAATTTTTGATTACATGTCCGTTTCTGACTCACAGAGGAGGTCAAGTTTTCTTTGGACCGTCCTGTATATTAGATTTGAACAATAACTACTGAATTCTTTCAACTGACTAAACTACAGAGCTGAACTAAATTGAATAAATATGTGAAACATATCGCTCTCGTTTTATACTATTCTGAACAAAAAATACAGCAATTTCAACGGTCAAAATAACTATTTATTCGGCTAGCTGTAAGTTGAAATGTATTATACACCATTCTATAAATAGTTACCTAAGGTTAGCTGTTTCGTTTAGAAACTACCAAATACATCTAAACAATCAGTTTTATATGACGATTTCGAATACGTCTGTGTCATTAATAGTGGAAATTCATTATGCTTCTCGTTCAGCTGCTATATCCTCGTTTATACAGAGGAACACATGTGTTATTGGCGCTTTGATGTAGTCGCGCTCGTAAGGAGGGAATTTGTCAAAACGTACTTTCTATAAAACAACTCTCACTAGTTAGTCTCGGATCCCAGCATAAAACGACCTTCACGGAGCTGGTTAATACATGAAAAGTATTTTATATCAAATTGAATATGTTAATAAATATATTGCGAATGCGTTGACAAACAAATTTCAGTTCAGAATATCATTAATAGAGTATTTTACAATGAATTTTTGTTAAATATTTCACTGGCTTGGTAAATAAACAAATTGCATACCAATTGCAAAGTATGAAGCCTATAGAATATGATGAAGTTAGGTTGACTGATTTTTTCCCCTCACAACTCTTAGGTAGACAGGTATAAACAGGTAAATCGATACTAGTAACTTGCACTGGCCTGGTAAATGAATTACAAACGCGGTGGTATGCGAAATAGCAGTCCTGACTGCAGGTTGTCGAGTTTTAAAATGTGAAATATTGCTGCGAGTCAAACTTTCACAGGTTGCGTTTACACGGCAGCATTTTACAATAAAGGAAAAATCAAACCTTTTGAGCTACTTTCAAAAAATGAAAGATATCAAACAGTTTTTGCGTCATTAACAGATGAAGCCGATATTTTCATTGACGTAAGAATGAACACCGATCAAGAATTTACTGCTAGTATGTGAATGTATGTGAATGATGCGAGATATTACATTTTTTTAAAAAATGACTCTGCTAAAGAAGACAGCGAAGAATTTGCTATACCACCATTCTGGATATCATTGACAAACAATTTTACGAACTATTTTCATAAATTCCATGGGAATTAATGCAACGTATCCGGACTGCATGAAACTTCAGCCTGAGAACTGCGGTTTGTTCATAAATATATATTTAAAACAAGGGTTCATTGGGGATCGAATACCTTCAAGGATAGAAGACATTGTGAAAACAACTGAAACAGAAAGCGATGACGAAGAATGTTCTGAAATTCGAGATCACAATATTATGTCCGATAACTCAGATGCTAAATAATTTGTTAATTAAAAGACTTTTGTACTTTTATTATTGTACTTTTATTTTATACTTTTGTTATTTTATAACGATAAACACACAAAATCCTTATTATATATATTTTCTTATAAATTTTTGTTTTGTTTGTTTTTATTTTGTCTGCTGAAGAAAGAAATGGAATTTGTGAGAAAAATTTTATATACGTATCCCCATTACCTCTCCATTTACTAAAGAATGTCACATAAAATGTATTATATACATAAATGATTGATTTATTGAAAAAATATTTAGAAACATTCTTCTAATTTATTACTATTTTTTTATATATTAAGTTACTCCAAAATGATAAAAAACATTTACGAATGTGTCTATGAACCAAACCAGTGAAATGTTTTGAAAATATTTTTAAATTGTTAGCTAATCATCCTCTAGACCAAAATTATTTTAGGCAAACCATTTGTAATATATTTATTGACATATTTGATTTGTTATAGAAAACTTTTCATCGATTAACCAGCCCCGTAAAGGTCGTTTCATATTGGGATCCTATAATGAGGGGAGTTGTCTCATATCTGAAATACAAGCAATTATTTTGATTTTGGGAAACTGAGTTGCACTACAAAAGATGATGTTATATGAATTGGGATGGATATATCTTTTAGATGAGATTATATATGTGAAAAAAGTAGAAAACCAAAAAGTTTTTTCCCATAACGTTATTTCTCACAACATGGGATTACCGTTCCATAGTTGTTTGATTTTTTGAATAGTCAAATAATGCTACTCAATTTTTAAGTAATTAGAAATTATCACTGGAAATGTTTCTACATTATATCATTACATTTATAACTTCATGAAATATTTCAATATGGGGTATTCAATCTCGAGAAAAATTAAGCTATAACAGTGATGACATTCGTCATTGTGTATGTGAGTAGTGGCTGGCAAATACTGAAATAGTACAAGTTCCGTCCATACAAGATTTGATTAGCAAAAGAACTATAGAAAACGACATACTTTTTAAAAGAGTTGTTACACTTAACCTTTTATCCTATTTGAAAATTTTAAGAGATGGTTGTTGCACTTTAGAGGGGCCAGGGTGAATATGTGATATACATATACATGTTAACGAGTGTATTTTGGTAAATGAAAACTGATGTATTTCAAAATTGATTTCAACGAAAAAAACCACGTGAACCATTATATTTGGACTGGCTATACACCTTCTCCGAAGGCCTGAAATTTCGTGATTGAATTCATCAATACCCTTCAGAGCACGGTTTGAAAAACAGTCAAAGACAATATACGACAGATAAAATATTTCACCACCTGTTTCAATAACGCCTGGCTTCTAGTTTCTGTCACGGGTGAATGCGTTGTTCGAGATGGAATTGAAAGATTTCTGCGAAACAAGGAGACTGAGACTCATTTGAAAATCTTTATAAAGCGTAGCGAATGAAAGCGCCCTACTCTCCAGCTGACACCCCAAAGACGTGTGTCGGTGCTTTTTTCCGGTGGGGAACAACTAGAATGCACACGGCGTATATGGCAAATCGATGTCATCTACATGAGATCATTAAGCGGCTGTTTCTTCCAGAAGGCGTGACACAAGAATATATAGCACGAAATGACTCCAGGTGAGACAACAGACAAATACACATGTGTCATCAATTTTTGCATCCTATATAAGCCGTCAAAGAAATGAAAGCAAAACGGTAAGTCTCTGTTCCAAACCACCTAACATTTTAACGAAGATTTGTTTTTTTTTAATTCACTGAATTTCATGATGTTCGTCAACACTTTCCAAATTATTTTTGTTAAAGAGTTTCATTTTTTAACTCCGATATCATATAATTTGAATATCACATTATGCGGAAAATTGGAAAGAGCCCTTTCCAATTTGAAGTTGGAATTGATAATTACTTATTTAAAAATTTGAAATGCTCGGAGATTATAAGTAGTGAAACAACTATATGTGTAATAAAAAATAAATGAAACCGCAAAAACTTACAAATAAACAACATGTAAACGACTTATACTGTCAAAATATAGTAATGTGTCATCAATTGGTCCGAGAAATTGCCGACGACTCATGTTTGTGTAGCTATCTCTGTTCGATGTACTCAGTACGAGATGAAGTTTTAGCAAATTTTTTCAATTACAGAAGCAAAGGATGCTTTGAAAAAGTGGGTTTCATCACATACTTTACTTATGACCCAATCGTACACAATCGTCAGATGCACGTAAAAACGTGTCAATATCAATGGGGAATGTTCTTTGAAATAAAACGGAAAGGCAAAAAAAGTTTTGAATCTTACATCACATGACAAATGTATTATTCAGTACCAAAGGTAGGTACTTAGTAACAATAAGTGAAGTAAACAGAACTTATTGTTTGTTTGAAGGTGATTGACAATGTTTCATGATGAATTTCACTAGTTCGGACTTCCATTGTCTCTACTATATAGAATGATTTGAAATCCCTAAAACAACTAAAAAGGAAGAATTGAAAATTAATAGCTGAAAATAACAATTATATCAACCAAAATAAACCTGAAATGAAATAATAGTGAAATAAAATACAAGTAAAAATAGAACAATTGAGTAAATGAAAATGAAGAAATGAATAAAGAAAATTAAAAAAAAAAAATAATAAACAAAGTGGAGAGATTCCAAGCCACGTCAGTTCACGACGTTTCGATTGTTAGTATCTACAATCGTCTTCGGGTGATGACTTATTGTGATTGAATTATTCCAAGACAAATTTTGATGAACAAGTAACATGCGATAATTATGTGAATGTTCTTTACAATGTTTTATTTAAGAGGTACAGAGGTAAGAGGTACACTGCTATAGGTGAGTTTTAAAATAAATTTCATAATTAGAATTAGGAAAAATAATATCGTTCTCAATTATTTTACCACATTCATTATCTTCTTACCAATTCGTAAAATGGTCTCCTGTGGTTGACAATGTTTCATGACAATATGTAGAGATTCGGACTTCAATGTCCGAAAATGTGTTAACAGATCTAAAATCTATGAGAAGAAAAAAATGAATGAGTTATTGAAAGTATCAAAATTACTGAGACGACAGGACCAACATATTCGAATAAATCAATTGAGAAAATTGTAGAAAAAGAAGACTAATTGACTAAAGTAACAAACGATTGTGTCCTGAAATAAAAATGAATTATTGATTGAGTTGAATAATAGATGAATTGTTAATAATAACGAATAATAAAATCTTCGCATGACGACTGACCTATTCCTGATAATTACTTATAGGTCACTTGAGTGCTTTCCCCTATTTTCTCTCTACTCCCGGTTTTCCGATTCAATACTACGTGGCACGCCTCCCTGCTCGATTAGAGATTTTCATGCGTTGCGAATCTTCACGATAACTTGACTGGATGCGTTGTTATCAGATATACACATTGCTTCTTTGAACTTCATTTTAAACCAGTGTTTGGAACTGTGGATGACCATTTCCGACACCTTTGCTTCGCAAATTCCGATTTGCTGGTTTCTCCTTGCTGGATGTTTTCTTTTGCACATATGGACTTTCAATGGCCTCTTGGTTTCCTTGATAAAGGAATTACCCCATCACAGGTTTGGTGAATTGGTGTGATTATTCTCATTAGATGGCCGCACACGGTTTCTAAATATAATAATTGATATGAATATCTCAATATACTGCAAATCATCGGTAACGGAAATCACTAACACCGTTGATTATGAATATATAATACATAAATAATTTAAAAATAGTGGAAACGTAGAGTAGTATACTCATGACCTGTAACGTAAGGAAGAAATAGCACTATTTAAAAAATGGTTTATCTTCCTTGCCACTCTCTTGTAATCTTTTGTTCTATCAGCTTTTCAGAGTGATCATTCTGTTGAAGGTCTTTCTTGACGTAGCCCAGTTTCTTGTTAAGACCATATCGTTCTGTATAATGAAGGGAATTGAAGCAGCCTGCCCTCCAGCCGGCTCTTCAGATAAGTCTGTCAGTGCGTTGTTAGAATGTACATGTTATCTGCATAATAGCATAAGGTACCTGTTTCTGCCAGAAGGCGAATGGCTATGAACTTCAGATGCACCTAAGAATATAATTATATTTTGGCCTCGTGTCATAAGTAAGAGTAATTTTAGTACCCTCGCTTGCGTACCGAACCACACACTTTGAAGCTAGACGACAAACGCTGTCCTCTCCCATCTCCGGGAACACCGATTCATGCCCAGTCCGACTCATTCTTTGTGTCGTGAAACAAAATTGTTTGCTTTGTTTCCCGAGCCTCCGCACACTCTGTGGAGCGCACACACTGTGTGCTCCGCACACTCTGTGGAAAATCGAAAAATTGGAAAATATGTTTTTATGATATTTCAGCTAAGTTATGAAAACTCAGCATTGGAATATCATCTCCTACGTGTTAGAAAATCTTTTGCAAGATTGATAGCATTTGTTTATTCTATATAGGGGAACCGGCGAGTTTCAGGAAACTGCCGTTTTCATTCAGTTAGATAGGGGAATCATATTTTCTCTTCAGAGAAACATCGATAGAACTTTTAACTAGCTTTCGATTGTTACCAGAACCATTTTTGTAGTGTGACTGGTTCAGATTTTATGTAGATTTTAGTCGGATTTGAAATTATAATCATCGGAGGAATTTCGCCGAAAGCTCCGGCCAAATCGTAATTTTTGTTCTTTCAAATGCATTTTACAGCCAGAAGGAATAGAGATATCGAAAAATTTCATTAGACTTTTCGGTTCGGATCGATGAATACTATCCGAATGTGGGAAAGTTGAGAAATCGCAAATTTCCATTTATCATGTCTTTGTTTGCAACGGTTTCGCCCCAGGGCAAAATCACGCCACCGGCTAGCCGGCCTCTGATTGGCTGGAAGGAATGGCGTGATTATCGATTTTCTGGTCGATCGAAATGGATGTGATTTTTTGAGCGTTGTGATTGGCCGATTAGAGCTCGTCCACGAATGTATAAATATGCAGGGTTTTGCATTCTTCGTTCAGATACTTTTCAGATCGAGGGCACGACAGATTGAGATTTGAAAAGACTTCTATTTTGCGATATTTGACTGGCGATTGACTTGGCGATCATTTGAAAGCGAATTACTACAGTGGATTATTGAATATTCTTCTGGGATATTACAAAGGATTCATTTATATTCGTTAGTTCTTTTTAGAACTGAAAGAATTCGTTGGTTCTATAGTTCTTATTAGAACTAAAGAATTCGTTTATTACTTTTCCGATTTTCAAGTGACTTTTGTCGAAAGAATTCGTTTATTTTCTCTGGATCTTTTCAGAACCAAATAGAGTGGTTTTCGTTAAATGAATTCGTAGTCTCTGGTTCTTTTTAGAACTATTTAAGAGACGAGATCCTTAAGGGTCGGACTTTAAAGTCGATTGGACTTAGAGGAAAGTCAATTGGACTCAGTTCTGGACTTCGAGGATTTCTTGGATGGTGAATCTCTGGTTCTTTTCAGGACCCATTAGATATTTTCAGGCGCTTTGAGGATTGGTTTTTGGAATTAGATTTTCTTATTCCTTAACCATACCGTACTCTGTGCAGGTTCCTGCTTGGCCAAAATTCTACAAAGGAAAAGTAGGTCTCCACTAAAGTTGCCCACTCTCAGGTACTAAGGCTAACCTTGCGGTGTTAACTGGCCTGGTATAACGAGATTAAAGCGGCGGAGTCAAGCCATCATTAGATTAGCCTCTGGGCTGTCGACTCAGGACCTTCCAGGACTACGATACCTTTTATCCACACTTCCTGCGGACGGCCCTCATTCTAGGGTGCGGTTCATCAGTTAGGTTCCGTGATCCTTCACTATTAGCTCAGTTCACTCTGTAGGCCTTGGTTAGGAATCTCGCGATCCAAGAGTGAACTTGAAGTCTTAGCTTTCCGTGAATCCTCCCCTCTGCCTATCTCCAAGTTAGAGTCATTGTAGGGACTTTTCAATACGAAAATGCAGACTAGGGCCAGACAAGCGCGAGCGCAACTTGCAATGGATACGACAGTGCAAAATCGCGTGGTCAAACGCTTCGACCAACTCAATCCTTCATCAGACAACTTTAGCCGCCTTTGTGCGACTTCTACAGAACAACGAGAAATCCCAATGGAATCTGTGTTAGCGAAACACAGTATTCCAAGAACTCCAGCTGAGACATCTAGTCTGAGGATGTATCATGCTAACCAAAACTTTTCTGTCAACGAGGACACTAGTACCTCTTCCGTGATCGCAGAGCGACAAAACCGTGGCACTTTCGGCTCCACCGCAAGACGTTTAGTTAGTGAAAGCGAAATGTCTCAAAGGACTCAGTCCTCAAACCATGATAAAATATCGTGCAGTCAGATTGTATTAAACCGTTTTAGGGCATTAAATACACCAAACACAAGGAAGATGGACAACGAAACTTTCGCCAGAGAACATCAGGAGATGTTACTCGAGAAGCTTCCCAATAAGGGAAAAACCTTGCAAATTCAAAGCGCGCCCCAGTTAGGGCTACGCGCTATGATGAAAGCAGCAAGGAGACCCGCTATACCGAGATCGGTTGCGAAGGGAGAGATGACAGATGGAATCCCTCCAAAGACAATTCTGTCTGAAAATTTAAATATTTTCAGACAAAGAGAGGTGTTGGCCACTTATGTGGAAACACCTAAAGTGAACATGTACAGGGTGTACAGTCATCCTGTACCACTTACAAATTTCGAGACAACAAGGCCATTGTCGACCTCAGAGAGTTCGTGCAGTAGCAGCCAGCACACTCGAGACGTAGGACGTTTCGAGTGCAACGAGGGACTCTTCAGAGAGGATTCGCCGGCGGGCGTAAAACGTAGAAAGGCTGTCTGAAATACGGAAATACACATCTTCGATGGGTCGCCGGCGGGCGTTAAACGTACAAACGGACACGAAGGAATGTTCGTCCGACGCCAGGCGTCGCGACGCACCCAGGTCCAAACCCTTAGAGGTTCCTGAGAGGGAGAGGCTCGGCGCACAGGAACGCTTGTTTTCTCTCTAGAAGGAGCAACTGAGGCCCTAGCGGAAGAGCTAGGGGGAGGTGGAATGCCAGGGGGGCATCCTGAAGGCAGCAGGGCCTTGGGGATGCCTTCATGGCGGGCGAAGTTGCTCAAACAGATAGCAACAAACAATGAGCTAAACCCAACATCGAACCGACCTCCCGTCGAGCTCAGTCAGGAGCTGAGTCCCGAAATCTCTGGGACTCAGGTCTGGGAGGCCTGCCGGCCGTCTCGACGTTACGTAACGGTGGCTGAGGTGGATAGCGGAGTCGGTGTTGGCGAACACGCCTCCGCATGCTCCGAAGCAGACGGGTTGTGGAAAAGCGACGTCCAGCGTACTCGGCTGGACTATGAGCACCACCCCAACCCAAACCTTCCGTACGATTTTGGAGGACATTTGTTTGTGTGACGAGCCGTACACATTACTTATCGATAGGAAAATTTAAAAAAAGATCAAGATTATCATGTGGACAATCGAAGGCTAATCCGCAAGTTAGGAAGAAGGTTGGAAGAATTAAAGAATAACTTGAAAAGAAACTAGTGAGAGTTTGACGGAACATGTCCCGGTGAGAGGACAGGAAAACACTGAACCTCAAGGTATGTTCCTAAATTCTTGTGATAGCACTGAAATATTGTTTGTGATAACAATAGACAAGGAAATATTAGGCTTGAGATAGTCTAAATATAAATATATTAATAATTATCTGTGTGAAGATAATTTCTTGGACACATACCTAAGTTTTTTTTTTCACGGTGAGATGGAAAATTACCATAACTATTATCTGTATGAGGATAATTGATGGGATGAATATAATGTTTTTTTTCCTTTGGCTTTAGCTAAGTTGATCGGTAAAGAAGACACCCAGCCAGAGGATATGGAATTAGATGAGGAGTTACTTTCCATGTTGGGAACGGATGTAGCTATCCCTAGCCAGGTAGGATCTCCAATCCAGAAAAACCTAGCTTCAAGGTTGTCGGGTATCCTAAAGAATGGCTTGGGGCTCCTCAGCTCGCCGAGATGCTCGGCTGGTAAGCCTACAAAATCAAATCGGTGCAAGCCTTGTTGGAATAGGCGGGGTTTCAACATCCATGCTGAAAAAGAAGGGGGGATAGCAGATACATTCAGGCCCTAAGCGATGCCTCTCGACTCCTCGTAGATATTCATAAGCAAGAGACAGTATCGCGAAGGGAATTGTCTTTGTTCAACTTGAACAAAAACCTAAGGGAAAAGCTGAGTGGTGATCCAATAGATGGCTGGCTCCTCGGGGAAAGTCTGGAAGAAAGACTGAAAGCTTCTCAAAGCTTAGAAAGGTGCAGCCAAGACTTGAAGGTGACTAAGGAAAATACGGTGAAAAAATTCAGCAAATACCTTGACAAAGTCTTTAAACTGACCTAGTCCACCCAGGTAATTTCATAGAAGTTATCAGGGTGGACACAAAAATCAGCAGCCTCGAGTTCCTCAAGGATATCACTGAAGAGGAGAGAACACATGTCTATATCACTGCCCATGGAAAAAAAGGCGTAATAAGTCGGTCTAATAAATGAATTTCGAACCCGAATCAGAGATTTTGCGAAATGCATTGGCCACTTGACTACTGTATGTCCAGCTATACGCTATTGAACAGTTTTTGTAATTGACTTTCATAAAAGTTACTGGCGAACGTTTTACGCCGCTTTTACCCCAATTTCCCCTTCTTTGAAATAGTATCTACCGCTACACATTCCATCAAATGTTATGTATACAATTGTATTTCTTTAATGTATATATCTTTTGGTAGAACATAAATTCCAAATGTGCTTTGTTCACTCCTTGCTTCCCTGGTTTTTCTCATTATGGCTTGGGTAATTACTGGTAAGCATACTTTAACGAACAATGCACCTATATTAATGATGAGCATAAAATAGCAAAACAATGCAACAATAGGGTTTCCGTCGTCAGGCGCATTAAATAAATGAACTCGATTCTGAATGTACTTCCTTTTGGATCCTGCACTTTCCTTTCCTCTGCAGTCTAATGAGTTGTATCGTTAAAATTCAGAAGCGTGATATAGTTAACGTTTTATTAGTCTGTTGTATTCCGAAGGCACTGTGCCAAAAGTTTCATTATTCGATAGGTGAAATCTGAGCTATTCAATATTTTCTTATTTAAATTTAATACTGCTGAAATATTCAGTGTTTGGGAATATCCGAATAATATAAGTTGATTCTTGAATGCAATGCAATATATTGCATAAAGATGTGCTACATCTTTTTTCAAAAGCAATTTTCCCAAACACTCGAACCGCAATACTCTTTTTGACGCGCGTTTCACCAACTAAGTTGGCTTCTTCAGGAGATGGAATAAACTAATTCCTTAGTCTAAAATGAGTTTCTATTCATATCTAATAGGGTACACCTTTACTTTCACTTTCCGACGTTCACAAATGATTTCGGGTTAAAATTCACGGGAACTTTAACGCGTGATTTATGAAAAGGTGAACAATGGGCTATTTGGAATAGGACGTTTGTGACTGTTTACAATTCTCATACTACACCTTGCAATTTCCCGCCTTCCGAAAGCATTGAAAAATCTAGCGTCATGTACCGAACTCAACAATTTCAGACACTTAATTAAACGGCCATTCTCCAAGGCATATTGAGCGACACTAGATTATTCTGATCTCCCAAATTGGAAATGTGCTGCGTGTTCTTTGAAACGAATTTTGCTGCTCGCTAAGTCTGACCGATATATTTTTTTTCCCAGTCCTCGCAGCTCATTTCATGTACGTCCATGTACCTCCATGTACCTCATTTTTCAAAATCTTGTCTCAAGGGTTCCTTAACATTTGTTGAAGTGAGCAAGAAGTTTTGAAGGCTACTTTCACATTCAAATTTTCAAAATTACGATCTCGGTTCATACAGAAAATTACAATGAATTTTTAATCTATGCCTTTCTTGAGAGTTGATGAAAAGTTGAAGAGGATTTATGAAATTTGAGATCTAATTCAGTCTGTGATTCTGTGAAACATATTGGATCGTCATCGTCATACCAATATAAGGAATTATCACCAGTGGGTGTGATGTTTATTGAAACGCCATTGAGCATAACCTATCTTTATTTTAGCGTTCAATATAGGAATCCAAAATATCAAGTACAAAAACGCATACCATCGATATTATACATAGGACCGTACTAACTGTATGTATTTTTTATTTTAGTCGGAGAGCTGATGACGAATTTTGGGAAGGTTTTTTAGGCAAGCTGAAATTGCGAAAAATTATAATTTTGTCAATTGGTGAATCCGGTCCTGAAAGTCGTTTAGCGAATTAGCGGTTATTTCGCTACTGCGTAGCATGTAACATTTGCAAAAAAAAATTCAAAAAAATATATTTTTGGCAACTTGAATTTTTTTTTATCTTTTAATTTATAATTTTTAGAACTCAAAAAGAAAATCCCTGACGTTTTAGTCGGTTATTAAGTATTAACTGACGTCACCAAAATTATTTCTTTTAAATTACCAAAAAATATTCTTTAGGCAATCAGAAATTTAAATCACGTATTTATTAAGTAATTTCAGTAATACCTGCAAATTGCCTGACGATTTTGCGGGTTATAAATAATTATTTGACGTTAATAAAGTTTGTAAATAAGCGCAACAAAAAGTCTCACGCGCAGCCGTAAGTGCGACAAGGATAGCTAATTTAGGCATTCTGGCAGTTGCCGGGGCCCGAGCTCCTCGCGCTGTGATTGGCTATTGAGAAACCTCGTGTTTCCAGCTTACTTGCGGCACTGCGTTCACAACAGTTATTTTCGGAGCCTCGTGAAAAATTATCAAGTGTTTTTATATCTTTTTTAAAAATTTTATTAAAATATAATTTCTTTTTTGAAATTTAACATGTACGTACGTGCATATGTGACTGTGTAAATATTTGTGTATATAGTTTGAACTGCTTTAAATTAGTGCTGTAATTATTTAATAAACAAATTTTAATTTTAAGGTTATAAACAGATAAATCACGATGAATAAAACAAATTTAAAATGTTTTTTTTTTTGTAAAAAGCGTACTGATAAGATCATTGTTTTTAATGAAGAAATATTGGAAAAATGTAAAGTCTTTTTAAAAATTCGCCAAGAAAAAAATTATCGGTATTGTGATGTGGAATTGCCGGAAAATGTGACCCAAACAGACGGTTATCATTCGCAATGTTATCGGCTTTTTTCAGCTTCGATGAAGCACCACGTTGAAAAAAATGTTAGTAGATCATCTCAACCATCTACATCTTCAACAGGTATTATAAACAAATTTTTTATTTATTTTTCAGAATTGAGTAATAATAATAACACTGAAATTGAATGATAACTGATAATTTTTATAATTTTTTCAACAAATAAATTAAGACAAGAAAATTAATATAAGGAATTTTATATTTCAAAACTAAAAAAAAAAATTAGAAATGCAATTTTCTAAAAACAATTTTCTTCATGAATTTTTTTTCCAGAAAAATAAAAAAAATATCAGGTGTCTGATAATTTAAGTTTCATAAATAATGAGTTTTATTTAAAAAATATTATAATACAAATGAATTTAGAATGGTGTAAAATTAGAATTCTTTCGTTTGTAGTATTTCAATCGACCTTGTCTTAATACCTGAATTACGAATTTTTACCTGACTCTCCCTCCAAGGGTGTGTGAGTTTGTAAAGAATAAATTTCTGTAGTTTTCTATCTTAGCAAGTGAATTAGGCTTTACAATTTTTATTTTTTTTCTTTTTATTTTATTTTAACAGAGTTAAGTCTGTCTCATTTTTGTCATGTAAAAAAAATGTTTCCTTTAAGATTTTAGTTAACACTGTTTTATATAAAACAAAAATTTTAAAAAACAATTGAGCGAATTATAAACCTTCAAACTCCTCGATTTAATTTTTAGGTATTGAATTTCAATTATAAAATTTTAGCAAAAAAAAATTTTTAAAATTAAATATTTCTGTTTTGAACACAGTGCTGTAAACACGTGATTTCTCAATAACCACTTACAGCGCGAGGAGCTCGGGCCCCGGCAGCTGCCAGCATGCCTCGATTAGCTATCCTTGTCGCACTTACGGCTGCGCGTGATACTTTTTGTTGTGCTTATTTACAAACTTTATTAACGTCAAATAATTATTTATAACCTGCAAAATCGTCAGGCACCTTGCAGGTATTACTGAAATTACTTAATAAATACGTGATTTAAATTTCTGATTGCCTAAAAAATATTTTTTGGTAATTTAAAAAAATCGATTTTGGAGACGTCAGTTAATACTTAATAACCGACAAAAACGTCAGGGATTTTTTTTTGAGTTCTAAAAATTAAAAATTAAAAGATAAAAAAAAATTCAAGTTGCCAAAAATATATTTTTTTGATTTTTTTTGCAAATGTTACATGCTGCGCACTAGCAAAATAACCGCTAATTCGCTAAACGACTTTCAGGACCGGATTCACCAATTGACAAAACTATAATTTTTCGCAATTTCAGCTTGCCTAAAAAACCTTCCCAAAATTCGTCATTAGCTCTTAGACTATTTCAAATAATGCATGAATATTATAAGACTATTGAGACTTCTACAGGATGAATGAAATTTAGTTCAAATGAAAGTATTTCTGAGATAAACACATTGTTGCAAAATTTATTATTTTCTGTTTCACTGTAGGGATTCAGCTTATGCCCAATAAACTCTACAAGAAAAGTGGGAAACAGGTCAGATACTCATCAGATGGGGAAAAAGGTACTGTACCGTTTTCTTACTCGTTTATTGAAATGGAACAAGAAAGCGGTACCTATGCCCAGTTGGAATGACTAGCTCTTGATTTGCGAAGGCAAGGGTTCTTGATTTTTTATAAAAATTCAATCATAAGTTTTGAAAAGGGTTACCAAAATGAAAGCTCTTATTGGAACGCCATCTACAGAAATTTCCAGAAATACTGAACACTGATGACCAAATTAGTTACACCGGGATAGGAGACATATAAATAATATCATTGAAATGAGTAATACGACGAAGAAATCAGATTGTGAAGTTTCTGAAATTTTCTACCTTTTCCAATAGTTGCTTCAATAGGAAATATAACGAAGTACAGGATCTTACCGTAGGGTTTGATGCAGTAAGCCTTACAACTTCTGATCGGAATCCTATTTTCAGAAACCATCAAGGAAACTCAAGGTTGTTGATTTACTCCAAATAGACCCCTCTGATTTTTGAGACCTGGTCTTCCGGCAGTATCTAGCAGTAGTTACCTCAGACCTGTTTTACAGTGCAGCCAGACACGTCTAAGACAATCTCATCATTGTGTCTTAATTTTATGGCATGATATGCCAAACTTTGATATTTTTGCGCTTTTATGCATTTTATGCTTACTACGCTTTTCATAATTTTGTGAAAAATCCTGAAGACTACGATTAGTTGAAGTGAACAATTTCAAAATATGATTTTATTCAATTCACCCAAAGTGAGGTGCATGTTGCAAATGCTTCTCGTTCGTCCAGTAGCAAGAACTCGCTGAAATCAGTCGCATATATTACCTACAGACCGACTTCGAGGCATTATCTTTTGCTAGTGTAAGAAAGATCCAACACAAAAGGCGGTCTGTCTGACAGTGGGCTAAATTGGACATTTTTAAAGAAAAACTCTTGTTTTGAAACTAGATAGATGAAAACTGGGGTCAAGTTTTATGAAGAACTTGATGGTGAAAACCGCATATCGATATCTATTGACGTTTCTGAGATACAGCTTGTTTTTTGAAAATGTTCATTTTTCGAAGGTTGCTGTAAGTTTTTTCCTGTCGAAAAGTGTGCATCACTGCCGCTTTCTAATCCGTATCTAGAATTGGTCGGCAATTTGAAAATAAGATCTTTCAACCTACCTCAGAGGGTGAAAGTCCATAGGTTAGGTTAGGTCCAAAGTGAGTGGGTCTATTCGACCCTCCACCGCAACCCGCAAGGGTTCATTGTGGCTCACACCTATTCACACTCGGCTAAATAAAACCAGCTTCTTAACAAGGCCGATTAGTTTGTATGGTGAGTGGTCTTTTAGGTCAGATGGTAAGAGTACGGCTCTGCCGAACTCAAAAGACCTGATTCGGTCCCCAGCGGAGCAGGCGAAAATGTCTCTGAAAGGTTGTCTTCTCTTTGGATACGTCTCCTGATATAAATTGCTTGCTGTTTCTGCTTTTTTCCTGGTTTGTATAAAACAGACTATTATATCCCATTTTTCATAATTCTCATACTTCATTGCGAATGTATTTGAAAATTGAATAAAAATCACTAACCGAAGAGTGTATTCACTACTTAAATCAGAATTTGCCGGCTACCAGTAAAGATTTGCATTCTGTTGTATTCCCGCATCGTCCAAAGCCTACTTGATCAAAGTGTGCGTTTTGAAGTCTACATGAATAAACCTAAAATCCCTGTATTTCAGAGATGCCTCCAGCAAAACATCATGTGTGCTACACTTTTGGAAAGGTAATTTTGAACTCTATTGAAATATGCAGGAATATACAAGGTGTCTCATTAAGTTTTTCACACCATTGAATTCTACGTGAAAAAGTGCTTTGGAAATGTTTCCATACAAACAAGGAATTTTTGACAGAAAAAATTTACAGCAACTTTTTGAATATGCACATTTTGGAAAAAAATGATGTAACTCAGAAACGATGATAGATATCGATATGCGGTTTTCACCAATAAGTTATCAGTTTCCATCTATTCAGTTTGAAAACAGAAGTTCCCCCTTAAAAGTGTCAAATTTGGCTCACTCTGTACTCGACTTATTTAAACGTAGGACAGCTGCTATACGAAACCTACCAAAATAAAACTGATGACTGTATTGATGAGAAATACATATGTATTGAGAAAATAAATATTTCGGAATGAAATTTATAAATATTCACCTGTTGCAACGTTCCAACTCTTTGGGATGTGAAAAACCGAAATCGATCAGCAGTGGGGTCCTACTGTTGTACGAGCAGCATCTTTAAGAATTTTCTCAGTGAGGAAAATTGCATTCATGTCTGTTGAATGCAATTCAATGTGCATTATGATAGTAGCCTGTGAAATAGTTGTTTTCTGGAAGGTATTTATCAGAATCTACAGTTTAGGAACATTGAGAGAGGTAAAAGTTTCTAAATTTGTGATAAAATAATATCGGTTCTCAATATTATTAATTTTGTTTCAACATAACGTTTGATATCAATTGATATGATGACTGACATGTGTCAGAGTAATTTAACGTCTGGAAGACGATAAAATACTAACCTATAATATTCATGAATATTTAGCTTCATCACTTGCATATATCATACACTATTCCATTATTCATTACTATTTGCACTATTTTATTTCGAAGACGTTTGAACGGTTCACATACCTTTCCTCTTCAAATATTTTCATTCGTATCTGTTCTTTTTTCCGACATATAATACACTTTTCCTTGCGCTGAAGCAGGGAAAAGTTGGTCAATACAAACTCATGAACAAAGTTGAAATACTTTTTACTCATTGAAAATGTACAAATAGCCTAGAAACTTCCATACGACCGTAATTAGCGTACATAGCTATTATTTTTTTTTGTTTCAGACAACTATGTTTACTTTCTACTAATAGAGAACATAGCGTTATAGGGAAACCGCTCCAGGCATTAACATATTGTACGAGTACTCATATGAAATTGTTTCGAAACTTTATAGGAAACGCGATATACAAATTATTGTTTTCCACTATTTGGATATTATATGACTGAAATTAGCTTCACAAGTAAATGATGAATGCTACTTCTATATTCTAGAACAAGTATTTGAACAGGAAACTTTGTTTTATTGAACATATACGATCGCGATATGTTAACATTTTAAATACACAGGGTGTTTCTTAACTTCAGTATGAAACTTCAGAGGGTGTTTCATTAGGTCGTTTTGAGAAAAAAGTTCCTATGTCCGAATATGATTCACCTGTTAATCTTGTTGGTAGAAAAAATGAGTCAATTAGGTAGTCACCAATCATTGCTAAACAAACGTTCAGCAAAAATTGTTGCTGAAAATGACTTTCTCTAATAACGTGAGGATTTTCGTCGCCCCAAAAATGGTCATTGTGAAAATTCATAATAGCATCTGGCGAAAAATTGCTTTATCAGTAAATGAAATATCTGGTAAAAAATTATTGTGTGCCATCGTGTGAGTCAACCACCTGCAAAACAATAATCTTGGGTGAAAATCCCGAGGCACTAGAGGTTGGACCCGCCATATGTGATATGGCTATAGAAAGTTTCTTTTCAGAACTGTCCATACGGTCTTTCGGCTGACTTCCAGCTGCAGTGGACCTTCTTCTCTCGCATCAAGTATAGCTTCATCTAGTTTAGGCGTTGTTATAGTTTTTGTCTCCCACCACCTGCATTTTCATTAAAACTCCCAGTGACACCTAATCTTTCATGTAGCATTCTAAATGTTTTAGCATATGGAAAGACTCTGTTCTGGTCAATTCTCCGTTCTTCTTCCGTATTTCCATTTGCTAATCCATAAATGAAGTGCATGTCAGCCATTTCAGCGTAACCAAAATAAATAATGGAATCACTGCTAATTGACAACTCTGATTTTCACTGACATGACAACACTATCACCATCAGCTGGTCTCCAAAACAGGTGTTCATGATATGTAAAGCGGCTTCAATTTTGTTTCTCGAAAACGAGGCTAGATATGAAGAAAACACAACACAAGAGACGAAACAGTTGTATTTTTAGTTGATCAATCTAAAAAAATAAAGAACTACAACAACAAGTCAGCGACCTACTTTTTTCCCAATATTGTTGACTGTGGTGCCCACTGAGACTCCACTGGACCTTATAGTTTTATTCTAGATAGGGTTAAAAGAGCGCCTTATTACTTCAAATAATTGTAGCATATTTCAACCGAATCGGTGTAAAGATAGTTATGTATTTTTTTTAAACTTCAACGCCCCATATCTCAGAAACGTAGCAATTCCCCATGTATATTTATGAGAAGTTTTTTCTTAGAACGACTTAACGAGTCACCCTCTGAAGTTCCATACAGTAGTTTGGAAACACCCTGTATAGTGTTCATTTGTATTATTCCACTCATTACGTATGTTTCTATTGAACTCGCCTTCGTTGATCTATATCAATTTTTTTCAAATATTTTCATCTTCCCCATTTCTACGTCTTGACCACTTTCCAAATCGAACGCTTCTTCCGTAATCTCTGCCATTAATGTAATCCACTTGTATATTCTGTAGCACTTGTATTTGTTAGTTATTCAAATATTTCTGTTAGATTCCACCGAAATCTCTAGTTCGAGGGCAATTTCTCGCAAAAAACAATATTCATTAAAAATATTTTTGTAACTGACCAATCCAAAATTGAAAAAAGTCACTTCGTTGATCTCAATGAAGTTATATTTGCTTACTAAAAACATTCATTTCATTCCCCACATTCTCTAGCAGAAACGGCCTTGGTCGATTTCATCGATTCCCGAGCACCCAATTGTTATGGTGACGGAATTGTTCGACTTGAATAGGTATTATTAAATTGAAAAGGTATTAACTGAGATATAACAGTATAAAGTATACTCATAAAAATGACCGAAACTCTTGAAACAATCGTTTTACCTGCCTACACTGGGTGTGGATGAAAGTTGCCTTATTACATACTCGTAATAACCGCAGTTAACTTTTTTCTGACCAGATTCACGCCCTGTTCCCAAGTCATGTTGCTATCAACATAGGTACCAAAGAACTGTCTGGTGAAACCACATCAAGATTATGTATCTTAAATTCAAAAGCTGAAATTTTCTTGACAGTTCTAAAATAGAACTGTATTGAAACAGTTACAACTAGCAAGCACCACTCAGTGAATTCTTATAATTATTATTATTATCTGATTTTTTGAGAATATTTCCTACCCATCCTGCACTTGTAACATATTAATACCTAGCTCCACACCATACCAATTATTATTTGTCGTCGAGTATACAGACAAATTCAAGTGCTCTAAATCAAATAAATGACCACTCGTAGGATTTCATAAATGTTCGTGCCATTATAGTGTTTTTTCCTGAGTGCAGGAATATACGGCTTTGGACGACTCACAAACTTGTCATGTTGGAGTTTTTATGTCAACGAAAAGGGCCGTTTCATCTGTTTTTGATCCATGACGTCCTGAGACAATGAAAATGCCGTATTTTGGATAAGACGACCGGTCGATTTCACAGCCGTAGTGAAAAATCATCGACACTTATCACTCAGGAAAAACTTTGGAATTTTTATATTAGGAATAAAATGTCAAAAATTAACTCATTTTTTAATGACCTGTTTTCCTAGAATGATATTGAATTATATTTGTTTTTTTAATCTACCTGTTTTACCAGAATTAATCATTTATCTTATTTAGTTTTTTAACCACCCACTGTTATATGAATAGTTTGATGTACCAGTTCAACTGACGAATAAAATTAGTGTGAGAACATTGGATTTAAATTTTTATTGAAGGAAACTAAAAATATTCCATAGGATTATTTCCTTCAAACCTATAAGATGAAGAAATTGAAGGATAAGCCATTAAAACAGAGTTTTAATAATCTAGTTCGAATATGATAGACACTAAATATCAACACTCTGCATGAATTATTCTGAAAAATAAATATTTCGTCATGAAATCTCAAAATATTCATCTCTCCCGACTACCTTTCCGCGGCAAGGTTAGTTTAAAACGCCTTGTCAACTTGTTTCGTATGTTACAACATTAGTTGTTAATATTTCAATTTAAGTTTGAAGTTCGTGAACTTGAAGCCTGACAAATGGTTAGTTTAACGGAAATGCACAAAATAATAGTTTTACAAATGATTGGTTACGGAGATAAAACCCGAACACAACAATCACGAGAAACTTCCTACCGCTCATATCTCGAGGAACAATAAACAAAATAGAGAAGCAGTTTCGCGAGCTTGGTCATGTGGGGCAGATAAAAAAGCAGCTGCCAATGCAATGAGTGATGAACTCAAATTAGATGTGATGCTTGAGTTTGAGGAAAACTTGAATGGCGATAATTATTTGACACTACTTCAAAATGATATCATACCAAGTTTAACAAATTTATATCCTGATCCAGAAAATCCTCAAGTTCCAGTAAATACGATACGGTTTTAACAGGATGGAGCACCACTACATTACCAAGGTTAATGTCCGGCAATACCTCGAATCCACATGTTTCTAGAAATGATATGAAATCGAGGAATGTTAATGCAGTCAAGCTGCTGGAAAATAATTCTATGAAAATCAAAAGATAAATAAATAAGTACCATTCTGATCATTCCTATACTGATTTAAATTTAAGAGCCACCGGTAGACAGCTGTTTCAGCATATTGGGTACGTCAGTACCGGGCGAGCGGTCTTCGATTGAAGACAAAATGTGAAAAATCAAGAAAAGTACCTACTAAAAATAACTGCGTAAACGCAAATGGAACATAAGTGGAACCAACTATTGGTGTGACACCCAAATTAACTACTTGCCAGGTTTTTATGTCAGTGTTGGTAGTTTGACCAATCAATTCGTTTTTCGATGACATTCCAGGTTAGCTTCCCAAATTTCTGCCAGCGCAGTTGTCGGTTGATTGGTCAAACCACCAACACTGACATAAAAACTTGGCAAGTTGACTTGGGTGTCACACCAATAGGTGGTTCCACTTATGTCTTGCATGCGTTTACGCAGTTATTTTTATTAAGTACTTTTCTTGATTTATCACATTTTGTCTTCGATCGAGGACAACCTGCCCGGTACTGACGATGCCCAATAGGCTGAAACAGCTGTCTACCGGTGGCTCTTAAATTGAAATCAGTATGGGGTTGATATGAAGGTATCGAGTGTCTTGATATATATAAACAAGTAATTATTCGGACATAGCACTCAAGAAAGTGGCAAACCATAGACGCGTGTTTCGGGCTTTTGGCCCATCATCAGTATGGTGCAGCCAAGTGTAAGGATGGGCAACACTTGGTCACCAGAAGAAAGAAATACAAATGCACGGAGCCATCAGCAGGAGCCAGCCGCACATTTGTGGTTTCAGTTGATAGATCTTGTGTTTACAAGAAAACTATCAAAATCACCTCGGAGGCAGCTATAGCTACCTGCGTGAGAGGTAGCTATCTATTAACTGAAACCACACTTGGCTGCACCATACTGATGATGGGCCAATGTGCGGCTTGATCCTGCTGGTGGCTCCGTGCATTTGTATTTCTTTCTTCTGGTAACCATACTTGGCTGCACCATACTGATGATGTACCAAAAGCCCGAAACACGTGTCAATGGTTTGCCATTTTTTTGAGTGCTATGTCCGATTGATTACTTCTTTATCTATGTAAAGACACTCGATAACCATCATATTTGTATTATTTCCTGAACCCGGATGTCACGCAGGTAGCTATAGCTGCCTCCGTGGTGATTTTGATAGTTTTCTTGTGAACACAAGATTTATTAACTGAAACCACAAATGTGCGGCTGGCGTCTGCTGGTGGCTCCGTGCTTTTGTATTTTTCTCTTCTGGTAACCAAGTTTTGTCCATCTTTACACTTGGCTGCACCATACTGATATATATATATATATATATATATATATATATATATATATATATATATATATATATATATATATATATATATATAATAAATTGAGACACAGAGTTCGAACTAATCAGTCTAGTTGAAAAAACCAGACATCATCAGAAGATGGCAAAGGAGACTTTGCCGAAACGTTGTGAAAATAATCCTTATGGAGATAAAATACACAGAACACGGAGCGAAACCCGAGAAAACAGCTCATCATATATATATATATATATATATATATATATATATATATATATATATATATATATATATATATATGGTTGGTTGGTAAATGATAAACTTCTACATCGCTCAACCGATCGTGATGAAACTTGACATGTACAAGAAATTTTTCACAGAGAAGGTTTTTAGACTATCAATTTTTCTGTAACTCGCTACCAGATAGCGCTGTAGAACAATTTTTTGAAAGCACTGTTCTATAACGCTGCGCATGCCTAAGTTCGTTGATTCTGATTCCGTCAAAACATTGGAACAGCAGCGATACAGCAACATAGTATATATATATATATATATATATATATATATATATATATATATATATATATACATATATATATATATATATACTAGTACCATGTTGCTGTATCGCTGCTGTATATATATATATATATATATATATATATATATATATATATATATATATATATATATATATATATATATATATATATATATATAGTGATACAGTATTAGTGATTTGATTAACTATAAATCGGTTCAATTTGTGAGGTTGCAGTCAATAGCTAGGCTGTTACAAAATAAACTCTTTGTTATATGTCTATATTTCACACCTTCGTCAGGAGAATAACACAAGAATAAAATATAAAATGGTTCCAAAAACAGATTAAAATAATACTCGTCATGTTAGAAGACAGTTTTATTTGAGATTAGGATGTTGCCAAGACGCGGTGAACATTTTGAACATCTACTTCATTAACATCCATGATTCTTCTTCGTATTCTACATTTCATTATGTTTTGCATTACATTTTAGTTTCTGAGTGTGTTTTATAGTAACCACATGATTTTAATTTATTTTATCTTAATTGTTGCAATAAACTTGAAAGCGATAATATTTTTCTGAATAGAAAATGAAAAGACCTTTCAAACGATATATCACAAACCTATACTTATCATTAAAAAAATTGGGGGTTGTACCTGTCATTCGAAGGGAGTTGAAGGTAGGGGTGACATTTTTACGTTGAAGAATGTCAAATTATAATTTACATTTGACGTGAATTTATTTCATTTGGCTTTTACACATTGTATATCTGCTCTTCCATCGACCATCTATGGTTGATACAATGGAGCCTTGGAGAGCATATTTATCTCACGAGCCTTTCATCTTAGGATGAATGCATAGAGTTTAAGGAATGATATTGAATTTTGTTTCTAATCATCTATTGTAGAAAGAACAAGGTTAAATGAATTAAGACACATTCACCTGAAATTGCCAACTTCTGTTCAACTGACTCTCGACACAGACAGTTATTTCATTTGAACTGTCATTGAGGACTAAATTAACCGTACATTGAAAGTTTTCTCTATAGACACTGATTGGAAACATCCAGACAGTTGTCAGAATCACGAACACCGCCAGAAATTCTCGCTTCTATTCGAATGATTTCACTTCGATTCCATGGTGTATAAATCAAATGTTCCAATAAGGTCAATCCGAACCGCGCTGCTGTCAAATCGATTATTTACGTCGCCTCCATTCCTATAAGGACGTCTTTTCGGGGGTCAAGCATTTGATCCTCACTCTCTCGTCTCTCTGTTTCCGTTAAATTCGACAAATTACATTAACTGCCATCAGAACCAAATCACTTCAGATCTATCTATAAGGTGTATCGTCACAACATGCCGAACCAAGCAACAGGAAGGAAAGATATAATGTTTATCATTCACAAAAAGCCAACTATTATAAATGACGATAAATAACATGTTCAAAAAACCAGTTTGTCACACAAAGGTTGTACTGGGATCCAAATAGCTGGACATTCATGGTTTTGAAACATATTATTATCACAGAGTGAGCGGCTAAATCTGTTAAAAAATATGTTGAATCTATTTTCCATTGACCAGCTGTCGCCCTCCACCCCCACGAACGATGCCCCTCGAAAGTAGAAACTTGTGCGAACTAAGGATTAAAGAGGTCTTACCTTTCAACGTGAGGTTACTAGCACTGGTTGGACGATGGATAGTGAAAATCGATCGTACGGCCTGTGGGCTTGAACCACCATTTCACCTAACAGTTGATTGAAATAGTAGAATAAACCACTCACCAACTCAACCGACTACCGTACCGGCTAACGAAACCTATTCTCATTTGTTTTTATTCTGTATCTTTACGCTATCGAGTACCTCATTATGTACTTCTGATGAAAAACCTTAAATTAGTCTATTTTTATTTTGAAATGCCGATTTTTGAATATATATTCTGAAAAAGTTGACGTGCTTGAAATGGTGAAGTAGTTATTTTAAAGTAAAGTACAGCACTTGTTATACCAAAATGAGTTTCAATACTGTCTAAAAAACATACGCATACGACATAAAAAATGTTATCGAACGTACCCTCATGGAAGGTTCTAATAAATGTCTGCCACAAAATAACCACCACACTAGCTAATATGAGTTCTACTTTGAATGAATGGTAATAAATTGTACTCATATAGAACACTGTCACCCTCACTGGTATACACCGATGTTTCGTCTTAAGACACTTGCCACAAGGCTCTTCAGTACCAAATTGGATAACATTATAGAAAATACACACACTTCATTCATGAATTACGATTTTTAATGTCACGGAATAAGCTTGATCTGCTTATGTCATCAAGTTAACATTATAGAAAATACACACAGTTCATTCATGAATTACGATTTTTAATGTCACGGAATAAGCTTGATCTGCTTATGTCATCGATGACATCGTAATGACATTCATTCACCTATTTGATTTAATCCCAGCCAAGAGGAATCTTATTTGAATTGAAGGGGTTATATTTTTAGGAGTGATTAATTTTTGGGAAAGAAAGTTTTTGGCTTTCTACTACTCCATCTTGATACAAAAAACAAGGATGAGGGAATCTTCCAAGGATAGGAAGGAAGTAATCAATTTTGAAAAAAGTAACTCTATACATGGATGTGTCGATCATGCAAAGAAATAACTTTCAGACACAAACTGAAAGAAAGTCCTCCTGAAACAGCTACTTTAATATAAACATTGAATTACACGAAAGAAAAAATTCTTTCGAAACAAATACTTCTATATGAACACTGAATTACACAGAAGATACTTTTCTCTGATGAATTTCACTAGTTCGGACTTCTATTGTCTACTATATAAAATGATTTGAAATCCCTGAAACAAGTAAAAAAGAATAATCAAAAAGAATAGTTGAAAATAACAATTATATTAAGCAACAATAAACCTGAAATGAAATGATAGTGAAATAACCTACAAGTGAAAATATAATAATTGAATAAATAAATATTAAAGGAATGAAAAAAGAAAATAATAAAAAATAAAAAAGTGTAGAGATTCCAAGTCACGTTAGTTCACGACGTTTCGATTGTTGGTATCTACAATCGTCTTCGGGTGATGACTGGACTGATTCCTCCGAGAGATGACTATTTTATAGGTCGTTGAAATACTTTCACTTTCTCTACTTTCCATTTTCCGCTTCACTGATTCCGTGAGAGATGACCGTTTTGGCGGGAGTTGGTCATTTTTCGTTTGATGATGGGTTTCCATATGTTTCGTATATCTACGCTGGCCTGGCTGAATACGTTGTTGGACAACATGTATGCGGCTTCCTTAAATTTTCTCCTGAACCAATGTTCCTCTCTGTGCAAGATCTCAGCTTGGGACCACTCGATGTTGTGTTGATGGGTCCAAACATGGTCTGCTATTCCTGATTTGCTGGTTTCTCCTCGCTGTGTGTGCTTCTTGTGCTCGGCAATGCGAACATTCAATGGCCTCTTAGTTTCACCAATATAGGATTTTCCGCACTCACAGGGTATCCGGTAAATGCAATTCTTGGAATCGCAGTCCGCGTTTGGGGGCCTGGTTTTCGTGAGGCTGCTACGGATAGTGTTACCGGATCTGAAACAGGTTCTAATGTTGTACTTGGAACCAATTCTTCTTATCCTCTCCGATAATCCTCTGATGTAGGGAAGTGCAAGCACTGGTTGTGACGGCTTCTCTTCCTTGCGAGGCTCCTGCTGTCTTTTAGCCAAAGTCTTTTCTACCATCGCTTTGGAGTATCCATTCCGCTGAAGATCATTTTTGATGATGTCTAGTTCCTTCTCGAGACCTTCCTTTGTATTACAGAGGCCAAAAGCACGGTCTAATAGAGTCTTGATGATTCCTCTTTTTGTCGATTGATGGTGGTTGGATTCGTGGTTCAGATACTTTCCCGTATGAGTGGGTTTTCGGTATACAGATGTTTCCCACTTAGTGTCGGTCCTCTTCACCAAAACGTCTAAGAATGGCAATTCATTGTGGATTTCCTTCTCCATTGTGAAAGTGATGGAAGGTCTCACGCTGTTGATGTGTTTCAGAAAGGCGTCTAGTTCAGTATTCCCATGGTTCATGTATCATTTCATTTCAGGTTTATTGTTGCTTAATATAATTGTTATTTTCAAGGGTTATGAAGGGGTTATATTTTTAGGAGTGATTAATTTTTGGGAAAGAATGTTTTTGGCTTTCTACTACTCCATCTTGATAACATAAGCAGATCAAGCTTATTCCGTGAAATTAAAAATTGTAATTCATGAATGAACTGTGTGTATTTTCTATAATGTTAACTTGATGACATAAGCAGATCAAGCTTATTCCGTGACATTAAAAATCGTAATTCATGAATGAACTGTGTGTATTTTCTATAATGTTATCCAATTTGGTACTGAAAACCCTTTCGGCAAGTGTCTTAAGGCGAAACATCGGTGTATACCAGTGAGGGTGACAGTGTTCCATGTAAGTGCAATTTATCACCATTCATTTAGAAAAGAACTCATGTGAATGATATCTGATTTTTATTCCACAACGAATGTTTGAAATACAAACTGAGTAGAGAAAAGTATCTTCTGTGTAATTTAGTGTTCATATAGAAGTATTTGCTTCGAAAGAATTTTTTCTTTCGTGTAATTCAATGTTTATATGAAAGTAGCTGTTTCAGGAGGACTTTCTTTCAGTTTGTGTCTGAAAGTTACTTCTTTGTATGATCTCCACATCCATGTATATAGTTACTTATTAAATTGATTACTTCCTTCCTATCCTTGGAAGATTCCCTCATCCTTGTTTTTTGTATCAAGATGGAGTAGTAGAAAGCCAAAAAATTTCTTTCCCAAAAATTAATCACTCCTAAAAATATAACCCCTTCAATTCAAATTAGATACTTCTTCTTTAACTAGCTCTATTACCTTCTTATCAAACTTTGGAAAATTATTTTTACACCTGATGCTTTGTTTCAATTTTCCCCAAATCAACTCGATGGGATTGAAAACACATAAATAGGGGGGAAGTCTCAATATGGTTTGTCCATACTTTTCAGCTATACTCTCAAGGGCATACACTTTTTCAAATGTTTTTGTCTGTAAAACTTCAAGTAGTTGGTTTTTGGTAGAGTTAACTTCATTTTGAAAACATACACACACACATTATTATTTTTATTTCAGAATTGCAATTGTGCCAGAATTTTGTTGATAATTCTCCGAATCTACTGCAAATTTGTCCTAAAATCTCGTCCGAATACTACACGCGCTCTACAAAGCTAACACGACATCGTGACCTGTTCAGATTCAACACTACGAATAAGCAATACGAAGACGGCATTTGAAAATAATAATTGACTATTTCAGGATTTGTGAAATAATGAATTTGTTCGATAATTAAGCAGCTCATAATCCAGTTAACATTTATAACAACAATATTTACATGAAATGACAAAATCACTGGAATGGTTTTTTTTGGCATTTAATTATTGCCATAATTCGTAGCGCTCAGAAATATTTTTGGAGACCGAGATATAAGATCACACATTGTTGTTTTTTGATTTTTCATCGACTCATCTGTTTCATATATTTCATTTTAGATTCAGTTCGAATCACATAACTTTTGTACTTTTTATTTTCGATTTTTCATCAACTACAACTTTTTTGATACTGTCGATCTTGAGTTTTTCAATGTTTCAATGACATGAATGATTGGCATCTACAGATATCAGTCCAGTCCATAAGTTGAAATCCCTCCAAATTTAGAGGGGTATAATTTGACTAGATATCAATTTTTGGAAAAGAAAGGTTTTTGACTCCCTATATGTTCACCTTTATGCAAAAAATGTGGTAAACTTCCGAATGAATGAAGAAAGTAGTTAAGTTCAGAATAAACTCTCTGATAATATATCGCGAATGTTCTGTTTTTGGGCTCGGGTTTCACTTAAGGTGCGTATTCACCAAAAAAGTGAGCGAGCATTCGTGTATGTTTGCTCGTGTTCGCTCGTGTTTGCTCGACATATTGATGTCTCGTCCACACCAGAGCAAATATATTCAAGTTCGTAGTCGTAGTTGATCCATCTACTTTGTGCGAGCACCTTTTGATGTACCGTCTTCTTCTCGATCTTTTCTGAACGCGAACAAGCATACGTTCGCTCGCTCGCTAGCCCGTACTCACCAGACGATTATTAATGCAGAATGCTCGTTCACTCTTGTTCGCTCGTGCTCGTTTTTTTGGTGAATACGCACCTTTAGATTTATTGTTTCCTCAATGTTCAAATCGCTACCTCCACTCCAAGTCGTTTTATATGAATCGCTTCTTTTATGTGTTTATCTTCTTCTAGGTCGCAAACATGATGGTGAATGAGTAAATTGGTTTTTGATAGAAACATGAGCGTGGGACATAAGAAGTTGTTTCATACATTTTTTACTACTTGAAACTCTATGCATGTTGCAACTAATTGATTGATTATCAAATTAAGAATTCCGATATAAAACAGATTTGGAAAAATAAGACATCGTTGCTACCCATTGGAGTTCATCAGAATCGAGAAAATCGTGACTGTTTTACAGCAATTTTGGCAACCTGCTTGTGAAAATCCGTCTTTATCTTGAATACCAACACTAAATCATCATATTATATTATCTGTTTCCCAAATTTACTTGAAATATAATTGATAATCCTAAAACTAAATATAAATGCATTTTTTTGTTCAAACAGGAAAATAATTGAATAATGAGTAAATGGAATGGATAGTTGAAACATCTTCTATCAGTAAAAATATCCTCCTAAAATTCTGTTCTTGAAAAATGAGAAACCAATGTTGATCCATCGATTAATGAAGTATTGGAAAGTATGAATATTTCTGTTATTTTTTCTGTAATTATGGAAAAAATGGCAGATTACTCAATATTACTGGAGTTTTTTCTCAACATCAAACTCCGTTTGATCTTTCTCTTGAAGATGATCACTTGGTGATCGAAACACGTGTCAAGGTGTTAAAATAACGGTTTGCCACATTCTACTGTATATTAACAACATAACAAAATGCTACTTTAACTTTATCACATGAGAAAATGAGGAGAATTTGGAAACGGTATCGTCATATGTGTTAGACAACACGTCCAAAAGACGTTTTCCATTCTGACTATTTGGTATAGCTACCGACAGATGTTTTCAACAGTTGAACATCGCTATCGTATAAGATTTCCAGGAGTACGTGATGAGAAATATTAGGGCGCACACATGAGAGAAATCCCGAAAGAAAATCGACGACGTGTAGTCTATTGCATGAACAACATGATCCGAATTTTATGGACACGTTTTTCTGATTTGTCCGAGAGAAAGTTTATATTCTGAACCAGCAGATGTGGTGGATACATTTATACACCGTGAACGGTGTATTTTCAATTTTGTATGTTCGGCTTTGATACCGTAATTTATAAGAAGATAAATATTAGGATTTCAGGAAAACTGTTCAGGAGGCTGCAGCGTTTATAAAAACCCACCGTACATTTTTAATTTTTGTTATTTTGTAACAGGTCGCTGTTATGTGCCTTATGGAGTAGACGTATCTGTCGACGTGCTGCTTATAATATTGTTATAAACTACGTGAAATATATTTTGAAAATCAGAAAACAAATTGTTAATGATACTAACTCAAATTGGACATTGTTGAATTTAAAAGAAACGGTAGTGAGTGAATATTCATAATTGTTTATTAGTAATATGCCACCAAAGAAGGGCGAAGATGAACTGCAAGCAGTCGTGAAAACACTAGTGACCAAATTGTGTACTTCCACCGAGTTCCTTGAGCAGGTGACAAAAACTATAACAGAAACAATTTGCAAAAGATTCACAAAAGAAATACATAAACTGAAACAGGAAAACTTATTACTTGTCAAAGTGAAAACTCAAGAAGATATGTTGAAGACTATTATTGAAAAACAAGAGCAGTTCATGAGGAGTAGAAATCTTTAGAATTTATGGAATAAAAGAGCAAGAAAATCAAGATTCTTCTGAAATTATTCGTGATTTCTGTAAGAATAAAATGAATATCGATATAAGTAGAGCAGATATTGATTCCTGTTATCGCACTGGAAAATGTGATAGGTCAGAAACACGACCATTATTGGTTGAGTTATGTAACAATTATATGAAGACCATGATTTACAATAACAAAAAATTTCTCAAGAAAACGGGAGTAGTGATAAGAGAAGATCTAACAACAGAGCAATTTAAAATAATGAAAGCAGCAGATTTTAACAGAAACAGATTACTACTATCATTCACACTAATTAATTATTAAATGTATTTTGCATAGTGAACCTTCAGTTATTTTTAACTCGGCAGTATCTCGTGCAGTTGAGTCGCACCCTAGGTTAAAAAAGGCAGAGTATCCAACTGATACAGTTTTTATTTCCCGATAGGTTAGGATTCTGCTAAAAGGCATGGCTAGTGTTAACTACTTGAAAATAGGATGTCTTAATGTAAGGTCGCTGTTACCCTCTCTTCTGGAATTGAAAATTCTTATTTCAGATAACGAATTCGATATATTCTCAATATGTGAAACATGGCTTACTAGCGATACTGGCGAGAACCAGGTTGCTATTGAGGGGTATAAACTCTACCGGGTGGACAGAATTTCAAGAGGAGGAGGGGTCTGTATTTATGTACGTAATAATATTCACAGTGAAACTATTTTGTGTGTGGGTCAAACTTGTGAACAGCTTTGGATCAAAATTAAAATAAAAAACAATCGATAGCTATAGGAGTAATCTATAGACCTCCGTCTGAGGATGTTACTATATTCATGAATGAATTTGAAGATAGTCTTAGTAGATTGTACCCAACTTTATAATATCAATTTTCTTGACTTCCAAAATTCTAACGTTGATAAAATTTCTTCTGTTTTGAACTCATTCAACCATAGTAATATCATAAACACCCATACCAGAATTACAAAGCGCACAGCTACTTTACTGGACGTAATTATAACTGTGGAAGATGATATGTTAGACAGGAGTGTTATTGACGTTGGTGATGAATCTGATCATTTGTTAGTAAGTTGTAAATTGCGTATATATGGAATCAAGCAGGTGCCTAAAATACATACATAAGTATAGAAATTTCAAGTATTTGATGAAGGAAACTTCAAGAGAGACCTACTTCTAACACCTTTCTTTAAAATTTTTGACACAGAGAATGTTGATGAGAAAGTAAATTTTTTGGTTAGTTGTTTGAAAAAATTATTCGATAGACAGGCGCCGCTGATAACTTCAAGGGTCACCAAAAAAAGCTCCCTGGCTCACAGATGTCTTGAAAGAGATGTCAATCAGGGACAAGGCTCTAAAACGGTATAAGTCAACAAAGTCAGCTGTGCATCTACAATACTATAAAGACATGAAAAATTATACAAATCAAGCGATCAAACAAGAGAAACGAGCAAACTTTACTCACACTTAAGATAACAAAAAATCTAAAGAGATGTGGAGAACTTTGAAATCTAATAATATTTTACCGCAGAAATCTTTTGATATTCCCGATAATTTGAAAAATCCAAATGAGATCAACCAATATTTTATCAACTTCATACCTGTTAGTGATCCACCACAGGAAATACTCACGATCTATGTAAATAATAAGCTCATAGAAGGGGATTTTATATTCAGAGAAGTTGATGATCAATTTGTTTGCCAATCATTATTTTCTATCAAAACAGAAGCTGCAGGTTGTGATGAACTGATTATTGATCATATTGTTGCCCGTATATAATATATTATATAACCCATATTGTCAATTCCTGCTTAGCAACTAATTTGTTTCCAGCACTGTGGAAAAGTGTAATTGTAAAAGTACTACCAAAAAAGACCAATCCAAGTTATTTCAAAGATCTCAGAGTAATCAGTATATTACCAACCTTATCAAAAATTTTGGAAAAAGCAATGGAAGTCCAGTTGAAGGAATATCTCGAGTACTTCTCAATACTACCTTCGCTCTGTGAATCATACTTGGAAAATCGTCAGTAAAAGGTCAGTATAGACGGAGTTGAATCCCAATATATTTTATTAAACCGCGGTGTTCCTCTAGGGTATATTTTGGGTCCACTGCTGTTTGCCATATATACGTCGAATTTAGTCGAGAGTCTTCAGTACTGCAAAATACACCTATATGCTGCTGACACTCAACTTTATTATAGCTTCCCTCCACAAATAACTGATACTGCTTGTTGTGGAATAAATAAAGATCTCAAAGCTTTTACAGGGGCAGCCTCAAACCACTGTCTGATTATTAATAATAGTGAATATAACGTCATTGTTTTCGGCTCCAAAATCAATCGCAGTACTGTACTTAATGATTTTGATGTTAGTATAAACGAAACTTCTCTCACAACTGTTCAAGAAGCAAAAAGTCTGTGAGTTCTCCTAGATGCCGATCTCAGATTTGAAAAACACGTGAATATACTCTTACAACGTGCATTTATTTTCATTGAGGCTGGGGACAATATTATGTGAGGCAACAATCCTTTCACATTTTAATTATGCAGATGTGCTCTTTGGTCCATGTTTAACTAGTCAATATGAATCAAAAATTTAAAAAGTTCAAAATTCTTGCTTGAGGTTGATCTACGGCTTAAGAAAACGTCAAAGAATCTCACACAAACTTAAAACTGATTGAATATGAGTAATAGAAGAGTCCTTCTTTCTGCAGTACTCTTCCATATAGTCATACTGACCAATTCCCCAACATATCTGCATAGATAAATTACTCATCGGACAGATGTTCACAACCTCAATGTTAGAAAAAAAGGTTTATTAATACCTCCTCGTTTTCGACTTGAACTTTTCAGACGCAGTTTCAGTTATCAAGTTTGCGCAATCTATAATAATATTCCTGAATTAATCAAAAAGAGTGGGCTTCAGCGATTTCAAATTAGATTTGAGAAATATTTATTTGAAACTCAGTGATCTATTTTTTTATTATCCTTATCATACCATGCCTTGATTATAGTAGAATGTATTATTTTATAATAATGCTCTTATAACACCGCAGCGACTTTTTTTGAGGTTAAGTGGAAGAGCAATTAATAACGATTTATCGTTATAAAAATTGAACTTCGCCTTTTGTTTTCATATTTTTGTCCATACTGTTCATTACCTGTTGAACCTTATTAGTTGTAAAGAATGAAGACATTTATTATTATTATTATCATTATATATTCACTAATGAACCATTAATATTCATAACCACGTATGGAAACTTCTGGGTTCTTCCGAATTATTTTTTGTTATTTATTTTCCTAATCTGGGTATAGTCGTTATTTTACCGTGTGGATTGTCGAATTCCTTTTTCCAATATGATCAACTCAATTAAATCTTTCTTCAGGAGCGATTCCTATATTCGTTGAACTGAAAGTCAGGAACGGGGTGTTGGCAAACTATGTGAGAAAATTCATCACAATAGAGTTGCGCCGTAACGATTCTGGCTGATGAGAACGGGAGAAAGCCATTTCGGAATAGGGTTTCTAGTTCTTGAAGAGTTTCGACAAGAGATTTGTTAAGCCGTGAGCTGCGTGGTTCAATTTCAAGAGTTCAGAACGAAAAAGTTTCGGATATAGTTTATCATGCTAATTGTTGAATGTTCCATGAAGGACTGCGCCTAAGATTTCTTCTTAGCCATAAACACTTCATAGAACAAGCGACGCTATTTTCTTGAACACTTTCACCAACTGACTTTTTTTAATTCATGTAACTTTTCTACTACGGAAGTTTCATGGGAGAAAATTATTCTATGAAAGTTCATTGAATTTTCATTGAGGAAAGAAAAAGCATTTTCATTTCTGGTTAAGACACGGAATGGATTTTGAATTGCCAAATAGTGGGATTTTCATTCGCTCAGTTCCATATGTGTTCATACTGTTCATTGTCAACGTCCACGTGATGTCCATGTCCATTTTTCATTAGAAAAGTACGTGCTCCATTTCTGTTTAGTTCCAGGCAAAGACTAAACTTTTTCATAAAGACAAAACACAAGCACTACATAAGAAACCTTAACGCGCTCCAAGAGCGGTGCGAAAGTAGCAATTCACATTAGATTTGAGTCGCTGGAGATTAAATCTTATTGGAAAAATGTTCTCAGGAAATTTATTCACATGAATGCAGTTCTCCAAATGAAAGGGTTCTTGAACACTGAAGTTCGAGGTGTACTGAGTTGAACCTCGAAACGATGAGCAGTCGCAGTCAGTGCGAATTGTTGATATGTACCACTCTTGGTGGCATCAATTGTGTTAAGTCACTTGAACACTTTCCGTGAAGGTATCTATAGAAGAAAGAAAAATCTCCAATATTTCTTCGATGTTCCAGACTATCAAGGTTGCAAGTGATGTTCGCGTCTCCAATCAGGCGGATGGATCTTTTCTGCATGGAAACCAGCAGCGCCAGGGTATGCTTAGGGGCGGAGCTCCATACATGAGAACAATACTCCAAAAAAAGTATGATCTGAGCTTCATAAAGTATCAAAAGTTGCTGAAATGTTTATAGTTTTCTGGTTCGGAACAGTGTTCCAAGCTTTTGAGAAGCTGCAGCAGCCATAGCTAAGTGAATTATTTTACTGAAAATTACCATACCTTTTTTTATGAAAAATGAGAATTAATTAAAGCTTCGTATGTTTTTATGGCACTTTTACTTGTAACTAACGTTATTGCAGTTTCGTCCTACAAGGACATTTTCAAACGAATACAATAAACTAAAGTAACTGACAATGTTCACCCTAGTAAATCTATACAACTAGAGTAAGTAATAACAGACGGTCCTTAATGACTTCATTACCTGAATTTTGTTTACCTGTAATATAGTGCGTGGTTGCATTCCAAATAATAGTTTTAAAGGGACGAATCATTTTTACTTAGTCTGCAGGATCTTTTACGTTCAGCATACCGTTTTTAGAAATTTCAGCCACATTGTCCAACATGAACACAATTGCACTCCGGACACTTAAGCTCATAAACTCCAGATTTCTCCATCTTGTCCTCTTTATCTTTGGCATTAAAAAGGAAATTAGAAAACCTGGCAAGTGACCTGAACGCCACCTCCACATTATCTTTTTTTACGAAAATATATTAAAGTCACATATATATACATATATATATATATATATATATGTATATATATATATATATATATATATATATATATATATATATATATATATATATATATATATATATATAAAAATAATAAATTCTACAAAAAGGATTTGAAGCTTTATATCTTCTATTAATTATCTGCGAGCGCTCTCGACAGCTGGTAGTACTGTCATCTTCTGGCACTCCTTAAACGCAGTTTAAGGAGTGCCAGAAGATATATATATATATATATATATATATATATATATATATATATATATATATATATATATATATATAATATATATATATATAATATGTATATGGTGGAGGGTGAGTTATATCAAAATATATCAAACACAAATTACAGTTTTCTTAACAACTATTTTTACAAAATAATTTCAATTCTTTTCTATTACTACTTGAATGCTTCGCTTCTGCCCACGTTACTCCTCTTTTTTTCAGTATGTGCTCTATTGTCTTATCCCATGTTTGCCTATTATTTCATGAAAAAAGGCCAATTTCGTTTTCTATTTCGATTATTTTCAAAAACGACGGAAAGAATACAGTGAAGCTTAATTCATATACGGTAAAACAAACAAATCGTACTGCATACCATTTTATTTATATTTACCAGAATCATACAAATCGTGTATGGGGCACAAAATCCTCTTCTGAGGAAACGGTTGACCTTCTGCGTGTACTTTTTCTTTAGCAATAATATCCTTTTCGGGGATAATTTTAGAGTCTTCTTCCGAAACATTAGGAACTGTTATATTTTGCGGTGGATTATCACTATCATCGATGGGTATCAATTTGTTTAAATTTTTCCTAGGATCAAGACTATGTTTTTCCTGATGTACTCGATTTCTCCTACATTTTTTAATTTCCTTGGCCGCCTCGGTTCCATTTAACGAGTCTGCCATTTTTCTGTTGATGTATTTCGGCATGTCCCATGTACCTTCGATAATGAAAACATCACATATTTGAAAAGTATTAATAATGAAAATTGATTGGGAAAAATATGAAAAATAAAGAATATTAACAGAATATTTCACAGAATTCATTTACTTTTGCTGTTTGGGCAAAAGCGATAAGTCACATTTCTCAGATAAATAGTCAACATAGATCTTTTTGATCGATATCTTACTATATCAAGGTGGAATTAACTCGTATCCTGTACCATGAACGTTCTCTGAATAGTTCGAAAACGTACTCCAAAATTATGAAGCTCGTATTTCAATAAGTTTCAAAATTATGCTCAAACCAAAATGTGTTCAAATCTTCAACCTTTTTTAGAGTAGAGTTATACTCTATTACAATGTTTCCCAAACTTTTTTGTCTGGAGATTCACCTTCATTGTGGATTTTTTTTCACCAACCACATAATAAATAATATCAAGTATAATTATCATTACTAATAATATTTTTATTATTATTTTTGTGAAAATACACTATTGAGGAATAGACCTCTGAAATAAAATGGTGAAGATATAATTGAAGATAAAATACATTACGAAAAAGGGCTTTCAATTCAGAATATTAAAACTAAACAAATACAAAAAAAGAAAAAATTAGAATTATGTAATTGATGTGATTTACAAAAGATTCTATATCTGGGTTGAAAGTTGAAAGCTTTAAACGCAGGTCCTTTTCACACTGAGCCTATTTCTATATTTTTAAATAAATCAAAGTGAAGAATGTCCTCTCACATAAATATGTGGTTGAAAACCCCATCAGCTCTATTAAGGCTATTTTTGAAAGAACCGGATACTCTCACCTAGACTTTATCCAAAATGGGAACAACAACTCAAAAGTATCAAGTATTTTTAATCTGTTTCCGCGACCCACCTAAATTGCTCCAGCGACCCACTAGTGTGTCGCGACCCATAGTTTGGGAACCACTGATCTATGACACATACAGAATTCAACAAGACCATTTGGTAAACTCTGCAGCGCCATATTTTGTAATTTATTTTATAGTCAGAGTCAACGGGACACGTCCAAGTTTATACCAAGGAAACTATTTTTGGTATACGATGTATCTTCTTGATTTCATCCCCCCACGACCCTTGACTCTTGAATGACTCACCTAATACTTTTTTGAATAGGAAATACCCAGTGGAAATATGATTTTGTTTTCGTTTTGCATCTTTATGGATACGTTCTCGAGAAATGATGTACCTGACTCTATTCTTCCTACATAACTAGTTTTGGTTTGCAGATTCTACATGTTCTTTTCAAAGAAAATTACAGAACAAACATTCTCTTCACACTCTACCATCTATCCAACTTGAATAGAAAAGGTAAAATATTAAGGACCGATAAGACAATATCATTGTCGATGTAGGAAGTGCGTACTAGCAATTGTTTACATATTGCAGGACAGATTTGGTCAATTTTTATTGTCAGAACAATAGATGCGAATGACATCAGATGAAAAAATATCTGCAGACTGGGTCGATACCAAAAACATTCAGTTCGCAATAAGGGGTTGAGATGTAGTTAACACTTTTGTGAGAATGGTTGCTATCATATAATATTTGTATATTAAAATAGTGATGATGCTAATGATGCTAATTAAGATGACTTCGACCAAGGCGTACTATTCTGTAATTTTTTTTATTTTCAAGGAGAAAACACAAGCACTACAGGAAAACCCTTAAGGCGCTGTCTGACTGGTGGCTGTGTGAAAGTGGCGATTCACATTGGATTTGTATCGCTGGAGATTAAATCCATTTGGAAAAACGTTCTTAGGAAGTTCGCTCCATATAAACGCAGTTCTCCAGATGAAAGAGTTCTTGAACAGTGAAGTTCGAGGTGAACTAAGTCTAACCTCAAAACGATGAGCAACATCTCCCGTGAAAATATCTATAGGAGTGAGACAAATTTCCAACCTTTCGTCGATGTTCCAGGCTATTGAGGTTGCACGTGATGTTCGCGTCTCCACTCAGATGGATGGCTCTTTTCTGGATGGAATCCAGCAACTTCAGGGTATGTTTGGAGGCAGAGCTCCATACATGAGAACAATACTCCAAAGAAGATCTGATTTGAGCTTTATAAAGCATCAAAAGTTGCTGAGGTGTGCACCTTTTTCTGGTTCGGAACAGTGTTCCAAGCTTTTGAGAAGCAACCTTTGCAATTCCAGCGACATGATTGTGCCAAGACATATTGGTGTTCGTTTTAACCCCCACCTAACTTATAGAAGCAGAAAGCGGAATTGTCTAACCCGACATTATTATATCCGGTTCGGAGACATTGGAGAAAGTCGATGCCTGGGTTTTTGTGGCATTAAATTGCACCTGGTTACTTTTACCCCAATTCGAAATCACTTCTAGATCCTCATTGAGATTTGCAACCTCCTGCTGCCGGTGAAGATGTGCCTCCGTAGCTGATGTCCTGAAATCCAAATGGAATGACGAGACAGGTGTGCTATCGTAAGCAAAGAAATATATTGGATTCTTGGTGCCTGTAAATATTTTAGCGACATGATGAATTAGAATAGAAATTTGATGTACAATATCTCTTTCACTATTTTTTTTTCATTTTGATGATGACGCAAATAGACACAATTGTTGGTACTCGAGCGATATAAATACTCGTTCCTTTCGGAAACCACGTATGCAGTAACCTGAAAAAATCAATGTGCAAGCAAGGTCATATTATTGGGGTATTTAATCAATGGTAATCTGAACGGTTAAAATTATTCAAAACGTTTTACAATGAAATAAACTCCAAGATAACTGATATACCATGAAAAGATGAATATTACTGTAAATTTTTTCTAACACCAAACCGTTATTTTAACACATCGACACGTGTTTTGATAACCAAGTGATAACCTTCAAAAGGAAAATCAAACAGGTTATTCAATCTTCCTCTTGAAGATGATCACTTGGTGATCAAAACACGTGTCGAGGTGTTAAAATAACGGTTTGGTGTTGGGAACAAACTCCAATAATATTTATTACTACACCAAAGAAATTAAACAGTGCATCACAAGTACTATATAAAGATGACAACTTTACACAAAACGAATTGATGTTTCATCAAGAAGGGTCACCTCTGCACAATGTTGTCCTCTTTAGCTTATTTTTGAGCGAAGACTTTCCTAGGCGGCGAATTGGCCGGAATTAATGAGAATGTGTTGATAACGAAAATAAACGTTGGGTAATGAAGATTGATTGTATATCTGTGATATGATTATTATGTAATATAGTCAGCTTCAATATTCAATAATTCATCCATAAAAATGAAAACAACAGAGTCGTATAGTGGATCAAAACACTCCACAAAGTATCGACCCCTTTTGCTATTTGAAAAAGATGAGGTGGCTGAATAGAGTAGAGGAATGTTAATAATAAGATATTTTATGCCATATAGCTTTCTTTATATAAACCTAGAAATGTGTCTCACATAACAACATAAGAAACAACAAATTTACAGAGAATAAGGAGGTAAACTGTTTTCAATGAGGGACGCTCTATATTTCTTCACAGTTTTTCAATATCTGATAGTTTCGGAAAAATGGGAAGTATAGAAAGCGAAATAAAATGAGTACTTCTTTGATTATATGTTTATAGATTTAAATTCAAAATAATGACTTCTCTATTTTGAATTTACGATTTTGATATCGAAATTTCGACTTTCAACTAGAAATTTCGACTTCATTAAATAGAAATGTCTGGAATTGAGTCGATTATTCTAGATTGAAGTCAAAATTTCGAAGAAAAAGTGGAATTTTCGAGTTACAAGTTCGAATTTCTTTCCTCCGTCTGCACGTCGGTAACTCAAAAACATCCGGTTCAATGTTAATTCTCTTTTCTGCTAATTCAGCGTTAGTAAACCGTTTTGATAGCATTGAAGGAAAAGTATGTGTATACACAGACATTAACCTAAATTCAGATAGAATTAGTTGCTAGAGATCCTCCTTTAGTGACCAATAATCAACATAACTTTCAGGTTTCTGCAGTTTTGTCCTATAAGGACATTTTCAAACCAATACAATTGTACTGTATTAGTCTGAAAAATGTGATGATAGATGTTTAAGCAGATCACTCAAGCGTAAAACAACTGTGCGATAGGTAACAGAGGAACTGCTTTTGAAACGGTGACCTGAATGTTTTCCACTCGCGAATTTTTGTATAAATTCGAACATGAGGGGCGTCAAAATCAGAAGTGGCCACGCGGAGCCAATATTTTTGTGAGTTGTATTTTCATCCTCTTAAAAAGAGTTGAAAACGTTTTGTAATTCCGTACCTGAGGCTTCAGAGTATTATGATAACCATCATTATAGTGTTATGATGATTTTCTTGGATTGCATTTCAGTTTTAATTTACTAGTCATTTAATTGTGTTACTATCCAGTGAATTAATAAAAAAATGTCTTAAGTCTCATGCCCGACTTTTCGTCAGGCAACGGTAGACATTATCGAAGGCTGGGAGACAACGGACGAAGTGCTCGGGTTGTTTTCACGTCAGTATCTGCTGTGAGAACAGTTCTTCGGAAGAAGAAAGATGAAATTCGGCTAAATACGTATCAGACTGGTATATCATAATACCGTGAATTGAAAAACTTACCAAAAACATGTCTACTCATTTTTCGCTCATACTCTTGAAGGTGTACTCACCTGAAATGAAAAAAAGAATATATAAGATGGATGAAAATTTTGTAAGTATAAAGAGAGTACAAAAATTGACACCACTGAAATCTGTCCAAACTTCAAAGCCTTACTAATTTTATAGTATAGAAGGTATTTTTAGTGTTACAGTATGAATTTTTCCACTATGACACTTTGCCAATACGTAGTCTATTTTCTTTTTTCCTGAACCACAATATATGAATTTTTCAGTATTCGGTTGGCAGTATTTTCATCAGTACGGTGGGTATTTTGCGATTTTTTTGCAATTATTTCCAACTTAAACGATAATTGTTATGGAGGACGACGTAAGTGAAAGAGGAACAGCATATACTGTTGGTGTAATGGAAACAACCGGGCGACCGGACACTAAGAATGACCTTATGCAAAAAATCTCTGTTATTCATGATCGAATAATTTTATTGGAAAAATGGCAACAAAGATTTGGATGCACCATTCAAAACAATGATTCGAAGTATTGGTGAAGCCGTTGAAGAGTTATCTTTTTCATATTTTTTACAATTTTTATATTAGCTTCACCTGTATGTATGTATGTATGATTGTTTGTATGCATGTTTGTGTGTAACTCTTGAGATCGGGATCTGTATTGACAGAATTATCGGCATTATTGCTTGATCTATTCGCGGGCAGATAGCGCTGTTCGTAACCTAATTGATATTTCTTGATCTATTCCCAGGCAGATGGCGCTGTACGTAACTATCAATTATTGCTTGATCTATTTGCGAACAGATGACGCTGTACGTAACTATCTGTTATTGCAATCAAATCAAAATGTACTTTATTGTTGAAGATGAAATCTCATTTACAAAGTGTTACTATTCTAAGAAATATAAGACATACAACTTAAAAGATATTGTCGAAGATAAAATATTATTGTCAAAGTGTTATTATTTTAAAGAATATAAGTTATACAAATTGAAAGTAATATTTGAACATTTGGTGATTTCAGCATTTTGGGGTGAAAAGGTGGTCAGAAAGTGATAATATATATGCTACATATTGAAATAAATAATAATAATAATAATAATGAATATTCTCATGCAACACATGAATGTAAGTATGAGAATATAAAAACTATAAAGCATAAAAATATAAAAGTTAATGGATAGAAACATGTTTTAAGAATTGTTAGCAAAATTTTGTACTACAGATGAAATATTTAAATATTTTCAATTACCCGTGATTCAGTACAGAAAATAGATTTGAACGAAACGGAAAATACATTTTAAAATCTAATTCGATTATTTGAAAGCAAACCAGAATAAGGATTTCAACAATGAAAACTTTATCGTAAATTGTACACCTAAAAAATTCAGTTACTTAAATATTTAAAAAAATCGAAAAATTATAATTAAGGTGCTTGACATACATATCAAATCAAAAAATTGATTTGAAAAATAAAATTATTCACTGAAAAAATATTTTTAGTCTATTAATATTTTAATGAAATTTCAAATCAAAACATCAAGACTGAATTGTTTTTTGAAATTATTACTGCAAATTTTCTCTTTACTTCGAAACAAATTTTACAAGTCCGCCCTCTGTTGTAGACCTACTGCATTTCATTATTACTATAGAAGTTAAGACCTCAAACCAATGCTCAAACTTCATTATGTTGTTTGAGAGGAATTTTACGCCGTCTTCGTGCGCCGTCTGTTGAAGATTTATAATACTAGAACTTAAAAAAAAAGTATTTTTGACAATAAATCGGACAAAAAGGTGAAAAATAAATATAGTTTGAAAAAACTGAAAAACACGCTTTTGAAGAAAATCGAACTAAAAAGTTAAAAATAATTTTTTTGAAATAAGCTTAAAACAATAACGAACGGAAAATACAAGTATTATTGTGAAGCACACGTCGCTTTTTTCACAATAATACTAGTATTTTTCGTTCGTTATTGTTTTAAACTATATTTATTTCTCAAGATCTCGACTTATTGAAATATTTGGATTTTGCACTTCAGTAAATATTCCAAAATTTGAGAATACCTTGGAATATAGAGAATAGCATTACTGTGAGAAACCAACTAAATATTAGATATCATAATATACACCAGGTAACATAACAAGTATATTGATAGGAAATTAAAACCGATAAAAAATAAAACAATATTTCGTAAATAGTCCCCCCTCCTAACTTCGAAACGTGACTAGATTTCAACGTCGGTAATAGAGACGTTAGTGCTGCACTATTCATCGCAAAGGTACGCTATCATCTTTTTTCAATTAGAAAGAAGGGTTTTGTGTTACCTCGTTTGATATTCTAATTCTCTATCCAAGACTTTCTGTATTTTTAGAATTCGCATTAGCTCTTCCTGAATAATTGGCAGTATTATATAGGTTTCGTGATAAAAAGATAAATATAATTTCAAAGCTCACTCAGTTCATTTCAATGAATGTTCAAAATATTTTCAACTCACTCTCTGACGATGATGAAGTCTGTTTACGAATGAAATGTTCCTGATAACACAACACTTTTTCTATTGACCAGTTCAAAAAACCACTGCAGTTGTGTATCGTACCCTTGAATGCCACGTATCGCTTCAAAAACATGTAGAGGCGTCATATCAGTTGATCTAGTGGGTTCTTCTGAGATAATATCTCTTCCTATCTACCGATTTATATAGTGAACAAACTCAAATGAGTTTTCAACTGACGGAACGTCACAGCAAGATGAGATAACTCTCCATTATACTAGTCTAGTTCGAAACTGAGTAGATGACAAATATCCACACCCTTGGATACGTAAAAATGATGTGTTAGAATGACCCGCTAGATTACCTGAAATGACGCACTTATATTTTTTGTGGGGATTCGTGAAATATAAAGTATACAACCATAGTCTATTTCAGACCTCATGGTTGGAATGAAAGGTGCTCCTAATGAAATTAATCTGGAAACATTCTATAATGTAAGAAATTTGTGAGGAAATGAATGAGTAACATTTCAAACATTCATTGGAATGAACTAGAGTGAGGTCTGAATACATTTTTTCTTCAAATTATGATATTTATCGATTGTTCGCAAAACGAATAGATAGAAAACTGCTATTTGCTTTGGAAGATCTGAATCGATTTTCACACATGAAATAGTAGATAGAGAATTGAAATATTCATCAAACGAGGTATCACAAGATCACTCGTTTAATGAAAAAAAAAAAAAAACGTTGGTAGCGAGTGATGCAACACTATCATCTCCCTTACCGAAAAGTACTGAAATGATATTCTTTTAGGTGAATTTTCTCCGATATTAATAATGATAATAATAATAATAATGTATTTTGTTGATGGTTCCATACAATTACAACCAATCAAATGGCAGGATTCAATATTTGCGTATGATAAATCATCGCAGAGATTGCTCTTCCATCCAACCGTAAGAACAAAAGAAAAAGAGAGAAAAACCAAAAAAAAACACTATGCTATCGAGAACAATGCAACAAGTATATACAGCGAAATTGAAATACAAGGATATACAGATAGTGTACGTCAGTTCTAAAGGATATTTTTTCAAAAAGATAGGAGGGTTTTTTGTTTTAAGGAGTTTTCGAAAAAATGTTACAGAATGAAATGTTCGTTTGGATTCCATATTCAGCCAACCAACATCCCCGAACAAACGGGAAATGTGTTCTCATTTCCTCGTACCCGTAATGAGCCTAATGCATGCATTCTGGAGCTTTTGGATTCTAAAACTGTCACTCTTCAAAATTCCCGGACCCTACACCACGTCTGATGTATTACCCCGTTTTAAATACAAGAGGAGGGGCTATTCACATCCGCACTGTATAAAAGCTCTAAGTTAGTTGTCAGATATAGTTTAAGTCATCATCTGATGATGCTGATTTGGTTATAAAAACGAGCGTCGGGAAAAAGTGGTGCAAGAAAAATGTTTTCAGAGGTTCCAATTCTACTTATCTGAAAACGCTTTGAGATAAAGTATAATAGGGTACTTTCGATATTGGTATTAGATAATGGCTCCAAGCAGTTACTCATATAAATTTGAATATGATTTTGAGAGTGTCCATGTCCACTGATATCTTGAAAATCAGGCCAAAGTCAGTAGTTAGAAGTGATAATATCGGGGAAAAGGTGAAAAAGAATAGCCCGAAAATGGGAGATTCTTAGAAACAACTTAGGTCATATTGAAAAAAATGTTGGTTCGATTTTGCTTACTGATTTCTGAAACCGATATATCCCCATAGACAATATTTGCATGAATGTAAAGGATACGCTTTATGATTCATTAGTTTTATCACATTTCAACCACTACGATGTTCAAATTACATTACCAATAAATGATCCCCATGGATTTCCTTGTGGTCGGGTAACTCCAGGCAGAAGATGTCCTCTTGAATTCGCAATAATTCTGGTTTGGCCAAATCTCTGAAAAGCTTTGTCACAATAAAACTTTGGAACTTCCCAGTTTCTGAGAGACGTTGGTTTGTAAGCTGCCTCATATTGGAATGCCGAGTAGTGTCGTGACATTTTCAAGATTCAAAATGGTTATGATGCCATACTTTTTCGATAGTAAGTACCCCAGTGACACATCCTTAACGTGCCTTGACAGATGTTCAATGTCACTAGACATTTAAACATTTTCGTTGATCAGTGAAAAAGCGACACCATGAAAAAACTCCTGACTAATTATGACAGTATAAAATTAACATGAAAATTGATAAGGAGTATGATCCGCAAATAACTTGTAGATCATAATAGTAGGCACTAAATTCTCAGGAATATTATTGCATTGGAAAAAAACCAGTTGTGGAGGTTGTAATTTCATCATTATTTTTCATCTGATTAGTATAATTTTCGTACGTTACTGCAAGAGACAGATTAAGGCGAATACGTCAGTCATTTCTGAGAATTTTGTGAATAAAATTTTGGAATTATAGTATAACTGGTACTCACCAAATTTTTTGAAATTGGTTACCTGTAATACTATAAATTAGTGGTTACTATCGTTGCTCATCATCACGAATAATAACATTAGTGGATGACCATTGACCATCCAATATTTGCCGTGATCGAAATGTAACCACTTCTTCAGCATACTGACAGAGACGGTTAGTTTTCGACTGCATGACCAAGACTTTGGTTACTTTCGTACCATACCCTGGATTTAAATCACTTTGTGAACAGAATGGCAAATGTGTTTTCATTCTTCAACAAAAGCCCATGTGAATTTATTGGAGCCAAATATGATCTTACTAAAAATTATTTTTTTTAATATACAAAAGCCTATACTTCAAAAAAGGAAAATGTCGAGTCTCATTTCAGAAGAACATTGGGAAAATTTTCACAAAAACTAAATTGATCAAGAAGTGGTATGAAATTCTCAGGTTTGTCGTTAGAAGATCGGCTCATAGTCGAATAAATGCATCCATGTGAACATGTTGAACATCTACAAGTTGTATAATTACATGTTGATAGACCATCTGATCTCTTCCTTAAAAAAAAATCGGAAATAGTCATGGAAATCTTCCATTTAGCAAATATGTAGTACCAGATCAGTTGCAGTCTTTCTCGTGAAGGGTACAGATTAGGGTTGGCTATCATGCATAAACTTAGAGAGCAAGCACATTTCTGATCTATATCAGAAATCCTTGTTGACTCCTATATAAAATGACTATGACCGTTATTCATTGCAAAAACATAGGCTCTGCAAACTTCTTCATAATATTAACCAGCTGTTATTATCGAAATTGAGTTTCAATTCATGAGATGTTTGATTGTGGGACACTTGGGGTCGATATAATGTATAAATATAGTTATATTACCTCTGTGGAGTTTTCAAACACATGATATTGAAGTCTTGAGGTTCCTTTTTTTTTCGTTGGGTTGTTTTCAATTTGAAAATCCATTCGGTATTATATGAGTTTATCACGTTCACAGACGTGGCAAAAATACTCTGTTTTATAATAAGTCATTATCATGTTACTCCATTATCAAAAGAGTGGAAATTATTCTTTTTTCAACAACAATGAATATGAAAATCGGGTGTCTTCTGGAAAACTTGTTGTTATTTAGAAAATCGTCACAATTATTACTAAGCTGTCACAACACCAAACAAAAGTTGAATGAATGGGTGAGTATTTTTTAAATTTCCTCTTTTCTTCCTTCTCTTCCTGGTTATTTTACAGGCGATATACTTCGACTAAACTCTACCCAATTCGACCCAACTCTAACAACTATCGTAGAGAACGACACTATGAATAATGAACTGAAAATAATTGTCCAATATGAACAGCAAAATGTGCGTGATTATTTGAGTAACACGTTTCATAGATTCTGGATATGACGAAAGGGTGCAATTGAGTAACACGGCATTGCAACTGACACATTGAAAAATCTGGCGGAGAGGAATCATTGATGTCTTATGTGACTGTTTTGAAATAAGGTGGGCAATAGTTTGAACATTCACTTGCCTAATGAAATCGGTTCTGAAGAAATATTTCATCAATTTTTTGATTTTTGAATTTTTCGTCACACGTATTCATAATAATTCCACATTTTCATATTTTCTAAGAAAGCGAACTGGTCTTTAAATATTGAACATCAATGTATATAGCGAATGAAAATTCTTTTTATATGAGGTCTCACTTGACGCGTATTCCCATTTGAAAACATTTGGAAATTACTAAAAGTTCTTTTCCATATTGTAATGCCTTGCGGTTTGTTTTCAATGGTGCTGCCCGGGAATGAAATGATTGGTATTCGAAATAAACCTTTCTTGTTTTAAGTAAATGCCGAGATTACTATTTATTCTCAACAGTGTCAATACGAGTATACGCGCGATAAGATATTTTCACAGTATAGTATTTTGACGTAATACTTCGGTCTGACAATTACTTAATAAATTTGGGAGTCAGTTTCTAATGATATTCTTACTTAATAATTCCAAAGAAATGTCTGATGTTGTAACTGGTACTCCCTTAACTAACTGAATTTTACAGTGAGAAGTATGAAATTTAGAAGATATTCTACAATGCGAAACGTGTTGTTACGATCACTTCGAAGAAATCAATTTTTAGTAAAATAGACAATAAAATGAGAAAAATTTTCCACATTAACTTATATAAGTGTAACCGTATTTTCCATAGCCTACCATGATTGATATCCATTTAAATGAACATTTCTGAATATTCGTCAGAGAATTTCGTCTCGTCTTGATATCCAAAGGAATTGAAAGACGTGACAAGTGGGATAGAAGAAAGATGTCGAGAGCGTTATCCGCTAACTGAGAAGAAAAATGGGATGTTAAATGGCATGGAAATACTTCAGAGTCCCTATAAAAGCACTAATTTTACGTGTGAAAACAAAAAATTAACTACTTGGTAAAACGATTGAAAAAAACTTGTTCATTTTGAGGAATGAAAGCTTTCTCAGAAAGTTTAAAATATTCTCCCAATTATAAACTTTTTTTTTCAACCAGGAAAAATGCTTTTTCTTACGTTCACTCATAACTTTTTTCGAATACTGAAACCAACCACTAGTATTCAAATAACATTTCATTTCAGTGGACAGTTTACAAAACAGCAACAACCGTAACTCTCTGCAATAAAATAGCTTTCCATACGTATAAAAATGTATATCTACGTATAAAAACGCATGATGAAGGTATTGTATAGGGAAACAAGTATTGCAGACTTTGTGAACTGTCCAGTAAAAGTCTCGCAATGAAGTGTTACTTGAAGAATACGTTATGGATTTTCGAATATCGTCCATTTCCATCACAAACCAACTAGGCAATAACATTTTGCATTTCATCTGGTAGTACTTCCTACCGGTTTCAAAGATAATGATTGCGGAGATGACCTGAAATGTCCGACCGAAAGTTCGGTTTCGGTCGAGTTTCGTCATAAAAACGGCTTTCGGTTTAGTTTCGGTTTCGACGACAAACCTGCCGAAACTACGACCGAAACCGAAACTGCGTTGAGAAGTTCTCGCGCAGTGATCGGTCATGTTCGACGCGTTGAATTTCATACAAACGACGAAGATATTTTGCCGCGTCCACGTGCCTAATCATGTCGTGACTTACTTTGTGATTTACTTTGTTTATTACATAAATATTAAGTATACCTATTGTGATATGATACAACTTGAATAAGTAATTGTATGTTTAATATTTTTGAAAAACAATTAATAATATTCAAAAAAAGAATATATACCTACTCAAATAAACACCTCACCTATTTTAGGCATTTTTAAGGTGCAATTAATATTTTTTCCTGAATAAGAGGTTGTTATGTTGATTATCAATAAGTAAAAATGTCGAAGACTGCATAACGTTGTGATTTAAAGATAAAAAAATAAAGACTGGCTGATGATAATAAAGTTTTCTTTATTTTTCCCTCAAGACATAATCCTTGTAAGGAAGTTTCGGTTTCGGCCGAAACTGAGGCCGTTGCCGAAATTCGATTTTGGTTTCGGTTTCGGTCGTAAAAACCAGTTTCGGTCGGACACTAATGACCTGAAAAATATCTATTTTGTTTTTATCTTCAAAAATATAGTCAACCACGTCTGACTCCACAAAATAAATACCAATACCAAATATTGTCATTATGAATTACGTGTAAGATGATATCGTGATGCGAATGATGAATGCTTTAGGGGAAAGTGAAGGAAACTATCTTCCATCTTGCATCTAGCATATACAAATGTAGGTTTCCAGAAACAAGATAATTACAAGAAAGTGAATTTTATAGTCTGAAAATGGAATTTGTGATGGATTTTGAAAGTGTCAATTACGAGAAGTTTGAACGTACATGTCTAGTGACGAATCATGAAAATACATTTCAAATATCTCCTCACCTAATTGATAATCCACGTATAAAACTGGTAACCTGAGCAGACTAGCGTGCTTAGAATGACAAGAGCAAGCAAGTTTCCATCTTTATTACATGCACCTGTTGCAAGAGTTAAGACAACGAGTTAAGAAAAGTGTACGAGTTTGCCGATGGCGCTTAAAAAAAAGAGAAAATGATTTTTTCGATTTCTGATGAAGTGACATTTCATAAAAACGGAACTGTGAATTAGTACCGCATGCATGAATCATCAACAGCGTTGGTCACTAAATATTTAGGGTCGTATTATTGGTCCGTATTAATTCGATGGCATGTCACTGGAAGGAAATACGTCAGATTAATTTGACATGGGCTTTTAAATTTATTGAAGATGTTCCATATGAAACAAAACTCGAATGTGACTATAAGAAGAAAGTGGTACTATATTTCAGAACTGAGGACCAGTAGCGTGCCCACTCCGATCACCTGACACTACGCATTTTTTTTATAGGGGTCTATTGAATGAATCATCTATCAAACCAATCCAGAAATTTGAACAGTCACCGAAAGGTCTCCATTGGGATCTTCTGACCACAAACTCAGTGCTGAGTGAATTACCGATGAATGTTGGGGAACAATCTGAGCCGCGCAAAGTTTGGCATTACAGGTCAGCTGAATGGGAGGATCTTCAAGACCATTTCCGAAATTATGTTTGTTTCAGCTCTAAAGATCCATCGACTTGTGCTTCTGAAGCCACGGAAGTTAGTCTATCATCCATGGATGCATATATTCCTTTTTCAATAAAACGATCTTCTACGGGCAAACCTTGGTTCAACAAAAATTGCGAAAAAGCTGTCGCCTCCAAAATTCTCACCTACCGGCAGTGGCGCAAAAAACCCACTGACGAAAACCGAATACGGTTTGTTAATGCTCGCAACAGCTGTAAACTGAGGAAAAATGAAAGAAAAGAACTTCACAATCAGAGAATTAGAGATAAATTGCTTGCCAATCCCAACTGGTCTACATCCTTCTGATTGGTAGCTGAAGCTGTTAATCAGAATTTCACAAAGTTCACAATTCCACCACTAACACAAGCGGATGGTTCAATTGCAACAACAGCCATAGAAAAAGCAATTCTACTAGCTGAACAATTTGCGTCCCACTTCACAGTCGATTTTCTGTAAAAGGCACCACCACCCACTATTCCCACACTAGAATCCACAATACCGGAAATTACATTTCGACAGCGTCTAGGCAGGCGAATTTTGAAACAGCTCAATATCAACAAGGTGTCTGGCCCTAGTGAAGTGCCCGTCATAGTACTTAAAAAGTGCGTAAATGAACGCGCACCAGTATTTTGCAGATTTACCAACCTGTCTCACAAAAAGAAGTTTTTCCTTCTGGTTGAAAGATTGCTCACATTCAGCCTATTCCCAAAAAAGTCAAGAAAAATCTTCCAAATAACTATAAACCAGTCACTTTTCTATCAGTCATATAAAAAAGCATGAAGAAAGTCGATAACCACCATATCCTCAAATATTTTGAAGGCTTCAACATCTTGAGCGATCGTATGTCACCCATATTTGGAATAACTCAATCGAAAAACATGGAGAATCAAGAGCTGTTGCGTTCGATAATTCTAAGGCCTTAGACCGTGTGTGGCATGAGGGTTTGTTGGCCAAACTTCGATGCTATGACTTGTTGGATCCTTTCTGTGTGTGGCTTTCCCCAGGGATCCAAATTGTCTCCACCCTTTTTTTCATTGTATAACAATGACTTGGACTTGGAAAAAACCAAGAATCCAATATATTGCTTTGCTGACGACTGCTGACGACACGTCATTCCATTTGGATATCAGGACATCGGCTGATCGGCTTCATCGGCAGCAGGAGGTTGCATATTTTAATGAGGATCTAGAAGTGATTTCGAATTGGGGTGAAATTTACCAGGTTCAAATCAATGCCACAAAAACCCAGGAATCGATTTTCTTCAATACGAAAAATGTCTCCAAACCGTATATAATATCAGGTCAGACAACTCCGCTGTCTGCCAGTTTGTTGAGGATTAAAATGGACACCAATATGTCTCGGCACAATCATGTCGCTGGAATTACAAAGGCTGCTTCTCAAAAGCTTGGAACACTGTTCCGAACCAGAAAACTAAACACGCATTAGCAACCGTTGATGCTTTATGAAACTCAGATCAGACTTTTTTTAGAGTATTGTTCTCATGTATGGAGCTCTGCCCGCGAACATACCCTGAAGTTGCTAGATTCCATCCAGAAAAGAGCCATCCGCCTGATTGGAGACGCGAACCTTACGTGCAACCTTGATAGCCTGAAACATCGAAGAAAGTTTGGATATTTGTCTCTTTTCTATGGATACTTTCACGGGAAGTGTTCAAGTGACTTGGCACATTTGATTTCACCAAGAGCGGTACATATCAGAAATACCCGACGGACTGTGGCTAGAACAACCGTTTTGAGGTTCAACTCAGTACACCTCGAACTTCACTGTTTAAGGACTATTTCATCTGGAAAACTGCGTTTATGTGGAATGAACTACCTGAGAACGTTTTTCCAAATTAATTTAAGCTCCAGCGATTGAAATCCAATTTGAATCACTACTTTCGCACAGGCACCGCTGTGAGAGCGCCTTAAGGATTTTCCAGTTATGCTTGTGTTTTGTCCTCCCTAGTCTATAGAAGATATGAAAGCAAGAATCACTACAGATTTCAGGAAGTAATACTTCCATTACTTCAATATCCATTACCCATTTCAAAATATCTAACATTTCATCATGATTATACATTTTACCGATACATTCATTTCAACAACTCTCAGAAAATTGCTTACTGTAGAGAATTATGGAAAAGAATGAAGTTGGCGAACAGAAACGAAGTGACTGCTTGATAAGCTGACTGGTTTTATTTATGTCTTAATTTTTTACGGAGACTATTTCACTCAGAATTTTATTATTTTGTATCACTTCCTATTCTTTATACCAACGAAAACGTCTACGAGATCAAATAAAAAGCAACGGTATTGGTTTCAATGAATAATATTCCTGCTCGGTAACGAGTACCGACTCGACTCATCGAGTAAAGAAACTACTTCTCAGCGGCCTTCACAACTACCCTGAGACCGATTTTGAAACTGAGAAATCGTTGATATCTAGGTGATGCGGACTGTGCTGACCCTCCAATATATTAACAGAATTCAACCCAATGATTCAATATGAGGTATTTTAATAAAATTTATTATCAACTTCAGAGAAAAGTTACAAAAAGCTAAAAAAGGTATAAATGATAGTAATATTTGAATTTTACAAGACAGAGTTAGAACTTGCTTTTGTTTAGGTTCAGAACACAATGAGACAAGTCACTAAGTTGGTATATCTTGATTCATCACTGAGGCGCGATAGATAATAAAGGCACGATGGATACTGCTTCATAAAATATCGAAATGTGTTTTGATTATAATTTGGTGTTAGAAGACCATTTGGAAGAAAACAAAAAATAGAGTGGAGAAACATGACAATGACATATGTCATAGAATTCATTCCATGATCTGGTTCCATGATGAGCCATGGAACAAACTCGAACAGATTTGATGCAAGTGTTTCACGTATAGTCAGTGGGCATACTTGAAGACTGGCTATAAATCAAATCATCTAAGAGAACAATTCGTTCAGGCCAGTATTAACACCCTACACAGTAGGTTAATGGACTGACACCTATCAGAAAACAACTACTCTCCTGGCTAATACCACGAAGGGCGTTGGATTATATCCGACAGGTGTCAGTGCAGGATTCTTCAGAGAAGTTATTCCTGCATATGCTGTTGGCGATACAACTACCGCAATAGATTTTCAATTATTGGAACACACTTGCAGACCGGTTTCGGGCTGTTTGGCCACTCGTCAGTGCAAGGTAGTGTATATCATCAACATAAAGTCGATGATTTCCAATAATTGAAAATCGAATTCCGTCTGAGTATCATTCCTCGAACTAAGCTGAAGACTACAACAAACAACAGGTTTGTCGTCGCCCCATCTGCCTGTGAACGAGGTAACCAACTGCATATCAGAAATTTGCCAAATTCCTCGTATAAGGAAAGGAATCTTTCACGTATAGTCAGTGGGCATACTTGAAGACTGGCTATAAATCAAATCATCTAAGAGAACAATTCGTTCAGGCCAGTCTCAACACCCTACACAGTAGGTTAGTGTCGGATATAATCCAACGCCCTTCGTGGTATTAGCCAGGGAAGTAGTTGTTTTCTGATAGGTGTCAGTCCATTAACCTACTGTGTAGGGTGTTGAGACTGGCCTGAACGAATTGTTCTCTTAGATGATTTGATTTATAGCCAGTCTTCAAGTATGCCCACTGACTATAAGTGAAAGATTCCTTTCCTTGTACGAGGAATTGGGCAAATTTCGGATATGCAGTTGGTAACCTCGTTCACAGGCAGATGGGGCGACGACAAACCTGTTGATTGTTGTAGTCTTCAGCTTAGTTCGAGGAATGATACTCTGACGGAATTCGATTTTCAATTATCGGAAATCATCGACTTTATGTTGATGATATACACTACCTTGCACTGACGAGTGGCCAAACAGCCCGAAACCGGTCTGCAAGTGTGTTCCAATAATTGATAATCTATTGCGGCAGTTGTATCGTCAACAGCATATGCAGGAATAACTTCTGTGAAGAATCCTGCACTGACACCTGTCGGATATAATCCAACGCCCTTCATGGCATTAGCCAGGAGAGTAGTTGTTTTCTGATAGGTGTCAGTCCATTAACCTACTGTGTAGGGTGTTAAGACTGGCCTGAACGAATTGTTCTCTTAGATGATTTGATTCATAGCCAGTCTTCAAATATACCCACTGACTATACGTGAAACACTTGCATCAAATCTGTTCGAGTTTGTTCCATGGCTCATCATGGAACAATTCGTTCAGGCCAGTCTCAACACCCTACTCAGTAGGTTAATGTCGGATATAATCCAACGCCCTTCGTGGTATTAGCCAGGGAAGTAGTTGTTTTCCATTAACCTACTGTGTAGGGTGTTGAGACTGGCCTGAACGAATTGTTCTCTTAAATGATTTGATGCAAGTGTGTTGAGAAACAACTGCTTTTACAGTGAGCATACCAATGTGTGTGCATACCACCCACTCAGTTTTAAAATTATTTGAAATTGAATGAAATAACAAAAATGAGAAGTATTTTTGAATAATATTCAAAGTGGCTTTATCTTGTGAATATCCGGAATATCCCTTACAATGAAACTTATTTTGAAATATTCCTGATATAAGTCATAGAAAAAGTGAAGTATTTATGAGATATGACCATTACTCGCTAGCCTTCTTCCCATTTTTCACAACTGATGACTTGACTTCTCGCTCGTTTAATAACATACTATTGAATAGTTTGGAGAAGGTGGGTGAGAAACATTGAGGTCGTTGATCATTGAAATTGTGAGAAGATGATAAAAATGATGTAGGCAAATTTCCGCACAACGAGAAAATTTCCATTCTCAAAAATTCTCTGAAAACATATTTCTCTTCCTTAATACATTTGGCTAAAAACAGTTCAAAATTATTTTCATTAGCATCTCAGCCAGTTAATCATTTTTGAAAATGGATGTCTCCAATTTATTTCATGAAGATAAAATCTAAGCAAGAGTAACAAACTCTCCGACCGTTGAAAAAATAATTTTCCAAGGATTATCTTTTCAACGTCTTTCACCCTCAACAATAAATCAAAAGAAGGACAACCCACTAGGGGATTTTTCTTATCCTATTTTGCTCGAAGGATCTGTCCTCGACTATAGAAGGCCTCACAAAAGGACCGTTAGGAATATTGAAACACTTTGAACATTAAATCATAAAGGGACCGTGTATATCCTTTTGTAAATGTGATAGTTCGAATAAGCCCTTGTAATTCCCCTGGCTGGCATCGCACTTTGATGTCATGAAATCGAAATTCAAAAGCTATTTCCCAACAGGTTTAGTAGGTGATTTACATATTAGAAACTGTGGTATACTTTGAAACGTACTTTATATGATAAAGGTTGATACAGAGAGTATTTAACAAACGAAACATTACTGAAAAGTAATGTATGGAAACACTGTGATACAAAAAAAACAACAGAGAATTACGTCGTGCTTCTAGCAGTATGGGGTTCGTAGAAGCACCAGTAATGTTGAACTAGTTTTATAACTCTGACTAATTGAACTTCACACAAATAAAAGTTATTCAGACCTCACCATGTGCTTTATTCGAAAGAATAAGACGTTCCATGGTGTGACCTGGTTTGCAATGTCTCTTTCCAAGTGGACATTCAATGTAGTACAGTTGGCGGCTTCATTCTTCAGAATGACCATGACAATACAATCTTCTTTGGATTGGAGGTTATTTTTGCAATAACACAAATCTTCAATCTCTGGGCAAGGTTCATCGTGATATTGGTAAAGTTCACTACTCTCATTCAAGTGAAGTGGTATAGGATAAAGGAAGTACGTTTGGAATACAATAGGCATCAAAATAGGAAAGTGTATGAGAAATATTATCCTCTCACTAGTGAAAAGTAATTGTATTCCTTAGAATGCATAGTAGCTATGTTGATTTTTGAATGTAGCTATTTGAACAGTGGAATATATCATATTCAATTTTTGTATCATAATACGTAAGTTTGTTAATGAAAGAAATGTAGGATGTATTCGATGAAAATTTGCAAATGTGATTGCGTTTACAATTTGATTTAAATGACTTTGCAAGTTGATAAGGGAATCTTTCATCAGATGTAAAATATTCATTTCATTGATTTCTTTTTGAAATTTATCAATTAAGTTCATAGTTATGATTATATTTAATTTTATCTGGTGTAAAGTACGATTTGTTTGTGTCATGAATTCTTTTGCAATAGATATCTGATTATTTATTGCATCTTTAAGCGAGTGATTGTTTGTTTCTATATGATTTAGAATCATATAAATTCTTTTACCGTCTTCATCATCAAGAGTTCGAAATAACCATTTGGATATTTTTCCACCAATATTTGTCAGTCCGCGTTTGGTAACAATGTGTGAGTTTATTGTCTGTAAGAGATGGTCAATTTGTTTTCATAAAGTAAAGTCTTGGCGTAAAAGTAAGTCTGACTTGTTACTTATGCCTTGTTTATTAGCAATGAAACTCAGTTGGGTATCGATAAGATGTTTCATTTCAAAGAATTCAGTAATATTTAAATAACTAACAAATGTATGCTTGCTCACAATGATTTTTGTTTTTCCTACATTAATAGGCACATTAATAACCCAATATTAAGTTTCTGAATGGATCCATCAATAGGGTGAATGATTAAAAGGATCGAGAGTATGAACATTGAGTCCATCTGAAAATATATGAAGAAATAAGCATATTAGTATTGTTTGCGTTTCTTCAAGTTGTGTTTAGAATATTTAGACGTTTCAATTGTAACTTCATTTTTCGTTTGAGCAACTGGCTCAATTCTAGTAAACTTGTGTGCGAGTTTATCTCTAGTTTCTTCTTTGAGATATATTCGATCTTGTTTAGTTATTGTCATAGGTTCTTTGCGATCAGCATTAATTCTTTTCAATTGATCAATTTTCTTTTCTTCCGAATTTGTATTCATTTTATCATAAAACTTCTTCAAGTTTTCTTTATGATCTTGAACATATTTAGTCACAATGTCTTTATCAGTTATGTCGAAAGGATCTTTTGAATTAAAGTGTCCAGTTACAACTTCAAAAGGAGTATATTCGGTGGATGAATAAACCGAATTATTATAATGTAATACTGAATATCGTAATAAATTATTCAAGGATTCTTTTGGGCATTGTCTTGTTTTTATTCTTACTTGTTCAAGAAACATTGAATGAAATCTTTCAATGTAGCTGTTAGAGTTAGGATTTCGTGGAGTTGTTACATGAATAGGTATCTTACGTAGCCTACAGAAATCTTGAAAGTTATTGTTATTGAATTCGCTGCCACCAACACACACAATTGTATGAGGTATCCCGAAATAAAAATCAGTAATCCATCAAGAATGTTTATAGAATTTGCTCCCATTATTGGATATACTTGGGCAAATTTAGAAAACGTGTCAATAATGGTTGAACATTTTTCTTTTGCTATCGACAATGTATCGATATGAACTCTTTCAAAAGGTCTGGTACCTACAGGAATAGGTTGAAATTGAAATTCATTAGGTTTTCTTTCATATTTAGATCTTTGACAAATATTGCTATATGCTTGACAATGTTTGGCCAATAATAATTTTTTCTAATTGATTCAATGGTGGTAGTAATTCCTCTATGACCTGTTTTATAAACATGGTGATAGTTTATTTTTTCTTATTGTTCATTTTGTAAAGTTACATTTGGCGAACAAATAATCAATTTTGAATGCAAGTTAATGATTTTATCTTGAATTATTTTCAGGAAATATTTTTCATTTTCTTTGTCGGGAAAGTATAAATGATGAGTTGTGTCATTATTTAATTCTGCTATAAAATTTTCTAAGTCTTCTTCTATATTTTTGTTTCTCAAATTAATAAAATATCTATTATTGTCAAAGACTTTTCCTCTAATACAAAGAGGTACTGGTGAGGCTTCTTATATCTTTATTATGACTTGATGTTTGTAAAAGTTCAAAGGTTTCTTTGCATAGGTGAAAGTCAGTAAGGGAGTTTCATCAGCTGAATGTGCTGTTGTAGTATGATTCTGAGGGACATCCATTTAAAAATTCATTGATGATATCATCTATATCTCCGACTTCAATTATGATAGAAACATCATCTTGTGGATTCCTAGATAATGCATCTGCGACAACATTGTCTTTACCTTTTATGTATTCGATTTCATAGTTATATTCAGATAATAATAATTTCCATCTCACTAATTTTGAATTAGGTTCTTTTAGATTATCTAACCATTTAAGAGGTTTGTGATCTGACCGAATTTTAAAGTATCTTCCGAATAAATAAGGTCTAAAGTATTTCACAGACCAAATAATTGCTAATAATTCTTTTTCGATGACAGAATAATTTATTTAATTTGTCTTGAGAGTGCGGTTTGCATAACATACAGGTTTTCCGTCATAAGAAAATATTGATCCTATTGAAAATTTACTCGCGTCGGTTGTGGTTATGAATGTTTTTGATTTGGATGAATGACTACGTGTCATAGAAATTCGATTTCTCTTATCATAAAATCGCTTTTGTCTAGTTGAACTTTCAAATTATTCATTTCATTTTTTTTTCGCAACATCTTTTGAATCATATCATATATTCATCCAAAGTTGGTGAAATTCAATAATACTTCATTATCTATCTCGAAAAATAATTGTTTCTCAATATGGGTTAACTCATAGTTGTTTTTATCTTCGTTTTCCTCTTTAATGGGTGAATTTGTGTCAATCAAATGAAGTTGTTCAAATTCAAAAGTTGGTCTTGATTGGTCTTCATCATTTATCATCAAGCCGTTATTTTCAAATTCTTCATTTATTTCTTGTTGATATTCTGTTAGTTTCTCTATTTCTGGTTCACAATCAATATTTGATTGTTCAAAATAAAAATCATCTTCAGAAGAATGAGGTAATAAAGCCCCGTTATAATATAATTCTTCAACACGAAAATTGGGTTTAGATTGTGGTGTATTTGAATGTCTGGTAGAAGTAGACATTGGTGTTGGTTTATTATTCACTTGTTGGTTTTTGGTTTCCAAACGTTTACATTGGAAGGTTTACCAAATAGTTGTTGCTTTCAAAAATATTTTTGTGGCACTTGTCGAGGTGTCATTTAAATTGGTTGACTTGGGAAATATTACCAAATTGTTGTTGGTTATAATTTCGAAATTGTGGTGTCTGAAAATTATTTGATGCAGAAAAAGTTGGTTGAATAATTTTTTTCTGTAAATGATTGGGTTGTGGTTAATATGATTTTTCCATGGGTGGTTTCAAATTAGGATTTGGTAATGACTGTGTATAATTCTTTCTTCCTTCATTTACCATGGATAAAAAATTCTCTTCCTCGATAAATTGTTTCATAGCTTCCTCTAAGCAATTAGGATTTTTCAAACGAACACTGTTTTGAATGTTTGATGGGATGTATTTCAAAAATGTGATCAACACTAGCTTTTCAATGTTGTCAATCTGTGCAACCTTGGCATCTCTAGTCATGTTTAAGTCATTATTGATAGAAGAAAAAATTAAACTTCCCACATATTGGCAACGAACACCAAAACTGTAAGGATTTTCTTTAAGTTGTGGTCTCAAACTTTGTAATTCTTGTAATAGGCAATTAAAAGATAGTTGATCAGAAAATGAGATTTTCAAAATCTCTTTCACTTCGTTCCATGTGTCTAGTTCAATACGGCTGGCTATCAGTGTGAGAGCTTTTCCTTTAGGTTTACTCAATATAACTCTAAATATTACTGACAAACTTTCACTCAAATTAGCTAAATCTGAATTTGAATTATTTCGTAATGTTCTTAGCTGTTGTCTAGGGTCACTATTCATTTTTCTCAACTCTAAAATATCTCAAAACATAAAAATAATAATAATATGAGAGAATAATTATTTCACTTCACTATAGTACTGAGGATATATAAAGATAAATAAGGATATAATGATAAAAATGCAAAAAAAGGTTTGAAGGAATTGTTTGAGAGTCTTACCCTTGCTTCTGGGTCTCTTCTTTTGATATACTGTGGTTTAGTGGTTTGGTCTTGTAGCTCCCGTCGAAGATTTGGTAATCACCAGGCAGTAAGTTGCTTGCTGTCTGTACACGTATCCTACCGACTGCGCCAATTACGTTGTGCTTCCAGCAGTCTGGGGTTCGTAGAAGCACCAGTAACGTTGAACTAGTTTTATAACTCTGACTAATTGAACTTCACACAAATAAAAGTTATTCGGACCTCACTATGTGCTTTATTCAAATAGAAAGCTGGTCACAAACTAATTGTTTACAATAACAACTCATATGCTTATATAGACACACTATGATACTGGTAAAGGTAAAAGACAATTTACGGAAAAAGGTCTTACTATGCAAGATAATTCCCGGGTAGAATTCATAATCATCAAAAGATAAGTCTTGGTTAAAATGCTTATATGTTATAAGTTGTAAACATCAAACAATGGTTGTGAACAATTAAGAGATAAAGTTCGGCAAGAATGCAATGTCAGCAATTACCGGTTTTTATCTATAAATAAACAGGTTAGTCCAGGGTTGGCTCGGGAATGATGTAAATAGAGATCGGAGATAAAACGAAAGTATTGCATAAGAGTGTCGTTCGAAGCATGACTTTACAATAGTCGGGACAATTCTGGTAGAAGAAGTATCTTCTACGTATTAGTTTCAAAAACTACACCTCACGATTTGATCTCCACAAACTTTATTTGAAAAATATATTACATCACAACATGTTTCGCTAGCACAGTAGCTTTCTCGAGTGATTTGAATCTCTTTGAATCTCAAGTGATTTGAGTTACTATGGATCTTCATCAAGTAACGGCCGAATCGATCAGAAAATACTACGTATTATTTTCTTCATATACTTCAGTACATACTACATGGGAAGAACATACTACACTCATAGAAGTAGGTACTACAAACTCGAAATATCTACTATTCTTCTTTTTTTGCAATATACGGATGAATTCATTTTCTACGTATTTTTGAATGCAAACAGGAAATCCTGAAACAGGCCAATTTCACAACACAACAAAGTTTTTGTTTCGGGGTTGAAATTAGATGATTTTAATGTATTTCCACGTGTTAAAACCGAAAGTGACCATAAAAATTATATATTAGCTCTTGTTTTCAAGATATAGTATCATTATATTATATATATATGTATATTGAGTTTTCAATAAATGAAATATTTCATCACCAACAGTTGGTACACATGTTTGTTTACATAACACATCTCTCATCAGCTGTTCTTAAGTAGTAAACATAACCTATGTGAGTTTGTCAATTGTACGCACGTGGTTGCTATTGAAATTATCGTGTGAAGTTGATTTTTAAATTAATTTAAGTGCTGATCTGAAATGCCTCGAAAGTGTGTGAATTCTGTCGATAGCTTTTGCTATATATGTGGTGAAATAACATTTAAGGCTCAGAAACGTAAGACAGCCTATGAACATTATTTTGGTGTGAAAGTTGGGGACCAAGATAAATCATGGGCTCCTCATATATGTTGTAATTCTTGTTCCGTCATATTGCGAGAGTGGCTGAAAAATAAAAACCGGGAATTGGCTTTTGCACTACCTATGGTTTGGCGTGAGCCTACCAATCATACAGACGACTGTTATTTCTGCTTAACTCCTCCCATCAAGCAAGGTTTATCTATGAAGAAAAGAGGAACGGTTAAATACCCTAATCTCCCATCTGCTCTTCGGCCTGTACCACACTCAGACAATTTGCCAGTCCCTTCTCCACCCCAAAACTATGAAATTTTAGAGGAAGGTGATGAAGACTGTTTAGAAGGAGCAACCCATCCTTCTACATCCTATGACCCTGATTTTGAGGTAAGCGATAGGTCTAGTGATCCGCACAGAATTAGTCAAGCAGAGTTGAGTGACCTTATGAGAGATCTTCGCTTGTCTAAGGAAAAGGCTGAGCTGTTAGGGTCAAGACTACAACAGTGAAATCTTCTAAAACATGATGTGAAAATATCTCAGTACAGACAGCGTCAAAAAGATTTGCTTCCTTTTTTTGAGAAAAAAGAAAACCTCGTAGTTTGTTCTGATGTTAATGGTTTGATGGACTACTTGAATTTGGATCACACTCCATCTGAATGGAGACTGTTTATAGACTCTTCAAAACTAAGCTTAAAAGCTGTACTTCTGCATAATGGAAATCAGCTACCCTCTATTCCTATAGGTCATGCAGTTCACATGAAGGAAACGTATATAAATATGAAAACACTTCTCCAATCAATCAAATATTAACAACACAAGTGGCACATCTGTGGTGATCTGAAAGTCATTGCTATACTCCTAGGAATGCAATTAGGGTTCACCAAGTACTGTTGTTTTTTGTGTCTGTGGGACAGTCGGGATAGAAAATCTCACTATAAAAAAATGAACTGGCCTACACGAGACCTAAACCCTAATGAGAAAAATGTAGTTTACGAGCCTCTTGTAGATCCTAAGGATGTTCTCCTTCCCCCATTACATATTAAGTTGGGACTAATGAAAAACTTTGTGAAGGCCATGGACCAGGAAGGACAAGCTTTTAAGTACTTGAGAGCAAAGTTTCCCAGGTTGAGTGATGCTAAAGTCAAGGAAGGCATCTTTATTGGGCCTCAAATCCGTGAAATTGTAAATGATCCTGCTTTTGACATGATTTTAACAGGAAATGAAAAAAGAGCCTGGGAAGCCTTTAAGGGGGTTGCACATGGGTTTTTAGTTAACAAAAGAGATGATAACTTCACAGCATTGGTTAAAGAGCTTCTTCAAGCTTACCACCAACTTGGATGCAACATGTCCTTAAAAATTCATTTTCTTCACTCTCATCTTAATTTCTTCCCACAAAACTGTGGAGCTGTGAGTGACGAACATGGAGAAAGATTCCATCAAGACATTGCCTTAATGGAACAGAGATATCAGGGCCGTTGGAATGAAGCAATGCTTGCAGACTACTGCTGGTCTGTGTGTAGGGATGCTCCAGAAGTGTTTTATAAAAGACAAGCTAAACGACAGCGATCTTACAATGAATCAGATGGACTTAATTGAAATTTGGTGGTACAATCTTCTTTTATTTGTCAGAACACTAAGAATAATGTTTTTTTTTATTAATTTCATACTTAAAATATTCTAAAAGAAACATAACAATATTGTTTTATGTACTTTCACTTTTCACGTATAGTATAACTACTCTTTAAGATTAAGTACTGTGTATCTCAAAAACCAGAGCTAATAAAAATTTTTCATTGTTATTTTCGTTTTTATCACCCCAAAATTAGTAGAAATTGACTAATTTAGGGTAGGAAACAATCAAAAAATATTTTTTTGTTGTGTTGTGTTTTTATTATGAAAATAGCTATCCCTGTAAAAAGTACAAATGAACAGGGGTGGCGTGTGATAAAGCCCTTTTTTATTTTTGAAACTGAGATACTTTAGAAAAAATTTATTCTATTTCATGCAAACGGCCCTCGAATCAAAAACCTATCACGATTTACTAGTCTATTAGTTGCCGATTTACTGTTTTAACAAGATGAAATGAAATTACTTTTTTTTGAGTATCCATAAGTCTATAAATCAAAAAGTGCTAAGTTGCTGAATAGAGAACTGAAAACCCGTTCAAACGCGGAATCACAAGCAATCCCTTTTCATATAACATTTCTATATGGGTATTAATTACCTATAAAGAGTTGAGGGGGCAGTTGAATAATTTTATTGACAATGTCTATTTGAAAATTATCATGTTTCAGTATTTTTCATATGCATTCATAATTAGGAAAAAAATATGAATGTATCCGTTACTTCAGGACCTCGCTGTAAAAAATGTGTTTGATTTTGTTTGTTTCGTTTGTTTTCATGATTCAATAAGATTTTCTGATCGATGGCTTCAGCAGCTAGTGGCAACAGCTTGTGGCAGCAGTTTGTGCAGTACAAGGGCAATATAATGAGTGATTTTTCTGACTCTGAGACGACATAAGGAATAGGAACGGAACATAGTGAACAATTGTTCTCCGTAACTCTCTCAGCCGTATAAAATTTTGTTTGATGAAAGGATCACTCAGAAAATCGAAAATGTTAAGTTAGAAACACTGATATAACCGTCAGCCACATTGAATAAAAGAATGCGAAAAGGGATGAGTACTCTAACAAATTTAAAAAAAAAACATCATCAACATGAGAACAAAAGTCAAAGAAAACTAAAAAAATGGCAAAAAGATTGCAGAAAATAGTCTTAAATTTTTAAATTATTGTTTGAAATCGGACGTTTCACAAGGCGCCTACGATTCCTGTCTTGTGTTGACTTGCTTGAAGTTTTTATCGTTCAAGAAAAACTATATTTTTTGTGTAATTTGTAGAAACAAAGAGACCAAGTATATTGGACAATGCTAGGAAACAAAAAACTATAGGATATACAAAAAGTGACAAGAGCCCAATAATAACTTTGTAAAAAAACCTATCACTGATGCAGCTGCAAAAAGGCTGTTGAAAAAAATGCTAATTGAAGCGGCGGAAAGCCAAGTTTCTACTACAATCCGCTGCAGTGATCCAGGAACAGACGTCTGTTGTTGTGGATAATGCTTCAAGAGCTGTGGAATAATCTGTAGAGCATTACTTTCATTGTGAAATGAACAATTAATTTAAATACAAAGCTTATTCTTCCATAACTGACATGTTATTCATTAATTAAGAATTTCTTTCTATTTTGATTATATTGTTATATTATGTCTAACACATATCTGAATGAATATCCGGTTTGTTGACATTTATTTAATGAATGAATAAATGAGTGATGTGCTAACAGTGATGTGCTGTAACAGTGTGAATGAGTCTGAAATGTAGCTGCCACTACGTCATTTCCGAGTTATATCCGCCTGTTTCTAATTTAAATGAATGCTTTATTTATATTCAGATAATCAGATTACAATGTATAAAGAAAATATAAAATAGATTGATTACAGAAAATATAAAAAATGAAAGAATAGTATGGAACATGCTGAAATTTTTACAGATATACATACATATAAACATATACACACACATACATATACATACACATTTATAATGTTCAATTTGTCACATATTCTTTCAATTTTGTTTTAAACAATTTTATGGACGAAGATTCTTTGATTTCACCTGAAAGTAGATTGAATTCAACAATACCTTTGAAAAAGACAGATTTCATCGAACTAGCTTTAGAGGTTGGTTTTACATAGAAATTCATATTACTTGCAGTTAGTGTTGCTCGATCATGGATATTGTTCACAGGAATCAATTGACACTGTAAATAATTGGGCAGTAAATTGTTTATCATTTTGAAAATGAAAGTCATTGTTTGAATATAATGATTTTGTTTCACATTAAGCCAGTTGAGGACATCTAACATCGATTTTATATTCGTGTACCTGTTGCAACCAAGAATAATATGCATTGCTTTATTTTGTAGAATTTGCAGTCTGACATAATTAGATATGTTCGTGTGAATTATAGAACTGCAATAGTTGAAATGAGGCAATATCATAGTATTGTACACTGTTATCCGACTAGACTGAGATAAAGATGAAGTTTTTTTTTACTGGGTAACCTACAAATAATATATTTAGAAATTCTTTTGGTTTTTGGGAGAAGAGTGTAATGAAGCATTGGAAATCCTTGTTTCATTTGCCCAAAACTTGTTCTCTCTGAAATTCTTCTGCATGGCCTAAGGAAGCCTGCTGCATGTAATTATACATAATAATATAGGATTGCCAAATTTCGTCAGATGTGAATGCTGAGCTCGACCAAGATACATGAACACTAGTAAACCTTTTTTTGTCATCACATTGAACATTGATTGAACAATAGCATGTAATGCACGAAGTGTTTGCTTTAAATCTGCCATTTCATTTATAGCCTCACGCAGTAATTCATCTATATTTGGAAAATTGGTCAAATTGTTTCATTTTGACTATATCGCTACCTATACCTACAACCGGCTTCGGGTGATGACTGAACTTGTCCGGTCATCACGATTGTGAATATCATCCAATTTTGAATTTTCATAGCATGTTCATTGTTCAATTTTCAATGGTTCCTTGTATTTCATTACATTGTAATCTCATCATTTTTGCTCAATATAATTGAAACAAAGCCTTAGTCTGTGAAATATGAAAGAGATCCACTATCAGCTGCGGGGGTATATCGTATACAATGCACCTGCGGAAAAGGTTATATCGGTACCACCGAAATATCCATGGTAAAAGGCTGAAGGAACATCGGGGAAACTGTAGATTAGGTCAAATAGATAAATCGGCAGTAGCGGAACACGCACTTAGTGAAAGAGATCACACGATACTGCTTAAAGATGTGACGCCTAATCAAATTTGAAATCCCATACTAAAAGATGCTGAAGTGGTATCAGCGCAATGCAAGGTTACGTCATTAACAGGTAATAACATTTCGGCCAATAGCAACGCGTCAACAAGAGAGGTGGACTACCTGAGTCAACATAAATACAACCTACGAACTAGAAATCACCAGTCACTGAAGAAGCCAGTCACTCATACAACGGCCTTCAAACCCGAATGAAGATAGTAACACTGAATAATTGTAATTTTCAGCTAATATTTTCACTTTTATTTTTTCATTCAGGGATTTAAAATCATTTTATGTAATATTAGACAATAAAAGTCCGAACTAATGAAATGCACCATGAAACATTGTCAACCACCTTCAAACAAGTGATAAGGCACCATCTCTTATTGCAACAGTGTCGTCTAAAAAACAATTCATTAGCCATTCAACATTTTTCCAGTTGAGACTCGGGAAAATTGTACAAGTAGCGTGCTAGTTATAATAAATAGTCACAAATATGATTGTAAACCTACGATATACATCATCGTTCATAAAAACTGCCATTATTTTATGTTTTGATCTCAATGCTGTTCTGCTTAAAGTTGTTTCAACAAAAACTCCACTCAAACTGAAGTATATACTAATCGCAATAAGCAAATTGGATGCATCGAATCGAATTGAATACTCCTACGACATAATACTTTTTTCCATCTTCATTTCGCATAGTAGTGAATACTACTGAAGCGTAGTAAAAAATTTACTGATGTAGTAGATATCTCACCTACTGTGTAGATACCTGAAAGAAAAGTAAGTTATTCACTTTATGCTATCACATCAGGTATCGTCCACTAATAAAAGTTAAATATTGGATAAATCTAAAAATTGATATTTCCTAAGCTGAAATCCACAGTAACATTCAAATAGAAATAATCCATTCATTCTAGATTCGATCAGATTTTCAAGAAAACTCCCATAACCAATAATTCTCCAGAAGTCCCGGCTCAACAGAGAGAAGAGAAATGACATGACATCAAGTATAACACGAATTTAAGCCCTGCTTAAGCCCCAATACATACAAAGGGAAATGGAAAAATCGTGCTTCCAAATGATGACGTATAGATCACAAGGGTACCCGTAGAAGGCTTTCAAAGGATTAATGTGAAAATGTATAATGTGGGAGGCCGTATACTGACTAGTTGATGATTAAAATGATCGACAATGGTTGAAATTTTATGAAACACACTTCGTTAGTATAATTTTATTATTGAAATATAACCTATAAAATAGGTTTTGCACTAAAAAAAAATTCACGAATACACTTAGTAAATTGTCTATTTTTTCTACATACATCTATATCTGAACCCTGAATTTTGATAAATACAACGTATCGAATGGAAAATAGAGTTATACGACTGAATTGTAATCATCGTTTAGCAGCCCCAACATTCCTAATGGAAAGCATAAATAATTTGCTTTAGTAGGATTACTGCGAGATTGAAAAATATATTAGTTCGGTGGAAAGTTCACTAAAAAACCTCACAATTATATAAATTATGGTGAGGAAATACAATTATACAGTGCGCATCATTACTGAACTGTTATTAGGAAAATCGCCGATAAACGTCGATATTTTATTTCTACAATGTAAATTTCTGTATGATTAGTTGACCCCTAATTTTATCCCTTACTGGAGGGGAGCAACCCTTTCGAAAAATTTAAATAGCATGGAGTGATGAGGGATAGCTCATTTGAAAGGGGGTTTTATTCTCTATTCAACCGTGCAAAGAATTACACCACAAACAGAAAGGCAACTGAACGCGAGTAATTGTCGCACACACTTCCCTAATCCCATTTCCAGAGATCCCTCCTACATAAACAGTATTCAAATAAGTCCACAGCAACTGCAAAATGAGAAGGAGCTCCATCTTGTTGCGGAATAATGTCCAAGTGAAATTCGTCCAAATTATTTTCGACAGTTGCCACTATCAGTGGCACTATTTCCAGCATTTTCAAACAGAGGGTACCAGTCAGATTTTCCTCAATGATTAACGGACATATAATGTGGTCACCCAGTATTCATGTCCACACATTAACTTTTTGGAAAAACTGGGTATGCCTTTCGCAAAAATGTCGAAGATTTTCATGGGACCAGTACCTCATATTTTATCTATGCACGTTTAAAAAAAAGTGGCCTCATCACTGAAACAAATGTGTTTCAAATAAATGGGATTTTGCAAAATATTATTAGAGACAATTTCACAATATTCTAGACGGCGGTCTGGATCATCTTCCGTCAGTTCTTGCACCATTTTTATTTTGTAGGGATGGAATTTTTTTTTTCGAACTGTCACTGAATACTGTCATCTGCGGAAACTCACAATTCAAGGCAACAGTTCTACTCGATGAGGACGGATTATTCAAAAATTCGTCCATAACGTTCACTTGTTTATTTTCCCCTGTAGTTGATTGCCCAGAACATGATTTATTTTGCACACTACCGATAACACATCATTGAAGTGAATGCGCAACCCAATTAAACCATCTTCGTATCTCTCATAGTTTCCGGGATCCCAATGGTGAGAATCAAATTTGAAACACCCTGTATACATCCAAAATAAACACTTTCTTCAATCACCAGAAATGCAATACTCATATCTGGTTGTGCGGTGCTATACTTTTGTTTAAAAATAATTTACATTTGTTACAGTGGTAATCATTTTCGATAGTGCCACTGACGAAAGGCGAACTTTTTACTTGCAACTACTTGATAGTAATTTCGGTTGACTCATGGTTTGTCGTTAGAAGATCGTTTCATTGAAAAAAGAATATACGCGGCCATAACTGACAGAATAGATTCAGTAACTCCGTAAGCACATATTGTTAATGAATCATCATATTTGAAACAAACACCTAACAAGGAAAAAGTTCAAAAATGATCTTGAAGATCTTCCTCTTCACCAGGCCTGTATCGCCAAACTTTGAGCGTTTTAGGTTGTTCTTCAACAGTACACCTAAAATTGAAATGATTTTATGATTAGACGACCCTTATGGAAACTTTACAATGATTATGTAGAGGTAGAGTTGAGTAATGTTTGTTGAGTAAAAATCTAGGAAGTTAACAAATTCTCCATTTCTATATTTCTATAAGAAATCCTTGCTGGCTCTGAGTGAGGTCGCTGCTTACTGTAAAAGCCTCATTGATTTTCCGACCTTGCTTATAACCGATATTTGAAAATTTGAATCAAATGATATTGTGCTTATATATTAGTGGAATACGTACCAACCCATTTGCCCTTTTCAGATATGTTGAAATTTCCTTTGAGATATCATAACGGGCTTTGCTTTCAATATATTGTAAGAACATTTCGGTATATATGTAAGCCGCTGTCGATTGCAATAACAAAATATCATATTTTTTTTAAGGACAAAATACAAGTTCTACAGGAAAATCTTTAAGGCACTCCCAGAGCGGTGCCTTTGCGAAAGTAGCGATTCACATTGGATTTGAATCTCTGGAGATTAAATCCCTTGGATTTCGAAGTTCGAGGTGTACTGCGTTGAACCTCAAAACGATGAGCAGTCAGAGTCCGTCGCGTATTTCTGATATGTATGTACCGATCTTGGTTGAATCAAATGTGCCAAATCACTTGAATACCTCCCGTGGAAGTATCTATAGAAGAGAGACCAATCTCCAACCTTTCTTTGATGTTCCGGGCTATCAAGGTTGCACGTGATGTTTTCGTCTCCAATCTGGCGGATGGCTCTTTTCTGGATGGAAGCAATCAACTTCAGGGTATGTTTAAGGGCAGAGCTCCATACATGAGAACAATACTCTAAAAAAGGTCTGATCTGAGCTTTATAAAGCATCAAAAGTTGCTAAGGTGTGTATAGTTTTTTGGTTCGGAACAGTGTTCCAAGCTTTTGAGGAGCAGCCTTCGCAATTCCAGCGACATAATTGTGCCAAGACATATTGGCTGCATCCGCAGCCGACGTCCTGGAATCCAAATATAATGACGAGACAAGTGTGTTGTCGTCAGCAAAGCAATATATTGGATTCTTGGTTTTTTCCAATAAGTCGTTGATATACAATTAAAACAGGGTTGGAGACAATATGGATCCCTGGGGAACACCAGCGTTGATGATGAAAGTATTCGAGAGATATCCATCGACGGCCACTTGCAGGGAACTTTCCATCAGAAAGCTGAAGGCTTCCAGGCCAGCAAACCCTCATGTCACACACGGTCAAAAGACTTAAAAATATTAAGCGAATCCAGGAATTACGATACAAATGATGATATACGGAATAAAGCAATTGTAGACTAGTTACTTTCAACGAAAATGTAATTAACTCGGTTAACCATGAAAAATTGCATTGGCTTGCAATACATCGAGGGAGTACTGCACTCAATTCAAATGTAATAATATTTTTAACTCCCAAATGACATAGAAGATACTGAAAATGAAAAAAAAATATATCGGTGATGAGAAATAAAGTAGATACTTAAAAGGTTGCTGCTTAGGAACCAGCCATATTTAGTGAAAAAGCTGTAAAACATAAGACAATCCAAAAGGAAATTTTTTGCCGTGTAAAAGGAAAATATTTCGAAGAAACGGTGAGAAGATTGGCTAAATATATGTCACAATGCCGGCCGTTGTGCTCAACGCAATGCGTCTGCCTAGCATTTTGATGAATGTAAGAGTTAGCGATAAATTATCACAAAAGAGGTGCTGATGGTTGAGATCAGTTATTCTGGAAGGGAATGACAGCTTTGAAAACCATCGGCGATCTTCTCATTGCTATCTAAATTACAGAACAGTTCAGTCAGAACAGTTAAGTTCAAGAAAGGGCAGAAATGGAAAATTATTTAGTTGATTGCACTACATATTATAGAACCAGAGTAGTTTATTTCACAAGAGCCATTTCGCAGAATTTGAGTTGGCCTACGCAGAAAATTATGAATGACATATTATTCAATTCGTAATTTTACCCAGAAAAAAATTCGAGCCAATTTGCGCTAACAAATAGTGTGAAAGTTGTAGACAAGTTAAATGAACAAAAAAAAGTTGGTGTTCGTTTTTGCGAACACATCAAAAAACTGTGGGAGAACTGAAGAGTGGTAAATCTAATATATAAAAATGGATGTTTGTTGGTTGGTTGGTTGGTTGGTAAGTGATAAACGTCTACATCGCTTAACCGATCGTGATGAAACTTGACATGTATAAGTAATTTTTCATAGAAAAGGTTTTAAGGCTATCAATTTTTCTGTAACTCGCCACTAGATGACGCTGTAGTACAATATTTTGAAAGCACTGTTCTATAACGCTGCGCACGCTCAAGTTCGTTAATTCTGATTCTGTCAAAACATTGGAACAGCAGCGATACAGCAACATAGTACTCATTACTACTACAACTACCAAATTTTACGCGGGAGAAGCCGCGGGAAACGACTAGTTTACTATAAAATTGCTGAGTCCTGAAATTGTAACACAGCATTCTTGAGTTAAATTGAGAGGTGGAAATATGTGTAGGAAAGAATAGTTCAGATCACGCATAGATGTCAGATTGGCACGCTCAGAAACTCGCTAGATAGTTGAGTAATTATGATACTTTTTCATTGCAATTCCTCTTGATCATACTTCTGCTTATGCTTTCGAAGATTGAAGCTTCGAATGAAAATATTTAAAACACTGAAGCCTGAAACTTTTCCATTTTTGGAGATATTCTTTGAATGCTTCAGAAAAAATCCTACCTGTAAAAATAAAAAAAGAGATTTTATCAAACATCAAGTATGGTATTCAACGATAGTAATTTTTTGGGGTGGAAAATCAGTTTTTCATCGACCTTTTGGATAATGGAGAACTTTATACAAGTGTAGAAAGGAAAAACTTTTTAGTTTACCTTGATAAGTTACTGCGTGAATCAAGGTATTTTTCACAAAGAAAAAATTCAATTCAACAGTAACTTGTCGTATTTAGCAATTATGCCTATCAAAAAAATTGCTAACAAATAATACAATACTTATCTTTAAGTTTCGGAGGCCAAAATCTGCCTCTGTCTTCAGAAATGGACAAAAAAATTCCAAAATATTTTCAGTTATTCCTTTTGATTATTCATTTCTTAACTTCTTCTACAGATGTCAAAGGAGTTTTAAAATATAAAATTATGTCAATGCTGTTGATTGACAACTGAAAAATTCGATGTCTGTTGTCATTTCGCCACTATCCAAATTTTTCTTCAAGATGGGTAGCCAAGTACGTTCTATTTCTAAGGAGATATTCGAAATACAATTCTCTCCAGATATGAGAATATACGCTGATTCTTTAAGCTTACGTTTCTTAGAGTGAGGCTCATTGGTAATCATTCTTGTCTTGTTCCATTCTACTCGATGTTCACCGTCTGATTTTGAAATGTGTTCTGACAATTTAAATCCTATCAATTGTCTATTTTTTATGTAATCTCAATCTTCATTCTCACCAATAAAACTTTCACCACAAGAACAAGGTATCTCATAAATACAATTTTTTGGTTTTTCTTCAGTGTTGTTGGGTTTTGTATGTGTGAGTAGAGGTCTCAGTGTATTTTTTGTTTTGTAGTTCTAACATCATACCTATTTCCAATTCGTCTTATTTTTTCAGATAGTCTTGGAATGTAAGGTATAACGTTAGTTGTGAAAGGTGTCGGTGGATGTTGAGTCGGTAATTGTTGAGTTGGATGTTGTTGAATTTGTGAACGAATCTGGATAAGCGTTATCCTTCAGAACAGATTTAATTAATAATATTTGTTTATTGAAATTTTCAGTTGAAATGCATATCTATTCAGCTCTGTTGTAAAGATAATTCATGGATTTCAAAATAATTTTCTGGAGAGTTCTGAAAGTATGAACGAATTCTGAGAAACTGACTCAACGGAATGTAGGTAATTTATGCAATGTACTCAGTCGATTGGTGAAGTGTCAATAAAATAAATGTTAAGTTCATATTTATGTACTCTTACAAGAAAGTAAAGTTGAAAAGTTACTTGATTGATTCTTCAGGATTCCTGATGAAAATTGAAAGGAATTCACGGTCATCCAGTTCTTCTATACAACGGATGTAGGAATTGTGAGTCGTTGTTGAAATCGAGATGAATTTGTTCTATCATCATCATAACCTTAAACAAAATCTAATTTCATGTCAAAATAATGAAATCAGTACAAAAATTCCCAATTATCGAGATGGAAAATGTTGAACAACTTCTACTGGTGCGCCGCTGCTTTAAACATCACGATTCGAATACTATTTGTGTCGAGAAGTATCTCTTGAATTATTCGTGATGGCAGACATGAGCGTAAAGTCCCAACCGATGTGGGTAATGTAGAAGCACTTCGTGGCATTAGTTTAGTTCCGAATTAGTTGAAAGCAAATAAATTATGGAAAACCCTTCGAGAGTGCTGCTAATTTCTAAGTTCGTAGTCACTTAATCCCGCCGAGTAGCGAGAGAATTCACCAAATGAAGTTGCCAACTTCACTTCACAGAAATGTTTCATAACTAATCGTCCACTCCGAGAAAACGATCCACCTTGCCATTATGTCGGAAGTTCTTGAAGGATGGCATGTTTATTCCCGTTAGATGACGCTTCGGAATAATTCATAGGATATCGGCTTTCAAAGTTTCCTGTGAATGATGGAAGTTCGGTCTATAAATGATATTTCGACGCTCGTGCTCATCAGATATGGATGATGACATTTATTGGACATACAAAAGTAAAGTATCGTGAACACAGATGTATCGGAAGAGTTAATCCAGTAACTGACTCATTGTTGAATCAAAAAATTCTAAAATGACTCTAAAGCTGTCACTTACATTTCCGAAATACAGTGATTCAGAACTTGAAAGTTTGATTATCTCAGAAAGTCACTTCTCTGAAAATGAAACTACATTCACTAACGCATACTACGGTCCTTGTCGCTCTCTCTCTCCATCTCTCTCTCTCTCTCTCTAGGTTTATTAGACGTTGCTTTCTACTCGGGTGCATTTGTCCATCCTCGTCCTATCAAAATTGACAGGAGCTTCGTCGGTGGGGCACAGCGGTCTTGCTCGAAGCAATGCTGCCACTCCTTTTTTTTGTCAACGGTACGAAGTTTGAGACAACGAACGAACAACGCGCAACCCCTGGCCCCGACATCTCCCGAGGAAGTGAAAGACATACTAAGACGTCTATCCACTCGGAAAATTCCAGGCCCGGACAACATAACAAACCGGGCACTGAAAGTACTACCGCGCAAGGGTATAGCAGCCATAACTAACATAATAAACGCTCTACTCAGATTGCAACACTTCCCGTACCAGTTCAAAGAGGCAACGGTCATCCACATCCCGAAGTCCAAGAAGAACCACATGTTTCCAGACAATCACAGGCCAATAAGCTTACTACCTTCCATAAGCAAAGTGGCGGGACGTGTCATCTTGAAGAGACTCGAAGATCAAACTAGAAAGCTAGGAATCCTCCCGGTCGAACAATTCGGTTTTAGATCAGAGCACTCGACAGAGCTACAAGTCCTGAGGGTAGTAGACTTTGCGACCGAAGGCTTCAACCTGACACAACACCGGTGCAATCTTCTTAGACGTCTCCAAGGCGTTCGACAGAGTTTGGCATCAAGGACTACTGGCCAAAATGAGTGATTTCTGATACTCAAAACCAATGGTAAGATTAATTAAGTCTTTTCTAGCTGACAGGCGATGCCGATGCAGAGTAGGAGACGAACTATCAACAATTCGACTACTGGAAGCAGGGGAAGCAAGGAGCAGTCCTTTCGCCACACCTCTTCTCCGTATACACAGCGGACGTGCCCACGCCGGAGAACAACTTTAACAAGTTGGCGCTCTACGCAGACGAAACGGCCCTGCTGGCGAGATCCACGAGCCAAGTGCATGTTACAAGATACTTGCAGCAACAGACAGACAGATTAGACGAGTGGGCCAACCTGTGGAAGATCAGTATAAATCCTGAAAAGAGCCAGGCGATACTGTTCACCCGCAGGTTTGTACAACCGGAAGGCAACGTCACCTTCAACGGACAAGATATTCCGTGGACCAACAAAGCGTCATACTTGGGGGTCATCTTAGACAGGAGATTAACATTTCAGTCTCATGTACGGCAGATAATTGGAAAGGCTAGACACGTCAGACAACGACTAGCACCTATCATAGGACGCAGAAGCAACATGGGGTTGAAAGTGAAGTTGCTAATGATCAAAACCGATCTACACGATGCGTTAAACATGGATGACCCCAGATTCCGAGAAAGGGACAAACATCCAAGGCCGACCAAGCAGAGTCGCCGTCAGGCGACTCCAGTAAGCATACTAATAAGATTTTCTTCCAGCAAGTTCACCGCAGAACAACTGGACCGCGATCCAATTATCCTCAGATTCACTGAGGAAAGCCCGACGTTAATAACAATAGCCGCCGGATAGTTTTTGGGGGCCCCCATGCAAAAATTCAGTTAGGAATAGTCATGACAAAACATTTTTACCGATCGCGAAAGAATAGTACCAAAAGAGGTCAGATGTCAATCTTGCTGAAGTGCTCATCAGTAAGTTGAGGACCGCTCGGAGAGCGGGGGTGGATGGAGTGGGGTAGTAGGTTCTCCTCGCTAAATAGCTGGGGAGGGGAACTCCAGGGCACTCAACCCGGAAGGGGGCATGGAGGGGTATTAAATCGCTTCCTGTTCGGAAGACTCTTTTATTTTTTACACATATCTTTCGAATGATTGGTACAATCCTATTCCCACGTGGACATCCGGTCAACCCGGCCTGAATGGGGGTAGGTGTTATGTAAATCCACTTCAGCACTCCCAAATAGACATCAGATCCATCCCGGCCTCCAACCGTCGTGAATACTATTTCTCATCAAACACTTATAAGACTCTCACAAAATATTTATATTTCCATAGTGGCACGTTCTATGACGGCGGACAATCACAACACAAACTGAGTTCCATCTCCAATAATGGCATCCGCGTACCTTCTTTGTGAATGATCGTTATCGTCCACCACCACATCAGAAACGAAACTCCTACTGCGGTACTTGAAATTGTATCTGTTCCCTACAAACTACGTCATAATTGCTTAGGTATGATGAATTTATTAGGGACGTCTTCATTGGTTGTGTTGATAGTTTTTCAAAACTGAATACGTAAGTAATGTGCTGTTAACAAATTCATATAAGTACCGAAATGCCACCTTTTTCTTATTTCGAAATGTACTTTCCATAATTCTAGAGAAAGCTACACTCAGCAGTTGCATCTATTCCCGGGAATAAATAATACATTTCTGTATGCACAGACTTTGACATTTGATAACTGAACATTAAATGATACTACTTGTCAATTCAACCTTTTTTTAAATTGTTGAAAGTACATTTTGAATCGCAAAAAGGTAGCATTATTTATTTATTCGATACCATTATATATAGCTACGACCAACATGTAACTATTTGCGAAAAAAATTAACATTTAGGTTTGTTTTATGCACATATTTTGATATGTCATAACTGAACAGTATATGGCTATCGACAAGATGGGAAATGTCTTCAATATCATTCCAAATGTACGAAATGCAGTTGATTATTAAATACTTATTTGACAACAGTGCTCGTAAAATCACATCTCTCTCAATTCAAGAGGTTTAATTTCCTCAAAATTGTACTTTTTTCAACAAACTACATCACAACAATTTGCACCCTAGTTTATAGTTGAAGTTCAGAGAAAAATACTACACACTCTTTCGCCTTTATAATCTCTGATGCCAGTATTTACAGAAAGCGAGAAATATCGGTATGTCGATAGATAGAGATAGATAGAGCCTGCGTAGGAAAACGACACTCAGACTCTCAGTTATATTAAATTTCAATTAGATGAATGCATTTCGAGATTTCAAACACGAGCGTTCGAGTTGTTTATAAAGTTGTTAATTGTATCTGCTGAAGACAGACAGGGCAGCGCTTCGACAACAGTTGTATCAAGTTTTAATGGTCTCTCGAACTTCTCGTTTGTGTAGTTATGAGTTTGGAGTATTAAAAGTTTTTATAAATAGTATAATTGAAATCAGCGTTGTTGTTAAAATCCAATAAAATGTTACATAAAACCCGACAAAAGAATCCAATCCTTGTTGAACTTGATATCCTGTTAGCAATAATAACAAATTATTTGTTGCCCAACAGTAACAACCAAGTGAAAAGCTATTTTGGACAGAACTGAAATTGGGTTGAAACCAAAAAATATTTTAGATGAAGGATGTACCAATACTTAACAATTATAAGCACTCCTCATGAATGCTAACACATAGTCGCTCAGAAAAAACTCACCTACAACCAGGTAAGGTATCAATATTTTTGTTAAAATTATCTTTGTCAGGCACCCTAGGGCTTTCAACACTTCAAATCCTTGCACCGAATGAAATTCTTCAATCTAATCTAAGCGTTTTAGACTCGCTGTATTTTTCATTCACTCCAAAAATTCGAAAGTTATGTTCGTACCTTTTAACAATCCTACGGACATCTCTAGGTGAAAGACGTAAGCCTTTCAATTTAAGTTCTATCGATTTAAATATCGCATAGATCATAAAAGGCGTGGTGCCTATTATTCCGTTACAATACTTGGAAGCTAATTTACTGGGATATGCTTTTTTAAATGCACTGTGTGTATCAGACAAGAACCTCAAACAATAACAGGAATTTTTTGGTTTTATCTTAAATTGCGGACGACGTAGGATTGGCTCTTAACAACACATGGTCTCCTGGTTCAAATTTCATATACGGACGTGGTGGATGACGGATATTACGGCGCACCGCTTATGATTTTAAATTTTCACAAACTAGGATGAGTTTTCCTACACGTTTTTTATGGCTTTGTTGTTTGACCCCCGACCTAGGTGGAAGTAGTTTTGGCCTATCTGTTCCGGATTGTAATTCACTACGAGTTTAGCCGGTCGTCTCATGGACTAATGAATTGAAAAAAGAAAAAATGGGTCAATTTAAGCCCATCATCGTACTTGGACAGTGCGCAAATAAACTCGCACCAATATTTTGAAAACTTTTCAACCTGTCTTACAAGAAAGTGGTTTTTCCTTCTGATTGGAAGATTGCTCGCGTTCAGACTATTCCCAAAAAGGTCAAGAAAAATCTTCCAAATAACTATAGATCAGTCGCTTTTATTCAGTGATATCAAAAATCATGGAGAAAGTCGTAAACCACCATATCCTCAAATATTTGGAAGGCTTCAACATCTTGAGCGATCATCAATATGGCTTTTGGAAACAAAGATCAACAGGAGACCTTCAATCGTATGTCACCCATATTCGGAATAACGCAATCAAGAAACATGGAGAGTCAAGAGCTGTAGCGCTTGATATTTATAAGGCCTTTAACCGTGTGTGGCATGAGAGTTTGCTGGCCAAACTTCGAATCTGTGGCTTGTCGGATCATTTTTGTGTAAGGCTCTTCAGCTTCCTGAAAGAACGTTCCCTGCAAGTGGCCGTCGACGGATATCTCTTGAATACTTTTTCCATCAACGCTGATGTTTCCCAGGGATCTATATTGTCTCGAACTCTCTTCCTATTGTATATCAACGACTTATTGGAAAAAAAAAACAAGAATCCAATTTATTGCTTTGCTGACGATAGCAAACTTGATTCGTTATTACATTTGGCAGCAGGAGGTTGCATATCTTAATGGGGATCTCGAAGTAATTTCGAATTGGAGTGAAAATAACCAGGTTCAATTCAATGCCACAACAAGCCAGGCATCGGTTTTCTCCGAAAAGATAAATGTCTCTGAACCGGATATAATAATGTCAGGTCAGACAATTCCACTTTCATCTTCTATAAATTTGTTGGGGGTTAGAATGGGCACCAATATGTCTTGGCACAATCATGTCGCCGAAATGGCAAAAATTGCCTCTCAAAAGCTTAAAACAATGTTCAGAACCAGAAAACTATACACACCTAAGCAGCTTTTAATGCATTATAAAGCTCAGATCAGACCTTCTTTGGAGTATTGTTCTCACCTATGGAGCTCCATCCTTAAGCATGCCCTGAAGCTGCTAGATTCCATCCAGAAAAGAGTCGTCCACCTGATTGGAGACGCAAACATCACTTGCCAACTTAATAGTCTGGAACATCGAAGAAAGGTTGGAGATTTGCCTCTCTTCTTTAGATACTTTCATGGAAAATGTTCATTGTACATATCAGTAGCTATATTTGTTGTGAGACGTAAACTTCTAGTTTAGATACTTTTTATATATATTTTACTTTTTCTATATGACGACATTGGTTTATTTTTTAAATTTTTTATGTATTCGCAAGATTTTATGCTAATATATTTGAGACGAGATGTAAATTAGTAATTAACAATTTTGTATGTATGTGTGTGTATATGGCATGTATACAGGGTGTCCCTGGACTTCCTCTTTTCCTCTCGGGAATGTATAGATGGGGTCAAAATATCACCAGTACTTCATATAACTTTTTTTCCTAAAATCCTTCGTTATCAAGTAACGGGCCCTCGAAGTTACAAAATGAAAAATGTTTTTCTTTGATAACTTTTCAAGTGAATATTCAAAATCATCCAAATTTTGGTAATTGACTAAACAAATGAATTCCTTCGATGAGCTTTCATGCAGGAGTCAGTTGTTTTGCTACAAAGTCAGGAACGGACTACCCCCGATGGTCCACACCCCAAAACTTTGAAATGACAGATATTTTTCAATATTTTTCAACAAATTAAGGTTACTTGGACAATTTTATGAATAAAAGTACTCGTGTGGAAAGTCGATCGGAGCAACGAGTCTTGATAAAAATGTAGTTTCACTCGACGACATCAAACCCGCTCGTCCACCATTATTCGAAATGAATAATTATCAAAGCAGAAATAATAATGATAACGTTAATTCAACAACATTTATCCTGAGATGTCTACCATTATTCGAAAATATTAGTTTTTAAGGAAAATGGAAATGATAGGTAAAATGTTCATAACGAATTTTTATAATGCAAACACGTTTAACTAAGGAAACTCAAGAGCCTCAAGAGCAAACAGAAATGAAAAATCCGCTACAGAAACTGCTCGATATGACCACCTTCTCTCTCTATACATTTTCTTAGTCTGCGAAAACACCCTCTTTGTACTTGAAATAGCATTCCATGGTCGTTTCGTATGGCTTCACAATGTAATGTTATTCTATTCAACAATGCATCTCTTGTGTGAATAGGTGTAGCGTAAACAAGGCTTTTTAGATGCCCCCACAGAAAGAAATCCAATGGATTTAAATCCGGAGACTGCGATGGCCATGAATATGGCCCACCTCTACCAATCCATCTATTGTGGAAAATATGGTTCAGATGGTCTCACGCACAATCAAACTAAAATGAGGAGGAGCGCCATCATGCATAAACCACATATCTCTTCGGGTTTGCAATGGAACATGTTCCAAAAGTCCATTCAAATCGTTCTGAATGAACTTCAAATAACGTTCTCCATTCAATCGGTCCTGTAGAACGAATGGTCCTATAAGATGGTTTCCTATGATACCAGCCCAAACATTCACGTTGAATTTCCGTTGGTGTTTGGTTTGCAAATCCCATGGGGATTTTCTTCGGCCCATATATGGAGATTATGAGAGTTGATAACTCCATCTCTACTGAAACCTGCTTCATCAGTGAATAAAACTCGATTAATAAAAGTCATATCCTCTCTTTGCCTATCCATGAACCAATTGGCATATTCCAGTCGTGCTGGAAAATCTTGAGGTGTCATGGCATGTACCTTCTGGATGTGAAATGGGTGGAGCAGTTGTTCCCTAATTATTCTATGAATAGTGGACTTGGATGTATGGAACTGTTCTGATAGATTTCTGATGCGCATTGAAGGATCATCAGCGACGGCTTCCAAAATATTTTCCTCCAATACAACGGTACGTACAGTCCTAGGAGCGCCCTCACCACCTCGTTTTGGCAAAACTGTACCTACAATAATATCGAAATAAAACAACGTGCTCAAATTAATTATCAATTATTACATACCTGTCTCCCTCAAACTGCGATCGACACGCTCGAATGTTTCTCTTGACGGTACCGTTCGATTGGGAAAATGCTCGGAATACAGACGACGAGCTTCTGCAGCATTACAAAATGCTCGTCCATAAAATACATGCATATCTGCATATTCATTGAATGTAAACTGTTCGGCCATATCAAAAAAATTCAAAATATCCTATGAATATTGACAATACAATGATAGTCATATGACAACGCACCACTCAACAAAACAAAATCGCATTCCAGTTTCTCATTTTTTATCAAAACTTTCTAACAGGTTTTTTTGTCAACATCTGTGAAAGAAATGGAACATAATTATTCCCTGGATATTTTTCACCTGATCATGTGCAGCCGTTTTTGTAGTTCATTCGTTTGCTTTTTATTAGTATAGTAAATATTTTTTCCGATGTGCGTTTTTTCAGCTAAATTTAGATTCGTGTTAAAGAATTTCTCCCATAAAATTATAATTATCAGTGAAACTCCTCAACAGTTTAGCTGTGAAGAAGAATTTGAAACATTCGAATGTTGAGTTTCATGAGATTCAGATAACTGATCAACACGAAACGTGATTATTCCACACGTATTATGTACATACAAAATATGGAATGAATTCGATATTTCATAGTAGAGTAGCTTGTTAGTTTAAAAACACCACGAATCTACATAACTTGATATTTCTTTTGAAAAAATATCTGCTATCACAATTGTGACTTAAACTTCCATATAGGTACTGTACTTTTTGTTTACGACTTCATTTCGGCATACTTTGTATTATTCCTGTTATAAATGTTGTTGAATTAACGTTATCATTATTATTTCTGCTTTGATAATTATTCATTTCAAATAATGGTGGACGAGCGGGTTTGATGTCGTCGAGTAGAACTACATTTTTATCAAGACTCGTTGCTCCGATCGACTTTCCACACGAGTACTTTTATTCATAAAATTGTCCAAGTAACCTTATTTTGTTGAAAAATATTGAAAAATATCTGTCATTTCAAAGTTTTGGGGTGTGGACCATCGGGGGTAGTCCGTTCCTGACTTTGTAGCAAAACAACTGACTCCTGCATGAAAGCTCATCGACGGAATTCATTTGTTTAGTCAATTACCAAAATTTGAATGATTTTGAATATTCACTTGAAAAGTTATCAAAGAAAAACATTTTTCATTTTGTAACTTCGAGGGCCCGTAACTTGGTTACGAAGACTTTTAGGAAAAAAAGTTATATGAAGTACTGGTGATATTTTGACCCCATCTATACATTCCCGAGAGGAAAAGAGGAAGTCCAGGGACACCCTGTATATATTTTATTGCTTTATGACAATCTACAAGTGACAACAATTCAATTTTATTTTTAGATTTTATTGATTTATTTTAAAATTGTTACTCACTGAACTGTATTATTAGTCTTTGACTAAAGAGAAGATTTATACGTGTTAGGAATCACACGTTAAAAGGTAAGACCTCGTTAGTCCTTAGCTCGCACAAGTTTCTCAACTTCTGAGAGTTGTCGTTCGTATGGGGGCGGCAGCTGATTAACGGAAAAACAGATTTTAAACGGATTTTATTATTCAAATTCGTTTCTGTACATGGGGATCTCGTAAACGATGAGAGATAGAGAGTGTCGGTTGAATTCGGGCAAAGTTGCGTATTTTAGAGACCTATTCAATGATGTGAAAAAATCGAATATAGCTATTTTGGTTCAGGAGATATACAGGAAAAACCAAAAAATCAAAAATTATTTTTTTGCCTGTATCTTCTTTATTCGCAGACATATTGAAAATCTGTTCACATTTTGCTATTGGCACTTGATGTGGGCTATCAGAATATGTCCATGAATCTTTTATAGAGGGTGTCATCTGACTTGGGCCACCCCCATCTTTGAATTTTAAATACGGACCTGTATTTTTTGCTGTAGTTTTTGGATCATAGACGTTCACTTCATACTGAGAAATTGTATTTTACTTTATATTTCGGAATGTTTCGGTAATATTTGATTATAATCAGGTGAATAATTCCCTTTCAAATTACGGCCCTAGAGATTGGTTGACTGAGCTAAATAAAAACACAATAGCAACTTTCACGTCTCCCTGTGTACCGTAGAGTTTTCAGAGAGTTTTTTCTTCATTTTCAGGTACCTATTCATATTTTTTCATATTTCCAGTGCCCTGTGCGTTTTCTACAATGAACTTCGAATAACAAAACCTTTTATGATTATCTGAAACATATCTACAACAAAAATATATTATATGTGTTTTGATGAGCAGAAAAAAAATTATAACATCCGAAACGAGCACTATAATTGTAATGAAAATTGAAATGAAATAATTTATATAGACAAAAAAAATTAATGGCGAAATAAATGTTCGAATTGGAGTCCTTCCATTTCGAGACAAATAATGGACCAATAAGATGGCCTGCAAAATCACCAGATCTTACAATTTTGGACTATTTTCTATGGGGGACAATAAAAAATAGTATATACACTGGCAGAGAGATAGAAAATGTGGAAGACTCGAGAATGAGGATTTTCATTGATTTCTTGATTTCGCAACAAAGCATCAAATAAGTGTATTAAGGGCAATAAATAATATGAAAAACCGAGTTCAAAAATGTCTCGAAACGGAAGGACTCCGATTCGAACATTTATTGCGTCATTAATTTTTTTGTGTATATAAATTATTTCATTTCAGTTTTCATTACAATTATAGTTTTCGTTTCAGATGTTATTATTGTTATCATTTCTTTTTCTGCTCATTGAAACACGCGAATGTAAGTTTTTTTGTTACGGTTTCACGCGAAAACTACTCAATCGATCATCATGAAATTTTTTACACATGTTCTTGGAGGTATTAGAAGTAACATAGGATACTTTTTATTTAAAAAAATATTTTTTATGTAAGACAAAAAAATTGAAAATCATTTATTTTTGTTACAGTGAAATATATTTTAACATTTGTTGTTGCAATTCAATTCAATAAAACATATTTTAAATTTTCGAAACTTCATCGTGTGTAATAATTTTTAAAAATTGATAATCCCAGCCAAGCAGTAAAATAAAGTTCTCATATTGATTCATTTCTATATTGTACTGACACTTATTTAATGGCATACATGCGAGCGAAGTCGCGTGTAAAAGCTAGTAATATATTTTTGTGATGTAGATATGCTTCAGATAATCATAAAAGGTTTTCTTATAGGAAGTTCATTGTAGAAAACGCTCAGAGCAATCGAAAAAATATCAATAGGTACCTAAAAATGAAAAAAAAAACTTTCGAAAAGCTTTACAGTACATAGAGAGACGTGAAAGTTTCTATTTATTCAACTCAGCCAAACAATTTCCAGGTCCGTAATTCAAAAGATAATAATTCACACAATCATAATCAAATATTACCGAAACATCCCGAAATATAAATTGAATTTAATTTCTCAGTATGAAGTGAACGTCGAGGATACAAAAACTACAACAATAAATATAGGTCAGTATTTAAAAATTCAAAGATGGGCGTGGCCCAAGTCAGATGACACCCTGTATAAAAGATTCATGAACATATTCTGATAGCCCACATCGAGTGCCAATATCAAAATGTGGACAGATTTTCAATATGTCTGTGAATGAAGAAGATATAGGCAAAAAAATAATTTGTGATTTTATGGTTTTTCCTGTATATCTCCAGAACCAAAAGAGCTATATTCGATTTTTTCACATCATTCCATAGGTCTTTGAAATACGCAACTTTGCCACGATTTGACCGACACTCTATCTCTTATCGTTTACGGGATCCATATCTACAGAAACAAATTTGAATAGCCCTGTATATAAATACGCAACGGACTGTGGCTGCTCATCGTTTCGAGATTCAACTCAGTGAATCTCGAACTTCACTGTTCAAAAACTCTTTCGTTAGGAGAACCACGTTTATGTGGAAAAAACTTCTTGAGAACGTTTTTCCAACTGGATTCAATTTCCAGAGATTCAAATCCAATGTGAATCACTACTTTCGCACAGGCACTGCTCTCAAAGCGTCTTAAAAATTTTCCTGTAGTGTTTTTGTTTTGTCCTTGAAAAAATGCTGATCACTGCAATACGTACGACAGATACGAACTATTTCGCGCATAACCCTTTCACTTGAGTTGCCTTGCGGATGTCTCACGGAACAATATATTACTTTCATTCCCTCAGCATTTAGAATTTCTTTCTATTTTTTATTCGTGAACTGGGTTCCTTGTTAACTCAATTTCGCTGCAGGGAAACCATGTGTGGTGAAGTGATCATTGGTTAGAGTTTAGAAGATTCATGATGGCCCGAGTCGTGGCTTTTCAAGAGAATAAAAGCTTACAAATTCTGTAAACACATCCGATATTACACACAAGCACCTCCCCTACTTTTTGTCAGCGGACTCTATAAATCGATTGCTACTAATTCATTCCTTCTGATGGGAATGATTGAATAACATAGTGGCTGAGCCACAGGCGCGCACTTCGCTTTTTGATATAATATATGTCACAGCTCCTTATGAATTTTTTCACATCTTCATTCATGTTATTCCACTGAACTTTTTCCTGTGGAACCTTTCGAATCTCAAATGAAGCGAAATGACCTAACGGCTCGTGAAAAATCTTGGAGAGCTTGGAGGTTATTTTTTGGTATACACATTCTACAAAATTCATCATTCGCACGACGCAGATGTAGTAAGTTATATAAAATGAATGTTCTTTGTGAAGAAAAGTCACCTAGTTGTTTATTCATAATGTAACCAAGTTTTTCATCTGATCTTTGATGACGATCGATATCTTTTAGTATTTTCTGAAATTCATTAGGAAGTTTCAGCAATGATAATAACTTAATTTTTTTTCTGTCGGAGTAGGGGGTCTCACCGCCGCGTCCCCAATAGCATCAGCTATTGGGGACGCGGCTTCATTTCAAAATCATATTCTTCAAGTGCTAAATCATACGGCGCTAGACGAGGTGAAAACAGGCGACAGGTTTCCATGGAACCATTATCACTGAAAATAATAAAAGGTTTTCCTAAGAGGTAGATTCTGAATTACTCTAATGCCCAAACTACGGCTGATGCTTCGCGTTCGTTTATGTTATAAGGTCTTTCATGATCCAATAACAAACGACTCCTGGGCGCCTAACCCCGTATCACAAGCATCTGTCGCTAGGCAAAAAGAAATTCCAGTTCGTGGATGATAGACTTAGATACTCTGAGCTAGTGCTGCTTTCAGTTACTCAAATGCATTTTGTTCTCGAGTAGTCCAACACCAGTTTGAATCTTTTCGTAAAATATTATTAGGAGGTGTTGGTATCTTAGAGAAATTTTGGCAAGAAGCTCTATCAACATTAGCCAATTCCAAAAATTTGTTTATTTCTTTGGCACTGCGTATGACCTGTATTCAAAGAAGTAACTTTCATGATCGACACATCATTGAATAGCGTTAATTTTTCAAATTGATTGCTTCCTTCCTTTTTTTTTGGAAGATTCCCACATTTTGTATATCAAGATGGAGAAGTAGGTGGCCAAAAACTTTCTGAATCTAGAATTTTCTAATTCACTTACTATTTTTCTAAACTCTATCCATCTAAGTTAAGGAGTGCTCCAATATATCATCATGCATAGTTCACGTTATATCCCAGACTAGGCTGCTTGTACAGAGTCGCACTAAGGAACGACCGAAATTTTATGTGATTTTTTCAATGATATGCGGCTGCTTATGAGAAATTCTTAAGTGTAGTGTGGGAACACAAATTAGCAGTTTTTTCGGCCGTATCAGTACTTGACATTTTAAAAATCTTAAACTTCAAAATACCATATATGTACACACCACAGGCGTTGATAGTGATCACTCCGACAATGTAATCACTGTAACAATGAATTCCGCCAGTCGATTGCAGTTGAATATAATTGGCTAGCGCAAGGAGGCTTGTTTATTTTACCCAATAGACGCAAATTTGCGTAATTATTACGCTTAGATCACGAATCCATCTTTGTTTGGTATGCTTTTTCTGTTGGATGCATACAGTGTAGCTCAATTTTTCTTTGACAAAACACAAGCACTACAGGAAAATCCTTGAGGCGTTCTCAGATCGGTGCCTGTGCGAAAGTAGCGAATCACTTTGGATTTGAATCACTGGAGATTAAATCCATTTGGAAATAAATTCTCAGAAAGTTTATTCCACGGAGAACACCGTTCTCCACATGAAAGAGTTATTCAACAGTAAAGTTCGAGGTGTACTGAGTTGAACGTCAAAACGATGAGCAGCCACAGTCCCTCGCGTATTTCTGAAATGTTCCGCTCTTGGTGGAATCAAATGTGCCAAGTCACTTGAACACTTCCCGTGAAAGTGAGGACAGCACACAAAGCAATATACTGGATGCTTGGCTTTTTCCAATGAATCGTTGATATACAATAAAAAAAGGGTTGGAGACAATATGGATCCTTGGGGAACACCAGCCTTGATGGTGAAAGTATTCGACAGATAACCATCAACGGCCACTTGCAGGGAACGTTATTTCAGGAAGCTGAAGATACATACACAAAAATGATCCGACAAGGTATAGCTTCGAAGTTTGGGCAGCAAACCCTTATGGCCACACACGGTCAAAGGCCTTAGAAATATCAAGCGCAACAGCTCTTGATTCTCCTCTTGATTCTTCATGGGCGACATACGATAGAAGGTCGCCTGTTGATCTTTGTTTCCGAAAGCCATATTGATGATCGCTCAAAATATTGAAGCCTTCCAAATATTTGAGGATATGGTGGTTTACGACTATCTCCATGATTTTTGATATCACTGATAGCAAAGCGACTGGTCTATAGTTATTTGGAAGATTGTTCTTGCTCTTTTTAGGAATAGACTGAAAGCGAGCAATCTTCCAACAAGAAGGGAAAACCCTTTATCTATGGCTGTTGCTGCAATTGAACCATCCGCTTGTGTTAGTGGTGGAATTGTGAATTTTGTAAAATTCTGATTAACAGCTTCAGCTACTGACCAGAAGGATTTAGACCCGTTGGGATTCGCAAGCAGTTCACTCTCATTTTGGAGCTGTTTGCTTTCATTTATCCTGAGTTTGCAGCTGTTGCGAACATTATCAAACCTAGTTCGGTTTTCGGCACTCGGATTTTTGCGCCACTGCCGGTAGGCGATATTTTTGGAGGTGACAGCTTGCTCGCAATTTTTGTTGAACCAAGGTTTGCCGTTAAAAGGTCGTTTTATTGAAAAAAGGAAATATGCATCCATGGATTATAGAATAACTTCCGTGACTTCAGAAATACAAGTTTGTGGTCAGAAGATCCCAATGGAGACATTACGGTGACTGTGTAAATTTCTGTATTGGTTGTTAGGTATATATGCAGAAGACTAGCATATTCTCCATCACGGTCAGGAATCCTGGTTGACTCATTTATAATCTGAGTAAGTCCGCTGCTTATTGTGAAAGCCTCAGCTTCGCGACCCTGTTTGTCGTTGATATTTTTGAGCCATTTACGTCACCGTATATGGAAATTTAGGCACTGGTATAATTGATTTGCAGAAATTTTATGGTGTTTGCAATTATTTCCAACTTAATGAAAAATTTCATTCATGCAGAGAATTGCTAATACCGGTAAAGCCGTTGAGCCCAGAATAAAATCCATGATATTTGATTCACAGTTTCTCGAACTGGAACAGATACGTTAATTACATATTAGTATTTATACCGGTTCAGGCAGGCTATTGGGCAAATTTCTCGTCGAATTTGTGTATTCCATTCACTCATCAATTAAAAAGGACAAAAAATCTGAAATGGAGATGATTAACTCAATGAATTTTCTATTACTAAAATCAACAACGAATATGATTATGCAATATTTCACAAGTTGTCTCATACGGACACATGGGCACGATCATATATGATATCAAGATAAACCCATATAAAGTAACTGCATTCAATAGTATGCTTCACAAACTATCGAAAAGTAATTTTCAAAGTGAAGTGAATTTCATCAAACACATTGCTGTGAAGTTGGTAACAAGGAAGAGTCATTACCCGAAGTAGATTGTGGATACTTATATTCGAAACGTCGTGTAGTAACTTGACTGGAAATCTTTAATTTATTTTATTTTCAATTGTTCAATTTTCAATTTCTTCCTTAATTTTCATTGTATTGTGATTTCATTCAAATTTTAAATTCTATTTGTTCTTTCAGGGATTTTAAATCATATTATATTATATTAGATGACGGAAGTCCAAACTAATGAAATTCAAGTTGGATATATTCGACTCCACTCTTCACGAAAAACTACAGAAACTAGACATGCAACCAGGTCTGTCCAACGTAAAATAACGATAGAGGTGATACACTTTACTAAACCCACCAATAATATCACCCGTCTTCTGAAAAAGAAAAACTGGGATGTGCCAAAACAAATAATTACTCAGATCAATGTATTGAACATAATTGGGACAAAACTTCACTGTCGGACAGATCAGGAGTATATGGGTTGACTTGTGGTTCTTATCCAGAACTTTAAAATGGGGATAACGAAGGCTACGAGAACTAGATTAACAGCTGAAAACAAGACACTGTTGGAAAAATCACCTTTACATCTTATAATGCTGGTAGAGATGAGGTTGGACCTGTCTAGACACAAACTATTTTTTCAAAACCAATCTTTTGTTGAAATAAGTTAATGGAAATAATATGATGTTGAATTTTGAAAAATCCTGTTTTTCCTGTTTTGAGTTTTTTATATGGTTGCTGGGCTGTTGAAACGATAATTCAGACATACGTAGATGCAGTGTTGTGAAAGAAAAACGACGAAATAAGCTCATAGATGTGAACATTCATATCTGAGTTTCAATGTAAAACTAATTTCAACTTGAAAAAATCATGATTTGAGAATTTATTCAGTCGATTATTAGAAATACATGAGAAAGTATAGTTTTTATCAACATACTTTGAGTAGCTTAATGAAGAAACAGAAATTATATTGTTTGAAAACAGTAAAACTCAAGCACCATTTTCTTGAAAATGGAAAAATATTAGGCTGGAAAAAAAAATTAGACAGAAAAATGTGTCTATTTTTATGAAAGAAAAAAATTTTTTTAATTTACAAATTCTATAAAGACATTCCAAAAAACAATCCAAATAATTAGTAACGGGTTTTTTGAAAATTCCACAAATATTTTTTCCATAATTATTATATATTAGAAAGTAAACATCGACTTAGATATATAAATAAGTTTTCATGTTATCATAAAGTGAAAGACTGATAGGATTTGTATCAAATGTGTTATTTCTCTCCAAATGCACTCAAAATTGAAATGAATTCATTGAATGGCACGTATAAAGCTGATTCAATACTAAATCAACATTCTAGCCTGAACAATACAGTCAATTCGATTGTTGTGGGCTAATCGCTAGTCACAAAGGGTATTGATTGGAATTGGTCCAGTAACTGGAGAGAAAATCCAAAATATGAATACGTAAGCACTTAGACGTAAATACGTAGATTTGAAATGGTGTAGAAAATTTTTTCAGTTTCACCTATAAATTGATACTTTTTTTTCAACCAGAAAATATGTATTCATTTATTAATAGTTTACTGGTAATACTGACTGGAAATCATTATGATGGTTATAGAAATAGCATCTCCCTTTCCTCTCTCTCTCTCTCCCCCTCTCTTTCCCTATTTCTTAGCTCAGTTAGGATGGGTTGGGCATACTCACTTTTGAATGATTCCAATTTCATCAAATATGGAAAAACTGTTTAGAGAACAATGGAACAAGTACTCTTAGCCGTTAGTTCTGTTGAATATTTGATTCTGTTCGTTGAGCAGTTTTTTATCAGTGGCGAAATGGAATTGAAATTAAAAAAATTGCATGGGTCTCTGACACCGGTTAGCCGTGTACTGTGAAATATCAAGAATCATATTCTGAAAATTAGCAAGACTAAATTTATTACATTTTTTATCACTTTTGATTATATCAAATGTCGGTACCAACTGTCTCATTTCTTATTATAGTAAACCTCAACATTAAGGAAGATGTGATATGATTTTAGTATAACACCTCCTATCGAAAATGAACCGTTTGTTTACTGACAAAATCTGGAAAAAATCTAGTCATTTGGTCCGCATGTTGTTTCGCATGTAAATTATGGTGATATCATCAGCGAAGCTATACATACTTGACTTCAATTAGCAAAAAACTCATTCAAGTATAACGAGATTGAAAAAGACCAAAAACGTTCCTCGCGAGACTCAACACACAACAGTTCTGAATTCGCTCAAGACATCTCCTTATACAGTAAATTGGAGAATTGCATAATGTTTTTCAATTTATTGAAAACATATAGTCAAACTAGTAGTTTGATAGGGTTGGGTCTCACTACTTTCTTTTTCATTTAGGTCCAGTTTCTCCGCATGTGAATTATTTATACGATATGTTTTTCAATAAAATGTTCATAAGAATTACTGCAATGATTATATAGAAGACAGTTTTTATTTTTTTGAATAGGTATGTAAGTAAATCCTATCTAGAAAATCTTTCAGAAGTATTTTAAGATTTCAAATAACATTAATATTCCTTAACAATAGAAAGATGAATGGGTCTACGTTTTCACTTTTTTATTACTTTTCGTATAGCTTTCAAAGTGCTTGTAATATACCATCTCAACTCTCTAGTAGAAATCGGACTATTGAAAACATAATACCTATGATGTTTGAATCAAAGAAACATATCATTGATGTGATAAGCAGCCATTCAGTTACTCGTATAGGGGTTAATGATTTCAAAAGGTTGCATGTATTTATATGTAAAACTTTTAAACGAAATATACAACATCTTAACTCCTTCATATCAAATACATAATGGAAGTTAGATATGAAACACGTTATATAAGATTATGACCAAGAGCTATAAATAAAACAAATGGGATTAGTGACTGAATATGTTATTTTGAAAAATGTTCTGATTGAAAGTTCTTTCAAGAGAATCTGGAACTGAGATAAAAATGCCAACAAACTTTATTTCCCTTCTATCTCTTCTGTGATATTTCGAAAGTTTGATGGATGATTTGTGAGTTTGAAAGTACGCATACCCTTTTTCATGAATTCAACAGAAGAAAAACGTTCTCTATCATGTATCATGAACTTCTGGTGGGTAAAACTTTCTCTCCGCCCTTGTAAATCACCCAGCTCATAAATCAATTCCAACTTTTGTTATCTTATACATTTGAATGAAAAACTACCCGGTTTGCATGTTCAAATTTCATACGCGACTTCCGAATTCTTATCGATTTTCGATAGAAACGCACCTCTCTATTGAAATTCCGTCGTATCTTTCAGTTTCTTTAGAATTCAATTATATTTTCCGGAAACAGGTTATTATTATCACGTTTCTCGTTCTATTCAGAGTTTCGTGAGGAGATTGATTCACTTCAAGTTTATTTTCGTTGCCATTGGCTGTGAAATATAAGTTTTCAAGAGTAAACTTGGTAGAAGAGCTATACTGAAAAAAAAAGACAAGAGAAGATACGTGCTATTGGATGAACGTAATGTTATGTAATTTCATATTCAAATCGATAATAGATACCGGTCGAGTCTCGAAATTGGGTCTTCAAAAATGTAAGACCCTCCACCCACGAGGTGTGAAGATTTCGTTGCGAGACAGATTCTAGATCGGAACGTTGTCGCCTCCGTTGAACTCACTGGGTGAGGCTCCGAAGAGACTGAGATTCGAACAAGACGACCCGTTGAGAATCGAAATAATCGAGCGAGACTTTTCTAATAGCTGGGTTGTGTACCAGTAGCTGATGCACTTGATCCCGTATATTTTGACTTCGAGTTCTTTTCAAAAAACGAATTATTCTAGAAATGTTACAATGCTGTTTTTGATTTGAACAAATTCATTTGATTTTATTACCATGCTTCACTGAGAAATATTATAGTTGTCAAACAAATATTTGGATAATTTTCATTGAGATCTTTGAGGCAAATAAAATCCGTTCTATAAAAAAACAAGTCAAAAATTATACATTTGCCACATTTTGAAATATTCGTTCTAGAGATTTTTTATTAGTTCTTGAATCAAAATCTGAAGACTGGATAATGAGAAAAATAAAAATTTCTATAGTAAATGTTCAAAAAAGTTTCCATTGCCGTCCTCACATGGTTGAGAATCTAAGGAGTTATTTCTCTGCAGTGCCTTATGATATTCTCTCTCTAATTTTCAAATGTTGATTCTATGTCATACACTTTAGACTTCCAATGACCCCATAGAAAGAAATTCACAGAAGTGGATCCGGAGACCTTGGTGACCATTCTGTACGACCTCTTCTGCCAATCTAGCGACCAGGAAAATAATCATCCAAAAATTGTCGCACTGGAGCTGCATAATGAGGAGGTGCACCATCCTGCTGAAAAACTATTTCGTTTTCGAATAAATTCATATCCACTTCGATTGTCTCATTGATTTACGGTATTATTGGATTCTCCAATATATCCAACTATTTATCATTAACTAGTCAAATTATCATCGATGATACTTTCACAAAACTCGATACATCTATCGAAATCATCTTTGTTCAATTCACGAACTAGTCTAATCTTAATATGGATGAAATTTGTACTTATGAAGGATCCTGAAAACCTTTGTGAGACTGATTCCTGATTATTGAGATAACTTAGTGAGAGATTGTGAATTTTCCATTTCCAACGTGCCATTGAACTGCAGTACAAATAGCTTCATCGTTGACAACTACTGAACGGTTATGATTTCAAGTGAGATCCAGTTTCCATAAATTTCTTCAGTAATTCCAAAACATATTTGTGTCCTACATTTCTATCTGAATGATTATCATTGAACCATACGGGCAGCAGCTCTAGCACTATTTCCATTCTGGTAGTACAAACTCACTATTTCTATCCGTTGTCGAAGCGTGTAAACCATTGCGTCTCAAGAATTCACAAAAACAGAAACACCAATTGTAACTTTCTCTGGTAGGTTATCGTTATTGTAGAATAAGACAAATACAAAATGAAGAGAATATCGAATTCAAACTTTACTAGGCAAAATATGAATTTTTTGAAGTATACTTCACAAAAACACCTATAAAACAAACCTAGGTAACAGTTTGTATAGAAGTTCATTCAGGGTGGCTCGTTTTCAACTCAATTAATTTTAAGCTTCCAAACTATGAGCTCCAGACCATAATGTATTCTACTTTGTTGAAATATATTCATCATGAAACATCTGAAAATGCAAAATATTAGATCAATCTAAAAAAATTATGACATGCTCTTGAGGTGCGATAGGAAAAGTTAGATCAAATGTGGATATGTCATAATCTGTCCCCCTGTATATTATTGTTGAGGTGTTTTTTTATTTTTCCTGAAAATCGTTCCAAAAGTTATTCAGGTTGGCTCGTTTTCAACTCAAATAATTTGTAGCTCCCAAACCATTAGCTTCAGACCATGTTTTATACTTTGTTGAAATCTGCTATTCATGGAGCATCTGATAATGCGAAACAATATGGGGTGATCCATTTGAAAAAAATGGTGACATGTTCTGGGGGTGCGATAGGGGAAGTAACATCAAATGTGAATATGTCCAAATGTGTCCCCCTGTATACTATGGTTGACGTGTTTTTTTATTTCTCCTGCAAATCATCATACCAAAAGTTATTCAGGGTGGCTCGTTTTAAATGGAATGCATTGAATATAAAATATCGTTAGATCCTGTACCTTCTAGTAAAGCTACAGAGAAACTGTGACCGTTTTGCATATATTTATGAGAGGAACAAAAATTCCATAAAATTTTCTATGACTGATTTTTTTTTACAAATGTTGAGCAAAATTTTCAATTACATTTTAACTTTTGATTAAATAAAAAAAATGAAAAAAAATTAACTCGTAAATTACCTCAATTGAATTTACAACTGATAACTGTGAAAAACTTTTTCATTTTTGAATTTTTACTTTGAATTATATTCATGATAACTCTGCATAGACCAAAATCATATTCAGATACATTTTCTCTAATGTTATGATATATTTCTCAACATTCGTCAAAATTTTACATCTTTCATCGTTCTTTATGTTTGTAAATTTATGTCATTTTATTTTCAAACCTTATTTTGATAAATTATTTCCATATGTTCTTTTAATTCATTGTTTGCATCCATTTTATAATTTTGGATATCTTTTTTTCGGAGAGGCACCTAACATTTTCATTTGAAGAAAGAGGCCAATGGTTATTTGGGATACATTTTACAGAATCGAAAAATCAATTAAAAAAAATATATCGCCTGTGTGTCTATCTTGACACAGCATAATCGGTGCAGTAGCTTTCCTAAGATATGAGATATCGATTCGAAACTCGTGAATATTGTAGAGTAATAAATTTGTTTTTTTAATTTATTGAAAATGAGTCATATGGAAAATTCAGAAAAGTGTTTTTCGGCGCTGTTCTAAGAAATTCTTTCGAACATGTCAGTAACAAAAAAGTTTATTGAACTTCTTTTATTCCTCCCAATAAAACGTGAAAAAAAGTTGGAAATGTTTCTGTAGCTTCAATAATGAATGAAATAATGACGACGAATATAGTGAAGTCTGTTTTTTCAAAACTATGAATCTATTGCGAACATCGAATTTTTTCATGGAACCAACTTTATTCGCTTCAAATAGTTCTACGAAAATTATCTGATCACTTTTTTCATAATGTAATGCTTCTAGGTAGAGCAAAGCAACATAATATTAATTGAATTGTTTTGAATTGAGGATAGTTATGAAAATATTCTGAAATGCACATTCTGGATTTATTCGTCTAATGTGGAAAATAAAAAAAACATTGGGCGAAAGATGAACGCTCTTCAGATCTGAAACTATAACCACATGCAACCCGTTGAAAATGATATTTGTCACGCGAATTTGTTACCTAATAAAATGCAGACTTCGTCGTGCCTCAGACGAAACAAAAACTCCCCGAATCTGATCGGAACCATACAAATGCATATATTTTCAAATTCTCCTGTTTTTGATGCAATTCATGGTGTTTTTCAACACAGAAGATACTGTACTGATATTCAAATTGCTATCCTAAGCCAAAAACAATTTGGCTAGCCTAATTAATCATAATTGAAAAGTAAGTGTATAATGCATGTGTGCATGTCAACACGTGCTATAAATTTCCTTATTTATGTATCAAATAAGATATAATATTGAGGATTCATGATTTTCATAAACGTAAAAACACGTATATTACAGAAAATTTTGCGTGGCAAGGATGATTTTGTTGGGGAGAGAGCATATTATGCTGTCACTTCTCATGCCATTATTCAATGTCAGCTATTGTTATTGTCCTATGGTATCACTTTGTTCATGTCGGAGAAATCATGAGAGGTTGACATTATTGATACAATAAAACGTGTTTGATTATATTTCTTGTTAGTAAATATTATTATTCCATGAATTTAAAGAATTATTTGAGTTTTGCTGATTTTAGACCATTATCAAGACATTAATTATAATCTATACCATTAAACTAGTTTGAAGTGTCCTAATATTCCAATTTTCGACGTTTAATTTATTTCAAATTTTTTCCCACATTGGTTAGTATGAGGTAAATAACCATGTCTTCTTCCGGAAAGATCGTCGACTTAATCCCGCTCGACGGGTTGGCTGTCCTTGTTCATCATTTCATGCCTGAACCACCGTGCATGCTGTTTTTGCCAAGTGCATTGGGATGTGGCGGTTGAATAACTCGACCTTCGGATACCTGCTTCCCGTAGCTGGATACGGGAATGAGAGAATCACTTGTGGTTCCGGTATTCCCTAACTGAATGGCATCCCAACGATGGCCTAATCCTAAGGTGTGTGTATTCGTGCCGTGAGGATGAATGACACTGAGCCTATCAGCTGTATCTACGGAACCTTCGAGATACCGGGCGCTCTTTCGTCGTAGCATCGCCTTGTCACGGTGATGCGGGGCTCTGTCGTGATTGACCTTCTTTTGCTAGCTACTCGTGGGACTTTTATGGACAGAGTAAACTTAAACAATCTTTCTGACGCTGAGTCTACAGAGGAGATGGATGTCAAGCTTACGACTCCAACTGACCTCCCTGTAAATTTAGATCGGGAGTGAAAGCTTCTCAACTCTCCAACTCCTCATCCAATAACTGAACCTATAAAACAGATTTGGTGCTGCAGCCAGGAAACGACTGAGTCGTCTCCTCAAGAGTGGGGTATCTTATGAAACCGCCAAATTCTTGAGTGGCGTACGCAGAATCTGTCTTAAGTAGAGGAACAAACCACCCATGAGCAGGTTAGCAAACGTTTGCGCTCAAGTGATGATTCACCAAAACCACATATGGGAAGGTTGTCGCGGGTATCAAGGTGGGAATCTTGCACCTTGACTATCCGACTACCTCATTAATGATGAAACAGAAGAGCATATACTTTGTGCCTGTCCTGCTAAGGACTGAATCAGGTTTTTAGAGTACGGCAGAGCCGTACTCTCACCATCTGTTTGGTAATTATTGATTGAATCCATATTTTTACAATAAAAAAAATAATCAGATTCCAGCAATAATTTTTGAATAAATTAATATCTAATTAATATTTTACTTACTATGATATTATACTATAAAAGTTAATGTATAAAAAACAAAGAAATGTGTGGTGAAAAACTTTGACGAGATTGGTATTGTTTACGGTATCTTGTAAGATGGTATGTCATGCAACAAAATGTTTCTACGGTACTTGCAAACGATGAACTGTATTTTGTGATACGCGGTAAGACGGTATGTGTTTTTACTAGTACTTTCGGACGCAGACTGAATTTAATTTTCACGGTCCTATCTCCTAAACATTTTTTTTGATAGAGGGTAATTTATAAGGATAGGCTGGAATTATTGTCAAGTCACGTATTTCCCAAACATCTTTGAAAAGGGTCGAAATTCGGCAAATAGAGAAATTAGTAAAGCTTCTAGATAATACCTGCCATAATTTCAAATAGATGAGAATCTTATCTTTAGAAATCTCGGTATTTGAACCCAACTAATATAGCCATGAAGAAATAAAATGAACGGTCTTGAAAAGTTGACAATAGGAGTATAGATATCCCATTTATTGAGGGTTGAATTGCAGATATACTCATCGTAAATAAATACCAATAACGTGAAAGTTTTCAATTCCAAAATAACAAGAAATGAACAATAAAGTCTTTGAGATTACCATTCGACCCGAGGGTTGAAAATGTTAAATCAAAAAATTATTAAAATTATGTAAAAAACACTGTTACATTTGAACATACTCCCCCCGTTGAGAGACTACGATCAATAACTTAATATCTCTAATTTTTTGTTTCACAATCCATAGTTGCCATAGGTAATATCACGAAACGTTAGACATTCCTTACGAATGTGGATTTAGCGGTTTTCACTAACATAGTACGCACAACACCATCTGCGCCAGGATCTCGATGATTCTGCCCGTTACCCATTGAGCTGGCGGTACATTATCTTCACGTAATAGAACGACAGAGTCCTGCACAATTTTGGGCCCGGATTTGTTGCATTTAGTACGAACATTCAACTCATTCAAATATTCATTACTCCACCGGGTCCAAAAGTGTTGTTTAACCTTCTGGAGATGTTTCCAATGAGATAATTGGTTGTTAGGTTTTTTCGAATAGTCACAACCCGGCAAGTTGGTCAAAGATTCACCTACTAAAAAAATGGCCAGGAGAAAGAGCGACAGGAATCAGAGGAAGTAGCGGTCAGTGGTCGAGAATTTAATATACCTTCTATCTCGATAATTAAGGTATTGAATTGCTCATATGTGAATAACCTGTCATGTCTTGCGACCCTGTATACATGTCTTTTAAAACTTTTCACAGCAGCTTCCCATAGTCCACCGACGTGCGGAGCCTGTGGAAGGCTGAAATGCCATTGTATTCCTTTATCACTCAGGAAACCTTGAACTTGGTTTTGTGCCTCCAGTTCATTTTTATTTTCTATGAACTTCTTCACTATGTTATTGGCCCCAATAACATGAATCAGCCATGTCAGCCTTACGGAGATGAATCTCCGTGAGGCTGACAAAAAACCATCTGAAGTGAGGTCGGTGACGGTAGCCTTGACGGTAAGACATACAAATACAGCGACATACGCCTTTTTGACGTCCGGTTGTAGAATTTATTTTCCTTCAATTGAAATGGTCCGCAATAATCAACACCAACTTGATTTAACGGCTTTGCAATATTTACACGAGCATGCGGAAGTTCTCCCATGATGTAATTAGTAACTGGAGGATTGGCTCGGAAACACTTGTAGCATTGCCTTATGATTTTGTATACCTGGCTACGGTTGTCAATGATCCAATATTTACGACGTATGGTATACAGAGTTTGCTGAACGCCAGAATGCAAGTGTTTCTTATGAAAATATATAATGAATAGATTGGTTACATGGTTGTTTTTTGGTAAAATGATAGGGTGTTTAGCGTCATAAGGCAAATTGGAACATTTCTGACGCGCCCCGACTCTCATTACGCCTTCTTTGTCCAAGAAAGGATTCAATTTGAGCAAGTTTGATCCAACAATCCGCCGTGGATCTCCGGATTGTAGGTTTTTAATATCTTCAGGGAAGGATTGTAGTTGTATGCATTTGATTACGCGACTTTCTACCATTCGTAATTCATTCACGGTTAAATACTTGGGTAGAAATGTTCGCCTCGTGAAACGAAAACAATATGCTTATGCATGTATCATTCTTTCAAATCTTAACAATGTGGTGAATGGTGTTCCAACCGTCATAGCTAAACATAACGGTTTTCGTTGCTCAGGTAATGCAGAAGATCCCCTTTCTTCAGGTAAATGGCTTGGCCACATGGTTATGGGTTCATACCACTAAACAGGTCCCCTTACCCAATTTGTTGAGGTTGGGAAGTCTATGGGTGATACTCCTCTCGATATAAGGTCGCTTCTCTGTGAGCGAGAAAGGTTTTCAATTGTTGCGGGCAAGTTTGCATCCAATGTGATACAACGGTGGAATCGGTCCAAAGGAAAGTTTCTATTTCTTCCTGGCGAGCATTTTTCACGGTCTTCATTAAGGTAGTCAATAGCTGAGCTCTATACAAACTATACAAACTAATCGGCTTCGTTAAGAAGCTGGGTCTATTTGGTCGAGTGTGAATAGGTGTGAGCCACAATAAACCCTTGCGGGTTGCGCTGGAGGTCGAATAGACACACTCACTTTGAACCTAACCTAACCTAAGCCGCGCGGCCGCATTTTAAGATATGCGCTGAGAAGCCAACTATGTTTTCAGCCACACAGCACATAACCCACGTGTTTTAGTAGACATGTACCTCAACTAAGTGAAATATCTATTCAGAGAAATATAACTCCACGTGGATATTTCTCAAAATATGCAAATGATGATGATGGGTCATTTAATTCACGTATTAGAATACACACTTTATTGTGAGATTTTGCTATACGATAGCATCTTCGGGGGTCACAATACAATTAATAACATAATAATAACAATAATAATAATAATAATGATAATATTTACTTACCTTTCAATGAAATTTACAGTGTTTGAAAACATATGAGGTTTTATAATACAATTATCAGTGGATTCATCAGATAGTCAAATAAATAAAGAAAACCCACAAAGGCTCAGCCTGTGCGTGAGTATCAAAATTATTTGTGACCTTTGCGCCTACAATGCATTTTTTTTATTAGTCAACAGTCAATTAAACACACATATATATGTACATATACCTGAACACACTCATGAAAATAACATATTTACACTCACACAATCATTCACATATATGTATACACACATCTCACTATGTATACACTGAAATCATACAAAATTAAAATTATATACTTATAATTAATTATTTTTTAAATCGATCCAGTGATGAATATTTGCTCTGGGAGTTTGTTTTAACCATTTTTTTAATTCTAGATTTGAAGAGAGTAAGGGAGTTTATTTATATCTCTGATATGGGCGGGTATAACATTAGGTATATAACCTAGGAGCAAGATAGGTGCAGCTGCGTTGTCCAATAGTTTTTCACATTTTTGGTACTTCAATCGAATGTATTCTATAACGTGTATGATGTAAGTGATCAACAGTTTTAGCATCTTTGAGATTTTTTCGTTGATATACCAGTAATGTTAGAGCAAACATTTGTCGTATGTCCATCAGTTCGGCTTCAGTGTATAGATCGTCGCTTGGGTAAGTATAGGGTCTATTCAAAATGATCTTGATAATCCACCTGTGGAGTGTCTCCAAGTTCTTAAGGTAATGATTAGTGACCCCTCCCCATGCGATAATACCATACAACAGATGTGTTTTTACTAATGCATGATAGACAATTTTAATATGTTTCTGGCCAAGGATGTTTTTTAGGTATTTAAATTTATATACCATATATCTCGTTTTTTTTGTCAGATTATTTACATGCGTGTTCCACTTCAATTCAGCTAATACTTTCAACTCAATGACACCCCTCGAACTTTCTACATCCTTTACCCAGGTTGCTATTGCTCGAAACAAATGTGATGTATTCCGATAGTCAAAAGTTCAAGCTACCTCTCAAAGTTTGTAGTCACGTCTCTAAAACTTTATTGAAATTGAATATCAACCCTCTTGGCATTTCAGAATTCCCTAGATCTGTGGAGTAATTCAAATTCGGATGATTTGTTATATAATTATCTGAAATTTCATATTAAACTGGTACAGCTAATCAAGTAGTATGGCGTCTTCTATTTCTATAATGGCATAATGATACTGAATTTTCTTGGCATTTCAGAATTCCCTAGAACTGTGGAGTACTTGAAATTCGGATGATTTGTTATATAATTATCTGAAATTTCATATTAAACTTGTAGAGCTAATCAAGTAGTACGGCGTCTTCTATTTCTATAATGGCATAATGATACTGAGTTTTCTGAATATAAGAAGTCACATTCTCAATGCTTTCTTTCAAAAATTGTCTATCAAGTTCACACTCAATTTTTCTATAACAATTTTCCATTCCTTTATTTTCATCTTCCGATGAATATAACATTCATTCAGATATTAATCACTTGAACCAATATACCATTATCTTGTTATTTGTTATCTTCATGGATGATCACCATAAAAAAAATATCGATATTCAGTATCTGTTATTTTTTCAATTGGATATTCTTCAACTGTACTTGCATCCAGGATGATTCAGATCCATACACCAAAATCCTGATAGTATTTTCATCTTCTCTTCAGTCATGAAATAACGAAGAATTGTTTGATTGTAGAAAAACATTTTTTGCTTCTTACTGTCTTTTGAGTGTACAGAGTGGGTCGAATTGGACACTTTTAAACTAGATAGATTGAAACTGATGACTGTGTCTGAGGAACAAATTTTATGACAAACATAATAGTGAAAACTGCATACCGATATCTATCATCGTTTCTGAGTTACAGCATGTTTTTCGAAAATGTGCATTTTCGAAAAATTGCTGCAACTTTTTTTTGTCAAAAATTTCTTATTTCTATGAAAATATTTCACAATCACTATTTTACGTAGAATTCAATGATATAAAAAACTTTTTTTTTTGAATGAGATATCAATAGTTTTTGATGGAAAACTATTTTTTCAATGAGACACCCTGTGCATTCCTGCATATTGCGACAGAGCTTGAAATAACATTTTCACTTGGTGCTTTGCTAGAGTCATCTTTGAAATACAGAGATTTACGATTTTTTTCATGAAGACTTTGAAACGCACACTTTGATCAAGTAAGCTTCACTGGTGGCTGTCAAATTTTGATTTGAGCAGTAGAAACGTTCATAAATTATTGTTTTTTGTTCAATTTTTAAACACATTCACAATGAAGTTTGAGAATTATGAAAAATGGGATAATAGTCTGTTTCATACAAACCGGGGAAAATGCAGAAGCAGCAAGCAATATGTATAACGAGAGGTATCCAGAGAGAAAACAATCTTTCAGAGACATTTTCGAAAGATTGCGACACAACCTAATTGATGGTGGCTAATTTGAAAAGAAAAGGCCAAAATTGTATGAATCAAAGGAGTTGAACATTTCAGGAGCTGTTGATAATAATCCTCGAACGTCAACGCGAAATTTGAAGTTCATCAACTAAGACCAGGAGATTTTGATCAACGCATGGCTTTTTGCCAGTGTACCCAAATGCGTGATATTTCATTATATTGTATTTGAACAGACAAACCTTGTGTGAGCAGTGCTGGCATTTTCAACCGCTACAATTCTTATACTTTGGGCAGAACAAAATCCTCATTCTATTGTGGAACTGATAAGTCTAAGAAGATTTGGATTTAGTGCGTGGGCAGGTTTTTTCAGGGGGAAAATTAGCGGCGATTTCATTGATAATGGTCCTCTTATATCTCAGAGGTATTTAGAAATTTTAAGGCAAAAATCGCAACTTACGGAGCTCAGTAAAATATATTTTCAACAAGACGGGGTTTCGCCTCCCAACACTGCAATTGTCACCAATTTTTTTGGCTGCAAATTTTGGCAATCATTAGATAGCCTAATACCAAGGGCCCAAACGTTGGCCCGCCAGATCACCGGACCTATTCTAAATAGGAATTGTAAGCGACAGTGACGCAAAGTTTTGCTTCTCTTACTTCTATTGAACTAATTAATTCGGCAAGAAACCTTCAGAAAACGTTTAGAAGAAGTAAAAGAAATATATTTCATTGTTTGTTCTTTTTTATTACTTATATCATTGTTGAAGTTTCCTTTATTAGTAGTGAATATAGTATAAATTGTTATCAGTCTTATTGAAACTATGCGTTTTAATTACTGCTGTGAAAAGCTTACTCAACATTTGATAGCTGGTACTGAACAATTTCGTTCTGTTTTATCGCCGCGTCGTTCGAAGCCTACTTGATCAAAGTGTTCGTTTCAAAGTCTACATGAAATAATCTAAAAGCTCTGTATTTCAAAGCAAAACATCAAATGTGCTACATTTTTGGAAAAGTAATCTCAATATCTATTAAAATATGCAGGAATATACAAAGTGTCTCATTGAAGAAATAGTTTTCCATCAATAACTATTGATATCTCTTGTGATGCACTGTTTGGAACCTTTGGTGTAGTAATGAATATTACTGGAGATTTTTTCCAACACCAAACCGTTATTTCAACACCTCGACACGTGTTCTGATCACCAAGTGATCGTCTTCAAGAGGAAGATCAAACTGTAGTTTGATCTTCCTGGAGTTTTTTCCCAACACCAAACAGTGTTGGGTAAAAATTCCAGTAATATTTATCGATATCTCATTTGAAAAAATTAGTTTTTTGCAATATCGAATTTTACGTAAAAGAGTGCCTTGGAAATATCTCCATAGAAGAAATAAATTCTTGACAGAAAAAAAGTTACAGCAACTTTTTGAAAATGCACATTTTCGAAAGATATGCAGGTAACTCATAAACGATGATAGACATCGATATGCAGTTTTCACCATTGAGTTTGTAATAAAATTTGACCCCCAAATACAGCCATCTGTTTCCATCTGCCTAGTTTGAAAACAGAAGTTTCCCTTTAAAAATGTCATGTTCAATTTGGCACACTCTGTACAGTTTTCCACAATCTGAAAAATAAACAGAGTATTTTCTGAAGATTGATAAAATGCAAACTGGTGAATTTACTTCGTTCATCACTGTGTACTATACATGTACTATGCATCGCTAAAGAGTTCAATTAAAAGTATTCCTAAATTATGCCAACAAATAATCAATTTCTTTTAACAAACGTGTGCCAATGCAATTGACTCATTATTCACTAGTGAATTTTATTGGGTTTTGAAAACGAAAAATTATTATTTTCTGAAACATCAACCATTTAAAGAAACCCGTGTATAGAAATTTTTCAATTGATTATGCAATGTGAAGGTGAAATTCATGAATATGCCCTTTATTGTACTTCCTTATATTCCCTATTGTTTTAACAATGTTTGATTTTCAGATTATGGGAGATTATACCCCCAAAAGACAGTAAGACGATTTGATTGTTTTCACCCTCCCTGGTCGTTCTCATGAGCAGGCATTTACTTGGATTCAACAATATTGAAAATAACACGTACGTGATAACTTTGAAAGAAATTAAATGGTATGTTCTTATAGGCGATGAAATAGTCAATGTCAGAGACAATAAATGGTCGACCGATGTTTACTACTAATAGTGTCATTCCAGAAGTACCTAATAATGTTCTGAGTTGTTGTTGAGATCAAAGAGCGTAAACATCGGTCCAAAAACATTATTCTTTGTCCATTTGTCAATCGAAAAGCGGACCCACATAACAGAGCAATGTAGAGCGCTCCTTTCAGCACATTTTTACATATATGTCAATCTGGCAGGTGCAGAAAAGTGATTTTTTATAGTAACATCGAGTACTAAGAATAACAAATCAACCTTGCAAATAGATCAGTTGATCAGCTGCTTCCCTTGCAACTCTCAGAAGTTTTCCAGAAACTGAGAAAAGTCCTGATTGGTCTCACTTTTTGGTTGATGATTTCAAGCAAAATGATTCATTTAGAGAGAAGCTGCAGTCATTGACAATTACAATAATTGAGAAAAAACATTACATATTTACAAAAAATACAAGAGAGTTAATGTCGTGCTACTCCATTAACTAACCATAAAATTAAACTAGTGAAGACTTTCTACAACATTTACTCTAATAGGAAATTAGTGAATCTTTACAAAATATTTTCCGGACACATTCTGATTCATACCCCTCATTACTTATGCCATCTTAAATAAAATATACGAAAAATATTACGATGGATTACATCAGTCACAAAAGTGATATTTGTTATGCCTGAACGATTATTCAGAATTAATAACTACGCTCTAAATATTCTCTCAGATGATTGATGATCCAGATAATTTTTTCATTTGGAGAACGAAAGTATATTTTACTTTTTTTTAAATTACTTAGGCGAACCTGCACTCGAAATTAAATCATAATATTTCCTGTAGCCCGGAGTGCTAGGTTTTAATTCCAATTCACCAAGTAGAATTGAGGTGAAGGTAAAACGTGAAAGCTCTTTCATGGGTTTCAGAATGCTTGCGGGGAAAATCAATTACTTTGCTTTTACCTCTCCCGAGAGAAAAAATGGGGAATCTTCTGATAACTTGAATCAGCGTTCGGCGATCGAATGAATAAAATCAGTTTCGTATTTACTCAAAGAGTAGGACTTACACCATGTTGTTTCGCAGATGAGTTCGTTGCTTGTGCTGAAATATAAGTAAGAAAAAAACGAATAGCAATAATCATGAATGGACTGACCCGTTACTTTTGTATCACTATCTATGGTATTAAATGAACAATTTTCACAAACATTTTTTATTTCTAGACGGGTTTCGCTTATACCATAGATTCCCCGGTAAAACGATTTTTTTTCATTTCTACTAAGGAAGCTAAGGTATTATCGAAACACGTCTAGAAATGAAAAATGTTTGTGAAAATTATTCAACTATTATCATGAATACAATAGCAATAAGCTTTTTGACATGTATGTAAATAACATCGACCATGTCTTTGAATCCATGTCTTTGAATGAGGAACTGATTTGTTAAAAGGATAATGCCTGATATGTTCAATAGCGCAAAAGCCTTCGGCAAAAGCCTTCTGCAAAAGCGAAAATCAAAGTTTTTCATTAACTTTTCTGAGGATTTTCACCTTCAACCATCTGAAAAAAATTGATATTGTGATGGAGAACTTTATATATTTGCAGAAAGTACAAACTTTTCAGTTCATGTCGATATGTTGTGCGTTATTTAACAACAAACATCTGCTTACATCTTCAGAATCTTAACTTTCGATTCACTTCATTTTCAAACTCTCTTAATGTTCATTAAAATTACTGAAAAAATTTTAATTTTTTCAACTTTTGTCTTGATATTTCTTTTTTAATTTTTGTAGAAAATTATTTTATTGAATGAACATATCGTCTTCAAATATAATCTCTGCTTCAAAAAACAAATATACAATAATATGCTACTTTCTAAATCAGTATGAGTATGAGTATATCAGTATCAGTATAAATTAATATTCCTTTTAGAATAATTGGAAATGTCAATTGCATTATAAACATTGTCTGGGGAATCTTACTTTTTTGTAATGAAGGTTGAAAAATATAATTTTTCAGTTGAAAAACTGTCATCAGCCGTTAAGGATTACCAAGTTCTAACCTTTAAACTTGCGATTTCTAGTAAGAATCGTCTGTTTCAATAATTCACATATTTCCTTAGGGAAAAAAAAATAAAACACTCATTACTTCCAGCAAGAATGCCGTGCTCGAAAAAATGGTAAACGATTGGCGAGAGGTCTGAGTATTATGATGGTTGAGTCGGAAATTCGACGCTCAGTTCGTTTAATTTTCAGACGATGATTTGTGAAACGTGAGGACGGACGTTGTCGTGGAGCAGGATAGGATCTCTTCTGTTGACTCTGCTGTTTTTTCAAGTACATTACACGTACATTACAGGTAAAACCATAAGGCGCTCTCAGAGCGGTGCCTGTGCGAAAGTGGCGATTCACATTGGATTTGAATCGCTGGAGATCAAATACATTTAGAAAAACGTTCGCAGAAAGTTTTTTCCACATAAACGCAGTTCTCCAGATGGTAGATTTCTCAAACAGTAAAGTTCGAGGTATACTGAGTGGTGTATTGTGATGGTTTGGCCCGGTTACAGAAAATTATAGTGAATCACACCAGCCGCAGACCACCATACAGTAATTATTGTATGTTTTGGTGTGTTTTCGTCTTTGGGAAGTGCCTGGGTGGCTCATCGGTGTCCATGTGCCCAACCACTGTACTGATCATCTCCTGTTATCGTAAAGAATCCACTTTTTATCACACGTGATGATCCGATCCAGAAAGGACCATTTTGGTTGAGAGAAAGCAAAGAACAGACTTCGAAACGTGACAATTTCTGCCCATCGTTCAATTCATGAGACCCTCTATCTTGATACAAAAAAAAGTTAGGAAGCAATCAATTTCGAAAATTACCTCTATACAAAAATGTGTAGATCATGCAAAGAAGTAACTTTCATACACAAGCTGGAAGAAAAAGCCCCCACGAAACAGTTATTTTCATATGAACATTGAATTATACGAAAGAAAAACAATTTCAAAACGAAAACTTTTATATGAACAATTATATGAAAAACACTTATCTCTATTCCGTTTGTATTTCAAACATCCGTTATTGAGTTGAATCAGTTGTCATTCACAGGATTCCTACAAAATATAATAAATGAAAGAAGTGAAATTTCACTTACATGGAACACAGCATTATCGGCCTTATTCTTCAGTACCAAATACGAATAACATTGTGAGGAAAAACACTCGATTCGTTCATAAAATCACGATTTTTTGTCACGGATTGAGTTGAATCCATTCATGTCATCGACAGTACGTAAATAACATTAATTCCCTTATTTGATTGTGTCCCAACCACCTCCTACACTAACAATTTTTCTCACAAAACCCACGAAATTTAAATCCCCGGGCCAACAGAACTTAGACATACAGAGAATTTTATGATGGAATTGGCCGATACTTGATGAAAATGCATAACTAACGTATTCAAAAAACACTTTATTGTGGGATTGTCACTAAACAATTTTACATTTGTCTTTACACGCCCGAAAAAGCCATTGAATGGCGAAACACGTGTTGCGTATTCGTAAAATTGTTTAGTGAAAATCTCACAATAAAGTGTTTTTTGAATACGTTACAGAGAGTTTGTTCACCCCATGTATAAGCCGTTCAATGTTTCCATTTCTGATGAACATTATCTCCTTGCTTCCTGATATCAACCTTACGCCTTCCTCGTGATAGGAGGATATTTAAGTAAATATTGAGTTTAACATTTAATATAAGGTCTTCCAACAGGGACTTTCGAACTTTGACAATCGATAACGGCCATCTTGTTGAAGCCACATCTGTCAAATTAGTTCTGTTATTCAGTCTGTTTTGCCAAATCACCATGGATGGATATAACATTCGACAAGCCGGTGAATGATCAAATTGTTTGTTTGAAGACGGTTGACAATGTTTCAAGGTGTATTTCCTTAGTTCGGACTTCCATTGTCTAATATGATATAAATTTATTGAAATCCCTGAAAGAATCTATAAAGAAATAAAAGATTACCTGAAAAATAACAATTATATTGAGCAAAAAAACTAAAATCACAATGAAATAAAATATAAGCAACAATCAGAAATTGAACTACCAACACGTGCTGGAAATGGAAAATTATTAACAAGAAATGAAAATTAAAAATTGAACCATTCCAAGCCAATTTACTTCACGACGTTTCAATTGGTAGTATCCACAATCGTCTTTGGGTGATGACTGGATTTATTTCTCCGAGATCTGAGTAAACCCTTTACCGCATCATGTACCAAATATGGTACAAAGAGAAAATTATTTGATTTATAATACTTGAGAACGAATTTTGTCGTCATTTCATACATGACCATATCTGGCACGAACCAATCTATCTCATACACATCACGGCCGGACTATTTTATCAACGAGTGAATTGGAAGGATTCTTCAAGTTCATTCTTGTTAGAAATTTCATTTGTCACGCTTGAGGTGATCTTTGCTGTCCATTTACTCTTGTTTGGAAGTATTTTTCTACCAAGAAAAAATTATAGAGTGTTCAACAGTGATATTGAAAACATCTCTAGGTAAGTTCAGTAGTGAAAAGTTTCTCAGAACTAATGAACAATTCTGGAAACAAGTATGTACCTTATATGGCACATTATGAAACGATGGATCATCCTGACAATATGATCATGTTTTCAGGTATGGATCCCAAAGTAGTTTATGGCAAGATGACTGCCGTAAAAATTCCTTGTATCGATAGTGAAGATTCCGATTTATCTGATGAGGATGATGAACCCCTTTTAGGTGTTGAATGACCTGTGGATAGTAATTTTGGAGAAACTCCCCTAGACGATGATGTTGCCAGTATCATGAATCGAGAATTTGATGACTTTGATTCTTCAGATGATAATATACCCTTATCATCAATACAAAAACGACTTGAAAAAAAAGAAAAAGAGAAAAGAAGTATACAATTGGGTAGAAGGAAACCTCGAAAAATCTGAAGAAGAGATAAAATTTACTGGTTCCCAGGATTTGCCTTTTTCTATATCAGAGTTCCTATCCAATTCTTCAAGTTTCTTTTCCCAGATAGCCTTATAAAATATATCTGTGAACAGACTAACCTTTATTCTGTACAGTGCCGTCCAAATAAACCTGCTAATATAAAAGAGTTCGAAATAGAGCAATTTATCGGTATTACCATGTACATGTCCCTTATTCGGCTGCAGGCCACAAGGCATTACTGGCATAATACGATCAGCCATCCTGCTGTCAGCAACGTAATGCGCTGTAATAGATTTGAAGACATAAAGCGTTTCTTACACTTCAACAACAATGATGACATGACTGGAAACAGTCAAACTGGATACGATAAATTGTTCAAGATTGGACCATTTCTTACCCAAATAAGAGAAAGATTACTGCAAGTTCCGAAAGAAGAGTATCTTGCTGTAGATGAACAGATTATTCCAACAAAAGCTCGAATACAACTCAAACAATATAATCCGAAGAAACCACATAAATGGTTTGTCCTCAGCGGTATATTTGACTTTAGTTATGATTTCGATCTGTTTGCAGGAGCACAAAGCAATACTGTATCTCTAGGAGCTCCAACTCTTAGTGTTAGTAGTAATGTTGTTGTGAAGCTATCTGAATCTATACCAAGACATCAGAATTTCAAATTGTTTTTTGACAATTGGTTCTCCAGTGTTCCACTCATGACTTATTTGACTACTGAAGGTATACTACCCTTAGGGACGGTGAGATTGAATCGAGTCCCAGGAGTTGCAATGCCTTCCGAGAAGGAAATGAAAAAAAAAGGAAGAGGTCAAAAAATAGCTACTATAGATGGTGAGGTCATTACTGTTGTATCTTGGTTTGATAACAAAGTAGTCACCACTTTGTCAACGTATGCAAGAAGTCAACCAGTAGGAGAAAAGCGTAGATTTTTCAAGCAAGAGAATGCACATAAGATGATACCTTGTCCAAAGAGTGTCCCCATTTATAATAAGTATATGGGTAGAGTGGACCTTCTAGAGGCAATGTTGGGTTTCTATCGTATAAAAATAAGGTCAAAAAAATACTACTTGCGCATTTTTTTTCATTTCATCGACTTGGTTGCCGTGAATAGCTGGCTACTTGCTAGAAGAGCAAAAAAGTTTGATATGCCGCTTCTGGATACCAAACTGGCAATTGCAGACGCGCTTTGTTCAGCAGGAAAACCAAGCAGGGTTAACAGAGTAGGAAGGCCTCCGAGCGTGAACCTCCAACAAATGTATGAATATAAAAGAAAAAAAGGGCCAACAAAAGAAATTCCTCAAGAAGATATCAGAACAGATAATATAGATCTTTTCTCAAACTGGCAAGAAACATGTAGATCAAGATGTAAATACCCTAGTTGCTCAGGAAAAACTTTTGTGATGAGCATCAAATGCCAAATTCCATTATGCCTTAATAAGGATCGAAATTGTTATTTACGCTTTCATACTGAATGATTTTTTATGAATAAACTATACCTCTCAGTCTCAGATTAATAATATATTGCCAAGTCAATATCACCTGATGTTCCATATATGGCACAAACCAGATTTTTTCAAAAATCATGTAAATCAACAGGGATTGATTTTTTTATATTTTTCCATCAAATAGGGTGAGAAATTCTCATCACATACAATTGTTTCGCTATTAAATGAAAATTCATGCGGTAAAGGGTTAATGGGTCATTCGAGTGCTTTCACCTATCCCTTCTTTCCTCTTTCCCCTATAAAGGTTTTAGCGAGAGCTGACCATTTTGCTCAATATAATTGTTATTTGTCAGCTCATCTTTAATTTTTTTATAGATTTTTTCAGGGATTTCTAATTAATTTATATCATATTAGACAATGGAAGTCCGAACTAAGGAAAAAAAATTATTTCATAAAAACAGGTGTTCTGTTTGGACAACGTAACGCGCGCTCCGCTCATTTTACGGTCATCATAATCGTCCTACCGAGAGGACTATTCGCAATGTGGTGGATATATTTGAGTTCACTGGTTCAGTAAACGATCAAACAACACTTGAATATAAGAATGTAGAAATTACTTAACAAGTACAAATTTAGCGAGTATTTCTAGTTGTTGACACAGCCATTTGTGATTCGCTCTACAATAAACTCTAACAAAGAGAACAAAAAGTATTCAAATGAGGGCAAAATTATTATGGAATGTATAAAAATCCCCTTCTGAAATTTTAAATAAGGAAAGAACGGAAGAGCAGGCAAGCTCAACGTTTTCGAGTTCGCAAAGTAATTACTCGTGCAAACAATAATCGTCTTAACTACGTCAATCCCCAAAAACGAATCCAAAAGTTTTCCCAACTTACTCTCGCACGATTTCAACTCGAGTATTATTACAAGTATTGATCTATTTTATATTAAATTAAAACAAAATTTTGAGCAATCTGAGAAAAAAATATTAGATTTGTAGTTCTGAAAACAATGGATTATAAGAGAATTTCCCCATCCCATTAGTTAGTTTCTATATTGTTTGATACCTTCAAAATGCTGAGTATTCTCTGCTATTTGTGAGTTATATTGAAAAAATCAAAAATTATTTTCAAAAACAAACTAGCGTTCCAAACTGATGCTCCAAGTAAAGTAAAAATGAATTATAACTGCCTACTACTCACTCACTAAATATCATACTTTACTATACCTAATAAATATAGTTTAAAAAACTAAAAAAACATTTAAAGAATATCGAACTAAAATATAAAAAAAAAATTAGTCAAAGATCGTTCTTATATTTCGCACCTAAATTATACAATGCCCTTACAGTTGAACCGAAATCTACAAAAAAATTTAATAAATACAAGCAAGACATAAAAAAAATTATAATGAGTCATCCTGAAAAATTCGATGTTCTGTTTCAATAAACTGTCTTTTCCCTCCTCTCGTCGTTATCCTCGTTCTCTTTTTGTTTGTTTACTATGGAACACTCGTTGATTAAACATTGTACAATTATATGAAGAAAGCAGTTGAGATTGGGTCATAGCACAGGCATTTCATGCCAAGATACCTAGTCTCTTACTGGTATTCTTCGCTATTAATAATTTATAATAGTTGATAAATGTACACTACACTTATTGAAATAAACAATATAATAAACAAAAAAAAGTTAAAAATAATTTAAAAGACAAGCTTGAAACAATAACGAACGAAAAATACTAGCATTATTGTAAAAAAAGCGAGGGGCGCTTGATATACAAAAAATATGGCACAAAGCGCTCAAGCTTTTTTTACAATAATACTAGTTTTTGTTGTTCGTTATTGTTTTAAGTTCATTAAAAAAAATATTTGTAACTTTCTAGTTCATGTTCTTTAAAATCGTGTTTTTTAGTTTTTAAACTATATTTATTCTTCATTTTTTAGTTTTGTATGCTATAAAAGCGTGTTTATTACTCTTTGTAAACTATACTTATTTTATCTAAACTTTGGGATCAATCAGCCGTATATTGTTTAGAAAAAAGACCATTAATATTTTCCGATTCCGGAAAGGGAGCCTGGAAATCAGCTACCAAGCCCAAGGCAGCAGGCGCCCAATAGCGGGTTACAAATAAGGCAGCAGGCGCGCGTGTTAATGAAAAAAAATACTTTTTTCAAATGAAGAAATACATGTAGAGTGAGTTCAAATTATATCAATGACGTTACGTACAGCGCCATCTGGCCACGAATAGATCAAGCAATAATATCGATAATTCTGTCAAATAAAGATCTCGAGCATTCAAACGAGAATAAATATGAAATGAAGGGGAGAGTTACAAACAAACAAACATATATATATATATATATATATATATATATATATATATATATATATATATATATACAGGTGAAGCTAACAAAAGCGTGGTAATAATAAAAATATACTTTTTTCAAAGGAAGAAAAACATGTAGAGTGAGTTCGAATTATTTAAAGGAGGTTACGTACAGTGACATCTGCTTGCGAATAGATCAAGCAATAATGTCGATAATCCCGGAGTTACAAACAAACAAACATACATAAATACAGGTGAAGCTAATAAAAGCGTGATAATAATAAAAACATACTTTTTTCAAATGAAGAAAAACATGTAGAGTGAGTTCAAATTATATCGAGGAGGTTACGTACAGCGTCATCTGCCCGCGAATAGATCAAGCAATAATGTCGATAACCCCGGAGTTACAAACGAACAAACATACATATATATAGGTGAAGCTAATAAAAGCGTTATAAATATACTTTTTTCAGATGAAGAAATACATGTAAAAAGAGTTCGAATAATATCAAGGAGGTTACGTACAGCGCCATCTTCCCGCGAACAGATCGAGCAATACATACATACAGGTGAAGATAATAAAAGCGTGATAATAAAAATATACCTTTTCAATTGAAAAGACCAGAACAGTTTTGCTGAAACCTTGCCGAGCCGATAATGTATGGTCTAAGTTTATAACCATTCAGAAATTTATTTGATCATCACTCATGAAATTAAATTTCATTTCTTATCATAAGTGGAAAAGTAAAATAACACTTATGAGCAATGTTCGATTAGACAAATCACCTCATGAATGTTAGCAGACATTGATAAGTGGTATAATCATTAAAGTCCAATTATACAAAATAAAATCTTTCAGGAACTTGACTGGTTATATGTACATTTGCTGCTGTAAGCAGACAGAAACATTTACAATATTTTCTTATACCAGTAATATATACTTACAATGAACGAATACGTATGGAATTATTGTTGTAAAATCCCTAACATATTGAAATAACTCTTTATTATGAGGTTTTCACTGAACAGGTAACAAAACGGCGACACGTATTTCGCTATACAATAGCTTTCCCAGACGTGTTCACACAACATAATATAACATAATTTCAATTGGTTTTCATGAACAAACTTACCATTCCTGCATGACAGTTCCCAGTCATTCTATTTCTGTCACACTTGGGGCATCAAGATTAAAATCAATAAGTTGACATCATTAAAGAGGCTATATATTTTTCAAACGTGTCTTTGTATTCCAGAGAATAATACTTTTCATTACAAATAATGTGGTACATAACTGTTCTTCTCATCACAGTGAAGAATGTCACTTACCAGCCTCCAGAATTGATATATCATATGAGGATCCATGTAGATTTGGTGCTGATATTCAAGAAGTTAACAATACCATTCATACATTCTTTAAATGTAAAAATAATAATGAATAACAATTGTTGTGCTGGAGCAAGAATGATCTACGTTGTCTATCAGGCCTAGTTATATCACTGTGGTGTAAATTATCATATACAAAGACTTGGACTATCGCAAGACAGTATGTCATCTCTGTTTGGAAAATGAAGAAACAACAAAGCACATATCTACTTTGCACCTGCGGACCGAATCAGGTTTGCAGAATTTGGCAGAGTTTCACTCTTGTCATCTGACCTGAGAGGTCACTCACCGTATATAAGCTTATCGGCTCTGTCAAGATGCTGAATTTATTTGTCAAGTGTCAATAGATAAGAGCCTCAAAAAACCTTTGGGGTTGCAGTGGGGGGCCGAATAGATATACTCACTTTGGACTTAACCTTACGTGAGCTGAAGATGACACTGTTTTTTTCAAGATGGTGAAGGTCTGAAACCTTACAAAAGCCATCCAGATATATGATCAATATCCCGTGGTAATATCACAGAAGCTAATATAAACGACAAAGAAAAATCTTCAAATCCATAAATGAATATCGGAGAAAGGAATTTCGATTCACTCCGAACTGAATAGTTGTTCAAATATTTCCGGTTCGACAATCAAAATTCACTATACTTCATACATTAAACAAACAATAGCAATCACAGACGAATACAATAATTTATACAACAAAGCATACCGTTCTCGCGTTCCTGGATGCGCTTGCATCTAATTGCAAAATAGTTCCTGTTCAGCAAAATAACGCCGACTCTAATTACATCACAGCGAAATGTTCCTGCCGGTGTTAGCGATAAATGGATTATTGGATTTGGATTTTATTTTACAATGTCAACGTCATTGCTGGGCATTTGTGATTTCAATTGAATCAAACCGCGGGGTGATTCACATTCTAAATTTCATCTTTTACAATGCGATTAATTATATTATTAGTGACTAAGTATATTAGAAAATGGTTAATAGTTACAAAGAAGCACTTAATTTCAGAGATACATAGGAAAAATTCAACATTCTTTCATTCTCAACTTTAATCTTTCCAAAAATTGTTTGAACTATGTTATTGCACCATTCGAAACGAATTCTTCCTTCTTCTGACTCTTTTAATAGTGTGGGCGATAGAGACCAAAAACAAGGCATTAGTAATCAAAATCAGGCAGCACTGTTTCGTCCTGCCTTGAGTCACATTAGTAGCGGTAGACTGAGCCACATTCCCTCTTAGGATGACGTTATTTTTAATATCGAATGAAAATTCTGACTTTGCTTATCCAAGACAAACAGAGGTAATCTATTGCAAAGTTGAACTTTGACATCGACCACCGAATGACACAAAGCTTTCTGTCTTCCTCTGCCGCTTTCACCGCAAGTAGTCAATATGGTGAAACCAAAGACCAAAAATAGACGCCAAAAACAATTGCCGGTTCACTCCGTACCGACGAGGAGTCGGTACGGGCGACAAATATTCCAAATGGAAAATGTTGCACAGGTCCCTAATGGCTTTACTTCAGATTTCAGCGCAGCATTAGCTGAGTTAGTTGTTGTTTTCTCGTTGGCTATCTGTCACACGTACCTACAAAGTGGTGAGTTCATAAATAGTAACCGAACGTCAGCAGTTTCTTTGTATGGCATGGGCGGCGTGGTTTAATTTTTTATCTGATCATTATTTACATGTGGGATGTCTTGTATGGTATCATACATTAGCTGTTCGTATTGACTCCGTATAGATCTATAAGGCTAACGCTAGTTGCACACACACCGATTTTGGACGGCCAGTATAAAATCGGCCGATATTTTATTGGTAGCGGGTGCTTGCATACTCACCGGATTTTTATCGGTCAAACAATCAGTTGCTGTGTGGTCGTAATTAGCACGCACTACCAAAACGAAGTTAATGCGTAGTAACTACAATTTCACCGAGCATTCGAGACTGGAATGGTCGGTGAAAAACCGGTGAGTATGCAAGAGTGTATTTAGTCATGTACGCCACTACTTCCCGATACTGCCGGCGATACAGTGGCAGTGGACGGCTGCTCACCGGTATTGTACCGGCGACGATAACCGGTCGGCGTGTGTGCAAGGTCCCGTTCCCACATGTGGTTCACTATTGGAATTTGGACGACCGGTATAATATCGGCCGTCCATACAATCGGTGTGTGTGCAATTACGCTAGTTGCACACACACCACTTTCACCAGTCATAGTCAACATATCATATGGAGTAGTTCGAAACTCTGGCCATTGAAGAAACCCACAAGACGATACCTTGACGATACCTTCAAAATATGGGAATACGCCTACCTGAAACACATCAACAGCGTGAGACCTTCCATCACTTTCACAATGGAGAAGAAAGTTCACAACGAATTGCTATTCTTAGACGTATTGGTGAAGAGGGCCGATACTAGGTGGGAAACATCTGTATAAGGAAAACCCACTCACATGGGACAGTATCTGAACCACGTATCCAACCAGCATCAATCGACTAAAAGAGGAATCGTCAAGATTCTATTAGACCGTACTTTCGTGCTCTGTAATATGAAGGAAGGTCTCGAAAAGGGACCAGACATCATCAAAAATGATCTTCAACGGAATGGCTATTCCAAAGCGATGGTGGAACAGACTCTGGTTGAAAGGCAGCAGGAGCCTTGCAAGGAAGAAAAGCCATCACAACCAGTACTTGCACTTTCCTACATCAGAGGATTATCGGAAAGGATGAGAAAAATTGGATTCAAGTACAACATCAGAACCTGCATCAGATTCGGAAACACTATCCGTAGCAGCCTCACGGAAACCAGGCCACCAGACGCGGACTACAATTCCAAGAATTGCATTTACCGGATACCGTGTGAGTGCGGAAAATCCTATATAGGTGAAACTAAGAGGCCATTGAATGTTCGCATTGCCGAGCACAAGAAACACAAACAGCCAATCACGAATAGCAGAGCATGTTTGGACCCATCAACATGACATCGAATGGTCCCAAGCTGAGATCATTCACAGGAAGGAACATAGGTTTAGGACAAAATTTAAAGAAGCCGCAAAAATGTCCAATAATGTATTCAGCCAAGCTAAAGTTGAGACACGCAACATATGGCAACCCATAATCAAGCGAAAAATGGCCAACTCCCGCCAAACAGTTATCTCCCACTAAACCGGTGAAGCGGAAAAGGGAAAGCGGAAGTGAGTGAAAGTACTCGAATATTCCAAAAATAGTCATCTCTCGAAGGCATTAGTCCAGTCATCACACGAACACAATTGTGGATACTAACAATCGAAACGTCTCGAAGTAACTTGGCTTGGAATCTCTTAATTTATATTTTTATATTTTGTTCAATTCTTCTATTTTACTTGTATTTTAATTTACTATTATTTCATTTCAGGTCCGAACCAATGAAATTCATCATGAAATATTGTCAATCACCTTCAAACATAATGGTACTGCTTATTCTTGAAGCATCGCTCTGCTCAACATTATTATTCGAAATGTTAAATAATTTCATACCGTTGATACTGAATTCACAAGAAAGACAAAATATAAAATGATACCAACAGAGTGATTCATTTCCAGAAATATCGAAGGTATTATAGCAAGTGAAAAAGTACCTGTAAATTGGACCGTTTGGAAGTAAATGCATGTAAAAACCGTTTTCATGATTCATTCGAATACCTTGGAAATGTCAAATGCAGTAGGCTGAGATTATCCGCATTTATCGATGGTACTATTATCAAACTAAAAATTCATGATCATGTCGATTTAGAGCTTTTCTACGACAAAATCAGAATTTATGAAACATCGAACACGTCGATTTCCATTGAATACATAAAGTGTGATTTATTTGATTATGAACTTTACTATGCACCAACACTTTTCATTTACCAAATGAATATACGCTAGGAAATTTCATAACTCCAGCACCGAGTTCATTATTCTTGTAAATTGCAACAGTAACTACGAAACTAGAGATGATTTTAATCATTGGTGTGAAGCGAAATACCTCATTAATAATTCAAATTAGACGGTGCTAATGAAATTTACGGCTGACGAAATTAAATAGCAAAACCCACATTCAATACATGTAAGACGAAAATTTCTATATTATAAATAACATAATATTATCACTGATGAGTTTCAATTAAATGGTTTTGAGGAATCTCTATAATTCCAATGAACTACTTTCGATATATGAAGGAAATAAGTATATACTTCCAACTATATATTCTGTAAATGTCACATTTCACTAATAGTTATTGTATTTGAATTGAGTACTTTTGACAGAAAATTCTGAGAAACAGTAAAGAAGAAATTCACTCGAATAGCAAAAGTGCAGAAAACGACAATAAATAGTGACTTTTTTGTAATAACAGGGGAAAGAGAGGAAATGATTCATTGTAGTACCGGATTTCCTATCGGGAGGATATGTCGAAAGTATATAAAAGTCTATGAAGTATATAAAACTCTCATAAGCTTGGAATACTATTCCGAACTCAGCAACTTTTGATGCTTTATAAAGCTCAGATCAGACCTGCGTTGGAGTATTGTTAACATGTATGGAGCTCTGCCCCTAAGCATACTCTGAAGCTGCTGGATTCCATTCAGAAACGAGTCATCCGCCTGATTGGAGACAAGAACGTCACTTGTCTCTCTTTGATAAATTCGTTCACGGAAGGTGTTCAAGTGATTTGGCATATTTTATTCCACCAAGGGTCGCGTATTCCATCGCGTATTAGTAATACGCGATGGACTGTGGCTGGTCATCATTTCGAGGTTCAACTCGGTACACCTCGAAATTCACTGTTTGAGAAATCTTTCATTTGGAGAAGCGCACAAGCTCCGCTCTTAGAGCGCCTTAAGGATTCTCCTGTAGTGCTTATGTTTTGTTCCTGAAAAAAAAAACGAGTTAGGACTACTGATATATGAACATCACTGTTTCACGTTCGCGGCGCTAACATTTCATATTTTCAAGAAATAAACAGTCTTGCTTATTGGTTTTTGAGGTTATTGAAACAAACTTTAGCCAAATTAATGGTTTAATATTTTTGCTGTAAATCTAAAAACACCAGATTTTTCCCGAAATAATTAAAGACAGGCATAGGACATTGTCCGTGAAATCTGTTTAGAATGATCTGAAGAATCCAAACATTGAATAATATACGAAGTTTTTCAAACTAAAAAAGTTTTTAGTGGCCACTTTCACATAACAGTATAAGCGATTGCGCACGGTTTGTGTAAACCTCGAAGTAGGAATGGTCATTTGAGGCTAAGCCTATGGCGAGAAGCGCTTACTACGCAATCTCTGCTGCAGTCAGCCCGTAATGCAATTGAACCCAGGTTTGTGTTTAATAAACCCTACAAAATACAAATAAAACAGAACACATAGTCAGCTCGAAAACCAAATAAGGTTCAGGATGTGGAGTTTACTACAGCTCATCAAACCTAAGGATTAAGTCAGGAAGGTAAAAAAATACCAGCGTGGTCCAATCAGAACTGGACGGTATGTTAATCGCCACGAAAGAAATAACCAGAAAAGGAGTTTCTGGCAAAAACATAACAATCTACACTAATAGTAGACGAGCCCTAGTAGCCTTGAACAACGTGTTACCTCAGAGTTCCACCAAGATTTAGCCAAAGCCTCGGTAGATAATAACATTATCCTGAGGTGGGTTGAAGGGCACAATAGGAGTAAAGTTATTCCCATTGCCGACTCTTCAGGAAGGAAGCGGCTGGACTAAGAATTTTAGGACCCAGTGACACCTACGGCCTGATGACTTCGACAAAAGAAGATAAAAGAAATATCTGGCGATGACCAGGAAAACCTGCGCTTAACAGTAGGATTTCTGACTGGCCACTGTCAACTCCTCAATCACCTCCATATTATAGGGCTAGTGAACACACCTCTATGCAGGATGTGTGAACAGGAAGATGAATCTGTCAGGCATGTCTTATGCGAGTTGTCTGGAGTCAATAAGAGAGTGTGTGTTCGGCGAGTCTTGGCCGGCACCTGTCGATAGGAAGGAGATTTATCAGTGACCTGTTCACCTTCCTGGAAAGGATAGGATGGACGATGACCGAGGAGTACTCGGGAGGATGTAAAATGGGTCACATGTGGTCTAAGTGCTGTAGGCCTACACTCATCCTCCCTACTCTACAGATACAGATGCGATTGATTTGCTAGTGATTGTTTCAAATGTCAATTTGAATAATTTGCTAACGGATGACAATGAAGTTTGTTTCCACCTGATGTACTGATGCAGTTAAATGTTTTTGGTACTTTGTGAATATATTCAGTCCCAAGTGATATTCAACTAATCTGTGATATCCTTTGATGGAACACCTTTCTCCTAACCAGATCTGAAGCATTGTTTCTTGACGCGCGTTTCATCAGCAGATAGAACAATTTTCTAATTGGTTAGCAAAACTCTTGTCGAAAGGCAGTTCTGGTGGGAAAAACTGTTTTCATCCAATTCATTTCACAAGTCATATCGATATCATCTTATTTTTTATCATTTTGGTGTTATTTGTCGGTTGTATTGTGGATGGATCACATTAAAAAAGTTAAAAAAAGGCGAACAAAATAACCCCAGAAGGATGAGTGGTATATTTTTCACTCTTTGGACTCCAACTTAATGAAGTTGTTCGGCCTGTATTTCTGCCTTATTGCGGTAAAACGGTATGATTTCGAGATTTGAAAGTTGGGAAGGCATCGTTCCACAACAGAGCATCCAGAACAAGTAGAACTACCATTCCGACATACTGATAACGGTAAGAGTCTGCACAGTTCAAAGAGAAAATTTTAATATTCAATCGCTTTATCGATGATATTCATCTTACATGGAGCTGTAAACTTCACGACAAATTGAAACTTATAATTTGATGAGAACATATCGTCCTATCCAACTGAGAATTATAAAGATTATTGAAAACATTCCAATTCAAACCTAGCAATGAATATATTCAACTGATTATTTTGTTTAAAAAAAATAAGAACCGGTTGAATTATTATTGAAACAGTTTCCTATTCTACCCATGGAGTCATATTGGTAAAATATTCTTCTTTGCATTCCACGAAAACAATTTTCAACCAAGGGATCTACACAAGTATTTTTTTTGAAATATTCTCGATCGACCGTAGATTTTCTCAAAATATGCATTCACTGACTTCGACACATTTTTCGAAACGATAAGTAATTATTCTGAACACGGATCCATTATTGCTTTGGCCTTGGCAACATACAGTTAACGGTACGTTGAATTCTACAAGTTCAATATGGAGGATACAATGAAAATGTTACTGCGAATCTATAATTCTCGATGAAGTTATTGAGCTCTTGATACTCAATGTACTGTAAATGTAAATTTTCAGAGGAGATTTACCGTTCGACAACAAACTACAAATGCACCATTAATTTACTCTAACACAACACTGTAATGTTCAATTGTGAATTATCTCATTTCGGCACAATACCAGCATCACCACTTCTAATTAATTGAAGGGTGGAAATCTAATCAACTGAAGGGTGAAAACTATAATTCTGTTAGAATTGTACCAATGATTTTCAGGCTCACGGAACAAACTGACTAAATGTACGTTCTTCTATGTGGGAGGTCAGTTTGAGATGAAATATTGCGGCCAACGGTAGAAAATGAGGATAAATCGAATATGGAATATTTATTTACTTATAATTAACATTCATACCACCACTATTAACGACCTGCCATCCCTAATGATTACTGATTTGAAATGTGAAATTATTTATACTTTTGTCGATGAACGTGTAAACACGCAGCTGCGGGAGTAGTAGTATTTCAGTTAATTTCGAACAAACTCATTTATTTGGGTCAGAATAACATACATACTTTGTCAAGACAGCAAAAGCACAATATTGTGGAACGAGTTTGAGAATTGTAATAAGTAAGAAAAATGTTTATGTTGAACGGTTTTATTGAAAATAAAAGATATCAATGATGTTGATAATTTACTTAAAACTAAAAATAATTCGGAAGGTAGGTAGTCATCACACCACAAAAACAATAAAATCGTTAGGTTACGCTACTAACCTGAATGAATATGTAAATACTATGCCCAACGATATTATTATTTTTCTATCTGATAAATACCCTAGATTGTTGAGGCGAGTGGAGTGATGACTGCTACCTAGGATCTTATGAATTATTTTTTAGTTTTTAGTAAATTTTCAACGTCATTATTATCTTATTCTGCGATAAAACTGTTCAGCTCATTTTTTTTTCTTATTTTGTTTTCAAATTTTGAGTTTCTAATGTTGGCCATAATACAATAATTGGCCATAATTCAATAAGGACTATTGATAGTATGTGTGATAGTGATAGCAAAATTCCAACCCTGACTGAAAACATGAAATTAAAACTTGTCGGTGGTTTCGTAAATGTAGCCATTTAAATGTCAGAAATGTGAGAATGTCAAATGTCAGTTGAATGAAATGAATAAAAAAACTTTTGTCTAAATACCACCGGTAAAGATTTTATGTATACGACCGGTTTCGGGTTTCATTCCATTATCAAGTATCCCGAAACCGGTCGTATATATGAAATTTACCAGTGGTATTTAGACAAAAGTGTTTTTATTCATTTCATTTGAGTGATCATGAATTACCATAAAGTAAACAAGTCATCAATCAATTAGACTAACTCCAAAATATTATTGGTATTGTGTTACTTGGTATCATTTTGTCGGTTGTATTGTGAATGTATGACTTAATTATGAAACAGCAAAAAAGCCGATCAAAATAACCCTAAGAGTATGAGTGGTATATTTTATACTCATTGGACTATAACTAAATGTATTTGTTGGGTCTGTATTTCTGCCGTATTGTGGCAAAACGGTATGATCTTGAGATTCAGAAATTGGGAAGGCTGGAGCTGAAAACTTCACGACAAATATTAACTAATAATTTGATAAGAACAGTCGCTCAATCCAACTATTGGAAACATTCCAATTCAAACCTAGTAAAACGTGAATATATTCAATTGACCCTATTGTTAAAAAAATAAGAATTTGAATTATTATTAGGACTCAAGTTGTTTTAAATAAATATCTATCTATCTATCTATCTTTCTAATACAGAGTATGAATAACTGAGGTTAATCAAGGATGGTATTCATTTCATACTATGATATTTTTCGCAGTGATGTTTTGCTTGGAGTCTGTATTTTTGCGGAAAAATCATGATAGATGACTGAACATTTTCATGACTACCAGGGGAACATTTTTCTCAATTCCTTCATTTCAATCAGCCTATTTTGCAATGAAAATGGTGAAGTATCCAAAAAGACTTTTTTTGTTCCCGAAAAGTTAAACAAAATATTTGAGTTAGTTATTAATTGGACAATGTTATTTTCTGTTGGAAAATATGAAAATATCCAAAACATTTCAATAACCAATTTCCTTAACCTCGTATCCAATGAAAAAAAAAATAGTCGTTGAATTAGTAGACTAGGACTTGTTTAAATGATCCCAAAATGATCAATCCACTTTGAAAATATCCAGTACGAAATCTAGTTGAAATTAATATTCGGAATACATTCTCTAACTTTATTAGACACGCTGTGAGAGTTCTGAATCCCAAATAAAAATAGTAAATTATTCAATAAGTGATAAATGTGGCCAAACCTCGTGAGAATTGCTGCGAGAATACTATATTTTTTCTAACAGGAACAGAAATATTCTGAAACAAGTTTTATTTGCAACAGGTATCCTGAATGGAATGAATACCATTGAACTTCAATACAAAAAACAACATGGAAGAGCAATGAAGATAATATCTATTTCATTTTTCTTACTCTATATGGTTGAAAACAATAAAAGAAAGTATCTAGGTGAGATCTGAACCCCAAACTGCTAGCGCTAAAGTCTTCAAGAAGCAGCGGTGTGACATATGGTGAGTAATTTTTGAAAAAACATATAATTTTTTGCCACACTAAAAATGTATCGTTTTCACTTCCCGAGTGCTTATTTTTTTTTCATGATTTGTGTAAGAAACTATAACTGAAACAAAACATCGTTCGTTGTTTGGTTTGGGAATATATTTTGAAGTAGGACATTCTCAAGACTTACTTGCGATTGAAAATGATTGAAACGCATCTGAAATGGGTCTAGTAAGTAGTGAGTTTTGAATATCAACTGGTAGTGGGTCGAAGGTGTGGCTTATAGAACATTTTGGTTACTTACTCTACAAGAAATGGTGAAATAATCAGTGCTTTTTTAAATGATCATAGAAAAGATAATACTTTCTCTTGAATTTCGTCAACGGGAGAAGATTTGAACTTGAAACAGAAATCATCGAAAGAATTCATACAACATTTTTCGTTAGTGTTGAGGAAATGAACAGGAAATAGATCAGGAATTGTAAATAATTGAAACTATTATAGGCTGATGAACAATCAGTATTATAGGTTGGCAATACTCTTCTCGACACTCGTTTCATCAACCGAGTAGGCGTCTTCAGGGAAAGAAGACTAACTCCTATCTATAAAACTGGTTTCTATATATATATATATATATATATATATATATATATATATATATATATATATATATATATATATATATATATATATACAGGGTGAAACTGAATGAGTGTAAAACATTTAGGGAGGTGATTCCTCATAGAAAAAAAGATGGGATCTTTCATATAAAGAAACTTCATTGGAGCATCCCTTGTTAAGATACAGACCCTTGAAGGGGGTACATGAAATTTGTATAACAATTTTTTTCACAAGCACTGAAGAAGTTACAATTTTAAAATTAACCTAACGTTTTGTACTACCAAAAAGACACTTAGCCAGTAATTAATTTGGTTTATCCCATAGTTGTAACGGGTGGAAAAAAATGTATTTCCAATGTAACTTTTTGTCTTATCATTTGTTTACAATTTAAAAATTTATTTCCGATAGCCTGTTTCATTCTAAACAAAAAGTTTCTTGGATTTTTTGCCCAAAATAAACCAGTTCGCAGCAAAAAATTATTTTACGAACAACTACAGAGATACATCGTCATAAATGCGAAGTGGATTTATTGTTATTTTGTAGTTAGTACCTGCATTAAACGATTAAAGGGTAATAAACAAAACTAATTTATTAATAACAAAACACACAGCATGTAGAAATCAGAGTAAATGTTCAATTTGTCTACCTTCAGACATTACGCATGCGTCTAGACGTCGGCGCATTGAGCCACATTGAGCCACGTATTCGCTCAAATATTCCTGGAGTCTCTCTGATCACCCTGCACGCATCGATGATGCGGTTTCTTAAGTCCTCTATATCGCGAACAGGAGTATGATAAACCAAATGCTGTAAATGGCCCCAAATTGAGAAATCGAGAGGATTACCATTCGGGGATCGAGCGGGCCAGTTCTGTGATCCTCCTCGACCTATCCACTGATTTGCATATGTTTCAGTTAAATGTTGACGTGCTATTTGACTAAAATAGGTGGGAGCCCTATCATGCATAAAAAACATATCCCTTCTGACGCCCAAAGGAACTTTCTCCAGCAGTATTGGAGGCATTTCTCTTAAAAATTGAACGTATGCCTCACCATTACAAAAATGATAAAAGGCAGAAGAGTCTTGAGTTTTCCTTCCAACAAATAAGCGAAATTGATATACAAAAAATCATATAGACTGTAGAAAGTAATTCTCAAGGCTCCGATGGTATAAATATCAGATTATTGATTATGTGTTGTTTTTTCATAGTACCTTACATAACACACATAATAAATTTCTGCATTCGAACAGGTGATCATCTAAATTCTTGGAAGGAAGCCTTGGTAATGCCTCTTCCAAAAAAAAGTAACCCAGAAAGCTTCAAAGATTTGCGTCCAATTAGCATTCTGCCAGCTGTTTATAAGTTATTTGAAAGAGTGATTTACAACCAACTTTCTGAATTTTTTTCAACTAAAAACCTTCTACCAGAAACACAATCGGGCTTCCGCCCATCTCATAGCTGTGAAACGACAATTTTGAACATTACAGATGACGTTTTCAGCGCACTTGACCATAAAAAAGCTACAGCACTTGTTATGCTTGATTTTTCGAAAGCTTTCGATACGATAAATCACGTTATTCTCCTCACTATCCTCGAAGCCATTGGTTTGTCAAATATCGCGGTTCAATTTTTTGAAAACTATTTGAGCGAGCGAGTGCAAAGAATTAAACTAGATAATATAGTATCCAGTCCATTGAAGATAAATCGCGGTGTTCCACAAGGCTTGATTTTAGGTCCTCTTCTATTTATATCATATACCTCAAACTTTGTGAACGTAATCAAATACTCCAAAATAAACCTATACGCTGATGATACACAATTACATCTTTCATTCCACCTTTTAAATATGGGATGGATATAATTTTATTATCAAATAAAGTCTTACTGACGTATTTAAATTCTATTTATTTGACAACTGTCATCAACATCTTCTTTCTACTAACAAACTTGATTTAACTAAAAATATTATCAGACATCACATAAAATAAATAAAAAATCTATATACAGAGGGAATAATAAAAACATACATTTTGAATCCAACATTCTCCCCCATTTTGAAATTGAAATAAAAAACAAAAGAGAAATTTCAAAATTACATTATAAATTTCACTCGAAACCATAACGATGCGGAGCTCTGACTTTTCGCCCCCTTCTTGTGACTATCTCTTTAGTTTTCTTTTTGATGCCTTGCTCTTCTGTTATGTAGTCCTCATCAGTTTCACCTTTGACTGCATTCATTTTCTTTTCAATTTGAAGAAAATTGTTACTGTCCTCTTCCGTCGTCACTTCTAAAGGATGTAAACGCTGAAACGGTCGAATAAGTTCCCCACTGTTCACTTTTATTTTCGCTACCCTGGGTACGTCATCTTTTCCAGGATAAATTTCCAATACTTTTCCTATAGGCCAGTTTATTCGCTTTACATTGTCGCTGCTGACAAGAACAACATCTCCAATTTTTAAACTACCTATTTTCCTTTTACCAGTATGTACGAGTTCCGCTAGATATTCCTTTCTGAATCGGCTTCGGAGTCCATCTCTTATCTTTTGCAGGTATCTATGTCGTTTCACTAAATGATGTCTGTCTATGATATCGAAATCTGGAGTTTCACTGGTAGATATATCCGAAATAAACATAGAAGGGCTGAGCGGTTTTAAATTATCTTCTTCCGAAATATAAGTTAAAGGCCTTGCATTAATTATGGCTTCACAATCGCATAAAGTCGTCATCAATTCTTCATAAGTTAAAGTTGCTTTCCCTAAGTTTCTACGAAGTAATTCCTTAATTACTCTGACCATGCGTTCCCACCAACCGCCCCACCAAGCGGCTGTTGGAGGATTCTGATGCCATTTGATTTTTCTAACTGTAGAGTAGTCCATAACTTCATTCCAGTCTATCTTCTTCAAGTAGTTTTTTGCTCCAATAAAATTTGTTCCGTTGTCAGAATATATAACTGAAACTCTTCCTCTTCTCGCTATAAATCGCCTCAGTGATGATAAAAATGCGTCTGTTGATAGAGATTTCACCAGTTCCAGATGCACTGCTCGATATACTGCACAGGTAAACAGTACGATCCAGGACCCTTTGGTTTTTATCCATGTTAGGGCTACCATGGAATCACTCCAATAAAATGTTTTCAAGTGTTTCATCTCTTCCACTCTCTTAATGGATTGACATAATCTTACTCCAATGACTGTACTTAATAACTCAAGTCTTGGTATTGTGGTGTTTTTTGGTGCTATTCTAGATTTAGCCTGAATGAGTTGTAGAACGACTTCCTTATCTGTTTCTGTTCTTAAAAATACACAAGATGCATATGCCGCTTTGCTGGCATCGCAAAATACATGAATAGAAACATTTTCCTGAATGAAATGATTTAAATTATTAAGCGATCTAGGGATTTTACATACATTAAGGAAATGTAATTGTTTCATCCACTCTTCAAATTTATCGATTATGTCACTAGGTAATTCTTCATCCCAACCAATTTTTAGTGTCCATGTTAACTGTAATAACAGTTTCGGAATCAACGTTACTGGACATGTGAAACCAATGGGATCAAAGATCTTTTGAGCTATTGACAATAAACCTCGTTTCGTTTTAGGTGTAATATTCAAATTAATGAGACTGGATAAATCACAATGTAGAATATCTCTTTTGGAATCCCATGAAATACCTAAAACAGACACGTTTCTTTCATTGGAAAAATCGCCAGCAAAATTATCCGATGAATTATATACCCATTGTGTGAGGTTGAATTTTCCAATCGACATTAACTCTTCTGATTGACTAATAAAAGTGTCCAATTCTTCAATATTATTGACACTGGTGACACAGTTGTCAACGTAAAACGATGTTTTCAATTTATCAGCAGTGTTTTTCAAATGAATTGGTGCCCTATCTAAATGATGACTGATAGTTGCACCTAACAAGAAAGGGCTAGGCCGCAAACCAAAAACCACTCGACAGTGCCTAAAGATTTTCTTTTCGGTTTTTGATTCATCTACCCACCAAAGAAACCTCAAATTGTCCCTTTCATTGGGATTAACACCAATTTGCAAAAATGCTTTTTCTATATCAGATGTAACTCCTATTAGTCCTATTCTGAATTTTATCAACAATGAAGGGATCAATTCTAACAGATTAGGACCTTTTTCTAAACACGTATTTAGTGAATTTCCGTTATTATCCTTTGTTGATGCGTCGAATACTGGCCTAATTTTAGTAGTAATACTATTTTCTTTAATAACGGCACGATGAGGTAAATAGTGACTTGGCATATTAATTGAATCTCCCCTAACTTCTTCTATAATACCTAATGATTCCCATTCTGCAAAAACCTTACTATAGTCTTCAAATTTTCCTAAACTGATTAACTTTTTTGTTGAAGACAATAATCTTGCTTCAGCTATTTCTTTATTGTTAGAAAGTTTTGGATGACCTTCTTTCCAAGGAAGATTTACTTGATATCTACCATCATCTGTCTGCAAAACCGTTTCTTTAAAATACTTTTCCGTTTTAAAATCAATAATTTCTTTTGGTGTGGTATTTGCGGGCTCTTTTATACCCAAAACATCTAATTCCCACAAGTCAGCAATAGAAAAATCAGTAAAACCGGAAAAAATAGGATTGTTACTTGTGTTATGGACTTGTTGTCCCATTATAGTCCATCCAAGATACGTTTCTATGGCAACAAGTCCATTATTCAAAGTTTCAATATGCCCTGTTATTAAATTTCCAAAAATATCTGCCCCTAGCAACAATTCAATTTCTTGTGGAGGATTATTTATACCAATATCACTTAAAATAATGTTTTTATTCTTCAAATAGCCTATAACAGCTAAATCTTGCAATCTAGGTATATAATTACATATCTTTTTCTGTTCCAATACTGATAATTTGCAAGAGAACTCATCTTTAATATTACTTATTGCGATATCGTATATATTATGGAGATTAGGAGATGACTGAAAACCACCAAAAACACCTTGTATAATATTTTCCTTTCCTGATGGCTTAAAATTCAAATCTTTTGCACATTTCGATGAAACATATGATCTTTGAGAACCGGAATCCAGCAAAGCCCTGACAAGTTTATGTTTATGATTATTTGTCACTTTGACAATGACAGTTTGTAAGAGTGTGTCAGTTGAAAAATTACTTGTCAAAACATTTTCCAATTTTTGTTCGGAATTTTCATCTGGTTGAACCTTCTTCGAATCTAAATCACAACACATTATTGGAAAATGTTTCCGTGCGCACATTAAACATCTTATAAACGCTTTGCAATTTTTGCTGATATGATTGGTTCTCAAACAAGAAAAGCAACCTTTCTTTTCCACAACTTTTGCTTTTCTCTCTTCCAAAGAAAGTTTTTGTGCAGCAAAACAATCTTGACTTGCATGGGTACTATTATTACAAAATATACAGTTAGGTTTCTTACCTTTGAAGGAATCTTTTGTATTAACTGTATACAATGCTGCAGCAGAATAGAGTTCAGGCTCACCTTGCAGTAAACGTTTTCCCTTACTATTATGTTTCGGCTGCTCCTTTTCAATTCCAAAACTTGTTTTTGCCAAATTTATTCTTTCTTCTGATTCCACCTCGGTTCTCAAGAAATCTAACAACATTGTGAGATAGTTATCAGAAGCAAAATTATCTTTTTCATTTTTAGTATGTATTTTCACCTTCGAACTACGATGTCTTTCCCAAATCTTGAGTAACTCACTCGGAAGTGCGGATTCAACCAATGGGAAAAGCATTGCAGCATACTTTTCAGTTGTCACACCTAATGACTCCAACGCTCGTAATTGAGTCTCCAATCTATCGTATAAAGATGATAATGACATACCTGACTTATTTTTGTTTACCTGGTGAAGAACTAGGTTCAGCAACTCTCTCACATAAACCTCAATCAGAAATTCGTCTCTAGCGAACCGTACTTTCAACTGGTCAAGTGCTTTTTTGTAGTTTGCGCCGGATGGAGGAAAACTTTCCACAAGTTCCCGTGCTGGTGATCCTTGTTCCATTGCCTGCACCAAATACTGAAACTTGTCTTCTAAATCGATGTCTTCATCCTGGTCTATCTTTTTAAACTGTCCCCAGAACCCGATCCAGCTTTTCACATTTCCGTCGAATTTGATCAGTTCTAACTTTGGCAATCTGAATTTTCGATTGATTTTTTCACCGTAAGAAATTTGTGAACTGGTTCCACAATCTGCTCGCATTTGGTTATCTGCCAATCGGATTTCGCATTCAGATTTATATTTGATTACTTCAGCTCTATAAAACTCCATTTCGTCGAACTCTTGTTGAACTTCGGCATCGTTAAACTTTCCGGAAAATAACTGCTCCTTGAAGTTCTCATCAATAGTGAATATTCGATCACTCTTGTCTTCCAATTGTCTCAAGAGTGATAGTATTTGTGCCTTACTAGTTTGCTTCATACTCAAGGCTACATCTAGGTCGCTGCTAGTATTGCGAAAATGTCTTCGCAGCTGCTCTCTTTCTTTCTGCATAATATCCATCGTCAATAATTTAGTCCTGTCACGGTCGCCACTAATTTAAATATGGGATGGATATAATTTTATTATCAAATAAAGTCTTACTGACGTATTTAAATTCTATTTATTTGACAACTGTCATCAACATCTTCTTTCTACTAACAAACTTGATTTAACTAAAAATATTATCAGACATCACATAAAATAAATAAAAAATCTATATACAGAGGGAATAATAAAAACATACATTTTGAATCCAACACCACCCTTCGAACATGATTACTGCAATGCAGATGCTAAATGAAGACAGAGCCTCATTGATTTCTACCTCTGCGCAGCATTGTCTTCAAATCAATGCTAGTAAAAATTCAGTTTTGGTCTTTGGGACTAAGAGAGAACTGAATGGCTTTCAATTAACTGTAGACAAGGATGTGGTTGCACCGACTGAACATGCAAAAAATTTAGGTATCATCCTTGATTCAAACTTGAAATTCAAACATCACATCAATAAATGCATCAGTATTGCCTATATGAACATCAAACAAATGTATACCAACACCCCTCATACACCGTACAGAATTATTCAAAAAATCTTTTTCATACCAGATCGCACGAGTGTACAACTCAATCTCTGATGAATTCAAACTGATGTCTTTGAAAAAATTCAAGAGCATTGAAACGGAAATATTTGAACGAAATCTAATGTACACCCATTGTCAATAAGAATGGTGGTTCGTAACATTACTACCTTCTTTTTTCTAACCTTTTATAGTTATGTCTAATATACTATTGTGTCAATTATATATTTAGTACTTTCACTCAACAATTTGTAAATAGTTTTGAATATTTTTCTCTGTTATTTTTTCTGCCGATTTTTTTTTTCGTTTTTTTTGCATTACATATCTGTAGGTTTGTATATAGGTACATATGTGTATATGTATTGGGTATACATGTATATATAGTTCTATTTTTTGGCCTAAGATAAAAAACAGATGTTGCATCTTTTGGTGCAACCAACTGATCTTCAGCCTTTTCCGTTACAGTAAATGTTCACATTTATTTATTGTATCATTATGTTGTATCATTATTGTAGCAGTGCACACCGTAGTGTGCGCTGGTCAGGCCCTATCCCCCGAAGCCCCGATACATTCGGGAGGGCGCGCCAGCGTAATCAACCAATGACCACTCCCCACACCGTGGGGTAAGTGATCATTGGGTCCGAGAATCATGTGCCCTGAGCAAACGCAGTGAGCCGAGAATGACAGCCTTCTGCATCTGTGCGGCTAAGATTTCTGCCTTAGTGCGGCAAGCCGGTATGATTTTGAGATTCGAGAGTAGAGAGGACATTATTTCACCAAGGACTTCAATAATCAGAACAACCATCTTGACAGAGTGATCTGGATAGAGTCTGCGGAGTTCGAAGAGAAAATCTCAACATTTTATCCGTTTTTCCTCCTCTTTTCTGACGATATTCGTTTCGCCAGGAGCTGAAAACTCCACGACAAATATCGTTTTGGTCTGGTGGTCGAGAAGGACTACATCAGGCTTATTAGCTTGTATGAGCCTGAGGGTGGAGAACGAATAGTTCCAATAAATTCGGCACTTCTCGTTCCCCACAACAGATTCAATATCCGCCGGAGCGTAGGGCAACACCGGTGTCTCGTCAATGCCGTAAGAGTGCCGTAGATGGTAATAAACACTCTTAAGGACGCGTTATGTCGATGGATATAGACCGAGACCGCATATGCTGGACATGCTGATAGCAAGTGCATTGGGATCTCGGGCGCCTCGCGGCAGGCCCTGCAACTTGTGTCAGGAACCTCTGTACCCATCACGCGACTGCCGTAGACTAAGGTGTTGAAGACACCATCCTGGCAAGCCATGATGAACCCCTCAGTTTCCGACTTCAGCCCACTCGACCTAAGAAAAGCGAACGTCAGGCGCTTTGATAAGCCAAGGTCTCCAATGTTATTGAAGAAGACCCCATGCATTGGCTTATCCTTGTGTTTCCGCAGAAGTAAGGTGATCTCTGCGGCTTTTATCTGAGCTTTTTGCTGAACGGGTTCCAACTCGGTGACAGAGCTGTAGTCACCTCGTTCAGAGCCGAAAACTATACCGAGTTCATCAGCTGCTCGAGCAGCTGCCCTAAGGAGAAATGCTCCAATTCCTGCTCTCTCATGGTCACGGACCATGCAGAGAAGGGGATCCGAACTCCTGACGACTTTACAGGCTGTATCCATAACCATTCTGCCATGTAGACACTCCAAACTCAAAAGTCCACGGCCTCCCTGTTGTCGGGGGAAGTACAACCGTGGAACAGACGATTTGGGATGCAAACTCCTATAGAGATGCATCATTTTTCGGGTCTTTTCGTCGAGTTGATACAGCTCCTCCTGAGTCCACTTCACTACTCCAAACGAGTAGAGTGAGATTGGAATGGCAAGCATATTTGTTGCAGCAACTTTGTTCTTCCCCGACAGTTCCGATAACCAGATCTGTCCAAGTTTGTGCTGATACTTGCCACGGAGAGAGTTTTTCACTGCAGTTACCTCTTGTGAGTGGCGTTGTTCCACCCGGAGGTAAGTATAGGTCTCTCCGGCATCCAGATGGTGTAGGATGCTTCCATCTACGAGCTGCACATCCTCTCCGTAGTCCCCGCATCGTCCTCTTTTAAGATGAACCATTGCACATTTGTCTATCCCAAATTTTATACCGATAGCATGCGTGTACTCTTTCACCACCCTCAAGGACTGATGGAGATTCTTCTCTCCAGAGGCATAAAGTTTAAGATCATCCATATAAAACAGATGGGTGACCTTGTGCCTCCGGTTTCCGGGGTGCCACAGTTATACCCTCGAGTATTTCTGAGCGCAACGGATAATGGCAGAATAGAAGGGGGCTGAGGGAATCACCCTGAAATACACCTCTTCTGAAAGTGACCCACCCTGTTTGAACTCTTGCTTGACCAGATGTTATGGTGAAGCGAGTTCGCCAAAGACCTTATTATTATTATTATTATTATTAGTTAATCAAGGAGATAGAAAATGAGGCCCAATTAAATATCCCCAATAACTTCGAGCCACACGTTGAGAAAAAACTGTTCTTGATGTTCAGTTTCGACAATAGCGTGAGGGTTTTCATCAGCCAATATGTGGTAATTATGAAAATTATTAATCTTGTCCCGAGAAAAACTATATTCGTCTGTGAATTCTATCGTCATCGGAAAGTCACAATTTCTTCTAATCATTTCCAGCATCCATTTTCAAAATTCAAGACGGTTCGGAAAGTCTCGCGGTAACAGTGCCTGTACTCGTTGCAGATGGTAAGGGTATAAGAGTTGCTCCTTTAAAATTCGAAATACCGTTATATGATCAACATTTAGCTGGAAAGCAATCTTTCTAGTACTGGCAGTAGGTTGTTCTTCAATCAAATTAAGTACTGCTTCCTCAAGCTGTGGGTGTTCGTACTTCTCGATGGCGACCACAATCCTGCGTTCTTTTGTCGAATGGACCATATTATCGTAATCGTTGATGAAGTCGAGCAAATATTCTATGTGAAGGATGCTGCCGTTGAGGATACATTTCAGCATATCTTCTAGAAGCTTCTAACCCATTCCCCTGCGACAGACCGTAAACGTAATGCATATCAGCCATTTCCTCATTTGTGTATGCCATTTTAATAACAAGTGAATGTGAAATATTGAAGTAACAAATTAAGAACAGAACAACAACACACAATTAGTATTAATTCAATTTCGAAAATTCACCAACTGGCAGCGTCATACCAATTTAATTGTCACTATGCTAATAGCGATGTACTAGATAGATTAGTTTCGTATTTTCACATTTACGACGACGTATCTCTGTAGTTGTTCCTAAAATAATTTTTTGCTGCGAACTGGTTCATTTTGGGCAAACAACCCAGGAGACATTTTTTGTTAAGAATGAAACAGGCTATCGGAAATAAATTTTGAAATGGTAAACAAATAATGAGACAAAAAGTAAAATTAGAAAAAAATTTTAGGGGTTGCGTTATCCACTCCCTACAACCTTGGGGTAAACCAAATACATTTCTGGCCAAGTGTCGTTTTGGTAGTACAAAACGTCAAGTTGTTTCTAATGGGTTTTTTCCAATTTGTATTCGAAAGGAACTAATCTCTCCCAAAAATATCTACTGAACATCCTACTGAAATTTAAAAATTACATGTTTCGAAACTTTGGTTTTCTTAGTTCTCTCTCTATGAAATTGTTCGTTGTTTTTGAGACACGACAATAGTGGCTTGAATAAGTATCAAAAATTCTCCAGCAAACAACTAGAGATACAAGAGATTATTATTGTAACACAAATGTTGAAACTATGAATAGTCAAATTGCTGGGTTTGATTAAGAAACAATACACTATGTCCATGTGTTCCATATCCATACAACAAATAACAATCGATATCAAATTAACATCAATATTCAGACTGAATGTTATTTACATTTCAATCATCAAAACTTGTTAATGAATAGTAGTTGTACCAAAAATTATTGAGATTATTGCGTAAATGAACTGCTATTGTGAAAGCTCAGAACTGTAAACGAAAGAAAGAGTTGAAAAAGTGGTAGTCAATTTCCAGAGCCAACTAGTAAACCTCTGGGGATTAGAAAGAAAATCTAGGTCATCTGCTATATTCTCAAACTCATCCGGGATATTTTAACAAAAACACAAATAACACACCAACCGAAGCCTTCAAACGTGACATTCATACATCGCTAGCCCGAAACGAACTTTTTGTTTGTACGAGGATGAAAGGGATGTGGAAGATGAATCGACTTCCGCTTTCTCTAGAGGATACCTCAAACAACGTCGCGTCGCGTCGGTTGGATGAAGGTACAAATTTAATAATGACAATTTCATTTGTCTCACGTTTTCGTTTCCGAAGATGCGACAGTGTTCACAAGGTTATTCAGTAATAAACATACATATTCCTGACACATATAATATCGACAAGAATGAAACCAAAAACTTTGTTTATTTTTATTCCTTATGAGAACGTAGCGCAGTCATATGGGTCGTTAAAATTAAAGCATCCTTTACATTTGTGAATAGATAATTTTATAGCATGCCTATCAACATACTCAGAAAAATAAATCACTCTTTGCGAAAATTGTACTTCAATTAAACAAATTGGAAAATTCAGATATTCAATTTATTTTTTCGATTAGAAAAATGTCATACTTGTTTGGAAATTTTTTTTTATTAATCTGAAAATATATTTTGGTGATCGGTGAATTTTCAAAACTTTCGTGAATGTTTTGCGATATCAATTCAGTATAACCGACAGACACTAAGTGGGAAACATCTGTATACCGAAAAACAACTCACACGAATCCGACCACCATCAATCTACCAAAAGAGGAATCATCAATACATTAGTGAATCGTGCTTTCGGGCTTTGTAAAACGAAGGAAGGTCTCGAGAAGAAACTAGGCATCATAAAAAAGATCTCTAGCGGAATGATTACTCCAAAGTGAAAGTGGAACAGACTTTGGCTAGAATACAGCAAGAGCTTCGCTAGGAAGAGAAGCCGTCATATTTGTTAAGAAATTATTTTTTGTATTAATCTGAAAATTTCATTTGATAATCGTTGAATTTTTATAACTCTCGTAAATTTGAGAAAAATAATCAAATGAATATAACCGATCAAAAAATCGCTACAGAAAATGCAGATACGTAATTAAAATATCAATGTTGATGGTCTCCTAAGACTGACGCCATCCTATATAGTAAATTATATTCTAGGTGTCTGACGAAAGTGCGCAGTGTTAACAGATATCTAAAATTTTTACGAATAAAAAATACAGCGAAAATTTGAGTTTTGAAATTTTCGATGTTAGTTCGGTTTTTATTTGAAGCGTTCATTTGTTGACTAGAAGCAGTGTACGTTAAAAAATAGAGCTCTCCCTATTTATGCGGCCGAATCCTTCCTTTGCACATAATAATTCAAATTCGGTATAACCGGTTTGAGAAAATGACTCTGATTGATTTGCAGAATTGTCCATAAGATCAGCAAAGACTCGCAAAAATTATGAACGAATTAGTAGCACCTTACCACGAGGGAAATCAATTTCAAGCAAGGAATCAAAATCACAATGAATTTGAAATAAATGACTTATACGGGTGAAAGAATAATTTGACTATCCTGACGAAACAGAATGAAGTCTTGTTAGACTATTCAATGAGTAAAGTAACTCATTTCATCAGCAGGGATTCGCAAACCATTGAAACAAGTTATTTTCGCGACATCAGCGATCCATACTTACGGTGACAAAAAGTCTCCAGATTGGCAAATCAAAGAAATATATAATCGAAACAAAATTGATTCGTAATATCAAAACAATTAAGTAACCCTGATTTCAAAACGTGTGTGTGATATTATAACCATTATCTTCAATTTTTCATAAGGACCCTTATCACTTAGAGGTATGAATCATACTTTAGAACCTAATCTCATTTCTACTGAATATACACAAAAATAAATCATGAAAGCCTTCTTTGAAAAATGACAATTTGGCATAGGGTTATCACCAATGGACGAAATGATTCGAGAGAAAAGTTCATTTGTATAATTTATTGATGTTTAGTATGGATTGGTTGAAATATCACGATGTTTTTCATGAGAAGTCGGAGCCAATTCAGAAATTTTTTTTTCTATCTCTTCAAAAAAGTACGCGATCGAATATGTCTGTCAATAAATGAGAGATTTTCGCTAAACAGTTTTACAAAACCGCAATTCGTGTTTCGCTATACAATAGCTTCTTGAGGCGAGGCTTTACGAACTGAAATCTAAATGAAAAATGAGAATTGAAATTTTCTATGTTTTTACCACTTTTATTTGTAACTACCGTTACTGCAGTTTCATTCTATAAGGACGTTTTCTTTGCATTGAACAGAAAATGATTGAATACATTGGTCCTTATGTAATACCAGTGTAGTTAATAACAGAGGTACTATTCTTAATTGAGAACCTGAATTTTGTTTACCTGTGACAATGTGGATACGCTTATTTGAAAACCAGTGAGTAAATAAACTAGATCGACTTGATCATTTAACAGGTTCAGGTTGAACCCGCAATGTTTATGCTTATGCATTTCCAAAGATTCCAAATAATTGAGTTTGCAACCCTTTCTTGCATAGTGCAAAATTTTCGTATCGTTTGGATTCGAAAACTTGTGGTTGCATCCCAAGGAATGGTTTGGAAACCTCGAATCAATTTTACCTAGTCTGAAGGACCTTTTATGTTCAGCATAGCGTTTTGAGAAATTTCGATCACATTCTCCCACACAAACACTACTGAAAGACACATGAAAGATATTTCAGACTAGGTAAAAATGATTCGACGTTTTCAAGTCATTCCTGGGGATGCAACCACAAATTCCCGAATCTAAACGATACGGAAATTTTGCACTATGCAAAGAAGGGTTGCAAAATCAATTATTTGGAATTCTTGGAAATTCATAAGCATAAACATTGCGGATGCAATCTGTTGAATGATGAAATCAATCTGGTTTACCCACCGGTTTTCACATTAGCATATCTACATTGTCACAGGGAAACAAGATTCAGATACTCAATTAAGTTAAGTACCTCTGTAATTACCTACACTGGTGTTATATAAGGGTAAATATAATCAATCGTTTTCCATTTATGTATAAAATGTCCTTATGGGATGAAACTGCAGTAACGTTATTTACAAATAAAAGTGGTAAAAACATAGAAAAGTTCAATTATAATTTTTCATAATGGAATCTAAATATTAATCACTGTATATTGAAGTACCTGGGTTTCTATCTAGCCAATTGCTGTTAAATGTGTAACTGAGTTTGGGAATAATTCAATGAATAGGTCAGTCATTTTTGGGGGTTTGCCTAGGAAAGTGGACATACCCAGCTGTAAATTTGTATGAGCTTTGTATTTTGGCATCATAAAAGTATTCTCAAAATTCACATCTGATTCGACGGCCGCAATTTTAAAAATTGGGGGTCAAAAGTCAAAAAACCGACTTTTTGCACTTTTTTGCTAATATATCGTTTCCAATGGGTTTTAGGCTGATTGTAATTGTTATCAATATTGTAGAGAATTAAATTCTCTACAACTTTTGTTTCAAACATTTTTTCATACGTTGAATCGTTTTTGAGATAGAGAGCATCGCGAGCGCAGATCAAATATTATTTGAAATCAACTGATTGTCCCGATCGAAATCAGCTCATTTAAGGTTTATAAATTATTACTTAATAAATGAATATGAATAATTTTCATTTTTTATAAACAAATACATTATATTCAAATATTTTTTTCAATAATTATTTATTTTCAAGTAAGTATCAATTTATTTAATAACACTTACCTGCCCGTGTAGTTATAAATTTGTAGAAAGAAAAATATATATTGAATTATAATTTGAATCTAATCTATAGTGATTATTCTTTAATAAATGAAAATGAATAGAAAAGAAATCAAATTTCAAATAATATTTTCATTAAAAAATCTCAATTGATACATTAGTGAATGTCAAAATTAAAAAAAAGATAAAATAATTGGGAAAATAATGAGTTTTAATTTCAGTTTTCTTCTTCATCATCGTCGTCTTCTCGCAACTGTGAAAATTCAAAAGCGTTATCATCTTCAGTGTCATCTTCACCCAGATTCGGTTCCAATTCTTCAATGATTTCTGGATCAAAGGATCTTCGTTATCATCGGTCTCATATGGTACAGCATTGAGACAAGCTTGCCCACTACACTGGCCACAAGCTAAAGAACATTGCAACCCCGCTTTCCTGCATCCACATCTTGAACCTCAACCACTTTTGCAGTTACAGAATATCGTATTGAGTAACTCATCTGGAGCAGGTGATAAGAATGTCATGATAGGTTCTAGCAATCCGTTACGCATTATCCAACCCCATTCCTGGGGTTCCAAATTTTGTCCTAACCAAATTTGAACTTGGTAATAAACACGATTAAAATGTTGGTAAGCTGCTCCACTTGTTGGTGGGATATTTGATAACTGCACAAGTTTATTGAGCTTTGTTAGCTTGACATATTGTGCATAACGAAGATGATCGATAGTATCTACAGACTTTGGATCTTTATAAACATCTAATAAAGTTTGCAATCCACTATCAAATGATCTTCGAACCGGGCAGTTTTCTTCTTCAAATTCTGCGGCAAGTTCATCCAAATTAGATAGTTTCTCGAATGTTCTTAAAAACGTTTTTTTTTTTCTTTTTAAAGAGCGCAAAAGTCGTATCACAGCCGCTTGAAGCGCGAAGGAACAAAATGTGTTTTTTGGAACTTGAATATTTGTTGAAATTCTTAGAGGAGAATATTTCCGTTTTCACATTTGCTTTGCCAACTTTTTTAAAGAAAATTTCTTGTTGAAGAGAAGAGGCTGCCAGGTATAAATTTTAAAGTTATAAAAGAATTATACAGTTTAGAAATTTAAGATTTACTAAATTATTTTCTACTTAAAATGCAATTACTGTAAAAGAGTATACAATTAAACGTTAATTAATGAAAAAAATATTTAAATATAATGTTTTTGTTAATGAAAAATGAAAATTATTTTTAATTATTTATTAAGTAATAATTGATAAACCTTAAATGAGCTGATTTCGATCGGGACAACCAGTTGATTTCAAATAATATTTAATCTGCGCCCGCGCTGCCCTCTATCTCAAAAACGATTCAACGAATGACAAAATGTTTGAAACAAAAGTTGTAGAGAAATCAATTGTCTACAATATTGATAATAAATACAATTAGCATAAAGCCCATTGGAAACGAGATATTGGCAAAAAACGTGCAAAAAGTCGGTTTTTTTGACTTTTGACCCCCAATTTTTGAAGAATACTTTAATAATGCCAAAATACAAAGTTTATACAAATTTACAGCTGGGTATGTCAACTTTCCGAAATACAGGCCTAAATCGACCTGAAATGACTGGACAAAAACATTAAAATAAAAAAAGAAGAGGATGCAGTGTACAGCCTCATTCGAATGAATATGTAATGAATGAAATTACCTAAGCTTATGTACCAGTTTCCACATTTGAAAACATATCTAGTAACGGGGTGTCATTCAGTTCTATTTGCTCATTCAGTAAATCACTTGAATACTTGAATCTCATCATTTCTGAACATTCTGGAAGAGTGAGTTTGAAACTTTTCTCTTCTAAATGTAACACTTCATAGGTATGATTGAACACTAGCAGATTGCGAGTGTGCGAAAGGTGGTTTGCAAACGTAAACTTGACATTCACATTCAAGAAATCACTTCCATGCTTTTCAGTTCTTTGGGAAAAAGTTCTTCCCTTTTGGCCAATATAAAGATTTGAGCAAGAGACATAAGTCATCTTATATACTCTTGATATATCTGACAGTAAAGCTTTATCTTTATTGTTTTCAATGAATTTGCCTAAACTATTCGTTCTGTAAGCCACGTCCAAGCATTCCTTTTTTAAAAACGAGCGATATCATTGGTGGGTTGAAAAAATATGACAATGTCTTATAGCGGACACTGTCGTTTCTTGAATTTGGGTAGACCTGGTCCATGGTTTTGTTTTTGTTGTACAAACCACTACAAAAACAAGCCATGGACTTGGTTTATCTAAATTTAAGAAAGGATAGTCTCCGCCATATTATCAAGAGGAGAGGTAGCATGGCAGAGCCTCTACGGTAACCAAGTTTGTCACCTCTTGATTCAAACACAATGCGCGTCTTCGAAATATACGTATAGAAAAATGTCGACATGTAACGTCGAATGACTGGAGATGTTCCTAAATGTGTGAGAATATTTCAAATCAAATCTTTATTACTATATGAAAGTGGTTTGTCTTCATTTAATCAACTGATCACCTAGTACGAAGGCAATTTAAGAAATACGAATTTTTTGTACCTTTTACAGAACAATCAAGTGCTTTGAAAACATATTACTCAAGCACTAAGCCATTCGAAATATATGGGAGAGACCATCATCTTGGGTAAGTAGTAACGAATCGAAAAATCAACAATTGGCGGACTGGATAATGAATCTGGTTTATGTTTCACCATCCTGTATTCAAGAATACGAAATAATACCTTAATATAAATGGAAATTGTTGATTATTTTGTCGTGTGAAGAGGAAAATGCTCTGGAGGGAACTAGATATGAAGCATACCTATAATGAAAAAAAAAGTATCACTTAGAGGTACAATGACATTTATGAAAGAAAGCCAAAAACTTTCTTTCCCAAAAATTAGTCACCCCTAAAAATATAACGTGAACTCGTTTACTTTTCAGTATACGAATACAATCCGCATTAGCTAATGTCAACATTGTTTTCCACTTAGCCACTCGAAGCTCGCAATTCACAAACTTTCCTCAGTTTTTCATTTTTCTCCCGGTAAAACACCCTTCGTTACATTTTTGAATAGCAGACGACAATTAACCTTTCACTGAATTTGGTCCCAACGGTGAAACTTCCAGCACTGCCGCCGACCTGGTGTTAAATACTTTTGAGGCGAACTTTCCGCGATAACTTACTTCTCGGCAGAAAATGCTGGGATTCTGAATTATGGAAAACTGCTGAATTTTATATAATCGATGATATACTGAAGTTCACTTTCAGGCGACATGCCTCAGGACAGATTCATAAAAGAAAGAATGTATAAAAAGCGTTCTCCGAAGAGCACGTCAGAAATTAGAATAATTTGTTCAAGATATATATTTATATATATATATATATATATATATATATATATATATATATATATATATATATATATTATTTTTTATCGACCTTTTTTTGGGTAATGGTTACCTTCCACAATCTGAAAAAATATAAAAATTATAATGGAGAACTTTATACAAGTGTAGAAGGGCAAACTTTTTAGTTCACCCCGATAAGTTACTGCGTAAAAATCAAAGTATTTTTCACAAAGAAAAATCTTCTATTTATCAGTAACTTGTCGTATTTCACAATTTTGCCTATCAAAAAAATATTAAGAAATTATACTTATCTTTTACGTTTCGGAGGCCAAAATCTGCCTCCGTCTTCAGAAATGAATAAAAATTCGAATAAATATGCAGTTATTCCTTTTTTGAGAGCTTATTTCTTTACTTTTTCGACAGATGTCAAAGAAGTTTTGAAATATGAAATTATGTCAATGTTGTTGATTGACAACTGAAATATTCGATGTAATACAAGGTACTCTCCGATATCAGTTTGTTGCCATTTCGCCACTATCCAAAGTTTTCTTCAAGATGGGTAGCCAAGTACGATCTATTTCTAAGGAGCTATTCGAGATACAATTCTCTCCAGACATGAGAATATACGCTGATTCTTTTAGCTTACGTCTCTTAGAATGAGGCTCATTGGTAATCTCTCTTGCCCTATTCCATTCCACCCGATGTTCACCGTTGAATATATATATTATAATATTCAAAATAATGATTGCCTGAAATGCCCTCTTATTTAAGTTTTCATTCGAATATACACTTTCACAAGTGGAAAGTGTTGATATGTACATTGACTACACAGATAATTCCGTATATTTGTCGCTTGTAGGAAATGTTGACGGTCGTAGATGAATTTCTCAATGTTTCGCAGACAGTGGTTGGCTTGTACGAAGACTGGTTTTTATCTTTTTTTGTTAATATTTCTGTTCATGTTGCTGAATCAAAATTAATTGTGATTGTTTTGATGAAATCAGAGCCCTAAGACAAAGTTTTAGTTTTAGTGATTTGAAACCAAACATAGCTGTTTCTACCTGACACAGGTAGCATCAGTCATGCTAGACTGAACAACTGAAGGCTTCTTGGACTGTCCTTGAATAATAATTCCGAGTATAATTGAGATAAAAACAAAAATAAAATCGACAAGATCATCAATTAAGGGGGAAAGACAAACTGCTGTACATTCATAAAGTATTTCACATCGTCTAGATAGAATAACTCATCATAAGAATGTGAAGATCACACATGTTTTACTATTTGACTGGGATTTTCGAATCCCACTTGGTGAATTAAACATTTTGTGGTGGGATGAACTAACTGATATCATCAGTTGAATTTTTCAATTGAAGTAGTTGTCCGTCTGAAGGTCTCACTGATAACCCATTTGAAAGAGAGATGGTAATATCGTGAAGATGCCTTGTGAAAGTGTTTGACCTTAACTTCTAAAAATCACTCTAGCGATTCAGTGAGTGCATGCAGCGGTTAAATCTGTCTGTCTAAGTTAATAATCATGTCAGGTTACTATGAATTATTCAAAAACTTGGGACATCCGAACAGTTAGAAATTATCACGAGCAATTCTGCTATAAATCGCGAACAAGATTGCATCCCAATTCATGAAAAAAGACTATATTAGATCCACTAATCGCATAGTTCGAACCTGGTTTTTTCATGAAATTTTATATTAGGAACTCAAATGTCTGAAAATAAAGTTGCTGAGATATCTCTCTCTCTCTCTCTCAACATTAGGTGCAGGATAATTGAAAGATGTTTCTCTTGATATTGAGTCCAGAATAACTATCGTGTGAGGTGCGGCAATGAAAAAAGTACATGTCCCAGCAAATTCGAATTTTTACTGGGGAAAGAACCGTCGATTACGCCAGCGTCAGTGTTTCCCACAACTTCTCAGATGGTTACATCTAGAAATTTAGATGTCTTCGCTGTTCTTATTTATACCTTCGTTGCATGTTTGTTCTGTTGTTTTGGACATAGTTTGGATTATTCAAAAATATCTTACCTTCTTGATCCAGTCACTCATATTCCAATAAAAACGACAAGCAATCTTTGTCCTCGTGTGGCAATGCCTGCAGCTAAACTCTTCATTGATTTGTTCTAGTGTCCTTCAAATAGAGATCTGTGAGAAATCCTGTAATCATTCTGAGCCGATCCCTGCAGTGTCGAAACAGTTTTTCAGTTTTTTCTCAGTCGACCATTCAGAACAGTTTTTAAGTGTGTGTGCTCCCGGTTATATTTTCTCAACATTCTTCTATTTCTTATCGAATCATTTTTTTATCTCGTCTCACACCGTAGATTTTGGTACTCCTAGAATTAGTTTGGAACTCATATATGGGTACTCATCATCTTCCTTCACAGTATTTCCAAACCTTTATGGTTATATGTAAAAATAATGGTTCAACTATTCCAACCAATATTGGTTGAAGCCCCAAGTAGACATTCCCTACGCATTAGAACTCACTGATGAGATTTATTTTGATTTTCAATATAAAAGATATACATACACATCATGCTCACACAATATATTCTAGCTCCCATCCCATAACCCGTTTCTGATCCATCTGTGAAGAAGGTGTTTTTGCAAAGCAAGTTCTTGGGACCATTTCTTTTTATACATTCTTCACAAGTGACTCAACCCGTAAGTCGTATCATTTTCTGAATTTTCATGATTGAAACTGATTGTTAAATTACATATGAAGGATTCAATGGACCTGGCCGAAAGTAGATGAAAATCCATATTCAAACTTACTGGTTAGATATATTTTGGTTTTCACTATAGAAGGTTTACAAGCTTACTCAAGCATATTTCAATCAAAATAAATCTTATTAGTGGCTGCTAATATGGGAAAGAACTGGAACAAGTTGAAAAAAAAACTGTTACCAAACACCAGAGCTGCAATACTATTTTCGACGCGCTTTTCACCAACTAAGTTGGCGTCTTCAGAAGATGGAGTGGTACACTAATTCCTATGTTACTCTTTCAGTATCACTAACTTTCGTGTTGGAATTCGCTAGAGATTTTTTCGTGAAAGCTCCCGCTAATTTTGACAGCAAGATTCATATAGAGATGGGCTGTTCCACATTTCAAACAATGAGCTGTTTGGAATGGGACTTTTGTCACTGTTCATTCTCGAAAGTATACAAATAATCTAGTATCATTAACTGCTCTCAACAATTTCGGACAGTTTTCATTCATTCGGTGGACGTGGACGACACTGAGATTTTTATGGTTTCCGAAAACAGATATGTGCTACGTGTTCTTTAAAACAAGTCCAATGGCTCGCTTAGTCTGGTTGATGTTTTTTTTTGTTCTCACAGCTTATCTCATATCTTCCTGACTTTTTATTTTCCGACATCTTGTTTTTACAATAACCTAGCATTTGTTGAAGTGACCGAGAAGTTATAGGTGCTTTAATTACATTCAACTTTTAAACTTCAATGAAAAATCGAAAATTTACGTTTCCTAAATAAATAATCTACAATATTTGCAGGATAACCTTTACTTTCAGCTATGCCCCCGTAAGAAGCATATGGACAAAAAATGTCAGTCTTGTTATTTTGTTTCGTGATAAATGTTGTGAGCTATCAGGGTATATCTGAAAACACCGGTATTTTGTCTGTTAACATCATATTCTAGACCCTGGTTACTCCGGTTACTGAAAAAAATTGTAACGGAATATACTACATACGATTATTAAATATTATTACCGTATATTATATATACGGTAATGTTTTATCGTTTTCTTACACGTTTCTAGATCTAGAGCAATAAATCGGTACCGGTGACCAGTTGGACTAACTAGCTCCTGATTTTCGGTGGCAAAGGCGCAGGTCGGTTTTTGATTTTATATGGAAATTGAATTGTGAGTGCTGAACAGGGTTACTAAATTAAAAGCTCTTATTCGGAAGCCATCTATAAAAGTTTCTAAAAGAACCGAATTCCTTTTCAACACTTCTCACTGTAGACCAACTGCACAGACCACTGTAGGTCCACCGAGACACTTCAAACACACCAATAAGGAATACGGTTCACTTTAGTTTTGATAGGATTTTGCATTCCCAACCGTGAATAAACGAAAAAACTGAATAGTCAATATTGAATTTGAATGGTCACTGTATGAGTGTCAATAATAATTATATCGTCCTTATTATATTCAGATACATTTTTCAAGCAAATTGATCAGGTACAATTTGACTGTTATATGAAGACAAAAGGCGGAGTTCAATTTGCATGACGACTTGTCATCTTTCAATTGCTCTTCCATTTAACCTGAAATTTTCCAACTCTCTCCGATGGTTGCTTCAATGGAAAAAGTATCAAAATATATATCCAGAAACGATCAGGGAGAATCAATGCTTTTGTCAAACACTCATCCAAATAGACTTCTCTGATTCTTGAAATCCGGGAATCCAGTACTCTCCAGTACTAGCCATCTCAGACCTATGTTTCACAGAACGGCCAGACACGTCCAAAAGTATCAAAATATATATCCAGAAACGATCAGGGAGAATCAATGCTTTTGTCAAACACTCATCCAAATAGACTTCTCTGATTCTTGAAATCCGGGAATCCAGCACTCTCCAGTACTAGCCATCTCAGACCTATGTTTCACAGAACGGCCAGACACATCCAAGACAATTACTTCGTTTTGCCAGTATAATGAAATTTTTTGAATACGTTTCAAGAAATTTTCATCGAGTATAATAATACGAAAAATTTGATAAAAAACTCCTGATTACTCTCTGATTAAAATTAACGAATGCAAGACAATTATTATCTTAAAATATCTCAATCGTTGGAATTTTATCTACTGGATGATGTGAAGTCAGGCATAGAAAACACCCTTTCGAAATTTCATTCTTCGCACAGAGAATCGGGTTTAGTTCAGGACCCAGGCATATTACCACCTGTTCCATCGGTCCTTTCAAACATACACACGGAGCCCACCGATTCTGAATATGACATAACTGAAAGTAGAATATCTCCGTCCGTACCTCTTTTCCCACTCTACGTTAATCACTATGTAACTACTACTGAACAAAAGAAGAAGATAGTTGTTGACGTTAATGTGAAAACCTGACCGTAACATGAATGAAAATAATCAAAATTAACAATATTAATATTGTTTGAAGTTCATACTCCAATTCTATCAATTTTCCAATTTCAGAACTTTCTGAATATTAACGTTTTATAAATTTCAAAACATTTCCATAGGCTGTCTATTGGTATCTTAGTTCATTTGACTAGGTGAAACGGGTCAACAATATGTGTGTAGTATCTTCCGAAATTTTTCAAAGACGGTAAGTAAATTCACCTACTTGAAACTCATGAGAGATGATACTTTCTCCGCAGACTTTTAAATAATTCATTCAAAAATTCATTCGCATTTTGAACGCTTTTCCTGGAGAGTCGACTATTTCAACATTTTAATTTCTGACATAATCTCCACGTAGACACGCCATCTCAAATATTAAACTGTGACTAAAAGTTAAATGTCTACCAATTTCGCATAAGAAACATAACAGATGTAAGTGAGATTAGGTGCTCTCCACATTTATAAGAGGACAATAAAGTATAAGTACTTTCATTTAATATTCTGTTGAATTAAACCCTAGAAATAACCACTAAAACAAATGGGGACTTGCTGTAAGTTTGTTTTGGGAAATACGAGGCATAACAATACTGCGATAGTGGGAAAAATAAAAAGGCACGAAAGAGGAGTATTCGTGAATTAAATGCACAGAATATTGGATATACAGTAACACCATTGATGTCGGCATTATATATCAAATTGCAATAAATATAATACGTTTCACTCTGTTACAATGTATCTTGTATTATACAACTATTTTTACAATTTTGATAAAATTTTAACATTACTTATATAATTTCGAAAATTTGCCACCAATATCACTGACATTGTGAGTATTAACAATTCTATTATTGAAAAAAAAATTAATCCAAATCATCAACTCGTAGCTCCCTGATGATAGTAACCATTGTCGAAATATCGGAAATATAATGTTATAAGAGTACATTTGGAATTTTTACGTGAATGTGGAGTTGGTTGGCATGAGGATTTGTTTTGAATTAAATCAAAAAAACATGCCCACTCGTTATTGATTACCTTTCATTTCATTATTTGTCAACATTTAACTTAAAAAGCAAAAATGCCTTTTCCCGACCATATTTTGAAAAACAATTTTATTAAAGTTATTTCTTATGACAATACCGTTTTTATGCTATTATTCATCAGTTATATTGTTATCTGTAACAAAATTTTAGTAATAGTCTAAAATCTAGAGCAGGAGTGTTACAAGATATGAATCGTTTCATAATTTTTCTATAAAAAAATAAACTTGAAAACAACTTGAGAGAAATGAGTGCCTGATAGTCAGATATATCGCTTGTTGTTGAAAAATATTCATTTCAACTCGGTTAAATTCTAATTTGATTCCCAAATTACTAGTTAAAAATTTTAGATAAACTCAAACACAACTAAAAAGTGCAACAAAACTCAACCCAACCGTTATAAAAATCATAACAAACAAAATTCACACTATCGAATTTAATTATTTGTGTGTCAAATTTTCGTACCTGACTGAGCTGTGTCACTATTAGTCTGAGAGCCAGCTTAAATCTAACAACACATTTTTTACGGTATCTGAAATTTCGTCCAGTGAGACTCATATTACCAGTAAACAAGCAAAGGGGTACTAGCTAAGCCCGGCCGAGGTAGGTTTGGTGTCCTACAGGTGAGTCAGCTATGAAAATTAAGTAAATTTTTAAAGTATTTTACGGTATCTGACGTTTTAATATGTCATAATATACCTTTAGAAAAATTGAAAAATAAGTATGGCTGCTGATTTTGAAGGTTGCATCATCCCGGCAGCCACTTTTCAAAATTCGAAAAAAATTTTTTTTCAGAAAATTTTACGGCGTCTGCCATTTTAATACATTATTTATTGAACTATTTTAAGCTGATATTGAGAATGGCTGACATTTTTTCCGGTTGTAACTATCCAGTTATACAGCTAAACATTAACAATAAGAGTAGTAGTTACTTGCTAAATGTCTTGAGGCAAAAATCGACCATGATCCACCAAGTCATGCTGATGTATATTTGATTGACGGTTTCTTTATTCTACATGCTATGAAAGAAGTACCCAGGATTTTTGGTAATATTTCAAAAAAAATTTTGCAAATGATTACTGAATTTTCAGCATCCAGAAAAGATGTTATCTTTGATCAACATTAGTACCCTTTCATTGAAGACAAGGAGCGGAGTCTTCGACATGTCTTCTAGTGGTGCTTGATTACTCGATTTCTGGACCAGACCAAATTAGACCAAATGACTTTAGGAAAGAAATGCGAAATACCAAATTCAAGGAAGCTCTTATTGATTTTTTTACTATACATTGGGGAATGGATGATGTTGCGCTGTTTTTTGGAAATAAACTGATCCATTTGAGTTTCAAAAATTGTTATTCTTATAGATCCAATAACGACATAGTCGAGTCAAATATCGTCGAAGATTTGTGTTGTAAATTTCATGAAGAAACAGACAGTGAAATTGTTTTCCATGCTTGTAACATTATTGATCAGTCTAATATTATTATTAGAGGTTCAGATACTGATATTTTAATAATCATGCTAGGCAATATGGTTAACTTAAAAAATATTTCCTCTAACATTTGGATGCTAACCGGGACAGGTAACAACAAAAGATTTATTGATGTTAGTAAAATATATACACAACTTGGTCCACTTCTAGCTAAAAGCTTAATTGGTTTCCATGCTTTCACTGGTTGTGATTTCAATCCTGCTTTTTTTAATCGGGGCAAAAAAAACCTTTGACGTTACTGAAAAATAACGCAGCATTCACTGCTTTCGGTGACATTAGCCTGACTGAGGATACCTTACGTGAACTGTTATCCAGAAGTACACTTGCAGTATGGACAATGATAAAAAATCCATCGATGGTAATGATGGGAGATTCCAGCTGTTCGTTAATTCCTACAAGACTGTATGTATGAACGAAAATTTTAATAAAAAAATCCAGAGCTTTGATGCAAGCTTGATCCCTTCATGTAAATCTGAAATGTACCAAAACGCATTATATATCTAGCATTTTGAAAAATGCTCATGCGAAAGAGCCCACATCACTGAGCCTCCTGGAATATGGCTGGATGGAGATGGAAAACCGTTACATGTTTAATTGGTTCAAAGGAGACCAACTTTCTTTCTTTGTCAGCGACTTGATTCTGAATCCTGAAGGTAATGCCAACATTGTAACATTCATTTTAATTATCAAAAGCTCACTTGAACATTTGTATTTTATTTTTACGGAATCTGACTTAGAGGATGAAGATGACTTGTCACTTGTTGGGGACGATTCCGAAGATGAAAATTAATTATAAAATATTTCATCATTATGAATTATTTTCAATGTTTGATTTTTTTACATGTTCATAATAATTTCATATTTGTTACAGCATTATAACGGGCCATTTTTCATTATTATGTACATTGAGAGTAGTAGATGTGCTCGTTTAATTGTATATTTATATATTTTTTTTACATTTACTAATATAATTTCAATGTTATATAAATTCTACGAATGTGAAAATTACAACTATGGACTGTAAACTGGATAGTTACAACCGGAAAAAATGTCACCTATTTTGAATATTAGCTGAGAATTGTTCAATAAATAATATATTAAAATGGCAGATGCCGTAAAATAATTATTTTTTTTTATTTTGAAAAGTGGCTGCCAGGATATTGCAACCTTCAAAATCAGCAGCCATAGTTATTTTTCAATTTTTATAGAGGTATATTATGACAAATTATAACGTCAGACGCCGTAAAATACTTTAAAAATGTACTTAATTTTCATAGCTCACTCACCTGAGGGACACCAAACCTACCAAGCCCGGCTTAGCTAATACCCATTGCTTGTTTACTGGGTATATGAGTCTCACTGGATTAAATTTCAGATATCTTAAAAAATGTGTTGTCAGATTCAAGCTGGCTCTTAGACTATATGCCAACAAGTTGCAAATACTATCAGTGTGCGACATGCAGAAAGTAAACATTCAGTTCAGTACCACGGCAAAAAGGCTCGTGAAGTTTGAGACAGGCGGTTATAAGAATTATTCAACCTGTCTTCAGATAAGAGATTATATTAAATGAAATAAGTGAGAAAATTTATGTTAAACGGTTATATTGTAAAATGTGCTGAAAAAAATTTTTCGGAAGATCTTAGGTAGCAGTCATCACACCACTCTCTTCAGCAATCTACGGTACTGACCAGATAAAAAAATAATAAAATCATTGGGCGTAGCGTAACCTGAGTGAATATGTAAATACCGTCATTACCAGAAGACGATTGTTGATACTAACAATCGAAACGTCGTGAAGTAACTTGTCTTTCGTCCAAATATTTAGTGAGCCCCTCGTGAGTAGTATCTGGATGAAGTTTATGAACGTGCAGAAAAGCAAAACCCACCATTGCTGTCAATTTGGTTTTTGTGGAATCTTTCAAACTACCAACAATAGCGGATTTGTTTATTCTTTTTATCTGTTCAACGAGACTGAAACCGTCATTTTTTTATTTGTGTAAAAGTTCAATTCCCTTGAAGTGCCGTTTACAGACTCAGGGCATTTGCAAGGTCTTGTTTCATTATTTTCTTGTTATTGGGTTTCGTATTTAATGAAGTACTCGTAGAATAATCACTTTAGACGGCTTATTGAATTTCATTTATATTTTTATTTTTTGACCACCCTGTATTATTAATTATCAAAATTTCATACAGTGTGTAAAATTTAAATGGAATGAATTCATTATTTTGGTTACGGTACAAATTTTAACAAAATCCCGGAAGACGTCAAATTTAAATTATAATTTGACATACTTCAACGTAAAAATGCGACCCCTATCTTCAACTCACGTCGAATGACAGGTACAACCTCAAATTTTTCAAATGCGAAGTACAGGTTTGTGATATATCGTTTGAAAGGTCTCTTCATTCTCTATTCGAAAATGCTATTTTTGTTATTTTTGAATAGAGAATGAAGGGACCTTTCAAACGATATATCACAAACCTATACTTCCCATTTTAAAAACTGGGGGTTGTATCTGTCATTCGAAGGAGTTTGAAGGTAGGGGTGGCATTTTTACATTGAAGAATGTCAAATTATAATTTACATTTGACGTGTTTCTGGATTTTGTTAAAATATGTACAGTAACAGAAATAATGAATTTATTCCATTTGGCTTCTACACACTGTATAAAGTCTATTACATTTGGTTCTACTCTAGAAGGGACCCGACCAAAACATAATGATATGATTTCCTTATAGGAAAAATTGATAATTATTGTAGGGTCTGCAAACATCATTTTTGACTTGTGATGCACTGTTTGGAACATTTGTTTTTTGACATAATCACTTAAATATGTCAAAAACGTATGGCGGCACTTCCGTTATAATTATAGTTTTCCCACAATCGATCGATGCATTTTCTGGAGATTCACCCTATATAGTTGCTTGCATGTATTGAAAGCTGCAGGGATAGAGAGGGCGAATTTTCATTCGGTGGTCGATTCCGAAGTGTTTTTGGAAAAACCATCGTTGACGCCCTCATTTATCCTTGAAAATCTTAGTTGACAGTTCTATCGATCCCAAACTATTGTATAACATACCACGAACTTCATCTAATTCTAGTTATATCTGCCGCTAATACATTTTCTCGCAAGAAATAGGTGGGTATTTCATTTTTCGTTCTGGATTAATATTCGAAAAGGCGCCTCCTCTACGTTGAGATCATGTCGGAGATTAAAATGTGGAAATCGTCGACTTTCTTTTGAATAATTTATGTGTTTCGCAGTAAAAGCGTTGGAAATGGAAGTGAATTTTTGCCGTTACGTAAAAGTCAGAGAAAAAGTGTCATCTTCCATTTGTTATGTGTGCCGCTAGGAAAAATATATTTCCATTGCTTCTGCGAAATTTCTATTGATGTTTATGGAACAAACACACTTGAATATTCTGTATAGCGTGACTTCCATTCGTTGGAGTAACATTCGAGTTCAAGTTTAAATAAATGACGGATGACACGTTCAAAAAGTACGTAGTTCAATATTCAGTATCATATATTGAAACAGTTGAATTGAGAATGAAATGAGAACTCACTTTCGTTCATTCTTTCGTAATTTCTATCAATAGAGTGATAGTGTGAAAAATATAATTTGGAAAATATGGAGATATAATAAGCTTCGTCACATTTGAAATATAAGATATGTTATATCCAATGGTTGTGTTACAAAAAAAAAGTATTTTGAATGATATCCATCTCTGTTATTACTTCGACGACGGATATTAGATTACATCTAATATAAGCAAGCAAAAAAAAAGTGATTCACGGAATGTAATCTAATAACGGTTAAAGGGTTATTACTGTTTTCCCAAAAACGTGTTTCATTATACAATAGCTTCTTCAGGCGTTATAGATTTTCATCAGTGATGAGTGAACCACCGATAAATGTTGAGGAACAATCTAAGCAGCACAAAGTTTGGCATTACAGACCAGCTGAATGTGAGGATCTTCAAAACCATTTCCGAAATTTCCCCTGACTAGATGTTTGTTTCAGCTCTAACGATCCACCTACTTGTGCAGTCACAGAAGTTATTTTTATCATCCATGGATACATATATTTCTTTTTTCTTGAAACCACCTTCTAACGAAAAACCTTGGTTCAACAAAAATTGCGAGCAAGCTGTCGCCTCCAAAAATCTTGCCTACCGGCAGTGGTGCAACAATCCCAATGCCGAAAACTGAACTATAGGTATGTTAATGCTCGCAACAGTTGCAAACTTAGGATACATGAAAGCAAAGAACTTCACAATCAGAGAATTAGGGATAAACTGCTTGCCAATCCCAAGGAGTCTAGATCCTTCTGGTTGGTAGCTGCAGCTGTTAGTCATTACTTTACAAAATCCACAACTACACCACTAACACAAGAGCATGATTCAATTGCCATAGAAAAAGCAAATCTACTAGCTGAACAATTTGCGTTCCACTCCACAGTCGATAGATGGATTTACTAGGAAAGGCACCACCCACTATTCCCACACTAGAATCCACAATGATGAAAAATACTTTTCGACAGCGTGTAGTCAGGCGAGTTTTGGAACAGCTCAATATCAGCAAGGCGTCTGGCCCTGATGAAGCGTCCGTCAACGTACTTAAAAAGTGCGCAATGGAACTCGCACCAGTATTTTTCAGACTTTTCAACTTGTCTTAATAATAATAATAGCATTTATTACCCAACAGTAAAAACCATTTACAGGGTTAACTAAGTATGTTAAAAAAATTATATCGATGCTTATAATTACAAAGTTACAATTTGAGAAAATGAATGAATATTATAATATAATAAAATAAAATAGAAAAAAAACTATACCAGAAAATTAAAAATTCTCCATGAAATACTGAAATGCAGTGTCAACAATATATTCTAAGGAATCATAATTGATATCACATAAATTTGAAATTAAATTGAAATTATTGCAAATGCTAAATATATGTGACTTGAGATACAAATTAGTTCTGGCCAGTCAGCTGTAAAAAGTTTGTGTACTTCTACTTCCGAAATGAGACACACAGAAAGTTATGAAAGATAACACCTTCATAGCATCCACATAGTAATTTATACAGAAAAATTATTCCAGCAAGTTTTCTGCGTAATTCAAGACTTTCAATTGTTGTTGAATGTTATGGTACGAGCTTCATATGGAATACCTTTATCAGGATAGATACCATACGATTAGAAGTAGATAAACTTCAAGAAACGACGTTGAACTTTTTCAATTAATGTATTATAGCAATTATAGAATGGTGACCATAGAACAGAGACATATTCTAATTTTGACCTTACGTAGGCTACATAAAGAGTCAATTTAGCAGATATGTTTGAAAAATATCTACAATTGCCCATTTTGCAAATTTTTCTACAAATTTTGATCAAAATATACATCAAGATCTTTAATTGAGTTACTTTTTGACAGTGAAATGGTATCTACTCGATAATTGTACTCGACGACTGATATTTTTCTATTATAAGACACTACTTTATATTTGGATATATATCTCATATAGTTTGTTTACTTCCCACCAAGTCTGTATATTTTCTAACTGTCGTTGCAATTTATTACAGTCTTTAACAGTTTCTACAGGTAAATATATTTTCAAATCGTCTGCAAAAAATAATTTATTACAATGGACATAATTACTGAGGTCATTAATAAATAATACGAACAGAAGTGGTCCGAGATTCGACCCCTGAGATACTCCAGATGACGGATTGTAATAAAAAGAATCATAGCCGTTATAAGATACAAACTGTTCGCGTTGAAGTAAGTAGGATTTAATGAAAAGTACTGCTGAATTATGGAAACCAAATTGGTGGTGTTTTTGTAGAAGGATCATGTGATCAAGTGATCATGTGATCAACTTGACCACGATTATCTAAGACATGACTAATATTTTGGGTCAATACAATTAAATTTGTTATGGTGGATCTGTTTGACATAAATCCATGTTGTTGCGGAGATATGATATTACGAACTGAGGAATGTACGCGATTGTAGATGACAATTTCGAGAAGTTTTGCAGAGTTCGATAGGAATGAGATAGGACGATAATTCCAAATATCAGATGGATCTCCAGACTTCAAAATGGGACAAACTCGTGATATCTTCCATAATTCAGGAAAATTATTATTTTTAACTCAAGATTGAAAAGTGTCAGTAAGGGATAGACCATTACACTGATGCAATCTTTTACAAAAAAGGACGGTATCTTATCAGGACCAGAAGTGAACTTATTTTTTAGTTTACGTGCCGCAATCAAGATTTCCTGTTCGCTGATGTTTTCAAAGTTTATATTATTATAAAAATAATTTGAATTTGATAAGCATGAATGCAAAGTATTTTCATCAACTGCAGAGTGTGAATATGTACTGTGAAAAAAATTTGCAAAACTATATACAATTTCATCTGGAGAATCAATAGTGAAGCCATCATATTTCATCCTACCTGGAATACGGGAGGTTCTATTCTTGGAATATACGTATGACCACAATGATTGAGGATTAGATACTACAGATTCTTGTATAGAATTTAAAAAAATATCATATGCAGCTTTGATTTGGTTTTTGATGACAAGTCTAAGGCTCTTAAATTCATAATTGTCCTGCATATTACCAGTTTTCTTGTACTTCTTGCGTAGTTTAGCTTTTTTTTGATATTGAAAATAATCTCGGATGTATATCATTTGGGATATTTATGTTTGAACACTTTGAAAATAGGAACATGTGAATCAATAATATTATATAAGACATCATAGAAATTACTAACAGCTAAATTCACATCATCACAATTCCGAAGGAAAGACCAGTTCGTGGAAAGTAGCGCATTATATAATGCAGGATAATTGGCTCGTTTGAAATTATAATTTTTTTGGTTTGGGTTATCATTTGAGTTGAAACTAGTTTCGCTAATCAAAAAATTATTGAAATCAATAATTAAAGCTGGATGATGAGGTATATCTTCAGGAACCATTGGAGCTCTGTCTCTTGTCACCTCACATTTCATATTGGAAATGATCAGGTCCAAGAGCCTATTCGAGTCATTCAAGATATTATTCCATTGGTTCATATTCAAGAAGTTGATCATATTATAGAGAGCGTGGGACTTGTTATCAAGAGCGGAGACACATACAAAGTTAGGAGGATTGAAGTCACCAATCAAAGATACATTTTTGGTCTGCAAAATTTCTAGTTGTTCTAATGATTCACAAAATAGTTCGTAAGTCTCAGTGCTTACAGATAGTGGAATATAAATAACACACACATAAAATGTAGTGTGCTTTAAAAAGCATCTACATATAAGCATGTAAGCATATCATTAATGGGAAAATTATTATCAAATAAATCAACATTTACTATTTCACTCTGAGTACTGTTTTTTATAGCTAGTAAAACACCACCGCCACTTTCTCGAAATACAACATCTAATTTACATCCTTTTCTGAACACTGTGTAACTTTCAGAAAAATATTCACTATTGGAGACGTCATACGATAAATTAGTTTCGCATAAAGTAATAAGATCGAATTCCTCCTGACTCACGGCAGAATTGAAAGCTCCACATTTTGAACGAATTCTGCGAACATTTTGAAAATAGCAGGTGACTCCGTGGATACTGTTGGGCAGTTTTAATTTTTTGCTACAATTACAGGAATATTATTTTTATATCTTATAATCAGGTATGATTCGCCAGCCTGTATACGTTCATTTAGTTTGCCACAAGTTTTCTTGTACAATTCCTGTTGCTGTGGGGTTCTTATCTTACAAGAAAGGGTTTTTTCTCCTTGTTGGAAGACTGTTCGCGTTCAGCCTATTCCCAGAAAGGACAAAATAAATCCTTCAAATAACTGTAGACCAGTCACTTTACTATTATGGAGAAAGTCGCAAACTACTACATTCTCAAATATTTGAAAGGCTTCAACATCTTGAGCGATATTTGGAATAACGCAATCGAAAAACAGGTTCAATTCAATGCCACAAAAACCCAGGCACCAGTTTTCTCCAAGAAGATAAATGTTTCGAAACGGATATGATAATACCAGGTCAGACAATTCCGCTTTCTGCTTCAATAAGTTTTTGGGGGTTAAAATTGACACTAATATGTCTTGTTACAATCACGTTGCTGGAATTGCAAAGGCTGCTTCTCAAAAGCTGCTTTATAAAGCTCAGATCAGACCTTCTTTCGAGTGTTGTTCTCATGTATAGAACTCCGCCCCCAAACATACCCTGAAGCTGCTGGATTCCATCCAGAAAAGAGCCATGCGCCTAATTGGAGACGCGAATATCACGTGCATCCTTGATAGCCTGGAACATCAAATAAAGGTTGGAGATTTGTCTCCCTTCTATAGATACTTTCACGGGAAGTTTTCAAATGACTTGGCATATTTGATTCCACCAAGAGCGGTACATGTCAGAAACATGAGACGAACTGTAGCTGCTCACCATTTTGAGGTTCAACTCAGTAAACATCGAACTTCACTGTTCAAGAACTCTTTCATTTGGAGAACTGCGTTTATGTGAAATGAACTTCCCGAGAACGTGTCTCCTAAAGGATTTAATCTCCAAAGAATTAACTTCAATGTGAATCGTTACTTTCGCACAAGAACCGCACTGAGAGCGCATTATGGATTTTTATGTAGTGCTTGTCCTTAAAAAAATCAAGTATCGGCCGGAGTATTCGTCTCTGCTTGACTAAGTCTGTTCGATTTGAAATCAGTCGTTAAGTTTATGGTCAGTTGAATTAGAAGAAAGTTGCTCATTTTAGAGATTATTTGGAAAGATATTAATTGAACGACTATGGTGATACATCAGTGAAGTTGTTGCCAGAAGAGCCAACTTATACCGGCTGATTTTTTTCCAATTCATATAAAATTCAAATAGGATACAATAGATTACATCAACAATCTCGTCGTCTTTCGAATAGAGATTCAAAAACCCACGATAGAAGTGTCGTTTTATATCTTGAAAGGAGGCTCAATACATAGTTTTGTGTTGTGGTATGAAATTTCAGAAGACTCCTTCATATTATTTTCCTCGGTGTTGTGGGGTGGACATTTGTCAAATTTCAGCTTCCTAGGGCTGATCATTCATAAATGAGTATTTTTTTTTATACGGAAAAGAATGAAAAATAATAGCTCGGCTCGATTTGGTTCGACGATGGGTTGGAATACATCCCTTTTCCTGACGTCAGCAAGTTCGGGTAAATGTTTTATTTTGCGTCTAAAAAAATATTCTCACCAGATCTATCAGGTGCCAACTGAATTATTCAAAAATATTACCTGAAAAAAATGATAAGATAATTATATTATGAAATGAATTATAATGCAAATACATGCATCAGAAAATGTTGTCCAAACGGAACTTTTGTCCTTCTTACACAGACTGTATATCGATTTAGATTTATTTATTATTCAGGTTGTAGATGGTTAAACACCTACAAAATAGAAAGGTATCTGTACCGAGCTTTTTTCAATAAATTTTTTTCGTGGTAATCTAGAAAAATGAAATTATATGAACAATTCTCAAGTTACCTCAATGACTGAATAAAATGATATTGTTATTCTTTGACATTGAATAACTGAGGGATATTCTTCATGAAATAGTGAAACAACAAAATAATGACATTCTAAAAAAACACAGTATAAAAAAATATGAATTTTACAAAAGTGTTAAGTGTAGGTACTACATACTTATTCAGTATTGATGGTGAATACAAAAATAGGCGATAAAGTTTCAGTGATTTCAAATTGAGCCACCCTGTTCTCTGTTCACCTTTACCACATCGGTGAATTTGATATTCAATTTTTTGTAGTTATAGATCAGTAACAAGATGTGTTTTCTTACAAAACGATAAATAGCTTCTGGCGATTTCATAATGAAATTGAAACATATGATATTACTGGAAATAGCCTCTGATATAATACAAAACTGGTATATCGAACTATTTTCGCCCGGAGACACCACATGCCATAATACATATGGCGATCAAAAGCGAATGATTGTTTCGAAAGAACTGCGATGCATGGATTTGAAAGCATATCATTGGCATTATTGTATACAAAAAAGTATATTCAACATGAAATTTGAGGTAAATGACGGGAAATTCGATAGGATATCACTGCCTGTTTATATTTTCATCATTTTTTGATTATTATTGGTACAAAACTTGTTTGATGAAATTTAAAATATTGAATGAAAATGGTCACGGTAAGGAACTTCTGTGACAATATTGTTTTTCAATTCATTCAGACCAGTCTCAACTCACCTGCACTGTAGCTTAATGGACTGACACCTATCAGAAAAACACTACTCCCCTGGCTAATACCATGAAGTGCGTTGGATTATATCCTACAGCTGTCAGTGCAGGATTCTTTACTGAAGTTATTCCTAATGCTGTTGGCAATACAACTGCCGGAATCGATTTTCAATTATTGGAACACTCAGACCGGTTTCGGGCTGTTTGGCCACTCGTCAGTGCAAGGTAGTGTTTATTATCAATATTAAACCGATGATTTCCTAAAATTGAAAATCGAGTTAACAGCACAGGAATTGAATCAGGTATGCAGTGGGAGACAAGTTAATGAGAACTCTTTTTCCTGTTCAAGCTTTCTTTAAAAACTGCAATACGTGAGGGTTAACGACTACTCATGAAATTCAATCACTTGATAAATATGAAAACATTGTAAAAAACACAATTGAACACAATTTGTGTTCAATTGTGTGTCCTCAAAAATTTCCAAAGCAACACCCCTCACACTAATGAAAGCTAGACGTTGAAGAAGTATATTATGATTCACAGTATCAAATGCCTTGGCATTTTTCTTGATTTTGGAAACAATTATTGATTTGGGCAAAAATCTCAAAAATTGTTTTGATCTGTTTTTCAGAAAACCATATTGCGATTCGGAAAAAAAATTGTTATTGTTGCAAAACAATATGAGTCTATTTTTGAGACATATTTCGAATATTTCAGAGAAGTTATTGATCTGAATTATGGGTAATATTTTTGAAAAAGCTTTTCGAGAAGAAATCACATGTTGAATGGAATATTGAGTCTATCATTTGGAAAAATCAAGAAAATACTATTGAGTTTTCATTCACAAAAAATTAGAAAAAAAGTGTGGCTGAATTATCATTCTATAATGAAAAAAAAACGCCATACATCTACTGGACTTATCTTACTGGAGAATATCTTGAAAATACCCATCCTTTCCATATCTGAAACTGTATATGGAACATTTTTGATAACTTCATTCATTGCTTCATCTCGAACTTCTAAAAGGAGATTGCTGTATATTATATCGAAAACTTGCTGTAGAAGACTGTTGTTTTGTTACCATTAGTGTCTATTTCAGTGTGGAGGCAAAAGTTTACAGCAGAACGTCAAACAATACATTATTTCATTCAAATAAGGCGTTATTGAAACATTTCAAATTCAAGGAAGAAACGAACAAGTTTCTGATCCTGATATACTAACCAAGCAGAAACAGCAGATATCCATCATCAAAGTAAAATTCTAAATATAATCACTATTTTATGTATATAGTATCAAGAATAAAAATAAAAATGCCCTTGGCGACCTCTATGCATGAAAAATGCATGCATGATACTAACACCTCGGCTGAAAAGTCACGGTCCTAAGAAAGATAACGCAATTTTTCAATTGGCTTTAGTTATCAACATGAGCCACATGATCATTCCAATACATTTCAATTTCAGCAATAACCTCTTCATTCGAGCGGAATTTATTACAGGTAAGCAGCCAGTAGTCGCTGGGAGCCAAATCTGGCGAATCTAATATATAAAAATGGATGTTTGTTGGTTGGTTGGTTGGTTGGTAAGTGATAAACTTCTACATCGCTCAACCGATCGTGATGAAACTTGACATGCATAAGTAATTTTTCATAGAGAAGGTTTTTAGGCTATCAATTTTTTTCTAACTCGCCACTAGATGGCGATGTAGAACAATTTTTTGAAAGCACTGTTCTATAACGCTGCGCACGCCTGAGTTCGTTGATTCTGAGTCTGTAAAAACATTGGAACAGCAGCGATACACCAACATAGTACTAGTCTAATATATAAAAAGGAATGTTTGTTGGTTGGTTGGTTGGTAAGTGATAAACTTCTACATCGCTCAACCTATCGTAATGAAACTTGACATGTATAAGTAATTTTTCATGGTTTATAGGCTATCAATTTTTCTGTAACCCACCACTAGATGGTGCTGTAGAACAATTTTTTTAAAAAACTGTTCTATAATGCTGCGCATGCCTAAGTTCGTTGATTCTGATTCAGACAAAACATTGGAACAGCAGCGATACAGCAACATAGTACTAGTATGGTATAAAGGAAGAAATTCGATGCCTTTTTTATGCAATTTTGCCATCGTTTTTATTGATTTGTGACACTGCGCATCGTCTTGATGAAGCAGCAGTTTTTTTTTCAAATGGTATTGTTTTTTTCACAATTTCGGCCTCCAAAGGCTCCAATAACGCTGTATAATATTCACTGTGGATGAAATTTCCCTTCTCAAGATAGTCGATGAATATTACACCACGTACATCCCAAAATACCAAGGCCATAACATTACCAGCCGATTGTTGTGCTTTCGGACGCTTTGAACCAGGTTCACCAGTTTCTTTCCATTCAGATGACGATCGTTTTGTTTCCGGAGTAAAGTGATGTATCTATGTTTTCTCCATTATCACACATCGATGCAAAAATTCCGGTTTGTTTTGTTTAAACATCGCCAAACACTGCTCAGAATCATCACGACGTTCTTGTTTTTGGTCAACAGTGAGCTCATAGTCAAATGTTCATGCAATATAAATTCAACACATTCTTATGATATCTTCACAATGTCAGCTAACTCACCCACTTGCACTTTTCGATCATTCAAAACGATTTGGTGGATTTTTCTTAGGTTTTCTGGTGTAACTGGTGTAACGACCACGTTTGAAGACAGCAAACCAACGTAAAATTGTTGTTTCTGATGGAGCAGAGCAATCAAGAAGCAGTGTTAAATTAAAATACGAAATTGTTTTTGATCCACTGTTTTGAAAATAACAAAGTAGTGTCACTCTTAGCACAATAACTTACTAACTTATGAATAGAATATCATGAAATTTCAACAGTTTTTTTTAAGGTTAGTCCTAACTGAAAAAGCGGTAAATGCAATAAGCCTATGTGTTAGGCTCGATAATTTTCAGCCCATGTAGTACTTTTTTGTCGACATATCTTGTCCTCTCTTACCAAGAGGGGAACTCTCTTGTCTTGTTTCGTCCAAGATAACCAAGTCTCTTTCTTGTCTTACCAGTAGACAATTTTTCTTGTCTTGTTCTTTCTTTCTTTCTTGTCTTGGCGGCAACACTAACTATATCAATGGACAGTCATACTATGTAAGAAAACCAAAAATATTTTGAAGAATTCTTAAGATATGTAAATAAACTGGGAAAAAATTTTCGTGTTTTGGCTTTGTGAATACAATTTTTAAAAATAGGAAATCATTTATTTAGATATTTTGTTAAATTTTACAAAACATAAAACTTTATTTATTATATTTTCGATAGGGTAAGTTCCACAACTCCTGCCTGTATTTTCCCAGGCCCAACATTGCCTTTTGTTTGGTTGAATATGCTTTGTTTTAGTTCAACTGTTAAAGAATGAACGAAGGCCTGTGTTTTTTGGGGCCATATCTTTTTAAATCTCCATTTGATCAGTGTCACTATTTTTCGGGGTTGAAAGCCGTCGATTTTTGAAATTTCTTCTTAACGGTTCGCTGGCGCGAATGGCTAGCTTCTTTAAAGGTTTATACATCCTGAGTCATCAAATGACTCATACCTAACACAGCGCCCTTCTTTTGGGGCATTGGACACGATAAATAAACGCTTCGCGAACTGCTTACAAAACACTATATGCATATTTGTCGTCCTGGAAAAGCTTTGTTTTGATTAGATCTTTAGTGATATTTTGTGTAGAACTCTTCAAATCCAGTATTGTATTCCAACTTTCGGCAGTTATTTTTGGGGTAACAAACTTTGTCAACACTAAGGTCAATTTCAGCAAGGCTTGCGCATCATATATTTGCCTTGTAGCTTTATCGATTTTTTCAACTTCAGTTCAATCATCCACGGCAAACCATGTGTTATTGAGTATAAGGACACTTTTCTTTTGAAATTTCCATTCATGAAGACTGTCTCTTCCTTTCAATTTTTCGCACGCACGAAAGAGCTCTTGTCACCCATGATTCAAATCAAGTATGTGATGACTAATTGTGTCTTTTAACTGAACGTTCAATGCCCTTGCCCGCAGTCCTTGCATTCTTCCACTGATTCAGGGCCCATAACCTGTTATAGTGTTGAAAAAATAGAAGGTAAAACTGAAACCTCTGGCATAGAATAAATCAAAAACAAGTACTTGAGAAGAGTAGTGCATTTCTGGTAATTGGAAAAAGTGCTTGTTTCGTGTTATAGAGTTGATGTATTAGAGCCAGCGAGACGAAGGATCAACATCTTTTCATTAATGGATGAATGAATCATACCCAACAGTAATACATAGAAACATTAGAAAATTAATTGTAAGAAGAAATAAATGAACTAAAATTGAATGCACTATAAACTTATGGTCTGAACAGCCCCAAAAGAAACAAGCTCTAGAGTAAAGGTAATGGCATCTCCTCTTACAATGACGTCATCTATGAGATCGACAGAAGACTCAATTTTCGAATATCAAAGATAAACGAGGTTCCCTAAGGCGATGAATTGCAAACCCAAGCTTCAACATCAACCGCCGCATGAGATCCGTCTTCTGTCTTATCTCATCTACTACATCTCAACTACTTATCTCATTTTATAACAAACACCTTTAGACAGCTGATCGTTGATATTTTTCCTCTGCAAAAATTCCGTGAAAAGTCAGGTAATCTCCAGTAAATTGGCTTGATGATTCTTTGAGGGAAAAAAGAGACAAACTCTCCACTCTCAAAGCTATTTCAGAGGTCAGCAAAAAACCTGTCGACATTGCTGTCTTCAGGAGTTTCAAGAAAAGTGTAAAGCGTCATGGAAAATTGTAAATTTCGAAAGAAATAAAAATAAAAATGCAAGCAACCTCCAAGATGACTCCTTGTCTGCTGAGACTTTCAATGAATTTTTGTTGAAATTGTCGCAAACATAATAAAGTCAATCCCTGCAACGTCAGACACGGAACTCTTAAACTATCGTAATTTCCCTACCCCAAACAGTTCATCTCCGGTCACAGAACATGAAGTCCTAACTACCATAAATAGTCTAAACAACTCAGGTTGCTTGGATTCTTACGAACTGAACAGCTTCGTCATCAAGGAAGTAGCTGATATAATTGTAAAGCATATCACCTCCCTCATAAATCTGATTTTCTTGTCCGGTATCTACCCGGATGCTTTCAAAATATCAAAAGTCTTACCTCTTCATAAAAAAGGGAACCTTTTGGATACGAATAATTATCGATCAATAATAAATAAACAGGTTTTTTAACCACTCACAATTCGGATTCAGAAGAGAGAGATCAACGTCGCAAGCTGTTCTCAAGGTGGTGAGTGATGTAATCGAAGGCCTTGAGGAGGGTAAGATAACCGCCATCACACTCTGCGACCTATCTAAGGCGTTTGATTGCATCTCTCACTCTATTCTTCTGGATAAGCTGCAGTTCTATGGAATGAGAGGGGTAGCTTTATCGCTCATTGCCTCATATTTAACAAATCGTTTACAAGCTGTCACATATAACAGCTGTACATCTAATTACAAACCTATCAAACATGGAGTGCCCCAGGGCTCAGTCCTCGGCCCTCTATTGTTCATCATTTACATCAATGATCTACCTAATTTTTTACATCCCCCTAAGTCAGTTTTATTTGCTGACGATACTACGCCCATCTTTTCAGGTGACCTTGCCGGATTTGCAACAGTCTGTAAAAATTTCACTCTCAAGTGCTGAAACGTGGTTTTCATTAAATAAACTAAAACTGAATAATGAAAAAACTAAATAATGAAAAAACAAAGAATCTCACCTTTTGTTTGTCTAGCACTATGTCGAGTGATAACAGTGTGAAATTGTTAGGCATAAACATAGATAGTAAATTATCTTGGCAAAATCATACGGATGACCTACGAGGTAAATTGGCCAGCTCAATTTTTTTGCTCCGTCAACTGAAGCCAACTACAAGCTTTCCAACACTCAAAAATGTATATTTTTCATTATTTCACTCTGTCATTACTTATGGGATTGTACTCTGGGGGAACGCCTCTAGTGCTGTAGATATTTTCCGACTTCAAAAAAAAGCAATCGGAATACTTGCCAATGTGAGTTTTCGTGATCACTGCCAGCCCCTTTTTGCACAATTACGCATATTGCCTTTGCCTTCATTATTCATTTTCTCGGTTCTACTCGAGATGCACAAAAATCGAATGTGTCAGCGCAAACAATCCGATATTCATAATCATTATACCAGAGCTGCAGGCAATATTCGTACTGATCGTTTTCGCTTAACCAAATCACAGAAAAACTCTCTAAATTATAATCTTTACAACCTGTTACCGCAGGAATACAAAATCCTATCAAACAATAAATTCAAGAAGCGCTTGAAAGAATTTTTACTAATAAATTGTTTTTATTCTGTGAGTGATTTCATGGAGCATTTTCGACATAGCTAGTGTATTTCTATGGAATGCACTCGCCACTGTGACATTTTACAATAGCTAGTAGTAGTGTACTATATTTTGAAATTTTATTTTATCTTATTTTGTTTCTCTATGTGTTGTACTCTTTTAGATATTGTTTGGATTTACTAGAAACATTATGTAATGTAAGGTAGTCAATAAACTTTCATTCATTCATTCATTCCATTGCAGCTTTCACTGAAAGGCAGCTAGATGAATTTGTGCTGAAACACCAGACAGCGCTGTTTCTACCCACCAGGTCAAATCAGTGCTGCTAGGCTGAACCACTGAACACATCCAAAAGGAACAAGCCTTAGAGTGGAGACGATGGCACCTCCCTTTACGAACACGCTATCTTTGGTATCGACAGAAGACTTAATTCTCGAATATCAAAGATAAACGAGGTATAAGAAATGAGTGAAAGCGTGAGTCAACTGGTTTGTAGTTGAGTGAACATTTTTTCTTGATCTTTTTATATCTTCCGGGCGGTCTTTCAAAGAAAAAAGAAAAATATTTTGCGAGACAAGTTGAAAAGTCCACAAACATTCATGATTCATAAGGTTGGTTCAGAAGAAATAAGCTTAATGAAGGTTTATCTGCGACAGAACAACCTGGAGAAGAGGCAGTGTCACCAACACCAAGTAAACCGTCAAAAATAAAAAAAATCCAATTGTAATTATGATTGACTTTGCATGTGATTCAAAATTTTCCAACGTTGCACCTTTTTTAAGACCAATTCTAGCAAGAAGAATCAGATGGAATCGGAAATGATTTGGAATAGTTTTGGAGGTGGAATATTTCAGTTTTCGGATATGAAGCATATGGTTTTCATTCGAAAATATCCAAGAGAAATCAATACACTTCAAACAAACTCCAGAATACAATGAGTGTCTTCTAAACACAAGAATTCCACGCCACTGGGAATACGAAAAATTGTGGAACGAACGGATATGACTCTCTAAATCCGGTGAACTCAACAAATAAGTCGCGATTTCTTGACCCATCAGTATTAAAGGCTCTCCAGAGGATTATAAGTAACTTTAGAAGTTGTTCAAGTATGAAGAGAACGATGTCGTATGCGAGCGAGTGAACGCAAACTTCTTTAATTCAACTTGATAAATTATACCGGGAGATAGGTTTTACTGCCGATTTCAGATGGTGCCTAACGTATGGAATAAAATTTCAATATTTCCAAGGAAATGGCACCATTAACGAGTTGGGTGGAGATTTTTATTTTGAGTCACATTCTGTTTCAAGTTAGGAAGTTGGAGAAAATATTCCACTGTCGCATATTTACCTAGGACATAGTCATAAAGATGTTTGTGACTAGTATTTATGGTGAAATGTTTGAATCATTACTTTGTTAAAATGCAATTTCTGTTGAAAATAATTGTAGTCCAATCAATCTAAAAATGTTTTTCATGTGGAAATATCATAATTGAATGTATATCACGTTCACCATGGTTTTCTGTCAACTATTGGCGGCCATTTTCATCACATATCAGTTGCAAAATATTGCTTTATTCTGATTTCCTATCTGATCATTTTCAGGTTAATAAATAATTCGATGGTTACAGAGGACAATCTACCAGTTGGAAATCTTGAATCGAAATCATATTGGACCATTATATGAAAAGATATAGCAAATATTTCATAGGGACAATGAAAAGGCAAGAGATGGTGTCGTCACAAGTAGCAGAGAAAAACCAGATTAACCATCATGAACCAGATTAGATGATTCGGTCAAAACATAATAACGTTATGGTTATGTAGAAGATGAGGCTCTGTTAATTAATTTTGTCATTGTCTTTTTACTTTTTATTTCGGGAAGTATTTGTTATTTCTATTTTCAAGCAATCAGCAGAACTTTCAGGAAATTCATTCTATATCACAGTTCAAAAAACTTATTATTCTTTACTTAATTTGGCGAAAATTAAAATGATAGCCAAAAAGCGCAAGATCAGTGGTTGAAATATTTGATGATGACAACTCCAAGATTTTAATATCTACATTGGAGTCGACATACTGTTGGCACTCATTGAAAACCTCAGATCCCTCCTGAGATTCGTCTTTTTCGATATCACAAAAAAGTGGTCAAATATATTATCAGAATTCTCGGATTTTTTACGAAAGAAAAAAACTTCAGATGGAGTCGAATAGCCAAAGTGTTCAAGGATCAAAGAAAGAAGGAAATGCACGAAATTTCGATGAATACATGAGTTTCCCCAAATTTGTGAATACAATTGAAAATAATTTTTCCAGAAGACACATTTATATGCAAATTGAAAGTTACCATCGACTTTCCTCTGGATTTGAGTAAGTTTGCATCAGACAGTCTAGAACCTTTCCTTATAACCTCTATGCACTATCACCAACTTCCCCAAAATCTTTTTCGAGTAGAGGCGTATATTCTTTTCTATGAAAAGGGGGCAGTACATCGCTTTCAGAAGTTATGGACTCATACTGAGATCTCAGACCTTAGATTTTAATAGTCGCGTACACCCACCATATGTAGGTTTTGAGTCAACTTTTAGGATGTCGAAAGTGTATACGAGTTTTTAGATAGTTATCTTAATTCCGAGATGAACTCACAAAGATGACTGGACCATAATATGACTTCTATAGATCGGAGTGACAATGAAATTATTATTTCTTATTTTATGTGAAATTAAGTGAAATAAGTATGTATGAATTTATAAACGCATCAGTTTGCGAAAGAACTCTCATCTATATCGTAAGTAAGTTGCCAAATTCAAGATACGTCACTTCATCGGACAAAATACAAGTATGTGATAAGAAAGCTCAATTTGGCTATTTTATAATCCATTTTTGAGCCACATTCAAGTTTACTGTTAAACAATCACTAACATCTCCATCCTTAAATTACGTATGTAAGATGTGATTGTACTAGCGAGAAATAAATCATTTTTATTTTTATAATGTCCATAAATTCTTTGAGATACCTAAATTTTGGAAGGGACCCTCATAAGTTTTTGAGAAGTTGTTGCATATGTGAATACAACTTCATATGTGGATCTTTCGTGACAACAAGGTATTTCACCGATATTGCTGAAGGAATTCATTTGTTCAAGCCTACTTTAAGGGGACCTGAGTTTGGTAATCCGCTAATATATGATGTAAATGGTAAGTACCAAGTTTTTTGGTAATCAAAAGTTAATTTATTGAATTGGGATCATTCCGAAATTTTAGAAAAATCATCTTCAACGATTTGTTTCATATTTTGCCAAGTTGAAGAAGTTTACAATAGCAGTATCATCGACGAAACTGATAGTTTGACCAGTGGTATTTGAAGAAAACAGACTATTCATATAGATAGTGAAAAGTAGTGGCCCCAGCACAGTGCCTTGAGGAACACCATAGGTCACAGTTCTGGGAACACTAAGGACACCATCGAATTCAACACTCTGTTCACGATCTGATAAATAACTGGACAAAGAGTTATATGTATTCCCACGGATGCCATAATTATTCAGCTTTCGTGAAAGGGTTTTGTGACAAACAATGTCAAAAGCCCTGGAGAGGTCTATAAATATTCCAATTATGGGTATTTTTTTATCTAGAGCATTATAAACAATTGTAAGTTTAAAAATGGCATCCTCGGTTGATCTGCCTTCTCTGAAACCGTACTGTAATTCCAACAATATGTTGAATTTCTTCAAAAACTTGATTAGTCTAATTTTTATTATTCGTTTCCAAATTTTAGAAATATTAGACAGTAAAGAAATTGGTCTATAGTTAGTGATTTTTAATTCATCTCCATTTATATACAAAGGTTTTATCAATCCATATTTTAAAACCTCTGGGAAGCACCCAATATCAAAACATGTGCTACATAAAAATGTTAGCGGAGAGCATAATCCCTATGATTGGCACAATGCAAGAGGCTGACTCTGGGAAATACGGACTGTTACACCTTTAAATATTCCATAAAAAGCTTGTCCTCGGCAATTAGATAAATCAAGGCCAAGTTTATCTCTTTTGCTCTTGTAAAATTGTGTGCGCTGAGTTTTTTCCACTGAGATTCCCCGCATCTACAAACTTGAAGAAATCTTCTTCAATCTTGTATTCATCGGTTTTAAAATACCTTATGCAAATCGTAAGTTGTTCTTTAACAGACAAATCTGTGGTCTCATCTGCCATTGTTGTGAAAAACTTAGACTCTTTTATTTTATTTACAATCTTGTCAGTTATAACTTCGCCATAGCAATCTATTATTTCATTCTGCGTGATTTTGCTGATGTAACTGGCATTCCTCTCACGAGGAATGCCAGCAGTACTCGCAGCTCCCAGTTGTCTCAATGATACCATCGTCACTGTGCCGCCTCAAGAGTATGTTTTGGGCACCACATAAAATGACTGTTTTAATAATTTGAATGAGCTTCCGACGTTTCTCTTCAATTGTCTTTTTCTTTGCTGCATTTATGCTGGCTACTACACTGTTTGCTTTACCTCATGAGTCATACGAAAGTTTTGGTAAAGCGGAGTACCCAACATTATGAATTTAACGTACAAAAACAGTTAAGCTTCATTTATATATTAGGCTTTATCAATTTACATCGGCCTGAATTTTATTTCCCATTATTCGTAGAGAAGCCAGACAACAGAACCATAAAGCTTTAATTCGTGGAAATGACTTGGCAATTGATAATAAACTATATACTCTAGATTCTAGAGGAACTGCGAACAGGAAACCACCTCACTGAAGAATTCAATGAATCTGTCGAGAAGTGAGAAGTGACAGTGAACCAACTACGCTATTACCAGGGAGAAAGATGAAAAATTATCTGAAAAACTCAGGAGAAGAGTATATTAAAGGAAACAATAAGGAGGCCGAAATTGAAAAAGTTAATCTAGGTTCGAAAATATCCGCAATTCCACCAGTTTTGGACAAACCGAAGCAGGTAAAGAAGGCATCGAAACCCAACAGCCAACAGTTACAAACTTCATTGCAACAAATTGGAAAAATTCAGCAAAGTGAAAAAAGAAAATGGATCCTTACATCCGCGATTGCGAGAATGTTCCTATAAAAACTATAAATACAGATTTATTCAATTTTGGTAACTATTTTCAAACAAATAGAAAACAACTCAATGTATTTCACGTTAATATAAGAATTAACAAGAGTATGAATCTACCTACGATACTAGAAAGAACTCTTTAATTTTTACAGAGCGTCTCTTGCAATGAGATCGATTGGAAAGCGAACTTATTCTCATTTAGCTTTACGCTTCTTTGATTTTTTACCACCTGAAATAAAAACTATTAGTAACTATCATACTTTTAAGAAGAAATTGAGATACTACTTACTTAATTCAGATAGACATAAATTACATCATCTGTTTCGAAATTGAAACTGATAATCCAAAAATACAACTACCACACTGAACCATTGTTTTGCCCGTTTTTGTTTTGTTTCGTTAGTTGTATTGTATTTTTTTGTGGTTATATCGCACTTATTTAGCCTTCACGTTGAGGAATGACGTTTTCTCCACAGACAGTTTACGACTTAGTGGAAAAACTAATTTATTTGCGTAAACATGTTATTGTAATAGGGGAGCCCAAGCTGGGATTTCGGGATTTACTAAAGCGCGGCAGATTAATATACAGGGGGATACCTTGTACCCGGTTAAGTACCTCCACCAAATATGAGCCCCATATATATAAGGCCGCCTGTGAGGGATACAGGATCAGATTAGTAAAAAAAAATGGATCATCAGAAATTCTCGAGCGCGGTGAATTAATTACCTGCTAAATAGTGTATATTTCTGTAATCTGACAATTTGAGAGTGACGTAAAGAAGAAAGGGGAGAGCAGCAAAGTTGTAAAAAAATAACGTCATTTCGACATTCTCGAGCTTAGCTAATTTTTTTATTATTTTGAAGGAAATAATTCAAGGATAACGAAAAATATATAATCTGACGATTTGCGCAAGCCGAAATAACAAAAATTCGTCGATAAAGTTTAATGCGTGCAGCTGTGTGATACCTTTATTTCCCTCTCCGAGTTTCTATTCCTCTATTCTCTATTCACTTTTTCTCTATCTATTACTCTCTCACTCCGTCCCCACTCTGAATTCTGTTGCTATGACGCCATCACAGCTGATCACAGAGACTCGTTCGTGATGAAGATGATGATTAATTGATCAATTAATTGATGGATGTAGCCGTTACTACGTGGTAGGAAATCATAATGAAGAAAAGTGAAATTAAACTTTCTATGTTATTCACCACTTTTATTTTTAACTAACATTACTGCAGTTTCGCCCTATAAGGACATTTTCAAATTCATACAATATATAAGGACATTTTCGAACTTATACAATATATAAGTTTAAAAATGTCCTCATAGGACGAAACTGCAGCAACGTTAGTTACAAATAAAAGTGGTAAAAAACATAGAAAGTTTCATTTTTCTTTTCTTCATTAATTAATCAATGGATTATAAAAAATTAAAATGTTTTGAGCATTTTTTTAAAATTATTCTCTTATAAATACAATATTTCTACTTGAAAAACATTCATTTATTTGCATGCTATTTCCTGAGCTTTTCAATTGATTAAGTTCAATGAATTGAATTTTTTTTTAATATTGTTTTTGTCTGATTAAGCGAATCCTTCTAGATAATCGTGATATTATGAGACAGTACGTCTAAAACATGAAGATGAACCATATATATCTTAATCTGACGCGCTTGAGTATTTCAAAATGGCGAATTTTTTTGCACATTATAATAATGACCGCGAGTTTGCGCCAGATCGAAATCGTCAGATTTTTGAATGAGAGTTTTTTTGTTGCACTTAACACCCCCTTAGAAAATCTGACGCGCTCGATTACATTTTTTTTAAAACTTTTGACCCTTACGTACAACCACCTACATCATGCAGATTAACATACCAACATTATTGAAAATACGTAGGACTTTGATGCTATCAATATCTGATGCGCTCGAGTATGTCCATGCAACTGTATTTTTTTACATATTTAAAAATCTATAGCCGCTTCCCCCACCGATGAAATATTATATAACATTTTTTTCTTCTTATCATATAAGCTTTGCAACCTAATATGTCTCAATGACGCTCGAGTAAATCCACATTTTGCATCGTGGGCTCCCCTGCTGTTGAGTGCTGTATAATAATAAACAATTTATACTTTATAATATATACATTAATGATTGTCAAATGATTTTTCATATTTTAAATTGAGTTATTTAATTGCACAAGTGATTTACTGTTGTTTATTCTTGTATGTCCTACATATTTTGCAAATAAATCATAATCTATTCTAAAAAAAATTATAAAATGTATTTCATCAAATGATATCTAGTGTACTTTCAATTCTCTGGGGGGGACGTGCCCCTGTGCCCCCATTAGATCCGGCACCAGATCAATGGAATGACAGACAATGAAAATCATTTTCAAAACGTGGCCTTTGTGGTGCTATATAAGACTTCTATTCATATCATTATGAATATGTCTTATGAATACGCATTACTGAAACACCCAGTATGACGAACCCCTCACACATAGTGCATAAATTACAATTGAAAAATTTATTCAGTTAGACACCGTGTCCAACTTATGATAAATTCCACTCGTCCTTGAAAACCGCAAAATTTTCCATTGCAGAACTTCATATACTCACATTTCTGAAGTCAATTAGTTGAGTGACGAGCGTTCCATCCGACCTCTGAAATTCCAACGTGACGGTGTCATCGCTGACGTTGGCCGATATGTTCTCCTGGACGACGTCTCCGCCCTGGAACAGTAATTAAATTAGGAGGGCTGCATGTCGGAACCGTTGAAATTTTCAGTGGGTAGAAGAAGTTCAAAATACGGGATGACAGACAATCTGGCTAAGATTTTTAAGAGTTGAGACTAGGGAAATCTTGATATGCATGTGTAAATTTTCTTTTTCATATGTACCAATTAAGATGGCTTTCTAATGATAATGATAAAAAATGGTCTTCATTTTTCTTGACGGAGTTTTGCTTACGCTATCTTACTATTTTCATATATTTTTATTCAATTTGAAACGTACGATACAAAAATACAATTGACATTGAACAAACTATTTACACTTCAACACCTACAACACATGTACCCCTTGTTATGTCAGGAATAGCTACTAGATTGATAAATTGATGGATGTAGCCGTTACTACGTGGTAGGAGATCATCATGAAAAATGAGGAATAAAACTTTATGTTTACTACTTTAATTTGTAACTAACGTTACTGCAGTTTCGTTGTATAAGGGAATTTTAAGTTTTATTGTATTACTTTGAAAATATCCTCATAGGACGAAACTGCAGTAACGTTAGTTACAAATAAAAGTGGTAAAAAACACAAAAAGTTTTATTTCTCATTTTTCATCATGATCTCCTACCTCATATTCACGGCAAAATCCATCAATACATGTTTTTTTATGTTATGTTTATTTGTTCAAAGTCATAGATACAACACTGTTTGCTATTGGAGAACATCAAAGTTTTCTTTTGTTTGTAAATTAATAAAGTCTCATCTCTAAAGTCTGTCAACTGATAACCTCAAAGTCGTTTAGAACGTGAGTTTCGTAATAATTATTTTCTGCTCAAGAGTTTTTGAGTGCGAATGCTGATTAAGCTCTCTCAATCTTGTCTCACATTTCTTTTCAAAAACATTAGAAGCAATCTGTATCTGTAGAGTAGGGAGGGTGAGTGTAAGCCCACGCACTTAGGCCACATGTGACCCATTGTACATCCTCCCGAGGAGTTGTCCTCCTAGGTCGTCGTCCATCCTGTCCTTTCCAGGAAGGTGGACAGGTCGCTGGGAGACATCTCCTTTAAATCGGCAGGTGTAGGCCAAGACTCGCCGAACACACACTCTCTTATTGACGATAACTCCGGGCACTCGCACAGGACATGCCTGACAGTCTCATCTTCCTGTTCACACATCCTGCATAGAGGTGTGTCCACTAGCCCCATATTATGTAGGTGTTTCCTTAGCTGACAGTGACCAGTCAGAAATCCTACTGTAAGGCATAGATTTTTCCTGGTCATCGCCAGATATTTCTTCGGCGCCAGCTTCCCAGGGTCGCCCAAGGTGATCCTGGCAAGATTACATCCTTTGATTTCATCCCATCTCTTTGAAGATTGAGCATGGGTGTAACATTTGACTAGTTCCGCAATTGTCGAAGTCATCATGCCGTGGGTGCCACTTGGTCCTAAAATTCTTAGTCCAGCCGCTTCCTTGGCTAAAGAGTCGGCAATGCGATTACCTTTACTCCTGTCGTGCCCTTTAACCCACCTCAGGATAATGTTATTATCTACCGAGGCTTTGGCTAAATCTTGGTGGCACTCTAGTGCTAGCCCTGAAGTAACACGGTGTCTGTTCAAGGCTAATAGTGCTTGTCTGCTATCAGTGAAGATTGTTATGTTTTTGCCAGAAATTCTTTTCTTGGTTATTTCTTTTGTGGCGATTGAGATAACAGCCAGTTCTGTTTGGACCACGCTGGTATTTCTTCCCATTCCCCACTTAATCCTTAGGCTTAGTGATCTGGAGTACACTCCACATCCTGAGCCTTTTTTGATTTTTGAGCCATCCGTATAAATCCTTATTGCATTTGTAGCATCTGACTCTGTATCAGATGCTACAAATGCAAATTGAGTTGATGATTGCACGAGACTCAGAGTCCAATAAAAGTTGACTGATCTGAAAAGCTTGAATATACTGCTTTCACGCATCTCTCTCATCGTTGCCCGAACAGAAACTCTCGAGTGTAAATCTTGGAGTTTCTTTAACTTTTCAACTTGAGAAAGATGATGCCCCGATATCAACGTGATATTGCACTTAGAGAGAAACTGAGATTCTAGACAGAAATATTGTGAAACAAACAGGGTGGTTACAACGAGAAAAATTATTATCTTGCTTTCGAAAATATGCAGTGAGGTATTTTGCATTAAAATAGAAAAAAGTTACGAATTGAATTACTGTAAAATTTGAAATCCTTGAATATTACAATCGAAGCTAATTGATGAATTAGACGAAGGCCTAGCTCATTATTTGTAATATACCAAAAGATTTGAAATAATGGATTTCAAGAATATTTCTCTCTTTACCATTCTTATTCTTCAGTTCGGAATATTTATATAAAGCAAAAAAGAAATATGTTCAAAGAATGGAAAATGTGTCTTGTATTCACTTGATGATGTTTCACCGTAGTGCTTAACCTATTGAACCGATTTTGATTAATGAGCTGTCAATCGATTCATTATTATGGTTTGAGTGACATCCAATATATGAATAAAATAAACATGATGCATGTTACATATGAAATGGTGTTTCTGAGATTTTTGTACTCGCTTTTGCATCGAGTTGCCTGCTACACTGGAGATGAGAAAATTCTAAGGTCATATTAGATACCGTTTCCGATATATTTTTCAACAACGCATTACAAGAGAAATCAGCATCTAATTTGTTTGTCATCTCTGAGTGAATTTTACTGATCATATTAGTTTTCTAATATTTCTTGACAATTTGAAAATCGCTTTATAATATCAAAAAAATAACCCGCCATATCTGTCTGTTTGTTTTTCCTGAACGCAATATCTTCAAAACTACCAAAAACGGTTTTCTGAATTGTACTTCTTTTATAGGTCAGTAAAAAAGTAAGCGATGAGATACGTCTATCTTTTGAAAACAACTTACTGAAATTATTTCAATGTTTGTAATGATGGTGACAAATAATATGGTATGACATTATTCCTTATCAAATTCGTCATTTGCCTTGAACATTCCATGCACATTAAAAATGCTTTCTAGACAATACAATTCAAATGATTATCGCAAAATTAAAACTATCGCGCGAGAAAATGAATGAATTCAAGCGTCCTGACAAATAGCTGCGATACGTCTTTTAAACGAAACGAAAATGCGACCTCATTTTCGTTTCGTGTTGTCCTCATATAAAAAAATTGATGAGTCTTCATCAAAAATGGGAAAGGATGAATAGATACATTCATTTCTAGCCTTCATGAAATAACTTTTGAACGCTCGGTATATACCTATATCGAGTATGTATAGTCCAAAATTTTTCAAAAATGAGTTTCCATAAGTGATTTTTCATTGGGTTTCGAATAAGTAAAGCAAAATACAGAGTGGCAATTTTTTAATGGGATTGTATTGATAACTTTCAAACAATGAGAGTTAGAAAGTCGGTCAAACGGAAAAAAAGTCGCATTCATAGGAACGCTGTCAAATAGTTCAAAAAAATCGAGAATATCAGGGCCTGTTATTGAGATATCATAAGAAAAGTACATTGTGTCATTTTGATTTTACTTTTTTCTCACGTTATTTCAAGAATTATCAAAAAATGTTACAGGAATTTTTAATTCTATAGTTAACTCTCCTCAATTTATTATCGAGTAAAACATGCATATTTTTTGATAATTTTTGTAATAACTTGTGGAAAAAATTAAAATGACAAAATTTACTTTTTATATGATATCTCAATAACCGGCCCCAATATTATCAATTTGTTTGAACCACTTGCTAGTACTTCTATGAATGCAACTTTTTTTTTGATTTGACCGACTTTCTGACTCTTATGGTTTAAAAGTTACCAATACAATCCCATTAAAAAAGTGTTAACCATTGATTTCGAAAAAACATAACTTTAATCCGCCACACTTTTTGTGGATTCCCTGCATATTGGGTAATATTTTAATATCGCTCAATTCGTTGATATGATACACTTCATTTGATAACTCCACTTTTTCATCTCAAACTTCTGACAGAAACACGACTTCCACACACTATTTAGACACGTTTCATTAAACAAATTCACTTACATATGTTATACCGGTATAACACTACCCTAACCAAGCTGGTTAATGAGAAATGGCATTCCAGTCCATATTATGATTGATTAACGATTCAAACATTTTTTTTCAAACGTTTCACTTTATTTCACGTTTCATCTTATTGTGTAACAGTAACAGTTATGTAACAGTTTTACAAAAACGCGTTTTTGTAAAGATGTTCGGTGAAAATCTCACAATAAACTGTTTTTTGAATACGTTAGTTACGGATTTAAATCAAATATCGGCCAATTACGCAACATATGTAAACCCATTATCACCAAACGGTCATCTCCCGATAAACCGGTGAAACGAAAAAAGGAAATCATAGATAAGTGAAAGTACTTGAATGACCCATAAATAGTCACTCTCAGAGGAATCAGTCCAGTCATCACCCGAAGATGATTGTAGATACTAATAATTGAAACGTCGTGAAATAACTTGGCTTGGTATCTCTTAATTTCTCAATTTTTATTTTTTGTTTCATTGTTCTATTTTCATTTCTATTTCACTTCACTGCTATTTCATTTCATGTTTTTTTTTGCTCAATGTAATTGTTATTTTCAGATATTCTTTTTCAATTCTTCTTTTCCATTAATTATTTTAGGGATTTCAAATCATTTTATATGATATCAGACAATGTAAGTCCGAACTAATGTAATTTATAATAGTCCTGATAGGATCGACGTGTATACAAATGCTCTTCTCATGAAAATTATATATCACCAGACTGATACGGAATGTCATTCGTGGAAATAATGCATTCACAAACTTTTGTTGTGAGAGTAACTTCGCATGACGCTGGCACAATGGAAGAGTGAATATTTATTCTGTGTAAGAGAGATAAAATTCTGCGTTCCTTCACATAGTAAAGTTCAGGAAATATAAAGAAAACTAAACAAGATGGATTTCTGAAAAGGACGTGTTTAGAAAATATTTGTAGTTGTTGATAATATGTGAAAGTTGTAATTATTGTTCGTTTTATTTTAATTTTTTTAATTGTCCCCTTCACAAGACACGCCTGAAAAAGCTATTGTAACGCGAAACATGAGTTGCGTTTTTGAAAAATTATATGGTGAAAATGGCACAATGAAGTGTTTCTTGAATAGAAAATCATTATTATCACATTCAGGAAATATTATCTTGTTAACTTCCTAGTAAGAAAATATTCAGATCTTTTGAAACAAGTGTTTTTGGAAAGGAAATACATACTAATAGATGATTGAATTTTCATTCGAAACATCAAATTGGTTATAGATGAGGTATTATCACACTTTATGATAAAGCCAAGCTGATTTCATGCACGACAAACAAGAAAAGTTTCAAACGCAGTGCCCATCATCAAACGCAATATTCTTGGGGACGAAGATCACTCCAAAAATTTTGTAGAAGAGGAATTGAAAACAAAACAGAACAACTCAACAAGTACAAATATTACCACAACTTTTCCAGATGTGATTGAATTTCGCAAGATCTTGAGTTGAACATTCATACAATTGTGTGAAAGTTTTAGATGTTTTTTTAATAATTCGACAAAAGTAACAGATATATTTCCGGAAATAGTCTCCAAAGGAAGTATTTTTTCATTTAAAATTCATTATCATTTTTTGTTTTGAAGTGTCTAGGCAAAATTGATGATATAGGAAGTATTACTAACAAGTTGAATGAATTCCTATCAAAATTTTTTAATTCCGGATAAATTCAGTAACTTTTGTAGGATGACACGTTCTGATACAAAAACTACCGGGACTGAACTGAAAATAAAGGTCATATAATCTAACCCGCAAAAACATTTTGAATTTTAAATCACATTACTGATAGATGATGAAAAAACACTTATATAGTTGTCAAAAAACATGTAGGAAATGTTATATTTTAACAAACACTCGTTATGTACTACAAAATGATTCCTTCTAAATAAGTACATTGACAATTATAGATTTTTACACAACACAACAAATTTTGTTGAAATTTATCCTTTTCTACATGTTTTAGACAATTATATAAGTTTGTTTGAAGGTGGTTGACAATGTTTCGTGGTGTATTTCATCAGTTCGGACTTCCATTGTCTAATATAATATAAATTGATTAGAAAATAAACATAAACAATATTGTTAAAGTTTGAAAATGTCCATATAGGACGAAACTGCAGTACCGTTAGTTACAAATAAAAGTAAAAAAAACATAGAAATTTTCATTTCTCTTTTCATCATGATCTCCTACCACATAGTAACGGCTACATCCATCAATTTATTATTCAGTTTACTTCATTCCGTTACTTCAAAATATGATTATCACTTCAAAATTATTTCATTGGTTTGTTTTCTATTACAGTTAGAACTTGACTTAACGTTCTCAGATTCGTTCATTCAATTACTTTTTACAATTTCTCCTTGATTTATCAAATATTCTCCGGTTCAGGTGTATCAAAAAGTAATTTTTGACAGAGTGGTTTTACTCCGGAGGATCCATAAAAACACCAATTTCCATTAAAGTATGTTGAATACTTCAGCATCTTTATAAATTTATAATATATCCTCTACACTTCCCAAATTGAGTATCATAAGTTCACACATTCTATAAACACAATGAATTATTAAAATTAAACTTCAGAAGAGCATGTGACAGAATGTCCTAGTTCAGCTACCCTAATGGAATTTTTAATCCCACAATGGAAAGTTCATCTACATCCCTGCGGGAAACTATGTATACAAATTATATATTCCCTAGACGGCAATCAAATGATGAAATTAAAGTTTATGATACTGCATATGCTAAATATTTCGTGGTTTCCAGATCTCGAAGATTATTCAGGTTTCACGGTTCCCCACAGAAACAATAGCTAGCGAATTCATTGCATATAAATTGTGTTTTGCAAATTCCATGGGAGACTTGGACTTAATGACTTTGCATGATAATAATATACAGTGTGCAAACCTATGGTGGCATGAAATTCTCACTTCCAAAAGAGAAATATATTTCAAAAAATATTCGTACACGTCAATTTTAATTTTCTAATTGAATATATGAATTCTTTACCTAGAATTTTTCAACGCTCCTTCAATTTCCTGCATTCAGACCAAGTCCTTAACAATTTCCTGATGAGGGTTGAGTTGTACATAAATGTTTTTGAATTTTCATAACAAAAATCTAGATGGTTCGTACTGGAACCTCTGGTGTGAAATGAATCTGTTGAAAACACTTTCCCAACACCAGAACAAAATTACGGTCTCTCGACGCGCTTACACTAACCAAGTTAGCATCTCCAGGAGACAAAATTTTGCTACTATGTTAGTGTTTTTATACTACTACCGGTTAGTATTGCCTAACTACTGCCTGTTATTATTCCTTTGCTAAACTACCTGTTTTTTAATACCTCTGATTTGTTATGTATTTCCTCCATTTGGTCTTGTACGTGATAATTCTAAGTAGAAAAACAGATAAATATTCAGAGAAAATACATAACTAATTAGAGTGATTAAAAAACAGGTAGTTTAGCATATATAGGAAAGATAGTAAGACGTCGTTGGGCACTAGTATATAAAAACACTAACATAGTAGTGAAATTTAGTCAAAATGATCTTCTGAGGATGCTAACTTGGTTGGCGAAACGTGCATGGAGAGACCGTATTTTTGTTCTGATGTCAGGAAACAAAAATCTACTTTATTTTATATTTTTCAGAAATCTATTTTTCCCAAAAGTTTTGTACCCTTTATATGGGAAGTGATGATGATATCTCCCCTTACGAAGACGTCATCCATGGAATCGACAGAAAATACATTCCGCGAATATCAAAAATAAACGGTAGTCGTTGCAAAGCCAAGATTGAAAAATTTGTAATGAAATAATTTCGCTTCTCAATTTTCTGACGATATTTTTCAAGGCATATCTGTTTTTTGAGACGATGAAGAGTTAAGTCATATTTTTTCAACGCATGTGTCTATAGTTTCGAAGTGAAAAACGGTGCCTTTCTGAATGGTATGAACAGATTTAGTCATCACCTTTCTGATATTCCATGGGATACGACTAAACTAATTTCACCTCAATAGTATACTGCAAGATAATAAAAAAATAAATAAAAGTAATTATTGAGAGATTCATTTCATTAGTTCGGACTTCCTTTGTCTAATATGATATAAATTGATTTGAAATCCCTAAAAGAATCTATAATTATTAACGAAAAATGAAAAGTAAAAATTGAAAGATTCCAAGCCAAGTTACTTCACGACGTTTCGATTGTTAGTATCCATAATCGTTGTTTTCGGGTGATATTATTACTCCAACTCCAAAATCTGACTATTTATAGGTTATTCGCGTGCTTTTACATATCCCCTCTTCCCTCTCTCCGCTTCATCAGTTTTAGCGGGAGCTGACCGTTTGGCGGAAGTTGGTCGTGTTCTGCTTGATTATAGGTTTTCATATGTTGCGAATCTCTACGCTAGCTTGGCTAAATGCGTTGTTGAACAATAAATCAGTGTTCCTCCTTGTGGGTGATTTCAGCTTGAGACCACTTGATGTTATGTTGATGAGGTCAAATATGTTCTGCTACTACGGATAGTGTTCCCAGATCTGATGCAAGTTCCGATATTATACTTAGGCCCAATTCTGCTTATCCTTTTCGACAATCCTCTGATGTAGAGAAGTGCATGTACTGGTTCTGGCGGCTTCCCGTCCTTGTGAAACTCTTGCTGTCTTCTAGTCAAAGTCTGTTCCACCATCACTTTGGAGTAACCATTCTATTGAAGGTAATTTTTTATGATGGCTAGTTCCTTCTCGAGACCTTCCTTTTGTATTACAGAGTCCGAAAGCACGGTCTACTAGAGACTTAATGATTCCTCTCTGAGTCGAATGAAGATGGTTGGATTCCTGGTTCAGATACTGTCCCATGTGAGTGAATTTTCGGTATACAGATGTTTCCTATTTAGTGTCGGTCCTCTTCACCAATACGTCTAAGAACGGCAATTCGTTGTGGACTTCCTTCTCCATTCCATCACATTCACAATGGAAACATTGTCAACCACCTTCAAACAGACATTGAGAGATTCGTTTTTGGAAAGACAGCTATTTGGCTTCCTATTTCTCTATCTTCGCACAAAAAATGTTGGAAATTTTCGAAGAGTGTAATCAACTTCAAAATGAACTCTTATCAAAGATGCGTAGATCTTGTGTAGAAGTTACCCTCAGATACAAACTGGTAGGAAAAGCTCTCCCGCAACAAATACTACCCGAAAGCTTTCTTTCAAAATTGAAGGTCGACTGTTTCAGTTGTTTAGCCAATTGCATAAGCTGAAAATTTTCTGTGAAAGTTCCTGCATTGATGCCTGTCCGATATCATCCAACGCCCTTCGTGGTATTAGCCAGTGGAATAGTTGTTTTCTGATAGGCGTCAGTCCATTCAACCTACTGTGTAGGTATATCCGAGACTGGCTTGAACGTTTGAAGTCCATTTCTTAGGACTACTCGAAAGACAAACAGCTACATTTGCTCTAAGAGCAGGATATATTTATTATTCACAAATTTCACAATTGATATTCCATGTACGTAGGCTCTGTTGTATTATCCCCCATTTCGTATGAGTTACGTAATTTTCACCATCTTCTTCTGTCCTCTAAACAAATTTGAATAAAAACTCTAGTGTAATTCAAGGAAATACAAGTATAGTAGATATAAAACTCTTTCTTTGTAAGACAGACAGTTCCCAAGCAGCGGAAAAAAGTTCTATTCTCAATTTGGAAGTTATATAATTTTGCATTATTAGTGGAGGCATATTTTTAAAAAATCTTCCGTATGAGTCAAGCCGATATTTTTTCAATTTATTCAACGCTGAAAGCGCCACGTTACAGGAACCACATTAAATCTTGGAGGAAACATTTCATTGTAAAAGGAAAAGTAACGGAAAATATCTCCTCTCAAAAAGGTATAAGTGATTAAAAAACTTTTCCCATAAAAAGGCTCTTGAAATTAAATCCAATTCGCCTCTACAATTTGAACGTATATTATTTGACATAGAAATGAAAGTGGCTGTTTTAAGCATAGAAATTAACTCACGAACTTTTTAGTGGAGTGTATTTCCAGAGTTTCCAAATTAAAATAAGGAAGTTGGTGTTTTATTAAATTATCGAAGAGTGTAATATTGAAAAAGTACCTACCTGTAGCTTTTCGAAAAAACAAATCTTTGGAATTATTTGATGTATTTATCTATTATCCCTCCAAAACCGAAGAACCTACTGCTCTATAATTTTCATTTATAAACTAGTGAATAATCTGATTGACTGTCCCGAACTACTCTCCCACTTCAACTTTCATGTTCCAGGAATTAAGTCTTGAAATGAACTTTTTATCTACCAAATTATAAAATAAACATATTACTTAAGTCACCAGTTGTTGCAATGAACAAACTCTACAATCAACTCTGTGAAAATCTTGACATTTATTATGAACATATTGGTCAAGTTAAGAACCATGTTGAGAAACTTTTACACTCTAGTCCAAATGCATAAGCCAAACTTGAAAATTACTCTACCATGTGAGCTTATTGCTACTACTGTAATACAGCTGAATTATGTTTTTTTGTAATTATACCTGAACTACGTTTTGACTTGTTGGCTCTACATCTGTCTTATGATTTTTTCAAATACTCTCTTAGCTTGCTGCACACAAGTTTTTCACCTAATTTTTTGCTTAACTCTCCTGAATGTTTCCTTAATTCTGTTTTTTGTTTACTCTCTTCAGGTGTTTGTAGTTGATAAATAAGTATTTGTTTCGTCTTCCGCCACTGATACTTCAAGATACTGTACAAACCACGGACGATATCTACCGCCGTAGCAAATGAAACATTTGCTCAAATATTACTGGAGTTTTATCCCAACACCAAACCGTTATTTTCAACACTTCGACACGTATTTCAATCACCACGTGATCATCTTCAAGAAGAAGATTATACTAAATCTGCATACAATGCTGTCCTTATTTATACCATAGATACCTTTGCTAGGTACCTGTGTCATAATTCTCTTAAAATTATTTCCACAATATTGCCTTAACTACCAGTGAATCTGATAGTCAAGGAACTAGTTATGAAGGTGATATTTGAAACAAGTCACACACTACAGAGCCTTTCAGAGCAAAGTATTATGGACAGACTGAATTATCTATTGAAATAAACAGTGCATTTGTTTAATGTCCCCCTCTTTTATTTTTTGAACGGGTCGACTCAAAAAATTGGAATTTGGGATAACGAAATTAATACATGAATACTTTATTTTCAAGTGAAATTGACAGATGCAACTTGCAAGATGGCGACTTGGCGCCATCTGGTGAAAAAAATTAAAATGAAAAGGAGGGTCTTGTGACACATCATTTTGAAGCTCCTGACGAATACTTCACAGCCCTACAATATGAAGTCAATATCTTCACCTACTATAAAATGGCGAAACATTCAATAATTTCCTGAAGACAAACACATTAATATCGATATTAATGTGTTTTTTATCCGTTTTATCTGCCATATGGCAATTCCAACAACTCTCAAGGTATTTTTTGTTCATAAAAACGACAAAAATGTCAGTAAGACAATGAACGTCATTGTTCAGTTAGAAAATTTCCTTTTAGTTTTCAGTTTTACTAGTGGAAAGGTACCACGTCAACAATCTCTAAAATGGTCAATTCTAGTCCATTGAAAGAAAAAATTGAAGAAATTTTTATTTACGGTGCGATGCGTAACTTTCAAGAGACCGAAAGGATTTTCAATGAACGTTTTCCGAATCGTCCTATTTGTAGAAAATATTTGAGAAATCTGGTATCCAAATAGACAACTACTGGTAGTGTACATAACAAAAAGCCTCCAGGTTTTCCGTTCATTCCGGAAGAAAAGCAAGTGCAAATAATTGGTGAGATGGGTAATAAATCCTGAACAGTCTACTTAATCCGTCGCGAATGTTTGTGAGGTATCTCCTGCTACTGTGTGGAGATTTTTGAACAGGAATAGGTATCGCCCATACAAAATTGAAATGGTGCACCAATGAACTGATCATGACGGAAACCATTGCAAGGCATCCTACCTATCTCCACAATATTTGTTTTAGTGACGAATGTACATTTTTTTAAACGGCAATGTTCACAGACAAAATTGCCGTTATTGGAGTGACACCAACCCTCACGTTTTCCGGGAAACACATACCCAATATCCAGAAAAAATTAACGTTTGGGTAGGAATATTGGGAAACCATATTATATGACCTCTATTTATTGATCAAAATTTAACAAGGGGAACTGTATTTGAATATGCTGGAAACTACTGTTGACCCTCTCATCACTAAAATCGTCGAAGCGAATTATAAAGAATTCGATATGGATATTGTACTCCAACAAGATGGAGCACCATCACATTACTCCAGACAAGTAAGAAACTATTTGGATACTACTTTTACCGGTGGACTTTTTTTATGAGGCTATTTGAAGCAAAAGGTGTAGGAAACTAAACTTGTTTCAACATTGGATATACGGCAGAGAATAATCAATATTTGAAGAGATATTAACGTTACTGTGTTCAAAAATGATCGGCGTGAAATATCGAATGGGCTGTTCATATGTCAAGAAATTCAAGGCAACCATGTATTCAAGCAATTATTAAAAGTGTTGCTATTTTGTTGTAATTGAAGATGTTGACATTATATTCTAGTGTTGTGAAGCATTTGTTATAAGACCTCGCTTTCCATTTAATTTTTTTCCCAGATTTCACCCAGTCGCCATCTTGAAGGTTTCATCTGTCAATTTCACTTCAAAAAAAAGTATTCATGCATTAATTTCGTTATCCCAAATTTCAATTTTTTGAGTTGACCCGTTGAAAAAATAAAAGGCGGGTGGGGGGACCTCAAAGAAATGCACTGTATAACACTTAACACACCTAAAATATGAAAGACCGGAAAAATCAGCAGTTGCCCATCATGTTTTGCAACAAAACCATTCCATAGTTTATTAAGATTAGTTAGGGCAAACGCATACTACAGACTTTTTATCGGCCGATAGTTTAGTCTGGTTGGGTTGGGTGGGGGCATACTACTCAAACAAAACTGTTCGGTTTGGTGCGGGTGCGCAGACCACCAACTGAAAAGTCTGAACAGTTGTTTATGTATATAATATTTTGACGCGTTGAATTGAAAATATTGAAGAATGTTATCGAGGAAAGCTATTATATTAACATCGGAATATTCTTTCGATGCTTCATTATATAATGCAGGGCGCTTTTCAACTTCCGCAATTGAATTTTCTAGTCAACGTTCGGCAATATTTGACATAATTGTGAAAAAAAAAACTATGAAAACGCAAATATATTCAAAGATAAAGTAGATACTAGATAAAATTTCATATCAGATATCAACAATGGAATGTAGAGTGGGGAGTCTGCAGCCACCGACTGTTTAGTTGGTGAGTCTGCGCACTCTCATAAACACACAGTCTGATTCAAACTCGGCCGATAGTTGTCCAACTTTGTAAGCCTATCCAACTTGTTTCTGATTATTCAGTCGGCCGACTGATAAAAAGTCTATAGTGTGCGCTTCCCTTAGACGAGTTAACAACAATAGGCGCTCAGAAAGCGCTCAGTGCTTAGAAATAATAATAAGTGCTTAGCAATTGGTAAACATGATATTACGACTAACGATGGTGGACCAATACATTATAGTTCACTATATAGCTTGTTGAAACAATGTTTTTAGTAATAGCTAAGGCAATATTGTGAAATTAATTTTAAGACATTAGTACGCAGGTACCTAGCAAAGGTACCTATCTATGGTATAAATAAGGACGACATGGTATGTAGATTTAGTTTAATCCTCCTCTTGAAGATGATCACTTGGTGATTGAAACACGTATCGTGGTGTTGAAAATAACGGTTTATAGTTGGGGAAAAACTCCAGTACTATTCATTACAACACCATCACCTGGTTCCTGGCACATGACGTCAAGAACCTCTTTACCCAGCAAGCGACTGCGGTAGACTGGATTGTTATTATTATTATAACTGATGATAGAATTTAGTTAAAACTATCTTGGCTTCCCAGACTATTTTGCAGCAAATTCAGACATGCTCACACGAAATTGTTGATAATGAATTTTATATTTCGTTGGAAAGTTCAACTAATGAATAGATCATCACTATAAAGCGATGTTTGTCTTCCTCCTAATATATTGCGAACGAAACTGAGTTTGTTCAAACACATCCTCGTTACATATTCGCAAAGTCGGAGGATTTATATACATACGCCATAGTGTTCGCTTGAGATCCCTTCGTCGTGTCGCTGAAGCTTGGAATTTGCTCATTACTGAAATCTACAGAGTAGATCGAATAAACTGTTCTCCTACAAATTCTGTCATTACTGACGTTACCAGTTACTCCTACTTCTTGCTCTGTCAGGAAATGTCATAATCCAACTTTACACCACTTTATCTGTCATACTTATTGGTCTCGTTTTTTCCGCATATTTTGAAAGTAATGTTAGTATTTACACAGGGTAGGTGCGCTTTTATGAATAAAGAAAACAAAATAGAATGTAATATTGCGACATAATGTTGAGTGGAATATCTGTTACACTTGAAGAAATGATTATACATTTTGAACTGATTTAATATATCTGTAATGAACCATGAATTCGAACCCAGTTCGAATTCAATTTTTGATCATTTCTTCAAATGAAAACTATATACGGAGGATATCATCTTCATTCCTTGAAATAATATGTTAATATACATTCGTTTGATTGCCTCCGTAAAAAATCTTAATTTGGCAGTTTATGAGTTCTGCCAGAAATGAAAATTTAATGATGAATCTACTGAAGTTATTAGTTATAATCAATGTAAGCGATAACGACTTTTTAGTTGAGATACCGGAATGATAAATAATGGCCACTATCTTGACGCCGGTTATATGAAATTGCCTGTATATGCAAGGCACAGATTTCACATAAATAAGTATCATTTCATCATATTCTGGATCTGGAAGTGTTGCGACATCTATACTAATCTATCTGTATCTATACTAATATTATAAATGTGAAAGGTTATAAGGATAGATAGATGTAAGTATGTATATATGTTTGTCCGCTACCTATACCGTTGGAGTTACATGAAGATAATGTACCGTAAGATTGTTTATCTTGAATAGTTCTTAATGAGAGTCCTCGATAGCATATATCTTATGTGGTAGCCACTATATATAAAATACTGAGTCATAAATACAATTGAATTAGATACTTTTTTTGCAATGAACATTTCAGAATATCTGTCAAATTCTTATTACAAACTTGTCTTTTATGAACGTTGTCTTTCACACTAAGTAACTTGGACGAATCGTTTAAAAGATATCACGAATAGATTCACATGACGCAACGCAGTAAGTCATTGCGCGTCGCGTCTACTGTTAGACGACGGGGGACGATGCGCGGGGGTAGAGGAGCAGTGTAAGTAATGAAGCGTCATCGCCGAGAACGCGACACGAACACAGGCAGACGCGCGAGGGCAGACATCGTTGACGATTGGGTTAGTTTTGGATGAATGACTTGAAAGTTATCAGGATAAGATTGACTTGATGCAATGCAGTAACCCATTGCGCGTCGCGTCTACTGTAGAAACTATGCGTGGGGTAGTGAGGTTCGGGCATCTGCCCGAACACGGGCTATTCAATATTTAGTGGATTTGGCATATTTTCTCAGTTACTGTATTTTTAAAGTATATATTCATATATAAATTACTAGTTATTGCCCGCGGCTTCGCCCGTGTAGAATTTGGTTTGTCACATTAAGTTTCGTGACAGACCATTTCAAACATATAGTTTCCAACTTCATTACTGACAAAATTCAATACAATCTTTGAACCCCACTTTTTCCTCTTGGGGGTAGAAATTCCAGATTTTCTTTCTTCCTGCATATTTCAAAATCCTAGGGTCAGTAGCTTCGGCGGTACGTTAATATAAGAGTATCACTAAATCAATAGGTATCCACTTACACAATACTAGCTGGTCTCCGCTGTTTAATCTGCGTTACCGCGGAAACTTACCCTATGTTTTATTACAGGCCATGATCTACCTCTTTTTCATTGCTGATGCTATTCAATATTGTACGAGTTGGTATCTATTGATTTACTGACACTCTTATATTAACGTACAGCCGAAGCTACTGAACCTGGAATTTTTAAATATGCAGGTAGGTTCTGTGTATAGCGTAAATAAACATCAAGGAAGGAAATCAGGAATTCCCACCTCCAAGGGGAAAAATAGGGGTTTAACGATTGTATTGAATTTTATTAGTTTTCGAATTGGAAACCCTTTTTGGGTTCATAAAAAAATATTGTAAGTAAATTGATGGATGTAGAAAAGAGAATTTTATTGTATAAGTTTGAGAATGTCCATATAGGATGAAACTGCAGTAACGTCAGTTACAAATCAAAGTGGTAAAAAACATAGAAATTTTTCATTTCTCTTTTCATATTGTAAGTATTTGTTTAAAATTGTCTGTTATGAATTAATGTGACAAACCAAATTCTACGCAGGCGAAGCCGCGGGCAACGATTAGTATAATAACATATAATAAAATGGAATCACAAATATCAATAACAACGACAAACTTTGACGCATTCCAATCAACAAATGAATGTTGAGCATTTATCTATTCAAAGAACAAAGCAAATCAAGTCACAGGAATTTTCAGTTATGCTATTTTGTCATAATGAATTACACATCAGTTTTTTTTATGAGCACCACGATTTTCTTCCAAACTCTGTTGACTGCATGAGTTCATATTAGAGATAACAAAACTATGAATTTTGTTAGAGACATAGAGTCGGAAGCAATAAATTGATGTAATATGTATGCATTTACTATTGTCATACCCAATAGAAATTTCATTGTCCATTTCTTCTATGATTTTACACGTTTCATAGGGCTGAACAATATGACTCCCTCCTATCCAACAGATTCATATATCTTTTGTATTTATTATAGTCTGTTCGAATCTTAGGCTGCTAAACATCACCAGCAACACCAATTTAAACAACCACCGAAATCTTTCACAACTAACGTTATATCTTACGAGTATATTCTAGCCCTAGCTGAAAACAGTTGTTTCGAAAGTATTATTTTCGTGTTATTCAATGTTTATATCAAATTACTTGATTCGAGAAGTGTTTTTCTTCTAGGTTGTCTGAAAGTTACTTATTTGCATGATCTGCACAAAGATTGGTGAAGAGTTTATTTTAAAATCAAATGTTTTCTTCGGAAGATTCCCGCATATTTCTGTACAAAGATGGAGGAATAGAAAAAAAATCCTCCTTTCCCAAAAATCAATCTTTCCAAAAAGAAACCCTTTCTATTTAAACATGGCTCCTATGACTCACTGGTAGTGATTCAAATTTGAACACAACGCACTACACTAAGAAAAATAACGTTGATTGATATCCGTTTTAGTTATGACACTCAATATATTTTAAATACACTTTAACATATTATAATAATGTTTTTGTCAATATTAAATCGTCGTTTTTCCTGTCACAGAAAAATATTGTGTATTTATACACTGAAAAAATATTAGATTTTACCTCTCGGCTAAACCTCGAACTGAAATCTAATACTTTTTTCCCTTGTATAATGAATAACTATTATTTTGATTAGTAATACTGTAGCCATTCGTCTAGTGTATTCATTGCCAAGTAGTCTAGCCTCATCGTTGATAGGCTGAAAAACACTTAAATGATGCTTCACCATTTCATTAGTTACCATTAATTGAGTAGCTTATTATTTATAATATACTTATAAGGTGATTGTCGACCAACACTAAAGAACGAAGCTGAACTTCATTAAAGGTTGGCCGGTGGTCTAGAGGTCTACGGCGTTGTCATATATCTATCCGATTAGACTATTATCATTGCTGGTTCGAACCGCGAAACGAAACGAATTATGGGAATATAAGTGTATTATTATAGTACAAGCGTAGAAAAAAAATTCAAAACCTGTAAACGATTAAAAAAAACAACATGTTTCTTGAATGATTTGTTTATTCATTAATTCGAAACAAGGACATCCAACAGGTAGAAATCCAATAGAAAGACGACAATTTTTGAGATTACGTTGACTATATCATTTGGGCATGCACCTGTTACATATACAGTTTTTATTATTTATTATTATATACAGTAAGTAGTATAATCAATTCTCGGTAAATGCCAGAAATCAATCAAGAATTGGCAACCCTGCGATATATTCTCAAGACAGGAAGTATAGATTGACATTGACAGAAATATCAATTGTTTCGCGCATGCGCGCTAAAATTTATATCCCGAAAAATGCTTTTATCCCCTCTGGGTAGGTGTGTACTTTCGACCACAATCCTTTTTTCCCAAAAATTATTCTCTTCAAAAAATAAACTCCCTTCAATTCAAATGAAAGGGACCAATCATATCATTCATTTATTCAAATATCGACCAATATTTTTTCGATTTCATAAATATACGTTGCAATATCCTATGTCTTGAGCATACAAAAAGCGTTCAAAGGAAATAGTGATATTCTGTAGAATTGAAATTTAAAATATATGTAGCTATGATTCTGTTGAAATCATATTTTCTCACATCAGAACCAGAGCACCTTTTGGAGTTTCGACAACCATCTTCAGGATATGTCGATGATTTCAATCGATTTCTTATACCTGAACCTTGATTAGCGATAGGTACGCGCGTCGAAAAAGTTCTCTCATTAGGGCAGGTTCACGTAATAAGTTATAATTCTACCCATCGAGTTATATGTAATTCCTCTCCTCTTTTTATACGACTAACATATAGACAAGTGCTCACAGTGAATACAGATGAAAGACGCTTGAACTGATTATTCAATTCATTCTATGCTATCAACACGAAGGATGTAAAACAAAACACCGTTTCGACTTTATAGTTTGTGAAACGAAACCTTCTTGTGTCTCATGCATAATTTAGAGCTCTCGTTGGGGCTTCGATGTAACACCGGGAGTGAAACTGTCAATGGAATGTTGGGAAATACATTTTCAGTCTTGCCTTGAGATTGGGTTTCATATTCAAAGCTTCGAATATATCAGATATTCAGGAAAATATTGTGAATGAAATGAATTTGTTGGCGTTCTCAATGTTTTTTCGAGAATTCTGATATATGAAATTATTATTTGAGGAGGTTATTTTGAGAGGAAGATGAAAAAATAACTCTATGAAATAATCTGCTTGTCATCAACAAAAACTCCTACTCTTTTATTATAGACTTGAAAACAAAATCTGAGGATCTGAGTAACAAAAACACTACGGGAATGAGGAGGAAGATGCAAATGAAAGAAAGGATATTTCGTTCCTTGAAGAGACATCTTCCAAAAAAATATCAAGGCACAGAGTACATTCCAACCAAACAACTTCTACAGAGCAAAATCAATTAACGTTTATTTTTGCCTTCTATTTCCTTTCTTCATTATTAATGTATAAGAAAATAAATAATTGGCAACAACATTTCGAAGTATTCATCTTTCCCAACAACCAACACAGTAGGTTCTGGTAAATGCCTGCTGGAAAACAACCACCTCCCCGGCTAATACCATGCTGGATATTGAATTATATCCGACAGAAATTTATGCAGAATACCTGACAGTGGTTAGTCTCGCAGATATTTCTCGTTTATCCAACAGCAGGACCATGCTGACATTATTCGAGTAGATTACCTACAGAACGGTTCTGAAGTATCTCCGGTCATCATACAGAAAAGTTCCGGCCGAAACAGCAAACTGCCAAGAACTCAGTTAATTTCAACGCGGCTCGACTGCTTGTATGAAACATTCGTCTAAGAGAAGATTTTCAACTAGTTACAGGTCAATCTCGCGAACGAAGCTTCAATAAGCGGGGAAGAAACTTCCCATGTACCAATATTCTAATAGATATCAAAACGTGTCTGGAGACTGTATCGGGGAGATATACATACGTATTTGAAAATTAATATTTCTGAATGAAATCTTGGAATATTCATCTCTTCCAACTACCTACCCAAATGCCTACCGAAACTACTACTTTCACGGCTAATAACACGCTGGATTTTGAATTATATCTGACATATATTTATACAAGATACCTCACAGAGGTTAGTCTCGATGTTTCTCATTCATCCAGCAGCGGGACCATGCTGAAATTATTCGAGTAGATCACCTACAGACCGGTTTCAAAATATTTCCTCTCATCCGCCGAAAGTGTAGTTGTACGTACTGCGTAAGTAGTTGTGAGAGATGAATATTTCAACATTTCATTTCGAAATTTTCATTTTCTTATACGTATGTATCTTTCCTCGATACACTCTTCAGACACGTTATTACTAATGGGCAGAGAGAACTATTATTGGCGCAGAGAATATCTCACTTCTAATGATCCGATTCTTAGATATGAAACAATTGCAACCATTGCATCTGTTAACCTTTCTTGTTAATGCAATTTCAACTAAGAATGTATTTCCAAATTGTTGCAAAAACTGTTCATTTCTTTAACTAAGTGAAAAGACTCTTTGGATATCTCTGACCTAAGACCTATAGTGATAGGGCTCGTAGAATTGCTAGAACAGTGACTCTAGCAAATCTGTTGAAAGTAGATAAGATGATCATGAAGGACCAAATTTGTAGATTCATACGTTAATACCAAATCATCAATTCCGTGCAATTCGGTTTCAGACATCAACACAGCACACAGCTTTCCATCACCGATGATCTCTATAAGCCTATAGACGAAAGTGAATCAACTTGCTCAGTTCTCTTGGACTACATTCAAGCCTATGCTAATCTTGACTGTGACATAATGTGCTATAAACTGTGCTTCTTTGCTTTCTTTATGAATGCGTTGTTTTTGGTTAAGAATTAAATATTGAACCGGACTCAAACAGTTGTAGTGGACGGTATTAGCTCGGGGGCTCTACCCGTTATCAAAAGTATTTCCCAATGATCTATTATCAGTTCTTCATAATCCACTTTGTGTTTTTGTGACTGCCATCTGTCGGTGGAGAAAAGCAACATTCACCACTTCGCAATTGACACACAACTTCACTTCTCTTTTCAGTTCCCTAAGATGATTCTGCTCATTATATCATCAATTGCGATCTGCAGACTGGACTTCCGTCGAAACATCAGCTCAAAAGTTGTTAGGATTTCGAAAATCATGAAGTGAAAAGTCCCGGCCCTAAGAGAAAAAAATGCGTTATTTTTTGTTCAAATTGGCTTCACATTTCAATACCACTTTTGTAGAATGATTTATCTTTTGCCTCAAAATAGGCCTTAGTTTCAGCAATGACCACTTCATTAGAGCGAAATTGTTCACCGGTGAGCATTGTTTTAGAGCCCGCGAACAGCCAGTAGTCGCTGGGAGCCAAGTTTGATGAATACTGTAAATGAGGGAGCAATTCGAGGTACAATTAATGTAGTTTTGCTACTGTTTTGATCGACTTGTGACACGGTGCGTTGTCTTGATGAAACAGAATTTTTTTATTTGCAATTTCGGTCTTCAAATGCCCCAATAATGTTATAAAATATTCACTGTTGATGGTTTCCCCTTCTCAAGATAGTCGATTATTATTACACCACACACATCCCAAAATACTGAGGCCATAACCTTTCCAGCCGATTGTTGTGCTTTCGAGCGCTTTGGATGAGGTGAAGAGACAAAAAGAACAGTCCCAGACGCCTCCGATCGAAGATGCCACATGTGTTAATCCACAGTGTGAGGGAATTGTTGATAGAGCTGATCATTCTATGTCAAGGAAAAGAATTCAGTTAAGAAATGAGTTTCACAGACGAAGCAAGCTGAAAAGAAAAAAGAAAATATATGATTCGGTACCATATATGAGGTCGTATCTAGACTTAATGATTTTAAATTTATATAATATTGCATTCAAAATCATTCAATTCCTATTGAAATTTCGAAAACGATATCATCAACTAGCATCAATTTCCTGAAGAATTCCACCCCTTCATGAGCAAATTTGAAAATTGTGTACTAAGAGCGAGAAGCCAATAATAAAGATCAGTATTTTTTTATGTGCAAATGTGTCTTGCAATTCTCAAGTTTTTTCATTGACGTTCTATATACATATTGTTTCAACTATTATTTCAAATGTGAAGCAAGAATCAACCAACCAATATAACGCTAGAAAATTCTAATAATATTTGTTGAAGTTTTCATGACGAGGAATTTCACGAGAATGAATCAATATCCCATCTCTTTTAGATTTATTGTAAATATTGAAGAGTCCTGAATATATTTACATACTGAAGTGCAGGTACAGATACAACTCAAACATTCGGGAACTTAGAGTTAAATATAGAGAGGATTTTCAAGTAAGCGCTACGGAGTAACTGGAATAAAGCAAAAAAATCGAAACAAGAAATAAAATATCTACAAGGGTGCCCTGAAACTGATGAAAAGACAAACTCTCGGATTTTTTTTCATGTTAATTTCTTTTCCCTTAACACGTTATTTATTTTTATTGATAAATGTTCAAAGACCAAAGTACTTTACGCACATTTCCATTCAGTGTAGATAAAAGAATGCTTGGACAATTGGACATAGTCGCTATAGCTGAATAAGTAAAATAATGGTACAAATTACAAACTTTGAGTAGTGTGCCTTTGCCACTATTAATATCTATTAATATCTTTTCAAGTACTTCATGTCTTGATTCTGTAGTTTTCTTAGTGAGATGAGGTCAATGAGGGATGCAGAAAAGAAGAAATCGCGCGGAGATTCCATATCCATCAATCGACTGTAGTACAAAAAGCAGCCTAGTCAAGGACGAAAGAGATGTACAACGCCAACAGATCACCAGTATTTGGTCTCAAAACAAAAATAAGAAGACTCAAAGAAGTTGGTTTAAATCCAAAACGCCCTGCCAGAGTTCCTAGGCTTCTCCCACGTCAGAAATCTAGACGGTTACAATTTGCCATAGCCCACGGAATGAACGTCAGTGGGAAAAAATTCTTTTCACAGATGAAACAAGAATACAGTAATGGAAACCAGATGGACGTGGTCGAGTACACAGAAGATCTGGAGAATGTTTCGCAGAATGTAATCTTGTATATAACGTTAGCTTTGGTGGTGGTTCCATTACGTTGTGGGGTGGCATTAGTTGGGACAGTCGCACTGAGCTTATAGAGGTGAATTTGAGAATGAATTCTGACTGGTGCGTAAGCAACATCCTTGAAAAGCATGTTTTACCTTACGACGGTTTCATTAGTTACCGCAATTTCGTGCTAATGCATGATGATGCTCTTGCACATGTCGCAAGAGCAGTCACCCAATATTTCGAAGTTGTTGGACTTGAGGCGGTGGAGTGGCCACCAAACACTACTGACGCGAATTCCATAGAACATATTTGGACATCCTAAAAAGACAAATACGAGCACGAGATCCATCTTCTAACTCAATTGCAGAATTAAGAATTGCTGAACAGGAAGAATGGAATCGAATTCTCAAAGAAGCCATTAAAGACCTTTTGCGGAGTATGCCCAGGAGGATGCAGGCTATCGTTAGAGCTGGGGAAGAAGTACTGACTTGTTATTATATTGCCTCAAAAAACTTTCATTTTGTCGTCATTGTTGCTTGTTCTGAATAAATATTATTAGCAAAACTAGTCTTATCCATTAATTATTCTGTTTAAAATCTGTTTTTCCGTTAATCAGCTGCCGCCCCCATACGAACGACAACTCTCAGAAGTTGGGGAACTTGTGCGAGCTAAGGACTAACGAGGTCTTACCTTTCAACGTGTGATTCCTACAAGTATGTTATAAAGTTTCAATATCTGGGTTATTTGGCAATCAGGATATTTCAGCATATACCATTTAGTAATGAAGATTCAGACAAATAGAAATAAACATGAAATCAAGGCTTGAAATAAAATATGCAATATTTTTGTCTGTGTGTGTATATTCCTTGTTTTGAAAAATATGCAATGTTTAAATTGACGAATTTCTAACTGTGAAAAAGAAATTTAAAATATCCAGATATGAATAATAATAATAATTATTTTATGGAATCTAGAAAATGTATAAATTTTTCATTTTTTGGTATGCCAAAAGCTTCTTATCTAATGAAATAAATACCTTCAGATTCATTTCATTCCAGCTGGTTTCTAAAAAAATAAAGCTGTTGGGAAAAAATAGAATTAGCTTGTTTTTCTTGCTTAGGAACTTCCATTTGGTTTCCATTTCGAATTATTTTGATTATCGTAATGTCATAACAAAGTTGCTGTTTTGTAAAACAAAACATCAAATTTCAAATGGTCGAAACTATTAGAACATTTATATGCAAATATATCATATGCTAAGATGAATTATATTATTTTGAAAAACTTGTGTCCATCAAAATGTATTCATAGATTTGTTTCTGATTTGAAATTCGTATTGGTTAATTCTTTATTGATTTCAGCTGTTAACGGAAAATAGATTTTTTTATGGTTCTCTCCAACGTGATGAATTTTTATGATTTTCAAATCCATGTTATATTTTGTTTGGAAAATACGATAAATGCACAACGTTGTCTGGCAAGTCAACAATCTCTTTTATGTAAAACTATTCTTGATTATAGCCATTGAGATGTTCAGCCAATATATTTGTCTTCACAATTCGAACAAGGAACACTATAAATTGAATAAATTTATTTCAATTGAAATTATATCTTATGGGTCTTCAATTAGAACGTTTTATAAGTTTTGTAATGATGGGTGATTAAACTCAGATATTCTGTTCTTTTTTAGTCCCATAACTGAACTAATTTCATTTTTGTCCTATGTCCTATATTTATGTATATATATTTATATATTTATATATATATATATATATATATATATATATATATATATATATATACATATATATATTTATAAAAAAAGATAGAGGGATATTGAGTGAGATGGTATTATCAATGGAAAAAGGTTACTGGACAAAGCACTCATAGGAAGGTGGGTAAACCGCAGACACGTGTTTCTGGCTATTTAGCCTTCGTCAGTACGGTACAGCCAAGTGTAAAGGATAGACAACACTTGGTTGCAAGAAAGGGGTCAAACAAAGCAAGCGGATTCATCATCAGGGGTCAACTGCGATTTCGTGTCATCGTTGGAAGATCTTGTGAATACAAGGACTAACTCCCAACTTCGTCACGGGAGCAGCTATAGCAACCTGCGTGACATCCGGGTCACGCAGGACCCGGATGTTAGTTGAGAAAGTGTTAGAAAAATGTTATTAAAGAATAAATTTTGGCCTTACAAGCCAAAATTTATTAACACATCAAAAGAACGAGATTTTGATGTCCGTTTGGGGTTTTTATTCTGGTTTCAAGGAGAGAGAAGAAATTGTAAAGTTTCCGTATACAATTTTATAGACACATGAGGCAACGTTCTCTTCAAATGAAACGGTAAGTTCTCAAAATTGCCGATGATGGGCCCAAAAAAATCCCAATTTCACAGTTGAATGTGGTGATCAGTATTCCTTTAAAACTAATGTATGGTGTGGGATACTTAACGACCAAATAATTGGGCCATTTTTCTTTAGGGAAAATTTATCATCCGTCGGTATCTCAACCTTTTAAATAATGAGGTTAGTGAAGTTTTTGATAATATGCCTTTGAATATTAAATACGACCTATGGTATCAGCTTGATGGCGCACCAATACATCAAACGGTTGCTGTAAAACAGTCCCTCCAACAAATGTTCAGAGGCAAAGTTATTGGACGTAACTGGGAACATTATTGGCCACCTAGATCAACCGACTTGACGCCTTTTAGACGTTTTTTTGTGGGATTACCTGAAACAAAAAGTGTATCGAAGTAGACCATTTACTGACATACAACATCTGGAAAATACCATTCGCGAGTGCTGTGCAAATATAAATCCCCGATTTATTAAAAATGCAGTTACAGATGTCAGTAGAAGTATTTGTATTGAACGTGGAGGACGACACAATGAAATGTTGGCTATAAGTGTTTGACAACCTCATTTAGATCAATAAGTAATTTTTCTGTACCCATTAGTATTTTCTATAATATTATTGTTGTTTAAAATTTATAATAATAATAGCTCTATCGAAATTATTTACATTTATTTTTTAGTTGCCTCTGCTTTTTCGAAATCAAAGGTTTATTTAAGAAAATAGCCAAGTGATTGAAACTTTGCACCAGTCATGTTAAAATTTTTATAGCAAATTTTTAATTTCTCTCTTAAAATGTCCGTTTAAGTAAAAATGTATCAGAAAAGTTAAACTCCATGATGAGTTTGTTATGTATACATGAATTGATGACATTTAACAGAACTTGTTTTTTAAAATAAAGGGGATATCTGTCAAAAATAAGCAAAACGTTAACTTTATCCTAGTTGCATAAAATTTGGCATATGGATAAAATTTGCCGTAGACACAACTTTTTCAAGTAACTTTTTGTTAAATTCGATCTAGAAATGCACTTTTTCAATTTTTTTCAAAACAAAAGTTGAATTTGACAAACACTGAACGTCTTTTCTTTATAAATTTGTGTAACCATAAAAAATGTTATTCGAGATGCCAAAAATATCAAGGACGCAAGGTTGAAACATTACTTTTATGTGGAAACGCTACACACAACACACTGCAAGTTGACATTTTTCCAAAAAACAAATGCAAGTGATCTCTTTAATGATATCTTGAAGAATGGGTCTATTCTTATGTTCATCCAGTAATGTGGTGGGTAATTCACGGTGTCAGCTCCTTTTAAATTTTCTGTTCTGAACTGAAGACGCCAGAATGGCTGGCTGTTTCCAAATATATACTTCCTTTCAGTGATATATTGGCCCTCACGGCGGCGATGCCTGATCGAGATTGGTGGCCATTGTGTTAGATCAATGGACCGCAGTGGGTTGCAACCCAGGTGACTTATTGCTATTACCACTTCGTTCTTTTGTTACGGTGACAGATTTCCTCCCAAGATACATCTATGTGTACGGATTTATGAAGAGACGAGCGATAAAATGGAGACAGTGATTCAACAATAGTACTGTCTCGAGCTGGAAAAGCGAAACATCGCCGTTAGACGATGACAATTGATCACTGAGAAGTGAGAAAAAATCAGAACAGGAACAAGAAAAACCGAGGTTTACTTCGACTTTCAATTTTTTGGCAATTTCAATGTGACTCGTGAATAAAAATTAATATACCTTAGTAGGCTTTCAAAAAATATGTTTTTCCATTAACCAGCTGTCACCCCTCTACAACTCTCGAAAGTCTAAACTTGTGCGAGCTAAGAACTAACGTGGTCTTACCTCTTTACGGGTGATTCCCAGAAGGAAATTGATAATTCAGTGTACAAAAATGTTATTGCTAAATCAGCAATCTGATCTGTTATATTGAACTTTGTAAAGTTGGGTGAAAATTACCAAAATTACAGCAAGACTGACCTTTGTGGGGTATCTTGCAAAAATGTCTGTCGGATATAATTCAATATTCAGCGTGGTATTAGCCGTGAAAGTAGTTGTTTTCCAGCAGGCATTTACCGGAACCTACGCTGTAGGTGATTGATAGAGATAAATATTTCAAGATTGCCTTTTAGCACAACTAGCGAAAATATTGTAAATCTGCTAACCCTTTGATGAAAACTTCCAGAAGAGTATCACAATGGATCCGAAAAATTTGTGAACAGGTTGTCGTTCGACACGGGACTGTTAAATTTTACTTTCTACGGACCTTCATCCTTTGTACCAATTTTTTGATAAGAAACATCCACATAATATAGTGAAATTGAATGATATTCGATATTCTCGAGAATTTTGGTAATTTGAAAATGATCAAATAAATTATTTTTCATTACGGAGCTGATTATTTTGCGAACGAAGGTGATATGTCCCGTTTTTGAACTGATTCTTATTGATCACTATTTGACTAAAAAAAGTACATAACCGAAATGTGCTAGTAGCCCAACTCTCTTTTCCTGTGTCGGAAAATATCAATGAGTTTACGAAAAACTTGAAATCTTATTCTACCTCTTTCAGGCAGTATACTAGGAACCTCAACTTGTTTATTCGACAAGAAAAACCCATGGTTACTTTTTTTGTAAAATTATTTGGTCTCTCCATATTTTCGTCTGTAAGAAGTCTTTCAAAGATATTTTTGACCTTTTTTCACGACCGAAAAAAACTATTGCCACGAACTTTCCACTTTCGATTAGGCTTACGTTGGAACGAATCTTATTAGATTTTGAAAAAAAAACGAAAAATGAGAGAAAGTTGCTTTTCAGACATTTTATCAAGATCTCCAAAACTATAAGAGCCTTCGAAAAATCATGTATAACCAATTTCGTCGATACCGTTGAGTTCTACTGAAATATTTTGAGAATCTTCCGCTAAGTTGATAATATGGGAGATATTGCCGCAACATTATTTTTTTTCTTAGTTCCCAAACGATTGAAAATATATAACAAAGTTAAATCACAATTTCATTCACATCAGAATGAACATGTACAAAAGATTTCTCAACGTTTCTTTCGAATCTCGAAAAATTTGAGAAACTGTTATTTTCATTATTTAACATAGAGAATTTTCGGATCTTGGAAAAAAAACAAAAATATTTTTTGTTCCTATGGAAATAATTTTCAGTAATTATTACAGTTCAGAAAATTTTGTTTAAATTCAAATAGTTGAAAATATTGAAAATTGTCAAAATAGTTATCATATCATATCAATAGTTATAGTATCAAGGGCGTAAAATAGGCTTTAATGGATCGCAGTGTGTAAGATAGGTCCATAAAAGCAAATTACGACCGAAATACATACATTTTATGCACGACCGGTATATTTGATGTCATGTAGATAGATACCTCTCAATATCTAGAACACGATAGAAATACATCAAGGCTGTCGATAACAGAATAAATCAAGAAATGAGGGAATGAATGTTACCAAGGCAACTCAGTAAATTTTTAGAAATGAGCCGTATTTCCTGTCAATTTTTATGATTACGGATAATTTATTAGTGATTTTGAAATGGATTCAAGCGACGCAGAAAGTGTGAATGGTACTCCACCAAAAATAAGTAAAACAGCTGAGGAATGCGAAATTGAGTTTATTGCCAAGTAAATCCAAGAAAATATACGACAAAGTGTATGAAAAATTCGTGAGATAGTGCAACGAGAATAATGTAAAAAATGAGAACTACACAGAGGGGGACTATTTTATTTTCTGAAAAAATCTAAATATCGTAAGACTACTATGTGGTCATATTATTCCATGCTGAAAGCTACTTTAAATGTACACGATAATAGATATATCAGTAGATAAGCAAGATTGATAGCTTTTTATGAGTTATCTATGAGTATAATAGATATATTGATAGTCTGATTATGGTGGTTAATGGATTGTCGACTCGTAATGCGCACTCCTGTATAATTCAGATATATTCTTCAATAATGTTGCATTAATTGAAACTATCGGAATACAGATTTTTATCGATGTGAGATTGAAATTCACTTTGGCGCCTGCTCAATGATTTTATCGTCCGCCGGGCGATAAAGTAGTCCGCGGACGCTAAAGTGCTACTTTACGCCCCCAAATTCGGGTGACAAAGTGCTACCCATTAAGTGCATGTTATAGAACCAATCATGTGCATCTCAACAATCTCCACTGGAAAGGCCATCTGAGGTTTTTTTAATGAATAGTTCAGCCCCAAACTTATGAATCGAACTAAAACACTTCAGGAGCGAGTCTCCAGAGGAAATGGATGTCGAGTTTACGACTCCAACGGACCTCCCTGTAAATTTAGTCCAGGAGCGAGTCTAAGGAGGAGATAGACGTCGAGTTCACGACTCCAACTGACCTCCCTATAAATTTAGTTCAAGAGCGAGTCAACAGAGGAGATGGATGTCGAGTTAACGACTCCAACGGACATCTCTGTAAATTTAGTTCAGGAGCGAGTCTACAGAGGAGATGGATGTCGAGTTAACGACTCCAAGTGACCTCCCTGTAAATTCAGTTAAGAAGCGAGAACTGCGGCGTACGCAGAATCTGTCTCAGATTTGCGCTCAAGTGAAGTTTCACCAAAACCAGAGGAGAAAAAGCCCTGCACGGCTGAATCTAAGGCATCATCAGGTGTAGCTGACGTGCAAAAACCTTCATATGGGAAGGTTGTCGTGGGTATCAAGGTGGGAATCTTGCCACTTGACTATCCGACTACCTGATTAACAGAGCATATACTTTGTGCCTGCCCCGCTGGGGACCGAATCAGGTCTTTAGAGTTCGGCAGAGCCGTACTCTTACCATCTGACCTGAAAGACCACTCACCATACAAACTAATCGGCTTCGTTAAGAAGATGGGTTTGTTTGGCCGAGTGAGAATATGTGTGAGCTACAATAAACCCTTGCGGGTTGCGGCGGAGGGTCGAATAGACCCACTCACTTTGGACCTAACCTAACCTAACCTAAAACACTTAGTCAACAGGAGAACAGATTTAATAAAAAATCACCCTTTGTATCAGTTCTATGAAAAATACAAAAAACTAATTATTCACTTGACCATCTTATTCGTTTTTTACGTGTTGTGTGTATTCGAGTTATCTCCGATCTCCAATTCCATTACCTTAAGAAAGGTCTGACCATTTTTATGCTTTCCGAGGTCGAAATTTTCAAATTAGTGTTCAGTCATGAATTCAGCTCCGAAATAATTGTCTGAAGCGTTAACTTTTCAAATAAAATTGAGGATCAAAGCAGATTTGTTACACAAAGCTCCTTTCATTGCTCACGAAGAAAATCACATAAAATAGGTGTTTTGATGTCAAAGAAACTATCCAGTCACGCCAGTTTAGAACAAACCTTTATGAATGAAGAAACGAATCATTAAAGCTCTACAAGCGAAATGAAATCAGTTGGAGAATCTCACAAACAGAAAGCAGATACTCTTGAATGTAGGATTTCAGTAAAAGGATTACACGAGGTAATGAGTTTATAAAAAACCACCAGAGGTTTCCAAGCAGTATATGCTATATTTTTTATCATTGATGAAAAAAGGGCTGACAGCTGACGTTGAAAGAAATATGCACTTTATCGTGCAAACCAATCAAAAATATGCAATACAATTCACGTAAAGAATAAAACTGCTGAAATTCAGAGAAGGTCTTTTGTTCATCGTATTTACTTCATTATAGTAAATAATACGTGAGTCATGGTATCAAGCATTACATTGAAAAAATCGTTCGCATACACACATGAACGGCAACCCTCAAAAGTCATAATTGGCTTTTGGAATGTTTAAAAAAACACTCGAGATTGTTCTCTATTGATTTTTATTCAACTTGTAACCATCATTGTAGAGTATTAAAATTAATAATAATCAATTCAGCATTTAACCCTCTCGAATATTAATTACTTGCTGAAATTGCACTCTGTGCTTGGGTTTTCTCCAGGAAGCGGTACAAGTTTCGTTTCTAAATTTCAATTTAGCAATGGTCACATGTTTGCGTATCCTGGTAAAATATCATATATAATATTTATAAAACTTTTGGAGAAATAACTTTGAATGTTTAGGAAAGTTTACTTTCACTCTATATGTTGATGCGAATAAAACTACGAGTAAATGAATTATCATTACTGTAAAACAACAATTTGACATGTCATTGGCAAAATGCTGTGAAAAATTCTGAGAAAATAATGTTTATATGAGTACACGAGTATACGGGATTGTGTATATATTTCTCAACTTTGTACTACTTTGTAATAATTATATCTTTCATTATTTTAAAAAAAAGATAAAAGCAAAATCTCTCCACTCTTTTATCACGAAAGTTTTGTTATGCGTGCTGCAAATATTACCTAATTTGGTTAAAAAATTAGCCCAAAAAATTTCACTAGTTCCTTTCTTCCGACTAATACGTTGGCGAGAAAATAGGCAGGTAACGTAGTAGAGTAAGATCCCAGAGCGATCAGACATAACTTATTTTCACACAGATGAAACCTTAGAGTCTCAGTAGCGTCTCGTGTGTTTTGAATACCTGCGTGTTTATGAAACTTGCTGAGTGACACCTGGGCAGGTACCAGGTGAGAAAGGTAACTAAAAATAAGAGCTACTCAACTTAAATTTGTATAACTGATTTTTATACATATTTTGTAGAATATTATTTTGAAATACTGTAATAAGTGTCAGACACTTGTCATGGACCAGAACTTTTGTCAGACGCTTTAAAGCTTCACTAAAATTAAATGAACTTTACTTACTTTCACATGTCTGATTTTTAAATACGTTATTAATGTGACTATAATAAAGTTATAATTAATCAGTCAGACAAATTAGAATGACCAAACAACATCCCTGAAACACAAAAATTTGTTAACCAGAAGTATGAGCGCGAGAGTGCTGTGCTTGCATTTCAGAGTGAGTGAGACGTCCATAACAACTCGGTTCTCCTTCTTTAACTCACAATCTGTTTCACTCTACTGTGTATGTGCCCGTTGCGCGTAACCTATAATATCTAGTCTAGTTCGAGTCTGTCAGAGGACATGTTTTTGTTGTTTATATCGTGTAATTTGTGAGAAATATTGAGTTATTTGCTATAGTGAAAATCATGGAAGTTATTTACTGAAGAGAAAAAAAAAATCAAAATTGTATTAAACAGCGAATAATCCATAACAAATTCCAAGGAAATTTAGTTATTAGATGTTCTGATACTGACATTGCGATAATTATGTTAGGACATATGCATAATTTAAAAAATGATGATTCGAATGTATGGTTAAACGCAGGCACCGGAAATGACCAGAGATACATCAATTTGACAAAAGTTTACGAGTACTTGGGACCATCTTTATGTAGAAGTTTGCTCTAATGCTCTAACTGGATGTGACTTTAATCCCGCGTTTTTTAAAAAGGTAAACAAAGACCATTCAATATATTAATGAAGAAACATGAATATCAGCGAGCTTTCATGCAGTTTGGAGAATCAGAGTTGTTTACCAATCAGGGCAGTAAAGGTACTAGGCCGGTTCTGGCCCATTCCTTATGGAGATTAACATGGAAAATGGCTAAGGTCCATTCTGGCGTTTTTGGTTCCTTTCAAGGTCACGCGTACGGCAGAGTCCAATCAGAGCGCTCCAAATTGTCACGTGACCCAGATGCATCGTCGCGAGTACACCACACTGGCGCCACCTATGAGTCACTAGCTGAACTATCTATTGGTTGAAGAAGAACACTGTAAACACTAGACATATGGGTGTTGTCATGCGACGCAGTATGCGTAGTTGCCGGTTTTATGATGTCTGTCAATACGGATCGGTGTCTGTGCAAATGTCAATGAGGGTGCAGGACGGTGTCTGTGAGGGGGAAACGTGTGACGTCATCGACGCAGGATGGAACGAGTATAGTAGCGATTTAAGCGTAGAACTCCGCCCCTCGGCCCCCTTGGTACTTCACCTAACCTATCGGCCCCCTTGGTACTCCACCTAACCTATCAGCTCCCTCGGCCCCCTTCAGTCACGTGATTTTAATTAAAAAAAGTTTATAGTTATGAGATTCGAACCTGGGTCGTCCGTGCCGTAGACATTGTCCTTAGCCTCTACACCATCGTAAGATATTGAAGTTAACTGCGAATGTTGGGTATTTACAGCGTTAGTTTTGTCGGGACCGAAACTGACTCATTCATTATACTTGACAGCATTTTTATTTTTGATTTCCATAGAATGTAATTGTCATTATCATATTGAAGATAGGAAAATATACTTAGATTTGGGAAATAATTAATATTTCGTGTAAAGAGGTGCATGTGTGTGTAAGAGCGAGAGGCGCGTGTGACGTAATCGATGCACAAATTTACGTGGCTTTGCGTATATTGAGAGATTCATTATAATAATTTATCGTACAGAATTGTTTCATGTCCTGTTATCAGTAACCGCACAAAAATAAGCGCTCGATTCATCGATACAAAAGTATATGGAAAAAACAAAAGTTATAGAACACAGAGAGTCATCTATGAGTCGCTAGCTGAACTATCTATTGGTTGAAGAAGGACACTGTAAACACTAGACTCATAAGACTGCATCTGTCAAATGTCAATACATGCCAGCATGGCAGGTTCGGCGTTGCCAGTTGTACAATAAATCATTGTTTATGGAGTAATGTAGCGTTGCCGGTTTTGGAATTGATCGTGAACTACTCGACGAAAATTGGAAGCGCGAAAGTGATATATTAATAATAATGAATCAGATTTGAGAAAAAACATTACAGATTAATGAGGCTGTATCGTTTCAAAGTGTGATCCCTCAATGTTACAAGGTATCTCAAAATACATCATTGAAAAAAAAATGGCGTCGGAGTGTACAGGGTGCGTCAAAATACATCATTTAAGAAAAAACATAACAGTTCCACGAGGCTGTAAGTTTTCAACGTGCGATCCCTTAATGTGTACAAGGTATCTCAAAATACATCATTGAAAAACAAATATGACGTCGAAGTGTACAGGGTGCGTCAAAATATATCATTTAAGGAAAAAAACATGTCGATTTGAAATATGATATTAATGTGTATACAGGGCGTTTCAAAATACATCATTTAAGAAAAAAACATGTCGATTCAACAGAAGTCTAGCGTTCCAACATGTCGGAAGTCTCGTATCTTTGTTAACCAAGTTAGGAGAAAGAGGAGATCCAAAAGTGTCGAGAGGTTAAGCTTTGTGGACTCAACGTGAGGGCAATGGGAGAGCGAAGTATTCGACAATGACATTTCAAAATACGTGGTTTTCCGTGCGTTTTCGATCGTTTTTCGTGCGTTTACGATCGTTTTTCGTGCGTTTACGATCGTTTTTCGTGCGTTTTCGATCGTTTTTCGTGCGTTTTCGACCGTTTTCCGTACGTTCATTCGTTATCGTTTCATCGTTATTGTCGTAACGGTTTTTCGTGTTTCAAATGACAGTCATTTATCATTTAACGCGTTTCGCTAACCAAGTTAGCATCATTAGGAAATGACTAAAGTCCATGCTTTGTCATATGAAGATTCATTTTGCGAATTTTCAGACTCTTGAACGGAACCTTGTGGAACACCCAACATAACTTCTGTTGTTACAGAGTAGTGTAGGTCAGCCAATCAGAATGGTGAAATCAAATATCGCTCGATTGATTGTGCTAGATGAAATTGAACTGGAGAATGAGGGTCGAAAAATAATAATAATAGTGATAAAACATCAAAAGCTTGAAAGTGACGTAGTCAGCGTGGCGTGTGTGACGATTTGTGGAAATGAATGAGTTACTACAAAAAATAATAGCACAACTGTCAGAAGGGCACTGAGTTGTATATTCACTAATAATGATCCGATCGTCGCACATAGCACGTCAAATGAAAGGATAAGAAATGGAGGAAGAATTGCAAATTCAACAAACTTGTAATTAAAAAATGTTGGGTTATGAACAACTATAAGTTTATTCCAATTGCAGAAGCTTGATTCAAAACGCAGAATTTATTGACAAAGAAAATGAAAAAATCATTGGATACTGAAACATATGATATATTTGGATTCCTTAGGGTGAGAAGATTTCGAATCCATCAAAAAACGACCACTTCCGGTTTCCACTTCCGGTCCTCCGATTTCGATGATTTCGACATCAATGGATTCGTTTAGATGTCATGAAACATAATTAATCATTTGTCGAAGCCAAAAGGGCCTTATAACCTATTTTCATTATACTAGCAGCAACAGACCGATGTGGGTACTCATTTCAAATGATGTCATTTTTAGATTATGAAAAGTATAATATCGAGCATCTAATGTGAAATAGCATAGAAAAAATTGCACATTTGAAGAAAAACATTGAACATATTTGAAATTAAAAGTTGTTGGGTTATGAACAACTACGAGTGTAATGTAATTGCAAAAGTTTGATTCAAAACACATAATCTGTTGACAAAAAAATGAAATAATCATCGTATACTGAAATATATGTTATTTTTGGATTCCTTAGGATGAGAAGGTTTCGAATCCGTCAAAAACAGGTCACTTCCGGTTTTTACTTCCGGTCGTCCGATTCCGATGATTTTGATATCAATGGATTCGTTTAGATGTCAAAAAACATAGTTAATCATTTTACGAAGCCAAAAGGACCTCATAACCTATTTTCGCTATACTAGTCGCAACAGGTCGGTGTGGGTACTCATTTCAAATGATTTAATGTGTAGACTATGAAAAATATAATATCGAGCGCCTAATGTGAAACAGCATAGGAAGAATTGCAAAGAGAATCATTGAAAAAACTTTGTATCGTTACGTACATCATGTCAAATGAAAGAAGAAAAATTGCAGAATTCATCTATAAAGAAAAAACAAATATGGTGCAACATGTCAGAAGGGCACTAACCCACATCTTTATTAATGATAACTGAATCTCAACGTGCAGCACATCAAATGAAAGGGAAACGAATGCAGAATTCATCAACAGAGAAAAAAACGGAGACGATGCCAAGAGGGCACAAAGTTGTATCTTCACTAATAATAGTCGCATCATCACATGTAGTACTTCAAATAAAATGGGGAAAAAAAAGCAGAATTCATGTGTTTGTTGCGCTATTCAAATCCAAGGTGACATGGATCAATGTCAACGCTGAATATGCATCTAACAAAGACTCTTTGATTTTCTTTTGTTCCATTTCAGAATATGTCATCACTAATTTTTATATTCAAACCCAAAGTGACATTGATCACTGTCAATGTCGAATCTACATCCGGAGATACGCAGTTCTCAAAGCGACGAAACAAAGGCTCTTTGTTTCATTTCAAAATATGTCATCACTCATTTTACTATAAATACGTCATGCATGGCGAAATGAGTTAGTTGCATCCGTTGAAAGTGATACCAGTGACAAGTGCACCGATTCTATTTGAAAGTAAGTGTTTTAGGTTTGACTTTTTCCTCAGATGAATTTATTCAAATGTAATTCAATTGAAAATTGGTGAGAATTGTTGAATCATTTGATTTCCAAAATTTTTCTCGATATATATATATGTTGGATGATTTCAGTCAAATGTGTTACATATCGTGGTTTGTTTGAGATAGTATTCGCATATATTGTGAATCAAAACATAAAGCTTTCATTGTTTATTTTTCACAGATGGATTTACAAAAGTTGAATGCAAGTTTGATCGTGAAGAGAAAACCAAGTATCAAAGTAGCAGATTTGCCTGTGGAGATGCCGCAGAGGATATTCACTGCCAAAATCGTGAAAGGAAAATTTGGTGAGGCGGTCTTGTTAGATTTGGGAGATAAAGTATCATTTCTGCCCCACCGAGTGACGGAGGCGTATCGTCCTCACTTAGAAGAATGTTCATCAGGAAAATACGCTATTGTGTTCAAAGGGTTGATGAACATTGGGAAACCGAATCTTGTCGTTTCATTTGAGATTGTACAAAATTAAGGTTAGTACTGTTTCCAATTTTTTCTTTGTTTTATAGGCAAAGAGTTTTTGGGTGTATACAATATTTTTCATTCGGGTCAAAAATTCTCACTCACAGATATGATCTGCATAAAGTAGTGTTTTCATACAATATATTTCCTTCACTTAGTACGTGCAGAATATGTGTTTTAAATTCTTTATTTTGAATGACACTTGATTTTTTATTTTCATTATAAGTGTAGCAATTACTTCATGAAAGACATTACCCTCTCTGTTGCCAAAAAATTTTTTTTAGTGTATGTTTTATTGAAAAATCGAATTTATTTCAGTGTATTTTTTTATTGAAAAATCGAATTTATTTCAGAATAATACATCAACGTGTGGAGCATCAGTCAGATTAATCTCAACAACAACATTCAAAACCGTCATAGCAACCTTTCCAGAACGAGATTCAAATCTCAGCAGTTTCCATTTTTTTCAGTCTATAGTTGCACATTATGAGGCTAGAATTTGTCGATATTCAGTGATTTGTTGGACAAACTGCGTCTATTCAATATATATACAACCGTAATGAATTTGGAAGACTTTGAATATTCATCGTGGTGTGTTCCAAAATTCATGAAAAACACGCCGTTCTGTATGGGTCATATCAAAGGAAATTTGTTCAGCTGCAGTCTCAATAACGTTGATATTTTATATAAATGGCTTTATAATATACTACCAAAATAAATAAAATACATATCACAAACATCTTTTTTTGAAAATGAAAACTTATCTTATACAGGGAAAGTTGTCAAAAATATGCAATAACAAAAAATTATATACCAGATTTTATAGAGATGAAGAAACATCATATTGAAAGATACTAAGTTGACAAAAACAGGACATTTTAGAAATAAAGGAAATAAGTTTGTCTGTCATTTTAAATTCTGATTCGTTGGGTCGATATAACAAAAAGTGGCATTTTATATCTTGAATTTTATTCAGGACATTATTATAGATGATTGACATTTGTCATTAAATTTCAAGTGTGATATTTGGAAATTCATTTCGTATTGTAGTTTTTTCGAAATTCCCATTCAAAATAGCATCCTTTGATATAGATACCACCGGACGAATCTATTATGTGTAGATAACCTGAGTTTCAATTGTTCGGAGTTCTGAGTTCTTGTACATATAAACATAAAGTAACGATACAGACAAATATGAAAAATCGTCATAAAATAATTCAAATCCATTCAAGTGAATACATGAATTGAAAGATATTTCAACCTCAACTTCGATATTCTGCAACAAAAACACACAGTATTCACAATTCCATCTCTCGTTATTCCAAGTTCATAGTCATCAAAATTGATACGATTATAATATAATAGGAATATAAAACTATCTTCAAATATAGTTGCATGAATGCACATCAAGCATTTTGTCGTAGTAAGGTGACCGGGGCAAAGTTACAACTTCAGCATAATATGAATGTTTATAAATATTAGGGAAGGTCAAGATCATCAACAGGTATTAAGAAATTCATTCGGTGTCCAAAGCTTTCGGAATACAATGCAAATAATTTTCTTTATGAGTATTCGTTCGATATTAAATATTATTACCTCAAAATATATCGAAATCATAACACGTTTGCGATTCATTTTTTCAGTTACATTCGAAAAGTGAGTTTCAGTTTGCAGAAATAATAGCCCACACATGTTGGAAATTTTGCCATAGTGTGGTGAAAATCGTATTGAAAATTCTACGAAATATAAGCGCATACATACAGAGTGAATCAATATTTGAAATATGTCGTTTGGAACCCCCCATAACCCTTCTCTATCGAATTTTGGTAGAAATAATGCTGAGTCGTATTGTAGAGTTAACGTTCGAAATTGGGGAAAGTGAAGTATTCAACAGTTTTGCGTGCGACGGTTTTGCGTGCATTTTCGAACAGTTTACGTGCATTTATTCGTCATCGTTTCGTCGTTATTGTCGTTTTTTTTTCCTATTTCAATATGACAGTCATTAAACACTTAACGCGTTTCGCTTACCAAGTAAGCATAATCAGGAGATGAATAAAGTCCACGCTTTGTCGTATGAAGGTTCGTTTTGCGAATTTTCAGACTCCTGAACCGAACCTTGAGGAACAATCAGCCTAACTTCTGGTACAGAGTGGTGTCGTAAGCCAATCAGACTGGAGAAATCAAATATCAGTAGAATGATTGTTTTAGATGAAATTGAACTGAAGAATGTGGGTCGAATAATAATAATAATAGTGATAAAACATTAAAACTCAACTTGTGTTACAGAGTGGTGTCGGTCAGCCAATCAGAATGGAGGAATCAAATATCGGTCTAATAATTGTGTTAGATGATATTGAACTGGAGAATGTGGGTCGAAAAATAATAATAATAATGATAAAATATTAAAACATTGAAAGTGACGTAGTCAGCGTAGGAGGTGGTGGCGTGGTAGAAAATGTGTGAGGATTTGTGGAAATGAATGAGTTATTAGAAAAAAAAATGGAGCAACTGTCAGAAGGGCACTAAGTTGTATATTCGCTGATAATAATCAAATCTTCGCTTACAGCACGTCAAATGAAAAGACAAAAAATCCAGAATTCATTGACGAGAGAATACAAAGATGGCGCAACATGTCAGAAAGACATTAAGTCACAATTTCACTCATGATATTTGGATCTTAACGTGCAGCACATCAAATGAAAGAGAAACGAATGCAGAATGTTATCGACAAAGAAAAAACAAAGATGACGCAACATGTCAGAAAGGAACGAAGCCACATCTCCGTTAATGACAATTGAATCTCAACGTGCAGTACATTGACTGAAAAAGAAAAACAAAATGCAGAATTCATCGACAGAGAAAAAAAAAACAAAGACAACGTAACATGTCAGAAGGGCAATGAGCCGTATTTTCGTTAATAATGATTTGTTCTCAACGTACAGCACATCAAATGAAATGGAAACGAATACAGAATCCATCGACAGAGAAAAAACAAAGATGGCGCAACATGTCAGAAGTGCACTAACCTGCTTCTTTGTTAATAAAAGTCGCATCGTCACGTGCAGCATATCAAAGAAAAAACAAAAGAGGCAACCAAAAGGGCACTGAACCATATTTTCGTTAATAATAGTCGGATCGTCGCATTTGACATGATTCATTCACTCAAAACTGAAATGTTTAGAAGATACCAAAGGAGATCTTACGGTGACTATAAGTTCTGGTATGCTTTGTTAGGTATCGAATGATGCGTGCAATTTCGTTAATTCTAGCGACGTGATTATTCCAAGATATATTGGTGTCCATTTGAACCTCAAAAAAACTTATCGAAGCAGAAGGTGGACCCCAAAAAAATATCAGATATAGTACAACAAGTCAGTGAAGAGCGGCTTTTTTCTGCAGAAAAAATGTTTGAATTTCTTCAAATTTTCCAAATATCTGTAACAGAAAGACAAAACTCAGCTGCGGAACGCTTCTATCTACTAAAGTTAAGTATGTGTCGGTAGTGTGTAACGAAGGTTTCCATTAAATTCACTGGTTGCGCCCTCTGGAGGATGTTTGTTGCGATACACCATAGATGACAATATTTATTGTTTATCATTTCGAATCCGTTGAATACAAGGGGGTTGGAAATAGAAAAAAAACAATGTTTTAACGCTTTGTAGACGTGTTTGATGCTCTATGACCAACACCCGTTATCCATATTTTCATTATTATCCCGATTGTATGACCACCAAACATTCAATTTCATTGGGATTGAAGGGAGCTGATAGGTTAGGTGGAGTACCAAGGGGGCCGATAGGTTAGGTGAAGTACCAAGGGGGCCGAGGGGCGGAGTTCTACGCTTAAATCGCTACTATACTCGTTCCATCCTGCGTCGATGACGTCACACGTTTCCCCCTCACAGACACCGTCCTGCACCCTCATTGACATTTGCACAGACACCGATCCGTATTGACAGACATCATAAAACCGGCAACTACGCATACTGCGTCGCATGACAACACCCATATGTCTAGTGTTTACAGTGTTCTTCTTCAACCAATAGATAGTTCAGCTAGTGACTCATAGGTGGCGCCAGTGTGGTGTACTCGCGACGATGTATCTGGGTCACGTGACAATTTGGAGCGCTCTGATTGGACTCTGCCGTACGCGTGACCTTGAAAGGAACCAAAAACGCCAGAATGGACCTTAGCCATTTTCCATGTTAATCTCCATAAGGAATGGGCCAGAACGGCCTAGTACTCAGGGCATCCAAAAAGATATTTTCAAAATAATCCAAAAATTTATCTGCAAAATTTATAGTGTTCCTGATACGTGCAACATTGATGCTGCCCGGCTTCAGTTATTTTTGAATAATTACAGCGTATCTAATATTAACGAAGAATTCGATCGCAAAAATTTTAAAAAAATTTATGCTAGCAGTTTACCACCATGCCAAAGTGAGTTATTCCAACAATTCCGCCGTGCTTATTACATTTCTAGCATACGGAATAATGCAAATGCAAAACAAACAACCATTTTTACTCCTGAACACAATGGGTGGAGATTAAAAGTAAACTAATATCACTTTCATTGGTTTCATGGTGACCAATTACCAGCAAACGTTAGTGAATTCCTTCAAACTTCAGGTATTAAACTTTGATTTCAGGTTTAGAATTTATTATGTTTGTGATTTTATGTTTTTTAATTATTTGAACTATTTTTTGCAGAAGAACCAGCCAGCAACAACAACTGAGAATGATGAAGATGATGACTCGGATAAGCAGTATCATGATTGGTTGAACGATGAAAATTCTAGTAATTGTGACAATGAATATGATGATTGAAAGATGAAAAATGTTTGTTTTAATTATTCCTAGTTGAACATTTTTTTACAAAAATTATTTTTTTTAATTATCCCAACTGGTATCTTTTGACAATAAAGTAAATACAATTTCTTATGAAACCAAATTGCTCCGAATTAATTAATTATCCCAAATATATTCAATACATTAATTTACTTTAATATTTATTTTGATGCTAGAGTTCATCATATTGAAACAGGGATGCAAAATTATCTAATCGGATCGAAAACAGTAAGTATTCTTAATGTATTTGAATTTTTTACTCTGAAGCTCATGCGCACAGCACTCTCGCGCTCATACTTCTGGTTAACTAATTTTTGTGTTTGAGGGATGTTTGGTCATCCTAATTTGTCTGACTGATTAATTATAACTTTATTATAGTCACATCAATAACATATTTAAAAATCAGACATTTGAAAGTAAGTATAGTTCATTTAATTTTAGTGGAGCTTTAAAGCGTCTGACAAAAGTTCTGGTCCATGACAAGTGTCTGACACTTATGACAGTATTTCGAAATAGTATTCTACAAAATATGTATAAAAATCAGTTATACAAATTTAAGTTAAGTAGCTCTTATTTTTAGTTACCTTTCTCACCTGGTACCTGCCCAGGTGTCACTCAGCAAGTTTCATAAACACGCAGGTATTCAAAACACACGAGACGCTACTGAGACTCTAAGGTTTCATCTGTGTGAAAATAAGTTATGTCTGATCGCTCTGGGATCTTGGACTATAGGAAAATGAAGGAAATATGAGCTCTAATCGAGAGATCTTTCGAAGAATTTTCCCAAACAAAAGAATAACTAAATTCACATATATCACGAACCGATGAAAACAATAATAATAACATATCATGAGCTCCCGTCTTTCATTAACTCAAGAAAGCATACTCCTGTTACGTACCAATACGGTTCGCTTTAAAAAAATACGCGGTTGCCGAACTGTATAATTCGTACCTCTATTTACAAAATTCGAACGATACGGAACAGTATGCACCTTGAAAGCATGTTTACCATTGTGTAGAAATATAAGACTACACAGTGGCGTATTTACCAGCAAGCTGAGACTGGGCTGATTATAGGGCGGCAAACTTTTGGGGCGGCAAATTCGGAGATCGATTTTTTTTGCTACATCATGGAGATCAAAATATTTTGGCATGACAGTTTTCTAACAGATAGAAGTCTGCAACAAATTTTGTCGAAGACTTTCCTCTCTCGCTTGTCGTTGCACATTCCAACAGTAGTAAACATCCATATATTAAAGTAAAACCGCTAATTCGCCGACCCTAACCAATTATCCGCCTCTGCGCTCTCAGCCCACACATTGTATGAGTGAAAAGAGCCCGTCCTCCTACTGGTTAGAGGCTGCGAACTGGATAGTTTGTATATAATTTAGTGATTTTAATTCGAATGTAGTAGATAATTCAGTGATTATTTTACCGATTTCAATTTTATGTGTCGGCTATTATGTACAGGCACTTGCTCTAAAAAAAATTTCATTGAAATTATAAAAAAACCTTGAACAGTCATAGCGAGATAGTGTGCATAGTGTCAGAATTGATGAACAAGATTTCTTTAAACGATATCATCGATGATTTTACCAAAAAAAAATTGCGCAAAAAGGTATTGTAACGAACTTTTAAAACTTGACAGTTTTCAACTGTTTGCAAGCGAAATAAAAATCCCAGACCAAGGCGAGTAATCCCAAAATGCATTAATTGTCAAGATTATAACCACACACAAATGTTCTGCAATAGAAAGCCCAGATGCGTCAAATGTGCAGGTTCGCATCACACTTCAGCATGCGAAAGGAAAGACAGTTCAAAAGAGGTTAAATGTGTCCTCTGCGAGGGAAACCACCCAGCTAACTACAAAGGCTGCGCAGTCTACAAAGAGCTGTTCAAAGTCCGATTTTCCTCCACTCACCATAGTCAGAAAAAACCCTGGATACAAAACCATTATGGAAACACTTGATGCCCTGATGAATAAACAAATGTTAATTATGACCCAAACATTAACCGATTTGATTTCAAAAATGCCATCACATTCACAGCACTAACATTGTGTGTATGGAATGCCAATGGGTTGTCAAACCACTCGCATGTATGTTTTACTAATCTCAGAAACTAACCTCACATCCAAAAGTCATTTTAGACTACCAGGATACAACATGTACCATACTGATTATCTAGACAACAAATTATATGGAGAATCGGCTGTTCTTATCAGGTCAATCACCAACTACAACGTTACTGCAAAAACTACATTCACATCGTGACAACAGACTGGATTAGTGACATCACAATATCGGCCCTACACTGTACACCTAGATTTACTATCAAGGAAACAGAGTTCAGTAACCTTCTTCATTCACTTGGAGGCAGGTTTATAGCAGGAGGTGATTTTAATACCAAGCATTCGTTTTGGGGTTCCAGGCTTCCAGAGGACGATGAGAACTCAAATGCATACAAAAAAGAGATATGAAAGTGGTATCAACTGGTCAACCGACCTACTGGCCAACAGACGAAAGAAAATCCCAGAACATCATATCGTGCCAGAGCTGCTGGGACCTATCCACATACCACTCTTCAATTATAGTAGTACTACACACTACCCCTCGAGAATGCGTCAGAAAATGCGTTCTGCATAATAACAGAACTAGCTAATCCCATTCCGAGAATCAGTTAGTCTAAAATCAAAAGATGAAATAACAGAAACGGTGGTATATTTCCACAAGAGTGTGCAAGAGGCAGCTTGGTCATCGACGCTACCATCTAGAAACCTGGATCCACACGTAGCAAAACATATATTCCAAAAAAAGGAAAATACTAAAACGCTGGCAAACCAGAGAACCTGTTGCAAGAAAACAACTCAATCATGCCAACAGACAGCTGAAGCGCCTTTAGAGAAAGATGGTAATGATGGATTTCATAATTATCTCTCTGGTCTGGATGCTACTGCTTCCTCGAATTATTTTTTATGGAAAGCCACCAGGAAACTGAAACGGCCCGTCATTACCTCTCTCCTATAAGAAAATCTGATGGTACCTGGGCACGGACAGACCAAGAGAAAGCCGGAAGCTTCACAGAACGTCTCCTAAACGTCTTCACTCCTCACCCATATGAGGGCTGTTCAGAAGATGCAGCAGAAATTAATATACACTTAAATAGTCCAAAAGATACACAGGGAAAGACTCTCAAATTCTCAAGAAAGTTGCTCGAAATATAGAAAATTGGACCCAAAAAAGGCTCCAGGATACGACTTTATTACAAACAGTATATTACAAGAACTACCTGAATCTGGCATAACTCTCCTTATGTCACTATTTAATGCCATGACCAGACTGCAATTCTTTCCCATGGAGTGGAAAGTCGCATGAATTGTAATGCTGCTAAAGCCAAAAAAACAACCTGAAGAAACAGAATCGTATAGGTCCATAAGTCTGTTACCTATTCCATCCAAAATATACAAATATCTACTGCTGCAACGATTCTTACCCATACTCAAAGAGAAGGAGCTGATTCCTGATCACCAGTTTGGATTTCGCAGTAAGTATGCCACTATCGACCAAGTGCACAAACTAACAAAACATATCATGGGATCATTAGAAGATAAATCTTACTGCGCCAGTGCATTCTTGGGCATATCCCAAGCGTTTAACGGCGTGTGGCCTGAGGGATTGTTACTGAAATTGAAAAGTTGGCTACCAGGTCACCTTTGCGGAATACTAAAATCATTTCTTCAGCAGCGTCATCTCAAAGTACAACAAGAAGAAGCACTTTCTGATCTCTGTCCTATGAAAGCAAATTTTCCGCAGGGTAGTGTACTGGGTTCCATATCCTACTTACTCTTCACTGCTGATCTTCCGACCTCTGAATCCTTGATTACTGGAAGTTTTGCTGACGATACAGCACATAGCGACCCAAAGATGGCCTCACAAATCCTTTAAAAAGGGTTAAATGGCAGTCACACTTAACAATATGGCAAACCCACAGGCAGATCATGTGAGATACCTTGGATTGCACTTGGACAAAAGACTTACCTGGCAAAAACATATTTTCACTTGGAGGAAGCAACTTGGTATTCAAACGCGAAAACTTTAGTGGCTCATTAGACGAAAGTCTGAACTGGCTCTCTAAAATAAAATACTTCTATACACGACAATACTGAAGCCTGACTGGACGTATGGAATCCAACTGTGGGGTACTACATCCCATTCAAAGACTGAAATCATACAAAGGTTTCAAAAGAAAACACTCCGTATGACAATATCAGTTATTACACCGTGATCTACGCCTGCCCACTGTGAAACAGGAAATATACACCATACCCGAACCTACGCATTGTAGTAAATGAAGGAATAAAAAAAATGTTATAAAATTATTCATTAACGTTTACCAAGTGTACATTATTGTGTAAGCGCCATACATGACCCCGCTCGTGCATTATTGAGCTTTGATTAGCTCAAAAATATTTCCAACAATTATTTTACATCCAATTTTAACCACATTGTTGGATTGTTAAGATAATGTAGAACATGACGATGGGAAATGTTCCTCAATTTGGGTAATTACAGCAAATGCAAGTTTGAACAAAATAAAGTTGAGTTTAATTCATGAGTTTTTCAAATTCACTTCGAAAAGTATTCGAATTGATGTTTCAAATGTTGGGTTTTAATTTTTAAAGGGATTTGTTTATAATTCACATATTGGCAACAGCGGCTATGTCAAGTCGAAATAATTTATAGGTACCTAGATATTCTACTTTGAAAAAGAAAAATTATCTTAATAAATCAACTATTGAGGCAAAATATAAATTATAGTTCAATACCACCTCCACAAGCCTCATAAACAACAGTTGTTTTGATATTTATTTATATAGAGGAAGATAGGTTAGGTGCACAAAAGGTCATATGTCACAGAATGTCTCAGAACTCAGAACTCGGAAGTAAACAGAACACACGCCTCTAAAATATGTCATCTCTGTTTGTCTCATACAGGTAACATATTCATTGTCCTTTATTAGCTATAACCGATGTTACCAAATGGTGAAATAGAAACGAATCCCTTCAAATGTTGAATGCATTATTTCATTCCTCTTTTTCAAGTATTTAAATAATTTTTTAAAGAAAAAGGTTGAAATGATAAGTTTAAAATGCGTTTTTTAGAGATCTTTAATGAAAACTACTTGATTTTCGTCAGGAGGAACATTCCCCATTGTAGAAGCAAGTGCGGCAAAAACTGTACAGCTTATACGTTAAAATTTTGTTAATCCGCCACTGTCTTCCGACTTCCAGTCATACCCCGTAACAATAGTGAGCAAAATCTTCTAGGGACTCAAAACAATATCCAACACCTCCAATAATACTCTATTTAATTCAATGCCGTTAGGAATTGTGATGCCAAAGCTTTGTTTGTAAGACTTCATGTTTCAGAGAACAATGGATTGAACTACAAATGGAAACACTACGCAAGATAGTTTCGCATAAATGTGATTTTCCATTCGACTGGAAGAAATAATCATTCAATAGAAACGAAAGAATAACAAAAACTTGAACGAAAACAATGGTGAAGCAATGAATGAAAGGAAATATTAATGCCACTGAAGTAGTCTGGATTTATAATTGTTTCAATTACATTACATTACAAAGAAAAATGTGCTGTTGTTGATGCCATCCCGTGAATGGATTTGGATTTTCTAATTTGATGCTTACACGAAGTTCCTGAAAAGTTTTGAATGTTATGTAGCAAATTCACCAAAATCAAACATACTAGAAAAAGCCTGAAGACCAAGTTACTTTTTATCCGAAACTAAGAACTAGTCAGAACTTTCATTATTGGTTTGGGGAATATGCAACTGCTTTTAATAACTTAATAAAAACCTTGAATAGGTGAGAATAATTCGTTAACTGCTCGGTTTGAGATAATCAAATTTTTCCTAAACAATCTGTTAAAATCCGATGTCTTTTAAAATCCATTTTTCCGTTAAACAGTCGCTCCTTACGAACGACAAACCTCAAATGTCGAAACTTGTGTGAGCTGAGAAATGAATAGGTCTTACCTTTTCACGTGCGATTTCTGGCACGTGTTGGACGATAAGCAGTGAGAATCGATCGTCAGTTGTTTCCGCTCGAACCACTGTTTCACCAAGCGGTTGCTTGAATGAGTGAAACAAACCAATTGAACACCGTTCATGCCAAAATGATGCTGGACACGAAAATTGAAGTTTATTTTAACAACTGAGAGTTGTTCACAGTAAGAAAACTGCGCTGAAAAAAACATATGAGAGATTTGTAATATCAACTCACATACTTGATGAAGCTTTTGAGAAGCTGAGTAATGATTGCTTCCATACAAATATTTATCAAGACTCCTATGAAATGATAATTATTTATTTTATGCTTTCACGGAGCCACAAGGAGAACAAAATCAGAGCTGGTAGGCTGTGGTTGAATGAAACTTGTAGTTCGAAACGTTTCGTCTTCTACTGCGGCAGACATAATCAGTGGTACGTACGTTGTCTGCGAGGACAAAAGTTGAATATCGCATTCTCAGCAACGGCTGACAGTCAGTCACTGGACCACCGTTTACAAGGCCGAAATTTGTTTTCTCCAATTTATTTGACGATTAACAAATTATCGAAACTCTTAAGAATATCAAAAAAACTACCATTCCAGAACACTACCTGGACATTATCAAGAAAAAATTACTACAACTGAAACGGATCCTTATTCAAAAAATTATGCTGTATAAAAATTCAATGATCATATTCAGTAAAAGTATCAGTGGCCAAGTGTGAACAGATTATCAATATATCTATAATTGAATAAGATACAGCAGAAAGTAGAATTAGGAAATAGTAGTAGAGTATTTCTAGAAACTTCTGCTGATGGCGTCCAATTGAGAGCTTTTAATTTGGTAACCCTTTTCAGCACTTATAATCGAATTTCTTAAAAAAATCAAGAACCGATCTGCGCTTTTGCCTCCGCAATTCAAGAGCTAGTCCTTCCAACTGGGCACATTTACCGCTTTCTTGCTCAAGATCAAGAAACGAGTACCAAGTAACTTTAACAAAGGTCTTATTATAATTTATGTTAGTATGTCGTGTCGTCGACCGCCGTTATTTTTCAAATTTTAGCATTTAAATATTAGTTATTTATATTGTTCGATAATGCTCAACAAAAAGACATTTCAAATGCATTTGGTTCTGATATTTCGATTGTTTAGTGGACAATTTGATTCTTTTCTATTAAACTTTTTTAGTAAAATTACTCTCAGGCACAAATTACCTTTTCGTGAATAAATACTTAATGAAACTACCTCATAAACAAATGAACTTAGTATTACTGGTTTTTTTTCCCGCCACCAAATCGTTATTTTTAACACCTCGACACGTGTTTCGATCACCAGAGGAAGGTTAAACTAGAAACTAACGCGAAGCTAACGCTATTTATGCTGTATAGATATACCATACAAGTAAACCATCCAGATGTACCACCCATACAGGTATACCAACCTAAATTAATTTTACAATTTTGCCTTATCTATTATTTTACAATATATGTTTAAATGATATAGCTGTATATAAAACAATTTTCAGCTATATTAAAATTAATTTCACAATATTGCCTCTCTAAATTTATTTTTGCAATGTGTCCTTATGTAGTAATCAGTAAACCCAACAATATTATTTTGACAAGCTATATAGTATGCTATTTGGTATAGGTCCGTCATCGTTATTCATAATATTATTGTATTTACTTATTTCCCTCTCACAGGCATCTAGTTGCCTGTTGTTGTTAACTTGTCTACCTAATCTTAATGAATTGAAGTCTACGGAATGGTTTTGTTGCAAAATATGATGGGCGACTACTGATTTTTCAGGTCTTACATATTTTGAGTGTGCTATCTGTTCCTTATATCTTACTTTAATAGATCTTTTTGTCTGTCCATAATATTTTGCATCGCAGTCCTTACATTCAATTTCGTAAATTCCAGACTTATCCGAATTCTTGACTCTGTCTTTTGGACTTCCCAAATGGCTTTGTAGTGTATGACTTGTTTTAAAAACCACCTTCATACCTAGTTCCTTGAAAATCTTTCCAAAGTTCTTCGTATATTGGTGGTATGGAACTGAGATGTATTTATCTTGGTTTTTGTCCTTTCTAAAAGTCGAGATTTCGTTCATTCTTAACCTAAACTTCTTCTTCCTTATTATTTCATCTACAATACCCTTCGAGAAACCATTAGTGGCTGCTATTTCCTGTATTGTACGTCTTTCTTTTGTGAACCTATCATGTGTTAGAGGGAAAGTCAAAAGACGATGCACTAAAAAATTCAACCCAGCACGTTTGTGATGTCCACAGTGATGTGAACTGTCAGGAATATACCTGTACGTGCTTGTTTCTTTTCTAAATATATCATATTCTAACCCCCCATATTGGCTCCTCACTAGCAATACGTCAAGAAATGGTAGATGTCCCTTATTTTTTAACTCATACGTGAATTTTATTGATGGACATCTATTATTTAAAAAGGAAACAAAGTCCCCAATATTCGATTTTTTGGTATCGATTATCGCAAAAATATCATCCAAATACCTTATCCAAATCCTAGGAAAATACTTCGACTTTTCTTGGTTTCCAATTCGAATCTGCTCATGAACAGGTCTGCCAGGTAGGGGACAAGGGGTTTCCCATGGCCGTTCCTTCCTGTTGTTCATAAAAGCAACCTTTTACCTGGATCCGATTTTGTTTCATACACGAATTAGTAAGAGAAACGTATTCATCGATTTCGTTATTATTGAAATTATTTTTCTGTAGTAATTCACTGAGGTCTGTGGCAAGGTATGTGGAATTAGGACGCTAGGAAATAAGGAACTAACATCAAAAGAAACCAAAATCTCACCTTCTTGCAGAACCATGTTTTTTGTATGTTGTATGAACTCTAAAGAGTTTTTTATACTAAAACCTGGTTCCGCAATAGACAAGGTTTCAAATTTCTTAGTGAGCCACTTTGCTATTTGGAGCGATGTGTTGACTGGTGTAGTGGATTTTCGAATTGTTGAACTCTTCTTTAACGAAAAGTTGGATATTGACTAGTACCTAAATTTCTTCCTATGGTAGTCTGAGTCATATTTTTTCAATGTAGAAAATATTTATGCACTCAGTCATTGAATTTGATATATTTGATTATTTTCCCATAAAATATAAAACATCTGAAATGTATTTCAAGAAACTTCGCAGTATTTTGACGCTAGAGAAAAATATTCGTCAGAAATGGTAGCAATAGATCAAAAAACCGTTGTCGCTAAATTACGATATTGTCTCGCATTACCTGGACATCAGTTTGAACATGTTGCTTTTGACAAATAAAAACTGCAATCGAGAAATGTGATATTTTCATTTACCGAGCTACATAAAACCATTTTTGCTTCACTTCCCTAGATTGATATCTAAATCCCGTATTTCTCGTTGATGAGTTTGTTCATTGTATATCTGCCATCACTAATCTTCCCAATTTCATGTGTATTTGTACTCGTACTTTTCTGATTGAAACTCATCTATTGTAAACGAAGGGTTTATTTTTCTTTTAACTGAACAAATAGGTACTGTAAACCTGTAAATTTTGTAAATTGGCGAATAGTCCTTCTATACAGGGATAGGTATACATCTATTCTATGGAGAAGTCTCATTTCATACACTAATTGGTGAAATTACTTAGTCATTCAGTTGCTTGGACCCTACTGAATTTAAAAATGTCTGGTAATAAGTTGAAATAGGAACCAGAGGTTACATCTTTCAAATTTCTTAACGTGAAATTCTCAAACAATGTGGATCTGTTATTGAAATATGAAAAAAAATTGTTGGACTAACACATTTTCTTAATAAAATCATATATCAGTAATCGAATGCCAACAATGTGAACTTACGTGAATTACAAACAACTTCTCAGAAAGGAATTTATACTAATGTGACGACTGAACTTGAATATGGTTCATTCTATTTAGAATCTAATTTATATTCACAATATATGTATTCAAAGAGAGTTTTTGAAATTTTTATTTGGAGAGGAACCAGAAATGTATCGATGCCCATAATCAGGTTAATATCAACGAACATCCGATAACTATCCCTAGAATTTCGTTTCGGTATAATTCAATATACAATGCAATTATGTAGTCCCCTCCTGCAAAAAAATAACTTCAACATTCCGCTCTCAAATATCAGGAAGAAACTGACTATTTTAAAATGTTACTGTGTCAGTTTAAGTAATACGAAGACGCCTATATTTTATTGGTAGTAAATCTGGAAACGTATTAAAATTTACCCCATGTACGTTATGCAACTTTTTGTGATTTTTCGTTTATAAATTTTTGTTGTTTCTATGAGCATTTTTTGCAGGACCGGCTCGAATATTTCCTATTTTTTTTTAATCAATAATACAGTTTACTGCGACATTACAAAACCACGAAACGTGTTTCGCTATACAACAGCTTTCTCAAACCCAACAAACCTACTTGAGGAAGATCGTCAATCTCGCCTGCGTTCTCCTTCTCCATTCTCTTTCATACCTTCATTCTGCTCTTCATATACGTGTTTCTGTCAGTGCAGTATGAAGTGTAAAATATTGATAACATATAGGTAACATATAAATAAAATACAAATATAAAGTAAGAAGACGCATGCAGCAGGCCTTCATCATTATAACAAGAAGAACTAAGAAAGAAAGACAAAACATAGGTCCATACGAATTGGTCATATTAACATTCAGCGAAAAAAACTTTTCAAATTCGAAGTTAAGATATACACTTGTCGGAATAGGTTGAATGACTGGCGGTAATAGTGGATCCCAGGTTGGCATCCAGAAAGAATACAGAAAAATACATCCAAACAAGCAATTTTCTTGAGTCAAAATTGAGTTCAGAAAATATGACGAACACCTGATTAAAAACCTGAATAAACTTTTATAGGGAACAAACTTGATTGAATATCACGAAAAGACAAGGAAAAAAGGGTGAGCCAATGAAGCTGGAGTGTTTTTCGAAAACGGATATAATTAACAATCAGATGTTTTCAACCTTTCATTGCCAAAACCATTCTTCATTGCCTAAAAATATTAGGAAAAGTATAACGGACATAATGTTATGCTCATGTCAGCTAAAAATATCCCAAACATACGAACCCTCTACTTAATGGAGTAAGTAAAGAGAAATCATAACCAGTCATTACAAGGAAACAGTCACGCCTTGTGCGTGTCTCTCTCAAACAAATCGTATTTGATTTGTAAGGGTTTTCCTTAGACAAGAACAAACAAAGACTCGCTATGATAGGGCACGCTTAATAACCGCCACGTTTGCACTCCTTTATTGTTTGCCAGCCGTGAGTCGTTATGTTCGGGAAATATTTGCAGATTCACTTCGAAAACCCATCTGTTTCATAACCCGACGGGTCTTTTGAATACAGAATGCATAATTATTTATTCTTTGTTTTTGCAATTTTAATATATTTCGCCTTCCTCAAATATTTCTGATGGTTAAATATTAAATTTTTTCGTTTTAAGGTTACATTATAATGATGGAAAAATCACTGATATTCAAAAGAAAACCACCAATCGACAATCTTGCGTTATGAAGTGAAGTAATTATGAAAATAAGTAGTTATGAAGTTGGTTTGAAAAGTTTTCGACCACAACATTAAAATAGCATTACTCGTAAATAAAAGTTAGTGAATTTCGTTGTTCATCTGTTGACAGTTACTCACCAGAGTTTCAGCCATTTCTAACTCGCAGTTTCGAGAGTGAGTTGATGTGAGTGTTTTTATGAAAATGGACAAAATCACGTATCGAGCTGTGATTACATATTTGTTTTCGAAAGACAATAAGCCTACGCGCATCAAAGATGAGTTGTATTCTGAGTATGAGGACTCTGCACCATCATTTACCCCAGTCACCGTACATAAGTAAACAGAAGTAAATTCACTCCCGTCGACTGCTTTGATATTTCGGGTCGAGATTTTATTTTTTGCTGGCTTGTGGCGGGGCAGGGGGGTGTAGGCTAAGAGCTGTTGTGCACCTCTGCACGAGGCTCGATCAAAAAATATGTGACCATGATCTGACTTCATCATTGCTACGAGGAGCTCCAATATATGTCTCATATGATTGTGAACTGTTTAGGAATTGATAAAAAATAAGACAAAGTGCTGAAATAAACGTATATTTTATATAGTATGATGATACAATTTAGGTCAAAAACTTACGCTAATATATTTTAAAGGTATTCTAGAATGATGAGTTTTTGATTTTTTTTAACATTTGTTTTCAAATTTCTATTGGCAAATTTCAAAGTGTAATAAATTGTAAGCCTTGTGAAAAGAGAAAATTAATAATCCATAGGAAAATGATCACAAGGGTGAGAAACTTTGATTTTTGAAAATATTGTTTTGAGCTGGTTGCCTATGCGATCAGTGGCACATAAATTGTTGAAATGATTAAGAAATTCTGTCTCTAGATGAATGATACATTGTAAAAATGAATCTGAAGGCATATATAAACTTTCCAACTGTTTGGCTACTGTATTACTATATGCCTTGAAATGACTTTATACATTTGTTTCATTTAGTGTGGTACTAGCCGCCGTGGCAAAATTTGTACATACTTCACATGAATGTTTTCTTGAACATTTTCTCAAAAGATATCCACAAACATAGCTCAACCTGTTACCTTCTGGAGTGGCTAGAGTTCCATAATCATTTATCTCTACTTCCAAAGGTTTATAGGGATTTTTTGGAACTTCCCAAGAATCTTCATTCTATTTATGTCTGCATCTGTAATACTAGATAGAATTGCACTAGTATCTTCTAGACAGTTTGATCCTTCTGCCTGTGTGAAATACTGAAGAATGAATGTGTTTTTGAAAGATCTTGTAATTTGAATAGGAGTTGAGTTTCTGGCATTTCCACAAGTATTTATGAGTTGACCAAAATAATTTTCCACACAGTCCTGATTTATATTCCTCGTCAATATGTAGGAGTGTCCTTCACTATGTAGGTTTTTCCCAAGTTGCAGAAATGCCGAAATTGTTATCTGCCACCCCTCAATGAATCTCATTTGTCCAGTAGTGTTTTTTCCTTTTTATTGATATTACAGTTGTTTTTCTGAAAAATATTTTCATTTATTTCAAAAAATCAATTTGTTGTTCCAAAAAAAGGGTTTATTTGAATCATCAAAATCTATTTGAATTTAAAATATCAGACACTTTATCTATTTTTTCATTGAATGTAGCCGTTCCTGTTGCTGCTGATGATATTTGATTGAAACTGGCATAGGTATTCATCGCCGTAGACTACCGAATGACTGAAAACTTGACTGGCTAATTTAACCTCCGTCCTTTGAAAGTTAAATTATCTGAGAACAATTCGTTCAGGCCAGTCTCAACTCCCTACACAGTAGGTTAATGGACTGACACCTATCAGAAAACAACTACTCCCCTGGCTAATACCACGAAGGGCGTTGGATTATATCCGACAGGTCGGATATATTCCAGGTGTCAGTGCAGTCCTGCACAGTCGGATATAATCCAACGCCCTTCATGGTATTAGCCAGGAAAGTAGCTGTTTTCTGATAGGTGTCAGTCCATTAACCTAATGTGTAGGGAGTTGAGACTGGCCTGAACGAATTGTTCTTAGATAATTTGATTTATAGCCAGTCTTCAAGTATGCCCACTGACTATATGTGAAAACCTTGAAAGTTAGTTGGAAATAAATGAGAATTTCCATATCATTTTTTTATCGAAATATTCCTCGTTTATCCAGATTTCTGATTCTTCTTCATGTTCACCCTGACGTAGGGGTTTCACGTCCCCACTTGTATGAGCATTTCCTGATGTCGTGAGTATATCAACTGTTGATAATATAATTTTCAAATTTAGTATGATTACTTTTCCCTAGAATACTTTTAGTCATTAATGAAAATGTGGCTCTCGAAAATTCCTTGACCTTATAGATCTCAATAGTCATTAGTAATTACGGCAGGTTGCCCAAAAACTGTTCATATTTGGGGAGATTGTCTCATATAATAATAGAATTATAATCTCCTGTGACTGAATTGAAGGAACTTCCAAGGTTGTTATAGTTGTTCGATTTATTGAGAACCGTTATCCTTACCTGAACGAATTGTGGGGATTGCATCTTCATTTAGGCGGTTTTTTCTGGTTGATGTAAAATATTTCTCATCGAAGTGAAGATGACACAATCTCATGTTTTCGTGACATTTTTCTGGATCACCAACAAACTCCACGAATTTCTTCCACTGCATGTATCTAGACAATATACAAATATAAATAACAATAATCTTTATTGGCCCCAAGAAACATTTAGTGTTTATAGTAAGGATCTTGGTCAATTGAAAAATACAAATGAATATAGGTACTAAATAGATTGAAGCAGAATTTGATGAGACAAAAAGAGGTAGTTTAGCAAACGTTCATTTAATTTTGTTTTGAATCGCTTGTCTGAAATATCTTTTTTTTATTATTAGGTTGATTGTTGTGAATCAAAACTTCAGTATAAAATACGGATTTCTTAGTTTTTGGTTGCCTAGTTTGCTAATTATGAAGTGTGTCAATCGAATGAAATTCTAATGTTTTTTGTTATTGATAACAGAATCTAAGAAAAGACATATTTGCTATTTATAGTAGATTATCTGGAACATATAAATGGAAAGTAGGCTCCGAAAAAGGTGATTTGACTATACATTTGATACTTTGTTTTACAAAGATTTCAGTGGAAGTAATTGTTTTCCTACAGATACGAATCAAAACTTGATGTGGTTCAACAATTCTTTTCCCTTGTGGATTTCCAGTGGAACTGGCGGCATATACTATTCGTAAAGTTCAATTTCATCAAATTAAATTCATAATAAAAAGTCTGCATATTAATGACTCCACTATATATGATCTATAACAGTTTATTTTATGATTTTCCTTATATGTTCATTACTTCAATCTTACATAATAAATAATAGAAAATTCCTTCGTCAATTGGAAATCGAAAAAAATGAATGCCGTCATCACTTTGCAAATTACATCAACCCACAGCTCGACACTTATTGATTTGAAACTAGACACAAATTTTCCACAACTTACAATAATAGCCCATGCCTCAACTTGGCTCGCTTGGTAAATGCATCAGATTCAATCAGTTGCACTGTAGGTCGACTGAGCATAAAATTTGAGGTGGGGAATCTTGACCCAAATATGGCGGAGAGTGAACTTACTTTTGTCTACTTCTATACGGTGCCCCAGAGTTTAGGAGACAATGAACGTTCGGGAGCATCACGAACCATTCTTTTTAGGAGGCGTTCTTGTAAATAGTTTATAGTGTAGAGGTATAATGATCTATTGGTGAATTGTAGACCCCCCATATATTGACTTTTATACTAGAAAGAATAAGTGACCGATATCATTATTATATTGATTTTCTCTCATAGGTCTACACACAGAATCAGCGATGGCATATGTCTAACTTTAGTAAGACAATGTTTGAGATGACGGCCACATATAATTTGATGACTGGAAGATTATACAACTCATTGCTATTATAGGAATCATTGAAGAAATTGAAACTATAGCGAAATAAAATGAATTCAATTTTTTTAAATTATATGATAAATATTTTGAAACATAAGAAGGCGCTAAAGAGCCTCGGAGTATTTTTTCATTCGACAGTTCATACTATCACATAATGACAATTTGGACTGTTGATCAAATTAGTCACAATCAACAGTTGAAGCGGCTGAGGATCCACAATAAAAATCTAACTATGAACAACATTTTTCACTGAACTATTTCGACAGCTTGAACTTTAGAAATTTTCGCAAAGCTATTGGACGCAATTTGGAAATTTCAAGAATATGTACTGTGAAAAACACGTTTTGCATTCGCCAAGGTCTCATCAGCAGTCCTAGGCTGAACCACGAATGCATTGTTGGACTCAACACTCCCTATAGGACAATGACTCCCCTTTGTCAGGAGAAATCTCATCGACTCACCTTTTCCATGTTCTTGAAGGATGAGACCTTGGTGAGTCGGAACAAGGCTTTCACGTGCTCTGTTGTAAAAAACAGAGGACGAATCTTGTTAAGTAGTCGATGTCGAAGCTTAGTTTTGAACGGACCGCCTTGGGGAGCCTTTTTCACCTTTGATATTCTTGAATTGAGGCTTTTCTCGATCCCATAAATAACGTCTTGTGACATGTCATCGTCCAATTCGAGATAATAATTTACTAGAGGGTGAGGATATGAATATTATATTCAAACCTGGATAACTTACAAAAATGTTGCTGGGAAAACTGGAATAATTATCAAATAATTATTCAGGATGATTCTGAAATAATCACGCTGATAGATATTGCGAAAATTATGAAGTCGAAAATTATGATAATTTGGCACTGTTGAAATTATGTAAAATACAATTCAGTTCAAATATTTCACATTATATTCTATACACTACACGGGCTGAAAAGTCTCAGACCTTACACATAAATGGCGATAGTCTTATTGCATTAAGCATTTTTTCAGTCAATACTAACCTTCGAAAGAAGGTTGTTGAAATTTCATGATATTCTACTCATAAGTTTGTGAGCTATTGTGCTTAGAGTAATGTTACTTTTGTTATTTTTAAAATAATGGATAAAAAACTATTTCTTGTTTCAATTTTACACTGTTTGTTGATGGGAAAAATACCGTTCAAGCGAAGCAATGGCTTGAAAAGTGTTATAAGGACTCCGTTTACACATAAACAACAATTAAACGTTGGTTTGCAGACTTCAAACGTGGTCCTAGAGACACTGATGATGCAGAACGCAGTGGACATCCAAATGAGGCAGTAACAACAGAAAACACGAAAAAATCCACAAAATCGTTTTGATTGATCAAAAAATGGAGTTGCGTGAGTTAGCTGACATTGTGAAGATATCAATAAAATGTTTTGGCTTTATATTACATGAGCATTTGACTATGAGAAAGCTCTGTTCCAAGTGAGTACCGCTCGAGCTCACTGCTGACCACTGTTGAACATAATAAACCGCGTCGATATGTGACAATGGATGAAACATGGATGAAACTTCACTCCAGAATTAAAACGATCGTCATCTGAGTGGAGAGCAACTGGTGAATCTCGTCTAATGATGAAACATTTAGGGAAAGTTCTAAGTTACGTAACAGCAAAAAAATAGTTTCATAAAAAAATCATAAAAATGGTTATATTTATTTGAATTTGTTAAGAAATTCACATGCCAAGATGAAAGTTTGATAGGTATATAAAAATATATCCGGCTTCAAAATGCTAATCAAACAGAATACGGACTTGAAAGAATGAAAAAAATATGTTGACTTAAGTTCATGAAATAATATAAAATGAAATAATTTCTGAAAAACACTTCTAAAAATTGGTTATCCTAGCAAATAACGGTACCTTGAAAGTTCTTGAATCTTTTTTACATTTTGTAAGACAATGAATGTATTTGCAAAATTGCAATTAATTCGAAGCCTAAAAGATGTTCTTCATAACGAACTTCCATGTGGCAAATTCCTTCTAGATTTTCCGTTTACATGTAGGTAATTAATAAGCGTCAAAAATAACAATATGTGTTTTAGTAGGGAATATGGATTTTTCCACCCCCTTTCAAGTTTATCAGTCAATTACATCAGAATTTCAATAGTATCCATTAAACTCCATGCCAACACAAGTGTTCTCACGCAATATTCATTTAGGGCCGTTAATTCTTAATTAGCTGAAATCGTGTTGAGATAAGTAACCGCCGGCACGCAATCTAGAACAAATAGAATCGCATTACTTGGAACACTCCTCTGAAGCACCACTTTTCTGAATGCCAATTTGCTGTCTTTTCATAAACATTTCTTTCACTATAAATTCGCTCGAAGTGGAGTAATTTGTACAAGTGTCGATACAAACAGTATCGGCGACTGAAGTGCTGTAAAAACGAAAAACTTAATGAAAGTAAAACATCAGAATTTTATTGATTCGAATTTCCATTGTATAATATTATATAGAATGATTTGAAATCAAATGATTTAACCGTTTGGCGGTCATCTCCCGCTATTGCGTATCTCTACGCTAGCTTGGATGAAAACATTGTATGCGGCTTCTTTAAATTTTCTCCTAAACCAGTGTTCCTCCTTGTGGATGATTTCTGCTTGAGTCCAAACATGCTCTGCTATTTCTGATTTGCTGGTTTCCTCTCGCTGTGTGTGTTTCTTGTGCTCGGCAATGAGAACTTTCAATGGCCTCTTAGTTTCACCGATAGGGTATCCGGTAAATGCAATTCTTGGAATGAAATTCATCATGAAACATTGTCAATTATCTTCAAACAAAAGTAAAACATCAGTGGATGTACTATAATGCACTGTATTCAAGTTACCATTTTTTCACTTGTGATTTTTTATTTGGAATCTGAAGATTTGAAAAGAAGTTATAATCGATTCGTTCGGAACGTTCTTATTTATTTTTTATTTTGGCAGGATTTTGGAGGAAATTAGCATCTTGTGAATGACAAAAAAACAAACGCAAATAAATTGATAATTTTGTCACAGAACATATGAATTCTCCAAGAGAATTATGGATATTGAGTCGTTACTGATCACTGAAAAAATTTCCAATTTTCAGAAGAAGAGGGGATTTTAGTCTCATGAGGCTTCTACGTCTTTTATTTTCTGGAATTTATCAATGTCAACATATCAATCAGGATAATCATGAGATATTGAAAAAAAAGGTTCAAAGTACATTGGATAGATGCCACAGGTCGTGAGGGCAATAATGACTGCACGTGACTGTCACGTTCGGTGACATACATTTTCTTCCATTGGGCGAACATCGATTCATGAATCAAATGAATGATTTTCGTTCATCAAATGAACTTCAATGATGAAGTTTCAAAATACTGATCAAAATGTTCTAAAATGATTATGAACATTCAGAGTATTATTGCTAATAATAATTGTGTAGGTATAATTCAAGAGTATTGCACCTCTGCTGGTAATAAAAATTAGCCAAAACACTTTTTTAATAGACAACAATTCCTGAATAGTCTCAGCAAATACACCTAGAGTTTTTCCATTTATGTACTGTAAAATTTTCAAAAAAACTTGTTTTCTATATTTCCGGGGACGATTCATACTTTCTCTGTAAAATTTATATTATATATATATATATATATATATATATATATATATATATATATATATATATATATATATATATATATATATATACAGTGTGACCCATTTAAAATGGAACCACCCCTGTAGAATGTGCATTTTTCAATCAATCTCAATTTTTTTTTATTGAAATATTAAGCATGAAAAACTGTATCTTGACACTAACTTTCACAATTTTAGTTTCATTTCCAAGGCACTCTATGGTTTTTTTTGTTTGTCAAAAACGGCAAAAGTTTATTAGGCAATTTTCGTTTTCAAATTTGACTACACCACTGGATTCGTAGTCGTTATAAATCAAAACTGTCAAATTTTCATTAAAAAATATTTGTTAACAACGAAGTTACAACAACTTCAATTTTGGAAACAAAGTATTTGTTTGTAATTTTTATTCAGATTATAGACATATTTGAGATCTGACAACACTGTCATCACCAAGTAGAACACCAGTGAATTTTTACAGTGAAAATCCGAAGTCAACAGCTCAATGCGTTCTACAGTTATAACTCCTGAAAATATGGTAATGTGAGAGATTTGTGGTGCAAGCGTTTTGTAATAAAAATCTGACTACGCCACTGGATTTGTGGATAATATTCCCTTAAAATCATTCATTTGAGTGTAGGTTACGAGAAGTGAAAATTAAAATAAAAATTGAATAATTGAATAACAGAAAATTAAAAGTTCATTTTCAAGTTACGCAGTAGTAGACCAAGTTCAGAATCTCATGTCATGGGATCTCCCAATTGCGCTTTTACCAAATCTTGATAGAATCTTGAAGTATCAATGGTCATACTTGTAAGCTTTTTGGAAGTTTCCCAATAATAAATAATAGTACTTTTGTAACAGCGCACCTGGAAAATCACATTTTATGAGATTCTGAACTGACTCTACCTTCTTCTATAGCTGATGAAAACAAAATGTATACAAACAAGTTTCAAAGTATTTATTCAACAATTAATTGCCATTAAGAAAAAACTGATACTAAAATAAACATTGATTTAAAACTAAACATTCAAATTTTTGTGGCTTCTACCAAACCTCCATTAAGTTCAATACATTTATTGTATCTCTTCCGAATATTGTTTACACTATTTCTTATTTGTTGAACTGTAATTTCGGCACAAGCTTGTCGTATCCTTTGCATGAGTTCAGCTCGATTCGTTGGTCTTGTTCTGTATACTTTTTGTGTCAGAATACCCCACAGAAAAAAGTCTAATATTGTTAGATCAGGCGATCTAGGTGGCCATTCAATTAAGTCACTACCTCGTCCTATCCAATGATTTGGAAACTGGTTATTTAGCCACTCTTTAACAATCCTCGAATTGTGCACGGAACAGCCGTCGAGCTGAAAATATAAATTTACTTGTTCCGCAAGAGGCATTTCATCTATTTCGTCCGATAATTGGTTATTTGTAAATTCCAAAAAATTTTGCCCGTTTATGTTTCCATAAAAAAAATATGGACCTATTATTCTATTTTGTACTATACCACACCAAACGTTAACTTTTTCGGAATATTGACTTTTACAATTTATGATCCAGTGCGGATTTTCCGTAGCCCAATACCGAGCATTTTGCGATGAAACTACCCCATTGGTGCTGAAAGAAGCTTCATCACTAAACATTATGCAGTGTAAAAAATTTCTTGTATTCAGGTACTCGCCTTGTGCCCACAAACAAAATTCCATACGTTTCACTTCATCACCTGCCTTTAAAGAGTGAAGAAATTTAGGTTTAAATGCTCTCATTTTGTTTAAGACATCGTCGAATAGTCTCTCTCGGTAAGTTTAAATCCAAACTGGCGACTCGTAAACTTCTGTTTGGGTGGTTTCTAAAATAATCTAAAACAGCACCTTCGTTTAAATTTCTTCTTCGGTGATTATTTTTTAAAATATGTTTGCTGACTGCACCGGTTTCTTTAAATGTTTTGTTAATTTTACTGACGGTGCTTCTGTCAATGGGAAGTCGATTTGGATGTCTGTGATTAAATATCCTAGCTGCTTCTCTTTCACTATGATAATTGTCCCCAGAAATTCTCACAATTTCAATTCTTTCTTCTGATGATAATTGCAAAGCCATTATTAAATGCACGTAACTAACAACTATTATTTTATTTATGATTAACTGTCAAAATCACAGCCTACTGTTGATTTATTATAAAACCTTTGCATAATGAGTTCAGCTTCCTCAAATTATTGATATCTCCTCTAAAAGATTGTTTTAGCTGAGTTATGAAGAATTTACAGGAAACAATTTTTGTCCTGCTCTCTGTTTTATTATTGAATAAATGATTTCCATGCTTTAAATCAATTTGATTTTAGCGACTATGCGGAAGAATGTACTAAGTACTGCATAACTTGAAAATGAATTTTTAATTTTCTGTTATTCTAGAATACACTTCTCGTAACCTACACTTAAATGAATGATTTTAAGGGAATATTATCCACAAATCCAGTGGCGTAGTCAGATTTTTATTACAAAACGCTTGCACAACAAATCTCTCACATTACCATATTTTCAGGAGTTATAACTGTAGAACGCATTGAGCTGTTGACTTCGGATTTTCACTGTACAAATTCACTGGTGTTCTACTTGGTGATGACAGTGTTGTCAGATCTCAAATATGTCTATAATCTGAATAAAAATTACAAACAAATACTTTGTTTCCAAAATTGAAGTTGTTGTAACTTCGTTGTTAACAAATATTTTTTAATGAAAATTTGACAGTTTTGATTTATAAGGACTACGAATCCAGTGGTGTAGTCAAATTTGAAAACAAAAATTGCCTAATAAACTTTTGCCGTTTTTGACAAACAAAAAAAAACCATAGAGTGCCTTGGAAATGAAACTAACCTTGTGAAAGTTAGTGTCAAGATACAGTTTTTCATGCTTAATATTTCAATAAAAAAAAATTGAGATTGATTGAAAAATGCACATTCTACAGGGGTGGTTCCATTTTAAATGGGTCACACTGTATATATATATATATACACGGTGTGTCTCACTTCTCATGGAAACACCCCCGTATCTTCAGTAATATTCGAGGAGGAATGATGAAACTCTCAGGACTGATGGAAATGCTCAAATTGCACCTACCTCCTGAATGGGGTGGGCCAAAGTGATATACACTGTCCGCCACTCGCGATGGAACACCCCATTTTTACGGTAAAACATATTAGGGGGCAAAATAGGCTCAAAATTCCTTCAGATTCGTGATCAGGAGTACCAACTTACTACGATTACACTTTTTTCCTGAAAAAATTTCAGTCCTGAAAAATCCGAATTTGTTTCACTTCTCATGGAAACACCCCCGTTTTTTTTTGGTTTTGACATCAAAACATGAACAAAATTTTTTAAGAGAAACTCGACTTCTGTTTCACATAGATAATTTATTTTTTATTTTGTTGTCAGGAAAGTTATTCCTTCTCAATAAGAGAGAAAACGGTAATTTTGTAAGAAGAACGGAAACATGTAACCAGTGAGGTTTTAGGATGGTTAATGTTAGTTCATATTCTCATTTTCCCATTATTTAAAAAAAAACAAGTATATTTTGTGGCGAAAAATGTTATGTGGTTCAAAATTTTTTCGAAGTACTACTTTCAAAATCATATTTTCAATGAAAAAAACAAAACAATCAATTTCAAATGATTTAACTGTTGACAATTTGATATTTTCATGCCTTCTATGAAATTTTCCTCCAATCGAACACATTTTTCTATGCGCCTTTTATTATTTCCACCAACTCTCCTCAGTTCTCTAGGTGTGATTTTTCTACACGCTTGTATAATTCTTGCACGTAGATCTTCCTTATTTGTTGGCCTATCCTTATAAACTTTACTTTTCAAGTTTCCCCATAAATAAGAATCCAGTGGAGTTAAATCTGGGGATCGTGGTGGCCATACTACGAGAGGGCTATTGGGTCCTATCCATTTCACAGGTAGATTTCTATTCAACCAAACCTTGTTATGCCACTATTGTGAACTGGTGAACCATCTAACTGAAAAATCATGCTGTGTTTCATATCCAAAGGTAGTTCTTCCAACACATCAGAAAATGCATTATCGAGAAAATCAACGAATAGTCGTCCGTTTGAATTTTGATCGGAAAAAAATGGCCCGATAATAATTTCGTTCAGGATACCACACCACACATTAACTTTCTGAGATATTTGATCTCTAAAATTCACCACCCAATTTGGATTTTGTTCAGCCCAAAACCTCATGTTCTGGGAAGATACAACACCATTCGTGGTAAAGGTAGCCTCATCACTGTATAAGATATACTTCAAAAAATTCCTGTCATTGAAATAATTTCCCTGCATCCATAAACAATACTCCATACTGCGGATTTCATCTCCTTCGTGCAAAGTATGTAAAAATTTGGGTTTGAACGCATGCATTTTATGCATCTTTAAATACCTCCATATTTTACTGTGTCGCATATTGAGTTGTAGCGATAATTTTCTCAAACTAATTCTAGGATCAGCTTGATGAGCCGCCAATATCGTAGCATCATCAATATGATGTTTTACAATTTTTCTGTCCTTTGTTACTTGGCCGGTGCTCACGAATAGATTATATATTTTATGTATAGTTCCAGGGTGTACAACTACCTCTAGCGGGTGTCTTCTATTAAATTCAGTGGCCGCTTCACGATAAGACCTCACCCCTTCACCAACAATTAAAACAATTTCAATTTTTGCTTGAAGTGACAGACGTGCCATGTTAAACTTTGTCAATCAAAATGAGCTGATCAGTTAAAATGGGAACTTCAGAAAGATTAAAATATGTCCGAGAGTGGCGGACAGTGTATATCACTTTGGCCAACCCCATTCAGGTGGTAGGTGCATTTTGAGCATTTCCATCAGTCCTGAGAGTTTCATCGTTCCACCTCGATTATTACGGAAGATACGGGAGTGTTTCCATGAGAAGTGAGACAAATTCGGATTTTTCAGGACTGAAATTTTTTCAGGAAAAAAGTGTATTCGTAGTAAGTTGGTAGTCCTGATCACGAATCTGAAGGAATTTTGAGCCTATTTTGCCCCCTAATATGTTTTACCCTAAAAATGGGGTGTTCCATCGCGAGTGGCGGACAGTGTATATCACTTTGGCCAACCCCATTCAGGTGGCAGGTGCATTTTGAGCATTTCCATCAGTCCTGAGAGTTTCATCGTTCTACCTCGAATATTACGGAAAATACGGGGGTATTTCCATGAGAAGTGAGACACACTGTATATATTGTATATTTCATATAAAAGTGAAATATCTCAGAAAGTGTTAGAGATACTATAAAATGCATTATTTAGACAGTGATAGCAAAAACCACTTGATTTGTTGTTTCAGACTTCTGAAAACATTTTTTTTTATCCAAAATGAATTATTTTCGATATTATACATAACATATTCTACACGGAAGTTCTGTGGCATTTTGTTGAGGAAGTCACGGTTTTGAAAATAGATGGAACTTAGTTCCTAGATATAAGAATTGAAATGTTTCGAAATGTTACGAAAAAAATATATTTGGCCTTTTTTGTCAATGTTGAAGTTCTCAAAAAATTTTCTCTGTAAAATTCGCCTTTTTCAAAAAAACTTTCAATTAATAACAAATATTCCGTAATACGTATCTTCCCAACTGATATGAAGTAGTTAATATGCCTTTTTTTCCTCTTGTCTTTTTCTTCTTTTTTCTCCTGCCTTTGTCTTTCTTTCTCCTAACTTAATTTTTCTTCACTTTTCTCTTTCTACCGTATTTTTCTTTCCATTTCTTCTTTATTTTCTTCAATTCTCTTGCATATACTTCATAACGGTAATATATTATATCCATCTGCGGTGTCATTTTCTTGTTAACCCGCTAGTCCATTTTCCGTTTGTCCTGTATCTTGTTATTGTAGGCTATAAGTTCCCACTTTTAATTTAGAAATGTAAGTGATATAAAAGTGGTACAGCACATTATAGACACGGGATTGTCTACTATTCCACCTATCTTAGAATTGACGAAATATCAATAGTCTCCTAGCAGAAATATATACAATTATTTTGAACCCTGCAAAAGCACGAATACTTCTTTCGAATATCGAGAAAGCACTTAAAACTTTAATGAGAGTTAAAATGAACGCGGCGTAAAATACAATTAGTATTAAATACGAATTGAAGGTTTCAAATTGACTGAACGCCTCAAGAGTTTCATCACATTAGTGTTAATTGTTCGGATTGACTATAATCAATGGAATTTACTTAGTTGTTCTGGATTCGTTAATGCTCCATTTTCATATAAAAATACGATTCGATTCAAATATAGCTATTTATAATATAAGTGTTGAAAAAAAGCAAGGTTAAATTTTGTGAATGAAAAAGTTTGCGTAACGAGCGTAGCAAGTTGTACAATTTCACGAACAAAATAATGCTTACTTTTAACACCAATATCATACAAATATTTTTATACAACTGTCCTGTTTTCATAATAAAATAGATACATTTAATTTTCCCATATCTTGTCAGTTAACGCATTTGATGTGATGTGGCCGTGTCAGGTGACGCCAAATCACCTGTTTACCAATAAACAGTATTGTTTACAGCTCACGCGTTTTTTAGTCATATTTAACGTTCTTGCTCTCTTGAAAATTGAATAATTATGTTTTGTTAATTGCTATTTCGTCGAAAAAAATCGTGTTAAAAATACTTTTAAAACTAGTGTTGAAAATATCTTTAACACGCTACTTTGTAAACATAATCTTTTAATACTCTTGACAACCATTAAAAATGTAACTTTTAATGTACAAAAACAAATTTTATGGCATATGCTTTAAAAAAAAAGGTTATATGGAAAGTCATGGGAAAAATATGTATACAGTGGATATAAAGATTCAATGAATAAACTTGAAAATAACTGAAGATGAATAACAAAATGAATAAATGAAAACATTTTTGGAAAAGGGTATCGTAAGCAGAGAGTATATGTCAAAAATAAGAAAGGAAGATTAGTAAGCGAAACAATAGAAGTACTGGAAAGATGGAAAGAATTAATAAACTTCACAGAAGAACTCTTTATGAATCAGAACATGGAGATATATTGATTTTGTTGTAGTGGCAACGACAAAGCAAGAGGAAATAGACGCAAACAAAATTTCGGGAGTCGCAACACGAAGAGTGGAAGTTACGTTTTCAGGTTGAATGTTACTGCTTGAAACAAAAAAGAAAAGAATTTAACAATATTTATTTATTTTCAAACAGGTAAAAACCTCATTACATGAAAATAATTATTCTTATAAAAATGTCAATACAGTCTAAATCATAAATAGAATTCTAATATCTATACGTGAATACAGTTACATTGTATCTACGAGTAGTTACTACATAAAGCCGAATGGAAGGAAGAAACATAGTTATTCTAAACTTGAAAAGTATTTTTTTACACCACTATAAACTTGTTTGGGAGGGAGAACAAAGTTGATATCTGACATTAACAGGAAGTTGTTTGTTATTTTGATCATTGTAATGATTGGTGAACAGTTATTTGTTGATACATATGGTACATCAAAGAATTGAATGAGTCTTGTTATTGAATATGTCCCATTCAGAAATAAAGCGATAAGAAAATCTGGAAAATTTACATAGGAACTGCATCATTACAAACATGCTGTGAGCACAATGCTTACGGAGTAGATTATGCGGATATAAGGAAAATATGACCGGAGAATACTAAGCAGGTTTTAGCCGAAACCAATCGGTACTGGAACAGAGATTTTCATTTAACCAAAATCAAGCAAATTGCTGACTCAATGCCACTCTATACCCTTTTTGTAGAATTTGAGAAGACATATGATAGGATAAATGAAAAACACATTTGTTAGGTGAAGAAAAGGTGAACAGTCTGAGGGACACAGAAATTCAGTGTCTACCACGCAAATCATTTCGGATTGTAGAGATAGTTTTCAGAAAAAGTTAGGTGAGTGCAAAAAACAATCTTTAGAATTGCTGACAAAGTATTAATACAAGTAACAACAAAAAAATCCCAGAGAGTACGAGTGAAAAGAGAAGTAATATGGGCAACAACATTATATGGAAAATACTACAAGCAATTTATATGGGAGTAAATATAGAAAATATTCGGAAAAAACAGTAAACGATGTAGTGAATCATTTTATGCCTGCTGGACATATACATACAAACGTAATCTGACGCGTGGAATGAGACACGTTAAAGTATCTGACATGACCACCATCGTCATTTCTCATATATGAATCCATTTCAAAATAAAATACGGTATATATTTCATTTAATTATCTAGTCTTCGGACAAAAATATTCATTAAGAGAGGTCAATCAAGACGACCGAAAACTCGTTCGTAATTTATCGGCACACTATTTCTACTTTATCGGCACCACTATAAAACGAAGCTAAGGAAAGATTGAAATTTTTCAGGAATGTTTCAGTTTCAATATCGAATCGATCATTTTCAGATGAACAACACTCCTAAAAATGTTTTCTACTATCCATTATCAACAACTGGAGCTGTACCATAATATGACAAAGTTGAAAGTTTGAGAGACAGACAAATTACTCAGAATATAATTCTAAAACTTCCTAGGGAATTTGATAATGGTATCTATTTTTGTTGACGCACAAGATACACCTCGAACATCTGATTTGATTTTTTTTCCATTTTCACAATTCATTGATTTAAAATCTTCAAATTAGGTGTATTATTCAACAGTGGGGAATAACTCAAAAGAGAATGAATACAAAATGAAGTATAAAAATCACCTATAATAATAATGATAGGAATAATAATATATCAGTGGCAGTGCTGCTGACCACTGAGCAGCACTGTCTTGATAGAATAAGAATTGCTGGTGGCCGCTAATAAGTTACCTCCCGTTCAGCGAGAAACCGTCTTTTGTTTTTCAAGAGCCACAGCATGTGGCATATATGAACATCCGCAACCAATCAACCTAGATATTCCTTTGAAGCTTTCTGTAAAGAGCTTCGACATTCTCAGAACGATAACCCCTAAAAGCCATTGTGGATTCGAAGAACTTTGTTACTTCAGGCCCGGATAGCCAGATCCCTTATAGGTGAAAAGAATTTGCCGATTCCGAATTAACCGATTCTGTATTGGTTTTTTGAAGGACGGACTGTCCTTTTTATATTCCTAAGAACTACAAACCGATGACATGCCAGAATTCGTGTTAAGTTAAGTTAAGTTGTTCACGAGCATTCTGTTTATACGAGTAATATCCATAGTTGGCCAAGTAATCGAATGGATATATGAGCAGAGGGGGTAAAAAAAAGATCGCTGGATGTAACTTCTCAAAGGACTGGATCGATAACAACAAGATATTTGATACAACATCGCATAAGATCAACTTGCATTTGCTCAAATACCTTGCCATCTGGTCAGTTTAGAATCCAGAGAGAGTCACTTACAGAAGGGTGTATTTCACGTCGATTCCCTCAGTCCCGTTTTTTCTGCATCTCATTATTGCAATTATCAGTTACCCCCTGTATTACTAGATGAAGCAACTGTGATGGATGTTCTTGAACTTCTTTTCTTTAATAATTTATTAGTCAAATTTAGTAATACGACGATGGAGCAAGAGCCGAATCGATCTCTCTACGAAACCCTTTATCACTTGGAAGGATCAGTTGCAGCTTGAGAAATGGTTCTGATGCAGATTCTGTGGAACATGTTCTTCCTTACGAATCAGTAGACAGTTGTCCTGAAAACCTTGCGAACAAAATTGGATTAGAGAATTTAGAAAACACTTGCTACATGAATAGCATGACGAAGAATTTCAAGAACGAGCTTTAAAAGATGAACGATAACTTCACCAAACTCAAACACCTTTTTCTGCAGCTGCAATGTCGTAAGAATGTATCATCTTTCCCACCAACCGATTCTCTAGAGCAGGGGTCTCCAAACTTTGAAGCCTTCGGGCCATTTTGATTTTTTCAGTTTGTTCCAAGGGCCAATTTCTGCCCTTAACTATATTTCTAGACTAGGATAGTCGCAAAGTGCCTGACCTAAGCAAACTTACGCTTTTTTGCATTTCGATTATTATTGTGTATTGTGACACTTAACGACATCTAGTGGCGAGTAGTGGTACTATGTACAATCTTTTTCAGCTACCCGCTAGGTGGCATTAGGCGTAATTAAATATTTGGAATTACCGCGTTGGTTCGAGAAAGTTCTGGTTCTAGCTAGTGTATGCCGATCACCTCGAGATGGCAGTAATAATTGCATATAAAAAGGCTAGCGGCGCAACTGGGAGTTAGTCTGCGTAGGAAAGGCGAAGGAAGCGAAACTGACTATTGTGAAATAAAGTAACACCCGTCAATAAAATTATTTCGATTTGACTTATTGTTTTTATGTGTGATTTGTTAGAATGGAAAAGAAGCGGAAAATCGACAGTGAATGCAGAACGTTCCAAGAAAAATGGAACTTTCAGTATTTTGTGATTGAGTCCAGTAATAAGGCGCTATGTTTAATTTGTAATGAAACCATAGCTGTTCTCAAAGACTATAACATTGAACGACACTATGAATCGAAACATCTTCAAAGTTACTCCAAGTATACAGGAAGTTTGCGGAAGGAAAAATTTGAAGTTTTGAAACGCGGATTCAAATCGCAGCAATCTTTGTTTACCAAAGCGAATACTGAACAAGAGTCTGCAATTCGCGCCAGCTTTCGTGTGGCTCTTGAAATCGGAAAACGTGGCAAACCATTCACCGATAGAGAAATGATAAAAGAATGCTTGATTGCAGTAGCCGAAGAAATATGCCCCGAAAAGGTAAATTTATTTAAAAGTGTCAGTTTGTCAGCAAACACCGTGGCTCGGAGGGTGCAAGACATCGCAGAAAATATATCATCTCAACTGTCTGACAAAAATGGACATCATGAGTGGTTTTCTCAAGCATTGGATGAGTCAACTGATGTGTCAGATACTGCTCAGGTGTTGATTCTTATTCGCGGAGTAGATAAATGCTATGAAGTGTATGAAGAACTTCTTGATATTGATAGTATTCACGGCACGACAACTTGGGCAGATATTTTTAAGGAAGTTGAAAATACCATTAATAAAAAGAACCTTCGATGGAGAAATTTGAAATCTATAACAACTGATGGAGGCAAAAATATGTATGGTAAAAATAAAGGAGTGGTTGCACTTGTGTCAAAGGCTGTAGAAAATAATGGTAGTTCAAAACCATTAGTCTTACATTGTATCATTCATCAACAGTCCTTGTGCGGAAAATGTTTGGATATGTCTGAAGTTCTAAAACCTGTCATATCAGTTGTTAACTTCATCAGATCCACTGGGCTGAATCACCGACAATTCCGCGAGTTTATTCAACAGATTGGAGAAAATGATTTACCATATCATACTGCCGTACGCTGGCTTAGTTGCGGAAAAGTCCTTAAGCGCTTTTTTGAACTTCGAGCGGAGATCGAAATTTTTTTAAATGAGAAGCAGCGCCTTTTTACCGATTTAGAAAATAGTGAATGGATGTGGAATTTAGCCTTCTATGTCGATTTGACAAATCAATGAACGAACTGAATTTGAGATTGCAAGGAGAAAATCAGCTTCTCCCTGATTTATACACCAATATCAAATCCTTCAGGTAGAAAATAATACTATTTCAATCGCAATTAAGAAAAAAAGTTTCACACATTTTGAAACATGTGAAATATTCAGCCACACTACAGAGACTGAATTTCCCGTCAATTTTGCAATCGGAACTCTGAGTGCTTTGAAGATAAATTTTGATACTCGTTTTTTAGATTTTGATGTCATCGCGAATGAAATTGAGCTTTTTCAAAATTCTTTTGATTCTGACATTGAAACCCTGGCTCCGGAAGTCCAAATGGAAATTATTGATTTACGGTGTAGTGATATACTTAAGAACAAATATCAAAATTCATCTTTGTTGGAATTTTATAAGACTCTTCCACTGGAACAATTTGATAATTTGCATAAATTTGCTCGTGGGTTGTTTTCTGTTTTTAGTACTACTTACTTGTGTGAGAAAACGTTTTCCAAGATGAAGTACACAAAGAATGTTTACAGATCTCAATTAACCGATGAGCATCTTACATAAATCTCATTAGTGTTTTTGTTTTACTGTGATTAATTTCAATTATTTGTTAGTTATTAATATGCTTAAACTTAGATACTTAAGTTAAGTTTTCTTTGTCATCATTTCGGTCGTTGAGTTCTACATTGCAGGTAAATAAAACCGAGTAATTATCATTCTGTTTTCTTCTTCAACTTATCACAGCAATAGTAACAACAATTAGGTAATTATTGGCTGTCGCGGACCAGATTGATGACAGTAAATCATTGGCTGTCGCGGGCCGGATTGATGACACTGGCGGGCCGGATTTGGCCCGCGGGCCGTAGTTTGGAGACCCCTGCTCTAGAGTATTTGGAGTCCACTAGATATTCGTTAGAACAACAAGAGGATTGTTCCGAATTCTTGGGGTTCTTGTTGAATACTCTTCCTGGGCAGGAAAATTGCAGAATCAATACTCCTGACCGCTCTGGATTCAATGATTCCGTACAGTTTAACTCGTCTTGTATTTGTAGACCTGGAAAAATCTTCAGAAGTTTACTTTGTAGTACATGTTCAAGATGTAGGAAAACACGTATGTGACTTCCTGGAACTTCCACTAGCGTTTCCTAATATGACTGATAACCAGTCCGTGCAAAGCTTATTGTCAAATCATCTGAAAATGGACCTATTAACGGTGGATGTTCAACTATATTGCCGAATATGCGCCAAACTAACTGGCTGTTATAAGACGAATATAGCTGAGGCACCAGTCAATCTTATAATAACACTGATGATCTTCAAACATGACAACCTCTGACGGAAGCACCAAGCTCTTACGAAGGTTCGAAGTATATGAACACTTCAATCTAGCAGGCTAACATCATAATCTTCATGCAGTCATTGTTCACTGTAGTTCTAGCGTTGAATCTGGTCATTATTACGCATTGGTCAAACTTTGACGATAGTCGTGTCACTAAATATTCTGGCGATATCTTGAATTTATTGGAGCCTCTGAAGACATTGGCAGATCAAGATCTTCAGATAATGTGATGCTACATGTTTTTCCGGTTTTTACTGCAGCTGAAAAAGCAAATGCACCACTGGAATCAATCAAGTCGCCCCGGAGCAACTTTCATAATTTCATAATTTGTAATACGACGATTACTGACCAATCAGACTTTTCAAGGTTCATAGTGTTCATATTTCGCTCATATGTATATAAAGTCAATATCTGGGGAAAAATATATATTACTATTTTTCAAGAATCATTTTCTTTATTTCGTTTCTTGATACAATAATTTCATTTGAAATTTTACTGATTTAATCTGCTGCGATACCTTTCAAACAAAAAAGAGCACGATAAAAACTGGTGCAGGAAAACAAAGTCCTTATCTCGTTGACTCGCTAGAGACAAAACGGTGAACGAAGGGTCAACATATCTTCAATATTCAAAATTCCCCAAAACCCTCAGTCGATCGAAAACCAATAAAATATTTTTAAAATTGTGTTGTGCATTACCTACTCGACCGTAGAAAAGGCCTGGATTAGAAATTCGTCGTCGCCCAGGGATCCGCCCAGAAGAAAGGTAAGGTGAACTATTTTGAAACCAGTTTTCCTTTTCTAATATTAATCGGTCAAATCGAGGTTGGTTTTAAGGGTTGAAACCCTTGGATCAATCACATAGCAAGCAGTAACTTTTTGAGGTGAACTTTATTAAACCTGTGTTGATTTCATTACCTTTTTAGAGTGTGGAATATTAAAAACCGAGGAAACACAGAAAATGTCTTTGAGAGTATTAGTCATGAAGTTCTCAAACATAAATCAAAATAACCTGTTTCTTTTGCTTGATTGAAAAGTTATGGCATCAGTTCGAAAATAAGTTGACCCATAGCTTGTCAAATTTTGAATTGACGGGTACGCATTGGGGAAAAAGAAGGATTTTATCTGACGTATACACTACGAGATTGTTACTGCAACTGAGCACCCTCATCGTCTTCTCGCGCAAATCTAGTGGGCAGGATCAAATTGAAATACAAAAAGGTCTTCCTATATTAGTGTTTTACGTTCACATGTACGTTCACATGTAAAATTGGAACCTCTGGCGTCAAATTAATATCTGTATCTATAGAGTGGGGAGGGTGAGTGTAGGCCCACAGCACTTAGGCTATATGTGACCCATTGTACATCCTACCGAAGAGTTATCCTTCTAGGTCATCATCCATCATATCTTGTCCAGGAAGGTGGACAGGTCACTGGGAGACATCTCCTTTCTATCGGCAGGTGTGGACCAAGACTCGTCGAACACACACTCTCTTATTGACGATAACTCCGGGCACTCGCATAGGACATGCCTGACAGTCTCATCTTCCTGTTCAAACATCCTGCATAGAGGTGTGTCCACTAGCCCTATATTATGGAGGTATTTCCTTAGTTGACAGTCGCCAGTCGGAAATCCTACTGTTAAGCGTAAATTTTTCCTGGTCATCACCAGATTTTTCTTCGGTGCCAGCTTTCCAGGGTCGCCCAAGGTAACCCTAGCAAGATTGCATCCTTTGATTCCATCCCATCTCTTTGAAGATTGAGCATGGGTATAACATTTGGCTAGTTCTGCAATTGTCGAAGTCATCAGACCTAAGGTGCCACTGGGTCCTAAGATTCTTAGTCCAGCTGCTTGCTTGGCTAAAGAGTCGGTAATGCGATTACTTTTACTCCTGTCGTGCCCTTTAACCCACTTCAGGGTAATGTTATTATCCACTGAGGCTATGGCTAAATTTTGATGACACTCTAGTACTAGCCCTGAGGTTATACGTTGTCTGTTCAAGGCTAATAGGACTTGTCTGCTATCAGTGCAGATTGTTTGGTTTTTGAGCCATCTGTATATATGCGTATTGCATTTGTAGCATCTGACTCTATGTTCTTTTTTATTTGCATGTATTTTGTAGGGTTTATTAAACACAAATCTGGGTTCAATTGCATCACTGCATATAATTTAATTATGGGCCTTTGCGATTTTTCATTGTCTTCAGTACTTCTAGTGTAGTAGTAGGCTGAAAGAACCGGAATTCTGGAAATTTTATATACAGTTTCCTTGACGAATAATCAAACAAACTGAAAAACATAATATGAGTGCATCTCCCATAGAAATATTTTTCATACTGAATACCTTTCGCATTCGCAGGTGGGTTGATATAAGTGGTTCATTCTACTCAGTCAATCAACCGCTATCTGGAACGATTGTTCGAGCCCGACGATCGGAATATCAATTTTTACTATGTATCGTCCAACTCGTGCTAGAAATCGCACTTTGAAAGTCAAGAGCTAGTTAATCCTTAGCTTGCAGAAGTTTCGACTTCTGGATGTTGTCGTTGTCGAGTGACAGCTGTTCAGGCAGATAACTGATCAGGCAGATAGTTTAAGTGGGAAATGTGACACTTTCATGTCGGAAAATATCACTTCAATAATGAGAAATGATGTATCTCAGGAGTTTCTTTGAAAATTATTAGTAACATAAAATTAATTCACCTATTAGCTGTATAATCAAATCGATGAATAGACTTGTTCCTTTCATGCCATCCGCAAATTGTGTCTTTGTATCATTAGAAGGAGCTTCGAAGAATATTCAATTAACTGTTCTTGAAAAGGGCCAGACTTTGCGACATCCTAAATTACTTTTTTTTTCCAATCACACGCCCGGCTGATTCGTTCTCTTTGTGTTTTATTCTGCCGAAATTGGTTTCTACTCGATATGTAAATTAAGGAATTACACCTGTGGCAAGCCGAAAGCAATTTCTCTTGTCCCTTCTACCCGTTAAACTTCACGAAGATATTTAGCAGACTATTCCAGAAGACCTGAAGTTAAACCAAATGGAAAATTACATGATTGATGCCAAAAGCGACAAGGGATTCGAGGAAAAAATATCGAGTTTCTCTTTCAAGTGTTGGAAACGATGTGGAAACCCTCATGTGTTCGTACAAATGTTTCTCCAACTTTCTTTAATGAATTTCATTCTGAACAAACATTAATCATTGATTGAATGTTTTCATCATTTTGTTTGTGAGTTTCGACAGGTTCAAGAAATCAAAGAATGAAATTTTTTACACTACAGGACAGAAATACTGAATGAATTTGGTTAAATAATATCAAAAAATTATGAAAAGTGATATTTGATATTTTGTTTTTTAAGATTTTTGAAAATCTACTAAAAAACCTCGACAAGTACTTCTATAGTATATATAGCCTATATTTATTATTTGAAACGATTTCAGGAATCGATAACACCAGCCAAAAATTTATGAAAACAAAAAAATAACATATCCATATTCAAGTCGGATGAAGCAAACCGTTTGAGGAAAATGTTAGCAAATCAGAACATAAATATATAAAATATCATGGTGAGCACCATTGTCGGGAACTACTATCTCCTATACCGAATATTTTTAACTTCTTCATGATGACCTCTACAAGCGTTGGTTCACGAGCCAGAACAAAAACCAATGTGTGTCTTATCTGTCAGACCCTACAAAATTTTATAATTTTCATTACTGATGAAACCAGAGTCCAAAAACGAAATATTTGTTATCCAACACTTGACCTTGTTTTGACCTGCGAACAGTGGTATAAGACTGAAACACCGATACAGTTTTGGACTGACCTGTCTTTGAAAATAAAGCCTGAGCATAAGTAGCGTCTTACGAAGACGCTATCAATGAGATCAACATTAAATTCAAATTACAGCTACTTTCATTCAGATGCCGGATTACAGGGAAAGACATTCGACGGTCAATATCGAAACTTGGTTATGCAACAGATCCGTATTCATCTTTGACTAGCGATCCGCGCCGCCCAGTTGGAATATTCAAAAATCCATTCTTATTGCACATCTACAAAATAAAACGAGCCTACATACGAAATTTTAGCCTGCGAAAATTTAGCGGTAGGGAGAAACAGTGATGAAAAGCTAATTTTCATATATAAACGGGAGACACCCCTGTTGGAATATTTGAAAATACTTTCTCGGTGCTCATCTTAGATTTAAGACGCACCTATATACCAAATTTTAACTTCCTAGGATTTACCAATACGAAGAAACAGAGTTGAATGACTGAGTGACTTTCGTATAGATAGCTTACTTCCTACTTATAATTTTTTTCTGGTTTGCAGAATCAATACAAGGCAATGAGCTCACAGATCCCATCCAACACATCTTTTCTGGCAGTTCTCTGATTGTGATATATTCCGTGTAAGGCTCTTATTTTCAACTAGGGTCTGTTCTATCTTTATGAAGAAACCGTTATGTCGAATATGTTTCCTAATATGAACATTCTCGAGAGTCTTCGTCAATTTATGATAATGAGAAGTGTGTATGGCATTAAAAGTAAATGAAGAACAAGACAAGAATATTGTTTTTGAATTTGAGTAATTTGTACTTGAATACTATAATCTATAGTCATGTATACTCTTTACATAAATGATGCAGTCACACTGAGAATTTTACTTTAGTGTTGTAAATCATGTCCCAAAGAAAATAACGCCGGCCGCCACTGGTAGCTATAAACCAATTGTGTCGTAGCTAAGAGCGCGCGAATGTACGATTTTCGCTGCCGCTCTAGATGTAGCGAGAATAAGGCTACCAACTTCGATGGAATTCCCGCGAATTTTCTACCGCATTCGATTACAATATATAAACAGGACAAATTTCGACGCAGTCAAGTGGAAGTTACGGAGCGGTACGCGAAGCGATCTAGTAAGGCGATAGACATTCGAATAATAGTTGAAGTGTGTGAAATAAAGTTAAGTTTGATTATTCAGTGTAGTCAATTTGGTCAACCCACGGGGAAAAACATAACAATTAAGTTACGTTTCCAAAGGAGGAACATGAGGAAACTTTTGTGTTTCTGTTGCTTGTTGCTCAAAAATGTTTCCTATAGTTCCTAAGTGTTTCTTCTTATTTCGGCAACAATTGCATGTTGCATGTTTACCATTGTTGTCGGTTTCCAATTTTAGCGGTTAACTTCAAAAGAAATTCGGCAACAACAGGGAACAAAAAAATATTGTTTCCTGAGTGGAAACACATACTGCAACTCGTAGTAACTTGTTTCCGTCTTAATAGAGTGCGGCTCGTCGTTGAATACAGTCGGTCGAGAAGTGTGAAATGAATAGAAAAATGCCGTTTATGTGGACAAATAAGTTAGTGGACGAATTAATCGAAAACTATAGGCTTTGTGAGTGTTTATGGAATACAAAGCACGCCCAGTATAAATGTAGAAATGCTAAACATGATGCTTGGACAATATTGGCAGGAAAAACATGGTCAAATATAGAAGAGGTGAAAAGAAAAATGAAAAATGTTACTGCACAATTCTATAGAGAAAAAAAAAATATCGTATTTTAAAAAAGTCGAGAGCCGGCGCCAAATTTATTTCAAAGTGGTTTGCTTATGAAATCTTGTTGTTTCTTGTGAACAGAAACAAAGTTAGAAAATGTTCTGAAAAAGGAGTAACTACAAGTGAGGTACATATTTTATTTTTGTTTTATTCGTTATTTTTATACAAAGTTATGGAACCATTCATTCGCGTGACATAAAATATTGAGCAAATTCGTCTCGACTTTGTTTAGCTTCCAACGTTGAATTACGTGCTTGCTTTCGCAGTGATGCAATGAAATTGTTGTTTATTTCTTTTCTCCAAGAACCTGAGATCGTTTTGCCCGTATCTTTGTCTTCAGAATCAAACGTGCCAGGCGGTGAGTATGACTTTTGGGTACGTACACTGCTTCTCAGAAAATTATGGAGGTATACACAGGCAGCAACAACTAATTCAACTCTCTCGGGTTCAAGTAGCATGGGTTTTCTCAATACCTTGAAGCTGGCTGACATAATTCCAAAAACATTCTCAGAAATACGCCTAGCGCGTGATAAGTGATAATTAAAAATTCGTTTTGAGGAACCTTTCTCTTGAGTGCCAGGGTAAGGTTTCAATAAGTATGGTGATAGGGAAAAGGCGTCATCTCCTAGAAAAACAAACGAAACAGCTTCGGTTCTTCCTTGGCATGGTTCTAATTCAGGTAAATTGAGCGTGTTTTCATGTAACATTTTCTTGAAACGAGTACTGTCAAACACTACACCGTCGGATATACGACCTTGGCTGCCCACGTTAAGATACATCACCTCATAATTTGCGTTGGCCACAATAAATAACACCACACTGAAAAAGGACTTGTAATAATAAAATTCACTGCCACTATGTTTTGGTGCTTGTATCATGATGTGTTTACCGTCCATAACCCCGGCACATTTAGGAAAATTCCAAAGATTAGCGAATTGATGTCCCGTAATAAGCAACTCGCCTCTACTCTAAGGCATCTGAAAAGTGAAAAATTATATTTTTAATTTTCAGGGTGAATATGTTCCCTTATACAGCAGTGGAATGGACAGCGAGGAAATTGAATCGCAAGATTCCAATATAACAGACAAGGCAGATGAAGTTAACGATTCTTGTTTTACTGTTGAAGATGCGGATAATGACGTCGACAATGAGAACAAAATCGTTGCTGTTATTATTAAAACAATAACAACGCCCGAAGAAAGCAGAATCAGATCTTCAACGCCTTCTATAAGCGGCACTAAAAAAAGGAAACAGGAAAATAAGCTCTTTAAAAGTCCGAAAACACTGAAATGTAACAAAAGAAAAGCTAAGGTGGAAGTTGAAGAACGACAGGAAGAGGCATATCTATTGCTGAAGCAGCTACAAAATAAAAAGCCACGTAATAGTTTTCAAGTTTTCGGCGAGTTAGTTGCCTGTAAAATCGAAAATCTTCAAAATGTAAACGCTCAAAACACGGTAGAGCATTTTATCTCTAATATTTTGTATGAAGCGTCTATGGGTGAATATGATCGGCCATTACAATGGTATCAAGATTGGCATGCACCTTCGGCCCACAACAACACAGCAACATATCATTCAGATCACCATAGCTATTACTCACCCTGTACCAATAATTCTGTAACATCACCAGCCTCAACAACACACACACGCCTATGCCATCACCAAGTAGCTCATATGAAACTAATTATCTTCCCCAAACAGAGACAAACAACACGACACTCTCAGAAGAAGAGCAGTCTTGTAATATTCTTCAAGAATCATCTATATTGTCACCTCACAAACCACAAGAGGAGACTAAATCATCTGTCGGTAACAAATAAGACAGATGGGTATCCGCGGCTATGCAGTGGAGACGGGAGTGGGTTAACCAACTTAGCAAATTTCGAATAGATCTTAATGGGCGCCAGGTAAATTTAATCATCCAGATACCCTAAGTAACTTACATATATTGGAAATAAAGATCCCCAATATGATTTATTCAGTAAGCATAACTTACATGGATTAACCGACAATGCTTCTAAAACAACAATGCGATATTCAACTATTACGCGATACTCAAATGTCAATACAAGAGGTTATTGAGCGCGGTGTATATAACCGCAAATTCAATCAGCGATAAATTATGGTAGTAACGACGCTTAAAAGAAACTACAATATGTCAAGTAAAACTACCACGAAAACTGAGTAGGTGTGGGCGAAATCGTAAATACTAGTATTGGAAGGTAAGACAATCTCGTTTGCGTCGCGTGAGCTCAGGCGTAGGCGCATCGGTGTCAACAAGCAATCGTGAAAGGAAGAAAATACCTCAATTTCCGTTTCACAAATGAATCACTATATCAATCAGGTATCAATAAAAAAACACTATATCAAACAGGTATCAATAAAGAGAAGGGCAAACAATTATTTTAATAACTCAGTATATCACAAATATTCAAATAAACCAAGTATTACTTGCGTGCTCCTTTTGGGCCACCCGGTATTTGGTGTTAGGCTACCACGTAGTTCGACGGAGGTGGATCACCCTGTAGTACGGCGGAGATGGATCACCCTGTAGCACCACCAAGATAGATCACCCTGTAGGGCACAACAAGATGAACCAGAAATGGATCACCGAATAGGACCCCAAAGGTAGCTGAACACCTCCAAGTCCGGAGAGTTTGTCAGCATGGTGTTCTACACCCCAGAAAAAAAAATAAAACCCCTGGCCAAAGGGTTTTCTATACGTTTCTTCGTGTGCCGTGCTCTGCACGGAAGTCCTACTGGGACTTGATGAGTGACTAAGGGCCTTCTGTTTCTTATGAATCTGATTTCGGAAATCCTTCCACCTGGCACAATGAGTTCGGTAACCACCACAAATCCTCAAAAGAGTTTAAGTTTCAGACTGCAAATATCCACACGAAAATGACCAATCAGTCTTCCACTATACAATCCTGACTTGTAGAAATAATCCCCGTGAAGGATGGCACAAATACAACCATATATATCCTACAAATCAGTCTGATGGTACACTTGTACTTTCAACCAAGCTCAACGAAGGTCACCCCGATATACCAGAGACTGCCACATCTGACAGCTATCCAGTTGTTGCCACAGTGGTCCAATCTACGCTACAAGCACCAAGAGGGCGCTGTGCACAACATCATGAATCTATCAATACCTCCACAGCCCTGAAAACATCATCAACAAGTCCATGACCCATCAAAACTCTTTCTCAAAGCAATGCAACCCTAAAACAACCCTTGACAATTGGAGTAACCGATCAATCCCTCACCCGTGAACAACTGTAGAACTAGTTCGGTGTAGTTCGTCGGAACGACACTACGAAAGTTCGGCGGATGTCAACCAACAGCTGTCTCTTAACCTTGTATTTGAAAGTTTACAAAAATATTCACTCCAACCTATTTTCAACTATTTACCAATCCTTATTCATGCGATGGAATAGAAACATATAAGGTAAGTCGCCACATCCTTCCCTTTCAGTACAAATATTTGAGCATTCGTATTATGCAGAATATTTACCGAAAATAACAAACAGTATTCGGGAACCCAGAGCTAACTAATATTGTTTTTCAGGCGATGTGGCTCTAATATGTAGTAATCTTTCTGGAAGTGATGAATAACAATCTATGCAAAAAATATTCATGGAAAGGTATAGAGAATAAGGCCGACAACGGCTGAAAAATGATAGGTGAAGTAAGATTTTGGGTTCATCCCAATCAATTCGTAAGTTCTTGCGATGCGTAGTGCGAGCTCGCAGATTTTTGCGTTGAGACGTCGCACCGCAGTTTTGTATACAAGCACTTAAACTGAGAAACAAGCGATAACAACTATTTCAACCTAGCGAGGAATTTCGGATCTCCAACGTCGATTGGCAATAGGAGAATGCGAAGTGAGTGATAAGTACTGATCAAAGCAGTTAGTCAGGAAGCATACATATATTTTTGTACATTTCAGGTATAGTTTTCTATGGAACGGAGGATTCCCATTACTATGATGTTAAATGAATAAAATCAACTTGTAACTGAATTACATTGTTAACATCCTCTGAATAAAGATCTTAAAAGGTAAGGTAGTGTTTTGAAAGGTCACATAGGAGCAGTTTTGATCTAGTGCTAAATTGAAACATAACAATATCTGATGCAATAGTTTTGGCCATGTCTGATGCAGGACTTGCTCTGTTAAAATAACGATACAATGTTATTTTTTAAATAGAATATATCGGTAATTTTTTCTCCCAGTTCAAAAAATTGGTTTGTATTCAAATTTAAGTAAAATGCCTACTCATTACATTATGTCATTTAATTGAAAAGCTGTGTATCTACTTACCTTAAGTTTATCCTTCAGTACATCAAGGAATGGTAAGAATCGCCTGTTGCAAGAAATCACAGTGTGGGCAGCAATCGTCTCATTGGTAAAATGGCTTGTCTATAATTGGTATCTTCTTTCTGTATTTTTGGGGCAATTTGGCATAATAACCATTCTAAATCGGTGCTGGACATTCGTAGGAAATTTTTGACACTTCCATTGTTTATATTATTTCCTATGTGTAAATCGTCATTTTTCAATGCATTGAGTAGGTGCATGCCACCATATTCACTTCTATCGCGGAGACTTTGTTTCACCCAATCAATATTTGTGCTTTCTTTTTTCTTTTTTGCCGATAACACTATATAGGACGCCGCTGCTGCCGCTATTTCATGATCTTGTTCCATGTTTGTCAACCGTAGTGGAAACACTGAGTTACTCTCTGTCAGTTACCAGAAACATTGACGATTTAAAAGTTCTGTCAGTGGAAACAAAAAGTTTACATTTCTTGCCTTTAAGTTCCTAAATACACCAACAAGAAGAAACACAAGGCAACAGAAATGTTACAAAATGTTCCTCCGGTGGAAACGTAACTTTACGTTCAAAAATGAGATAATCTCAATATATGTACTGAAAGTGATTCCGTGCGGGAAAAAATTGTCTTTCAGGCAAATTTTCTATCGTAAGTGATTCGAAGTACAAATGTGTTCTCTATTTTACCCGCACCTTCATTCTAACCACTTCTGAACCCAGAAATAGTCACGGTAGTGACTTAATTTTGAAATATGAAAGAAATTACACGATCCTAAAAGAGTGAGGATAATGACGGAGCATAAGTAACATGAATACTTCTAAATAGTACTTCGTGGAACAGGGAATGGGACTTAAAATAGTTAAAAATGTTGAAAACACGCAATATTAATTCACCATAGTTACTAACCCTTTTTCTTTTCTACAAAAAAAAACTAATAGCATCCAAACGTTCAGAAGAAAATGATTAACCCACTCAGCGAAAAAATTCAAAGCATAAATTCGGTGAAAAATCAAGAAGCATTTTCAGTCATTTCACCCTATCCGGGTTCGCTGTTATACTCCCTCCTAACAAGTTTTTGTCGAAAGGGTCAGTTTTCCGCACAATGAAACCAAATTGATGACTGCTCCCGAACAAACACGTTAAATACCATGAAATTATCGCCATGGACACGTCCATATCAGATCCTCATCAGTGACGACAGCTTGACGTTTAATTAAAATACTACAACAGACACATTCGTTTGCCGATTTTGCAATAATTTTCAAACGACCTCGGGCGACATATGTGCATGTCAGATTTAAAAAAATGATCTGCACCTTTAGTTGATGTTATGGTGGTCATTCGAGGATTCAACTACGATGAAGTACAAACAGAAAAATATATGCTGAGACATATTCATGTTACGACTTTCAGGAATTGTACGTACGATAGGAATTTTACAAGGTTTGGATCTGGAGTTCGACTCGACCTCTGAATCGAATTCCACGAAAGGTTAGTTTTATTTTCACCGAACAATTGATGATTTTTAATTCAGAACTGCTTTTTCGACTTGGGGTATACATTTTAGGTAAAGAACCGATTTCGCAAAGTCGGCGATGAATATTGCTGTTAGGTACCAAACGATATAAACATTATCTTACCGCATAAATACATCTGAGTTTGAGAGAAGTTCAACTGACACAATCATACATGGAGAACATTTCAGTAAGCTCAAAGTCGTGTAAATAGGCATATTAAAATTAAAAAAAAATGAAAATAATCCAATTTGTCAGTTTCCATAACAGCTAGGTCTTCATGATCATCCCCAGATGATATAGAAGCACCTACAGAAATTTTTAACCCTTTCGCCAATGAATACTAGATCGTGAACTTTTTTCACTGATATCAGATTTTAACAGAAATCATGAGATTTGTAACAATTCATCACTGTCATGTGTTTTGTAGATTCTTGAACATCTGAGCTATTAACCCAAATATCTCGTTAGCAGATGTAAACTATCTAAATCTAGAAAAAGACAGCGAAAGGTTTGAACATAGTTATCTTTTTTTTTTTTTTAAGTAGCCGTTGTTATGGTTAGAGAGTCAAGAGGGTTGGAACGGTCAGGAAAGGACAAGAACTAACACACTATAGAGTTTTCCGACACGAGAGGAGCTTCGTTCATCTTCTTTTTTCGAGAATTAAGTCCATTGTCGATACCATAGCTGGCTTCTTCGTTGAAAAAGATGTCTTCGCCTTTAATTTCATTTTGGGACAATTCAGGTGTTCAGACTAGGACCACTGATGAGACCTGGCGACTCGAAATAGCGCTGTCTGGTGTTGGATCAAAAGTTCATCTAGGTGCCATCTAGTTGAGAGATAAAGGATGAATCTCGTTCGACGGTCGATGTCAAAGCTTGACTTTGCGAATGACCGCCTTGGGGAGCCTCATTCATCTTCGGTATTCGACAATTGAATCTTTTGTCGATCCCATAGTCGGTGACTTCGTAGGAAGAGATGTTATCGCCTTTACCTACACACCATAAAAAGTTCAACATTTCTTACAGTCGTTTCTTTGGCATTGATGTTCAGAGTATAAAATTGTTGGAATCAGAAATATGAGTGACAAAATTTTGAAAACAAATAAAAAATTTAAAGCCCAGTTTCGAAATTTAAAACCCAGTTATGAATGAAACTTCTTGGGACATGAATTTGTAGGAATTTTCCTTCTATAATAGTTACATAATACTCAAGAACACCCCGTACATACATGGCGTTCCAACTAAAACTACAGTCATTCAGAAACTGTCGTGTGATCAAAGATTTCAAAGGACTGGTAATTTTTTTCGAGGGGTTCTAATTTTGCTATGATATTCAAATCCGATTTTTTATCCCTCTGATCGCACCATTTATTCTCTCTATTATTTAATGGTATTGGGGCTTGAGTGTAACTCGTGTTGGAGTTTTGTGAACTGATTAGTAAAAATCTCACAATGAAGTGTTATTCATATACGTCACCAAGAATTTTCATTGGCGAATTCCATAACATATTATAGAAAATCGTGACAAACTCCAACTTTAGTCAACTCAGGTGACCTGAAGAAGATAAAGGTTAGTTCGTAAAAATCAATGTCCTATGTTCAGAAATAAAAATTTCAATAATTAATTTTCAGTACAGTAAAGTATATACAGTGGAAATAATATCAAGTAAAGACGTTGTAAAATATAAAACAGATAGAAAATATGATGTCGGGAAGCCGCAGGGAAGGACTACAAAATCTGTTTTCGACAAATGACAGCACAGTGACTTGATAGATCTTCCTGTCTTTCCAGTACTGTAGCGGAATATGTGTTGAAAACCTCAGTATTGGATTAAAATCTCTGGAGATTGAATCCATTTGGAAAACATTCTCAAGTAGTTTACTCCACAGTTCTCCGGATGAGACAGTTCTTAAACAGTGAAGTTCGAGGTATACTGAGTTGAATCTCAAAACGGTGAGCACCCATAGTCCGTCACGTATTCCTCTTGGTTGAATCAAATGTGCCAAGTCACTTGAACATTTCCCGTGAAAATATCTATAGAAGAGAGGCAAACCTCCAACCTCTCTTCGATGCTCCAGGCTATCAATGCACGTGATGTTCGCGTCTCCTTTCAGGTGGATGGCTCTTTTCTGGATGGAAACCAGCAACATCAGGGTATGTTTGGAGGGCAGAGCTCCATACATGAGAAAAATACTTCAAAGAAGGTCTGATCTGAGCTTCATAAAGCATTAAAAGTTACTGTTGTGTGTACAGTTGTCTGGTTCGGAACAGTGTTCTAAGGCAGCCTTTGCAATTTCAGCGACATGATTGTGCCAAGACATATTGGTGTCTATTTCAACCCTCAACAAACTTATCGAAGAAGTATGGTAAAGGCAGGTATCTCCCGGATTTTTATAAACACATCCATACAGCACAAAAGATATAGTTTTCAGCTCTCTCTGCTAGTCAATAATATGAATTTCGATTTTGAAGAGTTATCAGGTTTTCGATTTTCAATTATAACAACGGAAAACCATATAACGGAATTTTCAGACACGAGTGTACTCACCTTCGAATCCACGAAGGTTTTTCAACACTAAGAAAAACGCAATTATAACAGAAAGAAATTTACAATATCTCTGTATCAGTTATGCGAATTCAAGCCCCCAATTATTATAGGATTCCAAAAATTATTCCATTCCAGAAAAACTCATTAAAAATAATTGCAAAATAATAAAATTCACGAATTCCTTTTTTTCTGGAAAATTATATTCACTGTCGACTGTTTACCATGTCCATCTCAGAGAATAAATGAATTAATCTATTTTTTCTTGGTAAAAAAAATTGATTCAAAATATCTATATAAGAACAAACTTCAGTCTTACCTAACTGAGTTTCTTATCGAACTATGAACATTCGAGCGCTTCCGAGCCATATCATTTAATTGAAGAAACCTAATTACTTATAATAAGCACTAGAACTTCAACATTTATTGAAATAATGAAAATTTGGATTGGATGTAAAATGAAATGACCACTAAAATCAACCCAGTGAGGATGAATGATGGTACTTTCAATTTGTGTAATTGATGACTTGTTTATTTTGTGAAAATTTATGATCACTTCAATGAAATGAAAGAAAACACTTTTGTCTAATTTCCACTAGTTACTTAGGCAGAATTCTGTTCAACGCAATATCCAAACGAGATAGAATGAAAAAATCTGGTATATATAGATGTGGGGAATGAAGTATATACAGGCCAAACTGATAGAAATTTCGACGTGAGGCTCCGTGAACACCACTGTTTGGACAAAAATGTACAATGTTTGAACATCTGCAATAATCAAACACCAGATAAGTGAGGTATATTTCCAGTAAGTGAAGAGAAGTACGAGTGGTAGGATGGACTACACATTACCAAAAGCATTCTGACCAATTAGTCGCAAATCGTTCTTTTTGAAAACTATGGAGAGGCTATGTGAGCGGTACGTAGGGGATGAAGTACTAGTTCACAACCCACTTCACAAAAATCAACATGCATATACTCCGGGAAGGTCTACTGATTAGGCTCTTCACCATGTGGTTGGCAGAATCCAAAGATAATTGGACAACAAAGAATCCATCCTGGGTATATTCATAGATATCGAGGACGCGCTTGATAAAACAACCTTTCCAACAATTACCCAGCAACTAAACTATAGAAATGTACCTCTGGTAGTAGGAGAATGGATACTCAATATGCTTTCTAATAAAGCAATAATGTAGAATCAATCAATGTAGAAGACATCACAGTGAGAGGACTGGTCATAAGGGGTTGTCCACAGGGAGGGGTCTTAACACCCCTTCTTTGGATCATAGTTCTGGATACCCTGATTGATTACCTCAACAATAATGGATTCTACACAATTGCATATGCGGATGACATAGTTATCTTGCAGACCGGCGAATTTGAGAACACACTGTGCGATAGAGCGCAGGATGGGCCCAAACTAATAGAAACATGGTGTAAGGAATACTCACTGTTGATCAATCTCAAGAAGACTGAGATGGTCCTTTTCACGAGGAAAATAAGTTTATCAGGCTCTCCAAAAATCTTTAAAAGCAAACTAAACTTCACTGAAGAGGTGAAATACCTTAGTAGTACCTTCGACAGGAAGCTAACATGTAAGTCTCACCTACAGAGTAGAGCAAAAAGAGCATATGTGACCTATGAGCAATGTCGAAGGAGACTGTGACGCACTTGGGGTCTTCTACCCCATGTGGTCACCTGCATCTATACTGCAATAATAAGACCAATGTTAACGTACGGAGCCAATGCATGGGGACCGGAAGTTCTACAAGCAACGGCTATCCAAAAATTATATCAAATACAGCGAATGGCTTGTTAAAACATCACAGGAGCCATGAGAACAAGGATGTTGCGTTAATGGCCATGTTACGATTGCACACGACTGGTGTAAATCTCGAAGTAGGAATGGGTTAAGAGCCTATGGCCTATGGCGAGAAGCGTTCATTGCTCAACCTCTGCTGCAGGCAGCCAGTGACGCATTTGAACCTAGGTTTATGATTAATAAACCCTACAAAATACAAATAAAAAAAGAACACAGAGTCAGACGCTACAAATACAATACGCATATATACAGTCGTCTCAAAAACCAAAGAAGGCTTAGGATGTGGAGTTTACGCCAGACCCTTAAGCCTATAAATTAAGTAAGGAACCAGCGTGGTTCAAACAGAACATAGTTGGTATCTCAACCGACACAAAAGAAATAACCAGGAAAGGAATTTCGGGCAAAAACATAATCTGCACTGATAGTAGACAAGCCCTATTAGCCTTGAACAGACAACAGGGCTAGTACTACCTCAGGGCTAGTACTAGAGTGCCACCGAGATTTAGCCAAAGCCCCGGTAAATAATAACATTATCCTGAAGTGGGTTAAAGGGCACGACAGGAGTAAAAGTAATCGCATTGCCCACTATTTAGCTAAGAAAGCGGCTGGACTGACAAATTTAGGACCCAGTAACACCTACGGCCTAATGACTATGACAATTGCTGAACCAGCCAAACGTCACACCCATGCTCAATCCCTAAAGAGATGGGATGGTATGAAAGAGTGCAGTCTTCCAGGATCACCCTAGCCGACCCTAGGAAGAAATATCTGGCGATGACCAGAAAAAATCTACGCTTAACAGTAGGATCTCCGACTGGCGACTGTCAACTAAGGAAATACCTCCATAATATAGGGCTAGTGGACATACCTCTATGCAGGATGTTTGAACAGGAAAATGAAACTTTCAGGCATGTCCTATGCGAGTGTCCGGAGTTATTGTCAATAAGATAGTGTGTGTTCGGCGAGTCTTGGCCTACACCTGCCGATATAAAGGAGACGTCTCCTAGTGACCTCTCCAACTTCCTGGAAAGGACAGAATGGAAGACCTAAGTGCTGTGGGCCTACACTCACCCCCCTACTCTACAGATACAGATACAGAAGTAAAGTTAATCTCAAAATGTTACAAACATGTAATGAAGGAAAAAAAAATGAATTTTTTTGAAGCGATTGAGCTTAGTAAATCAATTAAAAACCAAAATATATAATTCTAAACGAGCAACTCGATTTATGTAAGTATCCACTCTTGAATTTATAAGTTTGAAAATCCCGATAATTTATATAATCTTCAATGTTGAATTTTAATAGTTCCTGTTCATTTAATTACCTACCCGTCCAGCTTATCTACAAACTCTATATGTTTATAGATTTGAAATGTATTAGTTCTCATACTTGATAATGGTGTAAAACCCGAAACCGGTCTTAAAAATTAAATAACCAGTAGAAACTAGACGAAAATGTTTTCATCCATTCGGTTTGAAGTTATACCACAGATATTTGTTCGATCGTGACTAATACCTGAAATGAAATAAATCATTAGTAGTGGCTCGATATATGGATTCATTTATGCCATGGTCTCTAATAGCTTTCTTATGAAATATGATATTTATTGTTCACAATGCTTTTTATTGTTAATCGATAACCTACAATTTCACTACACGAGAATATATCCAAAAGAATACCTAATTTCAATATAAGAAGGTTATTTTCGATATTTTTGCACGTGAATAGTACATACAAGTATTTGAATAAAGAATAAAGAATTTGAATAAAGAATAAAGGTGTATTCGTGTTGACGAAAGATCAATTAACGTATACATATACATACATACATACATATACAATTAGTGGCCCTTCACCTCCGGTCTCCAGCGGTATGAAAGAATATTTCTGAAAGCAAGGTTAATGACAATAATGGGCTATAGAAAGGGAGGAAGTTGAAGAAATCACCCTGAAACACAACTCTTCTGGAGTTGCATACACCTCTGATCCGTTAGTTCTTTAGCTGGACTAGGCTCTTAATGCAAATATTCGAAATAGTCTTGAGTAGATAGGCACTCATCGTGAGAAAAGTCATTATTTAGTTCTAGAATCGTTCAACCTGGGAACTTTGTGAATTTATGAATGAAAGTAGTGGGAGTGGATTTACTAGTTGATTTTTACCCTGCTTGAGGTTTGAAAGAAGCAAGAACATCATTCCAGCAATGCCTCATAATTAGCAAACTTTTTGAAAGAATTTGATAAGTTATTTGGTTGAAGGACCACAAAACCAGATTACTTAATATTCTACAATTTGTTTTCTCTTCTAGAAATATGAGAGCTGATTCATTTCCAACCTGAGCAAACCGAAGTAATTTATAGTCAAATCCTTATCAGCGAAATCCATGAGGAATGAAAAAATGCAAATGAATTACGAAAAACCTTAAACAGTCTTTAGTGGGATCTATCAAAACTCAAAAGAAATAACTGACCTTCTCAAACATATATTCGCTTTAATATCACAATGATACCTATATTATAACGAACAATTCAATCGAAAGAAAGTAGCACCCTTCAAAAGACTCACTCTCTCTTTGTTTTCATCCTTCTCAATTCAAGTATAAAGTGTTCTCGAGGAAATGTTTTTAATTTCCAAGAATTTCTAATTAAAACTCGTTCTAGTTCTGATATAGATTTACAAGTCCTGTTGGCACATTCTCTCTACCCTACTTGAGAGGGAAAAGATGCAAATTGTGTTTTGATTTTGTTTTGGCGAGAGGTCCCTTTTTTATTACATTGTAAATAAGGTTTGCGAGTGAAGTAAAATTAAGAAAGTTTTTATCAGTTTCGAATTTGCATACCACTTCAGAGTTTCAGGACAAATATTGGGTTTTGCATTATATTATCAAAGACTCGAAAATGCTTTAATGAAAAAAGGGATTTATTAAAATGGAAAATTTGATGTGGGATATCATACTTTATTTCAAGTAGTTGAAAACTTGTGATGCACTGTTTGGAACCTTTGGTGTAGTAATGAATATTACTGGAGTTTTACGCCAACACCAAACCGTTATATCAAGACCTCGACACGTGTTTCGATCACCAAGTAATCATTTTCAAAGGAAGATTAAACAGTTTGGTCTTCCTCTTGAAGATGATCACTTGGTGATCACTTGATGATCATCTTCAAAATGATCACCAAGTGATCATCTTCAAGAGGAATACTGCGGCCAATTGTGGAATTGGCCGCGGTGGTTGTGCGCCCGACTCACAATCGGAAGGCCGTGGGTTCGATTCCCGCCTCGACCACATATTTTTCTCGAGACAATTTATCTGGTTGAAGCTGGGAATCACACGTTAAAAGGTGATACCTCGTTAGTCCTTAGCTCGCACAAGTTTCTCAGCTTCTGAGAATTGTCGTTCGTATGGAGGCGACAGCTGATTAACGGAAAAACAGATTTTTTAAGCGTGTGGAGGTGTTGAAATACCGGTTTGGTGTTGGGATAATACTACAGTAATATCCATAACTTGAAAACTGATGTCATTTTTACCTACGAAATGGCAAGTTCGAATTTATACAATACAACATTTGAAGTTTATATACGGTAGAATGAGTTTGAAATTTTAATTAACTGGAGACGATTCATAATTCCAGTTCTTTTTTAGAATATCTTATGAAGTAATGAAAAGTTATTGTTTGAAACGAATGGAAAATATCTCTTCTTGGATCAAAAACGACAAAAATCTAACTTCTGAGACAATCAATAACAATGATTCAAGCACAGTCTCAATGCAATGATTTGAAATTATTTTAGTTTTATTAGTACGTATATAGATAATCAGAAAAGCCTAACGATAGTAATTTCTATTTAATTGTTATAAAAATACGATAACAACAAAACAAAGTAATAGAAATGAACATAATCAATAATTTGAAAATAATAACTATAATTAGACGAAGAATAACACAAGTATATTGAAATAAAAAATGAAAAGTAAAACAATTGATCGTGGTTAGCATCATAGTTATGTAATTTGTAATATTGCAGGCTTTTTAAATAAAACGCCGTATACAGGATGCTGTCTATTTATCGTTTTAGCAAATTTTTGTTTCGTAGTCCCCATTAAAAAAATGGGTGAAAAAAATAAAACTTCACTTAGATGGCAATGACTTCAAATCTAGGTGTATTTTTCAAAGCTGAACACTTTTTCTAAATAACATTTTTTGAATTTTTTCAAAATAGAGTACTTTTGTCTCAAAATCAAACATTTAAAGGCTCCTCGTATATTACGTGTATTTACTGTATTTTGTTGGTGCATGTTCAGTTTTAGAGGATGCACACACTTTTATTAAGAATAACTTTTTGTTGAAAAACCCTTAATAAAGAAGTTTCCTATATGGTGCATATTTTGGGGATGACACTGTATATTGATGAAAAAGTAGGAAACCTTGAAGGTTATTTTCCCAGACCTAGGCGACATTGGTATCATATTTCGTTAATTGAAATCACTTAGTGGATGATTAAAAATCCTATAGATGCCTTAGAAGTCTGAAAAATATCAGCTGAATGTATTACGAAATTAGTTGAAAGTATTTTTATAAACGTGTACCAATGAGTTCATGAAAAAATAGGTTACTACTATTGTGAATAAATGATATTTTGGAAATTTTATTAACTATGAGAAATTGTGTCATAATTTCTCAACGTTTCCAGATGACACAAACATGATAATAATCATTCAAATATCATTTCATACAATAGCTTTTTCAAGCTCTATTTATCAAGTATCGGCCAATTCCACCACCATATGATAATATTTTGAAAAATTCATTTCCATTTATTTTGTATAGACCCAATCTAAAATTCCCCTACGCCCCGGATCCGCACGGGTGCAATGCTGATACTAAATATAAATTTACCCACCGGAAATTTAAGGGCATGGAGAAACAATGATGAAAAAATAATTCTGTTTTATGGATGCGTATGTTTCCAGCGTGGCTGACACCTCAGTTGGAATATTTAAAATGTCTTTTCTTATTGCACATCTACATAGAAAATTTCAGCCTCCGAAAATATATCGGTATGGAGAAACAGTGATAAAACTGTAACTTTATTTTATGAACGCTCTATTTTACCCCGCGGCTGTGTCCCAGTTGGAATATTTGAAAATCCTTTGTTATTGCACATCTACAACATAAAACGAACCTACACAGATTTCATTAAATCATTGCTTATTTTTCACTTCAAATTTACTGATTTTTCATCATTATCACGTTCAATCTCTGTCTTCCTTTTTTTTATCGTTTCAATAAGATTTCTGTCAACTTTCAATAATGATAAACAGTGTGGATAAAGGAAGTCCAGAAACATATATTTTCACCGATCACGAGTCTGAAATTGAAACGCGAAGTATTCAACTGCTTTCATAGATACGACCGTTTGTCGGTCCAAGAAAAATTAAAACTAAAGAAATGAACTTTAAACGTTCAAGCCAGTCTCGAATATACCCACACAGTAGGTTAAATGGACTGACGCCTATCAGAAAACAACTACTTCCCTGGCTAATACCACGGAGGGCGTTGGATTATATCCGACAGGCGTCAGTGCAGGAATTTTCACAGAAAATTTCCTGCATATACAATTGGCAATACAACTGAAAGAGTCGACCTTCAATTTTGGAACGGGCACACTTGCAGACCGGTTTCGGGCTCATTAGCCACTAATCAGTGCTGTGTAGGTATATTCGAGACTGGCTTGAACGTTTAAAGTTCATTTCTTTAGATTTGTTTACTGCCAGTCTTCAAGCATAGCCCACTGACTAATAATAAAGTTTTTCTTCCTCATTCAGAGAAATCGGGCAAATTACGGATATGCAGTTGGTTAGGTTTGGTTAGGTTAGGTTAGTTATCCTACTGTGTAGGTATATTCGAGACTGGCTTGAACGTTTAAAGTTCATTTCTTTAGATGTTTTTACTGCCAGTCTTCAAGCATAGCCCACTGACTAATAACCAAGAAGAATTGTTTGGTAGTTTTTAGGTTCATGTTGATACGATGTTTGAAGCCTATACGCCACAGGAAACGCTTCCTTCGCCAGAATTCAGAAATGTAACCACTCTGTCGTCAAATTTCTATTGCTATCACCAGTTACACGTATGTCTCCTCACATCGTAAACAAGACTAGTCGAAGAATACTCTCGGCGAAGGAAGGACACGAAGTTCAGTTCGCACGATATCGGAAACAAAAGGTGCGAGCCGGTGGTACTAACGAATACCAAAAGTGCCGACTTACTTGTGCTTCCTTATCCCCACACCGCAATCAACGCCTGGGCAGATGCATTCCCTTTACCTGCAGAGTAAGATCAGGTAAGGTGAAAACCTCTAACAATTTTATCATACATTCGAAGATACATGGCTGGTCAGGCCATGTATCTGAAGCTCCAACCCATGCCGGAGGGTATGCCTGCATCCTTTATTGGTCCGAAAATAATGGAGAACCAAGAGTTACAAGGTTCTACATTCATACGACTGTAGCTTTGAGGTGAGCCATTATGATGTCGAGATTAAAATCTTGATACTTCATCCGTTTACTCTCCTCTTTTCGGACGATATTCAGTTCACTCGGAGCCAGAAACTTCTTGATGAACATTGTCTGACTCTAATAGTCGAGAAGGACTACATCAAGCTCATTAAATGGTATCTACCTGTGAGAAAGCAATGCAATATCTCCCATAGAATAAGGCAACACTGGTATCTCCTCGATCCCTTAAGGACCCTTTCAAACGGGGAGCTTCACGTCTCTCGCTCCTATACAGGAGCGTTTATCACTCCTACCTACCGCCCATTCACACCGGGAGCCGTTTCACTTCCTGGCTCCTTGGGGTCCGTAGTAGAATGGATCGCTCGCGAGCTGTTGCCGTATACCTCCTCTACCGTCGATAGAAACCTCGACCTCAGAAACGTCGACGATCAAGAATGGGATGGACATAAAGTTGCGAAATCTACGTATAGCACCTTGCAGACATTCATCCAACGTTTTACGACTTCATTTCGATCCTTGTAAATATCGAAACATGTATCCCAAAGAGCGGGTCGGTTGCAGGCAGTACTAATTAACAGCTCCACATCATAATCTGTCATAATAAAAAGTGTGAAACGTCAACTAGGGAGAGCCGTTTTACTCCTCGTTTGGAAGTCCCCACTCATCCTTATGCATTTTGAGGTGGAGACGTGGATCCACGGCATGAGGTGCAGGAGACGTGATAGCCATCGTCTCACGAGACGTGGTGGCTCCCGCTCTCCATCTGAAACCTCCATTGGAGTTCTTGCATTTTTGCGCTAAAAGCCTTCTTCTCTCGCGGTAGCGAGTAACGTGTAGCTCCCCATGTAAAAGGGCGCCAAGAGTGCCGAACGTAGTTATATATCACTCTTGGGAACGCTTTATGTCGGGCCGACCACAGTAGGCCCTGCACCTGGTGTCAGATACCTTTATATCTATCACGCGAATACGACAGACCGAGGCATTGAAAACACCATTTAGATTAGATGACCCATGTATCGATAAATTCCATTTCTACTGATTTTTAAAACATCAACTATAAGAGATCGGCTTTGTTTTTATCAGTCCACCCCACATGTTTAACATTCACGATATGAATACGAGGTAGAAATATATCATACATACTGATTTATCGAAACGCACAAATTTTGCCACCTTCTTTTCACTTCCTACCAACGTAACAATATCCAAACACATCAAAGTTGGTTGCGATTTTTTTCAGAAAATGCCACAACAAGGTTGTCTATTCTGACGCATTTGGTTCTAGCAGAAATAATTTTATCATTGCTACAAGGGTTATATTTGAAGTGAAAACCGTTTTGAAATGGAGTGAAAGAAACTCCATTTATCATTCAACATATTTTTGTTCTTTTTGTAATAGTTACCATCAACATTTGAATATGGTAGTCGTGACATCAGCTATTCAATCATATCATCGATAGTCATATATCACCTGTCCATTTCCAAAGAATTTTTCACCAACAAATTCCTGTTTTAGAAAAAATACAATGGTATTAGGATATGTAATGGAATTGATGAAAATCCATATTTTTTGATGACAAAACACAAGCACTACAGGAACCTAAAGACGCTCTAAAAACGGTGTCTGTGCAGAAATAGCCATTCGCATTGGATTTGAATCGCTAAAGATTACATCCATATGGAAAAACGTTCTCAGGAAGTTTATTCCACATACACGCAGTTCTTCAAATAAGAGAGTTCTTAAACAGTGAAGTTCGAGGTGTACCGAGTTGAACCTCAAAACGATGAGCAGCCACAGTCCGTCGCGTATTTCTGACATGTACCGCTCTTGGTGAAATCAAATGTGCCAACTCACTTGAACACTCCCGTGAGAGTACCCCCAACATTTCTTCGATGTTCCAGACTATTAAGGTTACAAGTGTTGTTCGAAAGTCTAATCTGAGCGTTAGAAAGCATCAAAAGTTGTTGAGGTGTGTACATTTTTCTGGTTAGGAATAGTGCTCCAAGTTTTCGGAAAGCAGCCTTTGCAACTCCTGCGATTTGAATGTGCCAAGACACATTTTTAACTCCCAACAAACTTATGGAAGAAGAAAGCGGAATTGTCTGTCCTGACATTATTATATCCGGTTCAGAGACATTTATCTTTTTGAAGAAAACCGGTGCCTGGGTTTTCATGGAATTGAATTGAACCTGATTAGTTTCATTCCAATTCGAAATCACTTCTAGATCCTCATTACGATATGCAACCTCCTGCTGCCGGAGATGTGAATCCGCAGCCGATGTCCTGAAATCCAAATGGAATGACGAGACAAGTGTACTGTCGTCAGCGAAGCAATACATTAAATTATTCATTTTTTCCAATGAATCGTTGATATACAATAAAAAAGAGGTTGTAGACAATATGGAACCCAAATCAATATAGTAAAAATATTCGAGAGATATCCATCGACGGCCACTTGCAGGGAACGTTTTTCCAGGGAGCTGATAGCCGTAGCATCGAAGTTTGGCCAGCGAACCCTCATGCCACACACGGTTAAGTGCCTTAGAAATATCGAGCGCAACAGCTTTTGACTCTCCATTCTTCATGTTTCTCGATTGCGTTATTCCAAATATGGGTGACATACGATAGAAGGTCGCCTGTTGATCTTTGTTTCTGAAAGCAATATTGATGATCGCTCAAGATATTGCCTTCCAAATATTCAAGTATATGGTGGTATACGGCTTTCTTTATGATTTTGTATATCACTGATAGCAAAGCGACTGGTCTATAGTTATTCTTTGATTTCCACTAGACACTTTACAAAACTATAACAAGTGTTTCGCTATACACTAGCTTCATCAAGCGTTTTCTAGTGGAAACTCACAATGAAGTGAGTGAATAAATGGTACTGAATCAGGGCTATATAGTGGATGATCCAGTGTATGATCCAGTGTATGATCCAGTTGGCGAAAATACTTGTCACGGCCATGGCAGAAAAGCAGTATAACCACACAACTGGTACTCATAGGAACGTGAAACTCAGTCACGGACACTATGCGCAATCGTTCCCTGGATTCCTGAGATGTTTTTATCGATTTTAATATTATTGATCGATCAAATATAGTTGGGAATATCAATCCATAAAAATAATGTATATTCCCGTTGCACAAATAATTTCGAATGCCTCAAATTCTCTCTCGTGGCTAGCATATCTGTTATAAAATCTGTTTTTCCGTTAACCAGTTGTCGCCCCATACAAACGACAACTCTCGAAAGTCTGAAACTTGTGCGAGTTAAGGACTAACGAGGTCTTACCTGTTAGCGTATGATTCCTAACACGGTTGGACGATAGGAAGTAAAATTGATCGACCGGCCTGGCGGTTCGAACCAACGGTCGATTGAGTGAGCAAACCACCCACGTCAACCCACCAGACTACCGTCCCATCGTATTCAGTGAACTGATATTTATCCAGTCATCTATCAATTTATAAATCTCTAGACAGTGAAGTGAGGCAATTTCTTTCCAAAAAAGTATTTCACCAAAAATGAAATATTTCAAACTTGCAGTCAAGCTCAGAGAAGATGCTGCGGTAAAAATTCATATCCAAAATCATTTTTGGCATAACTTTCGAATGGTCTATATGTGAAAATGCAATTCGTGGGCAACCCATATTTCGACTTGAATAGAGGATAGCGGTTAAAATGCGATAATATATTAGGGTCGGGAAAGAACTTTATTCAGTGATTTATTTTTAGGGTCGGCATGGTTAACATATTCATATCAATTCTATCCAGAGATTTGAGAAGCCAAGCATACCGCAAAATTAATACTTTAGCCGAGTTTGATAAAAAGATGAATATTTCAAATGAAGCAAATTTTGAAAAACAATCAAATTGTTACGATTTACAGAATGAAAAATGGTGAGTGATTGATGTTAGAAACGCGTGACTACTCTGTTAGTTTTTTTTTCGAAAACAAAACACTACAGGAAAGCACTACAGAAAAATCCTTAACGCGCTCTAAGAACGATGACTGTGCTAAGGTAGCGATTCAAATTGGATTTGAATCGCTGGAGATCAAATTCATTTGGACAAACATTCTCAGGAAGTTCATTTCACATAAACACAGTTCTCCAAATGAAAGACCTCGTGAACAGTGAAGTTCGAGGTGTACTAAGTTGAACCTCAAAACGATGAGCAGCCACAGTCCATCGCATTTTTCTGATATGTACCACTCTTGATGGAATCAAATATGCCAAGTCACTTGAACACTTCCCGTAAGTGATATTCGCGTCTACAGTCAGGCGAATGGCTCTTTTTTTAGTTGAATCCAGCAGCTTCAGGGTATGCTCAGAGGCGTAGCTCTATACATGAGAACAAGGTCTGGTCTGAGCTTTATAAAACAACGAAAGTTGTGCCCGTCATCGTACTTGACAAGTGTGCGAATGAACTCGCACCAGTAGGTATTTTGCAGCCTGTCTCACAAGAAAGGAGTTTTTTCTTCTTGTTGAAAGATTGATGACGTTCAGCCCATTCCCAAACAGGGCAAGAAAACTATTCCAAATAACTATGGACCAGTCGCTTTGCTATCAGTGATATAAAAATTCATGGAGAAAGCAGTAAACCACCATATCCTTGAATATTTAGAAGGCTTCAACATCTTGAGCGATCATCAATATGGCTTTCGGAAACAAATATCAACAGGCAATCTTCTATCGTATGTCACCCACATTTGGAATAACGCAATCGAGAAACATGGAGAGTCAAGAGCTGTGGCGATTGACAATTCTAAGGCCTTTGGCCGTGTGTGGCTTGAGGGTTTGCTGACCAAACTTCGATGCTATGAATTGTCAGATAATTTTTGTGTGAGGTTCTGCAGCCTCCTGAAAAAACGTTCCCTGCAAGTTTGCCGTCGATGGATATCTCTCGAATAATTTTACCATCAACGTTGGTATTCAAGCCTCTTTATACAGTATATGATGACTTATTGGAAAAAACCAAGAATCCTATATATTCCTTTGCTGACGACAGCACACTTGTTTAGTCATTCCATTTGGATTCCAGGACATCGGCGGCGGATGCACATCTTCACCGGCAGCTGGAGGTTACATATCCTAATGAGGATCTAGAAGTAATTGACAATTGGGGTGAAAGTACCAGGTTTAATTCAATGCCATGAAAATCCAGACATCGGTTTTTTTTTCAAGAAGATAAATGTCTCAGAATCGGATATAATAATGTCAGGTCAGACAATTCCGCTTTCTACTTCGATGATTTTGTTGGGGGTTGAAGTGGACATCAATATATCCTGGCACAACTTTTAATGCTTTATAAAGCTCAGATCACACCTTCTTTGGAGTTTTGTTCTCATGTATGGAGCTCCGTCCCTAGGCATACCCAGAAGCTGGTGGATTCCATCCAGAGGAGAGCCATCCGCCTGATTGAAGACGCGAACGTCACTTGCAACCATCGAACATCGAAGAAGGGATGGACATTAGTCTCTCTTCTATAGATACTTTCACGGAAAGAGTTCAAGTGACTTCGCACATTTGATTCCACCAAGAGGGGTAGGACAGCCAAAATTATTGTATTTGAAATTAGATTAATAAAATTCAAAAAGCAGAACGTTACTTCCCATGCGACAACTGTACATGATAATATTTTTTTTTAGATTTCTATTGAATTTCTGTTTAGCTGAAGAGGAACTATCTAGGGCACGCGATTTGCCCATTGTCTTTCTCCCATTGACACTAGTAGTTTATTTCGGCTGTGCATGATTACTGGCAACAGAATAAACATCCACAAATGATGGTATTATTCCGTGACTTGCTCAAATTAAGGGAAACAACAAGATGTGTGACCTGAACACTTTTAAAAAAATAGTACATTCGAATAATGAGAATATCCCAATAGTATAACGAGATCGAAACATTGAACTTCACAATAGTCATGCAATGAAATGAGAAATCAAAGAGTTTTGCTCCTATTTGAGTATTTCGACTTTTCTCTGACTAAATGAAAATGAAAGGAAAAAAAGTTCAGGGTAGTAGAAGGGATAAACTTACATTTCTCACTCCGATGCGTTACTCCGTTGAAAGTCAACGGTCAACAGCATATACTCAGATAATTGAAGGTTTTCCGCTTCTTTGAACCTTGACCCATTTGTCGTGAAATATTGGTGGGTGCAAAAACTAGAAGCGACATAGCTCCTAAGTATATGAGCTTTTACCCTGAATGTGGATACCACCCTTTCTTGGACTTAAGAATGTTTTCATCTGAAATTACTCTGGATATAAAAAGTAAAAAAACATTGGGTAATAAATATACTTTAAGTTATTTTTCTTAAATAAGCTTAAAACAATAACGAACGAAAAATCATAGTATTATTGTGAAAAAAGCGACAGGCGCTTGATATACAAAAAACATGGCACAAAGCGCCCACGCTTTTTTCACAATAATACTAGTACTTTTCGTTCGTTGTTTTAAGCTAACTTAAAAAAAAATTCAACTTTTTAGTTCGACATTCTTTAGAAGCTTGTTTTTTAGTTTTTTTTTTTTTCATTTTTTAGTTTCTTATGCTATAAAAGCGTGGTTTTTAGTCTTTTTAAACTTTATTTATTTTATCTAAACTTTGGGATCATTCAGCCGTATATTGTTTAGAAAAATGACCATTGATATTTTCCGATTCCGGAGAGGGACCCTGAAAATCAGCTACAATGCACAAGACAGCAGGCGCGCAAAGGAGGATCACAAATAAGGCGACAGACGCGCGTGTTACTAAGAAAAACACTTTTTTCAAATGAAGAAATACATGCAAAGTGAGTTCGAATTATATCAAGGAGGTTACGTACAACGCCATCTGCCCACGAATAGATCAAGCAATAATGTCGATATATCAAGGAGGTTACGTACAGCGCCATCTGCCCGCGAATAGATCAAGCAATAATGTCGATAATTCTGTCAAATACAGATCCCGAGCTTGAGAGTTACAAACAAACATACATACATACATACAGGTGAAGCTAATAAAAGCGTGTTAATAAAATAGATATAGAGTTTTTTCGTTATTCGTCTTATTTTTCAAGAAAATTTCGAAATTTCAAGAAACTTGATATATGATTATAACATAATTATCTAGAAGTATAAGTCGTTCAGGCCTGTCTCAACTAACATACACTGTACGTTAATGGACTGAAACCTATCTGAAAACCACAACTATCCTGGCTAATGCCACGAAGAGCGTTGGATTATATCCGACAGGATTATATATTCACAGAAGTAATTCCTGCATATGCTTTTGGCGACACAACTGCCGGATTAAATTTTCAATTACTGTAACAGGCAATTCGGCCTCTCGTCGGTACAAGGTAGTATCCTACATAAAAATAAAGTCGATACATCCCATAATTAAAAATCTGATTTTTTCAGAGTATCCTACCTCGAACAAAGCTGAAGCGAACGGCAAGTAACAAGTATTTTCTGATAGGTCTGATAGGTTTTTTGATAGATCCACTAACATACAGTGTAAGTGAGTTAGGACTGGTCTGAATGGATTGTTCTTTCAGATAATTTTATTTACAGCCAATCTTCAAGTATGCCCCTTTACTATATATGAAGATTTTTTCCTTATACTAGGAATTGGGCCATTCGGCTTGGTTAGTACCTCGTCAACAGGCAGAGAAGGCGATGATAGATACGTTGCTTGTCGTTCACTTTAGCTTTGTTCGAGGTATGATACTCTGAAAGAATCTGATTTTCAATTATGGAAAGTCGTCGACTTCGTGTTCGTGTAGAACGCTATTTTGCACTGACTAGAGGCCAAATATCCCGAAACCGGTCTGCAAGTATGCCCGTTCAGTAATTGAAAATCGATTTCGGCAGTTGTATCGCCAAAAGCATATGCAGGAATTACCTCTGTAAAGAATCTTGTACTGGCAACTGTCGGATATAATGAAACACCCTTCCTGGTATTATCCAGGGAAGAAGTTGTTTTTTGATAGGTATCACTCCATTAACCTGTTGAGTTGAGTTGAGTTGGGACTGGTCTAAACGAATAGTTCTTTCAGATAATTTGATTTACAGCCAGTCTTTGAGTATGCCCCCTTACTATATGTGAAAATTCATGGAATTGAATTGAAGCTTATAAAAAACAGAGATTGGTTTCAATGAATGTTGTAACGTCTAAATTCAAGGAAATTATAGTTCGAAGACCCTTTTGCAACAAATTGTATCGGCACACCGATGCATTTTTAGGGAAAAATTTTATCAACCGTTTTTTGAAGGGAACCTATGGAACTAAGCAAGTTACACTGCAAAAATGGTGAATCACTCAAATTATTGAAAAACAACTATCTATAAAATCCCGCCATTTCCGCCAGAATTGATATTGATTATTGTTAATTCACAAATTACTCTATTCTGATTCAACTCATGTAATCTAGAGATAGAGTATTTAAAAAAAATATGATAGAAAAGAAAAATACGTTTTTCATTTCATTTCAATTAATAAATATCTTCTTTTCGATATGACTCTGAAATATACGTATGCCATTCCTTAACAGATATATTTGAATTTCAGTAAGATAAAAAATCGGAGATATAACTTCGAAAGCTTGCATTATAAAGCGCCAAACACGCCTCCCAAGCTCTTGAACTCATTACCTTCTAAAATATTTCACTTCTCATATTTTAGAAGCTGGAGGAAATTCACTAAGTATAGTATACGAAAGTATACGGAATAGCTACAGACATACCAGATACGCTAGGAATGAATGATCGCATCAAAATGGTTTATTCACAGACCATAACATGTTCAGATTTCAAAAATATCAATTGGGGATCGATTTTGGTCAATTCAAAGGTGAGTTATAACTCGAAGTTATTAACGTCTTTTTGCCTTCTACTATTGGGTTAGCAATTTTTGCAAGATATTCAGTGTGAATTTGAATCACGTCAAATCTAGTACCTGACTTTTATGCAATTCGATGTTGTTAGAACATGATTAGACGTGGAATAATTTGGCTTGAGACTGCCACATTATTAATGTTTGATGTAATTCACTAACATCGCTAATAATTAAAACAAAACCTCAATTTGTAGAGAAAATGATTTTCAAGATTTAATATACCTAAGACTGGCGAAAAGCAATATACGTAAGTAAATAAACTCCTTTTGAGGTTTAACTCAACCTTCTCCATTCATCAATCAAATATATTCCACATCAATTTGATTGCTTATGAAAGTTCCATTAGAGAATCATTTCCAAAAATGCATCTTCAGATTTCAGTGAACAGCAATATATACAGTGCATTTTCTTTAATGTCCCCCTCCTTTTATTTTTTTAACGGGTCAACTGAAAAAATTGAAATTTGGGATAGTGGAATTAATGCATGAATACTTTTTTTGAAGTGAAATGGCGACTGAACGCCATCTGGGAAAAAAATTAAATGGAAAGGAGGGGTCTTGTGACACATAATTTTGAAGCTCCTGACGAATACTTCACAATACCTTCACCTGCTACAAATTGGTGGTACATATGATACTTTCCTGAAGACTTATACATATCGATATTTCTAGAAATATTCCTTTTTATCTGTCATATAGCAATTCCAACAACCCCATGAGGTTTCTTAAGTTATTTTTTGTTCATAAAAACGACAAGAAATGTCAATACAACAATGAAAATCATTGTTCAGTCAGAATATTCTCAATTTAGTTTTCGGTTTTACTAGTAGGAAGGTACCAACCACATCAACAATCTCTAAAATGTTCAATTATCGTCCATTGGAAAAACAAAATTGAAGCGATTTTCATTTACAGTGCGACGCGTAACTTTCACGAGACCGAAAGGATTTTCAATAAACGTTTTCCGAATCGTCCTATCTATCGAAAATATTTGTATCCAAATTCACAACTACCGGTAGTGTACATAACGAAAACCCCCAGGTCATCCGTCCATTCCTGAAGAACGGAAATTGCAAATAATTGGTGAGATGGTAGTAAATACTTAACAGTCTACTTATTCCGTCCCGATTGTTTGTGGGGTGTCTCCTTTTATTGGAGACTTTTGAAGAGGAATAGGTATCATCCATACAAAATTAAAATGGTACACCAATTAACGGAAGATGACCTTGATCGAACAACAGAATTCTACGAAATCATGACGGAAACCATTGCAAGGCATCCTACTTATCTCCACAATGTTCAGACAAAATTGCCGTTATTGAAGTAACAACAACCCTCCCGTTTTCCGGAAAACACATACCCAATAACCAGAAAAAATTAACGGAAACCATATTGTAGGACCTCTATTTATTGATGAAAATTCAACAGGGGAACTGCATTTGAAGATGCTGGAAACTACTGTTGTCCCTCTCATCACTGAAATCGTAGCAGCGAATCCTAATGAATTCGATATGGCTATTATATTCCAAAAAGATGGAGCACCACCACATTACTCCAGACGAATAAGAAACTTTTTGGATACTATTTTTCCGGTCGTTGGAATGGCCGTCGAGGTCCTATAGAATGGCCAGCCCGCTCGCCAGATTTGACACATTTGGAGCTTTGAAGCAAAAGGTGTACGAAACTGAACCTGCTTCAATATTGGATAAACGGCAGAGAATAATGAATTTTTGTAGAAAAATTTGACGTTACTGTGTTCGAAAATGTTCGGCGTGAAATATTGGATTGGCTGTTCATATGTCAAGAAGTTCAAGGCAACCATTTCGAGCATCTTCTGAACTGACCTCAAGCTTATTACCTCATATTATGTAGTTGAATGTCAATGTATTCAGGCAATTATTGAATGTTCCGCCATTTTGTAGAAGTTGAAGATATTGACATTATAGTCTAGGGTTGTGAAGCACTTACCATGAGCTTCCAAAAGATGTGTAACGAGACCCCCTTTCCATTTGATTTTTCCCCAGATGGCGCCTAGTCGCCATCTTGAAAGAAAGGTTCATCTATCAATTTCAATTCAAAATTTGAGTTGACCCGTTCAAAAAATTAAAGGGGTGGACATTAAAGAAAAACACTGTATATCTACATAACCTGAAAAAATGATTTTATCAAAATGTTCATACTGAACAAAAATCATTTTTGTCGAGTTTTCGTTTCTGACATGGTGGTGAACGGACGTGCCGATAGCGACCGTTCACAAAGAAGGTACGCGGACGCCATTGTTGGAGGTGGATCTCAGTTCGTGTTGTGTATGTCCGCCGTTATATAATGTGCAAGCAAAAGTTACAAAATTTATAGAAATATTGTTTTAGAGGTTTTAATTAAATAGTGCTCCCATTCACGCCGGTTGGAGGCCGGGGTGGACCGGATGTCCACGTGGGAGTGCTAAAGTGAAAGTGAAGTTTAACGACCCCTTTATTCACGCCGGTATCCAGGCCGGGATGGTTCGGATAACCACGTAAAGGGGTCATATATGTGAATTCAAAAATCAGAAGGTCTCCCGAGAAGGAGGCGACCCAATAAATATATACGTAGTACATTTAAAAAACACATTTTTTTTATTGTAAAAAGGGTGACAAAAAAGGGGTGGCAGCATTGCTTCGAGCAAGACAGCTGCGCCCCTCCCGACGAAGCTTCTGTCAAATTGATGTCAATTTGATAGAAGGAGCCTGGACAAATGCGCCCGAGTGGGAAGCAACGTCCATATAATTAGAGAGAGAGAGAGATCATTTTTGCCAAGGGAATCATAGTTTTTTAAAAAACTTTTAGTTAATCTCAGTTACTGAATGAATTCAATGTATTTTTCACGAATAACAATGTGCTGTTTATCAGTGACTTGTTGTATTTGATAATTTTTCCTGTCGAAAAGAGCTAACATTTATATGTAATTCAATGTTTCGAAGGCCAATTCGTGTATCCATCTTTATAACTGATAAAACGGTTTTGTTTTGTTTTGTCATGAATAATATTACAACTTTTTTTCAGAATCAAAATCTCAAAAAAAATATAGTGAACTGGCTCACGGACTAAAACTGCGCCATACTTGCTGTATTGTTCTATTATGGCAATGTGCAGAAAAACGATGAGGCACGTTTCACAATAGAAGCAAAGAACGCTATACAAAATTAATTGGGATTTTGTTAAATCAATAAACTACTGCCGACCGTTTTAACGCTGGCACCTTGGACGACTACAATGATTTCAATTAGCCGTTCTATATAGCATCAGTTCCGGTACCGATACGAGTGGCATATTTCATTGAGGTTGGCTTTTCTAACAAATGTAATGACTTCTGGACCATTCTCCACTGCTTCAATAGACAGACATAGGTAGTCATGATTCTGGTAGGTATATGTGCAGAACGGAATCAAGTTCGAATATATTCACTTACTACAACGATAAATATATAAATTACTGACATTCAACAATGCATTGGATAACCGTCCATATTCTAAACTTTTTAACTATTACCAAAAATATCAGTAGAGCAGTATTTAAATACAGTGTACTACTTGAATACCGATTCTGCCAATGGTATTCAGATTATTTCCGACTAGTAAAACTGCAGTTATTATTACTAAAGTTTTTTCCAACACCAAACCGTTATTTCAACACTTCGACAGGTGTTTCGATCACCAAGTGATCATCTTCAAGAGGAAGATTGAACTAAATATACTTACAATGTTATCCTTATTTATACCATATTAGATTCCTCTTTGAGGTAGCTGAGTGTCATACATTAATTTTACAATATTACCTTATCTACTAATCTCAAATTAATTTTACAATGTGTCCTTATGTAATAGTCAGGTAAATCCAATAATTAAAATATTATTTCAACAAGTTATATAGTATTATATTAGGTATTGGTCCAGCATCGTTATTCAAAATATTATTATGTTTACTTATTTCTACAGTCTCATAGGCATCTAGATGCCTGTTTTTGTTAACTTGTCTGACTAATCTTAATGAACTAAAGTTTATGAAATGGTTTTTTTGCAAAATATGATGGGCGACTGCTGATTTTCAGGTCTTCCATATTTAATTCAATAGATCTTTTTGTCTGTCTATACTATTTTGCATCGCAGTCCTTACATTTTATTTCGTGAATTCCAGACTTTTCCGATTTCTCGACTTTGTCTTTTGGATTAGTAACACAAGTTAACAACAACAGGCATCTAGATGCCTATGAGCGTGTAGAAATGAGTAAACAGAATAATATTAGGAATAACGATGGTGGAACAATAACTAATATTATACTATATAGCTTGTTGAAATAATATTTCAATTATTATATTTACCTGACTATAACATAAAGACACATTGTAAAATTAATTTAAGACTAGCAGATAAGGCAACGACTAACGATGGTGGACCAATACATTATAGTTCACTATATAGCTTGTTGAAATAATGTTTCAAGTTATAGATAAGGCAATATTGTGAAATTAATTCAAGACACTCAAGACACAGGTACCTACAAGAGGTATGTATGGTATAAATAAAGATAACATTATAAGTATATTTATTTTAATCTTTCTCTTGAAGATGATCCCTTGTCGATATGTTGAAATAACGGTTTGGTGGTGGAAAAAACCACCAGTAATATTCATTACTACACCAAAGGTTCCAAACAGTGCATCACAAGAAAACTGCAGTTGTTTTCCAATTTCTTTAAACAATATATGAAAAACGTAAAGTTGGTAGGTTTTTATAAAATTGTTCAAAACGTCCTCAGTTCAACAGAAAATACAAGGCATGATAATTATCATTTGAACTATTAGAACACCCGTGTTGTCACTTCGTTACTTGATACTTTGCAGAATAAAGAAAAAGAGACTTTGAAGATGAGATAACCTATGAATTGAATCATTCTTTTCCTTTTTTTAGCACATATTCAAGAGAGATCAACTGACTTGAAGTAATCCATCATTGTCTAATAATGCTGTTCTCTTCCTAAATGCCAGTCCGTTAATTTTGACGTCTATGAAGGTAACTAACGCACCTCACCACTATGACAACAGTTTTCCCACAATGAATGTGTTTTGGCGAATGCGCAATTCTGGAACTGTTTGTTTCGGATTCCTTCGCCATAATTCACAATATCAGTGTTTGTATTGCTGGTCACACACACCAATGGTCACTTGCAGGAGTTGAGTCTACGGCCGTCCATGCAAGGCCTGAGACGCATAAGCAAACTTTCTCCAGTATGGCAGTAAAAAAATTAATATCAACCAGAACTCTTGGATATCCAAACAGGTAACAATCGAATGCAACTTCCAATAGGTTATTTCTTCAAAATGTATATCAGTATGAAAATATAAACGATGAGGAAATTGGGTATCCTATTATCCTATTATTTTGATTATTCTCAAAATAAACTTAATCAAATTACAACATTCAGTATTGGATGGTACAATCATTATTGAAAAAAATAGACGTTTTTTAACGGAGTATCTATATCAAGTGACTAAATTACTTGACATAAGATCATTATATAGGGAAAAAAGAAGTCCCTGGGCTTCTTCAAAATATCACCAGTACTTCATATAACTTTTGTTCCTAAAATCCTTCGTTACCAAGTTACGGGCCCTGAAAGTTACAAAATGAAAAACGTGTTTCTTTGCTAACGTTCCAAATGAATATTCAAAATCAACCAAACTTTGGCGATTGACTCAACAAATGAATTGCTTTGATGAGCTTCCAATAGGAGGAGTCAGTTGTTGTACTACAAAGTCAGGAACGGACTACCCCCGGACATATATTTCAATATTTTTCAACAAAATCAGGTTAATTAGAGAATTTTCTGAATAAAAGTACATCCAACCTGAGATGTGTATCATTATTGGAAGTGAAATATGTTCACAATAGAAATGAATGAAATGAAATATCAAGTTCTGTAGATTCGTGGTGTTTTTGAACTAACAAGCTACGCGAATATCGAATTCAGTCCATATTTTCCATGTACGTATGGAATAATCACGTTTTGTGTTGTGGAACCAATAATAAACGTTAACGTTATTGGTAATATTATTAATGTTATCAATCACACATGTGTATTCCTGGATGAAACGCAATTATTTAATTGACATAAGGGGTAACAAAATACTTATCTACGGACCCCAAATTTTTCGAAAACTTTAATATTCGAACTGCACATGGAAGTTATCATAATGCATTGATGGGAATTTCAATTTTCCAATTGTTTCGAGTCAATATAATACTTTAATTTTAATCAAGTGCCAAATATGACCAATAGGTAGATAAGATGAGATGAGATATGAGAAATGAGAGATGAGATATGAGAGATGATATACGAGATATGAGACATAGGAGATGAGATACGATATATGAGAGATGATATATGAGATATAGGAGATGAGATGAGTTATGAGATATGAAAGATGAGATATGAGAGATGAGATACGAGATATGAGATAAGATAAGATAAGTTGAAACAAACTAATGCGTCAGTCGTAGGCCAACTGTTGGACAACTACTAATAATACATCTTATTCCCGAATAATATCAATTACCCAGTAATCAACGACTATTACCTGTAATTTCTGAGTAATTCTTGTAACTGCTTAGTAATTCCTATAATTCCCTTTCATGTCCTGTGATTACCCAATAGTATGTGTCTAATTTCTTAACTATTACAGAGTTAATTTTCATGTCTCTTGTAATGTCAAACTTTGTAAAGAGTTCATTTTGAAATCAATTGCTTCCTTCCTTCCTTTGGAAGATTTTCACTTTTTTGTGTGAAGATGGAGGAAAAGAAAGCCTGAACCTTTCTTTCCCAAAAATTATTCCCTCCTAAAAATATACCACTTTCAATTTTACCAAGATTCCTATGGCTGAGATTGAATCAAATGAGCGAATGAATATCTTTACGTAATGTCATCGATGACCTGAGTAAATGTTATAAATGAATTGAGTGCTTCGTCTTGCAATGTTATCTAGATTGGTGCTGAAGAGGTATCAAGGCAAGTGTATTATTCCGAAACAGCGATGTACGCCATTGAGGAAACTAGTGTTCGATGTAAGTGAAATTTTACCTTTCTCATATACTGTTATTGTGTTATAATCCTGTGAATTATACCACATTTCGTTTATTCTACAAAATGAGTAAGAAGAAAAAGTGTGTTTTAGTAAAATTCAATGGTCATATTGAAGTAGTTGTTTAGGGAGGACTTTTTTCTCTAGTTCCTATCTGAAAGTCACTTCTTTGCATGATCTACCTATCTCTGTAAATAGTTCATTTTGAAATAAATTGTTCCATTACTTTTATTTGTTTGAGCGACATTATCCACCAGGGGTGTTCAATGCCGCTTTTGAAAAATCGATTAATTAGAATGTTAGTTGAATCAATAATGATATTTTATACGTACTCACATTTTTATCTTCGTCATCATTATTGCAGATATTTTGCTCTATGCTTAGGTGGGCGTCATTACACAACTCTCCCCAACATATCTGCAGTGAAATGAAAATGCATTCATTTAGTTAACTAACCTGCAACAAAAGAAATTAACACTGGTTGTGGTATATACGAATACATTAGTCATGAGGCAATGCGCTTTTCTTTCAATGAGTAAGACCCCCAGATAATTGAAATAATATTCGTCTCCACTATATTTCAAAGAAAGTATATCGATTTGAAACCTTAACAATTTTTAAAGTGGATGTTTTATTCCGACACCTCAACAACTGATTAATGACTTTAGACAATTAAAAACACAAATCAGATGATTGAAAATAGTGTTTGGTGAATTTTCTGATTACAGTTCTCAAAAAAATAATTCACCGAAAACCAATCCACCAAATGGAATGAAACCGAATGGAAGATAAATGAAATGATTTAATGCTAAGTTGTTGAAATAAGTGTACATAGCTTGATATTCTAAGTGCGACAATGAAAGGTAAACATCCATTTGTATTGAAAATATTTCATTAATGTTATTGAAAATGGCTTCGAAGTCGAAGCGGAAACATCGATCAATGCAAAACTTTGAGCGCGATTCAACCCAAAATTCAGATGTTCAAATTTCTAACCGCAGAATCCTATTCTTTTTGTATACTTATCTGGTGACGTTTCGAAGACTTTATCCATCTTCGTTATCAAACCTACGATCAATTTGATACCGTCGGTGTCAATGATAATAATATCAAATTGATTTATTTCAAAAGACGAATTATAACTACAAATCATAATGTTATGATATAAATAGATTGGATAAAGAAAAATGGATAGTCACCAGAACGTCACCAGATGATACGTATATGTTGTTATATGCAAAATCTTATGAATTTATGTTACTGATAAATTAGATTTTTTTTTCAAGAAGCTAATTTATCAAATGCAGTAATTTTTTGCCCATTCTACATTTGTATTTATTTTTCAATTTATTATTCTGTTTATTTTATATTATATATTGTCCTTCTCAAAACAAAATAATTAAATAAAATTAGTATTCACAATATTTGCATTATCTTTGCATCAAACAGAAATTTATATTATTACCCCAAGTCCGACTTCTATTAATACTATCTCCAACGCAATATGAGAAAAAGCTTCGGCAGCCTCTTTTGACGTTATTTATCGCAAGTCACTATTTTAATGGCTCGTTAAGGGCATAGCGAGCAGAAATATCTCAGTGATTTTGTGGATTGCAGTACCACTTGCTTGAGAGGACTATGTTGCTTTCTTTGATGTACTCAGACAATACCGAATATACTATAATTTTAGGTTTTTGTGATTATGAAAGGTGAGAGGTGAGTATGAAAGGTAGCGGTTGAGAAAGCAAAACGGTTCATATACATAAAAAAAATTTGGTTATAATTCACAAAATTTATATTTTAGGTATGTCAATCATCTGCAACCTACACCAAACAGTTTGATTATCAAAACTACTCGAAATTATACTACCTCTATAAGGAAAAGATATACCTCTTTTATGACATACTCACTGATATAAATTCCATTCGGCCCTTTATACCAACAGAAATCTGTTCAAACGGCAGCAAGAATGGAGATCCAATAAAGTTCTAAATTAAATTTCGTTGGCAAATAACAACATCCAAACGAGATACAAAAAGTTAATGCTCGATCGAAGCGAACCTCACATTCCGACGCCAAACTTCTAGACGCCGCGATGCCGTCAAAACTCGTTGCGGCATAACAACGAAACATAAAAAGGGAAATATTATCTGGGGAGATAATATGTTTTCCCGTGGCAGAGTTCGACTCGACGACTTCTTGCAAGAAGACTCTGAAGAGTCCGGAATTAATTCTTTGGTGATGAGGCCAGTATTACTATTAGTATTATACGTTTTATTCTGAATATGAGGTGATGAACATTTCAACACGAATATCAAGAACTTTATTAATATTCGATAGAAATTAAAGAAAATAATTTTTATGATAGAAATTGTTTGTCTTTAATGGGAAACTGTATTTCAGCCTCATTGATACCGCTAGGGATTTTTTTTTAAATGTAAAGTCCGGTACAGTGTGAGTGCACCACATGGTTCTAATCTGGATCCAACACACTTTCTCATCTATATGAATAATTTGTAGATGATCTAAATATCACATTTCACACATACGATACTGCTCTGGTCATCTCCGGTAGATCAGAATCGATTTTTGAAAGAGACTGAAATACAGTTTACTGAGTTGTAAATTGGTCAAAAAAATTCAAAATAAGTGAAAAATTGAAAGTGAAAATATTTGACAATCAGTGTCTCTATTTTTCGGGTTCGAAGGCCGTGGATTTTTGGAATTTCTTCCTGATGTTTCGCTGACGCGATTGGCTAGCTTCTTTAGAGGTTTATAGATCCTGAAACAATATCAGACGAGTCATCGGATAACTCATCGGATATTAATCCAGGATGTATGAACCTCTGAAGAAGCTATCCAATCGCGCCAGCGAAACGTCAGGAAGAAATTTCAAAAATCCACGGCTTTCGAACTCGAAAAATAGTAACACTGAAAACCTCGGCCGCGAAAGCCTTATACATTTTGTCAATTGCCAATCTATTTTTAAATCACAGGTAATTTTTTGTAATTTCAACAAAGTTCGCTATGACTACTTATTTTCCAAACTTTATTCACTAAACATTATTTTGAAACGAAATAATTATTACAAGTATATTCCAGGCAAGTGCATTTCCAGTTTCTATGATGAGTTTGTACTCCAACTCAAGTGATGTGTTCATTGGCCAGAAACAAATTAACACTATCCCTCGAGACATGGCAGCATCTACTTGATGAATATGTACTTCATAGCGAGCTGCTACAGCTGTAACTAATCTAACTGAACTCAAACAAGCAACGAGAGCAAACGTCTGATTGAAATGTATCCCAGGTAATTGGCTAAAACCTTGAGCCACTAACCGTACTTTTATTCAATCAAGGGTTACACCTGTTTAATATTTGTTCCTCAAGACAATTCGACTTTTTATGACCAACATCATGATTTCTAAGACAATCTACAGATATCCATGTGTCATTTTATAATATTGAATTGATTTCTTCTCCCAAGGCACTGTGCTATTGATCAGCCGCGTTTTTCATAGGTACGTCAGCGGCAAAGGTTTGTTCTGTTTCTTCAGTATTCATGATAACTGATGGTACCTGCTGATATTCTTTTCGAGATCTCCCTCTGGATCCAGGCAGGATTGTTCTTGCTCTACCAGGACCTAGTCTAAATTGTGGCGATTCTGTAATTGTTTCAACATTGGTTATCTATATTTCCCAGAGGTTTCATCTCAATGTTTGAAGTGAGCATATTTACATTTCTGTAGAATTTGATACATCATCTGAAAGGAAATCAGAGATGATCGTTAAAAATCTCCAATTTCTCTGAGAATCTAAAATCTCAATTAATTTCAACTTTCTTCTTAGATGGTATCCAAACTCGATAACCTTTCGTTTGTTCTGAATATCCCAAAAATCTTTCATTTCACCTCGAATTAATCTTTACCAAGTCTTTTGTTCAGAATACATACTGAACAACCGAATTCTCTGAAGTAATTTTTTTCTGCTTGATTTTATTCAGCCGCTACTTGTTGAAGATCCATAGTAATTTCATAAACTACACATAACAATTTGATCTCCACAAACTTTATTTGAAAAATATATCACGACATGTTTTGCTAACACAGTAGCTTTATTCAAATCACTGTTAAGCTACTGTATTAGCAAAACATGTCGTGATATATTTTTCACATTAAGTTTCTGGAAATCAAATCGTGAGGTGTAGTTTATAAAATTTCTCTGAAGTAGCTGACATCAGACTTGTCCGGTCCATACTTCATAAGGTGTTTTTCTTTGAAGGCTTCTTGTTGGGCAACGATTCCGTATATAATTCGCTGCTTCAGCCCAGAATGATGGTGGTAGGCCAGACTGCATAAAAAAACAACGTGCAGTTTCAACGAGGGATCTGTTTTCCTTTCGGCTACACTATTCTGTTCTGGGTTGAGCGACACTGTTGAACGTCGCACAATATCATTCTCTTCTACCAGGTTTTCGAATTTTTCACTGATATATTCACTAGTCAAACAAGTCAACAAGTTCAAAAACATGAAAAATAGAGATTGAGGTCCTGAAAATATGCAGGTAAAAAATTGCAATTGTTATTAACAAAATAAGATTTAAAAAAATGATATTTAGTTTTTCGTTAATAACTCAAAAAATAATAATATTTAAGCAATTTTGAAAAAAGCTCGTTAAAGAGGAGGACATTTTCGATAAAAAAGTCTCTACTCCCAAAACTCTATCTCCATTATTTATAATTTTAATTTGACGCTGAAAATATGGTTCCGCGCGGCTATTACGGTATAAGCGCGCTGCCGCTAAAGAGAGTTTATCAAAAAAAATATTTTTTTATAACATAAAATGTCATTTTAAAAATTTGAAAAAAAAATTATGATAATACGTCTTTATTCACCACAAAAATACAAATGTAATGGACAAAAATAAAATAAAACAGTATACAGGAACAATTAACAAAAACAAAGAAAAAAACTTGAATAGGCGGAGTATGAGCCAAGTCTGTTTTTCAACTCAATCTGGGAGAAACTATAAATAAATAATATGCACACAAGTCGACTTAACAATATCAAAAAAAATTTGTCGGGAACGGACAAGAGGCTAATAAGATAAATAAGTTTTAAGTCCTTTTTTAAAGTTTACGATGGTGTATGATCGAAATTCGCAGGGTAGTTGATTATAATATTTGGTTGCATTATACGAGAAGCAGCGGGTGAAGATGGAAGATTTGTGTTTAGGGATGACTAGAACTGAACTGTACCTTGTAGTAAAGCTGTTTATCGTAGAGAATGTTTTAAGCTTCTTCAGTAAGTCGTCGAGTTATCAAAACTTTATGTGTGTTGGTAAGGAGGTGTAAAGTTCTAAGTTTCTCAACATTCAACCATCCTGATTCTTGCATTGCTGGGGATATATGGTCATATTTCCGAATACCAAACGAGAAACGTAGACAGCTATTCTGAATACGCTGTAGTCGGGGAGCATCCGATTGTTTAAAAGCAGGTCAATAAATACTGTCGCAATAGGAAATTTTTGACATATCAGAGACTCGCATAGTCTGAGTTTTAAGTTTGTTTTGAGCAAATCACAATTAGGAAAAAGCTGTTTGAGAACGTTATAAAAAGATTGGTTCAGATAGCTGACATGTTTAATAAAGCGAAGATCCAGATCAAACCACAATCCTAAATTTTTTATCTCGTCCACGGAGGGAATTATATCGTTTTCGATGCGAACTTGAAAGGTAGAGTTGGTGAGCTCTCTGTTCTTCTTAGCTCCGAACATCATTATTGCGGATTTGTCAGAATAGAGCTTGAGCTTATGGGCAGTAGAAATGGCAAAGATGTCAGGAGATCATTATCTAGTATCTTGTTAACACTTGAATAAATCGAGTCCAGTAGAAAAAAAAGTTTTATCACCATTTTTCAAAAAGTTATTCAATTGTTAACTAACAAATTTTTTCACAATCTCCGTTGGCATAAATAATGGGATAAAAGGTATAAATAATTGGCCTATAAATTCTTCGTGGAACCCTTTTGATATATATACTTCATACGATCCTGCGATAAAAGTTCATACAAATTTATTGAGTTGTTAATTATGATTTTTTAAAACTATTGCAAAATGAAATATCTAAAAATTGTTGATAATTTTTTTTCAATTGATATTTCAAACAAATTCAATATTTTTGGAAAAAATTTGCTGCTATTTTATTGCCTGGAGATAATTATGATTTTTTTTTATTTTTTTATATTTCGATTGTTTACATAATTCGTTAAGAAATAATTTTACTTTCAAAAATCATAATTTACACTTTTAAATAGTTTGGCAAAAAAAATTATTTATTATTTGATTGTTTATTAGTTTAACAATTTGTTATAAACATATATTGACCAACGTTACTTTTTTTTCTGAAGCAGCTATATATATATATATATATATATATATATATATATATATATATATATATATATATATATATATATATATATATGTATATATTTATATACACAATATATAATATATAGCTGTTTTATGATTTTTTTCTGCTTCAGAAAAAAATATAACGTTGGTCAATATTTGTTTATAACAAATTGTTAAACTAATAAACAATTGAATAATTAATAAAAAAAAATTTTTGGCCAAACTATTTAAAAGTGTAAATTATGATTTCTGAAAGCAAAATTATTTCTTAACTAATTATTTAAACAATCGAAATATAAAGATATAGATTTAAATTCATATCCTATGTTGATAACTGCCATTGTTTAATGTGAAAACAGACATAGCTAAATATCAATTGAAAAAAAATATTATTAACAATTTTTAGATATTTCATTTTGCAATAGTTATAAAAAATCATAATCAACAAATTAATACATTTTTATGAACTTTTATCGCAGGATCGTATGGAGTATATATATATCAAAAGGGCTCCACGAAGTCCAATTATTTATACCTTTTATCCCATTATTTATGCCAACGGAGATTGGGAAAAAAATTGTTGGTTAACAATTGAATTACTTATTGAAAAATGGTGATGAAACTTTTTTTTTCTACGGGACTCAATTTACTCAAGTGTTAAGAAGATACTAGATTTTTTTCAAATTTTTAAAATGACATTTTATGTTATAAAAAAAATATTTCTTTTGATAAACTCTCTTCAGCGGCAGCGCGCTTATGCCGTAACATCCGCGCGGAACCCTATTTTCAACGTCGAATTAAAATTATATGTAATGGAGTTTCGGGAGTTGGGACTTTTTTATCGGAAATTTTCTTCTTTTAAACGGGCTGTTTTCAAAATTGCTTAAATATTAATATTTTTTGAGTTATTAAAGAAAAAATAAATACCATTTTTTTTATCTTATTTTGTTGATAAAAATTGCAATTTTTTACTGGCACCAAAATCCTTCAAAAACATTTTTCTATAGGTGATTCCAAATCGGATAAGCTATTGCTCATATTTTTAGGACCTTTATCTCTGGTTTTTTCAATTACTTTCTTTTTGAGAGAATTGAATCGCACTTTGTACAATCTTGAATGATCGTCAATGAAGGTTACATAATATTTTGTTTTGCCAAATGACTGTACGCGCATGGGACCACAAACGTCCGTATGAATGAGATCCAGCATTGTCGTTGTTCCTATTTATTTTATTTATTTATTTATTGATTATCCGTTTGACATATAAGTATGTATAGGATTTGTCCAGCAATGAAGAACACATGAAAACGCAGTGTACGTATCAATATAAAAACACTCTAAAATTTACACATAATTTAAATTACAATACAAAAGAAAACTATTTCATGATATAAAAAATTCGTCTAGGTTATAAAAACAACTATCAATCAAATACTTTTTCAGATTTCGGGGAAATTCATTAATTTTATTGAGTTCCTTAATATATTTTGGTAACTTATTAAAGATATTTGGGCCCATCGCATAAGGTACATACAATACTGTATGTGGAAGTTATATTTTTGACGAATATTCCCACTATGTATGATTTCATTGGTGATAAATTTATGTTTGTTTTTAAAGATAAAAATTGACAATTCGAATATATACATGCTGACAAGAGTTAAAATGTTGAATTGTCTAAATGAACTTCTGCAAGAGGCCCTTTTTGAGGCTTTGGCCATTATTCTCAAAATATACTTCTGCGCAACGAATACATTTGGATATCGAAGTCGAGTTACCCCACATACATATGGCATTTCTCAGTCTGGAAGCTACTTGAGCATGGTATAGTGCCAAAAGTTGCTGATCTGTCAAGATATCTGTTAGGTTTCTAAAGAGATAACCTAATGAGTTAATTTTACTCGTTAAATTCGAACAGTGCTGTTTCCATAACAAACATGTATCAATGGTAGTTCCCAAAAATTTGTCTCTTCTTTTCCCAGAATTGACACGTTTTTAATTTGAAATTGAATAGGCAAGCAATATTTTTGTCGATTGTGAAATCTAACCAATTGTGTTTTGTTGGCATTGAGATAGAGAGAATTAGCTCCGCACCAGTTCAAAACAGATTGCAGAGTATATTTACATTTGTCTAAAAGTGAATTTTTATCCATGTCAGATACTATTAAAGACGTATCGTCGGCATACATTGTTGAAGAAGTATTCCTAATATGTGATTCCAAATCATTTGTGTATAAAAGGAACAATATAGGCCCTAATACCGATCCTTGCGGAACACCCATTGAAATATTTAACAAACTTGAATTACATTTATCATAAGTACTCGTACTGTGGTTACTAATTGTAACATATTGTTGCCTATTTTCTGAAAATGATGAAATCCAGGAATGTGCTACGCCACGAATGCCATGTGTATCGTGGCACAGTGTATCAAAAAAAGAATTTACTGCAGTATTGGTAGATCTATCAACTCGAAAACCGTGTTGATGATCTGTCAAGAGTTTGAACCTATTTAAGAAATCCAAAAGTCTATCAAGATATGCGTGTTCAAAAAATTTTGAAAAACCCGATGTGATGGTGACTGGTCTATAATTTTCTAATTCATATCTGTCCATTTTCTTATGAATGGGAATTACCCTTCCAACTTTGAGAGACTTCGGAAATGACCCAGTGAAAAATGATAGGTTCACTAAAAATATGAATGGTTCTATAATTGCAGGAAGGCATTTCTTGAGTAGAATTAATGGGACTTCGTCATATCCAGATGAATATTTATTCTTAAGTTTATTGTATGAAAAGTATGAAAAGTTTAAAAAAACATTAATTTTTATTCTTATTCATATCGAATTTTAAATCGCTTACTAATTGTCTTGGTGAGTTGACAAGGAAATTATTAAATAAATTCGCAACGATCTTAGCATTATCGTGTATGATGCCATTATGCATTATTCGAACACTTTCGTTTTTCTTCTTTTTGTTGGAAATTTCATTGATAACATTCCAAGCCGCTTTATGATGACCAGATGCATTTAAAATTGTATGCTGATAATGTTTTTTTTTAGTACATTTAATTAATTCAATGTGCTTTTTTCTCAGCCTTTCTAAAAACATCGTCAAAGGCACCGGGAAAGATTTTATGTAACAAATACAGGTTTTTCAACTCGTTACTTAACAATTTCAGTTCCTTGTTAACGCAATTTTTAGAATTTTCAACTCTTTTGTTCCAGCCTTTTTTCCATGGAAAAAATTCGTCAAAGTAGTTAAAGAAAATATTACAAAATTGATTGAAAGCATTATCGACAGATGCTGTTTCAGAGACATCTGCCCAGCTTTCGTTTCGTAGCATGTCACAGAAAGTCTCTACTGCCTGTACCGAAAAAACTCGTTATATTCTTGAGTTTTTATCTGATTTTTCACGGCGGTTTTGAAAGGAATCGTTCAAATCGGCCCGTATGTGCTAGGCAGACCGTTAGTCATGGAGTAGATTTTGAATATCAGTAGTGTGCGTATTCAGTGTACATAAAATGAGTGACTTGAGGCAAAGCAGTGAACAATTCATGACGGAATTTATTGAAATATACAGAAACTTTCCATGTCTCTGAAAAGTCAAATCGAGCGAGTATGCTGACAGAGATAATTAGAATAAGGCGTACGAAGAGATGTTAACCAAGCTAACGGAAATTGATTCATCGGCAACAATAGAAATAGTGAAAAAGAAAATTTCAAATCTTCGTAGCTTCTTCCGATAGCGATAAATCTCAAAGTGGCTATCAGACGTTCATGGGGGGTTATAGTTTGTCTCATGAGAGTGTCCTCTTTCTTGATTGAAGGCGTTACTAACCTAAGTAGTTCTAGGTACATGTCTTCATCCATTCTCAGATAATTAAACCAATCACCTTGTTCTAACCGCAATTCCTCCAATAAGTTACCGTGAGAGAATTGTTTCTATTTTAGAAACCACCCTTTTGCTCATTTGAAGAGTTTTCTCTTAGCATATTCAACTTTTATTGCTAGAACCGCAGCTAACGCCAATGTCGTCTCCATGACAATGACAATACTGAAGGAAAACTGAACCGAGAAGTGTGTGGGCGCCACCACGGTTCGTGATTGCCTGAATAGTTTTACACGTCGGGTAATCCTGTCGAAAAAGAATGACGTCTGTGGGGGCCTTTAAAGTAACATTTCCAACAGACAATTAATCAGTTCGCAGTTAGGGAACACGCGAAGTGTTATTGAGGGTCTTTTGTTTCACCAAATACATTCGTTGTGTGTGAATCTGGTCCTCTCGCGATTATTTCTGAGAAAACAATTGTAGCAAGATTCAATTTTTCGTGATGAAAATCATTAAACCCAAAAAACGCTTGCAATTCATTGAACAAATGCGAAGTAGCGCCACTGTCTAGGCACCATTTCTGTCTATAATCGAGTAAACCAATTTGAATGGCGTCTGAAGTATATAAACTAACATTTTCAGCACTCTTGGCTGAATGTTGTCCATTTTTATCTCTTTTACATTCCGAAAATTCATATCCCATTTTTTTGCACCTGTGGCATCGCTAGTCAAACGTATCGTTATAATCCACATTCGAATTGTAACTCGTTTTAGGATTTTTAGGAACTGACTTTTTCTGATGTCTCCACTTGGTTTACTTTTTGTTACCTAACATAGAATTTTGCATTTCAGTTCAAGTATCACTTTTTCGAACATCACTTTCCTCGATAACTTTGATAGGAAGCATTTCTGGAGAGGGCAGTTCATCCCTTAACACTAAAGCACATCGAAAATTCTCGAAACTATTTGCTATTTGCTAACAGATCTGGAATTATGTTCATTCAACTTCACTGCATAGAAAAATTGAAAAATGTGTTCTCGAACATCATCGCCTTCCGACATTCGTTGCAATGTGAGTTGTTTTAGGAGTGTTGCTTTTCTAGTAGGTCTTTTGGATTGATGAATGTTGTCCAATTTTTACCAGACATCGTATGAAGAAACACAACTTTTGATTTGTTTTAGTTCCGAGGGACTAAGCGATAGTATTATATCCGATTTTTGCTTTGGCGCCATTTTTCAACAATGATTCCAACTCCTTCTTGGATTTTCCAAGATTCATAAAATCAACACCGATTAAGGAAGATCGCCGATAACGTAAGCCCAAGCATCGTTTTTAACCAGACAAGTCTCCATCTGCATTTTCCATGAGTCATAATTATCCTTATTGAGAGATTCGATCCTGCACATATTCGGAATAGTCATAATGAACGAATATAGCACACAAGCAATGAAAACATTGATTTATTCTTCAACTTCGCGGTATTACTGATATTTCGGCCCGAAACCTATTCACCAGAGATTTCGGGCAATGAAACAATCAGTTAACGACTTGAAATTAAACTTTAATAAACATAATATATTCACAAATCCAAACCGTGACAGTATCGCAATACCGCGAGCCCAAAAAATAAACTCATTTCACCCTTTTCTTTCATGCCTAAGAAAGGGGAAGGTCAACAAAATTTCGGATTATTATCAACAGTCATTTATTTAAAGTAAAGTTTAAAAACTGTTCAAAATATGTTTTTCCGTTTACCTGCTGTCGCACCCCTACGAATGACAACTCTCAGAAGTCGAAACTTGTGCGAGCTAAGGATTAACAAGATCTTACATTTTAACGTGTGATTCCTAACACGGGTTGGACGACAGCAAGTGAAAACTATTCGTTCAGTCTGGGGCTTGAACCACCGACCAACACGGCAGCCAATTCAAGTGAGTGAACAAAGCACCCACGTTGATGATAGTCTTATGGCGAAACATTGATGTCTACCAGTGAGGATGACAGTGTTCCATGTAAGTGAAATTTTACCATTCATTTAGTATATTGTGTAGAAATCCTATGAATTATATCTGATATAATTCCATAACGAATCTTTGGAAAACAAACTGACTAGAGAAAAGTGTTTTTTGTATAATTTAGTGTTCATATGAAAGTATTTATTTCGAAAGAATTCTTCTTTCGTGTAATTGAATGTTAATATGAAAGTAGCTTTTTCTTCCAGTTTGTGTCTGACAGTTACTTCTTTGCATGATCTACAAATCTATGTATAGAGTTACTCCTTTTAAAATTGATTGCTTCTTTCTTTTCTTTGGAAGATTCCCACTTTTTCGTTTGTATCAAAGTGGAGTAGTAGAAAACCAAAAACTTTCTTTCCCAAAAATTAATCACTCCTAAAAATATAATCCTTTCAATATAATAAAATTAATTACGAAATGATTCATTCCTGCGCCAGTGCCTGCAATTATTCTCAATGGAAATAATTATGATGTGTACCCTTACGTGTGAAAAGGTGATACAAAATGAAAACATATGTAGAAAAATAGATTTGAAATATCGACGAGAAAAAATATCCACTTCATTTTTTCACTGCCTATTCATCGCAATTGACGAGAATATCAAAGTGTACTATTTTTATCATGGTACCATTATAATGAAATGAAATGTATCCTTCAATAAAACCTAGACGACAATAAATGTTGCAGATGTAGCAAAAATTGTAAACATATTATATATTATTACCCAGGCAAGCCTTCTAAGAAAATAGATGGTTTGAATTGTAGATTTGCTTTCACTTTAAAACATTTTTCATGGCCTGTTTGACAATGTTGAGGGGAATCAAAATTAAATAATTTTACCAAAAAAACTTCATTAAAAAAATTTCAAAGTAATTTCAAGTAATACTTAATAACAGAGAGCCTCAGTCTCATGATTAGAAGAATAATCATAATGTTATCGTGCATAAAATAATGCGATTTCATCAGAGGAGTTCATTATTTTGTTATATGTTACAGTACAATGTTATTTACATTGAACTCATTTGATGATATTCGTTTCCACAGTTTGATATCGAGTGATTGAACAACGTGATCGAATATTTGATGATTTCAATTAAACGGTAGTAAAATTTGTATAAAACACATTCCATCAAAACCAAAATGTTACAGAAATGAATTTTATCGAAAAATATATTCACTAGTGTAAAAATTTGAAAACAATTAATATATTCATTCCGGAATCCTGCATGAACTTCTATATTCTGGACTATGAAAGTTGGGTGTTATGTTTTGGTCTGAAGTTACGAGTATTTTGACAATTATTTATAATAATAATAATAATAATAATCGTCTTTATTGTTACCCAGCTGTAGTTACATATAAATATTTAAATAAATTAGAGAGCTAGTTGCTGACATAACAAAAGGCGAAGTTCAACTTAGTTAGCACAAGTGCTACTGAGTTGTTCTTCCACCAGCCTCCGCGTATGTTTTCTCTGTTTTGAGATTTTCAAAGTGGCTGAACAAGGTGTCAATGACTATTTCAAAATATTGTTGTGACTACCTACGAATCAAAGTAATTCTAGATAACATTTTTTAAGGACAAAAGACAAGCACTACAGGAAAATCCTTAAGACGCTCTCAAAGCGGTGCCGATGTGAAAGTAGCGATTCACATTGGATTTGAATCGCTGAAGATTAAATCAGTTTGGAAAAAAGTTCTCAGAAAGTTTATTCTACATAAACGCCGTTCTCCAAATGAAAGAGTACTTGAACAGTGAAGTTCGAGATGTACTGAGTTGAACCTCAAAACGATGAGCAGCCACAATTCGTCGCGTATTTCTGACATGTACCCTTCTTGGTGGGACAAATGTGCCAAGTCACTTGAACACTTCCCGTGAAAGTATCTATATAAGAGGGACAAACCTCCAACCTTTCTTCGATGTTCCAGGCTATCAAGGTTGTACGTGATGTTCGCGTCTCCAACAAAGCGGATGGCTCTTTTCTGGATGAAATCCAGCAACTTCAGGGTATGTTTGTATAGCCACAACAAACACTGATCTGAACAAAGGCAGACAAAGGTAACAGTTTCGTATGCGTAGAAGAAATTGAGTGCCATTCAATAATGCAGAACACTGCACACATTAGATGTTACCCTTCTGAAGGAAGGCCCCACAAAATCATTCACTAATAGAGTCGAGAGGACCTTGGAACAATCAAAGATGCTGTGTCCCACATCCTGGGATACTAGGAAAACAACGTATATACATCCTAAACCTCCAGAGTTGTATCGTTTGATTGAGCTTCATAAAGAAGGGAATCCCATCAGACCAGCGATATCCTACATCTACGCTACAAGAGTTAACAACGACACAACAAGAGTTTACACCATCAAACACTGTTATAAATTGTCTCGACCTAGCCAATAAGCTAAATAATATTAACAACATTAATATCATTAGATTATTATCCTTTGATGTGAAAACATGTTTCCACATATCCCAACAAATGAATGCCTTCCTTTGCTGAAAGACATACTAGATGGGGAACTATACCACCTCTTCGACATATGTCTCAAACAAAATTATTTCAAATACTACAAATTACCTGTAAAATTCAGAATTCCAAATGTGGTCACCGTTGAGTCCCTTACTAGCAGATATTTTTATGAATAACTAAGAAAACACACGTATCTTGAATGAAGTTTTATCATTTTGGTTCAGATATGTGGCTGATATCCTCGTGGGTTTCGACGACTCGAAGAGAGATAAATCATTTCTTGAATTTCCCTAACACTCTCTACGACAAGATGAAATTCACGGTTGAAATGGAACAAAACAACGGCATTAACTTTCTTGATCTCATTATAACGAAAATCAATAATGAATTACAGTTTAACATCTATGGGAAAAACACGTTTACGAACTGTACAATCCCCATAGATTCTTGCAGTACATTATCACATAAATTATCTGCATTCAGATCAATTATTCATAGAGTATTTCTAATTCCTTCATCAGGGAAGATTTTTCCAGAAGAAATGAAGATCATTAAGCAGATCGCATCTAATAACTATATTCCAGTCAAGTCAATTGAGAAAATCATCTCCAATAAAAACGAACTAACTTCATCTAAAGCATGAAGAATCTAAAGAAGCTAAGAAATATGCTAGCATGAGCTTTTCGGGAAAGGTATCCGACAATATAAAAAACTATTTTTCAGAATTCAACATAATTACGCGTCATTTACTAGAAAGAATTATTCAAGAAACATATTATTCAACGCCAAACCCAAAAGAGATACTTGGGAAAACTCGGGCGTATATAGACTATAATGTGGTGACTGTTCAGCAGGTCAAACAATCAGAAATTTCAACATAAGGTACCGTGAGCATGTGTTGTCAGAAAAACTCGGTTAGGAGCTGTTTTCTAGATTGGCCTCGGTGAAATGTATGCCTTTCTGATTTATATTGATAAAAATATTCATCATTCACACCTCTCAGGATGTGCACTTAGTGAACATGTCTACAAGGAGGGTCAGGCAATTAACTTTGATTCTGTCAAAATTTCAACTAAAGAAAATACTGTTCCGAAGAGACTATTTTTGGAAATCGCATTCATCCCACAGTCGCAAAATTGATTAAATAAAAAAACAGACGTCAATCATTCAGGTGGATTTTATTCATATTTACTTCTAATAGATAAAAATTGGGATATTCGAGAAGATTTGATGTTATTCAATCAATATAACTTTTCCTCTTTCATTAAATTCCATATCCTTGCATAATAATGTTCTCTCACTTTATAAATAACTCCTTCAAGACACCTACAACTGTTGTTTGACTAAATTTGCTCCAGCAGGTTAGGCCAAGTGATCGCTTCTCGGTCGGTCGGTCGCCAGGCGGTTCGACGTGGGTGCTTTGTTCACTCACTCGAATTGACTGCCGTGTTGGTCGGTGGGTCAAGCCCTATTCTGAATAATCAATTTTCACTTTCTATCGTCCAACCTGTGTTAGTAACCACACGTTAAAAGGTAAGAACTCGTTAATCCTTAGCTCGCACAAGTATCGACTTCTGAGGGTTGTTGTTCGTTGGAGTGCGACAGCTGGTTAAAGGAAAAATAGATTTCAAACAGATTTTTTAAACAGATATAATTCAAATGACATTTTCGCTTTGTTTCTAACCTGTTTGAATTTTACATGGTTTATGCATAACATAAATTCAAATATCTATTCAAATCATGATTTGAACTTTATATTTCTCAATCACCATCATTTCATTTCATTACTTTCAAATCTTAATATTAATTAATATATTTTAAATACTTGACGTTTAGCAATTATATATTTTATCAACATTTTGCCTAACAACCTTACTTGACATTTTGAGTATTGACTAATTCATGAATTTCATCATTCAAATAATATAATCCGATTCATCACTTTGTAGCTTCCTGATGATGACAGTATTCATTGTCGAAATATTAGAAATATAATGTTATAAGAGTACACCTAGGCTTTCGCTGTGTGTCGTCCCCAAAGCATGCACCATATGGTAAACTTATTTATTAAGGGTTTTTCGACAAAAAGTTACTCTTGATAAAAGTTTGTGCTTTCTCTGAAACTAAACATGCACTAACAAAATACAGTAATACACCCGTAATATAAGAGGAGCCCTCATATATATGACTTTGAGACAAGAGTAAAGTACACTTATTTTGAAAAATCCCGGAAAATATTATTTAGAAAAGTTGTTCCGCATTAAAAAATACATCTTTTCAAACCATTTTTCAATGCAACGCTTCGTTCATTGAAATTAATCGTCAATAAATTGTTTTAATAACAACCTGTATATTTTTATGCATTTTGGTAGTCATTGTAATTACAATTTCATTGACATATTACAACATACGTATTTCTCGACGTTTCTTCCAAAAACCACTTCATCAAATTTCCATCATTTAACTTTTTTTTTAATGAGAATTCAAACTTCTAAATGTCGTTGCAAGCACATAGTTAATAGTATCGTAATACACTACAATGAAAAATAAACAGTTGCGAAAGAGAATGTAACGAAATAATAAATCGTAGAAAATGAGCATCATAACGGAATGTATCATGTTACATTTTTTAAGTTACCGTCTCACGCGATATGGCATTAAATGATCAAATTGTCTTCCATCATTTCTTGAATAAATACTTGCTCTAGAAATAGTGTGCTAGTGGCAGTTCTCTAACATATGTGGAGTGATAGCCATGCAGGCTCTCCCAATTGAATCTTTCAATTCCTCAATGTTTTCAAAATTTGTTCGGAATACTTTTTTTGTGAAGCCCCACAACGAAAAATCTAGAAGAGAAATGTCTGGTGAACATGGTGACCATGGTGGTCGGTCGGTAACCAAGCCGTTCGGCGTGGGTGATTTGTTCACTCACTCGAATTGACTGCCGTGTTGGTCGGTGGTTCAAGCTCTAGTCTGATCGATCGATCTTCACTTGCTATCGTCCAACACGTGTTAGGAATCACACGTTAAAAGGTAAGACCTCGTTAATCCTTAGCTCGCACAAGTTTCGACTTCTGAGGGTTGTCGTTCGTAGGGGTGCGACAGCTGGTTAACGGAAAAACAGATTTTAAACAGATTCAAACAGACAGATTCAATAGGATCATTCTCTGCACATTCTCCTGCGATGCGGTGGAGCTCCGTTGTGTTGAAAAAACTCATTAAGCTGGGTGGCAAATCTAGAATTTCAATTAGAGTACCTGATAAGAAGACCAAGTATAATTCTCCAGTCAGAGATGTTTTTAAAAAATGGGGGTCAATAATTTCATCATCGAGAACACAAAGCCAAACGTTAACACCATATATCTCTTGAAAATTGGTAACACTATGTAAATATTCATTTTCTTGTCACCAGTGATAATGTATATTTCTGTTTAACCATCCATTATGGGTAAATCTACTTTAATCACACCACAACTTTTTTTGCGAATTTCATTATTTTGGCGAAATTTTCTAATGCACATCTACAAAAAAACCTGTCTCCTGTTGAAGCCCGTCAAACGCAAATGATGGGCTTTCCTGTAAATTATGAATGGTTTGGTATTGTTACAAAGATTATTTATTGGTCTCCCTTTTTGAAGACAATTTGGATTTTAGTGAATATAAATATTTAGGATCTCAATGAACGACATCACCGACGGGAGAACTGTGTTTGTATTTCAGTAACATTCGGAAATTCGAGCTCCTAATAAAAAATTATGGAATATTGATGATGGGGTCTCGGGAAAAACGTCGAATGAAGCAAAAAGTGTTTCTGTAATTTTTTGATACTATTGAAAATGGATGCGATAGAACAAAAAAATAAATAAAATCTGTCATTTTCAGTTTTTTTTACAAATATCTCAGACACGTTTGATGATTTTATCCATCTAAGAATATCTAAGAATATCATTCCTGAAAAAGGCAACTTTTGTTTCAATAGTGGCATCAGTTGAAAAAAATATAAAAATCCTTTTTAATTTTCGGATATGCAGTCAACAAGGGGGTGGTTAAATAAGTGAACTCCTTTTTCTGTTTTACTTTTCGAGTCCTTTCTGGCTCTTCACCAGAAACTACACAATGAATTGATGAAATTTTAATACTGAATTGACAAATTGTGAAACGTGTGAAACTTACGAAAGTGGGGTTGGTAATCCCTTTCACTCGCCGAGATTTGTAAAAATAACACATCACAAACGACAAACACTCTTGGTGAAAAACAACATGAATAAAAAAACTCAACATTATGTATTGATAGATTAAATTATTTGAAAAACACAAATTTTTAACCATGGATACTATGATGGAGTCAAAGAGAAAATGACAATTTTTTTAAATTCTTTATTAAATGAATGGATGATGTGAAGTTGACAGTAGACAGTAATGAAATTTATGACAGTGATTTTCTTATCCTTGTTGCCAAAATGTAGCAACTTTTTCCTAACAGGCCTAACAGACGAAAGAACAAGAAATGGAAGTCATTCCAAAAGCTTTTGAGCAGAATGGATATGAAAATCATACAATTCAGAAAGCAGCACACCAAAAAAAGAATGAAAAACCATCCTGCCTTGCGTCAAAACGACACAACATACAAACCTACGAGAACCATCAGAAATTACTCAAACAACCCAAAAGACAAAGTCAACCCAGAAAACCAATGCATTCATAAGAAAAAAATTGGAGATTGCAAACGGAGGATACAACGGCATACGAATAGACGAAAATCAGTCCGATTAGGGGAACACAAAATTTCACTTGGCAACAAACGAAAAACCTCAGCCCTATACAAACACCACCTTGATATAGGTCACAACATCAACAGTCTAAATAAGATTGATAATAACACACAGACACACGCTACCTCTCAACTACATGGAAAATCATCATATCCAAAACGGAAGCCAGCACACTACCAACAGCCAAAGTCCAGAATATAATATTTATCCACTATAAACATAAACACTTCAATACATTGTAAGTATAACAAGAATATAAATATCTGAATTGAATGGGAGTATAATATGAAAGGAAGAAAAAGGAAAAAAAACTGTATATTTCATGTATTCAAAAAACACAATTCAATGTGACGCCCGAAGATGTTATCATATAGCGAAACACATGTCGCGATTTTTAAACTTTCATGTGAAAATACGTGAAATATAATCTTTTTCTTTATTTGTTTTTCTCGAAATAGTAAATTTTCAGATACATGGGAGTTTGTTGGGAATATAGAGTGTGATCATGATACAAGTATTGGATGGTGAAAATCCTGTTATGGAAACAGCGACGTCTTTTACCAAGAGTCCATTTTTTGAGGTGTTTTTTGGATATTGAAACTGTTTAACGTTTTTTAATAAGTGGGTGAGATATAAGTGAATATCCCGTGTTAGGAATCACACGTTAAAAGGTAAGACCTTGTTAGTCCTTAGTTCACACAAGTTTCGACTTTTGAGAGTTTTCGTTCGTAGGGAGGCAACAGCTGGTTAACAGAAACACATATTTCAAACAGATTTTTTTCTAAACAGGTCCTTTGTCAAATAGTATTGTTTGGTAGGGGTGAAAATACTGATTCAGCATTCGCGTTCCTGTCAAATGATTATGGAGAATCTCTTTTAGTATTCCTTATTTTTCAATATAAAAAGAATTACATTTCCAGAGTAAAGTTGATATCTAATATCTTCAATAATCCGCAAAGCAGTTGTTCTAGACCTGCGGTACGCGAAACCCTCGTGTTCGTCAAGTGTTGCCAGGGGGTTCGTGGAAAGATAAAGTGCAATGGCGGAACTTCAATTTAGAAATGTCCGACAAAAAGTGCCAGTCGTACAGCACGAACTGATAAACTTCAAACTCCTCCTGAAAAGAGAAATGAAAATTTCTAAGTTTTTTACCACTTTTAATTGTAATTAATGTTATTGCAGTTTCGTCCTATACGGACATTTTCAAACTTATACAATAAACATTTATTGTATTTTTTGTATTGTATTTATTGTATACGTTTGAAAATGTCCGTAGTGGAAGAAATTGCAATAACGTTAGTTACAAATAAAAGTGGTAAAAAACAGAAATTTTCATTTCTCTTTTCATTATGATTTCCTACCACGTAGGTAGTAAACGCTACATCCATCAATTTATTCAAACTCCTCCACCCTAAAACTTATAGCATACTAAGTAAACGGCTACTTCAAATAAAGAGCATAAATAGACATTTCGTTAAGTTTAACTGAATACTATCAAAGTTTTATCTAAAAACCAGTAACTAGTTGATTTCGCGATTTCAGTTTTCTTCGGGATGTCGCTTTAAGGGCCTACTGGTCATTATTATTTTCAAAAATATTTTTACCAAAATGAAATAGGACATATTCTTTTATTGTATTACTCTCTGCCTAAAACAACAACAGGAACTCACATGTTTGGTGCTATTAGTTGATACTTTGTAGAACATGACATTTTATAGGAAAAATGTTATGGACAATCAACTGATAGAGCGAAATCTATGTCAGGCTCTTTCAAAGGTCTCCAAGTGCTTGTCAAAGAGATGGCATCCTATGTAACATGGACGCATTACTGCATTCACAGATAAAGACTTGCCTGCAAGACTACATATATGAAATCTGTTCTTGAAGAAGCTGTGGAAATCTACAATTTCATAAATCAGAAACCTCAATTCAAGACTTTCCAAATCACTTTGCGAAGAAACTGATGGGATTCACGTCCACTAACAGAAGTCCTCGAAAGGCTGTTTCGGCTTAGATACGAGGTATAGCAGTTTTTTATAGATTTTTCAAAAGATATGAGTTACAACTCTCTGGTGATGTCAAACTACAAATATCTGAACACTTGAAAGCGTTGAAGCTGTCTTTTGCAAAATACTTTCCCAAGATCGACGAAGGAGTTTACTGGAATCAAGATCCATTTTCTGAACAAAATGTTGAATCTGCAAGTGAATATTGCTGAAAAAAACTCTTAGTGATCTTTCTACTGACAGCTCATCGAAATCCGAATAACAAGTGAGAATTTTTTTAAAGTTTTAACTGATCCTGGCAGCATCTACAACGTTGGCCAAATTCTGCAACCCAAGACTTATGCCGGTGACATACTTCGCGGTTTCCGGCGCAGTTTCCGAGCGGTTTTTATTTTATGCCAACTCCTGCATTTTTAAATGGAACATGACAGTTTTTGCGATTTTTAACAGCGGCGACCAAGTAGATGGAGAACCCAGGAAAACGAATGGCACCCGACAGTGATGGCCATTTCCGAGCGGTTTTTTCAATTGTGATTCGAACATAGAAGTAAACACTTTGATTCGTAGAGTAGAAAGTCAATCATGTTCATGGGAGAATAGCGAGTATGTACTTCAAGTATGTATTTTGTTTTCATGGTGCAATCTTTCTGTAGCAAAGGTCGAACAATTTCCACAAGTTCATCAAACGACTTCATGGACATTCGGTAATAGGTAAAAACTTGTCTACATGTTCTCTGATTTTTTTGTAGGAAACAGAAAACCTTTCTTCCTGATTCTTCTTTCGGTGCACGTCGTACCTCCTTGGATGGCATCTTCTAGCAAGAGCGCCTTCTACTTCCAAAAAGCAAGGAAATACCACTATTTGATGGTGAAATATCGCAGCAGCAGCAGACTGCCAGGAAATCGCGGACACTGTCAGGTACTTGCGGTAGCGACTTTTACCCAGCAATTTTCGCTCGGAAAGAACCGCTCGGAAATCGCGTAGTATGTCACCGGCCTTAGGACTTTACTATCTTTTACCAAAACATTATATTTTATAAAAAAGAGATATATGTCCAATATTAAATGTATTTCACGATTGCTTATCGAAATTAAAACAAACAGAAAAAAAATATTTTTTCCATAGCAAGACGTATATTTCCAAAAGGTAGTGTGGCAACGTGTCTCCAAAGATATAGGTTTTCTGTTCAATTACTAGTCTATGCGGCATATCTCATCTTACTTACGAGTCAGGGATAGGTTACCGAATTTCTTGTACAAATTGTTAAATTATTTTTTCCACTATTACTTCACAAATGTTATTTACACAATGACAATTATAACGTTTCATAAATTTACAATTTTGAATAATCCATTATGTGAGGTACTTGTTGAATGTTGAGTGTTTGTAACTGTTTTCTTTCAACTGCCGTAATTGAACTATCACACTAAAAACTTTTACTCCTGTTCACTTTTGAACTATTACTACTTCATGTTTGTTATGCAAATTCTAGTTCTACAACTCTTAGAATAACCTTATCAGATTTTTTACTTTAACTACACTTTGCACCACTACTACTCTAATAACACTTTGTAACTTTTAAATCTTGACTACTACCACTTATTTAATGATTCTTCTTGATATCAAGTCTAATCCGGAGTTATATTCATTGGCATTACTTATTAAAATTATATAATTTCTATTCCTTTGGAATATCGTCAACAAGGATCATTAACTTTTTGGAAACAGCTCAGTGGTTTTCTACTTCTTCCCCATAAAACAAAAAAGGTGAAGGCAAAGTAGAAAGCCAAAAAGCTTTTCCCCCAAAACACTTATCTCTCCTTGAAATATTTCCTTTTCAATTTAATTCTTTGGCGGTTCAATGCAGTTAACACAACTGGCTCAGAGTAACTGGCAGAAATTAATTCATAATTATGACGCTTTGTCTCATTTGCTGAATAGTTTCTGTAATAATACAATGTTTGTTATTTAAGAATTTGAACGATTATGTGACTAGAAGACGCAGCAATCTAGTTTCGTTTATCGAAGAACTATTTTGTTGCATGTATTTCATGTCAAAAATGCTTATGATCTAAATGTTGTTTATATCATCATATCAGTCTTTTTACACGCTTTATATTAGCTTCACCTGTATGTATGTATGTATGTATGTTTACTTGTAACTCACAATTTGACAGAATTATCGACATTATTGCTTGATCAATTCGCGGGCAGATAGCGCTGTAAGTAACCTCCTTGATATATCGACATTATTGCTTGAACTATTCGCGAGCAGATGGCGCTGTAAGTAACCTCCTTGATATATCGACATTATTGCTTGATCTATTCGCGGGCAGATGGTGCTGTACGTAACCTTCTTGATATAATTCGAACTCACTTTATATGTATTTCTTCATCTGAAAAAAGTATTTTTTTTATTACCACGCGCGCCTGCTGCCTTATTTGTAACCCTCTTTTGCGCGACTGCTGTCTTGGGCTTGGTCGCTTTTTTCACAATAATACTAGTATTTTTCGTTCGTTATTGTTTCAGGCTTATTAAAAAAAAATTTTTTCAACTTTTCAGTTCGATGTTCTTTGAAAGCATGTTTTTTAGTTTTTTAAACTATATTTATTCAGAAACAAATTTTGCGAAGCGTTTCTGGTAGTACCATAAATTTTCTTCTCCACCTGGATTTTAACACTGTATTCGATATAACACCACTTATGAGTATTTAGTTATGAATAAAAGCCCTGATGAACTCGTATATATGAGGAATATCATCATGAAAACAAACACAAAAACACATGAAAACAAACACAAACACAAATGTTATTTGAAGAAAAACTTGAAGAAATGTTTTGAAAGATTCAAACTCCTGCGATGAAGTTAATCAGTTCCTTTCTAACCAGCACACAATTTTCCAAACAACCAAAATTTTGTACGGAAATGGAGTATGATGAGTTCGTTAGGAAAATATTCGTCCTGGCATCTGTGTTAAAAACGTCGACTGAAATGATTATGAAACTTTAATCATAGCGTAGCGCATAACCATCTCACTTTTCATATACTTTATGTGCACTTGAAAAAATAACCGCTTTCCATCAGCTCCCATAAATATTAATGGGAGTCTATTAAGATTCCGTCTGACCACCTGGGGCGTACTAACCCACGAAACCACAGCATTATTCATCATGTAGGGTGGAAATAATTTTGACGTTTCTTCCCTATATATGCCATCAGTTTTGAGCAATATATATTTCACAGAAAATATTACTTGCATAAAACAATGACTAAATTCATCATAGATTGAGCAAAAGTTTTCAGAAATAGTACTTTCCAGAAGACTGTTATTGAGACTCACGCTCTTCTTGAAAATATATCAATGTACGATGTTCAGATCTACATATCTATAGAAATGCAGAAAAAGGGAAATAGCTATTTATGATAAGAGTGTTGACAGTAAAGTATTATTTTGTGAGTGACAAAATTTGCGCAACGAGCGTAGTGAGTTGATCAAGTTCACGAACAAAATAAAACTTACTTTTAACACAAATATCATAAAAAGTGTTTTGTACAACTGCCTGTTTGCATGATAAAATAGATACATTTAATATTTCTATGAAAACACATTTTGACATGTCTTGTCAGCTAACTATCTTCATGTTATCGCATTTGCTGTGAAGTGTCCGTGTCAGGTGAAGCCGAATCACCTGGTTACCAACAAACAGTATTGTTTACAGCTCACGCTTTTTATTCAAAGTTCAATGTCTTGCAACAATAGTGAGGAATTGTGTGTTCCTGACTATATTGAAGAGACTACAAAAAAAGCTTCAATTGAATTGTTACTAATAAAATTGGCTCAGCAGTACGACATCGCATATTCTAATTATCTTAGCTGGTGTAAACTTAAAAACATTGAAGGAAATTTCAGCGAAACCGTCTTCTCTGCCTATCTAGAAGAGAAATCAAAAATATGGTACTCGTTAATTTTGTGGAGCATGTTTTCAATGATAAATTCGAGTGCGCTCGTTAGAAATAGTGTTAATACAAGCAAATACTTCAAGGTAATAGCATTCTTGGAGCGAAAAAATGAAAATTATAGGCCCAAAAAATCTAAAACTTTTACGAGTCCAGAGGTTTATAAATGAGGCGCCAGGTGAAAAATATTCGATGATAAAAGAATTAATAATATATTAAATTAATGGATAAATCATTGATAGTTCAAATTCCAAATACAAAAACGAAAATAGATCTTTCTTTTTGCATTGTTGGAAAAAACATTCACTATTTTAATAAATACGTTGAATTACGCCCTTCTACGCCCTATAACGTTTTTTCTGATATACCTAAATTATGAATGCAGTGCCAACCCAGTTGGTATAAAAACGTTTGGGAAAATGTCCTCTACAATTGCTGAGTTTCAGAACCCCCCGGAACCAAAGGAATATACAGGTCACTATTTCAGAAAGTATCCTGCTTCTTTGCTAGCAGAATCAGGAGCAAATATAACAGATATCAAGAAGCACAGAGGATGGAAGTCTACAACAGTAGCTGAGGGTTACATCAATCAATTTATTTCGTATAACAAGGCTATTGCTGAAAGAATAATCCCAACAGCTATCACCAGCGTTACAGCATCGTCCTCTCCACTTCAAGAATTAAATGTTAATGCCCATGAAATTGTCAACTCAGCTAGTTCAAATATATCACAAGGCTCTTCAACATCGCAAGGTATTGAGTTCAGCAGTTGTTCTGATTGTACTTTTCATATCAATGTTCATAAATAATAATAATAATGTAATTATTGTATATAATACATTTGTAACAGAATTCAATTGTATCTATATTTATTGTTCATGATAAAACTTCCTTGAGAACTGAATAATTATGTTTTGTTTATTGCTATTTGGTCGAAGATAATCGTGTTAAAAATACTTTTAGCACTAGTGTTAAAAATATTTTCAACGCACTACTTTGTAAACATCATCTTTTAATACTCTTGACAACCATTAAAAATGTCACTTACAGTTGTACAAAATAGTTTTGTTTTGTGAGTGAAAAAGTTTGCGAAACGAGCGTAACGAGTTGAACAATTTCACGAACAAAATAAAACTTACTATTAACACAAATATCGTATAAAGTTTTTTATACAACTGTCCTGTTTTCATAATGAAATAGATACATATTTAGTATTTCTATGATAACACATTCAAACATCTTCTGTCAGCTAACTATTTTCATGTTATCGCAATTGCTGTGAAGTGGCCGTGTCAGGTGACGCTAAATCACCTGGTTACCAACAAACAGTATTGTTTACAGCTCACGCGTTTTATTTAAATTCACATTTGACGTTCTTGCTTTTGTTCAACACTGGTGTAAAAAATATTTTTAACACGCTACTTTGTAAACATGTACTCTTAACAACCTTTAAAAATGTCACTTTTAATGACAGTTGGACAAAAATACTATTATATATCACAATTATGCGATCGAGAGTACATAACCACTAAAAAATATTCAACTCATTGGAAGAGAGAAGTGATAGAAACAGTATACAGTGACACAATTAAAGTCGACAAGATATGGAAATTTCATTTATTTCTGGATTAATGAAATCGGAGTTTGACATCGGTATTCAATTAGCTTTCAATTTGATTTAGATCAATAATATTTATCACCCACTGTTATTCGTTACCTTTCAAAATTTACATTTTTCATGATAAAAACTTCAGAAATGGCATTTTTTAACGGATTTCGAAAAAAGTCATTTGGAAAAAATTATGTTTCTTGCGCAAGTTCATGACCATGTACCAAACATCAAGCTGGGACTGAATATATTTTTTTTGCTATTACAACAACTACTTTTGAAAGTGCGTCCCTAAATCCTCGGCTTATCAAAAAGACGAAGACTCCAAGTTTTTGTTGCTTCACGCACGTAACCAAAACCACACCAACGAATTGGTCCGAATTTTCGACAAATTAGACAAAAAATAGCTTTCAGAAGTGCATATCCTCTTGAACAATTGTTGAACAAACCAAAGAACGGGTTGACGTAATCACTAGGAGTTGAGATACAATAACAAACTAATACGATAATCAATGGAAGGTCAAACTGAAACCTCTGGTGTAAAATAAATCCGAAAGCAAGCTCTTTTCACATTCATCAGAAATGAAATATTTTCCACGACGCGCGTTTCACCAACCAAGTTGGCGTCTTCAGGTGCTTGTTTTGGGACCACAATTATTACTAGGAATTCATTCATTGACACTCACTCACCCTATATTTTTTATATTTTGTGCAAAATAATGGTGAGTTACTATTATATTTCCCATACTTGAAACTGATCGTTTCTGAGATATTTCGAGAAATTTAAGAATACAGACCATAATTTAAAAATTGTTTTCACCCTGTAACGTGTAACGAGCTGCTCGTGATTGAATGTACTGCTTAGCACGAAGGTTAAAGTTAACTAACACATGAAATTTTCAATGCAGTATTATTCCGAGGGGCGAAAAAAATTGCCTCAAAATTTGGACACACATTTAATTAAATAACTTCTTAAACTTGAATGGAACACCCCGTATTTGGTGACGTAATTTGACGCAGAAGTAGATTTCCTTCAAAACTATATTAGGGTTCCCTATACCTATCTCTTCTGGTTTTTACACAAAAGGCGTTTTTATATTTTACTTATAAGTAATTTTTTCATCTTGAAAATGGACTGTATTGTTATGAAAAGCAAAAAAGCATTCTTGAAGTCATTTTATCAAAAAAATTAGGAATCTCAAATAGTTTATTATTTCAATAAATGCTCAAAATGGTGTCCATTATTCTCGATGCATAGGCGAACTCTTTCTTGAAATGAGTGCTGAACTCTGGATAACATATTATGCGATATGGAACGAAACGCTCTTCTTATTCGTACTTTCATATCCTGAGGTGTCGTTGGCGGTGTATCGTGAACAATACTTTTGATATATCCTCATAAAAACTTGTAAGGTCCGGAGACCTGGCTGGCCAGTTCTGTGGGCCTCCTCGTCCTATCCATCTATTTGGATATTGTCGATCTAACTCGTTTCTAACACGGCTATCAAAATGTGCAGGAGCACCATCTAGCTGCATCCACATCCGTTGATGAATATTAAGAGGTATACTTTCCAACAGCATAGGCAAATTATCCCTAATGAATCCGAGAAACATGACGCAGTTTAAATAACCATCAAAAAAGGAAGGACCTACTACTTGCGTTTCAATTATTCCACCTCACACATTGACAGACCATCTGTGCTGGTGATCAAGGGTTCTAAAAATATTAGGGATATCGTCACTGCAGTAGTGAAAGTTATGTCTGTTAAGTAATCCGTTGTTATGGAAAGTTGACTCATCGGAAAAAAGCACATAATCAAAAAAAATGTCTTCATCACCAAACTTTCCTAAAACCCATAAACAAAAATTCAGTCGTCGATCATAATCTTCTTCAAAAAGATGTAGATGAATACGATACGGGTGGAATTTGTAATTTTTAATTATTTTTTGGATACTCAGTCTGCTTATTTCAGTTGTTTCACATATTTTTCGTTGACTTATCTGAGGGTGTTCAATTAGAGATAACATCACTAAATATTCATTTCCAGTAACCGGTAAGTAAGCTGCAACAACATTTCCAATGAACGCTTGTTAGGATGACTCCTGTTAGGATAACTTTGGGCATATACTCTTGACGCTAATAAACTGTTTTCTTCACACTCACCGAATATCAAAATCATATCAATTCGTTCTTCCTGGGGATAAGTTCTCATTTTACAATATTTCAAAATGACAATAATTTTAAACTAATTAAAACAATCATAATGGTTTGATTAACAAGTTGTGTCACTGTCAAATACTTTTTGTTTCATAATAATGATTAACGTCATTTAGGCCAGAGCCTACTATTATTGAAAAAATAGTAGAATAAGTTTTATAGGCAATCGTAAATGTATTTTTTTATTGACCCCATATTGTAAATTTCGTATTTATTCCACTATGAAGTCTAATATATTTGCTAAGAAAACAAACAAATTCAACAAATGTTGCCTCAATAATTGAGACACATGCATTTTCTTATTTTGAAGCTTGCTTTTTAATATTTCAGAAATGGCAATGAATTTAAGTTTTTACATTTGGAACCCTAATATAGTTTTAAAAGGAATCTACTTCTGCGTCAAATTACGCCACTAAATACGGGGTGTTCCATTCAACTTTAAGAAGTTATTTAATTAAATGTAAGTCGAAATTTTAAGGCAATTTTTTTCGCCACTAAGAATAATATTGCATTGAAAATTTCATGTGGTAGTCAACTTTAACCTTTAAGCTAAGCAGTACATTTAATCACGAACAGCTCGTTACACGTTACAGGGTAAAAACAATGTTTAAATTATGGTCTGTATTTTTAAATTTCTCGAAATTTCTCAGAAACGGTCAGTTTTAAGTATGGGAAATATAATAGTCACTCACCTTGTCTATAGTTTCTAAAAATATAAAAAATATAGGGTGTTCCATAAGAAAAAATATAACTTTGGTATGTAACTTTTTTGGGAGTCATCCTGTATATTTCAAAATAATTTTGGAATATGCTCCTCACGGACCCACATATAACTATGCTGAAAGTTTTTCCCTAACTCTCTTCATTTCTCGTAGAAATACCGAAGCGAATGTGGTGGGCCACCCTGTAGACTGGCTCTGGTTTCAAATTTCTTATTTCAAATATTTTTCATTTTCGGTGTTTTGTATTTTCACTTTTTTGTTTGCGATATTACTCATAGCGATATTTTTGAAACTCAATATTTTGATTTCGAATTCTCATTTTCGATATTTTGAGCCAATAAATGAAAGTACCGCAAGGGTGGTGTCATCAGCAAAGCAAAATATTGGACAATGGTTGACAATGGGTAACAAAATTATGTTTTTGTTAGCCAGCTGTCATCACTAAACCTATTTCAGATCTTTCAACTCTTTCAGACAAACGTATGTTCTATGCAAAAAGAAAAATTCTCATTAGCTACCATCAAATGGAGCACCCTGTATATCTATTCGAAGGTGCACAGATGATTAATGTTTCCCTTCGTGGCTTCCCGAAAGCCTTGGAAAAATATCACGAAAAATAATGACTCGAAGCCATCTTATTTTCCCTTTTTCTTGTATACGGTTTAGCATAATCCCAAATATATTATTCCCCACATCCACGAGTTTAATATTTCAGAAAGTGTATGATAACATTTTATCGAAACTTCACAGGCACCGCTATGAACCTCGCGGAGAGAACTATATTGGACGTGTCATTCAATCGATTCGTAGCGGAGAATGTAAAAGAAATCCGTTGATTAAAAGGCCGTGTTTGGGAAATCCCGTGAGTACAAATCGGTTCGGGATAATTGCTCTGAATTTGGTACGTTATCGATTTCCACAAGAGCAACGTGAAAAATGCGACCGGCGCGGCGGTCGGGTAGTTACTTCAGGTGTTGACTTTACATGGGCTTGTGATGCACTGTTTGGAACCTTTGGTGTAATAATGAATAGTACTGAAGTTTTATCCCAACACCAAACCGTTATTTTAACATCTCGACACGTGTTTCGACCGCCAAGTGATCATCTTTAAGAGGAAGTTTAAACTAAATATACGTAGTTATAATGTTATCCGTATTTATATCATAGATACCTCTGCTAGGTACCTGCGTCTTGAGTGTCTTGAAATAATTTCACAATATGGCCTTATCTACTAGTCTTAAATTAATTTTACAATGTGTCCTTATGAAATAGTGAGGTGAATCTGATAAAATTAAAATATCATTTCAACAAGCTATACAGTGAGTCAATTTCAAAACTTAGAATGGGATATATCTCACGACGAAAGCTGATATCGAAAAATGCTTGAAACCGTTTCTAAGATAGTAAGGGGGAACTAAAGTGACATAAAAGAGAACTCACCCCCATCAACCCCCTAGGCCCCACCCACCAAAACTCAAAAAGTTTAAATTGCAACCCCTACTTGTGATACATCATTGAAAAGACTATAAAAGTGCTATGCAATGATATAAATGATAAGTGTACAGGGTGAAGCAATAATTGTGAAACTTTGGCTTGAATGGAATATTTAATGAAGTTTTTGTTGAACTACAAATTTATTTAAAAATGTCAAGTAAGTAAATGTTCAAAGTGGGTTCCGTTGTTTTGTAAACAATAATGCAGCCTATTGTCAAAGTCTGCACGAACTTTAATATCAGCCGGCTCACTATGACTTTTTTATTTGTAATGCTACCTCCCGGACTATTATTTTGAATGATAAGTGTCCGTCGATACTTTTTTGTTAAATAAAAACTTAATTTGCCGTTTTTGTAAAATAAGTTGGAAAGATCTGTTTTTTGGGTTCTGTCAGAGTCAATAATTTTTGGTTTGTTTGAGACTATTAAATGTCATTAGTTTTCATCATTTGTACAATCTGTACTGTCATTCAGCTGTAGTTGTCACGATGGTTTACAGTATACCTGAGCGCATGGAGATAATTTTCATTTTGCCTCCCAGAACCAGTGTTATTTAATATATAATACATGGTGTGTCTCGCTAACTTGACATCAACTTTTCATTATTGAATTTTTTAACGGGTGAGGGGGGATGTAGCAAGATAATCACGTGTATTCACAAATAAAAGTTATTGACAAATTGCCTTCCACTTATTAGTTTTGAAGAAAGTCTCGATACTTCGTGGTCTGAGGACAATGTACTTGTCACTTGTCATAAATGTACTATTGTATGTAAAATGGTCAAATAAAATACTCTACTCTATTCTACAATATTGAATATATTCTTTGTTTTATGCACTTGAAGATATTTTGAATATTTTCATCAAAAAAATACATGTGATTTTGACTAAAGGGAGGGTAGTTCACAACATCACCAAGCATCACCAGAGGGGAAGGAAGGGGGAGCTAAAAATATCACTTTATTAATGGACGACCCCGAAGTGCCGAAACAGCTGTCTAATATATTGCTTAATCTATTGAAATTGATCGATTAATGTTTGGGATCATGGTAGAAAAATAATTGATTTTTGTGTTTATAAATCAGGCTGATTTAATATTTCGTAGCAGAACCTTCGAAAAACAAATCAACTACTTAATGAATCAATTTAAAGCCGAATTCAGGAGGGGTTCGTGAACACCCCAATTTTTTTTGTTGGTAGTCGTATAATATCAAGTCTTAATATTTCTGGATGAACATTATATTTTCAGATTTTCAACTATGTTTCAATGTGTCAATGAGGGAGCCCTAAATTAGCCTAAAATTATTACATATTCAAAATTTCTAAACAGTGAAGGATTTAGATTTGGTTCTATTAGCTTAACGGTTAAGCCAGCAGAACCCAACATTTTTTCAAAAAATAGAACACCTGGATAATTGGCGATAAGGGAAAAGATGTGCCTAAAATGAGCCTGAAATTATGGTGGAATCCGATTTGACGAAATGTTTTTTATAAGGTTGCTAGCTTAACGTTAAGCTAGCAGGACCTATGATATTTACTTTAAACGAAGAGCAAAATATTCGGCAATAGAATATAAAATTAGTCTAAAATTAGCCTTAAATTATGGCCTGATAATGAATGTAAAATTCCGAAGTGGTTCTGCTAGCTTAACAGGGCTGACAAATTAGCAAGACACCATGTATTTGTTTAAACGACGGGAAATTATAATATTTTCCTTCGCAAGTAATTCGCTAATAAATAGAACATGCTAATGATGTAGTCAAAACGTTCGTGGATGTGACTTTTTTCTCATTAACATATTTTATATCTATTACTTACTAAACAAATTTCGTAAGTCAAATTACTTTGTCGGGCAAAAAATCAACCTCCATCTCTGTTTTCATTCATTTCCAAAAAACAATCGTGAATTTATTTTTTTATTCTATCCACTAATGTTTGGAAGGAGTCATCAATTTTTATTGAAAATGGATGAAAACAGGGATGATTTAATGCCTGACAAAATGAATTTGACATGTGTAACTTGTTTATAATATGTAATATAATATATGTTGGTCTGAAATATAAAGTCCGACATCTGACGAAAAATGTCAATGTCATCGGAGTAAATTTTAGAGAGCATCCATGACTGGAACTCGTGGCTGTTCCAGCCACGAGTTCCAGCCACAAATTCTCAGCCAAACAAGTCCCAGACTAATCAAAATCAAATTCGACCTCAATCTCAAAACCAATTCTGACTACCCGTAATTCAGAGAAATCCGAATTACCCTGTCAATTTCAACCAAAACCAAAGAGCTCATTTCATGACATATGAATCTCAAGATTATCATACAAGTGATAATCAAGACTATCATAGAGCTAATAGCTATAACTATCAATACAACGATTACTACCCCACCGATAATGACTATGATTACTATACCGCTAGTGATCAAGATTACCAATACAACCAAATTCAAGCACCTGAAGATCCTTCAATATAGCAGGATTTTCTTTCTCTCCCGAATACGAACCACCCACCTATTCAACCCCAAACAACCAACAACCAATCGATCGACCCTATATCAGAAGTTCAATCCCAAATTCAGTCCCTGAATATACAAGACTTCAACCCGAACGCGAACTTCCCGGAACACATTTTCGTGTAAGCCCTATGCTTTCTATGGATTCGAAGAATCTGTACTACATCAAAGACTCTTCCAATACTTTTAAAATCCTCATCGATACAGGTGCAGGAATATACATTCTTAAACCCAAAACATGCGAAAAATACCCCCTTAGATTCCCTGAAAATGTCACTATATAAGAAATCACCGACCAGAAAATTTTCGTGAATGAATCCACTTTAATAAATTTCACACAAAACGATCCACACAAAGTCTTTATCTACGACTTATACATCGACTTTGACGGTTTACTCGGATCTGACTTTCTCGAACACTACAACTGTATAATTGACCTGAAAAATAAACAACTTGAAACAAATTTTAAAACGGTCCCTTTGTTCAAAGTTTCAGACATAAATGACCATATACTCACTGAAAAACCGAATCAAATTCAAATAGAACCCCGAATGGAGAAAATATTCAAATTACATTGCAACCTCAAGAACACTGAAGCTATACTGTTAGCCGAAGAAAGAGAAAAAGTAAGAATTCCCAACGCCATAGTCAAAATTGATGAAAACGGTATGTTCTACACTACTATCGTAAATACAAACGCGATCCCAAAACAAATTGATTTTTCTGAAATAAAACTCGAACCCCTTCCAACACATGAAACAATTTTGAACATTAATGAATCGTTTTCCCAAAACCAACCTAATATTGACCGTATCCAAGAAATCGAAGCACAACTAAGAACCGAACATTTGAACGAAGAGGAACATCAATCAATCACTGATTTATGTCTTCAATTCGAAGATATCTTCTATTTAGAAGGCGATAATCTCACTTTTACCAATGAAATAAAGCTTACCATTGATACTAAGGATGCTAGACCCGTCTTTACGAAATCCTACAGGTACCCACAAGTACACAAGGAAGTAAAAACACAAATATCAAAAATGCTAAATCAAGGCATTATTCAGACATCAATATCCCCATGGTCATCTCCAGTTTGGGTTGTACCCAAAAAGATAGATGCCTCCGGTAAACAAAAATGGAGAGTTGTCATCGGTTACCGAAAACTCAACGAGCTAACGGTTGACGACAAATACCCATTACCCAACATCTCTGACCTCCTAGACCACCTTGGTAAATGCGAATATTTCACCACGCTTGATCTCGCCTTCGGATTTCATCAAATTGAAATCGAACCCAAAGATATTTCCGAAACGGCTTTCTCCATAGACAATGGTCACTACGAATTTGTTCGTATGCCACTTGGCTTGGAGAACGCTCCAAGTACGTTCCAGAGAGTTATGAGTAATGTTCTTCTAGGTATACAAAACAAAAGATGTCTCGTATACATGGATGACATCATCGTATATTCTCCTACCATCCATGAGCACATAGCAAGGTTGACCGAAGTATTTAAAAGAAAAGCGAACCTGAAAATCCAACCGGATAAGTGCGAATTCTTGAGAAAAGAAGTCGCCTATCTTGAACATGTCATTACCCAAAACGGAGTCAAACCCAATCCAACGGAAATTGAATGTATCCAAAATTTCCCAGAACCAAAAACTCAGAAAGAAATAAAATCATTTTTAGGCTTAGCTGGATACTATCGACGATTCATTTGTAATTTCGCCAAAATTTCGAAACCATTTACTTCAAAAAGATACCCCTTCAACTTCGACGCAGAATGCAGACACGCATTCGAACAACTTAAAAATGCACTCATAACGAGCCCCATTCTCATTTATCCCAATTTTGAGGAACCATTTTTGCTCACCACTGCCGCCAGTGCGTTTGCAATTGGTGCCATTTTATCACAAAGTCCCATTGGCAAAGATTTCCCAATAGCATATGCGTCTAGAACACTTTGTAACGCAGAATCGAAGTACTCTACAATAGAAAGAGCAGTAAAGCATTTTCGCCCATATCTTTTCGGACGAAAATTCCGACTAATTACTGATCATAGACCCCTCACCTGGCTTTTTTCAATAAAAGACCCTGGTAGTAGGCTGGCACGCTGGCGACTCAAATTCGAAGAGTATGATTACCAGATAGAATACAAACCCGGCAAAATCAACAAAAATGCAGATGCACTATCCCGAATCAAAGTCAACTACTCCAAAGAATGCGCGAATTTCCAACACAAAATTTCCATACAAGAATCTAACGAGAACGAAACCGAAGTAAAAGCGGACCCCGAAATAAGTAATAACCCTAACGAAAACGACCCTGAAGAGATAAATAACCCTGAAGGAAACCCCTGAAAACAAAATCCCCGTAGAAACCATTCAAGAAGAATTCAATACATTTGTCAATTTATATAAATCAAAATCTCTAATCGATTATTCTAAAATAGAGTTCGATAATTCTCAACTCTTTGATAAACACCATAAAAACATTGTTACTTTCTTTTGGCAAAACAAACTAGAACCATTACACTATGGAATCATCGAATACCTCTTCGAAGAACACCCAGAGTTTTACAATGACAGAATATTTTCATTTATTTTTGCTGACAAGGAAATCAAATTAAAACTCTGTCAAAACCTAACGACAACTCCTGACCCCGATCAAATTCCCATAATCATTGATCAATGTCATTCAGGAAAAACAAATTTACACCTTGGCATTAATGAAACCATCAGAAGAGTAAAACAGAAATACAACTGGCAAGGTCTCATTAAAGACGTCGAAAATTTCGTAAAAAAATGCGAAATTTGTCAAAAATTCAAAATTTGCCGAAAAAACCTTAGTACACCTCGAATCATAACCGAAACACCAAAAACCCCTTCTGAACGTATCAATGTAGACATTTTCGAAATTCCCACAAAATACTACGCTTTGACAATAAGAGACGAATTGACTAAATTCACACAAGCATACGCCATAGAAGACAAATCCTCGAAATAAGTCGTGAATACCCTTCTTCTTTACTTTCAACACTACGGTACACCACTTAGGATACATTGCGACTACGGTCGAGAATTCACAAGTCAACTTATGAAAGACTCGTGCTTTCTGTACGACATTAAACTCACATATTCGAGTGTAAATCACCCACAATCGAACGGATCAATCGAAAGATTCCACGCAACATTTGCTGAAATGATTCGTGCCCATAAAGCCGAAAACCTCAATGAACACCCCATGAACGTTTTACCATATGTAGTTATTTGTTATAATAATACGAGAAACAAAACAACAGGTTTCACACCGTACGAATTAATATTCGGACATACAGCTAGTCGATCCCCAAAAACGTTCTATAACCAAAAAGACCTAATTTCAAAATATGTTAGAGATCTTAATAACCGCATGACGTATTTCTATAAATGGGCCAGAGCAAAAACCGAAAGACAAAAAGAAAAGTCCAAAATCAGATTTGATAGGACAGTGTCTGAAAACGTCCCTAAATATAAAATAGGAGACAAGGATTATGTGAAAGAGTCACAAATTTCAAATAAACTCGAAAATAAATTTAATGGACCATTTGAACTATTAGAAATTTATCCCAACTCCACGATGTTAGTAAATTGGAAAACGCGAAATAAAACTAAGGTAAATTTAGACCGCCAGAAACCTTTTCATGAATAATAATAATCTTTTTCAGGACACTCCTGCTGTCAACAGCCAGTGCCCAATACAACTTAAGAGTCAATCAATAAATCGATCGGCGTTTTCTTCCATCAAGAAGGAACCTTCAAAATAACAAACGAAAAATGACCCTTTTGGTCTACAAAGATTTATCATCCATCAGAGACGCTCTATACAATAATAATAGAATCCTAGAAAACCTCATTTATTTTCTCGACAGAGATGAGCCTAGAATACTAGCTTTCAAAGCTCAAATAAAAACACATACCAGTCTTTTAAGCCAAATATCAGACTCACTACAAGTAAAGTTTAGAGATATCTTCACGGACACAGAAAAATTTGAAAAAAGAACAAAACGTGGTTTAATAAATGGTGTAGGAACTTTTTGGAAAGCAATAACCGGAAACCTTGACGCATCCGATGGAGAATATTTCACGGATTGTATCAATAAAATAAGTCAAGACGAACACCAAATCGAAAATCTATTAAAAAATCAAATATCTGTAACCACCTCGGTAATCAAAAACTTCAATTCAACAATTCAAAAGCTACAAGTTGATGAAGAGACTTTCAATCAAGATATAAAAGAAATCGAAAAATCATTAATGGAAATATCAGACGATATGGCATTTTACGAAGCTCAAATAAAAACTCTAGAGATATGCGAATCACTCATGGAAAGCTACCTATTTCTTGAAACTTTTATTGGTGATATTATCAATTCAATCACTCGATTGAAAATAATTTATGGTTCAATCATAACATCAAGAGATTTACTTTATTCACTTCAAGAAATATCACAAACATTGAACAAAAATAATTTACCATTATACGTCAGTATTGGAAATATTCCCCAATACCTAGACCTTATTGAATTGCAAGCATATCAAACAGACAATAAAGTAGTATTTGTTTTAAATAGTCCCCTCGTAGAGCCTGAATCGTACACACTTTTTCATTTATATCCAATACCAATCTTGGATGCTCGAACAGGACTTCATTCACCACATATTATTAACATTTCAAAAATTCATTGCGCGAGATGACGATTCAATGTTGTACACTTCTTTTCAAAATTTAGATAATTGTACAGTGATCAAAACCGACTTGAAAATTTGTGCAGAAGTGCTTCCATACCCAATAGACAGCAACGCTATTTGTGAAGCCCAGCTCCTCAAACAAACTCTGCAATTGCCTGAAAATTGTAAATCAACAGTGATCTACGCAAAGGACTACAACGTTCAAGTGATTTCTCAAAATCTGTGGCTGATATCAATATCCGATCCTTTACCAGTCACCATCGAAACCAATACTCTACTGAAACTTCAGCCTGAATGCAACGCTTTCATTGGAAACACGAGAGTTCATTCCAAATATTTCGTTGAAAGATACCAGAATGTAACTTACAACAAACATGCAGTCCAGATGCCATATCGATGCTGTGACCACCTCCCGGAAAAATCGAAACTCCCGGAGCTGAAACCCCTGAAATTAAATAAAATAAATGTCGACGATCTCAACATCGCCGAACACAAGTTGAACCAATACTCAGATGAATTGGACAAACTCATCAACGAACCGTTCGTGAACAAACATATTTCTTGGTTCACGTATTTTACAATTGCTCTCATCATAGCACTAGTGATTTTGTATATTTTCTGCAAGTGCCGTCGCAAGAAGTCAATTGCGATCGGAATCACCTCTTCAAGCAACGACAACCCACCGAGACCACCAAGAACAAGAATAGTACCCAGAACCCTGGCAAGATTCGTTCCCAGAAGAAGACCCAGCGTCCGTCTAGAAGACCCTGTTGAAGAAGATGTCGAGCTAACCACGAGTTTGAATGAAAAAACTTTTTCTTAATAAAAGTTGCTGCAGAGCACCAACTATTCTTTGAAAAGGGGAGTTGTTATATCGTGAGTAGGACGATCTCACCGGTATCAGATTACCAAGATAACGAATTCCAAGACTTTGAGTCAGCAGAGTCAGCAGAACGTGATACTTTTGTTATTTCCCATCGTCTCCTGCTGACACCGCTTTCTACACATTATAAATGGACCCTGCGAGGTCAAGTCATAGTCAGAACTAATTTAGAATTCGTTTAGTATCAACTTAGATTCTGTTCCATTTTTTTCATTGTATTTTTTGTAACGATATTTTTTGTTGTTATTCAAAGAAAGTCTGTAATTGAAAATAAAGTGTTTTTTAAAAAGTCAAATTCAAAAGAGTAAATTTAACATATATGAAAGTAAATTACAAATAAGTCATGTTCCATATGCTACCCTAATTAAAACTGATTATAGGTACAACACAAGGGGCTTATCGTAATCCAATAGTAATTTAGTTGGGAGAATTTATACCTGCGCGATCGCTCGCGTGCGCTTGCTGCACTTGGGATTCGATATATCCCGGTCACAGTAAAAATCAACCAGTAAGTCCACTCCTACTACTTTCATTCATAAATTCACAAAGTTCTCGTGACCTCGAAACGAAGTGCAGAGCCAATTTCGTTATTTTACCATAGGCGTGCGCTCATATAATAATGTCTTTTTCACATCTCCCATTTTCTAAGCACTTAGATAATAATTAAACAAACAACAATAACCAACTACGGAAACTAAAAACAATAATACCAACAGCGAATAAACTAAACACAATATCAATTTCCGACCGTTAATTATAAATAATCCGATGCTCGTGGCACCGTCGAATCCTTCGATACTACAGCACTGAACGCGTTGGATGAGAATCTCATCCGAAAAGCGGTTAAAGGTCCCCAGCAACTCGAGCGGATCACGTGGTAAAATAGCCTACTGATTATATCATTCTACTGTGTCCTGGTACTGCTGAAGGCTCTCTGGAGTTCTTAGACATTGGACTCTGTCTGGTAGATTTCATTGGCCTAAAATATTGTTTCACGTTATGTTTCTTCAGAATCCTCCCGGTCCGGTCCGTAACATTTTTAAGGTAGGACAGGGAATCTATTCTTCAATATTTCCGAATTCGTTAGCCGTGGTCTGAAGGTTTTCTTCGTACCTGATCTTTCCTCTGCGATATGCAGGAAGGTAGATCGACCGTTTCCGCATCTCCTTCGATCATTTCTGCCGCAGTGGCATTTCTTCTGCGACACGCAACAAGTTAGATCGCTTCGACCGTTGCCGCATCTCCTTTGACATTGGCTGCCGCAGTGGCAGATGAATCTTCAGGTACAATAACCTGCAGAACACGGCTCAAAAGCCCAGAAATATCGAACAATCAGTTGAACACCGGCTGTAAAAGCCTAACATACTATGATAGGGAAGGAAACCTTTTCCATATACGGGTCCAGCTGAAGTTTTTTTGCAGTTTTCTCTCCTGGGTCATATAATAATAATAATAAAATATGGTATTTATTTTACGTGGCGGAGTTTAGCATAGCGCTATTCTTCCACTCAGCCATGCTCGAATTCTACTTTGTTGTTCCCTTTGAAGGAATATTTTAGGTGAATTGGTTTTTCGGGGAGATTCTCAAGTTCATAGGTGCATCAAGCCTTCTCAACCAACGTTCTGATTACTCATGGCTGGCAGTAAGAGTTTTCATTCAGATAATTATTATTTATGTGCGTTGGTTTCTTGAACATTCTATGACCCAATATCTCATCCAGAAACGAGATAACTTATTGGATTTCCCGTTTCTCGTTTCAATGTAAATTGGATTTATGGGTTATGGGAGTTCAAATATGATGAAAATTCATTCAGTTTCCCTTCAACATCTTGCCATACCACAAACATATCATTAACGTGACGCAGCCAACAATACGGTTTCACGGCCCCTTGCTCCAAAGCCCGTTGTTCGAATTTTTCCATAAAAAAGTTTACCACTATCTGACTTGAAGGGCTGCCGATTGCGACACCATCCGTTTCCTCGTAAAAACACCATCGCACTGGAAATACAGCGATGATAACTAATAAGCGAACAGAGTGACTATGTCTGTCGAGAATACTTCCTAATTAGCCGTATAGTGTCTTTTAACGGAGCCACTGTGTACAAAAAGACCACGTTGAAGGTGATAAGTAGGTATATCTCCTGAACCCTATTCGAAATTTCAAGGTTTTCTCGAAAATGTCCCGAATCCTCAATGATTTCCTGTTTTTACTGCGAGCGGCTGCACTAGGGTCACCGTGTATTTGAACAGCTCAAAGTTGGTTAACCTATCGTATTAATGATAGGTCTTAGTGGCGAATTCTATTCATACCTATCACATAAACGAATAAAAAAATGTCATTCTTGTCAAAATCCTGGGGGTAGAATGAAGAGTCTTTTATACATCCCTGAATCGGAAAAGGTAGATCGCATAGGCGACAATTTTCTCTTTATAGTCCTTGGTGTTCATCACGACGGATGCAGCCGGCAATATCAAGATGTCCCTTGTGATTGAAACTTTTCAGCGTCTCTATTTCTCGCGGTATTGTGTTGACCTGGGGTGATGTTGCATGCTCAACATTTACAATGATATCCTCGTGGGATATATTGGCTGGAATTAAAGTAATGTTACCACCTTTGGCGAGTATGCTGACTTCGTTTTCTCAAACTGCCCGAGCAAAATGGTTAACCATTGTTTTCCTGTTACACTGTGGCAAAGGAATTTTCTGGCTCCTTCAGAGACAACCGACAAAACCGGAAAATAGTTTTTCTCAGCTACTATATTGTGTTACTATATCTATAACAAGTAAGTGAATGGTAAAAAAATGATTCATCTGTATTAACTGTTAATGTTCGATAACCAAAACAACCCAATATATTTTTTAGATCTGGATCTAAAATTCGATACCACGACCTTGTTAAAGAATTATCATATTCTAATGGGTATACTATTTTGCAGGTCTGAAGGTCAGCAAATTGTTCTCAGTAGACATTGCTCTCATAATCTTGTAGTAGGACAGAAATTCTCGCAGGTCGGGTCTGTCAGACATAAATCTCGACCAGGTTCATCATTTCCGACAGAAAAAATTCCAACCCGCACCCTGTGAGTATGAAAAAATTCCACATTTCTCATTAAATTGAAAATAAACCTAACAGGTCGGCAGGATTTCTTGCAGGTCGGGCCTGCCAGACATGAATCATTGTCGACAGAAAAATTTCGAACCCCACCGAAAACTTTCACAATTCTCAAAAAATTGGAAATAAATTTTGCAGGTCGGCGGAAATTCTTGCAGGTCGGCTCTCCCAGACATGAATCTCGACCAGGTCAATCATTTTCGACAACAAAGTTTTCCAAAACCCACCCGAAAGTTTCACAACTCTTAAAAAATTGAAAATACATTTTGTAGGTCAGCGGAAATTCTTGCATCTCGGGTCTCTCAGACATAAATCTCGACTACATTGATCATTTTTGACAAATAAAATTCCAACCCCACCCTTTGAGTATGGAAAAATTCCATATTCCTCATTAAATTGAAAATTAACCTTGCAGGTCGGCAGAAATTCATACAGGTCGAGTCTGCCATTTATGGATTTATACTGGATTATTCATTTTCGATAGAAAAAAAATCCCACCCACACTTAATAGTTTCACAATTCTCAAAAAATTGAAAATACATTTTGCAGGTCGGCGGAAATTCTTGCAGGTCGGGTCTCCCAATCGAAAAAGATTAGCTTGATTAGCCGACCTGCAAAATTTCAAATTTTTTGAGAATTGTGAAATTTTCGGGTGGGGGTTCGAAATTTTTTTTGTCGAAAATGATTAACCTGGTCGAGATTCATGTCTGGAAGACCCGACCTGCAAGAATTTCTGTCCTCTTACAAGATTACGAGAGCAATGTCTACTGAGAACAATTTGGTATCTGAAAAACTGACACAATAGTCCGAATCTTCTTCTTTCATTGTGAATTTTATCGAAAACTTGCAGAATTTTGGTAATACATTTTTGTGGTATACTAACGATTAGGTATATTATATTTCTTCAATAGAGGAATTTGAAAAGATAAATTATTAATGCAAAATTCTACCAGATCGTTCATCATATACTTTGCTAGAATTAGATAAACTGGGCTGTTCATGCAAGGGCATGCCTTCAATTAGTTCATAAACCATATAAGAAAATGAAAAAACAATAATGTCGAATAAGAATTATATTGTCTGAATAAATTGAGCAAAAGTTGATTTACAATGAAAATTATGTACACATGTTCATTTATATTTTTGATGGAAGTGGTCGAAGAAAAATTAGTGAAAAGAGCTAGAGATAGAATGAAATAAGAACGTTTTCTAAAATATTAAATTCAATGATTTTTTTGAAATATGACGAGACGAATGTAGGTAACTGGCATTTATCAGATATTTAACACAATGTTCACAATTTCAATGAGTGCAGTTTCCACTCGATGTTTTTCGCACTGTAACATAAGATTTTCGTTGAGTACCTACCTACTAGCACAAAATAAATAATTCGAAATAAGTGAGTATTGAAGGCATACTGAAAACAAATTGCTGAAAACACAATTGTTTTTGTAATAAATAATTGAAAATATTCCATTATAGAACATTTTTTCTTGAGATTGGTGAAAAAAACTCCGACACGTACCAAGAAATGAACTAGTAAGTTATACAATTATTTACAATGAAATATTTTGATCAAGAAGTAAACAATAACAAATAAAAATCAATGAAAATAAACAAAGTCACTAGCCAATTTAGGTTAGAACACATGTTTCTTCAAAACTAACCTGATTTCTGACGTTTATCACCAGTTGAGTGTCCGTAAAATTCACTAACACTAACAAACAGAACACTAGAAAGTTTTTGAAATGAAAACAGTTCATTTTAAAATACATATTCGTTGTATTTTGGACCGACCTGACAGTTCCTTCAACACTCCACCATTTCGGTGAAGGAACAATCACACAATGCGGCAAGGTTCCATCTGATAGGCAACACAACACGCGTTGAAGTGAAATTTCGCAATGCGCAGAAGCGAGTACATGTGGATTTCAGACTCTTTATTGATTCCATAGGCGTAGATATGAAATTTTAGTAAAGTACAATAGCTTACTTCAATAATGGGCTCATTCAGGCTAATTTAGTTTTTTATTGAAAATTATATATTATAAAAGTAAATCATCTCCCAAGTATCCCACAAAATTTTCCGGTTCATATGTCAATTAACAACTGAGCAAGAGCAAATTGAAAATGTGAGATCGCTCGCGGTACATCTTGACGTCACACCAGGCAAACGAGCTTCGAGCGGTGGCAACCGAGCCTGTAGTTGGAGATTATGAATCGCTGCTATTTTCAATTCAATATAATTTTCTTCAAAGTAATGTACATATATATCAATTCTGGGTAACTAGCATTTCTGAGACAAAAGTTCTATAATAAATAAAGAGTACCTTGGGATTCCAAGACATAATTTTGGATATTTCTCTATAACGTGAATAGATCTTCGCTCAATATTGTTTTTCGAATTCCAGTTTTCAAATAATATTTCAGACAAAGTAGAATCTGATGATGTATCAACAGAAGGCATGTCTGATGTACTCAAACTCTCACTGTCCTCGGGGGAACTTAGTAGTATTTTTTTCCAATACTTTCTGTATTTTCTATTTCTTCAGAACGATTTCTTTTTCGGTGGTGTATACCGGGTGTCCCACATTTTATGTGACAGGCAATATCTGGTTTGTTGAAGGAGATACACAAAAATGTTTCATACAAAAGTTTTAGGAGTTCATGAGAGCTATATTTTGATATAATTTTTAAATATACAGGGTGTTTGGTGTAGGTGCTACAGACCAAAATTCCATTTTTTTAAATAAAATGCCCTATATATCATTACATTTTCAGATGCTACGTTAAATTCTGATATCATTTCATGTTTGGTTTTTGAAATTCGGTTACGGCGTTGTTGAGTTATTGCTTAAAATGTAAAGTCTTGAGAACGACTATTATTTTTAAAAATATCTCATACAATTATTCTCTCTGCATCAGATCACATGAAAATTAGTCAAAATTTTGGGTGTTCGAAGTAATGGTTTCAATATTGAGTTGTGGAATTCAGTCAGGAATCATTTTGAATATGAAACAATTGCGAAATTGAAAGAGGTGTATTCGAAAACAAATCTTTAATTAATAACAATGTAAATAATATAATTGGATAAATCATTTCATAAGAATGGTAGGTACCTAGAAATAAGTCATAAAAATTGTTCAAAGTGATGCCCATTAGATATTATACAGGCTTCGAAACGTCGAATCACTTCTCTCGTACAAGTCGCTCTTATAATATCAGGCGTAATATCACTGCACGCTAGTCGAATTTTCATTTTCAGATCATCCACATTCAAAGGGGGAGTAGTGAAAACAATATCTCTTAAATAACCCCATAGGAAAGAATCAAGCGGTGATAAATCTGGGGAACGAGCCGGCCACCGAATTGGACCCTTATTACCAATCCATCTATTTGGGTACGTTCTATCCAGATATTCAGTAACAACCTGTGAATTGTGAGGAGGAGCACCATCTTGTTGCCACCAAATTCCTTGTCGTTCTGCTATGGGAATATCTTCCATCAACTGGATCAAATCATTTTCTAGAAAATGTAAATATCGCAATCCATTGAGATTTTCATTGAAAAAGTAAGGTCCTATGATGCGGCCATTGAACAATCCACACCATACATTAATACCCCAAGTAGTTTGAAAATTACTTCAGCGGACCCAGTGGGGATTTTCTTGAGACCAATAGTGACTGTTATTTCGATTCACAACTCCATTATTGTGGAATCGCGATTCATCGCTCCACAAAATTTGACTGAATATGTTAGGACTTTCATGTAATATTACCTGAATACAAGCAATGAATTCAAGTCGTCGTTCAAAGTCCGTGGGTTTCAAACCTTGTACCAACTGAATTTTGAATGGGTGGTATTTATTTTCTTTCAGAATTCTCTGTACATTAGATTTACTCACACCGACTTCTTCTGCAAGAGTACGGATAGAAACATGTGGGTGAATAATAATATAAGCCAACACATTGATCTCTAAATCTTCGGTTCTAACAGATCTCGTATGATGACGATGCTTTATAGTAGAAGGAAATGACCCAGTTCGCAATTTTTCTACAACTCTCGAAAAAGTCATTCGTGACGGAATGGGTCTGTCTGGAAAACGTTCTTGGTATAGACGTTGTGCTTGACGGCAGTTTTTCTGACATTCCCCAAAAATTAATAACATATCAATGCAATCACTTGGACTAAACGCGAAAGGCATACTGGAGTTTTCGCACAAAGAACAAGTTACTGTTTTGCAAAGAATCACTGAATCGAACTGACAAGTAGATACAATTCAACTACATTTGTTACTATGGCATCAACAAGCATAAGCTACTTGATGAAATTGTGCAATATAAAGCAATTCACCCTCAAGTTAGTCACATTCTCAAGAATTTCGATATTATATTCAACTGATATCGATATCGTATCGTAGAGGTGAGAATAATGGTTTGTATTCAGTAGTAGTCTAGTTCAATTCAATAAAAGATATAGACTGGATTCGTGTACGAGTAAATAAGTTTTTTTGAAACTTTATATTTGAAGAAAAGTGCAATAACTCAACAACGCCGTAACCAAATTTCAAAAACCAAACATGAAATGATATCAGAATTTAACGTAGCATCTGAATATGTAATGATATACAGGGCGTTCTATTTTAAAAAATGGAATTTTGGTCTGTAGCACCTACACCAAAAACCCTGTATATTTAAAAATTATATCAAAATATAGCTCTCATGAACTCCTAAAACTTTTGTATGAAACATTTTTGTGTATCTCCTTCAACAAACCAGATATTGCCTGTCACATAAAATGTGGGACACCCGGTATAATAGCTAAAAAGCTGTTTAGCTTTTGATCTTCGAAAAACCTGTTCATTAACTTGAATTCCAACATCAAAGGTATTTTCCTGTGTACCTGCTTCATCAGACATGATTTGATTTTCAGCGATATCTTCGTTACAAGTATTCAATTTCCTTTTTTTGAACAAACGGTGAAGCTTTAGATGCATGTCTATCAATCTGGCAATCAAATATATGCGGAATATCGCCTGATCTCAATATAATTTTTCCCACTTTTATAGTTTTGATATACATTAATTTTCTTCAACAATTTTCTTTCAACCTAAAATTCAAAGTAGTGCTCAGAGTAAACTATAATTTTTTTATTAATCACTATCATTCATACTTACATTAAATTGATCTGGTCAGTTACCGAAATATTTTTGCATTTGATGCAGTTGACACAGCAGTAAACAACACACAACTTGCTTTCTACGCACAGACCAATGGTCTGTGTTTCTACGGCTTTAGCACACATAACACACATATTATTTTTTATATTCACTGTTGTCCATTTTTGTTAATGTAGCAGTTATATAATGATAGTTTCATTTGACATCATATGAGTTTTACTGAATTATATCCAACACATATTATGAAAAGAAGTCGTCTTTGATACTTTTTTGCATTGGAAAAAATATTATCCGGTTCATTGAATTTGTTTCACGTTGACAATTCATAATCACAACTCTATAAAACATATTCGTAACGAGGAAGGTGATTGCCAAATGTAGTTTTCAGTATCCTAGTGGAAATAAGAAATCCATAATGGATCGATGGAATCCAAAAATACTTTTCCCATTCATACAAATTCCTTGTTCCATCAATCAAATAGACATCAAAAATTTTGTAGGTCATCTAGTGATAACATGTGTGGAAAAACTGTTTCTGTGGGATGTATCCTATATTAAAGGTTTAAATGATGCCTTTCATGGCAAAAATAGGCATTTAGCCTCCGGGGCTCTAGTTTCTAGGATAGATTAGTACTAACCACCCGAACTGATAAAGGATGCGAAAAAATGTTTTCAGAGCAAGTTACTTTGCTTGTATCCGGTACACTTTCTATTAATTCATGAAATCCTTCAACCAGCTGCTCAAAATATGCTGTCTTAGTTGTTGGATGTTCTGAAAACGGCACAATCTGCTAAGAAATATCCCTTGCATTCCTGAATATGAAAAAATAGAAAATTCAATTCAACCTGAAGAAGATATTGAAGGACAAGCTCTTTCTGAGTACAAATATTGCGTTTGACATAATCGATATAAAAAATGTAATATCTTACACCTCAGTATCTTTGTCTCAAAACAACCACGATACTGTTTCAATCACATTCTAATTCGAAGGTTTTTTTCTCGAATCAGTTTTTAAGTCACAATCCGGTTAATTTCAGTTTTTCGGGGTAACGTCGTTTAATACTGGATAACACGACATATAAATACAGATACTTGTAACCAGTTGTAACAGGTGTAATTAACTTTTTTTTCTCTCTATAGTTCTTGCTTGAAGATTTTATTGATTATTGGTCTATTACTGACAATCCACTTTTTTATTTTCTTTTTGAATAATTTATCAACAGATATATTCTTTAGCTCATTTGGTAACAAACTATATATTATTGGAGCAAGGTAATTTGCACTCGTTGACCTATACATTTTTCACTTCTGGGAAAGAAAATTGCATCAGCTCTTCTGGTATTGTAAGAATATTCATGTGGGTTGGGTTGAATTTTATTAGCTTTGACATAAAGTAAAATTTTATTTACAAATATTTGTCTCACATCTCTACATTGAGATTCATTAAAGAGTGCGTCAGAAGAAAGTGTTAGCTTTTTGGCATACATAATTTTCAGAACCCTGATATTTGTTTTGTTTGCATATTCCACTTCATATGTCGATCGACAATGATTCCTTAATACTTTATTTTGTCACCTTCCTTTATTTGAGAGTCTAGTCCTACATTCAAAGGCCCAAGATCTGGCAAACCACAAGCATACGACGTGAAAGGTAGGTGAGTCGTACCCTCATAGTTTAAAATACGAAACATTTGAGTCACACTTCATTGTGTGATTTTTACTGGACAGTTTACCGCAACACTGTTTCGACAAACAATAGCTTCCTCAAGCGTTTTCATACTTTGTAGTATGTCAGTATAGCTTACAAACCCCTTTTCCTATACAGAAACAGAAGGTTGCCATTTGTAACACTTGTTCAAGTAATAATTTGGTAAGTTAACTCTTGAATAATAGTTCAGGAAACATTAGAATTGAATAACAAGAATTTCGGTTAGAGTTGATGAGTGTAGCTTTTTTATGTCGATTCATCATAATTTATAAGATAATTTCTAGTGATATTTCAATATCAACAGGAGTTCAGGGACATTTTGTGTATGTGTATATTTTTAGATTATCGATCATACTTTATAACATCTGAACATTTATGTTGAACGATTTCATCGAGAATAAAAATAAATAATGATGTGGATAATGTACTAAAAACTGAAAAATAATTCGGAAGGTCCTTAGTATAGCAGTCGTCACACCACTCACCTCAGCAATCTACGGGATTGATCAGATAAAAAAAATCGTTGAGCGTAGCGTAACCAGAATAAATATGTAAACACTACGCCCAACTAGTTTATTATTTTTTATCTTATCAATACCGTAGATTCCTGAGGAGAGTGGTGTGACGACTGCTACCTAGAACTTTCCGATTTAGTTTTCAGTTTTGAGTACATTATCCACATCATTCTTAACTTTTTTTCGGGCCAAACAGCCCGAAACTGGTCTGCAAGTGTGTTCCAATAATTGAAAATATATTGCGGCAGTTGCATTGCCAACATCATATGCAGGAATAACTTCGTGGTATCAGCCAGGGAAGTAGTTGTTTTCTGATAGGTGTAAGTCCATTAAACTACAGTGTAGGGAGTTGAGATTGTTCTTCTGGATGATTTGATTCAAGAAAATCGTTTAACATACATTTTTTTCACTTATTCTGCTTTCAAGTTTTCACATTCAAACTTTTATACACCCTAATGCCACACAATTCTCGGCACGTTTTAACGTTTTACCTCAACTTAAGTGGTGTTTCGTTAACGACGTATCATTTTCAGCGACTCTAACGTTACACAGTCCTCAAAACAATACAAAATTTCGACTTGGGTGAAAGATTTATGCTTGTATCCCGATTCTGAGTTGACAAAGTCATTTGTATAGATTATATTGGATTTGCATCTTTTTCATAGTGTAATACTATAGAACTGGTCAAGCCATGTCATTTGATACCCATATTGAGGTAGTTGTGGTAGGTGTGTGGTAGGTAGATGTGTAATCCGCGATTTATTAGCTGAGATCAGCTTGAATTTGCATCTTTTTCAAAGTTATACTACTCTTCTGCCAGTCAAGCCCTGTCATTTGATACCTATATTGAGGTAGTTGTGAAAAAATATATAATCCGCCGTTTTGTAGCAGCGGCCATTTTGAATTTGCATCTTTTTCAAAGTGTGCTACAATTTTACTAGGCAATCCCTTTCATTTGATACCCACATTGAGGTAGTTGTGGAAAAATATGTATCAGCCATTTTGAAGCTGCGGTCATCTTGGATTCACAATGATACAGAATTCAATGAATTCTATTGCCATCAAAACTGAATGTGTGTACCAAATATCAGATCAGTCTGTCAACAGGAATGACCCCCTTCCTTCCTTCTTTGACATTCAATTAATGAATTCAAACCAAACAAACAGGGGAGCTAAATGAAACCATTTGAAAATGATTATACTCCCCAGTTGCGTATTGTGGAGCTAAAAACGTTTGCACCATAATCACTGCTAAAAATATTTTGAATCGAAAATAAAAGCGTCGGAGTCTTGCTATTATTTCATATCAATTGATTTGTTATAAATTATAAAAATATTTACTCCAAACTATTATGGAAGTTGGATGATGAGTCTCGACATTTTTATCTGTTTTTGAAGTTATACATTTTGCGAAAAGTACACAGGTTACCTGATGAAAAGGGTAGACAAAAGTAATCAAATGGATGTAGGCGTTACTACGTGGTAGGGGATCATCATGAAAAATAAGAAATGATACTTTCTATGTGTTTTTACCACTTTAAATTGTTACTAAGGTTACTGCATTTTCATGACGGTGTCAAACTAATACAATAAACTGTATTAGGTATACTGTATTGTAACGTTAGTTTCAAATACAGGTGGTAAAAAAAGTAATATTTCTCAGTTTTCATTAGATATTGAAATATATTGAGAAAAGCAATGGCTTAAAACTGAAACCCAAAGTATCAGTCTTCTATCATTTTTTGCTCAGAATTTTTTTCAAAAATAAAAGTTTCTGATAAATGAGTATGATTGTTTGAACGGAATACAACCGAAACCAAAGATTATTAAAGTAAAAGAGTCATATTTTGGGAGTGATCCATTTTTTTTTTGGAAGAAAGTTTTTGGATTTTGAAATTTATTGATTCCTTTCTTTCTTTGGAAGATAACCTCATTTTTTGTATCAAGATGGAATAGTACAAAGCCAAAGAAGCAAATAAAGATTATTCATGATCTATTTGTCCAGATGAGAAATGAAGCTTGAGATCATGCATGAAAATGATACAGAAAACTGGCTCTGTAAGAACTTGGACCTGATCAATGGTAATGGTGAAGCGGGCCCTTCAGTTGTTCAAGCTATCTCATTGTTTTTCTGGCACCGCATGAAACCTGAATTAATGCACGATGAGTCTTGGAATTTCGTACATTTTTTCAAATATGAGTTACATCAATGATATTCCATGATCCATTCTTAGCTATTACATAAGATGCCGTATTGAAAGAACATCAGATTCTTTGAAAATTGACTGTACTACTTTTCTGCTACGGATCATATTTTCAATCACTCGAATATAGGAATCGATATTTTCAAGATATTTCTTAAAGTTCAATTAATTTTTTGGTCTTATTTCTTGTTGTTGACGTCTTGCTACCGCTTCTATAAGAGATTTATAAACGGATAATTACATTTTTCCGAGCTTTATATCGTTCGAACACAGAAAGTTTCTTTCTTTTCCATTTTGATTTTTCAGAAGTTATACCCGTTTAATCGCATAAAAAAATAATAATATCATTGAGTCTTAGCGTAAAACCAGTTCAGAAATATTCTCAACTTTCAGAAAATTAAAAAATTATTTTTATCTGAAACACTTTCGATGTCTGAACGCGATAAACTCAAGAACTGCTGAATGTATTTTCATATGGATACGGTTTTTACCAAGGAAAGGATTGATTCTAAAGGAAGGTTCGTGTGTATAAATTATTGAAGTTTTGGGTGAATTAGTTGAAACATGACAATGTGAAAAGTCGGGACAGTGGTGCTACCGAACTTGCAACTAAAACGAAGTAATAATTATTATTCTGGAATGTTTCACAATGGCCTGATGTGTTTCTGAACGTTCCAGAGTATCACTGATAACTCCACAATATTATAGATTGTTCCGGTATGTTCTGAAATGTTGTGGAACGCTCTCAAATGCTCCAATTGTTTTGAAAATGCCATTGACAACTTCCAGCAAATTGATCTCCTGATATGTTTAAAATGCACTTTCCAGAGATTTTGCTTCGAATTCTGAGCTTTTAACCTGTTATTATCTGTTGATAAAATGGAGTCCCGTAATAATTATTCAATAATACTTTCAAGATGCTAAAACATATACTAATAGGAACAGAAGAATTGACAGGAGAAATGTAGACCAGCGTGTGGAGGGGAGGGCAGGCGAGTCTACTGCCCTAGGACTCCACAGGAAAGGGCCCCGACAGTGAAGATAAAAAAATATTCAGATTCTGACGGGTCAGCAACTTCCACGTGTGTGCTCTCGAACATTTGTTTTGTCTTTTCACTATGAATACTTGCATAAACATAATATTGTTATCGATATATCAGGATGCCCTAATTGCAAGTTTCCATTGCATATCAATGCGTAATTTGTAATTTTTACCAATGAGTTAGAGAAATGAAATAAGTTAAAAAAACACGAAAAAGCTTTTGTTTGAAGGTGGTTGACAATGTTTCGTGGTATATTTCATCAGTTCGGACTTCTACTGTCTAATATAATATAAACTGCTTTGAAGTCCCCGAAAGAATCTGTAAAAAATTAGAAAAATAACAATTTTATTAAACAAAAAACTGAAAATCACAAAGAAATAACATCTCATTTGCCATCTTCTGGTGATGGCAAATGAGACTTTGCCGAAACGTTGTGAAAATAATCCTTATGGGGAGAAAATACACAGAACACGGAGCGAAACCCGAGAAAACAGCTCATCATACTTTATCCGTGAGAATCTTCGAGTTAATATATATATATATATATATATATATATATATATATATATATATATATATATTATATATATATATATATATATATATATATTTGCTATAACCGGTGAAAGTAGCGATCCCATTGGCAGTCCCTCATCTTGCGTAAAAAATTCGTCCTTCACTTGGAAGTAGCAGTTTCGTACACAGCATCCTAGTAATTCTATGATTACTTGTATCGATAAGTTTGTTCTATCTTTCAGGTCTCCATCTTCGGATAGTTTCTTCTGTATGATTTGAAGTGCTTCTTCGAGGCTTGGTGTAGAGGCTTTCCATGTCGAAACTGATCAGTTGATCCTGCTCTTCGACTTCGATTTTCCCTAGCAGTTCCACTAAATGCCTTGAATTTTTCACAAAAGATGATGTTTTACCTTGGAGCTAATGATCGGTCTGAGCGGAACATCTTTTTTGTGGATTTTGGGTGGTCCATACAAGTGAGAGGGCTCACTGTGGTGCGGTGTTAGCGATGCTCTCTCTTTTTCCGAAAAATAAACTTGTTTTTTTTTTCAAATCTAGTACAACTTCCTTTCGAATGATGCAGTAGGGTCTCTTACGATCTTCGTGTATTTTCGTCTCTGAAGCACCTCTTCGATCTTCTGTTCGTAGAGATCAGTATACATTACAACAGTAGCGTTTCCCTTATCTGCAGGTGAGATCTTGATGGTGTCATCCCTACGTAGCCCGCATTTAGGGCTCTTCGTTCTTCGTTGCTGATGTTAGAAGAAGAACTGGTTCTCGACCTAGCTGTTCTTTGATTTTCCATCTGAATTCTTCTATCTCTATCTGATCATTAAGGGAACTGGTGGATTCCACTGCAGTTATCATTTACATTATATTAGACAATGAAAGTCCGAACTCACGAAAAAGTTGTTGACACTGAAGATCATCTTTACAACTTCTCGCTTATTCGAGCTCAAAATTTCAAAACTTATTTGACGAAATCACTTGAATGGGAATTTTTGAACGACACTAGCTACTGAGCGCGTTGTTTTTTGCCCGCTTGCCCTTTTTTTAGAATTTTCAATTTTCTCAGCATGTACTTGAAGGGTCTCCAAATCCGACCCTGGGGCTATTATCGCCGACGAAGCTAAATATTTTTATTCTAGGCGCGCCAAGAATAAAAATGTCATTAGCGAAAATTGCTCGATTATTTTAATGGATAGTTTTATTAATTTTCATCAAGTAATGGGTCAGTGTATTCATGATCGATACGTGAAATGGCCTACAGTGATCTATTCACAAATGATGAAATAACGTTTGAAACCCATCATGATATACTAAGCACTACTACTATGGAGAAACTTCCAAAAGCAAAATGATAAATAAATGAATAGGTATTAAAAATAATGGATTCAATGTTGAAGCAAAATAAAATACAACGGTTTTCAATAACCACTTCCAAACTGTGATCGATTAGAAATTTCAAGAAAGAATTGTTCCACCAACTTTCAGTTGGTGGACGCGAATGTACTAATGAATGTATGTACGCTGAATGTATTAAACGGTAATTAGTTGCTGAATCCAGCCACTGAATGAAATTAAAATGATTCAAAAACCCTTTAATGTTGTATTCAGCGTTTTCTGCTCATTCATCACATTCACAGTCAATGTTGCTGAATTCGATTCTTGCACCGTCTGTCAACATGTGCACGAATTGTGTTAATCTCTTCAATCACATCGCGAGCTTTTGACGAAACAAAAGTGAATTGAATAAAACATCTGGGTATCAATTCTATGCATCTTGTTGCTTTCGTTTGTAGACGTCCAATTTTCCTCATTTGAGAAGTTCACATTTTTTACCGTAGTATAGGTCAAAATTTGTTTTCGAAAGATCAGGTGTTAAAGTTCACTGGTAAATAACCTTTGACATATAATGGATCAAATTGTCCGCCCATTAGAACAAGACCATTCATCTTAGAAGCGCATGCAATGAGTCACGGGAAATATATTTCATTAGTATTGCAGTGGTTGAAGTCGAAAACTTGAAGTTTATTATCATTTATACAAGATCATGATAGTTCTAGTGAGATCAATTAGACCTCTCTCCCATTTGAAATATTTTGTCGACCTTCGACACTCTTGTTAAAAAAATAATGAAGAGACAAAATTAATTTCAGCTTTTTATCCAAGGAGGTCCTGAGTACTAACTACTACAGCTCAAGTGATGCAGCATGATCATGTCAAGTTGGCACTTCAATTTTCAATGTTATTGTAATGAATCTGAAGCCGCCCCTGACCGATATGCCGGCCGACTCATCGAATAAACACATGACATCACCGTGAAAGAATGCAGTCGAGAATCGCCGGTAAATTTCTTGGACCGAACCGACTATTGATATCTAGAAAGAACTGTTATTGATATAAGCACGTCTTTTCGACCCAAGAGGGCAGTTCAGAAACTGAATCGAGTAGCTAAACAAAAAATTCAAATAGTGGAAATAAATTAGGAGTTAGTTGCTAAGTGTTGAAAGTGAATTAGTTTGTGATTAGTGAAATATTGTTGGAAATAAATTTGTTTAGGGAAGTTAATTCTTTAATTTGTTACAATTGGTGTCAGAAGTGGGATTTGTAAAATAAATCTGTGAGAGCTTGGTGACAATCTTTGTATTACGGGGAAATCTGTTTAAAATCTGTTTTTCAGTTAATAGACTATAAGACTTATTTGTTCACGCAGAGAGACTGGTAATTCGTTGTGTTTCGCGAAGTGGACAGTCTCGGACTACGGAAATATAAACTGATAGACCTCACGAAAAATAATCTTGTAAAACTGAATAAGTGTTTTCGGACTCGATTGAAATAAGACATATACAGTTTTGTGGAAAATAGACAATAAGAGACGAAATGTGTTCGAGGAAAGTGCGCCTAGCGAACTTGAAAGTCTGCGAATTGAAGCAAGAATTGGAGGATAGAGAGCTAGTACTGGAAAGAAATCAGTACTTCAGAAAAGACTCTGGGATAACTTGACTGAATCAGGAGAAGATCCCGAAACATATTTATTCGGAGTTTCTGGAGGTGATTTGAGTTCAATAATGAGCAAACTCGAGCAAACCGCTGAAAGATGAACGAGCTTCGCGAAAATTCACCGAGTTTAAAAGATGAACTTCAACAAAATTCTAAGTGCCTGGAGAAGAAGCTTCTAAAAAATTCGAAGAGTTTGGAAGACAAGCTTCTGGAAGATTCGAAAAGTTTGGAAGATATATTTCCAGGGAATTCGAATAGATTGAAAGAAGAACACCGAGAAAATGCAGAAGGCTTAAAGAAAGAACTTTGTGTGGAACGAGTCTACTCTAAGAAAGGATAGGAATAATCGCGACTGAGATAGACAAAATCAGGAAGGAAATGAACACGGAAGTAGAGGAAATCAAAGGAGGCGTACAGGCAGAAATCAGCAAGATTTAGGAAACAATTGGCAGGTTGCAAACCGAATCGTTAACTCTACCCACACCACAGAAAATACTACCGAAAACTCAATTCCGGAACTAAGTTTTAACATGGAAGAACTCCAAAAGACAAGGAAAGATGTCAAAGTCAGTTCTGAACCAAGAAAGCTCTCCAAGAAGCCACCCCAGTTCGACGGAAACATTTCTTGAGCAAATTACCGCCGACAATTCGAAGCTGCGGCCAGAGCGAATTCATGGAATTCAGGAGAAAAAGGCGGTAACATGGACACTGGCGTTGCGTGGAGAAGCAACGAATATTTTGCAAACCCTCACGGCTCAAGAACAGGACCATGACCAACTTATAAAGCATCTCGAGTTACGGTATGGGCAGGCCTTCCTAGAGCACGTTTACCATTCACAGCCGGAAAAACCACTGACAGAAATCAGGAGAATCTCTACAGGAATTTGAAGCCGACATTGCTCGATTGGTTCGTCGAGCATATCCTGCTATACCGGAAAATGTAATGGAACGGTTAGCAGTTAAGGCATTCTTAGACGGACTTCGCGACCAAGAAACGAGGCAGTCCTTGATACTGGGTCATCCCAAATATTTCGTGGAGGCATTGGTAAGCGCCCTGGAGTTTGAGGCTGCAAAACAATCCTGCCAGGACAAAGTTCGAACTATCGAAGAAGATGGATAAATGCCTGCTGATATTGAACCTGAGAGAAAACAAATAAGATGATGGAACTGTAGGAAAACGACATAAAACGACTGATTACATATCAAATTGCTGGTTCAAACAGATAATAAAACATCATAAAATAGAAGTTTAAAAAAATTATTGAAAATCATAAAAATTAACAGGTCATCAACATTTGCCATTTCTACGTAAGATTTGCAGTACATTTCTACATGGTCCAGACATGAATTTATTACATTTGTTACAAATGTATTTTGTATTTCGATCACGGGAACGATGGCAAACTTGAGACCTTACTTGACCATTTTGTTTAAGTCTTTTGGATGGAGGTTCCACAGTTTCGCCTCTGATCTTCGAAATCTGGATAGTTTACTAACAATGCTAACATTATCGCTCGTTTCATCACCATTATATTCGTCAATTTCATCATCACTTCCTATTTCATCCCATAAGGACTGGAGACGGGCCATTTCTCGCTCATAATCACCTATTTTCATCAAATAATCTGAAAAACTACTCGATTTAGTTTTCTTTGAATGCGCACAATTTTGGAACGTATTGAGACACGTGGGATTTCGTGCACCCTAGTCACATTATAACAGGTCTAATTCAAACATACGTCAAACGACAACTAATTTGATATGTGAATATGAGAGTGGAGACTATATGCAGAAGCTACTAAATATATCCGACGCTGGGCTGCCAATTTCAAAAAGTTATATGGAATTTTTTACGGCTGGGGTATGTCACAACCCACGTGTCGGACGCAGGATTAAAAGAACCAACACGAAAGCAGAAAAACTAGAGGGAGTCGTTGAGAAGGGGCAATCGTCGGCCTGTATCTAACAGGCCCCCGTAAAAAACCAAGACCATGTCCCGATGACTGCTCACATTGCCGATGAGCAGAAGAGAGGGAAGCAGCTATTTGTTGAATTACAGCTGTGGACGACAATTGGGAGGACAATAAGATCAAGGAAGACCAATCCCAATGGAATTCCTTGACCTTGGAAAACGGAGTTCTGAAGCGGGTGTTGGAGTCTGAAGACGGTTGAGAAGAAAGGCGCCACACAGTGGTACCCAAGAACAGACGACGGGAAGTGCTCAAAGAAATCCATAATGGAAGCCTTTATCATCGCTAACGTCCTGGTAAAGGAATGGATATGTCTATTCGGTGTCTCATTGAAGCTGCATTCAGACCAGGGCAGAAATTCCGACGTAGTCTCTGACTGCCAATGAGACTGGGTCCAGTACCTCCACCTGTTCCTGGTGGCCTATCGTTCAGCAATGCACGAGTCAACCGGCCAAACTCCTGCCAGTATTATAATGGGCCGAGAGCTGCGGCTTCCTTGCGATCTGAAATGTGGGACGCCGCCAGAACAAGATACTGCGGGGGAAGACTATTTTCGAAAACTACACCTCAACGATTTGATCTCCACAAACTTCATTTGAAAAATATATCACAACATGTTTCGCTAAGACATTAGCTTCTTCAAGTGATTTGTGACGTCCAAGATAAGCTGAAAAAGCTAATGTCCTAGCGAAACATGTGATATATTTTTCAAATAAAGCTTGTGGAGATCAAATCGTTGAAGTGTACTTTTTGAAATTACTATGGATATTCATCAAGTAACGGCCGAATTAATAAAAAAAAAGGGAAGACTATGTCAGCGAGCTTCGGCAGCAAATGGACGACATCCATGAACGAGTCCGTCTGAACATCCGTAGTACCAGCGATAGGATGAACAAGGCCTATGACATCAAGGCGAATGCTGGAGGATTCAAAATCGGTGACCTAGTTTTGGTGTACAACCCTAAGCGACGCGGTGGTTTATCACTGAAGTTGCGGAACTCGTGAGAAGGTCCGTATAAAATCATGAAGAAGATAAGTGACCTCGTCTACCAAATCCTTATGCTGGAAATCACGACCGAGTTCGCGCCCTCGGACCACCAGAGGATGAAATGACGTTCCAGAAGTTCATGTATTTATACTCGAACGGACAGAGGGTCGTACATGGGGTAACTCAAGAAGAGCCATGAGACCTTTTCAAGGTTCTAGTTGATTACACACTAGCTCACTGCATGGCAGAGGATCTCCAAATGTCCAGGAGTATCGCTGTGGTGTTCAACAAGAAATTCGGTCAGCTCCAAACATTACGAGAACAGAATCCAGAAGTCGAAGGAATGCTACAGTTGTAGAAGGGTCAGAGAAACATTCTCTACTTGTGACCAGAAAGCATTCTCATCGAGACGAACCGTCCTATGAAGACGTCTGGAGGAGTCTTACCAGACTGAGGGGTACGATGCTCGACCAGAATCTTGTGGACTTGGCAATCCTGAAATTAGCATCTGGGTTCGACAGGCTGGATTGGAGAATTGTGAGAAGCGTGTTGAAAACGATATTCAGATCCAGCGGCATCAAGATTTCGGTGTGCGATAACCATTTTCCACGACCGAGCATGAAAATTGTGTAATGTTACTTTCATCGAACTCCACAGTGTCCTCTTCGGCAATGTAACGAATCTGAGGCCGCCCCTAACCGATATGCCAGCCGACTCAGCGAACAAACACATGACATCACCGCGAAAGGATGCAGTCGGAAATCGCCGGTAAAATTCTTGGACCGAACTCACTACAAATGTCTAGAAAGGACCGTTACCGAGCCAAGAGGATAGTTCAGAAAGTGAACCGAGCTGTAAACAAGAAATTCAAATAGTGGAAATAAATTGAGCGTTAGTTGCTAAGTGTTGAAAATAAATCAGTTTGTGATTAGTAAAATATTGTTGGAAATACATTTTTTTAAGACAGTTAATTCTTTAATTTGTTACATTATTTACATTTTTGAATGAATGCATATTGAGTGAAAGATTTTTTCACCTCATGGTAGATGAAATGAAGATCTAGAGAAGAGATACGCGCGACAGATTTCGATTCATGCACCATCTTTCAACATGTGTTCAAAGTTGGGTCAAATCCATTTCTGTTATCTAGAGTTCTTGACAAAACAAGCGAACCGGTTGAAATACCAGGATCTCTATGTAGTTATGATTTTTAGAAAAAAAAATTGTTTCATGAGTTGAAACATCAAACTGATCAATACAACAAACTGATTGATGATGAATTTTCTCATACTCATATAGCAAGATTCTTCAACAGAGATCCCATGTGTATTATTTCATAAAGTTCTTTACGGACCCAATATGTCAGTTTTGAAATAGATATATAATATTAGCACATACTCAAAACTTACTCAATCAACCAATATGCGAATAATTTTTCCCCTTGGGAGTTCAAATTCATATAATAAAATATATTTAGTATATGCATTACCTGTCATTTTCATATTCACAAATAAAAAAAAAATTTTTGAATCACGTCTATATTCTCCTATACAAATATTGATCATTTAACCTACCGGCTTAATGACCAAGATATGAAGATCCATAACATTTGTACCAGTATGGCCGATCTTGATTAAATTTTTCCCTTCATTGTACATTTCGTAAAACCCGTAAGCATCGTTGTTTTCCAAGTACGATTCTGGGTTAATATTCTGCGTATTTTCCAGTGAATCGAAAGTTGCTATTGCCCCGGCGGCGTCTGTTGGTCCATCTATTCCATCTGTTCCGCAACTAAGGAATGAAATATCTGCCGATTTTATTTCAAGCTTATTAAGTTCGACGAAAAAGCTAGAGATAATTGTTGGTTCCTTCCACCCTTGCCGTTTCCAGTTACGACGACTGTCGGCTCACCTAAAATGTATTAGATAATGATAATTATGATCATTTGATATTTTATTCAAAGTAGGCGAATGTAAAAATATATACCTAACACGTATAATTATAAGTTGTTAACTGAAAACGAGAGAAACAAGAGAAAGACATGTCTCAATGTAATCGATTTAGTTATGAATACATATACATACATAAAATACAGTGTGTCAATTTGAATGCGTCCTCGATAATTCGACCCTTGTAGAAAATTTGAAAATATGCCAAAATACTTGTTTCTCTCATACTTTGTATAAACAATACAGTGCAGGAAGAGCAATTGGATACGCCGATGATACTACAATATTTTATCAGGCGGATACTTGGGACGAATTGAAAAACATGGTGGAAAAAGATTTTATTCTCATAAATGACTGGTTTTGCCAAAAACTGTTTACTGTCAATTCGGAAAAAAACTAAACGTATCACCTTCAGTTGCAATAAATCCGGAGCTGCACCTTTCCATCAAATTGTAGTAAACTTTCCTGAAAAAACATTATATATTGAATCTTTAAGAAGCATTTGTTATTCAAAAACTGCGTAAAATTATTTATCAATTCAAAACTCTTAAAAAATGTTTGCCCATCATCGAATTGAAAAAGCTGTACTTTTCTCTTGTTGAGAGTCATTTGAGAAACGCTATTACGGTTTGGGAAAACACATCTAGGATATATTTGAATCTTTTGGAAATAATCCAAAAAAGATTCATTCGGCTAATTCTCAATAAACCCCTTACATTTTCTTCCAATAGCCTGTATAAAGAGTAAATTTTTTAGATATTGGACAGCTATATTACCTGTGTGTAAACGTCAGATTTCATTTCTGTAACTCAGAACCAGCTAAGTCAGAACACGAATATAATACACGAAATCGAAATGTACTCCTACCCATACATTTTAAAAAATCAATTTCTCAACGAGCCTTTTCATGTGTTTCGTTAAAATTTTCTAATTCGTTTCCTGAAACAATAAAAAAATTAATAATAAGCATTTCTTCAAAAAAAGCTGGGGTTATATATACTCGAACGTGGGAGATATTTTGTACAAATGCTGAACTAAGACTTCAAATACTTACCACGACTTACACAACTTTAACGACTGAGCTCAACGCATCTTTCGCAGATAAAATTCTCCTTACTCATTCTTTTTTATCATATTACTATATTAAAATATTATTACAATGTTTATATACCTACCTGTTATTTTATTATAAAACTTCATTGAAAATTCATTATAATTCTTATAGATCTGTTCAAAATTAATTTCATGTACGTTTTATTGCTATAACGAAACAAGTACTTGGGTACTTGGGATCGTTTGTTTACTGTCTTATTCATTTAATAATTATTTCAAAATGTATTTATATTTTGTATTCTGTACAGATATCTTTTAAGTGAAAAAAGTTATTATTATTATTATTGCATTTATGATGCATTGCTTTATGATGCATGACTTATTGATTTATATACACATGCATTCTTAAATTGTTACAATTTTCACATTTCATAAATTTTTATATTATTTTTAATGTTGTCATTTTTTCAAAATATTACATGCAGTTAGCAAAATCACTTTGGGATAATATTTTAATGAATAGGAATAAAAGAAACTGAAATTTTATTACATAACGGTAAATGTTTAAAGTATTTTTACTTCTTATATCCAACAAAATATCAAAGAAGCTTAATATTTTGTTGAAAATAAAAATATTAGAAAGAATATAATTTACCTAAGCTATCAATTGTTGGTAGTACGGAGAAATAAACCTGAATCATTGATCTGGTCATCGATCTATTCTATTGAATACAATCCAGATACCGTAGAAAAAGGCCCAGGTGAAGCATTTTTGAATTTTATGTTGAATTATATTACTGACCCATTGTACATCCTCCCGAGGAGTTGTCCTCCTAGGTCATCGTCCATCCTTTCCTTTCCAGGAAAGTAGACTGGTCACTGGGAGACATCTCCTTTATATCGGCAGGTGTAGGTCAAAACTCACCGAACACACACTCTCTTAATGACGATAACTCCGGGCACTCGCATAGGTCATGCCTGACTGTCTCATCTTCCTGTTCACACATCCTGCATAAAGGTGTGTCCACTAGCCCCATATTATGGAGGTGTTTCCTTAGTTGACAGTGGCCAGTCAGAAATCCTACTGTTAAGCGTATATTTTTCCTAGTCATTGCTTCGGCGCCAGCTTCCCAGAGTCGCCCAAGGTGATCCTGGCAAGATTGCATTCTTTGATTCCATCCCATCTCTCTAAGGATTGAGCATGGGTGTAACATTTGGCTAGTTCCGCAATTGTCGAAGTCATCAGGCCGTAGGTGCCACTGGGTCCTAAAATTCTTAGTTCAGCCGCTTCCTTGGCTAAAGAGTCGACAATGCGATTACCTTTACTCCTGTCGTGCCCTTTAACCCACCTCAGGATAATGTAATAATTACCCAGGCTTTGGCTAAATCTTGGTGACACTCTAGTACTAGCCTTAACTAATACATATTCACACTTCAATTTTTAAGGAGTTTCCATTCTCACAATGAATAATAAATCCCGATTCTCTTGGAAATACCATGGGAAACTCCTCAACTTAATTTTCCGTTTGAAGAAAACGTAATTACTAAATTTCCAGTGGAAATTGGAATTTTTTAAATTCATAGGCGTCTTTTCAGGTTTTCATATGATAATGAAAAACCTGAGATTTATGATATTGTTCATAATTTTGTAAAACTGTCATAGAATAGTGAAGTTGAATAAAATTGGTTTCGTGTAGTATACTACTCTGTTAGATTCAACTGTTTCAGAGATAATGAGTAAAATTTCATTTCAAAAAATCTTTGAAAACATATATTTTTCGGTTTTTTAATCAATGAAAATTTTACCAAAATCATCCCTGTATATATCTTTCTGACTTTAATGAAGTCAGAAAGATATATACAGTTAACCTGCAGTTAAAAAAAAATTACTTTCATAGGTTGAATATTTGAGCTACTCCAACCATGAGTCCATTTGTTAGTGTCAACAACAAGCATTTTTAACAAAAGTCAAAACAGTAGTAAATATTACTCCAATTTCCCCCATATGAATCCAGGATGATAGGAAGAAGTTGATTTTATTGCTCTGAAGTATCGTTTTAAAACAAATCTTATGTCATTAAAGGAAACATCATCACAAGTGGATCGGAATCGATTCATCCAACTGAAAAGTGAACTCCAGTTCGAGTATACCCTAATCTTCCGAAAGATTTTATTCGCGAATGGAAGTTGAAAAAGTTCACCCTACCTGCAAAGATCAAACAAATCCCTCTCGAGTAATCCATATCGAGAACTTCCCCAATAAAATCTTGTTCGACACGCAAATCCTTGGTGGAAGTTTCTAGAAAAACTTTCAGTTTGTCCTTGTTACTTGAGTTGTTAATTACGGAAGTCATGTTGCATGCCAATTGAGCATAAATTCTAGCGATTTCCTTTACGTCGCCTTCAATTTCAGTTGAGACTACGGCTGATTGAAATCCCTTGTTCAAGGCTTCTTGTTTCGCTGCTTCGGCAGCTATTCGGTTGTTACCTGTGTAAAAGAAATTTAGCTAACTCAGATAGGTAGATAAATATTATTTCAAGAGTTCAAGAAAGGTAGTCAATACATAACAAGATACAGAAATAACTACATTGAAAGGATATATCTTCAGGAGAGATTTATTTTGGGAAAGAAAGGTATTTTTACTTTATTCCTCTGCCTTGATATACAAATTGGGGAATATTTCAAGATGGAGAGGTAGAAAGCCAAAAAACCTTTATTTTCCTAAAAAACAAAGATAACTGTTTCGTCACCCCTCCATAATTGGTAGTAGTAAAGGCAGATGTACATTTTAGACACATCTTTTGGTATGTATGTACCCAACTGGTTTGGGTACACGTTTTAGTTTTTAACTTCTGTGTAAAGAAGTTCAATTCAACTTGAAAAACTTGGCCAACTTCATTGCAGGCTGGGTCACCGAAAATTTATCTTAAGGCATAGCCATGAAAAAATTTTCACAAAAAAACTAGTAGTTTGTTCATACGCAGGAGGAGTTCAAAGTCAAAAACCTCTTTTTGAGAATAGTTTTCGATGCTAATGGAACGTTTTCCGAAATATACAAATATAAAATTTTACTTGAAACTTTATCGACTTATTTAAGTAAATCTGGGAATATCGTTCATCAAATTTCATAGAATGATATTTTATCATGTGTTTCCACGAGAAAACAAAAAAATAAATCAAGTTATCGAGGAGGCCATTCACCTCTCCATCCTAACCGACGACTTCGAAATCTGCCATTCGGATAATAACAGACAACTTGTAGTGTGCAAGAGAAGGACCGTCTTTGGCAGAGAAAGATCTAGAAATAATCAAAGATTGGTTCTACCATAAACAGCTTTCATTAAACTTCAACAAAACCTATTACTTGCCATTTTGTAATAACAAATCGACATTTCCTTAATTTAATCAAATAACTATCCATAACTCCTTCAAGCTAATCATATAAAGTATTTAGGGGTTCTCATAGATCTTTACATGAAATAGAACTCTCATATTGAGTATATTGTAAAAAAATTGCGATGAATACTATGCAAGTTTCGTCAACTGAAAGATAGATTGACACTAAAAAAAAAATAATTCACTTCAGTTTGGTTCAAAGCCATTTTATATATTGCATAATAGGATGGAATTGGATATCCAAATCATACCTTCGCCCACTGGAAGTCATTCAAAGAAAATTTTGAAACTGGTTTTGAATAAACCGCCCCGTTATCCCAGTTATATGTTATGTAAACTATTGAGAGTATTCGATCCTAGACAGCTGTTCTGAAAGTCACAGGTTGTGTATAATTTTTTACCAGAAAACTCTTGTGCTGATTGAAATATTCAATAAATAAATACATGCGCTGCATACGTCGCACAAAATTTTGTGGAATATTTGATCAGAGTAATTAGGAGTCGATTTGAAAGTTGACAAATAAAATTCATTATTGATGAAACTACATGTCATTCGATTTCATCACGTCACTTTGTTAACTCTTGTTTTGTTTTGAATATTACTGGAGTTTTTTCCCGAAAACTTCCTCTTGAAGATGATCACTTGGTGAACGAAACACGTGCCGAAGTGTTAAAATAATGGTTTGGTGTTGGGAAAAAACTCCAGTAATATTCATTACTACACCAAAGGTTCCAAACAGTGCATCACAAGTTGTTTTGTTTTGTCTTCCACAAATTTTATTGTGTATATATATACTTTATAATAATATCATAAATGTGAAAGTTTGTGACGGATATTCTGTGTAGGAAAATGTTATTTCTCGGATTTAATGAAGGGACTGTAGATCTATTGAAAAGTTACCTCAGAAATCGGACTCAGTCAGTATGTCTGGATGGAAAGTGTTCTAGTGCTTTACCTGTTGATTATGGAGTACCTCAGGGCTCTATCCTTGGCCCAATTCTGTTCTACACTCAGTTATATTATAAATTGCCTACAAGTAACTGGCAGGTGGCAATGGAAAAAATTAACAGCGATCTACAAAAGTTACTGGATCTATCTATAGCCCATAACCTGAACTTGAATTCTAAAAAATTCCAGCTGATACTTTTCGACCCGAAACACAAAAGATGGGAAATAGAAGAAAGAGGTGAAATCCAACTTGGACAAGACTAACTACAAACAATTACAGAAAGCAAGAACTTGGGTTTATGGCTAGATGCTGATTTGAGATTTCACAAACATAAATTCACTTTGTCGTAGCTCATACAGTATCTTACGCCAGACATATTGTGTAGATTAGCATATTACGATATAATCTACGGGCTTGCTTTGATACAAACTGATTTAAATCGCTTACAAAAAATACAAAACAATTGCATTCGTCTTTTTATGGTGTGAGAAAATTCGACCATATAACCCCCCAGTTCGAGGAGTCAGGTTGGTTACCGATTGCTTAAACTTGGCAGTTGCACCTACTCGTCAATACACATAAATTCCTCATTAACATGCCAAATTATATTCATGAAAGATATAAAACTTTCAAATCACAGAATAAACCGTCACACTTTTATTATCCCAAAACATTCGACAGCCTGCTTTTCTTGTTTTATTTACAATTCTATCAAACAATATAATGCTCTGCCCAGTGAATTTAGACACTACTCCATATAATATTTAAAAAAAAGTTGAAAACATATCTGAAGTCTTCTGGATGTATAATATATTCATGTTATGCCTTGCTCATATGGTTTTCCTTTTGTCTCACCTTTGTGTATGTTTTGCTATATATTTCACCTTATTTAAGCTAAATAGATTTTTAATATTCACTTTGGAATTTATAACCTTTGCTTTTTCTTAGTTTCACAAAGATTCATGAACTACTCACTTACCAATGTATACTAGGTAATTATTTTTATATTTCTATATGAAACATGCTATCCCCCAGATTAAGTTGTAAAACAGCCTCGGCTGAACTTCGGCCTTTCATTGATTTTTGTATTTACTTCTTCTTTATAAACAATGTATGTCAATGAATAAAGCCCATTTACTATTATTATTATTATTGAGCAGGAAATGCGATGATCATAATGATACTCGAAAGGTAGAACTGAAAACTCTGATGTAGAATGACATCTCTCTCTAGGATGTTCGCCATCTATGGAATCGGCAGAAGACTCAATATTGAAGATAAACATTCCAAGGCGGTTTATTGCAATGCCAAGCTCCGACATCGACCGCCAAACGAGATTCATCGTCTGTCTTCCACTGCAGCTTTCATTGCAAGACAACTAGATAGATTTGTCAGTTCTTTCATTGAATCAACCATACTCAATCGATAATAAATATTAAGAGTTGTCTTGTGAATCCATCAGTAGGTTGATGGAGTTTGTTTCAATTCATTCAGTGTTCAGAATATTATAACTTTTTATATTTTGTGTAGACGTTCAAGATCTGGCAACATTTGATGTCTTTTATTACAATAAATACCGACAGCAAACACTGGAGTTTTTCTTGTTTAGTTTAGAATAATTGGAAAAAACATAATATTTTATTACTTTTATTACATTATGCAGTGAAATCCAAATTCGAGTTTATGAATGGAAATCTTGGAAACGATAAGGAATATAAAGTGTTTCAAATTATGTCAAAGTTGCCTATTTAAGGTCTTATTAAAGAGTTTCAACATATCGATTATATCATTTCAATTTCGATTACATACTACAAAAACAATTTTTCTCAGACAGATAATAAAATAAAACACCACCGAAAATAAGCGAAAAACGTTTTAACAATTGACTGTTACTGCTGTGAGCGCGATACTTTTTTTCGATTTTTTCAAAAAGACATGAGAAATGAGGCGAAATTTGTTATATTGTAGGAGGAGCAAGACTTCACATTTTTTTTTGTTTGGAGGGATATCAATCATATTTTATCTTCTCAGATTCAAATTAGGAACATCAGTTCTGGATGTGATTTTCCTGATATTCCGGGTTTTCAGTCCTGAGTATTTTATAAATCCTTCAGGTGTGAAGACACACCTGAAGAAGCGATTATATAGCGAAATACGTATTGCGTTTTTATATAACTGTTTAGTGAAAATCTCACAATAAAATGTTCCTAAATACCTACGTCATGGATTTTCATCAAGTATCGGCCGATTTCATCACATATCATTTCTTTTAGTTCAAATCATCGTACGACCGTGAGTATCGTTAGAAGAGACACATGAAAAGAAAGTACATTTGAGAGATTATTATTTTTGGATTACATGAATTTTTTTTAGAGGAAGGAAAAAATAATCATAAATATCGATAAAACACATGATTTCAGATAGTAATTTCAATTATTGTTATGCGTATCATATGCGATGTTACACATAGGTCAAACTCGAAGAGTATTCAAAACACGCATCATAGAACATTAATAAGTATCCAGAATGGAAAAAAGAAGTCAACCTATGTTATTCACCTCCTTACAGGTGGGTATCATGAACTCAAACACTTTTAGATGAGAGGTTTTGAACTCAACTTTCTGGAAAGTATGGGAATCAATTTGAATATTGAAAAATTTGCAATAACTCAATCTTTCTTATTTTTTTAATATATTTGCTATCTGATAATCATCAATTTGCTATCTGAAAATCAATCATTCGAATTTTCTAAAATAGTACCTAACTAATATAATAAGAGTAAGTGGATAACTGTATTATTTCTGTTAAAAGAAGCTGTTGTGTATAGAGAAAAAGGTCGCAATTTTTGCAATGGCTTCTCTGGTGAAAATCCCACAGGTACTGTAATAATGAGTTTTGAAACGTTCAGCTTCTTTCATGCCTTCTCGAGGTTTAAAGATTTGAATGATAATGGGAAACGGAGTAGAATGCCCAAAAAGTTTTCTCCCGAAATTAATGAAATGTCCTTAAATGATAAACAAATAATCAAAAAATTGGCAAAATAAATGTACTTGATGAAACTCCACAATCTCCATATTATTGTAAAAATGTTATCTAACAATTGACAAAACTACAACACGTGATTCTTTCATTATATGCTCATTCATATGAGTTTGTATACAGATATATGGGCGTTTTACTGGTACAGATAGGCAATTAGGCAAGTTCGTTGAATATACCAATTCCATCCACTCGTCAATAAAATTCACCACTGAAAGGAAGGTAAATAATACAATGAATTACCATGACTCAACCATTACGAAAAATAACAATAAACATGATTTTGCAATTTTCCACACATCATCTTACACGGACATTATCATACATAATTCCTCCACACACCTTTACATAAAGCAGCTGCATTCAATAGTATGCTTCACAGACTATTGAATATTCCATCGTCTGAGAATAATTTTCAGAGAGAGCCGAGTTTGATCAAACAAATCGCGGTCAACAACGGTGATAAGGTAGATATTACAGACAGATATTATTGTCCAAAAAACTACAAAAGCAAGTCATGGATCAGATTTACCCAAATTCAAGATGCGATAACGTCAGCTAAAGGACATTGTCATATTTGGGTGAACTCACCAATAATATTGCAGGATTTTAAGTAGCTTACGTAGCTTACAGAATGATTGATAGGTAGTCTAAGTAAATTTATCAAAAACAATAAAGACAAAACTTCGGTGTCGGATGGATCTGAAGTATATAAGCTGACTTGTGGCTCTTGCCCAAAACTGCGTATTGGCCAAACAGAGAGAACATTTTCCCAAAGAATTAAAGAGAATAGAAGTAGTTTTGTAAATAGAAAGACCAATTTCACATTTGCAAATCATCTTATAGCAGAAGGATACGAATACGACCTGTTATATTCAGAATTGAAAAGTTTGAAAATCATTCTACTAGAATATTCAGAAGTCAATAGATTCGAGAGTTCGGGTGATTTACTGAATGCTCAATTAGAATTGAATAACTCCCTGTTACTGAATATTTTTTCAAATGTGGAAACTGGTACATGAGATCAGGTAATTTAACTCATTACAATCTCAGGTACACATAAAACAATTAATGACCAGGTAAAACTCAGGTACTTGAAACGTAGGTACTTCAAATTGTGAAATAAGGTATATAAAGTATTGAGAATGTATAAATTAATCAGTGAAGACATGCCCGAAGAAGCCATTGTATGGCGAAACACGTGTTGCGTTTTTGAAAAACTGTTTAGTAAATATCTCATAATAAATTATTTTCTGAATAACGTTAGTCTTCATATAACATGGAACGTTATTTTTATAAATTATAAAAACGGCGCAAGAACAGATCAATGTAACATCACCTACTTGAAAGACATCGATCGTGTAAATATTTCAATACAGAATAAAAGTTTAATTTTCTCGAATATTTTGTCAAAAATCATTACATTCTCTCAATAACTTCCCTATTCATATTTTACAATTCCAACGTATTACAAAAAAATCATCACAAGGTAATAATTTCAACTTTCACAAATACCTACTTTCATTGATATTTCCTTTATCGTTGAATTCCAGTTTATTCACCGCTATACCAAAAAAATACCAACCTATTATGAAGGTCTTGACGTGTTCGAATTCCCCATCCGAGATGGATATGCCGCGGGTCGTGAAACCCGATTTTCCTTCTGTACGACAATTTTCATTGAATGTGGAATTTCCTCGAATAAATGGTATTTCTTTAAAATCAAGCTCGCACTTTCGGCTGAATCACTGTTCGGTATTGTTGGGCCGCTAGCTATGAAATCTAATGGATCTCCAATAATATCCGAAAGCACTAGAGAAACGACTCTACACGGATAGGCTAACTCCGCCAAACCCCCTCCTTTCATAATGGAAATTCGTTTTCTGACGCTATTCAGTTCGTAAATGTCAGCTCCTGAAAATTTTAAAAAGGGTAAAGTTGCAGCATTTCATTCAAACTTACGAAATAAGTAAGTGAGCTTTCACTAAAAGTATTCATCCAATAGATTTGAAGATATTCAATGAATGGTACTCATTCATATTTCCCAAAAACCGAGGTTTGCTTGAACCTCACTTTTTGGATTCTTCCAGATTTTCTAACAGCAAAGAGCTCTCATCTATTTGCCTATCTTTGGTTTGTGAGAGAATCGTTTAAAAAACAACTATAAATATAGTTTCAGTTGATATGTCAAAAAGAGTGTTTCTACCACGCCACTGAAGATGACTGCCGCAGTTGCAGTTGAAACGCTTAGTTGTCCAAAGTTTTTTACCCGCATCCAAATCAATTGAACCGTTCTTGAGATTAGCGCCCACAAACGCACAGACAAATCGACAACAATTCTAAAAATAATTGTTTTTGAATCTATCGAGTTATTTAAAATCATAAATGGTAATATCTTTCATGTATAGACACCGATTAATCACTTTTATTATATTGGTGTAGAGTAGAGATCATTCTACTGAAATTATGTTTTCATATTGTTTCAAATATTCTTAAAAGTTCTTTCATTTTTGTTATTATTATATATAACAATTTAAAAATAACCAAAGCAGAAGAATCATGAAATAAAAATCAATTAACAGAATTTAGCCTTTGAAAAGAGTAAAAAAAAATCCTCAAAAGTACTGCTTCGTACCTTCCTGTTCATAAAAAAGACATATGCCTCCTCACTCACAAACGATTTTGTTGAAATTAGGGAACACGTGTGAATCTTTGTGTTCATGCCACGTGTAATATGATGTGATTCGAAAGTGCATATAGATTATAATGACAAGTAGCCACATTGTCTGCTGCATAATTGCTCATCATATCTAATCCTTCTAAAGAAAAGTCAATGGCAACATTCAGTTTGCCTCTGAATCTTTCTGTTGAAGAGAATAACGACATTGGGTTTTCTCATTGATAATCTCATAAAACAGTAGATGACTCTAATCACATTTGCACCGTAATTGTACTCTTTTGTTCCATAGTTTAACATAGACATACAAACAAATGATTTTTCAAACTGAATCACAAGCCAGCTGTCAGTGTCAACCGTTTTATCATATCTCTCTGTGGTCTACAGCCACATGGCTTTTACCAGTATTTCAAACCATATAACGATTTCATTATGTAAATTTCAATACTCTTCCTTATGTCATTGAGGAGTCAGACCTTTTTGAATTTGGTGACTTATTTTATTTTATTAACATGTTTCAACTGTTTGAATGTGACATTCTTTTCGACACGGCCATCCTCACTAATAGTTAGTTATGCCTTTTTGTATCAAATTTATATATATATATATATATATATATATATATATATATATATATATATATATATATATATATATATATATATATATATATATAGTGGGGTACCTTTAACTGGAATAAATTCAGTAGAATTGTAGCAGAATGTTCCTTGCAAAATTCCTGAGACAGGTCGATTTTGTTTCAAGAGAGATACATTTCTACATTCTAATAATGAACCAAATTACATGCATCCCTTACATAGGGTAGCTACCCCCTAAATTTTTTTGAATAGCAATAAGGGTTGATTTGTATTAAATTTTAAAGACATTATTCCTCTAAACAGCAGTGCTCGATTTTTAAAATTTCGTCGATTAGTTTCCGAGATACTATCAATTTAATAATTTGCATAAAAAATTAGCATTTTTCAAATTATCCCCATGTCTTATGAAAAATGCGCAGCTTTGAAGAAAATGTTTAAACAGGTCGATTTTGCCTTCAAGGGAGAAACATTTTAACAATGTAATAAATCAAATTACGTACACTCCTAAGCAGGGTAGCTACCTCTAGAAAATTATTAAATAGCAATATAGGTTGGGTTGTAATGTGCTTTAGAAACAATTTATTTCCCTTAACAACAGTAATCGATTTTTAAAATTTGATCAAGGAGATTATAGTGAACTATCTAGTTTTACAATAAACATAAGGGTAACGGTTAAAAAAAAATGGTACAAATAAGATTTAATTTAATAGATGCTCAAAGTGTTCACCATGTACATGCTGTAGATGGATTGGCAGAAGAGGTGCAATTGAGTGGCCGGCACGCTCTCCTGACCTTACCCCACTAGACTTTTTCTTATGGGGATACCTCAAAACCAAAATTTATGTAACGAAACCAGAAACCATACATGAACTCCAAGAACGCATTAGGCATGAAATCCGTCAAATATCTCCAGACATTTTGAAAAATGTAAGAAATGAGTTTTACCATCGGCTTGGACTATGCCAGCATGTACTTGGTGAACACTTCGAGCATCTATTAAATTAAATCTTATTTGTACCATTTTTTTTAACCGTTACCCTTATGTTTATTGTAAAACTAGATAGTTCACTATAATCTCCTTGATCAAATTTTAAAAATCGATTACTGTTGTTAAGGGAAATAAATTGTTTCTAAAGCACATTACAACCCAACCTTTATTGCTATTTAATAATTTTCTAGAGGTAGCTACCCTTCTTAGGAGTGTACGTAATTTGATTTATTACATTGTTAAAATGTTTCTCCCTTGAAGGCAAAATCGACTTGTTTAAACATTTCCTTCAAAGCTGCGCATTTTTCATAAGACATGAGGATAATTTGAAAAATGCTAATTTTTTATGCAAATTTTTAAATTGATAGTATCTCGGAAACTAATCGACGAAATTTTAAAAATCGAGCACTGCTGTTTAGAGGAATAATATGTCTTTGAAATTTAATACAAATCAACCCTTATTGCTATTTAAAAAAATTTAGGGGGTAGCTACCCTATGTAAGGGATGCATGTAATTTGGTTCATTTGAATGTAGAAATGTATCTCTCTTGAAAACAAAATCGACCTGTCTCAGGAATTTTGCAAGAAACATATATATATATATATATATATATATTATATATATATATATATATATATATATATATATATAATATATATATATATATATATATTGCTGAGTCTTTGAAAACTCACCTCGTTTTGACAATTCTTTTATGACTCTTTGTTTCTCGTCTAAAAGTATTGGTGGTATTGGTAAAGGAAGAAGTGCGGATCCTCCACCTGTAATATATAATATCTATTAGTTACTGAGATAAAAATGTGTAATTTTATTTTCACTCAAAAATCATCGAATGAGCTTTTCGACCTACTGGAAGGAACTCAGTGGTTCATCTCAACACCATAGTGAAGTATTTTCGAAGATGTAATAAAATTATCTAAATATTGGTAAGACATAACCCATCAAATATACTGTTTAGTTCTCTCTTGAAAACGTTATTTATCCCAGTCAATAGAAAATGTTTTTATAAAAAAACTTATATTCGATATATATCAAAAATTTATACTGATATAAAATTTTCAAGTAACTTTATATTTCAGTGAATGAATACAAAATTATGAAACGTGAAAGTATCAACATTCTATCCACTTTTCAGGAATATACCTACTTCAGAATTATCATGAATTTTGATATGATGGTCATCCTTCTATTGTCTGTTATCCCATGTGAATAGATATTATTCATCCTTCGCTTCTTAAAGATGTTCAATAACATTTAGTAATTTTTCCACTCACGACAAAAGTTATCTTTATCTGAATTGAACCATACTTATCAATTTTTCTACATTATTTGAAGATCCAAGAAAAAAGCCAGCGGTCGGAACTGCAGAACGTATTCAAACTCTCTAAATGTTTCCTCTATCAAAAACTGATTGTTCAAATTTTTTACGATTAAGAGTATTTTTCAACAGATCCAATTGATCTGTTCCACTTTCCATTCGTGTGCAGAGCAAGCACTAAGTGGAATGAATTCCGAATTATATTTTCATGACATTTTTGTTTGTGAGCCTAGGCTTAGCTTTGGTTTTTCTCTTTGGAAGAAAAAAAATTGTCCCATTGTCACAAGAGTTTCACTTGAATCGTCTTTTTCGGGCTGATATCTTCAGGATGGTCACGATTATTGATTAACTTGTTAGATTATTTCTGACTTTCTGCTTCTAATTGCTAAACAAATGAAAATAACTTGTAATTATTTCATCTCTTCAGTCTTGAATTGACATTTTCAGGTAGGTGAATTGTATTACTTTTCTGGAAAATCATCCGGGCCACATCATTCTAGATTTCTCCCATTCTGCTACAAACTCCGACTGCATTTCAACTTTATCAATAAATCGTACTCCCTATTCTATACCGGGTGTCCCACATTTTATGTGACAGGCAATATCTGGTTTGTTGAAGGAGATACACAAAAATGTTTCATACAAAAGTTTTAGGAGTTCATGAGAGCTATATTTTGATATAATTTTTGAATATACAGGGTGTTTGGTGTAGGTGCTACAGACCAAAATTCCATTTTTTAAAATAGAACCCCCTGTATATCATTACACATTCAGATGCTACGTTGAATTCTGATATTATTTAATGTTTGGTTTTTGAAATTCGGTTACGGCGTTGTTGAGTTATTGCACTTTTCCTTAAATATAAAGTTTCAAAAAAACTTATTTACTCGTACACGAATCCAGTCTATATTTTTTATTAAAGTGAACTAGACTGAATACAAACCATTATTCTCACCTCTACGATACGATATCGATATCAGTTGAATATAATATTGAAATTCTTGAGAATGTGACTAACTTGAGGGTGAATTGCTTTATATTGCACAATTTCATCAAGTAGCTTATGCTTGTTGATGCCATAGTAATAAATGTTGTTGAATTGTATCTACTTGTCAGTTCGATTCAGTGATTCTTTGCAAAACAGTAACTGTGTTCTTTGAGCGAAAACTCCAGTATGCCTTTCGCGTCTAGTCCAAGTGATTGCATTGATATGTTATTAATTTTTGGGGAATGTCAGAAAAACTGCAGTCAAGCACAACGTCTATACCAAGAACGTTTTCCAAACAGACCCATTCCGTCACGAATGACTTTTTCGAGAGTTGTAGAAAAATTGCGAGCTGGGTCATTTCCTTCTACTATAAAGCATCGTCATCATACAAGATCTGTTAGAACTGAAGATTTAGAGATCAATGTGTTGGCTTATATTATTATTCATCCACATATTTCTATCCGTACTCTTGCAGAAGAAGTCTGTGTGAGTAAATCTAATATACAGAGAATTCTGAAAGAAAATAAATACCACCCATTCAAAATTAAGTTGGTACAAGGTTTGAAACCCACGGACTTTGAACGACGACTTGAATTCATTGCTTGTATTCAGGTAATATTACATGAAAGTCCTAACATATTCAGTCAAATTTTGTGGAGCGATGAATCGCGATTCCACAATAATGGAGTTGTGAATGGACATACAGTCACTATTGGTCTCAAGAAAATCCCCACTGGGTCCGCGAAAGTAATTTTCAAACTACTTGGGGTATTAATGTATGGTGTGGATTGTTCAATGACCGCATCATAGGACCTTACTTTTTCAATGAAAATCTCAATGGATTGCGATATTTACATTTTCTAGAAAATGATTTGATCCAGTTGATGGAAGATATTCCCATAGCAGAACGACAAGGAATTTGGTGGCAACAAGATGGTGCTCCTCCTCACAATTCACAGGTTGTTACTGAATATCTGGATAGAACGTACCCAAATAGATGGATTTTTAATAAGGGTCCAATTCGGTGGCCGCTCGTTCCCCAGATTTATCACCGCTTGATTTTTTCCTATGGGGTTATTTAAAAGATATTGTTTTCACTACTCCCCCTTTGAATGTGGATGATCTGAAAATGAAAATTCGACTAGCGTTCAGTGATATTACGCCTGATATTATAAGAGCGACTTGTACGAGAGAAGTGATTCGACGTTTCGAAGCCTGTATAATATCTAATGGGCATCACTTTGAACAATTTTTATGACTTACTTCTAGGTACCTACCATTCTTATGAAATGATTTATCAAGTTATATTATTTACATTGTTATTAATTAAAGATTTGTTTTCGAATACACCTCTTTCAATTTCGCAATTGTTTCATATTCAAAATGATTCCTGACTGAATTCCACAACTCAAAATTGAAACCATTACTTCGAACACCCAAAATTTTGACTAATTTTCATGTGATCTGATGTAGAGAGAATAATTGTATGAGATATTTTTAAAAATAATAGTCGTTCTCAAGACTTTACATTTTAACAACGCCGTAACCGAATTCCAAAAACCAAACATGAAATGATATCAGAATTTAACGTAGCATCTGAATATGTAATGATATACAGGGCGTTCTATTTAAAAAAAATGGAATTTTGGTCTGTAGCACCTACACCAAACGCCCTGTATATTTAAAAATTATATCAAAATACAGCTCTCATGAATTCCTAAAACTTTTGTATGAAACATTTTTGTGTATCTCCTTCAACAAATCAGATATTGCCTGTCACATAAAATGTGGGACACCCGGTACCTATATGGGTGATGAGAGAAACTTTCGTCTCGTCAGGAAAAAATGTGAAGTTATGGAGAGAACATTTTCAACTTCTCTTTTTATTTCTATAGTGTATTTTTTATAGAATCAGTCCAAAACAAGCACTGTTTCCAAACACCAGATATAAACGCTTTTATCTTTCATTCAATGGAGCATTTTTTTTTTGGTTTTAGAACACGTTGCTCTGAAAACCACATGATTTTATTGCTCCAATTGAGTCATATGGCTCTATCCCTGAATTGGGAGGTGGTGATACCTATTGAAGTAAATTTGTAATAACTCTTCAGTAATTAATTGTACTAACTAGTCGGAAATTTATTTTCATGGTTATTCAGTTTGATGAAAGTGCCAAATTTTCATTTATTCTACTTTCACATATTCCAAAATATACAAAAGATTATTTTGCAAAATAAATTGAACAAGCGTGGTTTATACATCAGAATTAGCTTTAGTTGAATAAGATACCTGAATTGAAATGGAGATTTTAAAGATATATTAGTTCTTGAGAAAGAAATGTTTTTGGCTTTCTTCAACTGAAAATGTAGGAAACCATATATTCAAGGGAAAGAAAGCGTTTAGTTTTCAGATAAATTCTCCACAGAGACGTGTAGGATCATGTTGTTTCATAATTTCATAATTCATATCACTTTTTTGATATGCATTAAATGTACTTTCATATATAAACTGGAATGAAAAGCCCTCTCGAAACAACTACTTACATAAGATAATTGAATTATACAAAAATTACGTTTTCCCATTTATTTTGTATTCAAAACATTCGTTATGGAACTGAATCAGATATTATTCATAGAACTCTACACAAAATCATATATGAAAGAGTCACGATATGAAATTTTACTTTCACGGAACACTTTCATGATCAATGACGAACTTAGAAGTTTCGTTTCAGCACCGTTCTGGATAACATTTGAAGAATAAGCACTCAATTCATTCAAAACATCACGACTTTATGTCACGGAAGATTTAAATCTACTCATGTCACGATAACAATACGTGAAGTAATTTTTTGCTTATTTGATTAAATCCCAGCCATAGAAATCTCGTTTGAATTGAAAGGGGTATTTTTGAAGAAGGTCTGGTTTTTGGAAAATATCTCACATTCATGCTTGAAGATGCAGAAGAAGAAAGCCAAACAATATCTTTCCCAGCATTCAAAATGATATAGTAATTCGTTTCATGATATTTCAATAGTGAGTTCTCGAATACTCATCAGACTCCTCGAATTGAAATATATTCTGATAAGGAGGATTTAAGATAAGATATCTTATCAAGAATATGAATGGAGGTGGTTGACAATGTTTCATGGTGTGTTTCATCAGTTCGGACTTCCAATGTCTAATATAATATAAATTGATTGGAAATCCCTAAAAAAAATTAAAAAGATAAACCGAAAATAACGATTTTATTAAACAAAAAAACTGTAATTACAAAGAAATAACAGACAAGCAACAACAAAAAAAATAAAAAATTGAAATATTAATAAAAGCTGAAAATAAAAAAAAATATTAACAAAAATGAAAAATTAAAATTAAAAGATTCCAAATCAAGTTATGTCACGACGTTTCGATTGTGGATACTAACTATTAAAGTTCGAACTGATGAAATAAGAATATGAACTATTTTTGAAGCAATATAATATATTTGGTGATTCATTTATAAAATGATTTTTGAATATGTCATAACTTTGTGAAACATCCTGTAAAAATACACAAATTATGTTCGTTCACTTCATCCGTTGACCAGTTTTGACAACAATATAATATACTGGGTGATTCATTCATGAAATAATTGTTGGATGTGTCATAACATTGTGACACATCCTGACCGGTACTGACAATGCCCAATAGGCTGAAACAGCTGTCTACCAGTGGCTCTTAAATTGAAATCAATATGGGAATGATAAGAATAGTACTTGATTGGTCAAACCACTGACAAAACTTGGCATATATAGGAAGTAGTTAGTAACAAGTGCCGCATTTGCTCAAATGAGAAAAAAAATGTATCGAGGAAAATTTGGAAATCGAACAAAGTCTTACCGGAAACAAGTACAATGAGCAAATCTGCTTCCGTTAAACCTTCCACCAATCCCTGAATCATTTTTGCTCCTCTCAAGGCATTTTCGTCGGGTAAATTATTCTTTGCTCCTTCCACATATTGAATTTTCGTTCTCGGAACATTTTGGTACTTTTCGAATATTCCTTCTGGCACGGACACTATTCCCCTCTCAAGTTGATTTCCTAAAACTTTTTCTATTTCGGTAGCCATGCCGAGTACAGCTTTACCGAAACCTACTACATAGCATGGCTTAAGCAGTCGATAAGTTTGTCCTCTCACCACTAGATTGTGCCCGTATAACTTCACCTCATTCCTTATAAGCTGTTGGGGCTCTACGGATTTCACTGATTTCATAAAAATCTCTTTCAGTTCTTCAGTTGTCATCTTTCTGGCATGTTGTAGTAATGATTTACAGCTTCTGTACACATTAGGTGAAGTCACTAATTTGAAATTATTACGGAACATGAATTTGTGCTATTGAAAAACGGAATTATCTTGAAATTTATTATCAACTAAAGGTCAGCCTGGCAGCATTGCCATATTTCTTAACACAGAGCCGGCTCTAGGAGGCATAATAACATACAGAAACATTGAAAATTAACATAACGTTATAGTAACAATAATTATATTATGTTAATTTCAAAGTGCCTTTTCATCTTTATACAGGGTGGCACATTAGGACCAAAAAGTAAAAGTTGCAGCATACGTCATGATGCATATCCTGAAAATAGTAAGTACAGGGGTAGTTAAAAAGGAGGAGTGCATAAATGAATTTACATATAGTATCGAATTCATAATAGCCATTGATTGATTGAGATGTCTTTAGATAGCAATACATATCTGAAGATATTGACGATATCTAAACTTTCATCTGATTAGAAATGATGTACATAAACTATCGAACTCAGTTCAACCGATGGATAAAAAATTTGATGTCAACAAAAATGAAATATTCTAAATGTTATCTAAATTTCTTACATAATTTAACCAAAATTTGGAAGCAAAATACCTCTGATTCCAGATGATAGTATAATTTTTGCATTTTAAAACATATTTGATAGTTGTGAAAGCTTTTATATACGAGGATATAATATATGCACTTCATCAAAAAAGTGTTGCAAGATTTACACAAAAAAATAATTTCTAAGAATATACTCCATCACATTTAGTTTCATGTCAGTTGAAATGAGCCAAACAACGAGAATGGAGGTAGAAATTTGGGCACCGGAGTTTCCGAAAGGTAAACTTGTTGATGCCGAGTTAACTTATACCGGTGGAGATGATATAGTCATATCAGTTGTATGTCGGAAATATCATAGGGAAGAATTCAGATTCACGAAAACAATGACCTTTATACATTCGACTGAAGTCATTTGATATTTGGCCAGTAAATACCAAACACCAAAGGAAATAGCTGAGGCAATATTCTTCTATTCTGGCAGAAGTGATCGAGCCAAAATTTTCTACTGTGGTTTCGAGGTGAGAGATCGGCTATCTGAAGATGTAGTATAGATACACAATCAAATTTTCTATGATGGATGCGAATTTTGGTAACTCGGAAATTCAAATTCAGACATGGAAAATATTGAAAATTCCAGCCCTACCTCTGCCATAGTTCGATAAATCACTTGTAGAATTTGTTCGTGAATAAAATAGATTTCAGGTAGGTATTTATTTTATTGTATTGTTTATTTTTTTTTATGTGATTGTCCAGTTAATACATACTTTTTGAAAATATCAATCTGACTTTTTTTTTGTGAATTTCTTTTCGCTTTAATGATAGTAATTACTCAATTTGGAAAGTATCCAACTAATATCATCGATCCGATTTCAAATAAAGTACATGGACAACAAATCCGGCAAATACGCTTCTTTACGCACACATATTAGGATGCGTCGCTGAAGATTTGAACTATCCGCAAATATTTTTGGTAAAGGATGATGATATTTTTGAAAAAGATTATGGCTTTCTACTTTTCAGTTTCCTTACAAAGAATGTGGGAAACTAACGGAAAAAGGAATAATAAACACAGTTCACAATGAAAGATATCCAAGAGAACCTCAGATCCCTGAATAGAAATTACGGAAACGTATTGGACTCTGTCAATTTCTGTTGCAATCAAATTATACTGTTATTCCAAAATAGTAGGCACTATTTTGTCAGGAACCTCTGACGTTTTTGTCTTGCCTTGAATTATCTCTCATAGTGGCGTACAGAAATCATACTAAACAGATGAGGAAAAATGATGAAATATATAGAATCACAACCTTGACAACAATGTTGTGCCTACTTTTATGGAATTGTTCTTTACTTTGAAGCCGCTCTGAATAAAATGAACAGAAAAATAACATATTTGTCGAAGTTAATTTCTTGATGCAGCAGGCTTGTGAGAATAATATAGAAGTTAGGGTGTTCCATATAAGAATAACGAAAATTTATTAGTAGTCTTAAAAAAGATTGGGAGATCATAAAATGTCCAATTGTTGATTCGGATATGAATACTCTTCATCGAGTTTCACCCCATCCTTCCTCACATGCGTCTAAGTTCATCGTAGTTAAAATGTCAATAAAACATGACAACAACATTCAAAACTACAAGGCGTGCCTGCAATGCTGTTGGGCTCGCTATTGAAAACGCAATAGAAACTTGATTATTAACGAACATCTCACCAGCAATATCAAACTTTTGTTAAAACGCATTTAAGGAAAAGTAAAGGATTAACATTTCAAATATGTTTGTCATTACGTATGTTAAACCTTCTCCTCGCTGATATATTACCAAAATGTATGAGGTTTGAAATCGAAGCTACCAAATTTATAATCCAGTATCCTCTTTCTTACAGAAACGTAGCCCATAATACTTCTGGATAGTGAAGTGATATGCAGTTACCACAATGTTTATGGCCGAGACCGCGAATCAACGCCTAGCATCAAATCGAGAGGAGATGTCACTTTGCTGTCAACAAATCAGTTAAAAGTTTTAATACAGAAAAAAGTTGTGTTTCGATGCTGAGGATCTTTGAGTAACAATTATTATTTAATTATGTAGAAATACTTCAACAGAATTGTATTTATGTTGTGAATATTTACCTCCATCTGTTTATCATATATTTATATATATATATATATATATATATATATATATATATATATATATATATATATATATATATATATATATATATATATATCTGTCTGTCTGTTTAAAATCTGTTTTTCCGTTAACAAGCTGTCGCACCCCTACGAACGACAACACTCAAAAGGCGAAACTTGTGCAAGCTAAGGATTAACGAGGTATTACCTTACAACGTGTGATTTCTAACACGGGTTGGACGATAGCAAGTGAAAATCGATCGTTCAGACTGGGGCTTGAACCACCGACCAACACGGCAGTGAATTCAAGTGAGTGAACAAAGCACCCACGTCGAACCGAGCGGCTACCGACCAAATTTGATATGAATGTGAACAATAATTTATTCATTAATATTTGTGCCGGACTTTCACCACTGTTTGTAACATATATTTTTTTGTTTCTTAAAATAGCATTTAAAAGTTTCAAAAGTGTCTGTCTGCACGAAAGCCAGATTGACTGATTGGTTTTCAGGAAAGAAAAGGTTTTGGCTTCCAACTTTTCCATCCTTATAAAGAAAAGTGAAATAACCTTATTTTCTCCATGTTCAATCATCCAATTACTAGAAGCTTATAAGAGATCCTTTGTCACCGACCAATACCAAAAATTAACGTAAGGCACGAGTTTTGAACTTTTTTTAGTATTAAGTGGTTAAACATGGACCATAAAGAACGTCCGCGTAGTTGAAAACTGAACGCACCAAAGATTCACATAAGGAATTTTTCTCATGATAAAGTAGAATATGGCGGTTACCATAAATTATTTTCAGTGTAGAGTAGGTACGTTATAAGAGTTTATTTATAAATTTTTCAAATCTCAGATCTACATTCATCAAAACACTAAGATTTATTGCTCCACTAACAATATCTAGTGATTTATTCGCATGCAAATATTCGCAGAGTAAATCACTATGGAACTGTGATATCTTGGCCCAAAAATCATTACATTCAAATAACTAGGGTTTATGAATGAACAGTGGTTCCTTGCCAGTTCAACAAATCTATTTATATCTGCATTGACAGTGTCACAAGCACTGTCTGCCATTTCGCCGAAAAGCTGTGATATTTGAGTATCATCAGCGTATAAATGCCCCTGACAAGTGTAAAGAACCTGTAGTGAGTATATATAGAGTACAATGAAGGGCCGAGTATGGTACCTTTAGGTGCCCCTGATTTGAGATATAATATTTCTGAGCTGCATCCTACTATACTAACCAGTTGCTGTCTCTTCTTTGAATAGTCCGTCAATATGCCAGAACGTTGACAGAAAAACCATTGAATTACAAAATACTTAACAAAAGATTATGATTTATAATATCAAACGCTCAATTCTCGCTCGCTCAATTCTCAATACTTTCCAGAATTCTATAGATTTTCCTTAAAATCAGTATCTCAAATACACTGATTTTTCGAATATAACTGAGATAGGTATCGAAAAGGTTTCTGAGTTCTTTATAATAATTGTCTGTCTCAGTTTTGAACTTTTTGTATCTTATATGCGCATTATTAGGTAGTATCATGTACTTCAAATTCAAACGCCAGTACAGGCCTTTGTGTAATTTTAATAGTTTATTAGGTGCGTGAATATCAAATATCACTGAGACCTGTATTATCAGAAAAGCGTTAATTTAAATGTATTTTTTGGTTCATTCATTCATTTTTTATTCATCATTTTAATAAACAAATGATCAATATCGGCATCTATTAGGTAAGATGTAGCACTAGATAGTTACATTTTACAGATTTCTGCATTTTAATTTTAGAGATGAGATTCTCATACATAGATGTCGCGTGAATCGTGAAGTACAACCTGATCAATATGGACTCTTTTCTGTATCGCTATTTTCTCATTTGCAAGACCCAATCAAGGTTGCTGTTGATAATATTGCAGCTGGTTCAGTACTACATCTTCATTATATCCTTCCCCATCGAAGTTTAGACAAATATCTATATTTAGATGAAATTCATCCTTTTCTTATGAAAATTATCTAACGATCGTCTCTCCTTTTCAGTTCAAGTTTTCGAAAAGTGTTTTTTGAAAGTGAATTATAACAGGTATATCCATTTATCCTCTTCGAATCATTGAACTTTTTATTCATTCAATATAACCATTGATATTCCCTATATTATCTGCCATCGTTTCAAACTGATCAGTAATTAATAATTTTTTTGCTCCCTAAGATATTTCCTTATTCGTCATTTCTTCAATATTCATTATAATATTCTCCTTTTTCGAATTGAATGAAGATAGTTGGTAAGTTGAAAAAAATGTTTAGCGTCATTTGTTTATGAATTGTTCATAAATAAATAGACTATGAAAGTATTGAAAAAAATATATAATTTTGTTCTCTTCATAATATAATGACTTAAATTTTTTTTTTCAACAACAATTGAAAAAAATTAATTGTTTATAATTTCAAATGTTTAAATAATCAGTTGAGAACTGTTTTCTATACCAAAGATCATAATTGACATTCCTCTGAAAATCAACAGAAAATATTTATCAATAATTTTATTGTAATAGCTAAACAATTTGTTATAAACCAATTTTCAACCACCATATATTTTTTTCTCAAACCGTTAAAAATTACAAAAACAATTATACATTTCAAACTTTCGAAGAATTTTTATTGCTACAAAAGGTGCATAAACCACTCGATTTGTAAACTAAAAAACTTTGAAAATGTTGAAAATACAAAAATAAACATTGAGTTTCTTTTTCATAGGGAACTGACAGATCTTTCAATTGAGCTGTTACTATTATTAATCAAATGCATTTGTTGAAAAAATAACAGGCATTTTTGACGTTTTTCGCAACATTTTATACTTCTAGCATAATAAATAACGCAAATAGGATAGTATACCTATGAAGAAGTGTCGTCTATTTATTGTTTATTGGAGAATAATTTGGTTTTTCATCTATCTATTCACAGTCTTGATAGTTCCTACTGGAACCTCTGACGTAAAATGAATCTATTGAAAATACTTTTCCAACACCAGAACAAAATTACGGTCTCTCGACACGTGTTTCGCTAACAAAGTTAGCGTCCTCAGGAGATCACTATGACTGAATTTTACTACTACGTTAGTGTTTTCATATGTTAGTGGTCTAACTACTATCTGTTAGTAATACCTAAATACTACCGGTTAGTATTACCTAACTACTACCTGTTAGTATTCCTATGCTAAATTACCTGTTTCTTAATACCTCTAGTTTGTTATGTATTTCCCCTATGTTAGTGACTATTCCCTACTTTTTTCAAAAACTACACCTTACGATTTGATCTCCAAAAATTTTATTTGAAAAATATATCACATGTTTCGCTAACACAGTGGCTTTATCAAGTGATTTGAATGCTTCAAGTTGTTTCTTACAATAATATTTATTTACTACAGATAACCATAATTGAGACTACCTCCAAAAAATTACCTAAACCTCTACCTAAGGTACCTGTTGAATTATGATCACCTGAAGCATATTACCTAACATCTCCAACAATACTGATTCTTCATCGGTTTTTAAGAAAACAAGTTTAATAATGGTGATCCATTTAAATCCAGTTAGTAATTCATAAGGATGTTTGAATTTTTAAGTTTATTAATTTCCATTGCTTCCAAATAATTCAGTTTCAAACCTTTATTTTCTATGTGCAGGAACTCTTCGTTGAAAACATGTTTTCCTTCTAGATTATTTGAATATGTTGATTTTTTTTTTCTTATTTACATAGCTCGTATGATGCTTCTGGTTTCAATTCCTAAATGTTCTGCCAGTTTGACCAATATATACCATAGGACACGTTCCACACATCAATTTATATACTCCTGATTTCTCGAATTTGGGTGTTTTGTCTTTATTATTTTTAACTAACTTTCCCAACGTATTACTTATTATATATGCAATTTTAATATCTCGTTTCCTCAAAAATTAAGCCAGTTTTTCCGCTATTTGTCCATGGAGATAAAAATTTCACATATAGAAAATGAAGATTTGAAACTGAATCAACTGAATCATTTGGAAGCAATGGAAATTAATTCAAACAATCTAATGAATGAACAACTAGGTTTGAATAAATCACCTGTAGTATATGAATATTAGTGTGAGAAACAACTTGAAGTATTCAAATCACTTGATAATGTTACTGTGTTAGCAAAGCATGTTATGATATATTTTTCAAATAGAGTTTGTGGAGATCAAATCGTGAGGTGTAGTTTTTGAAATTACTATGGATCTTCATCAATTAACGGCCGAATCAATCAGACAAAAAACTATTCCCTACATTTTTTCTCTAACGTTCATCTGTTTTTCATTCAGAATTACACTACTGGTTTGTATGTCAAATTCAACCCCACTCTCCGAGTTCATCTAGAATACATTGTCTGGACTGCTGGGATGTATATCGGATATCCTGAATATCCACGGAGCGTGAGTGGACTGAATACTCAGGATTTTCCTGAATATATTTCAACAAAAACGGTATTTTTGATTCTAGAAATGATCAATATATTGATATTCACTATAAAACGCGAAATTGCATAGAAATTGTTCAAGTGACTTGGCACATTTGATTTCACCAAGCGGCACATATCAGAAATACGCGACGGACTGTGGCTGCTCATCGTTTTGGGGTTCAACTCAGTACACCTCGAACTTCACTTTTTAAGAACTCATTCATCTGGAGAACTGCGTTTATGTGGAATAAACTTCCTGAGAACGATTTTTCAAATGGATTTGACCTCCAGCGATTCAAATCCAATATGAATCGCTATTTTTGCACAGGCACCGCTCCGAGAACGGCTTTGGGATTTTCTTGTAGTGCTTGTGTTTTTTCCTCAGAAAAATAAGATGAGCAGTAAATTGTTTTGTTATCTCTCAAAGGAAATAGGCTGCGGTATCGATGACTGGCAGGGTAGCACCAACGCTCCGACTTCTCAGGGACAACATCGTCATATTTTAAGCAATTGTTACCCAAAAATAATAAAGTATTAACATTAAGGTTCTTCTTGAATTACTTCGACCATTTGGTGAAAACCGTATGAAAATCTGTTTGTTAGTTTTTTAATTTACTGACAGACACGGCGGGAGACTTTTATTCATATGTAGTGATGATAGTGCCTACTCATCAATATATGAAACTGATTTTCATAATTTCACGGAAAGAAGGAGAGATTGGGATTATTTCAATTACTTATAATTGGTCATTATTTAATAGGGATAATTGAACAATGTCAAGTTTTTTATTTGTGGAAAGTAAACTATACCCTGTCATGTATGTAGATGAACTTTTCAATTGCTACTATCGAAATTTCAATAACCGTTATTGAAATGTTTCGTCAGTATAACGTACCATAAACGGTAATGCAGATTGTTTTCTGACTTCATCTAATATTTATGAAACTATCACTATTGAAATTCGTCATTTGAGATTATCAGCATCAACTGGGTGTGTTCTATAACCAATAGATTTTAAGTGACCCCAAAGAAAAAAGTTAAATCTGATTATCTCGAAGGTCATCCAATTGCTTATTGCTCCTCTTTCACCAATCTATCATTGAGTGGTAGAAAGATGACAATGAGCTGCAGCACCTTCTTGCTGAAAGGATGTTGATTTCAATGTACCTATGCTCAAGTAACTCTTATCACAAAAGTGATTATTTCCACTTCACCAACTTCATGATTCCAGTATTTCAAAAATTGTAATGTTACAGATCTTTCGATCCATTCCAATTTGGAATAATTTCAAATGGAATACAAGCTTAGCCAGAGTTGCATAGAATTTATATATCCGGAATTATCACCGAATTTGAAATTCCATATAGAATAAATTCCCAGAAATGAATATCCCCTATTTACTGTTATTATTTTTCATAATATTTCGATGGAATCATTTCACGAATGAACGGTCATGTTCATAGTTCACCATGGTTCATTGAAGTAGTTTTCAATGTAATCCAAAATTAGATTCTAGAATGCCTCGTTCAATCCGAATTAATCCCATTGTTGAGGAAATTCCATTGATTTTATGAAATGTTCTCTCCAGATACCTTCTCATTAGTATATACAGAGTCTAACATGGAAAAATTCCTTGGGGATGCATTCTATATTAGGATTTAGAATTTTCAGTTTCTATAAACAAGCTGACTTTTTAAAGAGACTACTATTAGTGTTTTGCGAACCCTCGAATTTAGTCGCGAACTCAGACGGTGTGATGAAATCTATAACAGCATGAAGCGTTTTCAAAATATTTGACGTGACATTGTTTTACAGCGTTAGAACTTTTATGTTTCAAATACGGAAAGATGAAATAATAATTGTTGTTTATGTGTCACTATTTTTCGGTTTCAAAGGCTTCTTCAGAACTTTATACATCCTGGGTTAATATCCGATGACTGAACATTAGGGTTTCGTAACGCATATTCATGCTGTGTTAGATAGTTTAGAGTACTAATACCTGTACCTGGATTAGGTAATTTGTCATTAACATTTAGTGATATTTGTGCACCTGCCATCATGTTGTTTGTTATCCTTTTACTTCTTAGAATGTGATTCCATATTCGATTGAGATTTACCGCTTCTTTTTTTCTGTTAAAATAACTCGTCTTTTTGTGGATCTCTATTGCCTCCCGCACCAGTCGGCTATGGTACTCCTGGTTGGGAACAATGGGTTCTGTGTTTTCAAACAGAATCATGTGGTTTCCTTCACTGGGTGAGTGTTCTACCACAGCTGACTTGTTTGACCTAGTCTGTAGTTTCTTTCATGCTCTTTCAGCTTTGTTTCCATGGATCTTTTGGTGGTTTCATATAAACCTTTCCACAAATGCACGGTATGCGATAAGCCTTGCTGCTAATAGTGGTCCCCTTTCTCTTTAATCGACCCGAGACTTCCCACCAGGAAGATACAACAAAGCCTGTCTTTGTCCTTAGCCGACCCGAGGCTTCCCACCAGGAAGAAATATCATTAATAAAATCTGTTCTGAAAAATAACGCTTATCTAGATTTGTTCATAAATTCAACGATAAATGTAATAGAAAAAAAATTTGTCAATTAAAAATTAAACGACCCTACAAACTGCTTCACAAATTCAACAACATCCAACTCAACAATTACCGACTCAACATCCACCAACACCTATTACAGCTAACGATATACCTTATATTCCAGGACTATCAGAAAAAATAAAAGGTATTGGAAATATGTCTGATGTAGATTCTTCTTTCATATTCACACATAAAAACCCAGTAACACTGAAAAGAAAACAAAAAATTGCATTTATGAGATACCTCGGTTTCATGGTAAAAGTTACATTGGTGAAATTTCAAGATCATTGTAAGTGCATGAGAACATCGAGATTACAAAAAAAATAGACACTTGACAGGATCTAAATTGTCAGAACACATTTTCAACTCAGATGATGAACATCGAGTTGAATGGAACAAGACGAAAATTATTATCAATGAACCTCACTCTAAGAGATGTTAACTAAAAGAATCAGCGTATATTTTCATATCTGGAGAGAATTGTTTCTCGAACAGCTCCTTAGAAATAGATCCTACTTGGCTACCCATCTCAAAGAATAATTTGGATAGTAGCGAAATGACAACAGACAAGATAGGAAGTTAATGCAGCAATCATGACGGCTGAAGTGGCTAATTTGGTGCGCGATGTGCAAAACTTGGAAATTGGAGTTGAATAATGGCAAAAAGTTTCTCGCAAAAAAGGTGTCAAGAAAAGTAGGAGAGTCATGATAGGCGGAAATGAGGACATACCTGACATTAGTACTATGCCTAAAGTTACCTCTCTCTACGTAACTCGGCTGAAACCCGACACTGAACCTGATGTTATGAAGAAAACACTGAAAAAACATTTTTCCGAGGTAGTGTGTGAGAATCACCCATCTAAGTTCCCCCAACTTTATTCATCAATGAAAATTACAATCAATCAGGAAAACTTTAAGAAAGCACGAAGACCTGAAGTTTGGCTTAGCGGAGCACTGGTGTCGCGTTTTTTCGTGAAGAGGACTGCACCATCAACTCAGGGTCAGTTGGTGAGTCCCACGTTAAGGAACTAAACACTAAATAAGTAATCTGAGTGTATTTCACATAAATATACAGTTTATATCCAATAAAGTCGATGAGTTAGTGTATTTTTAGATGGTTCTAATTATGATATTGTTTGTTTGTCAGAACATTGGCTTACAGAGAAAATAAAAAATATAAATTCAACTACTCACTTTTTAGCTGCATATTTCTGCAAAAAAAAATATGAAACATGGTGGAGTTGTTATCTATTGTAAAAATAATTTGAATTCAAAAATATTAGACTTGAATTCTTACACAGTTTCTGAAAAGCAACATGAAAATATTATTACTGGGATATTTTAATATTGATTTCCTGTCTAACACAATTTCACATTTCCAACTTAAATGCTTACTAGATTCTTATGGTCTTAAAATAACTATCAATAGCTTCACACGAGCCACTGCAGAATTATTCACATGCATAGATAATATAATTACCAATATACTTGAAAATTCATATGACACTGATGTTCTTGACCCCTGTCTATCTGATCACAAAGGGCAATTTGAAATCATCAACGAGTTTCCAGAAATTCGTACAGAGAGATTTGACACCTTTTGTGTTACAAAAAAAGGACTAACAAATTTCAGAAATCATCTACTCAGGGTAAATTTTAGTTATCTGGATATCGACCAACTTGGTGTGAAACGGTTCTCAGAAAACTTTATAAATATTTTTGAAAATTCAATCAAACTATCATTCACTCTAAAGAAACATGAAATTTCAAAAAATAACCTGAAACTACCATGGTTCGATGATAATATTTCCAGAGCTTGCTGGAATATAATAAACAGTGAAAGGAATCCTATTAATGCAATTAAACCAGTAGAGCTATCAGCACAATGCTTGAATGACTTTTTCTGCAGTATAGCTGATAATCAAAGGTGGTTTTTTTCTATTGGTTGGGAAAGGGATAAAAAATGTTCGTAGAAAAACAATTTAGTTTTATGCCAACGTTTCGGACTTTATTAAATCCATAATCAGGGCTCTATAATAAAATAATTTTATAATTGAACAGTATATGCCAATACATATTGCAAAATTTATTAAGTTTATACAATCTCATATTATGTAAAAGAGAAACAAACATGTACACTTACCAAACATTAGTTATCCATGTCAAAAAAATGTTTAAAATATATTTGTCAGACAACATAGGTACAAACGAAAATGAGGACTAACCAAATGAAAACTCATACACCACAGACACATTAAAAATGAAAACGATATCAACTGATTAGGAATGGACGTTTTTGTTTGTCTTCAAAAAAAATTATAAACAATAGAAAGATATCAGATTACACAGGATGGTGGAAACTTATGTGTATTAAAATATTAAGGAATTCGATTTAGTAAATTGAAATAAGCACTATTCAGTCCTTCTATGTCCCTTCTTTTTTGTTTGAAAATGTGGATCATCTCACTAAACAGTCGTTTACCTGATGAAGGTTGAATATCTAAAATCATGGGGTTTGCAAAGTCAAAATTGTAGTTGTTTTCTCTTGTGTGTTCAACGAGGCCTGTTGGATTGCCAACATTCAACTTCCTTGTATCTCTTTCATGTTCAACCTGTTTTTTAAATAACGTCCCGTTTGCCCTACATAACATTCTGGACAATCCTTGCAGTTAATTTTATAAACGACTTTTGATTGCATATTCATCGGGGTTTCTGTTTTTTGTTTCGAAAAAATCTTTTACTTACAGTGTTTTTCAGAAAAGTTATGAACATAAGGAATTTTGAAATGTTTTGAATTGTTAATTTCCAGTGTAGGTTGTCTATTTTCATTTATAATTTTTTCACCAATGAAGGAGGGTAATAGAATTTATTATATAAATGAACTATTTAATATTACAACGATAAAAATTAAAACAACAATAAAAATTAATTGGCGCTCCGAGGCGACTTCAATCATTCTAGTGACGCGTTTGCTTTTTCAGCTGCAGGAAAACCCGGAAAACCTGCAGCACCACATCATCTGAAGATCTTGATCTGCCAATATCCTCTCTCAATTAAAAGAAAATGTAGGGTGTCTCCAGAGGCTCCAATAGCTTCAAAACATCGCCAGAACACTTCGTGACACAACTATCGTCAAACTTAAACCAGTCCGTTTCGTCTTTGACCAAGGCGTAATAATGACCAAATTCAACGCCAGAACCACAGTGAACAATGACTGCATGAATATTATAATAGTGGTCTGCTAGATTGAAATGTTCCTCTACTTCGAACCTTCCAAAGAGTTTTTTGCTTCCGTCAGAGGTTGAGTCTTGTTTAAAGATCATCAGTGTTATTATTAGATTGACTGGTGCCTCAGCTATACTTGTTTCTTCATAACAGTCAGTTAGTTTGGCGCATGTTTGGCAATACAGTCGATCATCACCTGTTAAAAATTCCATTTTCAGATGATTCAACAATAAGCTTCGCACGGACTGGTTATTAGTCACATTAGGAGAAGCTAGATGAAGTTCCAGAAATTCACATAAGTTTTCGCTACCTCTTGAACATTCACTACAAAGTAAACAAGTGAGGATTTTTCCAGCAAAAGATTTACGAACACAAGACGAAATGGACTGTACGGAATCATTCAATCCAGAGCGGTCAGGAGTATTGATTTTGCTATTGTTTTGCTCACGAAGAGTATTCAACAAAAACCCCAAGAACTCGGAACAATCATCTTGTTTTCCTAACGAGTATCTAGTGGACTTCAGAGACTCTAGGTTGGAGGGAAATATGATGCAGTTTTACGAAACTGCAGCTGCATGAACAGGTGTTTGAGTTTGATGAATAAGTAGGAAACATTCCCGTTCTCGTTCATCATTAAAACCTCGTTCTTGAAATTCTTTGTCATGAACAACACTTGTATCACTTGTATTCATGTAGCAAGTGTTTCCCAAATTATCCAATCCAATTTTTTTCTCTAGATTTTCAGGACAACTCTCTACTGATTCGTAAGGAAGAACATGTTTCATAGAATCATCATAAAAAATATTTCTCAAGCTGCGATCGATTCTTCCAAGTGAAGAAGGGTTTCGTAGAGGGATCGATTTGGCTCTTGCTTCATGAAGCTCTTCCACTGAAAGGGAACCAAAACTACGAAGACTGCAACTCATATTTGGGGAACAAGAATGACCTAACTCCATTGACCGCACTGAAAAAGAAGAAGGTGGATCAATCACTTGTGAATTAACCTTGATAGGAGACGATGACGAATATCTACATATCTCGGCTTGTTTCGAAGAGATTTCAGTTCCGTGCTGAAATTAGGGCAATGCATGATCTCATCAAAGTTATGTGAAGGAGGAATTGTTCCAAGGATCGAAGCAGCATTGCCACGTTGAATAGGAGGGTAATTATTTTTAATAAGAAAATCTTCTATAATTCTAATTATGAAACTCAGTAACAGAAATTGTGAGTGCTCTCGAATTTAAGTTCCTAATGATAATTATTTTATTGTTAAAACTATGTTGTGAAAAATAATTACTAAACCTTTCTGAAAAAGTAGTTTTGAAATCTGGTTAGGTGTTCTTGATATCTTAGTGTCTAAGAAGGCTAGCGAATTGTCTTTTTCCAATTCTGCTGTACATTTCAAATTTGGATGGAAGCTTTGAAAAACATTAATAATTTCCATTTTTTCATTCTTGAGTATTGAAGTGAAAATGTCATCAACGTATCTTTTGAAAAACGGAACTGAAAAAGACAATTGTTCTAGACTACGTTGTTGGAGTTCAGACATCACTAGATCTGCACATATAGATGACATAAAGTTTCCCATTCCTAGTCCGTATATTTGTTTATGAAAAACTCCGTCGTAGTTGAAATAGTTCGACTTAATGCAAAATTCAAATACTTTCATAAATTCATTTAGAGGTAAACTAGTGAATTCTGAGATTTTGGGCCATCTTTTAATAATAATTTCAATTGTGAGATCAACAGGAATGTTGGTGAAAAGGGATTCTACGTCTAAAGATATTAAAATAAAATCATCAGGTATTTTTTGTCCTCGAATGAAAGCAGAAAAATCAAAAGACTCCTTCTCATGATGATCATCTTTTTCAAACCCAATTTTAAAAATTTCACTAACCCACTTTGATATTTTATATATAGGGGAATTTATAAAACTGACCATTGATCTTAAAGGCATACCTTCTTTGTGGATTTTAGGTAGAAAATACATTTTGGGGGCCGTGATGATGGATTCAATAAAAACCGAAACGTTGGCATAAAACTAAATTGTTTATCTACGAGAATTTTTGATCCCTTTCCCAACCAATAGATAAAACCGCCTTTGAAAATATTTTGGACCACCAAACCAGGCAAAGTTAAAATAGCTGATAATACTATTAAATCTCTTTCCGATCTCCCGATCAATGAAATAAATAACTACAAAAACTTTTCCTCGCCATGCGAATCTTTTTTTCTGGACCCTGTCTGTCCTCAAGAAGTAGTTCATACGATAAAGTCTCTTAAAAATAGCAACTGTCGCGATACACACGACCCGAATAGCCAAATGATTAAATCGGTGGCTGATATAATCGCTCCACTAACATTACTAATAAACGAAATATTTTCAACTGGAATATTTCCAAACGTTTTTAAAATTTCGAGAGTAATACCCTCATTCAAACAAGGTTCTAGATCTTCAGCGGATAATTATCGCCCAATTAATTGAGATAATTTTGAAAAATCGTTTTTATTCCTATTTTGAACAACAATGTTTCAGTAGTCAATCAACAGCAATGACATAATTAACATTTCAAAACTTCTTTGACATCTGTAGAAAAAGTTGAGAAGTAAATAATCAACAAGGGAAGAACTGCATATATATTTGAATTTTTCGTTCATTTTTGAAGACGGAGGCAGATTTTGGCCTCCGAAAAGTTGTAACGAACAGTATTGTATTATTTCTTAGCAAATTTTTTTGATAGGCAAAATTGTTAAATACGACAAGTTACTGATAAATATAACATTTTTCTTTGTGAACAATTCTTTGATTTTACGCAGTAACTTATGGGGGTAAACTGAAAAGTTTGCCCTTTTTACATTTTTATAAATTTCTTCATTTCAATTTTCATATTTTTCAGATTGTGGAAGGTGAAAATAGCCAAAACAGTCGATAAAAAACTGATTTTCTTCAACAAAAAATGACTTTCGTTTAATTTGAAGTCAAAAGCTTCAGTAACGACACAAATTAGAATATGAATTTGTGAAAGAGTTGAATTTAAATGATACTGTCCATTCAATTTCATATCTGAAAACAAGTTATTTTGTCAAACATCTACTTTATCATTGTCTGAATATTCCATGATCGAGCCGGAATATCAAAAGGGACGAAGCTATTTAATCGGCGTGCATGTAAACAGAGAGGGAGGAAGAATCCGAGAATCTTGGGCAGACTCTCTGGGGAGAGATCAATACTATCATTTCGGACCTCGACCCACTTAACCCATTTTTGAATTGCTTTGCATAGATTTGCATAGAATAAACAGGTTATTTCTGGCACATTGCTTTTTAATGGATTTGAAGTGATGGAATGAAACCATTGTGGATGAATGAGTGAATTTTTTCATAAATGAAATTAATAATTTATAATTTCAGAAAAATTTAGATTCATTATGAAAAATGTTCATTGTTTTGTGCTTTCTATTTTTTTAAATATTACAAAGAAAGCTGAAAAGAAAGGAAAAATAAGAAATGTGAGTCATCAGCAGGTACTTTTTTTAAACTCTCAGTGAAACATCTGAAACAACTACTTTCTTTCGCACATATTGAGTAAAACAGAGATTACTGTTCATTCTACTCATTCAGCAAGTATTTAAATGGACATTCTGAAACAGATGATCTCAATTTTTTTCTGAACATTCATTTTAGCAAAACAAACTTTTTCATGATTATAATTCTTGATTTGGGATCGAAGTAACTGACTCGACATTTTTGAAATAAAAATTCTCCATACTCTGTATAAATACTATCGGAGAACTGAGGGCCAAAAAAGATTTTTAATTTCTGAAAGGAAATGAATAGTTTTCTGATGTTGTCAAAAACACAATGTATCCATATCATCAGTTGACAACGAACCACAACATTTTCCGAAAAAAAATCATCAAATCTTGATTTTTCATCTTTCTTCATTAGATAAGTGACGTGTATGTTGAGTGAGATATAACTTGTACTGAAAATAAAGGAAAAATTAGTTGCATCATCCAAAAAATATATATATATATATATATATATATATATATATATATATATATATGGAATATTAATGAAATCTGAAAAGTAAAAAATATTACTGACAAAAATTCGGGTGATTACCCGAAGACGATTGTGGATACTAACAATCAAAACGTCGTGACGTAACTTGGTTTGGAATCTTTTAATTTTTATTTTTCAATTTTTGTTAGTAATATTTTTTAATTTTCAGATTTTATTAATATTTCTAGTTTTTGAATTGCAAGGGTTATAATTTTAGGAGTGACTGATATTTCGGAAAGAAAGTTTTTGGCTTTTTACTACTCCATCTTGATACAAAAAAACGATGAGGGAATCTTACAAATGAAGGAAGGAAATAATGAATTTGAAAATTAGTAACTCTATACATTGATGTGTAGATCATGCAAAGAAGTAACTTTCAGACACAAACTGAAAGAAAGTCCTCCTGAAAAATCTACTTTTATATAAACACTGAATTATACAAAAGATACCTTTCTCTACCCAGTTTGTATTTCAAACATTCGTTGTGAAATAAAAATCAGATATCATTCACATGAGTTCTGCTTTAAATGAATGGTAACGAATTGCACTTACATAGAACACTGCCATCCTCACTGGTATACATCGATGTTTTGCCTTAAGACACTTGCCCTAAGGCTCTTCAGTACGAAATTGGATAACATTATAGAAAATACACACACTTCATTCATGAATTACGATTTTTTAATGTCACGGAATAAGCTTGATTCGCTTATGTCATCGATAATATAGTAATTACATTCATTCACCTATTTGATTTAATCCCAGCCAAGAGGAATGTTATTTGAATTGAAGGGGTTATATTTTTGGGAGTGATTAATTTTTGGGAGAGAAAGTTTTTGGCTTTCTACTACTCCATCTTGATACAAAAAAAAAGATGAGGGAATCTTCCAAAGGAAGTTTGTAGTTTCATTCATGTTAATTTTTCATACTACGTGTGCATTAGTAATTCTGTTGACGGTTGATTGAACAATTATTGTAAGCAGTTCTCAAATTGTAGAATAGTTCATTCAAATAAATTTGGTTGTAGCTTGTATGTTATTTCTTAGTAATTTCGGTTGTTGTTAAATAAAATTATTATTATCGGTTCATCTTTTTTAAATTCATTTTTCAGGGATTTCAAATCTATTTATATTATATTAGACAATGGAAGTCCGAACTGTTGAAATACACCACGAAACATTGTCAACCACTTTCAAACAAATGAGTTCTAATGTTAAAGTTAGTTCCAACAAATTTTAATTTTAACAGGCATTTATTTGGAGCCCTCATTATTCACCACATACAGAAATAATATCTTTCATTCTGTCACCAGAAGAATGGCATTTTTTATGCAAATAATTACCAGTGATTACATCTGAGTTATATGAACCAGTAAGGCATTGTCATTTCAAAAAAGCTCTTCAAATCAATTAAAATTGGATTGATAACTAAAGGCATCACAGATCTTGTTGGATTTTTGAAGTATCGATATAAATGACTATCTTTATTGTATGTTGATATAAGTTTATTGATTTATATTTTCTCCCATTAAAAATGTTTTCACTTTGTTCATCTTCATGATGTAATATTTGCTTACCCAAAACATTGATTTAGTTCTTCACACTTCCTGTAACAACATATTTTCTAGTTTTATTTCTGTCAAATGCGTTTCATTCTAATTGTCTAAACATTTCAATGTTACATACATATTTCTTCCCAAAAAGTTAACCCGACTAACCATAGTTACCTTACCAAATGTAATCGAAGAAGTACATTACTATTTGGCACCTTGTATAATGAATTAGGTGCCCAAAAATCTAAAATTGGATAATATTTAATTTTTCATTACTCTTACTACGAATATTGATCACATAACTCATACATAGATCAACACAGTGCATTCTATTTCATTCGTCCATTTAAATAATCGTCAAAAATTCAATTGGAAAATATATATATATATATTGTTTCCCTATCATTTTTAGTTACTTTTATCAATATATAGTATTAGGAATAATTCATATATGCCTTTTTTTGACATTTTACCGTGCATTTGCTCCTGTTTTACATTCGAACATTTTTGTTAGTAGCATAGTAACAGGTAATCAGTAAAACGAATAAAAACACAGTATTTCAAAAAGTCTACAGCATCGGAGGGTTACTAGACAAGTTCATAGGTGTATTCAAATGATTTTTTTTTACAGATTCACTATGACATTTCTCATGGTATTTATTTTGGGAAAATTGTTCATTATAGTATTGTGAAATTGATCTGCTTTTTCGTCTATAGATAGAATATTAATCAAGTCCAAGGCCAGACCCCCCCCCCCCCCCCCCGACCTCCTCTGGGCATAGATAATACAACTGCACAACCCTTGGCTGACACGATCATAACGTCCCTGAAAAACCTTGACATTGACTGCAACAATATGGTGGGACAGAGGTACGATGGTGCAGCTGTGATGAAATGTGCTTTCAATGGCGTTCAAGCAATAATACGGAAATCATATCCCTGAGCTCTGTTTGTCCATTGCAGCTCTCATTCTTTAAACTTGTCCCTTTGTGATTCATGTAGTGTACCTCCTATAAGAAATTGTATAGGAACTGTGAAAGCAATCAGAAATTTTTTGAGAGCATCTTCCTAGCATCTAAGGTACTTATTACGGCCAAACTTTCTGATGCAACATGGCAGAAATTAACACCAATGTGTGAAACGCGTTGTGTGGAAAATCACAACGGCTTGTTAAAATTTGAACAAATTTTCAAATCTATTATTGAGACTTTAGAACAATTCAGCATAGACCCGGATATGGAGATCTCAACCGAAGCTTCTTCTTTTCTGAGATCTGCTCTTGCCAGCGAATTCGTGGTATCACATTATTTATGGCGAAGGTATTGGAGCAATATTAAAAGTATGCAAAGTCCTGCAGTCATCTCTTTGTGACTTAATAACAGCTGTCAACCATATTGAGAACGTAATATTGCATTCAAAATATTTGATCCAATATTGAAAAAAAAATTGCAAATTTATTTACAGAAGCAAAAAATTTATTGGCCGATGTCAATGAAGACAACAAGCTTCCACGGTTGACATCAGTACAGAAGCATCGCGCTTATCGAAATACTAATAACCCCGAACAGTATTACCTCATAACTGTTGCATTACCCCTATTAGAAGACTTAATAAGATTTACCGACCACAACAAAATTATTGCTGCTATGTACACTCTTATACCAACAGTCTGTTGCGAGAAGGAAACGCCATTACCAAGAGAGGTCCTGGTGATGTACGAGGAGATGGTGTAACTGAAAGAGGCACAAGGAAATCATTGTGGCAGGGCAAAAGCTCTTCGGACCGGCCTTCTTGCGCCATTGAGGCTGTGGGCTTGATTTTTCATTGTGAATTCACTGAACTGAAATTCGAGGTTTTTAGTTTTGAAAACGAATATGTTATTACGGTTTTTTCAGTGGACGGTTTTTCCCGTACGAATGTAATGGTAAATAATTATATTTGAATTAGCAGGTCTTTTTTATATAGAGCTCCCCCCTCCCCGAAACAAAAATCAGGGCACGGTCTTGATCAAGTCGAAACGATTTTCAAAAAAAATCATTGCGTTAACGAAACAGCATTCAAATAGGGTGGTGTTTATTAACCGGGGACGATGAAGTCATGGTGTATGACTTATCGTCAGTGATAACTTCCACACGGTTACACCTCAATCTCGGTTCTGAAGGGAGGGTGTCCACGGATCCGTGGCGAGAACTAACCGTGCCGTTTTCCAGCCACATCGTGGACCCGAAACAATAGCTGTCAGGGGAAATTGGACTGATATCCTAATGGAAGAATGTGAATTTCGTGTGAAGTTTGCTACGCAGATATCTGTTGTGAAATGCGATTCACTATTGAACTGACATAGGGTGAAAATATTTTCTACTGAGCGATAAAAAATACGATATAAGTTGAATTGGACAAAAAAAATCAGAATGCAATGGAATTATGTGTGTGTGTGGTTTTCCAAATGCTTGAAATAATCGAAATAGTGTATTTTGGTGTTTCTGCGCTGGTATCTTTATTATACCAAATTAAATTAGGTGTATAATGGCTATTAAACTTCTTGGAGGCTACAATTTGCATTTATTCCATTTCCACTTTCACTTAGGGTGACCCACATCAATTATTTTAAAATACGGACCTAAATTTTGTAAAGCAGATTCTGCCGCCTCTTCAGTTCTGCAGTAATCAATGCATGGCAAATTCATTCATATCTCTTTCACTTCGAATGAAATATAAATTATTTTTCGGTGTTGTGTTTCTCCATTCTGAAAAATTATATAACAATCATATGACTCAATTAATTTCCATATCTCAGGTATAATCTTGGGTTAAATGTAATAATGAAGTTTCGACATTCTTTGAAGCACAATTGATTTTTGAATATTCATTTGGAGCTTCCAAGTTGGTGTTTCACTTCGTAATAACAAATTGAGTACTCATATAGATATAGATGAATTTTCGATACCAATAATCAACTGAAGTTGATGTATCTAAATGATATTGTTTGTATTGTGATGATATTTTTTGGAATGGAACGGCGAGAAGAAGTTTTGGCTAGTACATAGGCAAACGCATAATTGAGAGAGGCTTCATACTTCAGGCTGCATTTTCTGTCTAATTTACCCAACATCGTTTTTTTCTTGTCCCTTCCAAGGGCGCCGGGTTTTTAAAATTCCCGTGGATGCTCCAGCTTTTTCAATGACATATTTAGCTTTTTATATTTTTGTTATTTATATCAGTACTAGCTGGGGAACTTCGTACCGCCGCCGCTGCGCCGTTATACTAAATGCTGCACCGTGCACACACACTTTTGTTTTAAAACATTCGATGAAAAATAAATAAAATTGCGCGTCATTTATCTCATTCTTTAACTTTATTAAATTACAATTAACGGTAACGAATAAAATATATGAGTCATTGACATAGGTAACAAAACAAAATAAAAGAGAAATTCGGCAGTTCTGAGCTTCGCAAAGATTACCTGCATTTATCATAAGACATATTAAAAATTCAAACATTAGGGTTGCGGTCGATATTTTGGATCGTTTTTTGTCTATAGTTGTCTTAGTTGACTCGCTTGTATAAAGATACCGCCACGGCCACTGAGTCATACATATTATATTCAGACAGCAGGAAGCGACTTTATTTCATACAATGTAGTGATATTCATTAGCTTTACAGTTCAGAGGACCTTTATAAAATGGATAAAATTCGGCACAGATTACGTCATTACGTCATAAGATAGTTATTATCTCGGAAAAATGATAATTAGAGAAACCAAATAAATTATTTTAGATATTCACAGTCGTGGGTTCTCTGCAATCACTATTTACCAGCACGTGGGTGCTGGAGCACCCACAGAGTCGGCGCCCCTACTTGGGACCCAACATCGTTAGAGTTAGCAATACTATCTTATAGAATTTTCGCCACCCGTTATATTCGTTGTTGAAATTATTCAACAAATAAGTGAAAATAAATGCACCGACTTCATGAATGCCTTGTTATTCATGGCTATCATCCTTGAATGAATAAGTATTCACGACGTTACACTGTACTTCGATTTCTTTACGTAAACCCCTAAAATGGGAATCGAATATAGGTGTCAGTTCTATTGAAACCCCGTTCCCAATACAAGAACAAAATTATGGACGCTAACTTGGTTAGCGAAACGCGCGTTGTACTTCAGTAAATCTACACAAATTTCCAATCAAAAACTATTTCAAACTCAATCTAGTTGCTGAAATTAAGTGAAGAAATATTCATTTATACATTGAAATTGTGATGGCCATAGGAGTTATCAGGCTTTCGCAGGCATAGTCTACTGTTTCTGTAACTTTTGTAGAGAATCAGGTCAAATCTAGGAATTTCTTTCTGACTTATCGCACAAACGGAAAAAACAAAAGATACGGATTTGAGTCGGCCATATTAAAACATACATCTATTCATAAACAAGTGTGTCACATGCAGCTTCCATTACCAGGTTGAGATGGAGACACATTATCAGAGAATGTTCCATATGAAAGTTTCAGGTGTGGCTATTGGGTCCTATCCATTTCATAGGTAGATTCCTATTCAACCAAACCCATGTTATGCCACTATTGTGAACTGGTGAACCATCTAACTGAAAAATCATGCTGTGTCTCACATCCAAAGGTAGTTTTTCCAACACATCGGAAAATGCATTTCCGTTTAAATTTTGACAAAAAAAAATGGTCCGATAATATTTTCGTTCAGGATACCACACCACACATTAACTTTCTGACATATTTGGTCTCTACAATTCACCACCCAATTTGGATTTTGTTCAGCCCAAAACCTCATGTTCTGGGAAGATACAACACCATTCGTGGTAAAGGTAGCCTCATCACTGTATAAGATATAGGTACTTCAAAAAATTCCTGTCATTGAGATAATTTCCCTGCATCCATAAACAATACTCTATACGGCGGATTTCATCTCCTTCGTGCAAAGTATGTGAAAATTTGGGTTTGAACGCATGCATTTTATGCCTCTTCAAACACCTTCATATTTTACTGCGGCTCATATTGAGTTGAAGCGATAAGTTTCTCAAACCAATTCTAGGATCAGCTTGATGAGCCGCCAATATCGTATCATCATCAATATGATGTTTTACAATTTTTCTGTCCTTTGTTACTTGGCCGGTGCTCACAATTTCAATTTTTGCTTGAAGTGACAGACGTGCCATTTTGAACTTTGTCAATCAAAATGAGCTGATATCAGTTCTGTTAAAATGGGAATTTCAGAAATATTAAAATATGAACAGGAACTCACGAACTGAAAACAACTGGAACACAGGAACAATATCCAACACAAATACAGGAACAATAAACACAATGGGAACAAAAACACGGCAGAAACAACAGGAACAACGGTGATTCAAAGAACAACAATACTAGAAACAACAAATGCAATGAAAACTGGTCTGGGGGTTAATACAACAAGATCTTTCAACAATATTGTCAGGTTGACAGTAAATATCAATGAGCAACTGTTTTCCATGGTGATTTCAGGGCACCGCATGATTCAATGAAACTGATGTAATTCAATCCCTTCAAATGATATCAGACAACAATTCAGCAAGTAGGTGAAATAATCTAAATTCTACCTGTTCAGCGAGTGCGATTTTTTCTTTAAAAATCAACAGTTGTTTCGATGTTGCAATGAGTATGAAGATTAATTTTATTTCGGATGGTAAAATGTTTCCTCAATATTTTGTTAAAGGACCCCGCACATTTCTTATGAGAAATGGCTTGCCTTGAATTTTGCCGAAATTTTGATATGTTGTAGTTCTTGATGTGCTGATTGAAAGTGTCCACAGCCAAAGCTCAGAATTGTACAGTTTTCGAGATGTAAACCTTTGAATATAGATTTTTTTCCATTTTTTGCAGTTTTTGCTCATCAATCGAGAGCTCTCACTTCTGGTTGGGATAGAATTTGGATGATAGTGCTTCACACTATCTGGTGGTGACATTTTCCTCAGATAGGTTCAAAATGGATTATAGCATCTCACAGCATCTGTATCTTTCATACCTGAGAGTACTCTCCAGATAGAGTACTATTTTGCGCCGTAATATGTTTTACCTAAAAATGGGGTGTTCCATCGGGAGTGGCGGACAGTGTATATCACTCATTCAGGTGGTAGGTGCATTTTGAGTATTTCCATCAATCCTGAGAGTTTCATCGTTCTACCTCGAATATTACGGAAGATACGGGGGTGTTTCCATGAGAAATGAGACACACTGTATATGTACAGTAAACGAAATAATGAATTTATTCCATTTGGCATCTACACACTGTATGTATTAAAAATATGTGTAACGTTACAGCACTCCATATATTGGTAGAAGTAGCGTTTTGCCACGTTGTGAATATTTGTGGGTACAAATACATTGTAGTTCGAAAAGACATATATATTTCTCATCAGTTAAAGAAGACTGGATCAGATTCAAGCATTCCATGAACATATGCTTTCAGTGCTGTATTGTAAAAGCTCCATGATAACGATCAATTTTACATTTCTGACTAATTCAACAATTTTATTCATGAAAATAATTAAAAATTTTTCCAATAAAGACTTTATTTCCGATTGAAAAAACTTTCAAACAATGCATTTATTGGTACAGATACATAGAGGGCGTTTCAACCTATATTACAGATACACATCGACAATTAAATTTATTACTTCAACGAATCAATTACCAACAAACATGATTCCGTAGTTTATCACAAACAAATCTATAAAGACATAACTATTAACAACCAGTCCAATCACCCTCATCAACATAAACTAACAGTTAATCACAGACTCATTAGTATTCCTACTAAATTTGATAAAACAGATGGCAGTAAATAACAACTTCACTCCTGTCATGATTCAGTATATCCTTGACAAAAAAACTATTCTAATAAACCGTTGACTTTCAAAAACACGGACATATACAAGAAAAGCATCAGTAAAGATAAAACTACTGATAACACCTTAAGTAGACATATAAAAAGAATCCAAAATTGACAAGGACAACAAATCGAGTGTCAACAAGCTCATGTCCAAGAAATGTAGCTCATGTCCAGAAGTTTATATTGGAGAATATCTAGAAATTCCAAAACGAGAATCTCCGAACACAAAATGGGTTTTGAATTGTAGAAAACTTCGACATAAACTGTGACGTACTACATACAGAATACAAAAATTAAACTTGCTGGAATTCTTGAAAATTATTAGAGGTGAACAATTAAATTTCCTTTAATCTTCTCCTTGAAGATGATCACTTGGTGATCGAAACACGTGTCGAGGGGTTAAAAATAATGGTTTTGTATTGGGATAAAACTCCAGTAATATTCATTACTACACCAAAGATTCGAAACAGTGCATCACAAATAAAATTTTCTATTGATAGACTAACAAGTCCATTTCTCAGAATTATTATATTTATTTTCACTGAAAATTCATAAGGTTGAATCGAATCATTATTAACAATGAATAACCTGCTTTGTACGTGCTAGAGAACTATTCTCAAAATTACATGTTAACCAATAAGTGATATCTATCCATTAAGGTCGATAAAATTTCTATAGGTTGTATTGTATAGGTGTATGGAATTTCAGTACAACTGAGGATGCTTCTGGTAAAACGCGTGTTTGAAAATAAACTCTACATTGTGAAAATTTGTATTTACTGTCTCGAATATCTCAAAGTTTCTTGATTTGTAAAATATACAGTACGATGCAAATGTATGGAATAAATACGTTATTTAAAAAATAGGCGTCTTTTGGAAGAAATCCAAAAACATATCAACTTTAATTTTTGACGACCCATCTCATGATATACATATGAGAGACGTTTCGTCACCGGTGTTGGCGTGATGACGTAATCAACATTTTTTTAAATGCAAACAGGTGTCACGTGGCACCTCCTTCAAAAGGTCTACTAATCGTCTATACAACGGTGTAATTATTCCAATATGTATTAATACAAGGTCAACCGAAATTATGTATTTAGAAGAATGAAATTACAATAAATACTCATTCGTTCAACAATCACGCTAATGACTGCCACTGAGCGTGAAACATCGAAGTGTCGTCGTCTATTGTTTTTGTTGATTCGGAAAAAGAAATGCATTGATTGATAAAGTTCTACACTCTACTTGAAATTAGTTGGTGACAATGAGACTTACAGAAACCGAAAGAATCAAAATTTTAATTATGATTGGCTTTGGAGATGAAGTAAGGACTCAATTAACAATTAGTAAAATCGAGAGAAAATTTCGAGAAACGAGCCGTGTTAAAGATCTCTCTAAAAGTGGTAGAAAATCAAGTTTAGAAGCCCAAAAACTTGACGTGGTACTTGCGTTCCAAGAAAACCCCCATACCAGCTCGAGGCAAGTCGCACTGGATAATAATTTACATAAATCGACTGTTGTTAGAGTATTGAAAAAAGACATGTGGCATCCGTTAAAAGTTCATCTGGTCCAAGAACTGTTAGAAGATAACTTTGACAGAAGAGTTGAATCATATGAAATATCTGTATCTGTATCTGTAAAGTAGGGAGGGTGAGTGTAAGCCCACGCACTTAGGCCACATGTGACCCATTGTACATCCTCCCGAGGAGTTGTCCTCCTAGGTCGTCGTCCATCCTGTCCTTTCCAGGACAGGTCGCTGTGGACAGGTCGCTGGGAGACATCTCCTTTATATCGGCAGGTGTAGGTCAAGACTCGCCGAACACACACTCTCTTATTGACGATAACTCCGGGCACTCGCACAGGACATGCCTGACAGTCTCATCTTCCTGTTCACACATCCTGCATAGAGGTGTGTCCACTAGCCCCATATTATGTAGGTGTTTCCTTAGCTGACAGTGGCCAGTCATAAATCCTACTGTAAGGCATAGATTTTTCCTGGTCATCGCCAGATATTTCTTCGGCGCCAGCTTTCCAGGGTCGCCCAAGGTGATCCTGGCAAGATTACATTCTTTGATTTCATCCCATCTCTTTAAAGATTGAGCATGGGTATAACATTTGACTAGTTCCGCAATTGTCGAAGTCATCAGGACGTGGGTGCCACTGGGTCCTAAAATTCTTAGTCCAGCCGCTTCCTTGGCTAAAGAGTCGGCAATGCGATTACCTTTACTCCTGTCGTGCCCTTTAACCCACCTCAGGATAATGTTATTATCTAACGAGGCTTTGGCTAAATCTTGGTGGCACTTTAGTGCTAGTCCTGAAGTAACACGGTGTCTGTTCAAGGCTAATAGTGCTTGTCTGCTATCAGTGCAGATTGTTATGTTTTTGTCAGAAATTCTTTTCTTGGTTATTTCTTTTGTGGCGATTGAGATACCAGCCAGTTTTGTTTGGACCACGCTGGTATTTCTTCCCATTCCCCACTTAATCCTTAGGCTTAGTGATCTGGAGTACACTCCACATCCTGAGCCTTCTTTGGTTTGAGCCATCTGTATAAATCCGTATTGCATTTGTAGCATCTGACTCTGTGTTCTGCTTAATTTGTATTCTGTAGGGTTTATTAAACACAAACCTGGGTTCAATTGCATCACTTGTTGCCTGCAGCAGAGGTTGCGCAGTAAGCGCTTCCCGCCATAGGCCCAGCCTCAATCGACCCATTCCCACTTCTAGGTTTACACCAGCCGTGTGCAATCGTACCATGGCCATTAACGAAACCTCCTTAACGTACAGATCCAGAGGGGTCAGACCCGTGATTAATTCCATTGCCGCGGTTGGTGTTGTTCTCATGGCTCCTGTGATGTTTAAACAAGCCAGTCGCTGTATTTGATATAATCTTTGGATGGCCGTTGCTTATAGAACTTTCGGTCCCCATGCAATGGTTCCATTCGTTAACATAGGTCTTATTATTGCAGTGTTGATCCAGGCGACTACACGAGGTGAAAAACCCCATGCGCGTCCCACTGTCCTCCAACATTGCACATAAGCCACGTATGCTCTTTTTGCTCTACTCTGTAGATGAGAGTTCCATGTTAGCTTCTTGTCGAGGATAATACCAAGGTATTTCACCTCTTTAGAGAAGTTTAGTTGGCTTTTGAAGATTTCGGGAGGTTTTAAGTCCGTTAAACTTCTTTTCCTGGTGAAAAGGACCATCTCAGTCTTCTTGGGATTGATCGACAGTGAGTGTTCCTTACACCATGTTTCTATTAATTTGAGCCCATCCTGTGCTCTATCGCACAGTGTGTTTACAAATTTGCTGGTCTGCAAGATAACTATGTCATCTGCGTATGCAATTGTGTAGAATCCATTTTTGTTAAGGTGATTAATTAGGGTATCCAGAAATATGTTCCAGAGAAGGGGTGATAAGACCCCTCCCTGTGGACATCCCCTCATGACCAGTCCTTTTACTCTGATGTCTTCTACATTAATACTTATTGCTCTGCTAGAGAGCATCTGGGGTATCCATTCTCCTACTACCAGGGGTACATTCCTGGAGTGGTGTTGCTGGGTAATTGTTGGAAAGGTTGTTTTATCAAACGCTTTGGACAACAAAGAATCCACCCAGGGTGGTTTCTTTGTTGTCCAATGATCTCTCGATTCTGCCAACCACATGGTGAAGGGCCGAATCAGTAGACCTTCCCGGGGTATATGCATGCTGATTTGAATGAAGTGGGTTGTTAACAAGTACTTCATCTCTTATATACCGCTCACATAGCCTCTCCATGGTTTTTAAGAAAAACGATGTGAGACTAATTGGTCGGAATGCTTTTGGTAGGGTGTAGTCCATCCTACCTGGTTTGGGTATAAATACTACTCTTACTTCTCTCCACTTACTGGAAATATACCTCAGAGCTAGAGAGGCTCTGAATATTCCAACCAGGTGTGGCATAAGAGTGTCCAGTCCCCACTGAAGTAAGGCTGGTCTTATACCGTCAGGCCCTGGTGACTTGAAGGGGGAAAAGCCCGATATAGCCCATCTTATTTTGTCCTCATCAATTACTGTACTAGCATATTGCCAGTCATATTGTGAGGGTGTTATTGGTACATCCAGTTCGCCGTTCCAGGAAAGATAGAACCTGGGAAGTGAGTTTCCATAAGAATCTCAGCACTCTCCTGGAGGTTGGCGGCTTTGTCGCCATTTTCCCTCGTCAGGATGCCGATAGTCTTATGGTGGTCATTTGAGAGTGCCTTATGTAGCCTAGAAGCTAGTGGGAAGTCTTCGACTCCCTCACAATAGGCTCTCCAGGCTTCTCTTTGTTTTCGTCTGCAGACTTTTTTGAACTCTCTGAGGTTGGCTTGATATATAACCCAGTCCTCTTCGAGTCTTGTACGTTTTGCCTTGTTAAAGGTCGTTCTCGCTGTCTTCCTCAGGTGTTCCAATTCAGGACACCACCATGTGTTGGTTGTGCCATGCGTTTGAACCATCCTCATTGGACAGGATTCCTTATAGGCAGTGTCTATTTTGTTGTGGATAGATACTCATAATGATGGAATGCTCTAACAGAAATCGGTGTTTCATACAAAATGTAATATTTTTAGATGGAACTACTTATTTTTATGCTCAGCGGTCATGTGAACCGTCATACGTATCGATACATATTGGATTGAGGAGCATAGCAAACAATATCCACAGAAAATGAATGTTTGGGCCGGAATTTTGAACAACCAGATAATAGGGACATACTTTTTTTAGGAAAGCGTAACTGGTGCTTGGTATCTACACTTTCTTCGGGGTTATCACTACGCCGTTGATGTACGAACCTACCTGAATACTGTTTTCCGGAGTAGGTGAATAGGAAGAAGAGGACCGATCGAATGGCCACCAAGGTCTCCGGATTTGACCCCGTATATATTAGAAAACTTGTGGGGCATGCGAAGGTTTGAAAACGTTGAATCATTTTTACCTAGTCTGAAGGACCTTTTATGTTCAGCGAACCGTTTTTGTAAATTTCAACCACATTGTCCCACATAAACACTATTACACTCCGGACACTTAAGCTTATAAACTCCAGATTTCTCCAAAGGTAAGGTGGACAATTTGGACAAAACGGTATGCTCAACATGAAAGATTCTTCAGGCTAGGTAAAAATGATTCAACATTTTCAAACCATTCCTTGGTATGCAACCACAAGTTCCTGAATCTAAACGATACGAAAATTTTGCACTATGCAAGGAAGGGTTGCAATCTTAATTACTTAGAATCCTTGGAAATTCACAAGCATAAACATTGCAGGTGCAGCCTATTAAATGATCAAATCGATTTAGTTTACTCACGGGTTTTCAAATTAGCATATCCGCATTGTCACTATATAGGGGAGACCGGGGCAAGATGAAGTTCGGGGCAGCACGGGAAGTAAGCTTGTGTGCGTGAATAGTAATCGTGTTCGGAGCGGCGACAGCGCCATTTGCACGAACTTCACTCTCCGCTAGTGTGTCCAAGCAAAGCAAACAGGTTAGAACTCGTTTTTGTGTTGCAGAGAGAAAAAAGTGATATTGCAAGTGTTTTTACGCGATATTTGATTCGAAAACTGATGTACAGACATGTAAGTACCTGTGTTAATGTATTATTTCAATCCCGAGCTTATTATAGTAGTCCAAAACATTAAATTCAAACCAGATTTTTTCGCCGGTAAAGTTTAAGGTTAAAATTGCGTCATCTTTTTTACCTACGTGTGGATCGGGGCAAGATGATCGGGGCATAATGGGATACTATCCCGTTTTGTCCCGCCCTTGTGATTAAAATAACATATTCTATGTACTGATAATCAAGTGACTGAAAAAGGTAAAAAACAAATAAAGAAACCTGAAAAAAAGACTGCAAAGAAGATTAAAAAGAAAACTGACAAGGAAAACATGCAGAAAAAGCGTCAAACCAAAAGGTGCAAAAAAGAAACTGAATCGGAAGATTGGGATGAACCAAGAAGAGGATGATGACTGTGCTTGCATCTATTGTGGGTACTTATACTCAGATTCAACCGAAGGTTGGGTCATCTGCGGCGTGTGCCGCGGTTGGGCGCATAATTCATGTGCCGGAGTCGATGAGGAAGATGAAGAGGCACACATTTGTGAACGCTGTCTACCCGATTAAAAAGCATACTCGTTTTACCCCACAGCGTTTCCTATCTTACCCCAGTTATGGGGCAAAACGGGAAATTTGCCGAGTTTATTTTTTCATCATTTGCCGAAAAAAGTTCTGTGATTTTGCATGCTACAACGTTTAATTATAAGAGAGAAATGTATAATGGTTACCTCTTTTGTTAAATAATGTTATTAAAGAGTTTAATTTTCCTTGTATAACGAGTTTTGTCTTAGCTATCTCATCTTGCCCCAGTCTCCACTAGAACACAAAATTCAGGTACTCAATCAAGCCAAGTACCTCTATTATTACCTACAATGGTGCTATATAAGGGCTAATGTCATCAACCATTATTAGTTTAATGTATAACTTTGAAAATATCCTTATAGGATGAAACTGCAGTAAAGTTAGTTACAAATAAAAGTGGTAAAAAACATTATGATTTCCTACCACGTAGTAACAACGGCTATATTCATCAATTCATTCATTTCATACGTTTGCGTACTGTATATTGATTGGACATTGGTTGGTGTCATAGAATAGAATTTTTGAAAGAAAGGGGTTTCTTAAAATGACCCTGGTTGAGGCCAAGATCATTATTCAGGACAACAAATTTCAACAATACTTGATTTTGTTCACCACCTCAGGTAATTTTTTTCAAGAAGCTCCGTTCAAGTAGAAATATTTTTAGAAATTAATACTTATCATCTATCATTTCGGTATAATATTTTCCATAAATTATAGCTACGTCGTATCGCGACGTTAATATTAATCGAAAGTAGTAATTATATGAATGAAATTTCATAAAGTATGTTTCTCAGAATGTACCTGCCAATATACTCCTAGTAGGCGCACCTTTTGTACAGCATCGTTGCCAAGGCGGCAAAACTCAATTTGGGGAGTTGTTCATCCATGAATGATTTGTTTCAATTGAAGCAACCCACTCAGATCTTATTGAATTCAATGTTTGGCTCAATTACCTAAAGACCGTCGTTAATATTTTTGAACTGGTAGGCGTTTCAATGTTTTTCAAATAGCTAATGAAACTTATAAAAAAAATTACTCGTAGAAATAGAATTTGTCACTTGGTGAGGCAGCGTTGAAGAAATACTGATTTAACCTTTAAATGGTCTATTATGAAATAGAGACATTGCTCTTTTCAATGATCCCGACAAACATGTGTAAATTTCAACAAATTTGAAAATAATATCTGTTTTATAGTCTTATATGCTGGAACTGAAAAAATCTTGAACTCAATTGGAAATTTGATTACCCTGATTCGTGATATTGAAGCATCATTGCGATATTCTATGAGGCAGACACTTGGCTTGATTTGAAAAAGAACGTAGAAACAGTTTTCCATTTGCTCAAAAAATGGTTTGACCAAAGGCTCCTAACAGTGGATCTGAAAAAAAACATTTCTTCCTTTTAGCTGCAATCTATCCAATGATTGTTCATTTGAAACTCTTGATGTCGGCGAACAAGGAAAAACACTAAAAATAGATTCCCTGAGAGAAATCAAATACTTGGGCGCCTACATAGATAGAAACTTGAGGTGGGACTCTCATATAAAATATATAATAAAAAAAAGGAAACAATGCTTCATAACTTCTGTTCCTTGAAAAATTACTTGTATCACAAAGAACTTAAACAATTATATAGTTCCCTAGTAGAGAGCCATTTGAGATATGGTATAACCCCACATAGCAATAGGTATTCCAGGTATATTTCATGAATATACATTCAAGGATATTGTATTATGCTATGAATATGCCATGGATATATATATCTTCTGTAGAATATTCCCTGGAAGTGCTCCTGGCGAACCTTTGATATATTTCAAGAATACTCCTTGGGAATATTCTTGGAATATCTTATAATATTCTTAGAATATATAAGGTATATTCTATTAAGAATATTCCAGAAATAGAACCCGAGGAATATTCATGAAATATTCAGGATATTCTTAGTTTATTGTAGGAATATACAATAGAGAAACACCATAGAATATTCTTTAAATATATTTTATGAATATTCTAGGAATATTTGGAATATTCCAAGAATGTGACGAGTAACCGCTATTAGGCATGTATATATTGCATTTTGATGTAAAATTCACATAAGTAATGAAACACATAATATTCATAAACAGATATATTTTAAAAACAATATACACTGAAATATTTGACGTTTCAACCAATATTAAAAATAAAAAATCTGATTCAAAATATTTATTTACTGAACAAAATATTCCTGAATACTGTCATATTACAAATATTAGAAATGTATTCAAATTAGGATGTTCCTACTCTCAAACAAATGTATAATAAAATAACAACTCTGTGAATTCATCAGCACTAATTAAAAAATAATAAATATATCATTTCATTGAAAAAGAAAAAGTGTATTATATCAAGAAATAGGTTAGGTTAGGTTTCTCACTTAAAAAAATAAACCCACAAATGAAGTATTTAAAATGAGTGGTATGATGGGTTCTTCAATGAAGTTCACTTACATAAAGTTATCCAAACTTTGCTCACCAGAATAGTTTTCCTTATATTTGTTCAACAATGCATCAGCCAGTGTTTCAATAGTAATACCTGGAACAAAATGTGCATTAACGTTCATTATCACTATTTGAAAGTGGCACAATAAAACTGGAATAAAAATCAAATAGATATTTTTCGCATAGGTTACTCATGAACATTTACAACATTTTATGACTTGAAGAGCAACTTGCATTGTCTTGTTGAAAAGTACTCATTACGTTTTCAGTTCCTTGGCGCACCTGCCTGTACCAGGTACCACTCTGTTTCCTTATGGGCAAATTGATACTATCTTGAAAACGAGTGATAAAAATTATGAAAACAAATGATACAAAAGAATGTGTCATTCACTTACTTTTCTCTATTGAAGATACACAACTGAAATCACTCTAGTTCAAACATGTACTTAGTCAAACCAACAAATCCCACACACCAACTCTTCTCGAACCTATAATGAGGTATAGTAGGTTAATCACCATGACTTTACTATCGATACTATTGCATTTTACTTACTTTTCTTGAAGACTGAATATATGCAACTCTCCTGTTTGAAGATCCAAAATCAAACTATTCGCTGTACTGCAAATTGGACAACCCAAATTATAAATGGTACACTGAACGTGACAGAATTATACTTTGATAATAACACCAACACACCATGCATTACACACGCGAACCTGCCACGTCAACCGTCATGTTGAATCAAATGTTGAATCAAATGTCGAATTTAACGCAAATGTACCATGCATTAAGGGACAGCCGCTTTCACAAAGCTTATTCGACTGTCGCGCGCTACACTTCAATTGACCAATGAGAAACGTTTACTCCAATTCTTCACTTACCCATTTCTCTTTTTCCAGGACTTTTCGCTTTGTAATTAAATAATTTCAAATACAAAAAGACAAATAGAATGAGAAATAACCAATTTATTGATGCAATTGGTTCATTTATTGGCCCATTCAAATTTTTTTGTCGTTTCCAACAGTTGCTGTTGGAGCAATTCATCCAGAATCTTCGCGTTGAGTTCAAAAAGTGGTTAACACTATCAGGGTTATATACATTAGATGATGCATTCGATTAAGATCTTCAAATATTTTTGTTTTTAATAATATTGAATTATTTGAATACGTTATTATAAGATAATTCAAAATTCCATTGTATAGAATATTCCAAAATATACCGTGGGGATATATTCTAAGAATATACCATATGGTATATTCGATCGACAATATTCTTAGAATATTCAAGGGAGAATAATCCATTTATAGACATTCTATGTACATTCTTTCGGGAATAATCCAGCCATATTCATTCAAGCATATTCTATGAATATTCTAAAGGCATTTATATATTTCAAGAATATTCTATGAATATTTGGAATATATACGTTCGTTTTATGATATACAGGGAATATTCCATGAATATCTAGTGCTGTGTGGGACAGCATGGGGATCAGCTCTGCGTGTACACCATGGGCATAATCGAATGATGAGTACTCGAGTGATCCCAAAAATCGAAATATCATTAGAATGAAATCACTCGGATACTTTGTCATTCGTCACTCAACGATTTAATTCGAGATCTATTGTTTGGGAACATTTCGACAAAATAGAAAATGTTCAGTGCCTAATTTGCAAGAGAGTTTTCAAGTTTTTTGGTAACACTACCAATTTAAACCAAATATATTTTCATTTATGTGAGGACTTTTATTTTTTGTTCATGTTTTCAATAAATTTCAACAAGCCACAAGCCACCATTAAATTTCAATAAAGTTTGTACTTGTAAGTATTCAAAGTTTATTGTCAACAAATTTCTGAACATTCTCAGCCTAAACCTGTATTTCACCACATCCTACAAACACGTGTCGGTATATAGGCCGGCACTGCACTGGTGCGTAGCGGCGCAAGACTAGAATACTGTTTTCGACTATTTCACTCACTACTAATTTGATTCGATACATACAACATTCGAATGATCTGAATCACTCGAACGATTCCACTTGACATCTCGAGATATCTCGAGTGATTGCAATAATCGAATGACCGATTATTTTTAATTCGAATGATCCCATCACTAAATTGTACACCTCAATCCCTTAGAGGTATTACAAAGGAGATTCATGAAGTTGATCATGTCTAAAAATTCATGTTTCTCGTCAGATCTCCTGTATAGAGAATGTGAAGTTATGGATATGAGTCAATTATATTACTATTGCACAAACGTGAAGTATCATTTCAGCATAAATAAAGCATCACCACGACTATAACACACGACATTGCGACCAACTCGCACCTATCCTACTGTTAAAAAGTCAATTTCACAAAGAGCATATTCTTTCATGGCAACTAAATTATATAACACTGTACCTCACAAAATAAAAAATTCTTATTCCAAACCAATATTCAAAAAACAAATAAGAAAACACATTCTCGAAAAAGATAGACAATTAAAAAAAATCTGTTAGAGTGAAATAAGTTAGTCTTAGTCAAATTTATCCCAAAGTTGTGTCATACTGTATTGTAAATAGCATAATCTCATCTATATTGCCTAAGATTTTATCAATTTGTACATTGTTATTTTATTCTTATAGAACGTTTAATATTTGTCCAAGGTTTTATCTATTTTTCTAATTTTTTGTTTGCCTAGTATTTAATCGGCCTATTTTACCTCAAGCTGACATATAATTTGTTTAACCATAACACCAAATTCACAAAATTTAATAAAATGTTTTGTAGTTTCTACTCCATGAAGGCCATACTTACTTTTATACAAATATTTATGTACTTACATATTCTTCTTTATAACTTCTTGCGAAACAAGAGCTCTGCTCTTATCGCCAAACCACTTTGTTAACATATTTTGTTTTAATTGTACTCTAATCTGTATACGTTGTAAATAAAGTTATTATTATTATTATTTAACTCAAAAACTAGTCCAATCAATGACCCTTTTCCGCCAAAAAGCACCTATGTTCCTGAAACTTTGGAATTGGTTCACTTTCCTTGTACTTCAAACTGGATCCTGTATTGAGGGTTGTCCTCATTGAGGGGTGTAGAATATTTTATCAAAAATATTTTTCATTAAAAATAGATTGTTATTGATTAGGAAAATGGAAATTAGAATGCGTTTGATTTTTATACATATTATAATATTTTATTAGAAAATTGAAATGTTTTCATTTGAATTATTAACCTTTTATAATAGTATTTCTTTTAGATGAAAACTACCTTTGCAAAAATAGATATTTCATGAAGTTACCTTTCACAGGACCTGAAACAAATAAACTGTGAAACATTTTTAACAAGCCTCATATGGCGTTACAGTGAAAGAAATGTATCAAGGCTAAAAGGTTTTATGTAGGTCGTGCTGAGTCTTATTTTGCATCAGTGGTATAATTTACAAAAAAGTTTGCAGCTGATATTTTGCCTAGGGACTGCAAAGTATAGTCAGAAAACTTCAAATAAATTTATGTGATATTTTGTGAAAAAACACCATTTTTGGGCTTTTTTGTGAAATAATAAAATTTGGTAGATAATGCGATTTAAGTGATTACATTCCTTAGGTTATTTTCTATCTGAATTGAATGAACGGATATTCATGCGGAAAAAATTAAACAGAAAACAATAAACAAAATGTATAAAATATATTACTATGATTATGAAATGGGACAGAATAAGAATTTCCAGAAAATGATCATACTACTAGTAGAATCAAATTTACCAATTATTGTTTGCCACATAAAATGGAACAATTGGAAAACTCAAAGTGCGAAAAATTGTTTCCTCTCAAAACATTTGGTAAAGTAGAAAAACATTCAGGTATTGACTTTCTTGTATTGGATCATTTCTTATTTATTCTCTACATTTCAGAAACAAAAAATAATTGAAAAGTGTTAATTCAGTGTAGGTTTATTTCAAAATTGAAATCGTAGTAAAAATAAAAACAATGTTTATTTTCCATCATGAACTTTTAGTTTCTTGACAATAAAGTTAAATTGAATTTATTTTTTTGAAGTATGACATAATCTTCAGTTTTTAGTCATTCCTCCACACACTACTGTTTTTATTCGTAAGATTTTTCGGTTTTTCGAATATATATGAAATCGAATCTTACAAGCGTCAAGCGCCCCAAGTTTTGCGGTTCCCGGCGTCGCAAAAATTACAATTGCTGGATTCATTATTATCATAACATATTGAATCTGAATATGTTATGGCTGTACTGTATATTTTTGTATTATCGTAATCAATGGAAACTTGTCATTTTGGCTTTAATTTTCTTTCCCTACTCGCACTCAAACCCACTTTGGAGTTTTTTACTACATGAAATCAAAACGGGGTTGATCTCACTAGCGATGATCTTCCATTAACAACTAATTTGATCATTTCATAGAGCTGGATATTTCCCCATTTTTTTCATGCTTCTACTTCCATCTCTTCTCAAAAAAATGACTCACAGTACTGAAAGATAACATTTTTGTGTGCAGAACTGAGAGGTACGTTCATAAACTGAAATCATAATACGAGAGTATGATGATTTTACTCCGAATATTTCATAAACGTATTTCGGCATACACAAAGTATTACTTCGCAACTTGTTTTTGATCACGTAATCATACTCTTCTGTGCTTCGAAGAGATTCACTGAATTCTGTACTCAAAATGAAGATTAGCAAATTTTTAATGAAACAATTCAGCATCTATTGGCTATCTTTGGTTTGCTCATACATTATAGCAGAACTCAGAAAAAACTAACAAATCAACAAATATCAATTAATGGGAAAGAACGTTTTTGGCTTTTCACTACTCCATCTACAAAAAACTGTGGGAATCTTCCAAAGACAAAAAGGTAGCAACCAATTTTAAAAGAATTAACTCTTCATAGATATTGTAGATCATGCAAAGAAGTAACTTTCAGATACAAACTGAAAGAAAAAGCCCTTCTGAAACAGCTACTTTTATATAAGCATTAAATTACATGAAAGGAAAATTCATTCACAGGATTTCTACACAATATACTAAATGAAATCATTAGAGGTCAATCTGCAATCCCGATTAAAAACACAGTATAAAGTTTATTAATTATTGATAAATATATAATTCTGAATAGTTTGCTTTTTTTATCAACTATTACGTTTTAATTACAAATTGTTTTCAAAAATTCATCATCTATTGATTTAATAACACTAACCCTCTCGTGTAGTTGTGAAGTTATTAGGAAAAACACTTCAATTATTTTTTAATTCCAATGTTATTTGTACTAATTACTTCCCAAATAAATAAAAAGAGAAGAATTAAATTTTCAATTAATGTTTTTATTGTAAAATACCATTTTATACATTTATAAACGTTGAAATAAAAATATTTAATAATAATAATCGTAAAAAATCTGTTTAAAATCTGTTTTTCCGATAATCAGCTGTCGGCCCCATACGAACGACAACTCTCAGAATTTGGAAAACTTGTGATTCCTAACACGGTTGCATAATCATTCCAGCTTCAACCAGATGAATTCTCTCGAGAAAAATATCTGGTCGAGGCGGGAATCGAACCCACGGCCTTCCGATCGTGAGTCGGGCGCACTACCACCACGACCAATCCACAACTACACAATAAGAAGTACATGTCCTAATTTCAATTTTACTCTTTTTCATCATTGTCTGTCAGTCGCTGTGCGATTTCAAATTCCTCTATGTTCTCGTCTTCCATGTCATTTGTCTCCAATTCTTTTAGGATTTCTGGGTCGAAAGTACCGTCTTCATTCTTCACTCTGGGGTGAAGCATTAGGAAAAGCATGTCCATTACACTGGCCACAAGCTAAAGAGCACTGCAACCCTATTTTTCTGCATTCACATCGCGAACCAAAACCATTCTTGCAGTTGCAGAATATTGTGTAGAGCAATTCCTCCGGAGCTGGTGGATTCATTGTCATAAAAGGTTCCAAGAATTCATCATGCATTATCCATTATCGTTGGTGAAAGATTTGATAACTGCACAGGTTTATTCAGTTCTGTTAACTTGATGAACTGTACATAGTGAAGTCGATCGAAACAGTCCTCAGATTTTGGACAGTTGAATCGAACAGTTTTCTGTTTCAAATGCTGTAGTAATTTGATATAAATTCGGAAGTTTCTCGAGTGTTCCACAAAAGTATTTTTTTCTTTCTTAGAGAGCGCAAAAGTGGTCTCACAACTACTTATTGCATGAACTAGGATATTTATCACAACTTTTGGAAGAGTATATTTCAATTTTCACATTTACTTTGCCAACTTTTTTAAGGAAAATTTTTTGATGATGAGATAGGGTATGCCCATTTGAAATGACAAGTAAATCTACGTCTTCTCCTATACAACAGCTTTTTTTGACGTTTAGATTCATCAATAGCTGTTTCAATAATGAAAACATCCACATCATCTCTGGCTTGTTTTGTTCTTCTCCGCTGCTTCATTTTATGTTGTTATTATAATTTGGATATCCATCAAATACAAAAATTTTCTGAACTTTGTGAATAATTCACGTATTTATCTAAAATAATAGAAAAAGTGTCTTCTCTACTCCATACAACGCGATGCAGAAGAAATACACCATCAATAATGAACGAATTTTCGTTAATATCAAAATCGATGTGTGTCATATTGTCATATATATGAGTATATTGTCAAAATATAATTGATGTATTTTCCTTAACAACTTCATAATTATACCGGTAGGTAAGTCTTATCAAATGGGTAGATATTGAATTATTAAAAAAACATTGATTATAACGTAATAGTTGATAAAATTATTCAGAATTGTATATTTATGAATAATTTATAAAGTTTATACGGCGTGTTTTTAATTAGGACTTCAAGTTGACCTTGAATGATACTCTAAATAGTTAAACACTGCGGGGGCTCTGCCCTCTATTTAAAAAATGGTTCAAGATTTTGAAAAATGATTAAATGAAAGTTGTAGAAAATGTTATCAATAAATACATACAATATTTATAATAGATACAAATAGCATAAAACCCATAGAAAACGAGATATTTGCAATAAATCTGTGAAAAATCGATTTTTTGACCTTTGACCTTGGAATGTCGCAGACACCCAACGATAAGTTCCAAAATGGAGGTTTATACAACTTCTTGGCTAACCATCTCTCATTCCGAAAAACTTGCTCTCATTTGACTTATATTCCTGGCCTGCATAGTTATTGGTTAATTCCGGACCATTCCCTGAAACTCATAAGTGACTGTTGTATTGGTTTGATTCAAAAGTTGTCTAGTTTTATTGTCAGCGCTGTTGGAACAAGCCAACATATCAACCAGGAATTTGGTATTTAAAGTGTTAATGAATGTATTGCTCGATGTTAGTTTGCGAAATTTCATTCCGGAGCTTCGATGATCAGCTTCGAAGTGGTTGACCAGGACAAGGATTTGAGTACCCTGGTGAAGACTGGTAAACGGAGCATGGAATGACAGAAGAGCTAGGCGGAATATGATGGTTTGAAATGCATTGGAAAGGTCGAAAAGCTCGACAACTGGGTGCCACACAATTGGAACAATCGACAGAATTTGTCACATTACAAAGTTTATGCTTCTTTGCTATTGCCAAACCAAAACCATCATTGTTTGAATCGAATCGTTATGTGTGATGAAAAGTAGATTCTCTACGACAACAGAAGACGTTCAGGAGAGTGCTTAACACCGATGTAATACCCAGGCACTTCCCAAAGGTGAAAACCTACCAAAAATAGACCATGGTTACTGTTTGGTGGTCAGCGGCTGGTGTGTTTTACTATCTGCCACCGGTCCAAACCATCACAGCTGAGTCATATTGTTAGGAAATCGACGAAATGTACAAAAAATAACGTCAGCAGCAGCCGGAACTGGTCAATAGAAAAGATCAAATCCTGTTCTACGGCAACGCCCGTTTCACAATTAACCATCCGAAAATTAAATGAATTGAGCTTCAAAGTTCTGCCTCATCCAGCACCATACTCTCCAGACTTCTCGCCGACCTTTCGCCGAGATTACCATCTCTTGAAGCACTTTGATAACTTTCTCACCGGTAGAACCTTCGCCAATCAGGACCAGGCAAAAAGGGACTCTGACGAATTCATCGAATCCTGAGCATAGAAGTGATGGAATTAAGCGACTAGTGGTACGTTGGCAGAAGTGCACTGATTCAAATGACGCTAATTTAGATCAAATTGAGATATAACACTGAAATATGATAGTTTGAAGTAGACTCATATTAACGGAAAAAACTCCTGAAACAACCTAATATAAGATCTCAGAAATAATTTAAAGTGGAAGGACTGATCATTCTGGACTGGCTTGGGTGCTCTCCAGATGTGAATCTAACAGAAAATTTACTTGATCAGCTGAAAAGAATGATTGAAGCTTGCTGAAGTAATTTAGAAAATGCAAAAATGTTCATTTCAACAGAATCAGAAGAACGAGATGACTCAACTCAAGGGAACATCGACATTGTTTATTTTATTAGGAGCATGCATCATGATTCGATTGATTTCTAATTTTTGTTTCCATTAAAACATTCTACAGTGTGACCCATTTTTAATGGAAACACCCCCCTAAAATTTGAAGTTGTGAATCGATTTTAATAATTTTTTTTTAAATGTCAAGTACTAAAAGGTCTACCTTAGGACAAAATTTGAAATGTTTATTAAAGTTTCAGGGCCATACTACGATATTTTTTCTTAGTCGAAAATCGGGATTTTTTATTAGTGATTTTTTTATTGAAAAAATCACTACGCCACTGGATTCAGAGTGCCTCTAAATGGGTGTGACCAAAATTTCATGAAAAAATATTCATTAATGAAAAAGTTATGACAACTCAAAAATTCGAAAACTCCCACAGCTAACAGTCACAATATATCATTTTTTTATGATTTCAACAATAAAGTGCCGCCAGATGAAAAAAAAAACAAATAGCGTAAATATTTTTGATGAAAATAACGGAATTAAATTCACACAATTCAACTAACAATGAAGCAAAACATTTTAATAAACGTAACTAATAACTAATTATTGAAATGTTTCGATTCAGTGCAACAATTAATTCTAACTCATATTCTAGTAGCCTCTATTAATCCACCACGTATTTCGATACATGTGTCGTAGCTCTTACGACACATGTATCGATTACGTTCCTTAGTTCTTGAGGGCTAATATCTGCACATACCTGTCGAATTCTTGCACAAAGGTAATTTCTATCTCTTGAGCGATTTTTGTAAACCTTTTGTGTGAGAAGTCCCCAGAGAAAAAAGTTCAAAACTGTGAGGTCTGGAGATCTGGGTGGCCACTCTATAAACGGACTACAACTGCCTATCCATCGGTTTGGAAAATGCTCGTTAAGCCATTGCCTCACAGCTCTGGCATAATGAACTGAACACCCATCAAACTGGACAATTAAATTTGATCGTTCATTGATTGGCAGCTCGTGAATAGTATCCCAAATCAATATCCCACACCAGACGTTGATTTTTTGGGAATACTGGCTTTTACAGTTTATTACCCAGTTAGGATTATCCGCTGCCCAATAGCGACAATTCTGTGATGACACTACTCCATTTGTAGTGAAAGTGGCTTCGTCGGTATATAAAATATTTTTTAGGAAATTTCTATTGTTTAAATATTCCCCTTGGGCCCATAAACAATATTCCAGGCGTCTTGCTTCGTCGCCTTCTCGGAGTGTGTGTAAAAATTTTGGCTTGAAAGGTTCAATATTCTTCGCCTTGAGACATCTCCGAATAGTTTCTCGTGGATTATTCAAATCTAAAGTGACATTCCTTATACTGGCATTAGGATTATTTCCGAAATAATCTAAAATGATTTGATTAAACTTGTCATTCCTGTTTCGTCTTTGTACAGGATTACTTTTTAACATCATTTTTGATACTGCACCAGTATTTTCATTAAAAATATTTACGCTATTTGTTTTTTTTTCATCTGGCGGCACTTTATTGTTGAAATCATAAAAAATATATTCTCATAGCTATATCTGTTGATATAGGGTGTTTTTTGTAACTGTTAGCTGTGTGAGTTTTCGAATTTTTGAGTTGTCATAACTTTGTTAATAATGAATATTTTTTCATGAAATTTCGGTCACACCTGTTTAGGGGCACTCTGAATAAAAAATCCCGATTTTCGACTAAGAAAAAATATCGTAGTATGCCCTGAAACTTTAATGAACATTTCAAATTTTGTCACAAGGAAGACCTCTTAGTACTTGACATTTCAAAAAAAAATTATTAAAATCGGTTCACAACTTCAAATTTTGGCGGGTGTTTCCATTAATAATGGGTCACACTGTATAAATAACACAGGTCTGGGATGAAAAAATTATAGGATATTCAACTAGTGATAACATGGTTTTGTGTGCATATTACGGAAAAAATAGTAAAAAAAATCTATCACGTATAGATATTGAATACTGAATTTTTTTTATTAAATGGGTTTTTAGGTTCGGTATGGGTTCGATGTTTCTGTATTATATAGCATATATAAGCGATAAATTGAGTCTAAATTATGGAGCTTTTATGATAAACAAGTTACCATACAATGTGAGTGTATATCTAACATAAAATACGGTTTTAATCTATTTATTTAAATAACAAAACGAATCTAAACTGGAAAAATCCAGCCTCTCAAAGGACTCGGCAGAAGTTTCATGGTCTAGACTTAAAGAATGACAGATATTAGCCTCCGGTGTTTCATTTTCATGGTACCGATTCAGAGAAAAGGAATTTGTCCCTTTTTTTGACCTAGTTTTCTGCAACAATGTACCCGGCATCATGGAAATGTTCAACATAACGTATGAACCAGAGAAATGGAGACTTTTCATCGATTCATCAAAAAGAAGTTTGAGAACTGTACTTCTTCACAATGGGAACCAATATGCTTCTGTGCCTGTTGGACACTCACTCCATTTGAAAGAATGCTACGAAAATCTTGAATTTGTTCTTAATAAGCTCAGCTACTGCGATCATAAGTGGACCATTTGTGGAGACTTGAAAGTTATTTCAATGTTACTAGGTCAACGAAGTGGTTACACTAAGTTTCCATGTTTCCTATGTGAATGGGATAGCCGTGACAGGAAACAATACTTTATCAAGCAGGTGTGGCCAATAAGAAAGGGTCTTATTCCTGGAGTTAAAAATGTTGAAAAATAAAGTTTAGTGGACCCTTAAATAAATCTTATTTCCACCACTCCATATCGAATTGGGGCTAATGAAACAGTTTGTGAAAGCATTAGACAAAGAAGGAGATTGTTTCAAGTATCTTTCTGAAAAGTTTTCTAGTCTATCGGATGCTCGTTGGGTCTGACATAAGAAAACTTTTAAAAGATGAAAGCTTTGTCACTAAAATGTAAATGAAAGAAAAAAATGCCTGGAATTCATTTAAACTGGTTATGACAGGCTTTTTTGGAAATAAAAAAGACCCAAACTACAAAACTGTAGTTGCTGAATTGATACAAAACTACAAAATATTGGGCTGCAACATAAGTGTCAAAGTCCATTTCCTTCACTCACATCTGGACTACTTTCCCGAAAATCTAGAGGCTGTAAGGGAGGAAAAAGGAGAACAGTTTCATCAAGACATAAAAGAAATGGAACGCAGATACCAAAGTCGGTGGAATGTTAACATGATGGCAAACTACCGTTGGATGTTGAAAAGGTAAAATTCACACAAAATTCACAGTCAAAAAAGTACCAAAAGAAGCTTTGAGGGAAAAAGAAAACGTTTTTACATGAACTTATAATCACTTTGCAAACACTTGTGTATCACTATTATGCTTAGTTTACCTATGCAGCATTGTTTTTTGCTTTTACTTCATATTAAAATAATGAAAATTTTTCAATTATTTCATCCTTATTTTGTAGGCAAACCTTACGTGATAGATAAAAACGAATGTCATTTTTTAAATCAGCGCAAAAAACTTCATAAAGATCAGTTAATGAAATCAAAACAATTTTTTAAAAAGTTTTTTTTGCAGACCTGTGTAATTTATGCAGTTATAGGGAAACTCATTTCATAAAAGGTATTTGGTGTATATTTCAAATGAAATATAGCTGGTGTTTCCATTTAACTTTTGTTTTCAATACTAATTATTTTTATTTGTATTCCTTTCATTTTGATGTTCAGCAAGAGACAGATATTTTTAGAATCGTTGCGTTCTAATTTCATCTAAAATTAATTTCTCATCACCACTTTTTATTATTACCACTATTTCGTGAATCGTTATCTTGATCTACACAACCCATCATTTAAAACTTATAGAACGAAAATTAATGAATTACAAAAATTACTTGTTTTACAAACATTATTATTGAACTTAAGAAACATACTGATACCATTATACCCAATAACGACCATAAAAAATCGAATATAAATCACAATGCTAGAAAGGTAGACGGTTATAACTCCTCATGGAAAATTTTAGCAAAATCAGTTAATAAGATCTCTAAAACAATCGAGACGAATTTCCAACATGGCCGATCGTATTTACGGGGAAACTGTTGAAATTTTTCGTAAGTTAAAATTGAAACAATGTCAAATGTAGCGATAAGTCCCGCCTCCCAGGGCCTCGGTTGGCCGCCCTTCGCGAGCGCACACTGTATCGGAGCGAGGGGCGGCCAATAGCCGCCTACGTCGGGAGACGGCGCCGCAACGTCTCTTGAGTCAGCGTCGGAAGGCAAACGTTACCCGGAGCTGACGTCGCTTGCAAGCCTATCCGATATCTTGGTGAGTACAATTTTTCTCATTTTCGTATGAAGATTTTAAGTTCCGTGTAGGAGTTGTGGTGGAAAGTTCGATTTGGTTTTATCACTTGATAACTGTGTAGTGAATATTTTCATCAAAGTGACCCTGGATGACAATTTGAACGCCCTTTTATAGATTTATGTGAACGTTGAGTGCTGTAAAATTTTTGCTGGTTAACAGTGATAGTGATAATCAACGGATTTACTGGAAACACAATTTTGAAAAACTTTAGTTGCTCAGAACTTATATTGCTCAAGTATGGTACACTCAGTTTTATATGAATACTATACAGAAAGTTTTATGTCATTATTTGAAAAGATTATTTTTGAGTCCATTACGAAAAAAAAGACATATGTTTGACTCAATGGTATTTACTCTCGAACTAAACGATTTTGAAGTTTTTCGAAAAATATGCTCTTTTATATAACTTTCATATGACCCACTATTAAACGGATCGCTCATCTCAAATGCATCTGAAGCTAATTTCTGCTGCACATAATAATTTGGTATTTTTGTCAGTGGGCATCGTATGAGAAATGCACTGAATCATGCGAATTTTTCCTTTTTCTTTGGTTTGTTTTTTTTTGTTTGACGTACCGTTTTATCATAAAAAATGTGATTCATTCATTGACAACTTTTTAATTTAAAACGTATATAATGAGTAAAAAGTAGATTCTGTTTCGAAAGCATAATGATTTGACAGTACCTAATCTACTCAGTTTCGTTGTTAGACATTCAAGTCATTAAAATCAACAGTTTCGAAAAACATGTTTCATTGTGTAAATTCATGGTTAACAAATATGGATTGAATGTAGGACTCACTAATGGTAATGCACTGGAAGATAGGGAATTATATGAAAGGCGCTTTCTATATAGAAATGGTCCGGATGCTCGAATATTTTCAAACTCCATTAAAATTGTGCGAGAGGAAAATTTTGAAACAGACAAAAATCTAAAAGAATTACAATGTACTGTCAGAACACCGGAAACTGAGATTTTGAATATCTCATACGGTGTTTGGAAAAATTCCCATGTCTTTCCGTTATATCCTTACCATATTCAACGGGTTTAAGTTCTAAAAATAATAATAATAACCAAGTAAACCTGTCCAATATCTTCATGAGTACTTACGATTTTCTAATTTTTGTGTGGTATTTCAACGTCAGTGAGCGAGTTATGGTGGAAAGTTGAATTTGTTCATGTTTTTATATACCAGGGCTGAAGCCTTCAAAAATGGTAAAAAGTGAAAAAAATAATAGTAGGATAAAACCTATCAGAAGAAGAGGAAAATATGATAAAAATGAAACAAAAAATCAATTACGGGCGATCTGAGTTCGGGAAGTGGGAGGGGGTGAGTTTTTAAGGGTAAAAAATGGTTTACCCGATTTCCGGCAAAACTACGAATCCTATGGAAAAAAGTTAAATAGCGAAGTTGTAGGTAATAAGAAGATCTACCATTTTTTCACATAACCTCAAAATTTATGTGAAAAATCCAAATAACCAAGTTTTTGGTTTTTTATTTTTCTTTTTCAAAAAAAAAATTTCTACAAAATTTGGTGAAAACTCACCTTTTCATGTCACAAATACACTGCAATTTATTAGATTTGAAATATTTATATTTTCACCTTATTTTGACGTAATATCAAAAAAAGCACCCTAATTTTCAATTGAAAATTTTCGCATCAAAATATTAGCTTTTTCCAAAGAGTCGGTGTGCTTTTTGTTTCTTAAAATCCCCACTTGGTGATGGTTGAAAAAATATACATCATTATAGTAAATGTTCTCAGAAAATGAAAAAAATCGAAAAAAAAAACTCGAATTCGAAATTGTTTTCAATCATTATGTACAATTTTGAGCTTTTTATTGAAATTTACAATTTAATTACTCGAAAAACGTAAGATTCCATGTTACATTGATGAACGAAAAAATTGCAAATCGAAATATACTACTATAATTAACAAACAAATAAGTTAATATTTAATAATACATCTACAATATTTTGAGAAGGTTGTAGAATCTTCTTTAAATAATATTTGTAGATATCTATTCATTGCTGTTTCAAAATAATTCATATACCTACGGAAAAGTTTAGTCCATTGAGAGGTATTTCATAGAGAAGTGGGAAAGGAGCTAGGAGGTTTTTACAGAAAATGGCCTCAGGAAAAATGTAAAATCCTAACTGTACGAATTATTTGTGAGTGAGAATAGACCAACGCATTTTAACGGCACAGTGCATGTCGTCGACAGTGGAATTTACTGCACAAAATGATTTGGCAGAAGAGATCATGAATAAATATTTGTGCTATGTAGAAAAACATTACGCAGCAAGCAGCTATATTGTCTTTGATGGGTACCCCGAAATTAAAAAATCAGGTCAGCACAAGAGTACCAGCAGCTATTTCAACTAAAAGGGAAGAACGTAGTCGTAGAAAAACCTTAGACAATATTCCATAATTTGAATACCAAAACCATAAAAAAATACCATATTTGCAAAAAACAATTTGTCTAAAGAGGAAAACAAAGACAAAATAATAAAAACTTCAATGAAAGGAATACAATAACATGAGTTTTTCTGTAAACAAGTAGAAGAAGATGCTGATGCTGACATAATTAAGACCTCGATAGAAATTGCCAGAGATACTAATAAAACTGTCATTGTTGTGGGCTGAGATATTGATCTTTTGTTCCTTTCAAATCAATTAAATTCAAATAAATGTAATTTCTACATTGTTTTTCCGGTTGCGATACAACATCTGGATTTACCGGAAAAGGAAAGAAAAGTATCGTAAATTCATTATTAGGCGCTAAAAATTTGTCAAATTTGGCCGATGTCTTTTATAAGGAAGATGCAAGTAAAGAAGATATAAAAATTGGATTACTATTTATAAAATCTATTTATAAATGTAAAAATTAAAAAATAACACTGAATCAATTAAGATTTGAAAAATATGAATTGGCATCTTTCATTTTGGCAAACCTCCTACCCACAGAAGGAGAAGCAGAACAACATTGTTACAGGGCATATTATTAGCTTCAAACTAGGTTGGGTAATGAATTGACAACAGATTGGGGCTGGAAGTAACATCGACGTAGCATTATGCCCAAATTTTCAGGACAGAAATTAATTCCGGAAGTATTGCTTAAAACTATTTGCTGCAGCTGTGAAACTGGATATAACAGTTTGAAATGTAACTGTTGAAAATTTATGCTCAAATTGTCATGGTTCTAAAAATTGCTCCAATATGAAAGAAAAAACCTACGAGGAAGTTAATGATTCAGATGAAATTGTAGATGAAGAAACAATGCAAACTGGAAATGATAGTGGAGACGAAGAAGGTGATAGTCTTGAAGATTTCGAAAATCAACTAGAATTGGAAAGGTTTGTCGAATGAAACGATGAAGAAATGCCATCAAAGAGACAAAAACTAATAGATTAGTGATTAAAATTCAAAATAAGATAAATAACAAGATTGCAGTTTTTAAAAATATTATAATTAATAACGTGATCAGAATGGAGTATCTAAATTTAGTAGATTTTCTAGTACATGAATGTAATTAGAATTCAATAAATAAACTCTTTAACTGAATAAAATTGTAGAAATCACATTTTTCTTATGATTAAAAAAAATTCGAGTTTTTTAATTTTTTTTGCATTTTCTGAGAACATTTATTATAGTAATATATATTTCTGTACACCATCAGAAAGTAGAGATTTCAACGAACAAAAAGTCCATCGATTTTTTGAAAAGAGCTGATACTTTGATGCGAGAATTTTCGATTGAAAATAAGGGTGCTTTTTTGATATTAAGTCAAAATAAGGTGAAGAAGTGAATATTTTAAATCAAATGAATTACAGTGTATTTGAGACATAAAAGGTAAGTTTTCACTAAATTTCGTAAAAAAAATATTTTTTTTGAAAAAGATAAAAATAAAAAAACAAATAACCAAGGTTATTTGAATTATTCACATAAATTTTCAGATTATGTCAAAAAATTGTGGATACAAATGTTGTAGACCTTTTCATCACCTACAACTTGGCTTTCCAACTTTTTTTATAGGACTTTTTTTACCCTCAAAAATTCACCCTTTCCCACTTCCCGAACTCAGATCGCCCGTAATTAAGTATTTTTCCTTCCATTTTTATCATATTGCCCTCTTTTTCTAATGGGTTTCATCCTACTGTAATTTTTTTTTTGTTTCAAAAGTTATCGAACCTTGTCTATTATCACTTATTATTTGTGTAGTATTGCGTTTGAATGAAATGTCAGAGATCCTGATGAATGACAATTCGAAAGGTGTTTTTCAGATATGTGTGAAAATTTAATGTACCAAAACTTATTGTATATAAATAACAACTATATAGATTTAATCCGATTGTGGACATTTTTGGTTAAACCGTTCAATATTTCTTATTCTTGCCAGTAACATTCATGCAGGATTTCCACCGAACCATTTCAACGCGAAAACTGGTATGCCACTGATTTCTTCTGAATTTGAAATAATTTTCAAAGAGTAAGTGAGTCCACTAGGAAAAGAAATAAGGTATTCACACTTCTACGGCTCTTAATACGTTCTACTTTTCACAAAAATATATACAGTAATGTCAAAGTTATTAAAAAAAATACACGTTGTATACAGTGTAATCCAAGAGTAACTGATGAATTCATTTTCTACGTAATATGCAATTCATGAGTGGAATATTCTGACTTTTCCTTGAACTCCCTTGGAGTGACAGCAACCTCTACTCAATCTTGATGAAAAAAAGAATGAGGGAATCTTCCAAAAAAAGGAAGGAAGTAATCAATTTGAAAATAAGTAACTCTATACATGGATGTGTAGATCATGCAAAGAAGTAACTTTCAGACATAAACTGAAAGAAAGTCCTCCTGAAACAGCTACTTTCATATAAACATTGAATTATACGAAAGAAAAAAAAATCTTTCGAAACAAATACTTCTATATGAATAATGAATTATACAGAAGATACTTTTCTCTACTCAGTTTGTATTTCAAACATTCGTTGTGGAATAAAAATTAGATAGCATTCACATGAGTTCTACTTTAAATGAATGGTAACAAATTGCACTTACATGGAACACTGTCATCCTCACTGGTATACATCGATGTTTCGCCTTAAGACACTTGCCCCAAGGCTTTTCAGTACCAAATTTGATAACATCATTGAAAATACACACAATTCATTCATGAATTACGATTTTTGATGTCACAGAATAAGCTTGATATGTTTATGTCATCGATGACATCGTAATGACATTCATTCACCTATTTGATTCAATCCCAGCCAAGAGGAATCTTATTTGAATTGAAGGGGTTATATTTGGTTATATTTTTAGGAGTGATTAATTTTTGGGAAAGGAAGTTTTTGGCTTTCTACTATTCCATCTCGATACAAAAAAAGGATGAGGGAATCTTCCAAAAAAAGGAAGGAAGTAATCAACTTCAGTAATCAAAATAAGTAACTCTATACTTTCAAATAAAGTTACTTCTTTGCATGATCTACACATCCATGTATAGATTTACTTATTTTCAAATTGATTACTTTCTCCCTTTCTTTCGAAGATTCCCTCATCTTTTTATTTTGTATTTTAATTCTCATTTTTCAAAATGAAAAGCTGGAAAACTAGTTTGATTGGTTTTGAGCAAACCACACTCTCAACTATTATTCAAATATCTATCGCCTTATAAGATCGCCTTGTACGATACTGTCCGCGAAACTTGACTATCCCGAAAGGCGAGTGGATGGCGTTTATATTTGGCAATCGAAGGAGGTACAAAAATTCACTGGAATTCTATTGAAGCCGGTAGCATTATTCTCCCCATGTCATGTCTAGAACGCCAGAGAACATCGAAAAACCGCGAAACGTCGGTCGAACGGAGCGGGCTCTTAGCCACGTCACAATTGGTTTATGGCTACCAGTGGCGGCCGGTGTTATCCTCTTCAGGGCATGATTTACAACAGTATTCATGTTCGTATTGTCTTGTTAGATTTTGCATACCTAATTGTCGTTTACTATTCTATGTTATCAGTTATTATCATACACAGTATTCATACACTCAATTCTTCAATGTGAATATCATTGTGAGAATTTTATTGAATACGAAATGTTATCCAGAAAGAAAGTGATTCGATCGTATAGAAATATCCTTTTTCAACAATTTTAAAAATGTTGAATAGCTATACAGGCCGTGTCTTTTATCATGTTATCATTGCTATATCCAAATCCTCAACATATATGAAGACGATTAAAGAGGAAAAAAGTTATCAACAGTACAATGGAACAGTACAATGACTGAAAAAAATTTACAGGAACTTCCTTCCGCTTGTTTTGAGTTATTCAGGAAAAACTGAAAATTCTGTTTTTGAGTTTTTACGACTAGATTTGTAATTTCAGAAAATATAAAAACATGAAAAAAAAGTTTTATTATATTTGAAACGTACTCAAACGATATAACAATAAAATTTTGAACCATCGTTTCGTATCAACACACCCACCATCATTTCTTTTTCAAATACGGATCTGTCTCTTATTGAAAATATTGATAGAACGATAAAATCACAATTCGGTGGTAAATCGTACTTTATATTCTCATAGCATTTCGTTTGAAATAACTAGCATCATCAGTGACAACAATTCAAATTTCGGTCCTGTTGTTAGTTCTTTTGTGAATGGTTCAATTCTTTCAGAACGTCACCCAATAATTTCGATAAGAAGATATTCCTATACAACGAACATTCAAATTTTTCCTGCTTGGAAATTTTGTATTACAAGCATCCTTATTTCAAGGCTGATTTCTCCTGAATCATTTTTCATACGGAATATTTTCATAATTCTCAATCCTAGACATTTGAGAGACTCTGGTACACTTGACAGAAATGTTTTGTTACTGGAAGTGTGGGGAATCAAATAAATGTTTTGGGTTAGTATAAGCTCATGAAGATTAACAAAGTGAAAAACACTTTTTTTCAATTTGAAAGCGGTCAGATTTCTGTAAAATATACCAGAAATATTAAAAAAAAGACACAAATGATACAAGATACGTAAAGTTCATCTTCTCAGTGGAAAGGATCACGAATGGAGTGTACGATTTGCGAAGTAGTTAAGACGTAAAAATAGGAAAGTTAAAAATATTGTAGAAAAAAATATGAACGGACTAATAAAAATTCATCAACAATGGTGTGCTCAATAGAAACATCCTTTATAGGCAGAATAATACAAATGAACATAGAGAAACCATATCAGGGAAAGGTTCGGAATAAATTTTTGGTTGGTAATTTTAGGAACAAACATACTTAGTCTTTTTTAACGATCAAATGAAAATGTTTCCCCGTATAACTCGAAAAGGGCGAAAGTCCTTTCACCATTGTACTGTTTTTCATGATAGTTGACCTTTTTTTTGTTAAATCGTCTTCAAATCTGTTATCATTCAGAAAATGAGTTTTATGTTCTCTGGGGGGGGAAATTATGTTTGTTTTGTATGGCGTGTGTTGCGAGGTTTTATTTATATACTATCGGGTTTATGTATGTTTTCTTGTGCTCATCGTACCTTTGAATCAGTTTTTTCTTGGTTTGGCCGATATAGAATTTGTTGCAGTCCGAGCATTGTATGCTCGGTTTTTGGTTTTTGTCTTCTTCTTCTAAAACTCATAAAACAAGTCAATAAGGAAAACCGTATGGATTTAAACATCCATAAATTCAACAGTCATAAATCACTTATCGAGGAACAAGTACAAATCAAAACACAACAAGACCTAACATTCAATATATTGCAAATCAATACAATACACTCCTAGAAACAGTAAACCTAGAGAAGATCCAACACAAAGAATTGTAACCCAAATACAGGCAAATGTACCTAATGACCTGGAGGAAAGCACTCGCAGATAATTGAATAGGAGTTATAAAGCTTCAAATCCTTTTTGTGACTTACATATGATATATATATATATATATATATATATATATATATATATATATATAAAATCGAGAAAGGTTAATGCAGTCAAGCTGCTGGAAAATAATTCAATAAAAATCAAAATATGAATAGATAAGTACTTTCTGATCTTTCCCACCGGTAGACAGCTGTTTCAGCCTATTGGGCATCGTCAGTACCGTCAAACTGCCGTTTGAGTAGAGCCTAGATGATGATAGCACGATATATATATATATATATATATATATATATATATATATATATATATATATATATATATATATATATATATATTTGTTTTTGATCCTGACAAGGGTCGTCGAAGGTTATATCTCAAGATACAACCTTCGTCTTCGCAATCAAGGAAAATTCCACTGATGATGTCTGTCACAGTAGCAGACTTCAGACTTCAGAATTCATTCGACCACTGTCAGTCAGGTATTATCGACTGTCAGTCAGTCGAAGCTGATACTTCAAGATGTAACATTAGCTCTCGCAGTCAACGTAGGTACATATCACTGATGACATCTGCCGCAGTAGCAGATGAAACGCTCGGTATCTCATGTTCTGTTTGACAACGAAATACCAGACCGGATTTTCTTCTCGTCAAGTCGAATTAATGTTGAGTATGTGGTTCATTGAGTATGGTATATAAATAATATGTCAGAATGTTCAGAAATCAAAAAGGATCAAGTAAAAAAAAATATATTCATGGTGGCAAATTGAATATTGGATATCTGTTATATATTTTCTTTGCTATTGATTTTACTATAATTCATGAAGATAACATGTGCTTTTATAACACGAAACTGATTCCAAATATTTGTTTCAGAAGATGGAGTTCTCGATGGAAAATCTTCAAATGTGAATGTGTGTCGACAAAACAGATATAGTGAATTCGGGTAATTTCGTGTGAAGTTCTTCATTCTTGTGTGGTAATCCACAATCGAAATCTTTCAAAATGGTTGCAGGTGGAGGCTGGTAAGTGAATAATTGAATTGAACATGAACATATGAATTTAAAAGCTATGTCTGAAGCAGAAATTAGATTGATCTATAAACCTAATACGCTGATAGAAAAAAATCTCTCTGGACAGAGTTTATTAAAATGTATTGGGTGCTCAAAATAAAAGCCCAATTTCGTAAATGAGGCCTGGAAAATGATTATTATAACAACAAATGGTGATTTTTTTTGCTAAAAATGAGAAGATACTGGACAGACAAGACTCCAGATGATTTTTGAATCAGTGTATTTTCATGTGTAAAGTAAATGATCAAATCATACTCATGTATGAAAACGCTCGAGGAAGCTATTGCAGAGAGAAACACCAGTAGCGGTCGTTTGCGGTTTTGAAAACTGTCCAGTGGAAATCCCTCACTAAAGTGTTACTTGAATACGTTATGGATTCTTCTAAATGTCTTTCCTTCTAGTCTTTGTTTTTCTCATAGAGCCATTTCTCAATATGGTTCCGGGCTAATGATTCTGGTACCTACAACTGGTTCAGTGTTCATCTATATATAGAGTTTAGGATCCATGCCTGTCACACTCATCAGCTTCTTCGTTGCTTATGATTTTTTGGCACCCAGTAAATAGTTAATTCATTACTATTCACCGGTTTCCTCAGTTACTCATGGCACTGCCAAACAAGTCTCGATGTCATTTTTGGGTTCATCAATGTCGAAATTGCAGACTGACTGTTTGTGAAAATAATGATCCGCTTATTATTTTTAGACCTCGTGTCAATGTTCCTTGCGCATAGTCAGTCAGTGGTCAGATATAGTCCGCAGTGAAGGTATTCCTGAAATATACCTGTTTTTGTTGGTAAAAAGTTGTGTACAAATATTGAATTTGATATCAAATATCAGACAATTGAATTCTTCACAAATAATCAAGTTGAAACACCTAAGGGGTGAAAATTATTAGAAACTGAAATAATCAGCCAAGTGTGAGAACATCAGCTCAATGTTCGGACAATTCTGCTTTCTGTTTCGATAAGTTTGTTGAAAGTTAAAATAGACACCAATATGTCTTGGCAAAATCATGTCGCAAAGGTTGCTCCTCAAAAGCTTGGAACACTAATCCGAACAAGAAAACTGTACACACCTTCTCTGGAGTATTGTTCTCATATATGAAGCTCCGCCCCTAAGAACACCCTGGATCTGCTGGATTCCATCCAGCGAAGAGTCATCCTCCTGATTGGAGACACTTGTCTCTCTTTGATAAATTCGGTCACGATAGGTGTTCAAGTGACTTGGCATATTCGATTCCACTGAGAGTGGTACATATTAGAAATACGCGATGGACTTTGGCTGCTCATCATTTCGAGGTTCCACTCGGTACACCTCGAAATTCACTGTTTGAGAAATATTTCATTTGGAGAAGCGCGTTTATGTGGGATAAACTTCCTGAGAACGTTTGTCCAAATGAATTTAATCTTTAGTCATTGAAATCCAACGTGAATCGCTACTTTCGCACAAGCTCCGGCCTTAGAGCGCCTTAAGGATTTTTCTGTAGTGCTTATGTTTTGTTCTTAAAAAGCCAACGCCTCGGTAGATAATAACATTATCCTGAGGTGGGTTGAAGGGCACAACAGTAGTAAAGTTATTCCCATTGCCGACTCTTCAGCCAAGGAAGCGGCTGGACTAGGAATTTTAGGTCCCAGAGATACCTGATGACTTCGACAATTGCGGAACTAGCCAAATATCAGACCCATGCTCCCTGGGGATGAAATCAAAAGATGCAGTCTTGCAACAATAGATTAAAAAGCGGACAAATTAATTTGCAGGTAGTGGTTCCACTAGTTAAATAGCAAAAAATCAATTAGGATAATCATCATTTAACAAACAAAGTCTACATCGAACCAAAAAAGTTTAGGTATATAAACAGCTCACCCTTGTCTTTAGATTCAGCATCAATTTGCTTTTCCTGAAAATGCTAACCTTGTAAGCGAAACGCGCGTCGAGTGCAAAAAATATCAGTTTGGTGTTAAAGTAATTGATCTCTAGAAAAAGTTTTCAACTTTTACTCCAAAGGTTCCAATCTCATCGTTCAAACTGATTTTTGTGAAAATCTGAATGTTTTTGGGTACTTTCATCAATATGGCTTTCTGGAGACCTTTTGAAACAAATGATAACATTACGTGTGAGGAATCTGTGTCAATCGACAGGGATCCAGAATTTGAAAATAAGGACTTACATGTTCAAGTTCAGCGAGTAATTTTAAATATTCATGAATTCTTGAAGAAGGAAAACTGTCACACTTCACAGAATGTTATTGTGAATAGAATATGCGAGTTAACGAAACTATCTCGTTCGACAGTTCTTCGAGTCATTAAAATAGGGGATGTCATTGATCATGCAATGAAACGAAAACAAAGGAATAAAAAATTCGCAAACGTTGATGGTGCTACAAAAGATGCTACAAGTATTGTGCTTTCATGCGAAATCATGACATGGAAATACCCGAAAAGATTCCAACGAAAAAGGTATTACTGGCGACAATAAAACAACGTAATTTAAAAAGAGTATATTATTGATTCGATGTGTGAAATACGTGGTCATATTCTCTTACGTTTGCCTTCATACTATTGTGTGTTCAATCCAATTGAAATGGTTTGGGCCACAATGAAAGAAAGCTTGCGGAATTGTAATCAGTCACCGACTTTGAATGCTGCGGTGCTTGACAATATAAGGCGAGTGGTGAATGAAGTAGGTAATAGTGATGTGTGGAAGAACTGTGTGACCCACGTTATAAAAGAAGAAAACAAATATTATGTGCAAAGTTCTATAAATCCGATCGTTATTCAACCGGATGGTGATTCCACCTCATCCGAATATATCGAAGAAGAATTTTGATTTTTCTAGCAATTTTGTTGGCCTATATTATTCTGTAAATATATGTTTGACGAGAATTCGGTGTGATTATTCGTGTTTTCATTGTATTTTAGAGTTTTTGACTCGGAAATCAACTACCTTAAATTTAAGTTTTTCATAATCACCCATGGTGGAAAAATTCAGCAGAGATAACTTTTCATGAAGTGATCAATTGCTATGATTGTAAGAATAAGTAACTGAGAAACTACCACTGAAAAATAATATGCCGACGCCTATGTCGAGGCGGGAATTCCTTCTCTGAGCTGTTCCAATTGGTATTGGAAATACTATAACCCTCCTTGATGCATATTAACGCTATACAAAAAACCTACCTGCATATTTCAAGATTCTAGGTTGAGTACCGACGGCTGTATGTTAATATAAGAGTGGGCAATAGCTAGTAATTTATTTTTCTACTCTAAAAATACAGTAACTGAAAAGTTTATCTACCTATATCAAATACTCAAAACGACTATCGTATTAATTTAACCGAAATTCTAAAATATGCATTGTGAGAAAAGTATACATTTTAATTTTCGCTGAGTATTTTGCATCTAGTGGCTATTCAAAATAAACAATCTTACGGTACATAATCTGCATGTAACTCCAACGGTATAGGCAACGCACGCCAAGGTAGCTCTCAGGAAGCAAGAATTTTCCCGACTTACTCGATACTTATCGTTATAATATTATGACCAAAATGGGTATCTATGTAAAGTTCCATCTGAGGCCGTTCAGTCGTTTAGACATGAAAGAGCCACAAACATACATACATACATCCATCCTCGCAAACTCTCACATTTATAACATCTGTATAGATTTATATTCATTAGGAACTTCGAGAACGGGTCATATCAAACGAAAAAAATTATATTAGAAAAGTGTTCCGAACTCAAAGGTTCCAATATCAGGATTATCAACAATCAGAGTTTCTTCTTGACCCAGAAAAACTAATACAGAAAGAGGGTATATAAAAAAAACTTTTGTTGCCAATTCCTACAGTTTATACGGTAAAGAAATTAGAAACTTTGAAATCCTCAGATACCATGAAAAAATTCGATACTATCCCATAAACACTATCTGCCGAAAAAAAAAAACAACGAAACAGCATTTGTGGAAGAGAAATCGGAGGAACAGAAGTGAAATAGAAATAAAAGACTCTTTAGAAGAAATAAACACCTCGGCCAACATCACAAGCAAATCCATCTGGGCTCAACAAGAAGAGAAGACAACTCGTTCAAGTTTGACCAAGTAAATGTTGATATTTCATATTCTGAAACATTTCACGCTCACACAGTAATAAATACATTTTTACGCTTTTTGCCTCCGGGCGATTTTTCGTATTTTCGTAGTTCATTCCTAATTGTTTTTTGTTTTTTTCACGTACAAAAGAAATACAAAGATTTTATAGTCGATAGATATCTGTCAAAAAATATATTTGTTTTTCCGTTAAGCAGTTGTCGCCCTCTTACAAACGATAACTCTTAAATGTCGAAACGTGTGCGATCTAAGTAACGACGTCTTATCTTTTAACGTGTGATTCCTAACACGGAAGTGACAATCGATTGTCCGGCCTTGCGATTCGAACCACCGGTTCACACAGCGGTCGACTGAGTGTCTGGAACAAACCACCCACGTCAACCCAACCTACCTGGATCGATATATCTAAAATTTGAGATATATACATTCAGTTGAAACTTACACACTCAACTCTGTCCATCCAACAAACAAAGTAACCCAAACAATGATAGATGCGTGATCATCACGTACATTTGAATCTATTGGGTGAAATGCCTTACGCTAGCCAATCGGCTGGTGGAACTCATTTAGGTATATCGCTACATGTTCGGAGTGGTGAGTTACGTTTTAACGCCTGTGGTGTATAAATATACTGCTAGTTTGTGTCCCTACACTTTACCTAAAAAAAGCCTATACACAGCCGCATATTATTAAAAATTAATGAAATATTGGTCGTCCACTGCCACTGCAGTGGACGGCCACTACTTCCCGGCAGTACCGGGAAGTAGTGGCCCATTCCAGTCTCGAATGCTCGGTGAAATTGTAGTTACTACGCATTAAATTCGTTTTGGTAGTGCGTGCTAATTACGACAAAAAAGCAATTGATTGTTTGACCGATAAAAATCCGGTGAGTGTGCAAGCACCCGCTACCAATAAAATATCAGCCGATTTTATACTGGCCGTCCAAAATCGGTGTGTGTGCAACTAGCGTTATGGAGCACTTCTGTTGTTTGTACGGAGATAATATAGATGACAATATTAAATCTAGAGAAATCCTACAAGTAAATGAAACAAATTATAATTTCAAATTCATCCAAAACATTAGGAGTATTCAAACATCGATAAATTTAAAATTCTCCTACATGACATTGACCTTGGCTTCAACTGTGTAATACTCACAGAAACTTGGAAAATAACCGGCATTGTTTTGTATAAAATATCAAAATGTGACGTGATATATAATCATGGTGATTTCAATCAGAATGATGGAGTAATGACACCTGAACTTCATTTCATCTTATCTAAACTAAAATCCACATCTATCTTGAATTTTTACACTTACATTTTCTGTTTTTTCTTTCTGAAAGCAAAACAAGTGATATATCACTTATCTCTCCCTCAGTTGTGCTTTATTATAACTGAATCATACCTTGTACCTTTATATGAATTGTCAAATGAAGCTTATTATCATTATACTGATGTGTTACCATGATCGTTCAATTTTGAGTTTCAAAATGTCATGTGAGTAAGCTCTAAAATGAGTAACTATTTCCTGATTTTACTGACTTTGTATTTCTTACGGTTTCCAATTTTCCTCTGCTGACCATCTTCATCTTGGATATATTGTATATTTGAAAAATTGCAAGGCAGTATTTCGTTTTCCATGAAGAAACAAACAGATGACGAAACAGACACATGTAGGAGTGAAAATTTCTGGAAATTTAATAGACAACTTTAATACACACCGTGGGGAATATGAGCCGTGAGAGGGCGATTGCAGTTATGGCAAACGTTCATCCTCTTTACTGTTCAGTGGTTTCGGCTGATAGCGCTTCTAATCCAGGATTTATGCTATTTCTAGATTTCGTTTCGTTCCGCCATAAACTGATTGCTTTGCAAGATTTTACTTTGTATCCCGCATCGATACACAACTGAAAGGATGATATATATATTTGGATCCTTTCGAACAGTTGTATTTATTTTGTGGATTCAGCATCTTCTCTGTCATATGACTAAGTGATATTTTTCTAGTAATAAGTTCATTGAAGTATTCGGAAGAAGTGAAAATGGATAGCGGAAATGAGTAAAAGTGATCGAAGTGTATTACAACGTATGTCAATCAATCATTGAAATTGTAAGTTTCATAACAATGTTGGTTTAACCAACAAAGTTAGTTTTGAGTGATGTGCAGGTTCTACTGAAAGTCAAGAGTTACATATGAAACTATCATAGTTAACTGTAATCTTATTCTTCATTTCAATGAAAACGAAAATACGATCAGACGAAATGAATATTTATCAAAGACAAATGAAATATTAATAAAAAGAATATTTAATCCAGTCATCAGAAAAGATCGTCATTTCAAAATAATTCATACAAGTATAAAAATATGTTTGATGCAATTGAGGGCGAAATATTTTTCAAGAACTTAGATCAAAGTATCAGAACTTCTGCCTCAGGCGCCAGATGCAGTATCTTCCTTACCCTCAATTAGTCGAAGAACGTAATAGACATCTTTCCACCTCAACATATATCCGTAATAAGTTAATAAAATATGCGATGAAATATGAGACCGCTGTGAATCAATGCTCCTATAAAAATAGAAAGTGCTAGTTAGTTTCAGTTATGGAGTACAACTTCGCAAAGTTATTTGTTCGATGTTGTAAGAGAAATTGGGGGAGCACACCCGTTAAGGGAGTAAACGAGGACATATAAGGAAGATAAAGTACTGGAAAATAAAATAGGAGAATGACAAAATGCTTTTTTAGATTTATGGCTATTCCATGTATTTCCTGGAGGGGGAGAGAGTTTATTATATTACGATTTTTTTATGTGACTATGACTTTGAATTATTACGTGAGGTAATCAGTGGATGATCAGAATGAATCTCATCGAAAATATGAATGGAAAAACAAAATTTCATTATATTTCAACATAACATTTTTTATGGAGATGAACAAATTATGTAGGAAAATCCATAAATCACTTTTAGCCGGTAATGCAGATAATATTTATTGGAAATGAATAGTGTTGGATTGTTTCTTCACAAGGATGCTGTTCTGAAACTGAAAGTGTTTTTGCAAGTAGTAGCTACAAGTAATATAATTTTCAGACATATATTACTCTCGGAGAAATCAAGAGAGTTGAAGCAACCGAATTTTATTATAAATTATAGGAAAAACTCTTTTCTCTACTCAATTTGTATTCCAAACATTCATAATGGAATTGAATCACATATCATTCACAGACATTGTACTCTTCTGAAAATATATCCCTTTCAATTTCAACATGACTGAATATATTATGCTGATGAAATTGAGTATACATGAACCGATGGAAAGTTTTCACTAGAAATTTTTCAAAATGTTCGGGTGAAAACAAAGAAAATCGTAAAAAATAAATTAATACATTATTTTTATATCTCCGTTTTCTAAAGTTCTCCAGGTTATGTGCCAAAAACATTTAAAAGAACATATCTTTCCGACGCAGAAAACTCACTTTTGTAAAATATCACTCTTGGATTACATCCCGGAAGGTAATTCCAACGATATAGTCTGTTTGTTATTTGCGCACATTTGCAATATCTTGTAAAAAATAAAAAATTGAAGATATGGATATTTGAAAATGTTTTTCGAATTTCAACCAAGTTTCCAGTAAGATGGAAAGTATTTCAACAAGTCATTCGATTTCTCAATGGAATATCTGCTGAAAAACTTCATTATATGTTACATTTCTCAGAAACAACTTCAAAAACTCAATTCAAAAACAACGTGGCATTCAAGATATTTACATTCAAATACGGTATTTCAACAAATACAGAAATTCAATGAAAATTATTTGAATAGAGTTTCAGAATTATACTTTATACTTACATATGAAAACTGTTTATTTCGATAAGTGAACTGAGCGTATCAAATGACTTCATTGACAAAGCTCTTCTATAATGTCTATGCTACGCACAAATCTCGACTTTGATCACAAAATAGTGATGGATCCCCGTATGTAATATGCTACTGACAACCTCATTCTGTGACGTCGCGGTATCGGGTTGCAACTCTGCACCCCGTACAGAGCTGGAAAAGGGGAGAAATGAATACATTATCATCTGTTAACACTCAGTGTAATTGTTCTGGTGTTCAGTTCAGCCCCAGACGTTTCAATTAACTAAATGTTCCGCGATTTACCTTCTATGTATGCCACCATTTGTCTTGGCTATCACCATTTTAAAGTGGACTTAATCTAAATGGTAATTCATTCCGGAGTTTACTTTATCGAAAGCGTTCAGGAAATCATTCGCTTTCATTAATGCAGATCAGAAAAGAGCTGATATGTCGGGGGGTTTGACTTCTGCTTCGTCGTCTATTTATTTTTGAAGTTGCAAATTGATTCAAACAAAAGATGCCATCATCATTTTCAGACCATCTCATGAATTACAAATTTTGAAAAAAGAATACAAATATATTTTTTTGTTTCCGCTTTCTACTTTTCCATCTTCATACAAAAAATTGTGGGAATCTTCCAAATAATGGAAAAGAGCAATCAATTTCGGAATAAACTATTCACAAAGATGTGTAAATGATGTAAAGAAGTAACTTTCAGACACAAACATGAAGGAAATGCCCTCATGAAACGGCTACTTTCATAGAATCATTAAATTAGATGAAAGAAAAATACTTTCGAAAAAACCTTCTTTTATATGAACACTAACTACATTATACAATTTTTTTTCTAATTCAGTTTGTACTCCAAACATTCGTTATGGAATCAGATATCATTCATAGGAGTGTTATAGAATACAGTATATGAAAGAGGTCAAACTTCACTTACATGAAGAAGTAGAAAGTCAAAACTTTTCTTTTCCGAAAAATGGATTTCTCATAAAAATATACCCCTTTCCATTTTTACAAAAGTTTGTCCATTTTAATGTCATGTTTTTTGTAGCTCCATATCTCAATGAATATTCATTCCACTATGTCGTGGTGTATATACTGATCGATAGAGAATTTTGAACTTTATACATTTCTTCCCAAATTTCAATTTTTACCTCTTTTCAGCTCATTACTACATGATGTATCTGAACGATTTTCGGCCAATTTTTCTCTATGAATTCAAAGTTAAGAAAAACGCTTACAAAACAGCCCGAGAAATTACCCAGGCTTTTGGCAATGATAGAGTACTATTCGACGTTGGTTAGAAGATATAAATTAATTTCGATATTTTTTTACAAAACATGAACTTTTATAAATGCTGATAATCTTGAACTCTCTTGCACTGAAACGATAAAATTTGAAATAGAGTGGGGTGATACTATAAGGATCTTCACTCCGAGTCATATTTTCATTTGCCTCATACAGGGTCTTCAAAAAATGCAGATACGTTGATCTCATGAAAAAAAGAGTGGAACTCAATTTTTTCAAATAGAACACCCTGTATATTTCGACATTTTTGAGCTCTACATCCAATTTTAGATTAACTTTGTTCAGATAATACTATTTCTATTTTGAACCGTTTTCGAGATAAACTGTTTCAAACGGAAATTGACATGGTTTCCTTGTTCATCACTCATTTTTGTAAAACAGATTTCATTTGATGTTTCTCAATTAGTCACAGATAATACAATGAAAAGATAATTATTAAAATACTCCTCAACCATCGAATGAAACTTCTCTTCAAACAATAGTTTTATTAACGCTGAAACACGAACTGAAAATAATAAACCCATAAATTAATGAGTTAATTTAATCGTCAGTGTATTTCAGAATATGTTCAAACACATCTCCACCTCTATTTAAACAAACATGTAATCTCTTCAAAAGATTATCATGTGTAGCGCTTCTGATCAAGTCTGGAGTCAAACTATTGAAAACAGTTGTAACTCTCGATTTCATATCTTCCATTGTTGTTATTGGAGTAGAGTTAATCATATTTTTAATGAAATCTCACACGAAATAATCTAATGGATTGCCATCTGGTGTTCTAGGAGGCCAACGAAAAGGTCCATTATTACCAAACCATCTGTCTTCGAAGATTTCGGTTAAAGCTTCGCTGACTGAATGAGAATTATGGGGTTGAGCACCATCCATTTGGTACCATACACGTTCTCTTATTCTGCTTCGGAAGTTGTGGATATCTTTCATGAAATACTCGGCATGTTCTACTTGCAATTCTATTGCACTCACCATAAATTATTAATACATTCAAGAAATCTTCATTACTGTAACCTAATCTTGACATTATTCTATTATAATTGGTAGCTATCACAATCAGTCAAAACCACCAACGAAAGTCTGACGTTAAATAATTGGTTTATTTATTCTTCCAAAGCACACTTTTAAAAAATATTAATGTGTACTGTTTTACGTTATAGATAGATACCAATACCTCAATGTATACAAATTGTAACTTTTTCTAAGGTAGGTACATACCAATTTCGAATTCACTGATCTGAGACAGTTAAAAACTGGATCAAAAAGAAATATTACTGTATAAAAAAAATGTTGAATATCTAAAATAAGTGATGAATTCAAAAAAACGAGCAGGAAAACCACGTCACTTTCCGTTTGAAACAGTTTATCTCGAAAACGGTTCAAAATAGAAATAGTATTATCTGAACAAAGTTAATTTAAAATTGGATGTAGAGCTCAAAAATGTTGAAATATACAGGGTGTTCCATTTGAAAAAATTGAGTTCCACTCATTTTTTCATGAGATCAAAGAATCTGCATTTTTTGAAGACCCGGTATGAGGCAAATGAAAATAATACTCGGAGTGAAGATCTTTATAGTATCACTTCACTACATTTCAAATTTGATCGAATTAGTGCAAGAGAGTTCAAGATTATCAGCATTTATAAAAGTTCATGTTTGGTAAAAAAAATATCGAAATTAATTTATATCTTCTAAACGGTAATAGATAGGTATAGGGAAATAGATATGAATTTGTTGAAAAAGTGATAATGAATCATAATATGATATTATATATGGGGTGTTCTATTTGAAAAATCAAAGAAGCCGCTACTTTATAGTAGAAGCGACTACGCCGCTCCGTCTGAAATATTTTAGGCGTGTAGGTCATATTGATTTATGCATACTGTGAAATTTTCAGGTTGATCCGTTAAATAGATCTACGACTTTGTAGGTACGTGTGGCAGTTACCCAACGGAAACACAATACAGCAACTCACCCAGCTAATGCCGGGCAGAGAGTTGAAGTAAAACCATCAGGCACCTGTGCAACGTCTTCGACTTGGAAGATTCGTCGCAAGTTATTTCCTACTATGAAAAGCAGAAATTAATTTCGTTTGGTCGATCCGACCAACTGATATACCGGTTCTTTCGCGTTCAATTCAAATCTGGTCATGAAAGAAGTGGATTTTTCATTGCCGTCATGCTGTCTGTGGAAACAGTTATTGAACTGGAAGAATTATTTTTCCTTGCAGATTTTTGTTAATTGTATTTAGCCTTCGATTACTTCACCGCTAGGACTATTATTGCCCCTCAAAATATCCCTCAAATATTCAATAATTTTTGGTATAGGAACACTCGGAAACAACGAGGATACATCATATCATACTGAAACCTCTCCATTTCGCAATTTCACATCCTTAACCTTCTCTATCAAATCCTGTGAGCCAACAACACTCAAACTCAATTGGGAAATTGATAGAGTTTCAAATTGTGAATTTTTGTTAGACCGTATATTTCAGTAACTGTAGGATTAGAACCCAGTGAACTCCTGTTCAAAGTCAGTTTGGCAAAGGGCTACTCGGTAATTCATCATAGGGAACGTTCTCATATGAATTATCAATTCTCACAAAGCAATTTGATTTGTTTTATATCACAACCTCATTTTCTATATCTACTTCCAAATAGAAAACATGTTTTTCACAGTGCGGGATGAAAAGTTCGCTTTTCGTCTCCTGTATGCGGGACATACATGCCCATAACTCACTTTTCCTCTTGGTAACCTGGAATAACTTGTACAGAGATTTAAAATACATATAATTCATTATAACATTAAAATGAACATGAATTAAAATGAAAAATAACTTTTCAAAACGCTCAAAGGTGTGAACTCGTTTCCTCCTTTTCATAAAAGAGGATGTATGCATCTCCACTCACAAGCGATTAAGGTGAAATTGGTGACACTTGTGAATCATTGTATTCGTGCCACGTGCCAGTATAAGGATGTCTGCAGAATGCTGTATAATGTCCGCTGTAGGTAGACCCACTGTGATTGGAAAAAGCATATAGATTATAGCGACAAGAAGTCACATTATCTGCTGCATAATTGTTCATATCTAATCCATCTAGAGGAAATTCGATGGCAACATTCAACTTGCCTCTAAATCTCTTGTGAAGAAATCCAAGCACTGTGATAAACTCAATTGGCCAGTTCTTTGTGGTATGGGGAGTGACAAATCCCAGAAAGGATCGAAGGTTACAGATGAGTGTCCACAATGTGTGCACTTCATCGTGGATTTTAATTGACCAACGAAATTATCTACAATCTTAGAGTTATATGTACTGTCTATAATAACTTGAAATACGTGACGACAGTTGAATTTTTAATCTGTTATTGAAAAACGCTAAATCAACGAAAGGTTTGAACTTTTCATCCTGCAATGAGAAATAATCGTATACGCACCACGGGTGAAAAGTTCGGCATATTTGCCCGCAATTTTGTCAAAATTTCGCAGGCGAGAATACCGTACTTTTCTCCTCAGGTGCGTGATATACTAGTGTCCTTCAATCAATAATAATATTCCATTTGTATATATTTGCATTATCATTAGTCTTCCTTGACAGGTTATTGCAAACTTCCCGAGCTAACAACTTCCATGTCTCAGAGGAGTGCTGAATTGCACTTTCAACACTGACCACAACAAGCCAAATTTCAAACCTCTATTCAACAAATCAAGTTCTTCCTTATCATAAGTCTGACCCGAAAGATTTTCAACAATATCGATAACTTTCTTCAACTTTTTGTTCGTTTCTGTAACTTCAAATTTTCTAATTGAATAGAACTGGCCGATACTTGATGAAAATCCATATTAAAAAACTAATCAATACAGTTTATTGTATAATTGCACTATAAAAGGGTTTTACAAAAACCGCGACACGTGTTTCGCTATACAATAGCTTCTTCAAGCATAAACTGAGAATTACTTCTAAGTTCCACCATTTTATACTCTAACCTAGTACCTATTCGTCTACCTAAATAATAAATCTAACTGAAACGGTCAAGTATGAATTCATTAACAATATCCATACATTTTTCGAAAGTATACCTGTAAATATACCTAACTATTTTTACTTGCAAATGAACAGATTCAATAATGGCGAATTATTCAATTCACTTTGATCGTTCATAAGATGTTGAGTCTTATGAACGAAGTTCATGGTTCATGGTTCAAACAAACCATTTTCTTGTTTTCTTCATGATTTTGATTCAATAACAACGAACATTTGTCTCTGGAAATCATACCGCTGTTTTGTCTCTTCAACCTTACATGTTAATTTTTTGTAAACTTCATCTGCTTTTTACTCAAGCATATTTCGTACACTATACAGATATTTGATATCTGAATGCATCTATTTCCGTTGGGCAATAAACACGCAACGGCTAGTTTTCTGAAATATCAGCCGAAAAAAAATTGGAAAACCGATTTACGGAGACATGTTTTCAAAAAACTGGTGCAGATATTTGGCGATTGGGAATCAGATGTTTTTGACATTCGACAACTCTACTACCTCTATTGTTATGGTTAATGTTCATAAATGTTACATGACTATTATTTAAAAATCAGTATTCAACAGGAGGAAAAAGAAAGAAAAATTATCTGATGTCTAGTAGCAGAAAAACAATAGGTCAGACGGATTGTATTATACATACTTAATCCGGTATATTGTACTGAAACTTCTTGATTATAAAACAGAAGTCAACACAACTAAAAACGAACCAACTATTTTAAGTTAACTTCTAAACATATCAAGTATTCATCAGTCGAAAGGGTAGGGGAGCTGGACTCCAAACCTGAAAGAATTGAAGATGACATTCTGAACATATCAAGTATATTGTTAACACGTCAACACGTATTTCAAGTGCTCTTCAAAAAAGTGTGAAAAATAGTAGTTAAATCTCAGTGAAGTGATTGCAAATTTGTACCAAAATGTTCCCAAATTGATGGACTACACAAAAAATGCAAAACTTGCTTTGAAAATAAAAAGGTAATTGTAATATTGAAAGATTTATTATAAATCCACACATTCGATACACCAAAAAATCGCCTCCACAAAAACTGAATGATACTTAAGGTTTTTAATTAGGAATACTCTAAATAATAAAATAAAAAGTTACCAGTGGCGTACAATTGAAAATTGATATGGATGATAAAGAAATATCTATTAAGGACGTATATTTGCTTCTGAAAGGTGTAAATGAAAACTTGAGAAAAAGAATTGAAACACTAGAAGAAACAAATAGAAATGTATCCACCGTTGCCACGGAAGAAGTAGAAAAAATACAAAATAGAGTTGAGATACTTGAAAGAGAAAATATTTCACTGAGAAATCGAGTAACAAAAATTGAAAAACACTTGAAACTTAACAACTTAGTCTTCTACGACATTGAAGAAGAACAAAACGGAAATCAGGAAAAGCTAATAAAATTAATGATTGAAATAGCAGAAACAAGACTAGAGATTAAAATAGAAAAAGCGGAAATCAATAACATTTTCAGATTAGGAAAAAAGACAGGACAAAACAGACCTCTATTAGTATCCTTCGTTTCTCACATAAAAAGACAGGAAATCCTGAGGAGTGGCCCAAAATTAAAATGTACTAAAATAGTATTAGTCGAAGATTTATCAAAAGAAGAGTTAAACGATAGAAAAATTCTGCTGGAAGGTCTCAGACAGGCTAAATCTAATAAAAAAACGGCAACAATCAAGCGAAGTAACCTGATAGTGGACGGAAAAGCGTACACAGTAGCAGACTTATTAGACCAGGAAGACAGTCATCAATTTTCTCCTGAGGATGCTAACTTTGTTGGCGAAACGCGCGTCGAGTGCAAAAAAATCAGTTTGGTGTTAGGGCAATTGATCTCGAAAAAAGTTATTCAGGAAGGCAGTGACTTTCCCCCTATTCAACAGAGAAAAGAAATAAGTGAACCTCCAACACCGACCACAAGAAAAGTTGAAGAACAAAAGAATATTTCCCTGAATCAAATAATACTGAATTCAGGAAACAAATAGGAGAAGAAGATAAAAAATCTAAGGGAGAATTCAAGAAATCCAGTAGAAAAGGCAACTCCAAGTAGTTTGGGAAACCCTCAAGACGAATATAGATCCGAGAGGAAGGTATAGAATTGAAAAATACAAAGATCTAATTATTTACACATGAATAAAGATGAATCCATATCCATATCCATATAAATAACTTTATAATTGAAAATGTAGAAACTAAATTGCCTAATGAAACTTCTAAATTAACTGAGCAACTCGAAGATATAAAAGATATAAAAATTTTTCATAATAACATAAGAAGTCTCAATAAAAATTTCAACGAATCAACAGTTTTTCTTGAAAAGATAAAACACATATTCGACATATTGATTTTGTCTGAAACTTGGCAATTAAAAAATTATGAACTATATAATGTTTATAACCCTTTAGAAAACTGAATATATAAATACTTCCTTGAATTATTACATAATTATCTCTAAGCAAGTTCATATGTTTCTTTATTGTATTCTCTTATATCACCCTCTATGTGAATGTATATAGTCTTATTAGTCATCCTTATATGAATCTGTATATTATAACCCTTAAATATTACTTCTAATATGTATGTATATTATATGCTTTAGTTTAAATTGTACCTATCCCACGCACAGGCTTGACCTTCTGTGGATTCCTATATTTATTTACCAAATGTCTTTATATTATACATTTGTACATTCTTTTTTAGTAAATAAATATTATTATTATTATTATTATTATATTGAACAAATTTCAAGTTCAATGTTATCAACAAATGCATTTCTTGTACCTTCCAATATAGAAATAACATTTCAATTTCAGTTTTTTGTTTAGTGTTGCTTCTGATTTATCCACATGTTTATGCATGTATAGCTATGTATACGAATCGTCGTATTGTAAATTAGTAAACGCCAACTTGTATAACTCAAAAAGTGGGAATGAGAAAGTATGTCTTGATGTCTAATGTTTTCTTGAATAACCTTAGAAAAAATTCAAACTAAATCGGCGAATTGGTTAATTTCGAATATCTCCAGAACTAATCGGAATTTCTCAAATTAAAAAACGTCATTTGGATAAGTTTTAAAACGAACAATTTTTTCTTAATTCAATTGACATTTTATTTACTATAGTTTCAAAAAATAAAAATTTAAATAAAAAAATCAAGAGATTCCACGACGTTTCGATTGTTAGTATCCACAATCGTCTTCGAGTAATTACTGTCGTCACCCGAAGACGATTGTGGATACTAACAATCGAAACGTCGTGAAGTAACTTGGCTTGGAATCTTTTAACTTTGTGTTTTAATTTTCAATTCTTCTTCAATTTTTTTATTTTCACTTGTACTTTATTTCACTGTTATTTTATTTCAAGTTTTTTGCTCAATATAATTGTTATTTTCAGCTATTTTTTTAATTCTTGTTTTTTATTAGTTTTTTCAGGGATTTCAAATCATTTTACATAATATTAGATAATGGAAGTCTGAACTAATGAAATTCATCATGAAACATTGTCAATCACTTTCAAACAGACTATTTTCTGTTGTATCATCACTATTATTATTATTATTATTATTATTATTATTATTATTTTTTTTTTTTCACCGTAGTGTGCGCTGGTCAGGCCCTATCCCCCGAAGCCCCGATACATTCGGGAGGGCGCGCCAGCATAATCAACCAATGACCACTCCCCACACCGTGGGGTAAGTGATCATTGGGTCCGAGAATCATGTGCCCTGAGCAAACGCAGTGAGCCAAGAATGACAGCCTTCTGCATCTGTGCGGCTAAGATTTCTGCCTTAATGCGGCAAGCCGGTATGATTTTGAGATTCGAGAGTAGAGAAGACATCATTCCACCAAGGACTCCAACAATCAGAACGACCATCTTGACAGAGTGATTATTATTATTATTATTATTATTATTATTATTATTATTATTATTATTATTATTATTCATGTTGGAAAAAATATAAATAGTTCGGTTCACCTCGTACAACAAGATTAGGTACGTAACTCAAGTATCAACTCGTCATACGGAACACAACAAGAACGAGAAACATATGACAGGCTCCTAATCATCTTACCCTAATTGGGTATCCAAGTTCGTGATCAAACTGGCAACGTAATCGATCCAGTTACGACTTGCGACCGAGAAAGCTACATCGCAACCCGCGAAAGCTCTCGAGTACAAAAGATGACATTTTTACCGTCACGTTTATACCCACTTAGTAGGTATAATACATAATAACGTTGTATAGGGTAGCCAGGAGGGGCCTCACTCTTCGAGAAGAGCTGCAAAGAATGCGTCACGTGACCAAATTACTCAATGAACCTCGTATTAGCGTCGCCGACAGAGGACGTGCCGTGAATCAGTCTTCATAATTCAAAAGGCAGTCTCTGGCATGAAATGCACTTCACTGTTATCCGGGACCATTTTTCAAATATGTTAAAATTTCAGGCACACGTACCGTTGAAAGATTCAAACTGAAAACATGTATTTTTGATTTAATGTCTTGACCATAACGATACATCCGATCGAAAAACGATATTTTTTGCATCAAAAATATTTTAAAATCAATTAATTATAATGATCAGCAGATCACACTGTGTTTTCAGGCTAATCAAACCTGCTATTGTTTGATTTTGATAATGTCACCTCCAAGATTATATCTCGAATTTTTCCATTTATGAAAACATGAGTCACGTGCATCAGCTGAAACTTTCATGGTTCGATAACCAAGTAATTTTGATGAAGGTATCAAAACTTGATTGAACTGCGATTTAAACGTTTCATAGCATTGGCCTCTGTTTTCGGAGCCATACCAAATTGATCCTAAATGATAAAACCAATAAGCAGGTGCTCGACAGGGATTGAAGTGCATTTGCAAGGAGAGAGACATTTAGGATTCTGAATGATGGAAAAACCATCATACATGTGATTTCGAAATGTAAAGTTTATAGAAAGTTTTATTCCTAGAAAATTGAAAAGTATCCTGTTCCATTACCCGTTGCCCTTGTCAGAGATTCAGCGGTATTCAGAGTAACAGGCATTGATTTTGCTGGACCAGTTTTTTTGTAAAATACAGAAGAGGTATGGATCTGCTCATTTTCTTGTGCCAATAATAGTGTAGTTCAAGGCTGCTCAACATTTTCAATAGTCGGGCTAAACGGTGGATTCAGACTTCACGACAGGCCACTAAGCTACTCTCAGGACATACGCAATAAAAACCCAATATTGAGAAATAAAATTAAATTTTTGTTCATTAGGTAATATTATGAACAAACAGAGAGTATATTATGCTAAAATTTTAGCAGCTAAATGAAGAAAGAAAATTAAACTCAAGTATGTATCTTCTCAAATCTAAATCTAGGGTAAGTTGTTGTTACAATCAATGTGATTTCTGCCATTGTTTGTCTTTTAATAATTTACTTATGTTAGGCGACAAATCAGACTTTGAACAACAAGTCACAAACATGTTGCTCAGTTAAGGATGTGCCGTATTTATTTTTCACATAATTAAGGTCTGAAAATACCTTTTCACACACACATGTTGATCCAAAACTACTTAAAAACTGTAACGCCAGGTCAGTTATTGATGGAAATTCTGCTTTTGGTACCAATTTCCAGAAATCTGCAAAATCTTCTGAAGAATTTTGTACTTTAGAAGACAATTTGTTGGCAAAAAGGTTTTTTTAACGTATCGTGATTTTGCAGTTGAACGAATTCCAACTGAATATTGGCAGGATTTATAAAAATTTGTATAGTTTGTTTTTTATTTTCAAAGTCTTGAAATCTCTTCTCAAACGGCTGTGATGAGCATCGAATTTTAGATTGGTATTTACAATAATTAACAGAAGCAATATTGAGCTCCTCCTTCAAATGTTTTAGTGTGGGAAAAAGGTCAATATTTTCTGTAGCCAAATTAATTGAAAAGAGATTCAATTTTGCTTTGATCCGCTAATCAAAAAACATAGTCGAAAGTGAACAAAGATTGTTCACTTCCGACTATGTACCGCGTAGGTACTTCGCGGCAGGCAATTTGGCGGTATTTTTTAATTTGGTGCGTATTTCAAAACCTACTTGCGCGGGCCATTTAAAATTCTTTCGTGGATCACATTGTGGCTCGCGGGCCTGAGGTTGAGCACCCTTGGTGCAGTTTATTCAGAACTCGTCAGTTCTCTGTTTACAAATGTATTTTTTACAATATTTTCGGAAATTTTGTGAAAGAAGAGATATACTTCTATAGATTTCGATTTTCATGTGTCAATTTTGTAAACAAAATTTTATCATAGTTCTTTTTTCCAAAATTCTCAATTTAGAAGGACAATATTTTTATTCTCCCGTCATTTGAGAGTAATACGTCAACAATGGTTAGTTGTACCTGTATGTTATAGCAGCATTATCGATGAGTCAATTCTTTATTTTTTCAAATCATCTGAACTTCTACATATCTATTGGACGGAATATTTACATTATACCTCGTACGATTCCATCAATAACAACGAGAGGAACACGACATGACAAAAAGATTTCAATATTTCAATTGATGAGAAACAAATTTAATGAAAATTAACTGGTTTTTGTCTAACCTCTTTCCGGGAACTTGTGAGTATATTTACAACCAAATCACGTACATTATTTTGCTTATTAATGTGCCATGAAGACTAGACTTCGTTTTCCCCAAGCTCATGAAAGGGATTTATTAAATGAACGGCTTTGGAAACTTCCTTTCGAACTTTTCAACAGTTTGGATCATTAGCTTTGTAACATTTTTTTCAAAAGGGCTTCAAAGTAAATTGAATTTCGATAAAGACTGCTCAATGTGAGTCTAGACCACGTGGAATATTTAATTTATCGAATCCCTCCGTTATACAACCTCAATGAAATTATGGGAAAGAAGTCTGTTTCTGTCTTTTGAAATCTGTCAAAAGTATGAAAATTGGTGGGCCGTTTAAGGCATCACAAGAGCTGATATTTTATTTACATATCAGCTTTCACCGCGGTGAAAGTCATTTCAACTATAAACCTAAATGTTTCAAAATATAGCCGGGCGGTTCGACGTGGGTGCTTTGTTCACTCAGTCAATCGGCCGATGTGTGAGGCGATGGTTTAAGCGAGTTGATGGTTTAAGCCACAAGCTGAACGCCTGATTTTCACTTGCTATCGTCCAACCCATGTTAGGAATCACATGTTAAAAGGTAAGACCTCGTTAGTCCTTAGCTTGCACAAGTTTCGACTTCTGATGGTTGTCGTTTGTAGGGGTGCGAAAGCTGGTTAAGGAAAAAAAACATATTTCAAACATACATAACTACTCTCGTTTGTTGTCTATATGAATGGAAATACTTTTATTGTATTTTTATTGAATTAATATTTTTTTCCAATAATATTGTTTTGGTTTCTACTGAAGTTAAAGTTGAAGTTGTTCAGTAGAAAAAACGTAAACTTTTTTAATTATTCCTATTTGATGTCATATTTTATTATTCATCAAATCAAAATGTTTGCTTTCTGAAGTTGACAACAAAAGACTAGAGCATTTGAATTCAAGTATGAAGTTATCAATGGAAAACTATCATAAACCTTCACTAACACTGTTGGGGCAGAGACAAGGCATGGACACGGTGAAGACGCGACTTGTGACGATAATGTTCAGTTTTTTTGTTGCCGATGTTTCCAGTAGTGGTGAAGACGATAAAGATATGTTGGTGGTGATGCAGATATAGTGTACTCAACTGATATGCAAAGAAGAAAAGATTTTGGTTCATCCATTGTGGATGGGGAAGGAAAAAATCGGTTAAATAACCGCTTTTATGCATGAATTGAATACTCAATCAGAACTCATATCTATTTCAATTATAACGAATACACTTTCTCAATTGATTATATCTATATAGATTACGTTTTCGAATATGTAATAACCAAAATTTGAATTGAAAAAATGTACTTTTGAAACAAAGAACTTTTATGAATGAACAAAGAGGAGAAGCCTTCTGATTTGACTGACACTAAGTGTCAGTCCTGTCCACCGAAAACCCGGGAACAGTATCTGAATCACGAATCCAACCACCATCAATTTACCAGAAGAGGAATCATCAAAACTCTAGTAGACTGTGCTTTCGGGCTCTGTAATATGAAGGAAGGTCTCGAGAAGGAACTAGGCATCGTCAAAAAAGATCTTCAACGGAATGGTTACTCCAAAGTGATGGTGGAAGAGACTTTGACTAGAAGACAGTAAGAGCCTCGCAAGAAAGAGCAGTCATCACAACCAGTGCTTGCACTTCCCTACGTCAGAGGATTGTCGGAAAGAATAAGAAGAATTAGGTTTAAAATCTGTTTAAAATCTGTTTTTCCATTAACCAGCTGTCGCCCCTATACGAACGACAACTCTCAGAAGTTGACAAACTTATGCGAGCTAAGGACTAACGAGGTCTTACCTTTTAACGTGTGATTCCTAACACGTCCAAGTACAATTTTGAAATTAATTCAAAATTCAGAACAATCCATGACATTACCAAAATGAACAACTTCTCCATAGCCAATAGGGGCAATGAGAATTCAAATTTTTATTATATTGCCTATTATATTAGATTTGAACTGTGTTTGAGAAAATTTCAGACTCAAAACTGTTTCTACACAATGAATGAATTTTTTCAAATGTGTTGATGTATTTATTTGTTTTTGTCAGGTGAGCATTATTTGTGTACATTTTTTCTTTCTAAATCTTGACATAACATGTACACCTACAGTTCCATAGAAAATGGAATTATATTGTATTATAATGATTTTTGTGTAATTCAGTGTCTGAATTGAATTAGTTGTTTCAAAAGGACTTTTTTGTAACTTTAACGTTGGTGCTATAGTCATTACATGAATATACAATAAACCTTCCTTTGTTATATTGATGAAAATACGAAAATATAAATAATGACCGTTCAAACAAAATGATTAGTGAATTCATTGTTTTTTATTTTTTATTATTCTTAACGTTTGTGTAATAATGTGAGTGATATTTTGAAACTGTCTTTGTATTTTGAATATAAAAGTTATTTTTTTTAAATATGTACAGTACATGAAAGTATTCGAAAACATTTTCCTCGTAGATCCATCTTGTATTTGATTTTTTGGTCAGCTTATATTTCGGAAAAACGAATAGAAACGAATATGAACTTTCAATTGAATTTTCATTTTATATCATATGATTTTCAGGAAAGTAGTATTTATTTTTTTAATGAAATTATACTGAAAAATACAAAACTTAGTGGCAATGGTCTTAGTTTCGACCGAAACCGAAACTTCCTTACAGGTTATTTTAAACAGTTAGTCTTTATTTTTTTATCTTTAAATCACAACGTTATGCAGTCTTCGATATTTTCACTTATGGATAATCAACATAAAAAACCCTTACTTAAGAAAAAATATAAATTGCACCTTAAAAATACTTAAAATAGGTGAGGTGTTTATTTGAGTAGATGTACATCCTTCTTTTGAATATCACCGATGGGTTTTCAAAAATATTGAACATAAAATTACTTATTTGAGTTGTTACCTAATATCTCTTGTATGAAATTTAACCAGCCGAACATGACCGATCACAGTGCGGGAACTCCCGAATGCAGTTTCGGTTTCGATCGTAGTTTCGGCAGGTTTGCTGCCGAAACCGAAACTAAACAGAAACCCGTTTGTTTGCCGAAACTCGACCGAAACCGAAACCAAAACAGAACTTTCGGTCGGACACTATACAAAACTATTAATATAGAAAAATTTGACCAAATTTATGACATTCATTTCTAGTTGCTAGGTGTCTATCAGACACATTCTAGTAAAGTGATAACACTGAGCCATCTAGTAATTTGGTATATTCAGCAGCAAAAACTTTGAAATACAAAACTAATTCTTCAGAATTCTCATCACCATTAGAATCAAATTTTAATTATGTTATGTTGATATTTTTGCAGTTTTTTCTACTGGAAGTGAATTCTCAATATATTTTTATTATAATCCGATTATTTCAGAATCACATCAAAACCTAATCAGCTGGAAATCCACTGCTTTGATTTTGGGAGAAGTCCAATCCAACCTTTTATTATGTATTCATGTCATAATTATTAACAGACTTTGAAGACTTCATTACTACCCTGAATAGCCGTCTCCATTCAAACCTCTATTGAAGTCTTTCTCTGCCTGCAGCTTAATTAATTGTTACAAAGCATTCCTGATACTATCCAGTTTCAAAGTTTCCAATCATATCATCACCCTCTAGGAAATATTGGTTTGCACGTGTATTATACCGGATGACCAAGAACTTTGATATAATCAAAAAGTGAACATACAGAAACAATGATCTGATATACAGAATTGATCAACTGATAAAACTTGTTTCTTTTACTATTTCCATCATTAGAAGGAACGCTCTGTAGGGAAAATTTTTTTTCAGATGGGATAGAAAAGTATAGAAAAAGCACATCCAAGCTACCAGTTATAAATGATGTATAAAAGGCTTATCAGACTATAAAAGCTAGTACTTACATGGATAGTCATAAACACATAAAGATAAAAGAAAATCCAAGAAATATCATGAACAATTGATATCGTTGTTTTTTTGACTTGGGTAATGACTATATTGAATCAAGGAAACAAACACTATTATTTTGTTGCCTCGGTTTTGACTGCTACCAAGTAATTTTCAGGGTGAAATGTTTGGTTTTTGAATAATGTTTTCTACTAAGGTTCAAAACAAAGTCTTCAGAGCTTTTCGGATCTGAAGCCGTCCTTATTATTATTTATAAATTTTGTGAAAACTTTGCTTTCCCTAGATTTTTGTATAAAGATGAAAAGTAGGAAGCAAAAAGTTTTTTCCTCTAAAACCTGACCTCTCCTTGAAAATATATTTCAAAATATATATATTTCATTAAAAGTCTGCAGAATTATCAGTTGCTCTTTTTTTACTACGACTATACAAAAAAATTGTGTCAACAACAAACCATTAGCATTATATACATATAAGTGTTGGGCGGAAAAGCTCGTAGGCTAACATATTTTTTTAATTAAATTTGATTTCATTACTCTAAGGCGGTATACCTAATGATTAGACGGTCATACAATTTTTCGAAAACATAGTACGATTTGTTTTTAGCCTCAAAACAGGCCTCAGTTTCGATGATCACTTCTTCTCTTTATATTTGCAGAAAAAAAAATAATTCGAAAAGCAAGAATTTAAATAGGCCGCGTGTCTGTTGACCAATAAAATTGATCGTGTCGAGAGCGGAGTTGCTAAATGTATTGGTTTTTAATATCCAATCACAGATCTGATGATATAGCTTGACAGACGCCATTTTTGTTATTATTGTTATCAACTCGGTGAGAATACAACTGTTACAATCATCTAATTGAAGAACGTTTTTTTGTAAAATGTAGGTCTCGGCGGGTGCCGAAACAAAAATTGAATCAAAACTTTCCGTCCTTCGATAAAAGACAAAGTCTGAAATGAATGTCATATAAATAAAAGGGACCTAATAAATACACAACCTATCGTTTCAATTTTTCATTCTTCATTTCGGTACCAAAGTATTGCAAATTTTTCAAGTAAAATTCATCGATCATTTCAAAATCAACTCTTGGTAATTTGTCGGGTGTCAGCTTTAACAAAACTAGGCTTAACATTCATTTTGAAATTATTTTAACAAAAGAAAGAGCACATTGTTGCATACACTACATAGGGCGCTGGCTGACTGGATGACTATATGGCTAATATACCAGTAACGTTGAATTTCTTATTTTTGGTGGGTGGCATGAATGCATAATTGATTCATTTTGTTAGGGTTCATGAGCATTCGAAAACCATTTGAAAATGCAGCTCGTTTAATTCTATTTAGAATCATATTTAGATATAACTTGTACTATATCAGTTATCAAGGCAAATATTAATGTCCATTTTTATGCTTAATCACTGGATTCGAGCGATCTTTTTATTGTATATTTATTTGTTTGCTGGCTTCATTCTTAAAAAAATGGATGAATAATTGAAAATTTTAATTGATCCTTCATTTTCTCAGGAAAATGGAGTACCCATATCACAATTTATTGGTTTTTTCGGCATTGAAAATGTATGTCATATCGGATTCGTTCTGCTTGTTTTTGCAACGTTGAGTTTCAACTTTTTCTTAGTTGACAGCTCGCGTAGGAACAATTCGTTTTTTCATCGAGTTTATTTTGTGTATGTTTCAAATGTGTTTTATAGATATATTTGAATATTATTATGGTGCATTTTTGTGCTGATTTTAATTGTGCGGAAAGGCACAAGAAAACAGAAAGCGCATTGGTTCAAGTGAGTTATTTCATATAATGAGTTTAGGTTCCCAAAGGATAAAATGATGAGAAGAAATGGGTGAAAGTATTGAAAAGAAAGAAGAAGTACAATCGTTCTACTCTTCCGAGACTTTATAGAAACCATTTAAAAAATGACTATAAATGAAAGGGGAACGAAAATATTGAATTTCAATTTCAAGTATTCTTCACAGAAAGTATTATCTGGAGTCAATCCTGTTACTGAAACTATGAAACAAAATAAATTAAATTTTATCATATGATTAATGGTATTATTACCTCAGAAGCTTTTGTTGGATCAGTTCGAGTACAAATTATTCTGTCTATACTTGATCTCATTCAACCTTCCTCTCAAGTTTTGGAAGATTCAACAGATCTCCCAAGCGAGCCTATAACGCTTGAATTTAGTAGCTATATTAGAAAGAGGTATGTATGTAGGAATCGTTTTTTTTTATAATAAATTGCAGTTGTACAGATTGGGGATTGTACAATAAGTTGAATATTTGAAATGATTCTTAAATCCAGTTTGTTATATTTTTTGATTTTCAAAACTGTATATCATTAAATAATACATAAAATCATAGTTTAGGTAAATATTTTGTGATCTTTTGACTTTGTGTACTGATTTTAGACATGGAACTTATTTCCAAACATGATTTTTCGTATACAGTTTATTCCATGTGGAGAATTTTTCATTAATTGAAATGTTAACGGGTTCATATACACTTTCATGATTAAATTGATGATTATAGGCTTCATAAATTTTACGATTGGCAATGTTGATTATTTCTATTGTTCCTATTGGTCGGGAATAGGGCCGTGATGTCACCACCCTACCACATTCTATTTTTAATAAATAATTACGGGAAAACTACGGTACTCAGAGAGATGAAACAAAGTGCATTGTTTTTCAATTTAAAATTTCTATCAAGTGAACATTTAATAAAAAATCATGAAACAAGTCCATTCGCAGCCAGATTCATGCAATTTTGTCATCGTTTTCATTGATTCGTGATCCTGTGCTGGTGAAACAGCACTATTTTTTTCATTTTTCGCGATTTTGTTCCTCAACTACTCCAATAACGCTATGTAATAGTAGTCGCTGCTGATGGTTTTTCCCTTTTCAAGATATTCGATCAATATTATACCATGTGCATCGCAAAATACTGTTCCTCAACGTCATTCCACTTTTAATACATCAAAACACTTCAACTAAAACTTCAACTATTATTCAAATGTCTATCGCCTTGACTTCCACTTGACTATCGCGATATACTCGTAGGTAGCGTTTATATTTGGCAATCGAGGGCGGTAGAAAATTCCTCGGAATTCCATTGAAGTCGGTAGCCTTATTCTTGCCACGTCTAGAACGGCTGCGAACATCGTAGAACCACGAAACGTCGGTAGGACTGGGCGCGCTATTAGCCACGTCACAATTGGTTTATGGCTACCAGTAGCGATCGGCGTTATTTTCTTTGGGGCATGATTTAGAACACTACAGGGAACATTACGACCCATGTAAGAACTCAGTCTCTCTATGTGGCCTTGAAATCAGATTATAGTTCATGTTACTCAATATCAAACCACTAAATCTGTATAGTGGAGAAATTATTTACTTAACGAACGTTCCCAAACATCAATTTCAAAAAGTCTTCAATCCAACATTTGATGATATTTTTTCTCTTCTGAGAACAAATAAAAAAAAAGAACTTACATTGGTGGAATGGACCATAAGAATTGGTTTATCGGATTTGATTATCAGAATAGTTCATATGCATGTAATATAAAATAGCTCATTTTAATTTTTTTCCTAATCTATTTTGATACCAGATCAATGTAAATGGGTTCACATGACTATATACTTTATAAATTTCAAATAGTTCATAATTGATAACGTAAAAATTACGAGACAGATTCAAATTGAGTAAAACGCAATGGGATGGGTAGGATCTTAGGATGACGTCAAAGTCCATGTCAACAACATTTATTTACATGCTGTTCTGTACTATTCTATTATTGTTTGTCCGTCTAATTAGAGTTTTGCAAGCAGTTATTTGGCTATTATCATTTTATCATTACTGTGAACATACCAGAAAATAAATACAATGACTGAAGCCGGATTTGTCATGGCACAATCTGACAATTTGCCGAGAATAGATGTCTTCATGATGACAAGTTTTTTCGCAAATCATCCCGATTTCACTTCAGCTGAGATTAGAGGCATCAAAGCTGCAAGGTACTTGAATAATTATTGTGTATAAGTGTCTTTAATTTCAGCTTTTCGTTCAGTTTTCTAGTTATTTGCTTACTAACATTGAGAAAGTGTACATAACCTCAAATAACGTAGTGAAAAATTTGTTTAAGAAAATGTTTACAATCACTTCTTATTGTAACCTGATAATATTTGTGTTTTTAGGTCCGAAAGATATTCTTATGTCGATTCAGCTATTAATGCTGCTTAATGGACTGCTTCACTTGTACTTGCTGTAGACTTGAACACTGTATCCTCTGTATCCTTTTCTACCTGAAAATGAAGAATACCAGCAGTCAGAAAGGTTTTATATTCGAGAAGTAAATATGTTCATTAGTGTTTTAGACTATGACACTAAATTTAAATATACCTATGTAAATATAAAAATACTTACATCAAAGTGATCTTCACAACAGTATAAGCAGCTTGTTGCAGACAGTTTCGGGTTCTTAAATTCGTCCCTTTTATAGCTTTACACCACTTTAATCGAATGTTTGCATTCCTCGGCCCAAAAAAAAAACTTTTTGAGGAGCACTTTTCGTTGTATTGTTGCACTTTGGAACTATGCAGTACTTATAAACTGATTTTCCACTACTTTCCATCTTTAATTTATTGAAATTATCAAGTAATAGAATAAAGAATCAACTATGTTTACTTCTCTGTGCTTTGGATCGCTTTGTTGACATGTACTTTGACGTCACATATTCCCGCCAAATGGTCGATCGTTTGAATTGTCAATATTTGGTATACAATTTTATAAATTTTTTTCTAACTAATTATTCATGTTTTTGGCATCTATCTCATGTTTCCAGTATTTGTATGCATTATATAATCGATTAGAACAATTAGAAAAAAATATGCATATGACCTATTGGTGAAACATGAGTTTCTCAAACGAGATGGTCACCACAATAACAGGTCGTTGCCCGCATAAACAGAGACTAGCTGAAAGCTGCTGGTACACATTCAGTCTCTTCACAATCCAAATGAAATTTGCATAATGAAACTGAATTCAATAAAAATCGGAAAACATATGTTACCATGAAACTGAGGAAAACAAAAAGAAGTATGAGCCAGTGTTTGTTACATTTCGAAACTCAAACTGCAGTAGTCTCATGAAAACCAAATGCAACCAACCACTTCAAAGGAAACAACTAACAAATCTGGAATTAGTTCATTATTTGTTGATTCAATGAGTCGGTGGAATGAATTTTATGATGTTCAAAATCAACATTAGTTTTTACCAAAAATCTGGTAAAAATTATTAGTTATCAAGAAGGATTTTTTATATTGCTTGAATTTTCAATCAGTGAATACCTAATCTCTGATGACATTATTTTTCATCAAGTAGGTGAAAGGTAATATGATTCAAATTGTTATATTAATCACTCATTAGGTAGAATTTTGTCAATATGAACATGTCTGAGGGAGCTATTTTATAGTGAAACACGTGTTGCGGTTTTCAAAACTTTCCAGTATAAATATCATTATAAAGTGTCACTTCGATGATAAACAAATAACTATGGGAATAATGATGTATGACAATACATCAACGTTACAAGAGTAAGTACTCCGAAAAAAGGAGTACATTCTAAAGGAAGTGCATAGGTGTGTGTGAAATGATTCTTACGAGAATAGCTATTTATGAAATTCGTGAAATTCCCTCACAAAATGAAACCTACTTTTGACATAAATATCATACAAAGTTTTTGTACAATTGTTCTGTTTTCATAATAAAATAGATGAAATTGATATTTTTATGAAAACACATTTTGACATCTCTTGTCAGTTAACTATTTTCATGTTACCGCATATTGAAGAGGCTGCAAAAAAAACGTTAATTGAATTGTTACCAAAAAAATCGGCTCAACAGTACGACATCGCATATTCTAATTTTCTTAGCCAATAAAGACAAAAAAACGTTGAAAGAAATTTCAGCGAAACCGTCTTCTTAGCCTATCTAGAAGAGAAATAAAAAATATGGAACTCGTCAACTTTGTGGAACAAGTTTTCAATGATAAAGTTGAGTTAAGAATGATGTTGATACAAGCAAATATTTTGAGGTAATAGCATTCTTAAAGCGGAAAAAAGAAAGTTATAGGCCCAAAAACTCTTACGTTTGATAAGTCCAGAGGTTTACAAATGAGGTTGCTACTATTTTCGGAATATATGGAGCCCACCGGCGTGAAGAGCTGTACCATTCATTAATAGAAGACATTAAATTAATGGATAAATCATTGATTGTTAAAATTACAAATACAAAAAAATAGGTCGTTTTTTTGCATTGTTGGAAAAAACATTGATTATTTTAATAAATACGTTGCATTACGCCCTTTTATTATCAATCATCAATGTTATGTTCTGAAATAGTCAAATTATAAATGTTAATACCAACCCAGTTGGTATAAACACTTTTGAGAAAATGCCCTCTACCATTGCTGAGTTTTTGAACCTCGCGGAACCAAAGGAATATAAAGGTCACTGTTTCAGAAGGTCTTCTGCTTCAGAATCAGGAGCAAATATAACGGATATTGAGAAGCACGGAGGGTGGAAGTCTACAACAGTAGCTGAGGGTTACATCGATCAATATGTTTCTTATAGAAAGGCTATTGTTGAAAGAATAATCCCAACAGCTAGCTCCAACGTTACAGCATCGTTCTCGTTCAAGAATTAAATGTTAACGCCCATGAAACTGTCAACTCGAATAGTTCAAATATATCACAAGGCTCTTCAACATCGCAAGGTATTGATATCAACAGTTTTTCTGATTGTACTTTTCATATTATTGTTCATAAATAATAATAATGTAATTATCGTATATAATACATTTTTAACACAATTAAATTGCATCTATATCTATTGTTCATAATAAAACTTCCTTGAAAATTAAATAAATATGCTTTGTTTATTGCTATTTGGTCGAAAAAAATCGTGTTAAAAATAACTGATGAAAGTACAGTAGAATCCGAATATTACGACCTTCAAGGCACCGGATATACTATGTCGTACTAACCGGACGACGCACAAAACGGATTAATTTTGTACATTAGTTCATTTGTCTTTCATTTAGTTGTTCGGATTGCAGATCGATAGGTGAATAAAACATTTTATAGGAATCACATATGCTTTATTTTAATAGTTATTAAAAATCCTGATGTACAAACATATGTACTGTAATATAAAGAGATGAAATACACACGAAATGCACGAAAAAATTGTGTTACTAACGTAGACAATCTGTTATTTGAGTTTGTTTTTGACTTTTGTTTGATAGTGAGAAATTCGTACAGCATTATGAATTCGCGACATCACCATCACATAACATCACCATCCAAGTTAGTCTGAAGAAACACATTGAGCGTTTCCGCAGTCTGCAGAGCTTCAGACACACTCAAGGATGGATAAGTCTCCTCTGGTGCGTCATCATCACCGTCATTACCTTTGCTATTCGCGTCATTGGCAATTATATTTTCCACAATCTTTTCATCTGATGGTTCCTCACAAGTGGTGACAGCATCATCAAAGTTATGAGTAACTGATAAATATCAATAGCAGTCGCCCAAATGTGCAGCGGCACGTTGTCTTCTTCGTTGAAATCATCTGGGTTTGAAGTTAGGCTACATTCTTCTTTGTTTCGCATAAAACCAGCGTGTTTGTAACAGTTGAAAATTTTTCCTTGCTTGAGTTGGTTCCAGACATCTTGAATCATTAGAATAGCATCAAGAACAGTGATTTTTGGATACTCAACACTACTGCTTGCGCAGCCGTCTAGAAACTGGATCATTTGCGGACAAACTCCCTTGCGAGGGCTGCATTTCATTCACCGGCTTCTAATCGGTGTAACATTACACTTTTTTCTTCAATTATGAACTTACAACAGGTGACAAAGACTTCACACTGGAACCTCTGACGTAAAATCAATCTATTAATATTTGTTAGTAGTACCTATCAATAAAGGTATCTAAGAATACTACCTATTAGTACTATACCTATCAATAGATGTATCTAAGAAGAGGAAGTGTGCCGAGGTATTGGTGCGCAGATTGTGTAAACAAAACATTGCGTGACGTTTTAACCGGATGTATTATCATGAAAAACGGTCGCTATAAGTGGTTGGTCGCTTAAACCGGAGTCGCACTAAACGGTATATTTTCTCAATAACTAAATATGAAACTAAACTTGAGTAAACATTATCGTCGCTATAAACGGATAGTCGTTATAAGCGGAGTCGTTATATATGAATTCTACTGTATTTTCAACACGCTACTTTGTAAACGTCATCTTTCAATACTCTTGACAACCATTGCAAATATCACTGTTAATGACAGTTGTACAAAAATATGTATACTCCACATACAAATATTAATGCGTGAAACTCAGGTAGAAGTAAAAACAATTTACATTGCAAAATACGTTTCGATCTCACGAGTTACGGTAGATGAGATTGAAATCACCTAACTGGAGTATCTTTTGAGACCACCTGTACATTTGAAAAATTTCACCTCGTTCCTTCAAAAGTCTAAAATTGACGTGCTGACAGCGTGACTGGGGAATGATGAGGGAAAACGTCCATTAGTTTTGTCTCCCGTTCCGAAATCTCTTAATCAGGCCATTAGCGAGTAGGATGTGCTTCCGTAAGCAGTCTCACGAAAAGCCTATTATGATATTAAACAGCCCTTTCCTGCTATTATACGTTACCACTTCAAACGTTTTGCTAAACATAGACTTTATCACTATAAATAAATCTCTGTGATGAGGATCTGTTGTGCATGGAGACTTTTGAAAAAGAGTTGTTTTTAATCGTTTTGTTCAGTGAAGATAAATGCTGACATAATATTTTTTTTATCATATTATTATCAATAGCGATTTGGGTTGTCAATATTTATCGTACTTATGAGTCATCTCAGATTTTTTCAAATTGATATTTCGATAAAACTCATATACTTCATCCTGATCTATTGAACATTGTATTTACAGATAGACTAAAAACGTTTTCAAACAATAGACCTTTACACTTTCCGAAATATCGAAATAATTCTCCAGTTACTATATTTTCTACTTTTTGTATGAGGGTATCCTCCTAACCTATCTCAAAATACCATATATAATCAACATCACCAGATGGTCATTCTACTACAGATAAAACAAATAAAGATTTCACTTCAAAATCATTCAATCGAACTGTTTCACAGTTTCCTTCAGATTCTCCCGAAGAAATAGAATATTTGGTATATTTTTAGGAGTTACTAACTTTTGGCAAAGGAAGTTTTTGACTGTCTAATACTCCATCTTGATACAAAATAATATGGGAAGAAGGAAGCAATCAATTAAAAAAAAAAACTCTCCCTATATTCAGTGTGTCCAAGATAAGGATCCTAAGCATGGGAATCTCAGTACCTGTTGGAGATACAGCTTAGGTTAAATTAGGAAAAAGTTGTGTTCTTTAAAGCTTATCTACATGGCGTTTAGAAACTTGAAGAATTTTCATGGCCTGCTGAGATATTTGGGAAAAACAAGAATTTGACAATATCAATTTTATTTTTTCTGACTTTATTTGAAAAAATATCAAAAAACGAATAACACTTTTTCATTGGCATTTTTAAACTACACGATGGTATTTTTAGTTTTTATATCCGACGTTTCGTTTTCAAAAAACCATCATCAACTTTATTTTTTTAAATAACCCGAAACAAAAGTACACCCTGTATCTGATTCCATTTTTTATTACGAATTCAACGATGTATCACATGCCATTGTTTTCTTTCTAGTTTAAAGGAAAATTACATTTTTTCTATTTTTAAAATAATCTTTAAGTAGGCGTTGTAAATACAGCAGCGTTGCTGTAAATACAGCAGCAATGTATCTTAATACATATCCAGAAAGAAAGCAGCCATGTAAGTCCATTTTCTTAGAGCTGGCTCGAAATTTAAAAGAATATGGTTCATTTAAAAAGCCTGTTTTATCTCGAAAAAAGTAATCTTCAGAAGAAGCCCAAAATAATGTTTTACAAGCAGTTGTTGAGAACCCTGAAATATCAACTAGGCAAATCGAAAATAATGTAGGAGTAGCCAAATCCACAGTTCAATTTATTTTGCGTAAAAATAGATATCACCCCTATAAATTTAGGATTTGCCAAGGACTTAAACCAGGGGATTTCGAACGGCGCCGAAATTTTTGCGAATGGTATACACGCGCGTGTGAAGAAGATTATAATTTCCTTTCAAAAATAATATGGTCACTAATAATGGTATCTTCAACCGCCGCAATACGCATTACTGGGCTCAGCAAAATCCGCGTGTTAAGAAAATATCAAGACATCAAGAACGTTTTGGGTTTAATATATGGTGTGCAATTTTAGGAACTAAAATACTAGGTCCGTTTTTTTACTATAATTCTTTGACCGCCGAACGATACCATCATTTATTGAAAAACTATGTAGAAGACTGTTTAGATAATTTACCTCTGGCACAGGTCAATAACTGTTGGTTTCAACAAGACGGTGCTCCTGCACATAATTCTAGACAAGTTCGAGAGTATCTTTCGCAGCGATTTCCTGGAAGGTGGATTGGAACCTTTAGTGAAGTGTCTTGGCCAGCGCGATCCCCTGACTTAACTCCTCTGGACTTCTTCATATGGGGTTTTGTTAAAAACCGGGTTTACCAACATTCTTTTGAAACTGAACAGCAGTTACGAGAATGTGTAACTGTCGCATTTAACACTATTACACCAGAGATGTTACGTGATGTTTTAAGTTCTACAGTTAGAAGATCATACTTATGTTTGGAAAATAACGGAAACCTGTTTGAACACCTCCTTTGAATTAAATAAAAAATGCGTTAATTTCTTTGTTGTTTTCATTACTTTAAAAAAATCATTATTAACCTACTTAAAAATACATTTTAAAAATAGAAAAAAAGCAATTTTCCCTTAAACTGAAAAGAAAACAATGGCATGTGTTACATCGTTGAATTTGTAATAAAAAATGGAATCAGATACAGGGTGTATTTTTTTTTCGGGCTATTTAAAAAAATAAAGTTGATGATGGTTTTTTGAAAACGAAAAAATACCATCGTGTAGTACCTTGAAAGTGCCAATGAAAAAGTGTTATTCGTTTTTTGATATCTTTTCAAATAAAGTCAGAAAAAAATAAAATTGATATTGTCAAATTCTCGTTTTTCCCAAATATCTCAGCAGGCCATGAAAATTCTTCAAGTTTCTAAACGGCATGTAAATAAGCTTTAAAGAACACAACTTTTTCCTAATTTAACCTAAGCTGTATCTCCAACAGGTACTGAGATTCCCATGCTTAGGATCCTTATCTTGGACACACTGTATAGGTGTAGATCATGCAAAGAAGTAATTTTCAGACACAAACTGGAAGAAAAACCCCTCCTGAAATAGCTATTTTTAATAAACATTGATCTATACGAAAGAAAAAATTGTTTCGAAGAATATACTTTCATATGAACACTGAATGGTACAAAAAAAAATTTCTGCTAAGTTTGTATTCCAAACATTCGTTATGGAATTATATTAGATATCAATCACAGGATTTCTACACAATATACTGAATGAATAGTAAAAATGTCACTTACTTGAAACACTGTCATCCTCAGTGGTAGACATCGATGTTTCGCCGTAAAATATTTGCCTTAGGATTCTTCAGTATCAATCTAGATTCTTCTCATATTATACTGTATGTTATATTATTATATATTATATTATGTATTACTATATATTATATATATTAAATACTATACTACTAATACTACTTTATATTAAATATATATTACTATATATATTTTTTTATTGAAAAATCACTACGCCACTGGATTCAGAGTGCCTCTAAATAAGTGTGACCAAAATTTCATGAAAAAATATTCATTATTAACAAAGTTATGACAACTGAAAAATTCGAAAACTCACACAGCTAACAGTCACAATATATCATTTTTTTATGATTTAAACAATAAAGTGCCGCCAGATGAAAAAAAAAAACAAATAGCGTAAATATTTTTAATGAAAATAATGGAATTACATTCACACAATTCAACTAACAATGAAGCACAAAATTTTAATAAACGTAACTAATAACTAATTATTGAAATGTTTCGATTCAGTGCAACAATTAATTCTAATTCATATTCTAGTAGCCTCTACTAATCCACTACGTATTTCGATACATGTGTCGTAGCGCTTACGAATGTTTCTGATTACGTTCCTTAGTTCTTGAGGGCTAATATCTGCACATACCTGTCAAATTCTTGCAAAAAGTTCATTTCTATCTCTTGAGCTGTTTTTGTAAACCTTTTGTGTGAGAAGTCTCCAGAAAAAAAAGTCCAAAACTGTGAGGTCTGGAGATCTGGGTGGCCACTCTATAAACGGACTACCACGGCCTATCCATCGGTTTGGAAAATGTTCGTTTAGCCATTGCCTCACAGTTCTGGCATAATGAACTGAACACCAATCTAACTGGCAATAAATTTGATCGTTCATTGATTGGTAGCTCGTGAATAGCATCCCAAAACTCTGTGTTTGAAAATTCTAGAAACCTCTGCGCATTAATGTTTTCCTCAAAAAAGAAAAGACCAATAATTAGTTCGTTCAGTATCCCACACCAGACGTTGATTTTATGGAAATACTGGCTTCTACAGTTTATTACCCAGTTAGGATTATCCACTGCCCAATAGCGACAATCATGTGATGACACTACTCCATTTGTAGTGAAAGTGGCTTCGTCGGTACATAAAATATTTTTTAGGAAATTTCTATCGTTTAAATATTCCCCTTGGACCCATAAACGATATTCCAGGCGTCTTGCTTTGTCGCCTTCTTGGAGTGTGTGTATAAATTTTGGCTTGAAAGGTTTAATATTCTTCGCCTTGGGACATCTCCGAATAGTTTCTCGTGGAATATTCAAATCTGAAGTGGCATTTCTTATACTGACATTGGGATTATTTCCGAAATAATCTAAAATTATTTGATCACTCCTTTCATTTCTGTTTCGTCTTTGTACTGGATTACTTTTTAACATCATTTTTGATACTGCACCAGTTTCATTGAATATTTCATTTATTTACCGTACCGCAGCTAATACGAGGACGATCTGGATATCTCTTATTAAATACTCTACAAATCTCTCTAGCACTTCTAACGTCATCTCCCGAAAGGCGTACAATTTCAATTTTCTCTCTTACGCTCAATCTTGCAGCCATGACACAAAATAATTCGAAAAACTATAAGGTGAATATTGTTGACAATAGTAGGTACACTTAAATCTTCCACAAGTGTCAAACTGTAATATCATTTCCATGGCAACTAAGATTTAAATTGAAATATTAGGTCTTAGTTTTAGTTAATTTGCGTGAAAACTTGAATGTAATTCTGTTATTTTCATTAGAAATATTTACGCTATTTGTTTTTTTTTCATCTGGCGGCAATTTGTTGTTGAAATCATTAAAAAATATATTCTCATGGCTATATCTGTTGATATAGGATGTTTTTTGTGACTGTTAGATGTATGAGTTTTCGAATTTTTGAGTTGTCATAACTTCGTTAATAATGAAGATTTTTCCATGAAATTTTGGTCACACCTATTTAGAGGCACTCTGAATCCAGTGGCGTAGTGATTTTTTCAATAAAAAAATCGCTAAGAAAAATCGTGATTTTCGACTAAGAAAAAATATCGTAGTATGCCCTGAAACTTTAATAAACATTTCAAATTTTGTCCCAAGGTAGACCTTTCAGTACTTCACATTTCAAAAAAAAATTATTGAAATCGGTTTACAACTTCAAATTTTAAGGAGGTGTTTCCATTAAAAATGGGTCACACTGTATATAGCGAAGGGTATTCTTGACTAACTAGTTAAGGAGAAATATGGAATATTGTTGTGGATGCAGTCGATGTATTAACGAATCAAAAGATATTCTTCTTGAAATTTCATATCCTTGCAAACTTTTGAATAAATTACTATTTAGCTCTCCATCCACAGTCATACATTTCCAAACAATTTAAATAATCCCATGAACAATAACAATCAAAATAATAATTTAAATATTCCATATAGTGGAGAGATACCTCCTAATACATTAATTTTCAGCTCACTACCATATTTTCAGTCTCTAAAACCTAAACTCCTTAACGTCTTCAAGAGTGAACATATTAAATTTGCCCAATGCATCGTTATTACCACTAATTGTCTATTTTCCAAAATTAAACCGTTAGTAAGTACATTTTTCACCTATCTATTTTACACTTATGTTGCAATGTTTGAAATTTCTTGTAGATGTATTGATAAAGGGAATAAACATTCTCGAAAGCTCGACCATATGACAAAGAGTATTCTTTAAACAACAGTTCAGTAATTTTGACTGCATCCCCAACAATATTCCATATTTCTATATATATTGAGAGTCTTGATATGGAAATAGAAGTTATTAATCGGACATAGCACTCAAGAAAGTGGCAAACCATAGACACGTGTTTCGGGCTTTTGGCCCATCATCAATATGGTGCAGCCAAGTGTAAGGATGAGCAACACTTGGTTACACATCGTTACACTTGGCTGCACCATACTGATGATGGGCCAAAAGCCCGAAACACTTGTCTATGGTTTGCCACTTTCTTGAGTGCTATGTCCGATTAATAACTTCTATTTCTATATCAAGACACTCAATAACTTTCATATTTGTATAATTTCCTGGACCCGGATGTCACGCAGGTAGCTATTGCTGCCTCCGTGGTGATTTTGATAGTTTTCTTGTAAACACAAGATTTATCAACTGAAACCACAAATGTGCGGTTGGCTCCTGCTGGTGGCTCCGTGCATTTGTATTTATATCTTTTGGTAACCAAGTGTTGCCCATCCTTACACTTGGCTGCACCATACTGATGATGGGCCAAAAGCCCGAAACACGTATCTATGGTTTGCCACTTTCTTGAGTGCTATGTCCGATTAATAACTTCTATTTCCATATCAAGACTATATATATATATATATATATATATATATATATATATATATATATATATATATATATATATATATATATATATATATATATATATATATATATATATATATATATATATATATTGTTAATGAGAATATTGAGTCTGTTAAAGTCAAGGAAGAAAAAAGAATTATTTTACATTATACATATATTTGAATTTTAAAAATATTCTACAAATCATTAGTAGCTTACTTTGGTTTTATATCCACCTTGGTGATGTCCATCCAAATGACCACCTTGATGGTGTCCATCCAAATGACCACCTTGGTGGTGTCCATCCAAATGACCACCTTGGTGGTGTCCATCCAAATGACCACCTTGGTGATGTCCACCTAAATGACCACCTTGGTTATGTCCATCGAAGTGACCACCTTGGTGCCCTCCATGTTGACTATCGTGGTGTCCACCCAGCTGTCCACCATAATTTCCATGTTGGTTATTTCCGTGGTTGTGGCCCCCTCCTTGACCATAACCACCAGGTACTGCAACGGCACATGCAATGAGGACTGCCAAAGTCAAAATCTGAAAGGAGATAACTATGTTTAGCTCCGTAAACCAGTAGGCCTCATCAACAAAAAAAATTGAAGCTTTGATATATAACACAGGGAATAACTGAATACGTAGAATATTCAGATGGATAAACATAATATTTATTTATTTATTCAGAAATAACAACAAGGAAGGAGTTCAAAGCAACATTAGAAATGTTGATGAAGTATTTCTAGAAATATATTAATAATGGGAAAAATTTCGCTTGTTTGATTGATGACCTATTCATTCTGTAGAAATTCACTACGTTCAACTACTACGTGGAAATTAGACAAAAGTTTTTTTTTGTCCTACGTAGAAAAAGTTTCAATATAAATATCCAAATTCAAAAATACTGCTTGCAGTATTTTTGAATTCGGATATTTGAGTAGAATCTCGAATATCTCATAGATCGAATTGACAAATAACCAAAACCTTTCAACCTGACGGGAAAAATGTAATTTTTTCAACTGTATTAAGTTTGATTCATGATGTTTTTTTGAATGCGTTTCAGGAAATTATCCGCGATATAGATTGAGGCAACACAGAGAGATTTTTTTTATTCAACTATTGAAGAGATTCATTCGTAAGTAACCACAAAAATCTGCATTGAAATTAAAATATGTTGAAACCTTCATATATTTCAAGAAGGGTGTAAATTTTCAATATCTTAGTCAGGAGGAAGAACTAAAATTTTGTCTATGAATTTTCATGGATTCACCTGAAGGTGAAAAACGATTTGTACGTAGAATTGAGAATGTTGAAAGATTCCTGGTACACATATTGTTAAATTAGTTTCATGTTCGATTTGCACTCAAATTGGTATTCCTTGAAACCAGTTTTTACTGGTAAGATACAAGTAGTGGCTGGGGAGCATATTATTTCCGAAAGAAGCTTCAAAAGTGAAAAATAGTGAAAAATTGTTCGTAGCTTACTTAAAGAAAAACATTAGCTACCTGAAAAATTTGGGTTCCATTTTTTATCTTAGGCGATCAAATCTTAGGAATAATATTTTGAAGAATCAGAGTTGGAGCTGAAAAGATAGAATAACTTCGACATCATATAAGAATAATTGACGGATCAACACATCTCGTATTCCTTTTTATACGTGCAATACAAATAATGACGATTTATTCCTAACTCCAATTATAAATATAGATTCACATTATTCTTCTTTGATATTTTTTGGGTTCCTTACCTTCTATAATCTGATTACTATTCATTCATTGATTTTCGAGATTGTAGAATGTTATAAACCCTAAAAACGCCAAGGAATATTACCTTCTCCACAAAAATTATGCCATTTCATACTAGAATTTCAAGATATTTGAAGGATAAAAATATCACCTTATGTATTTTTCAGCAGTGAAATTCTCTTTTGTGACAAATATTTCAATTCAAAAATATTTTGAATGAACTTTTCATAAATTTCAAATTCAACCGTATATTGTTCTGCACATAAAAAATTTGTTTCGCTTACTAATTATTGACAAATGAAAAATAGCTAATCAATACTTTCGAATTCAAAATCATCTAAAAGAACAATTCGTTCAGGCCTACTGACTATATGTGAAAACTTTAGAATTTACTATAAAGGAATACAATCATTTGAATCATTATTTTCAATGATCTCATTTGTTCGTCCCAGTCTTTGGATTACTTTGCGTAAAAATAATATAATAATAGTCATAGGTAAAACGGCGTATATTGATTTTGTGAAATGTATCGTTTCTCATCATACATTTTCTGAAATGAAGTTAATAATGGATTCAATACTTACGAACAGTTTAGACATGTTGGACTAGGGTGTAGAACGTATCACAGTTCAAAATTCAGACTAACTATGAATGCTTCGTAGAAGATTTCCTATTTATATAAGGTTATAGCTAACAGTAATTTCAAAGTTTTTTGTGTTCCTCATAATTAAATCAATCCTGTTTATGAGAATTGGTCACCGATGTGAAAAACAAGATTTGTTTTTCTACACGTCACTGTTATTTGAAGAACAAACCGATTACGAAACAGAAAAGGAAGAATATAAATTAACCTTGGGGCGAAAACCCAAATAGCTAAACCAGTTTGACTGAGATGATCAATAACCTTTTTGTACGTTATTCGATTTCTGTGTAAAGAAAACAAGATATGACATCACACCTGGGTCTCGAATTTGTAAATTATGATAATCGTCTTGTCTTAGAAATGTAGGAGAATCGACCGCATTGTTCTTTGTATAGTTTTTCGTAAGCTTTTACTACCAAATTTCCATAAATCAATAAAAGTAAATGAATGAATGCTTAAGATTCAGTATTGACTTCACCAACTGAGACAAATTGACTGACTGACATTGAATAAAATGGTAAAGTAGTTATTTCCATGTATTTTTTCGTGTAATTCAATGTTTATATGAAAGTAGTTGTTTCAGAGGGCTTTTCATTTCAGTTTGTGTCTGAAAGTTACTTCTTTGCATAATCCATACATTCTTGTAAAGAGTCCAAATAAACACTCCGGAGTGTAATAGTTGTTTATATGGAACAATGTGGCCAAAAATTCTCAAAACGGTATGCTGAACATGAAAGGTCCTTCAGATTAGGAGAAATGAGTCGATGTTTCATAATCATTCCTTGGAATGTAACCACAAGTTCTTGAATATAAACGATACAGAAATTTTGCAGAAGGCAAGCAAGGGTTGAAAATTCAAGTATTTGAAATTCTTGAAAATTCATAAGCATAAGCATTGCGGATGTAACCTGCTAAATGATCAAATCGATCTAGTTTACTCACCGGGTTTCAAATTAATGTACCCACATTAACCCGGGTAAACAAAATTCACGTACTAAATTAAGTTAGGTACCTCGGTTATTACCTATAGTGGTGTTTAGATTTATGAGGGTTAACATTGTAGATTAATTACGTTTATTGTATTCGTTTGGAAATGTCCTTATACAGTGGCGGATTAAGCATTTTACCGCCCTAGGCCCCGTCTAATACGCCGCCCTTTTTGAACAACAAAATTCTATATATTTTGATTTACAATTGTTATTAAATGAAGGTTTTATTTTATTCAAATATAATTAATGAATAATAATCAATATAAATAAATAAAATAAAAATAATTAAACAAATAATAATGTATTGCTCAATTTGTAAATCTCTTCATTGAGTCTATCTTGGCCGCACTTGCGCGTAAATGAGATTTAACCCTTTTTAAGGTGGAAAAAGATCTTTCTCCGGAACAATTGGTAGCAGGAATACTCAAAAAACTACGTAGAGCAATGTCGACATTCGAATAAACGTCTCGAAGATTTCGAGAATGCAATACATTGTATATTTCTCGTGCAGAGCGTAAATCTTCCGTATTTTCTAGAGAATTTTTGAGCTGACATTGTAAATGAATACATTCATTCCCTAATGTCTCTTCCAAATCATTAGGATACTTTTTAACTAATTTATTCGCATGGTTTTTCAATTCAGTTTTATCTATGTCAGATAAATTATCAAAAAAACTAAAACTCTCGTAAAGTTTCTGATAAGCACTTTGACGTGCGGCCAATTGTACGCTTAAGGTATCTAATATTCGATTATACACATTGGTGCCAAAATTTTCGTGACCAGATGAAGGTACTTCATCTTCACCCGTGACTCCGTATAATAAACTTGAACTCCAGACGGCGCTTTTGCTTTTTCTTCATATTCAGAGTATTGTTTGTTCCTCATATCTTGAAGAAATAATGCCAAAGAACCATAAACTTGTACTACAGATGATAAATCTGCATTAGATTCCTGAAGCTTCTTACTAGTAGCATTAAAACGATCTAAAATAACATTCCAAACTATGACCAAAATTGCTGTTTCTAGATGCTGTAATTTTCGCTGCATTCCTGTAGTTTCAGATCGCGTAGTCGGTTTTTCATCACGATTTTGTGCAATAAAGTTCAGTGCATTAATTACTCCAGGCAACTCTTTTTGTAACGCATAACATGCATCATGTCGAGCAGACCAACGAATTTGAGAAAGACTCTTGAGTCTTAAACTTGTATGTTGCACTAAGATTTCCCAACGATGTGTTGATACCGTAAAAAAATTATAAAGGTCTTGCAAAGTAGAAAAAAGTCAACTGCTTCGGTGACGGATTCAGCTGCACAAGTTCCTAAATGTAAAGAATTAGCAGAACGAGGAACATATTCTGCTAATGGATTAATCGTTCTAATTCTTGACTGCCTTCCTGAATATAAACCTGACATTTTGCTTGCGTTATCGTAAGATTGACCACGACCACGACCGTTATTTATGTCCAAACCATTATTTTCAAGAGATTTTCTTATGGCCAGTATTTGGTGAACATTCTAAAAATCTCTCAAAAATTTCACCGTTATCACGTACATATCTAATAATTATCGTGAGCTGATCAACATGTACAATATGTCAGGTGCAGAATCTACAATTACACCAAAATACTTGGCAGATTGCACTTCTTTAGAAATTTGTTACACTACTTTTTTTTGAATTAATAATATAAATTCTTCATAGATTGTTTTAGATGAGTACGCGGTATTTCCACGGCCAGGGTGTGCATACAATTTTAAATGTTCCTCTAAAAAAGGATCAAACTTAACAAGAAGCTCAATGGCAACTAAAAATTTCCCATTAATTTCAAATGGTTTATATTTGTCAGAATAATCTCATCAAAGATACAAAAGTAAAAACTTACTTAGTAACTCGCCGCCCCCCCAAATCGTGCCGTTCTAGGCCCGCGCTCATGGGCCTATGCGGTAATCCATCACTGTCCTTATAGGACGAAACTGCAGTATATATAGTTACAAATATCTACAAGTGGTATAAAAACATAGAAAGTTTTATTTGCCATTCTTCATAATGAAGTCAAAATCTTACTTTTCCAAAAATCAGTCTCTTCTTAAAATGTATCCTTCTCAATTCAAGTTGAAAATATATTTCCAAAAACTGTTATATTATTGGGAGCGAACTAGTTAGGATGACCAACAATGAATCCCTGACACTTTTTAATAACTTTCTTATTAGTCAATGGGCTATGCTTGAAGACTGGCAATAAACAAATCTAAAGCAAATGGAACTTCAAACGTTCAAGCCAGTCTCTATATACCTACACAGTAGGTTTAATGGACTGACGCCTATCAGAAAACAACTACTCCCCTGGCTAATACCACGAAGGGCGTTGGATTATATCAGACAGGCGTCAGTGCAGGAATCTTCACAGAAAATGTCCTGCATATGCAATTGGCAATACAACTGAAAGAGTCGACCTTCAATTATGGAACGGGCACACTTGCAGACCTAAAGTCAATGATATTCCACAATTGAAAATCGGAATTCTTTCAGAGTATATAGAGACTGGCTTGAACGTTTGAAGTTCCATTTGCTTTAGATTTGTTTATTGCCAGTCTTCAAGCATAGCCCATTGACTAATAAGAAAGTTTTTATTCCTTATTTAGAGGAATCGGGCAAATTACGGATGTGCAGTTGGTTAGTTCCTCGTCCACTAGATGGAGTGACATTTTTGATGTTCGCTCCAACTTCGGAAGAGGAATGAAATACTCTGAAAGAATTCCGATTTTCAATTGTGGAATATCATTGACTTTAGGTCGATGATGGTCACTATCTTGCACTGATGAGTGGCTAATAAGCCCGAAACCGGTCTGCAAGTGTGCCCGTTCCATAATTGAAGGTCGACTCTTTCAGTTGTATTGCCAATTGCATATGCAGGACATTTTCTGTGAAGATTCCTGCACTGACGCCTGTCTGATATAATCCAACGCCCTTCGTGGTATTAGCCAGGGGAGTAGTTGTTTTCTGATAGGCGTCAGTCCATTAAACCTACTGTGTAGGTATATAGAGACTGGCTTGAACGTTTGAAGTTCCATTTGCTTTAGACTTTTTAATAACATCATTTGGAAAACTGCTTCTGGTTCTGATTCCTAACACAGTTCCTATCTGCAAGATTGATTGAGAAAAAAATGAAAAGTAAAACGCTGGAAATATGTAAAAGAGATGGTAATAGATATTAGTGTTATTTCAATTACAACATTGAAGTTTTAGATGAGATGAGTTACGTAAGTCAAGCACGAATAGTGCTTTCAGACACCAGAACTTGTCTTGACGCCCATTTCGAAAACGAAGTTATGAACATCTTCGGTTAGTCAAACACGTGTCTAGAAAACTGTGACAGTCCTGATAAATTGGATCAGTACTTGTGTTGCATTGATTATACGATAGAGGTATCAGTTATATCTTTCCATAAACTTATATTGTCTCATTGAACGCAAAATCTCACCGAAAACCTCATCTATGGACGTGAAATTATACAGGTCAGCCTACCGAAAATGAACCGCAAAGCATAACTGTCAAAGAAAGAACTTTCCGCGAAAATTGAAAAAATGCTCCAATTTTTTCTGTAAGAGAGCAAGAAAACCATAGCAAGAAAAATATTCTAAATAACTATAGACCAGTCGCTTTGTTATCAGTTATATCAAAAATCATGGAGAAAATCGTAAGCCACAATATCCTCAAAAATTTGGAAGGCTTCAACATCTTGAGCGATCATCAATATAGCTTTCCAAAACACCCATATTTGAAATAACGCAATAGAGAAACATGGAGAATCAAGAGCTCTTGCGCTTGATATTTCTAAGGCCTTTGACCGTGTGTAGAATGGGGGTTGCTGTCCAAACTTCGATGCTGTGACTTCTCCAATTATTTCTGAAAAAACGTTCCCTGTAAGTGACCGTCGATGGATATCTCTCGAATACTTTCATCATCAACGCTGGTGTTCCCCAGGGATCCATATCGTCTTCAACCCTCTTTTTATTGTATATCAACGACTTACTGAAAAAAACCAAGGATCCAATATATTCCTTTGCTGACTACAGGACACTTGAATCCTCATTCCATTTGGAATCTAGGACATCGACTACAAAGACACCGGCAGCAGGAGGTTGCATATCTTAATGAGGATCAAGAAGTGATTCCGGATTGGGGTGAAAGTAATCAGGTTCAATTCAATGCCACAAAAACCTAGGCATCGGTTTTCTTCAATAAGATATATGTCTCCGAACCGGATATAATAATGTCAGATCAGAGAATTTCGCTTTCTGCTTCGATAAGTTTATCGGAGTTAAAATGGACACCAATATGTCTTGGCACAAGCATGTCGCTGGAATTGCAAAGGCTGCTTTTCAAAAACTTGGAACACTGTTCCGAACCAGAAAACTGTACACACCTCAGCAACTTTTGATGCTTTATAAAGCTCAGATCAGACCTTCTTTGGGCTATTGTTCTTATGTATGGAGTTCTGCCCCCAAACATACCCTGAAGTTGCTGGATTCCATCCAGAAAACAGTCATGCGCCTGATTGGAGACAAGAACATCACGTGCAACCTTGATATCCGGGAACATCGAAAAAAAATTGGAAATTTGTCTCTTTTCTATAGATACTTCCACGGGAAGTGTTCAAGTGACTTGGCACATTTGATTTCACTGAGAGCGGTACATATCAGAAACACACCACGGACCGTGACTGCTCATCGTTTTGAGGTTCAACACAGTACACTTCAAACTTCACTGTTTAAGAACTCTTTCATCTGGAGAACAGCGTTTCGTTTATGTGGCGTTTTTCCAAATGGATTTAATCTCCAGCGATTCAAATACAATGTGAATCGCTACTATCGCACATGCACCGCTCTGAGGGCGCCTTGAGGATTTTCCTCTAGTGCTTGTGTTTTGTCCTTGAAATAACCGTATAGTGCGGGTATCGTTCCCCACTTTTGTCAAATAGGTACACATTCCGATTTGGAAGGCTGCAGGTTACCTGAGAGTATCAGAAGACCGTCTTCTGACTAGTGAGATGAGATCCTTACCGGTTTGAGAAAAATATACTATGGTCTGTCAACCATGGTGTGGATTATCCAACACAATTAAATCCCACCATAGAAGTAGAGAACTTATTCTCCGCTTGGCCTCTCGCGGATGATCCAGTTTTTGGTGTTTGACAGAATCTCATTCTGCTCTGAAAGACTACTCAGTAAATGAAGTCCTCGCGAAGAAGCTGGATATAAAATCGTCACGAATTGTACTGGAGGAGCGAATAGATCTACTCACTCTGAACCTACCCGCCTTTCTATTCCATTAATTGCAAATAAATACGTTTTCAGAAATCACTTTACTTGTTTCAAAGATGTGGAACTTTGAAGTACGTCATCACCCGAAAACAATTGTGGATACTAACAATGAAAATGTCGTGAAGCAACTTTTCTTGGGATCCTTTAATTATTAATTTTTAATTGTCATTTCTTGTTATTAATTTTTCATTTTCAGCTGATTTGTTACTTGTAATTTATTTCATTGTAATTTCAGTTTATTTTTCTCAATATAATTGTTATTTTTCAGCTAATCTCTTTAATTTTTTATAGATTCTGTGATTTCGAATCAATTCATATCATATTAGACAATGGAAGTCCAAACTAATGAAATTCACCACAAATCATTGTCAAACACCTTCAAACAAACCATACGTTATCTGAGAATTGAAGAAAATTAAGATTTTATTTGAAAACTTGTCCTATTGATCACTAAATGCCAGGAATGTTGTCCGCTAACCTCTGTGCAATAATACAGGTTATCTTCAAACCGTTATCGCACATTTTGTGCGATGTCATGTCATTAATAATTTATTCGGACAGATCTTCTAATGAGTCACTTCGTTCGGTAAATGTCCTCACAAACAAGCTTACGGACTGAGAGATGACACAACTGAACTACAATACTTTTTCCAAACAATGTAACGGAACAATTTTTAAATAAAAAAAAAACTGTATACCTAAATCTATATGGTAAAGCTGAATTTCTTTCGAACAATTCGCAGTTTTTGTTGCTCATTGAATATCGGATTTTGCTTGCCAAAATATAAATATAGTATGTCTTCTTCTAATTTCATAGGGTACGGATACGCCAGAAATGATTGACTTTTTCTCAAATATTGAATGTGAAAATCGTGTACCCAAACTATTCAACCGGTATCCTAACAGATACCTTTCTGGATCATTCAAAGTGTAATTGTTGTTACCTGTACCTACATGGAAGAGAGAAAAATTATCATTGTTAGTTTTTATTAACGTAATAGAACCCAAAACAATGTACTTTGAAATTGTTGATTGATGTCTGTTTTCTGTTTGTCTAGTGCAGACATATAGAAAACACTATAATATAATTTTCGTTCATATACATATATATTTCCCTCGATAGTAATACCTATCACTTCTTCTTCAAATATTCTGAAGCATTTCGTAATAGCAAATTTGTTGATTTTGTTGAAGATCTAATATACCCCTCTAGCTTTTTCTCTAATGATTTGTTTATACACAAAGAGAATAAATAGTAATAATATGGCACAAAATCATAGTTCTTTGTCAAAACAGATTTCAACGATTTTTTTTTGGTATTATACTGGGACGATCTTCACTGAAATATGTGTGAGTGTACATGTAATATCATCTTCATTCTTGGTATGTCATCATTCCAAATTATGTTATTTCAAAAAATTGTACATTTTGTTTCATAAAATTATATATCACCTGTATAAAGTATGTTTCTGTCATTAGCTATTTCGCAACATCCAGATTTACGTCTCTTTGATGTCTTTCGAAAAGAGGTTCATCATTTTCTGAATAACTGTCGATACTATTTTTGTACTCACTTTGTATATACCCATCGGAACACCCATTATCAGGAAATAGCCCATCATACATCATACAGGGATTCTTTCCATAATTTCAACAAACGATGTCTTTCCTTTAAACGTACATCAATTTTAACGGACAATACTTTTGGACCAACAGATGTCTTGAGTCACACTAAACAATGGCAAGTTCACCAAAAACAAATTTTGTGAAAAATGTTACCTTCAAAAAAGCGCTGGATATTTTGACTCAAAAAGTTACTAAGCTGTGAAATAAAGGTTTTGGTTTTCTACTTCTCCTTCTTCATACAAAAAATAAAGTCGTTATCCAAGTTTGGTGCAGAAGTAGCGATAAGTCAAGTGTCTTATGCCGAAATAAGTGAAATTTTACCTCTTTCATTCACTATATTGTGTAACAATCCTGTGAATGATATTAGATTCAATTTCATAATGGATGTTTGGAATACCAACTGAATAAAGAAAAGTGTGTTTTGTATAATTCAGTGTTCATATATCAAGGTATTTGTTTCAAAAGTATTTTTTTTCATGCAATTCAATGTTTATATGAAAGTAGTTGTTTCGAAGGGGCTTTTCTTCAAATTCATTTCTGAAATCTACTTCTTTACATGACCTTACCTTCTTTGTACACAGTTAACTTTTAGAAATTTATTGCTTCCTTCCTTTCTTTGGGGGATTCCCACTGTATGAAGTTGAAGAAATAGAAAGCCAAAAAATTTCTTTTCCAAAAATTAATCTTTTCTAAAAATTCACCCGTTTCAATTTCAACAAAAAGGCTGGAATTTAATCAAATAAGTGAATAATTGTCATAACGTACCGTCATTGATGACATGAGTAGACTAAACTCATTCGTGATGTGAAGTCAAAATTTTATGAATGGAATGAATACTTTATTCCATAATGTTATCCAGATTTGGTGCTGAAGAGGCGATAAGACAAGTGTCTTATGCCAAAATATCGAGTGTCTACCAATGAGAAAACAGTGTTCCATGTAATTGTTTGGATTTTTTTGGTCTGTGAGACCTACTTCAACCTACTGGTATTTGTGCTGGAAGACTTTTCAAACATTTCTGAACATGTTTTTCCACTCATTATCATTCTTTCGAACCAATATTTTTTGGTATTGCAGAAAATGTTCTATACAATGACCATTGCCTCATTTTGAGGCAGTACTCCATCCGTATACTGAAAAACATTAAAATTATGTTCGTATACTGAAAATGTTTCATTATTTACCCTTCATCATTCTCTTCATTTACTGCTGCTCTACTGAGGCTACAAACATAAGCTGAATTCTTTCACGTTTCAAATTCCAGTGACATATTCATTTTCAGACAAAGTGATATTCCATCAAAAAATTCGAGGTGGAATCATTTGCTTCGCTTTCAAAACAACAATGGCTTGGTTGGCAGTCGCTCATAATCGTTAATTTCATATCCAATAATTATGACTTCAATCTCTCACAAACTATACAATAGCAAAAAGTTGAAGTTTTGATTAATGATTCAGTTTCAGAACAATATTTTTTTATGCACAACATTGCAAATACATTCATCCGTGTTTTTTTCGAAGGTCGATGTTGATATTAGCGAGTGTCACAGTATGATCTGATTCTAATCAAGTTACAGAAATAGATTTGGCTTTGTGTAATCATACTTTGTGGAATACATCAATATCTTGGTCGGACTCTAACCGGTTGATTAGCCGTTCACTATGTGAACATTGGTGTATTTTTTTCATTTCCTCTGCGTGTCTTGCTAAAAATACGCTAGGAGGTAAGACCTTGTTAATCCTTAGCTAGCGCAAGTTTCGACTTCTGAAGGTTGTCGTTTGGAGGACGATAACTGATCAACAGAAAAACACCTTATAATTATTAACACACACATTTTTAAACCTCTTTTAGGCAGTTGATTAATTCTCGAAATTGAACCGATTCGCCTAATAGGCCGGGAGATTTTGGTAAGTAATTTCTTACAGTATGGCGCTTTTAGGGGGGTTTATGTTCATATACATAATAAGTGACAGGAGAATGATGTTCTTACCGGTGCTGCGCGGGATGCAATTGCAGAATAATTAATTGAAATTACTCGAAAATCTGGAGGTGTCAAACAATTTCTTTCACACAATTTCTTCAATTTATCGGTATTTTACATATGATGGATTTGGCCGATACTTGATGAAAATCCATAACTAACGTATTTGAAAAACACTTCATTGTGATATTTTTACTAAACGATTTCATAAAAACGCAACACGTGTTTCGCCATACAGTGGCTTCTTCGTGCGTGTCTTTACTAACTTTATTCTACTTATTCAATGCTCAATATACCTTGTTTTACAATTTGAAGTACCTACATTTCAAGTACCTGATTTTTACCTAAGTTTGTAATGAATCAAAATACCTGAGCTTGTGTCCCAGTTACCACAAACCATCTTACACGGATATTATCATACATAATTCCTCCACATAACCTTACCAGCATAAAGTTGCTGCATAGTATGCTTCACAGACTATGGAATATTCCACTGCCTGAGAGTAATTTTCAGAGATAGCTGAGTTTGATCAAACAAATCGCGGTTGACAACGGTTGTAAAGTAGATATTATAGAATTCATTATTTCCAAAAAACTACAAAAGTAAGCCATAGATCTGGTCTACCCAAATTCAGGATGCGATAACGTCAGTTATAGGACTTTTTCTAATTTGGGTGAACCAATCAATAATATTGCCCGTTTTTTGAAGAAAGAATGCATGAACGTAGCTTATAGAACGAATAATAGTCTAAGTAAATTTATTAAAAACAATAAAGACAACATTTTGGTGTCGGATAGTTCAGGAGTATATAAGCTGACTTGTAGCTCTTGCCCAAAACTGTATACTGGCCAAACAGGGAGAATATTTTCCCAAAGAATTGAAGAGCGTAGAACTAGTTTTGTAAATAGAAAGACCAATTTGAGAAGAGTTTGAAACCCAAACCTCTAGAATGTTCAGAAATAAATAGATTCAGGAATTCGGGTAATTTACTGAATGACCAATTAGAATTGTATAACTCTCCGTTACTGAATATTTTTCCAAACGTGGAAACTGGGACATAAGCTCAGGTAATTTGCTTTATTACAAACTTAGGTAAAATGTAGGTACTTCAAATTGTAAAGAAATTATATTAAGCATTGAATATGTAGACTATAGTTAGTAAAGACACGCCCGAAGAAGCCATTGTATGGCGAAACACATGTTACGTTTTTGTAAAATCGCTTAGTGAAAATCTCACAATAAAGTGTTTTTTGAATACGTTTGTTTTTTATTTTTTTTTATTTATTTCTCACAGGCTGTTTGTTTTTTATCAACCTTGTACGAAAATTACCACGCTATACCATTCCGACGGTACAAAATACTTTCCATACCTCCCTCAAACATATCAGTTTTCAAAATTCGAAAAACTATTTCTTCCAGTATGGCAGTTGTTAAATGGTGGTTAGTTTATGATATAGTGAGACAAAATTATTATATTCGCCACACTTGTAGTGCAGTACAGTGGTGCCGTACTTGAAAAGTGTTATTTTTAACCGTTTTTTAAACACGCCTATAGAAGCCGTAGAACGTTTTTTTACAGTATGGCATAAATGAAATCAGATTGTTCCAATACGATTATGAGTTTGAAAAAATGCGGCATACTGTGACATTGATACGAAAGACCGTGATACGCAAGTTGCGATGTAAAAATTAAATAAATAAAACGACTTCTTACATTATGGCATTTTAATTCTCGGAAAGTTCAAAAAAGTATGATTCAGGAAAATTATCCCATACTTATGATGATGTCCAAAAGTGGTGCCATACCCGGATTGATTTTCAGTGACGTATTTCAGCTCCAATGTGTACGTCCAAGATTTTATTTTGTTAACTCAAAGTATAAATGTTCAAAACTATACAAAAAAAATCTGAAAAATGACATGTTGAGGGTGGGTGGGACAGTAGCCTAGTGCGCTGACGTGGGTGGTTTGCTCTACTCACTCAAACCTTCGCTGTGCGAACCGGTGGTTTGAACCGCAAGGCCGGACGATCGATTCTCACTTCTTATCGTCTAACCCATGTTATTAATCACACGTTAGAAGGTGAGATCTCGTTAGTCCTCAGCTCGCAAAAGTTTCGAATATTGAGAGTTGTCGTTCATGGGAGGCGACAGCTGGTTAACAGAAAAACAGATAAACAGATTTAACAGGGGGTATTGCGGGTAGTTTGGTCCGTTGGAATGGTATGACGTGGTGATTTTCGTGCAATAATAAAGAACAATTGTTTGAAAAACATCAGCCTGTGAGAAGTAATTTTTAAAAAAATATAAAAAAAAACATTTTCAACAAAATATGACACCTTTGAATTTTTGAGCAGTTTCAATTAATTACCGTACAATTGCGCCCCGAGCACCACCGGTAAGAACTTCATTTTCCTTTCACTCATTACGTATGTGAACTTCCTAGAAGTGCCATACTTTGAGAAATTACTTGCCAACATATTCCACCATCTCCCGGTCTATAATATTAATGACAGGTTTCGTGGGATGTAATTTGAGTCGAATCTACAATGATCGAATAGACACACGTTTAACAGACACCTGTTTGTTACAGAGTTCATAGATTTGTGCGGAATTTGTGAAACAAAGTGTATCATTTTGCACTAGTTTTATATATTTTTGACGTAGATGTTTGCCAGTCACTTTGCCAATCATTTAAGAAACATGAAAGGCTATCGAACAAATCACTACAACTCGAAATGCGCAAACCCTCTTCAACGGTCCTGAAACAAATCGGTACAAATCAAAAGGGCATAACTCTTCTGAAAAGTCCTCACAAATAGATATGTTCGGGGAGGTTTCAACTCGAAATATCAAAACTTTTTGATAGGTTCTCAAACAAGTCGGTTCTCGAAATGCTAAAACTCACTTATAAAATCCTAACAAATCGTTACAACTAGTTGAAATTAGAATTCAAAAATAATGCATCAGCGCTGTTTCGACCCGCCATATGTCTCATCGGTGATGCTAGGCTGATCTCATCAGTGGTGCTAGGTTGGCCATGAATTCACTGCTGGTCTCAACTCTCATAGAAAGACAAGTCTTAAAAAGTAAATGCAATTTTCCTTCACGAAGACGGCATTTATGGTTCCGACTGAAAAGCCAAACATCTTTTATTACAACCTTCACTGCAAGGCAATTGTTGAAACTAGAACCCAAAAACAACGCATTCGTGATCCAATACCAGGCAGCGCTGTTTCGATTTGCCCTAAGTCTCATCAGTGAAATTTCATCGCTCTACTTACATAGACCTGTCCTTCAAGGTCGTTTGATTCCAGCAGTGCATTTGTGGTTCAGGTTAGCATTAGTAATGATACCTGTCGGGCGAAATAGCACTGCCTGGTGTTGGATGACGAATGAGTTGTTTCTTGGGTTCTAGTTTCAACTAGTTATTTTGTAGTGGACACGTCAGTGGAAGACAGAGGATGAATTTCTTTCGACAGTCGATATCGAAGCTTAGCTTTACTTCAAAACTTACCGCTTTGGAAGCGTTGTTCACCTCAAATATTCGAGGATTCAGTCTTCAGCCTCTTGTCGATTTTATATAACATGGAAATTTGAATTGATACAAATGGAAATGACAAAACCCTTTGAAAAATCGACACATTCAGTATGTATATGTAAAAGTGAAATGTATCTAGTTTATCTTTATTCGGTTGAAAAAATATTTTCCTACGTCTCTACTACTTGGAAGGTGATGCAGCATATCATACTAATTTCATTTGTGACACATGAATGTGAATTCTCGTGGAGTTTCATTCTGAAACTCCTGTTTTCAGTCTCAAACGTAAAATACATTTTTGTTACTCCTGGTTAATACTCATTGGGACACAACAAAACTACCTACTCGTATTTTTCAGAATAAGATTCATGAAAATTGAATAGAGTACACCCACTTTCATTCTCCAACAATGATAATGTTGTAATGTACGCAACGAAATAAACAATCACACAAAACGATCACCGCCTTATCATAAATCTCACTTTCGTTTTTAATTTTCACTTTTTCACTCCAATAAATCGATGTCTGACAAATCGGTTGGTCTTATTATAGAGATCTTATTCACTAACTTGTTGAAAAATCGTATCCTCAATAGTTGTGAGTTTTCAATGAAGAGGTCAACAAAATAACGATTCATTTTACACGTGAATGTGAACATATATTTCAAATATAATAGTATTCAACAGATTTTCAGTAGCCTACTTTGGTTTTATATCCACCTTGGTGATGTCCATCTGAATTACTACCGTGGTGATGTCCGTCTGAATTACCACCGTGGTGATGTCCATCTAAATGACCACCTTGATGTCCAGCCTGATGCCCTCCATGATGACTATCGTGATGTCCTACTTGATGTCCACCCAGCTGTCCTGCGTGATTTCCCTGTTCAATACCGCCATGACTGTGACCTCCTCCTTGACCATATCCTCCGGGTACTGCTACGGCACATGCGATGAGGACTGCCAAAGTCAAAATCTGAAAAAAGTAAATACATTTCAATTTCCAACCAGAAGACCTTATAAACAGTAAAACTTTGTTAAACAAAATAGTCATTGAACTATTGTCGAAAACAAGAATCAAGTAGATGGTTTTGGTATACCAAGTAATTCAATTAACCGTTACACCAATGATTAGGCCAGTTTCTTGAACTGATTACAAACTGTTTTTGATCTATCAAAAAAAATTGAGATGGAGGAATAAAACAAATATTGTATAGATCTAATTGAAATAGTATATATTAAAAACCAAGGAACGATAATTTCAAAGCAAGTAGAAAAATCTACAGATCTGCCATAGGATACAGGGTGTAAAAAAACAAAATTCTGAATCAAAATCATTCTCATGAAGATGACAAATGATATACGCATAGAAACAAAACATTGTTGATGACAATAACTGCAAGGATAATACATTTATGGAAATATCACGTGTCTGCAAAATGAGAGTGACGAAAAAGTGCCTTTTTTATAAAAGCAGAAGCAGAATGAATATACCATCGGACTCTTATACAAAAATATTCAAAAGTTTGATGAAAATAAGTCAGTAAATTTCTCCAGAATTTCTGTGTTATGTGCTATGTATCTCGTGGAAGATTTTGATAGAGAATTTAGAAAAAAAAAGTGAATTGAACTTTTGAAATGGCTTCTTTTGTATTGCAAATGCTTTCGATTACAATATATTTCTGGTACAAAATTTTGTTTTCTCTTTTATGACAATAAGAATTTCATGATAAAGAAGTAGTCGACACAAAGAAATCGCTGATTTCAACTATTGAAGAGTTTTTACGTGATACATATGTATATGTGTGTTTAAAATATGTTTTCCGGTGACCAGCTGTCACCGATGAATTATAAATAGTCCCAAACACTGAAAAATTTTCAAAAAATAGGTCCAAACATAACAAATGAAATAAAAATTCCAGAGCTCATTACAAAAAGCTAAATGTTTGTTATGTATTCATCTTCTGTTCTGATCCCCTGTTGTTTGAAAAAATTTCGCAGACGTTGCAGATCAAATATCCGTGAGATAGTAATCTATTTCAATCACTTCTCAATAAAAATCAGAGCTGGAGTTGGAAAACAGATACCTAGATGTTGAATAGATGTTTGTTATAATTTTCGGTTATCTTCTATTTACTTTTATAGGAATATTATTCTTCTGAACTCAAATTATCAAAAATCAATCTCAATATGTCATTTCAAACATGACTTTCAAGATATTCAAAGAATCAAAATATTACTCCATGAGTTCTATAGTAACGAAATTATTTCAAGTAAATGGCAAAATTGACGTGAAAAAATATTTCAATAAATTTTGAAACTAGATGTATATTATTCTTCACATGCTTCAGATGCTTTCAAAACTTGTTACTTGCACTCAACATTTTCTATCCGAAAAACAAGAGGACCATATATTTTTTCAATTCATTACTGTCAAAGTATATCATTTGTTTCTTTTTCTTAGTCTTTGTTAAACTCAATGGACGTTCTCTTCATAACAATACTGATATAATCAATTTGGTGAGTCGTTGACAAATTGGCGTTTACATCATTCATAAAATTTATCAGTTTCTATTGTCCTTTTTGAAATTGAGCTTAGAGTGTATTTAATACTTACGAATAGTTTTGACATATTGAACTAGGGTATTGCAGTTTCAAATTCAAACTAACTCTGAATTGTTCGTACAAGGTTTCCCACTTATTTATAGTTATAGCTAAGAATGATTCTTCAACTTTTTTGTTTATGATCCTGAGAATTTATTAATTCCTGTTTATGAAAATTGGTCATCAATGTAAAAAACAAGATTAGTTTTTCAATACGCCAGTGTTGTTTGAAGAACAACTGATTATGAAATAGAACCGAATAATTATAATTCAACCTTGGGGCGACAACCAATTTGACGGAAACGAAATATAACTCTCATATCATTACTTGATTCGATTTCTGTGAAAATAATATTTGATATGACAATCACTCCTTGGTATCTTTTCGGATTTAGATTAGAAATTATTTTGGCCCTTAGTTCATCCAGTAGTTACTCGACTTTTGGTATAGTACACCAGCCAAATTTGAATAAATGATTGGATGAATTCGAAAACGTGAAATAATGCTTTAATAATGATAATAATACTAACAATGGACGTCGTCTATATCATTTTCGCTCTCAACATCTATATACTTATAAATGCAAAGATCACTCACTCAACACTCATTCATCTCTGTTTCTCCATATTGGTAAGTCCTAGGAAGCTGAAATTTGTTATATAGATGCTCCTCAGGTCTTAAATCTGTTTCTAAAATCTGTTTTTCCGTTAATCAGCTGTCGCCCCCATACGAACGACAACTCTCAGAAGTTGAGAAACTTGTGCGAGCTAAGGACTAACGAGGTCTTACTTTTTAACGTGTGATTCCTAACACGGTTAAATGCATACCATGAAAGTATTTTCAGATATTCTAACTGGAAAGCCTCAGTGAGAGTGAAAGGAGCGCGTTTGCATTTGAAAATAACGTTTATATCACTGTTTCTTCGTACTGCTATATTTTCGAATGCTGAAATTTTGTATGTGCAATAAGGAATGATTTTAAAATATTTCAACTGAGGCGCCAGCCGTGGGATAAAAAGTGCGTTCATAAAATAAAGTTACCTTTTCATCACTTTTTCTCCATACCGGTATATTTTCGGAGATTGAAATTTTGTATGTAAGTTCGTTTTATATTGTAAATGTGCAATGGCAGGGGATTTTTGAATATTGAAACTGGGGCGCCAGCCGCGGTGAAAAAAGGCGCATCCATAAAACAAAATTATCTCTTCATCATTCGCATTACTGTTTTTCCATTCCCTTAATTTTTCGGTAGGTGAATGTATCTTTAGTGTCGGCGGTGCACCCGTGCGAAGCCGGGGCGGTCGCTAGTATACAACTGAATACAACATTCATGAAAGAAGAAAAGAAAACAAGAGGCGTAGTTCAATTGTTGTAGACACGGTTCATTGTCAATATTTATATTTATACTTGATCACATATCACGCTGGTTCGACTTCGAAAGTGAGAATGATATGTCGAATTCGATATGTCAACATATTGCATGAGATTTTTATCATGAGCATTCTGTTACTTATTCAGTGGAATATTTTCCATTAAGTCCTAAGTATGAAGTCTATCATAATTTCTTGCAATTTACCATGCTCTGTGGTGTGAAACACATCCGGAGTATGCCGCCTTTTCCGCCCAAAATCTTAAGGATTACGTATCCCATCTTCAGCGGCAGGGCTATATAGCTACTTTCCAGCCTGCTAACGAAGTGGTAGAAGTGACAGCTCTACCAGCCGTGGCACGGCTGGAGAGGAGACTCGCATCATGCCACCAATGGAGTTAATCAGAACACGAAGGGCGCTCCACAGAATTAGGCCCCTGAAGCCACAAGAACTGGCTTGTTTGGATGCGGAGGTTCATAGTGTTCTAACGGAAGTACCTGACATCTGGCAAATCAACACCACCGTGTATAGCGTCTTCTAATCGCTTTCCGAATTGGAAGGACGAAATCCCGGCCTTGCGATCCGGAAGATTGAAAAGCGTGTACACAAGATGGAGGCTAACATCACGTCGGCGAGACAACACGCGTCTCGTATCTAATGTGTGATGGATGACAGAGCGGCCAACAGGCCTTTGACGTCCACAGTGCGGCGAATAGCCGCCAAACGACGTATCCATCACACTTTAAGTCAAGGCGTGTTGCTGACCACCAAACAACACTGCCTTGATAGGCTCATTTCAAGAGCCTCCACGTGTTATGGATAATCCGCTGACCTCTGATCAGGGGGAATCCTTCTGGAAGGATGTCTATGAAAACCCGCATCTGGCCACCGCCATCTGGCCAGAGTTTTCAACTCATGGCTGGACGGACAGCAGCCGATTCCGGATTGGTTTATGGAGGTGTGGATCGTTCTCATCCCCAAAAGCAGAGATTTGTCGATTCCTTAGAATTACAGACCATAAACATGCTTGAATTCGTGTTATAAGTCGTTTACAAGCATCTTACACACACGAATACTCGCCGCAGTTGACCAAGTGTTCGAACGGATTTATGTATAATGCAGAACTCGATACAATATAGGTGTAACCTCTCTATGGCCTGGACCAATGAACGTAAGGCATTTGATACAATATCGCATGAGCTCATCTTGCATTTGCTCAGATACCTTGCGGTACCCGACAAAATAGTGAGATGCATTGAACAACTGATACCACTCTGGCGAACCCGCTTCACTATAACATCTGGTCAAGCCGGTGTCCAAACAGGGTGGATCACTTTCAGAAGCGTATATTTCAGGGCGATTCCCTCAGTCCCCTTCTCTTCTGCATCTCACTATTGCCATTATCTGTTGTGCTCAGAAATACTCGAAGGTTTAACTGTGGTACCCCCGGAAACTGGAGGCACAAGGTCACCCATTTGTTTTATATGGATTATCTTGAATTTTATGCCTCTGAAAAGAAGGATCTCCATCAGTCCTTGAGGGTGGTGGAAGAGTACATGCATGCTATCGGTATGGAATTTAGGATAGATAAATGTTCAATGGTCCATCTCAAAAGAGGACGATGCGGGAACTACTGGAGAGGATGTGCAGCTCGTAGATGGAAGCATCCTACACCATTTGAATGCCGAAGCAATGGAACAATGCCACTCACAAGAGGTAACAGCAGTGAAGAACTCTCTCCGAGGCAAGTATCAGCACAAACTTCATTGGAACTGTCGAGGAAAAACAAAGCAACAAATACGCTTGCCGATTCAATCTTACCCTACTCGTTTAGAGTAGTGAAGTGGACTCGGGAGGAGCTCGACGTAAAGAACCGAAAAATTATGCATCTCTATTGGAGTTTGCATCCCAAATCGTCCGTTCCACGGTTGTACTTCCCCTGACACCAGGGAGGCCATGGACTTTTGAACTTTGGAATGTCTACATGACAGAATGGTACTGAATACCTATACCTGGATACCTATAGAGTCGTCAGGAGTTCGGATCCCCTTCTCTACATGGTCCATGACCATGCAGAGGTGACGAGGTGACCACAACTCTGTCACCGACAGAGTGAGTTTCGTCGGAAACTGAGGGGTTCATCATGGCTTGCCAGGATAATGTATTCAACACCTTAGTCTACCGCAGTCGCGTGATGGGTATAGAGGTTACAAGGTGCAGGGCCTGCTGCGAGGCGTCCGAGACCCTAATGGACTTGCTATCAGCATGTGTAGCATATGCGGTCTCGGCCTATATCCATCGACATAACGCGGCCCTAAGAGTGATATATCATCATCTAAGGCCCTCTTACGGTATTGACGTGACACCGGTGTTGCCCTACGCTCCGGGGGATATTGAATCCGTTGTGGGGAACGAGAAGTGCCGAATTTATTGGAACTATTCGTTCCCCACCCTCAGGCTCATACGAGCTAATGAGTCTGTTGTAGTCCTTCTTGACAATCAGAGCAAGACGATATTTGTCGTGGAGTTTTCAGCTTCTGGCGAGGTGAATATCATCCGAAAAGAGGAGGAAAAACGGATAAAATATCAAGATTTTCTCTTAGAACTCCGCATACTCTATCCAGACCACTATGTCAAGATGGTTGTTCTGATTATTGGAGTTGAATGATGCCTTCTCTACTCTCGAATCTCAAAATTATACCGGCTTGTTGCACTAAGGCAGACATTTAAGCCGGACAGATGCAGAAGGCCGTCATTCTTGGCTCATTGCGCTTGCTCAGGACACATGATTCTCGGACCCAATGACCACTTACCGCACGGTGTGGTGAGTGGTAGTTGGTTGATAATGCTGGCGAGCCCTCCTGAATGTATCTGGAGGACGCGCCAGCATTATCAACCAGTCAGATTATATCTACATGATATTGGAACAGTCAAGTAGAAAACAGCACATACTGTATATACATAATACCAGATAAAAGGGCAATATTGGAACTATTGAAGTTATTATTAATAACCAGGAAATAACTGACTTTTTTCTCATGAATTCTGATTAACGGAAAAACAGATTTTAAACAGATTGTCTTCCAGTCTTATACAGGCAGGCAGATGATTCAGAAATTGGATACCTTTGTTTATTGGGCTCCTCTCATGCATGCTTGTTTCGTGTTTAGGAGGCCTAATAAGTTTCGAAGGATCGAATTAGGTAGTCGTGATAGTCAGAATTGAGAGAAAAGTTGTGATAATTACTCTTCGCATATAGAATGCATTCGTGGATGTAATAGAGTAGAATGTGAGAGTTCCATGTTCTTTGAAATGATTACGACATGTTTCTCTATAGTCTAGATTGAACATTAATCGTTCAATCCTCTCCTGAGAAACGAAATCCTGGATGCTCTCAATGCACCACCCCAAATAGTAATATTGTCAGAAATGTGGCAATAAACGATAGCATAGTAAATGCTGATCAACTGACTCGTCATAAAAATATTTTTCAATTGCAATATAGCGAAGTAACTACTATTCAATTTCTTGCAAATGTGATTGAGAGTGCTGTTCCATTCCATATTATTGTCCACAAAAACACCTAGAAATTTGGAGGATTTCGCAAAAGGGATTCTGCTATTCCCTGCTGTTGCTGTTCCATTCCATATTATTGTCCACAAAAACACCTAGAAATTTGGAGGATTTCGCAAAAGGGATTCTGCTATTCCCTGCTGTTGCTGTTCCATTCCATATTATTGTCCACAAAAACACCTAGAAATTTGGAGGATTTCGCATAAGGGATTCTGCTATTTCCTGATATTTCATTTCTTGTGAAAAAGTGCATACAAATTGTTTTAGCAGAATTTACCACTAGATAATTTCTCCCACATCTGGTGGTGAATTTCTTTGCCAGTATATTCATTTTTCCAATGAGCTCTTCATACGATTCTGTTTCAGTCGCCAATGTGGTATCATCAGCATATAAAATTAGGTGTTTAGTAGTGGGAAGTAAAAAAATCAGCGGATCAACAATCGATCCTTTGAGTAACCAGCTTCCACATCGTGTGGAAAAAATCTCCGATTGTCAATTCTAACAATATTTTTTTTGAACTCAACACATGAAGCCAGCCACGAAATAAATCAACGACAGCTGATTAACGAAAAAACAGATTTAGAACAAATTTTTTTTAAACCAGGTTTTGATTTATAAACCTCCCTAGTTTTGTCTGGACATATCTGGATGCCGTTCAGTCTATCCAACGATCTTATATTCATTTTTGTAGTGAACATATAATAATAATAATAATTAATGTTTTTATTGGTAGAAAAATACATATGTAACACAAGATAAATGAACACGCAGATGAAGGAGATCTACTAAATGGCAGAGTTATCTTTTATGTGCACCACAGGCGACATAAAAATGATCTCTTCCGCTTAACTTTATTCATATCAGTGATTTTTCTTCACAATCAAGCTACATTATTTCGCCGTATACGTGATCCGTAAACTCGGTTACTCAGATCTATCCGTATCGTTCCTGGGCTGGGTTGAATATTATCTGAATGGGAAACCTCAAATAATCAGAATTTATACCTTCATGTTCCGAAAAGTAGTAATAACGTCGCGTGTTAATTAAGGTTCTCATTCAAAACCTCAACTCTTCAACATATTCAAAAATATCTTGAAGATCTGTATTTTTTCTGGCAAAATTATTCTATTCGCAAACGTCTCAATTCATCTACTAAGAGTACTTTCCGTGCTGATGCCTTGAATCTTCAGTATCATTGCTAACTGGTGATGGTAAAGTCATGAATATCATTTAATATCATGACATCATTTTTCATCGTTGAGAAACGTCAACCATCTTTGAATAGAATATTGATAACACCTATTGAATTGATTTTCCAACATCAAAGACTCAGATTATACATATGAGTATAATATAACATGATCAGCAAGTTGGATGTCATATCGTTTTTCAACGAGGAAATCAAGAAATATGTTTGGTTCAATTTTTTACATATATAGCTCACGTGTTCTCTGAAATTCAAGTTACAGTCTTCAACCGTACCAAGACTTTCAGTGTGTGAAGTTATATTAACCATTACATTTCCTTCACTGGTATAGATCTGAAAAGAAGGTTGGTAGAACCATAAGAAAAATTAACGATGAGAGTTTTATCCAGATTCACAACCCTCTTTTTATTGTAGGTATATCAACGACTTATTGGAAAAAACCAAGAATCCAATATATTGCTTTCCTTACGACAGCACACTTTTCTCGTCATTCCATTTGGATTCCAGGATATCGGCTACGGAGAAACATCTTCGAACCGTAGTGAAAGTAACCAGGTTCAATTCAATGTCACAAAAACCCAGTCATCGGTTTTCTTCAAGGAGATAAATGTCTCCGAAGCGGATATAATAATGTCAGGTCAGACAATTCCGCTTTCTGCTTCGATGAGTTCGTTGGGGGTTGAAATGGACACTAACATGTCGTGGCACAATCATGTCGCTGGAATTGCAAAGGCTGCTTCTCAAAAACTTGGAACACTGTTCTGAACCAGTAAACTTTACACACCTCAGCAACTTTTGATGCTTTATAGAGCTCAGATCAGACCTTTTTTGGAGTATTGTTCTTATGTATGAAGCTCTGCGTCCAAACATACCCTGAAGTTGCTGAATTCAATTCAGAAGAGAACCATCCGCCTGATTCGAGACGCGAACATCACGTGCAACCATGATAACCTGGAACATCGAAGAAAGTATGGAGATTTGTCTCTCTTCTATGGATACTTTCATGGAAAGTGTTCAAATGACTTGGCACGTTTCATCCCACCAAGAGCGGTACATATCAGAAATTCGCGATTGACTGTGGCTGCTCATCGTTTTGGGGTTCAACGCAATACACCTCGAATTTTACTGTTCAAGAAGTCTTTCATCTGGAGAACTGCCTTTTTGTGGAATAAACTTCCTGAAAACGTTTTTTCAAATGAATTCAATCTCCAGCAATTCAAATCCAATGTGAATCGCTACCTTCGCACAGGCACCGCTCGGAGAGCGCCTCAAGTGCTTGTGTTTTGTCTTAAAAAAAAGTCATTTTCATTGCATCACTTCTTGAATAACGACAGCGTTACAACTTACTTTGTTTTCTACTTGTTCCCGCGTCACAGATTTGTTTTCTCGAAAATATTCCGCAGTTGGAGAATGAAAAGTCGTCGGTGATATGTGAAACTAGTACGGTGACAAAAAATATATCGGTCAGACTCGGCGAGGTATTGAAACTCGTTTCAAAGAACACGTAGAACATATCCGTTTTCAGAGAGCTTAAAAATCTAGTGTCGCTCAACGCGCATTGGAGAATAGATGAAAAATGTCTGAAATTGTTGACATCGGTACACGACACAATTTTTTTGATGATTTCGAAAGTCCGGAAATAGCAAAATGTAGCATGGGAACTATGAACAGTGACGAAGGTGTTTTCTTGAAATAATGATACGAATCGTGAATTTATTATTTTATTTGTGGTTACAGTCTCAATCTTCAACAACTTTTCTGATGAACGTAAATATATCTTCTGCCAATACGTCACTGGCTTCTATTGCAGCAAAATGTCCTCCAAAAGAATAAGTATTGTACTGAATCAGGTTATTGAACTTATCTGTCAAAAATGATTGTGGTTGGTAGATAAATTCGTGTTCGAAGAATGCACAAGCACACGGAACTGTATCATCTATCGGTACGCTGAAAATATTTTTATAGTTAATATCATTAGTTGACAAGAAATAAAGTTTACGATTTGAAAACAAAAATGAACTTTTCATCAAAACATTTTTCTTTACATCATCTATTATTTTTTCCTCGGTTGTAATGAATTTTCGTACTTAATGAAACAAGAGGTTGAATTGAGGTCTTTCAACACAATAAACTGAGTTATGAGAGGAAGAGATATGAAGGGTGTTATTCGAAAGAAGAGCAAAACGTACACAGGGATACACCTTACTGACGACAGTACACTATTATAATAAAAATCGAAGAATTTGTTCCTTATCATCTATTTTTACTTAGAGTTCGAGCTGAGGGAGTGATGTTGTTTCATATATTAGCTTCACACAATCACACAATCATTGTGCCTATTCAAATTATTTACCAATACATAGGGTAGCGAGTAGAAGTATGATTCATCAAAATCAGGTTGTTTTTCAAATGAAACATATTAATTTCAATTTACGGATATCGTCAGAAATGAACTTAAAAAGTTATAGGGTCACATGAGCATATACCAGAGGCGGGTAAGACGTTATGGCAAAAGTAATAAAAAAAAATGACTTGAAAGGAAGAATTGGAACCTCCAGCGTCAAATAAGCTGCTGGACTCACAGACATACGCACATATTTCCGCATGAATACACATACTTCAGGATGTAATCGTTGGGATGACACATTCGAAATGTTGTCCTATATTGTAAAATATAACCTATGGAGGTTATTTCACCAAGATGAAGTCTTCTTAACGAATTATTATAAAAATTCAACATCTGTAGATTTATTATTCAGACAAAACAGAAAAAGCTGAGCCAGTTTCTCCTATGAACATAGACTTCAAATGTTGAAACATGCTATCTATTTTTCATCATTTTTTGTTTACTTTTTTTTTCTGGGGTTGATCGTGGGGAAATACTTGAAGAAATTTGAAGGCCGCGACCAAAGACGAAGCGTATGAAGTACCACAGCGCAGTTTCGACTCGTCATAGTTTTCATCAGTAGTGGTAGCCTGAAACACAAATGCATTTCTGGACTATGGGATCGATAGAAACCTTAGTCCACGAATATTGTAGATAGACGAGAATCCCCAAGGCGGTACGTTGCTATTACATCTAACGCTGAACGAGTTTCAGTCTCTGATTTTCACTGTAGCTCTCACTGCCAGTCAACTAGATGAAACCAGAGCCCGAAGACAAGTTGAAATATCAAGTGTATTGTTATTTTCTGATTGATTCGGTCGTTACTTGGTGAAGATCCATAGTAATTTCATAAACTACACCATACAATTTGATCTCCACAAACTCTTTTTGAAGAAATATATCAAATACATGTGCTTAAATCACTACGAGAAAGCTACTGTGCGAGACCTGTCGTGATAAATTTCTTTAAATATATACATATATACAATAAAAAAATAAGTTTTTGCAGATCAAATCGTAAGGTGTAGTTTATAAAGCAAGCGTATTGTCTCGAAATATCCAAGAATACAAGGAATTTGATATATTTTCGTGTAAGTAAAATTTTATATCGATAGTATTCCATCTGTACTTAATAATTATGAAAAAAGAGATATTCGTGAAATACAGTGTTCATATTTTTGAAAGTATTCGTTCTGGGCGGACTTTCTTTTTTCCAGCTTGTCTGAAAGGAACTTATTCATTTCTCATTCATACTTTTTCATAAATGGGCCCTGAATCAGTGCGACTACTCCATGCCAAGAAGATAAATATATTTCATGCACATTTGTACGTACCGTGTTACATATTGAAAAGCGGTATATTCATCATTCACTTTCCTGATCCCAAAGATGAAACATTCTCAAAACTCAGTATTATATTTTCTCAATTTGAAAAATTTCAATTTTTCACATACCTACTGTGTTTTGGCTTGGAGCAGCCGGGCTGTTCTGATATTGGACGAGATCAGAAAATGGGTCACGTGGAATTACTTCCGGGAAAACATTTACAAAAGACCCTCTTAAACTTGGCTTAGAGCAATCAAGGGGCTGCTCACTGGACAGTGTTCATTTAGAATACATCTGAACAAACTAGGGTTATTCAATGGGTACTCTGGCTACAGGCAATATAGCCAGAGAGAATCAAGTCACTGTAAGCAAGCAATCTCAAATGTGACAAACATTCAAATCAAATTATTAGAATGAGTATCATAAAAAAACAGCTCATCACTTCATGAGCATCAAGCATCTAATTTCCTATCTGAAGCAATTAGCCAGTTTCGAAGATGAAGCACGAAGTTTGGAATTACTTTTGAGTGAAATTTTATATTATTGTTAAACATGAATTGATTGTTTCTAAAACTGTCAGTTCTATGGGTCTATTTTGAACTGTAATATCACAGTGAACACACATTCAATTCGATTCAAATGAGCGGCTTTTGAATAAATGCACTTGTTTCCAACGTAACACAAGTCCATCAATTTCATCAGCATGAAAATTGTGTGCTCGAGAATCGATAAAGTCGACGAAGGCCATTTTTTCCTGGTCCTGATTGGCGAAGGTTCTACCAGTGAGAAAGTTATCGGTGCTTGGAAGGATGGTAGTCGGTTTGCGAAAGGTCTAAGGAATAAAGTGGGTGAACGTGTGGACGGGCATTGTCGTGGAGCAGGATGTGACCTCTTTTGTACAGTAACCATGTGTTTTTGTTGGGTTTTCGCCTTTGGGAAATGCCTGGATGGCTCATCGGTGTTCAGCCACTGTCCTGAACATTTCCTTTTGTTGAAGAGGATCCACTTTTCATTACACGTGACGATCTGATCCAAAAAAAATATCGTTTTGGTTGCGCAAAAGCAAAGAAGAATTAATCTCAAAACGTGACAATTTCTGTCGTTCGTTCAAATAGTAGGGCACCCACTTTTTGAGCCTTTTTACCATTCCAATACGTTTCAAAAACCGCATGAGAGCTGACGCCCACTTCTTCCACCATCCCACGCATCGTTTGTGATGAGTCCATCTCCACCAAGGTCCTCAAATCCTCGTCCTGTAGGTCTACCATTTCGAGGCCCATCTACGAGGCTAAAATTTCTGGACAGAAATTTCGCAAACCAACGTCGAACAGTACGTTTATTACCATTATGTTTGGTAGTGCGCTGTTATTTTAGCGCACTGGTTCAATTTGAATTTGTAGAGAAGAATTGGCAAAAAATCATACAATACTCCGAAATAATAATTCTATTCGAAAAAACCAAAAAACAGCATTTTTAGTTTTCTCCGTATAACTAGAGAAGGGCAAGAGTATTGTTCCCGATGACAGTTACCTTTTTCCCATTAAATCGGCTTCGTATCTGTTATGGTTTAGAATATAGCAATGTTACCACATGATAAAAGAAACGGCCTGTATAGAGTACAAAATTATACGACACACTGGAATGAATATTTATTGGGATATGGAGCTACTAAAACACATGCTATTGAAACGAACAAAACTTTTGAAATAATCTAATTGTAAAATTTCCGTAGTGATGCGACTAAAATATAAAAAACAATTTCCATAAAAGTAGTTCAGCTTTCATATCCACATACATTTAAAAAACCACCACTTTCTTCTTTTCTCCATAGAGATATTAATAAAGAAGTAGAAAACCCAAACGGAGTTTTTTCTAATTAGAATTTCATTGCGATTTACTTTTCTAATCTTATTGATTCTATGTTTCTAAAAATCTCCTAAATGATGATACTTGTATAACCCATTTAAAAAACCGTGTACTCTTAAGTTTTCGCTATAAAATCTGGCCGAGGTGGTCGCTGTTTTGGGAAACCAATAATAAAAGACTATAATATGTAATATTTTGTCGAAGTATTTTTCCACACCTGCATCATTCAAGTAAACGTTATTCTTATTCATACCAACAGAAAGTTTGTCCATAATATACGATATCAGTCCTTGTGGTGTATTGTCAAGCCCATGTCCTGAAATGAAAATGTACATACATATACCTAAAACAATTCGGATAAAAGTCGTATTGTATTATAATTTATTGGTACAGGAGCATGAAGAAACATCCTCTCGGTTATCTCAAAGGTGCGATTTCGTTTCATCCTTTTCATAAAAGAGGACGTGTGCTTCTCCTTTCGCTAGATCAAATGTTATTTTGAGGTCACATAGACATAATCTTTCAATGAAACTGCCTTCCATTTACTTCTTTGAATGAATTTCAAATATCATTTTTCAATTTGTAATATAACATACTGATCATTCTGTATAATATTCATAAATTTATTAACTTGTTTCTCGTATAATTTTCACTATTTTTATTTTTTTGTCATATGTACCAGTGTTACCTGCCTTTACTAATTGTATCCGTTTTTCAGGTAGTAAAAACTAGATTAGATTAGATTCAATCAGGTTATTGAAATGAATGTAACTGCTCTCTTCAGGTGGTTGAAATAAGATTAGAGTTAATCATCTGATCGTAGCCTATGAGATATATTCCGTGACATTAAAAAATCGTAATTCATGAATGAATTGTGTGTATTTTCTATAATGTTATTCAATTTGGTACTGAAGAGCCTTGGGGCAAGTGTCTTAAGGCGAAACATCGGTGTATACCAGTGAGGGTGACAGTGTTCCATTACCATTCATTCAAAGTAGAACTCATGTGAATGATATCTGATTTTTATTCCACAACGAATGTTTCAAATACAAACTGAGTGGAGAAAAGTGTCTTCTGTATAATTCAGTGTTTATATAGAAGTATTTGTTTCGAAAGAATTTTTTTCTTTCGTGTAATTCAATGTTTATATGGAAGTAGCTGTTTCAGGAGGACTTTCTTTCAGTTTGTGTCCGAAAGTTACTTCTTTGCATGATCCACACATCCATGTATAGGGAGAGTTACTTATTTTTAAATTGATTACTTCCTTTCTTTGGAAGATTCCCTCATCCCTTTTTTTTTGTATCAAGATGGAGTAGTAGAAAGCCAAAAACTTTCTTTCCCATGATAGGTATGTTTTTATGAAATTGTTGTAGATCATGCCCAAAAGAAAGTAACGCCGCCCGCTACTGGTAACCATAAACCAAACGTGACGTAGCTGAGAGCGTGCCCAATGTTTCTTGCCGCTCGAGAAGCAGCAAGAAAAATGCTACCGATGTCGATTGAACTTCGGCGAAAATTCTACGATATTCCATTGCGATATTTGTACGCTGGCTGCAAGCGTATTCGGACAGTCAAGTGGACGTTACAGTGCGATACGTGAAGTGATCCAGTAAGGCGATAGACATTAAAATAATAGTTGAAATTTTTACTGGAAGTGTTTGTTGTGTTTCAAGGGAAATAAACTTAAGTTTGATTAGTCTGTGTAGTCAATTATTGGTGAACCTACGGGTAAAAACGTAACATTTGGTATCGGAAGTGGAATAATTGACTGAAAATTTTCTGTTTTATGGTGAAAACACGGAGTGTCGATTACGATGGAATGGAAAAGCTTGAGAAAATGTATGAGGCTTTGCAAGCGAGCCTGGCGGAGAATAGAAAACGCAAAAATGAACCCAAAAGAAAGGAAAAAAGTTACGCAGAATTGAAGATCGTGAAATACTACTAGATATTTAAGAAAAGCAGGAAGAAGACAATCAGATGTACCTTCATTGATTGGAAGATTCAAAATATTCCCAAGTGAGTGAAGGGGAGGTACAGAAATTTATTAAGGAAGAATTTGGAAAATTATTTCAGGAAACAAAGTAGGGATTGGAAAAAGTAGTCGATGAGAAGCTTGAAGGAGTTGAAAGGAAATTTGACAAGGAGTTTGAAGAAGTCGAAAGGAAACTGGAAGGAGTCGACAAAAAGTTTGAAGGAGTTGGAAGAAAACTTCAAGGAGTCGACAAAAAGTTTAAAGGAGTCGACAAAAAGTTTGAAGAGATTTTCCGGGAACTTCGGAAAGAATTACCAACCGAAAACGATTACTATGGAAAAATGCAAATCGAAAACGACATATTTTCCTTCTAGAAGTGGTTTTATTGAAACTCCAACTTTTGATGGCGTATCGTCATGGTCAATTTATCGCAGACAATTTGAGGCCGCTACGGAAAATAATGGGTGGAGAAATGAGGAGAAACAACAGCTTTTATACTGGCACTACGAGGAAAGGCTTCCGGAATTGTATAAAATATTCCAGTGAAGAAGCAGAAGGATTATGAAGCAGTGGTTTCAGCTTTGAAGGTCAGATATGGTTGTTCGCACCTTCAACAAGTCTACCAAGCTCAACTAAAGGTGAGAACTCCAGCTCCATCAGAAAGTTTGCAAGAGTTTGGAGCTGAAGTCGAAAGGTTAGTAAGACTCGCCTATCCAGAAGCACCGGATAACTTTACCGACTGGATTAGTGTCCATAGGTTCATTGACGGGGTTCGTAACATGGAGCTGCAGCAGTCATTGAGAATGACACGTCACAAAAAATTGAATGAAGCCATCATTTATGTCCTAGAATTTGAATCTGCTAAAAATGCTTCGCGACAACAACGAAAAGTTCTAGTGAGGACCATCAATGAAAAGGAAGACGAAGGAAAAGATCGAGTCATGGAAGGTCCTGAAAAACTCTTCAAGGAATATTTGACGAATGGAAATGTATCCAAGGCAATAGGACGACGTAAATGTTATAACTGCGGCAAAGAAGGATATTCAAGGCGGGACTGTCGATCAGGTCCAATATCCGACGAAAGAAGAGACTGGCGTTCATAGTCATGTCATAGTTCATAGTTAGTTTGGAGCATGTTTGGCAATACAGTTGATCATCACCCTTGAAAGTGCCATTTTTGAATGAATTAACAATAAGTTTTGCACGGACTAATTATCAGTCATATTAGAAAACGCTAGATGAAGTTCTACAAAGTCACATACGTTTTTCCTACCTCTTGAACTGATACTACAGAGCAAAAGATCTAAAAACATAAGACGAGATAGACTGTATGGAATCGTTCAATCCATCGTTTGATTCTGCTATCCAACAAAAGCCCCAACAATTTGGAGCAATCTCCTTGTTGTCTTAACGAGTATCTAGTGGACTTCAAAGACTCCAGGAAATCGGTTGGTGGAAAAGATGATACATTTTCACGAAACTGCAACTGCATGAACAATTGTTTGAGTTTCGTGAATAAGTAGAAAACATTCTCGTTCTCGTTCATCGTTAAAACCTCGTTCTTGAAATTCTTCGTCATGAACAACACTTGTAAAATGCTATTCATGTAGCAAGTATTTCCTAAATTATCTAATACAATGTTTTTCTCAGGACAACTGTCTACTGACTCGTAAGGAAGAATATGAAAAAAAATATGGTGAATTAACAAATGCGTACTCATGCATAAAGCTTTTTATAATGAACGATTTCTCGTTTAAAAATCATTTTTGCATCAATGTCGATGATTAAAAAAATTCAATTTCAAATTATATAATGAAAAATGCATTTGTTAGTAACGATTTTCCAAACAATATGTATAAAAAATGAAAAATACAATATTTATATAGCTTTCATCAATGAAAAAATACACCAATCGAAATAATAAAAAAAATCCCCGGAATGTTTCATTTAAATTCCTAATTTCTCATTCATTTTTGTTCAAAGAAAAGTGGAAAATTTTACTTTTTGAATTTTTTCGGATATGCTCTTTTATGATGCCTCAAACGAATAGCTTCGAGAAAGTAATAAAATTTTATACTTCAAGTCCAAAAATTATCAGGGTTATTATGTGAATCTCCAATTTGGAAAAAAATGTAAAATAACAAAAGCATAATTAAAATAAAAACTGAGAATTTTATTCCGCTGGCGAACGATTTATTTATTCGACTATTCAACGAAGCCAATATACCCGTTCTACCTGTATTTTTACTGCACAAAAGAAATCATAATCATTGGTGTTGCCAAGTATAAAAATATTTTTTAGGAGTTTTTTCAGTCTTCACGGAACTTCTTGAATTTTTTCAATATCTGCAATAGCTACTGGGATATTCTCAAAAGAAAACATATCTTTAATTGTTCAACTAAATTGTTCATCGTAAATTAAATTTTGTGAAGTGGCACTTGTAACCTGGACTATATATTACTGGCCTGGGCGTAGTACAGTTTGGGGAGGATATCTGCACTCAGGATATTTCTGAGATCTCTCGGTTGGTGAACGATGTTATTCAATCGATGATTTGAGCATTTACAATGTTTTACCCATGGTATCGACATGGCATTCATCCAAATGAATGTTTTAAGAACTTTTCACTGGTTAGGATGTCACAGAAGACAACCATTTCACATTCTTTAGGTCTGTCATTGAGTCTAATACATCGCGTTTTTCATGGATTCGTATATAAAAATTTCGATCTCACATCGAAATAGTTTTTTCTGATACCTGACAATTTTGTAATTGCCAACTTAGATGTTGTATCACTTATTAGTAATTGGCATCAAGGTGCTTTCCTTAGATCTATGGATGAGTATTGGGCCCTGCTTTTCCTCTTACCCTTTCTATATGGATTCTATTATTCCCCCTTCCCACTCCCGTATGTGGAAGAGATATACATATATTTTGATTGATACAACAAGTTTTTCTTTATTTTCAGTATTTTAATATTTTAATATTAAAATTTGTGACAAAATTTAATATTGAAATACTCAAAATAAAAGAAAATTAGTTGCATCAATCAAAATATATATATATATATATATATATATATATATATATATATATCCAGATACATCATCCAGATAGAAAAAAATGTGGGAATCTTCCAAAGAAATTTTAAAAGAAGTAACTCTATACATAGATGTGTGATGTTGACTGACTATTCCTCAAATACATCGATTTAATTACTGTAGACATGCGGGTGGTGAATTAAAAAGTTATTGTCTGCAAAATAGGTTTTTCTGGAATAACTTGGCAATGCCGCAATGAAAATTCTAAAATAAGAATTCCTTAGAGAGCAAAAAAATATGAAATCGAATGACGTATTCATATAATGGGTGTTCTATTAAAAAAATATAACTTTGGTTGGCCACGGTCGGCTGAATCACCCAGTATGCGAGAAAATAATTTTAAAAGATAGTATTTATCGATATGAAATTGTTGTGTCCTATCTATTATTCATATATTAAGGGTGGAAGGTTTTCAAATTGACACCCTGTACAAAATAGAGTGAATGAGTTTATAAACTGTCAATAATTTTTTGCTGTAACAAAAATTTCAATGGCATACAATAATTCAACTGAATCCCGTTCAAATCATTCGAAATATTCCATTCTAGAATTGTGAGCGTTTGTTGTGAAAACACATCATTCACATAACTTACTACACAGGCTATATATTTTTTTCATCAATTTTCTAATTTCTATCACCAATATTTGGGTCACAACTGAAAAATTTATACTTTCTGGGTAAGTCATTGTTCATAAAAAAACGTCAAAGTAGTCAATTCCATATGAAAAATTTCATTTATAATTCAATGTCCGTTTGGCATTCATTTGTTGTACAATATCAATAATTATAGTTTTTGTTATTATATTCTCGTGGCGATTCATAAAAAAACGGCATGAATCAAACATATTGAGAAAGAAGGCTGAGAGAGAATAACAAAAAATTATGGAAGGTGTCATTTTGACACTGAAAACCCCAGGTGAGAACGTGATTGTTACCACGATTTTTTGTACGTACTAACCTGCTGGGAGACATCAATTTCAAAATTGTAAATCCGTTTGTCGATTACGTTGGTTTCAGTTTTACCCCAACAAATATCAGGTAGAATTTCGGGTATGTACGGTGTGAATATCACTATGTAATACTTATATATCGTCAAGGCAAAAATCAACACATCTAAAATTTAAAACTGTACAAATTCATTGAAAAAATAAAGGTCATATGATGGTTTTCGTGAGAGATGCGATAATCATAGAAATGCTTTGAGTTATATGTATGTATATATGACGTTCGTTATTAGATACCATATATACATTTTTTTTCATGTATGAAATATTGGGTAAAATATTGAACGTCATTGATATATCTCACACCAAATCATTTTCTTCAAGCTGATGAAAACTTATGAATTATTTATTCACGATCCTCATCTAAATGACGTTTGGTTCCGCATGTTACTTATAATTTTCTTTCAGGATTGAAATAATTAGTGAAACTCTAAACATCATAAGTTTATCTATCACATATTTCATGTTATTTTTTCCGAGCTGATAAAAATGCATATTTTTTCAGTTAATGTCAGACCTACATTCCTTCTAATGTATTCAACATGTTATAATCGGAATTGTTCCATTTCCATATCAAAACAAACATTCAACGAAAGTCATTTTTTGTGGAGGAAAAATTAGTTTTTTTATCGACCTTTTTTGGGTAATTGTTACCTTCCACAATCTGAAAAAATATAAAAATTATAATAGAGTACTTTATACAAGTGTAGAAGGGCAAACTTTTCAGTTTACCCCGATAAGTTACTGCGTAAAAATCAAAGTATTTTTCACAAAGAAAAATCTTCTATTTATCAGTAACTTGTCGTATTTAACAATTTTGCCTATCAATTACCGACTCAACATCCAACGACACCTTTTACAACTAACGTTATACCTTACATCCCAAGACTATCTGAAAAAATAAGACGAATTGGAAATAGGTATGATGTTAGAACTACTTTCAAAACAAAAAATACACTGATATCTATACTCACTCATACAAAACCCAACAACACTGAAGAAAAAACAAAAAATTGTATTTATAAAATACCTTGTTCTTGTGGTAAAAGTTACATTGGTGAAACCTCAAGACCATTGAAAGTGCGTGAGAATGAACATCAGAACCCATTTTTAAATCAGACGGTGAACATTGGGTGGAATGGAATAGGACAAGAAAGATTACCAATGAGCCTCATTCTAAGAGACGTAAGCTAAAAGAATCGGCGTATATTCTCATGTCTGGAGAGAATTGTATCTCGAATAGCTCCTTAGAAATAGACCGTACTTGGCTACCCATCTTGAAGAAAACTTTGGATAGTGGCGAAATGACAACAAACTGATATCGGAGAGTACCTTGTATTACATCGAATGTTTAAGTTGTCAATCAACAACATTGACATAATTTCATATTACAAAACTTCTTTGACATCTGTCGAAGAAGTAAAGAAATAAGCTATCAAAAAAAGAAATAACTGCGTATATATTCAAATTTTTTATTTTTTTATCCATTTCTGAAGACGGAGGCAGATTTTGGCCTCCGAAACGTAAAAGATAAGTGTTATTTCTTAATAATTTTTTTGATAGGCGAAATTGTTAGATACGACAAGTTACTGATAAATTGAAGATTTTTCTTTGTGAAAAATACTTTGATTTTTACGCAGTAACTTATCGGGGTAAACTAAAAAGTTTGCCCTTCTACACTTGTATAAAGTTCTCCATTATAATTTTTATATTTTTTTCAGATTGTGGAAGGTAACAATTACCCAAAAAAGGTCGATAAAAAAACAAACATATATTGAGTAAATATTTGAAAAAGAAAGTTCTTGGTAATCCAAATAAAGTTATTTCAAGACCAGATAGAAGACCATCATTTCAAAACTGTAGGAAATACCAACTATTTTGATTTATTATAAAGCAGTTTATGTATTATGTGATCATCAGTGAAATGTTCATAATGTGATGTTATATGGACATTATTTTTATGCTTCAAATATTAAATGATTCATATTTCATCGCAAATACATCTCAAGAGGCCATGTCTTGTGAGCTGATAAAAATACGTATTTCTCAAATCAAATAATTCCATTTCGATACTGATGATGATAATAATGAGCAAGACGATATTCGTGTTGTAGTTTTCAGCTCCTCCCGGAAGTGAAAAAGCGAGAGGAATATCAAGATTTTCTCTTCGAATTCCGCAGACTCTATCCAGATATCTCCGTTGATATGGTTGTTCTGATAATTGAAGTCCTTGGTGGAAGATGAAGTTTTTTTGTATTTATGATATTCATGGTTGCAGGTTTTATTGAAACAAATATAAAACTGCTAATCACTCGGAAATGGATGATCTGATTCTCATCGCCCCCACCATCGTTTCACCGTCGAACCTTTCGTGGTTCCTTGGTTCCTTCTATCGGCCCCACCACCGCTGAAATTATTTATAAGGGTGAACGCGTAACTCGTCAGACAGTCGTTCGTTGCTGAGACTTAGAAATAGCAGAATTCAGGTTTCATTCGACCACTTATTGGGTTTGTTATAAATATATATTTTCCAGTATCCCTTCTATGTTGAAGATATAGCTGAGTTTGGGCGATTTTTTAAGAGCAAGATATTGTTAATCAAATTTCAAATATCCATACCTACTGAACAGTGATTTATTCTTGCTTGCCCGGTCAGTGATTCCTTTGACAAATTTACCTTCTTCGAGAAAGTATTGACATGATTTTTATTCATGGAGAGTTTGACCGAAAGGCAGCATTTTTTATAGTAAATAAAATACAGTTCAATATATAATTATAAAAAATATATACAGTGTGTCCAAGATAAGGATCTTAAGCATGGGAATCTCAGTACCTGTTGGAGATACAGCTTAGGTTAAATTAGGAAAAAGTTGTGTTCTTTAAAGCTTATTTACATGCCGTTTAGAAACTTGGAGAATTTTCATGGCCTGCTGAGATATTTGGGAAAAACGAGAATTTCACAATATCAATTTTATTTTTTTCTGACTTTATTTGAAAAGATATCAAAAAACGAATAACACTTTTTCATTGGCACTTTCAAGGTACTACACGATGGTATTTTTAGTTTTTATATCCGACGTTTCGTTTTCAAGAAACCATCATCAACTTTATTTTTTTAAATAGCCCGAAAAAAAAGTACACCCTGTATCTGATTCCATTTTTTATTACGAATTCAACGATGTAACACATGCCATTGTTTTCTTTTTAGTTTAAGGGAAAATTGCATTTTTTCTATTTTTAAAATGTATTTTTAAGTAGGTTAATAATGATTTTATTAAAGTAATGAAAACAAAAAAGAAATTAACGCTTTTTTTATTTAATTCAAAGGAGGTGTTCAAACAGGTTTCCGTTATTTTCCAAACATAAGTATGATCTTCTAACTGTAGAACTTAAAACATCACGTAACATCTCTGGTGTAATACTGTTAAATGCGACAGTTACACATTCTCGTAACTGCTGTTCAGTTTCAAAAGAATGTTGGTAAACCCGGTTTTTAACAAAACCCCATATGAAGAAGTCCAGAGGAGTTAAGTCAGGGGATCGCGCTGGCCAAGACACTTCACTAAAGGTTCCAATCCACCTTCCAGGAAATCGCTGCGAAAGATACTCTCGAACTTGTCTAGAATTATGTGCAGGAGCACCGTCTTGTTGAAACCAACAGTTATTGACCTGTGCCAGAGGTAAATTATCTAAACAGTCTTCTACATAGTTTTGCAATAAATGATGGTATCGTTCGGCGGTCAAAGAATTATAGTAAAAAAACGGACCTAGTATTTTAGTTCCTAAAATTGCACACCACATATTAAACCCAAAACGTTCTTGATGTCTTGATATTTTCTTAACACGCGGATTTTGCTGAGTGACCATACTTTCGTCGGATCATATTATTTTTGAAGGGAAATTATAATCTTCTTCACACGCGCGTGTATACCATTCGCAAAAATTTCGGCGCCGTTCGAAATTCCGTGGTTTAAGTCCTTGGCAAATCCTAAATTCATAGGGGTGATATCTATTTTTACGCAAAATAAATTGAGCTGTGGATTTGGCTACTCCTACATTATTTTCGATTTGCCTAGTTGATATTTCAGGGTTCTCAACAACTGCTTGTAAAACACTATTTTGGGCTTCTTCTGAAAATTCCTTTTTTCGAGATAAAACAGGCTTTTTAAATGAACCATATTCTTTTAAACTTCGAGCCAGCTCTAAGAAAATGGACTTACATGGCTGCTTTCTTTCTGGATATGTATTAAGATACATTGCTGCTCTATTTACAGTATTTTTGTGGCACAAAATGTAGCACGTTAGCATGTCAAACTTTTTTTCATGGCTATAATGCTCACCCGGCATATTCGACGATAATAACACAATATTATCTATTCAACAATAAACAATAATAACGACAACAGTAACAATAACTCTAAAAACAACAACTCGACAAACAGGCTAACAACAACGACAATTACTATTTTATCGTGTAATTAAATAATATTTGACAGGCTCAGTGACAGGTATTTACGTCAAAGCATTTGTTTGCAACGCCTACTTAAAGATTTTTTTAAAAATAGAAAAAATGTAATTTTCCTTTAAACCAAAAAGAAAACAATGGCATGTGATACATCGTTGAATTTGTAATAAAAAATGAAATCAGATACAGGGTGTACTTTTGTTTTGGGTCATATAAAAAAATAAAGTTGATGATGGTTTCTTGAAAACAAAACGTCGGATATAAAATCTAAAAATACCATCGTATAGTACCTTAAAAGTGCCAATGAAAAAGTGTTATTCGTTTTTTGATATCTTTTCAAATAAAGTCAGAAAAAAATAAAATTGATATTGTCAAATTCTCGTTTTTCCCAAATATCTCAGCAGGCCATGAAAATTCTTCAAGTTTCTAAACGGCATGTAAATATGCTTTAAAGAACACAACTTTTTCCTAATTCAACCTAAGCTGTATCTCCAACAGGTACTGAGATTCCCATGCTTAGGATCCTTATCTTGGACACACTGTATATGTCATGGGAATCAAATCTCTTAAATGGAAAATGTGTCTGTAGAACACAAACTGATCTAAAAGGTGAAATACAACACCATGCCGATACATTTCCGGTGAATTTTCCAAAAATGTACAAGAACGATTTTTACTGTTTAGAGCACAACGGACAATATTTTAAACAGCTGTTTGTATTGTTTTCGAAAAATTGTTTCAAAATCAGTTTGAAAGTAAAATATTTTTATTAAAGTATAAGAACTAAAAATATAATGATAATAATAATAATTGATTTTATAAGATGAAATCCTCCACAAATTTCCACTGAAATGAAACCCAACACCATAATCTCTTTTAGAATAGTGAAGAATAAATCAGGATACTATTGAAAATAAAAAAAGGCGAAACATTTTTTTTTCGTTCTTTGAAACAGTTTGTAATATTTTTGAAACAATTTTGAAACAATTTTGTACAAGTAAAAGAATCAACAAAAAAAATATTGTAACCATTTTTACGAAAATGAGACCCAATACAATAATTTCTGTTCGATTGAGAAATAATGAATTGGGATACTATTAATCGAATAAAATTGGTCTCAAGCGTAAAACGTTTTTATGCTTGCGATATCTATTGTATAGCGAAACATGTGTCGCGGTTTTTGTATAACTCTTTATGGTGAAAATCATGCAATGAACTGTATCAATGAGTTCTGGGATACTATTGGTAAAAAAAGGCAAAAAAGGCAAAAAAGGCAAAAAAAAAAGGCAAAAAAAGGTAAAAAGGGCAAAAAAGGCAAAAAATGCAAAAACAAGGGGCAAAAAGGCAAAAAAAAAGCAAAAAAACTGTTTGTGCTATTTATGTCTAAAATATGTTGTCTAAAATATGTTTTTCCCGTTAACCAGCTATCACACCCCTACGAACGACAACTCTCAGAAGTTGAAACTTGTGCAAGCTAAGGACTAACGAGGTCTTACCTTTTAACGTGTGATTCCTAACACGGCTTGGATGAAAGCAAGTGAAAATCGAGCGTTCAGCCTGGGGCTTGAACCATCGACTCACACATCGGCCTATTGACTGAGTGAACAAAGCACTCACGTCGAACCACCCGACTTACCTCCTCTTTTCATTTTTTCCAAGGGTAGCATCAGCTCTCCGTTGGTACTGCCTCTTTGAAAAGTAAATTGTACGTTATTTGCTGGAAGAAATTGTGGGTACGAACTTGTCAAATTGTCAATCCTGTACGTAAACAACAACGCACTCATGCTATATACATTGTCTTTAGTATTGAGTAATTTATTCCAGAGCAAATACAGAAAAATGTTATTAGTAAAATTTTGTAATGCAAGAGCACTTTAGAGTTTTGCAAGAACCGCAAAGGTATGAATGGTTTTCATTCCAAATGATATTACTATTATTTATTATTCGATTTCATATGAATAATTTCAGTACTATATTCAGGCAGGGTTATTTTCGGCATTCAAGATTCACATAACCTCGAATAAAAATAATGCCATGGGAATGCGTTTTTTATGTTATGAGGAAACTCTGACAGAACGGCTTTACGAGGGTTTCTTTCTTACTACGTATAGAGTGCTTCGAAAAGAAAACAAATGTCGGTAGATGGTCACTCTTCGTCGGCTTCTGTCATCAATCAGGGTTGTTTAACGTCACCTCTCCCCAAGATATCTTTATTCGCCCCTTAAAAGCATCGATTCTGGTGAGAAATTGATTTTGTTCATTCATTCTGGTTAAAATATATGATGGAATTGGCCGATACTTGATAGAAATCCATAATTAACGTATTCAAAAAACACTTTTTTGTACAACTGTCATTAAAAGTGACGTTTTCAGTGGTTGTCAAAATTATTAAAAGATGATGTTTACACAGTAGCGCGTTAAAAATATTCTTAACACTAATATTAAAAGTATATTCTGCAACAAGTGAGAAAAACGACTTAAATCTTAAATTTTTATCTTCCTCTTTGAAGATGATCACTTGGTGATCGAAACACGTGTCAATGTGTTAAAAATACCGATTTGGTGTTGGGAAAAAACTCCAGTAATATTCATTATTACACCAATGGTTCCAAACAGTGCATCATATAGGATATTTACCTTTTTGCAAGGCTACTCTCGTCATATAAATTGATGCACTGAATACACAGCAAATATTCCCAAAACAGATATTTTACACATGAAAAAATCGTGGTGAACTCTTATATTAGATGTATATGGTGTAAGAAAATATGATCATGTCTCCCACAAACTGAATGAGCAAAAATGACTTACAATGAAAGAAAAATTCAAGTTCCATGCCTTGTGTCTGTTTCACAAAAGTCTATTGTCTTGAAGCCCAACTTATCGTTATGAGAAAATAATGTACAGAAATGATATCTACAATCTCAACATCCGGAATAAAATCCTGCTAACTGTCCTGCATACAGAACCTCCCGTTTCGAAAGAAGCTTCCATTTTATTTTGTATAAGTTATACAATCCTGTATATGAAATTATGTAATATGATGAAATTATAAAAAGAACGCGAAACACATTTACTGAACAATTCCCTATAATTTTACTCATCTCCCATTTTTCTCCCCTTGTAGTTTCTCTATATTTTTTTTCTGAGTCTGGTCAAACAGTTGATTTTTAAATAAGAAAATAATGAATGACCCAAAAAGTTTAGGTTAAGGTTCGGATTAGACAGACTTAGGTTAAGTAGGCTTAGGTTAGGTTAGGTTAGGTAGGCAAAAAATAATATAAGCCTTACTACAAGAGTTAATGCACGTATTAGCCATATACCAGTAAGCGAAGCTTAAGGGGTAAGCTCGCTTAACGCTTCAGTTTTGTATGCTCCGTATCCAAAAAACGCCTTTAAGTTCACTTGAATGTAAGTGGTCAAATTCGGTGGCTTTATATGTAAAGCCAATCTTGTGTAGACATCAGAACCTCACTTTTTATTCTTCAGTTTTGTAAATAATGTAAGTGTCGTTTTGCTGAAATATTTTAGTAAACGGACTTGTGAAATTAAAATCAGTTGTTGTAAAATGATGGAAATAAAAGATGAAATCATGCTAGAAGATGATAATGACATCTTACACATCATTGATTTTGGATATCCATTAAGAATTTTCAGGAGATCCAACTTTCTCGAGGAGATGGATGATATGGCCTTTTATAGAAGATTCGGACTGACCAAGCTGACAAAACTATATATGCTGGAGCTCAAAGAAGATGCTTTAGAATTCAAAAATGATTTGTAAAATGCAATTGTTTTTATTTTTTTTAATACAATCACATAAGATATAACTCACCACATATGAAATAAAAAATGTATAAGTGGTTTTATAGTATTAGCAGAGCTGGCCATCGGCCGAGATGCAGGTAATCGTGAGTAGAACATTTCTCTCTCTATAGGTGGTTAGTTAGATCTTATTTTGCAATACAGGGGACAATGATTGAATTGCAAAAATCAAATCACCGTTAAAGTAAAGTTTGGAACTCTTACTTTTTCATTAATTTAGCTTGTGATAGGTATAAAAATTCACTGGTAAGTATGTTCTTTTGTCTGATTCTGATACTTTTCGACAAGGTGAAAGTAAACCATCGAAACTCCAATTTTTATCAAATTCACCTAAAATTCGGTCCCCGTAATTTGAGAATTGACGCGTAAACAGTAATTATCCTCGAAAAGATACAGCGTTGCCAAGTTATTTTGGCGCTTGGCTAAGCTACGTTTATTGTTCTGTGGTGCATACCACTTAAGCGGGCTTACGTAAGCTTCGCCTTACAGAGAAAACGGCGAATACGGGCATAAGTGGTGGAGCACCAATTGATGAACTCCTCCTTGAGATTTCTTGTCATCCCTGTTTGTTTTTTTTTTCTCTCATCTAATTATAATTTTGCCTCAGAGTACATGGAATGTGGAAATAAAGATCTTTATTATTATAAACCAATATCAAGTGCTTGAAAAAAATTGTATGCGATAGAAAGGTTTTGGAAGGAAGAAAAACAATTGATTTCAAAGTAAACTCCCTATAAAGATGTCTAGATCATTCAAAGTAACTTTCAGACACAAACTGTAATAAAAAATCCTCTCGGAAGAACGAGTCTCATATTCACTTCAAATTACATTTTCTGTATGAAGATGGAGAAGTAGAAAACCAAAATCTTTCTTTACCAAGAATTAGTCTCCTTTACAAATATATGTAAAATAAGTTCTACAATTCTTATTCTTCGACAATTGGAATCATACAACTGCTGCTATTTGAGGCAGAAAAAAACCCTTTTCAAATTTTTACTCCACAGTGAAAACATAAAAGTCGAATGGAATACTCACATATCTCTGGAAACCCAGAGGAACGACAAAATACTTGAACTTCAACATATCCTTAATAAGCTCGTAAATTTTTACTTTCCCGATATCAATAACGCTACTGAAACTCCAGGTCAATCATCTTTGCGTGAATTAACTCTCGACGATACAAAACTTAATTTTTTTTTATAATTACAAGAATCAAAAATTATATAAATACGAAATATATTCAAATTGAAAGGGGTATATTTTTAGGAGAGATTAGTTTAAGGGAGAGAAAGGTTTTAGCTTTCTACTTCTCCATCTTTATAAAGAAAATGTAGAAATACTCCAAAGAAAGGAGAAAAGCAATCAATTTGAGATTATGCAAAGAAGTAACTTTCAGACACAAACTGGAAGAAAAGCCTTCTCAAAGATTTCCACATTTTTTGTATAAAAATGAGGAAGTAGAAAGACAAAATTAATCCCTCCTAAAAATATATCCCTTTCAATTCAAACAAGATTCATATTACTGAGATCCAATCAAATAAGCGAATGAATATCATTACGTAATGTCATCGATGTCTTGGGTAGATCAAACTCATTCGTGACATAACGTCGTGATTTTACGACGCCCTTTTCTAACCAACATAGTGTGTAAAAAGGGTATTCATTAGATTCTTTTTACATAAGAGATTCTAATTCCACTTATCAAATTCACCTCTTCTGTGACCTTCTTCTTCATTTATCCTCTGACACGTTCATTCAATTTCTCCATCATTTTGTTTCTAAATTCTACTGCTCAGGAACGTTGAATGCAAATTAGCAACAATATAGACTGATATTCATGCGAAGGGGTTATAGTTGAAAGTGCACCTTTGGCTCACTTCTTATTATAGCAGTGTTCCCCGTCTACTGATTTGGGTCATTTGAGCTTTAACTCAACTGCCGCAATTGTCTCCTTAGGCGGCACATTCACTCATTATGTATGAAACTATGTAGAGTTTAACTCACGTAAGAAAAGTTATTCTCCTGGTGCACTTCTTCAGATCAAAAACCACTAACTCAATACCAAAGTTCTGGTCAATTTCAGAAGAATAGATCTCAAAAAGATTTGCAAGAAAATTTTACTGCATTCCAAAATTCTCCCAAACCTCTACATCTCAGGATGACTTGGGCTTTCATGGCAATAATTACTTCTGAGAAATCGATGTGCAGAATTGTCGAGGAAACATGTTGAAATATATGGTTTGGTGAACAAATATTGACCAAGACTTGATGTCTTGGAAACACCCTCTTGTTCAAAAATAACAGAAGCCATGAAAGCCACCATCAACAGACACTTTCGAATCTACATTTCAGAATAACGGCGAACGTAAACGAGAGGCAATTCAGTTAGAAAAATTGACAAAAAATATTAAAGCTGTTTAACATCATTAACCATTGTTGGAATGTTGTTAGGTCATGAAATGATACAGAAGATGGTGAATTAAAGGAGTTACAATAACTACTCAAAATAGTGGTTTTTCATTTCAGAGAATTTCTGAGCTCGTTTTCTATCGTTTCGCTTTCGGTCAAATGGTGGGAAGTATACCGATGATTCTCTACGGTTGCTCACCACTATAACTTTTTTATTATTGGAGATATAAAAACGAAATTTGGGGGTTGTGTATTATAGTTCAATTAACATTTTTTGACATATTTACTCGCTTTTCCGTACTTCCGGTTTGACTGGAAATGACCCCAACTTTCGATTTTCAAATATGACATACTATATATTTTCACTTATTTCAATCGAGAATGACATTTTAAATTCAAAAATACTTCATTTACGTTATATTTGACAAATAAAATTTTTTTTTCAATTTTTATTTTTTGATCTAGAATACCATGGAAGGTGTAAATCGCTTCATTCTTGATCGAGTAACATGGAAAAACTCGACTTTGAGGCTTATGACTTCAGTCGTTTTTAAAATTATTTCACTGTCGCAAATATGAATTTTTCCAGTTAACTTGATTTTTTTAAATGGAAAGAGAGTGGCTCGTCGGCTTTTTGGGAAAGATCATTTTCTTACGAATAATTTGATAACACACTTTCACTTCATTTTCTCTATTTTTCTGAATAATTGCAGAAAGTCGCAAATGAGTCCATACATTTTCAAAATGGCCTTCCCCTCATCACGGCAAAGTTCAACTTTTTCAATTGTTGCGCGCATCACATTGATTAGCTGTACCTCAGTGATGTTCTGAAATGTCACCCTTACTTTATGCTCTAGTTCTTCACGAGTAGTTGATGTTGTATTGTAACCCGGTATAACCTGAATTACTCGTCATACTCATGCTTTGATTTCTATGTATATCTTCAAGATAGGCACCCGAGATAAAACTCTAGATACTTTAGAGCAATTGAGCGAAATGAAAAGATGGAAAATATTCAATTCACTTCTTTCGTCTCTCACCGAATTTCCTGAGAATGTCATAATGAATTGAATTAACATCAAAGTCGATAAAAAATACTACACTGCTCTGGAAGTTACTTTCAACAGATCAACTTTGAGACGAGGTTTCAGTAATGGAAAATGAAGCCCCCAAAGATGCCTCCTAAATGTCGGGAGTCGCTTGCAAATTGAGTTACACTCATACAATGCCCTGTTTACATCGAGGGTTTTCAGTGGGAGACTAAACGCACTCAAGGGCAAACCGAGTAATTGATTTGGCCGCCCACAACTCTGCATCCCTATATTTACTACCCGATTTGAAATGTAACTTTATTATTGCGATTGAAGCTCTGCAGCGTATCAAATCTACTCAACTGTACTCGGGGAATTATTCATCTGGATTGAAGACGACAAATTTCATTAGTTCGTTCATGTAATATCGATATTCATTCAAAAACACTTAATAAAAACACAAGATAGTCTTTACAAAAAAATATTGACTGTGTTTCAGTCCTGGTTTCACTAACGTCCCCAAACGCGATTAAACATTTCAGGAAGAGGTGAAATCACCATGACTTTGTTATTAATCATATCTTCAAATATGGATGTACTAATTGTGTCGGATCACAATTTAGAATTATTATCCATCGTAGAATTTTAATAATATAATCAAATTGTTGACACAATACCCAATGAAAGTAATACCAAAGTTGAACTATAATGATCAAATTGTGGGAGATGAATAAGAACTCTTTACCCTATTCGCCACTCAATTTTCACCAACATAAACTGAATTTGTATCAACGCTAGTTGCACACATACCGATTTTGGACGGCCGATTTTATACCGGTCGTCCAAATTCCAATAGTGAACCACATGTGGGTACGGGACCTGGCACACACGCCGACCGGTCATCGGCGTCGATCACCGGTAAGCATGTGTGCAAGGTCCCGTTGCCACATGTGGCTCACTATTGGAATTTGGACGACCGGTATAAAATCGGCCGTCCACAATCGGCGTGTGAATTAGCCTAACGCTAAATGCGTTAAATGATCAAAACTGTTCTAATTATTATGCAATAAGTGCTCAATATGATTGGACCAGTTTCCTAACGTAGCCGGTTGGTTTACTTGGTGAAGGATCTTTCAAGTCTGATAGCAGAAGTGGAACTGTGCCAAACATCAAACAACCTGATTCAATCTGAGGTATGTTACAAGGAAATACATGAAAAAATGCTTATTTTTCAAATATCCATAATATATTACTACTTGTGAAATGTGACGTGTTTCGCTATTCCTATACCTCTCTCAAACAAAAATAGGAAACGCGTCATATATCACAAGTAGTAATGTATTGTAAATATTTCAAAAACAAAAGTTTTTCCATTAAATTCCTAGTAATTATGGATATCCATCAAGCCGGTTAAATGAATCAAGAACAAAGTATGTTCCCTACTGCTTCAGTATCTTCCAAATAGACAAACAAGCGGAATGTTTTCATATGATGAATCAGACGACGGTGTACAAAGGTCTATTAGACATCGTAAGGCATTCTTCTAATTAAATTATTCAATAATGTTTTTCGAAGGACATAAATAAATGCCTTGGAAGGGGACAAAGTCTGAATGTCTTCTTGTAGTCCACGTATTCAGTGTTTGGCATGTTGAAACTGCTTGCAGCGCCCTCTCTTACATAAAACCGAGTTAAATATCTAAAAACGACTTCTATGAGCAATCTTAATAATCTGAAATAAAAAATCTACTCAAAAATGTTATGAAATGTGGTTCAAAAGCTCACTTTGAAACCGCTTACCCCAAATACAGCGAACGAATAATTATTGATGATTAAATAATTGATAGTGATGTTGGCGTAGCAAATTAATGAACATTTTGAACCCATATACAGTTGATATTCTTATCACCTAGAGACTCGAATGGAATCAGCTCAATGAATGAACTATTTTTCTAACGAGAATATAAGTTTCAAAAACTGCCAATAATTATTTCAAACTGAGATCGGAAAAGTGGTAGTTGTACTATTGAAGTGGTAACAAAATTATATAAATTACTTTCAACGTCATTATTGTCAGATTTTCTAATGTTATTGAGAGGGTTGTTAAACTAAAAGTCGCTTTTGATTTGAAAAAACACAATTACACATTTGAAATGATTCAAGATGCCACCAATGCAAATTAGGATGAATGCAGGTAGGATGGGCTGCGTAATATCCACCAAAATGGGGTCTGTACGTTGAAGGAAATGGAGAACTCCTGGCTCGCTGGATAGATTTGTAGAGTATCTCTCTATTTCTCTCTCTCTCTGTACCATTCGCTTGCCGTTGCTTCCAAGTCGGGTGCAATGCCGGTATCCCAATTTTTTTGAAAAAAGTACAGTTATTCCCGTCCCAAAAAATGTCCCAGTTGAAATGTCAGACTTCAGAGCAATAAATACTTTGCCAGTTATTGAGAAAGTTTTGGAAATTGTTGTGCATGAACAAATTACTAGGTACTTTACTAAAAATAACCTGTATATAGAAAATCAATCCGGATTTAGAGAACACCACTCGTGTGAAACTGCCCTTCAATTAACAGTTTCAAAATGGAAAAATGAAATCGATAGTGATAAATTTATAGAAGCAGTGGTCCTTGATTACAAGAGGGCATTTGAAACTATCGATAGGCAAATATTACTTCGTAAACTGAGATATTATGGAATCGATGGAATAGCCTTAAGTTGGTTCAAAAAGTATCTCAATGGCAAGTCACAAATAAATAGAGTGGGGAAATGTTTCTCAATTGAAATTTCAAACAATATTGGCGTACCTCAAGGGAGTGTCCTAGGACCACTGCAGTTTATAATTTACCTGAATGATATACATTATATACAAGGTGATTTTTTGAATTTATTTGCAGATGACACGTTACTTGCATGCTATTGACATGACGCTGTAGAAACAGTGGAGCGCATGAATCGATTGTTGAAATTAACTGAAATATATTTAAACGAAAATAAACTAAAAATTAATACGAATAAAACCAAATCGATGATAATTAATAAGAAACATAAACTGAAATCAATTGACTATGAAAAGCTTCAACTCAAAGTGAAGGGAGAGAAAATTGAATGGGTGTCAGAATTCAAGTATTTAGGCTTCGTGTTGGATGAATCACTAACACTCAATGCACACTGTGATTATATATGTGAAAAGATATCAAAAAAACTTTTTATTTTCTCCAGGATTTCATCGGAAGTTTACATGTTTTCAAAAATAACAATATACAGAACCATTATACAGCCCTATTTTGATTATTGTTCCACTCTGCTTTATCTTTCAGATAAAAACAATATACAGAAGTTACAGAAACTGCAAAATCGAGGTTTATGAATCATTTCAAAATGTAATAGATACACTCCCATTCAATGTATGCTGAGTGCCCTCAAGTGGTATGATGTGGCAGATAGACAGACTGTATTACTCAAGTATGATATTTATCTATAAAATAACCAGAAATTTATTACTAAAATATTTTGTTTCCTTCATTACGTACAATAATCAAATTCATGACTGCAACACAAGAACCACCAATCAATTCCATATTTCCAGGACAAGAACAACGCAATCTATGAAATCGTTGTTTTTCAAAGGATTGAAAGATTATGTTACTTCATATTCATTCAAGGCTCAGTTGAAAATATATATTACATCACGTACTCTATGAATTTTTGGAATTTTTTTAATTTTTATGTTTCACATCATCGAATTGTTTTATTGGTTCGAGCTTTTATGTGTTCTGTATACATTGTGTTACATCGTGTTACATTGTGATATGTTAAATATTTCATCACCTACCCACTCGAATAATTGTTTTTATGCCCTAGTATAATTGTGATATGGAACTAACTATTCTGAATACTCCTGATTTGTTCTGTGTTATGGGACAATATTCTCAGGAACACATTTCTATTTCTAGCTTTTTAGCTTCTTGTATTCATATATTATTTGAACGTATTTTATTGTTAGAAGAATTTTTATACTATTTTCAAATTTTTTATATACCATTTTTACCTTTTTGGACTTGTATTTATATTAGGATTTCCTATTTTCAAATAAATAAATAATAAGTAAAACTTCTTTACGCGCGCTTGACTTGGAGAGTAAGTTGGTGAATGCGTGAGAATGTTACGAAAAGTGTGATCGGGCGAGGTGAACGAAAGTTGAGAGGGAGGTATAAGTGAGTGAAGATAGGAAGAGAAAGTTACGTGACGTATATTACTGTAGGAGCAAGAAAGAGCGGTGCGAGCACACATTTACGGTTGAGTGGGCTTTGAAGAATTAAGAGAAAACTATCATATGTTGCCACTAATTGAGGCAGGAAATAACATTGTTAATTTCGCGTCTGAAGATGGATAACTTTTGGTGAATTTTCTACCGGGCAGTACCGGGCAGGCGGTCCTCGATTGAAGACAAACTGTGAATAACCAAGAAAAGTACTTGATAAAAATAACTGCGTAAACGCTAGCGAGACATAAGTGGAACCACCTATTGGTGTGATACCCAAGCCAACTTGCCAAGTTTTCATATTAGTGTTGGTGGTTTGATTAATCAACTGACAACTGCGGTAGCAGGAATTTGGGGGGCTATCCTAGAATGCCATCGGAAACGGATACATATGTTCCTAAAAATGATATGAAATCGGAAAAGGTTAATGCAGTCAAGCTGATGGAAAATGATTCAAGAAAAATCAAAAGATGAATAGGTTAGTACTATTCTGATCAATCCCATATTGATTTCAACTTAAGAGCCACCGGTAGACAGCTGTTTCAACTGTTGGGCATCGTCAGTACCGGGCAGGCAGTCCTCGTTTGAAGACAAAATGTGAATGATCAAGAAAACTATCAGCATTGCACCCGTGCAGAGCCGAGTGCGATGCGGCGAACGCTTGCGATCGCTGCTTTAGGCGGCGGTTACATTGGATACGAATTCGTACGAAAATGTAGTCGTACGAATTCATAAGAAAACGTCGGAAGTGAACAAATGCTCTTATTGACATGATTGTGGTTATATTATATACGACCATTTGTTACGAATTCGTACGTGATTTCCATACGACCAAAATATTTTGTTTCTTTCATAGGTGTTCGTACGACTAGCTTGCATTTTCTAGTGTTTTCAGAGTGACAATATGGATTGCGAATTATTGATAACGTTAGTGCACGAAAGAAGATCCCTGTGGGATCAAAAAAGCAAACAGTATCACAACAGAGAGTTAAACGAAAAATATGGAAAGAAGTAGCGACTGAAATGAAACTAGTAGGTATGTATTTCCGTTATCTATTTATATTTATTCGAAAATAATTTTTGTTTCAACACTACATAACTGTCTTTTTTCCAAATTGTGTTCAAAGAGTGTTGAAATATTGCATAAATTTGTTCTTAATGTCATAGGCAGTATGAGTAGCTCGATCACGTGTTTGTTGAGGGGCAGTATTTTGACTGACTTCTGAGCTTCCCTCCAAATCAATAATTATATTATGCAACAAGCAAATACATTTCACAATAAAATCGACCTTGTCGAGAGCAATTTCAATTTCTGTTTTTAGAATTCTTCATTTTGAGGTAATTATACCAAAGGCGCATTCGACAAGGCGCCTTGCTCGGGAAAGGCAGTAATGGAATTTTTCTTGCTCCTGCGACAGATTTTGTCCAGAAAAATCTCTCATTAGATACGGCTTGAATGTATAGGCCGCATCTCCGACGAAAACGTGTGGAACAATAATATTTGTACCCGGCAACGTCTTCGGTCCACGTACACAGAATATATTTTGTTCAAGATGATAGTAAAGCGATGATGTAGTGAAAATACCACCATCACTCTGCTTTCCATAACTTCCAACTTCAATACTCATAAACTTACATCGCTTGAAGAACAATCGAAAAATATTTTTTATAATTGAAATAGTATGACCCAGATTTCGCAGGACATTTAATTCTAATATGCTTGCCGTCAATTGCTCCTTCACAATTGGAAAATTTCCATGTTGTATAAAACTGTTCAGCAATGGATGAAAACATTGATTCTGTTGGAAAAGGCATATGCTTTTGGTTTAAATTATACCATATAGCGTCACAGGTTTCATAAACCACTTGTCGAATAGTTGTGTGTGACATTCGGAATGAAAATCCCAATGATCGAAAAGTAGCGCCAGTTCCAAGATACCTAAAACAAAATATGTAAATGTTGAAGAATTCAAATAATTAATTATTTCAATTTTTTCAGATGATGTTGTGCGTCAAAAATGGCGAGGATTCCGTGATACCTTCAGGAAGAAAATTTCTAAATTGAACCAAAAAAGGAGTGGAGAATTGAAACTGACGATCAGTCCCAACTGGAAATTGAATCTGGCGATCTGTCCCAACTAGAAATTGAAACTGAAATAAACCAACAATCATCCTCCAAAAACAAGAAGAGGTCAGCAACGGATCACTCAAAATCAAACAAAATCCTTCCCAAAAAAAACAAAACTTGTTAAAGATGACGCAACACAACAACTGATACATATTGAAAAAGAAAAATTACAACAATTCAAGCAGCATTCGGAGCATAAGCAGGATGATGACACCTACTTTCTACTAAGTCTCCTCCCATATATTCAGACACTGCTCGTGTTTGCTCGTGTAAGCTTTTTCTTAGATCGAAAATCTTACAGTAGGTTGTGTTTCTTTTCTTTCCAGAAACTCAGCAGCCATCGACTTCTCGTTAGTTTATTCTGATCCCACGTCCATCACCGATATACAGGGTGTCCCTGGACTTCCTCTTTTCCTCTCGGGAATGTATAGATGGGGTCAAAATATCACCAGTACTTCATATAACTTTTTTTCCTAAAATCCTTCGTTACCAAGTAACGGGCCCTCGAAGTTACAAAATGAAAAATGTTTTTCTTTGATAACTTTTCAAGTGAATATTCAAAATCATCCAAATTTTGGTAATTGACTAAACAAATGAATTCCTTCGATGAGCTTTCATGCAGGAGTCAGTTGTTTTGCTACAAAGTCAGGAACGGACTACCCCCGATGGTCCACACCCCAAAACTTTGAAATGACAGATATTTTTCAATATTTTTCAACAAATTAAGGTTACTTGGACAATTTTATGTATAAAAGTACTCGTGTGGAAAGTCGATCGGAGCAACGAGTCTTGATAAAAATGTAGTTTCACTCGACGACATCAAACCCGCTCGTCCACCATTATTTGAAATGAATAATTATCAAAGCAGAAATAATAATGATAACGTTAATTCAACAACATTTATCCTGAGATGTCTACCATTATTCGAAAATATTAGTTTTTAAGGAAAATGGAAATGATAGGTAAAATGTTCATAACGCATTACACGTTTAACTAACGAAACTCAAGAGCCTCAAGAGCAAACAGAAATGAAAAATCCGCTACAGAAACTGCTCGATATGACCACCTTCTCTCTCTATACATTTTCTTAGTCTGCGAAGACACCCTCTCTGTACTTAAAATATCATTCCAGGGTCGTTTCGTATGGCTTCACAATGTAATGTTATTCTATTCAACAATGCATCTCTTGTGTGAATAGGTGTAGCGTAAACAAGGCTTTTTAGATGCCCCCACAGAAAGAAATCCAATGGATTTAAATCCGGAGACCCCGATGGCCATGAATATGGCCCACCTCTACCAATCCATCTATTGTGGAAAATATGGTTCAGATGGTCACGCACAATCAAACTAAAATGAGGAGGAGCGCCATCATGCATAAACCACATATCTCTTCGGGTTTGCAATGGAACATGTTCCAAAAGTCCATTCAAATCGTTCTGAATGAACTCCAAATAACGTTCTCCATTCAATCGGTCCTGTAGAACGAATGGTCCTATAAGATGGTTTCCTATGATACCAGCCCAAACATTCACGTTGAATTTCCGTTGGAGTTTGGTTTGCAATATCCCATGGGGATTTTCTTCGGCCCATATATGGAGATTATGAGAGTTGAAAACTCCATCTCTACTGAAACCTGCTTCATCAGTGAATAAAACTCGATTAATAAAAGTCATATCCTCTCTTTGCCTATCCATGAACCAATTGGCATATTCCAGTCGTGCTGGAAAATCTTGAGGTGTCATGGCATGTACCTTCTGGATGTGAAATGGGTGGAGCAGTCGTTCCCTAATTATTCTATGAATAGTGGACTTGGATGTATGGAACTGTTCTGATAGATTTCTGATGCTCATTGAAGGATCATCAGCGACGGCTTCCAAAATATTTTCCTCCAATACAACGGTACGTACAGTCCTAGGAGCGCCCTCACCACCTCGTTTTGGCAAAACTGTACCTACAATAATATCGAAATAAAACAACGTGCTCAAATTAATTATCAATTATTACATACCTGTCTCTCTCAAGCTGCGATCGACACGCTCGAATGTTTCTCTTGACGGTACCGTTCGATTGGGAAAATGCTCGGAATACAGACGACGAGCTTCTGCAGCATTACAAAATGCTCGTCCATAAAATACATGCATATCTGCATATTCATTGAATGTAAACTGTTCGGCCATATCAAAAAAATTCAAAATATCCTATAGAATATTGACAATACAATGATAGTCATATGACAACGCACCACTCAACAAAACAAAATCGCATTCCAGTTTCTCATTTTTTATCAAAACTTTCTAAAAGGTTTTTTTGTCAACATCTGTGAAAGAAATAGAACATAATTATTCCCTGGATATTTTTCACCTGATCATGTGCAGCCGTTTTTGTAGTTCATTCGTTTGCTTTTTATTAGTATAGTAAATATTTTTTCCGATGTGCGTTTTTTCAGCTAAATTTAGATTCGTGTTGAAGAATTTCTCCCATAAAATTATAATTATCAGTGAAACTCCTCAACAGTTTAGCTGTGAAGAAGAATTTGAAACATTCGAATGTTGAGTTTCATGAGATTCAGATAACTGATCAACACGAAACGTGATTATTCCACACTTATTATGTACATACAAAATATGGAATGAATTCGATATTTCATAGTAGAGTAGCTTGTTAGTTTAAAAACACCACGAATCTACAGAACTTGATATTTCTTTTGAAAAAATATCTGCTATCACAATTGTGACTTAAACTTCCATATAGGTACTGTACTTTTTGTTTACGACTTCATTTTAGCATACTTTGTATTATTCCTGTTATAAATGTTGTTGAATTAACGTTATCATTATTATTTCTGCTTTGATAATTATTCATTTCAAATAATGGTGGACGAGCGGGTTTGATGTCGTCGAGTAGAACTACATTTTTATCAAGACTCGTTGCTCCGATCGACTTTCCACACGAGTACTTTTATTCATAAAATTGTCCAAGTAACCTTATTTTGTTGAAAAATATTGAAAAATATCTGTCATTTCAAAGTTTTGGGGTGTGGACCATCGGGGGTAGTCCGTTCCTGACTTTGTAGCAAAACAACTGACTCCTGCATGAAAGCTCATCGACGGAATTCATTTGTTTAGTCAATTACCAAAATTTGGATGATTTTGAATATTCACTTGAAAAGTTATCAAAGAAAAACATTTTTCATTTTGTAACTTCGAGGGCCCGTAACTTGGTTACGAAGACTTTTAGGAAAAAAAGTTATATGAAGTACTGGTGATATTTTGACCCCATCTATACATTCCCGAGAGGAAAAGAGGAAGTCCAGGGACACACTGTATAGTACGACCTCAACAGAGTACTCACAGCCGCCAACTCCTGTACAGCACACAAACGAATCTTCATCTGGTTTTGTTACTAATTATACGAATGGTACTGCAGCAGGATATTCAACCAACTTTCAGCCAAATACTTTTTTATAATTTATAAATTATACTGTACGTTAATGAAAATAACATTTTTACTTACCCCAATGTTACAATCAGTTCATGCTTTGGTGATATGCACTCCCGGCAATTTGAGTACTTAGAAATGTGACTCTCAATATTCTCTGATATATAGTCGAATGTGGATTGTGTCATTCTCGTATATTCGAAAAATGTTTCATTATTTCTTCTTAATTCTTCATATGACCTTCCGAACTCCTCCTTTCCATTTCTGGATAAAAAATATGTGTCAACCCATTTTCCTCTTTTTTCTTTCAGTAACAAATATTTCACTAATGGTGATGATTCAAAATGATGAAACTTTGATAGCGAATCCATAACCACTACTGTTTTCGTATGAACTGATATCATCCAATGTAACCACACACCCCTATTAAATTCGTAATAATTGATTCGTACTAAATTTTCGTACGAATTTGTATCCAATGTAACCGCCGCCTTAGACGTGCTATTTATGGTCACGCCCCGCCGGCCACCGTGCCAATACCGCCGCAACCGTCATGTCCCTGCATTTTTAACCTGTAATATCTTCGAAAATATGCCGTGAAGCGGCATAATGATCTATATATCAAATGCACGATGTATTTAAGTTACTAAATTGGATAAGGAATAATGCTGCATTGATCAAAATCGCTTTGTAAATGAGCCATTATTTCTCGAGGATGAAATATTGTTAATGTACGTTATCCTTGAGCAATAGACATATACCATTGGAGACTTTTTTGTGAACCTTTTTAGGTGTACAGTACTGTTGACATTTTTTAATCTATCTTGTAGAGTTCAGCAGTGTTTGCAATGTAAGCACAAGAAATATGTTTATTTACGCCATCACATTAAAAACCTCTAAACTTATCAGTGTTTCCCTACTACAGTATGGATATTGAATACATATAAACATTCCTCTTGAATCAGTCTATCTATTAAAATACCTGCATCGAAATCCGTTGCGCAACTTCAAAGATCTAAGCATACATAAGGACAGACAGCGGTAAGCGACTTTGTTTTATGCTATGTAGTGACGAAAATAAAAAACTTCAAGAATATGATATATCATAAATGAACATTTGGAATTCTTGTCTTTCGTAATCGGAAAAATTATGTTTTAGTGTATAGTCGGAATCTCTGATGAAAACGAAAGAAATTAATCATCATTAGCAGATTATCATATCGTCATGTCTCATTTGAATGATAAGATAGTTCGATGATTCAACCTTTTCTACCATCTTTCTGAAATTTTATAGATCTTTTTTTGGGCTAAACGAACATAGATTCATCAAAAATGTGTCAATAATTTGTTCATGCGACATTTATGATCTCCCATCATAATAAATTATGTGCCTGTTTTCATTAGTTCCGGCTAGAGACCGGTTTGTGTTAAAATACAATCCAATAGAGTTTATGGATCAAATTCTCCAGTGATTTTTTTGTCCTGTCATTATAACATTTTTATTTATTTTTTATATTCTATTTGAAACCTATGATTCATGAAATGGAAAGTTACTTCATTGCTTTGTACCACTTGAAAACGTGATTTGCACTTGGAACAAACTTTTTCATTGTTCTCAGATATACGTCATAATGTTTATTGAAAACGCAAAAGTTTGGTTCATGAAATAATGAACCATTATCTAGCCTTTTTTCTTTCCCAAGTCGTACAAAACAAAAAACAAATCATTCGATCCTGAAGATGTGTCAGGTTGAACCTAACACTGCATATACTCAGTTGAACCAGTCCAACTGCCATCGGTTGCGGATGCACATCTTCACCGGCAGCAGGAAGTTCCATATCTTAATGAGGAACTAGAGGTGATTTCGAATTGGGGTGAAAGAAACAAGGTTAAATTCAATTCCATGAAAACCCACACATCGGTTTTTCTCAAAAAAAAAAGCTAAATGCCTTCGAAACGAAAATAATGATGTTAGGATATGCAATTCCACTCACTGCTTCGATAAGTTTGTCGGAGGTTAAAATGGACGCCAATATGTCTTCAAACAATTATGTCGCTGGAATTACAAAGGCGGCTTCTCAAAAGCTTGGAACACTGTTCCGAACCAAAAAACTGTACACACCTCAGCAACTTTTGATGCTTTATAAAGATCAGATCAGACTTTCTTTGGAGTATTGTTCTCGTGTATGGAGCTCCGCCCCTAAGCATACCCTGAAGCTGCTAGATTTCATCCAGAAAAGAGCCATTCGCCTGATTGGAGACGCGAACCTCACTTGCCACCAAGATAGTCTGGAATATCAAAGAAAGGTTGGAGATTTATCTGTATTATACAGATACTTTCACGGAAAGTTTTTAAGTGACTTGGCACATTTGATTCCACCAAGAGCGGTATATATCAGGAATACGCGACGGGTTGTAGCTGATCATCGTTTCGAGTTTCAACTCAGTACACCTCGAACTTCACTAGACAACTGCGTTTATGTGGAATAAACTTCCTGAGAACGTTTTTCCAAATGGATATAATCTCCAATTTGAATCGCTACTTCCGCTCTCAAAGCTCCTTGAGGATTTTTCTGTTGCTCTCGTGTTTTGTCCTTAAACTAACCTATTCCTTCAAGCAGTTTTGAAGCTCCTTACATTTGTGATTCACCTCCATCCCGCATTATTTCTTTGGAGTTTTTCTATATGAGCTATAGTCGTAGAGAGCGTATGAGATAGATAACGATAGTCTTTTTTTAAGTAATGGTACTCCAGCGCTCAAAACATTCTTCATCGCACGTATAAAGTTTTTGAAACTTTCTATGTTTTTAACACTTTTATTTGTAACTAACGTTACTGCAGTTTCGTCCTATAAGGACATTTTCAAACTTATACATTATAAAAAAAAAGGTTTAATGTATAAGTTCGAAAATGTCCTTATAGGACGAAACTGCAGTAACGTTAGTTACAAATAAAAGTGGTGAAAACATAGAAAGTTTCAATTCTCTTTTTTCATTATGATTTCCTACCGCGTACTAACGGCTACATCCATCAATTTATTATTGAATTTTCATTTATTATTAAATTTATTTTATTTTTATTCATTGGCATTTTACTCTTGTATCATCAAGATAAAATGTTTCGGTATTTACACCTGAAGAGTACTTATCCAGGGTACATGCATCTTGCATTTAAAATATTTAGCGATGAATATAAAAGGTCGCTTAGGGTCGTGTTACGATAATCATAAGGAATCAGAGACTTTTACTTGCAGTAAAATTCGGCACTGTGAGCAGTATTTCGAAACTGTACATGATAAACATATTTGAAGTGAAATATTTTGTGTAAGATATCTGAAAAGCAAGTTCCACAAAAACATCATCCATACATCCAGCGGGACATCTCCAAAATTCGGACTTGGACTCATTTTTACATGAACCAAACTTTTATTTTCAAGCAATGTTGTGACGCATGTTTAGAAACAGATGAGAAAATTTGTTCAAAGTGTGCATCACGTCTTTAAGTGATTCAAAGTAATGACGTTATCTTTTTTCCATTGATTGTATTTTTAATATTTGAATTGAAATGTAATAGTTTAGAGAAATCTCTCTCACTGTTCATGCTCAGAAATACCATGATTCCCATCAAACAACAGCAATTCATGAGTAAAATAAAAATAGGTCTTCGCAAACAAAATCGATATTGAAATTATTCATCCCTTGCCAATGAGCTTTCAAAAGGGGAAGGAATAATCAAACTCAGTCCTACATCCCCGATTATTGTTTTATTACAGTTATTATACAACCAGCACGGCTCTTTATTAAAACACACGATGATACGCAACGATACTGTGATACAGCATCCGTAATCAACCCTTACAAGTTCTTATTTGAATACGGCTGTATTCATCTGTTGACTATGTAAATCAATGAGTTATTAGTTTAATAGATATTCTACACGATGTTGATTGATTATGTTTTAACAATTTTGGTGAGTTTGATATTAAAAACATTAACAAAAAGATGTACTTTATTTTGTAAGATAAACACTTGATATTGATGGTTTGAATCATTCGTCATTCAAAATTGTTTCAACTGCTAAAAGCTTTCGATACGAGCAAGTGTCAGAAAATTTTAATAAGTTTGAACCTTTCATTTATCGATATTTCGAGAGAGAAAAAGAAAAATTACCACTGATACATTTTGAAGTAATTTTTCAAATGAATGATATTAACGATGATATGTTTTTGTTTATTTTCAATGTCTGTGTATTCCTGAGGCGAATACGAATAACAAAACCATATTCCTGTTGGACACAAAAAAACCCATGAAAATTATAAGGTCGTTGAGAGATATCGTTTATTAACAAATGGAGGAGGAAAATAAAATATTTATAATTACAATTTAGTATGTACAAATGAATCAAAAAGCTCATTACCAACATAAGGGTACAATCTAGGTAAAGCAAACGTGGAAAAGTTTGTATCACCTCAATATTTGTAAACAAAATTCGAAACGTCCTTTTAATTTTTTAGATGTCATAAAATTAATATTGTTTATAATAAATCCAACGCCACTTTCGAACAGACATCGCTCTTAGAGCGCCTTAAAGATTTTCCTGTAGTGCTTGTGTTTTGCCCTTAAAGAAACGTTTGATTGCAAATGAAAACTGCATAGAGAGTATTTGTTTTGAGAAAATGAATGTCTGGGCAGGAATATTTGAAAACCACATTGTTAGTCCTATATATCTGGACGAAAATATAACTAATGATACATATTCTGAAATTCTTTAAAATCTCATTCAATCCAGAAGAATTCGAAAATCAAGTGCTTTTCCAACAAGATGGTGCTCTCCCATATTTGAGAGCCTATAAGGGATTGGTTGGATCTGGCATAACCAGGCATGTGTATCGGTAGACGCGGTCCGTTGGAATTGCCTGCTTTTTCACCGGATTTCACTTCTCCTGACTTCTTTCTTTCGAGCTATGTCTAATTGAGAGTTTATGTTACGCAACCTTGAACCATACTAGAACTGAAATATCCGAAACTTATGCTAGTATTGCCCCAGAAACATTCCAGAATGTTAGAATTGGGTTCAAAAATAGACTGTTTTACTAGCAGGGGGTTCAAAGTGAATATTAGGTTAAAATAAAATGTTTACGTGTCATGCCCATGCATTTATTGCAAGAGATGTTACTAATTCATTTCTCTTTTCGATTAACATTTATTTCAAAATATCTGACATAGGGTAAAGGAGTCACGAAATTCCTAGTCCCAAATTCAAACATCATTAACTTCGCAACCGGATCAGATGGATCCAATCTAGAGTTATTTCTAATATACTATCCCTATATACTTCCTTTCATCACACACATAATGAATATTAGTTTCCCTCGACACAGCGTTTTACCGGTCCACTGAAAATACGCCCTTTTCAACCATACCATAAAAATGTGGTCAAAGGATTGAAAGATCTCTGCCCAAATTGATTCATAATTGAGAGATGATGTAACTTGATCAACATATCAACTAAGTTAAAGTTCAGATTTACAAAATATCATAGTCGTGAAACTACTCTTTTGTCTATAACATATGACATTCTAAGGGAAATAGACAGAAAAAGAGCAACAATATCAATATATCTGATTAGATTATTCAAAAGCATTCGAAACTTTGTCAATAACAAAATTAAAATATACCGGTCTGTCGCATGGAGCAGTATCTTTTTTCCAAAAGATCCCTCTAAAGTATCAAAGTGAATGAAAACTTATCACATTTTCATTTATGGTGTCCCTCATATTAGGTCAATTACTATTTGCCTTTCATACACTTAATTTTTGAACTAGTAAGATGAATAATTTTCAAGGTGATGTTACTCAACTGATTTTTTTTTCATGGGATATGGCATCAGATGGCATTATTGGAGATAGTTTTGGTCCAATCAGGGCATTTTAAATTCACTGAATGATGATGTTTCAATTCTCGGTTCTTGAAGTCATAGAAATAGGTTTCACTTTTGACCTAACATAGAAATATTTTGTAAAATAAGATTCAACCAATAAAGTATCTCGGGGAAACGAGAAGATGGCACCAGATTAGATAACTATATTTGATGTTCCTGAAAAATATTAGATTTCAGGAAGTATTTGAATAAAAATATGAGATCAAAGTTTGAAAACATTCGTTGTATTCAGATTATGTATATTTTATATAAATGAAAACATTTTTTTTGTGAACAAATTAATCAATATGGGACATTGGGAATTGAATTACTATCTTCTACAATACGAACTGGTGTATAATTATCATGTCCCATTTATTTATTGGCGTATCGGTATTTACATATATGTTTTTTCAAGAATAATAACATGTGTACATGTTCATTAATAAAACTGACCATTTTCGGAGTTTTCCCATAATTTTTATTCACCAATTTATTATTATTTTTTTGAAAGAGTATAAACGTATATCATATGAAACAGTATTATGATCATTCAAATTCATAAAGAAAATGTACTGATTACCTGAATATATTTCTCAATGAGAGTAAACTTTCATGGCCGTAGATAACTATGACAAAACTATTTTCCAGGTTTGTTGACCATTGTCTGCAGGTTTTTACACCTAATGTTTTGTTTATCACTGCGGTGGATATTATCAAAGACGATGAGCCAACCAACGAAGTGCTTGGTTTGTTCTCACAGCAGATACTGTATCTGCTGCCCGTGGGTTGAGCTACCTATCAAGCGCGCCCCCAGGTGGCGGATTCGGGAATGGCCACGGGACTGGAGGTCCTGTTCGGGAAGCCAATGTGGCCTTACGGACACAAAAACATAAACAACAAAAACCAAAACCAATCCCGAGGCTGGACAGATGTGCTCACCTCCATTTAAGGCGGTGGCTGGGAATGAACAGAAATGCCCACCCCAATCTACCGCTTGGAATGAGGCTGGACATAGCAGATCACCTCCAAGAGCAAGGGAACTTCCTGCGGCGGGCGCCAAGAGCTCCGCCTAGAATAAAGGAGGGGAACCGGCTGCCCCTGCAGAAAAGCTCCCTCACTTGTGCACCTCCACGGAGGGAACCCCAAGAAGGTTGAAGAAGCCGCACAACGACAGTAATGTCGCTGCACCTTCCAAAACCTACGCGGAGGCCACCGTGAGACACCTCAAGGTTGCCAAAGAGAGTGTGTTCGGCGAGTCTTGGCATACACCTGCCAACATAAAGGAGTGACCTGTCCACCTTCCTGGAAAGGACAGGATGGACAATGACCTAGGAGGACAACTCCTCGGGAGGATGTACTATGGGTCACATGTGGCCTAACTGCTGTGGGTCTATACTCACCCTCCAACCTCTACAGATTCAGACGGGGCATAAACCCCGAAAATAATATAATAATAATATGGATTTATTCAATTTTCAGTACAAATGTAAAAGTATAATCATGTAAGAAGGTAATATGAAAAATAAAATGCAAAAAAAGTAAAAATGATAAATTGATGGATGTAGCCGTTACTACGTGGTAGAAGATCATAATGAAAAGAGAAATGAAAATTTTTATGTTTTGTACCAATTTTAATTGTAACTAACGTTACTGCAGTTTCGTCCTATATGGACATTCTCAAACTTATACAATAATATTATAATATTAGTTACAATTGAAAGTGGTAAAAAACATGAAAATTTTCATTTCTCTTATCAGTGAAAATGGTAAATGTTAAATTGAAAGTGCAAACATCTAGAAAGAATAAAAATTGCAATAATGTTGGGTTCTTACGTGGTATAAATTATTTTAGTTATGAAGGAACACTTACTAAGGCCTTGCCTGGGCGTGGGTGTTCTTTCATAGTGTATGGATATTGAATAATTATAGGTGTTATATCTAAAAAGAAGAGTGGAGTAGTGACATCAGACATTGAATAGTGTATTTGACCCATAGACATATACACATTTTTGCAGCATTTAAGGAACACTTAAGTAATGTATGCGGTTGAAGTAGCATAAGAAAAAATATACAGAAATATAAGGAATATGAACATGAACCCATTTATTCTCGGTAAGTATAGTAAGGCAAATGATCGCGTTTCATGCATTCGAAGGATCAATTAATCGATGTATACGATATATAATCGAAATTACATCTTTTTTTAGAATGAAATAGTTGGTGCAAGTCTGGTTTTAGGAGATAAGTAATTGTAGAGATTTTTTCAAGATGAATATATGTTCTCTGAACGATTGTTTTTGTTGAGCATGTCATGTTCAGTTGTGCATTGGTTTTGAGTCTTGTATTATGCTTGTGATCTACATAGTTCAGTTTTGTTAGTTTTTTGTGTTGTTCCACAACAGTTCCTAGGAAGTAATCTTGTCTGAGGTCGAGCGATTTTGATTCTTTGAAAAGTGCATTATAATTTCCATAATAAATAATTTTCATAAATAGGTTTCACTCAGATACAGATAAAAAAAATTGGGTTTGATTCAAATAACTTGATTCAGTTTTGTTCATATAAATATTGATCATTCCACTCTCAGAATTTTTTAATATGTGATTCTATCAGAAACAATATCAATTCTTACAATATGCAATATAAAATTCAAATGTATCGTCTAATTTATGAAATATTGGTTTTTCAAAATCTATCCGTTTTCCCAGAATCAATTGTTCATCTAATTAGGTTTCGTAACTACCTACTTTTGAAGTTCAGTTCAACTGATGAAATTTCCATGTAGTGAAACGCCTCTTGAATAAAATGTTTAATTTGAAAATTGTATACATATGATCATAGGTATGAGTCGGTTGTGATTATGTACTGTTCATTTCATTGTATCAGATTTTCAATTGCATCCAGTACTCGCTACGAAACTAGTACTCATTTCTTTTTTGTTTTTTTTGTTTCCAGCGAATATTTTCACAAATTCAATACATAACCAACAATAAGATGATAACTTGTCCTCTTTAGAATAAGTGCATTTTGAAGTCATAATTAGAAACGATGAACATTGAAATGAAGTTTTTATCAGAAACCTTGTCACAACTAGTATGTTTATACAATTACTATGTGAGGACAAAAAAATAATTAACACGTTCTATATAAAAATGTTCCTTCAACAATGTCGAACCTAATCAAAGTAACGAATTTTGCTTCGTCTTGGTTACAAGGCAATGAGTTTCAAAGGTAGACAAGTATTATAAAGAATGTTATAGGTTCAGAGTCCCTTCATTTAGAATTATCAACAGATTTGAAATGCAAATACGAAACTGAAATTGAGTGAGTTTAAAACATTCGAGTGAAATTGAATACGGAAGAAATTGGATAACGCAGTACAATACAATTGTTATTGAAATTTCAAGATCATACACAAGAAATACGCATATATTATGGAAAGATACGTCTGTAATGTTCTTTGCACTCAGACGGTTGTCTGGGTCTCAGGAAGATACAGAGTGTTTTATCAGTTATTGAATGAAACTGGTCGGTACTTGAATAAAATAATGATCATATAATGATAATTGTAATAACTCCATAATATATTGATTTCACTGATTAGGCAAAAATACTTTTTTGAATCTTGTTAAGTCTATTATCGATTTTTTTTTAATTCAGTCAAATTGATAGGTAATCAATTCAATTCAATTGAGTTTATTTGGAATATGTTAATATACAATTTATTAATATTATGGTTAGGACCACTAGGAGTTTGAGGAAAGGAGCCTAAGCGCAGGTGGCCTGTAATGTGTTTCCGTCTGTCTCCCCGTGGAAGTACTTTAAAAATATATCGGGCACAAAAGTAATAAAAGATTAAATAACTGTTGCAGTTTCATATTAGTGAATAGACAGAGGAAGCTGGTATATTTTATGAGAATAAGTACCTAAAATTATCTATACATCTAGGTTTACATAATATTGGAAATAGGTACATATACACTGAAAGACACATTGGAAGATTAGAAAATGTACTGAGTGGTATTTCTGGGTTATTGGGTATGTTTGAATAAACTGTTTATACGGGTATTATTTACAATTATGAATTTTTTTGTATTTTTTTTTATACTTTAAAAAATGTGGTATTTATCTTTATTTCAAGGGAAAGCATGTTAAACAGTTTTGGAGCGAAATAGTAGACTGAACGTTGGGTATGACTTTTTTTGTAAAGGAGTATATCAATGGATAAATTATGTACATTTCTGGTGTACTTTGTATTTGCCTTAGAATAATTGATATTTAAAAAATCTGTTTAAAATCTGTTTTTCCGTTAACCAGCTGTCGTACCCTTACGAACGACAACCTTCAGAAGTCGAAACTTGTGCGAGCTAAGGATTAACGAGGTCTTACCTTTTAACGTGTGATTCCTAACACGGGTTGGACGATAGCAAGTGGAGATCGATCGTTCAGACTAGGGCTTGAACCACCGACCAACACGGCAGTCAATTCGAGTGAGTGAACAAATCACCCACGCTGAACCGCTTGGCTACCGACCGATATTGTTTGAGTATATCTATATAAGACACTGGTGTGCATACAAACTTCTTATATCAAGCAGATTAGTTTCAGAATAGAGTTTTTCTGTATCAAATTGTCTGTTTTTTTTTCAACATTATTTTTAAAACTGTATTCTGGAGCACCTATACAATATTTAGCACATTCTCAAACATTCCACCCCACACTGTGATACAATATCGTATAACTGACTCAACAAGAGATTTGTAAACAATAATTAAGCTTTTTTTGTGAGTATATCCCTGAGTTCATACATTTTATAGCTAAGATGTCTAAGTCTTTTTACTATATATTGCAAATGTTCATCCCATCTCAGATGTTGGTCCATTACAACTCCTAAATACTTTAGTTCAGTTACTCTTTCAATATATGGACATTCACAAATGGTTTCAGAACACTTTGGCATATGTAAATAATTTTTTTGTTGGACAGGTTGCTGGTTGCTCAGAAGAGTGAAAGTAGTAAATTTCGATTTTTCAACATTAAGGTTGAGAAGATTGTTACTTAACCAAATTTGTATTTTACCCAAACACTCTTCTGCTACTTTATATACCTGTTGTCATGTATTACCTGTATCATCTAATCGATTTGTATGCGCAAATATCCCAGAAATTTGAAGTAACTGATTATTACTATTCTAATCCAAAGAAATGAACTTTATATGTTCAAGCTAGTCTCGGATATACCTACACAGTAAGTTGAATGGACTAACGCCTATCAGAAAACAACTACTCTTCTGGTTAAAATACCACGAACGGCTGTCGGATATAATTCAACGTCGTTCGTGGTATTAGGCGTCAGACCATTCAACCTACTGGCTTGAACATTTAAAGTTCTTTTCTTTACATTTGTTTACTGCTAGTCTTTAAGCATATCCCACTGACTAATAAGAAAGTATTACTATTCTTATGATGCACTGTTTGGAACCTTTGGTGTAGTAATGAATATTACTGGAGTTTTTTCCCAACACCAAATCGTTACTTTAAACACGGCACGTGTTTCGATCACCAAGTGATCATCTTCAAAGAGGAATATTAAGTTGAAGATCACTTCAAAGAGGAAGATTGAGTTGAAGATCACTTGGTGATCGAAACACGTGTCGAGATGTTAAAAATAACGATTTGGTGTTGGGAAAAAACCCCAGTAATATTCATATATTTATTACTATTCTGTTAAAAAAATCAAATTATATCAGTTATTCCTTTTTCTGTCACAAGTAGATCACGTTGCTATCCATTTCGTGGGTATACAATTGAAGTATTCAACAATGTGATTTATTGATCCTAGAAATCCTGAAAAATTTTGTTATATTCAAAAATTCACGTGATTTTTTTTATATTTAGCTGTGTTTATGATATTTTAAGTTACCTTAGATTCATTCTTTGAGTTTGCAATCAGATTTTTATTGGAGGATATAATTTTTATGCCACATTTTTTTTCAATCTCTCCTTATTTTCATTTGATGTTATTGAATAGCTTTTTTATCAGCGGAAATCAGTTGTAAACCCTTAGTATCTCTTTCATGAGATCTCTATTTCCTTTTCATGATCTTTAGAAATTTCATATGTCAAAAAATTATTCGAAAATTTGAAGTTTCCGATAAAAATATACAGATATACATAAACACTTAAGGATGAAAATCAGAAGTTGATCCTTGAGTAAACAAATTACTGTTATGGTATGTATCTAAGCTTTCACGGCCGATGTCTTAATAAACTGTCTGATGTTTCCGAAACATATATGGAAGTAGCAAATAATGGAAGGTGCAAAAGTAAAACTATATGCGGGTGCCAGTGAAGCCTGAAGTGCAATAAGGGGCATCGGTACCGAAGGCAGAACCGTACTTATATTTAGTTTAAATACAAATATAGAATCGTATGAATAGTTATAGATTTAATGTTAATAAAACTCATATCAAGAGAATAACATCTTTATTTAATTTTTATCGATGCGTATCTAAAATATCTAAAGGGTAAAAATAGGTTATATATTCGATAAATTGAATATTTACTTGAAAAAATGTAAAATTGATTGTCTCTTGAGAACAATTAATTTATTATGAATATTTCCTTTTGTTTCTTTGAATTTAGTTTGCTCTGCTATAAATATTATTTTTTATAAATAAATTTGATAATAAAAAAAAATTAATAAATTAACATCTATGACGTCTTTGTGTCCTTAGAATTTTCTCTACCTTATTCTTTAAATGGACTATGGAACTGAAATCTACGGTATGTTAGTATTTTTATATGTCTGTGGACTAACCTTTACCTACCATTATTATATCTCTTTTGATACCCAATACCCACTTAAATTTGTGTCATATTGTTCATATATTCCACTTTAAATCGTAGATTTTATTTTTAGTAGTTTCCTGATGATGCTAACATGGTTATCGAAACAGGCATCAAGAATTCCTATTTATATTTTGTTGTGGGAAAAGTGTTTTCAATAGATGCATTTCACGCCATTGGTTTCAATTCTACCTGTCAAGATATTGGTTGTTGTCTTTCAAAAATACCTACACCTATTGCGAAAAACATATGAAATTTCATGAAAGCTCTTGTTCCATGTTAAATTTATTTTTGAGAAAATAATAGTCTACCAGAGAATATATATTTTGTTCGTTTGAATACTAAATTTATTATTATAGCAATTCATTATGCGTATTTGTTTCCATATTATTCTGTAACTTTTTATGGCTTCAGAACACTGAACCACTTTGATTTCGAAAACCGAACGTTGAATGCCTTTCCAAAAGAAGTGAACTCTACGAATACTGAATCACGATTAATGCGTTTTGATTGTTCTTACCACAATCGTTTTCGTGTAAAACATTGCCCGAGGCGCCCTAATGCACTTGCTATCAACATGTCCGGCATATGCGGTCTTGGCATATATCCATCGACATAACGCGGCCCTAAGAGGTCTATATTATCATCTACGGCACTCTTATGGTATTGACGAGACACCGAATTTATTGAAACTATTCGTTCTCCACCCTCAGGCTCATACGAGCTAATAAGCCTGATGTAGTCCTTCTCGACCACCAGAGCAAGACGATATTTGTTATGGAGTTTTCAGCTCCTGGCGAGACGAATATCGTCCGAAAAGAGAAGGAAGACGGATAAAATAACGAGATTTTCTCTTCGAACTCCGCAGACTCTATCCAGACCACTCTATGAAGATGGTTGTTCTGATTATTGGAGTCCTTGGTGGAATGATGCCCTCTCTACTCTCTAATCTTAAAATCATGCCGGCTTGCCGCACTAAGGCAGAAATCTTAGCCGGACAGATGCAGAAGGCTGTCATTCTTGGCTCACTGTGCTTGCTCAGGGCACATGATACTCGAACCCAAAGATCACTTACCCCATGGTGTGGGGAGTGGTCATTGGTTGATAATGCTGGCGCGCCCTCCCGAATGTATAGGGGCTTCAGAGTATAGGGCCTGACCAGCGCACACTATGTGGAAAAATAATAATAATAATAAATGGGCTTCATTCATTGACATACATTGTTTATAAAGACGTAGATACAGAAATCAATGAAAGGGCGAAGTTCAGCCGATGCTGATTTACAACTTAACCTAACAATATAACATCCCAAAACAAATATCTTTCAGTCAACGTACACAATACATGATATTTAACTTTAAAATCGTTCAATAAATAAATAAAATAATTTAAATTATCGTTGAAATAATTGAGAATGTGCAATTTTTTCTCTTAACAATATTTTGAAATACGTAAGCTAATACACGATTGTTTTGAAAGTTCAGTATAAAAAAATCTATCAATTATTTATCCTAAATGTATATAATTCCTACTAGTGAGATAAAAACTGAAGGTTTTATTGTCATTAAACTTGAAATATATTGACTTTCAAATGAACCCTGGCATTAAGCACCAGAAACGAACTCTTGAAAGTGAGTACAGTCGATCATTTGAGATTTGTTGATAAAGTGGGTAGAACGATAAACGCTTTGACCTGGGGCTAGGAATCCCTGCTATATTGGCGCTTGGGGAAGTTGTAGGAGCGGACAAATATTTGACTAGTCAACACGCGTCTATACGAATCCATCTCCTCAGTACACATCGTTCTTCATATCGGTGTTTAATATCCAGCCAGACACCCTTTTTACTTATATTGCATTTCCACTCGATAAGCTCTTCATTGTGCTTGATTTCTGCTTTTCAAGTAATGTTCAGTTGGATGCGTTTCATGAATACTTTTACATTTTCACCAATCCTCTTGATATTTCATAGAATATTGACAATTCAATGAACTCATTATATCTGATTAATTCTTCAAAAATATATGTTAGTTAATGTCCTTGACTTTTGAAGAACCTATTTAATATCTCTCTTCTATTAGTAATACGATATTCGTTTGACCAAAGTGGTTGTGAAGGTTTTTCGACGGATTTTTATATCGAAACATTTCAAAAATGAATCCACAAATTATCACAACTATATATGAATATTACTGGAGTTTTATCTCAACATCAAACCGTTAGTTTGAAGGAGATTGACGATGTTTCATGATGAATTTCATCAGTTCAGACTTCCATTGTCTGATATTATATAAAATGATTTGAAATCCCTGAAAGAACTAATAAAAAAAATTTTAAATGAAAATCTGAAAATAACAATTATATCAAGCAAAGAAACCTGAAATGAAATAATGTGAAATGAAATACAAATAAGAATAGACCAATGAACAAAAAATAAAAAGTTAAAAGATTGCAAGCCAAGTTACTTCACGACGTTTCGATTGTTAGAATCCACAATCGTCTTCGGGTGATGACTGGAGTAATTCCTCTCAGAGATGACTATTTATGGGTCATTGGAGTACTTTCACTTATTTCCGCTTTCTTTTTTTCGCTTCACCGTTTTAGTAGGAGATGGCTGTTTGGCGGAAGTTGCCTATTTTTGGCTTGATTATGGGTTAAGGGTATTATGTTGCGTATATCTATGCTAGCTTGGCTGAATGCATTGTTGGATAACATGTATGCGGCTTTTTTGAATTTTCTCCTAAACCAATGTTCCTCTCTGTGTATGATCTTAGCTTAGAACCACTCGATGTTATGTTGATGAGTAAACATGCTCTGATATTCCTGATTTGCTGGTTTCCCCTCGTTGTGTGTTTCGGGCTTTCAGGCTCTGTTATATGAAGGAAGGTTTCGAGAAGGAGCTAGACATCATCAAAAATGATCTTTAACGGAATGGCTACTCCAAATCGATGATGGAATAGAATGTTTAGCCAAATTCTAGACAACAGGAGCCTCGCAAGGAAGAGAAGCCGTCACAACCAATGCTTGCACTTCCCTACATCAGAAGATTATCGGAAAGGATAAGAAGAATTGGATCCAAGTACAACATCAGAACCTGCTTCAGATCCGGAAACAATATCCATAACAGCCTCACGAAAGCCAGGCCTTCAAACGCGGGCCTTCTATATCGGTGAAATTAAGAGGCCATTGAAAGTTCGCATTGCCGAACACAAGAAACACAGACAGCGAGGGGAAATCAACAAATCAGAAATAGCAGAGCATGTTTGGACTCATCAACATAACATTGAGTGATCCCAAGCTGAGGTCATACACAGGTCAAACATTGGTTTAGGAGGAAATTCAAAGAAGCCGCATACATGTTGTCAAACAATGTATGTAGCCAAGCTAGCATAGAGATGCGCAACATGTGGAAACCCATCATCAAGCGAAAAATCACCAACTCCCGCCAAACAGTCATCTCCCACTAAACCATCTCCCACCAAGTTCTTTCAGGGATTTCGAATCATATTATATAATATCAGACAATGAAAGTCCGAACTAATGAAATTCACCAAACCGTTATTTTAACATCTCGACACGTGTTTCGATCACCAAGTGATCATCTTCAAGAAAAATATTAAACACGTCTCAAGGTGTTAACATAACGGTTTGGTGTTGGGATGAAACTCCAGTAATATCAAATACTACAACAAAGGTTCCAAACAGTGCATCACAAGTATAACTATATATGTTTAGATATTCATCTTGAGAGTTTTACGCTTTATGTTTATATTTTTTTTTATACACTCGCTGGGATCTCTGAGATCAATTAGTTGTGTATACATTCAATAGTTGGAAGCTGATTTAATAATGGAATTTGGGATAGTTATTTGATTCTGGTGAAGATTTTCACTTACTTTACAATATCGTATTTTTTCGACATTACAACGAAAATTACGAAATGTGTAAGAAGGTGAATAACTATACCAAAACGCCTCTACAGTATCAAAAAAGGTAAAAAACCATTATAAGTACGTTTGTGATATGCTCAGTTTCGAGTTCACTAAAGAGAACATGATCCAACCTACCAGCTCTGATATTGTTCTCCTTAATTGTGACTCTGGCCGTGACAGCCGTTCTATTACTTTTCCAATAAATGTGGCCTTTTTCAATCCCAACAGCGGATTCAATACCTTTCGGAGCATAAGGCGACTCCTGTGTTTCTTTAATATCATGAAACTGCCTAAGGTGGTGATAAAACACTATTACAGAGCCTTCTGGCTATGGATATAGACTGAGACTGCATGAGCTGGTTATGTCAACAGATAATGCATACGGGTTTAAGATACCTCGAGGACATGATGAAACTTGTCCTGAAGGAGCAATTCGGGTTCCGACGAAGTTGGAATACTACCACCCAAATAATTCGAGTTGTTCATGCGATAAAGAAATCTTTGAATCAGGGAAAGAACATAGTTATGGTCCTGCTGGACATTCAGGAATCCTTCGACAAAGTTTGGTCGGAAGGGTTTGTTGCCAAGATGTGGTCGGTGGGCATGCCTTTATTCGACATTGGAATTCTTGAATCTTACCTAACCAACCGAATTTTTCATGTAAGAGTGGACAAACTACATCTGCACATTATCCCATAAAAGCAGGTGTCCCGCAGAGGACCTGCCTATCACCGTACCTGTATTCATTGTACACCCACGATTTTCCCATGTTCTCGCAAACGAATGCGGGTTCTATGCGCATGATACCGTAATTTACGCGCATTCATTCTCGAGCGAGGTGACTGAGCAAGCAACTGTAGATCCATCTCGAGAGGATCTCGTGCCGTACTTTAACAGAAACAAAATTGAGATGAAAACATTCAAAACTGAGCTCGTCAACTTTTCGAAAATTTTTACCATAGTGAAGATCTTCGGGAAGTTGCGAATCAAAGGCGTGAGCGTTTATGAGGTCGCGATATCTGGGAGTTATCCTTGATAGGCGTCTGAATTTCTAGGAACATCTGAGTGTGGCGAACCAACGAGCGGCAAAGATCAGTTTTCTTGTAAGCCTGTCGCGTATTCTGCAGTCTCAAAAGAACTCCTCTCCGGAGACTCGAAAGGATGCAGAATAAGGTGCTTCGTATTTGCACGAATAGTGACAGAGACATTTCATTAAATGACCTGTTAGATCTGGTCGAAGTTGAGACAGTCTCAGAAATTCTTCAAGTTTCTTCTGCCGAAAAGCTCACGCCCCTTAGGATTTATCATGATCAGCCTCATAAACACGGACTGATCTATGATTCATTTTTTTTTCATGAACTTTTTCCCAGACAACTTACACTAGCTTGCATAGATTAAAATGAGATGAAAAATATCGAAAACGCAACGCAAGGAGAACTCCCGCGTGAGCTGCGGCAGAAGCTCCGTCATAGACGGAGGCTGAAATGGAAATGTGTTAAGCGGAGAGCCACCCACCAACACCAACTGTCCAATTGTAGGACAGTGTGATGGCGTGCATTCTGTTGTCTTCTTGAGCTCAACAGTACAGTCATCCTCCTGCCATCTTTCCCCACACATATCCTTTTTCCTTCCCTCTCTGACTCCCACGTGTGGGAGAATGATTTTGTATTATACAAATTGTAATCCTAATAAGTCCTAATAAGAAATGAAGATTTTTGGTTTGATTTGGTTTGGTCTCAGGCACCTCATGGCAGGCCTTGCATCTAGTGTCAGAAACCTCTATACTCAAAAAGCGACGACAGGAAACTACGGTGTTGAAGACACCATTCTAGCAGGCCATGTCATGAACCTCTCAGTTCCCGATTTCAGGCCACTCGACCTGAGAAATACAATTTTGACTGAAAAGTTTCCAAAGATGCCGCGCATCAAGACTTGACATCAACACATGTCTAGCTTCATATCTGTACGTGGTTGTAGTTGATCTGCGGTATACTTTTCCATTGAGTAAACTCGGTTTCGACATAACAAATTGTATGAATTGTTGATTTCCTCAATATTTTGATGAATTCACTTCCTAATCGAGTGAAAATATAGTGGATAACATTATAGTTCCATGTACAACGATTAGAGAGAACAAAACCCATGCTGGTAGACCGTGGTCGAATTAAAATTGTATGCATACGTTTGGTACGATAAACACGTGTTTAATTTATTCGTTTGGAATTGTCCTTAACGATGATCTCCTACCACGTAGAACGGCTACCTACATCCATCAAATTATACAAATATACTAGTATATTATTTCGGTTCAAACTGAATCTAAATTATAATTGTTTGTAGTAAATCATTGATCAAAACTAACAATATCTGAATTTCCTGAGATCGTTTTCCCAAATGGATTCAATCTCCAGCGATTCAGATTCCATGTGAATCGCTACTTTCACACAGGCACCGCTCTTAGAACGCCTCAAGAACACAAGTGCTTGTGTTTTGTCCTTGAAGTAATGAAATGTGTAGGGATTTGCGACCTTTTCGACTTGTTCCCCATATATTTTTTGATAATTTATATGTCTCATCAGTATTTTTCCCTTCGATAGTTAGGTGAGGTTAGGTTAGGTTAGGTCCAAACTGAGTAGATCTATTCAAACCTCCACCGCAACCCGCTAGGGTTTATTGTGGCTCACACATATTCACACTCTACCAAAATGAACCAAGCTTCTTAACGGAGCCGATTAGTTTGTATGGTGAGTCATCATTCAGGTCAGATGGTAAGAGTGCGGCTTTGCCGAACTCTGAAAACCTGATTCGATCCCCAGCGTGGCAGGCACGAAGTGTGTGCTCTGCTGTTTCATCATTTTTCAAATAGAGGCGACTTACATCATCTTCCGACAGTCCGAGTTTCTGCATATGATGATTCAAATGACAGTGACCTGTAAGAAGGCCTGTTAGACATCGTGGTTAATCCCTTCTGTAGTCCATCAACTGTTTGGTATCAAGTTTCGAAGGGTGAATGAACGCCTTGGAGTGAACCAATCCTGGAAGATTGTGTCAGAAGTCAATCTTTGTTTCAAGTTCAATCTTTGTTTGACAAAGCGATGCCAATGACGATGTTGATGAAGCTGCTTGCAGCACCCTCCTTTGCAAGGGAGTCAGCAGCCTCATTGCCTTTCAGGCCAGTATGGCCAGGAATCCAGACCAGAGACAATCTGTTAAGTCTTCATATCGAGGAGAGTCGTTTTTGGCAATTTGCTACCAATTTATATGTTGCTTGGTAGGAGCCAAGAGCTTCCTTCGACAGTTATTCAAGTAATAGGTTTTTGAGATCAGCTTGTTTAATACAATTACTCATATATTAGGGTATGACGATTTTTCAATCTATCAATATTTTCTAGAATGTAAAAGCCTCAGTACAGAAATATTAGTGATATTCTCCTAAGCAATGTGATAAGTGTAATAAATCACAGTAGCTAATCTCTCATAGGTGTATTTCCAGTACATTTACACCAAATAATCTATTCTATTTTTTTATTTCCAATTATTGTGTTGTAGTATTCGGATACCGTAATACTAATTAAATCCAATAATGATAATGATTGAACGTTCAAACGTCAACGCCACAATGCAATGCAGCAATGAATCTATGTATATGTGATAAACCGTAGCTCTAAGCTGAAGTAGGGTTAGTTGGGGTAATGGTAAACGATTTTTACAAATTATAATAAAAAGTCTTTTAAAATCTGAAGTTCAATATTTACCACATAATATTTCTGGGTGGAGGCATCTTGGAGGGTTGTGGTTATGTCCTTGAAATGGCAGTAATAAGGTTGGATAATTCATCGAAATATGAGATGTTTACAATTGCCCAAGAATAAGAATAATTATTGGAAATTTTGGGGCAATCGTTAACATCGTGTTCGTGTCTATATCAGCCCTGTGTAACTTTATATGGGGTAAATGTGAACAGAGAACCAAATCGTTGAGATTTCGTTTCTCGACTGATGATATTTCGAGTAATGTTTACAATTGCCCCAAGGATATTTGAGAAAAATATGTAGTAAAAAATAAATATATTCTCCTCATAAAAGTACAAATGTTCAAATAGGTAATTTTATTATGGTTTTTCGAAAATGTCTACTTTTCCAGAAAATGAATAAATCATTTTGCGTCCCACAACCTTGGTACTGGGTGTAGGAAGAATAGCAACCACCTCATCAAGTGTGATGTAAGATACGTTCATCTCGTTGATGTAGAAGTCAGAACAGGTTTTGTCGACTGACTTGAGCCCTACAATAGCAATTTCACCATCATCCTCATCTTTCTTCTGAACTAGGCAAACATATTTATATTCAATGGAGCTCTTGTGTATCCCAGTAAATTTGGCTAGAATAAAAGTGTCTTCCTATACATCGTCCCACTTCACCTCTCTATAAACCACAGATTTCAATTCTTTCGAAGATTTTTTATTGATCAACGTGATCAATGGTAAATCTTCGTCGTCAGTCTCATTTTCTTCAAATAAATGTACGTCTTCCTCACTTTCAGTATCAGATGGTGTAAATTTTAATGTTCTATTCCCCTTTTTTTTGATACCTTTGCTTTGTTTCATTTTTCGAGGCTTCTTGGTCATATTTCCTTTATCCTTCTTCTTCTCTTCAGCTTCTTCAAGTTTCTTTAAAACTTCAGAAGTTGTCAAGACTTCTCCGTAAGTGGACTGTCTCAAACGTGGGACGACTTTTCTTGGAAGAGCACTGGCAGCAACATCTAAAGTAGTAGGATTTTTACATGCTTCCTGTAACTTTTGACTGAATATGTGAAGAATGCGATTCGGAGTATAGTGTTGGGGCTGTTGTAAATTCCAAGTTTTCTTCTCTGGAGTCATTACCGGTGGAGTCTTCTTTGGGTATGGTGCAGGAATAGGACCGTTCTGTTCTATAGCAGATGTTCCCGGAATAGGCTCAATATGTTCATCAGAAGTTTGTAACCCCAAAGATACAGATTTAATGCTCTGCTTGTATTTTTTCAATTTAAAAGGATCAAAGAACTCTTCAGGAAACATTGCAGAGTTTGTAGGAAATATACCAGTAGTTTCAAACCCTGATATAATGTTTGCTGCTGTCATACCATCTCTCCAAACTTCGGCTAGTAGCTCCACAAATTTTTGTTTACTAAGCCTACCTGACGATTTGCCCATTTCGGACTTGCCATGGGCTACTAATATTTTGTCCCATTTAATTTTCACGGGGCCTAAAACACACTTGTCCAGAGGCTGTATCCTATCAGTCAAGTGACTGGGAAATCGGAAGAGTGATATGTTGTTTTGAATAGCTGCATGTACAATGCGAACGCTTACATGACTGCAGTGGCCGTCGAACAGTAGAATAGCTGCTTAAGTTGGTTATGCCTAAGCCTGCGAACTTTCACATCGGGAATAAATGATGTCACAAACCAATGATAAAAGTGAGGCTCCTCCATCCATCCGTTTTTTGATGCTCCATATAACGTTCCTGGAAATGGTTTTTCAGATGTCCAACGTGCCTGGACCGCCCCTTCTTTGAATACAATAAATGGGGGAAGATAAGTTCCGTCTGCAGCAATGCAGGCCAATACTGTTGTCGACTCTCTTCCTGAACCACCCGAAACTCGACTCAGAGCTTTTCCTTTCTCGCCAATCGCTCTTACTCTGGAGGGATCACTACTAAATCCAGACTCGTCAGCATTGAAAACGAAATACGATTTATTTAGTTGGTCGACTGATGTTTCACTCATCAGATCATTAATCTTTTGATAAAAGTCGTAGACCACAAACGGATCTCTGGCGTCTTTTCGAATCTTCTGAAGATGCTCAGGCTTCTTGAATGACAAGTTTGGATGCCTCCTCATGAATCCCAAATACCAATCGTGTGAAGGTACGTTATTTTTGAAAGGAGTTTTCAAATTCATCAATGTAACATATTCGCCGACAAAACTACATAACTCCTTCTCGTCAGCAGGCCAGCCCATTCGAGCACGAGCAATAAGACAATTTGCTAACGAATTCTCTACATCTGCAGGTAAAGCAGGCCGGCGCCCTGCTTTCAAAACAGTCATGGGATTTTTTCTACCTCTTATTCTATGGTAAATGACGGCAAGGGGTACATTGTAGGCCTGCTGTGCTTGCCTGAAAGTTTTATTTTTGTTCTTAACATCATTCACGGCATTAACGAGATCTACATCAGAATATCTTTGATCATTTTTCTTTTTTCGTTCGTAGTTTCTCACCATCGTATTTCTGAAAGGAAAAGAAATTGTGTTTACAATTTCCCCAAAAAATTTGAAGTGTTCACAATTCCCCCAAAAATCCGTTTACTATTACCCCAACTTTATTCAACTTGGGGCAATTGTAAACACACGTGCACTGGTCACTCCGTGATATATAACCTCAAAATAAGGCAACGTGCCATTAGTTTAATTATAATCATTACGAATACATAATATAACACAACTTACCTGTATTAATTTCAATTTTTTTTTGTGACACAAAGCGATCAGTTCGAATCTGCTCAACAACTTTTTTATGCCGCAAAAAAGAAAATATTTTTTTCAGCTCGACCGGTAGCACTAACAATCGGTGTAAACAGACGAATACGGATGAAAGTTGCAGTGTCTCCGTCGCGGCTTGGGAACATTCGTAGGCGCCAAATTCAAATGTTATTAAACGTGTTTGCAATTGCCCCTGTTTACGTTTACCCCAACTAACCCTAAATGTTATATTTGCAAAAACCTCATTTCATTATAATGATCTAGAAGAAGACCACGATTGCTCGAGTGAATGTGTCAACGCAAACATCTAACCATACCAGATCAGTTTTATCTGCAATCTCGCTGGTAATGAGTAGGTCCATCCTTTCAGAAGAAAGTAATCTTGCAGACAATATTTTGATGATAATGATTTCATTTATTCATTGTTTACCACCAGTTTGCACCCTTTTTTTTCAAGCACTTTGATTTTTGGCAATAATAAAGAGGAATTCCGAAATCTGTCTATGTGATATAGTCTCACGGGAGGCATTCAGATGTTTGATCATGGTGAGTTTCATTTTCAATCAACCCTATATAATATTATTGTAGAACTGCATAACACAATCCTGGAAAGCTATTTTACCTCTTTCTATCAATACTGTTGTATGTGAAGATGAAACGATCCGTTTGATATACATACCACCCCGTATTATCCTCTCATTTTCTCCCCATGTCGATGTCAATGCACAACTCTTCACTAGTCGGATTAACGCACCCCGAGCGCCGGTTTCACCATCGTTTAGACTGACTTGCTTGATTTTTCTTGTTGGAACTCTGACAATGGCGATGAAGCTTTTCAGGCAACATCGTCGGTAATGACGAGATTTAGGTTTGTTCGCCTGTGGATTTATGTTTATTCGAATGTGATTTCAAAGTCACATAATCAAATAGCGATCGATTTTATCACTTTGACAATTGATAACGGCCATCTTGTCGAAGCCTCATCTGTCAAATTAGTTGTCATTTATTCACAATGTGATTCAATTAACGATCGACCAACACCCGTACGTCGACGAAACGCAAGATATGCCGAAAACATAACCGGTGTCTGTAATAGTGTGCAGGAGAATCTGAAGTAGTCGCTCACAAGAACTCGACCTTTCACAGACCACAACTTGCGTCGTGACTCGATCGTACCCGTATTGAATTCAAATGACCCATGAACTGAAGGTGAATGACAACAGGCAACGACACGTGTTCGCGGAATGGGATCTGGATCATTTGGCAATTGACTCTAATTTTCATCAAGAAATTATCTTCAGCAATGAGACCCATTTCTGGATGACTGGGTACTTGAACATACAAAATTGTCCAATTTGGAACGATACCAACCCACATGAGATCCAAGAGCGTTCATAGCATCTCGAAAAAAATCACTTTTTGGTGTGGATTTTGAGCTGGCGGCGTCATCGGTTCATATCTCTTCAAAAACGACGTTGGCCAGGCAATCACTATCAACGGCGAGCACTATAGGGCGATGATTACCACTTTGTTTTGGCCTCAATTGGATGATCTGGACACCAACCACATGTAGTTTCAACAGGACGGCGCTACTTGCCACATAGCTCATGCCACATTGGATACTCTGCATAAGCGATTTGAGGAATTAGTCATCTCACATGGATGTGATGTAAACTAGCCACCGAGATCGTGCTATTTGACCCCGTTAAACTTTTCCTTATAGAGTTTCCGTAAGTCGCAGGGGTATGCAAATAAGATACAAATCACACCGGTCCTCAAAGCCAACATAACCCATGCCATCGATCAAATTCAGCCTAATTTGTGCCCTGAAGACAGTCAACACAGAGAAACCGTGGCAAATATATGAAATACACCTAATTATTCAGGAAGTAAAGATGGCAGCAACTGGCAAAACGCATGAAGACGTAGCTCCTATAAAAGTGTGCAAAAGATGCAAAACTGTTGCTGGCAAAAAGTGTGTGAAATGTGATAACGTAATACACACAGGTTGTGTGAAGAACTTGAAAAATGTCACCATTATTGACTGCAGTGGGAATGTGTGATGTGAGTGATAATCCAGTGGTATCTAGATATGCAGATTTTCTATATCATAAAATAAAAAGATTATATAATCAATGAATTGAGAAGATCCATTTACTGAATGAGCATATTGAACTCATCAGTGAAAATTATAGTCTGAAACAAATCAAATCCCTTTCGTTATCTGCGGAAGGTCAGATACCTACTCCTACAAAAAGTAATCAATACGAAAAAACGGAACCCGATAAAACGGAACAAAACGGTATTTGGGTTTGGGTAAAGGAAATTCCAATGAAAGCAAAAAAAGGGAATTCCCTTGTGATTGCTAACGAGGTGAATTCCCCAATAATAAAACCAAAACATGTATCAGCTGCTCGTCTTCGTGAAGAAACATCGTTGAAGCTCAATGAATATATTAATTTGAATAAGAATTCTGCAGTTGATTCACAGACAACCAATAATCTAGCTACTTCTTCATGATATGATTGAAAACAGGCCGAAAGTAGAAAGAATAGAAATGGAAGGAGAATGGTGGTAGGAAACAACAAAAAAATGTTGCTGTTAAGGGAGTACCAAAATAGGCCACTCATCATGTGTGCAGAGTAGACAAGGGAACTACGGTTGCATTCTTCACAGCATTACTCAAGGTGAACTTTCCAGACGCAGCATGTGAATCCATGACCCCTAAGTTTCCTGATGTCTACTTATCCTTTGAAGTGAGAATTCTAGAAGCAAACTTCAGAAAGGCTATGAATCTGAGCTTGTGGCCTTATGGTGCATGTTTCAGCCGTTTTGTAGGATCGCAGAACAACGCCAAGGCAAGAGGTATCACTAACGTAATTTTTGATCCCAATCTTTTGTTATTGAACATTAAGTGTTTGGATGATAAGAAAATGGGTACTTTATACACAGATATTGATGAGTTCAATTTGAATTTCATATGTATCACCGAAACATATTTACTGGAAAAATGTTTGTATAGTGTTGAAGAGTTCATGTCATGAAACTGTATTGTCCTGTTTTTGAATTTTTTTATTAGTTTATTACTATGTATGTTGAAGAAGTTTTATTAAAACAACGATAAAAATAAAATTAAAACAACAATAAAAATTAATTGGCGCTCCGGAGCGCCTTCATTGATTCCAGTGGCACATTTGCTTTTTCAGCTGTAGGAAAACCGGAAAAACCTACAGCACCACATCATCTGAAGATCTTGATCTAACAATGTCCTCTCTCTTATAAAACAAAATGAAGGGTGTCTCCAGAGGCTCCAATAAATTCAATGCATCACCAGAACACTTCGTGACACGACTATCGTCAAACTTAAACCAGTCCGTTTCTTCTTTGACCAAGGCGTAATAATGACCAAATTCAACGCCAGACCTACAGTGAACAATGACTGCATGAATATTATAATAGTGGTCTGCTAGGTTGAAATGTTCATCTATTTCAAACCTTCTAAAGAGTTTCTTGCTTCCGTTAAAGGTTGAGTCTTATTTGAAAATCATCAGTGTTATTATTAGATTGACTGGAGCCTCAGCTATACTTGTTTCCTTATAATAGTCAGTTACTTGTTTTTTAATATGTCATGTACATTGTAAAATATACAAGAAACATTGGTCCTGACTTTAAATTGAATTGAAGTCTTTCATTTCGAATTTTAGATTGTGTTTTGAATTTCAAATTGTATATTCTGAATTTAAAACTTTTTTTATTTGGATTTCAATTTTTTATGTAGGTTTAATTGTACTTTGATTATTCCTTTACAATGTTTTATTGTCTACTGGAAAATGAAAATCTTATCTTTAAAGCCAGTATATATTTAATATTCAATATATTGGTAATGATTGTATAAAAGTGGAAAGGTCGGCAAAATCAATAGTTGTTTCAGTTACTTAACCTAATTCCAACTATTTTTCTGAACGTTGAATTTGATAAAGTAATAAAACAGTACTGAGTGAAATAGCTTTTCACAATAATTGCGAACGAAAGCTATCCGTTGACATGAGATCCTACTATTTCTCAATGCAGATTGGTGCGAGGCAACTTCATTTGTACTGTGTGTTCTCCTCAGTGATCGAAAGTGGATTCCTGTTCCTACTACCACCCAGATAAATATTCAAACCATCGTGCAAGGAACAATACGGAGATCCTATAAGGTATATTCCTTCAAATTCCATCACGTATCGGATAATCCTCGACCAACCTCCGACACGCAGCCACTGCAAATTTTTACTGTCATTGATTCTCGTATTTATGTCATGAAAATCGATAAAATCACTCCCCATCGCGTCATCCCGTCTCGGCTATTTCACCGCATCATTTCGGAGGAGAGACAGATAACAAATGAATAGTTTTGGAAGTTTTCGACGCCAAACCATACGAATGACTGGGATGTTAACCCTAGAAAGAAGTGAGGCGCCAGTCTACGGCGCCCAGCATCGTCTGTCGTCTTGTGCGATGAGTAAGTATGCAGTCGGATTTATGAATGACTTCTTAGAGAAAGTTCAATAGTCTCGTTAATCGTCTCAAAAGAGTTCTCGTGGTTTGTGGACCACCAAAATAAAACTTATTTCCTGGGTTTTCATGAAAGTTATTCTGAAATATTTTCCATATTTTTTTAGAAAACAACTGTTTTGTTTTGTTTCTTCTTTCATTCAACAAAAGGTTGAAAATTGTATTATAAAATTTCATCTCTGTGCCGTTGCCCACACATTCGCTGGCGTTTTTCCTTTTTATTGCAATTTTGCATGACTTTAACCTATACCAAAAAGAGGCAAGAACAATCCTACAAAAGACTATAGACATAGACTACTGCCATTCTTGAATTTCAGGGAGTAGACATGTCAAGAGGAAGTGAAGAAATGGTGCTTTCTCTATACCGTATATCGTTCTCTGAACGATTTTTGTCACAAATTGATAGAAGTGAAATCTCTTATTTACTGGACGTGAATCAGAGAAATTGAAAAAAGCAGGGAGTATAAATGAACATAAATCATCGACATTATCTCTGCTACGTACATTATTGATGGTCTTATTATTGTTCTATTTATTTAAATTTTAGTGTTACTTGAGATTTCTTTACTTTTCAGTAGTATCCTATTTGTCTGCATTTTTTTGGTCTTATAATTTCTCCATTTCCCTACTTCCTTCCATCTTTTGTTATTGTGACCCTAAGATATTCATATTTCCCTACCTCTTCGAAAGAGTGCTCCCCAATCCTAATTTTGCTCCTTGTCTGTCCTTTTCTAACTGTCATGAATTTTGTTCTCTGTTGGTTTATCATCAGGCCCAATATGCTAACCTCAGTAATTACTTCTTCCAACATACTTCTCATTATGTCTTTTCTCTCTGCTGGAAGCACTAGGTCATCTGCGTAGCTTATTAATTGTCCACCTCCTGTTCTCATTGTTCATGTTTCTTGCGGCATTTTCAAGTTTGTTTATTTCAAATAACACAATTTGTCTTTACGCTTGCTCTAGTTCCATCTAATGTCATTTCTATGAATCTCCTTATTCTACTTGGGATGTCAACTCAGCTCACTTCTATTGTTCGAATCAAAAGCATGTTGAAAGTATATGACGAGGAATTCTTGTACCGATATGCTTTTTTCATATACAGCGTCAACTGTAGACCTTCCCTTTGCAAAACCTATTTTTTCGTCTTATTTTTTCGTTATTGTTGCTTGCAATCGGTTTTTTACTAATGCAGTTGAAATTTATAGGCAGTCGGTAATAGGGTAATTCCTCTGTAGTTTCTTTTTTCTCGTCATATTTTTAGTATTAGTTTATTTATTTTTTTTTGAAAGCTTTCCTCACTGGACTTCTGCCAGAGATGGTTCTTCTATTTCTTTTATCTCTTGCTCTATTTCTGTCGGTGTTTGTTTTCCGATTATTCTGCATTTCTTCGGAATAACATTTCCACACTCCTTCAATTTTCACTCCGGTCTCAACTTCCTTTCCATTTTCGTTTTCATTCCTCTTATTCTGGGTTTGTATGCATTTTTCTGTTTTTTCATCTTTCAGTAGAATATACATGTATGTTCCGTTTCTTCCTCGATGTCTTTCAGTTCTTCTGTCTGCTCGTATTCTTCCTTATTCTAAGCCACCTCAATATTGCCTCCACCTTTTTCTCAGCTTTCTTACGGTTCTCATTGTACCATTCCTTCTTCACGTTCCGCTTTTCGAATCGCACTGTATTTCTGGCGGCTTCTTCATTATGTCTTTTGTTTCATACCATAGGTTTACGTTCTGTTTTTTCAATACTAATTTATTTATCTCTATTTTGTATTCTTTCCTTGTTTCTATTTTAAATTCACTTATGTCCCAGGTTTAATATTTGCTTTGCAAATACTATAAAATGGTCCGAGTATGGACATGTAATACGATCATCGTTAATAGATGAATGTATTCTTTCACTGATCAGGACATAAACAATTTGTATTTGGTGTTTTTGATTTGGTGAAATCCATGTCACCTTGTGTTTTTTAATGTTTTGATTTGGTGATGCTTATTATAAGATTATGTTTCCTTGTCAATTCGCATAGTATCTGACCATTGTTGTTTGTCTTGGTGTGTATTGTGTTCAACTACGTGTTCTATGTCCTCTCGTCTGCCGATCTGTGCGTTAAAATCCTCTAGCAATAGTAGCAGTAGCATAAAAGTTACTCCTCTTTGTCCACTATTTTCCTCTCCCGAGCAATGGGAATGAAATTTGTTAATTGTGGTGAACTAAATAAAAAAATATTCGAAGAATAATTTTTTTTGTATTATATTTTAATATTATATCACAGACGCTAATTTTTTTCTAAATATCAAAAACGTTTTGGTATCAAATAGAACATGTTTGTTGAATAATTTTTTATGACTTCACAGAAATCATTTGGATGACGAATTGACTTTGGGAAAGGAGTTGAAAAACACGTCATATAGAAATAATATCAATAAATGAACGGAACCATATAAACGGACCATATAAATAAAATTTTGGGAACTCAAAACATTCGTGGAATATAATATACCACCTGGAAACAGAATTTGGTAATAGTGTAAAAATATTTTTAAAATCAACTTTCAATGAAGCGTACTGAGCTAGAACGAAAAAAAATAATTTTTTAAACACTGTACTCAAGAAATTGGGATTTCATTTTTTCTAAAGATGTTTAACGACAATTCCATTCATCAATTCAAATAGATATTATACTAACAATATTTTTATCAGGATCTTTCCAATGGTGACGTGAAATTTCCCTCTGAAATTTTAAACTCTTTCGCATTCATCCTTCTGAATATCAACTTGCCTTCAGTTTATTCAAATACAAGTGTAAAAAACAAATCTCCAAATTGATTAAATGTAAAACATTATCGTTTTCTCATCCTCTTAACGCTGTAATAAAGGCTCGATAGTCCCGTTTTAGTGGAGAGTGCAGCCTAGCGAACGGTTCATCGCTAAGCAACCACTCAGTGTATTTCAGCGGGCGGCTTTACAGGAGGATTTGCAGGATCGACAATGCAATAAAGAAGATTTTCTTGTTGAGAGGAGTTTCGAGGGCCCTCTACAGACATATATTCATTGTTCCCAGATTTATGAACTGGCTGTCTGAAAAAAATATGCGTTCTGTTTCTGGTGGTATCGTGTTTACAAAATAATCCCTCGGTTTTGTAATGAATAATGAACGAGAAGCATGATGGTTTTAAATTCTCAAAAAGTCTAAAATGAAACTGAAGTATACAAGTTTTCGCAAATAAAATTCCTTTACAGCATGTTTTAGCATGTGGTTTAAAAAATAATTTTCAACAAGAAAAGAAAATTTTATAGAAGACCAATTTTATTATTCATATTGAAATTTTAAAAAACGAACTCATGCAAAAACTCACAACACTTCCTAATATACAGGGCGTCCCAACAAAAACTTGACCCCCCCCTTCCGTAAGTCAGAAACGGACGTGTAGTCGAAAATTTCAAAGAACACGTAATTTTTATCTCTAGGGGGACTGATTCTGATATGGAAATCATACTCGAAACCCCCCTGCGGTCACTAACTACCCCCCCTATGATTTCAATGGCATGGGGGTCGAGTGATACATCATTTGAAAAGTATTTTGTCCCTCCCTCTATAACCTCTGTAATGTTTTTAGAAATTGTTTATTCATTATTGAGAAATTAAATGTTGAACGTTTTATTTAAGAAAATTCACTGTCGTTCATTTTATTGAGGAAATCAACAACAAATATTATCAGAGAAAACAAACTCAACGGATAAATTGTTCAAAATGACCTCCACCTAGTTCCATACAATAATACAGTCTACTCTCGAAAGCGTTCCGTATATTATTATAGATGTCCGGAGTCAGAAATCGGCATTCTCGAACAATTCCCTGCTGTCGTAGGTCTTCTAGATTTGTAGGCTCAGTGAAGTACACTCTCGACTACAGGGGTCCCCACAGAAAGAAGTTCATTGGTGTGAGATCAGGTGATCTAGCTGGCCACTTCACTGGACCCCTTCACGTTAGATAGGCAGATCAACGCATTGAAAAACGTTCGTCCAAAAACTGTCTCACCCGAGCATAAAAATGTGGAATATTATTTTATTTTCTACTGAATTGTCATAATTTTCTAAAATTTGTGTAATCCTAGGATCTACAGGGTCTTGTAATAGATTTAAGTATGTGTCTCCATTGAGATTACCTTCAATAAAGAATGGTCAAACAATATGATTACCAAGAATGCCGGCCCAAACATTCAATTTTTGTGGAGTTTGTGAATGTTTTTCCATCACCAAATGAGGATCCACAACGCTTCAGTAACAACAATTATGTCTATTCACTTCACCATTCAACATGAAAGAACTTTCGTCTGAAAAACACGTATTGTATGATAGGTTTGGGTTATTGGTCAATTTCTTGCTGAACACCTTACACAACTGAAGTCGGTGATCAGGATAATCTTCTTTTAAATCATGAATTAGCCTTATTTTGAAAGGATGGAATTTGTAGGCTTTCAAAACCCGAAAAACACTAGTAGCTGATACACCAGACGCTCCAACTACTTGTCTGATAAATTGTCGATTATCCATTTGTAATGTCCTAAAACTACAACTACAACTCCGTCATTTCTGACAGGACGGGATACTTCATGTTTTCTGTTGTGAACAGAATCTGAAGTTCGAAACTTATCCATTAACTGTTTAACGTATTGATGGCTCACGTTGTGGTCTCGATGATTCGTATTATAAATTCTTGCAGCAGCAATAGCCCATTCATTATTTCGATATTAGGTTAATAACAATTTCTATTCTTTCTTCAATAGAATGAACCATGTTGAAAGACAGTGAACAAGGATGACTGAATAATAATTCGTAAAGAAGTACAAGTGGCCAACTATCTACTTTTTGTTCTGCGACAACTAGATTCAACAAAAACTACCAGTGCAGAAAAAACTAACAGTGTCGTCCATTTCAAAACTTTTACTACTAATTAAAAAATTCTACAAATGTACGACAGAGAATTGTTTGGGAATGCCGATTTCTGACTACGAACATCTTCAATAATGTTAGGAACGCTTTCGAAAGTAGTCTGTATTATTGCATAGAACTAGATGGAGGTCATTTTGCACACTTTATCCGTTGATTGTTGTACCATTGATAATACTTTTGTTGATTTCCTCAATAGACGACATTGAATTTTCTGTTTTTTCTCAAATAAAACAGAAAATTACAGAAGTAATAGAGGGACAAAAGACTCTTCAAATGATGTATCACTAAAAATAGGGGGTGTAGTTACTGATCCCAGAAGTTTTGAGTATGATTTTCATATCAGAATTAGCCCCCCTACACGTCCGTTTCTGACTTACATGAGGGTCAAGTTTTCGTTGGAACGCCCTGTATATTTCATTTAAATCAATTTTATTGAAAAACTTTCAAGTATACACAAAATTTCTTCTGTGAGTTTACAATATTTTTCTCTTTCGTTCTTTCATCCACTTTTCTTATTGCAGGACGTGATGCTCAGTGTAACAGACTATGTTGAACACCATGTCAATGTTTTGAATCAATAACATGAATTATTACACATCTGAAGTACATGTGATGCACTGTTTGGAACCTTTGGTGTAGTAATGAATATTACTGTAGTTATATCCCAATACCAAACCGTTATTTCAACACCTCGATCACCAAGTGATCATATTCAAAAGGAAGATCAAAGTCAGTTTAGTTTTCCAGTAATATTCACACATCTAAAGTGTTAGAAGTTTGCTCTTAGTATATTACACACTCGTTGTTACAACATTCAGTGTTGAGTGTTGAAGTTTTCAAACCTCGATGAGAGAACACGTTATCTCATTTCCAGTTTGATTCTCATAGGTATTTTAATCATGCTTTCGAGAATAGCTTGATAAGAAAAATAAACATTTTTGAAAGTTCTATATGACAAAGAGTTTTCTTCAATCTTTTCCCCACATAACCTATTGACCGTATCCTTGATATCTAAAAAAATCTGATTCCTGTTTTGATAAGAGACTAACCTCCAAAATAATTAGTCGTTATATCGTTATCCAATAGCACAGTGACAAAGGAATAGATGAAATATCAGAAAACTTCGAGCAGCAGCTGATTTTGAATGTTAATGGGAGCAGATTTTATGTTTCGCAATTAGCACGGATATTAGCAATCATGCAAACTTCCTTGCATATGCTCGTTACAAGCCTAAGTGGGTATTTTTTATCCTCTAGAGCACTGCCTTCATACACTGCAGGTGAAGTAATATTTGTTTTTATTACAGTAAACCACTTGTCTATTTCTAAGATATGACCTGAAAAAATTCAAAGTAATACCTCTATTTCTGTTCTATTCAAGTTTTTGCAAAATAAATTCGTGTTAGGCACAGTTGAACGCCTGGCATATGTCACACATAGTTACTGTAGTAAACGGAGCCATCTTAAAACCATCGACTGTATCCCCAACCAACTCTTCAACTGCTTGAACTGTGGATTCACCTACAACTCCTGGAGTCAAACTGTTTTCGATTCAAAAGTTTTTGTTTGTCCATATTAGATATGAGTCTCATTTCCACAATTTTTTTCCATGATTTTCCATATTAACGATATTAGGTATTGGTCTGTAGTTCAAGGAAATGTCTTTGGTTCCGCTCTCATGAATAGGAAAAACTTTTGCTATTTTCGTCCGGGGTTCTGATAATAAATCTGATATCTCATTCAGAATTTTACTGTTTAGTCCATATACGTCGAAACAGTTAGATTTTTTTCAAGAATGACAAGGGAGAGAAAAAAGAGTTTGGAAGTTGCGGCAGTTTTTTTATATAACCAGTTGCCCAAATATCGGACCACTGACGTCTCTTGCCTCCCTAGAAACGCAGTTATTGGACTCATCAGGGGTTATTTTCGAAACAAACTATTTCATTTGATAATAATAATAATAATACGTTCATTATTTACCACAAACCCACAAACAATATTAAGTTTCAATAAAAAAAAAATAGGTAAATAAAAGGTGAGAGTTCAGTTTTCTTCCAACAACAGGAAGAGAGAAACTGGTCTGAAAAAAAAGATAAACGAGAGAGGGAGAGAGAAGATAGGAACCCTTTTGATAATTTATTTTCACTTGTGAGGGCAGAGATTCCTTTAGGTCGTGAAACCGCTAGGTTACATGACGACGCTGTGAGAATTTTATTTTTTGCTCTAAGTTGGGAGATATTTTCAATTATTTATTAATTTTTGTAGTTCAAGCAAACCTACAGTCATGGATTTTTTCAAAGAGAAACAAGACCTACTGTAGTCGGTTATCTTATACGTAGTCATGTAACTAGCAATATTATATGAAAAACTACGTTTGAAAATTTCCTTTCTATGTCGAGGAATGGTGATAAAAAAAGTTTGTCGAGTATTTCTATCATGTATGTCTTTTCTATATATGACTTTATCATGGAGATATTTGGGTTGCTTGTATTTCATGAGTTTGTAGAAGTAGCAAAGGATATGTAGTTTACCCCTGTTGGACATATTGAGCCATTCAATTTCTTTAATTTTATGGGAGATTCTCTGCCTGCTTTTTATGCCAAAAATAAGTCTCAAACAGCAGTTCTGGATTTTCTGAATACGCTGACTATCCAAGCCATCTAAATATGGTCCATATACATTATCACAATAGTTGAATTGGGAGAGCACTAATGAATCACACAGCATTTTTTTTACATCTTGGCCTAAATAGTGTCTATGTGGGTAAATCATCTTCAAGCTAGTGTAACTTCTTTTCAACATGGTATTAACCTGTTTTTGAATCTCAATTTTTGATCTAGTATCAATCCCAAGTTCTTTGCACTCTCACTAAAAGGTATTGTGTCATTACCCATCCACAGTATAAGATTATAAGATATATCATTCCTGACATTGTCATTACAGAACAAAATAGCACGTGACTTTTGAAGATTTATTTTGAGTAGATGTTCATCACATATGTCTTTTAAAGATTGTAAGTCAATATTTATTTCTCTGTTAGTTTGCATAACATTATCTGGTTCCAAGATTTTATATATCTGTGTGTCATCAGCATACATGTGGTAGTTACAGTGCTGCAGAGCCTCATGAAATGTTGCAGTAAACACGGTGAATAGAAGTGGGTCCAAAATACTACGCTGAGGAACACCGCATGATACATGAGAAAAATTAGAAGTTTTATCATTCAGAGTAACACATTGAAGTAGTCTATTTGATAAATATGAAGTAATAAGTTTGCAAGCATTTTGGTCAAACTTTAAGAAGTGAAGTTTAGATAGGAGAATTCTGTGGTTTGTCAAATCAAATGCTTTCGAAAAGTCAAGTAGGATGAGTTTCTTTATTTTCATCAATACCTTTGATTATGTCATCCGTTATATTTGCAAGTGCACTCACACAACTGTAACCAGGTCTGAACCCCAATTGCTTTTGAGGTAGAATTTTAGACTGTTCAACAAAGATTCGTATTTGTATTTCCATAATTTTTTCTAGAACTTTGGACGGAGTAGGAAGAATACTGATTGATCTGAGGTGATTGAAGTCTTTTGGTTAGTTCACCTTCGGCAAGGCAACTATGTTGGCCATTTTCCAGACAGCGGGAAAATAAGATTTTAAATTACATTCATTCATTAAATGTGTCATATATGGAATTATAGTAGGGCTGCAAAAGTGTAAGAACTGATATTGTAAATCACATGCCATTTTTTAAGTTTTCAGAATAGAAATCAATAGAATTTTCATTGGGTTTCAACATATTTTTCGAAATAATCGTAAAATGATTATTCAGTTGGTTAACGTCGCTGAGATGCTTTGGTATTTCCCTATTTTTATTTTTGCAGATGTTTAGTTTCTTAAGTTCATTTCATTTTTCTTTTGAGGAACAATTTTAAAATTTAAATTTTAAAAATGCTTTTTTTTAGATTTTATTGCGCAAGTAGTATAATTCCTCAATTGTTTGTAGTAGTCCCAGTGATGGGTTTGTTTGGTGCATTTTAATTTTTTTAATGCCTCATCTCTTAGTTGTTGCATATATTTAATATTATCAGTTATCCAAGGAGAGTATTTATAATTTTTTCTTTGTCGTACTTTTCTAATAGGTGCATGTACTTCAAATAGAAGTAAGATTTAAATTTCTCCTTTCGTTTCTCGCGTGTTTGATCAACATCCAACTATCCTTGATTTTGTTGTCAGATAAATAAATGTAAATATCATAACCTGCTGCACTTTTGATATTTTCTCCTAAAAACTTCAGGAGCCTGTTCATCTCTATCATAATTTGTTGCATTTGAAGTCGATAGAGTATTACGCATCATTTTCAAGGTATTTTGCCCTCTATTTTTTCAACCATAAGAAAATGTTCGTCACAGAATTCCTTGAATACTTTATGAAGGATTTCCGAGTGAACAAGTTTAAGCATCAGAAGTGATATCGCATTTGAATAAATGTTTCCTATCAAACAGCCGTAATTTCCTCTTGAACTTGATGAAGCTCACTGTTGAGAGTTTGCGTGTCAGAACCTCCTTTGGGAATTCAGAGTCTTTTTCAAGAACTTTCATGAATTCTCTTCCATGGTTATAAAATGTATTGTCAACATTCGTAAGAATATTGTAAACGCATGCCTTTGTTTTCCTTCTTGGATCACATCTCGTATAATTACTCCAAAAGACCAAAAGAGCTTATAAGTGACATATACATCATATCGGACCCACAGATAATGAATTTTATTGTTAATAGCTGGGACTCTGAATTCATGTATTTACAAACTGATTTGTGATGATATGGGAACCATTCCAAAGCACTTGTTGTTGCATGCTGATGTGCGTTGGTTGTTTCATGGCAAAATTGTGTCGCGTGTTTTTGAGCTGAGGTATGAGATCAGGATGTTTTTCTTGACGAATTCTGAAAGTGGCATCAATAAACATGCTGATTACTTTGAATTTTTTTAAGAACAAAACACAAACACTACAGGAAAATCCTTGAGGCGCTCTAAAAACGGTGCATGTGCCTCAGGAAGTTCATTCCACTGAACACAGTTCTCCAAATGACAGAGTTCTTACACAGTGAATTTCGAGGTGTACTGAGTGGAACCCCAAACATATGAGCAGCCACAGTCCATCGCGTATTTCTGATATATACTGCTCTTGGTGGAAATCAAATGTGCCAAGTCACTTGAACACTTCCCGTGAAAGAAGAGAAATAAATCTCCAACCTTTCTTCGATGTTCCAGTCTATCAAGGTTGCAAATTATGTTCGCGTCTCCAATCAGGAGGATGGCTCTTTTCTGAATGGCATCCAGCAGCTTCAGCTCCAAAGAAGGTCTGATATGAGCTTAATAAAGCATCTAAAGTTGCTGAGGTGTGTACAATTTTCTGGTTCGGAACAGTGTTTCAAACTTTTGAGGAGCAGCCTTTGCAATTCCAGTGACATGCTTGTGCCATGATATATTAGTGTCCATTTTAACCTCCAACAAACTTATCGAAGCATAAAGCGGAATTGTCGAATTGTCTGTCCCGACATTATTATATCCGGTTCGAAGACATTCATCTTTTTGGAGAAAACCGATGCCTGGGTTTTTTTGTTATTGAATTGAACCTGGTTAGTTTCACCCCATTTCGAAATCACTTCTAGATCTTCATTTAGATATTTAACCTCCTACTGCCGGTGAAGGTGTGCATCCGCAGCCGATGTCCGATAAAAAGAGGGTTGGAGACACTAGGGATCCCTGGGGTACACCAGCGTTGATGATAAAAGCATTCAAGAAATTTCCATCGACGGCCAATTACAGGAAATGTCCTTTCAGGAAGCTGGAGAGCCATACACAAAAATGATCCGACAAGCCATGGCATCGAAGTTTGGCCAACAAACCCTCATGCCACACATGGTCAAAGGCAAGAAATATCAAGCGCAACAGCTCTTGTCTCTCTATATTCCTTGATTGCGTTATTCCAAATATGGGTGACACATGATAGAATGTAGCATATTGATATTTGTTTCCGAAAGCCATATTGATGATCGCTCAAGATGTTAAATCCTTCCAAATATTCAACGATATGGAAGTTTACTAGATGACTCACAATGGCAACTCGTTGAGCTGATATGTTTAGTGACGTCAACAACACAATTTCGGATCTGCAAGGGAGAGATAACAATGTTTTCCTTTCAACACAGATGTTACTGATATTACTGGCTTGACAACGGTACAGAAAAACCAATTATCATAATTCTTTTTTTGAATTGTTCAAGAGAGGGGTCTGATAAAACAAATGAAGAAAAGTTCAACTATTTCGTCTACATTCAAACTGACTGTGGTTATGAATAAATTATATTTTTCAATATACTCCAAATATTATTTTCTGGAACTTCCTGAACTGATCTGTAATAACATATGATTTCTTGTTTTATATTCTCAATATAATCATTTTCTCAAACAAATTTGCCAGCTGCCCTAACTCATTCGAAGCCTGTGTCAGCATTATTAACCCAGCGTCAATGGATCCAATAATTATGTATCCTGCGAAGACTTAAAGAATCAGAAGTAACAGAAAGTTTTTGGCTTTCTACTACTCCATCTGATACAAAAAAAATGGTTGAGAGAATCTTCCAAAGAAAGGAAGGATTAATCAATTTGAAAATAAGTAACTCTATACATGGATGTGTAGATCATGCAAAGAAGTAACTTTCAGACACAAACTGAAAGAAAGTCCTGGTACTGAAGAGCCTTAGGGCAAGTGTCTTAAGGTGAAACACGTGTATACCAGTTAGGGTGACAGTGTTCCATGTGAGTACAATTTATTACCATTCATTCAAAGTAAAACTCATGTGAATGATATCTGATTCTTATTCCTCCACGAATGTTCGATATACAAACTGAATAGAGAAAAGTATTTTCTGTATAATTCAGTGTTCATATAGAAGTATTTGTTTCGAAAGAATTTTTTCTTTCGTGTAATTCAATGTTTATATGAAAGTAGCTGTTTCAGGAGGACTTTCTTTCAGTTTGTGTCTGAAAGTTACTTCTTTGCATGATCTACACATCCATGTATAGAGTTACTTATTTTCAAATTGATTAATCCTTTCTTTCTTTGGAAGATTTTCTCAACCATTTTTTTTGTATCAGATGGAGTAGTAGAAAGCCAAAAACTTTCTTTCCCAAAAAATTAATCACTCCTAAAAATATAACCCTTTCAAAACAGAAGTAACAGCTTTCTGCATTCACCCTGTCAACGTATCTAACGTTGAAAGGTAGGATGAATAGGTATTATGAGTTGAAAATAGGAAAAGCACTATCAGTGGAGTCTGCAAATCTTGATATTCCGTCCTCTTTTCTTCTCTTTCCGAATGACTTTTGTCTTATCCGTATCCAAAAATCCCTTGGCGGATATTTTCTTATTTTGATGATCCAAGAGGACATATCAGGCTCATCAGCTTCCATTTCTCCAGAATGGAGTCCCCCAGAATATAAGGCAACAGTGGAGTTCCGTCAATACCATGCAAATCCGGAGATGGTAGAACAGTTTTCATAGCCACGTTAAGACGATGGATATCAACTGACACCGCATTTGCAGGACCTGTCGACAGCAAACACATCATGCTACATTGGTAGACCACGATGTTTGAAATACTTTCATGGCAGGTCGTGATAATCTCCGACTTCAACCCACTTGACCTGAGAAAGCAAAGGTTGAGTTCTTGGATAGGTGAACCCAGATGTTTGACGTTCTTAAACAAAACCTCTTGCACTTTCGATAGGAAGACTGTTTGGAACCTTTGGTGTAGTAATGATCATTATTGGAGTTTTATCCCAACACCAAACCATTATCTTAACACCTCGACACGTGTTTCAATCACCAAGTTTTATCTTCCTCTTGAAGATGATTGCTTGGTAATCGAAACACGTGTCGAAGTATTGAAATAACAGTTTGGTGTTGGGAAAAAACTCCAGTAATATTCAAAACCTCTTGCATTAATTCGTTCTTTTGTAGCCTCAGGAGTGAACTGACAACTTCCATGACTGTTTTAGGATTTCTACTGAACGTGTTCAACTTCTTCAAATAAAAACGCTTCATTTCTGCTTTATAGTGATCACAGACTTCAGCCAGGACTATTATCTTATTTGAATACTTTGAACTCAAAAGTCTTCGGTGTCTTCCTTACCAGGGAAGCGTGGAACAAGTAATTCAGGATGGAAACTATTATGAACCTGTTTCCTGCAAAAAAAATCACTATCTCACAGAGATGTCGAAGTATGAAACAGTATGTTTGGACCTTATCGTCGACAACTGAACGTTATCTATCAGTCCCAGAGTGCTCCTTCACTTTCAACTTATTCCTTTTTTGATTTCAGAATTGAAAGTCAAGCAAAGTCTTTCAGTATTCGACACAATTCAACTTCCCCGGATCACAGTAATACGCATTTTCTGCCATTATGGAATATATCGATCAGATCCTTTATATAGTATGAATGGCATAAAAATGAAGGCAACGGAAAAGATACATTATACGGCAACCCTATATAAGAGGAAGTCATTAGAGCAAATATCCTGGGGCATTAGGAATATACAATACGGTAATGTTCGTAGTGAGACGTGGCTCAGAAATGCGAAACTCCAAACTTGTTTTGTAGTAACCATGCTTGATGGTATGAAATATTTTGTAATAGTTTCGAATCTTCCGCATATATCTTTTATGTTTGGTATTCAACAACCCATGACTATGAAGTCATTTTAGTTTAGATTTTGGGAGGACCCTGAGAATATAATGTATATAGAATGTATATAGAACTACGGTACAGACATACTGTCGATGTCGAAAAAATAAAAAATGAGTGAGACCTTTTTTGATGAAACATATGAAATATGTTTACTGTTGAATGAATTCTTGAAAATTAATTTTTGTTGATTTTGTGACAACTGAAAAACTGTTGATGTTTTGTCTTGCAAACCTGGTTTCTTATCTCTTTTCTGTTCTGCATTTTACAGTTTTTCTTTTCATTTCTTGTTCGCACAACGCATCTTTCCTCCTCATTTGTTATTGCTTATTTGTTCTAAAAATTTTTCTTCTATCATTTCTTTTCTGAGTTCTAGCATGTCTGATCATTTTTGATTTCTTGTTCTTTCAGTTGTTTCCTTTGCTTTATTTCTTCCACTTCTGTATATTTACCATTCATTCCGCCTCAATTTTTATTCTCAATAGCATATTAACCGCCGCTATCACCAGTTGTTTTTTGTTGATTTTCCAATTGATGGTAAAATTCTGGAATGAACCATTATACTGAAAAATATAACTTGAACACTATTCACTTATTACACTATTGTTTACTAATGCTTACTAACTTTGTCGTAAATTTGATCTGAATCATCTTTTGAACTGCTGACTGAGTGTTTTCCTGCACATGTTCATCCAATACGATGGAAGGTTCATCATTTTCTGTTCATAGTATGATATAATATAATATATAATAAAGCTATTCATATCACTATTCGAAACGAGATCTGATTCTGAAGTATCGTACCTAAAAAAAATAACTATGGAATTCAAAAAACATATAAGACCAATAATTTTTCGTAGAGAAAACAAATTATTTTTGCCTGAAATGAAAATAAAATGAAGTTGAAAAATTTTAATGTTGGTTCGGTTAGTTCCTTCTTGAGATATCCTTTTGTATTTTAAAGTCTAAATGCAACCAACAATTAAGATCTCCAGAACATAATTGATGATGCAGACCCTAGTTGATCCATTATGAATATTATACATGACATTGAGGTGCTGCAAATAGGTGTCTAGTTCCTTGTTTTTGTAATTTTCACTTCTCAAGTCTTACTAAACAGAAACTTAGTGTATAGTTTATGAAGTCCACTAATTTCTCAAAAAACGCAAATAATCAGTTTTCTTCTAATTGAGAATTTTTTTCTAAATCAAGTACCTATTTATTTGTAAATTATTGCACCGCCAATATAATTCAATGTTGAAGCTTTCACGAGTATATAGAGTTATATATCAAGAAATATTTCAGTAATCCAAGAAATCCAAAAATGAAATTAGGGAACCCTTGTAAGACATGAAAATGGCTTTTCGAAGAAACTTTGATACCGTGTCAACCGTCGTAACTCCCAACAAATCAGCAATTTTTCTTTAATGGAACCAATAAAAATCTTATATTCTATCGAATTCTTCGTGTCACCGTGATCACCACTTTTGATATTTTGATAACTGAATATTTCACTGAAATGTATGTTTAACGTCCCATCAGCTGATGTACATAAACTAAAAATAACTAAAATAAAACAAACCCTATACAAGTTTTACATCCTTCTACATCTCGAAACCTTAACAATACCGAGTACCACTTAAAAATGGAGAAAAATATATATGCTGAATTGAATCGAATTGTTTCGGTTCTAGTTTCAGCAACAAATCTCAGTATAAGTACATAAAAGTATTGTTCAGAAAGTTTTCGAACAAAAAGATGGAGTTTGTTGATTTTTTTACCGACTATGATTCATACAGGCCTAGACGACGAATTTACGCTTCAACGCGCCCCTATTAAGCGATTTGACTTAGTTTGTTACAGTTTCATTGTTTAAAAGTTGTTTATTATTTTTTTAGTGAAGTAGTCAGTTGATTTCGTGGCAAAGCCCCTTCTCTTACTGAATCACTTCATTAAGTTTTAAGTAAGTTTCCCAATTCTATCATTAACCGTGCCAATAAATTAGTTATTTTTTTTTCTTTCAAATTTCTGTATTATTAATAGACTTTGCGTTGTTTCTGATTATACCGACATTTTAATCTTAAGCCCTACATAGTGTTAACACAACTCAAAATGAATATTTCATAAAGTACACGTTTTTTTTAAGACAAAACATAATCACTACAGAAACATCCTCAAGGCGCACTGAGAGCAGTTCCTGTGCGAAAATAGCGATTCACATTGGATTTGAATACTCCAAAGAAGGTCTTATCTGAGTAATGAATTAAGTACTCAAATTACTACAAAAAAGCTACTATGTTAGCAAAACATGTCTTGATATATTTCTTTAAATGAAGTTTGTGGAGATCAAACCGTAAGGTGTAGTTTATGAAATTACTATAGATCTTCTTCAAGTAACGGCAGAATCAAACAGAAAAAAACAAAATGGTTATATAATAATGATTTCTACAAAAACAATCTTCAACTACGTTGTCTGGAATATTATAGTTCTATTCAACGAATAATTGAGTTATTGTTTTAATTTCTTACTCACCAAGTTATGATTCATGATAATCCATGACTCACTAATTGAGTCCGTTGGAGTGATGAATGTAAAATTCATAATAATGGTTATCAACGACCACAATGTCCATAGTACTGGTGAAATCAAAATTCCGATTATTCAAATTGTATCCAATAATATAAAATGTAAACTTTCGCTGTGGAGTATACAAGGAATATCTGACACACTACCCTACGTGACACGTTAATGGAAGCACGATATTTGGATTTTATGCAAAACACGCCACCTAAATATCAAATATGTTGCCCCTCTAGGTCATTCATGAATTATTACCCAAAATATTAAGTATATGCTTAGAGGTACATTGAAAACAGGCACTACATTCGTTGGCTTACCTGTTCCCCTAATGCAGTGTTTCTCAAAGTGTGCGCCGCGGCGCCCTGGGGCGCCGTGGACCTTTACTGGGGCGCCGTGGGTCACGGGTGAGTCTCAAGGTACAACGTTTCACAACATAGATAACTGAGAGTCAAGGTAATACGTCGGTACCTATTGATAAAAATCCTCTGATAATATGATAATATCGGTAATTGCAAAATGCAATCCGTTCAGAGAGCCACCTACCTACTATTATTAATTTGTAGTCTTTACGTTCGGGGCACCGCGATAACCTTCAAAAAACATAAGGGAGCCGTGAATTCGAAAAGTTTGAGAAACACTGCCCTAATGTGAAGGCCATTTGGTTCGGTCGAATGGTGTTTCCAAAGAGAAAAATGTTCGTTCGGCGGTTTCCGGGTCAACAGCCATTTTGAGACTTCGACAAGGGAGTTTTGATTCTCAAAATAATCAAAAACTTCAATAATCTTTATCTATAAAATATGTTTACCTTTTTCTGAAAAGTGACTGAAATTATCTTGAGCTATACTTGAAACTTTATTTTGAGATTTTCACTAAATATTTTATGAAACTGAGATACAAGATTAGTAAAAATCTCATAATAAAGTCGTGCCGTGCACATCGTCCTCTGTTAAAGTATTCGTTCGGATTCGTAGTAGGCGAGATGGCTCTTCGGAACGGGTTTTTTGAGTATTCTTATGAAGAACTTTTCGCTTTGGAATTATCACCTTTGATTCATCGTCGTATCTGGTACAGGCGATATCGATGAAGGCGGGAAATGTGGGTGAATCCCATTTACGCAAAAAGAAAGGAGTTCGGTGAATTTTCTCATTTGTAGCATAACCTTCAAATCGACGATGACCACCACTTTTCTTATTTTCGAATGAGAAAAGACACATTTCAATACATTATTGTAACTATTTTCGCACTAGGTCGCAATGAAATCCCAGCAGAACGGGATCGGTTCCCAATTCGCACCTAGTCGGACGAAAACTGAAGAACGATCATATTTGTATAACAAAATAAGATTTCGTAGCGATGTACACTCTATATCGACGATCCTTCAGTTATAATATATATAGTTTGTACAATAATATTCCACAAAAAAATAAAATTAGTAAAGTTTCTTCATTCAAGTGCTGTTTCATAGATTTTATACTTCTGAAAAATTTTCAGTAATAAATTTGACATGTTTTCTCTCTCTCTCTCTCTCTTCCCTCTCACTCCTTCCTCTTTTTTTTTCTCTTCCTTTTTCATTGTTTTTTCTCTCGTTTAGTTTTCTTTTCTTCAAGGCTAGAACTAAGATCAACAGTTCCATTCCGGTACATGTTGTTTCTAGCCTTATTTGTAGTTTTTTTTAATCATTTTTATAGATTGTATATTTATTGTATTTATATGGAACTACAAATAAATATTATTATTATTATATTATTATTATACGGGCCAAGTTGACGCGGTCCCATACCGATCCATTTGTTTGAATCGTTCGTGCGTTGTCGTACAAATTCTGACGAATTGATTTCACAACTTATCGCAGCTTTCTGCTCCCAATGGATCAGAGGCCTTACTCAAATACATTATAACAGACTTATCTCAAGTTCCATGACAAGTTCCATAGAGTATTAGGAGCTACACATTCATCTCATCTTTGATCTTATATCGGCCGGTGATAATACGCCTAAAGAAGCTATTGTACAGCGAAACACGTGTTGCGGTTTCGTAAAACTGTTTAGTAAAAATTCCATAAAGTTTTTCTTGAATAATTTGTACAGAATTTTGTATGACATTCACAGTGCCATGGAGACTCATTTGGAGTGAAATATTTTTGCTAATCCCATCTTTCGTTTTTTTTTCAGATATTACAGCGACTACCATTGGTTCAAGGTCATCATCGGTCATTTGTTTGATTCTTTTCATAACAAAAAAAAACTCAACTTGCTGGCGAAATTCTGAGATACCCTGTGTCTGAAAATATAACATAGTTGTCTGGTATATAATTGGGAAGTGCAATTAGCTTTTCCGAAAACTGAATATTCACTGAAATTTAAAACTTCTAGGTTGAATTGAACTCTTTACTAAAATATTTCAAAATTCAATTCCATCAGGTAATAATAGTATAAATTATTTTCAATAACGAATCAAGAGCTAAGAGGGCGACACTGTTAATTGAATCCGTGAAAGTCTCAGAAAGCTACGAAATCCGGAAATGGATTTAGAATGGGGTGTCTTATCTTGAAACTCAGCTTCACTGTAATTGTGATGGACCGATAGTCTTTTTTTAATCAACGCCCTTCCCCGGGAAAAGTTCTGAAAACGTTATTTTCCCGTTTTGTCATGGCAAGACATTTTATTGAGCATTTTTTGTTAGTCATTTCAAATCCAATGCGTAGAATTTTCTTAAAACATGCTATCTAAAGATGATGATTTTTCTACAATAAGTTATAATTATTATAATAAGCATCCTAGTACACTTCAATTATAATTCATCTCTGCAAACACTAAATAATAATAACAATGTTATTGATTCCTTTCGCTTGTTACCATTGTTACGTTTATTCGTGGGTTCTTTCCATAATAAACAACTTGATTTCTCACATAAGATATACATTCTTTCTACACCTCTAAATAATATGTAGGAATATATGACGGAGTTCAGTTTACTTAGAGACAAAAGCTTCACTAATTTTTTTCCACTCAAAACTAAAAATGCTGCACTAACTTCATCGATCTCATCAAAATATTTGTATCATTATATCCTTTCATAAATAAATGTTCCAAGTGTTGAGACGAGAAAAAGGAACAAAATAAACAAGTGAACAATTCTGAATCAAAATCTAAATCTAAACGTAAATAGTTGTATACGAGCATATAGTGCATAATTGACAAAACTGGACTCATTGCTTGGAGGTTTTTGAGATACTTGAGAATGACATGTTACGCATACTACAAATTGTATCACTCATCAAGAAGACAATACATTTATAGTATAGAATATTAAAAAATGTAGGATTCTTCATACTCAAACAATCTACAGACATTTTGTTTCTATTATTTCACTTTTACGAATAAGACTTGATCTTAGGCAATAGTCTCGAACTTTTCGTATTTTCAAAACGTATGATTTGAACGCAGTCAACAAAATTGGAAATGTACAATTCTAAAAGTCATATCCATTGTTGAAAATGCCTGGCTCCATGAAGTGTTTCCATGGATAGATGAGATCCCTGATAATGTACCTGAACAAATTCATGTCTGTATTGGATTGAATTAGTCTCTCTCCCTACCAAAGTTTTGATGTGTTTTACAAGAGCTATTGGGTCACCATTGGTAAAAATTTTGACATCTTAGGAAAAAATCATCATGATGATCAACATACTAGGATTCATCTGAATTGTAATTCTTTGATGTTTTTGAATCAGCTCGATGAAAACTAATGAATCTGTATTGCATCGGCAATGAGCAAAGCAATGTTGAAGAAATTTCATTAGTAAGTTCTTTCTGTGGATTGGAATACTTCATAAATTCCAACGACGAATTGTCAAAATGGACAGTTCATCTGAATGAGTGAACGAATCTATATCAGATTCAGTACATTCAGTACTCCTGCTCTCAAGATTAAGGTGGCTGGCAAAACTAGTTTGGAATGAGAATATATGTTTTTCGTTTTCAAAGGTGTATTTAGTTTTGTTTTTATCATTTTCAAAAGATGATGATACTAAAATAACAATTATTGTTTTTGAATCACCTCTATATGAATATAAATTGAAGGATGTAGCCGTTACTACGTGGTAGGAAATCATAATGAAGAAAAGAGAATTGAAAACTTTCTATGTTTTCAACTACTTTTATTTGTAACTATTGATACTGCAGTGTCATACTATAAGGACATTTTCAAACTTATACATCTTAAATGTATAAGTTTCAAACTTATACATCTTAAATGTATAAGTTTCAAACTTATACATATTGTATACATGTTGTTATATATGTATAAGGCATTTTCAAAATAAGTTTGAAAATGTCCTTATGGGACGAAACTGCAGTAACGTAAGCTACAAATAATTGTGGTTAAAAACACAGAAATTTTTCAATTCTCTTTTTTTCATTACTCAATATGAATATTTTTTTATTATTTGAGTACTTTATGGCAACGATATATTCATTTCGTAATGAGTTTTCAAGGATAACAAAATTTTATCTTAATGTATGGAATAAAATTTGATTTTGATTTCCGAATGGTGAAATCCCATACATATTATTATTGTTGATGAGTGTTGAAGTTGTTTCACTTCTACACAGATAATTATCTGTCCATAGTTCCAATCATAATCGACCATGTTACTTAGAAAGGTGTAGAAAGTTCAATATTAGCAAGGATACAATGGAAAGGATTGTGAGAGCGTAATATAACTGGAAAAACCATTACGATGATCTGGTAAAAATACGAGTATCGTATCTAAAGAGGTCTATCAGCGACAGTCTGTGCGTTGCGGCGGGTGAGGTTTAGCTGATTTCCCAAGGGCCTTGCTTCAATGCCTATCGCGCGGTCACACTTCAATGGCTACGGAAAGACCCGTTCACATCATTTCCTGATGGATTACACACGGATTCCCGACTCAACTTTGATTGACGGACATGGCCGTATTTTTTCAAAGTTTTTACTTTTTGATAGAGGGATTATCTGTATCGGTTCGGTTCGATAAGTATTGAACCCTCACACAAAAATGATCTTTTTATACGGGATGCACTTTTTCACTATATACCAATATTGACAGAAACCAAAATGATATGCGGCTAGTAGAACCGTTGAAAAAAATCTGTTACAATCTGTTTTTCCGTTACACAGCTGTAGCCATCCTATGAACAACTTTCAGAAGTCGAAACTTGTGCGAGCTGAAGACTAACGAGGTCTTACCTTTCAACGTGCGATTCCTAGCAGGTATCGATAAATTTTTAGATTCAATACAAATTATATAATTCATAATATGTTATTCCCACTTCAAAATGTTTAGAGCTCAGATTTTATATAGAAATATATTTTGTCTCTGGTTATTGTATTTATGTTTTTCAATTCGATTGTAAAGAACATGCATATTCAGACGTGTCAACTGTGACAATAAATTGATGGATGTAGCCGTTAGTTACTACGTGATAGGAGTTCATCATGAAAAATGAGAGATAAATCTTCCTGTTTTTTTAACACTTTGTATTTGTAACTCACGTTATTATAGTTCAGTCCCACAAACGAATAAAATAAACTATTTTTATTGTATTCGTTTGAAAATGTTCTTATTGTGGGATTTTCACTAAACAATTTTACAAAAATGCAACACTTTCTTCGCCATACAATGGATTATGTCTTTACTAATTATATTATATTATTCAATGCTTACTATACCTAATTTTATAATTTGGAGTACCTTCATTTCAAGTACCTGATTTTACCTAAGTTCATGATAATTACCTGATCTTATGTCCCAGTTTCCACATTTGAAAAAAATATTTAGTATTTGATTTCTAAACATTCTAGAAGATTGAGTTTCAATTCTCCTACATGTAACACGTCTTATTCATGATTGAACTCATGTCCTTCTACTGAAAAGTGGTTTATAAATGTGGAATTGGTCTTCCTATTTAAAAAACTACTTCTATGCTTTTTTGAAAAAATGTTCTCCCTGTTTGGCCAATATACAATTTTGGGCAAGAGACACAAGTCAGCTTATATACTCCTGATCTATCCGACACCAAAGTTTTCTCTTTGTTTTTGATAGATTTAATTCGTTCTGTGAGCTAAGCAATTGCAGTGATATTAGTTACAAACACAAGTGGTAAAAAAAACAGTAAGTTTTATTTCTCATTTTTCATGAAACTCGAAGTAAACGATATTGTGCACATTTAAATTTGGCGGCACTCTCAAAGGCCAAAAAAACCAATACATAGAAATGAACCGGCTGCGAAGTAGTCCACGTGGACTGTGTAATTGGCAGTTCGTATTGGATAATTTCAACTAACCGAGTTTTATGATAGGCTAAGGAGTCATAAAAATTAAATTTGAAGTCATGTTACGAAGACGAATAGAAATCGGGAAATGCAGGGATGGTTATCGCCGTCGTGTTCAGTTCACTAACTGATGGCAATTTGAGTGTTGAAATTCGATATTGGTGCAGTTATAATTACTTAAAATTTTTATTATCTGTTTGAAAAGTAGCGTCCTTGGACAAGTACTAATAGTAGTAACGAATGTGGATAACTACACAGACTTTTTCCAGTGTAGTAATTCCAATATCGACGGTGAACAATGCGAAAAAGAGATACCAGTGAATAAAATTCGGATGCATTTGAATATTGAAACACAGAGAGTATGTTTCAATGTATATAAGAATCTACATCTCAAGATTGGTTTCGAGGGAAACCAACTGTTACAAGCAACATCAGATTTGACCGAAATTCCTTTCTCAACTGTACGTAAATAGTCAAAAACAAACCTTATGAACGCAAGATGCGATGTGATACATGATTACCAAAATCTTTAGATGTTTACTTAATGAAATCAAAACAAAACAAAAGCAATGAGATTCCTACGAGTGAAATCATGAGGAAGAAATTGAATACTTACGGCCATAGCATGAGCTGCTGTGACAAAACTCTTCAGAATTGGATAAAGAAACCAGAATTTAGATTCAAAATAATAATCAAACATCAAGCAGTTTTGGAAAGCAGGAGAATAGTGGAAATGCGTAACAAATACTTAGAATAAATAACTAAATATAGACGAGAACAACGGCAAACTTTCTATTTGGCCGAAACTTTGTATGATAATCTCGACACAGTTACTAAAGGGTGGATGATGGTTCGAGAATGTGTACGCCTAACATGCCTGCAAACAAAGGATCGCGACTAATCATTGAGCATTGCGGAGGAAATAAAAAATGGGTTCCGAATTCTTTGAAATTATGTGAAAAAAAAACTCGAGGACTGCGATCTTGAATATCATAAGAACATGGAAGCCAATATTTTCGAGGAATGGTTTAAAAACACATAGATCCCAAATTTGGATGCGAATAGTGTAATACTGAGACTTCCCCCCTATTTTTGTGTTTTCAATCCTATGGAGTTGATTTGGGGAAAATTGAAACAAAGCATCAGGCGTAAAAATAATTTTACAAAATTGGATAAGAAGGTGATAGAGCTAATTGAAGTATATATATATATATATATATATATATATATATATATATATATATATATATATATATATATATATCTATATATATATATATATATAATCAGAAATGACTATTGAATAACGAAATTAGTTAGCTCCCCAACTATATTATCAAAGGGTAGCTGTTGGTAGGTTGCAATATATCGTTTACTGTTTACTTGAACTATACCCCTAAATGTTGTCTGGCTAGAACTTGATATGTTTTCTCAAACAAATACTTTTTTCTCAACTGAATAGGTCCACTTTTGTCGTTTTCATTTTGTCATAGAAGTTGTAGATTCAAGAATCGCAGATTTCATCAACAGCATCCACATGTTTTCTTGGTCCCCACATCAAAATTGGATATTCGATCATAGGCTTAACTACTATCAAATAGGTAGACAGTATGTTTGGTAACTGTCATTCTCCACCTTATTTCAATCATTTCTACTTGTTGGTCAAAGGCCAGTCTATAGGATCTATTATATCCAATTGGAAATGTCCTCATTCCTCCATCTCGTAGAGGAATAAGTAGTAAATGCTTCCAATATGGATCTGGATGGGCGTATGCTTGCCGTTTTCTCTTCTGTTCATATTGTTATAATGATCAGAGCATATATGATATTCCCCATCATCATATTCTATGTGCCCTAATTCTGAGGCGTAGTAGCTCACTCATTATTAAATTTTCTCCATAATATTCGTATACAACAAGTTATTTACGTGCAGCTTGTTTCTTTGTTTTCGTTTTTACTTTGAATGACGTCTTTCAAATTTACCCTGATATTTTTCACATCCTTCTAGGGCGATATTGTGAAAAGTTGAATCGTAAAATGAAGTTAAACGTTCATTCTTCTATTGTCTGCTAAGTTGAATACATTTGGGATCAAAGAGTTCTCATTCAACTCATTTCTTTCAACCTTTCACCTCCCAAAAAACACGCTTTTCAAAAATATCAAAATTGTCCTCATTTTCTGAGTGATAAACTCTCAGAAGACATTTTTGACTCGAAAAAAAAAGTTTTTTCGTTATTGGGTAAAACAATAAGTTGAATTAGTTGAAAAATTTCACCACTTCTAATCCTGATTGAATTAAGCCAAAACAATTACCGAACACCATAAACCATTTTTGATATGCCCGTAGAAATTCATTATTATTATAACTTTCCGTAGTACCTATGCCTTATACCAATCCATCCAAACATTCTTCTCCATCAATTATAACCATTTGCTAATGTAAGTACAAGCATCAGATGTTCTCGAAACTTTCATTGAAAAAATAATCCAAAACATCATCAGCAGAGAACAACCACTTCACTATAATAAATGTGCCATCAATCACATAATTATTCTTGATGTCTTATATAACTCTACTGAGAACTCAATGTTCTGCAGTAATGAACGTTAATGATGGTTTAAACTTTTCTCATTACTCTTCATTAAGGAGAATCCAGTCAGGTATCTTATGAAACGCACCAACGTGGAGTATTGATGGAAAAAGTATTATATAAATAGATATTACTTCACAAAATAAGACCACCCTCGAAAGTATTCACTGAAAAAGATAAAGAGGAAACAATTTTCTTAAAGTTTTCTCAATTCGGTGGTACATTTTTTAAATTTTACTATAGTTTTCAAAATATAACCAACATCAAAGTATATTACATATTTAGAAATTTTTCTATGATAAATAACATACAGAGTACTTGTTTTGCTCTTGTTTCGAAAATACAGGATACGTTGAAAGCCAACGTCAGTCATTCAAGGACTGATGATATATAATTTGAGGACTCACCAGAAAATGTCGTTTGTTTTTGAAATATTGTCACTTTTATGAAATTCACCTTGTATCAGTTCATCAAGTGTATTAACTATTGATTTTAATACATGAAAATATTAATATTTGTTACATAGCCAAAGAAATACTTACAATTAAGTTACTAGATAGAAAAATTCAAATTCAGATGTACAGCTTACTGAAAGTAAGTTGAAAAGTAGTTGTTTCGGATACATATTCTTTCAATTCTTATGTGAAAAAACATATGTACCTGATCTACATATTTTGAATGGATTTTTAATTGATATTCAATCTATTTTTTTCAACTCTGAATGATGCACTGAAAATAAAAAAGAGTAATATTTATTATGTCAGTGTTATCGAATAACGAATAATTGTTTTTTATTGATAATTGTGTCGAGAAAAAAAAATCGTCAGTACAGGAATATTACAATTCAAACCACAAGAGGTTTCCTTCATTATTTTTCAAGATAACGAAACAAATAAAGTTTTTTAGATATACTTCTTCGATTCGACTTCTCAATTTTATACAGATGTTTCGTTTCTGGATTAAAGAGTGAATGGTATATTTATTGACGAATTTCTTGTCTCAAACTTGCGATAACATATGTTACTGACATCTATCAAAATCTGTTATGAAATTTGATACTTCAATATAATTCGATTCAACAACTGATTAGGAAAGTATTCAAAACTACCCACTGCATAACCGGATTTTTCATTAATATAGCTTTTTCAAGTTTCTATAAATTTCAGGAAATCATTTCTGTATACCTCACCTAGAAGATATGTTTCTCTTCTTCTTCACTGAGTAATACAATAAAAAATTCTCGGACAGTCAAGCGGAGTTGGAAGCTCTTGACTCCTACCGAGCAACATCTAAATTGATAGCAAATTGCCAAAAGCGACTCTCCTCGATAGAAAGACTTAACTGATTGTCTGGTCTGGATTCCTTGCTTTACTGGCCTGGAAGGTGATAAGGCTGCTGACTCCCTGGCAGAATCTTCTAGAATTGGCTCACTCCAAGGCGTTTATTCACCCTGCGAAGCTTGACATCAAAAGCTGTTAGACTACAGCAGGGATGAACCACGATGTCTAACAGGCCTCCTCACAGGTCACTGTCATTTGAATCATCATATGAAGATACTCGGACTGTCGGAAGACAGTGTGTATCGCCTCTGTTTGGAAAATGATGAAACTGCAGAGCACGTACTTTGTGCCTTCCCCACTGGGGACCCAATCAGGTTTTCAGAGTTTGGCATATAGCCGTACTCTACCCATCTGACCTGGAAGACCACTCACCTCACAATCGGCTTCGTTAAGAAGCTGGGTTTATTTGGTCGAGTGTGAATAGGTGTGAGCCACAATAAACCCTTACGGGTTGCTGTGGAGGGTCGAATAGACCCACTCACTTTTGACCTTACCTAACCTAATATGCTCTAGTCGGAATCCTGCTTATTTAAAATATGAAAATCATCTGCACTTCAAAAACATGAAATTCTTCAATCAATTAGGAAGTGAAAGAAAAATATATTTTAAAATATTCATGACCAACTCATTTTGTGCAAATTCACATTGAATATAGGATAGAGAAAATAACTTTTGTCTAATTTCTATTTATATTTTAATTTGTTACGACCGGTTTCGGTTTATTAAACCATTCTCAAGTTTACTGGTTTCGGTTTATTGAACCATGTTCAAGTAGGTAAACCGAAAGCGTACGTAACAAATAAAAATCTCAGTATAAATCAGACAAAAGTTATTTTCTGTATCCTATATTTGAAAAACATATTCTTCCACAACCTCTTTCCATACCTAGGATATGAGTATTAACATAGCTTTCACACAGCAGAAGGGACTGATGTATCTCTGAAAAAATCGTTTCGTGCTCTCCATTAAGCAGATTAAACTGGTACGGGAATACCCTTTGTGTTTCACCCACAGAAGATGCCGCAACAATATACGTTCTTTCCTTTGTCCGAAATTCATTCCATGAAAACGTATCACTTACACTAAATTAAAAATCAGTTTTTGTATTTTCGAAAGGGTAAGGAAATATGTGGAGTTAAATTTATATTTCTAATGACGATATAGTCAGCGAAATTGTTAATGTCAGTAATAACTTTTTATTTTCTTAAATGTTATCGTCATTTCAATGAAATTATGTATTTATGAGTAGTAATCTCTTCGTGGAAAAAAAAACTTTAAAGTGAACTTTTTACAGAGATGTGTAGATCATACATAAGAACAACCTTCAAAGAGAATATGGAAAAAGGCCTCCTAAAACAACTACTTTCACATGAACATTAAATTATATGGAAGAAAAAGTTCCTTTGAAATGACTACTTCCATATGAACATTGAATTATACGAAAATAACTTTTTCCTTTATAGTTTTTGCTCCAGCCATTTGTTATCAAATTGAAATGAAAGCTACACAACGTTATATTTGAAAGAGTTAAGAACAAACTTTCACTTTAATGGAACATCACTATCTTCAATGGAGGACTTCTAAGTTTTGGGAGAAAATACTTGTCTTATTACCTCATCAGTATCTTTCTGGATAATATTACAAAATAAACCACTCAATTCTTTCATATTATCACGGATGAGACAAATCTACTCATGTCACGAAGGCAGTACGTATCCATATGACAGGAATTTCATCCCAGTCATCGTGACATGAGTAGATTTTTTTCATCCAAGACATAAAGTCATAAAGGAAATGAATGCTTCGTATTGTAATTTTATCCAGAAAGATTCTCTTGAGGCAATAAAAGAAGTGTCTTATTCCGAAACTTCGAAGTCCGCCATTGAGGATGATAGTAAAATTGTATATCGTGACTCTTACATATATTATATTGTTTAGCGTTTCTATGAATGATATCTCATTCAATTCCATAACGATTCTTTGGATTACAAGCTGAATAGAAAAAGGCGATTTTGGTATGAACGCAATTTCTTTCTTCCTTTGGAATTTTCCCACAATTTTTTCATGAAGATGGAGGAGTAAAAACTGAAAACCTTTTTTCCCGCGAATCATTGTATTAATATTTGAACTTCGCTACAGAATTTCACGAAGAAAATATTTTCAAAATAACTGACATCAAATCACCTAAAGGAACAATTTCTTCAAGCCAGTCTCAACTCCCTACACTGTAGGTTGATGGACTGACACCTATCAGAAAACAACTACTCCCCTGGCTAATAGATAGATATTACCTTGCACTGAATAACTTCTGAAGAATTCTGCAGTGACACCTGTCGGATATAATCCAACGCCCTTCGTGGTATTAGCCATCTTTAGATGATTTGATTTATAGCCAGTCTTCAAGTATGCCCACTGACTATATGTGATCATGACATCAACCAAATATATATGCATATAAATGCATAATTTTCTCAAAAGATAGAAACTGTTGGAGACAAATTCAAAATTTTATAATTATCTTGAAAGGAGTATATTTTTAGGCGAGATCAATTTTTGGAAATGAAAGTTTTTGGCTCTCAAGTCCCCCCGATGCGCCAATTAATTTCTGTTGATGTTTCATAATTTCACAATTAATATTACTTTTTTTGAAAACAAATATTTTATGAACATTTAATTTTTATCGCTCTTTAATATGACTTTTTTCATATCATATATTAGATCTTAATGTTAAAAAAAGGTGAAAAGGTGTATTGAAATGTATTATTATCAAAATCACAATAATTGGGCATAATATTTTTATTATGAAGAATCATATGGATTGTGTCAACATGTCTCATAAATATAATCTACAGGGTACTTGTGATGTACTTTTTGACCTTCCTCTTGAGGATGACACGTGTCAAAGTATTAAAATAACGATTTGGTGTTGGGAAGAAACATCAGTGATATTCAATCTACAGGGTGTTTGTTAAACATGCGGCAAAACATTCAGGTACTATTGCTTAGACTATTCTATTAACGTAGTCGAAATAAAAGTATAGCGACCTACACTGCACCTACCAAGTTATTAGTATATTTCACTAGTTCGGACTTCCATTGTCTACTATATAAAATGATTTGAAATCTCTGAAACAACTAAAAAAGAATAATTGAAAATGCATAGTGAAAATAACAATTATATTGAGCAAAATAAACCTGAAATGAAATAATAGTGAAATAAACTACAAGTAAAAATATAACAATTGAATAAATAAAAACAAAATAAAAATAAAGGAATGAAAAAAGAAAATAAAAATAAAAAGTGTAGAGATTCCAAGTCACGTTAGTTCACGACGTTTCAATTGTTAGTATCTACAATCGTCTTCGGGTGATGACTGGACTGATTCCTCCGAGAGATGACTATTTATAGGTCGTTCAAATACTTTCACTTATCCCTGCTTTCCATTTTCCGCTTCACTGGTTCCGTGGAAGATGACCATTTTGGCGGGAGTTGGCCATTTTTCGCTTGATGATGGGTTTCCATATGTTGCGTATTTCTACGCTGGCCTGGCTGAATACGTTGTTGGGCAACATGTATGCGGCTTTCTTGAATTTTCTCCTAAACCAATGTTCCTCTCTGTGCAAGATCTCAGCTTGGGACCACTCGATGTTGTGTTAATGGGTCCAAACATGGTCTGCTATTCCCCTGCTGTGTGCTGGTTTCCCCTCGCTGTGTGTGCTTCTTGTGCTCGGCAATGCGAACATTCAATGGCCTCTTAGTTTCACCAATATAGGATTTTCCGCACTCACAGGGTATCCGGTATATGCAATTCTTGGAATCGCAGTCCGCGTTTGGTGGCCTGGTTTTCGTGAGGCTGCTACGGATAGTGTTACCAGATCTGAAACAGGTTCTGATGTTGTACTTGGAACCAATTCTTCTTATCCTCTCCGATAATCCTCTGATGTAGAGAAGTGCAAGCACTGGTTGTGACGGCTTCTCTTCCTTGCGAGGCTCCTGCTGTCTTATAGCCAAAGTCTTTTCTACCATCGCTTTGGAGTAGCCATTCCGTTGAAGATCATTTTTGATGATGTCTAGTTCCTTCTGTAATACGAAGAAAGGTAGTGAAATTCATCATGAAACATTGTCAATCACCTTCAAACAAACGTTATTAGTATATACTACTCCAGTGGAAGATTTGAGAAATCGGATGATTGATGGGTGTGAAGCAAGATTGGATTCTTGGATCCGAGTGGAGGATAGTCTTTTCAATAGTTCTTGTGGATTCAGAAACATAACATGTAATTTTTAGTAATAAATTTTCATTGTCGAAATTCTTTTTCGCTCCGTATGTTCGAAACAAAGCGCCCTATCAAAAATCATCAAAGGACAAAATATACTTAGAATAGTACGAGGAATAGTCCTCTGAATTTTTGCCGCATGTTTAATCAACACCCTGAAAATTTTTTGACATCATAACTCAGTATTTATTTTTCTTTGAATGAGAATTCTAATTCAAGCAACAAAGGCGTCTCAACACAAAAATCTTCCCGAAAACTTTTGACGGTTATCTGCAGCAAACTGATGGCCAAAAAGATGTTTTCAAACGATTTATATTTCATTTCGAATGTACCTCTACATTTCAATTGACTTCACTGCATTCAATAACGTTACCTCCAAGAAAGATAACAGTCTATACACAGGATATTTTTTTGATACATCTAATGAGGTTTCGACAAGATTGAGGGTGTTATTTGATTTCACAAATGAAATCAGGAAGCCCTCTCAGACGTAGGGGTAGTAGAATTGATATATTTCAATCCCCTGCTAGGCCCTGCTTGTGATAACCGCCTTGGGACTGGCGATATGTTGAATTTAACGATTTCTGACTGAAGAAATTGTTTTCTGTTATATTTTTTGTTTGTTAGATTTTATGATATGTCGGTTATGTTTCATACATTTTGTCGAAGGTGATGAATGTAACGATTTTTTTTGTAATGTTTACGTTTTAAAGTGCACCGCGATTTGAATTGACACGTTCACAGTCTTTCCGTAGTTATGCAGAAACAGTCGGCTTCAGGATGTATGTGCGAAAAACTATTTACGATGGATTCAAATTTTTATAAATTATATTATATTCAAGAATCCGATGAGTGTTCTCTAATTTGAAGAGAAAATTCAGTCCATAGGGTATATTGAGTTGAACTTCAAATGAGTACTAAAAAAAAAAATCTTCATTTTGCTGATATCCAACAACTTCTCAGTTTTGTTGAGAATACTATCTATTTATGGTACCAATATTGAGATTCATCGTTCACTCAAATTATCGAAATGATAGTGCTAAAAGTTTATGAGAATCTACCTTCTGCTATTTCAGTTACACATTTTCAGGAAAAACAATATATTTCAATAGAGTCTCATATTATTTTATGAGGTTTTACTGCCTTAGAAACAGTTGTTTCCCAATTTTTCTTTCTCTTATTTAAATCTGCTGATATTTTTAGACGATAGAAGTTCGAATCTCTAACACTGAATGAAAAACATTATCAATCACATTCAAACAAAAGGTTGGAAAGTATAAAAACAATATATGACTATATATAAAAAACAATATATAAAATGTAATAGGAGCTGAAACTGGAGTCAGCAGAATTGGTAAAAGAAATTTGGAAAAATTGCAGCCTGAAAACCGTTCAATTCATTACATTACACAATTTATATGATAAAAACTTTCGTCGCGAGATTTTTTATATTTTTTTTCTTCTTATAATCAGGTACTTATGTCAAGATCAATTTACACACTCTGTTGATGTTCATTTACACAGGTGAATATCTGGACAAGCTTTAGTATCTCATATATTGTGTTAAGTGATGAATTGATGAGTTTCATTCATTCCAAAGTTTTTTTAGAGCATGTAAACGAAACCTTGATTTCGAAAATGTTCCAGTACTGATTCACTCCTCATCTTTCAGTTATCGCCTAAACATTTTTCTTAGTCTGCTCAGTTCATTTGAAGCGTCATTGTTGCGTGGTCTATCTCTTCAATCACTGTTTTAATATATCCCAAACCTTAGCTGAAATATATAATAATTGAAATAGCGGTCGGTCATTCTATATCCTATCATGGAAATGCATAAAAATTTGTATTGACCCCATTTTATTTTTCATATTCTTCCATGCATTTTCTATTAAAGTAAACATGTATGCAGAATTTCAGTTCAATCGGTTACCTTTTCGTCACTGTTTCTCCGTACCGCTACATTTTTGGAGGCTGAAATTTTGTATGTAGGTTTATTTTATGTTGTAGATGTCCAATAAGAAAAGATTTTTGAATATCCCTACTGAGACGCCTGCCACGGGAAACAGGCTAGTTCATAAAATACAGTTACTTTTTCATCACTGATTCTCCGTATCGCTACATTTTTGGAGGCTGAAATTTTGAATGTAGGTTCATTTCATGTTGTAGATGTGCAATAAGATAGGATATTCGAATATCTCTACTGAGGCGCCAGCCGCAGGAAAAGGCTGGTTTATAAAATGAAGTTACTTTTTCATCACTGTTTCTCCGTACCGCTACATTTTTGGAGGCTTAAATTTTGTATGTAGGTTCATTTTATGTTGTAGATATGCGATAAGAAAGAATATTCGAATATATCTATTGAGGCGCTAGGTGCGGGAAAAGGCCCGTGTATAAAATAAAGTTACCTTTTCGTCACTGTTTCTCTGTACCGCTACATTTTTGGAGGCCTAAATTCTGTATGTAGGTTCATTTTATGTTGTAGATATGCGATAATAAAGAATATTCGAATATCTCTACTGAGGCGCTAGCCGCGGGAAAAGACCCGTTTATAAAATAAAGTTACTCATTCATCACTGTTTCTCCGTACCGCTACATGTTTGGAGGCTTAAATTTTGTATGTAGGTTCATTTTATGTTGTGGATGTGAATATCCCAACTGAGGCGCCAGCCGCGGGAAATTTTGTATGTAGGTTCATTTCATGTTGTAGTTGCGCAATAAGAAAGGATTTTTTTAAATTTCAACTGGAGAGCCCTCACTGAGGATAAAAGGAACGCGTTCTCATATGAAAATTACCTTTTCATCACAGTTTCTCCGTACCGCTATATTTTCGCAGACTGTATGTAGGTTCGTTTTATATATAAGTGAGGATTCCTTAATAATCTAACTGGGATGCCAGCCGCGGGGAAAAAGGCGCATCCATAAAACAAAATTACTTTTTCATCACAGTTTCTCAATGCCCTTGGATTTCCGATGGGTGAATTTATATACCAGCATTGTACCCGTGCGAAGCCGGGCTGGGTCACTAGTCTATACTTATAAATGCGCAAGTCACTCACTTAATACTCATTCATTCATCTCTGTTTCTCCATACTGGTAAGTCCTAGGAAGATGAAATTTGGTATATAGGTGCTTTTTAGGTTTTAGATGTGCAGCAGGATTTTCAAATATTCCAACTAGGCGTCAGTTGCAGGGAAAAAGGCACATCCATAAAACAGAATTATTTTTTATCACTGTTTCTCCATACCGGTATATTTTCGGAGTCTGAAATTTTGTATATAGGTTAGTTTTATGTTCCAGATGTGCAATGAAAAAAGATTTTTTTTTGCCAGTCAGGGAGAAAAAGGCGCGTTTATTAAATGATCTTCGCTTATTCATCTTATCTGTCACTCTCTCAAGAGTAACCTCTAAAGATAACATGTTTGTATTGTCTACTGTCAAAAAATGCGTGATCATTGTATATAAAGACATTCGCAAGTCTTATATAAAACCACGTTGTCAACATTAGTGTTTTCCCATCTCTATGAATATAAAACGTTTATACAGACGTCTGTCTGTATAAACACGATAAATTCAAAAACTTCGTGTTTTCTTAAGGTTTTCACCAATGGAAAGAGTGATTAAACAGAAAATTTTATATTTTCAATTTCTTCAATGTATTGTGTAATATTGTAAAATATGACAATGCTATCTGTGTCTAGCCGACACAGATAGCATTGGGTTGGGTTGCTAGTATAATATTTTTCAAATGAGAAGACAAACTTTTTCGTTACTGAAGGTTCTTCAGATATACCTAAATAGGATCTACTGAAATATTGGGTATCATTATAATAAATTCTACTGTCCTACTATTGTTCACTTTCTAAGGATTTTTGTTAATCAATCTCGCAAAAATGCCTGTAGGCACAGATTTGGATGTAACTTGGCATAGAGATAAATAATTCAACAACACATACATAGTATTCCAGTAAATGACATGCCTCAATGTCATTTACTGGAATACTACAATTTACATTTACATTTACAATTTATGTACTGACAATTTGGAATGAATTTCTCATTAAAAAAATAAGCGATAAGAACGTTTTGTTTAATATTCACCACATAGTTTGTTATATATTCATATGCTTCTCTTTCAACAGATTCGTATTTCAAATTATCAAGCTTCTACTTATTTAGCAGCATCAATTCAATTTAATGAGTTTCTGTGCAATTACTCATGAAAATATTGTTCGTGATGATATCATCTACCAATCTTTGTTGAATAAACGGTTTATTTTCTCTACTCAAAATCTTATCAGATTCCCTTTTCATTGAAATCATGAAGGGTCACTACAATCCTTATCTTGGGCCTTTAATGTCAATTTTATACTTCCATCTTTGTCAATCAACATACGATTCACGACGGGGCTTTGCGAAGCTTTCCTTCCTTTTGGCATCCGGTTTGTCACAACAGAAGTGGGATTTTCTAACAATGAAAGAGATTGCTCGCCATGAGATATCTGAATCGATGGGAATTCTGAAAACGAATAGAATGTATACATAATATTTCTAGAAATATCCCTTTTCTTTATGGAATCAACAATAATTTCCCATTCAGAGATTGAAGATAGAAATCCTTTGTTGAAATTGATATCACGGATAATTGTGACTGATTGTACAGAGTGGATCAAATTGGACACTTTTAAATGAAAATACCTGTTTTCAAACTAGATAGATGAAAACTGATGACTGTCTGAGGGTCAAATTTTTTTTCCTATCAAAAATTTATTGTTTCTTTGAAGACATTTTCAAAAAATTCTTTACATAGAACTTAATGGTGTAAAAAACTCATTTTTTTCTAATGAGATACCGATAGTTATTCATTTAATGACACACCCTGTATATTTGTCCGTATTTCAATAGAGTCATCTTTGAAATTAAGAGCTTTTAGCTTTTTTCATGTAGACTTTGAAACGCACACTTTGATCGCGTATACTTTGGACGACGCGGCGATAAAACAGGAACATATTGTTCAGTAGTAGCTATCAAATGTTAAGAAAGCTTTTCTCAGCAGTAATTAAAACGCATAGTTTTGCTACTAATAAATGAAACTTCAGAAATAATAATAATGATTCCTTCAGCGGTGTTGAAAATGTTTACCAGCTTCTCTTACATACAGGCAACACCTTTTCTGAACGTTATTTGCAGAATGAATCAGTTCAATAGGAGTGAGAGAAACAAATCTTTGCATCACTGCCACTTCCAATTTGTATCTAGAATTGATCGGCAATTCAAAAATAAGATCTTTCAGCCCCAGAGGTAGAAGTCAACAGGCGTCAGGTCCGGTGACCTGTCCGGTTGTGTCCTTGGTTGGCTATCTAATTATCACCAAAATTTGCAGCCAAAAAATTGGTGATAATTGCAGTTTTGTGAGATGTGATAGTGCCAATTTAAATGAACGGACCGATAATTCTACCCCTGAAAATACCTGCCCACACACTAAATCCAAATCTTCCTTAACTTCTCTGCTTCAAAATGGAATGAGGATTTTGTTGTGCCCAAATATGGGAATTGTAGCAGTTGAAAATGTCGGCACTGCTCAACGACTATGGACGGTACAGGATTGCTTACTTTTGCGATTTTGTTATACACGCCACGTGATCTCGTGACGTAACAGTGGTGACTCTGGGTTTTTTCGGTACTGCACTTTTAAATTAAAATACACAAATTTCATGTAAATTCCTTATTAATTCCTAAGTGAAAATTTTTCTTTTGTGGATGATAGGGCGAGCTATTTGCCCTTTTTAAAAGTAAGAGGTTTCATCAGTTTTTTATTATTTTCGTGAAAACTGTAACTCCCACAAACATTTTGTAATGAACTTTGTTTTAGATAATAGTATTATCTAAACAATTTTTCCATAACTTTTTGTTTCATCTTTTATAATAAACACTTAATAATCAAAAATATATATTGGTAAAAAATTGTTTATAGGTGTAACAACTTTTTTATTTATCTGACAGAAAATACATGATACGGTTTTTATTTTTTATTATTCTCCTTGTATATTTTGTTGATCAGCTTGAGGTTGAGGAGATACAATATGATGAGGAGAAGAGCAACTTTGAGATGTGGATGGCTTAAAATTAACCAAATTTTATTCAAGTATCATACTGATAGTTTCATTGTGTTTTTTCTGTAAGGTTCTAATATTGCGACTTGTATTCTGTAAAACTTCCAATTGTTGGATAATTTAGGTTAACACTAGGTACTGCAGTTTTTTTTAAATCTACGACGCAAAAGCAAACCTATGAAAAACATATTTATTTTAACCAGTAAATTAATAGAATTAGTTTTTACCTAACAATTCATTTTCAAGGTCTCATTCATAATCATTTTCTGTAAAATGTTTGGAACAAACAAATCCATTTTTGAGAGTGAATTTATTCCCTCTTTTGCACCGACAAATCCATTCTTTTTGCAAAGTTGTGGAAACCATATCCTTAGCAATAGGAAAAGAGTGAAATATTACATCAGTAACACCACTTTTCTCTAAAGTCAACTGATTGCTTTTGCAAGTTGACACTGCATAAATACGACCAGGCATTTTAGCTGAAAATTTCAAGGTTATTTAATGGTTAGACAATGATTGCTATTATTTACAAAAATGTGAATATTTCCAATTTTTACCTTAATTTAATTTGTAAATGTTCAAAAAACAAAAAAAAGTTTCACAATGGCAAAAAACAAACCTCAAAATGAAAGAAAATAACAGAATCTTATATGGCGTCTACTCGTTACACCATTTTAAAAAATGTCCAAAAGCATAAAAAATACGACTTTCACAATAACAAACTCAATGTTTCAGAAACCTAATTGGTATAGTTGAATAAAAATTCAATCAAAGTAAACAAAAACAGTGTATTACTGTCCGAAAATAATCCTCAAAAAATGTTAAAATAACAGTCTTATGGCAGCTACTGAAAGTGTCACCAGTGTTACGTCACATCTGCTCAGAGCTTGTTAAACGTTTATGTAAGTAAGCAATCTTTATGTCCATAATCGTTGGACACTGCTCACATAAGCTTCGTCTGTCCAAATACAATTTAACGAAAAATCACTAACTTGGTTTCAACTTTCCAGGAACCACTGGCAAGAAGCCATGCGGCATTCAGAATCTCCTGGGCTAACTCTTCTGGTTCTGTATGGCTTGAATTTGTGTTTTTCGAAATCCTCCTAACGTTAGTTCTTGGTAGGCCTGATGATATTTTCAAATTGAAGTTTTGGTATTATTTTCAACAGATCCTAAAACGACTATTTCTTCCAACTTCTTATCCCCAATTGATTCATATAATTTTAACTTTTTTTTTCAAATTGATAACCATCAATTAGATTGTGTCGTAATCTTACGTAAATGTCTCTGGAAAGTAGTTTTCTTTCTGGATACCTTTCGTGACAAATTGCTTGCTGCTTCTGCATTTTACCCGGTTTGTATTCAACCATTTTTCATAATTCTCATACATCATTGCGAATGTGTTTGAAAATTGAACAAAAACCACTAATTGAAAAGTGTTTTTACTGCTTGAATCAAAATTTTACAGCTACTAGTAGTAATTTGTGTTCTGTTTTATAGCCGCATGGTCCAAAGCATACTTGATCAAAGTGTGTGTTTCTAAGTCTACATGAAAAAACCTAAAAGCTCTGTATTTAAGAGATGACTATAGCAAAACATCGAGTGTGCTACATTTTTGGAAAGGTAATTTTAAGCTCGGTTGAAATATGCAGTGATATACTGGGTCAATAAAAATAGTTTTCCATCAATAACTATTGATATCTCATTTGAAAAAATAAGTTTTTTACACCATTCAATTTTACGTGAAAAGTGCTTTGGGAATGTTTTCAGAGAATTAAGATATTTTTGGCAGGAAATAGAGCAACTTCTCGAAAATGCACATTTTCGGAAAACATGCCTTAACTCAGTTACAGCATAAGACTCGTCACATTCATACATTAGACACAATTCGTGTAGGTTGCTGATTGTGTTTCCGGCTTATTCTCTTTTTCCTAGCCACTGTTCAGTCTACCTGCTTTAATAAATATTCATTCTGTAGATATATCCTGAAAGTGTCCAGTTTTTCGTCACTTTCACAAATGAATATTACTGGAGTTTTTCCCCAACATCAAACCGTTATTTCAACACATCGACACTTGTTTCGATCACCAAATGATCATTTTCAAGAGGAAGATCAAACTTTCACAAATGTTAAATACACATTCGCTCAGTGCCATAGTAGTTCAATTCGTTATTCGGGTAACATTCGGTAGAAATAATAACCTATTTTGAAATTCCTTTCACATTTGTTACAAGAAAGTCTATGTCCCTATGGACTGTTCTATGATTGTGCCGTTGCCGCATCTCAATCAGATAGGTGGCTTCTTGTTTGCACATTCGAAGACCAGTGTTTGAAATCAATTCGTGTATATATTAGATATGACGAAATAACATACAAGCAACAACCAAAAAAATAAAAAATTGAAATACTAATGAAAGCTGTAAATAAAAAAATTTAAAAATATTATCCAAACCAAGTTACGTCACGATGTTTCGATTGTTAGTATCCACAATCGTATTCGGGTGATGACTAGACTTATGCTTCCGAGATCTGACTATTTATAGGTAATTGGAGTGCTTTCACCTATCCCTTCTTCCCTCTCTTCACTTCATTGGTTTCAGCGGAAGATGACCGTTTGGCGGAAGTTGGTCGTTTTTCGCTTAATAAGAGGTTTCCATATATAACGTATCTCTACGATAGCTTGACTAAATGGGTTGTTGGACAACATATACACGGCTTCTTTTAATTTTCTCCTGAACCAGTGTTCCTCTTTGTGAATGATTTCAGCTTGAGCCCAATTGATGTTATGTTGATTAGTTCAAACATACTCTGCTATTACTGATTTGCTGGTTTCTCCTCGCTGGGTGTATTTCTTGTGCTCAGCAATGCGAACTTTCAATGGCCTCTTAGTTTCACCGATGTATGATTCTCCGCACTCGCAGGGTATCCGGTAAATGCAATTCTTGGAATCGCAGTCCGCGTTTGGTGGCCTGGTTTTCGTGAGGCTGCTACGGATAGTGTTCCCAGATCTGAAGCAGGTCTCTCTTCCTTGAGGAGCTCTTGCTGTCTTCTAGCTAAAGCCTCTTCTACCATCACTCTAGAGTAACCATTCCGTTGAAGGTCATTTTTGATGATGTCTAGTTCCTTTTCGAGAACTTCCTCTGTATTACAGAGCCCGAAAGCACGGTCTAGTAGAGTCTTGATGATTTCTCTCTAAGTCGATTGATGGTGGTTGGATTTCTGGTTCAGATATTGTCCTGTGTGAGTGGATTTTCAAAATACAGATGTTTTCCATTTAGTGTCGGTCCTCTTCACCAATGCGTCTAAGAAGGGCAATTCGTTGTGGACTTTCTTCTCTATTGTGAAAGTGATGATGTGCTTCAGGAAAGTGTCTAGTTCTACATTCCCATGGTTCCATATTATGAAGGTGCCGTCTACGTTTCTCAACCAGACTCAGGGCTTCTTGTGGGCTTTTTCAATGGCCATAGTTTCAAACCACCCCATATATATATTGGCTATAACCGGTAAAAGTGGCGATCCCATTGGCAGTCCCTCATCTTACGTAAAGAATTCGTCCTTCAGTTGAAAGTAGCAGTTTCGTACACAGCATCCTAGTAATTCCATGATTACTTGTATCGGTAAGTTTGTTCTATCTTTCAGGCCCCCATCTTCGGATAGCTGCTTCTGTATGATTTGAAGTGCTTCTTCGACAGGAACGTTGGTGTAGAGGCTTTTCACGTCGAAACCGATCAGTTAATCCTGCTCTTTGACTTCGATTTCTCCTTAGTAGTTCAACAAAATGCCTTGAATTTATCACAAAAAATTATGTTTTACCTTGCAGTGGTTTAATTATAGGTAGTAAAAATCTAGGCAAGTTCTGAGTGGCTGAATCTCTGGAGCTAATGATCGGTCTGAGCCGAACATCCTTTTTGTGGATTTTGGGTAGTCCATACAAGTGGGGGGGCTTACTGTGGTGCGTTGTTAACGACGATCTGTCTTTTTCTTTCAATTGATGCAGTAGGGTATCTTACGATCTTCGTATATTTTCCTTTCTGAAGCACCTCTTCGATCTTCTGTTCGTATCTTCTTCTATCAGTATCCATCACAACAGTAGCGTTTCACTTATCTGCAGGTAAGATCTTGATGGTGTTGTGTCTACGTAGCCGTACGTAATTCTACGTAGCCCGTTCAGGGCTGCTATCAGGGCATCAAGATCTTCGACTGAAAGTGTTCAATCAAAAACAGTGTTCAATTGAGTGTTTGGCGAAGTTTCACAGCAACAAAGCAGAATTCTTACGTCGTTTCACAACCATTGGATGAAACATGGGTCCATCACTTTACACCCGCGATAAAAAGAACAATCAAAACAGTGGATTCAAAAAGAAGAACCACTTCCACAGTACGCCGTTTCATCTGCAAGCAAAGTCATGTCATCGGTTTTTTTGGGATGTGTGTGAAATAATTTTCATTGTAAGAAAGTAAAACTATCAACAGTGAGTATTATGCGAACTTATAGCAACGTTTGAGTGAAAAAATCAAGCGAAACCGGCCGCATTGGGCTAAGAAAAAAGTTATTTTTCATCAAAGCAATGCACCAGCTTACATCCATTATCGCAATGACCAAAATTAACGAATTTAAGTTTGAATTTTTCCCTCATGCACCCTATTCTCCTGATTTACGCTCCTTCAGATAATTTTGTGTTTCCAAACTTCAAAAAATACCTTGGTGGTCGAAGATTTTCCAACAATGAAAAAGTTAGTTAATGGCTAAAGGGCATTGAACTTATTGAAGGTCGCTGGAAAAAGTGTATAGCGCTGCAAGGAGATTATGTTGAAAAATAAACACATTTTTCCAAAATGTTTGTGTTTTCCTTGTTGGGCCTGACACTTCTGAAACCACATATAATTTGTTTTAGGGAGATTCCTTTAGCATATCTTCTTTTATTTATTCCATTACCAATGACACATTTCCTGAAAAACTTCATGTTTGAGGGTTCCGAGTGACACCTACTACTTTGTATCTGCTCATTATGAACCATTGTTGATTATAAACCATAAACCATATGTGTGGAATGGGGTGGAGCATTCGGAGGGGCGTGGTTTGAAAAAAAAACGAAAATTTCTATTCTAGAAATTTTCATTTCTCTTTTCATAATGATCTCCTACCACGTAGTAACGGCTACATCCATCTATTTATTTAAAAACATACAGCAAAAACATAATGGTTTTGTATTCCAGAGCATATCTATGTACTGCCGGAAATTGAGGAAGTCTGTCAACTCGAAAATATTTTTTCAGAGAAGATATCAACGACATATCTGAAATTACTGGTCAACATTAATCATTTTCAGATAGACTGTTTAATCCCATTTGTATCTGTAACGTTCAAACATTTGGTGATTATTTATATTCATCTTATGTTTTTCCATCGAATATTTATGGAGACAGAGAAAGCCAAAAATATATTTACTTAATTTACTCGCACTTTCTCCTAAAGAGAGCCTTAGCTCAACTGTACTGAAACAATTTGCATCGAGTAGCAATATAACGTCTCGTATTGTTGGAATACAAGGAAAAAGCGTGGCTTTCAGTATTCGAATTCGTTTTAAAGCACTCCTCTTTGCTCTTCTAAACCTTTCAGTGTGGTGCCACCCTTTGCGTCATTATATAAATGTTATATACTCTGAATGCACTGAACACTTTACAATTCGATAGGGGATTGAAGAACATTATTCCATATGGAAATGGAAAGTATTGTTTTTCAATGAGGTCTTCAATCGTTATAATGTTGATTAATTTTGATATTCTTTACGAACTGTAATTGAGAAGAAAGTTATTTCGTATCATTTATTGTAAAAAAAATTCTTTTGAGATCAATTGTTTAAGAAAAAAATGAAAACCTATGAGTTTTTCAATTTCCATTCAATGAAACAATCTATGGCATAGTCAAGTTATATTTCAGAGCACAGAGTTGAAAAAATGATTTTTCCATCCTTCAAGTCATTCTCGAAATAGTTTCTGTTTCTTTTCTTTAATGAATTACTGAAAAAATAAGTATGAATTTTTCAATAGGATTCAAATGAATAAATAGTATTTTTCAACACATTTTTTGTAAAGGAGTCAATATTTCCCGCTGCTGTTTATGGCTTTCAACCCTCCATAATATGAAAATTAAACAAAGCTGTGTGAATAGAGAATCTTCAGGAGTTCATAATAATGGGCATATTGAATGTTGATCCAGAAAAGTTATTGCGTAATATAAAACACTGAAAATACAAGTCGTATCCATAATATTTTGCCTAAAAATCAAATAACAGGTATATTCCCTTCGATAAATGTCGATAAAACGAATACACATACAGGTCGTTTTCCGAGAATTCAGTTTAGGTTCGTATTGCTTTTCAATATTCCGTCTCATCACCAAACTAACCAGGTATCCAATTCCACAGAGTTTGACCTAACCAGTTGATTTTGAAATATGCTTCACTACTCTACTATCCTCCTATTCTGTTACCTGTCTTCTATTAATTTATTCATATAAATTATTCATCTTCTATCCACTTCTCATTCAATTTGTAAGCAAAATTGATGAATACAACTTACTGAATAATTGAACTGCTCAGCGGTATTTATCAAGCAGTAACTTTTACCGGTGAACTTTTCAGGTTTCCTTTCATTACTGTTCAGTAAATTTTCTGTTGATTCAGCTGTTCATTTTTTAGATTATGTAAGATTGAAAAACCAGTAGAACAGCAAAACGATTCAAGGTATTCTGGATATATGTAGTCATGCATATAAGAGGGAGACTTCCAGCATTGAAGATACAGAAATTTGAATTCAAATTTCTGTAAAGAAAGTAGTAGATTTGGAGCTGAGCTGTGAACTCATTTCATCCAAATAAGTAGCCCTGCCTAGACCTAATTTATCCAGTAATGATCAAGAAGTATTAAAACTTCTACTTCAAAAACTGTGTGTAATTCTTAGAGGCTCTGGAAGACTGATTAGGACAATCTTGATACCAAAACCTGCGAAAGTTGGACAGGATTCGGGGAAGGCCTCAAGATGAATCAGTCTCAACAAAAACATTGGGAAAACTACTCGACAGACATATTAGTGACATGACACTGCATAACAGATCACTGCTTCGAAGCCAACTACAGGCCAGGTATGTCAACAGAATCGGCTTTATGTCGGGTCAGGGAAAAAGCAGAATACTGGTATGCGTTCTAGGACAAGAAGATACTTTCACCTGTTTTCTTGGATATTAAGATAGTATTTCATAATATTTCCTTGAAATCAATCCCTGCATCGAGGTTGAACAAGCTATAGGAAGATAGACTGTCTGCTCAAAGCAAACTGGTATACACCATTATGAAGAAATATTAGCGGTACTGGTGACATGGATTTGTCCTTAGGGGTAACCTAGCATAAAACTTTGTAATATACGAGTTACTACGTTTTTTAGGCGAGCAGACGACTTAGTCATCCTAGTCCAGGGCAAATAAAATGATGTGAGGAGAATCATGAATATTATAGCAAAATGGACCGAGAATGGAGGCTGAATGTAACCCTATCGAAGTCGACAGCAACATTCACCAAAGGGACCGAGACAGAGAGGACCTAGGACTTGAAAACTTCGAGGTGGAGATAAATCTGTCTGGGGAAGTTGAATATCTGAGAGTAATATCAGACCCCAGTGAAGAAGATAGGAAAAAACGTAATGAGCCCTTGAGGCAGGTCAGACGGCTCTCAAAAAGAGAAAAGAAGACCTCAGATTGACCTTGAACCAACGCCCAGAAAGAATGAAAGGAAAGGAAGAGGTAGCACAGATGATGGCCAGAGTCACTTACGGAAAAATATGAGGGCTAAAACTAGACACACTGTTCTGGTTCTACACCATGGTGGTTAAACCCATAAATATGCATCTGAAGCAAACGACCGCTATTAACAAGTTGAGAAGGGTGCAAAGACTTGTTCGTGTGGAAATTACGTGGGTTATGAACACCACACCAACAGCTTCATTGGAGACACCCATGAATATTTCTCCTTTACAACTTATTATAATTGGAGAGGCAAGGAGGAGCAAATTCAGATTGAAAAATTGAACGAGTTAGTTAACATCTGAAATATATTCGACTTCAAAATACATGTTTGATACAAACTTCGCGGTTGAATTCATGATCCACGAAGAGTGGAAAATGAACAGTTCTTTCAGGAACATTCTTGGAAGAAACACCTGGTACACAAACGGGTTGAAAGATGAAGCGGGTTAAAAACCGAACATGGGACGGGAGGTGGGGCACTAATGAATCCAAAAGTGACATCGAAACTGATCTAAGAATAGCATGATGAAGTGATAAAACTGAAGGACGAGAAAAGATTGACTCCATACTGGCTGACAGGACACTCAGGTGTCATAGGCAACGAGTAAGCTGTAGATTGTGGTAGACACCAATCATCAACTCAATACATAGATCCTGATACAGTGGCGTACCAAAATCATTGGTATGGAACCAGATTGGAAAGTAGATCTATAAAAAAATTGGAAAAATACACCCGAAAAAAAACCAGAAGAAACCTTCATGACATAACCATCTGAGAAGAGACCTGAAGAACTTGTTCGATAAATCAGGTATCCACTGAAAATTATGAGAGGTTTATAAGCTAGGAATTTTCCATTAGGAGAACATCTGAGCAAAATTTGGCAGCAGTAAAAAGATCTTAGCTGCAGACAAATGAGCAAAATCAGCTCGTTCTATTCCATGCGAAGTGAGGACCTGCGTTACAGGATAGAAGCAATCTACGGACAGCCTACTTCATTAGGTCCAGAAGACTATGATAACCATTCAACAAGGCACCTGTACAAACTAGTTTGGGAAAATAGGTTGTTGGAATAGGTGTCATGAGAAAGATGGAAGAAAATTCAATAAGTCCTTGAGGCTACAGTGTTTTCTGGAAACAAGTTAGATGGCTATCAAGAACAGGAACAAACCTACTATAAAAAAAATCCGATTATCACTAATAATTACTCGATGTTTATGTATTATTGTTTTTTGTCAGGGAACATTTTTTCCACACAGCATTCTCATATGTCACAGTGAATGAAATGCAAACTAGTTGAAAGATTCCAGTGACCCTCCTCTTTTCATTTTCATTTTGGTAAGTTCAATGTCGATTGTAATTGAAAATAAAGATCAACTACTAGTATGTTCTTATTTATTCGAGAAAAAATATTCTGATGTTTTTCTTAAATTGAATTAAAGTGATTCTGGGATTCTTCTATGCTTAATTTCTCCGAAATATGCTATGAAATTTATGATTCTAATGCCAAGACCCATTATTATTAGATCCTTAGTGATAATGATCTTTAATGAGAACTTTTTGACAAATTTTAGAAAATTTAATTTTTTTCTGTGAACTCTCCTTCACTTTCGTAATAGATAAAACATTAGATATTCTTCATTTTCATTGTTTGACGGATTGGGAAAGGCAATTTCCACTCACCAATAACTGCAATTCGGCGGAAAGCGGAAAGTGCTTAAGGAAACCGAAACAAGCAGCAAAACAAGCGGCAGAGCAGCTTGAAACACGTGACTTCAGTATGAAACGCGAAGGGCAGACTTTCGCACGGAGTTCTCACTTCTCCTGAACTCCCGATCCGCTCTCAAAGAATAAGATATTCGTAAAAGAATTGTTGGTTGAAAAAACGCCCCATTTTATGTCTCATGTCTGAATTCAGGTGAGTTAGTTCAATATATATATTTACTTTCAATAACTCTAGTATTTTTCTATGTGAAACCCAGAAAAATAAAGTGAACCTTCAGTCTTTCACTCATCTATTCAAAGTATAAGTTTCAAGTTTCTTTTTCCAGTCAGATATATTGAATCATTATTTTTCGCAGTAATGATACATAACAATTAATAAACTCGGCGAATGTGATGTCACAGTTGAACCCAGTATTAGGAGTATGTGGATGTTTTTCAAAAGTAAATCACGTGTTCATCAATAATTAGTTCGAAAGAATTGTTAAATATTCATTTTATTTATATATTTATTCTTTTTACTAATGAAAAACTCAGTGCCGCCAAACAAAGACTACACTTTTATTTTTTTATGTGAGTTTTCCGCTATTGAAGTTAATTTTGATAATTTTTTTTTCTGTTTTGAGTAGTTCATTCAATGATAGAAAAAATTTAATTATTTTTTAATTAACTGCAACCATTTATGTAAGGTTTATAAGCCACAAATATTCTTTGTTGAGAAAATCTAAAGAAATGGGAGATACGGAAGTTTTTCGAGCACACATATATCATTTATGGACTGATGCAGATAATTTTCATATACACCGGGAGATGATGAAAAGTCTCTCCTAAAAATAAATTTTACTAAAATTTATATATAACCTTCATTTACAAACGACTGGGATCGATTGTATATCAATATACTGAAAACTGTGAGATGACATTTGAATGTGGAGAAATGGAAATATCAAATCATAAAGTCAACCCATTTTCAGATAGAAGTAATATTCATTATCAAAATTATAACGGCTCTGCAAAAATATGGACGATCATATAAAACATTCTTATTGAAAGGCGTAGATCCCGCAGGTGGCCTTCAATATCTCTTAATGAAGTCATGTTCAATCTAGAGTTCATTGAACTCGATCAGTCTCAAACAAAAACCAGTTGAAAATGCTGAAATATTTTTGGCGATACTTTTATTTTAGTTTTTGGTAAATTAAGGAAATAAGAATCGGAAAAATCGTTTTTGCAATATGTGAAATCTGATTCGCTCGTTTCAACCATATAGAATATTAACTCTCAGTAAGTGGAAACTATAGATGGGCCTTCAAATACTATGTTATATCTGCAATTATGAATATTCAAATAATAGTTTGCAGAAGTAGCATCATGGTAACCTCTTGAAATGAACATCGGAAATAAATGGAATGCAATTTTCAGTCCACTAATTACGATCATTCAATATCTACATCAAAAATTATACACATCATGTTATTGCAATGCATTCAGTTTCAATTATATGTTTTTTTTGTCCTTTGGGAGCTGTCTGACTTGTCCATTTAGTCCCAGTCTCCAGAAAACACTGCAGCCTCTTGGGCTTATTGCTTGCGTTTATTCTCCCATCTTCTCATGAAACCCACTCCATCAGTCTCGTTCTCTGTACTAGTTTGTACAGGTTCCGTGTACATATTCATCTGGACTTAATATTCATATTCTTCATATTCTTCTGGACTTAATTTTGTACGCCTATATATTGCCCGCCTCCTGTGATTCAGTGCCTCACATTCGCAAAAGATGTGTAGAGCTGTTTCTATCCCTTCGTTGCATAATCTGCTGAGGTCTCCGTTGTACAGCCCCATTTTATTCAGGTGTCCTCTAAGCGGACAATGACCGGTTAGTAACAGTGGAATTATTCTGAGCCGATCCCTACTATATTGAAGTAGTTCTTCGGTTCTTTTCTCGGGCGGTTCCCTAATGAAGGTTCTACTGTGTTTGTTGCCAGGTACTTTTGTCCAGTACTCTGTGTGCTTCTTATTGGTCCATGTCCTAATCTGGTTTCGTACCAATGATTTTGGTACCCCCAGAGCTGGTTTCAGAACCTATATATCTATGAAGTTGATGATCCGTGTCTAGCACATTCATCAGCTTTATCATTACCTGCGATTCCTGAATGCCCTGGCACCCATTACAATAGTTAATTTGTTTCCGTTTGCAAGTTAATTCAGTTCTTCGTGGCATTCCCAGACCAGTTTTGATGTCACCTTGGAGTTTCTCAGAGCCCTTAGTGCGCTCTTGCTGTCTGTTAAACTATTGATCCGCTCATTTCTCCATTTATTAAGCCTTACACACTGCAAGATAGCTGTCTGTCTGTCACATATCTATGCTTAGAGCTATATACGTAATAATCATTTTCTAAACGGATCGCTCAAGCGATCTCCTAATAGTCCTAATAGTATGAAAGATTTTCAATATTTTTGGAGGATTTCAATAATTTTCGCTAAATTAAAATAGACTTTCGATTCTTGGTACTACATACTCATACCACCACAAATAATCAAAAAGCGACTATTGCGCCTTGCCTACAAATCCATCATTGGGCGGAATTAGGTACAGTCAAATATGAATTTGAAGTGGAAGTTTTATAGGACTCTCTCTCGGATACCATATATTCCTAGAATTTTATTAGAATCATTGTTATTTTCAAATCTTCTAGAAGGGCAGATAATCTCAATCAGAATCAGAAAAGTAAAAAAAATATATTTTATTTTTGCGAACCTTTCATTCTCGAGTGAAGCGGAGCCCACTATTTTTTTTAACAGTATTGGTGTCTATAGGTGTGTGATATTTTGGAAAAATATACTCATTGGTCCTAATAGAATGCATAATTGGTAGTTTCATTAGGTAGTGTTGGAAATACAAAAATTTGTGTTGTACACTCACCAAGTTGTGAAAGACAAAACACAATTGGGTAACATAGAACAACATTTTGACCTCTTGAGTGTATGTAATAACATCGTTTTCTGGTAATTAGCTATATTTTATTTATAAAAGCAAATATTTTTTTTAGTATAGTGCAATATTACAAAATATTTTAGAGGTGAAAAATATTGAAATTCATGTTGATCATAATATTATTTTGAAAACTGATTATTTGTTCAACAGTCGAAAAAAATCTCAGAAAAAATACATTTCTCTTTCTTTTCAATATATTTTTGTGACCGTTTGTGAATAGAATACGTTTCAGCGCAGTCCTGTCTTTGACGATTTGTGATTTTTCCGTTATTTTCCATTGTAAGGTATTCATATCAGCACAGCGACCATTATCAATTTTATCTTTCGAAATAGAAAATGTCAGAGGGAGGTCAGAAGAACTGAGAGGTCATTGAAGAGGAAGCTATTGTCTTGCAAAACACGTATCGCAGTTTCGTAAACCTGTCATAGTGAAAATCACAATCTACGGATGGATAAATGTATGTATGTATGTTTGTGGCTCTTTCACGCTTGAAAGGCTGGACGGATTTCAATGAAACTTTACATAAATACAGTTTCTACATCAGAATAACATATAGGCTACAATCTACAAAAGTTTTGTGTAATTTTGGTCACATTATAACGATAAGTATTAAGTAAGTCGGAAAAACTCTTGCTACCTGAGGGCTATTTTGGTATGCCCTGCCCATATCGTTGGAACCGTTGAAGTTACCTTGAATCCTTCTAAATAAAAATCCGCTATAGCATATATCTACCTCTCATATGGTAGCCACTATATTTAAAATACTAAGCCATAGATACAATTAAATTGGATACTTTTTTCCAATGCACATTTCAGAATATCTGTCAAATTCCCATAAAAACTGATACAATTGTCGTTTTAAGTATTCAATATAGACAAACTTTGTCTATCACACTAAGTAATTTGAAAGAATTGTTTAAAAAATTTATCATGATAAAATTAACTTGACGACGGGGACGATGCGCGGGGGTAGAGGGGCGGACGAAATCCAATATAATCTTGAAACCCCCATTTTTCCCCATGGAGGATAGAAATTGCTGATTACCTTACTTGATGCTTATTTACGCTATACAAAGAACCTACCTGCATATTTCAATATTTTAGGTTGAGTAGCTTCGGCTGTACGTTAATATAGAGTGTCAGTTAATCAATAGTACCCACTTATACGAAACTAGCTGTTCCCCGCTGTTTTACACGCGTTACCGTGGGAACCCAACCTATGTGTTATTCCAGGTCATGACCTATCTATATACCAACTTACATTTGAATTCGTTGAGCTGTTTTAGGCGTGAAAAAGCAAAAAATGTAAATACAGACATTACATTCATTCATCCTCACAAACTTTACGTATATTCAATAGTAGTAAGAATTGGATTAGTAGGATTACCAATGTACTTCATTCAAATCCTTTCAGTTTGTTTGCTGATGCTATTCAATATTGTATAAGTGGGTACCTTTTGATTGACTGACACTCTAATATTAACGTAAAGCCCAAGCGACTGAACCTAGAATCTTGAAATATGCAGGTAGGTTATTTGTATAGCGTAAATAAGCGCCAAGAAAGGGAATCAGGAATTTCCACCCCAACGGGGAAATATAGGGATTTAAAAATGGTAATGAATTTCGTCAGTTCTGAAGTTGGAAACCTGAAGTTTAAAATGGTCTGTCACGAAACTTAATGTGACAAACCAAATTCTACGACGGCGAAGCCGCGGGCAACAACTAATAAACTATATAAGTAAAAATTACCAACAGTGCATATTTAATTTATATAAGCCCAGCATACAATGAGATTTTTTTATATCAGTTTATTATTTCTGTGAAATTTTGGTCGTACCCTGTTTGGGAAGAATATTGAGAATGTTCTATTCGTTTTTTTTTAATTTCGGCTACTGTGTCAATATTGTTCAGTTCACTAAATCTAATGTGTTAAAATGAGTATTTTCGGTAACCAACTATTATTTCCTTACGAACGACAACCCACAAAAATTGAATTGTGTATGTATTTCAAAAAATATGCACTTGAGAAACATATCAGAAGTTTCGAAATGAAAAATACTGGTCTGTGGATCCGGAAGTTAATAGGACATTCGATTTTTCAGAGAGATCCACCTATAAACTTTCTTACTTATACAATTGTGTCCTATTAATTCTTTTAAGAAAGATGAATTTTTCCAAGTATCTGTGAAAACTCCCTTCACGTAATACATATCCAAAGGACGTGCTAAAACTCGTGGTTTGAAGATTAAGGCTACGACTCAAGTAAACTGTGATTAAATTACACAGCTAAATCTAACGAACACAAATTAAATAATGTAACGTTTTATTTTTTGCGAATTCGTTTCAATTTGCAGATTACCTTCTGCGAGCTCAATTACATTTTCATCTTGCTTTCGAGCCACACCTGTCTTTCTCGCACTCTCAATCGTTCACCCCACAATTCAACAGGTAGACACTTCTATTTATTATTTAGCCCTGGTGTGCGTTGAACGTCTCTCCCAGGACGGTTATCCAGTCTATCATCGGATATGATTTTCACACGATTTCTTGCTTTCACGTTCCTTTTTGCACACTTCGCCAAACTGCGGCCAAGAAATAAAATATTTGAAGAAAATTAGTTTTCACGATATTTCAATTATCTCCGCATCATACAGAATATATCATTGGAAAATTTATATTAATACCCCCAGTTCGACGACTATTAATACTATATTCATCGCAATATGATATACAGCGTCGGCCGCCTCTTTTTAAGTTCTTTGTCACAAATGACTATTTTAATGGCTCCTTAGCGGCGTCCTCAATAGACATAGCGGTAGAAATGTCTCAGTGACTTTGTGGATGAATTGCAATGCTACTTGCTTGAGACGACTATGTTGCTTTCTATGATGTACCGACATGTTTGCATTCTTGAAATGCTTTCATTCTCAGTTAATACCGAATGGACTATAATAGCGTATGTTGATTTTTCATTTCATAGTCAGCACCAAATTTATGCAGTGGAATTAGGTAATAATTCAACAATTACGAAGAAAATGAAGATAAGTTTCAAATGTTTGAAAAAAAAAAAGAAGTTTAAAATATGTTTTTTCGTTAACCAGCTGTCGCACCCCTATGAATGACAACTCGTAGAAGACGAAACTTGTGCGAGCTGAGGACTAACGAGGTCTTACCTTTTTTTTTTAAAGTGTGATTCCTAACACGGGTTGGACAATATCAAGTCAAAATCGATCACTGGAACTGCCAACCGCTTTTTGAACGGTATACTCGAAATAGAATGCAAGTTGTGCGAATTGCAGATACAATTAGCAATCAAAAACAAATAGAATATGAAGTCACACAAGGTACGGTACTGGGTCCTCTGCTTTTCAATTTATATCTAAATGAATTATTCAATTTGGACAGCGTTGGGAAAATAATTGGATACGCAGACGATACTGCGATATTCTATGAGGCAGACACTTGGCTTGATCTGAAAAAGAACGTAGAAACATATTTCCACTTGTTCAAAAAATGGTTTGACCAAAGGCTCCTGACAGTGAATCTGGAAAAAACTTATTTTCTTCCTTTTAGCTGCAATATATCCAATGATTGTCCATTTGAAACTCTTGATGTCGGCGAACAAGGAAAAACAATAAAAATAGATTCCCAGAGAGAAATCAAATACTTGGGCGTCTACATAGATAGAAACTCAAGGTGGGACTCTCATATAAAATATACAATAAAAAACTGCAAACAATGCTTCACAACTTTCGTTCTTTGAAAAATTACTTACCTCACAATGAACTTAATCAATTTTATAGTTCCCTAGTAGAGAGCCATTTGAGATATGGTATAACAGCATGGAGATCAGCTCTGCGTGTACACCTCAATCCGTTAGAGGTATTACAAAGCAGATTCATGAAGTTGATCATGTCTAGAAATTCACGTTTCTCGTCAGATCTCCTGTATAAAAGAGGGTGAAGTTATTTATGGATATGAGACAATTATATTACTATTGTACAAACGTGAAATATCATTTCAGCAAAAATAAAGCATCATCACGGAAACCACGACTAAAACACACGACCAACTAACATATCCTACTGTTAAAAAGTCAATTTCACAAAGAGCATATTCATTCATGGCAACCAAATTATATAACAAACCAATATTCAAAAAACAAATAAGAAAACACATTCTCGAAAAAGATAGACACTTTTTAAAAAATCTGTTAGAGTGAAATAAGTTAGTCTTAGTCAAATGTATCCCAAAGTTGTATCATACTGTATTGTAAGTAGCATAATTTTATCCATATTGCCTAAGATTTTATCTATTTGTACATTAATATTTTATTCTTATAGAACGTGTAATATTTGTCTACTATTTAATCGGCCTATCTTACCTCAAACCGAAATATAATTTGTTTAACTATAACACCAAATTCACAAAATGTAATAAAATGTTTTGTAGTTTCTACTCCATGAAAGCCATACATATATTTATACAAATATTTATGTACTTACATATTCTTTATAACTTCTTGCGAAACAAGAGCTCTGGTCTTATCGCCAAACCACTTTGTTCACATATTTTGTTTTAATTGTACTCTAATCTGTATACGTTGTGAATTAAGTTATTGTTATTATTGAAATCGATCATTCAGCCTGCGGTTTGAACCACCGACAACACGGCGGTCGATTGAATGAGTGAACCCACGTCGAACCGACCGGCTGACGACTCATCAATTTATCACATTAGACAATCTATATGTGAAGTAAAAACCTGTCGCGACATTTGCCTGTATTATAACAAGAGATAGTGAAACAAAATACAATTGTTCTATTTCTACTTGTATTTTATTTCACTATCATTTCATTTCAGGTTTTTTTTGCTTAATATAACAAGAGATAAGTGTAATTTTTTTCTTAGAATCATTTATGTCAAGATCAAGTAACATACTGAATTCTTATTTATTTGCAGCTTTCATACCATATATATTGTGTTATGTGATAAATTGATTTGATATAATTCAAAATAACTTTAATTTTTTCAGAACATGTTGATGAAAATTTGTTTTCAGTATTTTTCATCGTCAACTTATTCCTTTGATTATCATGGAGGACCATAAAAGAATATATTCCACCAACTTTAGAAGTCCGTCAAATTGAATTCAAAATGATATCATGGTATTTTTAGTATTCCTTTCAAAAAACCCTTTCGATTCAATACCAATAATTCGTATTTTTTCAGCTAATATTTTCATCTGATACCCATATCATGGTAGTGTATAAAAATACTCTCAGATCCTAGATCTACTCTCAGATCTTAAGATCATACCGGATTGCCTTGAAACGGCAAACATTTCAGCCGCTACATCTTTTTCTGGGCCTGGAACAACTCCCGCATAAGTTTTTTAGCGTTAGGAACATGAACTTAATCAAATTTGTACGAAGTGTCGAATTCACCTCAATATGCAATATCATAATTCATTTAGGTTATTTTTTACCAAGAAATGATATTATATCATATGTTCAGTTAGGAGTAGGTATAGGGTATTCCATATCCAATGTAGCATGAGATGCGCGGCACGTAGCGCCGTCCTGCTGAAATCACATGTCGTCGGTATCCAGATCATTCAATTCAGACCAAAAAAAGTTGGTAATCATCGGCCTATAGTGCTCGCTGTTGTCAGTGACGGCCTGACCAACGTGGTAACAAAGAAATATGGATTAATGACGCCGCCAGCCCAAAATCAAAGCGGCACAACCCTAGAAGGCGACTAACTTTATGCCAGATCAATAGTTCATCAGGAGTGATGAACAAGCTGTCGTACTCCCAAAAGTCGAAACCAATATTCCTTTCCTTACCACTAACCTTTTTATGGATTCTTGAGTATCTTCATGAGAGTCACTACTCAAAATGAAGATGAAGCCATTTCCTCCTACAGAAACGCCATTTATGAAATCTACAGAAGACTGAATCCTTAAATATCAAATATGAATGAGGCTCCCCAAGGCGGTCAGTTGAAAAGCCAAGCTTGGACATCTACCGCCAAATGAGATTTGTCCTCTGTCTTCCTCTGCAGCTTTCACTGCGAGGCAACCGGATGAACTTGTGATCCGCCCTGTTTTTTAATATGCATGGAGTGATTCTTCTTTCAATTTCATAAATAATGTTTTCATGGATGAAGATGTCATCACCTTCACTCTCAGGCTTGATCTTTTTAGGACTGTTGAGTGGTTCAGTCTAGCAATACTAATGAGACGTTGGCAGTACGAAACATCGCTGTCTTGTATTGGACCACATACTCATCTAACAACTAGTCAGTTCATGTGTTACTCAAGATAAGATTTCAAAACAAAGCCAATAAAAGGGATTTGGAAGAATTAAATCATAGATTACTTCTCACGATATACTATCCAACGAGTGAGGTAAAACTTCACTGAGTTGAGCAAAAAAATGTTGAAGTTGACGCTACTAACTGTCTAGTATTGGACTACATGCTCATCTAATAACTAATCAGTTCATATGTTATTTGAAGTAAGATTCCAAAACAAATCCAACGAAAAGGATTTGCAAGAGTTGAATCATAGAGAACTTCTCACGATATGCCATCCAACGAGTAAGGTAAAACTTCACTGAGTTGAGCAAAAAAATGTTGAAGTTGACGCTACTAACTGTCTGGTATTGGACCACATACTCATCTAATAACTAATCAGTTCATATGTTATTTGAAGTAAGATTTCAAAACAAATCCAACGAAAAGGATTTGCAAGATTTGAATCATAGAGAACTTATCACGATATGCCATCCAACGAGTAAGGTAAAACTTCACTGAGTTGAGTGAAAAAATGTTGAAGTTGACGCTACTAACTGTTTGGTATTGGACCACATGCTCATCTAATAACTAGTCAGTTCATATGTCACGTAAAATAAGATTCCAACACAAATCCAACGAAAGGGATTTGCAAGAGTTGCTCGATATGCTATCCAATGAGTGAGGTAAAACTTCACTGAGTTGAGTGAAAAAATGTTAAAGTTGACGCGACTGACATTGAAAGTATTTCAGATCTCAAACAGACTTACGTTATATACAAAAAATTGAAAGGCAGGAAAGTCTTTACTGTTAATCACAATTTAAATCCGACGCCCGTTCTTGGTTGGCACGGTCCCTGATGGAATGAGTTTGAGAACGTTATAACTTCTACATTACTTGTAATATTAAAGATACAACCCTAGTTATAAATTCACTACGATCATGAATTTTCCACTAGTTTTTCATAGATTTTTTTGCGTATTTGACTTTTTTCGTAGTTCACATTACACCTCAAAAACTACGATACGCCTCTGGTCGATTGTGATATGATTCCTCGTTGATTGCAAACCACTCTCAAACTCCATGAATACCGAGAAGCAGAAGCCGGCAAATGACGTGAAGTGATCTCAGAAATTGCTTGGAAATGGGTATTGTACGCCTACAGACGAGCCAAGGCAACGAGATGAATATGTTTGCAGACTTCTTGTCGTGACTTCTTTTGCTTCCATGGCCCATCGATAATAATTGCTGGTTAAAACAGCTATAGCAGAATATACGATGGAATGTTGGTGTATTTTATAATTAAATACAGTTCGGGCAGAGTATAATAATAAACTATTTTTTGACTCTATAAGAATTTTATTCCTATACAGGGCTATTCAAATTCAAGTAACGTAAAGTAACAGTGGTACATTGACTATTTTAGAGTACTATTGAATGACATAACAACTATTCTATGTTAATTGGTTTCAAAAATATACGGCTTGAACCGAAAATTATAAAATTTGCTATTTCTGGCTGTAACTTCTTCATTTGCAAATTTTGCAAATCTTATTATAATTTGCTCTGGAAAATTTCGAAGGGTTATTAGAATTTGTTCGTAGATGTCTAGATCATGAAATTGGATTACTCTCGAATTCAAACCGAAGAGAAACAGATACTTTCACATGAACATTGAATTACACACATGAAAAAGTACTTTTGAAACAACTACAAAAAATATATACCGCTTTTAATTTGAATATTTGTAGTATTTCAATAGAAGGTGTCGCTTAACTTGGAGAGATTAAAAACAAAATTTGAAATCAAGTCTTCTTTCAGTGGAAAAGTCTAACACTACAAACTGAAAATTTCATTTTCTGAATGATGGAATTATTATTGATTTATGATTTTTCAATTGCTTCAGAGCTTCAAACTCATCACATTCATCAGTTGTGAGCATACAAGTGAAAGGATCATTTCAATACAAATGTAAATTAAATTATAATAATAGTAATGAATGATCCCTATCTGACTCAAAACTTAGACCTGCTCTATAGGTTTTGGCATTCATTCGAAACATAGGTGAATGAATCGATGTAATGGCAATAATAAACTATAAGTCGGTCAGATTCATGTCGGTCAGATTCATTGGTTACCGGAAAAAATGATTTTCGGTTAGCATATTACAGAGTTGTTCGTTCGTTCCTTATCATTTATAGATCTATTTGATTTTTCCAGTGTTTTCAAAATTATTTTCGAAACATCATTCAGCATAATTATCAAAGTTTCCCTGTCTATCCGTCATTTCTATATTGTAACTCTGAACGCTCATCATATCTTGTAAAGTAATTGGATACAACCATGTTTTCGTGAAAACCGTTTTGTCAAATTTATAGTTTATGAAAGGTAATTTGAATGAATCGAATCCGGTGACTTCAGTGTTGCAAAAGAGCTCCTGCCCGCCAGAAACTTCAAGTTATATATATATATATATATATATATATATATATATATATATATATATATATATATATATATATATATCTTATATAAAAATAAATGGAGAATAAATAAGTTTACTGAAGGCTCATTTTTTTTCAACTAATTATAACTTGAGTGAAAAAAATTCTATATCTTCATATCGAGGATGTAATCAAGACTTCAGAATAATGTAACCTGATAATATTGTAATTAGCTAATTAAAATGTGTATAATAACTATTTATGAGTGATGACTTTCTGCTATGATATCTTTCAGATTTTGTGATGATTGGCTTGTTACCTTCATTGTTGGTTAGAATGCTAATTTCACCATCTCATTACCATTTTTTTTCTTGAAGCTGTAAAAACCTGATGTCTGAATACAGTCAAATATTCCTAATCCTCTAGTTTTTATAAGTTTTCTCGCCATGATAAAATCATTTTTTATATCATTATTTCGCATGATATTGATAATGATAGTATTGAGTAGTGTGTAAGCGTTTTCAGTTTGGGTAGTTCCAGGAACTATAATTTTCAATTGAGTTATGACAAGGTTTTTCAAACTCCTTGATGCATATCTTGTTTTTCTCTTCAAATATTGTTTTAAGAAGTCCAGTCTAGATAATTTGAAGACATAAGTGAGCAAAATCTATTTATACGGCACATAATGAACAACTTTTAGCATGGTCGTACTATTCAACAAGACATATAGTATTCCTATAGATGACCAAGGGACTTAAAACTCTACCTTTTCAATAAAAAGTGTCAAATCTCTCCCAATTCGAAAGAATACTCCAGCGACAGAAAAATTGACACTAAAAAACCCCAAAAAAAATAAGAAAATTCGCAAATATTATTTCAGCGAGTAACAAATATATTTCAAATAGTTCTGGATCGTCCCTGGTTGTCATTATTCAAGGTTAAAAACGGAACTGAGTTCTTGAACAACATTTCCTATGAAAGGTGGATTTGGAAAATGAATTTATTGAAAACACTTTCCACACAACAAAACAAAATAATGTCCCTTAACGCGCGATGACAACAAATTTGACATTGTATGGTCTCTGAAACGTGGCTGACCGATCAGTTTGATTCTAACTTGATTCAAATTTATGGTTACAAGTTCATACGTGAGGATAGAAAAGGAAGAGGTGGGGGTGTCGGAATTTATCTTATAAATGATTTGAATACAACAAAATAACTTTTGATGTAGGAGTCTGGCCTTAGAGGTATTTTATAGGCCTCTAAATACTGATTTTTGAGCATGATTGGTGACCTTGATAATATCTATCCGCTGTTTGTCCTGTTTCTGATGATGTGATATGCATGGAAGACATCAACGTTGACTTTTTCAAACTACCCAATCCCCTACTCAACTGCTTTGAATGTTACAATTTAGAACAAATTCTTAATGAATCTACTGGAATCGCCAACGTTTCTAGAACGCTCATTGACCCAATTTTCGTTAGTAATAATAATCATGTTATAAGATCTGGTACAGATCACAGGCTAGTTTACGTTGAATATTCAACAAAGAAATTCAAAATAGAACCCATACCGATGTTTCGATAATTTCATTTTTCATACTGTTTTATCAGATTTATACCAGTTGCCGTGGTTCGAAATTATAAGTGAAAATGATATTGATAATAAATTGTACAATTTCAATTAATTTTTAATCTCTACTTTTGACAGACATGCCCCTCTCAAAAAAGTTAGAATTACCTAACCTCCCTCTCCTTGGCTCACTCAAAATCTCAGACTTCTTATGGAAGAACGTGATAAAGTCTTTCAAAAATTTAAAAAAACAAAATCTGTCAATGATCGTATGAGGTATAAAGAATTGAGAAATTATAACTTGTCAATAGTTATAATCAAACAAAGGACATATCTCAAGTCTGTCTGTTCTGAAAAAATACCACGCAAAACCTGGAATGCTCTTTCTAACCTCAATGTTCGTTCAAAAAAACAATATTCATTACCCAATCACCTCTCAAATACTGATGAAACAAACAACTATTTTGCCTAATTCGTACAAAATGTTTCTAATAATTGTGATGGAAATATTGAATTTTATAGCAATAATTATTTAATCAGGCAAGATAACTTCTCATTTCGATTCGCTACTGAAGAAGCTTTTCATAAAATCATGACTGATATTAAAACTCAAGCTTCAGGGGTTGATAATATTTCAATCAGAATGTTGAAACTTTGTAGCCCGTTTATAGATGAATATATCGCACATATCATCAATTGTTGTTTTGAACGTTCATATTTTCCAGACTGCCGTTGGGAAACCCATTCCCAAGAATAATGATTCAGCTAGTTATTCTGATCTCAGAATTATCAGTATACTCCCAACCATGAGTAAAATTTTTGAAAGAGTTATTTATTTACAAATTAATGAATATTTAAATACCAATAATCACCATCGCAATGTGGTTTTAGGCAGGGTTTTAACACGGCTACAGCTCTTGCTACTGTCACACAAGACATTGTTGAGGGATTTGATAAGGGAATGATTAGCACTCTGGTACTACTAGATTTTTCGAAAGCATTCGATACCATCAATCATCAGCTGTTTTGCATGAAACTCAAATATTATGGTTTTGATAGTGCTGCCTTATTTCTCATCTATCTGGTCTTATTTACTTGGTCGCTCTCAAAAAGTTGTTGTTGATGGTCATCACTCCTTACCTCTTGATATTCTATCAGGAGTATCACATGGTTCCATTTTGGGACCTTTATTGTTTATCATTTATACTACTGACATTATTTCGTCCACCAAGAAATGTAAAATACATGCTGATGACATACAATTATATACAAAATCGATGAGTATGCTGAGGCACAAAATTTCTTCAACACCGATCTTGATTTGATCAATGGGCTATCAAGTAAACATGATTTGAAAATTAATCCTAATAAAACAATGATGATGCATTTTGGATCACATCGCACTGCACAGTTTCAGAGATCATTTCTTTTTGGTTCTGTAAAACTCTATAATTCATTGCCCGAGCAATTGAAGAGATTCAGTACCAGGAAATTCAAATACAAATATAAAAATTATATATATGATAGTCAGTAATGTCAATTTTGCTCATTGGACATATTATTAAACAACAGATCAATTGAATTTGATTATTTATCAACTCTCTTTATATGTAATCACAAAATATTATTTTTATTTACGTTTCTCATTTCGTGGTACCATCACTGTTAATTGTCTTATTTTTATATGTATTTTGGAGTTGTACTTGTTGCTTGAGTTTGAGTAGCTTTTAGCTAGATATCGCCAAGGAGTACCAGAATCTCCTGCAACCTATTTTCATTTTCAAATGTATCTTTGTATTGTTTTTTTTTGTATTATCAATAAAAACGATTCATTTATTAATTTTTTTTCACCGTAATGTGCACTGGTCAGGCCTTATCCCCCGAAGCCACGATACATTCGGGAGAGCGCGCCAGCATTATCAATCAATTACCACTCCCCACACCGTGGTGTAAGTGATCATTGGGTCCGAGAATCATGTGCCCTGATCAAGCGCAGTGAGCCAAGAATGACAGCCTTCTGCATCTGTGCGGCTAAGATTTCTGCCTTAGTGCGGCAAGCCGGTATGATTTTAAGATTCGAGAGTAGAGAGGACATCATTCCACCAAGGTCTCCAATAATCAGAACAACCAGCCGATTTATTATTATTATTTCTAGTCATCTCCTGATGAAGCTAACTTGGTTCACAAAACGCGTATTGAGAGACGGTATATTGTTCTGGTATGGACAAGAATTTTTGATATAATATCCCGTATTCATATAGACTATCGAATATGGCATCTGGACATTTTATTCATTCGACGTTAGTCGAAAGAAATATACCTATTTTCAATTGTTGCATTATTCATCAATGACTTTGGGGTTTTGAGAACGGAAAGAGAAAATTATTTTCCGAAACGTAAACCATCTTAAAGATGACATGGTATATACATTTTATTTTTTCACTTATTATTGGATTTGAAGTTAAAATTTGTGAATGCCATAAGTTATTAACTAATTATAGACTATTCAGTGATTTACTCGTATATCACGCACTAACTTGAACTTTTCAGTATTATCACATTTCAACAGATTTTCTGTTGATTAAGTGTTGTTCATTCTCAAGATTGTGAGAGAAAAGGATTTTCGTTTTTTGAAATCGTTTTCATCGTCTAATTTTTTTTAAAGACAATACCGACATATTAATCTTAAGCCCTTCATAGTGCCAACACAACTCAAAATGAATATTTCATGAAGTACACCTTTCTTAAAGACAAAACACAAGCCCTACAGAAAAATCCTTTAGGCGCTCTTAGAGCGGTGCCTGTGCAGCGATGTGAATCGCTGGCGATTAAATCCATTTGGAAAAACGTTCATCGGAAGTTCATTTCACATAAACGCCGTTCTCCAAATGAAAGAGTTCTTAAACAGTGAAATTCGAGGTGTACTGAGTTGAACCTCAAAACAATGAGCAACCACGGTCTGTGGCGTATTTCTGATATGTACCACTCTTGGTGGATTCAAATGTACCGAGTCACTTGAACACTTCTCGTAAAAGTATCTATAGAATTAAGAGAGACAAATTTCTAACCTTCGATGTTCCAGACTATCAAGGTTGCAAGTGATGTTCGGGTCTCCAATCAGGCGAATGGCTCTTTTCTGGGTGGAATCCATCAGTTTCATGGTATGTTTGTTGGCAGAGCTCCATGCATGAGAACCAATACTCCAAATAAAGGTCAGATTGAAGAGTTGCCGATGAAGATGTGCAGCCGCAGCCAATGTCCTGGAATCCAAATATAATGACGAGATTAGTGTGCTGTCGTCAGCAAAGCAATATATTGAGTTTTTGTTTTTCCAATAAGTCGTTGATAAACAATAGAAAGAGAGTTGGAGACAATATGTTTCCCTGAGGAACACCAGCGTTGATGGTGAAGGTATTCGAGAGATATCCATCGACGGCCACTTGTAGGGAACGTTTTTCAGGAAGCTGGAGAGCCATACACAGAAATGATACGACAAGCCATACCAGCGAAGTTTAATCAGCAAACCCTCATGTCACACACGGTCAAACGCCTTACAAATATATCAAGCGCGACAGCTAAGAGAATTTCAAGTATTCACAAAGAATTGTGAATCATGCACAGGCAATTTGATTCAAGAATGAACTGAAAGATAAAAAGGTGAGTGTGCTTTAGACCACACGACTGAAGTAAACCTTCTTTAGCTTCATCTATATGTATGTATACAGGGTGGGGCACCCCATACAACACGGTCCCCGTAAACATAATCATAATTATTTTGTAAATTTCTCCATTTCATTATATGTATATCGATTGAGGCTGCAAAAAAAATATTTTGAAGTCTACAGAGTTTATTTTTTCAAAGAAAACAACCTGTATTTCGTTACACTTTTGAATAGGTCAGGAAAAAATAATATGATTTCATAAAAGATACTATGATACAAGTTATTGATTTTTTATGAAAATGCTAGGTTCAATTGGAAACTAAATAACAGTAAAATATATAGAAATTTTCCCTTTGAACTTTGACCAAGCATAGAAAAGGTTTTGGGTTATTGCTTTCGATAAAACCCTTTTCTCAATATTATACTGAATGTTTAAAAATCACTGGATTGGTGGGGGAAGACCACAAAATTGACTAGCGAGATCACCAGATTTAACTTGCCTCGATTTTTTCCCATGAAGATACTTGACGAATGAGGTATACAACACTCCTCCAAACTCATTGTAAAATATGAAGGAGGAAATAAGGCCTGCTTTTCAAAGAGTGATGCCTCAAATGTTATTAAACGTTAAGCAGTCTATCATACAGAGAGTGGATCTTTGTATTCAATAGGATGGTCTTCATTTCGAGCCCCTACTTTGATTTAAATACATTTGATATTTTGTTGTAGTTTCAGTTGAATAATTAAACAATTGAATCTGAATGAATATCACTGGAGTTTTATCCCAACACCAAACCGTTATTTTCAACACCTCAACCCGTGTTTCGATCACCAAGTGATCATCTTCAAGAGGAAGATTAAACTAAATATACATACAATGTTGTCCTCATACCATATGTGCCTCTGCTGGGTACCTGTGTCTTAATTGTCTCAAATTAATTTTACAATGTGGCCTCATCTAATAGTCAGGTAAATCTTATAATTGAAATATTATTTCAACAATCTATTTAGTAAGCTATCTTTAATCATAATATTATTATGTTTACTTATTTCTACGCTCTCACAGGATGTTGTAAACTTGTATAACTTAACTTAATGAACTTAAGTCTATGGAATGTTTTTGTTGCGAAATATGATGGACGACTGCTGATTTTTCTAGTCTTCCATATTTTAGCTGTGCTAAGTGTTCATTATATCTTATTTTAATGAATCTTTTAGTCTGTCCTTACATTCAATTTCCGACTTTTCCGAATTTTCGACTTTTTCCAATAGATTTCGATTTTTGCATGAATTTTTAATTTTTATTTATTATTTTCATTATCGGATAAGTACATCAGTAATTATTGTGGTTGATTGTAAGACCGAGACAATAGGCTTATGGTATTAGAAATAAAATACATATGTGTTCGAATGAAGATTAGAAAGATATCTAGAGAAAACTGCTTCGATTGTTGTTCCATGTTATGAGGTAGGCTCATTTCGGTCATTATTCATTTGTAATATGATATGTATGATAGTTTTCTCCTGATTCTACCGCCTAGTCTACCGTAAATGTGTGCTCGCACCTCTCTCTCTCTCTCTCTCTTGCCCCTACAATAATATACGAAACGTAACTCTCTCTCTCTTCCTATCTTCACTAACTTATACCTCCCTCTCAACTTCCGTTCGCCTCGCCCGATCACATTTTTCGTAACGCTCCCGTCACGCATTCAACAACTCACTCCCCAAATCGAGCGCGCCTGAAGAAGTTTTACTTCAAAAATGTATTTGAAACAGCTGATTCCTATCAGATATCATCTTTCCAGTCAGTTTTTTCTCCATATTCACTCATTTCGTTCACGAGAATGCTATACATTGCGTCTAAAAGAATATCAATACAATATTTCAACTACCTAGGAAAACAACTTTCAAAGCAGAATTATTTCGAAATCTAACTCACTAAATCAAAATTCTTTTTGTGACTGTCAATCGAAATAAGTAGTCTCCAGTCATTCCGAAATGGATTGATTGAGTGTAAATCGTAGATTTTTTACTTTGCTTCGAGATATATTTATCGGAACTGGTGCTAGAACTTTTCTTCGACCATAAACATCTCGATTTTAATAAACACAATTCCTATCAATTCACGAAGTTGAACAAGGGATTTCACTAAGCGGCTATTTTGTTGTTCAGGCACGTTTCCTAGTATTAGAACGGCAACATACCACTTTTGCTTCAGTTCAAACAATTCGATTCTTGAATCCAGAATGATGTCGAGTTAAATTTCTTTCAGTTATATGAAATACAGGAAGGCATAACTACCGGGAAGGAAACTTTTTGCAAATATCCAATAACACGTCTAGTTTTTGGGAAAGAAAGAAGAAGATACTTTTCTCTACTCAGTTTGTATTTCAAACATTCGTTGTGGAATAAAAATCAGATATCATTCACATGAGTTCTACTTTAAATGAATGGTAACAAATTGCACTTACATGAAACACTGTCATCCTCACTGGTATACATCGATGTTTGCCTTAAGACACTTGCCCCAAGGCTCTTCAGTACCAAATTGGATAACATTATAGAAAATACACACAATTCATTCATAAATTACGATTTTCAATGTCACGGAATAAGCTTGGTCTGCTTATGTCATCGATGACATCGTAATGACATTCATTCACCTATATGATTTAATCCCAGCCAAGAGGAATCTTATTTGAATTGAAGGGGTTATATTTTTAGGAGTGATTAATTTTTGGGAAATAAAGTTTTTGGCTATTGGAACTTAGGCTTTCACGGTCGGAGTTTTGATCGAAGAGAACAAAACCCGGGCTAGTAGGACGGGAACGAATGGAAGCTAAAGTACCAAACGTTTCGTCTGCTACTGCTGTAGACATCATCGGTGATTTATGCATTGACTGCGAGGACAAAGATTATATCTCAGTCTCAGTAATGACTGACTAAAGGACTAAGATGGTGAAACTAGCTCGACTCAGAAGAAGAATTACTGTCATCGTCAAACTCAAACAGAAGCAGGTTTATTTACTTCGACAGATAAGTCAATAGAATAAAATGTTCAAATGTCACATCCGATGGTCCCCATAAATACACATACTTTTTCAAGAATCGGTAATCCAGGTAGCTAGAGTAATTTCTAAATTGACTAAATGCAGACAAAAGTTGAATCAAACTATACATCTTTCAAAAATGATGTGTAGTTTATGAAAGAGCTTTCGAAAAATCCAATCTGCTGAACAACCATTTGATAATTGCTTCAAGAGGAGTAAGTAGAAAAATTGATCTAAAACAATTCAGGAAAAGAGTAAGTTCTATACTTCAATTCAACAACTCCATCATATACCCAACCTTTTTCCCCTATGTAGAATTATTTTAATGAGTGTACTTAAAAAATTCAACACTGTATGGGAAATGAGGATGTCTGTTTCCCATGAGAACAGGCTCGAATTTTATAATCGAATCTTAAATCTTTCCAGTCAATCACAATTTTTAAAGGGAAAATTCCCACAAAAAGGTAGAATTATAAAATAGCCATATAATCACAATAAACTGCCAAGTTCAAACAAGTTTTTTCCCGGGATATTGAATATTTGAACGATTTGATCATTTCAGCCTCTGATCCTCAATTTATTTTAGGCGAGCCAAAAACTGAAAAATGCCAATCCCCCCTTAATCATCTTTGGAGATATCAGATGTCCACTAATTGATTGCCATTTGGACATAGGCCTTCCGGAAATAATTAATCCATCGCTGTTCTTTCTGTGTTGAGACTATTTATTTACAGATATATAGATTTAACGTATAGGACATATATTTTATACGTAGCACAGTATAGGATTTAAAATAAAATTATGTATAATTAAAATAAAAATCAAATTAATTATTGCATAAAGCTCTTCAAGCTTTTTGTTCAGCAAATAGATCTATGGCTTTATCATAATTTAAGTCTCACGCAATTCGATTTTCTATCGCTCGTTAAGCGTTCCCATCTTACTGAAGATCGCAAATAATTCTTAATAAGTTTCAATTTGCTAAAACTTCGCTCACAGCTTGCGGATGTAAAAGGAATCATGAAATGAATTCGCAGAGCAATACAACAGATATTATGAAAAGCATCCTGCAAATCATGCGTATAGATATGTTACCAGATATTGAAACCGTTAGCCTTTTCTATATCATCGAAAGAAAGTAGAGCTTGCTCTTCAGAAATATTGAGTTCCCGGCAGAACCAGAGCTGCTTCATACGTTTGCAGTTCTTCAATTTACATTTTCAAAATATAAGTACCATTAAGATCAGCAAAATTAATATTCAGCAAGATAGCACAATCAAACCTCTTTTTGATGATATGATCAAATAACATCATTCTTTTTTAGAAAATAGTTGAACAGGTTGAAGTGTTTGTACCTAATTCGTCCTCGCACATCTCAACGAAATATTTTTTACGTTTCAGAATTCGTTTGTTTTACAAAATAGGTGCATCACCAGTTTTTTTCAGCAACTTCTCCAACCTCTTTTATCCAATATTTCATTGGATTTTGGGCAGACAGATTTTGGGCAGATTTTGGATTTTTTAGACAGACCATAAATTAGTACATTGGAAAGGACAAGGATACTATATTCTTTCAGAATTTCTATACAGGGTGTAACTGAATAAGTGTAAAACATTCAAGGAGGTGATTCCTCATCGAAAAAAGGTAGGATCTTTCATATAAAAAAACTTCATTGGAGCATCCCTTGTTAAGATACAGCCCCTTAAAGGGGGTACATAAAATTTGTTTAACAATTTTTTTCACAAGCACTGAAAAAGTTACAATTGGAAATTAACCTGACGTTTTACTACCAAAAAGACACTTAGCCAGCAATTTATTTGGTTTAACCCATGGTTGTAAGAGGTGGAAAACGCAACCCCTAAAATTTATTTCCAATGTTACTTTTTGTCTTATTATTTGTTTACCATTTGTTTACCATACACTTTATAGGTAGAATTACAGCGTATTTTCAAATAGTGTTATTCAGTTCGTTATGAACAACAACCTCCTTAAGATCCAACCTCCCGCTCTTTCCACACTATTATAGATTGCCTTATATCTTTAGATATTAGCCGTACTGCGTAGTTCTGAACTCCTGAAAGCTATGTTATTTTTAGCTTTATTTATTATTAATATCTCCAATGATAATCAACATTTCTTGCACAGGGTGTAACTGAATAAGTGTAAAACATTCAAGGAGGTGATTCCTCATCAAAAAAAGGTAGGATCTTTCATATAAAAAAACTTCATTGGAGCATCCCTTGTTAAGATAGAGCCCCTTAAAGGGGATACATAAAATTTGTATAACAATTTTTTTCACAAGCACTGAAAAAGTTACAATTGGAAATTAACCTGACGTTTTACTACCAAAAAGACACTTAGCCAGCAATTTATTTGGTTTAACCCATGGTTGTAAGAGGTGGAAAACGCAACCCCTAAAATTCATTTCCAATGTTACTTTTTGTCTTATTATTTGTTTACCATTTGAAAATTTATTTCCGATAGCCTGTTTCATTCTAAAAAAAATGTCTCTTGGGTTTTTTGCCCAAAATAAACCAGTTCTCAGCAAAAAATTATTTCACGAACAACTACAGGGATACTTCGTCATAAATGCGAACTGGATTTATTGTTATTTTGTAGTTGGTACCTGCATTAAACGATTAAAGGGTAATAAACGAAACTAATTTATTTATAGCTTTCTCAAACTGTGGTGTTCGTACTTCTCGATGGCGACCACAATCCTGCGTTCTTTTGTCGAATGAACCATATTCTCGTAATCGTTGATGAAGTCGAGCAAATATTCTAGGTGAAGGATGCTGCCGTTGAGAATACATTTCAGCATATCTTCTAGAAGCTTCTAACCCATTCCCCTGCGACAGACCGTAAACGTAATGCATATCAGCCATTTCCTCATTTGTGTATGCCATTTCAATAACAAGTGAATAACAAATTAAGAGCAGAACAACAACACACAATTAGTATTTATTCAATTTCGAAAATTCACAAACTGACAGCATCATACCAATTTAATTGGTATGACGCTACTAGATAGACCTACTAGATAGATTAGTTTCGTATTTTCGCATTTATGACGATGTATCTCTGTAGTTGTTCCTAAAATAATTTTTTGCTGCGAACTGGTTTATTTTGGGCAAAAAGCCCAAAAGACATTTTATGTTTAGAATGAAACAGGCTATCGGAAATAAATTTTTAAATTTTAAACAAATAATAAGACAAAAGGTTACATTGGAAATAAATTTTATGGGTTGCGTTTTCCACCCCTTACAACCATGGGGTAAACCAAATAAATTACTGGCTAAGTGTCTTTTCGGTAGTACAAAACGTCAGGTTAATTTCAATATTGTAACTTTTTCAGTGCTTGTGAAAAAAATTGTTATACAAATTTCATGTAACCCCTTTAAGGGGCTGTATCTTAACAAGGGATGCTCCAATGACATTTCTTTATATGAAAGACCTTTTTTTTCGATGAGGAATCACCTCCTTAAATGTTTTACACTTAATTAGTTACACCCTGTTTAGAAATTCTGAAAGAAAGTATCCTCGTCCTTTCTAACGTACTAATTTATGGTCTGTCTAAAAAATCCAAAATCTGCCCAAAATCTGTCCTTACATCCTTACATCACTCTCAAATAGCATCTTGAATGCGATGTGAAATATACTCGTATGGTAATCACTTCAATCAGTGACATATTCATTTCACAAATGAGGATTTCAATAAATAACAGTTCAGAAAACTAAAAAAAACATGCTTTATTAGCAACACAAACTAAAAAATAATAAATGATTCGAAACTAATTTAAGATTGTGTTCAACATCGATATTCCTATGGCTTGGTGTTACTAATGACTTTCAAGTCATATATCAGAAAAAATATATTCACAAAAAAAAATGTTGTAAAAGAGTGTGGGATACTCTCAATTATATTTTTATTATGGCTCCAATCTATCAATCTGACCAAGTATTTATAACAATAGTTTTTTATGCCAAAATAATTTTTTGTAAATAGATTTATTCTGATTTCAGACTTATTGAAAGTCATTAGTTACATGAAGCCTTAGGACTTATTAGCGATATTGAACACAATCTTAAATTAGTTTTTAATTATTTTTTATGTTTTAGTTTCTGTTGCTATTGAAGCGTATTTTTTAATTTTTTTTCAACTATCATTCATTTTCCACTTTTCAGTTTGGCTTGCAATTTCAAGCCCATTTGTTTTAATATAAAATATATACGCATGCGGTTGTGGTTGTCTGTGAGGAAATTATTTATTCCTGTGGACCTGATCAGGATAATGAGTTAATCTTATGAAATTATTGTATTTTCACCGATTCTTGATGAGTGTACAAAGTTTAAAATACACCTATCCGTTTAAAGTTAGTCAACGTTGACTCCAAGCAAACATACAAATGAAGCTAATAAAAGCGTTTCAAAATCAGTCCATTCATTATGATAAATATTTGTTCATGACACTATATTCTATGTACATTCTTGAGACGTGCATCTTTGTTCAGAAAAATAAAACCTAATTTAGTAGATATTGTGAATATTCGATAAAAAATTATTTCTGTGGGTACTTCATTTTGTAAATATAAAATATCTCAGCTGCTCATTTTGGTTTGATATCTATTTCAGACTACCCTCAAAAATAAAAAAAATATCAATGGAAGTATGAAATTCAATAGAAGAAAATGGAGAATGTTTTTATTCATTACATGGCTATGTAATTTTCAGCAAGGTGACAACCAATTACCGTTATTGTTTCAATTTAGTCAATATTCCTGTTTGAGTGTAGACCACTACCATACCTATATTTTTATGTATTGTGGTAACATTCATTACATTACATCACATTTCATTATAATAAGACATTTCAAAATGATATTTGTTATGTTCATAGAGACGCTAATAAAACAAAATCATAATTTGTTTTTTTTATGTACTGTAATTGAAGTTGGACTTGTAACCACCCTTCTTTAGGTCAGAGAGGGTGTTTCGACATACATTCGTCAAATTGTCACGACATGGTTATTAATGGGTGACAATTCTGATCGGGTATTTCTTTCATCCCCGCGTTTGGTCAGAACCGCACTAGTAAGCATCACGAATAACAAAATTATTACTCAAATTAGAAATCATAAACATATCTGAAACAATAATATTTTTCTACTTTTTTTTCATGTTAATACTTTTCAATATATATATATATATATATATATATATATATATATATATATATATATATATATATATATATATATATATAGGGCTATTCAAATTCGTTTCTGTGGCTATTCAAATTCGTTTCTGTACATGGGGATCTCGTAAATAAAGTATGGTAAAGTTTCGTATTTTAGAGACCTATTCAATGATGTATGATTCGATGTAATGATGTAGTGTAAATCGAATATAGCTCTTTTGGTTCTGAAGATATACAGGAAAAACCAAAAAATCATAAATTATTTTTTTGCCTATATCTTCTTTATTCACAGACATATTGAAAATCTGTCCACATTTTGCTATTGGCACTTGATGTGGGCTCTCAGAATATATCCATGAATGTTTTATACAGGGTGTCATCTGACTTGGGCCACGCCCATTTTTGAATTTTTAAATACATACCTGTATTTTTTGTTTTTGGGTCGTAGACGTTCACTTCATACTGAAAAATTAAATTCAATCTTATATTTCAGTAGTTTCGGTAATATTGCACAACAACTGAAAGGAATGCGCAAGGGGTTGTTTCTTCAATCTTGGGAACAAGAAAAGTCGCGGGGAGACAAATCTGGCGAATACGGAGGCTGAGGCATGATTACGGAGTTGTTTGGCCGAAAAATCACGAACAAGCAATGACGAGTGAGCAAATGCTCACTTGTTTTTACTTTTTTGAGAATAGTATGTTTTTGGGTAATTCTCAGATATTATGATCTCACACAAAACTTATTAATGACCATTTGATCAGGCAGCAGCAGATTGGTGAGTGTGTCCAATTTACGAAACCACCATTATTGTGAAATTTGATTTGAACCAATTCTGTGATAGGAATAGAACATTAATTCTCATTTAGCAGAAGGTTCGGCTTCAGTTCGCTGTTCGTAAAGGAGCGACAACGAGTTAAAAAATATATCAATCATTTTTTTTGACCATTATTCATATAATCAATTAATTGGTTTAGTGTTCCAATATTTTTTAAAAAAAGGTAAGTTGCGTGATAGGATCAATTTTTTTAAGAAAATAATTGTTTTTTGCCATCGTTTCCAGCTCCGAAGAGCAATTCAAATAAATTCACAACGTTGGCAAGAAAACAATTTTTTTTTAAGAAAAATTCATCGTGTCACCCAACTAACCCTTCTTATAAAAAATTGTTCATACACTTTATAGGTAGAATTACAGCGTATTTTCAAATAGTGTTATTCACTTCGTTATGACCAACAACCTCCTTAAGATCCAACCTCCCGCTCTTTCCACACTATTATAGATTGCCTTATAACTTTAAATATTAGCCGTACTGCGTAGTTCTGAACTCCTGAAAACTATGTTATTTTTGGCTTTATTTATTATTAATATCTCCAATGATAATCAACATTTGTTGCACTGGGTGAATTTTATATAATCGAAAAAAAATTGAGAAAATCTAGACTCAACATCATTCTATCCTCATAGGGCCAAAACACATTGGAAAAATGCTTTACGAGAATTACAAAATCCTCCGGAGTACAACTCTGTCTATCGTTCATCTTTCTGTCTCCCCTTTTTGCTGATGACTAAAATACATTAACATGGTTCCCTACACAATGCTGAGATAGTCATTACCCGTTATGGAAGTCTGCGTTAAAACGCATTATACCAGTCTTTTAGGGGACATTCATCATAAAACACGCTTTAAACGGCGCTTAATCTAATCTCTAGTTTTGTCTGAAATTACTGATGTGTTTTATCCATTTAGGTTTTCTATCGACATGCGATATAAACACATGAAATGGTAATTGACTCATTGTACTAGAAAAAAAGATCATCATTTATTGATGATGTTTGTCGAGATTGAGCATGGAAAATTAAGTTTAAATTTTTCATTGTATTAATTTACACGTTCGCGATCTAATATCCACAAAAAGCTAATTTCTGGTTTCACTGAAGTTTTATATTTTCACTAAAACCTAGCAGTTTTTACTAAAACCCAGTAGTGGTATCCCTCACGGGTGTCTATGGTCACACCCACATCATGTACGCAATATACAGCAAACCTAAATTCATATACAATACTGCATTGCAAATTTGAATAATCTAGTTTTGATTTTCCAGGGTTGTTATTCGTGAAGGAATGACAGCTGGTTGATGGAGAAACAAATTTCAAACAGGTTTTTCAAACATATATGTCATTCTTCAAGAGTTAACCCAAAAAATTCACTTCTATGCGTGCATACCTTATGATTTTTTTCAATTTTTAACTATTTCTTTGAATAAGCCTAGGAGTGGCTATCAGCATCGACTTACAACAGGCTGGATCTGTATTCTTCTAGACAGACTTAAAAATTCATGATTTAAAGAAAACTTCAATTGGTTATGTGAAACCCAATGACACTTTCACCCCTTCAATGCGCTCGTAATATCAAAGTTTGAACACTATACAAGTGGAACAAGCCCCCTCCCCCAGAAGACTCATCATGATGAAAATAGATTCAGTCTCAGTACCTTACGAAAATTTATGAATGAAAAATATCACTTCAAGTCATTAATACTTCCATAGGAAATATTTATGTTATCTGCTATCTACTATATTTTTTCACCATAAAGAATCATATCAGCCATTCGTATTTGTGTGTGATTGACAATTTCGAATTTTGAGTGTGTAGGAATTTCTATGAAAATCTGAATCCAAAGTCAGTTGCGGATCATAATACAGTATAATCAAACTCAATTCGGAGCTATTGCTAATTTCTTCTCGAAAATACGAGTTTGGTTGAACTAGTAGTGCCAACAGAAAAACAATTGAACATCAGGTTTTCGATCTATTTCAAAAAATGTATTTCTACATTAGTCGAGTAAAAACTTTTTCAGAATTTCATAAGGTTATCATGAATTTTATCTCAAAACCAAAAATTTCCAAAGTTTTTGCCAATAGTAAGTCAAAGAAAACTTTCGTGGTGCACGAAGAAGGAGAAATAAGTGTGCTAGTTTATTTTGAAGCAAATAGTGTTCTTGAACTATTCCGAATAAACGTTCTTGCCTTATATAGACCGACCCAGTGTCTTTTATTTAGTGATCAGAGAAAACGAATGACAATGCCGATGGTTTGTAAAGGCTAAAAACGTTAATCTTGATTCTTTAGGACTAAATCTATGGAGCGACTAATTTGATTTTTGCAATCGGAGCATGTACAAAAGAAAGAAATCATCATTATTGAAGTAATGAGAACTTCATACAAATTATTCCCTGTAATCCAAAGGTACGTTCCAGAATAAATGTATGGTTCGGCCTTATTGGGTCAAAAATCATTCGATCAGTTTCTCAGAACCATATTGAAGAAGTTTTTTGATAAATTCACTGTCCTGATATATGTATCTAGCTCAGTGGTTCTTAACCGGTGGTCCGCGGACCACTGGTGATCCCTGGAAGCATCCCAAGCGATCTGCGGAGCCATCCTAATAAATATGTTAGATGAGTCGACAGGATACAATGCGAACCGCCTCTAAAATGTTTAAAGGAGAGTTACTATTTCCTCAAGAACTTGAAACGACGTCGCAAGGTGCACATATTATGGATGCAATAAGTCAATATATGGAGAAACATGGACTTATGTGGGAACGGCTTGCGGAGTTTTGTACGGACGGTGCTCCTGCTATGCTTGGTTTTCGCTCTGGTCTTGCAGCATTGAAAAACCAAAAATCCGTTTGCAATTACGACTCACTGCGTTATTCATCGTCAAATACTAGCTGCCAAGACGCTTCCAGAATGTTTTGCTTTGACGATGAAAATAGCTATAAAAGTAGTAAATTTCATTAAAGAGAATGCACTCAATACTCGTCTCTTCGAACAATTGTGTTCTGATATGAACTCTGATATGAACTCCACACGGAAGTGCGTTGGCTTTCCAAATGAAACATGTTGCTGAGGTTGTACGAACTAAGGAAGGAAGTAAAAATATTTTAACTAACAAGGAAAACAAAGAGTTGTTTGATCAGTTCTGCGAGTCCAAATTTCAAATACATTTTGCTTATTTGGTCGATTTTTTTTGCGCAACTGAATAAATTAAACCTTTTACTGCAAGGGTCGGGAAATTTGAAGTTGCAAGGCATGAGCAATATTTTTGTTTATGAAGATAAAATCGAGCTATAGATTAAGAAGGTCGAAAATAATAACTTTACTGTGTTTGTCTGTCAAATTATTGATGGACAGAGTGCTGAAATTGAAGGATAAATACAAAAGAACATATGGAATTTAAAAAACTTAAAAATTAAATTCAATCGCTATTTTCCCGACCGCGAGGATAAAAGTATTCAAAAAATGATCCACAATCCATTTATTGTAAACGTTTCTGAGGTGCCTGATGGAGTTCAAGAATGGGTAATTGATATGCTACACGCTAGCAACTTAAAAGATACATTCGAATCAGGAACTAATCTTGAAGAATTTTGGAACCCAAAGGCAATTTCTGTACCAAAACTTCGAGACATTGCTATTCGTTACCTAACTTTATTTTCTTCGACATATCTATTTTTCCGGCGCTTCTGATTATTAAAAACAAACACCAAAGTCGGTTGGATGTCACTGATGATAGCGTTTAAGTTTAAGTAACACTGAACCAAGGATTCAGAATTCAGTAAAGAATATGCAATCACAAAAGTCGCATTAATTTATAATGTAATTTTTGTTAAAGTTACAGATTTTACCTAATGATTAAAGGATAATTTTATGCGTATGAATTAGGACAACCATTCCATTTATTTACTGTACTGTACTGTATTTATTTGTAGTTATCGTAAGTTACTTTATATTAACTGCAAACTAATTAACCAACTTGGTGGTCCATGGCCTGACAGAAAGGTTTAGAACCACTGATCTAGCTCATAAGTTTTTTTATCCACCAAACCAATCTTCACCCTCCCTTTTTTCAAACCGCCCATCATTGAGCTAGCCTGTGTAAAACATTTTTGGTAAGCTCTTCAACTTCTTGAAGCTTTACTCTTCGCACTTTTTTAAAAAACTTTATAGGAAGAATTTGGGTATCACAATGAAAGTTATGTGTATGACGTATTCAAAAAACACATTTCAATGTGAGTCAAAGTTAACAAAACCGCGATACAGTATTGTGACGCCAGGGGATGCTATTGTATAGCGAAACACGTGTCGCGGTTTTGTAAATTTTCAAGTAGAAATCTAACACTGAAGTGTGTCTTTTGAATACGTTATAAAGGATTTTCATCAAACATCGGTCAGTTCTATCATATTCATGTGAATGGGTTTCCTTTTTCACTGCCTTGGATCGCATGAAACTATTCGTTACTGGGAAGTGAACAGGAAATTTATCTTTTTCGTTGAATACAATAGAAATTTCGAACATTCCAAGTATCATTTTTTTTATTGTGAAATTAAAATATAACTGTTTTTTCTGAAGAAGTCTCGTAAAAATTCCCACTATTCTTTTTCTCTCCCAGTAAATATGAATGATATTCAGAAGTTGTTATTTTTTCTGTGAATTGTCAACTACTTATGAAATAATATAATCCTTGGTAGTTTCAGTGGAACTCAAGATGTTCCTCAGTTTTTAAATTCTTGACATAGATCTGTTTTCGGCCAAACTAGAAGTGACATAAAATGAGTCATGTGCCTCAATGAAAAATACCCTCAGATAAAATATCAAAACAAACAGAGAATGGAATATCGTTTGTACAATAATCTTTTTCTGTATCTGATAAAAATAAAAATATAACTTTATTCTGGAACATCTTACTGTAATTGATAAAATGTAGGCTATAAGATTTCTGAAATCAGCTGGTTAACGGAAAAACATATTTCAAACAGATTTTCAAACAGAATATTATTCATTGTTGCAGGAAGCAATATGACCAATTCAATGCATCGATCAAACATCAGAAAAGTGAAGGTACAGTTGCAGACGACGTCAGCACCCCGGAAAGCCTACCAGAATACGACCAACCACCTCTTCGGAAGATCGACCAGTACATCAGACCGGAACTACCATGTCTGACGAAACGAGCCACGGTCGCCTTGCTGAGTTGTGTAGGGTTTATTATCATGTTTGGTATGAGAAGCAGCATGGGAATGATCAAATTGAAAATGGTGAGAACAATTCAATTTATCAATTAACATCATCATCGCCATTCAATCCCTTCGGTTTATGGATTACGCTTACGCGTTAAATATTCTATTCTGAGGTGGATACACCCTCTCTTTCTATATCTATATCTATATCTATATCTATATCTATATCTATATCTATATCTATATCTATATATATCTATATCTATATCTATATCTATATCTATATCTATATCTATATCTATATCTATATATATATATATATATATATATATATATATATATATATATATATCTATATTTATATCTATATCTATATCTAAATCTGCCGTGGTTAGATTGGTATCCCTTTTGTTACTTTCATTATCATTGTCGTTTATGGCCTTCTGCTTGTGTGGTGTAACCATTCTAACCGTTGCGATATGATTATTACCACTATATTCTCTAGATGAGTCAACTCTGTAATCATACGAAAAAGTTTTCTGATCGTATACATTTCATCTTATGAAATATGTTATCAGGTAAGCAGTCAGTTTATTGTTAATCCTATTGGTTCCCTTTCAATGTGTAACCAATAATGACTCAAGTTGATTTTATTTCTATTGCAGGTAAACATTTTTGTAAAATTAATACATTTTCTGGAAAGTTCTTGAAAATCAATCAGTTCAGATATTTGTATAAATCAGGATCGTAACAGTAATTTTAATAGAAGCTGACACAAACTGAACAATAAACAACACACTCTCTATATATCATTTTATTTTTTTCAGAATAATACTTGGACACCAGAGACGTTATCTGCAGTTGATGCTGCCATTTTTTGGGGTTATTTCGTGACCCAAATTCCTGGAGGACTCATAGCCGCTGCTTATCCGGCCAATAAGTTATTTGGGGCGGCAATTGTGACATCTTGTGTTCTGAATCTTATCATTCCAGCTCTCTATCAAAAACCTGATTTTCTCATAGTAATTAAAGTTCTACAGGGTTTAGTAGAGGTGAGCTGATAATTAGTAATATCGTAATGTCAATACCACTAACTCATTAGATGACATGAAATAACCCAAAATATTTCATATGGCGTCCAATTCATGTGGAAAAAACTTAAATTTTCAAGGCTCACTTGCAATTAAAAATATTCGAAAAACAACGGTGGGGTTACGAATTTGCCCATCTGACATTGTCACGAAGATGGTATCTGGTCAACTGCGATTGGTTTGAAAGTGTGAGTTATGAGATAATTGCGTACTCACCCAAACTATTGACGCTTTCTTCGATAGTCCTAGAAAAATTTTGATTTTTGCGAGGCAGGGTACTATTTCTTACCATCCCTGAATTCACCGTTCTATAATGTAATTAACGTAATTTGAATAAAGTAGGTTCATTCCAATTGGAAAAATAATACAAGTTCGATCCAATGTTTGGATTTGTTGAACTGCATTGGACGTCCGTAAAATATTCATTCTAGAAACTAGAAACTAGTATCTTACCAGAACTATGGAAACAATCTAATATGTTTCCTATAAACAAAATTTCTAAACCTTTGACACCAAATGATTTGAGGCCCATAAATATAGTACCGGTAGTTTCAAAAATTGTAGAAAAGGCAGTCTATAGTCAGATATACTCTTATGTCTTTGATAATAACATCCTGCCTGAACACCAATCTGGTTTTCGGAAAAACCACAGTACATCTACTGCTCTATTGAAAAAGATCGACGATATTTTTTCAGTCACCGATAATGAAAAGATCACTCTTTTCTTGTCTCTCGATTTTTTTGGTTTCAGTGTGAAGGCATGTGACTTTATTATTTCATTTTAAAAAAAAATTGAAAGTAACGTGATAAAGGGTAGACAATCTAATAATATGAATGTATGTCATTGCCCCACAAGGTTCAATTCTCGCCCCGCTACTCTTTATTATCTACACATCTGACTTCTCTAAGGTTTTTAAATTATTCAACATTCATACTAACTTGTACTACTCCGATAAAGTAAATCAGCTTATTGATCACGAAACATCGCTCAATAATGATATAAAAATCTTGTTCAGATTTCGCAGCAACAGTCTAAACAGTCTAAACCTTAATCCTAATGAATCATCTTTAATGATTTTTGGAAAAGCCAAAGATCGTGAAAGGGCCATAGATAATATCGATTTGCATATTGATGGAGATTCTGTGAAATTGACTGACAAAATAAAATGCTTAGGTCTTCATATAGATTACAACCTCAGATTTTTGGGAATGTGGATTCAAAATATATGAATATATGATTTATTTAGTTATTTTATTTCCAAATCTATATCAATAATACGTTTTCAAGTGCTGAAAACACATTGCATAAAACTTCACATTTAAAAACCGATATCAATAGAGCATCAGTCTCCCTATACGGGAATCCCCTACTAAACTTTCTGCACCGCGGAAACACTGAAAGTATATGAATATCACTAGGGCAGTGGTCGCCAACCTGTCGATCGCGAGCTACCGGTAGCTCGCGGAGGCAATTCTGGTAGCTCTCACAACGATTTTAATTTAAAAATACAAACTGCAAAAATCAGAGAAGCTTCCGAAAATTCCACAAAAAAATCTAATTGTCATAACATTAAACATAAACAGCGGCAACGTTGCGGTGAGCGATCTGCCGCTGACGCCATCAAGCTAGAATCGGCTAGAACCGACCAGCCGGACCAGCGCGTCAGTGTTCGAGAACGATCTGGATTGCTTTGAACGGGATGAATACGCAGGGCGCGGCGACATTGCGCTTAGTTTAAAACTGAACGCGTAACCAACGTCCAGCGGTTGGGTTAGTAGAGAACAACAAAAATAATATTATGGCAAGCAGTTGTAAGAATTCATTCATTCATTCGGAATGGAAAGAACAATACTTTTTTACAGAAGTTAAAGATAAAAATGTGTGTTTGTTATGTAATACTTCGGTCACCGTTGCTAAAAAAGGAAATATTGAGAGACATCATAAAACTGTACATTCTAATTTTGAAAAATCATTCTCACTACATTCTGCCGCCAGAAAGGAGAAACTGAAACAGTTAAAAAAGCAGTTAATTGGACAACAATCAATATTTTTAAGAACAGTCGACAAAAATAAGGCTGCAACTGAAGCATCGTACCGTGTGTCCCAGATAATTGTACAAAAAAGAAAACTTATGAAGACGGGGAAATGATGAAACAGGAGTTTTTAGAAGCTGCTGATTCGTTATTTTCCAACTTTAGAAATAAAAACGAGATAGTTTCAGCTATAAAATCTATGCAATTTTCTGCTAATACAGTGATGAGACGTGTAGAAGTAATGAGCAATGATATTTTTTTACAGTTAAGAACTGACTTAGATTACTGTGTTTATTTTTCACTTCAACTGGATGAATCAACAGATGTTGTTGACACTGCCCAGATGGCCGTGTTCGTCAGGATGGTTTTTAGTGATTCCACGATTAAAGAAGATCTTGTGAAGTTCATTCCACTGAAAGAACACACTACTGGACATGAGTTGTTTTCTCATTTAAAAAATATTATTTCTTCCGAGAAGATTCCAATATCGAAAATGGTAGGCTTGACAACCGATGGCGCTCCAGCTATGGTGGGTTGTGATAAGGGTCTGGTGGCGTTATGTCGTAAAGATGAAACTTTTCTGCAATTTCTCTGTTACCACTGCATTATCCATCAGCAAGCATTATGTGGAAATTTCCTGAAACTAAACAACGTTATGAAACTGGTGGTAAAAATTGTGAACAAGATTAGAGCTCAAGCGTTACAAAGAAGATTATTCAGAACCTTGGCCGATGAAGTTGACTGTCAATACGGGGACCTACTCCTTCACTCTGAAGTCCGATGGTTAAGTAGAGGAAGAAAGGAAGGAAGTAATCAATTTGAAAATAAGTAATTCTATACATGGATGTGTAGAAAACACATGTATACACATGGATGTGTATATAATGATGTCCTATCTGGCATAGTTCAATTTTTTAAACAACGCGATGAACCGACTCCGGAACTAGAAAATTCAATCTGGCTCAGAGATTTTGGTTTTCTCGTAGACATTACAGAGAAATTAAACGAACTTAATTTGCATCTTCAGGGGAGAGACAAAGAATTAGCGAAAATGATTTCTGATATGAAAGCATTTATCAAAAAGCTGGAGTTTTGGGAACAAAACCTAATTAACAGCGATGCCAAGCATTTTCCTATTCTTTCAGAAAAAATATCTCAAAATCCATTAGAACCCTATGACAACAAATATCATGTAGAAATAATTTCTACCCTGGAGAATAACTTCAAAAATCGTTTTAAGGATTTCAATGAAATGGCTTTAGTAGCGCAGTTTGTTGTTTCACCCTTTATGGAAATTGATATCCAACAGTTTGCAACTTGTGTTATGCAGAACTTTGGCGAAGACATCGCTGCAACAGAAATGGAAGTCATTGAGTTTCAAAATGATTTAGCCTTAAAATCGTTAGTCTCAAGTACTGAATGTATCTGGCCTATTGTAAGTAAAGACAAATATTCAGTTCTATGCCGTGTTGCCTTGAAAGTGAAAGCATTATTCAGTTCAACCTATTTGTGTGAATCTTCTTTTTCCAATATGAAGTTTATTGAGAACAAATATCGCAATCGACTCACAGATGAATATTTGGATAATTGTATTCGAATGGCTGCATCAAATTATACTGCAAACATTAAAAAAATCATCGATGAGTCTAAGTGTCATCCGTCTCATTGAACGTGCTATTTTATTTTTCATGATAGTGCGTTACTTTTTTGTTATTATTATTAACTATTTTTAAATCATACGTGACATGCCGTTGTGGCTGGATAAAAGTTTGTGTTTATTTTTCAAACACCTTCGTTTGATAGGTAGGAATGTAGCTATGAACAAGTACGTACTAGTAATATTAGTTATTTTGTTATTAGTTTATTATTAGTACCTATGTATTATGTATTACCAGTTAAATAGTAAAATAAATACATATAATGATAGATTAACTGTGGATTATTTCATTTACGTTGCGTTACGTGGCTTCCGTGTGGGTAGCTCGCTGTTTATTCCAAAATTAACAAAGTAGCTCAACACATTGAAGAGGTTTGCGACCACTGCACTTGGGAAATACCCTATTCAGATAGTATAAATACGTTTCGACAGGTTGGGAAATTATTAATTATAGTTTTGTCTTTTTATTCCTTAATTAAACAGGTTCAGTTCATCAAGTAGTAAAGGTAGTAGACCGAAGAGAATAAAAATTTAAATATACCCAAAGATATAAGGAGGAATAGAAAAGTTCCTGAATATAGAGGGTGTTTGCAAAAAAGTAAAAATGGTGACCAATTTGCTTTCTGTAAATGTTGTAACAAGGACATAAATATAAAAAGTGGAAAAGATACAATAACTAAACATTGCTCATGAAATATTCACAAGAAATGTTACAGGTTTGTTACACAACACATGTCCTTTTGATGAAATGTGGTTTGTTAATGTGGAAATGGTCTTTCCATTCAAGAAACTACTTCTATGCTCTTCAATCCTTTGTCACAAGTCAACTTATATAATCCTGATCAATCTAGCATTGAGGTTTTGGTTTTATTGTTTTTAATAAATTAGCTTAAATTATTAATTGTCCGTTAAGCTACGTCCAAGTTTGTCCTTTTCAAAAAACGAGCGATGTTAAGTGGGTTCACCAATTTATGTCAATGTCTTTTGACATTCATTATTGTTTTTTGGAAGTTTTTTAGAAATGATGGAGTCCATAATATCTACCTTGTAATTGTTGTTGACAGGGATTTGTTTACTTGTGATGCACTGTTTGGAATCTTTGGTGTAATAATGAATATTACTGAAGTTTATTTAATCATATTTAAAAAACATTTTATTGTGAGATTTTCACTAAATTATCACAATAAAGTGTTTTTTGAATACGTTAGTTATCAATTTTCATCAAGTATTGGCCAATTCCATCATACACCAAAAGTTATTTTCAACACCTCGACACGTGTTACCTTCCTCTTGAAGATAATCACTCGGTGATTGAAACACGTATCGAGGTGTTGAAAATGACGGTTTGGTGTTGGGATTAAACTCCAGTAATATTCAGGGATTTGTTTGAAAACATTCTGTTCTTTCTTGAAATCACTTTCTGGCAGTGGAATATTCAGTAGTTTGTGAAGCACACTATTGAACGCTGCTACTCTATGTGGATAGGGATGTGTCGATGTATGACAATGGTGTGTGGAGAAAATGCTTGAGGAAAATATTGTATAGTGATACTTAAGTAAGTTATAGAAAGTATCGATTCCATCACATCACTGACAACAAAATCAAACGAAAGTATATTGAAAACTATCAACTCGAATTTTGAAATAGGTTCCATCTTATGGAATTTAGAGAGACAGTTATGGCGGGGACCTCTATAATATGTAATTATAAGCTCAACAATATGGCAGATCAAATGTACCAGTAGTTGAGCAAGTAAATTGACAAAAGTGTAAGTTGTATTCATTTTATTGTTTGATTTTTCAGGGAGTAACCTACCCAGCCTGCCACGGCATAATGAGGCACTGGGCTCCACCTTTGGAGAGGTCACGTTTAGCAACACTCGCTTTCAGTGGCTGCTACGCCGGAGTTATGTTTTCAATGCCCATTTCGGGCGAACTAGTGGAACATTTTGGAGTTTTAGCTCCGTTTTATTTTTACGGAGTTGCTGGAATTTTGTGGTAAGTGTTGAGAGAGTATTTGATGTTTTTCAATATCCCGCATTTTTTTTATTCACCTCTGGAACACTTTTCGAAATCAATTTTAACACGTCCAAAATAAAACTTGTTTAGATTTTCAAAATATTTTCCTCCATCATCATTCATATTCAGGTACCATTTTCCTAGATATATATTAACCATATCTGTAAATTGAGAAAAGTGTTGAGAAAAGTATTATATCACATGAAATGGAAAATAATAATTCTTCGTGTTCGATTTGTTATACGGATTGGCACATCATACCAATAACTTCAATAACTATCACAAATGTTCCATTAATCTCCCTTCTCATTCACTCACTAGTGCTGCCACGTCTTATCTCAAACGGATCCTGAAATCTTGCGCGTTGTTTACATAAAAAAGTCTTCTCTATACCTTTGCCATTTCTTCAAAACTTCATGGGATTCATCAATCAACCTCTTCAAAACCTACCACTTACAACAACTCAGTACTCTACGGTGAAGTCTGCTCTACTATTTTTATGGAGGTTCACAAACACTACAGGAAAATCTTTAAACCATTTTCAGAACAGAGTTCTCAAAACGTGTAGTCTGAGGTGTATTGAGTTAAACTTCCAACCGTTTGGCAGCTTTAATTTTCTTCTTTCTTCAAACATTGTCCAACGCCCTTCGTGGTATTAGTCAGGGAAATAGTTGTTTTATGATAGGTGTCAATCCATCAACCTACAGTGTAGGTTAGTCGAGACTGGCCTGAATAAATTGTTCCTTCAGTTAATTTGATTTACAGCCAGTCTTTAAGTATGCCCACTAAATATATGTAAATATTGACTAACTCACCTGTGAGAGGCAGTATTTTGTTCTGGTGTGAGAAAAGCGATTGTAATTGATTCATTTCACGCCGGAGGTTTCGGTTCTACTTATGCCAGGAAAAAATAGCCCCAACGTTTGCTCATTCTGTGGGCTTCAATAATCAGATAAGTGTAGTATTCAAAAAAATCAACTCACTCGCGATTTACTTTCGAAACACGCTAAATTTCATATGAAATAATTTTTGTCGATTAAACAAATATGTGGAATTTGGATCTTAGGTTAAGAGATTTTTCGGTGATCATGAAAAGTCCAGGTTGTTGAGTATAGATGAAGAAGAATAGTGAATCCTCCATCTTGGTCAGGCGCGTTTATTATCTTCGTGAGATGCACTTATTGCAAAAGCCTTGACTTCATGACCTGAAACAGTAAACTCAATGATTCCGAGTCCTAACTCGACAGTTCATAATAAAATGAAAGAATAGTTCTCAAAATCAAAGTTAATATTTATACAGATAAGTCGATCGAGTTTTCAATTTTAATTGTAAAAGATATTTAACTTCATTTCAAAATCTGAATACTGAACTGTAAAATATTCCATGAAAAACTTTGCCGGCTCAAAGATTATATTTCATAGGAAGTGATTATGCTGATACTATAGCTTTTAAAAAATATGAACTTCGGTTCAATGAATTCTGATTTTTTACAATTTTATGACTATCAAATATAAGAAAAAAAGGTTCAGGAATGGGAATATACTAACATTAATATTTAATCCCAATCATTGCATCAAGCTGCTTCCGAAGATACCAGTCTACAGAAACGAAATATTTCTCAACACTCTCATTGAAGCTTCATCAAAATGGTGTTAAAACTATTTTATTCGATATATACAAAACTGGTTTGAAAACTTGAAACTTCCTTGCTTTGTTTCAGGTACCTTTCGTGGATCTGGTTAGTATTCGAGAAACCTGCCTATCACACATGTATTGAAGTAAAAGAGTTAGCATTTATAGAGAACTCTTTAGGCAATACCCATCAAACCTACATCACTCCCACGTTAAGGAACACACCGTGGAACTCGTTTTTCACCTCCTTGCCGTGCTATGCCATTTTTGTGGCAAATTTCTGCAGGTCTTGGAATTTTTATCTGCTCGTGTTATTCCAAGCCTCGTATTTCCAAGATTCTTTTCACTCATCCATGACAGAGGTGAGTTCAATAGTATTCTGCACTGATATTTTCTTATATGGACTCTTTTATTTGTTTTCAATGAACTATCATGTTTTTTATGTACATGATCGGTTGTTTAATATTAGGTGATATATAGAAGAAAAAAAAGAATTCGATGATCTCATCATTTATTTCATCATATGGATTCGATTGCACGATAATGTACCTGTTGTCAACTATATGGCAACTCGAAAATCTCAAAGTCAGGTTTTGTTGCAAACCTAACAATCTATCAAAACAAATCACGACATTCAAACAATCATTCATACAATCAAATATTGAAATTTTGAGTGTTCAAAAAAATATCAGCAAATTTGGATTTTCTATCATGAGTGGTTATTTTTGTTAAAAACATTGGCAATGAATATATTTGAAGAATGGCCAGAACCTTTCAAATTCACACGGCTACTATTGAAAGTTTTGATGTGTAACTATAATTTATACTGCAGTAAATTGAAATGGGCTAATCCAACTAAATTCTTAATAAAACAGGGTATTAAATTGCACTGGTTTTTGTTTATTTCCTATTAACGATTTTTATATAAAAAAGACACACTATTTCATTGATATTTCTAGTTGAAATCATATTTCCAGCACCAGTTTAACTTCTCATTATAGTTTTTGCCTTTTACCATATTTTCATTTGTTACGTATACACTGTGTCTAAGATAAGGATGAACAGCATGGGGATATCGGAAACGGTAAGTGATACGGAGTAGGTTGAATTAGAGAAAAGTAGTGCATTTATGTGCCTACTAATATGCCATTTAGAAAGTTGATACTCCGAGTAGTTCGGAGATATCCGAGAAAAACCGAAATTTGTGAATTTTGTTTTCATTTTCTCCTAGCTTTATTTTCAAAGGAAATGTAAAACAAATAACACTTTGTCATGGCTTTGTCACTACACGATAACAGCAGAATATTTCTGCGACGTTTCGTCTTTTAGAAAACATTATCACAACACAACAAAGTTTTTGTTTCGGGGTTGAAATTAGATGATTTTAATGTATTCCCACGTGTTAAAACCGAAAGTGACCATAAAAATTATATATTAGCTCTTGTTTTCAAGATATAGTATCATTATATTATATATATGTATATTGAGTTTTCAACAAATGAAATATTTCATCACCAACAGTTGGTACACATGTTTGTTTACATAACACCCCTCTCATCAGCTGTTCTTGAGTAGAAAACATAACCTATGTGAGTTTGTCAATTGTACGCACGTGGTTGCTATTGAAATTATCGTGTGAAGTTGATTTTTAAATTAATTTAAGTGCTGATCTGAAATGCCTCGAAAGTGTGTGAATTCTGTCGATAGCTTTTGCTATATATGTGGTGAAATAACATTTAAGGCTCAGAAACGTAAAATGACACCTATTGTTAAGACAGCCTATGAACATTATTTTGGTGTGAAAGTTGGGACCAAGATAAATCATGGGCTCCTCATATATGTTGTAATTCTTGTTCCGTCATAATGCGAGAGTGGCTGAAAAATAAAAACCGGGCAATGGCTTTTGCAGTACCTATGGTTTGGCGTGAGCCTACCAATCATACAGACGACTGTTATTTCTGCTTAACTCCTCCCATTAAGCAAGGTTTATCTATGAAGAAAAGAGGAACGGTTAAATACCCTAATCTCCCATCTGCTCTTCGGCCTGTACCACACTCAGACAATTTGCCAGTCCCTTCTCCACCCCAAAACTATGAAATTTTAGAGAAAGGTGATGAAGACTGTTTAGAAGGAGCAACCCATCCTTCTACATCCTATGACCCTGATTTTGAGGTAAGCGATAGGTCTAGTGATCCGCACAGAATTAGTCAAGCAGAGTTGAGTGACCTTATAAGAGATCTTCGCTTGTCTAAGGAAAAGGCTGAGCTGTTAGGGTCAAGACTACAACAGTGGAATCTTCTAAAACATGATGTGAAAATATCTCAGTACAGACAGCGTCAAAAAGATTTGCTTCCTTTTTTTGAAAAAAAAGAAAACCTCGTAGTTTGTCCTGATGTTAATGGTTTGATGGACTGCTTGAATTTGGATCACACTCCATCTGAATGGAGACTGTTTATAGACTCTTCAAAACTAAGCTTAAAAGCTGTACTTCTGCATAATGGAAATCAGCTACCCTCTATTCCTATAGGTCATGCAGTTCACATGAAGGAAACGTATATAAATATGAAAACACTTCTCCAATCAATCAAATATGAACAACACAAGTGGCACATCTGTGGTGATCTGAAAGTCATTGCTATACTCCTAGGAATGCAATTAGGGTTCACCAGGGACTGTTATTTTTTGTGTCTGTGGGACAGTCGGGATAGAAAATCTCACTATAAAAAAATGAACTGGCCTACACGAGACCTAAACCCTAATGAGAAAAATGTAGTTTACGAGCCTCTTGTAGATCCTAAGGATGTTCTCCTTCCCCCATTACATATTAAGTTGGGACTAATGAAAAACTTTGTGAAGGCCATGGACCAGGAAGGACAAGCTTTTAAGTACTTGAGAGCAAAGTTTCCCAGGTTGAGTGATGCTAAAGTCAAGGAAGGCATCTTTATTGGGCCTCAAATCCGTAAAAATCCGAAAAAATGTAAATGATCCTGCATTTGACATGATTTTAACAGGAAATGAAAAAAGAGCCTGGGAAGCCTTCAAGGGGGTTGTACATGGGTTTTCAGGTAACAAAAGAGATGATAACTTCACAGCATTGGTTAAAGAGCTTCTTCAAGCTTACCACCAACTTGGATGCAACATGTCCTTAAAAATTCATTTTCTTCACTCTCATCTTAATTTCTTCCCACAAAACTGTGGAGCTGTGAGTGACGAACATGGAGAAAGATTCCATCAAGACATTGCCTTAATGGAACAGAGATATCAGGGCCGTTGGAATGAAGCAATGCTTGCAGACTACTGCTAGTCTGTGTGTAGGGATGCTCCAGAAGTGTTTTATAAAAGACAAGCTAAACGACAGCGATCTTACAATGAATCGGATGGACTTAATTGAAATTTGGTGGTAAAAACTTCTTCTATTTGTCAAAACACTAAGAATAATGTTTTTCTTTATTAATTTTGTACTTAAAATATTCTAAAAGAAACATAACAATATTGTTTTATGTACTTTCACTTTTCACGTAAAGTATAACTACTCTTTAAGATTAAGTACTGTGTATCTCAAAAACCAGAGCTAATAAAAATTTTTCATTGTTATTTTCATTTTTATCACCCCAAAATTAGTAGAAATTGACTAATTTAGTGTAGGAAACATTCAAAAAATATTTTTTTGTTGTGTTTTATCAATTTTGTATTTTAATATGGTTCGAAACTAAAGGATACCCTGTATACGACTCCATTTTTCATTATGAATACAGCAACGTATCACACAATATGATTTCATAACCATTTCTCACGCAAAATGAAAAGTGATTACTTAACCTGCTTTCCTTCAATTTTAGATTGTACACGCTGGAAAAAATTACACAGAATGTTCTGTTGTCATGATAATACTGTTGTTTGGTGGAATTTTCAACATATTAGCGTTCCTACTTTTACATCTCCGTTAACCAATTTGTGTCAAAAGTGGAAAACGAATACTAAAAAATTTGATATGTTGTCATGTTACATGACAATAATACGTATCCAGAGAGGCGACAACCTGGTAAATCAACATTTAAACGTTTAGTCCTTAATTTAAAAGAATACGGATCATTCAAAAAACCTGTGGTTTCTTGACAAAAGCAATCTAATAAAGACAGTCATCGTGATGTGTTACAGGCTGTTATGCTGTTCATTCTTATTTTGGACACAGTGTATAGTCTCTTAACTGTGAATACAGAAATCATAATGTATGAATCTCGTATTTTAAATTTTGTAGATGATCTCAAAATCTATAGTTTCATCATTTTTCATTTTTTCTGTTTTTTCGAAGGTCAAGTTTTGACAAAGTCACGTGGAAATTCATCATTCTATGTGAAGACAAGTAGCTTAAGAAATGAGGCATAGTTGAAAAAATTGAGGCAGGGTTTCTCAGAATTTTCATAAAAACACAAAAATGATTAATAAAAGTAGCCGGTTTATTTTTAAACCGCCTATTGAAAATATCTTTTTGTAAGTTTCATCCTCATTTGTTTTTGTATTCCATTTTTTTCCATTACATTCATATATGGGGAAACAAAAAAAACGAAATAATTGAAAAGCGGCCTTTGTTACCATAAATAGTAGAAAATTCATTCACTATATTTTCTCTGAAATAAATGACATTCCAGAATAAGCTTTCATCAAACCAATGAAACAGTCATTGCAAATAAAAAATTTCAAACCTGATAATTTTGTCATGGTAGAAATCTTCAAAATCTTCAATAAAGAAAAAGAAAGCATTGAATAGAGGTGAAGAAATATACCTCCACGTCATCTCTGGGATCAACAAGAGACTCAATTCACGAATATCAAAGATAAACGAAGATAAGCCAAGTTTCGACACTGACTGCACAAACATTCCCTAGGTGGCGTCTTCGAAAGGAGATGTCACTCCCCTCACTTACTCAGAAATATCAACCTGTCTAGGAATCTATGCTATTATATTTCAACTGAAAATCTTTGCCACATATTTGTATAGGACGATAATGAAAGAAACCAATCTTACATAATGAGCCCGTAAAATATTCTCGGGCAGTCAAGCGGCTTTCATCGAGCAAAGTCCAATAGACCTAACAAAGTATATCTGACCTGAAAGGTAACGAAACTTCTGACACCCGTCAGATTTCATCGAACCAAAAACTCTGATAGGTATCCCTTTAGACTTTACTAAACAAACACTGAACACCTGAACTTTCAAAAGAGTTTCAGAATTCTACCATTAATAGGGGGGTCCAAGCGGGGATTTCGGAATTTACTAAAGCGCGGCAGATTAATATATAGGAAATACCTTGTACCCGGTTAAGTACCTCCACCAAATATGAGATCCACATATAAGGCCGCCTGTGAGGGATAAAGGATCAGACTAGTAAAAAAAATTATCAGAAATTCTCAAGCACGTCAGATTAAGGTAGGGTGAGTTAATTACCTGCTAAAAAGTGTATATTCCAGTAATCTGACAATTTGAGTGTGGCGTAAAGACAGGTGAGGGCAGCAAAGTTGTAAAAAAATAACATCATTTCGACATTCTCGAGCAAAGCTAATTTTTTTTTATTCTGAAGGAAATAATTCAAGGATAACGAAAAATATATAATCTGTCGATTTTCGCAAGCCGAAATAACAAAAATTCGTCGATAAAGTTTAATGCGTGCAGCTGTGTGATACCTATATTTCCCTCTCCGAGTGTATATTCCTCTATTCTCTATTCACTTTTTCTCTATCTATTACTCTCTCACTCCGTCCCCACTCTGAATTCTGTTGCCATGACGCCATCACAGCTGATCACAGAGACTCGTTCGTGATGAAGATGAAGATGATGATTAATTCATCAATTAATTGATGGATGTAGCCGTTGTTACTACGTGGTAGGAAATCATAATGAAAAAAAGAGAAAATAAACTTACTGTTTTTTACCACGTTTATTTGTAACTAACGTTACTGCGGTTTCGTCCTATAAAGACATTTTCAAACATATACAATATATAAGGACATTCTCAAACTTATACAACATATGAGTTTGAAAATGTCCTTATAGGACGAAACTGCAGTAACGTTAGTTACAAATAAAAGTGATAAATATCAAAAAAAGTTTCATTTTCCTTTTCTTCATTAATTAATCAACTGATTGTAAAAAATTAATTTTTTGAGCATTTTTTCAAAATGATTTTCTTATAAATACAAGTATTCTACTTAAAAAACATATGCTTATTTATTTGCATGCTATTTCCTGAGCTTTTCAATTATTGAAGTTCAATTAATTAAAAAACAAATTAAAAAAATATTGTTTTTGTCAGATTAAGCGAATCTCTCTAGATAATCGCCAGAATATGAGACATCACGTCCAGAACATGAAGATGATATATATATATATATATATATATATATATATATATATATATATATATATATATATATATATATATATATATATATATATATATATATATATATATATATATATATACAGGGTGTTTCAGAATTCGACGGACAAACTTATACCACCTCATTCCTCTTGCAAAATGATGAAAAATGAGGTAGGACATATATATATATATATATATATATATATATATATATATATATACAGGGTGTTTCAGAATTCGACGGACAAACTTATACCACGTCATTCCTCTTGCAAAATGATGAAAAATGAGGTAGGACATGTGTGTCCGGAAATGAGCCGTTTCAGAAATACAGGGCGTTGAAGTTGCAAAATAAAAAGACCCTTTTCGTCGTAGCTCCCGGACTAAAAGTAATAAATTAATGAAACTCAGCAAATCGATTACGAGCTAGAATGTGCTTCCTCCAGTGGTATGCTTGCTTCAGTATCAGTAGCCAGTGGCGTTCCAGCGGGGTAATAGCTTATATTTCCCCCCTTATTTTTTACGCCACTGACTTTATATCCACAACCGTCTTTTTTTTGAATTCCTTGATCAATTTTACGTAAAAACCAAATAAACATTCACTATGAAAAAACCAGTAGTTTTCGAGAAAAATTGAGTTGAACTGATACTCGAGAATATCGGTACAGTTATCTAACAAAACTATAATAGATATGCCCAGGAAACATTGTAGATGGCTAAGGTTGAAACAAGTAATGGTATTTTGGTTAATCGATAAAACTTGGATTTTTACCCAGTGAGAGAAGATAATTCGATAAAACATTCAGTTTTGCCAACTATTCGTAATTGTCTTTGAAAATCGTTTGGATGGAACATTTTATTAAAAAATAAATCTCGAGGTAAAGCCATTCAGTAGGTCTGCGGGCTCACAACATATCTGCAAAAAAAGTTGGTAAAATGGTAGAAAATCCGCAATATGTTGCCGATGTGAATAATTTTTCAAGCACACAATGAATGGTAGAATGATGAAAGAGTTCAAATAATTTCGGTTTTGGAATTTCGATTATTTTACTCGATTATTAATATTCCCATATGAAAATGCACCTATCAGTTCAACTCAATTTTTTTCGAAAACTACTGGTTTTTTCATAGTGAATGTTTATTTGGTTTTTACGTAAAATTGATCAAGGAATTCAAAAAAAAGACGGTTGTGGATATAAAGTCAGTGGCGTAAAAAATAAGGGGGGAAATATAAGCTATTACCCCGCTGGAACGCCACTGGCTACTGATACTGAAGCAAACATACCACTTGAGGAAGCACATTCTAGCTCGTAATCGATTTGCTGAGTTTCATTAATTTATTCCTTTTAGTCCGGGAGCTACGACGAAAAGGGTCTTTTTATTTTGCAACTTCAACGCCCTGTATTTCTGAAACGGCTCATTTTCGGACACACATGTCCTACCTCATTTTTCATCATTTTGCAAGAGAAATGACGTGGTATAAGTTTGTCCGTCGAATTCTGAAACACCCTGTATATCTCAATCTGATGCGCTTGAGTATTTCAAAATGTTTTTTGCGCATTATAATAATGGCTGCGAGTTCGCGTCAGATTTAAATCGTCAGATTATTAAATGAGAGTTTTTTTAGTTGCACTTAACATCCCCTTAGAAAATCTGACGCGCTCGATTGAATTTTTTTTCTTTTCACTGTCAACCCTTACGTACAACCACCCACATCATGCAAACGATCAGATTAACATACCAACATTATTAAAAATACGTAGGACATTAATGCTATCAATATCTGACGCGCTCGAGTATGTCCATGCAACAGTATTTTTTTACCTATTTAAAAATCTATAGCCGCTTCCCCCACCGATGAAAACGTACATATTATGTAATATTTGTTTTTATCATCTAAGCTTTGCAACCTAATATGTCTCAATAACGCTCGAGTAAAACCCCATTTTGCATCGTGGGCTCCCTTGCTACATAGTCTAAAATGATTTACCCATTCCAAGACTTTTGTATATTCCTCGAATAATGGAACCAACCAATTGTTAGACTAACCTGCGTTATATAAAAGGCTTGCTCATAGATCACTATCATCTGAATCATCACATATAGAGACTTGAACCTCCTACCTGCTTCGCCACGGATCGAATCGGGTTTTCAGAGATTGACTGAGTTTTACTCTTGTCAGCTGACCTAAGGGATCATTCAACAAATGAGCTAGTTGACTTTGTTGAGAAGCTGGACTTATTTGAACGAGTTTGAATAGGTGTGAGTCACAAGAAACTCTCATGGGTTACACTCACTGTGGACCTAAGTACTTAGCCACCTATTTACGTACCAACCAATCGTCTCATGCTAGTCCTCTCAGGGCAAGTGATGTCGGCAATGCAGTCGTGGTTCAGCCTGATACCCCCGATGACACCTATGGTGGTTCGAAACAACACTATCTGGTGTTTGCTAACGAATGCTTCGTTTTTGGACACTGGTTTCAAAGAAAGTAATGAAAATCAGTTCAATACTATTGTGATTAGCACTGGTTTAGCTGAAATAATTTTTTTTCGAGAAAGAATTATAATTATCTACTAGAGAACATATACCTTCCCTCTTGGACCTTCCAACTGATATTATCAGTTCATTATTCTGATTATTCTGATTATTCTGATCACTTCAAATATGTCAACAAACAGTATAACTAGAAGTCTGTATTTTTCATTGAGAAGCTTATCTATTCAATTGCTGGTTTGTGAATAACAGATGTTCAAAAATTGAAACTGGCCTAAGTAACCCCATTTCACTTGGTATTTAATTTGAATTGTCTTTTTGTTCCAGTTCCTTGGTTCTGTGAACAGTCTACACACCTTTGTAAAAAATTCTTATTGATATATTTGATTTTTATTGCTTTCTTTGGAAGTTACTCACTTTCTGTATAAGAGAGACAAAATATTATCAATGAAACAGTAGTTTTCTATCGCAGTTTTGTTCTCATATTGCTTTTTTTTAGAATGCCCTCTTAGGTGCATTACCGCATCTGCTCATGACTATCATAGTTCCAACTGGAGGAATACTTGCAGATCGGATACGAAAACGAGGAATTTTGACAACGACCCAAGTTAGGAAGTTATTCAACTGTGGAGGTAAGTTACCAAATATTACATATCAAGTGTATAAAAGTACGAAGGTTTAGTTTTTTTGATATTGAAAAGTAATATTTACTCAAGTTCAGTGGATCATCAGAAGAACGAAATGTTATGTCCATCTAAAAATGACGTAGTGGCTATACATTGACGCATTCTATAAACCTAAAATATTTTGAATTTTGCAGAGTTGCTATATGTATCGATTTGTCATGCCAACTTGGTTTTCCTTCAATAAAGCATCTTAAATATTTCAAAGTTTTTAATTTCACAAACTACACTTAAACGATTTGATCTCCACTAACTTTATTGAAAATAATCATAACATGTTTCGCTAAAACATTAGCTTTTTCAAATGATTAATACATCCAAGCATCCTTACATTCATATTTATATACTACAGGTAACCACAATCGAGACTACCTGTAAGAAATTACCTGAATCTCTACATCACATACCTGCTCGATTATGCTTACCTAAAGCAAATTGCCTACCATCTACATCAATAATAATTCTTTATGGGTTTTTAAGAAAACAAGTTCAATAATGGTGATCTATTCAAATCTAATTGGTCATTCATTAGAATATTTGAATTTTTAAGTTTATTAATTTCCATTGCTTCTAAATGATTCAGTTTGAAACCTTTATTTTCAATGTGCAAAATTTCGAATTCTTCATTAAAGATGTGATTTTCTTCTAGAAGATGATTTGAATACGTTGAATTTGTTTTCTTGTTTACATAGCTCTTATGATGTTCCTGGATTCGATTCCTAAATGTCCTGCCAGTTTGACCAATATAGTTAGTGGAGATCAAATCGTTTAAGTGTAGTTTGTGAAATTACTATGGATCTTCATCAAGTAACGGCCGAATCAATCAGAAAATCAAAGTTTTTACATATTTGGTGGAATTTCAAACATATTCAATATTATTCATCCTCAAATTTAATTATTTCAGTAACATGCACGAGCCAGATATTGCAAATTATGAAAAATAAATGATTTCCACAACTGATTTATGCATTGAAAATGTATATACTTGATGGAATTGACCTGACAGACCGGTATAAATGTCAAATTTGCCTTCCTCAAAATATTTTAGGATGATATATCGCATTTATTCATAGCTATAAGCAATTTTCAGAAAGTTTAGTTTTCCATATAAGTTTAATAGTCCACCGAATTTCTATAAGAAGTAAACAATTAACATATTTCTTTTCTCAGATTTTGCTTTTGTAAAGTAAACATCTCAGGCTACACTATTCAACTGTTTTCGGATTGCTAAATTTCGATTATTAAACTTGTTCTGCTCCCATTTAATAACAGTGTAATTTGATAACTACCTAACTGATTATCTTGTTACAGACCGCAATAAAAGTTAATTTTACTGCATATTTCAAGATTCTAGGTTCAGTAACTTCAGCTGTACGTTAATATATGAGTGTCAGTCAATCAATAGGTACTCACTTATACAATATTGAATAGCATCAGCAAAAAAAACTGATCCTACTAATATTATAAATGCGTTAAGTTTGTGAGGATGGATGAATGTAATGTATGTATTTACGTTTTTTACTTTTTCACACCCAAACAGATCAACGGGTTCAAATGTTAGTTGGTATATAGATAGATCATGACCTGGAATAACACATAGGGTAGGTTCCCACGAACACGCAGGTAAAACAGCGGGAAACAGCTAGTATTGTGTTAGTGGATACCTTATATTAACGTACAACCGAAGCTACTAAATCTAGAATTTTTAAATATGTCCATTGGTATGTTCTTTGAATAGCGTAAATGAGCATCAAGAAAAAGAATCAGGAATTTCCACTCCGAAAGTGGAAAAATAGGGGTTCAAAGACTGTATTGAATTTTTTCAGTTTTGAAGTTGGAAACCTGAAGTTTTGAGTTGATGAAAAAATACTGTAACTTTTATTTTAAATGATCTGTGACGAAACTTAATGTGACAAACCAAATTCTACGCGGGCGGAGCCATAAGCAATAGCTAGTAATTTATATTTTTACTTCAAATATACAGTAAATGAAAAAAAAATGCCAACTGCACTAAGTAACGCGTCTGCCCGCGATCGGGTCACGTACTCGGCGATGGCGCTCCATTACTTAGACCGCCCCTCTACTCCCACGCATCCTCTCCCGTCGTCTTACAGTAGACGCGACGCGTAATGGCTTACTGCATTGCGTCAAGTTAATCTTATCGTGATAACTTTTAAACGATTCGTCCAAATTACTTAGTATACAAGACAAAGTTTATCTTTATTTGAAACTTGAAACGACAATTGAATGTATCAATTTTTATAAGAATTTGACAGATATTTTAAAAATTGCATTGTGAAAAAAGTATCCAATTGAATTGTATTCATGACTTAGTATTTTGCATATAGTGGCTACCACATAAGAGGTAGATATATGTTTGAAAGTGGTTGACAATGAATGAAATGCAGGTAGATATATGCTATCACGGACTTTTATTCAGAAGTATTCAAGATGAACAATCTTACGGTATAGTCGAAGTAAACGATATTGTGCACTTTTAAAGTTGTCAGCACTCTCAAAGACTTAAAAAACAATACATAGAAATGAACCGGCTACGAACTAGTCCACGTGGATTGTAGACTCAGCGGTTCGTATTGGATTTTTATACGAATTTTTATCCAATTTATTGGATTTTTACTAACCGAGTTTTATGATTGGCTGAACACTCATGAAATTAAATTTGAAGTCATGTTACGGTGACGAATAGAAATCGGGAAAGGTTATCGCAATCGTGTTCAGTTCAGGAACTGAACACGACTGCGACGACTTGAAATTTTTGTTATCCGTTCAAAATGTGGTGTCCTTGGACAAGTACTAATAGTTATAACGAGTGTGATAACAAGCAGACTTTTTCCAGTGTACCTAGTGATTCCAAAAGCGATGGTGAACAATGCGAAAAAGAGATACCAGTAAGTAAGCATTTGAATATTGGAACACAGAGAGTCTATTTCAATGCATATAAGAAAATCTACATCTCTAGTTTGGTTTCGAAAAAAACAAACTATTACAAGCAACATCAGATTTGACTGAAATTCGTTTCTCAACTGTACGTAAAATAGTTAAAAACAAATCTTATGAAAGCAAGACGCGATGTGATAGAGGATTACCAAAACCTTTAAATGTTCATCTAACAAAATCGTTGAAAAAAACAATATACGACTGTTACAAAAGCAATGAGATTCCTACAACTGAAATAATGGATGAAATTGAATACTTTCGGCCATAACGTGAGCTGCTGTGACAAAACTCTTCAGAATTGGATGAAGAAACTAGCATTTAGATTCAAAATGATAAACAAACGTCAAGTAGTTATCGGTAGCTGAAAAATAGTGGAATTGTGTAAAAAATACTTAGAACAAATAACTGAATATAGACAAGAACAACGGCAAATTTTCTATTTGAACGGAACTTAGTGTGACACTCACGACACAATTACGAAAGGGTGGACTGATGATTCGAGAATGTGTGCGCCTAACATGCCTGCAAACAAAGGATCGCGACTAATAATTTTGCATTGCGGAGGAAGTAAAGGATGGGTTACGAATTCTTTGAAATTATGTGGAAAAAAACTTGAAGAATGCAATATATATATATATATATATATATATATATATATATATATATATATATATATATATATATATATATATATATATATTCTTCTTAGCGTCAGTTACAATTAAATGGTGTACACTTCACAAGAAAGAACTGAAATTATTTTTATTTATGGTGCTGAAGATAGATGTGCTCGTAGAACAGCCCGGGTTTTTAATGAAAGGCATGCAGGCCAAAATGTGAGTCACCGATATGTTCTAGACCTTGTTAAAAAATTTGAAGAGACCGGTTCTGTGTGCAACAAAGCAGTAAAGCAGCCGAGAGTTCTTACGGAAGCTTGCACAGATTGAGATTTAAGGCCAATTCGCCGTTGAGCCTACTACTTCAATTTCGAAAGTCGCTAAGTTAGTAAATATTTCAGTTGGTTCTATACACAAAGTTTTAAAACTAAATAAGTTCTTTCCTTACAAAATGAGTATTCTCCAGCAACCCGGTGAGGATGACTATGATACTAGAAGTGAATTTTGTGAAATAATGACTGCGAGAATTCAAAATGACCCGAATTTAATAAAAAAATATTTGCTTCAGTGATGAATCAACTTTTTTTCTTAATGGCTTTGTAAATAAGCATAACTGTAGATACTGAGATAATGAAAATCCCCACTTATTTCGAGAGGATAATACGCATTATCCACAAAAAATAAACGTCTGGGCTGGAATTCTGGGAAACGAAATAATTGGCCCTATTTTTATTGAATAAAATTTAACTGGTCAATTTTATTTGAACTTATTGGAAAATGTAATCGATCCACTCATAACATAGTCCTTAAAATGCCCAGTTGATGAAGAAGACAACCCGCTCTTGGATGAACAAAATTTACATTTTCAACAGGACGGCGCACCGCCACACTACGCATCGCATGTCCGACAGTGGCTCGATCAACGGTATCCTGACAAATGGATTGGCAGAAGAGGCGCTCTGGAATGGCGGGCGAGATCTCCGGATTTAACGCCATTGGATTTCTTTCTCTGGGGTTATTTGAAGACAATGGTATACAAAACTCCCTCGCAGGACATTCAGGATCTAAGACACAGGATTACTGACACATGCAGACAAATTAATAACGAAACATTTACATTCCGACAGGAATTCGAGAATAGATTGTATTTTTGCTTAGCTACCAATGGTGAACATTTTGAACACCTAATGAAGTAGGGTACATTTATTTAATTGCAATAGCTATTGTTTTATTTTTCATTATAATTAATTTTCTTTTTGCCCTATTTTACGAGAACGGATCAACCAATTTCAGTTTTCTAAACTTTTTCGTGTGGGGCTCCCTCAAGTCACAGGTGTATAAGACACAAACCACAGCGGTCCTCAAAGTCAACATAACTTATGCTATCGGTCATATTCAACCTGATTTATGCGCCATAGTCATAGAAAATTGGACGTTTCGGATGCGCTCCACTCAGAGAAGCCGTAGCTGATATTTGAAAGATGTTATAGGACTTTCAAATTGATTAATTTGTTTTACTTAAATTTGAAGATAGGAAGCACTCAATAAAAGACCCTATATATCATATTAATTGTCGCAACTACCCTACGAGATAAAACAATAATTTTTTGTGTCCACGAACCAACCTTACGAGGTCTCCTATTTCATAGGGGGTTCCTAGACTAGATTGCATTAAAAATTGTGATTTCTTTAATCACTTAAAACGTTTCTGAGGATTTAAAAGCTGAATATGAAACAATCTCATTACTTTCATACATTTCTTGCTATGATGTTTAAAAAAGTGAATAATGTCAACTTATGGTTTCATGAGCTGTAAAAAGCAGCCAATCAGTTCCAAGTGAATGTGAACGAAAACGTTTCTTATTGAACTTTCAAACCTTTTAAATTCAATGAGAAATATACCTATTTCAAATCATATTAAACACCTAGATATAAAAGCCTCTTTAGACTGAACTTCTCGCAGCATTTGAAGACAATTTTCAATGTTATTCTCCGGATAATCGACTCCGCTTAAAAGAGGGAGGTGCGTGAAGAAGCAACTGGGAAAATAAAAATTTTATTGGTGTGAAGTTATCCACAGATTTCTGGCCACACATGCCGACGTAGAGGAAAATAAAAATCTGTGGTTGGGATACAAAATTATTAGCACCCGTACTAATATCTGTGGCTGGAAATACCTATTCACTATAGGTTGAACGTGAAATTATTGAGACTATTTGGTGTTTAACATTTTTATAGAGTCTTGAGTAGATTGAGGCGTTGATAATCCTTTTCTCATCAACAATACAGATTAAGGGAAAAATAAAATTGAAAATATTAGACTTACTTTCCAATACCCCATATAGAAATGATATCCGATGATGTGCGTCCATCAAAATCACACAACTTCCATAGTTTCTTGAGAAGATTAACTTGGTGATAACAGTTTTCTTGTTATCTAAACAGATTTCGAAAAAGAAATTGTTGAAACAATCAGACTCATTTTTTGAGATTCCTTGTATTCATGAAAATCACACAACTCTTATAGAATTTTGAATAGATCAACACAGTGAAAACCGTTTTTTTGTTACCCATACGGAATTCGAGAATAAAATTGTTGAAACGATGAAACTAACTTTTTCAACCCCTTGTAGAATTGAAACCAGATGATGTGCGTGCATAAAAATCGCATAAGTCTTATGGAATCTCGGGTAGATTGACGTAGTGATAACAATTTTCTTGTCATCCGAAGAGATTTCGAAAACAAAAATGTTGAAACAATCAGACTCATTTTTTGAGATTCCTTGTAGAATTGGAACCAGAAGATGTGTGTTCATGAAAACTACATAACTGTTATAGAATCTTGGGAAGATCGATATAGTGAAAACAGTTTTCTTGTCACCCATACAGATTTCCAGGAAAAAATATTGAAACAATCAGACTCACTTTTTAAAACACCTTGTAGAATTTTAACTAGAAGATGTGCGTTAATGAAAATTACATAACTGTTATAAAATCTTGGGTAGAACGATATAGTGAAAACCGTTTCCTTGTCACCCATACAGATTTCCAGGAAAAAATATTGAAACAATCAGACTCACTTTTTAAAACACTTTGTGGAATTGGAACTAGAAGATGTGCGTTCATGAGAATCACACAACTGTTATAGAATCTTGGATAGATCGATATAGTGGAAAATGTTTTTTGTCACCCATACAGCTTTCGATGAAAAAATTGTTGCATCAAACAGACTCATTTTTGAGATTCCTTGTAGAATTGGATACAGAAGATGTGCGTCCATGAAAATTACACAACTGTTATAGAATCTTGGGTAGATCGATACAGTGGAAACCGTTTTCCTGTTCTAATTCTACAAGGAATCTCAAAAAATGAGTCTGATTGTTGCATAATTTTTTTTATCGAAATCTTCATGGGTGACAAGAAAACATTTTTCACTATATCGATCTACCCAAGATTCTATAACAGTTGTGTAATTTTCATGAACGTACATCTTCCAGTTCCAATTCTACAAGGTGTTTTAAAAAGTAAGTCTGATTGTTTCAATATTTTTTCCTGGAAATCTGTATGGGTGACAAGAAAACGGTTTTCACTATATCGATCTACCCAAGATTCTATAACAGTTATGTAGTTTTCATGAACGCACATCTTCTGGTTCCAATTTTACAAGGAATCTCATAAAATGAGTCTGAATCTTTCAACATTTTTGTTTTCGAAATCTCTTCGGGTGATAAGAAAATTGTTATCACTACGTCAATCTACCCAAGATTCCATAAGACTTATGCGATTTTTATGCACGCACATCATCTAGTTTCAATTCTACAAGGGGTTGAACAAGTTAGTTTGATCGTTTCAACAATTTTATTCTCGAATTCCGTATGGGTAACAAAAAAAACGGTTTTCACTGTGTTGATCTATTCAAAATTCTATAAGAGTTGTGTGATTTTCATGAATACAAGGAATCTCAAAAAATGAGTCTGATTGTTTCAACAATTTCCTTTTCGAAATCTGTTTGGATAACAAGAAAACTGTTATCACCAAGTTAATCTTCTCAAGAAACTATGGAAGTTGTGTGATTTTGATGGACGCACATCATCGGATATCATTTCTATATGGGGTATTGGAAAGTAAGTCTAATATTTTCAATTTTATTTTTCCCTTAATCTGTATTGTTGATGAGAAAAGGATTATCAACGCCTCAATCTACTCAAGACTCTATAAAAATGTTAAACACCAAATAGTCTCAATAATTTCACGTTCAACCTATAGTGAATAGGTATTTCCAGCCACAGATATTAGTACGGGTGCTAATAATTTTGTATCCCAACCACAGATTTTTATTTTTCTCTACGTCGGCATGTGTGGCCAGAAATTTGTGGATAACTTCACGCCAATAAAAATTTTAGGGTCAGAGTAGTCAGTTAGAATAGTGAAACTGCCAATTGTTCATAGAATGAAATCACTTCGGCAAAACTCATTTTTTGTTTTTCCTTTCTCTACAACAATTCTTCTAATTTCAGGGTTTGGAATGGAAGCTACATTTTTCCTGATTATGGCGTATTCCCACACATTAACCCAAGGAATGACCGCTCTGTCAATTGGTGTAGCATTCAGTGGTTTCGCCATTTCCGGTTTCAATGTTAACCATCTAGACATCGCTCCCCGGTATGCAAGTATTCTGATGGGAATGTCCAACGGGATAGGAACGATAGCTGGGGCCATTTGTCCGTACGTGGTTCATCTAGTTGTTAAGGATAAAGTAAGTTGTAACTGAGCATTCATTTTCATTCACGAGTAATGAGTAAAAATATCAACGCAGTGGAAGTGTGAATAGAATGTATAAAAAGATACTCTACGCTCTGAATACAGAAGAGTTATTTTTCCCAATTTGTGATACTCACCGTGTCTTTTCAAAAATCAAGTATTCAACTAACACTTCTGGAAGTGCTAGTTGAATACTTAATACTTGCAGAAGAATATTATTTTCAATAAATTCCCCAAATATAATGTACGTGAAAGTTTGTTATGTAAGAAATTTAATACCTTAATTGAACTTAACTCTCACTTATTCGAATGATTCGCATTATCAAACATTAAAAAGCCTGGAGTAGCTAATGCCACTTTGTAGGATAGTTCAACCACAATGGCAGGCCAGATTGCAAACATAATAAGGTTTTTATCAAAAATAAATAATTAATAGAGATACGTTTGTACTGAATCGTATCAGAATAAAAGATAAAACTGAAATATTTGGCGTTAAATAAATTCAAAACAATCCAATCATATTTCCCAAACACCAGAACTACAATACTATTCTTGATGCGCTTTTCATCACCAATGCTTCAATTCACTCCTCTCTCATGGTCGCGGCCATACAGAGCAGGCGACCCGAATTCCTGATGACTTCACAGGCTCCATTCAGTACCACTTTGTTATGTAAGACACTCGAAACTCAAAAGTCCACAGTCTCCGTGTTTTCGGAAAAAGTATAACTGTGGAACAGACGATTCGAGATGCAAACTCTCATAAGGATGCATCATTTTCCAGGTCTTCACTTCGAGTTAATACAGATCCTTTTGTGTCCTTTCACTACTCCAAAGAAGTAGAGTAAGATCGATCCACTCAGGAAGCATCATGGCTATTCGCAGTCCGTCACCCATGTAACAGTTTCGAATTGGAAGTAACTTTGAAATGTTTCTCTTCATCAGAAGTGGTTTTTCTTTCTGGCGAAAAGAAACATCAGAACCTCAAAATTGTTATGTCATGTGGTTTAAAAAACATTGAACGGCACGTTAACACTTTTTTGCAAATTAACCATCCCAATGACCACAATATTAACTGGTTTGAATTTATAAATATATGTGATGAGCATATTCGCGAAATCGAGGCAGCCTAACTCAGATTGCAAACAAGCCAACAGGGATCCCTAACGAGATGACTGCTAAACATCTAGATCTATACTTAACAGCATCATGAACTTTACACACTCGTCATGAAGAAATAAATGCATAGATTATTTTTTCAATGCAGCGACTTCTCACGACAAACCATCGTTCAAGAAAACTTGAAAGCAAAGTATCACCCCTAAAAATCTCGGCGACAAAAATCGTTTCAGGTTTGTTGAGTAAACGTCACAATAAATGTGAATTGAGAGTAAATTGAAGTGAAAAACTGCATAACTAGATAATTGAGAATGAACTGCTTGCCAGTCCAGATGTTACTTTTCGACAGCTTATTATTAGACAACTCATCTCAACATCAATGTTTATGATAAAGTTCCTATCAATGAACGTGCAAAAAATAGTTTTCGTTCTTGTTAAAAGACTGCTCGAGTTAAACTTATACTTACGAAAGGCAATAAACATTTTTAAATGACTACAGACCACTTGCTTTACATTCCATGTTATATCTCGTAAATCTCATAAACCACCCAACTTTGCAACAATGCTATCGAAAAACACGGATAGTATCGTACTTCTAACTAATTGAACTTCGATATCATTACTTGTCTTTTCACGTAGCTCTGCAGTCCACAGTTTTCTCAACCAACATTTCTTACAAGTAGCCGTCAGTGGCTCTCTCTGTCGGATACCTTCACCATCATGGCCGGGATTTCACATGGATCCATATTGTTTTCAAACCTTTGTCAACCATACATTTCCAATATTTCGCTCTATTAACGACAACGCATTACTCTGCTTCCATTAAGTAACCCATACATAAACTGCTAATTCACATCTTCAGCGACAACAAAAAGTTTTATATCTTGCTCCTGAACATAACCTAAGATTGCAATATTCTATTCAAAGAAGAGTCATCTGTCTAATTGGAGAAACAAATATCACACTTGATAGCCTGGAGCATCAAAGAAAGGGTACGGATATGTATATTTCTATATTTATGGGAAATGTTTGGATTAAAACTTTCAAAATCTCCTTTCCCTTACTAGAACAAAAATGCTGTCTCTCGTGACGCGTTTCGATAATCATCAGGAGATGATTATCTAAGGATTTCTAACTTCAATATTCAAGAGATAATTAGAATTGTCATCATCTGTAACGTGTATCGAGAGAGAGTGAGGAAACAGTGTTTTCGATAAAAAATACAGTTACTCATCGCTTCGACGGTGAATCTCGAATTGTATAAGGTTGTTTCAAGAGTTTTGTCTGTTGAAATTTCATGTGTTTTTGTGGGTCGGTCGGTAGCCAGGCGGTTCGACGTGGGTGCTTTGTTCACTCACTCTAATTGGGTGCCGTATTCGCCGGTGGTTCAGGCCCCAGTCTGAACGATCGATTTTCACATGCTATCCTCCAACCCGTGTTAGGAATCACACATTAAAAGGTTAATCCTTAGCTCGCACAAGTTTCAACTTCTGAGGGTTGTCGTTCGTAGGGGTGCGATAGTTGGTTAACGAAAAAACAGATTTTAAACACACAGATTTGAAATGAAGCTCCATATCTCAATAAATATTCATTCTAATGGGTCGTGATATATATTGATCGATAGAGAGTTGTGTACTCTATAAATTGATGTTTTCCAAATTTCAATTTTTCACTCTTTTCGGCTTATTATTTACTATATAATATCATTGAGCAATTTTGGATCAATTTTTCTCTACGAATTCAAATTGAACCAAAGCGCTGCCGAAACAGACCGAAAAATCAACCAGGTATTTGGCAGTGATAATATTAATGAACGCCCTCTTCGACGTTGGTTTGCAAAATTTCGTCTCAGAGATTTCAGCCTCCAAGATAAGCCCCAGTAATTCAGGATGAGGATTTGAGGACCTTGGTGGAGACAGACCCATCACAAACGGTTCGTGGGATGGCGAAAGAACTGAGCGTTAGCTCCCATGCGGGTTTTGATGGTTTGAACCGTATTGGAACGATCAGAAAGCTCGAAAAATGTGTGCCCCACGTTTTAAATGATCGACAGAAATTGTCACGTTTCAGAGGAGACGTTCAGTACATTGGTTTGACACCGATTAGTTATAAAGGCACTTCACAAAGGCGAAAACTTACCAAAAAAGACCATGATTACTGTATGATGGTCAGCGACTAATGTGATTCACTATAACTTTCTGCAACTGGACCAAACCATGACATCAGAGTCCTTTTGTGAGGAAATCGACGAAATGTACCGAAAATTGCATCAGCAGCGGCAGGCACTGGTCAACAGGAAAAGTGTGATCGTGCACCCACCCACCATACCCCTCCAGACCTCTTTTCAAGTACTTCGATTACTTTCTCACCGATAGAACCTTCGCCAAACAGGACCAGCCAGAAACGGCCTTCGTCGGCTTCATCGAATCCCAATTACACAATTTTCATGCTGACAAAATTAATCGACTTTTATGTATTTGATTATTGATTTATTTAGTTATTCATTTATACACTGTTCTACAGGTTACACCCAACTACAGAACAGGGATATAAGTCAAATCACAATACAATTACAATAAGTTATAAGATAAAAACAATACATATAGAATTAGCTGAAGTAAAATGACCTAATCTCAGAGATGGAAGAGTAAAAAATGTCGAGCTGACAACTTGCCAAATTGCATTTGACACACATGTTATGCAGAGGTGAACGTTTCAGAATATTTGTACGTGGTATTGGCAGATAAAAAAGATTAACCACTCTAGAGGTTGGTCTAGGTACATTGAAATTAAGTTTTTATAGAATATGTGGGTTAATAATTGAATTATTAATCAATTTAAAAAGAAAAATTGTGGAGTGACAATCACGACGGCAATTCAAGCTATGCATAGCATGTCTAGCTAACAATGCATCATGGGGAAATCCAATTGGTGGATAGATATTGTCTGATCTATAGGAGAGAAGTTTTAGGAAACGACGTTGTACTGATTCAACTTTCTCTGTATACAATTGATGAGACGGATTCCAGATTATGGATGCATATTATAATTTTGATATGACGAAAACATAGTATAAGGTTTCGATGTAGATGGATCCGAGAAATCGCTGGAGATATGAAAATTGACGATTTTTTAGTGTGTACGTGGTTACCTTACATTTACTCGCATTTGAAGGCAAATTGTTGCGAAAACACCATTGCTCAACACGTTTCAAATTGAGGGAGAGTTGAAGATGCCATTGATCTCACAATATAATTTCAGGTCATACGCGTATATCAAACAGTTGGTGTCAATGACCTCAACTATGTCGTTTATAAAGGCGTTAAAGAGAAATGGACCTAGATTGCTTCCTTGTGGAACACCCGAGGTAGCTGCATATTCCACAGACTTGAAGCCATTGAATGTAACATACTAACGCCGCCTGTCAGTGAAGTATGATATAAAAAGTTGGATCAGGGTCAGAGAAAAGCCGTACCTGTACAATTTCGATAGCAGTAATCAGTGAGCAAGTCTGTCGAACGCCTTAGAGAAGTATATATGACATCAGTTTGGGATCTCGCATCAATGGTTTCAGAAATATATTGGGTAACATTGAAAAGGTTGGTGATTGTTGAGCGACCTTTCATAAAACCATGTTGAAGTGGTGTAATTTGATTGCTCAAATGAGGTTATAACCTGCTATAGATAAGGATTTCATACACTTTGACGAAGTTACATATTATTGATATGGGTATATAATTACCGACATCAAAATTGTCCCCTTTTTTATAAATTGGCCGAACATTAGACTTGTGTTACGTTGGAAAAAGTGCACTGATTCAAATAACGCTCAATTCGATTAAATTGAATAAGTGTTCACTGAGATATTGAAGTTCAAAGTAGACAGATAGAAACGGACAAAACTTTTGAAACAACCTTATACTCGAATTCTTGAAGAACGGCGTCCTTGTGTAATAAACTTCCCGAGATGATTTTTCCAAACGATCTACAGTTATTTAAGCAGCATAATTGTCATTCAATGCCTGTATATGTATATCTCCATTAAAAATCTGAAATCCTTATGAAAATAGTCATTACTGAATATTTCGAAACAAAGGCGGATATGGATGTCTAATCCCATTTCAACGGTATCGTGGTTACAAGCAATATTGCAGTCCGACTAGCTTTCAGAATTCACATCCCCAACTTTTTTCGCACGAATGCACTCAACGCATTTCACAAAAATGAACTCTGTATGCATGTCATCTCGCCCTCCCGGAAAACGATTGCATTGTTCTGTAGGCGGTTTAGAGGCGACCGACCGAAACAAATACAGAAACAATGACGTTCGAAATAATTTCATGAATCTAATTTCATACTGATAAAATTCTATAGGAGAAAGTTTTCCTTTGAGAATCGGCAACCGAGAAAACTTAATTTCTCAATCACGAATTTTATAATACTCCCACTTAAAAATAGATACCTAAATTGGATTATTTCTTTTGTTTAGAGGGGTCGAGGTTTCGTGGGTTATCAGTGTATTTCAACCATATAAACAACCTGGACAAAATTAATATTTTAAGACTGATTGAGAATATGTGCAAATGACAAGTCCAGCCGGGAAAGTTACTGCGAACTTTCATTAAATCATTTTCAGATTTGAAAAATCAATTACTTTCTACATTTTAGTAGGACCTCTAAACCCTTCTCGTGAATACCTGAAGAAGAGTCTGACAACAGAATCAAGATCAACGTGTAAACAAATGAAAATCGCCATCAAAAAACCGCATCAAAAAGCAACAATCTATAGTAATATCATAAATGTGAAAATTTGAGAGGATGGATAAATGTATGTTTGTGGCTCTTTCACGCCTAAACGACGGAACGAACTTAGATGAAACTTTACGTAAATACAGCTTATACATCAGAAAACATACAGGCTACAATTTACAAAGGTTTTGTGTAATTTTGGTCACAGTGTAACGATAAGTATTAGGTAAGTAGCTCCATGAGAGCTATATTGCCGTGCGCTGCCTATACCACTGGAGTTACATGCAGATAATATGCCGTGAGATTGTTTATCTTAAATAGTTTCAAATACAAGTCCGCGATAGCATATATCTACCTCTTATGTGGTAGTCACTATATGCAAAATATTGAGCCTTAAATACAATTAAATTGAATACATTTTTTACAATGCACATTGTAGAATATCTGTCAAATTCTTATAAAAATTGGTACAATGGTTGTTTCAAGTATGTATCAAAAACAGCTGAAATTTGTTTTTTATACTCAGTAATTTGAACGAATCGTTTAAAAGTTATAACGATAAGATAAACTTGACGCAACGCAGTAAGCCATTACGCGTCGCGTCTACTGTAAAACGACGAGGACGATGAGCGGGAGTAGAGATGCGGTCTAAGCAATTAAGCGCCATCACCGAGAACGCGACCCGAACGCGGGCAGACGCGTGAGGGCAGACGTCGTTGACGGTTGTATTAGTTTTGCGAAATTTCTTTGTAGGTAACATAATTCCACCCTCGAAGCTATTCATTGCTTAGTGCAGTTGGCATATTTTTTAGTCACTGTATTTTTGAAGTAAAAATATGAATTACTAGTTGTTGCCCGCGGCATCACCCGCGTAGAATTTCATTTGTCACATTAAGTTTCGTGATAGACCATTTTAAATGAATAGTCACAATATTGAATACTATTAGCAAAAAGAAACTGAAAAAATTAGAATCAAATACACTGGAAATCCAACAATTTCAAATTAACGTACAGTCGAAGCTACTGAACCTAGAATCTTGAAATATGCAGGTAGGTTCTTTGTATAGCGTAAATAAGCCTCAAGACAGAGAATCAGGAATTTCCACCACCAAGGGGGAAAAATAGGGGTTCAGATATTGTATTGAATTTCGTCAGTTTCGAAATTGGAAACCTGCAGTTTTTGGGTTAATAATAAAAAATATTGTAACTATTTGTTTAGAATGGTCTGTTACGAAACTAAATGTGACAAACCGAATTCTACGCGTGCGAAGCCACGGGCAACAACTAGTACTTCAATAATCCATCCAGTCTTTTGTTAGTGTTAGGTATTTTTTTAGGTTTACTATTTTTGTGAAGCAACTTTCTTCTGCAGTATTTCCATAATACCAATTTTCACCTTATCAAAAAAGATCAGAGAATTATCGATGTTTATTCACTCACTCACGTTGTAACTATTTTCTGAAAATTGTTTTTCACTGATTGTGCGTATGATTCCTTATCACATCCAACTTCATACACTTCTGAAAGATAACTTCGAAACCTGTAGCGTAAATGAATGCAACAAAAACACTTCCTTCAATCAGAAAAATCAACTCAAGACATCAATTGCTCGTTTCTCTGCCTTTTCTCACGAAGATTGTTGAGAGAATTACGAAGAGAAGAATGACATCATTCTTCAACAAATATTTTAATTACCCGTCAGTAAGGACTCCAATATTATAAACACAGTACGCCATTTTCAGCCTATATTTTGATTTAAATGAACGAAAATGAACACAATCTCTTCAGAACTCAAACAAATGAGTAGGAATATGAAAAAAGTCAATAAATATAAATGAAAGTCACTACGAAACATTGTTTCGTGGTATTATTATTGTCAACACTTCCAAACAAACGTTGAAATTCCTATACTTCCTCAGATGGTCGGTTTTCAAAACCCAAAATTCAGATTGTGGAAAGATATATACCCGTAAAACCGTATAAGAAACACATAAACCTTTCTGTAAATTAATGGATGATTTTTTTTTATGAAACAATCCCAATTCTACGGGAAATAAAGATTGATAACGAACTGAAAGGTAGCCATATTACTCAATTATGCAACCATTCAGAATCTTATGCCGTTCAGGCACTTGTTGAATCATATCTACATTCTGACACATCATTTTGAAGTTCCTGGCGAATACTTCACAACCCTAGAATATGAAGTCATCTTTACCTACTACAAAATGACGGAACATTTAATAATTTCCTGAAGACAAACACATTAATATCGATATTTCTAGAAATATTCCTATTTATCTGCCATATGGTACTTCCAACAACCCGATAAGGTTTTTAAAGTTTTTTTTGTTCATAAAAACGACAAAAAATGTCAGTACGACAATGAAAATCATTGTTCAGTTAGAATATTCTCATTTAGTTTTCGGAAGAAAAAATTGAAGCGATTTTTATTTACGGTGCGATGCGTAACTTTCCCGAGATCGAAAGGATTTTCAATGTACGTTTTCCGAATCCTTCTATCTGTAGAAAATATTTGAGGGAACTTGTATCTAAATTCACAACTACCGGTAGTGTACATAACAAAAAGCCCCCAAGTCATCTGTCCATTCCGGAAGAACAGCAAGTGCAAATAATTGATGATATAGTAGTAAATCCTGAACAGTCTACTTATTACGTCGGTAATGTTTGTGAGGTGTCTCCTTCTACTGTGTGGAGACTTTTAAAGGAATAGGTATCATCCATACAAAATTAAAATGCTACACCAATTAACTGAAGATGACCCTGATCGAAGAACAGAATTCTGCGAAATCATGACGGAAATCATTGCAAGGCATCCTATCTATCTCCACAATATTTGTTTCAGTGACGAATGTACATTTTTTTTAAACGGCCATGTTCGCAGACAAAATTGCCGTTATTGGAGTGACACCAACCCTCACGTATTCCGGGAAACACATACCCAATATCCAGAAAAAATTAACATTTGAGCAGGAATATTGGGAAACCATATTGTAGGACCTCTATCAATTGATCAAAACTCAACAGGGGAACTGTATTTGAATATGCTGGAAACTACTGTTGATCTTCCCATCACTGAAATCGTCGAAGCGAATCCTAATGAATTCCATATGGATTCTAACAAGATGGAGTACTATTACATTACTCCAGACAAGTAAGAAACTATTTGGATACTACTTTTTCCGGTCGTTGGATTGGCCGTCGAGGTCCTACAGAATAGCCAGCCCGCTCGCCAGATCTGACACCTTTGGCCTTTTTTTATGGGGCTATTTGAAGCAAAGGGTGTACGAAACTGAACCTACTTACAATACGACAGAGAATAATAAATATTTGGAGAGATATTGACGTTACTGAGTTCAAAAATGTTCGGAGTGAAATATCGAATAGGCTGTTCATATGTCAAGAAGTTCAAGGCAACCATTTCTAACATCTTCTGAACTGACCTCTAGCTTATTACCTCATATTATGTAGCTGAATGTCAATGTATTCAAGCAATTAACGGGTGATTTTTTAAGAGGTATAGGATTTGATTTTCGAAACAACACAAAAAATTTGAAAAAATTGATGAAATATTTATTGGAATCGATAGAATAATCAATATAATTTAATATTTCGAGATGATTTCATGCAAATATTGTCCGCGGCGCTGCTTTAGATGGCCCATACGCAAGATCCAATTTTGGCACACTCTCTCTAACATATCGATCGGTATTTCACGTATAAATGCTTCAATATTGGCTTCCAGAGCATCAGTCATTGCTGGTTTATCCCTGATAAACCCCACAAGAAATAATCCAAAGGCGTTGAATCACACGATCTACACCGTCTTGTTGAAACCACATGTCAGACTTGTCCAATTCTTCCATTTTGGGCAACAAAAAGTCGTCAATCATCACACGGTAGCGCTCGCCATTCACAGTAACGTTCCAGTCATTGTCGTCTATGAAGAAGTTCGGCCTGATGATGCCATCGACCCATAATCCACACCAAACAGTAACTTTTTCGGGATGCATCTGTAGCTCTTGCAATGCTTGTGGCTGGTATTTACTCCAGATGCGGCAATTTTGCTTGTTAACATATTCATTCAACCAGAAATGAGCTTCGTCGCTGAACACAATTTTTCGATAATAATGTGGATCTCCCTCCAACTTTTCCAGCGCCCATTCACCAAATGTTAAACATTGTGGGAGGTTGTGTGGCTTCAATTCTTCCTCCAGCTGTATCTTATAAGATTTTACACCCAAATCCTTTCGCAAAATTTTCCACGTAGTGGAGTAACAGAGGCCCAATTGCTTTGAACGACGGCGAATCGACATTTCACGGTCATCACGAACACTGGCGGATACAGCCGCAATATTTTCTTCGGTTCTCACTCTACGTATGCGTGTTGGTGGTTTAATGTCCAATAATGTAAACTGGGTTCTAAATTCTGTCACAAGCTTCCGAATAGCTCCCTCAGTAGGCCGACGAAACTGCCCATAAATTGGAAGAAGTGCACTATGCACTTTCTTCACCGAGCATAAATTTTGATTCATAAAATTCAATAGTTTGCAAGCGTTGTTCATTCGTAAGTCTATTCATGGTTAAATTATAGACCAAACTGAACAAGTTTGACAATGACACGATTCACGCGTGATCTGTCAAAAACAGTGTTGCCAAAAAGATACCAGCGAAAAAATCATGCATTTTATAGTAGTTGAAGATATTGACATTATATTCTAGGGTTGTCAAGCATTTGTCAGGTGCTTCAAAAAGATGTGTCACAAGACCACCTTTCCATTTAATTTTTTTTTTCAGATAGCGCCCAATCGCCGTCTTGAAAGTTCCACCTGTATATATTAATTAGACCTAAAATCTCTTTTTTTTTCAGACGAAAGAAGAATGGAGAATAGTGTTCATAATATCTGCCTTGATACATTATTCGGGTATAATTTTCTATGGTATTTTTGCTTCTGGTGAACTTCAACCATGGGCAGATCCAACAGTAGAGGAAGAGAAGCACTGGAACCAAATGAACGAGGGTATACCAATAAAAAAGTCACCTGTGAGTACCTATAAGTTCCTAGCTTTAAAAATAGCAAACATTGCAAACAATAAGTAAGGTTGTGATTGAAATTTTTTTTTGAAAGAACCTATGGTATATCCTTTACTCGATCATACATTGGATATAATCACATGTCTATCTCAGCTTTCATCATTTATGTAAGACGAGCCTAAAGGATTTTGCGTCGTACGGGTTCAATTGCTGTTATTGTGTGAATATTATCTCCAGTCACATCAAAGGATGGTGCACCTTCCATTCCTACCACTCCGTTAACAAGTTGTTGCCAGTACTGAGTCTCGATAATGAAAACGAAAGATATAATTCTAAGAAATAGTTGAAGACTGTGCCGAGTCGCGAAGCATCCCTGAATTACTTCATGTAGACTCTCTACTGCTGATATTACGACCATCATCGTTTGGCAAATTATCAGATTGATCTACTAGTACAGATTGCATTTTCCTCACATTCACACCAAAATTTCTGACCCAAATTTATAGCTTTTCTTCTAGTAATTGGTGATGAAACTGATCAAAGGTTTTCGAAATCAAGCGACAGTCCTTTTGATAAGGGTTATTGAAAGTATTAGAAAGAAAAATAAAATATACATTTAAGATAAGGCATACATTAATTTTCAATTAAAAATTCGGAAAGCGAATAAAAACATTTGTCCAATGAAAAATGTTTCAAGTCTTTTTGAAATGTCTCATATTTTTAGGCTGTTTTATGATATCTGGTAGTTTGTTAAAATTCGTGGCCTTTTGTAATTGGGAGCAAAATATGCAGTATTCACTTTCGCAAATGGAATATACATGGAGTGTTCATCTCTAGTATTACAACCATGAATATCTTCATTCAATTCGAAAAACCACCTATTTTCAAAAATATAACAGCTATATCAAAAATGTATATACATGGAAAAGGTAAAATTCCGTGCATTTCCAAAATGGGTTAACATGAGTCCCCAAATTGACTAATGAAAACATCCGATGCTGAGGTGGAATTTCCCCAGAGACCTATACCATACCTAAGCCTTGAATCAATTTGGGTGTAGTAAATTACCAGTAACTGTGCCTTATTGAGAAATTTTCGAAGCTTCAAAAGAAGAAAATTCAGGGAATTCAATTTGCCCATTAGGTCATTGCAGTGGGTTTTCCAACTCATAGATTCATCTGAATATACCCCAATAAATCTAACAGATTATTGAGTGTTTGTCTGATTTTCTCTAAAATTTAGATTTTGTATTGACTTCTGACGATTGTGGAAACGTATTACCTCTGTTTTTTCCGTATTGAAAAATAAAGAACGTTCATTAGAAAAATTTGATATATTATTCATCACATCACTACATTTAGTAAATTAGTGTCAGGTGAAGACAACACCAATGATGAATTATCAGCATAGGCAGAGTGATGACAATTTTCAAAATACAATCAATCTGATTAATGAACAAAATGAACAACACGAGTCCTACGACAGAACCTTGTGGGAAACCCATATCAACATCCAGACATTCAGATTTCCTATTATATTTTGTATTATTGGAGTTTATTGGAATAGATACATATTTTTTCTCATCCGCTAGAAAAGATTCAACCCATTTCAATGGGAGACCCATATAGTTATAACAATTCAGATAGTTTTCCGTGGTTTACACAGTCAAACGCTCGGCTTGAATTCCTGAACATTGCTGCTGGACATTCATCAGCAGCAATATGTTCGATTATTTGGTTGAAAAAAGATAATGTAACAGTTGATATTGATTTTCCGGCCTGGAATCCATGTTGTTTATCCGATAATATCTTATGCTTTTCATTTAAACTCCAAAGACGATCGAGAAAGGCATATTCAAATAACTTTGAAAATACAGATGGAATTGTTATCGGTTTGTAATTTTCCAATAATTTAGAATAATTTTTCTTGTGAATCGATATGACTTTTCCAATTTTATTAACATTTGGAAATAAATCTGTTTGAGAAGATAAATTCATTCACCAAATGAGTTAGGGGAGAAGTAATATCCTCGAGGACATCCCTCAAAATAAATCCTGGGATCACATCTGATCCGGCGGAATTTTTATTCTTTATTCTTCTTTTTAAAAGTGAAAGAAGTTCTTTCTCTGAGAACGGTTGCAAGAACATGCTCACCTCATTAAAATCATTGTTAACGCTCAAGAGGACTAATTTTAGAAATTCTGTTCGATGAATCAATAGGAGTTTTGATGAAAAATTGGTTGAAGAGAGAAGCTAGTTCAGATGCATCTTCTGTCAATTCTTCGTTATTATTGATTACTATATTTTGGTCAGTTTTCTTATACTTGTTCGATAATTCTGATAGAATTGTCCAAGATGTAAGCATAGTATTTGATGAGTTGAATATACGATTTTGATAGTAGCTTTTCCTTTTGTCAATTAGTACAGATGAATGTTAACATTTAGCATCATTGTATTTATCTGCTGAATCAGGATATGTTTTTTTTAGTTTGAAAAGTTTCTTCATGTTTGAACTAGAATGAATGACAGATGCATTAACCCATTTTTTACATTTATTTTTATGATAATAAGTGCGATTGGGAAAACATAAATCAAAATGATATAAAAACAATCGATAAAAATGAAGATCTTCAATATCAGATCTTCAATATTTTGAAAAGTGGTCCAATCCTCTCTTTTTACTGCATTATGAAAGTAGTGTCTACTGTTCTCATCAAAACTTCCCTAAACCTCAGCTATTGTAGGAACTTTCATTTTAGTGAATGGATCTATTTCAAGAAACACGGGTCTACGATCGGATATTTCATGTCAAGATTGGAATCTTTGCATATGATAAAATTCAGATTAGGTTTATATACAGTGTGTGCGATTTTAAACCACAACACCTTATTATTTAGGAACCCATGAACCGATTTTGGAAAATGATAATTTCAAATTATGGTACTCAACGAACTCTATCCAAATATGTTGATAAATATCAATTATTCTCATTTTCAAGGCTTACAATGACCTGAAAATTGGGCCGAAATTTCGAGAAGGACCATTAGGCATTTTTTTATCGGAAAACTGGATACCCCCATTCGATTTGGGAATATTTCGAACATAGTTTCCAAGTTTCAGCCCAATATCTCATACAGGGTGTTAGTTATTTGATGACAAATTTCTAAATCCTTGTTTTTTGGCTGAGCCTGTATGAAAGTCTATGAACTTTACAGAAAAGATGAAGTAACCATTCAATGAAATAATACCTCGCATACTCAGCTACGAAGTTACATAGGAATCAAAGGTTAAAAACGTGTATTTAATTTTAGAAAAATTACCAACAACAGAAATGAATTAAATGATAAATGGAACAGTTTTTTCAGATATTGGAGTTTTCAATGTATCCTCCTTCAAGCTCTATACATTTTTCATAACGTCGTCTCCAATTCTGGCGTTTTTTCCTCAACAGAAAAAAATCTAAGGGTGTGATGATCGAGGGGACCAACAAATAAAAAGGCTGGTTCTTCCAATCCATCTTCCTTCAAATGTTTAATCAAGATATCGTCGCACAGCAATCACATTGTGGATGGAGGCACCGTCTAGCCGAAATATAACATTCATGCGTTCTTCAATGCTTAGTTATTCCATGAAATCCAAGAATTTCATTGTCAAAAAATTATAAAATCCTCCAGTGTTTAGAGTATTTTCAAAAAACACCTGACCTATTATAAGTTTTTTGAATATTTCTACCCAGATATTGATTATTTTTGAATATTGTTTTTTTTGCATTTATCATCCAGTGTGGATTTTCCTTTACCCAGTACCTGAAATTCTAAGTGGACACTGTGCCGTTAGTTGAAAATGTCGCCTCATCGGGGAAGAAAATATTGCCCAGAAAGTTATTATTATTCAAATATTCACCTTGGCAGAATTAACAGAATTTGAATCTTTCTAACGTGTGCATGATTTTCAGTTTGAAGCAAATCCTTTTTTTTTTCAAACATGTACGTATTTTAGATATACTAACGTGTAAATCTCGTGTTATCTTGAACATACTCTAAAATTTGTCCGTCTATCTCTATATTCCCTCTTTGTCTCGGTACATGTGTTTCATTTACTCTCCCTGTTCTATTAAATAACGTATTGATCCTGGAGACGATTGTATGGTGAATTGGTTCACGATCTGGATGTCTTCCGCGGCCACCCTCGTTGATCGAGCATCTCAATTTCAATTCTCTGGACTAAGTTGAGATTTACCATTTTGAAAACTCGAAAAACCCTTGTATAAGTCTCTTCACCAAATACGCGTGGGAAGAGTTTGAGGATACCTAAGTGTCAAAATTATAACAACGAAAAAAGAGAGAGGACTTAATTTCGAATCCTGATATGAAAAACAGTGCCTGGCTTAATGATCTAATCATATGAATATGCCGTATGAAATGAAATCATGAGAATTTTGCCAAAATCTGTCACCGGGTTGAGACACAAGTTTAAAAAAAAAAGAATATAAAGGGTTATTTTTACTATCGTTGATTGACTATTTATTATACCAAAGAATCAAACGAGATGGATAAAACCTTTTCAACTTTTGATTTTTGGTTGAACTAGGGACATCTATCTGTAACTGTTACAATGATAAAACTTCGTGTTTGAATATTTCATGTATTTCTCATTTCAATGGCTACTTCACCTTTCCTTTAAAGTGTATAGTTAGTTATACAGGGTCAGCCAAAAAATCATAAATTTAGGAATTTGTCATCATATAACTAACGCACTGTATGAAATATTGGGTTGAAACTTGATATATAGGGGTAAAAAAATGCCTAATAGTCCTTCTCGAAATTTCGACCCATTGAGCAGGAAATGGTAGGTAGGCCTTGGAAATAAGAAATATCCATATCTATCAACATCTTTGAATAGAGCTCGTTAAGTGGTATGTTTTAAAAGTTTTATTTTTCAAAATCGGTTCATGGATTCCAAAATAACAGGGTGTTGCGGTTTGAAATCGCACACACTGTAGATGATACAATACACCATAAATATTTTTGAGAAATAATTGAACGCCTCCACAGGGAGATCTGTAACAATTCAAAATGATGTTGCCCATATGCCAACACCCCCACATTTTTTGTCGGTCTACAGTGGAAATAAATCAAATCATTGTTAGTAGAATGTAATGAGATTTCTTTTAGTCCAGTTTCAACTAGGCATAAAAATTTCAATGATTCCAAATCACTTACATCACTCTAAAGACAGTGTTGATTTCATCAGTTGTCAAGGTGCCAACGTTCAACATAAGTAAGCCAGGTTTAAATATTATGGAATTGGGCGGTTCTCTCTGCGTTTCACTGAAAAACGTTTAACACATGCACCGTAAGGCCATTCCTCCGAGCCCATCGCTATCTTGAAATTACTCTCGTAAATAGTTAGTTCAAATGATGAATAAATAGACAAAAATTTTAAGTTCAACGCTTCACAATGTACCTCCTGGAAACTTCCAAGTGACTGTTTTTTGGTGATCCAATCTGTACACCTGCACTCCTTTCACAGATCCAGTTTCTTCATTATTTCCAATGATAAATGACCTCCATCCTCCTTATTGATATAATCATTAATTAGTTGTCCTGTTTCAACCTGGGCTACTGCCCGTGATAAGTTATTTAAACACATTTTTTGTTTTGTTTTGGGATTCCGATTTTGTTCGTGATTACCATATGTGAGTCAGAGATATTTTGTTCACTATTCAGACTTTTCTTTGCTTGCACTTTTTCATGACCAATATGTTTTGTAGGCTTAACTTTTTATTGAGAACTGTCTGATTCGGCGATAAAGATATTTTTGTTGTGCATTTGATTCAACAATTCTACTCGTTTATTCAAAATAATGATCTTGCTCGAAGTTCATTATTGATGATGTCTTTTTGCTTCAAAGTATATTTGAAAATAATAATGTCTATCTTTTTGTCGGCATCAACAATGTTGTCCATGATAGGCACTATCACAACTAATATGATAGAAACTCTCATAAATTGTAAATTCATAGCCAGGAACTACTTTGGATCTATACGTTTTACTCAGAGCACCAGCCGACTAGCCACTATCCCCACCGGCCATTTTGAATTGCCGGGGGGAGTAGTAGCATCAGTTTGTAGTGGCAGTAGTTGTATCTAAAACAACGCTTTTCCAGACTCAAACCAGTAGTATACTCCAGAGACAGCCTAGTGGTGCAAAAGCTAACTATGGTTCCGTGGAAACGCCATTGCCACCTCGTCCACCTAGACCTCAATTCCAGTCATCTGTAGATGATCCCACAAGACAAGCGGGACAAACTACAGTAGCAGCCCAGCCAGCGCCACCAATGGTTCCTTCGGCAAATCCTTTCCGTACTTCATCGAATCCGTTCAGGCAAGAAGCAGTACAGCCCGTGGCACAAGATACCTACTTGCATGGTACTATAGATGATAGAACCTATTAGTTTTACTAAGGGTGCAAAATTTGCAACATTATCCATGGTAACGTATGGATGCCCCATTACTTCAAACCGATTTTTTAGAGGTATCGAAAGTCATACCTACACTATATATATATATATGTATATATATATATATATATATATATATATATATATATATATATATATATATATATATATATATATATATATATATATATATATATATATATATATATGTTATAAGAAAATTCTGAGAGTGGCATATTATTTTGAAGTTTATTCATTTGGCTTTTATACATCTATGACTTATTTTTGACAATATCGCTGTCGCTGTTCAGAGTTAGAAATGACTCAAAAGTGTCTTAAAAAATACAGAAATTGCTTTGAGCGAATACAATTGCAATAAATATAACGGGATAATTTAAATTAATTGAGACATTAAATGAATCTTCAGAAGTAGTTTTCAGTTAATGGCAGTTTTTGATTGAATCCTGCCTCAACTCAGTATATTATTTGCTTGAAATGTTGAATATATTATCTAGTGACTCAGGGCAGTAATATATAATATTTTCAAAAATTTCAGGAGTTTCGGAATTTCAGAAATAGATAAATTCGAAACAATCATAACTAATAACTTTGATATAAAGGTCAGATAATTACTCTAATTTTATCTATATCCGGCAAACTATCAGTCAAAAAGAAATACCTTCATTCGTATATGCATATATTCTGCATCTTGTGATTTGAATTCGAGAGATATCACCTTCCAGTACATTTAAGTGATCTTTCTGATATGAAGTTATCCCTTATGAAAATATAGCGAATCCAAAAATTATTTCTAAAGATATGCTGAGAGGTTTTTCTACTACCAATAATATAGGCAAAAATGTATTTCATTTAAAAAAAAATTCATAATTTTCAGTTTGTTCTAATCTCAGTCTCCATTTTTTTTACCTTTTTTATTTTCTAGTTGAAAAATGTTGAACTATAATCGTCTTATTTGAGGATGAACCTGAACTTCTTTATACGAAAGATCAAAAAATACCGAAATTTATATTTTCAAATTTCGAAAAGTGAAACTATTCAAATTACGTTCTACTTGTTTTCTTTGAGTCATGTGTGAGCTCTAAGGGAGCTAGTGAAAGAGGGAAAACAAATATTGGAATTCAAATCACTATTTTCTAACACCAGTATAGAGAGGTTTTGTCAAAGAGAATAAACACAGTCAGAGATACACCATAACTTGGTGTATCTCTGAATAGTTGGAGTCTCGAAGTTCATGACAGTGGAAGGTTATATGTAAAAGTAACTTGTTTGTTATCATCTCAAGTATATTTTTGCTCAGTTTCGAATTATATTTTATCTGGAAGATCTGAACAGCCACTATCTCTATATATAAGTTTATACTGGAATGATAAATCATTTTGGATAAATGTAAAGTATTTTTCAAAGTTAATATATGTAAGTATAATATAACTCCAAATGAGCTTTCAAACAAGATGGCACTTTCATTATTGCTATTTTATTATTTGAGATTCCAAGATTGGGAAATGAAGTTAAATTGTTGAAGTATTCAAGTGAACAATGGGGAAGTTATCGAAAATGCATTTGTTGGCATTATTGGAATATTATTCAAGTACGTATGTCAGTGGTTGAAAGAAATAGTTTCCTCGTGTGTCTTTTATTCAATATTTAAGTCTGAAATCGAAGTTTCATTATATTGGCAACTTTTTATTGGAAATGTAGTTCTTTTAATTTTTTTATGAAAACCCATTCCTGATTTTTCGTTCTTTATGGAATCAGTGATATAACATCAATTGCCTGATTTTGAATATAACTTTATACTTTATGTGATAATACTCGCTGGGTCATGTTCAAAGTAGTGCCTGCATGCACCTATTAATCTTCGCAAAATATCAAAATGTTTGTCTGAGTTTTTTCGCAAGTACATCTTACTTATAATCGATGTATAACCACTTCTGAGGTAGATGTACCTACGAACAATTTTTCAAAACCAACTTAGATAGTTACTTTTCCATAGTTGTAGCTGGATTCATACAGAATGGCAATTGTTACCTGTAGCACAATTTCAAAATATATTTACATACAAATATTGTCAATTTGTACATAAAGTAATTTATTTAAGAAAAATTCGATTTTTTTTTTATTGTTATTATATGAAAACACCCGAGTGGAGAAAATTCAGACTTGGACAGTTTATAAGGGCACAATGACTCAAGTGGTGAGTTTCTCAATTTTTTGTTCGGTTATGTTCAACTTTCATTTATTTCTTCGATGAAAAACTGTACACTAAATAATAGTTGTTGTCTGAATTTTTGTTAAGTTTACTAAATATATATATATACATATATATATATATATATATATATATATATATATATATAATTATCGAAAATGTGAGTCTAATACCAGATGTTCGCTAAAACTATTTCAATTGATTTTTAAAATATGTTATTGAAGAAAAAAGATTTGTAGTTTTCTACTTCCACAGAAAGGGAGATAGAAAAATGCTACGATAAAACCTCTTCATGATATGCAGATAATACATAGAAGTTTTTTTCAGATACAAACTGGACGCAAATAACATGGTAGGAATGAGTCCTTTCATATTAAAATTCAATTAGAAAAAAATCATTTTTTATCCGTTCAGTTTATCCATTTCATAGAAACGCTATAACACGTAATATGTGAAAAACTATTGATGGAAAATTCCACTTACACTACACTATTTTTCCTAATAGTACTTCGGAGTTTCGGAATAAGACACTTATCACGTTATCATTATCATCATTACAAAACGGGTCACTCATTCTTTCATCACATTACGATTTGTCACCGGAAGAGACAACGGTAATCTTGTTACAAATAACAGTATTTAGAAATATCCATACGGTTTGATAATTTAGTCTCATTTAAAGTGAAGAGAGGATATTTCTAAGACTAGTTTTTAGAAGGAAAAAAGTTTTTTGGTGACATAATGAAATGAAGAAAAAAAGTTTTTTGGTGACTTAATGAAATAAATCAGTGCTTCATATTGTAATGTAGATTGACAGTATCAAAGAATCACCCCATGTGCATTAGGGTTAAGTTATATAATAAGCTTAAAGAGGTCATTAAATCCTAAAATATCAATGTATTTAAAAGGCGACTCGAGATTTTTCTATTGCAAAAAGCATACTACTCTGTGGATGAGTTTCTCCTTGAATCCTAATTTGATTGTAGCTTATAAATTTTTTTTATGTATGTTTTATGTTTTTTATTGACTTTTTATGTTTATTTGACCTGTTCAATCAGCCAGTATTTTATGATGATGTTATATTTTTTTTTGTCTAATGTGATTGATTGTGAAGGAAAACTGATTCAATAAATGTTTGATTGATTGATTGATTGTTATCCAAAACATTGCTTATGAGGTGATAAGGCAAGTGTTATCCCGAAACTTCAAAGAACGATGGTCTTTGTTCCATGCAAGTAAAATTTCATATCAATACTCTTTCATTTATTCCGTAGGTGACATCTTGCTGAATGATAAGTGATTTTCGTATAATTCAATGTTTATATGAAAGTAGAGGTTTAAAAAGTTTTTTTCTTTCAGTTTATATCTGAAAGAAACTGCTATGCATGATCTTTATATTTGTTTGAAGAGTTTTTGTTGGTGTTATTTTCTTTCTTTTTTACTATATAGAGGGAAAACTGAAAAGCTCCTGGAAATATCTGTTAATTTCCAGTGAAATATTATGAATGCTTTCTGTATATAATGTCATTTAATTCAGAGTGAATATAAACTTGGTTAAACATTTCTGATTTATCTGCAAACATAACTCAAATAAAAAATATATATTGGCGTCTTAGAAACATCTTTCTAACTGAATTTTTTGAACGGATTTTTTAACCGTTATCCATAGTAATCACAAACAGATCAGTTTTCGTATGATTTGCTCCTCATAAATGCAGGGTGGTCTGAAAACTAATAAAATGAAAAATGATATTTCTATGAGTTGAATATAACATCAGTTGTAACATTATTCTCATATGAGTATCACCAACAGACTAGTTTTCTGGGCATTTGCTCTCCATCAGAGCATGGCAGGTTGGACAAGCTAGAAAAAACCTTACGCGCATCATCTCTTTTATTGAACAGAAATCTAAGTGATACAGCAAAAATTTATAGCTGTGCAGTGATAGGAATTCAGTTTCAAATGCTTCTGTTTTGTTTGTAAGAGTAGGAATTGAGATTAAGATATAACAATTGCCAATAACTGATAACATTTAATGAGATTACCTGATTTAAAAATACTTCGGCGTTGCAATTTCCAATTTTACACGAATTGTGCATGTAGTAGTAGTAGTATGAATATCTTTCAACACATAATTTAACGAAAAAAATATATGTCCTTGAAACTGATGGTATATATAAATTAAAACATCAGAAAATACTATTTGTGGTCTGAAGTCCACGATGATTAAAAACTCATAGTTCATAGTGTCAACTGCATATGAGTGAGCACGGAAAATAAAAATGAAATTCATCACCACTAATATCAAATCATGATATTCAAAATATTCAGAAATGTTTAAAAAAAACCTCCATTTAAGCGAAAATATGTACTCATTTTCATTTGAAAAAATTTTATGTTTACTATGTACATGTGTAATTTATTACGATCATATTTGTCTACTTGAACTTCACGACCTTTCCACGGTATCACATTGACCAATAAAATCACAATATATTTTGCAAAAAGTTATTATTTTTCTAATATTCTTACTGGAATTGTCACCCATTCGTCGTAATAGTATTGTGGAAGACGTTCCAATTCAATATGTTGCATGGCAAACAAACTTTTACAAAAAATTCAACTCATAAAAGTGAAAATTTCTGTTCTTAACTCCGGGATGATGAATTTTATGCTGGTTTCACAAATGCCAAATACTCAAAAACCCTACTGAAAAATTCATAAAATGAAACATATGTATTGCTGAAACATAATTTTAGTGGTGATCTGTTAGTCTGTTTGGTTACTTTTTGAGTGGTCTGGTTTTTCACAATCAGAAAATATTAAAAGATGTTGGAAAATATCTACAAGAGTTGAGAGGGTATATGTATCTGTATCTGTAGAGTAGGGAGGGTGAGTGTAGGTCCACAGCACTTAGGCCACATGTGACCCATTGTACATCCTCCCGAGGAGTTGTCCTCCTAGATCATTGTCCATCTTGTCCTTTCCAAGAAGGTGGACAGGTCACTGGGAGACATCTTTATATCGGCAGGTGTATCCTAAGACTCGCCGAACACACGACGAAAACTTCGAACACTCGCATAGGACATGCCTGACAGTTTCATCTTCCTGTACACACATCCTACATAGAGGTGTGTCCACTAGCTCCATATTATGGAGGTGTTTCCTTAACAGTGGCCAGTCAGAAATCCTACTGTTAAGCGTAGATTTTCCTGGTCATCGCCAGATGTGATCCTGGCAAGATTGCATCCTTTGATTCCATTCCATCTCTTCAGGGATTGAGCATGGATGTGACGTTTGCCTGGTTCCGCAATTGTCTAAGTCATCAGGCCGTATGTCATTAGGCCGTAGGTGTCACTGGATCCTAAAATTCTTAGTCCAGCCGCTTCCTTGGCTAAAGAGTCGGCAATGCGATTAACTTTACTCATGTCGTGCCCTTTAACCCACCTCAGGATAATGTTATTATCTACCGAGGATTTGTGAAAGGGTATAAAGATGACAACAACAATGTAAAGTTTTTATCTTAGCAGAAATAACTTTTTATCCAAACGTCAAGGCAGCTAACAGTAAACAATATATCAATTGAAATAGTTTTAGAACGACTGGGAAAATTTCCTTTCTTGAAGAGGAACATTCGTTGAAAATATAATACATTGTAGTGAAGGAATCATATTAAATGTTGTGAAAGAAGTATATCTACTGTATATTATTATTGAGATGCTTCGCATCATATCTATATTACCATATAAGATGCCATCATAGTTATGTTTCTTTAGTCAACCAGAAATAAGTCAGCGTTTGTCATTGTCATGATATAATGATCAAGAGGGCCTGATCATTTTGGATTGACAAGCAGTACCTACATTTTTGCAAACAATATATTTAATGATCTGCTTTGTAACATAATACTGCGATGAACGCTACTGATTCCGGTTGAAAATCCTTCACTTTTTGGAATACGAATGGAGACATTTTTCAAGGAATGAAAAAAATGTAATGTATTATTTTCATAAACTTTATTACATTGAAATCTTTTTTATAAATCAAATATAAGATGAAAATGAAAGGGAAATTATTTTCTCATGTGTTGTGTGAAACCGTCTTTAAAGTTATCTTATAAACTGTAATAATAAATTATTCAGTACTTTTTACGAAAACTAGGACCGAAACATTTTAGACTTCCTGACTTCCTCAGTAAATGATGTCAGCCGTCTATTGTTTTTTTTTGGATTTGAATTCCAAAATCTGAAAAAGAAGTGAGACGAAGTAATTTCCTTATCAACTACCTGGCTAACTTTAAGAAAATACTACTTGTGTTTTTCGAAGAAATCAGTGTTCATTGAACTTTTCTGGGTTTTTAAACGTCTCTAATCACGAAAATGAATAATTTGCGATCAGAAGAGAATCTACGTAACTATAATAAGTCAGGACGAAATGATCGCCCAAAAACTTACTGCGTGGAAAAAACTTATTTTGATTGATTGATTTAATCATATATTTCCCATACTTCAACTTCAAACAAAGTTCAATGTTTCAGAAAGTTGTTATTACGTCTTTAAATCCATTTGTTTTTCCAAATTCGCTTTCAATGAAAACTGTTTGTTTCCTTTTTACAGATGTCAATAAAATGGAATTACCCCAATGACTCACTCCATGTTTATATTCAATTTCTCATTTTAACAATGGCACCATCAGAGACTAAATAAAGATCTTCCTTTTTCTTTTCTCGATGTGATCAATACAAAATGCATAAATCGTGATAATAGTTTCGATCGAATCAAATATAATACCAATAGATACGTCTTATCGCCACGATAACGCCAGAAAGAGTTTAGTAAAAATTTTAAATAAATCAAAGTTTCCTATTCTTTTCATAATTTGATTGAGGAAGTAACTATTTTTGAAGCATTTTTTAGGGAAAACATAATAAAACATGTATTTACCGTATAAAAATTGCCATTAACTAAAAAGAAACTCATATACACATGGCAACTAATGTCATACCTCATTTTCACTCATTTTCATATCCCCAAAAGTACAACAAAACAAATGCCATGAATAGGTACAGAATGATAAAATAGATTATAGGCTAATTGCAATGGAATACATTTTCAATCAACTGGCAAAGAACCATAAACAACAAGCCGGAAAATTCAGAAAATATTCATACAGACATTCTTTTGTCTGGAAACAAAATTTACTCACCCGATACCTAGATCAGGATGGAAAAATAAATGTGAATTAAATTTTGACTCACTAATAAAATTTATTTTGATTTTTACTATAAAAGGTTCACAAAATCGGGACACCGCAGGATTTTCTGTGTAGCAAAACCTTTCATAGCGAAAATAAAAATCAATTTCAATAGTATAAGTTTTGACATGGATTTTCATCAAGTATCGGCCATTTAACAAAAATCTTATATATTATCTATTATATTAAAAAATATATCAGAATATATCATTTGACCATTATCATTTTTAACGTCTGTTTGTAAAGCGATACAGTTTGAAAAAGATAATCAGGTTTTGAAAACGAAAGAGGAACATTAGCAAATTGAACTTTTTCTCCAAAAATGTATATTACCTGCGCAGTCACTTTTTGGGTTTAAATATTGACTTTATCCTTTATTGCACTTGCCTGAATTCTCTTTCTATATCGATTCATTTGAATTTTGAAGATTTCAACCATTCTCAACGAAAATGAATATTGAAATTACCCTTTCAATTATTTTTGATATCAATATTCAAAATTATTATTACTAAATACTGACTATAGTAATATTCCCCACGAAGATATCATTTTCTGCAGGTTGGGTAGAGAACTTGCCAGCTTTAGCTTCATAGATATTTACGTAGGCCTTATGTTTTCCCTTAACACTTTAGTGGAATTTCAAAATTAGGGGTTTTTCTGATTTGCATATGAATGCCTACCTTTTCCGTCGCAAAGTTATTCATTGTAACATTTATATTGGCATAAAATATTAGGATAAATTATTCGAATATCGTCTTCACTCCTGGAATAATGCGTTCATGAAAAATGTCTCCATTTTCCTATTATGTTTTTTCCTATCCAAAATCAATAATTTAAAAGAATATTCGGCTGGTCTGAAACTACAAATTCAGTGTATCGAGATTTGATTTTCAGGCTCCACCGAATTTACTGATACTGACGCTTCTATTATTTCTCCAATATATTTATAAACCAATCATTTAATTCATTATAGTCTTAAGAATTTCGAGGTTATACACCTCAGGGCTGTGCAGACAATAATAAATGGTGGGTTATTATCCCCACCATTCTCGTTGATAATAAGTAATGATAATAATAAGGTGATTTATGGAAGTGTGTTTGACACTTAAAATGCAATATGAATATTTTTGAAGTGTTTGTACAGGGTGGATAATATAAGATTATTTGAACTCTGAGAGTTGACTTTTAACCCGATCAAATGGGAAGTTCATTCTCATAAATAATTATTGTTATAATAATGAGTATAATGTATAATGTATAATGAGTTATTACATTAATTTCGGGTATACTTTGAAAGAAACTAATTTTTAGTCATTTTACTGTTTCGAACATTTAGTTACACCATGTAAATGATAACAAAGAGATGATCCCAAATTTATCAGACATTTTGAAGTGTCACAGATGTGAATTTTTACCAACATAGTTACTTTGACGCTACAAATACGCTAAGTAACGGCTATCTGCCTGAAGTATTGTTACTTTTCATTGACAATGTAGCTCTCAGACTTCATCAGTCCTGTTATGTTCACCCTTTATACTTCGGTGAAGCTTATACAAAAATGAGGTGGCTTGAGAAAGCTTGTTGTTTCTTCTTTAAAAATAGGACAAACCTGTAGCAGGAACAAAAAATATCTTGTGGTGTTATTCCTATAGAAATTTTACATATATATGTTTGTATGTATGAGAAGCATTTTTAGCGTGTGGAATTTATTCGCAATATATCCTATCATATTGATGTTCATTATTCTTGAAAACAGTGTGTAAAATAATTGTCAATTAAGTCAATTCAATAGCAGGTAATTGTTATTAACTTTCCTTCTACGTGAAACAATAACCTTTTGGATTGAGTCAATGATTTCAATCATACCATGTATATCATTAAATTATGTTATCGAAAAGTAATGTGAATTGAGATAATTTGTTCGTATATTAATGTATCTGTCACCTGTGAAATATTTACTATACTTATCCAACTAAACACTTGTTTTGAGCAATGATTAAGCGTGAGAAGTCTACCTAAAGTCTTCTAATGTATATACTTTTTTTTAAATGTGTAGTTGTGATGTAAGTACCTTATATACATTTTTTATTTAGGGGATTGTTCATGGGACATCATTGTAATAAATATATCTGATGAAAAATCCAAGCACAAATTCGTTTCAGCCGGAAAAGATTTCCTGATGGAACTGAAAGTATTATCGATCTTAATCGTGTTAATTGAATAATAAAAGGTAACCGAAAATAGAGCCCAAAATGGAAATGTTCTGATGTATGTCATTTCTCACTTACTTGTTGTGAAGACAGCAAATTGCACTAATTGATTACGTTCATATCATTCTTTGCAAGGTTATCTCAAGAACACGTAGCGTTTTCCATTGGTAAAACTAATGCATATTCAATAAAGAATAGAACTACAAAGAATGTGCACTACCAACAGAACATGCTATTAAACCTTATGATTGAAAGGTGCATTCTCTGTGGTTTGTGCTTGTAGATGTACAAAACATGACCGAAGGCAAAGGGGTTAAATATAATTTATCTCGATCGTATGATATTGCAAAACGAAATATAACAAAAATTGCCTATAAAGAAGTTTCTCAACATTTTCAATTTAATTCGTAAACAAAGTGGTGTATTCAGATGTTAATTACTAAGGGTATTATTTGGAATTGACAAATTTTATTTTTCATCACTTATGAATTCATCCCATCCTCATGATACGCTTATGCATTCATCTGCACTATTGTTCGAAACATAATACAATGTATGCAGAGAAGTGTTTTCAGTGCCGTCATAATTAATGCGCCTTTTAGTCATAAGATATTAGTTTATGAGATAAGTGGCTTGTTTAATTAGTACAAATAAAACAGCATTTCAATTTTGGCTGATTTGCTGAAAGTTACACAAAGAATATATCATTTTCACTCAACTCTTTACCATACCACCTTTTCTAAATGGAATAACCGTATTATTTATAAAATTTCGAAAACATCAAAATTTCTATTGTCACAAGTTTTCAAAAAAAAACGTTTTCAAACATCAGGCTCTCGGGTCCACGTAATCAAATATGTATCGTGTTCTCTTTGAAACAAGTTTTATTTTTTGACCAATATATTTTTTGACGTAATCCTCACAACCAAGTTCATGAATCACAGACCGCCTTTTTCTGATTGCCCAACATTTGTTAACGTGTACAAACAAGTGTAACCTTTATATTTAGTATTTCAGTCAGTAAGATATATAATAATAAATAACGAATTGCATACCGATGTGAAACTCGTAGTCTCCCACCTCGGCTCATGAGTATATTTTAATAGTGAACGAGAAAATAATTTACTTTCCATGGACTTAGAAATACATTATGCGTATAACATATTCGTTACTTTCAAAACCAAAAAGATTAAGGTACAGGACTGTAGAATATCAACAAAAGTTCCACAAGTATGTATTTTCCTTGTGAAACTAAAAGCAATAAAAGTTGCCATTCTTGGTGAACTCAGCCATAAGAAATGCCTATAAGTACTTCATTTAATATAAGAACTTTCAGGTTGATTACCCAGAGATTGCTCAATGCCTTCAAAAATTCCCTTCGAATGAAGAAAAAATACTAATAAGGAGTTCGGAAAAAAGCCATGTTGGTCAATCGGAACAAGATGTTTGAATTCGTTTCAAAGAGTATACGTCATATTATTCTATTTTGTATATGGGAAGAGTCTAGTTTCGCCTAACATGTTTCAAAGCAATACAAAAAAAAACTATCCATTTTTTATGCATTATTTTCTCTAAAATAATCGTGGCATTTTCTCATCGGGGAATTGTGTGTAGGTAGTAGTGATGAAAATCATTCAGTACACTATTTATCTACGTTTTGAATTATTTAAAAATCATAATGAAAACTCAGTTGGTCAAAAAAATATTTTTCCTTTTTTTTTAATTTCTATTCTGAAATAAATCTTATACTGTGTATACTGTATAAAAATCGAAGACCTTGAAATTGGGAAAAAACCAATATACCTCGATGGGTTGTTGAATAGGGAGATTGAAAATGAAATAAAACCATTTAAGCAAAAGTGGAAAAGTAATGCATTGTTTCATTGAAATATTTGACTAGTCCCAGATTCATATTGATAACTTTGAGTTTTTTAATTTTCGTTCAAGTTTAACTCAACATTTCAATATTTGAAGTGGTATTTCAAATACAGAATTTCAACAATCTTGGTACAAAGTGCGCATAAAGTATGTGACCAGTGAAACCCACATCATACCCGAGCAAGGAATCGCACTTTTAAAATAAAGAGCTTGTTAATCCTCGCACTAATTTCAACTTCTCAGGGTTGTCGTTTGTGAGGGGGCAATAGATGATCGAAGGAAAACAGATTTTGAACAGATATGTAACAGTTTCTAAAAAATTTGCTGTGCTCGAAGTTTGACATCAATTTCCATTTCAATTGATTTAAAAAATAATAATCCAAATGATTCGCATTGTTCAACAAATTTTATTTCGTTCCCAGAATAATGGTCAAAAATCTAAAATATTCTTACGTAACTGAAATTATGCATTCCGGTCAAAAATTGCATTGAGGAAACTTTTTGAGGTTTTTAGGTTTGATAAATAGCCTTCTCGAATTTTTTCGGGAATAAAATAAAATTTGACGGACAATGTGTGACTATTTTGGTTATTTTTTATTTCGATCAAAGCAAAAAGTCGCTGGTCCCACTGTACATTTCCAGAGTAATGTTTGGGAAATATTGATTTTTGTTATTGTTGTGAAGATACTAGACGTGTTTTTTCAATGTTTTTTCATTTCTTCCATATACGAGATCATAAATTATGTTGATGTTTATTGCTTTCCACTTTCTGGAATATATTGAAATTTTATTCTTTTGCTTCCGTTACCATTCGATTCATCACAAAAATGTAAATGCAATGTACTGAAAATTCAAAAATCAAACATTTCGGTTACATTTTTCTCCTAATGTTTGACATTCATTTGTCATTTGGCATATCAATCACAAACAATATGAATAACTTCATTGTCACACTACCATTTGATAACATGTATACGAATGGAGTTATGTAACCACAATCTTATTGAACTGCGAGGTGTATTTTGAAATTATTTAAGTAATATCTTCTTGAACTGTTGTGTCTTTTGTATATCTCTCTATCTTGTCAATATTATATTGATCCTTTTATATTAGTAGCAAGTAAAAAATATTGTCTTCTTGCTACTAATATAATGAACGTAATGGTAGATATTTTTTTTAGCAATATAAGCTTATATGCTATAAATTATTTTTAATTTCACATTGGCACAAGTGAAAAGCTTCCATCGAAATTCACAACAGAAGAGGTAATGTTTCGAAGTTGTTTTTTCGATGAGTTCGTTTTTCGCTTAAGGCGTAATAGTGTAGAGGCAATAATAGAAAATAACAGAATAGTCGATATCATTATATTTCCAAATTTAATGCTCAGGAATGAAAATTATCAAAACTACCAGCTGACTCCAATTGAATTGGCTAATAATCCACACAGAAAATCACGTAGAAAATTAATACATAACTGTCAATGCTTTTAGTATTGAGTTGTGATAATAATTTATATTATATCGAATATTCTTTCAATACTATGCATTAGCCTGAAGTAAAATAAAACCGAATGGAGTTTCTAGATATTTTCTTTCCTGAAGGAATTAATAGAAGAGAACTTCGAATACTTTTTGTCAACTTGGTGTTATTATCTTCGCATATCTGTGTTAAAATAAGAAGAATTCCTCAAGTCCACGGGTATATTCAAGAATCAATTTTTTCATTAAATTATTTTACCCGCATTTTCAACATTCTGCTTCTTTATGTGAACTCATGGAAAATTCTAACTGAATTTCCAAGCTTTGCAAGTGAAGTGTTGAAAATAACGAGATTCCCATGAATTCGATAAAACGAAAAAGAAAATAATATCATAAAAGGGATTAAGTAAATCATTCGATTCATGAATAGACTTGTTGCTATGCAAACTGAAATAGATGTACAAAAGAATTTAAGAAAAGCAAATATTGAATGAAATTCCTGTTAACATTAGTAAAAATAATTATCAATGAAAAGAAAATCCAAAAATAAATAAATATGTTACTTATATAAATGAATTTTATTTGACATCTAATCTGTTTTTCAGTGTCCATAAATATACAGCGATATTATTCAAGGCTATCTTCAAAGAATGGATAAAGCTTTCAGTGAGTTCTTCATTTCAGTTTGTTGCTCTTCAGTCAGATTATCGAGAGGAGGTCTAGCTTTACCTACGTCGATAGAAGTTATCAAACCCATTGCGATTTTCATTGTTGGGACCCATGCACCTGCAACAAATTTTCAAAATTATATCAACTGTAATAATTCAACATAGTATCGAAAATAAAAAAAATGTGTTAATTTTTAAAGGAATCCAATGTTTTGGATAAAAAAATTGAATTTGTCAGGTCAGGTCTTGTGTGTTTCAAAATTGTATAATAAGAGCTGACAAAAATTAACTATTCACAACACAACAAAGTTTTTGTTTCGGGGTTGAAATTAGATGATTTTAACATATTTCCACGTGTTTAAACCGAAAGTGACCATAAAAATTATATATTAGCTCTTGTTTTCGAAATATAATATCATTATGTTATATATATGTATATTGAGTTTTCAACAAATGAAATATTTCATCACCAACAGTTGGTACACATGTTTGTTTACATAACACCCCTCTCATCAGCTGTTCTTAAGTAGTAAACATAACCATAAAGTTTGTCAAATGTACGCACGTGGTTGCTATTGAAATTATCGTGTGAAGTTGATTTTTAAATTAATTTAAGTGCTGATCTTAAATGCCTCGAAAGTGTGTGAATTCTGTCGATAGCTTCTGCTATATATGTGGTGAAATAACATTTAAGGCTCAGAAACGTAAAATGACACCTATCGTTAAGACATCCTATGAACATTATTTTGGTGTGAAAGTTGGGGACCAAGATAAATCATGGGCTCCTCATATATGTTGTAATTCTTGTTCCGTCATATTGCGAGAGTGGCTGAAAAATAAAAACCGGGCAATGGCTTTTGCAGTACCTATGGTTTGGCGTGAGCCTACCAATCATACAGACGACTGTTATTTCTGCTTAACTCCTCCCATTAAGCAAGGTTTATCTATGAAGAAAAGAGGAACGGTTAAATACCCTAATCTCCCATCTGCTCTTCGGCCTGTACCACACTCAGACAATTTGCCAGTCCCTTCTCCACCCCAAAACTATGAAATTTTAGAGAAAGGTGATGAAGACTGTTTAGAAGGAGCAACCCATCCTTCTACATCCTATGACCCTGATTTTGAGGTAAGCGATAGGTCTAGTGATCCGCACAGAATTAGTCAAGCAGAGTTGAGTGACCTTATAAGAGATCTTCGCTTGTCTAAGGAAAAGGCTGAGCTGTTAGGGTCAAGACTACAACAGTGGAATCTTCTAAAACATGATGTGAAAATATCTCAGTACAGACAGCGTCAAAAAGATTTGCTTCCTTTTTTTTGAGAAAAAAGAAAACCTCGTAGTTTGTTCTGATGTTAATGGTTTGATGGACTGCTTGAATTTGGATCACACTCCATCTGAATGGAGACTGTTTATAGACTCTTCAAAACTAAGCTTAAAAGCTGTAGGTACTTCTGCATAATGGAAATCAGCTACCCTCTATTCCTATAGGTCATGCAGTTCACATGAAGGAAACGTATATAAATATGAAAACACTTCTCCAATCAATCAAATATGAACAACACAAGTGGCACATCTGTGGTGATCTGAAAGTCATTGCTATACTCCTAGGAATGCAATTCGGGTTCACCAAGTACTGTTGTTTTTTGTGTCTGTGGGACAGTCGGGATAGAAAATCTCACTATAAAAAAATGAACTGGCCTACACGAGACCTAAACCCTAATGAGAAAAATGTAGTTTACGAGCCTCTTGTAGATCCTAAGGATGTTCTCCTTCCCCCATTACATATTAAGTTGGGACTAATGAAAAACTTTGTGAAGGCCATGGACCAGGAAGGACAAGCTTTTAAGTACTTGAGAGCAAAGTTTCCCAGGTTGAGTGATGCTAAAGTCAAGGAAGGCATCTTTATTGGGCCTCAAATCCGTGAAATCGTAAATGATCCTGCTTTTGACATGATTTTAACAGGAAATGAAAAAAGAGCCTGGGAAGCCTTTAAGGGGGTTGTACATGGGTTTTTAGGTAACAAAAGAGATGATAACTTCACAGCATTGGTTAAAGAGCTTCTTCAAGCTTACCACCAACTTGGATGCAACATGTCCTTAAAAATTCATTTTCTTCACTCTCATCTTAATTTCTTCCCACAAAACTGTGGAGCTGTGAGTGACGAACATGGAGAAAGATTCCATCAAGACATTGCCTTAATGGAACAGAGATATCAGGGCCGTTGGAATGAAGCAATGCTTGCAGACTACTGCTGGTCTGTGTGTAGGGATGCTCCAGAAGTGTTTTATAAAAGACAAGCTAAACGACAGCGATCTTACAATGAATCGGATGGACTTAATTGAAATTTGGTGGTACAAACTTCTTTTATTTGTCAAAACACTAAGAATAATGTTTTTTTTATTAATTTTGTACTTAAAATATTCTAAAAAAAACATAACAATATTGTTTTATGTACTTTCACTTTTCACGTATAGTATAACTACTCTTTAAGATTAAGTACTGTGTATCTCAAAAACAAGAGCTAATAAAAATTTTTCATTGTTATTTTCGTTTTTATCACCCCAAAATTAGTAGAAATTGACTAATTTAGTGTAGGAAACATTCAAAAAATATTTTTTTGTTGTGTTGTGATTTAAGAAAATAATATACGTCGAGGGAAAAAGATGGAGTTATGAGGAAACAATTCGTATAAAAATTTCACATATCGAAGCATTGGGTTTTTCTAAATTATTCACCAATATATACGATACCGAGTGAAGCGTGGGGAAGTGAAGTTATGTTTTTTCTTAATCAAATCATATTACTGCTTTCCATATTGCATTCCGACAGAAATGTAATTCAAAACATATAATACTAACTAATAGATATATACGGAGTCATTCAGAACTCATGCCAAAAATAATTTCAAAAATCAAATTTTATGTGAAAATTTTGTTGAGAAGTACTCAAGTTTTGTTAAAAGAGAACCTCCCTTAGAAATATACCTATTTTACTATTAAATAATGATTTGACCACAATCTGAAGAAATATAAAAATTGTAATGGTGGATAAAAAACTCTGATTTCCTCCACAAAAAAATAACGTTCGTTCTATTGGAAAGCATATTCTAAAAATTTGGGGTTGTAGTGGTTCGATGGATAGGTATACCGTAAAAAACACACACAAAAATTCCGTCTAACTTTATTGTGGAAGTTTCTCTGTGGAAAAAACATTTCATATACTTAGGTAAGTTTATTTTATAGTAATTCTACAGAGGAATTGGTAGATTCAATGCTGGAAAACTATTTTTCAATATGGTAATATATTCTTTCATGCTCCCAATCGGATTGATAGCCTGAAGATGTATTAATCTTATTCGAATTTATATTGTCAAGAAAATTTATACGGAAACCTTTGTCATTCAAGATATGTTCAGCCATTGATAACATAAGGCTAGACCTGTGTTCTTTTATTCCTTGGTTTCTATCTATACACTTCAACAAATGCTGGTTATGCAATATACAGGGTGATTTTTAACTACGGCACGAAACTTTAAAAGGTGATTCGTTAGGTCGTGTTAAAAAAGGTTTCTCTAAACATACGTTCGATACCTGATGAAAACCCCTAAACTCATTCAAGTAACACGTTATTGTGAGATTCCCATTAGACAGTTCACAAAACCGCAACACATGTTTCGATATACAATTGCTTTTTTAAGCGTTTTCATACTCTAACACACTTTAAATCTCACCTCATTTGAATACGAAGTAACTTTATTTTAATTAATTTTCACTTCAAGGCAAAATCTTTTGTTTTCTTGAAAAATCAAATGTTATTTATTTTCTGAACTTTATACTCATTTCTCATTCCGTCTCATTTTTTTTATTATTTCCTTTTTTAACCAACATATTTCAGTCGTAGTATTTTTGGAAGTTTCAATACTTCACTTCTTTTATTTTATTTTTCTTCTCATTGATTTCAAATCTGTTAACACATTTCAACAAATATTTGCTAATTATTCTGAAAGAAATATCATTCGAAATATCAATTTTCTTGGTAAAATATTGGTATCTACATTTTCCTCTTTGAAATTCACTCTACCGTATTTAGCATGACATTAATTTATTCAGTACTCATTTCATTGGAATTTGTAGATTATTTCAACAATATATTGACAAAATATTAATATATTTGGCAAATGATGAATTTAGAAGATTAGATATGAGTATAATCATTTGATTTGTTTTTTACTATCAATTTATTTCGATATACTTCAGATTTTCATGATAATCTTCATATCTTGCTAACCAACTTTTTGTATAAATTGTAAGTTTCTCCGTCGCACAACGGCAAATACATGAAGTGACTTTCAATTTAGAAAATATTTTGTTTTCTTTTTATGTTCTGAATTTTGTAGAGAAACTTTCAATCAGAAAAAATTTCGAAATTTACAGTAAATTCGCGCAGAAACATAAGGTAAATGACCCTAATTCAGATAATTTAAAGATAGGGGGAATTATATTACTTCAGAATGAATATTGAATGGAAAACGTTTACATAGCTTTCAGTATATACCGATGTATCATAGATATCCTTCGATGAGAGCTCCAGAATGTTCGAATTGCACAAAAATAATATTTCTGATGATAGTACCATCGTATGCAATTTCGACAGCCATTGGAGCATATTGACCATAATTTCGACGAGATTTGAGCCAATTTTCGACAGTGTTCCCAAATCAGACAAAAGACCTGATTCAGACATATTACGTATTGAGAACTAAGCTCCATACTCACCTTATTCCGTTGAAAAGTAGACATCAGTTTCACACTATTCATAAGAAAAAATACGAATCTATTCAAAAATACGAATCTATTCAAACAACAATTCAAGTTCTTTGACTACAAAAATCTTTCTTTTATCAATTTGCTCCGGTGTACCAATTTTTTTTACGATTTCTTTTCGATTTCTGTAATGATGCCTGGGTACAGGTCTTGTTCATAGGTTATCACAAGATAATCGTTTACTTTGGTTTCAGGTATTACAGATTCATTTGATTGTTGTTATCGGCTAGTTCAGACTCCTGATCATCTTCATTTCTTTTAATCCCTGTATTATCAGTAGTAACATCTCTGTCAGTATTTTCAGGTGTTGTTTTATCCAACTAACTCGGTGTCTATTGATGATGCCTCTTCATTCACGTCAGGTACTTTATCTTTTATGTTTTCGGATAAACTTTCGTTTTCAGGTGTTAAGTGATTTTGGTCCGCTTGCTGCAAATACAAATCTTTCAGAATTATATTTTGACATTTTGCAACTTACTTGCCCTTTCACACTCCATAGTGCTGGGAACTTCTCCTGACTGTTTTTTTTCTTGACCTCTTTCTATCAACTGATAACCCAATTCATCAGTTTCTGGTTTCACAAATGTATCTTTAGTTATATTATCCAGTTCTAGAGATATATTTTCCGTCATATCATAGCAACATGTTCTCCCTCCCTTCCCCTAAATGTAATCCGTTTTCTATCTCGATAACAACATAATCTACAACTTCGAATGGATTATTTTGTGGCTCATCTTCTATAACTACATTAGTCTCCTCGTTGCCAAATTCCAATTCTGACATTTTGAAAATTTTGTAACATGTGTGAAAAATTTGTTTATTTTAAAGATCCTCGGACCTCTCGATGCCCTTTAGTGCATAATATTTACAAACAAGATCTGGTTCAATTGTATTTTAAAAAAATCGCAAATGAGCTACAATGGTCTGGTCAACTGTGTTTAGATCACTTCCATTGACTTGTTGGCTTCCTAATAAAATCTTACCGAAATCAACATTCATCACATTGAATGGATGCAGTCCACAAGTTCTAAAAGCATTGCAGAATATACTCTCAATGTTATGTAATTCATTTAGTGCGTCTTTTAGAACTGGGGAAAATTTTTCTCTATTAAAAGCTTTCTGACTCACCTCAGTTCTGAACTTCCGCACCCTTTTCTACCAGCTATTCTTTGAAGACCGGAATAGCCCCACTTCTAGAGGTTGAGGAATATGGATTGAGTTTGGCAACAAACTGATCAGAATTATCCCTTTTTTTCGGCAAAAATCACTGAGTGGTGATGTTACGTGAGATTTATGGCCATCAACATAAAGCAGAATTGAGAATTGAATCTGTTCACGGATTAACCAGGAGTGAAATATGTTAGTGATGTAGATACGCAAAAAATGATTCAGGGATCATCTATCCGCTTTCGGACTTTCCAATAACCCAACCAGTTAGAACCTTCATTATGATATTTTTGGAAATACGTTCCGTAAGGATACATTATCATAGTAGGTGTCAATTTTCCTGCTGCATTTCCTGAGATATTGACAAGTTAACAAATATTTGTAAAAGATGATTCGATTGCTTGAGCTCACCTGTTATGAGAACAATGAGACATTCCTTGTCTTTACCAGATCGATCATAAACAGTATTGCATCCTTTTGGAACCAACACGTTGCTGCCCTTCGGAGACAGAAAAAAAGCTGACTTGTCAGAGTTGAATATTCTTTCTGGGTCAGTAATATCAATGCCCTCATCATGAAAATAGTCCTGAATTTCTCCAAAACAACTTTTGATTTTGGTTTGAGTCACCGCAGCTCGAGATGCACAAATATTTTGACTCGTACGTTGGTTGATTTCAGGGTAACTTTTTAGAAACCCCTCATACTATCGACGTCCTAGTCGCCCATAATGGAAATTACTGTCCCGTTTCAATTTATCAACCAAAATGGCTACACTGTCGGAAAGCCCATACTTGCCATATTAATGATTCATTTCGATCAAAGACCTTCTTCATTTTATGTAAGTATAGTTCCAACACCACTTTTGCAGTCTACTGGGTACTTTCCCGATTGTGTCCTATAAGAGTTGTTCTGGAAACACTGTATTTTTTGGCAGCTGTTGGGCATGACTCCCCATGTTTAATTCCTTCAAGGGCATTTTTTATATTTTCCTTGGAGTATTTGCAATATTTCTTTTCTCCCGGCATAATTTTCTTTGACATTCTATTATAAACAAATGGTAAAGCAAGAGCTTTCAATGGATGTCGAAATCAAGTTCAGAGTGTCCATAACTTCGACACCCGTGTCGAATTTATGACCACATGTGAATCATAAAATAACAATTGATGCATTGGATATCTAATTTTTCGAAATATGATCTTGAAAAGGATGGAATATTTCCTAATGATTTCTTGGGTACATATATTCCACACTTGGGTGACGAAATTAGGAAAATGGCTCATTTTGATGTAGCAAAATTCGACACCTTCAGATTTTCGAATAAATAGGAATCCATCTCAACAAAAACATGTGACATGGATAATTTCCTTCCTTTGAAATAAGAATATAAATTCGTTTAAATAATCTAATTAAAATTCTCAATTTAACGATTTTTCAAAGACGTGTCCTTTTGTTACTTACCTTATATGAAATCAATCACTATCGAATGCTTGTTTCGATGAGTCAAACCACAGACACTTTAAGATTATATCAAATATGGAGAATTTGGGTAATAACGTTTTCTGTAAAACTAAACTTTCTCTGAATATTCCTAGATGACGCTTTGCAAGAATTAAGGCAGTTTAGAATTACAGTTTCTGTAGTAAATGCAAATCACAGCGAAAGTGTCTAATTTGGGGACACTGTCTGATTTAGGGTCACTTACCTTAATTAACCTTTGGAAGGCCCGGATTATTCAAATAACTATTTTCTATTACTAACGATTATAATCACTAATGTCTATGACTGATTTTATTGGATATTTCTTTGATTTCTGTGCCAATCTAATTCGTATTAACTGATGATTTCGCTTATTTACATGATTTCGATTAGATGATTTTGAGTCCCCATTGACTATGGGACTATTTTTTCAGCACACAATCACAGTGTACACAATCTGCATTATTATAGGAAGTAAATGGGTCATATTTTCAGAATTTGTTAACCCAACGTCCCAACAAATATCAATACAAATTAATTCAACTGTTTATTCCTTTCCAAAGAAATATCCTTGAATAACTGACAAACATTAGACATCAAGCAATGAAAAACTTACTCAAAAACAAAGTAATTATATGTTATGGCAATAACTAAATGTTACGATCTTATTTCATTGATTTCAAAATCATAGTGATTTCAGCTCTCAACCCCGCATTCGAGTTAATTGTCGAAATGAAATTCAACAAGTACGTATTATTATAAATCATGCCCGAAAGAAAACAACGCCGGCCGCCACTGGTAACCATTAACCAAATGTGACGTAGCTAAGAGAGCGCGAATGTACAATGTTCCCTGTCGCTCTAGAAGCAGCGAGAATAATGCTACCGATTTCAACGGAGTTTCGACTGAATTTTCTAGCGCATTCGATTACGCATACGTTACAGTGGGGTACGCGAAGTGATCCAGTCAGTAAGGCGATAGACATTCGAATTATAGTTGAAGTTTTAGTTGGATTGTTTGTTATATTTAAACTGAAATGAAGTTAAGTTTTATTATTCAATGTAGTCAATTATTGGACAACCCACGGGGAAAAACGTAACAGTATCGTTAGTTAGGCAATTTTGCGGTAACTTTGCTAAGAGTTGAATGTTAAATTACGCGGAATGTCGTTCTTCCTTTAAAATGCGTTTCGAATGTTTCCCACAAGGTTTTGTTAAATTCCACTGAAAAGTGAAAAACTAGGTGAAATATTTTCGTTGGAACACTCTGTGAAGCTACAATAGAACCAAGGCTAAACATCTTCGTATCTTTAGATGGCTAGCAACCAGCGTCCTCATAAATATTGAAGTCAAAGTATATCCTTGAAATAATACAAATTATTATTGAAACTTATAAAGTGAACTCACCATCTTTCGTGATAACAGCACAGGCAGCAGATAATTTATTTTGTAATTTTCGAGCTTCATCAATTCTTGACTCGTTCACTGCCTTCATTATATTAGATGCAAGTTGTGGAATAAAGTTCAGTGTAGTTGCAATAATAGAGTCAAATCCCATAACAGCTGCCCCTGCTACCAACTGGAAATGAAATTATAAAAATTCTAACTAGAGTTCATCAAAATATGTAAGACAAAAGAAAATAATACAAGTAAATGAAAAAATGTTTTTCAAATTCCGTATATACAACAAATGATCCAAATAAAATAGCCCATTATTTTTCGGCGAATCACATTATTTGAATATTCAATTAAGCAAGATGGAATCGTTATAGGTTGGTTATTGATTATTGGTGACCTTTCAATTCAATCTACGATTTAAAGATTGAAGTTTCAATAAACAAATGCCAATTGAATTTTGTTGTTGTTGTTTCATAATTTCATAATTTCTATTAGTTTTGTTATATATTATAAAAATGATCGAACAGAAGAAAAAAATATAAAACAAATCATCTAAAAGAACACTTCGTTCAGGCCAGTCTCCACTCCCTAGAATGTAGGTTAATGGACTGACACGTATCAGAAAATAACTACTCTCCTGGCTAATACCACGAAGGGCGTTGGATTATATCCGACAGGTGTCAGTGCAGGATTCTGCACTGAAATTATTCCTGCATATGTTATTGCCGCAATAGATTTTCAATTATTGGAACACACTTGCAGACCGGTTTCGGGCTGTTTGGCACTCGTCAGTGCAAGGTAGTGTCTATCATCAACATAAAGTCGATGATTTCCGATAATTGAAAATCGAATTCCTTCAGAGTATCATTCCTCGAACTAGGCTGAAGCGGACAACAAACAACAGGTTTGTCATTGCACCATCTGCCCATGACCGAATTGTTCTTTTAGATGATTTGATTTATAGCCAGTCCTCAAGTATGCCCACTGACTATATGTGAAGAAAAAATATATATTATTTTACACCCAAAACAAGCACTTTTCCCAATCACCAGAAATGCAATACTCTATTCGACGCGCGTTTCACCGACAAAGTTGGCGTCTTAGAATATGAAGAAAAACTGGCTCCTGAAGACCCCAACGCGCGTCGAGAAGAATATTGCATTTCTGGTGATTGGAAAAAATGCTTGCTTTGATTTTTTTCTGCCAGGGGTTCCAGTGTTACCTTTTGTTATATTACATCATCAAAATCCGTAAAAAATTATATAATTAATAATACATTTTTTCTATTTCAATCACTATCACTAATTCCACTCACCGTATCTGCTCCAAGAAAACAGCATATTTTCCATCATTTGCTTTCAGAGCAGCGGCACCTCCATCCAAATCATTAGAAGTGTATTTGATTCCTTGAAACGTGGGAAGTTCTTTGGCTGCTTCATTCATAAATTGTGCCATATTTACTGAAAAATATAATATTCACAAACAATTCTGTTTACTCTCAAACAGCTTCATCTTAAAAAATAATAGATCAAGAAAAATAAAATACATGATTTTTCATTCAATAATTTCAGCATACTTTCAAAACCAGATTTATCAGATGGTTGAAGATAATTTTCAAACTGTATTTTTCTCTTATTACGTTTATTAAGGAGTTGAGTGTTTGTAGAGCTTTCTCGGTCGATTGTGGTTGGATCAAATATTGACAAATTATTAGAGAGAAAAACCCAGGCAAATGTTTCAAAGATGATTTACAAACCAATTAATGTGTTCTAATGTGAAAAACGTATTCAACTTAATCATGAAAGATCACTGCTGTAAATCATCAGCGTTATTTGAATAAAGAAGCAGAATCAAATTTTGCTAAGAACCAAAATATTCTTATTTTGTTATTGATTTGGTGATTCAGCTGAAATAAAATATTTTCAGGAATGATACCATCAGCCAATGGTCATTTTAAATAAAAATGAACGGTTTTTTGGGACCATTTCTTTGATGAGTGTCAGTTGGTATCTGTACTTTACCAAATAACTTAAGTCTCTACGGACTAGGCAGAAGATTCGAAATATTCGCAAATCAACTATTCTCCATTCCCGGTGGTACAACCATTGTGGATGAATATTCTTACTGCCCGATGACCGCGTCTTAATCAGTAGACAAGATCATCTGAAAATGTCCATGACCATGATGTACAACTGTAGATAGCTTCCATCTTTCTTCGTCAAACAATTGATCAAAATAAGGTTTTTACAGTTGAAACTAACCTCGTAACCTTATACTAACTCAAAACACAAATTTGACGATATTTCACATTAACCTCACTTATTTACTTGAGGAAAAATTATCAATGCAGGCTATATACTTTGTTGCAGATCAGTTGATAACTATAATACTTAAATAGAAATATTGAGTACGGGCAACTTATGAACAACTATGACTAGTGTACAAGTTTTTTGAAACAGAAGCCCATCTTCCGAACTGTCAGCGGAGGGACATCTTTATTTTGAGAATAAAGTGGTTTAAAATTCAGCCTTGCCTCTAGAGGTACTTAGTATACTCTCATTATGGTTTTATTTTTTACCATTCAAAGTGTTCGATGATATTGAAGTCGTCATAAGATATCAAATCCTCGGTTTAGATCATATTGCCTTGTCTTTGGCCATCTCGAATATATCGGTTGTAGGTCTTTTATTTTAAGAACCAACCAGCTCCCTTCCAGTTGCAGCAACAAAAAATATAATTAATAACATTGGCTCAACCACACTAATTCAATATTGTGTGGGTTTTTATCGCTTGCTGAATACATAATATAGGTACTATACTTCATCGCCCGCGTTAGCAAAAAGACAAAAAACAGTTCCGAATGAACTCATTGATAACCTTCATCGATGAAATAACATAATATAAAATTGAAGTATCTGCGGCAGACTTGAAAATATATTTTATTTTGAACATATTTCAGTTGCCAACTTAGGTACTTTTCCAAACACCATTACGTTTCAACATGATCACATCAGCTCTATCCTCTACAGGGAGAATTGCCTATGTTCAATACAGAGAGTGATCTGTTTATTTCTTTGGATCGTTCAAACCAATGCTGAAATATACTTTTTCTAACTGGCTGTGGAAGTACTGCAACACGGGTGTATTCAATACACTTGGTATGGGTGGAGAATAACACATCACGTGTACCTCAAGGTTCGGTTCTGGGTTCTATCCTTTTTCTGCTTTATCTGAATGATCTGGTAACCATTGACATTGAAGGAAAGTTCACATTTTTGCGGATTACACCACGATCGTTTGGCATGGGACAAATGAAGATAATTTCAAGACATCATAATTCTGGATCTCTATAGGGTTAAACAGTGGTGCGAATCAAACTCCTTTTATTTCAACACAAATAAAACATAGTTTACTTCAAACTCAATTTTGATGACTTACTTATAGAAAATCACGCTATAGTTAACAAACTCACACAAAATTTTTAGGTGCATTTATAAATGATAAATTAAAATTTGATGAGCATATAATAAATTTATGCAAAAAATAGCATATGGCTGCTATGCAGTTCGAGTTGTTTCTAACGAACTCAATATATCTTCAGCCAGAACTGTGTATTTTTTCCTTGATAGAATCGTACTTGAGATATGCAATTACCTTTTGGGGCTTTTCTAGTCAGCAACTACTGAATTCAGTATTCGTTCTACAAAAAAGGAATGTCAGATACATATGTAGGGCAAACTCACAAGACCACTGCAAACCACTTTTTATCAGTCAGAAAATTCTTACTGTACCTTGTTTATTCCTTCTAGAAACCATTTACCTAATTCACAAAAAATACTCCAACTCAGCAGCAAATAATGACAGACGTTACCACACGAGAGGAATTGCCCTTGCCAATCCCAAAATCAGCAATTACAAAATTTTCTTTGATATATGACAGCAAGATAATATACAACCACCCTCCAATGTGCTATAGGGCAATAGCAAATTTTAAAAAATTCAGAAAATTAGTTGAAGAAGTACTTCTGCAAAAAGTCTACTATAACTTAAAGGAATATTCCGATTATGTATTTTGCCTAAAATACTAAGGTATTTCAGATGCTCACATATCTGCAATGATTTATTCATTTATTATCTGTATTTTTTTTATATATTGTTTTATTTATGTCGGTGATTGTCCCTGTATATTTAGTGATATTATAATACAACGATAAAAATAAAAACAACAATAAAAATTAATTGGCGCTCCGGGGCGACTTCATTGATTCCAGTATATTATTATATTATTAGTATATGTGCATTTTTTAACCCTATGATGATTGTTCAATATATATCATTATTTTGATAGTTTCACTGCTAGTTTCACTAGCTTCGTCAATAAGGATTTCTTGGACAATAAAGCATGATATTGATTGATTGATATAAATGATTCTAAATATCTCCCTTGATTTTTTCGACAATTCACTTTATGCTCTCCCTTTGCTCTAATCGCCTTCTGCACTAATTCTGGTTACTGACTAGGTTACCTTGGTAAAAAAATATACTTTTTTTGGCAAAAATCAAAAATAAAAGGAAGATACAGATTATCTTCGTAGAAGAATGCCTTTATGAAACACATCAACAGCGTGAGACCTTCCATCACTTTCACAATGGAGAAGGAAATCCACAATGAATTGCCATTCTTAGACGTTTTGGTGAAAAGGACCGACACTAAGTGGGAAACATCTGTATACCGAAAACCCACTCATACGGGACAGTATCTGAACCACGAATCCAACCACCATCAATCGACAAAAAGAGGAATCATCAAGACTCTATTAGACCGTGCTTTTGGGCTCTGTAATACAAAGGAAGGTCTCGAGAAGGAACTAGACATCATCAAAAATGATCTTCAGCGGAATGGATACTCCAAAGCGATGGTAGAAAAGACTTTGGCTAAAAGACAGCAGGAGCCTCGCAAGGAAGAGAAGCCGTCACAACCAGTGCTTGCACTTCCCTACATCAGAGGATTATCGGAGAGGATAAGAAGAATTGGTTCCAAGTACTACATTAGAACCTATTTCAGATCCGGTAACACTATCCGTAGCAACCTCACGAAAACCAGGCTCCAAACGCGGACTGCGATTCCAAGAATTGCATTTACCGGATACCCTGTGAGTGCGGAGAATCCTATATTGGTGAAACTAAGAGGCCTTTGAATGTTCGCATTGCCAAGCACAAGAAGCACACACAGCGAGGAGAAACCAGCAAATCAGGAATAGCAGACCATGTTTGGACCCATCAACACAACATCGAGTGGTCCCAAGCTGAGATCTTGCACAGAGAGGAACATTGGTTCAGGAGAAAATTTAAGGAAGCCGCATACATGTTGTCCAACAACGTATTCAGCCAGGCCAGCGTAGATATACGAAACATATGGAAACCCATCATCAAACGAAAAATGACCAACTCCCGCCAAAACGGTCATCTCTCACGGACTCAGTGAAGCGGAAAATGGAAAGTAGAGAAAGTGAAAGTATTTCAACGACCTATAAAATAGTCATCTCTCGGAGGAATCAGTCCAGTCATCACCCGAAGACGATTGTAGATACCAACAATCGAAACGTCGTGAACTAACGTGACTTGGAATCTCCACACTTTTTATTTTTTGTTATTTTCTTTTTTCATTCCTTTAATTTTTATTTATTCAATTATTATATTTTTACTTGTAGGTTATTTCACTATCATTTTATTTCAGGTTTATTGTTGCTTAATATAATTGTTATTTTCAACTATTCTTTTTTAATTATTCTTCTTTTTTACTTGTTTCAGGGATTTCAAATCATTTTATATAGTAGACAATGGAAGTCCGAACTAGTGAAATTCATGCTATTCAGCATTACTCACTATTCACTCCTGTCCAGGCAGGTATGTGATAATACAAAAGAGGAGTTTTCGGTGCAGCTTCTCCTACAACTTTCAAGTAACTTATAAGTTGTTTTGCTGTAGATGGTTTGAAATACAGTTCAGGAAGACAAAGGATTGAATCAGCTCCGATATGCTCGGCGTGTTTTGCCAAATCCAAAATATCTGGTAGTGGACATCCACCAACCTGGACCATCAGGTGTTGCTTGGTAGATTTCACAGCTTTTGCCCATTCTTCGACAATTGATTTCCGTTCTGAAACTGTCATTGACATGCCTTCTCCAGATGTTCCATGTACTGAAAAAAAAGTTTCAGAAATCATCAATCAAGTTGAAAGGGGTGTATTTTTGGGAGAGGTTCATTTTTGGGAAAGAAAGGTTTTGGATTTCTACTTCTCCATGTTAACACAAAAAAGAAAGGAAAAAACAATCAATTTCAAAATAAAATATTCACTAAGATGTGTAGTTCATGAAACGGAGTTGGATATTGATTCAAAATTTATACCATGACGAATCGAATATTGAATAACATATGACAGTATAATTTGATGTTTCTAAGACAACACTTAAATTGTTTCGACATTTTAGAAACCTTGTAAGCGATTTTCATCCTGTGGGAAATTTTCTTTCAGTTCACCAGAGTTTAGCTTAATAGGTAGAATTGGTACCTATGGTGAGAAATGGATATGAAGAAAACACGTTTACCACACCAGCACCAAAAACTGTCTCTCGAAGCGCGTTTCGATAATCAAACTAGCATCATGAGCAATTAAATGATGACTTGTCATCATGTAAATTGAACTTCGCCTTTTATCTTCTTATAATAAATGAACTGTACATGAATAAATTGATTTGAATGTATTAGAAGATAATAAAGACGATATTATTATTATTATCATTATTATTATTATTCTCCTGATGATGCTAACTTGATTCGCGAAACGCGCGTAGAAAGACAAGATTTTTGTTCTGGGGTGGGAAAATTGATATCTTCAGATTCACAGTTTAACCGTTTATACACAAAAAATGTATCCAGTGACTACGAATATCCATGAAATCAATAGTTATCAATAACCGGTCGGTTATACGTGGGTGCATTGTTCACTCAATCAATCGACCGCTGTGTTAGTCGGTGGTTCAAGCTGCAGACTGAACGATCGATTTTCACTTGCTATCTTCTAACCAGTGTTAAGAATCACACATTAAAAGGTAAGACCTCGTTAGTCCTTAGCTCGCACAAGTTTCTACTTCTGAGGGTTGTCGTTCGTAGGGGTGCGACAGCTGGTTAACGGAAAAACATATTTCAAACATATATATTTTATATTCAAGTACTCACCCAGAACTCCATCAACTCCACAGTCAGAGAGGAATTTCGCATATTTTGGAATTACACCTACATCAACTGTCCTGTAGAAACGTGCAAAAAAACAAATTAGATAACATCTTTATTCAAATTGAACAAATACCGAATACATCTATCTATATCAACAATCAGCAAACTGTAATTCACAAATTTTTCTAAATTTCCATTTATGGCATTTTCAAAATCTATCAACAAATGATGAGGTTGTTCTGTTGAAAATAATTTCCACACGCCAGAACAGAAATACTGACTCTCCACGTGTATTCGTTGACCAAGTTAGCATCTTGAATATACTATCTGATATTCACCTGTTTTTTTAGATAAGAGACTAGATAACGGTCTTTTCAGAATGATACCTTTGTCGCTGTTGATTCATCTCATGTTCGTGAGATCTATGAACAGCGGCAAAACCATTTGTTTACTCTTTCACATAAAAATTCCAGGTAGAAAATAGGTAAATACTTGCTGTCGTAGCATGCAGTCATCTACATAACACTAGGAATTAATTTAATGTGTACGAAATGTCATCTCCTACCGCATTTATTGTACGAACATTGTACGAACATTCGCTTGCTCGATCATTGATTTGTCCACTAACATTTGATAACAGTTTGTTAGAAAGAAGTTGGTTTTTTGTTTACCGAATAGGCCTCGAGTTGAAAGAACTGTTTTTAATTCATTCTGGCGAACACCACCAATTTATCAAAATGAACTAAAGCAGCAGAATCATCTTCTTCGAATAATCGACCCATGATGTTCATTTCAATAATTTCCAATGCATAAATATATCCCATTATCATATTAAATTCTGTTCCGAAATCACAACTCGATGTTGAGATTTTTTTCTTGCATTCAGGATACTGGGCGCCACCTCATCATAGAAAATCTTGACACGGTAATGCGAGACTCTGCCGCAATAGTCTTTCTTTCTCTAGCTACCCGTAGGACCCCTTATGAACCGTGAAGTAACCAAAAATCCGAACCTGAGTCTTCAGAAGAGATGGACGTCAGGAGATGCAGAATATGCATCAGAAAAAAAACAATCTCTTCCTGACCAAGTCCCGCAAATGCTCACGCTCAAACGATGATTCGCCCAAACCAGCGGTGGAAAAGACCTGAATGGCTGAATATGAAGTATTCAGCTGACATACGGATCATCATTACCTTCGGAATAGGAGTTTTGCACTTTGAACATCCGACAACCTCGGTAAGTTATCATTCCGGAGCTGTATATTCCACCGTGGATGGTTACAGACTACCTGAGAGGATCAGCAGAGCTTTTCCCGGCTGGTGGATGAAGTTAGTACCCCGCAACCATGAAAGTGTGTCTCCCTGAAATGCGTCACAGGAGACCTACTTCCCAAGCCACATATTTGTGGAAGGTAGTCGCAGATTGACCGTCAATCAGGACCTCACTAGATTGAGAAAAATATACCGTGGTCTGAAGTGTGAGCCTCGATAAACCCTCGCGAATAAACTTTGAAAATACATAGGACGAAACTGCAGTAACGTTTGTTACAAATACTAGTGATATAAACACATTGGAAGTTTTATTTCTCATTTTTCATTATGTTCTCCTACCACGTAGTAACGGCTATAATATAGTAAAGTATACTATAGTTTAATTAGTATTGTAATTTAAGTTTTTATTTCAATAATACAGAAGTAGAATGCCAAATAACTCTTTTTTTTTAAAAAACTAATCTTCCGTTTTCAATTTGAATATTTCCAAATGAAATTTCGAAATATTCATCCCTCCCAACTACTTACACAGTAGGTTCTAGTAAATGCCTGACGGAAAACAACTACTTCCCCGGCTAACACTACGCTAAATATTGACAAACATTTTGTTATTATTCTGTCCTAATCACCTGAACTAATTTGATTTCATAGAGGCATGAATAATCATTTATTATACAAGGGAAAAAAGTATTAGATTTCAGCTCGCTTCGCTCGCTCGCTTGCCCGCTTCGCGTCGGAAGACAAAAAACCGAAACCTAAAATCTAATATTTTTTCCCGTGTACAATACACAATTTTTTCTGTGACGGGAAAAACGACGATTTATTATTGAAAAATGAAATTTCTATATATACATATATATATATATATATATATATATATATATATATATATATATATATATATATATATTCCATGATTTTCATGGAATTATTTTCCAGCAGCTTGACTGCATTAACCTTTCTAGATTTTATATATATAAATAAATATATATATATATATATAGAGCTGCTGGAAAATTATATATGTATATATATATATATATATATATATATATATATATATATATATATATATATAATATATATATATACATATATATATATATATATATATATATATATATATATATATCTATATATATATATATATATATATATATATATATATATATATATATATATATATATATATATATATATATATATATATATATATATATATATAAAATACTCACTTTTTCACGGGGAAAAAAGTAATTTCATAAAAAGTGATATTTGTTACCTGTCATTAGAGATAAAATGTCAACCTTTTTTTCCGTCACACAAAAAATGTAACTTTTATATAAGAAAGTATTCTAAAAATAAATTTTTACCTTCAGGGGAACTAGGGGCATGATGGTCACGCACACATACCAAAAACTAAACGCTTCTGCGAGGTGGCGGTTTAGCCAATCAGAAGTCGCTTTCAAACAATACTCAGTGCGGCCATGACAGTCGGCGAAAGTGCGTGCGTTCTTTGTTTACAACCAAATTATTGTAAAAGTGCATAATTGATGTAATATTTTGTGTTTTTCAACAACTTCAGAAACAGGTAAGGAATAGCGTACAGGGTAAAATGTCAACTCTGTGAGCGATGGGCTCATACTGCATGTGCGGGGGTGGATCATGAAAACTTAGAAGAAGAACTCATATGCATGTTCTGTGAAGATGAATAAGAAACCCATCTTGCCCCCTTAACCCCATCATGCCCCATTTATCATTCCCCATCATACCCCACATACGGGACAAGACGGGCTTTTTATGGACTCTTCAATAATAATAATTATCATAAATTTGTGATAACATTATTATCCAAGGACTATGCCAAATTGTAGTTGATTAAGAAACTAAAGTGCGATTAATAAATGAAAAGAATATGTTGATTTTTACTGTAGTTTTTTATTGTTTTCCCTTAGCGTCCCCATCATACCCCTACGCATGTGACAAGCCCGCTATATGCTGAGGATCAGTCGAAGCCCGAAGTTATAAAAAGTGACATTTTGTTACCTGTCATCAGAGATAAAATGTCAAACTTTTTTCCCGTCACAGAAAAAAATTATATATTTCCAAAGTTTGGGACCAATGCACTGCCATTGACGTACAATTTGTCTAGGAGTTGAAAGCACATTCATTTCCGTGTTTAAATATATTTCTATTATATGTATTCATTCTCTGATAATATATCTGAGATTTTCTGTTAAAAAATGCGTAAAGTTTGGGTCGGTGTATGACAAAGAAAATATTAGGAAAAAAGGAATAGCAACTTTTGTTTGGAATTTTACGTAGTTCGGCTTAAGAAGTAAACAATATATGGATATCAAAATGATATTTGGGTTCTTATAGATATATAAAAAGCAGTGACCGGCCATGACTTAGTCCAGCAGCTGTATTTGACTTAATAATGTCGATCTAGTACCTATACAAGTCAGACGGCTCCTAAGTAGTAGAAAAAAAACTTTATGAAGATGAGATTTCCATCTGGAACAAGTACTTTATTAGTCATCGCTATATACCAAAGTCAATAACATGACTACAAATCAATAATATGACACATTTTTACCACCTATTTTGTCATTTTCACATATCAAAAATAATGGAAAATAGAGTATTGTATATATTGAGAGTAGAGTGTGATAACTTTCAACCGAGTAATTATAAAGTTGTTCCTTTGAAAAACTGAAATTTCATGTGAAAAATTCAATTCGTAGCTAATCTATCTCAAGTTTGTCACTAATATTCCAAAAATCTCAGAAATATTTGATTGCTTTTATTCATATATGTGTACTGAAGATAAATGTTATTTTAGCTATTACCCATACGACTTCTATTTCTGTCGAGTGAATAGCGACGCGACGTACTGAAATTTTAAATATTTGCAACTCACATATCATTTCTGAAAACGGTGAACACAGGTGCACAAAGTCCTCTGTATTTTAGGATAACCTGTTAACAAAACATTTTAAAAAAATCAACAAGTCATTTCATTTTGTTATACGTACCATGGTCTTTATAGTGTGCAATTTCAATGAAACCTTGATCCTCACTGAACTTGTTCTACGTTTTCAGATGTAAAACATATGACTCTCACTCACAGAATTTGACATTCAGCTGATAAGCATTTTGTTATTTCATAATAAGGCATATTTAAAGTATTATTATCTAATAATGAGTTGAGTATAATCAAAGTATATACACTGATATGATAACATTATTCTCATACAAAATACCGAAACCTTCGAATTTGGAAAACTAATTTTATTATCAATTTTGTCATAAGCGTAACCACAGGAAGGCAGTCTGGGCGAACTCTTTCTTTATTCCTTTATTGAATGACGTTGGCTATACCAGAGGCTACAAATTGTATGTTCAACTGACCGATGATTTTTTTGTCAAAATATAAAGAATGTTTTTGTCTATCTACTCTACATCTTCATACAGAAAATTTTGGAATATTCCAAAGAAAGAACGCAATTAATTTCGAAATAAACTCTTCACAATAATGTGTAGATCATGCAAAGAAGTAACTTTCAGACGCAAAGTGGAAAAAACCCTCTCGCAACAACTACTTTCATATAAACATTGAATAACATAAAATAAAATATACTTTTGAAACAACTTCTTTTATATAAACATCGAATTATACAAAAATAGATTTTCCTATTCAGTTTTCACTCCAAACATGGAATTATGGAATTGAATCAGATATCATTAACAGGATTGCTACACAATGTAGTATATAGAAGAGGTAATGTTTCACTTACATGGAATACTGTCATCCTCAATGACGAATATCGATGTTTTGTTAAGAGACACTTACGACTTTATGTCAGGAATGAGGAATGAGTTGAATCTACTCGTATCAGTGACATTACGTAATGACATTAATTCGCTCATTTGATTTAATTCCAACTACAAAAGAAAAAAATACCTTCGAAACAACTTCTTTCATATGAACATTGAATTATAAAAAGCACTTTTTACTATTTAGTTTGTACTTCAAACATCCGTTATGAAATTGAATAAGATATCATTCACAAGACTGCTACACAATATGAAATTTCACTTATATCCTTGTCATCACTTGCATTATTGGCTTTTCAGCACCAATCTGGATAACATTTCAAAATGAAGCACTGAACTACTTCATAAATATACAACTTTATTTCACGCATTGATTAAATCTAATCATGCCATCGATGTCAGTACGTAATGATATTTAGTCGCTTATTTAATTTTATCCCAGCCATAGGAGTCTTGTTCAAATTGAAACGGGTATATTTAAGGAGAGATACATTTTTGAGAAAAAAGGGTTTTCGCTTTCCAAAAAAACAAGATTTCTATGGCTATTTATGGCTATTCCTATTCATTTTTTGAATAAATTGAGTTCTTCATCTTGTAATGTTAACCAGATTGGTGCTGAAGAGGCAATAAAGCAAGCATCTTATTCCGAAACAGTGTAGCCATCAGTGTACCATCAGTAGCCATCCTGTGAATGATATCTGAAACAAATCCAAAACGAATGTGTGGAGTACAAACTGAATAGAAAAAGTGTTTTGAATAATTCAATATCCATATGAAAGTAGTTGTTTCTAAAGTGTTTTTTCTTTCATATATTTCAATGTTTATAAGTTACTTCTTTGCATGATCTACACTCTTTGTAAAAACTTCATTTTAAAATTAATTGCTGTCCTCCTTTATTTGAAAGTTTTCCACAATTTTTTTGTGTGAAGATGGAGAAGTAGAAATCCAAAACCTTTCTTTTCAAAAAATTATTCTGTCCTAAAAATATACCTCTGTCAATTTATAAAGAATGTTCAAATTAAAAAAGATTTTTCAGGATATATTAGTTTGGGATAAAACCTTTTTGACTTTTTAAATCTCCTCTTCTCTATACAAAAAAAATGTAGAAAACTACCAAAGAAAGAAAGATATCAATTATGTTCAAAATAAACTTTTAACAAAGATGTGTTGTAGATCATGAATTCAAGTAGTGAAAAAGCTTCCTTTTCCTTTTCAATCAAAAAGGAATTCATATGACTGGGTATCATGACAAGAGTATTTCGACCTATAATGTTATCTTAAAACGGTGCTAATGAGGAGATAAGACAAGTGTTTTCTCCCGAAACTGCGAAGTGTACCATTAAAGATGATAGTGTTCCATGTAAGTTAAATCTTGTAATAATGCTATTTCATATTTTACGTTGAGTATTATTTCTATGAATAATATGTTTCAATTCCATAAAAAATATTCGGAGTTCAAACTGAATGAGAAATAGTGATTTTCGTGTTATTCAATGTCCATATGAAAGTAGTTGTTTTTTAAGAACTTTTCCTCCTCGTGTTCATGTGGAAGTAATTGTTCAAAGAGGTTTTTTCTTTCAGTTTGTATCTGAAAGAAACTTCCGTGTATAATCTAAATATCTTTGTTAAGAGTTTTCATTGTAGTTATGTTCTATCATTGGGAAGTTTTTGTTGAAAAATTGCTTCACAAATTTGAATTTGAAAAAAAAGTTCTCATTTTTCAATAAAAGTTATTTGATGATCCTATTTCAGATGCCTATCGATCATTATTCCAAAGGAGTTGGTTTATACCGATTTCGGAATCTCTCACCACCACTGAACCTAGAAATGACCTTGACCTTACAGCCAAGATGACTTTGGGCATGACCTTGAACGGTCTTGACAAAGTGACTGAACGACCTTCAGCAATGTCATTGTTGAGATAACTTCACGTATATCTCTCGTCCACATTATAAGTTTTGTTTAAAAGAGGGGCCACTCACAAGAGTTAGTTTAATATCGAGCATACTTTTCTGCAAATATGTATTTGCAAATATTGCAAATTCCATCTCTTAGGCATATAGGGTCATTTTTGTGATGGATGCTTGATGTATTTTTGTGACAAACGAAAATCATTGCAACATCATTTGAATGAATATTACTGGAGTTTTATCCCAACTCAAAACCGTTATTTTTAACACCTCGACACGTGTTTCAATCACCAAGTGACTGTCTTCAAGAGGAAGATTGTACTTGAAGATGATCACTTGGTGATTCAATTACTTGTCGAAGTGTTAAAAATAACTGTTTAGTGTTAGGATAAAACTCCAGTAATTATCATTATTACACCAAAGGTTTAAAACAGTGCATCACAGTTGAATGATTGCAATTTTATATCTCTCACAATCCCGACAAGGCAAATCTATACTAGAAAATATATTGAAGCCTATATTCTGGAGCCTATAAACACAAATGATTCAAATCCTTCACTGATAAATCATTCATCCATAAGCGTTACTTAATCTCATACCGGAACCATTACTGTTTAGATGATTCAGCCCCAATTTTTTACTTCTTATTTGAATGCAATCAGCATGTTCTAACGATTACAAATAGGCGAATTATCATGTTTATCTCAATGGCTATGTCGTAGAAGTAGACATCCATGACCCTGAATAAATTCACGATACCTACTCCTTCAGATTTATCATTCCTTGGCAAAAGCGTCATTCCACCTGATTCGAATTCAAAAATACCCAATTTGATACTCTATTGAAAATGGTTTGATAGTGATTAGGATCATAAAGTTATCTAATCTAAAAAAATATGTCAGTTCAAATACCCTAACGAGAAATCAAGCGACAAATTTGACTCATAAAAATATTTTTTTAAATCAGAATAAACACAGTATTTATAAAAACAATAGAGAACTTGAATAATAGGAATGACACTTGACTTGTGAACCATTTGGAATCTACAGGTGCGAATGTCCTTATAATTTGACCCAATTAGAACTTTGTAGCCAGTCATATAGGTAGGTAGAAGTAAAATAAATTATAAAAAGCTTCTGCGTATCTCAAATTCAGTATTCCCGATTTTTCTAAAACAGTCTGTTCTATAAGTTCATAAAGATTATTATGGATAGGTCTATAACTAAACCAATTTTGGGGATGTTACAAGAAATGCTTACAGCGAAAGCATTTTTGAAATGGTTACATGATGTATACTCTCATGTTTGATAAAGTGACATTGACTTAGAACTGAACTTTACCGAAGCAGTTCTGAGGTGAATTTCCGGTATCTTTTCACAAACTACACCTAACGATTTGATCTTCACAAACTTAATTTTCAAAAAATATCACATGTAGTGTAGTGTATGACATACTGAGTATATTATAAACTACGAAAAACCTATAGTGAGAGCGAAACGTGATATTTTTTGAAATGTTTGTGATATTTTTGTGAAGATCAAATCGTTAGGTTAGTTTGTGAAATAACTATTGGTCTTCATCTAGTGACGACCGATTTAATCAGAAAATTCAGATATCTTATCAATGCTTCAGACCTGTATCTAATCGGTGGATTCGGATGATAAATTGGATCTACTGATAAATCTATACCCGTGTCAAAAATTTTCAATTGAAAAAATATACTATTTGTATTCCTATTTTTGCTTTAGTGAATTTCGGCTATATAGTATATATTGATTATGAAATAAAATGCATGAATGTTTCATTCCAATTCCATGACAAAGCGTTGAAGGAATATGTACTATTTTGCGAAGTTTTGGAAAAGATAATATAAATGGATTCAAACTCAAACGTAAAACGCTTGAGAAAGCTATTGTATAGCGAAACACGTGTCGCGGTTTTTGTAAAACCTTTTATAGTGAAAAATCATACAATAAACTGTATTAATGAGTTTTAATATGGATTTTCATCAAGTTTTGGCCAGTTCTATTCAATTATAAATGGATTTGGCCATAAGACGCCGTCCATCTTTGACCTTGAAACAACTTGACGTTACATAATCCAGGGTTGCTTTGGAGAATGTCTTTCGATTTTGACCTTGAATGAACTTTACGTCACGCGACTTAAAGTAACGTTGAGAGTGTTTGATTTGATCTTGACCAATTTACAAATGCGTTATAAACGGCAAGGTGACTTCTAGAGTGCGTTATTGGTTTGACTTTGAATGACCTTCAGTCAATTTAAGTTTGATGGCACAGCTACGTCACACAACTTTTAGGGAGTGACTTTGAGCGTGCGGGATTCCACCTTGAATGGCCTTAAATCGCGTCACATATCTTGCTCAAGGTGACTTTCGGAGTGCGTTTTTAGACTTTAAACGACCTTCACCAAATCACACTGTTATATGATTTTGAAGACGCAACTGAGTCGCTTCGAATATGTACTCGATTGACGTTAAACACATAGCCCGTCATAAAGAAGTTGTCCCCCTCTCCTGTTACAGAGTTCTATAAAGGTTTGTCGTAATAGAAGTGTTCCCAAGTGACAGCGAGTATTTCCCCTGAAGTATACCTACTGAGCAATCCAGTTGAAAATATTCTATATTCTACAATAATTTTCACCGATTTTTCATCAACGTTTTATGGGGCAACAATCTGAAAAAATATGAAAATTATAATGGAGAACTTTATACAGGTGTACAAAGGGCAAACTTTTTAGTTTATCCGAGAAGTTACTGCATTTTTCACAAATAAAAATGTTCTATTCATTAGTAACTTGTCGTGTTTAATAATTTTGCCTATTAAAAATAGCTAAGAAATAATACAATACTTACCTTACGTTTCGGAAACCAAACGCTGCCCCGTCTTCAGGTGCTCTCCGATATCAGTCTGTTACCATTTCGGCACTATCCAAATTTTTTTTCAAGACGGGTAGCCAAGTACGATCTATTTCTGAGGAGCTGTTCGAAATACAATTCTCTACAGATATGAAAATATACGACGATTCTTTTAATTTACATCTCTTAGAGTGAGATTCATAATCATTCTCGTATTGTTCAATTCAACTCGTTGTTCACTGTCTGATGTTGAAATGTGTTCTGACAATTTAGATTCTGTCAAAAATTTGAATAGTGGGTGTATTAAATCGAATGTTTCAGAAGTCTATCAACAACATTGACATAATTCAAATTTCAAAACTTCTTTGACATCTGTCGAAGAAGTTGAGAAATAAATAATCAGCAAAGGAATAACTGTATATATTAAAAAACTTTTTGTCCATTTATAAAGACCGAGGCAGATTTTGGCCTCCTAAACGTTAAGTATTGTATTATTTCTTTGTGAAAAATACTTTGATTTTACACAGTAACTTATCGGGATAAATTAAAATGTTTTTCCTTTCTACACCTGTATAATGTTCTCCAGATTGTGAAAGGTGAAAATACCCAAAAAAAGTCGATAAAAAATTGATTATCCTCCACAAAAAATTACTTTCGTGCAATTTCACCATATTTGAAATTGATTATTTGGAATCTTATATTGCAATAATGCAGCAAACTGAGGCTATGAAGCATATACCTTATAACCCACACTGACTATAGATAAAAGTTATATAATTGAAAAAATGTCAATGCTGGGCCACGCGATATGATAAATCCATCCAACTATTGGGTTGTTTCAAAAGGTTTTGTCCGTTTTTATGAGTCTACTTCAAACTGTAATATCTCAGTGAAAACTTATTCAATTCAATCGAAACCAACGTCATTTGAATCACTGCACTTTTGCCAACGTAACACAAGTCGATTAAGTCAGTCAGAATAAAAATTATGTGCTCGAGATTCGATGAAGTCGACGAAGGCCGGTTTTGCCTGGTCCTGATTGGCAAAGGTTCAGTTGGTGGGAAAATTACCGAAGTGCTTGAAAATGTGGATGGCTAGAAGTCTGGTGATGATTTGGCCCGGTTGAAGAAAGTTATAGTGGAATACACCAGCCGCTGAGCACCATACAGTAATCAAGGTCTTTTTGGTGTGTTTTAGCCTTTGGGAGGGCCTGGGTGGTTCATCGGTGTCCAACCACTGTCCTGAACGTCTTTTGTTGTAAAGTATCCACTTTTCATCACACGTGACGCAAAGCAAAGAACACACCTCGAAACGTGACAATTTGTATCGATCATTCAAAACGTGGGGCACCCATTTTTCAAGCTTTTCGATCTTTCCAAAACGTTTCAAACCATCAAAAACCGCATGGGGGTGACGCCCCGTTCTTCCGCCATCCCACGCACTGTTTGTGATGGGTCAGTCTTTACCAAGGTAATCAAATCCTCGTCCTAGAGTACTGTAGGTCGACCATTTCGAGATGAAACGAAATTTCGCAAACCAACGTCGACCAGTGCGTTCATTAACACTGTCATTGCTGTTTCGGCAGCACTCTTGTTCAATATCAATTTTTAGATGAAAATTGGGCGAAATATTATATAGTAATAAGCGAAAATTGAGCAAAATAATGAAATTTGTAAAATAAAAAGAACATCATCAATGTATAGAGTAAAAAAATTCTTTATTGATCAATATACAGGGTGTTTCAAATTCGATCCTCGCCATTGGGATCTCGGAAACTATGAGAGATACGAAAATAGTTAAATTGGGGCAATATGCCGTTGAGAAAGTTCTGAAATTCCGAGTATATCTGGAGATATCCGGAAAAAACAGAAATTTCGGAAAATGGTTTTAATTTTTTTCTGGCTGTATTTTTCGAAGGATTTGAAAATAAATTGCACTTCCACGTTGCCACTTTTTCCTTGCTACATAATGGTGTTTTCAGATCTGCTATCCGACGTTTCGTCTTCCGACAACCATCCTCAACTTTATTTTTTCTTATAGAACTTGAGGTCGAATTTCTCGGAACTGCTTGGGTTGTTTATGTTCCAAATGTGTTCGTTATTTTGGTTGAATATCCCATAATTCGTAAAAGTACTTTCATCTGTCCAAATTACATTTTCCAGTAAAACAGGAAAATCAGGTCGTCTTATTAGCCAATCACAAAATTCTAATCGCATTTCAGGATCACCTGGAAGCAATTTTTGCAATATGTATCCTGGTGGATGAGAGTTGTGACACTATATCCAAAGTATGGCTTCCAAAACGAATTACCAAACAATTCCGAAAGAAATTTTTGAGAATATAAACTTATCAAAAATTAAACTCATGATCACATAGATTGGACAGAACTCTCGAAATTTTCCGGTGCTAAGACATGGTTAAATTCAATTTGCCAGAATATTTATTTTATTCCGTTTCAGCATGATTTCAATAATAGTGAAAGCGGGCATTATCCAGAAGCGACATGTTTGGATACTGACAAAGCAATGATGCCTTGTAAAATGAACAACATAAGCTGAAAGGCGTCGCATACGTCAAACTATGCATCAATATCTGCTCTATCGCTGATGAAGTCCATCGAGTTCTGGAGTCGAGACATACGTTATGACCTTATTGTCACAGCCTTCATCTGTAAAAAATATGGCTCTGGAGTGATCAATTTATATGAATATTGCCAGCAGATGATTGAAGTAGACCTGACGCTCTTTTTACATCCCGTCTACCCTTATCTATCGAAGTAAATGTTGGAGAAATATCAAATGGAAAGTGAAGGTACATCAGAGGATAAGAGAAAGAACATGTCTTATTGTAAATATATATATATGTAAAATGAATCGATTAGCTATGAAGGGGGACAGTGAGTTTTCCAATGCCACTCCTTTGTGCTGCAGTTGTTGAACTGGAAACAATTCTATAACTTGCAAATTTTTGTGAGTTGTATGTAATCTTCGATTACCTCTCCACCAATGCCATTGAACATTAGATCCTTCAAATACTTATTCACTACTTTCTGCTATAAGGACACTCTGAAACAACGAGAATACATTAAGTGATATCGTCATAAAACTGTGAATTCCTTCAATCTATTCCATACATATTCTCCAGTGCCGTTGTGATATTTAGACAAGTTGATGTGAACCTCAGCCGCATTCATTCTGATCTCCTGTCACCTGATGTGACATTTGAGCAATTTCAAAAAACAAAATGTTCGGAAGATAAATATGGATTTTTAGTCATAAATAAAGATAGATAGCTTTTATATATCCTCAACATTTTTTAGGCGATTGACACAAATCAAACATACTTAGTTACTCAAAGTGTCACTTCAATTATATTATGAAGGGAAAAAGTTATAACAAATTTGGCCTGAAAAGAAACCTAACGTAGGTAACGGAAACTCAACTCATCAAGGGTAGCCATATTGTTGATCAATCAGCACTCGAAAGGATCTATCAACCGTAATAACACCCTTGAAAGCAATATTGTTCAACACTGCGTCACCTCAGATCAATCAGATAGTTCTGTAAAGTTCAGGAAAAAGAGCTACACCACTTCATATAAGAACTATAATCAAGAGTGAATTCAAATTCAAGAATCTGATGAAGAACAAAATAATTTTTCATTCAATAATAATTTAAAATTGATACGAGTATAACTGGTCGATAGTTTTTCATATCACTTTTGTCTTCTTCAAAAAATAGTTTTATTATCTGAACTTTCAATAAATTTGGAAATATTTCTGTATGTATTTGTTAGATGAGTTATGGGTTAACAATTTTTTCAAGGTTTATATAAAAACCTTGTTGATTTTCAAAGTTGAAGCCTGGATTTTTTTCCCTTGCATGCAGTTAATTTTGAAGAAAAAACAGTTGCTAAAAATGTTCAATTTCAATTTTCCATTTTCACAAACAGAGATGAAGACATAAATGAAGCATTGCATATGAGAGTTGATGTTAGTGAGTGGAGCATTTTATCTGCATACCTAAAACGTAATAGTGCATTTCATGTGAAAGAATGCAAATCGAAGAGAAATATATATTATGTAAAATAATAAATCACGTGGTTGAGTGTAAAATAAACTTTATTCAACAATAAGTTACAATGGTACTTCTATCACCAAAATACGTATAAAGTTTTCATCATTGTCAATTGTGGGAAATATAAAATACGCCATCCTGTCCTAGAACTGAATTATGTTGAAAATACCCATCCGAGATATTAGTTGCGACAAAACTAATGGTTAATCAATCATGTGAAAAAACGTTTTACAAATACATGAAAATAGCAAACGCATCTACATTTGGTCCCAAAAAAGATGTTATTTGAATGATACATACTAGTAGATTTTTTGTGAAATTTTAGAACCATTTCAAAATCTGAAACACACTCTGAATGTACCAATTAATTTGATTCCAATCTAGAAATCCTGGAGTTTTTCTCGCATATCATTTAACCATTTGAAGAAATATGTATTTGCATACATATGAGGAATATGTAATCTCAAATATATTTGTATGAACACTACAAAATTACAAACTTTCGAATAACTTAATTGTCATGGAATGAAATTACCATTTTTGTAATTAATATATAATAAAAGGGTGTTTAAACATATTTTTATTCTATATATAAAATTATACAAATAATTTCATACATTATTTATTAACTAGTAAATTTTAAATCATGATAATAATTTTTCCAAATACTAATAATTTGCTGGAAAGATACCTTCTGATTAATTCAGCTCTAACATTATACCCTAGCTTTCATCTCATGTGACATGGCTTTATTCTATGAAATGTCATGAATTACTCAAACTTCACAGTATGTAGATGATATAAAGTAAATAAAATCTGACATCTTACGATCCATTGTTCGAGTCACAAAAATAACATATGTAACAACGGTTTTACATATACCAAACTATCCAATGTCCTTCAAATATGGTTTAGTATAAAATTGCCTCACAAGAAGAAATACAAATTGTCTTGCATTATGAAGAGAGTTCTTTGAATCCTGTATCTGAAAAAAAAAAGTAATTTTCCATAAAAATATTTCAATATTTATATTCGAAAAATCTACTCAAATCAAAATATACTTTATTGTCAGAAGATTTGACAAAGTCCAAGAAATACAATGTTAATATAGAAAAAGTACTAAATAAGTATAAATTTAGATATAAAAAAGTTCCAAAAATGTATAAATGTGAATATAAAAAAAAGTTTTAAAAATAGGTTCGTTCCAACCAGCGTCAGAAACAGTTTCTGACAGTCAGGATTCTGCGCAGTAATGTGATTGCGTTCCAACTTGAGTTTCCAACCATTAGTAAACTATCAGTTTTCTGTTCCATCCAAGATTCAAACCTGTTCGAAATCTATCAGAATGGTTTGAGGATTATCTTCTAACCATCAATCTGACGCATGCGTATTCCGTATTACTGTTTCTGTTTTATGTTCATGCAACTTACAAACAACATAACCTGCAAAAATTGTTATAAAATAAATTATGTATTTGCTCGCCCAGGAAAAATTGGGAATTCTTTAAGTGAACCTATAAAATGAACATCTTTAATTACACAAATTAATTATTGCGGTGACCTCCCAGTTCCATGTTGATAAGTAAATAGAATAGAGATATAAAATACTGCAACTTTCTTTTACTCTCCAGGAATACACTTGATTAGATTTACTTTTAAAGAATTGAAGGGGTTATATTTTTGGGAGTGACATTCGTTGTGGAATGTTTGAAATACAAACTGAGTAGAGAAAAGTATCTTCTGTATAATTCAGTGTTCATATAGAAGTATTTGTTTCGAAAGAATTTTTTTTTCTTTCGTGTAATTCAATGTTTATATGAAATTAGCTGTTTCAGGAGGACATTCTTTCAGTTTGTGTCTGAAAGTTACTTCTTTGCATGATCTACACATCCATGATCTACACATTCAAATTGATTACTTCCTTCCTTTCTTTGGAAGATTCCCTCATCCCCTTTTTTTGAATTAAGATGGAGTAGTAGAAAGCCAAAAACTTTCTTTCCCAAATTATTTTTGAAGGTTATGTTGAAATTCCATGCCAAACTTCAGTTGAACTATCAGCTGTTCCAATCAGAAATTTCAAATTAATCAGAAACCAATATTTACCAGACATGCGCGTTGTCAACGATTTACTAACAGTTGGAAATCTGTTTGTGACTCAAGGTTGGAACGAACCTAATGTATTGATAAAATACCACCATGTATAAAGTGACAGTACAAAGAATAAATTGCTAATATATTGTTAAAAGGATTTGCTAAAATACTCTTCCAAACTGTAATAGGGTCTATCAACAAGAAGGTTTTTCACCGCCTTTTTGAAATGAATGTTGCTTAGATTTGCACTGTAATATCAATACAGAAGAGAGAAGGGATGAGTTGCATACTCCCCAAAAAGGTATTCCATAACGTAGTCGAGATTCAATAAGTGCATGGTAAAAAGTCTTTGCGATATGGAAACCCAACTCATTTGAAACCACTCCCACTGCATAACATCCGGAGGAGATCTTACTCTTGAGTTATTTAAGGTGCTCATCAAATTTCAGCCTACTATCAATGAATACACCGAGAAATTTTGTGTTTAATTTATTTTGTAATATGGCAGCGTATATTGAAATTTCATCAAGCGAACATTTGAATGATATTATATTCATTTTGTATCCATTGAGAGAGAGTAAATTTGCATCGCACCAGCTCTTCACCTTCTTCAATTCGGATGATATTATTTTATTTAGCTCCACTGAGTTTTTTTTTTCCACAATATTATAGTATCATCCGCAAATAGAGTGAAACTACCAGATATTTCAATCATAGAGATGTCATTCATATATAGCAGAAATAGAATAGGGCCTATTACAGATTCAATGACCCTGTTCTCCGAGAGTTCCGTTGTCCTCACCATTTGACTCCGACCTCAAAGGTACGATTCGAACCAAGTGATCGTTACACCTCTACATCCATATTTATGAAGTTTTTTTAGTAAAATTTTATGATTGGCGCAATCAAACGCCATTGAAATATCGCAAAAAATTGCGACGGCTACTTCACCAGCATTCAATTCAGAGTAAATTTTATATACAAAAGAGAAGATAGCATAATTTGTATCTTTTTCCGTCCGAAACCCAAACTGGTTGTTGCTTATAATACAGTGCAGTTTTAAGAATTCATCTAAACGTACTTTGACTAATTTCTCAATAATTTTTGCTAAAGTCGTTATTAAGGAAATACAACGCAGATTGGAGGGATTATCTAAATCACCACCTTTATGTAGTGGAATGACAACGGAAGTCTTCAGAGAAGAAGGAAATGAGCCAGTTCTGAATGAGGTAAATTCAAGTAAGTGAGTGGTAAATTCAAAAGAATCTTAATGGAAATATCATCATATCCGGCCGTGTTTTTGTTTTTAATGTCATGAAGTGTTTTGAACAATTCATTAAGGTCAGTGTCATATAAAATAAGACTGTCCTGTGTTGTATTACTCAACTGTTTAGCAATAGAACAGTAGGATAGAACAGGATATATTAGGATTAGGACTATCATAAGTTATGATTAACATGTATTTCATTTCTTGATTGTTATTTTATTCACCCATTATTGATGATTTTCTAAATAGAAATTTATAAGACCAATATGCAGTATTCTTATAGTTTTTTCGTAAATCGAAATGGTATCTTGAGGATACATAGTAAATTAAACTGTTTTGTATGGTAGATTGGGCCAGCCCAAAATATAATATTCTGAGTATGTCAAAACTCGTGATTAAAGTCATAAAATGATAAACACCTGGTAAACAGACCGGACAAAAACTGATTATGGGACAGGATCTGGAATTTATTGAGTGAAATAAGTTCAGATTTCAGTTAACTGCTCGGTTAAAACTCATCAATTTTCCAGGATGAAATGTGTGCAATCTTATTATGCGCAAGGACAATAATTTGAGGCCTCAAAGAACAGTCAGCCTGCATTTGGGGCACTGATGAACCCAAAAGTGACATCAAGACTGGTCTGAAAATGCTTCGAAAAACTGAATAAACTGGAGGACATAAATATTTTGACTATATTGGATGCCAGAATTTGCATGGGCAACCAAAAAGCTGATGCGTGTGCTAGATACAGATCATCAATTCAATATGTAGGACTTGAACAAGCTTTGAAAGTACCAAAATCTTTGGTAGAAACCAGATTGGGAAGTGAGTTTATAAAAAACAAAGTGTACTGGGAAAAAATACCCGAGAACACACATAGGAAAACCTTCATAAAAGACCCTTCTGAAAATACAAGGAGGAACTGCTTATATACAGCAGAGATCGGCTCAGAAAAATGTTCTTAGACAGCTACTCACTGAACATTGCCACTGAGAGGACATCTGAACAGAGTAGGGCTGTACAACGAACACCTCAACTGCAGACCATGCAACAAAGGCATAGAAAACAGCTCATGTTTTGTATGAATGTGAAGCACTGGATCCAATAAGGGACCTGTATGAACGTTAGTTACCTATACAGTACTACACCTAGAAATTTCAAACACTCTGCTTTCTACTGTTTTTCGATTGACAGTCAGGTGCAGATTGGAATCTATCCTGTAACTTTTCAGAAATCAAATGGAGTATATACGAGTATGTATGGAATTATGTTAAGAAAGATATAAATTTTTAAAAAGAATTTTTTTGTTCTAGAAACTGGTCTGGAAAATCTACAAGATGTCATTTAAAATTCTTAAGCCACCTTCCATTCAAACTAGAGAAGATATTCAATTGTTTAATTGTTGGAAATATTAGCCTCAATAAACAGTTGAATAGCGACTTGTATAATAAATTCTTTTTCAGCCTTTATACATATATGACATCAAGTCAATATGCCATGTAGCGCTTTCCTTCTTTAGTCAGGCAAATAAATTGATAAAAATTTTCCATTAAAAAAATTCGTGTGATCAAAAATAATTCCCATATTTTCAGTTATTATTGATGTATTCCGGTATCATTCTCGTGTTTAGTATGATTTATGAATGGGTATGGTGAAAATATAACTTCACAATTTACACAACACTAACATTCAATGCTGACAGCTGTTTTATAACTCGCTCAGAAGATGGCACAGTATGTCGAAACAGCTGTTACCATTAAATGTTGGTGTTGTGTAAATTGTGAAGTATTATTTTCACCCTATCCATTCAATTAAAATGAATTTACACATATTCGAACCCAAAACTGTAGAACACGTGATTTATATGTCTCTCCTGTATCTTCAAAAGTAGCAAAACAAATTTGATTCCTGATTTCTCATTATTATAAAATACTTACTTGCTTGAGTGCCAATTCTGCACAATCCTTGATTTTTCCCTGAGAATGTCCAAAGTCCAGGGTCAGGAGCACTTTCACACATTCATTATTTCCGCCTGACTGACCTACTTTGGCAGGTGCATTAGGCTCTTTTCTGATCACCTGGGGCTCTCCTTTCATTTCTGGAAGCTGAGCCAAAACATAACCTAAAATGAAATCTTCGTAAATTTTCAAATTATTTGATTCACCCAATGATATACCTGCTAAAGCTCGACAAATAAATTTAAAATGGACCGACAATCCTTGTCTGCTCAGACCAATAGCACTCAACAATCCTCTGCCCCATTTGCTGGCACCTTTTTCCTCAGATATTTGTAACAATATTTGAGAAAACTTGTGCAAGACGGCGGCACAATAGGGCTCATCTTTTTGAGAATGTTGTAAGACCAACATGAGGAATCCACACCAAATCAGTGGCATTTTTTGTTCTGTTGAATCGCTGAAAAAATTAAAACAGTAAGACCTAGACCAAGTTTAATAGAGGCCGCCGAATATCGTATTTTTCATAAATTAGTCTTGGTTTGACAATTCTGAAACCCTCTTAACATTACCTACTTGATTTTTATACGCATCATCCAATCAAGACATAAATTCAATAAAGCTTCGGTGTCGCTGTATTTGGTTATTCTTTGTATAAAAATGGCATTAAGTGTTAATAAACAACCCTTATTCAGAATTGCTTGTTCTAATTCAGTCTGTTTTGATACCAGTATATTCAATAGTTCTGAGACTTCCCTCCAAGTGGTTTCAAACTTGTCTGAAACTGAAATAAAATAACAAAATTAAAAAAATATTTTCAGAATAGAAGATTCATTTTTTATTTACTACGAGTACATAGTGTTGCAGCTTTAAAACAATGAAAGTTCACTTTTGTAGCATTTATCGCTGCCACTATTTTCTCTTAATAATTTCCATGTTTCCAGTTGTTTATTGTTAGTATAACAGCTAACTAAAATAATTACGTTCTAATCAATTTCCAATAGTTTTTTATTTTTAGTATTTTCTTACTGATATGAGATGGAATCGACCAATACTTGATGAAAATCCATAAAGTATTCAATAAACACTTACTGAGACTTTCACTAAACTGTAAAAATTTCATAATGAAGGGTTTCTTGAATATATTTTCTGAGGTTTTATCGGCTTTTGTTCAATATTATCTGATACTTTCATATTTTGATAATACATTTTTTAATCATTCCGTATCCTGATCCAAAGTTTCATACTTTCAGCTTTAATATTCTGTAAAGAATATTGATTGAACATAACTAGAAGTTGTTTATAAAAGCAGATCATCAGCTATAGAAAACATATATCCTAATTTGCAATAACACACAAGTAACGAATTTGAACAAAATTATTCTTGTTACATTTTCTACCTCTTTGCTTACCTGCTTACTTTCAAAATTTTGAAATGCAATCAGAAAACTCTTCAATATCAAATATCAGATCAGCAAATAGTTTTTAAGGTTATCGATGTTGAAAATAAAAAATCAATTTTCTAATCAATAAATTACATATCTTGTCGAAGCCACTTTCAGGTTTGTTGTTCGTAGTTTGCAGATTTTTATGTCTGAAATTTCGTCTGCAGCTGAGTAGACATTATCAAAGGTGTGCTGTGAGGGGTAACTAGAGCACTTCGACCAATGTCTCATCTTTGATAGTTACGCAGTTGTAGACGAAACGTCAGGCATAATAACCCTCAGACCTAACCTAACCTAGAAAATATCTTAGATAGTTATTCCCGACTGTGAAAGTTATCACTCTTCAAGGTTATATGTTGTTATATTTTTGTTTTTTAATATCTAGGTACAAGTGTACATTTCGACATTTATTCAAATTCATACCTTATCAAGCTGACAGTGCAAGTAAAACTGAATATTCCAACACATTAGGTACAAAGTAATCTCAAATATCAATAAAACAAATCAATTTTTTAGTAATAATGATTATTCGGACGATTTCTGTATTTTAAGCTTGTTAATAAGTATCTAACTACAATATAATAGTATTAATAGACAGTAACACTAACAATTTTTAAATTACTGTAAGACTACAGCCATCAAAGTTAACTTCAATACATCAGTTTATCACTATGATTCCTCACCTATATTTAAGAAGTAACTGTTGATAGTAACCTCCAACACCTCACCAAGAATTTCATAATCTTTCACAGCCGATCCTAAGGTTCTCAACAGAGATTTAACAATAATTCCATTTCCAGGTTTGTTTTCAATCCATTTAATAAACGCTCCAAGAGACGCTTTACTGATATTGTCAATATTTAAAATACATTCTAGTTCTCTAAGTAACAGTAACATCTCTTCCTCATTACTTACTGCACACTCTAAATCATTGAGCTGCCTTGTTATGAGGAGATATATATCCCGCTCCTTTCTAGAAATGTTATTTTTGTTTCTATTGCTGTACACTGATAGTAATTTAATATAACTCTTAATATAAATCAGTCTCTTTGGCAAAGTTTCATTTGGCGTTGTAGATGTTTGACTGTTGTACGAGGCAACAGTTTTTAAAAAGCTGAAATTTAATATATTTATTAGTGGGGCGTTCAAACACTTATCATTAGAAAAAAATGGTAGCATGTTGGAACAGAAAGCGAGTTGCCAGTTAACAAAATTGAAATGCTCAACTAACCATAGATCACATCAAGGTAAACAAAAAAACAACTGAAATTCTTTATATGTATTGCTCTTTATCTGAACTAATCAAGGAGAATCATTGATTTTATAGAAATTATAAATATATTTTCAACTTCTCAGAATGATACATTGAAATAGTTTATCATCTTAGTATCAAAACCATTTTTGACTTTCTACTTCTTTATTCATATACGGAGAGTAGAGAACTTATCTATTATTGAAGAAGTAGAAAGTCAATAAGCGTATTTTACCAGAAACTAATTTCTCCTGAAAATTCCTCTTTTTCAATCACTTGCTTTCATTTGATTTGATTTATCGAAGGTATTCGATACAGTTTGCATGGATAAAATATAAAATTTCTACTACTAATACTTCATAAATTGGATCAAATCTTACATGACTGAAAGAATGTGTAATAATGAACTCTGTGATTCTCATGGTAAAAAAGTTCTGGGTTTTGAAAACAGATAAGGATTATTTTCCGAAATGTCAATCATCTAAAGAGAGTTGAGTATGGAAATTTTAGTTTTTGATCAATTATTATTTGTTGGCACAATTTTGAACGTAAGTTTTTTACTTATCAAACAATTCAGTACTTTAGGAATTTAGTTTTCCTCAGATTATCATTAATTGGTTGATTTTATTTTTTCAATATGGTAATTGGAATAGTAATTTGTAAAAAGATTGATGATACCAACATTTTTGCTATTGCAAATAATTTTTGAATTTATGAAATTACTGCTATTATAGATGCCACATTAACAATGTGAATTGATCGAAAAATACCTCGAGTACTTTCAAATTTCCAACCTTTGAATATCATTTCAAAGCTGTAAAAAAAAATTCAAGATGTATAAGAATTTCTTTCTAATGTTTTCTACCATGAATATCTGTTTCAATAACCAGTACTTATACTGCCAAATGTTATTAAACTCAGTCGGTACCTGAAATTATTAAGTGGTTGTCAGTCAATAAATATGACTTATGAAGAGCATCTAAATGAAGAGCATCTTATGAAGACCAAATGATTTGTTGTACACATTTATATGTATCCACCAGCAAAAAGTCAAGAAATTATAAATTATGAAAAATGAGGATTGAAACTTTCAATATTTTTTTTACCACTTTTAACGAATAACATTACTGCAGTTTCATCCTAGAATAGAATAGATTAGAATTTATTCATCATTAAAAATGTTACAATTGCATTGCATTACATAACACTTGTAAAATTTTATCAGACTAGTCAAACGTGAGCACTAGGCTATATATAAAATATAAATAAATACATACGTGTACATTACAAAAATAAAAGAAACGCATCTTATTGACTTATATTAGGAGATTAAAAATTCTTGCAAAGAATAAAATACATTGTTTGCTAGGCGACTGTATAGTCTCGATTTAATTGTTTCCAAATAGTTTGACTGCATGGTTATAATAAATGATGCCTTGATAACTCACAAGAGTCCTGTCCCACCGCCAAACGTGAGTAAGGTAGTCTCAATTCATTACCCCTTCATGTGTTGTAGTTATGGCACATATTATTTTTTTTATAGTGAGGTGTAGTGTAGGTTCTTACATGATTCTTTATACTGAAGTCCAGCTAGGCATCTTATCACTTTTTTTTTGAGTTTAAATGCTTTCATGGCATGAGCTTAGTTTCCCCAGAAGGGCAATCTGTAAGATAAAATAGACTGCACAAGTCCATAATATATTAATTTTAGCACTTCCATCGAGACAGTTCCACGTAATTGTTTCATTATAAAACATTTGCTGTTCAGTTTTGTTAGTATATTTTCTATTTGTACTTCCCATGTTAGATTTTGATCGATGGTTAGACCTAAATATTTGAAGTGACTTACATACTCAATGGACTTGCCATCCATTTTCATAAGAGGACAAAAATTATAGGAAATGTTTTTCCGCTGGAAAATCATAAATACTGTTTTGATGACATTGACTGTTAATCCATTATTTTTACACCACTTGGAGAATTCATGTGATACTGCATTTGCTGCTTGTACGGAAAGAGATAACTCGTTTCGTACCACCATTTGAGTTGTGTCATCTGCATAGATTATTGTTTTTTGTTGTGACATATTTGAATTTTCTATATCACTCATGAAGAGTATAAAAAGAATAGGAGCCAGGGTTGCAACCTACGGAGCTCCCATTGTAACAGAAGCATGATGTGACTACATCGAATTAATCATTACCACTTGTGTTCTATATTTTATATGAGTTAATTTTTCCAGGAGTAAGCTATGGTTCACCGTACCGAATGCTCTAGTTAAATCAAAAAATAAGCCAACTGGAATTTGCTTGTTATTAAGACTTGTATATATGCTATTGCAAAGTTTATTTATTGGTGTTGAAATTGATCTTTGCTGCCTTAAGCCATATTGGCAATTAGGAATAAGTTTGTGGTACTCGATGAAATTCACCAATCTCAGATAATAACTATAATCGATGACTTTTGCAACTTGTGATTGTAAGCAAACATTACGCTTGAGTTTTAGTGCCTTTATTTTCATTTATAGAGACCGACTTCGACATTTTAAGTGCTTCCGGATATATTCCTTCTATGAATGATTTATCTATTATATGCAATATAGGATAGCAAAATTATGTCACTTACAGTTCTTAAAGCTTTACCATGAATTTCATCTATTCCAGGCGTTGATGTTTTTGTCGTTTTCATAATTACATTTTGCACTTCAATATAGGTTGTAGGATGCAGAAATAATGAAATATTGGAAAGGGGGGATAACTTAAGTTCATCAATATTGGGGTTACCTTTTTCAATTCCCAGAAAAAATTCATTGAAGTGATTAACAATTCCAGACTTATCTGTAATAAGTTCATTATTGATAGTAAGCTCAAGTTTATTATTTATTATTGCGTTTTTTGAGTTATTCCTGATTTCATTAACGATTTTCCAGCTTTCCTTATTTATATTGTTTGAATTCAAAATTCTTTTGTTGATGTATTCTGCTTTGGTTTTTTTAATTAGTGCTTCATAAATATATTTGAGTTTTTTATATTTACTTTTTATAATTTCATTTGTAGTACTCCTGGCTAACTTAGAAAGATCACATACCATTTGATGTAATTCCTTGATTTTTCTGTCCTATGAGGACATTTTCAAACTTATACATTAAACTCAAATAAAAGTGGTAAGAAAACATAGAAAGTTTCAACTCTCATTCTTCATAATAATTTCCTGCCATGTACATCCATCAAATTATCAATCATAAATTAATTTTCTCTTTATGCAATCATATAGTTGATTATGACTTTGTTTGCACCTCTAAGGAAATATCACTGGCATTTTTTTACAGCACAGTTCATTAGAGGTTTTCAAAACAATTAACAATATTTCAAAAATTAAGATTATAATTTATTGAAAATATCTGCTTATTCAAATTAGTAAATTTATACAGCAACTAATTGCTCCCAAACTACAGTGTAAGATTTACTCTCGTTCCTTTGGACATCAATAAAATTCAAAAACAACATAGTTTCCTGTACGTTTAAACTGATTCTTAACAATGCATTCATCCTCAAACCAGAAATGAAACTAAGATTATTTCATTACACAGTCAAGTTGGATGATGGTTATGTCATATTGTCATATTGATCGTAGAACAACTGTCCGTTTCTTACAAGACCTCTACAGAAACTGCAACCGTGAATATTTTACCAAAACAGATAATCAACAATTTCTAAACATTTGCGAAGGAAGAAACAATATGTTATATAATTTCCCTCCATTTTTCATTGTTGTTGGGCAAACCCAACTTCTCAGTCCAGGTATACCCTGTCATTTAATGAAATATTCAGCTTCATCAAAAAAGTGTGATACTTATTTAGAAACCCAGAGACGAGTCTAAATTGATTCACAGTTCACTAGAGACCTTTCTTAATTCACACCCTACCTTCAAAATTTCTTTTATATAAATATTTTTTATATTAGCAATCTCACCTCAAAACTCTGTAATCTATATCTACTGGGTCAGTTTTGAAAATCACAGACGAATCACAGCTCATAACAAACCAATCCATAACATGTTGATAAATAGAAGCATCCAAGAATGTCCAGTCGAAGTGTTCAGCTTGTACCAGTAATGAGTTGGCTTGTTCAGAATAGTTTTTCCTAACATTGGGCTCGTTGCATAATTTCACGAGTAGATTTATAAAACACTGATACACTCTGCTTTTCAACTGGAGTGGGGCACTTGTAAAGTTGTTTAACCAATTCGACCAAGGAACCGACATGAAGATGTGTCCCAAGAATGAATGGCAATCAGGCAAGTACTGATCCACTACCTAATAAGTGAGGTTTATTTTACAATTGTTTATAAAAAATGCATAAGTACTCACCCTAAGCATAAGTTCAAGGTCATTGACGGAAGGCCAAAAATTATGCCAAGGAAAAGTTAGAAAAGTCTGATGAACAGGTAACAATATGTGTTCCTTGACAGAATTATGGGCATAACTTGTGACATACCACTGCCAGAGGTGGCTCAAAATACTACTAGATGCTAAAATAGAAAAAACAAATGAATAAAATAATATCGAATGCGTAAATGAATATTGCATTGGGCAATATTTTACGTCATTGGCGACAATGTCAAATAGGTACATATATATATGTTAACTCAAAAATTCCCACGGATAAAGTATTATGAGCTGTTTTCTTGGGTTTCGCTCCGTGTTCTGTGTATTTTATCCCCATAAGGATTATTTTTACAACGTTTCGGCAAAGTCTCATTTGCCATCTTCTGGTGATGCCTGGTTTTTTTCAACTAGACTGATTAGTTCGAACTCTGTGTCTCAATTTATAGGGATTGATGTTTCCCTTTACCTGCGTTGCTGCCACTACCTGTGTTTGCTCGACTACCTGTTTTGGTCTTATTACCTGAGCTGCCTCTCCTGCCTCTGTTATTGTACAATATCTGCATAGTTTTTTCGCTAAATAATCAACATGAGATTTCCATGTTAAAGATGAGTCAACATGTTAACTATTTGGAAAGCAGAAAAAATCCATACATTGAAACTTCACGATTACGTTTCTACTAAAACACAATGCCAAAAATATTGTGTTTGATAAATAAGTTCATTATTGGGAAAGAAAGTTTTTGGCTTTCTACTACTCCATCTTGATACAAAAAATGTGGCAATCTTCCAAAGAAAGCAAGGAAGTAATCAAATTTTTAAAGAAGTAACTTTATACATAGATGTGTAAATCATGAAAAGAAGCTACTTCATATAAACATTGAATTACACGAAAGAAAAGTTCTTTTGAAATAAATACTTCCATATGAACAGTAAATTATACAAAAACACTTTTCTCTACTCATTTTGTATTCCAAACATTCGTTATGGAATTATATCAGATATCATTCCCAGTATTTCTACACAATATACTAAATGAAAGGTAAAAATTTCACTTACATGGAACACTGTCATCCTCACTGGCAGACATCGATGTTTCGCCGTAAGACACTTGCCTTAGGGCTCTTCAACACAAATCTGGATAACATTATAAGAAAAAAACACAATTCATTCATAAATTACGATTTTTATATCATAGAATAAGTTTAATCTACTTATGTCATCGATGACATCGTAATGACATTCATTCACCTATTTGATTGAATCCCAGCTAAAAGGAATCTTGTTTGAATTGAAAGGGTTATATTTTTAGGAGTGACTAATTTTTGGGGAAGAAAGTTTTTGGCACGTCTATGTATAAAGTTATTTCTTTTAAAATTGATTACGTCCTTCCTTTCTTGGGAAGATTCCCACATTTTTTTTCTATCAAGATGGAGTAGTAGAAAGCCCTTACGAAGACGCCCTCTATAGAATCAACAGCGAAATCAATCCTCGAATATCAAAGATATACAAGGCTGCCCCAAGGCGATCAGTTTCAAAGCCACTCTTCAACATTGACCAGCGACGAGAGTTGTTCTCTATCTTTCACTGCATCTCTCACTGAAAGGCAACTAGAGCCCAACCTCAAGACATTTGTGATTTAACACCAGACAGCGTTGTTTCGCCTGCTATAGGTCACATCGGTGGTGCTATGCTAAACCATAAATGTTTTGCAGGAATCAACTGTCCTTGAAGGACAAGTCTAAGTAAGTAAGGTCGACGACATCGTTCCTTATGAAGACGCTGTAAATGGGATCAACAGAGAAATCAATCCTCGAATATCAAAGATCAACGAGGCTCCCCAAGGCGTTCAGTTGCCTGTGAGCCTCGTTTATCTTTGATATTCGAGGATTGACTTCTCTGTTGATCCCATAGATGTCGTCAACGTTACTTGGTCAGGTTTGTCCTTCACATCCATCACAATTTTTATTCGGATTGTGGAAGGTACAAATTCCTACAACAATCAATAAAAAACTCCATACAAGTTATATTACCTGGTAACGTGTGGATTATGAATGATATGCATTCTCGAAAAGCACCAAGCATTTTCTGAGCAAATCCAGCATCGGGTGGAATCCAAGGTAATAGTACCGACCGATCATCTGCCAGCTGCTGTATCCAGGAGGCCATGTTTTCCTTAAGATTTTGCATCGAATAGGGTATTAACCAGGGAGAGAACATATCTCTCAGATAAGGCCATATTTTATCACAAAGTTTGTCTCCCAAAAGCCCTGTAATTACATGAACGAAAATATATAATAATAATAAAATTAATAATAATAATATTTATTTCTTTAGTTGAAAAGTACAGTTGACAGCAATCAATGCACAATAAACAAAGAAAATGTCAATTATAAAAGTAAATGTAAAAACATATAAATGTGAATAACTTCATGTAACCATGTTATAAAAGTCAGTCCAAATAATATGTAACCATATTATAAGTCAATCAAAATAATATAAATAACATAATAACACAAACAGTGATAAGCATCCATAAGTAATAAAACTAACATTTAAATATAAAAATATAAATGTAACTAGTTATAGACCATAAAAAAGTCAATAAAATATAATCAACACACAATTTCTCAAGTATTAAAAGGAAACACTTTAACCAAATGTGCGCGTACTATTTGTGTTATTTACAGTAACTTAAAATTTTCATCAAGGCTCAAAAATGGACTTCAATCGTGAACATTTTCGTGCGATTATTGTTTACAACTTTCGACGTGGATTAACTCAGCAACAGTGCATGAATGAACTTAATTTAATTTTTGGCGATGGTATGGTGAATTCAATTGTGGTCGTAGTTCACTCCAAGACGAATTTCGTGAAGGTCGTAAAAAATCAGTTGTTGTTCCGAAAACCATTGATGCTGTGCGCGAACTGATATTGCAAGATCGTCATGTGATCTATCGTGAGATTGAGACAACCTTAGGCATTAGTGGGACCAGCATACATTCAATATTGCATAAACATTTGACTGTCAAAAAAATTTGTTCGCGTTGGATCCCACACAATTTCTTAATCGCTCAAAAAAAAAGACTCTTGTCGATTGGTCGAAGAAAATGCTCAAAAAATACGATCGCGGTGCTTCAAAACACGTCTATGACACCGTGACAGGTGTAAATCGTGGATTTATGCGTATAAGCCCGAAAGTAAACAGCGGTCGCTGTATGGGTGTTTCTCAAATCCAACAAAAGTTGTTCGCACACAAAGCACTTCCAAGCAAATGGTCGCCCGTTTTTTTCGGAAAAACTGGACATGTCGCCACCGTACCACTAGAACAACGCAGAACTGTCAATTCTGATTGGTAGTTAGTTTGCCAGTTGTATTCCAAGAAATCAGGAAAACCAACCGCCGAAGACGGATCACTCTTCACCACGACAATGCGAGCTCTCACACATCTGCTCAAACAACTGCATATTTGAGCACCAAAAACATCGATTTGATAAGTCATCCGCCGTATAGTCTTGACTTGGCACCAAATGACTTCTTTTTATTCCCGCACATAAAAAACAAACTGAGAGGTTAACGTTTTTCGACACCTGAAGAAGCGGTCGCTGCATTCAGAATGCATCTTTTGGAGATACCTCAATCAGAGTGGCAAAAGTGCTTCGACAATTCAATTGGTTCAAACGCATGCAAAAGTGTATAGATCTTCATAGGGAATATTTTGAAAAACGATAAAGTGATTTTCGATGATTATTATTTGTTTTTGTTTTCTAATCCCGAAATATAAAAGGCAACCCTCGTATTATATTCGTTTTGGATGCATTTGTATCGCACCAGCTCGTCACCTTCAAGTCGGATGATATTATTTTATTTAGCTCCACTGATTTTTTTTATTCCACAATATTGTAGTATCATCCACGAATAGAATGAAACTACCAGATGTGTCATTCATATATAGCATAAATAGAATAGGGCCTAACACGGAACCCTGTGGTACACTAGATTCAATGGCCCTGTTCTCCGAGAGTTCCGTTGTCCTCACCATTTGACTCCGACCTTGAAGGTACAATTCGAACCAAGTGTTTGTTAACACCTCTACATCCATATTTATGAAGTTTTTTTAGTAAAATTTTATGATTGACAGAATCAAACGCCTTTGAAATATCGCAAAAAATTGCGACGGCTACTTCACCAGCATTCAATTCAGAGTAAATTTCATATAGAGAAGAGAACATAGCATCATTTGTATTAAGAATTCATCTAAACGTACTTTGACTAATTTCTCAGTAATTTTTGCTAAAGTCAGTATTAAGTCTTCAGGGAAGAAGGAAATAAGCCAGTTCTGAATGAGGTATGAATAAGGGCGACCAAAATTTCTAGAACATTGAGTGGTAAATTCAGAAAAATCTTAACGGAAATATCATCATTCAAAATGGTTTAGACTTTCACGGCAATGATACTGAATATCATCATATCCTGCCGTGTTTTTGTTTTTAATGTGATGAAGTGTTTTGAACTTCTTTTCTAACTTTCTATTGTTTTTATCACTTTTTAAATTTCTTGTGTTCAGGAGTTAATCGAGTATAAAGGATTATTTTATGCCAATGAGAAAAGTTATATTGAATAGTCAGTTCATAACGATTTTAGTCGAGTTTAGTCGAACTGCTTGCTTGCTCGGATGTAAGTAAATAATCCGTTATTCAGATATTTGGTGATTCAGTGTTGTTAATGTATAACAAGTACATGTATCGAAATGAACATTTCTTCTCAACAAATTGAAAATAATAATTCAGTAGTAACTTACAATACCAAATATTCGAAATTTTTTATCATGCTAGCAAATACCAATGATAATATACAAAAATAATTAAATCAGAAAAATTATTTCATACAAATTTTTTGGAGATTGTCTATTTCTTTCTAGATTGATAATTTGCCCGGTCTTTGAAAATATTCGTTCGAATGGGACAGGGGTTCCAAGACTATCTGAATTCTAGTTGGACTATTAACTCATTCAGATCATCCTTCCATCTGAAGTTCAAGCTGCTGTACTATTTAAACAAATATTCATTTGAATCACCATCGAATAATTGATATAATCGGGTATTGATTAATTGATTATTCAAATAGTCCATTCATACTCATCAGTAATTAAAATAATGCCAAGTAGGAAATTATTTCTGAATGAAGTTGGATGCTTCACATCACATTTGCGCTATGTAATTATTTGACGAAATTTAAAGTTTACTCTCCACTTCAATACTACAATCAAATCTTGAATGTAAGGCAAGTTGAAGTTCAACCCATATTTGGTTTCAAATATCATATTTGAATACATTAACTATCATAAATGTCTTTGGCAACAACACCAAAGATAAGTTATGATAACATTATGATAATTTGCAAACAATTCCATTCCGATTTTCTGAACAAAAGAAAATATAATTGTGAAAACATGTTCTGGTCAATTTGTATGAATTTGTCAAAGTCTATGTACAAGGTAAGCTACAGATATAACTAGGACCACGTTTACATGGCCCCATAAAGGAGGATTTTCCAACAATCAATGCTACTAAAGGAGCACCTGAATTTATAGAAAAAATCTGAAAATGAAAAACAAATAACCTTATCATGAAAATCGCTACAAACAACCAATTTATTTGTAAAATGGGCTAATACTGAAGGAACTTGGGATGTAAATAACGCAAGAATTATATTTCACAAAATACAGAATGCAAAAGTTTAGGGGGAGTAACAGCATTCAACTCAACGATAGTTGAAAACTGAAAGAATTGTAAGATTGATCAGTGTTCCTATTCTAAAAATGGGTGACGGAATTATTGAAATACAATTATCTTACTAATGTTGAGTTCCCTATGGTTAAACCTGTAGGTGACTGATCTCAAAATTACATGTATGTGTAAGATATTATACAAGTTTTTTTTGGAAATAAAACAAAATATGAGACAAAATTAATCACTGAAAATATTATGCTCACCTTGATGTGTATTGAGCATGCTCACAGTAACACCGTGCCCTATTATACCAAAAAAAATTACAAACACGTCCATATAGTTGCGACACTTTGGATATAGTCCATAGAGACCATATTGTAGTCTTTCTTGTGTGAAATGTCTTGACAACAGTTCCGATGTATCCAGCAACTCTTGATGTTGCAAAATCTTTTGGTTTTGAGCATATTGCCTGAGTTGATCTCTGGAATTACAAGCCAAAATAAATTTTCATCTTGAAACTCAATGTAATACGAATATAACAGAAAACCTAAGTAAAATTGAAAAAGGAAGCTATTGGAACATCTTATAGTGAAAAATAAACAATAGATTTTATTTCAACATAACTTTTGATTCATTTTCTCCGTAAAAGAGAGAGAGAAAGAGAGAGAAAGAGAGAGAGAGAGAGAGAGAGAGAGAGATTTTTCAACAGAAAGATGTATACATCATAAAATTTTACATAAATTTCTACAAGAAAACGTCCAAAAAGTTCTCATGCATACATAACACTACTTAAATAAAAATAATATGTACAACGTACAAAAAAAGACTAGTATATGAAAATGATTAATTCATTTTTTAAGAAAATCAGGGACTGTATATGACCACTACATTCATGAAGTGACTTTTTGTGAATGGGATAAGTGAAATCATCCTTGAACAGGGTATAATACATATATTTTCTTGTACAATATTGCCCGAACCTTTGCCCGATGGTTAACTAGAGACTTTGATGTTTCACATATATACATAGCAGGAACGGTGAAAATTCTTTTATTTTTTAAGACACTCCTGCACGTGCCAGCTACTGAAGCCGAACATGAACTTGATTTACTTTTACTGAAATAAAATTTTATTGAGGTCGTAACATGATCCCCATACTTACTATACCTTATTTGACAGCTGAATAAAAGTTTGTATAACAAATAACCTTCATTACCTAAATGTCAAATTCTTTTTTCAGAGCCCTTATGACATAGGTGATCGAGGACAGTTTAGTGTATAGGTGATGAATCTGATCTGACCTGCTCAACGTATCATCTACATAAATACCTAGGAATTCAACTGTTGTACTACATTCAAATGTTTCATTATTTAAGGTGATTGATCAGAGGGTTTTCAAGAAGAATTAGTTTTGACGGGCATACAATTTGTCTTCTGCATATTCAAGGTCAACTTATTTTCCAAGAAGTAGTTTTCAATAGACTGTAACGTGTCGTTACCCGTTTCAATGATGACCATTGAAGTTTTTCCCTTCAGAAGAAGATTGAAAGCACCAGCATGGCTGCCAGCGAGAGATCATATGAAAATCTCTCTGAAAAATCTTTCACATGTTGTGCAAAGTTTGGTATTTTAAAGTAACTTCTATGCATGATCTACACATCTTTGTAAACAGTTCATTTTCAAATGAATTACTTTCTTTGTTCCTTTTGAAAGTTCCCACATTTTCTGTACATTCAAACCTGTATAAACCAGTAGGAGGAACGAAGTTGATCAAATGGGTGTCATGAGAAGACACCTAATACGAAAGAAGCTCATGAGGCTGCAGTGTTTTTCTGGAATTTAAAAGAAATGGAGTAGCAATATTCATTTTTGTCACCCATATAGGTTGAAGAAATTACAGGAATTAAATCAAGATTTTCCCCAGTACATTTTAATTAGAGCTCAGTTAACAAATTTATGAGTAGAGATTGTAGGACACTCCATCATTGGCCCTTATATATTTCCGAATAGGCTGAAAGAAACAAATTATTCAACATTCCTCGAAGAAGTACTTCCAGAACTTCCAGAAGAGACACCTTCAGATTTTTGTAGATGTATATGGATCCCATGCTAACTGTCACCGAATGTAAATCAAATAATTTTTTCTTTGGGGTAAGATGAAATCACTCATTTATGATCGACTAGCAGAGAAATAAAATCTCATTGTTCATATCTATATCTTCAAAGCTTCATAATGGGTGACTAGAAGAGGCACAACAGTGTATGTTGTAAGGAGGCTACAATTTCAAATAGATTTTTTAATTTTCTTTTGATTTTTTAAAATTTTTTGATTGAATAGAAGTTGTAACTAAAAGAAAACCTCTTTTATGACTTTCCCGATAACTTAATTACAGACTGTTATAAGCTGTAAAGGTTTCTAGTTTCTCAGTACCGAAACCTATAAGGAACTTTTGTACATATCCTCAATTCAATCTATTAAGAGCTCTGAAATGACCGTACTTCAGGAGAAGTTTGCTTGGAATAAAAGTAGTTTCACTGTTAAATGATAAAAGAGTCATTTACCTGAGTGGACCTTTGATGTTCAGAACAACAGGTTGGGACAAAGAGTTCAAAAGGTCCATCCACACTGATATTGAAAGCAGATTATTTTCAGGGCTGCCACCACTAGCTTTCAGAAGATGTATCAACACCTCACCATAATGTTCTGGAAACTGATATTCAAATACTGTCATCAAATGTTTACGATACAGTCCATGTAAAGTCAATGCTTCAACTGCAGGTTCAAATCCTAGGGTCGTTAATGCTTTTACAATCAACTCTATAAATTGAGACCGGTGGCTCAGTTTTGGTTGTTTCTTTTTCAGCCAATTTTCTATTTCAAACTGAAATCAGAAAACAAAAAATTGAGGTTTTTAGTAAGTAATACATATAATACACACCCGCACGCATACGCAATTATTATATATCAGAAAGCGTTAACATGAACTGTTTAGAGAGGATTGGGCAATTTTTTTCTATGACAACTGAAGTATTAAATCCAGTTCATCATAAAATAATTGAACATATCAATATTATGAACCATTCTATCAGGAATGTTGCAGAAGAAAAGGAAGTTTGGTTGAAATATATTCCTTTATTTTCATTATATGTTAGATACATAGATTAGAGAAGGGTATACAAGTTACTGGATCAATACAAGACTTTTATGTTTATGCCTTGAAGTATTGTTGATTTATCAGTTGACATAATTTTGTAAACACTGTCAAATTGAAAATAAAAAAGTTATGTTCCTGAAGACGAATTTTTTATGGAATAATCTTATAAAAAATATAATGCACAGCAATGTCAACCCAACATTAATCGCTACCTTCGCACAGGCACCGATCTCAGGAGACTTTAACAAATTTCCTGCAGTGCCTGTGCATCTCCATTAGAAATTAAAATCAAATCAAATCAAATCAAAATATACTTTATTGCCTGAAGAACATAATTCTCATTGACAAAGTCGTTTACAAAATAAAAGAACAAAATAACACAACAATCACCTTTAGATATATATCGATATGATAAATAGTGAGGTAGAAAAAGTGATAATAATTATAATTGGACTACGATAGACGCACATCTGAGTCAAAGGAAATTTGATACATTATCCTCGTACTGGTCAACAAAATATGAAATATAAGTACATGAAAATAATAAAAATGATCACAATTTTATATACATATATACACATATATACACATACATACATATACACATATACATACATACACATACACACACATATACATATATAACTCTAAAACACTTAACAACAACATGTGCAATTATACAATGCATGTACATAAAATATTAAAATTGTCACAATAAAAATTTGCTTTGTACGAATATTAACAACAAAGAGGTGTAAATATAAAATGAAGTTCATATAAATATAAATAAAATATAAGTATCACTGAAACACATTAAATAATAATGTATAACGAAGTCGAATTTCACGCATTAAAAGTTCATACAGTAGAATTCATCTAATGAGTAGAAAGCATTCGTCAATAGAAGTTTTTTTACGGTACTTTTGAATTGTTTTTTGCTATCTAAAATTTTTATCTCATTTGGTAGGTGATTGAATAATTTTTTACCATTATAAAATATGGAATTTTTTTTTTATTTGTAACTGTAAGTAGTTGATTGAACTGTAAGTAGTTGATTACTGACTGATAACATTTTAATAAAAATAAAATAAAAACAACAATAAAAATTAATTTGCGCTCCGGGCGACTTCATTGCTTCCAGTGGCGCATTTGCTTTTTCAGCTGCAGGAAAACCCGGAAAAAACCTGCAGCACCACATCATCTGAAGATATTGATCTAACAATGTCCTCTCTCTTATAAAACAAAATGTAGGGTGTTTCCAGAGGCTCCAATAAATTCAATGCATCGCCAGAACACTTCGTGACACGACTATCGTCAAACTTAAACCAGTCCGTTTTGTCTTTGACCAAGGCGTAATAATGACCAAAATCAACGCCAGAACCACAGTGAACAATGACTGCATGAATATTATAATAGTGGTCTGCTAGGTTGAAATGTTCATCTATTTCGAACCTTCCAAAGAGTTTCTTGCTTCCGTTAGAGGTTGAGTCTTGTTTGAAAATCATCAGTGTTATTATTAGATTTCCTGGTGCCTCAACTATACTCGTTTCCTTATAACAGTCAGTTAGTTTGGCACATGTTTGACAATACAGTCGATCATCACCTGTTAAAAATTCCATTTTCAGATGATTTAACAATAAGCTTTGCACGGACTGGTTATTAGTCATATTAGGAAAAACTAGATGAAGTTCCAGAAAATCACATAAGTTTTCGGTACTTCTTGAACATTTACCACAAAGTAAACAAGTGAGGATTTTTCCAACAAAAGATTTACAAACACAAGTCGAGATGGGCTGTACGGAATCATTCAGTCCAGAGCGGTCAGGAGTATTGATTTTGCAATTGTCTTGCTCACGAAGAGTATTCAACAAGAACCCCAAGAATTCGGAACAATCCTCTTGTTGTCCTAACGAGTATCTAGTGGACTTCAAAGACTCCAGGAAATTGGTTGGAGGGAAAGATGATACCTTCTTACGAAACTGCAGCTGCATGAACAGGTGTTTGAGTTTAATGAATGAAAAAATCTGTTTAAAATCTGTTTTTCCGTTAACCAGTTGTCGCACCCCTACGAACAACAACCCTCAGAAGTCGAAACTTGTGCGAGCTAAGGATTAACGAGGTCTTACCTTTTAACATGTGATTCCTAACACGGGTTGAACGATAGCAAGTGAAGATCGATCGTTCAGATTAGGGCTTGAACCACCGACCAACACGGCAGTCAATTCGAGTGAGTGAACAAAGCACCCACGCCGAACCGCTTGGCTACCGACCGAAACATAAGTAGGAAACATTCCCGTTCTCGTTCATCATTAAAACTTCGTTCTTGAAATTCTTCGTCATGAACAACACTTGTAAAATGCTATTCATGTAGACGAATTCTTTATGGAATAATCTTATAAAAAATATAATGCACAGCAATGTCAACCCAACGTTAACCGCTACCTTCGCACAGGCACCGATTATTGAACACGACAAGTTACTGATAATTAGAAGATTTTATTTTGTGAAAAATACTTTGAATTTATGCAGCAACTTATCTAGGTTAATTATTAATTTTGCCCTTTCTACACCTGAATAAAGTTCTCAATTACAATTTGATTACTTGATTTATGGTAAACTCTAGAAAAATATTGTCGGGTAGAAATGATTCAATTCCATTTAGCCACTGAATAAAATCACAACTTTTCAACTTCAACAACAGTAACCAGCTTCACACATTTTTCTACAATACTAAAACTATTGATTGAAAGTCATTTATTTTTTATAATAGAGGGGGAATTCAAGAGTATTTTATTGACCTTTTTTGGATTTTTTTCACCTTCCTTCCTGAAAAAATAATCATCTTCCAAACTGATAAAAAAATTTAAGGTGTATGAGATATCTTAGCTGTTTTTGATCAAGTTACTGATAATTTGAAGATTTTATTTTGTGAAAAATACTTTAAATTTATGCAGCAACGTATCTAGGTAAATTAATAATTTTGCCCTTCCTACACCTGAATAAAGTTCTCAATTACAATTTTTATATTTGTCAGATGGTGAAAAGACCCAAAAAAAGGTGAACATAAATACTAAAACTGTTCAATTGCATCAGATGATTTTATGGCCAAGGCTAGATAGCCGTTTTTGTTGATGACTAAAATTAATATTTTGTACTTACCTTTGAAAGAATAGCAAATGTTACATCATATTTTTGCCCAACTGATTTGCAAATATTAGAGTACATCAATAGCAAGCTGGAAGTTCCAACATCACTTGGAGAGAAATGTGGAGCCAAATATTGGGCCAACTTTGAATCTCTCAGAATATTCTGTAGTAACCTTGGCATTTCGTATTCAACACCACAAATATGAGACTGAAATAGAAAATTATGATAACATAAATATTACTACAAAATCTGTATACTTCACCTGTCCTAATTTTTCCAAACAAGTGGACAATAACGTTTTTGTAGGCGGGTAAGAGTTCATTTCATCACCGAGAAGAGATAAAATGTAATAAAACAGTTCAACACCCAATTCAGCAGTTGCAGGATTGCAATGAACTTGTGTTTGAAGAACTCTGAAACAGAAGAATAACCACAAGTTCTTAATGATGCTGAACCGCCGATTCATGTTATTAATGGTTGAATGAATCGAAACAAGTTCTAATAATATCAAAAATTTTGCCTCAGTACCAGTACACAATTGATATTTTAGTCAAATAATGTGTCTCATGCACATTTTCTCGTTTTACAATTAATTCGGTTATAAATAAATCAAAAGTGATACTCATATTTTCATATTCACTAATAAAATTTATTTTCATTCTCACTATAAAAGGTTCACAAAACTGCAATACGTGTTTCACTATACAATAGACTTCTAACGCAGGATTTCTCAATTTGCACACAGATCATTCATAGATGGAAATTAAAACAGTTACAGGAAAAGATACACAGCGAAGAAAAATTATATATAGAAAAATGGATGTAATCCTCGTAGCAGAAAGTACTTTTCTTTGTTTCTTTGGGAATTTCCCATTTTTCATATATTGATGTAGAAGTAGACAGCTAAGGAAAAGAGAGGCTTCCTAAAAAAATCATATACCTTATACTCAGTGTTTGATTTTTTGAGTTAAATATCCTATACAATTTCATAATTTCAATTTGTATAAAACCACTTACAATATCATTTTTGCCATTAGCAGAAAGTAATGTATTCAAAACAAATACTCCCACACACCAGAAATATAACACTGTTTCTCAATTCTCGTTTCATCAACCAATTTAGCATCATCAGAAGATGAACTATACTAAACCCTAAACAATCAACAACATTGACATATGTCACATTTCATAACCCCTTTGACATCTATTAAAAACGTTTGACAATAAAACATACCACAGAAAAACCTGCAAGATTCATTAAGATTTTTCACAATTCAGAAGACGGAGGCATATTTTAGTAAAATTATTAAATACAAGTTACTGATGAATAGAACATTTTTCTTTGTGAAACATACTTCGAATTTACAAATAATAATACCGTCTTTATTATCTTCTAATACATTCAAATCAAATTAATAATGTACAGTTCATTTATTATAAGAAGACAAAAGGCGAAGTTCAATTTACATGATGACAAGCCATCATTCAATTGCTCTTCCACTCAACCTCAAAAATGTCGCCTAGTACGCAAAAGAATAAACAAAAAGAATTTTTAAATATCTTAAAATATTATGACTATTTATAGATTTGTAATAGGTAGGTAGCTATTGGGTCATTAATAGTTTGAATATAATAAGAATCGTTTGAAATTGATATTAAAATGATTGAAGTCATCTCGTTTCATGGGCTCGGGAATGTCATTATAAATTGCACAGATCTGGTAGCTGAAACTCCTTCTAAAGAACTCTGTGCGAAAGGATGGCGGAGTTAGTCGGCCTTTATACCTTACATTAATATTATGCACATCAGTTCTAAAAGTGATTTTCTGGTGTAAGTAAAACGGCCCTTTACTATTAATTATTTTGTGAAACAAAGTTGCAGCATGTAACACTCTCCTGTCGTTCATATTTAACCAGCCGGTATCTTCAGTTTATGTGATATTCTTTCTCTTCTTCTTATACCAAAAATTAACCGTAGGCAGGAATTCTGAACTTTTTGTATCTTTTTCTTGAATTGGTTGGTTAAACATGGACCATACAAAACATCAGCATAATTGAATATAGATAAAACTAATGATTCGCACAAATTCGCCTTCACCTTCATGGGTAGGAAATTTCGGTGTCCATATATGATTTTGAATGAATAATATGCACGCCGAATAAACTGATTAACCTGGCTTTCGAATGTCAAGTCCTTATCTAAAATGATGCCCAGGCTTTTGGCTTCTGGGACAACCCCAAGTACATGATCATTTACTACTACTTTCACAGATTTGCAAATATCATTTCTAGGGCCTTTTGGTCCGAAAACAATAACATTGGATTTACTACAATTTATATTTAAGCAGTGATCAGAAGCATTTTTCACAAATAATTTCAAGTCACTATTGATTTGAGTACACGCAATATCTATCATTTCAGGTGAGAAGCTATAATACAACTGGGTATCGTCTGCATACAAATGTATATTACAAAATTTTAAACATTTTGCAAGTTGAGATGTGTAGATAGCAAACAAAAGGGGTCCCAAAATAGAGCCCTATGGCACTCCACAAGTCAACTTCAAATATTGTGAGCTGTTTCCTTCTATGGTAACCTTTTGTTGACGGTTGGTGAGATACGATCTGATTAGTGATATAGCATTTTTAGAGAGTCCTATATAGCCAAGAATTAATAACATTAAATCGAAGTTAATAGTATCGAACGCTCTATTGAAATCAAGAAGTACCAATACTGTATTATTTTTTTCGTCACGTGCTCTTATAATATCGTCCACTATATGCAACAAAGCAGTTGTACAACTATGTCCTTTACGAAATCCGGACTGAGTTATTGGAAGTATAGAGAAATTGTCAATGTGTTCTTTCAACTGAACTTCAATAGCTCTTTCAAGAACTTTTGACAAAGTAACTTATCGGGATGAACTGGAAAGTTTGCCCTTTCTACACCTAAAATTCTCCATTACAATTTTTTTTTTTTTTCAGATTGTGGAAGATGAAAAATCCTAATGATTAAAATTGATAAATCGTAAATATGGTCAAAATGTTTTGTACTCAAATTTTGCCTATTGATATTCAACCTGATATCCAGACAGTGCTACTTCTCCACTTTCAAAAGTCTAGTATTATGCACCGCTCTCAAAAATTTTAATCTATGTTGATGTATTATGTGGCTGAAATTCAAGCCATTATGTATGAAATTTTTTCTGGTCCACAGATTCTGAATATAATATGTGTTCTTTCAACAAGTTTTGATAGATTGTCTCATCTGACCAACATACTGTTTGTTGAATGCCTCACAGTTCATTTCATATAGCTCAAATTTTTAAGTTTCTATCATCTTGTCTTCGGGGTTGCTTAACGTGATGTGGTGAAAGACACTTTTATGATCAGTTTTTCAGGATCTCTTGATGTTGCGAACTTGTGCGGTGAAATACCCTCAAGAATATTGCTAAAGTTCTGGTATTGGTTTAATTCTATGTCAGAGGTTCCACTTTTATCTTGAAGTAATGTATTATTTATAATGTTAAAAAAATGGATTCGTTTCTACTAAGATATATAGTGGTACTACTGTTTTATATACACAATTTGACTCCGAATATATGAATATCAAAAAGTAACATGCAAATGTGCTTGAATGAAAATTGTATGAGACATAATTGAATTATTTTGTGTGATATAAGAATACTAGATCTCACTTGATAGTTTGTTGCACTGTAACTGCAGCAGAACAAAGATTCGAAGGGGCGGATTGCAAAGCACCTGCCAACAGTGACTCGTAAGCATTTCGGTTCAAAATAATTTGATGCTCAAGTCTCTCATTCACTCTGGCTTCCTGAAAATAATAATAGTATTTGTGAAACAAGCCAAAATATATTGATTAAAAGTTACTTCTAGGATTCTGGGTACTAAAAATATCTGATAATGTAATTATATTCGTATTTACTAAGAAAATATTTGTTTCCATAATCATTTGCATTGAATATTTGCTAATGTGAAACAATTATCCAATACTTTTTGTATCATTTTCTAATCAATGATTTTCTTATACTACATAATAACCTAGAAAATCAGTTGTTTATATTTGTTTATTGGAAATGAAAGTATACAAATATATATTACCTGGACTTCCAGAACAATTACAGCAGCACCGGAACAGTGGACGGTTTGGTTCCGACCCTTACAAGGTACTTTCTTCTTAACCTTATTCATAACTGACCGATAAAGCTGTGGTATCAATTCCTTGTAGGCACTATCTAATGCCTTATGTTCAGATAATTTCAAATTGTGGTTATGTGCAGATTGTTTCAATATTCTGAAACACTGTTCAAGTGACTTGAACATTTCTTCTTTACTTCCAAACTCAATCTTGGGTATTACTGGTGCCTTATTAATATTATGGAAGGTGGTGGCTTCGGACTATCATAGGATGTCAACCTCCTTAGAATCCGTTCCACTGGATCATTACTCTCTACCCTGTTGCCAGCTTGTAGTAAAGGCTGGTTAACGTTGGTCTTTTCACGAAAATTGTTGACTCGCCAAATACGAACATGGGTTTGTTGTTCAACTTTCAATTTATCATAGTCCAAATATTCGTACCAAGGAGTCTATGAAAGAAAAATGAAGACATTATAAAGCAAAAACACTGAAACACTGTAAAAACATGAATTTCTGCATTCAATCTTCACCCATAGAAAACTAATATTCTCTATTCAAGTTCGAGTCTCTGCATGGTACCTCATAAACTTTAAGAACTAGAGAGTCACTTGAACTGTCGCAAAGTTTTACAATTTAAAATATTTTCAAGTGATAACAAAAAATCAACTTTAATTCTTTTGGTATGATTTCAATTAAAACTCACGACAACTTTCAAGACTCTTTTCCGTTGAACTCTCTCATTTGATATCCACATCATAGAAACGAATAAAAAACATATTCTGTCATATTTGATTTAGTATGACGTCATTTAATTTTCCATATTCTTTTCAACAAACCCTTTCGTTTCATACTACATAGAAATTAGAGTGACGTCATGTTATTGTTTTTATTTTCAGAAAACCCTTTCATTTATTCATTCAATAACCGTATCGTGGGGATGCGTAAATAAACTTTTCAGAAAACTCTTTCATTTGATACCCATATCATGGGGTACAGTTCGCCATCTTGCACGGTTCACCATGTTGGACGTAGAACTGCTTCACTTAGCCATGCTATTCATCCAAACTAAACGTAAAAACAAAATTTTAGCTCAATGGGATAAGCATTTTTCCCAATGTGATAAGATTTATCCCAAACATACATACATAGAAACATTGTCAGTTGAATAAAATCTTGTAAAAAGGAACCTATTTTTATGTAGCAATTTTTTTATCGAAATGTTCATTCAATATTTAGAAATTCAATTATCCTCTATATTCCTAAGCATTACACCAATTTCCTATATCCCAGTTGATTTTTTATATTTTTAGAAACTCCCGTTATTTGAATAAATAAAACAAAGAGTATCTAAAATATATTTCAAACTTTCATTTCCCATCCCTATTTTGGAGCTCACAGTTTTCAATATTCATTACTCACAGGTGTCGACCAGGAATAAAGAACACCCAAAAAATTTAGAAAAATATAAAAAAATGTTAATCATTGGTTAAAAAATGATATGTGGTTGTCTACATTTTATAAATGGATTTTATCTTTATTAATTTGAAACTTATATGAAGTTCCTGAGATGTGTAGAATATTATTCTGAAATTTCACCAAAATAAAAGTTTCCAAAAAAAGTGTATACCTAATTTTATTTTCCAAGTATCATACAAACTAAGAAAAATGTATTTTTTTATTATTGGTTTATGGAATGAGAAACTTCTATTAGGAATTCCGAACAAGCTTCAAATTAGAAGTGATAAGTCCATTTCGGGGTGAACACCAAATCATTATTCTTAACCACCGATTTGTTACTGACTGACGCTACATAGTCTTCATAAAACATCATGTGACTTGAAATGAGGATCGGACATTAAATTTCAAATTCTTTTTGAATTTCTGGAAATTATACAAAACGTAAAAATCTCCTTTAATTATTAGACGGTTAAGATCTGAACACATTTTAGGTTCATAGTTCTTTATTTAATCATTTGAAAACAAAAAGCTAAAAAGTTTTTTAAATAATCTATAATTCATGAGAAGACTCAAGTATTGTTTATTAAGCAACTATCTGGGCCATAATAAATAAAATAATAATTGTTCTGATGATCATTAAATCATATAACCATTATTGGTCAAAAAATAGCGAAAAAAATAATACAAGCATGTTTTTAAAATCTCTAGATATTTTTGGGCTTCAACCACCCATAATCTGAAAAATACATCTAGATCAACGGAGAATTTCTATGGTAACAAAGGACAACAAACTGACAAATTTACTTCGAACAGTTACTGAAGAATATAATTGGTCACTAATTTGTTTTTATAAATTTTGCCTGTCTTATAGGTTATTTTCAGATGAAATTCATAAAAACAAGTTACTAACTAGACTCTACTGAGGTTTATATCACGTAGCAACTTTTCTTGGTGAACTCTTCAGTGTGACTTCAGCGTATTCTCTAAAGATATAGATGTTTTTTCCTGATTGTGTAAGGTTGAAATAAAAAAATATTGAGAAACTTTGACACCGCCACAAAAAATGTTTAAAAAATATATATCATCAAATGCCAATAAACCGTCATCCTGTGACGAATAAAGAAGATACAGCCAAAAATACAACTTAGAAATGTTCGATATTTCCCGCTCACCTCTGGAACCAAAAGAACTAAAATCAATTTTTTTTATACTAAACTAAAAAAACAATTAACTTCACTACAATTTTACCGTTTGTTTCTCTCTCACCACATGCAGTGACTGAAATTTTAGTTGCCCTGTGAAAATACTTTAAAACGTCAAACTTTCTTCAAAATGCACTCTCTTTGGCATTTGTCTGAACTCTTTACAAAGAAGCAGAGCACAAGTGATAATTATTTTATCAACTACAGGAAATACTCCTTTGTGTTATTACTTTGCGTTGCTAAAGAATTATTAAACATATTTACCCAGTGTTTATATTTAATGGGCATTCACAAAAACTGCATAGAAATTAAACAATAAGAAGGTGGTCTTCAAAACTGCTCGTACACTTCAACACGTGTTGGGCAACCTGATAGACAGGAAAACGGAAAAGAAACATTGTGGGATTAACGAAATAGGTTGTAAGGATTGCGGCAAAAATTATGTTGGTCAAACTAAGCAGTGAATATTACTGGAGTTTTTTCCCAACACCAAATCGTTATTTTTAACACCACGACCCGTGTTTCGATCACCAAGTGATCATCTTCAAGAGGAAGATTAAACTGGAAAAACTTGCAAAGCTAACCCTATGTTAGGTGTTAAAAATAACGATTTGGTGTTGGGAAAAAAATTCAGTAATATTCATTACTACACCAAAGGTTCCAAACAGTGCATCACAAACTAAGCAGATTAAAATAACTCGTTTCAAGGAAACTGATTCATTTATTTGGATTCTTAGACCAGATGCCAGATGCCTTCGAAACATCAGAAATAAAAAATATGAAATGTGATCGATGGGCAGAGATAAAGCTCCTACACCAATTGGTCCGCTGTTTACTCGAAGCATGTTCAGTTTGTTGTATTAGGCGATTTTCTGCTAGGGAAAAAATGATCAAATAATTTGCATCAAATTTGTACAAAAAATGAATTGAGTCCTCAAAAACAGTTGAAATGTTGACAATGGCATACGGTGATTGTACTCTGAGTCAGAAAAATATTTACAAGTGGTACAAGCTCTTCACAGAATGTCGAGAAGATTTGAATGATGATGCTCGCCCTGTACGCCCCATCACATCAACAACCGATGAAAATATTGAGAAAGTGAAGAAAATTATATATATTATTACTCTTTATTAGCAAATAATGTTCTTCATAGTACAGTCAGTCACTTATAAAATACAAAACAATAATATATATATATATATATATATATATATATATATATATATCCAACTATCAATAGAGCTTCCGTACATTTACAATTTTCTATCAATCGGGCGTCCGGTTTCAATGAGGCGTCCATATATGGACGCCGAATTGTTTCACCATGCCAGGCAGTTCAGAGGTTCCCTATCTTCCATCTGACAAAATTTCAGATGGGCGCCTATTTATCAATTTCATTGTCAAAATTATATGTATTGGCGTATATTCTAGTTGAGTCTTTTTTATTTTGGTGGCGCTCGGGAGGTACGCGTATACTTGTGCCGTATATTTTTCATACATGTGAGCGATTATGAGGCGTCCATATAACTGACAACAATGCAATAGTTTTTGCGAGAGGGAAGTCTCAATGATTTGTTAGAAATATCGTTGATTTGGTATGTTTGTAGGTCGGCGCCGGTTTCATACACAGGGTGACAATTTGAAAACTTACAAGGTCTATCTCTGAGCAACCAAATAAAATATAAGAAATCGCTGAAAACAACTTTCATAATACAAAGGGAGAAACAAATGATGTGATGACTAACTTGTTTTTCTCTCACACACCTTGCCCCCAGCCACCACAACTTCATATTTTTGAAAGGCAACCACCTACTTGTGATACATTATCTGAAAGCTCTTAAGATATGCTCTTCAATGGTACTCTTCAAAGCTACATTCGATGCAGTAAGTTTTGGTTCATCAAATAAAAGAATTCATTCAGAATAAATTTTATTTTCTATTATTAATTTAGTAAATTTTCAAAAACATGATTTTTACCATCGTAGCATTAATATTAAGACTTGAATATTTTACGCCTCTTCTATTTTTTTTTATTCGTCTCGATAATAGATAGGGATAGATAGGGAAGGAGAGTGGCACCTTGTTTTAGAGGTCTTTCGAATACCTTTACTACTCTGTCAACAGAAAATTTTTGTGACGATTAGTTTTCGAGATAATTTGAAGTTTTAAAGGTATTTGCATTGAGTTCAACTCTTTTTAAAATAAATCAAATTGTTTTTAAGGTGCAAGTTACGTTCAGAACTCTCATAAAAAAAATAAATTTTTGCTTTTTATGACAACCTGCTAATACGTGTCCATTTGATGTCGAATTATTTGTTTATTACGAGGAGATTTCTCCGGGGATGGGGTTGGTTACCACCATTACATTTTAGGTAAATTGAGTGGCACCTACTTATGAAGGTTGAATTGCCTCTTCAAGAAGTTGTTAATAAGAATCACCGGTTGAATTTCCATCAATGAAAAATGAACCTATAATATGATTGCCTAATATTCCGGCCCAGATATTCAACTTTTGGGGATGTTGGGTATGTATTTCTGCGTATTGTCTTGGGTTTTCATCCGACCAATAACGGCAATTGTAACGGTTCACGCAACCATTTGAATAAAATGAGCTTTCGTCCGAATAACAGATGTTATAAAGCAGTTCGGGATTTTGCATTAATATTTCACTCATGCCCTCACAAAACTCCTGTCTTCGGTCAAAATCATCCTCATTGAGTTCACGAACAAGTTTAATTTTGTAAGGATGGTATTTGTGGTTTTTAAGGATTCTCCATGCGATCATATGGCTTATTCCTGCCATTGCGGATAAACCTCTGGTACTTAACCTGGGATTGGCGATGACTTGACCAAACACTACAATCGCATTATCGTCATTCACTACCCTTCTCTGAACATCACTTTTTTCATTTAAAACCGAACCTGTCTCCCTGAATTTTGTGACTAAATCCAGAACGTGATTTCTGCTTAGGTGTTTACCAGGTTTTTGCTCGTTAAATAAAATTGATGTTTTATTAGCATTTTGGTCGTTGCCAAAAAATGAAGCAATAACTGAAACCCTTTCGGCAGTAGTGAAAGAAATGTTTAAACAAATAACAATACACGACCCGTTTCAACAAAACAATCGAACGTTGTTATTTAACAAAAAATTGATAAGAAGAACTGCTTAAAATTTTTTTTATTTAGGCATACAAGTTACCGAGTGGTCTGTCTAATGTATTATCAACATGGCAATTTTAACTTCAAATTATCTCGAAAACTAATCGTTACAAAAATTTCTTTTAACAGAGTTGTGAAGGTATTCGAAAGACCTTTAAAACAAGGTGCCACTCGACCTACTTTCCCCATCTAAATAAAGGTCGTCGGACGCACCTCTCTGAGGGGGTGCGTACTACAAAAAATCTGATTAGTCTGAAAGGTGTCCCCCTTCAATTAGAAATCGACGTGTCCGAGCTTTTTTGAAAATCTTACTTTTTATATTCAAAAACGGCTCTGTTAGGTTTTCGTTGTTACACACTGTATATAGAAGAAAATGTAAATGGCGAAATGTATGATCACATGCTAGAAATTCTATCGAACCTCGGATAGTTCATGAATTAGAGAATCACAGAGACATACACGGCAATTTATCTTTGAAAGAAAATGTATTACATTTTCAACAGAATGGGGAACCTTATTATTTTGTAGTTCCAGTTATTCAATGGTTAGATAATAATTATGCTGATCAATGTATTGGAAGAAGAGATTCTACTGAATGGCCTCTCACATCCCTGGACCTATCTCCTCTAGATTTTTTCCTCTGGGCCACTTACTTAAAATAGGTTGTTTTAAAGACGACGCAATCTGATTCAATAAAGCCACTGAAGGAAAGAATAATCCAAGAATGCTGAGCTATTTTCAGAGAAACATTTGCCAATGTTTCGGAATGACTTTCGGAAATGAAAATTGCGAAAGTTATAAACAATTTAGTGAAAAATAAAAAATGGGTCCAGTTTTTTGGAAATATCTCAAAAACTAATTGGAATTTTCAAAATCGAAAAAAAAAAATTCGAAAAGAGGAAGAAATTTCCTATCGAAAAGTCCTGACTACCGGAACTGTAGGACCAATATTTATAATTTTCCCGGAGCTCTGAAATAGAGCTCTAAATCGGGTGTTTAGCCGCGTGTAGGCCGTGCGTGTTTAGGTTAATTTTACAAAAAAAAATTTATAGCATATAAAATATATAAATTGAGGAATGAAAAAATTCAGTCATATACTCAAAAGATAAATTAACAGTAATCTGTCGGTAAAAAATTTTTAATGCAATTATTAGATTTATTATGCTATTGTTAATTAACAATTTTTTATCACTCGATTATCATTATTGCAAGTGTGATATTTTTCAAACTAAAAGTGTGGAATTTTTTTCCTTCCATAGAGTTATGATTATAACGGTTAGGAATTGATTTACTTCCAAAATATTGAAAAATTATTATTTTTCAGTTATTTATTAACCATTTACTGCATTTTTGAATTAAAAAGTTTATTAAATAATCGAAGAACAATTTTTTTTTGATTATTATTATTAGTATATTTTTTTTTCAAATCAGAAGCTACATAAAAATATTTTTTTCATCACCTATTGTTTAAAAATTTGTTATAAACAAATGCGTTTATAACATATTTGAATTTATTTTGGATCCTAATCTTTAATAAAAATTATGATTAAAAAAAAAAGCGTTTCTTGAAAAATTGTGTGCAATGCAAAAAACCGCATTTGTTAATTTACAATTTTTTTACCACTAATTGTCAATATTTCAAAAAAAAATTTGTAAAAAATTAGAATAATTCGAATGAATAATTTTATAAAAAAAATCAAACTTCAGCTGAATATATTCTTTTATTAATGGAGAAAAAATGAGTCTAGCGATTTTTCATTGTATCTCCATTAGTTTAATGAATATAATAATTTAAATGATGAAAAAATAGATTGATTATAGAGCGCCAAAATTTATAAAATTCGATAAAAAATTAAAAAAATTAAAAAAAAATACAGGGTTGTTTTTCATTCATTAATTGCAACAAGAACAAAAATGAAATGAAAAAATTCATTTGTTTATAACAAATTGTTTATTCAATACACAATGGAGAATTTTAAAAATTAAATTGTTTTTGTTCCGAATTAAAAACAAGATGAATAATTATTTTAAAAAATTGGTTTCTTAATATTATTAATTGGTGGTAAAAAAATTGTTACTCAACAAATGCGTTTTTTTGCATTGTAAAAATTTCTTCAAGAGACAATTGAAAAAAATCATGATTTTTATCAAAAATTAAGATCCAAAAAAAATTCAATCATGTTATAAACAATGCATTTGTTTATAATAAATTTTTAAACAATGAGATAAAAATTTTAAAGAAATATGTTCATCTAACTTCTGATTTGTTGATGATCGAGCGATAGAAAATTGTTAATTAACAATAGCGTAATAAATCGAATAACTGCAATAAACATTTTTTACCGACAGATTATTGTTCATTTATCATTTGAGTATATGCCTGAATTCTTTCATTCCTTAATTTATATATTTTAAATGCTGAAATTTTTTTTAGTAAAAATGGCCCAAACAGGCACGGCTCACGCGCGGCCAGACAGCCGATTTCGAGCTCATTTTCAGGGCTTCGGGAAAATTATATATATTGGTCCTACAGTTCCGGGAGTTGAAACTTTTTTATAGGAAATTTCTTCCTATTTTCGAATTTTCGATTTTGAAAATCTCAATTAGTTTTAGAAATATTTTCAAAAAATTAAATCCATTCTTTATTATTCTCTAAATTGTTTATAACTTTTGCTATTTTCATTTTCGGAAGTCGTCCGTTTTCAAAAACTTTCTAGACGCTATTCCGAATCGAATGACACCTCAACCATAATTTTCGGAGACTGCTGAAGAAAGTTCGGAAAAAAGCACTTCTTGATCAGATTAGTCAAGTTCAAACATAGCTTAACAATCTTTCAACAGCTACAGATTGGGGATGAGAAAAAACAGAGACTCTGTTTTTGCCCATGAAAACACCATAATCATTGGCAGGTTTAGAATTACTGAAACTAGTTCATTGTAGTTGCATAGTAGGTATCTAACTGCAGTAAAACTTAAAGCAGTAGAAAAACAGTGATGAGTGCATCCGATGTTGTTGGGATGATGACAATTTCAACTTCGAGTACGGCATGATTGTTGATCAACAAAATACTAACCATCCAGTATATCGAAAACTGATTCAGGCATTCTACGTATCAAACTCAGATACTAACTCTGACGGTTAAGAATGCGTTAATAATAAATTGTTTTGGTAATAAATGATAAAATTAATTATTATTAATTTGTAGAGAAATGTCAATTATGATTTTCAAAATAGAAAACATTCTCCGAATAATCATTTGAACATTCGAGATATATAAAAAAAACGTTCATAAACAATTAAAAATCGTATTTTTTTTCTGAATATCATATTATGAAGATAAAAATTTTTTGAATTCCCATACGGTCATACACAATTTATAAACAAATTGCGCTAAAACAGTTTGTTCAACTTACCGAATGGCTTTATTTGATACAGAAACAGGATATAATGATAAATATATAGAAAAATTAAAACAATATGTTATGTTACTAAAAAAAATCATAATGAACAAAATATAATGTTTTTGAACTTTTATAATGTGATCTTGTGGAGCACATTGATAAAAAGAGATTCACGTTCATTACAAGACCAAACACGACTATGATACGATATTTCATCATGGAATCCTAGTGCCTATCTTCCGGCTCCATCATCAGATCAGCTCCAGAGTACCTACCATATTGTCATCAAAATCACATAAAACTGCCAATTTTCATAACGCTACGATCTTTAAAAGATGGTTAAATTAGTTTTCTTAGATTTGACTACATACATACATACATACATACATACATACAGGTCGACCTAATAAAAGCGTATTAAAAACGAAAAACTCTAGAAAAAATTAAAAAATATTTAGGTCAGTCCTTAAAGAAATATTGAAAAATGCATGACTCGAAAAATCGTATACCATTCACGGAAATGAATCTTGACAGGTCTTGATGCCTTCTAGATGGCTATCCTGTGTAGTGTGTATCAGCCAAATGGAATAAATATGACACTGAGTAAATATGACTGTGCTCAACAAAACACTCAGGCACGTCCAATTTTCAACAACCAAATTTTTCAATGCTCAATAACTCAGTTAACGGGAACAACAACTCGACCACGAACTCGGGCTTTGCAACCGTTACCACATCGCCTCTGATAATGTATACCGCAGTAGTAGACGAAACGTCAGGCATAAAAACCTGCAAACCACGCAAACGCTGAAAACAGATTTTACACTGTCATCTACGGCCGTGAATATTTACATTCTTTGGTAATTCATATTATTTATCCTATCGTCTGTCATTTTGGCGTCTTCAACTAGTTTGAATACTTTGAATTCTTGCTGTTTTCTAATGGAAATATACAATGAACTTTTTGTAATTAAAGTTGAACTTTCAATAATCACACCATGCATGTGTCGGTTTCACTTCTCCTATCATTATATTCGGCTCGCTTAAATATCATACAGTGTTAAAATGGAAATATGCCAACCAAGACAAAAATTATCGAATGATATTGAAAATTTCGTTATGGAATAAACTTTTCATGATCAGTCAATATCACTTGGTACCTATGTAAAAATGAAATACATACCGGCTACCTGAAATCCATACGCAATTTGTCGTTGGCACAACGCTTGTTGAAAAACAGATGTGAAGAAATTAAAACCCACTTGCTGCCTACATTTAATGCGGTAAATATTGGCAACGTTGTAAGGATTCCCAATAATCTATTTCATGTATGAAAATATACTTATTGGACTCCCTATTATCAATCAGATGTCTGATGATGGTGTATACTGAGGAGTTCTTATGAATGTTTGACGGACGGACGCTCTACTATCGAATCAATAGTGAACTCAATTTTTTTATGGTGGTAAAAATGTCATGCCAGCCTACAGAAATCAGTTTTCTAGTACTTACCATGAAATATATTCGGTAAATTCTTCAAATTATGATGGACGCCCTATCAGCGCATTCAATGTATGGATGCCATATTGATATCGGGATGTATATATATATATATATATATATATATATATATATATATATATATATATATATATATATATAAAATTAGAGACAAGTCTCCTATTGCTCTCATGGATCTGTTTTGAAGCTTCTGTAGTCTGTTTAGATTTTCATTTTCTTCTGAATATAACTACAGTGCGCATTAAGGTTCAATTCTTGTTCTAGTACCACTCCCAGATATTTAAAAGTTGTTACCCTTTCAATGATGGCATTATCAATATAAGGATTCAATGACAGCTGTTCATCTTGCAATTGTCTTAAACGATATTTGCTACCTATTAACATGCATTTTGTTTTATTAACATTTAATTTGAGGTCGTTTTCACATAACTACTCGTTTATATTTAATAGTTCCTCATTCAAACATTCTGAGATTTCATTAGTTGTCCTAGAACAGTACAACATGTGTCGTCGGCAAACAGTTTTATCTTACACCTTTTAACATGTATCACAATATCATTTATGTACAGCAAGAATAGCAGTGGACCCAATACTGACCCTTGAGGGACTCCAGAAATTACATTTAAAGTACTGGATGTCACTTAATTATATTTAACTAGCTGCTTCCGATATGTGAGGTAATTTGTGAACCATTTTAATACTTTATAATCTAGTCCATACTTATTTAATTTCATTAAAAGTAACTCAATGTTGACCGTCTCGAATGCCCTTTTGAAATCCAGAAAGACAACACCTATAATACGTTTTTTAGATAGCTCAACTTTCCACGAAGAGATTAGAAATTGCATTGCAGTTTCACATGAATGGGATTCCCTAAATCCAGATTGTTCTTTAATCAAAATATTATGTTTCGCTATAAATTTCATCAATTGCTCTTTCACTGTGATTTCTAATATTTTCTCATAAATTGGCAGGGTATTTATGGGTCTAAAATCAGATCCTATAACGGTGTTTGTAATTTTTTCAATAGGAACGATGGTGGCAATTTTCCAACCATCAGGAAATGTTCCAGTGGTTAACGATAAATGTATCAAGTCCAAAAACCTATTTCCCAGTATTTCAAATGTTAACTTGATTATATTCATATTAACTCCATTGTCATCTGTATTATTTTTCTTGAGGGAAAAAATTATATTTTTTAACTCACACATATTCAATGTTTCAAATTCCCCAAGTATCTCATTTCTTGGTATAATATAACTGAGAACATGATTATAATCATTTATTGGTACTATACTTTCGGTTAAATCTTTCAAACTGTCAACGAAAAATTAATTAAAATATCCTGCTACTTTTGCTTCATTTCTTATAAGAACACTATCAAATTGTATACCTTTGAACTCTTATTTTCTATTTCCCTTTACTAAACCTTTCAGTGCTTTCCGCATAGTCCTACTGTTTCCTTTATTTTCGTCGATCTTTGATTCATAATACTTTTTAGTTTCAATTCGTATCTTTTTGGTAACGAAATTACGACTTATTTTATATTTATCCCAGTCACATTGTAGTTTGGTTTCCTTGGCTTTTTTTATGAAGAAAATCGAGTTTTTTTAGATCTGCCATGATTTCGTCTGTAAACCACACTTTCAATTTGAAATTATGCTTCCTTTTGAATGGTGCATGTATGTATTGTTATGGAGAATCGTCGAATCACTATTAAAGAAGTTGCTGAGAATGTTGGCATGTCGGTTGGCTCATGCCATGCAATTTTTTCGATAATTTTGGGCATGAAGCATGTGGCAGCGAGGTTCGTTCCAAAATTGCTGAATTCTTACAAAAGAAATACGTCGCATGAGCATCGCTCAATAATTGTTGAATGGCGTCAACGGCGATCTAGATTTGCTTAAAAGGGCCATAACTGGTGACGAATCATGGGTATATGATTATGACATTCAAATCAAAGTCCAATCGTCCCATTGGAAGAGCCCAAGAGAGCCAAGACCAAGAAAAGTACGCCAAGTTCGTTCAAATGTCAAGTTTTTGCTCACCGTTTTCTTCGATTACCGTGGTGTAGTGCGTCAGGAGTTCTTGCCACATGGTCGTACGGTCAATAAGGAGTATCATCTTGAAGTTATGCACCACTTGCGAGAAGCAATTGGAAGAAAACAACCGGTATTGTGGAAAAACAATTCATGACTTTTGCATCACGATAATGCACCTGCTCACTCGTCATTACTTGTTCGAAATTTTCTTATCAAAAACAACCCCGTGTTCACCAGATTTGGCCCCCCCGCGACCTTTTCCTTTTCCCAAGATTGAAGAGGATGGCGTTTTGCGACAATTGAGGGGATAAAAACAGAATCGCTGAGAGAAATCAAGGACATACTTAAAAGTGGATATCAGAAATGCTTAGAGAATTGGAAAATAACGGTGGCACAAGTGTATTATGTCTGAAGGGGACAAAATTGAAATTGATCAATAATTTTTTTTTTTGAGAAATATTAAAATTCACCTTATTTTTTTAACATAGTAGTAAATTAGAAATCAAAGATTAAATTACAAACTAACACAATAACAAAATAATTTTGAATACTGTGTCGAGGAGAGATACACGTTTATGTACAAGAAATTTTCTTATAACACAATAACTAATACTAGAAATTCATTTAATGACCCTCATTTGATGATCGTAATTACTAAAAGTAATTATTTGAATCTAAAATGGTTGTAAAATTTAGTTTTTTTTTATCACCTCCTGATGATGCTGATAACTCTGTTAGCGACAGGCATGTCGTACAGTGCTATAGTTCTGGTGTGGAAAAAGTGTTTTTATTATATTCACTTTATGCCAGAAGTTCCAATATATTATCAAGTAAATTATTACCTAGTTTTCTGTTTTCCTAATATTTCACCAAATGCGATAGTATCATATTTGACAAATCGTTCTCAAGTGACAGTAATAAATAATAGCTAATCTGACTGTAAGAGTGCTGAGTTAGGAGTACTGAGTTAGGAGTACCCCAGGGGTCTATATTGAGACCAACTCTTTTTATAATATTTTCAAATGACATCTAAGATACCTGTACCACACCAAACAGAATGATACTTTATGCTGATGACACAAATATACTCTTAGCTCATAAAAACTTGGGAAGTCTGGTAAACTTGGGTAATTATGCATGTGATGAATTCAGTAAATACTGTAGCGACAATGACCTTGTCTGCAATATAAAGAAAACTATGTTTATCAATTTTTTACCCAAGAACGGTACCTCGAATCCAGATCTAATGAACAACATCAATATGTATGGTGAAACTCTGGAATACTGTCAGGTTGCTAGATTTTTAGGAATACTCCTGGATCAAAAGCTAACATGGGAGGCACATATCGACAGTTTATGTGTAAAGGTTGGCAGTGCAAACTACGTAATTCAGAATCTGCGAGACACTGTCTCTGCAGAAGTTATAAAACTCATGTATCATGGACTGGTACAATCAAGGATACAGTATGGATTGATCATCTGGGGTAACTCTGCATATACTGACCGCATTTTTAAGGTTCAGAAAAGTCATTCGCTGTATGGACAAGTCTCGTCCACTGGACTCTTGTAAACCACTGTTTAAAAAATTCAACATTCTACCGTTGCAGTGCCTATACATATTACAGCTAGTGTTATTTATCTATGATAATAAACACCTATATCCAAAAAACTCTGATATACATAATTACGCTACTCAGGGTGAACATACTTTATACCACCCCTACTCTCAATTGAGTGTGAGTCAAAATTCCCCAAAATTCTTGGGTATTAAATGTTTCAATAAAATAACAACTTTTATAGGGATCAATAAAAGTAGAACTGTAATGAGGAATAAACTATATGATTTCTTGTTGGATAACTGCTTCTACAGTATGGATGAATTTCTTGCTTTTAGTGCTTAGATGAATGACTTAGTTTATTTTATACATGTAGTCTTCTCTTTTAAGTTTGTTCAAGATCAAACATTTGTGTTTTGCTTTTAGCTTTTTACTTTTGACTAGTCCAATAAGTTTTCTTATGTACCTATTCAGTCTTGTAATTATGTATGTGTGAAAATTTCAGTGATGAATAAAACTATTTCTATTTCTATTCTATAACTGATATTATTGATAGATGTAACCAGAGTTTTAAAGAATCATATTCGTGAACCAATAGATAGCATCGCTTTTCAGTTGTCCTAATTTTTTGTAGTACACCACATATAAATGTGGAATAACAGAACAAAAATAAAATCACATTCATGAACCAATAGCAGTTAACCCTTTCTATATGAGTGTCGGTTGTATACGTACGTCCATGTGAGTACGAGTGTCGTACAAGTTTAAATGATAATGGACAACTTCACGAGTGTCTTACGAATACGGCGAGCTGGACATGTGTAATATAACATGTGTAATATAACTATATCTGCAACCTCAGCGGCTGCGCATTTGATAGTCAAAATATTACTGTTTAAGGCACGTGTTTCAGTCAGTGTCATTTTGTCATAGGGTAAACACTGTAAACATGTCTCGCAGGTATTTAACCCAAAAAGGGTTGGAAAATATAGCCGACAATTTATCTGACGTGGATGATAACGAGTGTACCTTCAGCAGTGGAAAAAGGGAAGATGAAGAGAGATACGATGATGTGCGGGAATAGGATGATGAGCCAGAACACGATGAACCGCCAGATAACATTGAATCTGATGAAAATGAAACAAATTGTGTTCTATACTAACCCTTTATGACTCACGGCAAGACACTTCATAAAAAAGATACCGAAATCCAAACCTACTGCAAGACCTCCCGTTAGAAGGTGTGCAGTATGTTCTGTGAATAAAAAAGAACTGAAACAACTTACCAGTGCGACATTTGTAACGTCGGATAGTGTGTGAAACCTTGCTTTGAGCTTTATCACACCAAAAAGACGTTCTGAATTTTGAAAGTATTCCTTTATCTTTTCTTCCTTCAAACCGTAGAATTATCTTTAATTTTTTTGTGGAAAAAAGATTGATTTTTCTTATGAATAAAATGAGTATTTTGCATTTTCTTTTCATTATAATTGTTCTGAGTACGACTTTTGTACGTATACGTCAAATAAAAAAACCTGCGTACAGGGAGTACTGCATAAAAAAACACCCTCGTATAGAAAGGGTTAAACAATCTTTATGTTGTGCACAAAGTATGAAATCAATTTCCAGGAATTAAAATTTGAAGTTAAAAATTTATGAAACTACCACGTTGAAGATTTTTCAGTGAAAGAGGAAGGGCTTTAAAAAAGAATCTCTTGGCTTGAAATTGTCTTTTTGTTTACATATTTTTAGATATGAATTTCGCATTTACAGTAGAAGATTAATAATACGCATTTATTATTAGTGAATTGTTATTATTTTTATATAACATACCTTGCTTCCTTGCATGATGAAGGTTAATAGTCTGGGTTCGTACTGTGGTGGTAAACTTCTTAGTAGTATCGTATTTTCTTGTAATCTAGGTTCCTCAAGCCACAAAGAGAATGCCTGAAATACTTTCAGACATGCCTGATTGAATTGTTTTCTGTCTTCTTGTTGATCATCCTCTTCCTTGCTATCCAATTTGCTTTCAAAATATTCAACAGATTCTTGAAGTCTTCTCTTAATTCTCTTCAGAAATGCGAAATTTATGTAACCATCAAAGAATTTCTCACCAACACAACATTTCTCTACATCACTTGAAATTGGAATTCGTGCTAGATATAAACTGAAAAATTTTTGCCACAGTAAAGGCAACAATGGATGGTCTAAAGCAGTATCTAGAGCTAGTTGAGCCCATCGATATATGCATAATAACCCAGAAGTGAAAGATTGTACCTTCACAGCACTGGAAGCTTTCTGGAAAAAATATTCAAAATAGTAATTTTCTGAAAACTATAAACTATAAATGATTCATTGCTGGGCAGTTTACGAAGGTTTGTTTTTTGTTTGAAAACAAATCTAATTAGAGTAAATAAAATATGAGAAACTTTCATCGAAAGGAAGAGAAATTCACATATATCATTGAAAATGTACGCACAAAGATGTGTTTCAGATGTGAACTGTACGGATTTATTGGTATATAGCATCATATTTATATTGAAACTTACCAAGAAATATTGAATAAACAGAATTATATTTACTTTAAAAAATGAAAGTTACAGACACTTTGATTTGTTTTAGACTATAAAATTTCAGTTGATAACATTTTCTCTCTGAAATGTTAGTTAATTCAGCACTTGCTTGTGTTCATATCTCTCTTTTAGATATTAGTTTTTATTTTATTTTTAGATATTGACATAATCCATACAAGAAATTTACTTGGCGAGGTTAATTTCATTCATAAGTTCATTAATCATCTCTTTACAATTTATTTATTTTGTAATAGTTCATAATTTGAATAAAATAAAACTTTATTATCTGAAACAACTACTTCCTCTGATAAATATCAAAAGAAATCACTTTTTCTTTCTCAATTTATCATCAAACTTTCATAATGGAAGCTGAAACTCATTCATAAGAAAAGTATTTTGGATATTTGGCGATCTTCCTTTACAAATTTCCAATTATATTCCTAAGAATGCTAGGCAATGAAATTAATTAAAGAGAAAATTCTTTTTGGCTTTCTATTTCTCTATCAAAAATTGTTGAAAACTTCCAAAGGAAGGAAGAAATCAATCAAGTTCAAAATAAATTTTTTACACAAAGATGTGTAGATCATACATAGAAGTCACTTTCAGATACAAACCATAAAAAACTTCTGTGAAATAACTTCTTTCACATGAACATTGAATTACACGAAAGAAAAATTAGTTTTGTAATAACTATTCCCAAATGAACATTGAATTATATGGAAATCACTTTTTTCTATTCAGTTTGCACTCCAAACGTTCGTTGTGGATTCGAAACAGATATCAATCATAGAAATGCTACACAATATATGTGAAAGAGTTATGGTATGAAATTTCAATTGCATGTGAGTGTAGGGAAAATTATTATTATAAAGGTATCAAGTTTTACAATGAATTACCAAATATTTTGAAAAGTTTTAATGAAATTCCGAATTGGTTTGAAAAAATATTTATTGCTTTGAAATTGTACAGGGTGAGTCAACAACATTCCCTCGATCCATTGCTATTAAGGAAAACAATTTTTCAAATTGCTCAATTTTTTTTCGCAGTCATATCGATAAATACTATTTTTTTAATTATTTCTCGCATACTGGGTGATTCAGCCGAGCGTGGCCAATCAAAGTTATATTTTTTCAAGTGGAACACCCAGTATATGAATGCATCATTCGATTCCATATTTTTTTAGCTCTCTAAGGAATTTTTGTTTTCGAATTTCCACTGCGGCATTGCCAAGTTATTCCAGAAAAACCTATTTTGCAGACAATATTTTATTAATGCACCACCCGCATATCTACAACAATTAAGTGGATTATTTTTAGGAATAGTTAGTCAATATCACAATGATAATTTCGAGAATCTCAACTTTCGGTAAAACCGGTCAAGTTTCATTCTTTTTCAAACAGACATAATTCAACTTTTTCGAATGTAACACCCTGTATTTTTTCATTTGTATTAAGTGTTTCCAAAAGAGTCCAAAAGATTTTCAAAATGGCGACCATTTTCTGCAACACATAATGTCAGTCTTTTTTTAAACGAATTCTCTACACATTCCAGCACATCCTCTTGGATTTCCCTGAAAGCTCTAGTGATTCTTCGTTTCATCTCTTCTATAGATGTTGAAAGAGTTTGGTAGACAATCCATTTGATATACCCCCATAAAAAAAAATCATTTTGGTCAGGTCAGGTGATCTGGATGGCCACACCACAGACCCACTCCTACCTATCTATATTTGATTGAAATGATCGTTGAGGTATTCCCGTACCTCCGTTTTAAAATGTTGCACCGTTTTGTTGTAGCCACATTCTAAGTCTTGTTCCATATGGAACCCCGTCCAATAAATTCGTAAACTCATGCCAGTGAGATGCCCATCCAAAAAATACGAACTGATAACTTTTTTCCGAGAATTCTACCCCAAATATTCAGTGACCAACGCTGTTGATTGGGACTGTGGTGTGGCCATTCATTAAAATGGAACTGTGATTGACATGTTATGCCGATTCACAGTTCCATTTTAATGAAAAGTCATTCCATCAGAAAATAACAAGAAATTGAAAAAATAAATTTCCTGATTGATCTTTTCTAAGCCCCATCGGCAAAATTGAACACTTTTTCAAAATCTCTTTCTCCTAACTCTTGAATCAATTGCATGTGGTAAAGATGAAATTTGCTTGCTCGTATCATTCAAAACACGCTGGTTTGAGAAAATCCTAATTCCCTGCTCAGGTCTCGGGTACTCACATGGGGTTTTTCAACAAGGTGAAGAGCAATTTCAAATGTATTCTCTTCTTTTGTTGCAGGGCAGACACATTCGAACTTCTCGTGATTGACATTTTCAGTTCTTTCAAATCTTGTTTTTAGAGCCTGAAATGCCCTTCTATCTAGTTGTCTTCTTTCAGGGAACTTCTCTTTGTAAATCCTAGATGCAAGGAGGCAGTTTCCGTCACTTTCCCCCAAAGCATCGACCATTTGCACCATATCTTCCAATACTTAATTCATAATGAAAATGATTCAATTTACACGCGAAAAAAACTTCAACACATGGCGATGACAAATTCCGAGATTCATTTTTTGATGTCAGTCATGGATAACTGGGATTTTAAAGAAAAAAGCAGTATAAATATTCTTTAGGTTTTTTACGCATTTCTTACGTTGAAACCGCTGATAACTATCACTAGATGGTATGAAAAATGCTAATGCACTGACAATTAGTTTGAATATTCGAAAAACAAATTTGAGTAAGTGAACGTGCGAAAATACATTTTTTGTGGTTACAACAATTAGTAAAACTTGGTATAATTTATAAAATATCAGTTTTTCGTATAGTATACCTCTGATAAAAAATGTAGTGAAATGTTGAAACATTTCATACAAATGAAGAAATACAGGAGGTTCCATTTGAAAAATTTGAATTATGTCTGTTTGAAAATGAATGAAACTTGACCGGTTTTACGAGCACCCTATATATTGTTTCCGAAAGTTGAGATTCCCGAAATTATCATAGTGATGTTGACTAACTATTCCAAAAAAAATCCACTTAATTGCTATAAACATGCGGGTGATGAATTAAAATATTGCCTGCAAAATAGGTTTTTCTGGAATAACTTGGCAATGCCGCAATGGAAATTCGAAAACAAAAATTTCTTGGAGAGCTAAAAAAATATGGAACCGAATGACGTATTCATATACTGGGTGTTCTATTTGAAAAATATAACTTTGGTTGGCAACGCTCGGCTGAATCACCCAGTATGCGAGAAAATAATTGGTTCTTCTAATAGTAGGTTCTCCCTACTATAAACAGGAGTGTTTCTTGAAAAAATAAGTCCTTTTTTTATCAAAAGGCAGTACATTTTTTACTTTCAAATTATGTCTCCCTCTCCCAGTTTTCATCTTTCCTTCCCTCATCTCCCTCTCTTTCTATAAGTAGTTCAAAAACATGTTGAAAATTTTCCGTAAAACACGCAATATTGCCACAACAATAACTATAACTATAGACTTACCTTTATGGCTTGATCAACATTTACTTTGCCTTTCTGTTTGGTTAACTGCACAAGAATTTCACTCCACAATCCAGTGCGAATTTCTCTTTCCTCGTGTTCAACAGATATCATGACGTAAGCAAGCCAAGTATAACTGGAAAGTGAATTGGATATCAAACTACCATTGGTATTGGTACTAGAAACCCATTTTAATAACGAACTTATAGTTCCAGTCTGTTCTTGTGGCGTACCACACTGAAATGTAAATTATAATTAAACATCTATATTTTATTGTAACTCTCAATAAATGAATACTTTCATTTGAAAAACATTCCATTAAGATCTAATATGATATTGAAAAGTTTAGTATATGGTTTTTTCCAATATACACATGCCTAAAATAGAACTCATTTTGAATTAAAATTCGTTTAAAGTGGTATTGAGTGATGCTGTTTGTATTACTTTGAATATGAGGACTTTTAGATATCTAGTTATCTTAGATCGGTACTTAAATTCATCGGTGAGTCCACCAATGAATTCAAAACGTTAGCAAGTTTCTATTGGTTGGAGCAATCTATCGAATTTTTAAAGAACTTGCCTGAATCTGTAAAATTTACGTTAAAAAAAAGGATATTGAGCGAAATTGTGTATATTAAAAAAATGGAGTATCAAGCCATCATCAAGTACCTGCATTTGAAGGAATTAAAAGATAGGCAGATAAAAAAATATTTGCTTATTAACAACTTTGATGACCAATTTCCTTCATATGCGACCGTGAAAATGGGATTGCAAGCTTCAAAAGTGGTGAATTTTCCACTGATGATGAAGACTGATCAGGAAGGCCACCCCATAAATATCGATTAAATTCATGACATTTTACCAAATCATCGAATTGGGCTAAAATGACTGTCTGAGGCGCTGAATATTCCGAATGAAAACGCGTCCAACATAAAGTGGACGTCGAACCGTATGTAACAAAATTTTTGCAGAATGGATTTCCAAATGTCTGAATGTTGACCAGAAAAATGCAAGAGAAGCATTGCGTTTGATCTGTGATTAGAGTATATTTCCAGTACTCAGGAATAAAAACAACAATCGATGAATTGGAAGAACCATAATCGAGAACTACTAGTCATAGTTACTATGATAAAATTATGGAGAGATAAACAGAAAAGTTAATTTGTTTGTTGGCATGCGAACAATTTGTTATTTAAGCTTTGAATTACTCAAAAACTTACTCATTGTATTCTTTTGCTCAACCCTTGCATATGATACCCATATCCATCTTGGGCGGTCCACCATATTGGATTTCAAATCATGTTATTTGTTTAATTCATTTTAGTAAACTCTTTCATTTGATACCGATATACGATATAATGGCGGATCGCTATCTTTGATAAGAGGCTAAACTGCCCAGTCCGTACCAAAGTTGCCAAGTGTATCCAGTTTGTATTTCTCGGGAAATTACAAACTATACTTTAAAAATCAGGTTATGTATTAGAACTTGCTTTAGTTATACTGTGGTTTCCTTGTTCTTTATCTACCTGTATAGAAATTTGAATTCAGAAAATGCCAGTTATTTGTAGCATATGTGAGAAAGTATATGCCACACAATCATTGATAAAGGGTGAGATAGAATAAAAAATTCAAACAGTTTATATCTAAAAAAGGGTTGATTGAATTTGTTATACTCTGTTGTAGGTTATATCCTCAATGACAACAGTGATCAAAAACATAGATTCTTGAAGAGCCAGGGATCTTGTAAAATAAATAGTTCTTGCACAAGCAAAATCAAAGTTTTTAAGGAAAACAACAAAATTCTGGTTGAGTGTTAAAAAGTACATTACGGTCATAAGCTTGATATACAACATATTAGATTGCCAAAAACCGAAAAACAAAATGTTGCCACAAAGATAATGAATGGTGTTGCACCTCAAAGGTAATAATGTTTTATACTTATGTTATTATCACAGACTTATTAATAAACAATTCTAATCCCAATTTCTGCAGAATCCTGTGATTTAGATATCTAAATCTAAATATTCACTTATCAATTTTGAATTATTCATATCTTTTACCAGAGCATTAACAAACAATTTTTTCACAGAATCTTAGAATTCACTCGTGATAATATTGGTGAACATTTGAAAAGATTGGATTTGTCAACTACTAAGGATCTGAGGAATATAAAAATAAGCTATGGTCTTGAATTGAAAGATGGAAAGCGAGACTCTAATAATGCCTTTTCTGTGGCTCTTTGGGTGAAAGAATGTGAAAATCTCAAAGAAAATCTTATTTTGTTGTGTAAAGAGCAGGGAAAGGACCCTAGTTTTTTCAGAAAAGAGGACTTTTGCTTGATAATAATGAAAACATTTCAAAGACAAATGATGAAACAGTTTCCATCTATAATTACCATTGATAGTACACATGGCCTAAATGACTATGATTTTGAAATGACAACCATTATGGTCTTAGATGAATATCACCATGGTTTTCCAGTAGCGGAAATGTTCACAAATAGAAAAGGTACCATAGTGTAGAGTGTATTTTTTTCAGCAATCAAGGACACCATAGGTATGTACAGTCTTACATTAATTTGTTTTGGTGGTGGTTGGTAGCTATGGTTGTTTTATTTCAGGAGTTATTCATTGTAAATTTTTCATGTCAGATATGGCTAAGGTGTTTCTTAATTCACGGTATGGAAAGATGGGTCCGCCTTATCCACAACACTTTGCTCCTGGCTTGTTGAAAGAGCTTGGCAGAGCAATTTGAATAAAATTTCCAATAAGGACAAGCGTTTAGAATTTTACAAAATACTGAAAATATGGCAACAAGAAACTTTTGAATCAAACTTTGTTTCAGCTTTCGATAATGCTTTGAGTTTTATATGTGCAACAATGAAGTCACATTTTGGAGAGTATTTTTCTAATACCTACAGCCATAATTAAAAAAAAGGGCTTACTGTTTTAGAAAAGAAGCTAAAATTAACACAAATATGCATTTAGAGTCGATCTGTTTAAAAATCTGTTTAAAATCTGTTTTTCCGTTAACCAGCTGTTGCACCCCTACGAACGACAACCCTCAGAAGTCGAAACTTGTGCGAGCTAAGGATTAACGAGGTCTTACCATTTAACGTGTGACTCCTAACACGGGTTGGACGATAGCAAGTGAAGATCGATCGTTCAGACTAGGGCTTGAACCACCGACCAACACGGCAGTCAATTTGAGTGAGTGAACAAACCACCCACGCCGAACCGCTTGGCTACCGACCGACCATACAGTAATCAAATATTTCTTCTTGGGAAGAAAGACAGTAAAACGCCTTGACAAAGGTTTAAACATGTTTAAATATGTAAGAGACAAGAGTGTAGAACGAATTATTACATTGAACAAGGGTGAAAATACCAAACAAACAAGACTGATATCTCAGAATCACTAGAAGGCAATTAAAATAGCGATGGTATACAATTTTGAAAATTGGTAATAACTTGAAAATTTACAAAAATCAAAATATAGGTTGTTAACGTTAAGAAGAGAATGACGTCACAAGATGACACGTTACGGCGTTGCCAACATGTGCACTATTTCGAACTTTCAAATTTTTTTTTACTGTTGATATGTTTTATTGCTATAATCCTTACTTAATTTTGTTATTTGTTGGTACTATTTCGAAAATGCTTCAGGCATATTGAATATACTCAGGTTTCATAAAAAAAAATGATTAGTTCTGAAAAGAAAAGAAAGACTGGCAGTTTTCGAGTTTTTTTTCGATTCGGCAACGTCTGAAATTTTACTATCAGTTGAGCAACTTACAAAATGAAATATTACTAGTTTCATTTCTGTTGAACGCATTTCAGTGGGAATTTAAAAGTTGTTATGTTGGATATACAAAATTACCAAAAATGACGTCATTCTCTTCTTAATGTGAACAGCCTATATACTATCCACCAGATTTTAGAATCGATATGCTGTGAACAATTATGTTTTTTCTATGGGGCGTGTAATCATATCCATATGATTATAAAAAAATCTACCAAAACAGAAATACATTTTAATTTGACTGATAAAGACATTTCAATATCTGAATGCTTATCATCTCTGGGAAAAGAACATCAATAATCAAACATAGGACGCAGAATAGACCAAACAAAAGAATTGATTATGATATTAGAAAGTTTAGATTTTCATCAACTTGATGATGACACTATCAATAAAATACATCAGCATTTATTCATGATAAATAACCCAAAAATAAATCTTCTAAAAGATACATTGATCCACAAATTAGGTTCACATCAACAAAAAAAAAACGCGTTCAGAAAAAAGTTTCAACGGGCATCCCTATAAGACCTGACAACAATTCAAGAAAACCTATCACACGCCCCTGAAGATGTATTTTTTTACAAATCGGTTCAATCTATAAGTGACCACCAATATTGCTGATTATTACCATTTCAATATGTATGTTTTTTCATTGATTTGAAATTTCTGAAAGAATCTGTAAAAAATTGATTTTTTGGTTGTTGCTTGTATTTTATTTCATTGTGATTTCAGTTTTTTTGCTTGATATAATTGTTATTCTTTAGCTCATCTTTCTTCAATTTTTTACAGATTCTTTCAGGTATTTCAAATCAATTTATATTATATTATACAATGAAGTCCAAACTAATGAAATGCACCACGAAACATTGTCAACTACCTTCAAACAAATGTATGTTTTTTGTTTGATGATAAACTGTTATTTTTATAAAGTCGTTTTTAGTAGCGTACTTCCTAAGTTACATTTTGAATTTCCCGCAAAATACAAACTAGGTACACTTGGCAACGTTGATACGGACTGGGCGGTTTAGCCTCTCGTCTATCTTTGGCGGTCCACCATGTTGAATGCCATCCAAAATAAACTTATGAAAAATTTCAGCTCAATTGGTTGGGGACAACTGCTTCAACATTCAGTTGCAAGATTTGACTCGAACTAACATACATACATAAATGCTAGCGTACGTACATTTGTGCGTGCATTCGATACTCACATACATATTTTCACCTACAAATCCAAATCCCTCCTCCTATTATTCAACAAACTCCCGCATAATGTAAATGAATTGAATTCAAATATTATCAATCCAAATATTAGCTTGTAAGAAATTGTTTTTATTCTGTACTTGGATTCATTGCAAATACATATTCAAGCTGAATGTGCTGCATTTTTCAGACAGTTCTGTCCAACTTTCATAACTCGATTTTCTATATAACTAGTATGATACAACTAAATTGAAATATTTAATGCAAAAACTGGAAAAAAGAGAGGTCATTGTTGATCTCACACATGAAAGAGCAAGCAAAATAATACATGGTTTGCCATATATCATACAAGTCCCGTGAAAACAGTTCTGAGCTGCTCATAAGGAAGTAGTGGCTTGACAAAAAAAATTATTTTCAACAATTAGTCTACTAATGATAGTAAATTTACAAATTGTACTCACTTGTTGCTCTCGAAGTATATTGTAAATGACATCTAAGGCATCTTGGTACATGAAAGCTGTTTTTGTAATAACATCTAAAAGATACAATATACCAGAATCTTTATTCCAACCAGTTACAGACACTAGTGAATTGATCCATAAGCGAACCAGGCATCTTGGACTATCGAGATCATAATATGTATAGTTCACAATTTGAGTTTCAACCATATTCCCAAATTGTTGTAAAACTGTATTCTGAGCATATACCAAACTTTTCGCCATAGAAATATATCCTCTGTCTGCGTTCAATAAATTCATTAAAATATTTTGAAATATTTCCAAATTTATAACACACTCTTGACAGTTGATGAATAGAGGAACAATCAAATAGAGAGTAAAAAGAACAGCTTCATGTTTTTGTTGTGTTTGCAGATACAGCAGTTGGGAGAATCCTTTTGTGCAAATCAGTGGTACTAGATGACCCCAAGAAGTCATCAACACAGTGACAAATAATGCTAAGGGTTGTTGTTCTCTCACTCCTTAAAAAAGAGTCATAAATGATTATATAACTTATTAAGAATCACATTACCTTTCACCAGTATATTATATCGTTCCATTTCTTGAATTCTTCCAATTTCTTTGAAAGATTTGTCACTGATATGAAGTCTCAGTCTCAAAATTGTTTGCCAACCCCAATTTTCGATACCTGGTTCTTGTAGTACAGCATTAACCACCAGTAAAGCTACATTACAATGTATATCATGTGGAATTTCGTCCCAGTTGAGCCTAGATAAAATCATTCTCGATAATTTATTCTCGTTGGATGTAATAGAGTTGTTCAACAATAACCTGAAAGTGCAAATATATAAAATCAAATTAGCTGATTTTCTGAAATTGACATTTATGAAGCTGTGATTAGACAAAAAAAATGATAAATCTGCAGTCTGGTATCATGACAAAACAAACCTGGAAATGGTTTCCAAATCATTTTCTGAGAATTTCCAAATAGATAATGGTAACTCTTCGTAAAGATACAGTGACAATGAGCCAATTTTTTGTATGTTATCCTTCACTTCTTTCAAAATATTGGAGAGTAAATGGGGATACTTTGACGTGATATGCGTTAATAATATTCTAGCTGATTTAGAACAACTCTCTTGACTGGCTTCACTAACAAATCCAACCTGAAACAAATCAAAGATCAATTAAGTTCAAATAAACCTCAATTCACAGCTCGAACTTCAGAACTCTCTCAAAATGTCAAAAATGTGCTTTACTGTTCAAGAAATATAGTTCGTACTGACAAATATATTCAATACGGATTCTAAAATCTGTAAAAAAGATTCAGTGAACTTGTGCAGAGTATCATTAAAGACAATAATTGATAGAATATGTGGAATCTTACGAATAAAGATGAACATATAAACTTAGGTTTGAATTCAATGATAAATACAAATCAACAACTAAAAACTTCCAAGCTGGCTCTCATTTCCGTAAATTGTTCCATTGCCAGGGCTATTATTTATGTCAATGATATGATGTTCAATATACAGAGGCTAAGCACCTCTATTCACCCCTTTGGTTATGCTGACGATGTATCAATAATACATTGTGACACAAACAGTCGGTCATTAGGAGACCTTATGATAGAATCTGATGAACTCATCCGGATTTGGAATAAGAGTAACTACCTTTCCCTCAACTCTGACAAAACTCTGAATCTCAACTTTACACTGGTTGAACAAAGAGATGAAGATCCAGTAAAATTACTCGGTGTACACCTTGACAACAGCTTGAATTTTTCATATCATATCAGGTATCTTTCAAAACGTATCCAACTGCCACATATATTATAAGACAGCTGAAAAGCAAACTAACGGAAGAATATTTGAGGATATATTTTTCAATATTCCATTCAACAATGACGTACGCTTTGATAATATGGGGATCCTCAAGTCACTCAGCTAAAATATTTACCCTACAAAAAAAAGTACTCAGGATAATGGCTGGGAAAAGTTTCAATGAACATTGTAAACCAATTTTTAGACAATTTTTAATTTTAACACTTCCTTTCTGTTTTATATATGAATGCTTAACCTACATGAGGAAAGAAATCTTCAAAGGCAATATGATTAGAAATGAAGAAATACATAAATACCCCACTAGGAAGAGAATGGACTTTAGATTGCCTAAACCAAGAATAACCAAAACTAAGCACTCTTACAGATATCTGGCAATAAAATTTTATAATGCTCTTCCCACTGATCTAAAAGACGTAGCCCTGAATATGAATCGATTCAAAATTAAAATCAAAAAAATTTTTATTGCGGAAAGTTTTTACTCATTCGAAGAATACTTGGATTTCTTTTTATATTCAAATAGATAAGTATGTACATCTTACGAAGTCTGATGGATTTAATGTTACTGTTACCTTAGGGTGTATCTAATAATTTAATTATTAATAGTGTAATTCTATTTATGTACATGTAAATGTGTATATACCTATATGAGTTGTGTGTCTGGTGTATATGTATGTGTGTGTTCTTTTTGAGTTTATCAAATTATTGATTTGACGTATGTAAAAACACTTTGTGTAATAGCATGAATAAATATCTATCTATCTATCTATCTTCCGTTAAAATATGTTTTTTTCGTTATCTAGCTGTCGCACCCCTGCGAACAACAACCCTCAGAAGTCGAAACTTGTGCGAGCTAAGGACTAACGAGGTCTTACCTTTTAACGTGATATTCCAAACACGGGTTGAATGATAGCAAGGGAAAATCGTTTGTTTGAAGGTGATTGACAATGTTTCGTGATGAATTTCACTAGTTCGGACTTCCATTGTCTACTATATAAAATGATTTGAAATCCCTGCCACCAACGTCATCAACATGAGTTCCCGCCCGCTCACGGGAATAGAGGAATCCTTGTTGAGGAAAGGCCTGAATTTTGCCATTACGCCAACATCTGTGCCCACTTTGGAGATAATTACTGCAGTGGAATCCACCAGTTCCCTCATTGACCAGACCGAGGCAGAAGAGTTCAGATGGAAAATTAGAGAACAGTTGGATCGAGAACCAGTTCCAACATCTAACATCAGCAAAGAAGAACGTAGAGCTCTGAACGGCCTACGTAGAGACAACACCATCAAGATCCTACCTGCAGATAAAGGAAACGCTACTGTGGTAATGGATACCGTTCTCTACGAACAGAAGATCGAAGAGGTTCTGCAGAAGGGACGATACACAAAGATCGTACGGGACCCTACTGCATCAATCGAAAGGAAGTTGTACCAGATTTTGAAAAAACACCAAGTCTATTTTCCGGACAAGGAAAGATCATGGCTAACACCGCACCACAGTAAGCCCCCTCACTTGTATGGTCTACCCAAAATCCATAAGAAGGACGTTCCGCTTAGACCGATCATCAGCTCCAGAGATTCGGCTACTCAAAACTTGTCTAGATTTTTACTTCCTTTAATACAACCATTACAAGGAAAAACATCGTCTTTTGTGAAGAATTCAAGGCATTTTGTCGAACTACTAGGGTCAATTGAGGTTACACAGAAAGATCAACTAATTAGTTTCGACGTGGAAAGCCTTTACACCAACGTTCCGGTCGAAGAAGCACTCCAAATCATACAGAGAAAGCTATCCGAAGACGGGAACCTGAAAGAGAGAACGAATCTACCTATAGAAGTAATTATGGAATTACTAGGATGCTGTGTACGAAACTGTTATTTCCAACTGAAGGACGAATTCTTTACACAAGATGAGGGACTGCCAATGGGATCGCCACTTTCACCAGTCATAGCCAACATATATATGGAGTGGTTTGAAACTCTGGCCATTGAAGAAGTCCACAAGAAACCTCGAGTCTGGTTGAGATATGTTGACGACACCTTCATAATATGGAACCATGGGAATACTGAACTAGCCGCCTTTCTGAAACACATCAACAGCGTGAGACCTTCCATCACTTTCACAATGGAGAAGGAAATCCACAATGAATTGCCATTCTTAGACGTTTTGGTGAAGAGGACCGACACTAAGTGGGAAACATCTGTATACCGAAAACCCACTCATACGAGACAGTATCTGAACCACGAATCCAACCACCATCAATCGACAAAAAGAGGAATCATCAAGACTCTATTAGACCGTGCTTCTGGGCTCTGTAATACAAAGGAAGGTCTCGAGAAGGAACTAGACATCATCAAAAATGATCTTCAGCGGAATGGATACTCCAAAGCGATGGTAGAAAAGACTTTGGCTAAAAGACAGCAGGAGCCTCGCAAGGAAGAGAAGCCGTCACAACCAGTGCTTGCACTTCCCTACATCAGAGGATTATCGGAGAGGATAAGAAGAATTGGTTCCAAGTACAACATAAGAACCTGTTTCAGATCCGGTAACACTATCCGTAGCAGCCTCACGACAAACCAGGCCCCCAAACGCGGACTGCGATTCCAAGAATTGCATTTACCGGATACCCTGTGAGTGCGGAAAATCCTATATTGGTGAAACTAAGAGGCCATTGAATGTTCGCATTGCCGAGCACAAGAAGCACACACAGCGAGGAGAAACCAGCAAATCAGAAATAGCAGACCATGTTTGGACCCATCAACACAACATCGAGTGGTCCCAAGCTGAGATCTTGCACAGAGAGGAACATTGGTTCAGGAGAAAATTTAAGGAAGCCGCATACATGTTGTCCAACAACGTATTCAGCCAGGCCAGCGTAGATATACGAAACATATGGAAACCCGTCATCAAACGAAAAATGACCAACTCCCGCCAAAACGGTCATCTCTCACGGAATCAGTGAAGCGGAAAATGGAAAGTAGAAAAAGTGAAAGTATTTCAACGACCTATAAAATAGTCATCTCTCGGAGGAATCAGTCCAGTCATCACCCGAAGACGATTGTAGATACCAACAATCGAAACGTCGTGAACTAACGTGACTTGGAATCTCTACACTTCTTTATTTTTTTTATTATTTTCTTTTTTCATTCCTTTAATTTTTATTTTTTTATTTATTCAATTATTATATTCTTACTTGTAGGTTATTTCACTATCATTTCATTTCAGGTTCATTGGTGCTTAATATAATTGTTATTTTCAACTATTCTTTTTTTAATTATTCTTTTTTACTTGTTTCAGGGATTTCAAATCATTTTATATAGTAGACAATGGAAGTCCGAACTAGTGGAAAGGGAAAATCGATCGTTCAGCCTGGGGCTTGAACCACCGACCCCAACATCGGTCGATTGAGAGAGTGAACAAAGCACCCACGTCGAACCGCCCGGCTACCGACCTACCGAAGCTCCGTTAATAGCATACACCAAGTGGCTGAAACCGCGCATGGATTGTGGCCTTCAAATTTCTTTGACAAAAAACTTTGTTTTTATGGACAAGACACAAGCAGTACAGAAAAATCCTTAAGGCGCTCTAAGAGCGGTGCCTGTGCGAAACTAGCGATTCACGTTGGATTTGAATCGCTGGAGATTAAATGTATTTAGAAAAACGTTCTCAGGAAGTTTATTCCACATAAATGCAGTTCTCCAAATGTAAGAGTTCTCAAACAGTGAAATTCGAGGTGTACCGAGCTGAACCTCAAAACCATTAGCAGCCACAGTCCGTCGCGTATTTCTGATATGTACGGTCTTGGTGGAATGAAATGTGCCAAATCACTTGAATATTTCCCGTGAAAGTATCTATAGAAGAGAGACAAATCTTCAATGTTCTTCTTCTTCTTCTATGTTCCGGGATGTCAAGGTTGCATGTTATGTTCGCATCTCCAATCAGGCGGATGGCTCTTTTATGGATTGAATCCAGCAGCTTCAGCACTGGATTCCATTTCGAAAATGGAAATTCGTCTTTGTTGTTGCAAAGTTCATCTAGTTTTTTCATTTCATTGCTAAACTGATTTGGGTTTTCAATGTATGGACGTAATAATATGTCAGTAATCAAATAAACGTATTTCTCTTCATTCTTATTACACTCGTATTCCTTTTTTAGCAGATTTGTATCCCAGCTTCAGATAAATTTGAAATATTTTGATGCAGTTTACACCCAACAGTGTGGACTGTTAGATGTTGTTATCAAGCAAATAATAACGTTTCTTGAGTTGATGTCATAAATCTTAATATTCTTTATTTTCACCATTAGATGTGTAAATAACATAAAACCAAAATAACTATAACAATATTTACAACAAAACATCATAACATTCATTGATTTATACCAATAATCTAATAAAGAACCCATTTTATACAACACTCCGAATGGTATTCTCTAAATGTCCTTTGTTTGCAAATGGTCTGTGCTTATTCTTTATACATCTTTTGTTTCAGATAACCCATAGAAAAAAGTCCATCTGATGATCTTGGTGGCCAATAATCTTTCCAATCTCATCCTATCACTTTTTCCCTAAACATCTGACTGAGACACTCTTTCACTTCTACCGTTTGGTGGATCGATGCCCCGTCAAACTGATACCGCAAAGTTCGTCTAACACTTAGAGGCAGATTATCCAAAACTTCAGACAACATATTCATAATGAAATTACTGTACATGTCTGCATTCAAATTTTCTCTATACAAATGTGGTCCAATTATTTGGTTATGTAATAGCCACACCACACATTTGCCTTGAATGAATATTGGTCACGACATTCTATTACAAAATTTGGATTATTGTTGGACCACCAACAACAATTTTGGGAACTAACTGTTCCGTTCGACGTGAAAGTTGCCTCGTCTGTCCATAAAGTCCTGTAGGGAAATGCGATATCATTTTATCTCTCACCTTGGAACAAAAATAAAAATCCTCTTCGAATATCAAAATCTATTTCTTTAAGAATGTGTATGAACTTCGGCTTATCGGGATCTAATTTAGTTTTGTGTAAAATTCTTCTCACATTTTCTCTGCCAACCCCCGTATCTTCACTAATACTCGTAATATTAGTTTTTCCGTTTTCAACAAAGCTCAAACAAACATTGGGTTGTTCTTCTTCATTATACTTTATTGGATTATGTAGTTTCTTGAAAATATTGTCCACTGAGCCAGTTTCTTTGAATGTTTTCAATATCCTTCCCACGTTACTAAAGTGAATTTTTCTTCCTGGATGCTGGTTATTGAAAATACAAGCAACATCTCGATATGGCACATTCTCACCACATAAAAGAACGATTTCCACTTTGTCTTGTGTGGATAACATTTTACATAAAACTTATTTGTTTCAAAAGCCTACTTAGGGAAAATTTTATTTTAATTTAATCAGTACCTACTATTTTTTCCGACATGTTGCATTGGTCTTGTAATGTTTAAAATCACGAAATTTTATATAATGTTCAGTACAAATCGCTAGAAAGAAAGTCTTTTGAATAGTTATGAAACTGTAGGTCACTGTTTAGTTTACAGAAAAGTATATTTCGGGTTAGTTTGTAACTGAATTATTGGTTAGAAAAATAATCAAACTGGATAAAAATCTATTAAAAAAGAAATACGAGTGTAATAAGAATGAAGAGAAATACGTTTATTCCATTACTGACATATTAATGTCCATATGTTGAAAATCTGAATCAGTTTAACAATGAAATGAAAAAACTATTCGTCAAAACTATGAAATTTGAATCATGTCTCGTTCGAATCTATAGAGCAAAATATTCGAAAAATTAAAGAAATTGGAAAAAAGTCGAAGTGACAGCAGAGTCCAAATTTCGAGCAAGGGTATAAAATTGGAAACTGATCAACTTTTTTCTTTGGTGTTTTTCGAAATTTACAAAAAAAAATCTTTTTTTTCAGGATTTAAAAAAAAAATGTCAAATTTGACCGGTAGTGTAGCACGTGACAAAAGAAAGAGGCTGCTTTTTACTCATTTTTCAAGCACAAACTAACTATGAAGTCAAATTTTCATTATATATATCATTAAAAAAAATCCATATGTCGCGAAGTGTTATGTGTGACACTGTATATATAAAATAAAAAAAGGTTAATGCAATCATATATATATATATATATATATATATATATATATATATATATATATATATATATATATATATATATATATATATATATATATATATATAAAATCTAGAAAGGTTAATGCAGTCAAGCTGCTGGAAAATAATTCCATAAAAATCAAAAGATAAAGATGAGTACTATTCTGATCATTCCCAATTTGATTTCAATTTAAGAGCCACCAGTAGAGAACTGTTTCAGCCTGTTGGGCATCGGCAGTACCAGGCAGGCGGTCCTCGATTGAAGACAAAATGAGTTCTTGATAAAAATAAATGCGTAAAAGCAAGTGAGACATAAGTGAAACCACCTATTATTGTGAAACCCAAGTTAGCTTGCCAAGAATAGTACTCATCTTTATCTTTTGAGTTTCATGGAATTGTTTTCCAGCAGCTTGACTGCATTAACATTTCTTTATTTTATATAATTTCTAGAAACATGTGAATTCGTTTTCCGATGGCATTCCAGGAAAGTTTCCCAAATTATAAATTCATTTAAATAGACATGTATTAAAATTAAATTACCTGAGTTTACTTACATATGTATCAACTACTTGCCAATCACAACATAAAAAAGATTCAATTCAATTTTCATTTTCCTGCTACAGTGACACACTCCCCACCTATAACACTATTATTCAAAAATGGACATATTCAAATAACTTCAGTCACTCACATAAAATATTTAGGGATAATAATAGACAATCATCTCAAATGAAATCATCTTAAATGGAACTGTCACTCCGAATATGTAAGAAAAAAATTGAGAAGCATATCTAGCAGATCCAAACTCTATACGCGTTGGTTCGATATGAAATATCTAACAATTTTATATAGTTCACTGGTACAGCCACATTTATTTGACGAGATAAAAGTATGGGGTGGAATAGCCGATATACATTTAAAATATTCAGAAACTCATCAAAAATGGATTTTGAAAATTATATATCGAAAAGATATTACATATTCCATGGAATCACTATTTTCTGATTCCGAAAATTTAGACATTTGACAACTCTACTATCAATCACTAATAAAATATCATCATAAGAATAAAGGTAAACTTCAGTCAATACAACATATACACAACACCCACTTTAAAACCAAAACAACTGCTATCCTGAAAATTAATACGCAAAAAAGTAAGACATCACTTGTCTATCTTTGTCCAGTCCTATACGCTGATATTCCGAAGACTTAAAAAGCATTCAATTCATTATCCTATTGAAAAAAATTGAAGAAATGGTAGCTTAATTCTTCTAGGAAAATGATATATATTATTTATTATTAAGTAGGCAAGCCTAATATACAAAAAAAAAGAAAAATTACAAATTCATAAATATCTCACGACATTAACTATGTAAATATAGTAACATTTCAAAGTAACTTTCAAGGAAAACCAAATATACATACATATCTATAGATTATTAGATTATTAGGTTAGTTCACATTAAAAAATAAAAAAAATTACAAATATCATAATGAGCTGTCACTAATATACTTCTTTAATGATGACTTAAATTGGTTTATTGAATTAGATTCTTTTACAAATTGTGGTAGTTTATTAAATTCGTTTAAGCCTTTATGAAATATACTATTCATTCCAAATTTAGTGTTAGTTTTATTAATGTAAAAATTGTTATTTCTTCTCGTATTGTAATCATGAACTTCATTATTTCTCAATAAGAATTTTTGAAAGTAATTGGGTAGCAATCCTTTATGCAGCTTAAATATAAAGATCATATAATATCATATAATATACGTTCTTCAACTGAAAACCAGTTTAGACACTGTAACATCGATTTAATTGCTGAGTAACGGCTACATCCCAATATTAATCGCATGCCCCCATTTTGAAGCTTTTGGAATTGCGCTATTTTATTTTTACCAAGTAGAAAAAGTAATGTTGTACAATAATCAAAATGAGGTTGTATTAGGCTTTTAAAAATAGTCAACCTAGCACACATAGACACTTTTTTACATATACGAGAGAGAAAAAAAAGTTTTTTAGATATTTTTTTACAAATAAAATCAGCATGACTATTTAGTTTTAAATTTTTATCAATTATAAAACCCAAATATTTTATTTCAGTCACAATTTCAATGCTAACATTATTAATTTTTATAACAGCATTTGCCCAAACAATTTGATCATACTTATAAGATGATGTCAAAATCATACTTTTTGTTTTATTGACATTTAGTTTCAGTTTATTAATAAATAAATATGTTTCAATGATATTTAAAGACCTATTCATTTCAACAATTGCCTGATCCAAATTTTCATGTATACAATAAACCAATGTATCATCTGCAAAAAGATTTATACAGTGTGATCCAGATATGTGATTAATATCATCAATTCATCAACAGAAAAGATTCAACATAATAAAACCAATAACAAATTCGGTAACATTATTTATAATAAACTCTTGACGACTGACCTGAACCTTTATTCTTGAACTTATTAACCATAATTCAGCAATAATGTAATATCAAATCAACATACATTATTTCTTTCAATTCCACGTTTTTATCTTTTCATTTTGTATGTTACTTAATAAAAATTCATTTCTGTACTATTAATATACATATATAATAATGTTATATGCCACTAATATACACCACTAATATACATCACACCCATGCTCAAGAGTAACTTCTGAACTTTTTTTTGGTGTTCTTATTCATTTACCAATGTGTATTTCTTTTTTTTTATTCCTACTATTTATTTTGTATATTTCTTTTGGTGAATAAATTGAGTGATTGATTTGGTCATTCAATAAATGTTCAAAATTTTCAATCTATTTATATAGTAATATAGATATATTACTATTCACTCCAATTAATTATGCAAATAGCATATCTATTCTAATGAAAGAATTGAAACAACAATTCAGTATGCCAAATGATTACTACCTTCCATTCACACAGGAAACAGAAATTAAATGAAAATATCTGAATATAAATTAATCTATTTACCTCTAACAAATCCATAGTGGCAGAATGAATGAAATCCATATCCTTCTCAGTTCTTGCAAGAGCCATATTAGCGAAAGTGTTCAACAAATAGTACACCTCTCCATCTTCTAAAGATCCCAGCTTTTCCTCAAACTGCCCTCTGAATCCCTCTTCCCATATTTTCACGGAATAATTTTCCATATATAAGGGATTCAGAATATCTTTGGCAGAACTATCCTGGCTGTGTAAAAAATAAAATATTTTCCACAGAGTTGGCAGTGTTACCATATTATAAGGTATTACAGCTAGAAATTGCCATGCACCAAGTTTTTGTGAAGAGTATAGATAGTAAATGGCCCTCAGGAAAAATGCATCGTATTCAACCTGAAGTCTCTCCAGCATGGCTTTGTCTTCGATATTCTGCACCTGTAACTGAAGTACCAGCTAGACATTTGAGTCCAAAATTTAAATGAATTACCTTTAAAAACTGTTCCCATTGATCGGTAGCATACTGAACAACATGCCGAATAAATCGACTGAGTCTCTTTGAAAATTGATTGTATCTTGGTTGATTATAAGTTTGAAGTCCTTTGTGTAATATTTTTAACAAAACTGTTGAGAATGCAAGATATCTTAGAAGGTGGTGTTCTGTTATTACCGCGATGTCATAAGAGTCCTAAAAACAGTTATGTAATTTTGAAGAAATACTGATATTGAAGTTACTTTACTTTGAAATCTCTATGTTGTACCAATAAAACGTTTCGAAATAAATCGTCCAAGGGCAACTGATTCAACAAAGCTACCAAATCATTTTCTTTTAAGGACGTTCCAGTTGATTCCTCATCTTCTTCTCCATCAGAATCTATTACAGTCCACAAAGCATCCGCCGCCATATCTTTATTTTGTGCCATATCTTCTAAAAACGTTTCTCTAGCTGTGATAGGTTTCAAAATCGTAGCAAGGACGGTAAGTATGTGATTCGTTTGAATATTTGCAAATGGAGAGGAAGATCTCAAATCTAGAGGCATCTGAATGAAGGATGATGCCCAAATACCTACACCAGCAGGACATCTGAAAAGTTATGTTTCAAAAGTTATTTGAAATAGAAGGAAAAACATCCAGATGGATTTTTCTTTCAGTGAGTTTTCTTAAACACAAAATCCATGATAACCTATATAAATAAACATTTCTTTTGTGAGATTTTCACTAAACAGTTTATAAAACCACAAAAAACGTGTGGTATGAATATGTTATACACTTTCTTAACCCAGAATAGAATAATAGAATAGAAATTGATTTAACTGAAGTTCGAAATTTGGGTACAAGGCTTAGATCATAATATTGAAAACTTCATTTGATCATTGGCTATATAACAAATGAAATTACATTTATGGAAATAGAAGTTATGCTAATAATTCGATAATCCTTTAAATTTATCACTAATGAAAAAAAAATTAGGATCATCTTTTGGCAACAATGGGAAGTAATAACTTTTGCAGACAAATGAAAAGTGAAGTTCATCCAATAAACAACTATAATAATAATATTCAGCTCAATAGTTCAGCCTAATACTATACAAAAAAGATATTGTTTTAATCATATCCTGATGATGCTAGGGAACTAACTTGTTAATTATATTGAAGATGAAGATCACTGACAACTTATAGTGCCTATTCTTCACTGGCATTCATTCTAAAGTAGTGATGAGAGTTTGGTCAAATCAAATAAGTAGACTAAGCTACCACAATAGTCAAAATTTGGCTGGATAATCATGTTATATGCAGTTATTTTAAAATAAGTAGATGGGTTTGGAGAACTTTTAGAAAAGTTCAGAGAAGTTTTTTGAGATTTTTTACCCATACAAAAATAATGTTTATTAAATGATATGGTTTTATTCACCATGAAACCTAAATACTTGAATTCATTAACAAATTCAACCCTATTGACATTTACTAAGATATTGAATTTGTATTCACACTTCCATGTTTGCGAAGTGTAGTTATGATCATTGCCTTAGCTTTATTGAGTTTCATTTCCTTAGATTTTTTTAAAGTTATTCAATATATGAACCCCATTGCAGTAATGATATAATTATATTCTATTATAGTTCTAACATCTAAAATATAACCTAATACTAACTAACTTTTAATGTTAAAACACCTATTTTGGTGGTTGTACCTAATCATTGTAGTTCATATTGTTCAGATATTTTTTGAAAGCATAATAGGAGATACCAAATATGATCTTTATCATGTATTAAATGAAAGTGATGCTTGCCGTAATCGGAATGAAAAATTGCGAATGAAACAAATTGCTGTGCCTCAGGTTTCTTTTTGAAATGTTATAAAGTATTATTTCAAGTAATTCTGAACAGGAAATATGTTCATTTAATAGTTTATAAATATAACATAAGCCTGACTGAAATCTTTTAGTTTTCAGTGGTTTGGGCCCGAGATGTAAAATATCAGTATAATTGTGGTTTAGTATTTGTATTCTCATCTTGTGAGAGCAACTCAAAAATTTGTTTTTAATTCGTTCTGAGGTTGAATAATTAATTTGATATAGTGGGGGCAAACGATTGATGCTTATTCTAACCATGATACAACTAAAGATAAATGAATTCTTTCATTGCTTCAAACGAGAATCCTGAACAATTGCGAATAATCAAACTTTTGAGAATTCAGTACTAATTTTATCAATATATTGAGCAAATCTAGTTTGTCCATCAAAAATTACTCCTAAATCTTTCACAATAGACTTATTATTCGAACGCTGACTATTCAACATATATGATGTATTAGTTTCCTACTAACTTCACAATTAGAAATAGATTATTAGTAACGCAACAAAAATATAATCTATCAAGATCATTTTGAATTGATTTCTGGTCATGAATGAACTTTATACAACAATGAAGGCAAACAATGTGACTCTTGTGGGACATTGGATGTAACTAATATGTTTCTAGATTTGCAACCACCAACACTTACTTGTGGTGTGCGACCACTCTAGGCTCCCAAACCAACTAACTGTTTCCAAAAACAGAAATTATGAATTTTTAGCAATAGAACATTGTGGTCTACTGTCTCCAATCCTTTGTAGAGGTCGGTATAAATGGCATCCATTTGGCCCCTACTCTTCAAATCCTTCCCATATTTGAGAAGATTTGAAAGAGTTGATTTATTTTGAGATAAACCATGTTGGTTTATGCTCAAACTTCCTCTACATGAGAAGTTCGGTTGGTCTGCTATTAAACTATCAAATTGAAATAAGTACGTAAGCAGCTTGAGGCTGACAATAGTGTCGCCTGCAACAAGGTTAAGAAAATAATATTCATGGTAATAGTTTATGTCATTGATATAAAATAAAAACGAAAGAGGTCCTGTGCGACTCCAAATCCATTTAACAGAAGCGGAAGATAAAACATTTTCTACCCTTGTGATCTGTTCTTTGATGAGCTGCCAGTAAAAGTGGCATTTAAACCATTTTATTATAAGTGCAACTTTTCAGATGAGAACATCAATATTTTCAAAAATTATTCACGGAATGACAACTGGAATGATATCTATATTCATTTGTGTCCCAACTTAGCCTACCAAGCATTTGCAGATGTCATGTTACACTATTTCGAGATCTCATTCCCGAATAAGAAGGTACACCAAAGGGGTGATAAAAAGAAACAAGCAACTAAGTATATTATGACACCTCCTCTAGTTAATCTTAAAAACAGTGTATCTCTTTACAATAGTCTACCCCAACATGATCCTCGTTTCAGGGAATTAAGTAGTTTTTTGAATGGAGAATATCATCAAAGGCTACAGGCAGCATCCAAGTCATACTACGACAATTTGATTTCAACCTCTGATAACAAGTGGAAAACAACCTGGAATATTACTAATAACTTGCAAAAGAAATCTACAACAAATAAGAGTAAAATAGTAATAACGGAAAATGACAAATCTTTGAATGAGACAGAGTTATCCAATAAATTCAACATACATTTCACAAAACCACTGATAAACAACAGCTAATATGATTGGCAATTCATACATCAAAATATCGACAATAATCTAAATAGTTTCTTCATGCACCCGATTACAGAAAATGATGTAATAAGTATAATTAATGGTCTAAAAAACTATAACTCTTGTGGTATTGACAATATATCTAACAAATTACTTAAACAATGTCAAAATGAATTATCCCATCCATTAACTTATCTTATAAACCTATCTACAGAAAAAGGCGTCTTTCCAACAAATTTAAAAATAGCAAGAGTAACACCTATCTTTAAAAAATGAGATAACAATGACCTTAACAACTATAGACCTATAAGTGTGTTAGCCAGCATATCCAAGTTTTATGAATTGAATATCAAATTTCAATTAACCAGTTTCTTCACGTCAAACAAGTTATTATCATCCTCGCAACACGGTTTTACAGCTAAAAAAAGTACCGAAACAGCCTTATGTGAATTCCAAAACAAAATAATTCAGTCTCTTGATAATAAAAAACTTGTTATGGGTCTCTTCATAGACTTTTCATTAGCATTGGACTGTGTTAGTCATGAGATTCTATTATCAAAATTGTCAAGGTATGGACTGAGGGGAACGCCATAGTAGTAGCAGTAGTATATATTTGGTGCTAATACAAAGTTTACACAGGTCATAACAGATATTGCTTATCTATAAATACAAAATATAAAATATTCTTGCTAGAATCCTATGTATCTGACAGACAGCAAATTGTTAAAATAAACAACAATAACAGTAATCCCTTAGGCATTACGCAAGGTGTCCCTCAAGGATCAATATTAGGCCCCCTTCTATTCATAGTATTTGCCAATGACCTCATATCATACTTGAATGAACACAATAAAATTATTACAACATGTTATGCAGACGACACAAACATTTTGATCATAGAAGAAGATTTAGTATCATTAAAATTATTGACCTATGCTAAGGTGATAACATGGTCAGACAAAAACCATTTAATAATTAGTAAATCAAAGACTAATGCCCTGATGTTTTGCTCAAATAGTCGGGAATACCACCAGCTTTTGTTGTTTGAAAATACCAATAATGTCGTGTCTTCTTTTGAATGTATCAAAATGCTAGGCATTACCTTTGATTCAAAGCTCTCATGGATTTCTCATATTGATACTGTCTGCGGCAAACTTAGAAAAGGATGTTATGCACTCCAGTTTATGTCGAGTCATTGCAGTGAAAATATCCTTCTGTCTTTATACTTTGTCCACTTCCATTCTCATATGAGATACGGAATTTTAAACTGGGGAGCAAGTTCCTCTGTACAAAGGGTGTTCTTATTACAAAAATACGCAATCAGAATAATTGCAAAAGTGAGTAGAAGAGAGTCATGCAGAGAGATTTTCAAAAAATGTAATATTTTGACTGTTATGAGCACATACATCCTCGAAGCGTGTTGTTTCATTTTCAAAAATAAGGCCACTTATAATGCCATCAGAACACACCATGAACATGATACCAAAAAAAAAAACCTTATTTTACCCCACCGGCATATCACCGTACGGTATCAAAAAAACTTTGAATATATTGGATGCAAATGCTATAATTCTCTGGCGGATCACATAAAAAATGCAGCTTCTTTAACAATTTTCAAAAATCTCCTGAAAAAACACTTACTCCGCAAAAACTGCTACACCATAGAAAAATTTTTTAATTAGGAAACTTTAATTTTAAATGGAATATGTGTGCATTTATGTATGTAAACATGTATGTGTATTTATATTTATATTTATGTGAATATCTATAAAAATTGTTTCAAATCTGTATTGTATTATGTTGTTATACTACTTTTTGACATTTTTCACAATTTTCCTGTATTTTTTCACAAGTTAATTGCTGGAAAGAAAATAAATAAATAAATAAATAAATCAGTCAGTACCTCGTATACTAATAGCTTACAACTTCTCATATCTGACAATCGTTTCAAAAGCTGTTTTCAGATGAAAGAGAACAGCAACAACATAATCACCATTTTCAATTGTTTTTTTTTATTTGGATATTAGGAATACTTATTTTCCATAATATACATAATATTATAGTGAAATATTGATGAAACGTAACATGATAGATAATCGCAGCGACAGCCTCAATTTAAGGTTGGCTGAAACACACATTGACAAAAATATTGCATTTCAGATGATTGGAAGAGTGCTTGTTTTTGGTTGTAAAGTGAAAATAAAAATAAATCTTATTAGTGTTATATATCTGCAGATCATTTATATCACACTGTATACGATATAAGATATAAACTATAGGTATCATACTGTAAATATCGGAAATGTACTAGTTTGATTCTCTTTGGTTTTTATCACTGCAAAGAACACAAACGCACTTTCTATATCTTTATAAAAAGTTATGTGATGCCTTCTTTGTTTCGAGCTTCATGAAAATAAAGGATTGTTAATTGACGTTCTAAAGGAATCATTATTTTATTCACCTTCCAAATTATAAATTGATTCCAAGTTATTACAGTAAGTTTTCTCTGTGATTTGTTTTCTTCGTGTTTGTCATTCATTTTCAAGTGAGTGTTACATAAAGAATATAACAAATGCACAAATCAATGTACTCTTCCTCTGTATCAAGTATTGAAAAAATGCTAAACAGTAACTAACAAATGAAATTACCTCAGGACATGGTTCAATATAAATAGGTGGTCTTGAAAATTTGCTAATCTCAATAGAACTGCAATCAAATTAGATAACCAAGTCCTTGTTTCATTGATAAATTCCACTTCTCTAATGATTTTTCTTTGAAAAGCAAACAAAATTGAAATACATAACCTCAATTCCCCAAGGTAATGTTTCAAATGTAGGGGTTCACTTTCGGAGGTTAAGGCAACAGGTGAACCTTCGGTCAGTTGAGTTACACTCATACAATTCAATATTACACCTTGAAGATACAATTCGATCTGAAAATTAAAAATATTATCTTTCACTAACTCACATATCGAGTCATTATAAAATAACCAAGTACTTTAACATTTTGAATGTGTTTATAAGAATGTCAAGATTCTAGATTTTTTCTTCAATTCCAATAATAAAGATGAAGTGAAATAGTTTGATTAGTCTAATTTCTCAAAACAAATTGATCATTTCATTCAACACTATAGAACTGTTGAAAATTAACATTGTGTTTTGATTTTTATTACAGAGCTTACCACAAAAATTAACGTTAAAGAATTGGAACTGAGATGGACAGAAATGAATTTTTGATACATTTACCTGCAAATGTAATTCGTCTGCAGAAAACAAGTACAGACTGTGATTTTGGTAAGTCAAATTCTGGACATTCCCCAACAGTCTTACAATATTTTGAAAGACAGATCTGTGAAAGATACTCTTATTGTAAGTATGCGAAGCTGTTACGACCGTTCCATCTTGACATTCTCCTCGAGACGTTACAGAGGCTGTTTCTATAGTCCACAGTTCGTTTTGAAGTGACTTATACTCCTTTCGTATTTGATGCAATTCCAATGTGTTTCCAGTAATTTTGTCACGAACATGTAAATAATTTGAGAGCATTTCATACAAGGGATGTTGTTTCATGGCTGTTCCTGCAATTCAATTAATAGGAAAATTATAATAAAAAATAATACTCGACAGTAATTTTGTAAAGAAACGTTTTTTGGGTAATGTGATCTACAATATTAAAAGTATTCGTTCAGGTAGGGAGATGAAATAATATACTAATAATAATAATCAAGATTTTATCTTCAAAACTCCTCAGACTCTAACCAGACTATTCTGTCAAGATGGTTGTTTTGATTATTAGAGTCCTTGGTTTAATGGTTAAGTTCATATTGCTTCATTAGCAGAAACTTACTTAATACAGTATCAATCAAAGTTGCTGCTATACTTTGGCCTCATTCAGTCATGCCTTTCATATGATCTAGTTTTCTGGGGAAAAACCCATAACTTTGACCAACTATTTATCAGTCAAAACTTAACTGATAAAGCTTCATGTAGAGTCTAGATGTAGAGTCATGTAGATGAGTATAAAACAGTGTTTTATACTTGATAATGTGGTTAAACCCGAAACCAGTCGTATAAATAAAATTAACAAGTGGTAATTAGACAAAAGTGTTTTTATTCATTTCATTAAAGTGATCATTAATTACCACAAAATAAACAAGTCATCAATCTCACATATCAACTGTAAAAACTTTGTTGATTTAACTTTGGTTAATTTTAATATTTCATTTTGTAATCTTATGTTGTTAAAAAAATCAGTACCTACAATTTCTCAGGGAGAATGACAATCGACCTTTTGTGACTTTTGCCTTGTCCATTGATGACAATATTGCAATAAAAATGTTATCATTATAAATTTCAAGTATTTGAAAAGAAAAGATTGTGTATACTAAGAAACAAAAATTTTTACTTACCTTTTAGTTCTGCTTCTACAAATTGAGAATTAAATGCATCTATTGTTACTAATTCATTGTTATGATATAGAGCACTTAGCTGAGATTCGGTATAAGGTTTCATTACACTGCAAATATTCATCGTATTTTCTCTAGGTTTTTCTGGTTTATAAGCCGTTATAGGTTCTATTTCATCAACTATTTGTTTATTCATATTCATGAGTTTGTTGAAATCAGGTGAATTATCCTTATTTGAAACTTCTGAAAATCAAACATTGAAGAACATAAAAATTATGATTTTGTATGGAATTAAAAATATTACCAATGGAAACGATTTTTTCTTCATGATATGCACTTGTTTGTTCCACAAAGGAATTTCCGGGGCATTCTGAAATTTTAAGAGAATTAGGAATTACCCAAACAGTTGACTACCTTGAATTGGATGTTAGTGCAATAAACAATGAAATGGCTGGAATAAACCTGTTACAATGTCCTCTTTATTTTTCAAAAATGTATTGAAGAGGGTAAATAGATGATCAAGGATAAGACAAAACTAATTTCATTCAAGGTTAATGAATGAATGAATCTTTATTGAATAGGAAACTTATCCTAATATACATACAATTGAAAAAATAATAAACAAAAAGAAGATGTTATCAACATGTATATAGGTTTGTGAACATTAATCAATGTATAATGATTATATTGGATCAAATATTTGTGATTAGATCTTATATGCATAACAAGACTAGTTTTAAATTAATTAATTGTTTTCGCATCTTTTATGTGATTAGGTAGTTCATATTTTTTTTTTATTTTTATGTTAATATAATTGAATGGTGTTATCTGGCATGAAATCCAAATACTTAATCATGTTTACAAATGTTAATTTTTCACCATTTATTGAAAGTATATATTGGTCCATATTAACATGTTTCATCTTATGCAGTGTAGATAATAGCATTGCTTTAGTTTTATTCATATTAAGTTCAAGTTTATTGTTATTTAGATAGAAATGAATTGTTGCCAGTGAGTTGTTCATTTTGTTGATAGCAGCGCTATCCAAATTACTACTTGAAATAAATAACATTGTATCATCAGCAAAGAGGTTACTAAAGGTTGTTGGTTTTAAATATGAGACAGTCAGTTTATCCCTCATTTAGAATTAACTTCTTCTCAAGAAAATATTCTTTGCGTTGTTTGATTATATCACATCCATTCTTGATTATTTCTGATAAAGTGGCACCAGTTAGCAGAAGATTGGTGTTATCAACATAGTTGATGAGATGAGCGTAATTTTCTTTTCTTGTAGCCTCGCTGTATGTCATTGATAAAAATAATGAATAGAGCATAACCAAATCACAAATATGTGCATTTTGAAAAATCAAATTTTTTGATAACAATGATTTCAAATAATCAACTAATTAGGGCATTATCAAATCATAAATATATTATATCAAAAATCTATCCTAACAACTAACTAATTGGACGTTTGGTAAAAAATTAACGTATGTTAGCTTAACCAAATCACAAATATATTTTTTTCAAAGAGTGTCTTTGTAAATATCAGTACCAAAACATCCTGGGTCAAACAGGTGGGGAAAAACAACCTTAGGGCCAAATAACTAGCATTGAACCATGAGATCGAAATGGTAGCATCGAAATGTCTTACTCAGATATTTTCCAATGGCAATATTTAAAGCAAAACCTATACAAAGATAGACCTTTCACTGGTATTGAAGAGCTTGAAGAATCCACAATATTTTATTGCAGAAATATTCACAGAAAATATCAAAACACTTCGATTTTTTTCTTTATATTTGTAGTTACCTAGTTTGCCAAAGTTTTTTAGAGTTTACTTACTTAACATCTCTTGAATTCAAATGCTGTTAAATAATATTTCAAAATTATTGGAAAATTATAAAAAATTGAATAGTTGGCTATGACTTTGAATCTGTGTATAACATTCAATTGCGAACAACTTTTCTGAATAATATTTTGTTTCATTTATCTAAATAAAGGTACTTTATTCTTGAATGAATTTAATATTTTTTTGACCTGCCCTGTATGCTGTTTGACTATCTAAGTGCATCTAATATGATTATCGAACATAAACTAACTTATTGTATTCAAATTCAGATTGTGCAATGTATAATATTCTCCAATAACTTTGGTGGGCATCAATAAACACTTTTCAGTTTGAATATGAAATGAACTGTTTCTGGATTCTATTTTTTATAGCAAATTAATTTGTATTTTGTGTTTTCATAATGAAAGCTGAACAAGGTCAATCAAAAAAGGAAACCGTTACTTTATTAGCAACAAATCGAAACTGATTTACCTTCAAATTCTTTTACTTCAACATTCTTTTGACTTGCATGTGAAATCTCTGGATCAACAGTTATACATTCCACTTCTTTAATTTCATCTGGATTTGATGGTTCTGCAGTGAAACGTGTGAAAGAATTTTCATTCTCAATAACTGGAAGATTATGTGATACATCTTGGTCAGTATCCTCGTTAGCACTCTCGTTTTCAGCTGAAATCTTCGGAATAACCTTTTTCTTTTTCTATAAAATAAAATACATTTAAAATCACATCATTGGTTGAGAGTATGGTTTATAGAAAATTTTCAAAACAAAAATAAAGAAATTAATAAGAAAATTAAGAGTATATATCTGAATCCCATTTATTTATTGATGGTGAACTCCCACCTCTTAGTTTGAATAACAACATTCTCGAGATGAAATTGTTCTCCAAATTCTTAGGACTTCACATTGATAGTAAGCTTAAATTTGAGGATCATATTATCAAGTTGAATAAAAAAAATGCATGTGGCTGCTTTGTAGTGAAGTCAGTTTCGAAGGAACTGGGTAGAACCTTTGCAAGATCTGCGTACTTTGCCTTTGTGGATGCACATATAAGATATGGTATTGCCTTCTGGGGAGTATGCAGCAAAAGCATGCTGCAGACTGTTTTCGTTTTACAGAAGCGAGCTGTCTGGTATGTGTGAGGACAAAGTTCCAAGATCACTGCAAACCATTATTCATTGAACAACGAATTCTGACAATAATATCTCTATTCATTCTTGAAACAGTAAGTCTGATTCATAAAAATATATCTGCTCCTGATGATATAAACCAGTCACACTATAATACATGTCAAACTAACTTGATCAGACTTCCCCTGCCCACAACAACAATGGTGAAGGATTCATTGATATACAATGGAATAAAGATGTACAACAAAATTCCCATATACCTGAAGAGTTATTCTTTGAATATTTTCAGGAAAGAATTAAGTGACATTCTGATTGATAAAGCCTATTATAGTTTAGATGAATTATACAATGACGCTTTTTATGAATTATAGTTTACTACTGTATGTCACTATAATATAGCATATTTTTTTAAGGAAATTTTTTGAATTTCAAATTGTATAGCATTTATTTTGTTTTGTAAAAATGTGTTTGACACCCTATTTTATATAAATGGGCTTTTATTAATTACTTTTATACTACTTTGACATAGTTCATAATCGTTTGTCAACAAGAACTCTTTCTTAGGACAATAAACGTATTTCTCTCTCTCTCTGGTAACACCCAATTACATAATAATGATGTTCAGTTGTATTGAAAAAAAAAAAAGTCAGTAGGCAACCTAATCAACTAAAAAAAAATTGGCTTTCAATTAGGATGGCTGGACTTGTTAGTCATTCCAGAAGACCAGAAAAGTATTGAGCATATGAATATCAGATGAATGTCAGACCAAAATTTTCCAAACCCGATTCCTGAAAAGAAATGGAAGTTAATGAAAATATCTTAGTAAAACTGGAACCTCTGGCATAAATCCCCAATAAATTCAAAACAACCACTTTTGCCAATCACAGCAACTGGAATACTCTTCTCAACACACGTTTCACCAACCAAGTTGACGTCTTCAGGAGATTGAGAATCTAACAGGGTATGCTTTCAGTTTCCGACACACATCAATGATTTTTTTTTCTGATTGATTCGGCCGATTATTCGGCCGTTGATGAAGATCCTAAGTAATTTCAAAAACTACACCTCACAATTTGGTCTCCACAAACTTGTGGAGATCAAATCGTGAGGTGTAGTTTTTGAAAACACATCAATGATTTCGGGGAGAAAGGCCAACAACAATGAGCTGTTTGGAATGGGACCTGTGTCACTATTCATAGTTCTCATGCCAAACTTTACTATTCTGTTGGAACAGAATTGATTCCATTAGTTATTGGACCCCACTGGATGTATAACCGGATAACCTCAATGGTTATTGGGTTTAGCCAGTTCAAATTTTATTCCTCTCAGTCGTATGGGGGTGTGAGGGAACTGATGGTCCATTGGGAGAATTGATTCTAGTTCAACAACACGGCAATGGGAAACCACTGCCCCTTTTTATAGCTGACCTGTTCATGAGCAGATTTGAACTGGAGCAAAAAAGTATTTGCAATTTTTGACAAAAAGAAGTCAAAGGTAGAGGACATTGTTTCAACAGATCCTCGAATATTTACATATGAAATTGAAAACAATGAGTGATTTAACACTTTTGGCGATGTGATGTCTATGGGAAGAATATCTATACTTAGGTATATTACTGATGGCTCACACCATAGTCTACAACATTAAACAGTAGATATAAACTTTCTTGTCCATAAGCTTGTTACGTTCCCGTTGAGTAAAAATAGATACGGTATTGAGAAAAATGATATCAAGGACATAGCTGAAAGCAATGGATAATATTCTTCAAATATAGTAGATAAGTTAATTATGGAATTTAAATTTAGGTAAAATCTTCGTAATTCTTCAAAATGGCCGACAGTGTAAAAGTCGATAAAGAACTCGTCAATAAAAAGTCCACAAAAACGTTTGAATGCTGCAAAACTAAACCAGTGCAAGTCACAGTTTGTATCAAATGTGGCAAAACATATCACAGAAGTTGCGTTAATAGAAACAAAATTGAGTTCATTGATGAAGTCAGAATCGTCTGCTGTGCAGATGAAGTGAGTGGAGACGTAAAAGGATATATAGCAGTTCAAGAAAATCCAGTGAGTACTCAACAAATTTATGCAGATACGATGAAATGGTAGAAAGAAGAAAATGTCTTACTTAGGCAAATTATAAGGGAGAAAGACGAAAAATATTCAATTATCTTTCAAAATAAATTATTATTGGAAGAAAAAGTGAAGGTCACAATAAAAACCACAAAGATTAAGATGACGATCTGGAATTCCTCAAAAAACTGGCAACCACAAACAGATGGTAGTGAACTTGTTTACAAACAAAACTCTCATGAAATACAAAGTGAAGTGGAAGAACAGGACACTTAGGAAGATGAAAATTTTACTTTGGTAAAGTCAAGAAGACAAATGAAAAACAGAACATCACATGCCAAAGAAAACACAAACCGGTCTCTATCTCCGACACATAAACCTGTTCAAAGAAATCTTATAATGTTACCAAAAATTGATCAGGATCATAGTAAAACCATGGCAGACTTGAAAAGGGCCATCAATCCAGGTGAATTATCAGTTGGAATAAGGCAACTGCAAAACACTGCAAATGGGGAAATATTAATAAAGTGCAGCAATGATGTATCGGTTCAAAGAATCCTGCAGGAATCCACAGAAAAGCTTGGTGATGATTATGAAATAACAAAAACAAGGATGAAAAAAGGCAGACTGCTCTGAAAAAGAATTGCTACTAAGAAAACTCATTAATCAAAATCATAGATTTGAAAATAATGACTCAATAAATATTACAAATATGATAAAGAGGATGGAAAAGTCACAGTGATAGTTGAAACACAAGAGGAAACCTGTGAAAAACTGTGGAATAGGTATAAACTCAACATTGGATTCAACTCTTGCATAGTGTATGAAGTCAAGATGCTTCAGATGCTGTGGCTATGGCCATTCAGCCCAAGTTTGCAAAAATAAGTTGGCCTGTCCAATTTGTGCTAAGGAACATAAAAAAACGAATGTCAGGAACCAGAACAATACAACAGAGGCATTAACTGTACAATGAAAAATGAAAAAAGGAACCTACATCTTAATATTGATCATAGTGCTTGAAGTCATAAATGTGAAGTCTACAAATATGAGGTCAATAAACGAAACGCAAGTAGAAATCTGCGGCAATAGCAACTACCGCAAAAAATAAGCATATAAACACTTCTGAAAACAACTGCTAACAAAATCGCAATGAAGATGAATACCCCACCATACTCCATCAAAATATACAGTGTTTGAGGAACAAAACTGATGAAGTTGAAATATTTCTAGACTCTCTATCATCGAAGCCAAAAATGTTATGCATAACAGAGGATTGGCTCTTAGAATCCGAAATAGAGAGTATACAAATTGAGGGATACGAATTGAAATCAGCTTTCTCCCGGAAAATGATGCAGCATGGAGGAGTCAGTATCTACACAACAAACGATATGGATGCGGAGAGTGTAGAGAGTGTTGTCAGAAAAAGTATTGAAGGTCATTTGGAATGTGGAAGTGTAGTAATTAGGAAAATGGAAATTGTTATTTATGAAATAAAATGGATCAAAAAAAGAATAGTCTCAAAAAATAAAATTATTCAGTTTAAACAGGATCTCGCTGGAATTAATTGAGAAAGTGTAACACAGAGTATAGATATAAATATAGCATACAGCTGTTTTTCAAATATTTTCAGTAGAATAACGAACCTGATTTTTGTGGAAAAAAAGTTTGATAACACTAAGCCCAATTCATGGATAACAAGGGGTATAAAAAAATCTTGCTCTAGAAAACGCTCATTATACAAAAAGAAGACACTAGGGCTGATAAGTACTCAGTATTTTAAAAAGTATTGTGCCGTTCTCTGTAAAGTTATTGCAGCTGCTAAAAAAATGTCCAGCACTGAATATATAATGAAAGCCGAAAATAAAACCAAAGCTACATGGCCATTATTCAAAAAAACAACAAAACCCAACTATCACAAAAACAATATCCTAGAAAGTTTTGCAAAAAAAATATTAAGATTCACAAACCATAGTAAATCAAATCAATAAGTATTTTAATGAAGCTTGCCCTGATCTAAATAAACCAGCCCTGATCTAAATAAACCAGATAGTCCAGATTATAAAAAATAAAAGAATGTGATGATGCTTTTTTCTTTGAATCTACTACTCCACTTGAAATAATAAAATGTATTAAACAACTAAAAAATAAAAAATCTGATGGTGAAGATCAGATTTCTTTGTGCCTATTGAAAGAAACAACAGAAATCATAGCCTATCCTTTGACTTATATTATAAATTTATGTTTCTCACATGCAGTATTCCCAGAAGTACTGAAAGTGGCATCTATTAGAGCTATATTTAAAAAAGGAAACAGAGTTGAAGAAAGTAACTACAGACCCATATCATTATTGCCAAATCGCAGTAAAATTTTTGAAAAGGTCATGAACAAACGTTTACCTAAGTTTTTAGATGATAATGTGTTGTTAGCAAAAAAACAAAATGGATTTTGTAAAGGTAAATCAACCACACAAGCAATATATCAAGCCATTGAAAAAATGTTACATCATTTGAACAAAGATGATTGTACTGTAACTGTGACTATTGACCTGTGAAAAGCATTTGACAGTGTCAGCCATGAAATTTTATGCAACAAACTTGATAAATATGGAATCTTTGGACTTAATCAAATCCTATTTGACAAACAGAACCCAACATTTGATTGAAAATGACATCTCAGGGATAATTAAATTGTGATTTAAAAAAAAGGTGTGCCACATGGATCCATCCTAGGCCCATTATTATATATACTGTACACAAATGAAATGCCAAATGTAGTTAATGAAGATATTGTATTATATGCTGATGATATATCAGTCATCGTGAAAGAAAAGAACTCTCAGTTGGTCATGACAAAGACAACAAATGTGCTAGATGTATTAAACAATTTCCTCACAGCAAATGACCTACTACTTAATATTGACAAAACTCAAATAATTCATTTCCCAAATAGATCCTTGCCAGAGTTGAATACCTTTGAATATAATAATCAAAATATAAACATATGCAATCAGGTGAAATTTTTGGGACTCTTGATAGTTAGGAGACTGGACAAATCACATAGGCTACTTATCAAAAAATATTGCAAACTATTGCTATGCATTGAGAATACTGTCTGAACATGTCCCAACCGAAGCTGCCCTCTCTGCATACCATGCTTATATTCAATCTAGGATAAAATATGGAATTATATTCTGGGGAAACTCTGTTGATATCTCTAGGATTCTCATACTACAAAAAATGTATTAGGTATATCTATAAGATGAACAAAAACGATAGCTGCAGAGAAGCTTTTATTAGAAGCAAAATTTTAACTTTGATAAATCTCTATATATATGAAGCAGTAATATTTGTAACAGAAAATAAATCACAACTTTTCATTAACTGTGAAAAGGATCACTTATACAACACCAGAACAAAGAATGATCTTTGAAATAAGAAATGCAACTACACATATATTCAGAGAAATGTCAAATATAGCGTTATAAACATTTACAATAAATTTCCACTCACTCTAAGAAATCTTCCAATTTCAACAATGAAATATTGTTTGAAGAACTACTTAGAAAAACCTTATTATAGCTTGCAGGAATTCTTAAATGATACTATGCTAACTATATGAATGTTATTTACATATGCCTGCTTTTATATATATATATATATATATATATATATATATATATATATATATATGATGTGTTGTTTTTCGGGTGTTCATCCGTTGTGTACTATTCGATAGTCGACATTTCGCCATCATCTCAGATGGCATTATCAAGACGAGTTACTGCTTCACTTCGAGAGGAGTTACACCTCTCGAAGCGAAGCAGTCTTGATAATGCCATCTGAGATGATTGCGAAACGTCGACTATCGAATAGTACACAACGGATGAACACCCGGAAAAACAACACACATATATATATATATATATATATATATATATATATATTCGATAGTCGACGATAAACTCCTCGGAGTTTATATATGTACATTGTATGTAACCGGAGCAAATAAAGATCTATCTATCTATCTATGGTATTTTTAAAAAGTAGCCTTTGAAAATTCTAGGAGACTTTAACAAATGTTAGGTAACCCTAAATACAAGATGTTAGAAAAATAAAAGTCCGGAATATAGAAAATAAGTTGAGGGCTGTGACAAAAATTATATCGGTCAGACTAAGCGAGACATTAAAACTCGTTTCAAAGGTCAGACAGAACTTATCCGTTTGTGGAGACCAGAAAAATCTATTACTGCTCAATATGCTTTGGAGAACGGCCATAGAATAAATAAGAACTGTACACATAACACTACTTTTTTTAATGCTTTCGAGAGTATGGAAATAACAAAGTGTGACATTAGAACTATGAACAGTGACAAAGGTTCCATTCCGAACAGCCCAATGTTTACCTTTTCATGAATCACTTTGGTGAAATTAGCGAGAATTTCCAGCAAATCACCAAATCATGGATGTGTGTCGGTAAGTGAAAGTGTACCCTGTTAGATATAAGTAAATACAGATCAGTTTTAGAGTAACAAATCAATTTACTTCATCTCCTGAAGACACCATTTTGGTTGGTGAAACACGTGTCGAGAAGTGTATTGCAGTTATGGTGATTGGGAAAAGTGCTTGTTTTGATTTTTGAAAATATTTCAGATTCAGACTGCATAAAAAAAATTGAAGCAAAGCTGTATAAATGCTAGTCCAGTTCAAATTCAACACCCAGGAATAGGATAGAATCCATCAGTATCGTTATATTTTTCATTTTGAGGTTTATAGTTATCAAATAAAAATATGTTTGAACAAAACTAAGTTTACTCTTCTGAAGGAAATGATTTAGTGTGTCACCTTCAAACGGAAGCAAATCTACACTGTCCATTGCACTTCCGAAGTCGTTGTAGTGGAGGACCAATATTGGCATCCTGTGACACTCCATGATTCATTCTAACAAGATATGAACGAACCAAAGACAAACTACATTTTTAGAAGTAGTGAAATTTAGGTAAATAAAATTGGAAGGTCTGGTATGATTACTACAGAAGCTTTTTGTAGATGGAAACATATTAATATGTGGGTATTAGAACACTCTAGAACACATTTTATGATAAGTTGTTTATAATAAATCAAAATTGTTTTGTTCCAGAAACTGATCAGAGTACATTTCAATTTGATGATTAAGAATTACCAACCTATAATTCGGTGCATCATGCTCTATCTCTCGTTCAGAGGCATTTCTACAATGGGTATACAACTGGTGGAAAAATATTAGCATATCAACGTTCAAAGAGAGAACTGTAAAATCTAAAAACTTCATGTACCTCCCCAGGGAAATAATTGGACAATTTCTGAATCCTATAATTGCAAATAGTCATTGGGGGATTCACACATTAATAGTACTGTTAGTCCAATGTGAAGTGTAAATAAGCTTACATGCAATAAGTGGGTACATATAAGAAAAATCACATTACTTAAGGTCGGCATGCAGATTTTAAGGGAAATTTGAATTGAAAACAATATTTTATTAAAAGTTACAAAAATTCACTGGTCATTGGCCAAGTATTATTACTAGATGTATTATTTTAGTAGAAATCATCAATAGACGTCCGTTTTGCTGCAATCTCGAAAATCTGTGACCTGTCTTTGTTCTGATGCCCTCTACCCTAGTGTTCATCCATGACATTACCAATGGAAAGTATTTTTTGTTTAGTAAAATATGACCGAATCTATTATTAAATTACCTTCGTTTGCGTCTTCTCCTTAACAATTTCCATGTTTACTGTTAGCCAGTTTCAAAATTTCTCACATTCAAAATATTTTTTTTTGTACTGTGCAGAAATAATAATATTTTCTTTTTTTATATTGCATCAAATTCTTCTTCTCTTTCTCCGTGGGTTTATTATTTCGGTTACTATTCCAGTACCGGCCTAAGAAACCGATGAAGAGTCCAAATCTGTTATTTTTTAGTTTCAAGAAGCTATTTTCTCCATATGGGAATACAAAACTCAAAGAAAACGAAGAGAATTCCATCTAATATTAGAAATCGTACAAAATATTATGTCTAATATACTAACAAAATTTCTCTCAAAATGCCTGTAGTGAAAATAAATGTAGTTGCAAATAATGTGCTATTTGAACGACAACACTTGACTGATAATAACGAAAGTAAATCAGTTTTGAATTCGTGATATTATGTAGGTAACGCATAACGAAAAGTTTTTGCTCACAAAATTCATACCTCTGGTTTATTGGAAACAAGAAAAATTTCGCTCCAAATGATTGCCAAGGGAATCTATAAGAGAAGAAAAAATTAAATAAAATATTCAATTAATGGAAAGTGAAAAATCATATCATCTGATAAAAAACCTTACAAAGGCATGGAAGAGCCACAAATGATTTTAAAAAAAGGAATTAAAAAAATTGAGGTTAAATTTGATAGGTAGAATTGAAACCTCTGGAGTAAAATTAATCTTGAGAAAACACTTTTTTCACCCCAGAATAAAACTACTGAACTCAAAAGTTAACATAATCCCTAATTCAAAGTCTGAATTTGACACAATTCCGAGTTTAAATCATATATACCTAACTTGAAGTCAAAATTAAATAAAAATTTCAAGATTGAAGTCGAATTTACCAGAATGCTTCTTAAGTTCCGACATTAAACTTGGAATTTTGGCAAATATTATCTTCGAATTCAGAATTTAATAAATTTTATTTTTAAGAAAATGTATGGCACTTCTATGCATTCATACAAACCAAAGTATAGAATTATATTCGTGACACTAACTGAGACAAATCACGGATTGAAGTGCCCCATCAAATGAAAATAAATAATTAGTTATTGGAAATGCTCAAGGTGAGTAGACATAATTTTACCATAAAAAGATCGGCTCAATATCAGGTGCTGGGAAAGCCAAACGACATAGAATGGCTATCAACACTTTTTTGTCATGGACTTCTCTCCGACCGCGACGATTGTGCCGATAACGACCGCCGTCAAAGCTGGCACGTGGATGTTGTGGTCGGAGTGGAGTCAAGAAGAGAGGTGTAGTTAAAATAAATAATGTCACGACCTCATTATTATTGAAGTAAAAAACAATTTGAGAGGACTGGCGGCCCCCTACGCCAGTAACCAGGCTGGATGTTGACGGATTCGACGAGATCGTCAGTTTTGTAAGAATTTTGAGAAATGTGAAGTGTATGTTTATGTGAAAGAAAAAATCAGAAGGTCTCCCAATGGGGAGGCGAACTTTATATAATTATTCATCATTTAAAAAAAGGCGAAAAAGTAAATTGGGTGGCAGCATTGCGTAAAGCACGGCAGCTGCGCTCCCTGACGAAAGTGCTGTTAATTATTAACAGGAGCTGGTCAAATGCGTCCGAGAAGAAAGCAACGACCATTAAAAACCTCTAAAAACCTCAGAGTGAAAAAACTATGAAGAGACATTAGGCGTTTTCTGGCGCTCATGTATTCATAACGTATTCGTCTGTGATTCAAATACATTTATTCTGTCGTTGAAAACGATGACGTCACATCAACTATAATTTGAAACGTATTCATCAGGCGCATATCAGTAAATTAGATATTCATATTTGAAGTTATTTTATCTACTCACACCACCTCAATCATATACAATATTTTTCACTTTTTTTCTTAGTGAATAAACATGATTATTATTAAACCAGCATGAGGTTGGTTTCGAAACGGAATTTGGCATTACGTTAAGTCAGTTGTCAGTTTCTGCTTTATTTTGATCGTTATAGTTTATAAAGTTCTGAAAACTTTTCATTAAATACGTTGAAAGGATGTACAAAATAAAGCTGGCAAATTATTACTTGCACAAGTCCCATTATAATTGAATTAGAGAAAATTGTTTTTTTTTATTATTGCATTGGATATATGACACAAATTGAATCATTTCACTTAGTAACTTGTTTGCCAAGGGGTTTCCAGTACTCATAGCTGGAACCACAGATAGAGATAAACATTTTCACTCTTCTGGTCTTGTTGTCACAACCGCTGAACAAACAAATGATTTTGTGTTTTTATTTCAAACGTGAAAAAATATTTTTTGTATTCCTTCGATTTAACTTGTAAAGTTTTGGTATGCGACGTAGCCAAAAATATCCATAATGTGTTTGTGCAGTATTCGGTCAGGATACAGTTATACCAATGTGCTGGGCGCATGCAAAAAGGAGATTCAAGTACGAGTTGAATAAACTGAGTAAAAGAAGTGCCAGAAGGACATACTAAAGGATATTGATTCTTTGCAATGTGCTTCAACAACGAAAGTTTTTGACAGAGCCTGCGTAAAATTTCTAGATAAATGGAAAGACGAAAACAATTTTGTACTTGTCACCTCAGGATTTGATCTTCACAAACTTTATTTAAAAAATATATCACAACATGTTTCGCTAGCACAGTAGCTTTATCAATTGAACATTCAAATCACTTGATAAAGATACTGTGCTAGCTAAACATGTTGTGATATATTTTTCAAATAAAGTTTGTGGAGATCAAATCGTGAGGTGTAGTTTTTGAAATTACTATGGATCTTCATCAAGTAACGACTGAATCAATCAGAAAAAAAAGAGTATACTATAAACAGCGAGAGAAAGTTTAGCCACCTGCCAATGATTTCTTTGAAAATGTGGACAAAAGCTTATCAGTGGGCCAAACTGTTTAAAAAAATGTCGTTGATACACACTAGTGAAATGAAAAAGTGTTACAGAATCGTAGGTGGAGGTCCACTGGAATGCGAATCTTTTGAAGATATGTAGGAGACGTTTCAAAACTGCAATAAACCAACATTTTAGCGAGTGGGAAGTACAGTTACTATAGGACGAGTCTGACTGGCACATGCGTCCTGATTACCTTAGAAATTATGTTTACAAACATTTAGTAGGGTTAGCAATTCGATTGAAATTTGTAGCACCTACTGAAGCAAGGAATGTACCAATTGGAGAAAAACGAAGAAGAGGAGTGCCTACTGAAGCGAATAAAGCCTTGATAGTGCTTGTTTCATTTATAATTTTTGTGCTGTGAATGTTTTGTTTGATTTTCTGTTAAAGAACTATATTGTTTTATTTTCAAGATTTCGTAAGACTCAAGTTTCATTCACAGTTTTATTTTGTTAATGTTGTGTTAAATTTTATGTTGAAAATGATATTGATTCATTTCCAAGAATTCTCATACTTACTTGTCCCCATTTATAAATAAGATCTTATGACTGAAATTTAAGCTAACAAGAATTAAAAAACTGGGTATGCCTTTGAAATTGAATGTGGTATAAAAATATAGTAAACATTGTGTATTTTTGCTAGACAAATAATATTTTTCAACTGCTAAATAATATGAGACAAAGACAAAAATTAAATATTTGAGTATCACGTTAGAATCAAATGTGCAATAAAATTTGGTGAACATTTAGCATTTTTAGCGAAGAAAAGTTATTTTTAGGAATAAAAATAATATAAGAGAACAGCATGATGTAAATATTTGGTTGTCGTTCGTAAATTATGTATATTCTAAATTTTGATGAGCATTTAGAATTGTTGGGAAACAAAAGTATTTTTTGAACAAAAAGATTGATTAAACGTGGTAAACTTTCAAATACCATCCTTTTTTATTTAGCCAATTTCGAATAACATTCATAAGTAGCGCTGACATTTGACACATTCAAAATTAAATTCATAGGTGCCGAGAACTGACAGCTTAGAGTTTTGTGATTTCTAAAATGGACAAGTTCAAAATTATGCGGGAATAAATAATTTGAATTCCCCGCCAAAACGACCGCCATCTTGGATCAGAACATCTTTATTCATCTATAAACACCACAAAAAATCGTAAATACTGTCAAATTCCAACCTCGTGAGAAAACTGACACCTTCAAGATTGTGATGATCCCATATGAGACCACTTATCGGTTAAATTCGGGTACCTATTGGCGACACATATAGAGCCAGTGACATTTATGAAAAATCGACATATCAACAGACAAACATTGTATGATCTTAAAAACAAACTTTCATTTTTTTTTCAAGGGCTTCCGATATTGTTATTCTCGCAGGATTTTTATGGTCCGTGGCAGCGCCCTATTTTTTTTTAATTTTTATAAGTATTGGGAACCCCCTGTTTATCTCGTATATTGAAAGACTTGAATTTATACAAAGCAAATTCGTCACCTATATCAATAGAAAATTCTTTGATAATCTCAAGGATCCATTACAAATTAAAATACAACTCAATCTGATATCTTTGGTGGATAGACGCCAAATAGCTAATATTGTTCCTATATAAAATAATGAAACAATTGTTTGGACAGCAGTTCTATATTGAATCAACTTTTGATAAATGTACCTCTGTATAATACCAGACGATTATATTCATCCCAAACAAATAAAAGTAAAAAACTACTATTTGAATTCTCTCCTAAATAGGTGTTGTAAATCCTACAACTCTATATCCAAATCAATAGAAATTGACATCTTTTCTAATTCGCTCGCAACCTTCACCACGTCTCTCAAGCGTTCATACAATCACCATTTTCATATTTAACTATTGTAATTTGCACTGCACTGCACTGTTCATAACACGATATTGCATATTATTTATAACAATCGAATCACTTATTGTTATTTTCACCTCATCATTTGTGAATAGTCTTTTTGGGTTTGTCCCGTTTTGTATTCCACTGAAAATAAAATAAATAAATAGTACGAGGAAATATTTATCCAGAAAGATCCGATAAGTGTTTCGTTTATTCATTTTTTTTGTGCTTTTCCTCAATTTTTTTCTCAGTAGCAACAGCTTTATTTTTTGAATATATTATGTGTCCTATTCGTTACTTGGAATATTCATGTAAAAAGTGTATCAACAGGGGTGTAATACTATCAGAGATATAGAGCTATAGGAAATCATCGCGATAGTCTTTTTACCCCGCTTCATATAAATGAAACTTATCTACCGAATCAGATCTGGTCCAAAAGGTTTACCGCAAGAAATTGTAAGATACAACCAGACATGCATTTCATGCCTAGGTTGAGGGCACGTGCGGTAAACTGATATTTTTCCTAAAGCAGAATACTTGGTAGGGCCGGCCCTGCCCATTTGTAATAACAGCTCATGATCCTGACGTTGAAGAGTCGAATTAAATGAAAGGGGATATTTTCTTATAGACTTCGACAATGATTTGAAGAATATGAGAAAATACTAATTTTCGAGAAAGAAAGGTTTTGACTTTCTACTTCTCCATCTTGATACAAAAAAATGTGGAAATCTTTCAAAGAAAGGAAAGATGCAATCAATTTCAAAATATTTACTCTATACAAAGATGTGTAGATCATGCAAAGAAGTAACTTTCCGACACAAACTGAAAAAAAAAAATCCCTTCGAAACAGCTATTCTCATATAAACATTGAATTACACGAAAGAAAAATACTTTCGAAACAAATACTTTTATATGAACGCTGAATTATATGAAAAACACTTTTTTCCTTTTGTATTCCAAACATTCGTATAGAATAGAATCAGATATCATTCACAGGATTCCTACACAATATAGTTAATGACAGAAGTAAAAATTCACTTGCATGAAACACTGTCATCCTTACTGCTAGACATCCGATGTTTCGCCGTAAGATACTGGCCTTATCGGCTCTTCAGTAGCAAATATGGATAATATAAGAAAAAGCACTTAATTCGTTCATAAAACTACTAATTTGTTGTCCCACATTTGCCCCAATCCCTATACTCTGTACTCAAGAGCAGCAAGACCTTGACGTCTTTTTAGCAAATATAAATAATATTTTAAAAATAAATATGTTGATATCTCGCATTAAGAATGTGCACTCGTATTCCAACATTCTATCAAATAACTATTATTAATAAAGGACAATGTCTTTCAAATGTGACACATGATTAGATCACACCTACATAACGACATACCTTCAAATTTCATTATTTATTGTCAAAATATTAGCTTTGCTGAAATTACATCGGTCCGTCACTTCTGGGAAATTGTTATGTAGTTTCATACCTGAATAATCTGGGCAATTTGAAATGGTATGGAAAATGAAATCAATATCATGATATACATATTTATTAGCAATTCTATAAAAATAATTGGTATTAATTTTCTTAATAATTATTATGTGCTTGTTAAGGAATATATCAAATAAAATTAGGCATCTGATCATTGGTTTCATGAATAAATTTCAAGGTTGACTCCAGAAACAATAATTTACTGCACTTTGGTTGATTGATTGATGACAATTCATCAAATAAATTATCAATATTCAACGTTCTATACATGAAAAATTCTATATAGGAGTATATTCTGAAATGATCTTTCTGATTTTCTCTATTAGAATCGATTCCGCTATTTATTTCTAAGAACAGTAAATCAAATTTAATTATTTCAGGAATATATATGTAAACTTTCATCACTCAAGATATATATTATGTTCTGCTCAGAGTACTTTTTTCACTAGTTTACTAGAGTCCATATTAACTCATTTTAACCAACATATGACATTACATATTTCTGACATTACATCTTTTATTACATAAATTGAAAATATGTAATTGCAAAATGATGTTCAAAAATATCAGCGGATAAAAATTTTCAGGTCAATAACAACAACTGGTAAGCATACAAAAATAATCACGAAAATGTTCATACTTCCACGATGAGCTGAGGCACTTGTTTAATATCTACAAAACTAATGTCAGTTGAGAGGCAAATTAAGAAGATTCACTCAAAGACGACATCCATATTGAAAGTATATTTAACATAGCTTGAATATAAACATTATTTTGTTGGACTCAAAGATCCTACTCAACTCCTCAAACAAGAAAACAAATAGACTAAAATTTTACAGAAGGATCAAAGTTATAAAGTGCCCATTATCTTTCAAATTCTTGCGAGTACATTTAGGTATGGACTAGCATTTGTGCTGTTCAAAAATTCCTGAATATAACTGATTTGCATCTCAAACGACATTGACATATCCTAGGTTTCAAAATTACAGCATGAAAAACACATCTACAAATTAAATTTTGTTTAAACTTAATGATTGTACTACACACAATTCTCCTAATCTCATTTTTATAAGATTAGATAAATGTTTAGAAAATTAGTGGTATTAAATATAATATTACTGAAGTGAATAAAAAAATACTACAGTTATAATTGTTTTTCTTCTACTGAACATATTAGTCCTTGCAAGAGTAAAAACATATGTTTGCCTTTTTAGAATTTGTGTTTGAAAAATTTGAGGCAAACCTCCAATTCTTATATAAACCAAACTGAATTGAAAAAACTATTTTTTATTCAATTATATGCGAAATAGTTTCAACAAAGAACAGTGACAAAATACTTCTAAGAAATAAGAATTTTGCTATTCATTCTTATACAAAGGTTCAGATAACTCATCCAATTTTTAAAATCATATATGTCAGCAAATAAATGTATGAACTATACCAGGTGAAACAGAAAAGAGGGCCACATTTATAACTTGTTTTGTTCATTGATAGTTCAAGGTGAAACTTGGAATAATATATATAATTTTTTTTTATAATATATATATTTTTTTAACATAAAGAATCAAAAATGTCAACCTACCAGTTTCACCTGAACTATCCTCAGTTACATTTTTGAATGGAACACCCTTTTTATTTGTATTTTTTTTCCAGGTCATAACTGGTAAAGCTGGGCTATGTTTGAAAATATTATTTTTTTATTTTTAACATCAGAGGGGCGAACTGGATTCTTTGTTAGTGAATAATTTCTCGAAGTTTTATTCAAATTATAATCTTAATATTGTAGATACACAGAAATGTCAAAACAATATTAAAAACAGATATCAGAAAATTTTTCACTCAATGGTTTTTTTCAAGTCAACTCCAGTAGCAAGTCCTGATGAGATAAGTGGTAACACTGCACAGCCTTCAATCATAAAATTGTTATTTCCAATCAATTGGGCAGAGAAATAGTTCTTTATTGAACATGAAAAAAACTTGACCGCTGCAGAATACTATCTTTTCTTATGGTGAAATGAAACCTGTAACTCTAACTAACTCCTTTTCAGATTCTCAATTCCAAGTTTCAGTGATGAAAAAAAAGTTAAAACGAGGTTTGATTACTGAAACAAACATATTTATTTAAACAAATTGAAGGCACTGCTGTTTTTTCAACTTCTGAGCTTTTAGAAAAATATTTTGTATAAATTCAATGGTACCTGCTTGAGAAAAATGAATTACAGAAACCAAAGTACTAGGTATTGCAGACAATCACTTTCTCCTAAATTTTTCATCTTTTGGGAATAGAAAACTGTAATATGTACTCTAAGAGGTGCATTCATGAATGCAATGACAGCAAGACACATTTGTTCATCAACCCAAAAAATGGGAATGAAAACAAAATGTTTCACCCGTTTTCTATTAAAACTCAAATATTAGATTGCATTATGTTTTTGAATATTTCTCAAACTGGTATATTAATTATAAATAAATGTGCAGGCAAAAATGTTCACTTCATTTTGCAATTATTCTTGACAGTATTGCCACTTTCCTCAAATCTGTAATTGGTTGTGGATTGGACAAAAAGATACATACGAAAATATGAGTGGTGCTCTTATCATGATTTCTGACAATATTTTATTCCATTATATTACATTCTACAATTACAATCTCTAACGCCTAAAATGAAATCTCATATAGGGTCATGTAAAATGTGTAGTGCTTCTGACAATATATTTTTCTATGTATTCTCGATTGGGTTCAACTGAAAACTTCAGAGAATATTTCACATGCCATAAAGGTTTCAGGTAAAATAGTGATGAACCTTTAAAAAAAAGTAACAACTAATATGATTGATTTTCCAACAGATGAACAGAATGGAGATATTCAACTTCTCAGCAGTCTTGAAAAGATGAATGAAATTCTTAATTATTCCATTCTTGTTGACATATAAAGGTAAGCCAACATAAAATACAGGGCATAAAATTTAAAAGCACCAAAGAAGTAGAAAACCTTCAAAACACATTTGACTTTGAATTACTTGTACTTTGCTTTAGGTTTTTGTTGTTTAAATCACATACTAATTTTGTAAAAACGTTCAACCTGTTAAGTAAAAAATAGTCTGAACTTGCCATTTCCTGATGACAGCAATCTGGTTGGTAAAATACAAAGTTTTCAATTCTACTTTTCAGGAAGTAATTTTAGTGGATGAGTGAATTAATACTGAAGTTAAAATTATAACTTCAAACACTTATAATTATAAGGGTTTTTTATACCAATATTATAAAGAGAAAAGATTTGATTTTATGTATGTTTTTAATGGATAAAAATGGAACTAGGTCTATTGGTCCACGAAAAATTTAAGAGAACAGATTCGTCTTTCGAGATTGTTCATTTCATTGTTCACAGCTTTAACTTGCTTTTCGTTAGGTTTACTAAACTCTGTCCATACAAGCAACAGAGTGCTCCAAAACATTATCCATTATCCAAAGCACTTCATTGTTTTCATTATCTAAATGAGACAATTGTTGATGACTGGAACTGTAGTGTTAAAAAGTATCAAAATCTGTATTTTTTTTCAGAAAATGTATACGATAAAATGCAGTGAGAATCAATGTTGTCCACAGGATGTAATAAATGATAGTGATCGGGGTACCTTCTAACACTCAAATATTCCAAATTCAAACCAGTCATCTGCCAATTATCACCATCACTACAACAATATCATCAGGTAATATTTTGATGTTTGATTCACCAGTTTTACGGAAACCGTATTCCATATCTACCCCATTTTTCATGATTACCACAATAAAGGTGTTTTTACTAACAGTTGATAGTTCAGTACAAATTATTGTCAGTTACGTTGTGTAATTTTGCAAGTTTCCGTGATGAAAACATTTATTCAAGACAAGAAAACATGCATATTTCGACTTGAAAAGCCTCATACTGTTAATATTGAAGAGACTTTATGGGCATTTCCTGTGAAGCTGTAAAAACCTTTTTTAACATACTTATAATCTATCAACCTAATAAAAATACTACATATTCAGTTAATAATATAAAATTTTGACAAACCAACATATTTATATGAAGTTACTGGTACGAATATGTACACAGATATACAGTTAAAGACAAAATCGGTTTAACAGGTGAAGGGAAAGTAACATAAAAATTACCAATACTATAATTCGGAATTCCATCTGATACCTCATTCACATTTGTTTAGGAAGAAGTAGGTGTGCTAGCTTTAGGTGCAGCTTCATGCTGCCTCCTCAAACGTTTACGAAGCTCTCCAGGAAATTTCTCGTAACACTTCTTGCAGACCGGTTTGAGGTCATATTCATAAAACTTAGTTTTCTGGTTCATTTTCTGATCACAGATTGAACAAGCAAAGTGGTGATAGCACCAGGCTTTGTTCAAGGCAGTGAAAACTGAAAATTGGATAGTTTTTCAGTGTTTAGAAAAAATTAAAATAAAATTATATACACACACACTGCGGATGTATATAGTCCCCCTCCCTCTTAATTTTTGAATGGAACAAGATATCAACGTCTGTCAAAATTTGTATGACAAGGAATCATTTTTAGTACTTTTTGTTAAACATCACTTGCCGCAGAGAGGGGCCCTATCAACTTTTCTTTCTAATAGAAAAGAGGTCTTGTGACCCTTCACACCAAAGGTATTTCAATTCTCTATACAACGACCTCTATACAATGTTCGCGAAAATGAATCGTATTAGGAATAAAACTGAAACAAAATATTTGACAAGGAAACGCATTTCTGTTTTTAATCTGATTTAGGATTCCACACCACGTTACTCTAGTCCCTAGTAACAGAGACTATTGTGTTAGCCTGATAGTTGTCACTGTTGATACACAGAATTCGCTTGATTTCATTTTGTTTTACCGAAATTTTCATGAGGCAGAAAGGGAGTTCGATGCAAGATTTCCTGATCTGCCGAAAATATCTCGGGGAATTGCTTGAAAAATTTGAAGCTAGAAGTGTAGCTAGAGCTAGAGGAGCTGGAAGAAAATTTATCCCGGTCGTGAACGGAATATTCGTGAAAAGAATACATAAATTTCTTGACGGTTTTGACGTTATTCCGCGAAGGCAACACGGCTTCATGCCCGGACGCTCAACAAACATCCTGGAAGCTACAAATGTCTGGACCAAGGCTCTCGACGAGGGTAAGTCGATGGACGTGATTTACTTGGACTTTGCGAAACCTTTCAACAAGGTGCCACACAAAAGGCTGCTTCAAAAGTTCATCTGTCTCGGGATTCGAGACATACTGCTTGCTTGGATCTGCACCTACCTTACGGGCAGTGTTTTTCGCGTGAGGATCGGAGATTCTACATCAACTGCGAGGTCCGTGTACAGTGGATTCCCCTAGGGCTCAGTCTTGGGACCACTTTTGTTTCTCTTGTCTATACACGACATAGGTCATGGCCTCGTATCAGAATGAAACTGCTACGCAGATGATACAAAGCTGTTTGTCGACCCATCTGTAGCACACCATCAACTGCAAGTCGACATCACAACAATTGCCGCCTGGTCCAGCAGATGGATGACAGTGAAGATTTCATTGCCACATTACAGACAGGACAGGACATTACAGAAACGGCCAACGAAACTTCCCTGAGAACTACATGATTTTGAATAACAACAAAGGTTGAAAATCCTTGATCTTCCAACCCTGGAGCAGAGAAGATTGCGCAATGACCTGATCAAAATATACAAGATGATGAAAAACCTGTAGTTTACCAGGGATTTGTGAAATCCCATAGACTGAGGGGCCATTACAAGAAAATGAGGAAAGAATAGACACAAACGAATGTGTGGACTTATTTCCTCGCAAACAGAACAGTAAACATCTGAACGACCTCCCATCGGTCTGTGTGAAATTTGGCTCTATTGAACTGTTTAAAACCAGACTAGATTCATGCCTGATGTTCTGTGATATCGCTGTGATCATCGTCAGAAAAACTGTTATATTCGTAATACACTTTTTTATACCATTGTTACACTATTGCTAGCACTAAGTGAACATATCCCTGACAGAAGAATTCAGTTTTGTGGGTTAATTTCTGAACGTTTGATTGCAAATCGCAACTGTATAAAGACTATTTCTTTTAGTGACATTTTTTTCCTAAATGGAAGTGTCAACCGCCAAAATGTGCGATATTGGTCAGACAACCTACATATTTTTCAAGGTCACAATCAAACTCCTCAGAAAATAAATGCCTGGACAGAAATATTCAAAAATCATATTGTTGGTCCCAAATATCTAGTGAAAAATCAGACTGGTTATTTTTATTTGTAAATTCTTCAAAACCTCATTCACACAAGGATTCAAGAAATTGTAGACAACAATCAAGATGAATTTGTTTCAGGCCTGTAAGGGATTGGATGGATCAGACATACCAAGGCATATAGATTGGTAGGCAGAGTCCGTTCGAATGGAATGGTCATTCACCAAATTCGACTACTCTCGAATTTTTCCTTTGGGGCTATATCAAATCAAAAGTTTCTTACACAACCATCTTGCGCAAATAGAATGTTTTACTATCAGGAGGTTAAAGGAGAACATTTTGAACATTTGTTAAAATTATGGTTATATGTTTAAGATAAATAATAATGGAATTAAAATAAAATGCTATCGTTTTATGCATTCTAAATTGACGCGCATCTGTTGCACCATTTTTTTTACTAATTCATATTTCTTTTAAATGATCATGGGGTGGCGAACTTGAGAAATTCCTAGTCCCAAATTCAAACATCAATAATTCCACAACCGATTTACCAAAATAAAAAAAGTATTGGATATTGAATGGAGAATTGAAACACCTTTCATTCGAAATATCACAAGACACCCTTTTAACACAAGTTTTAACACCATCCCGGCGGCTTTTTCATCAAATTCTAAAATTTTTTTATTATAAAAATTTTGTACGACTTTAAAATCTTGCCACGTGCAAAAGTACAGTAGGGAGGGGATGAGGAATCATTGACTATATGTAAACACTCACCATCTCCAGCTATCACTTGATTACATACAAAGCAAAGATTTCCAAAAAGCTGATGGTAATGCGTTTCACAATATGCTAAACCTTTTTTCTCATAATGACGATGACCAAAGAAAGGCTTCTCACATTTTGCGCAGGCAAAATGCTGAAAAAAAGGACATTACTATACTTGTTTTGTTTAGAAAGCAAAGAAGGATACCTCTACGTGCCAATGTTTACCCAAAGCAGTAACTACACGCTCTTCAATAGGTCTTCTGCAAGCTCCACAAATGGGTATGCCCATTTTATCATGACACCGAAGACAATAAAGTTCATTCATGTCATTTTTGGCGAATCCTGACCGATTCCTGACCTCTCTAGCATTGCTATCAAGCTCCACCCCACACGCAGTGCAGTTGAAATGGTAGGCATGATAGACTTCTCCTCTGAATTTGAGTGGTTGGTCATCAATAATAGCACTGCAAATTAACAAGGAAATTTCAATTTTATTTCAAATAATATGTAATTAAGTTAATGTTAGATCAATATTTAGTATATGTTAGACATATCAGCATCATCACCTCAATACTTACTGACACTTATGGCAGATATACTTTCCCAACCCTCTGGCCTTAACCTTAGCATTGCATTCGTGGCACAGAGCTCTACCGCCATTCTTTATGAAACCTGTATCAGCGAGTTCCATAGAACACATCTCACATTTGAAGCAATGAGGGTGCCAGCTGGCATTCATTGCTTTGATAACCTGAAAGGAATATTCAGCACAACACAAAAAATATGTTCAATCTCACTCACCCTTCCGATGATAAATTCTCCACATTTGTTGCAGCAAGGAGCAAAAAGAACTTGGAAGTCATGTTCGCAATATTTGCGACCATCAAATTCATAAAAAACACCATCTCTGAATTCTCTGAAGCACTGAGCACATCTAAAAAAAAGAGAAATAAAGGGATATAGTTTTTTAGAAATTTTAACGATTTTTGCTGGTGTAAAGGCTTCACTTTCACATCCTCTAAATATAGCACAGAGGACAACAAGAGTATATACAGCAATTGTAGATCACAGTTTGTGAAAATTAAAGGATTTATCACTCTCGAGATATCTGTTACCCTCAGGAGTACCTCAAGGGAGTCACTTGGGTACTTTCCTCTTCAATATCTTTGTAAATGATATCAAAGAAAAAATACTGATGTTTGCAGACGATCTAAAAATGCTAAAAGCAATAGATTCATTGCAGGATTGTGTGAAAATTCAAATGGACCTCAAATGTTTCTCTGATTGGTGTAAGATAAATTATATGGAAGTCAATGTGGCAAAATGACAAAGTATTTCCTTTTCAAAGTCATTAAACCTTTATATAGCTGGTTGTAGTATTCAGGGAAGAAGTTGGAACGTGTACAATCTATACGAGATCTGGATGTTATGATGGATGACAGGACTTTCATTTACAGTATGAACACCTATCTAACAAAGCGATGAAAATGTTAGGAATCATACTGAAGATCAACTGAAGATTTTACCAACATTTTTTCTTTTAAAATTACTTTGCATTGGTTAGATCAGTGATTGAGTATTGCACTTGTATCTGGTCTCTAACTTACTTCAACCACAGTTATGATATTGAGAAAGTTCAGAATACATTTCTCAGATATATTGCCTACAAAATGAACATGCCAGCTAGAAGTCATTCCCTCTTTGAAAATGGATTGCTCAAACTGGCACATGCAGAACAAACCTGTAGTGAAATGAAGGGGTTATATTTTTAGGAGTGATTAATTTTTGGGAAAGAAAGTTTTTGGCTTTCTACTACTTCATCTTGATACAAAAAAAATGTGGGAATCTTCCAAAGAAAGAAATGAAGTAATCAATTTGAAAATAAGTAACTCCTAAAAATATAACCCCTTCATTTCAAATGAGATTCCTTTTGGCTGGGATTTAATCAAATAGGTGAATGAATGTCATTAAGATGTCATTGATGACATAAGTAGATCAAACTTATTCCGTGACATTAAAAATCGTAATTCATGAATGAATCGTGTGTATTTCCTATACTGTTATCCAATTTGGTACTGAAGAGCGCTAAGGCAAGTGTCTTACGGCGAAACATCAATGTCTACCACCAGTGAGGATGACAGTGTTCCATGTAAGAGCAATTTGTTACTATTCATTTAAAGTAGAACTGCTGTAAATGATATCTCATTTTATTCCATAACGAATGTTTGGAATACAAACTGAGAATAGAAAAGTATCTTCTGAATAATTCAGTGTTCATATAAAAGTATTTGTTTCGAAAGAATTTTTTTCTTTCGTATAATTCAATGTTTATATGAAAGTAGCTGTTTCAGGAGGGCTTTCTTCCAGTTTGTGTCTGAAAGTTGCTTCTTTGCATGAATAGAGTTACTTATTTTCAAATTGGTTACTTCCTTCCCTTCTTTGGAAGATTCCCACATTTTTTTTGTATCAAAATGGAGTAGTAGAAAGCCAAAAACTATCTTTCCCAAACCTGTAGTATTCTACACTGCAATTTTGAACTTCGCCTCTTGGATGTTATATTCTATTTCACCCAATAAATATCATTATTATTATTATATAAATTGTTGAATAATGAAATTAATTGCACAACTCTTTTCTGTCAAATCAATCTGCATAATCCCCCGAGGAGGACACGTAACAACCAAACTTTCAGTCTCGACTTTCATATGTGTAATTATGGAAAACATTCTCCTTCGTCCAGAATTCTATCAAATGTCAATGAAAATAATATTGATTTTTTCACATCTCTCAGAGCACTCTTAGATATACTCTACGTGGTATAGATTTATAAGACTACTTTTTATCACAATTCAATTTCAATTTTCTATATATAGGTTGATTTATTAGATATAGAGATACTAAAATAGTTAACTTTCTAAGGTTAATATATTTCATAAAAATTGGGGGTTACCCATTGAATAAATAAATAAAATGATTTTTATTTGGGCCTTTTTCGAAATCAGATCCAGTATATACACCACTAACTTGTTTTGTTCCTTTTCATGTGACTAATTAAGGTGTGCATAGCCCAGTGATGAGAATGTGTCACCCAGCAAATGGAAAGTTCAATAATTATCTGAAGAGGTTACTTGATGTTCAGGTTTCTCTCGTTTGTTTCATCTGTGGTCATATTTTTTTCTCCATTGTTATTTTTATTTCAACTCCGAGATCATTTTCGCAAATATTCTCTTTTTGTAAAGATTGAATTATTATTTTGTTTTACACCCCCAATAATTGCTTGATACAAAATAATATGTTATTTGATGATCATCAAATTACCTAAATACTCGGAAATATCACAAAAACTTTTAATTTCACAATATTATTTATTTTAACTGGGTATTTATGTAACTAATTTTAATAGGAATACACTGGCCCGAGGTGATAGGGCCAAAATCTTTCAGTTGAATAATACTGGAAAATTTTCCCAACACCAAACCGTTATTTCAACACCTCGACACGTGTTTCGATCAGCAAGTGATTTGAACATTGAAACATTGAGGGTGTCCCAAGTCAGATGACACCCTCTACTGAAAGTCTAAAATCACATTCTGATAGCACCATGAAAGTTGTAAAGGTAAATTGTGAATAGATTTTCAATATTTCTTCTGTAAAGAAGGTGCAGCAAAAAAATATTGAAATTTTCGATTTTTTCCCATGTATCTCTGAAACCATAGAAATTAGAGTAAATTTTTTGATATTATTCAATAGTACCCGAAAATAGACAACTTTGCCACGATTTAACCTAATCTCTACCTCTCACCCTTTACGAAATCTCCATCCACACAATTGAATCTGAATAGCTCTGTTTACGTACATGAAGTGGTGTTATCCATGGAGAAGAAACACCAATCAATCAATCAAATATTTATTGAATCAGTTTCCCTACACAATCACATTAGACAAAAAACATAACATCATCATAAAATACTGGCTGGTTCAACAGGTCAAACAAACATAAAAAAAGGCACAGAGTAGTATGCTTTTTGCAATAGAAAAATCTTGAATCGCCTTTCAAAGACATTAATATTTGAGAATTTAATGTCCTCACTAAACTTATTATATAGCTTAACCCCACAGCACATGGGGTGATTCTTTGATGCTGTCAATCTATCATAAGGTTGATGTAGTAGGGAGTTATTTCTGATGAAATGTTCATGGATTTCTTCATTTCTAGGAATAATTGAAATATTGTTTTTTATATATATCAGAGTTTGGTAGGCATTGTTAATGAACTATAACGAATGTGTTCCTTTGAAGATGCACCAGCCGGAATTCTGATTGCCTTTTTCTGAATAACAAAAACTTCATCAGCTTCAGCTGAAAAGCCCCGCTGTTCAAGACCATAGGAAATTACTGACTGAATTAAACTGTGGTATAAATGCTTGAGAACATCAAGAGACACTGTTTGTTTTAACTGACGAAGTGAATATATATGTTTACTGAGCTTCAGTTTGACACTACTTCCAACTTATTGAGACATACTGTACAATAATCGTTCCATAAAACACATTACTTCCATAAATTCACAATTAACTCAAAAATAAAACAAAAAATAAACATAATCTATGTATCACATTCACTTGTTCCTATCATGTGTTTATCGTTTTCTTTATTTTTAACTTGTCGTATATTTCCAAAGTCATTGTTTAAAATCATTTAAAGGTTCTTAACATGTCAAGTGAAACTGAAGCTCCCATTTCCGCCGTATCATTTATAGTGCTGATTTTTCGCGCACTTTCTGTAATGGCGGGTTCGCGCGTACTTCCCGCGCGATTTGGTTGACTTGGCTTCGTTTTGACGATTTTCAATGATGTGGGCCAGATCGTTGGCAAGTACGTTCTCTCTTCCATTCTGCTGAAGTTCTCTTGGTGTTTGTGTATTTCTATAGCTTCTAAATACATTGTTGTTTAATAATGATTCGGTATTTTCGAACAGGATCTTGTCCTCCCCATCGGACAGTTCATGTTCAGCGACTGCAGACTTTTCGATCTGTCCCAATCGGCAACTCCGCTTATGCTCGACTAGGCGGGTACCAATGCTTCTTTTTGTCTGTTCGATATAGACTTTACCATAGTTACATGGAATCCTGTAAGCTCCTGCTGATCTGAGTGGATCTCTGCTGTCTTTTCCTGATCTCACATACTCCGATATTTTCTTCATTGCTTTGAAGACGGGGTTAACTTTCCCTTCTTTAGAATTTTCTCGATTCGGTTTGTGACACCTTCTATGTATGTTCTGTTCACTAGGGTGTTGATGACCGTTCGTTTTTGCTTTGGATGATGGTTGGATCCATTATGTATGTATCAATCTGTGTGTGTTTTCTTCCTGTACACCTTATGGCCTATTTGAATAACTTCTTTGGGGATTTGTAGGTTTTCTTCTAATTCCATGGTGAACTTGATTTTCGGATTAAAGCTATTCAGCTATTCCATGGCTCCAAACAACGAACGTGTCATCTACATACCTCAACCAGGGCTTCGGCCATTTTTCTGAGGTTTAAATAGCTCTTTCTTCAAACTTTTCCATGTACAAATTCGCCACTATTGGGCTAAGTGAACTGCCTCGGTGGTAATGCTTCTGCAGATCAGAAGCATTACCACAGAGGCTCTATAGATTACCGAAAATTCACAAAGTTTCTGAGTCCGATATCCAGTGCCACAGAATCACCAACCTGCAACCTCGACAAACATTTGTCGGATATGCTGCAGAAACATGTTGGGAAGACTAAGACATACGTCCAAGACTCTATTGACTTCATCAAACATTTGAAAGGCATCACCTTGAAGCCAAATGACATTCTAGTTAGCTTAGATATTATATCCTTACTCACAAATGAACCACTCGAGGATTCCCTAAGCTACATAGAGGAGATCTTTCCACAAGATATCAAATCAAATCAAAGCATGCTTTATTATCTGAAGAATAGAATTCTTATTGACAAAGCTCCTAAATATAATAGTACATAAATCCTAACTGCTTAAAATGAGCAGGAAGTCATGATAATTAAATGAAATTAAAATTTGCAAACCAATATGGATTGTCGAATGTTAAAAGTGGATGTACTTAATGTATATATACAGTCATGTTTCTATAAAATATGTTCACAACAATACAGTAGAATAGAAATAAAAACAGTTTTCCCTAATTTATTCTATATTAATTGGTTATGAATACAAAACAGGAAAGAATTGTCAGATGATAAAAACATTAAAATAATATATATAGATATATACACATATACATATACATATATATACATATATACACTTATATACATACATATATAGACATATACACACATACACATATATATACACAGATATATATACATATACACACATATACACATACATAGACCCATGTACACACATATAATAATTTTATAAAATGTTTGATTTCTTAATACAGTTAATATGTACATACATATATAGTCATACATACACACCTACCTTTAAAACTATTTAGTGAGAGACATAGATACGACATATTTTGTACTGCTGTCAACTTATTTCGACATTCAATAACGACAACTTATTTCCAACGAAATAAAACCTTTTATGAACAAGTCCACTTAGCCCAGTAGTGGCGAATTTCTACATGGAAAAATTTGAAGAAAGAGCCATTCAAGCCTCAGAGAAACGACCGAAGCACTGGTCGAGGTATGTTGTTTAGAGCATGGAAAAAAGAACTTCAGACCTTTCTAAATCATCTGAATAGCTTTCATCCGAAAATCCAGTTCACCATGGAATCAGAAGAAAATCTCCAAATCCCATGCCTTGTCGTTTCGATCATCAAGGAAGGTAATCAACTAGGCCATAAGGTGTACAGGAAGCAAACACACACAGATCGATACCTACATAATGGATCCAACCATCAGCAAAACAGAAACAAACCGCCATCAACACCCTAGTGAACAAAGCTTTGAGAATATGTGAAGAAAGGCTAGGACAGAAAAGACATAATCCGTGCTACGCGTCCAAGGGAGAAGAGAAGAAAGACCAGTGAAGATCAACCCCAAGGCACTGTCTATCTGCCATACATAGAAGGTGTCACCAACCGAATCGGAAAAATTCTAAAGAAGGAGAAAATTAACACCATCCTCAAACCAACGAAGAAAATATCGGAGTATCTGAGATCAGCAAAAGACAGCAGAGATCCACTCAAATCAGTGGGAGTTTACAGGAGTCCATGTAACTGCGGTTAAGTCTATATCGGCAAGACGAAAAGAAGCACTGATACCCGTCTAGTAGAGCACAAACGGAGTTGCCGAATGGGACAAACCGAGAAGTCTGCAGTCGCTGAACATGCACTGTTTGACGGGAAACACAAGATCCTGTTCCATTATTCAACAAGAATGTATTTAGAAGCCATAGAAATACACAAACACCAAGAGAACTTCAACAGAAAGGAAGAGAGAACATATCTACAAAAAATCTAGCGCCAAAACGAAGCCTAGTCAACCAATTCGCGCGAACCCGCCATTACAGAAAGTGCGTGAAAAATACTATAAATGACAAGGCATAAATGGGATCTTTCGTTTCAGTTGACTAGGCGAGAAGATTACTTACTTTAGGTTTTGAAAAGAATCATGGAACCTAACTTTTCAATATTTCAAGCTAATATCAGGAGTATCAATAAAAAAAAATGTGAAATGTCCATACTACTTGAAAAACTTCAATATAAATTTGATATTATTACATTTACGTGTTAGGAATCACACGTTAAAAGGTAAGACCTCGTTAGTCCTTAGCTCGCACAGGTTTCAACTTCTGAGGGTTGTCATTCATAGGTGTGTGACAGATTATTAACGGAAAAACATATTTTAAACAGATAAACTAGGATCATTCCGGACTAAAATAGGATTGAAAACCTTACCGAGATAATAATTCAATTACTATGATCAAAAACGAAACTTCTATAACATATCTAGGGGTTGAAATTGATAGACATCTCAGATGGGATGTTCATATTAATAAAGTAGTTAAAAACTTGAGATCAATATTGTTCAAAAATCTGAAAAATGTTTTTTCAAAGAACTTGAAACTTTATACCATGCCCTAGTGGAATCCCATATCCAATATGGCTCATCGGCTTGGGGTGGTGTTTACAGCTGCCATAATGAACCTCTAAAAATGATACAGAAATATTTTCTCAAAATAATTTATAACAGGGAACATTGTTATCCAACATTTGACAAAACACCTATTTAAGAAATAAATAAACTATTCTTTTACGAGGTTCTTGTAACATAAAAATAAAACCCAATTATTCTCCATAAAACATCATCATCATACAACATATGAAAAATATTTGTAGTATGCAATCGAGAAAACTGCTAAATCAGTAGACCAAAAGTCATTTTACTTCACTGCTCCCAAAATTTATTCACAGGTTCCTCAATCAATTAGACACATATCAATAAAATTAGTTTATTAAAAAAAATTGGTCTGTTGCTCAAAACTCTATCAGAAAGTGAGTCAAAACTCTTCATTAATTATCATTTGCTGTAACAAAAAAAGTAGGAAAGACTTAGAATATAGTAAACAAATAAAAGTGTATACCTATTAATACAAATTATTATATTATTCATTTTACATATTTTATTTGTATATATTCACTTGAACAAATTATATCCAATAATATATATGTGGCAATGTATATTATCCTGTATTGTTGTATGCTTTATTATTTTGGTAGTTCACTGTATACCATATAAAGATAGCTATTATTATCATTTATTTGTCGTAGAATCTCACAACAATTAATGATTTGCTAATGCAGCTGCCTTTTCTTGGAGAAAATATATATATTTGAACTTTCTACTCACACAAAACACTGCTGATGCCACAATTGCCCAGTAGAATTAACAATTTTTTCTTGAGGTTCAAAACTATCTCCACACTTGGAACATATCATATTATCATGAGACATGTTATTTAATCTGAAAAATAAAATGAAACAATTGAAACCATGATTTCAAGAAAATGAAAATAGTTTAATGCAATTTTACAAACAGATACCTTGATTTCGAAAATCTTGGTACTGATTTGGAAGTAATGGGTTTTGGGACTTCTAAAACAACATTATCATAACTGTCATAACGATGATAAGATGAATCAAGTGCTTCTCTAGAATTAGCTCTACGCTGAATTAATAAACTTTCAGATATATCCCCAATGTGTGGTATGGTAGGAGATTTATCTTTCAAATTAGACATTCTGATGATACTTGTTTACCAAAATGGTACTTTAACACTAGCCGCTCTGAATGAACTGAATTCCCATTACATAATAACAACATTTGTAAACACTATTAAATTGAATGTTATATTGGTAACCTTCAAAGCAAAATTGCAAGTTTAGAGCATATCAGTTAAAGTAAATAGTTATTATCTCTTATCTTCAAAAATGATGTTATACCTATATTGAATGAGTGATTAATAGCTATCTAGTTAGTTTCATGTAGCAATTGCAGTGAATAGACCAGACATGTTCAAAATTTTTTATTAGTCAGTACGTATACTTACATTACCAAATTGAAATAGTGATATGTTGAACCTGACAGTACATAACAGGAAAAATTAACTCAGACTCATGTTTCTAGACAAATACAACAAAAGTCACAGATTTGAAAACAAAGATTTTCGTGTTGATATATCATGAATATCTTGACGTTATGTATATAAAAAAGAGGTACTGATTTTAAGACACACATGAAGATGACAGGGGAGAAATAAGCTTTTATTTATAGAAAAAAGTGATGGGAACATTTTCAACATGGTGATTAGAGGAAAATGTTTGGACGATATATAAATTACTGTCCAGTTAGTTCTTTTTTATTATTTATGGTATTTGACATCTGTAATTTTTTTTTTTTGAAATGTGATCTCTTTATGATGACAACTTGGTTGATAAAACATTTATCAACGAAAATGTCATTTCGGTTGTATAAAGAAAATACTTTCATTAGATTTCTTATATGTCAGCAGTAACATTTCAACATGTTAATAAACTTTCGACAAAGAATTAATCCTATAACCTGAGAAAAACCATGTTGATTGCTAATAAAGTGCTGAATTCAATAAAATGTAATTTGATCACTTACTAAATTATTCATTAGTGTAAGGAAGAATGTCATATTATATAAACGGTGGTAGTTTTAAGGTTGTTCAATTCCTGAATCGAATATGACCCAAACATAACTATTTCATGTTTTCATACCTCGATAATGGAAAACATTACTTGTATTTAGTAAAAGTTCAAAGAACTGGTAAAGAAAGAATTTTGTTAAATATGTGTTAGAATATATGACTAATTTTTCATCAGAAATATATTTCATATAATACATTTATTCGACTCGGGAACATAGTTTAAAAGCTCCTCTAAGTCATTTACTCTAATTTCAACATAGTATGTAATTTATTATTGATAAGACATTAGTTATAATCGTGTGTCTAAGTGCCTATACAAATTAATGGCAGAGCAAAGCATTGTAGGAAAAAGATGAAAATTGTATTGAAATAGTAATGAGTGTTTGTTATTACAAAAAGGATTTGAAAATAAATTAAGAAAAGGCAAGCAATAATTTGAAAAATAAGATATTTTATGCTGACACCATAAATACGATTATTTGACTTCTTGCTTACCCGGGCATAGGAATCGGCGACATTTTATGGTCAGACCAAAAATCAAAATAAAATAAAGTAGAAAACTGAAAACAGATGAAAATTTGACAATATTTCAATTCAATAGTCAAAATAAGGATCTTTCGAAATGTTATTAAAAATTGTAAATATCACAGCCGTTCTTTTCTAATGTAACTCTTACCTAAATTTCAAAGGATTATATAAACAATTATCTGAAAAATGGCAAATAGTTTATTAGAATTGCGAAATTACGACACACCCATTAATTTGTGGTCACAAACTTTAAATCTGTACTTTAAATAACCTATACTTTTTTGTGCGTTCTTTTGCTGAATATTATATTTGATATCTTTGTTTGATCAACAAAGAGAGAGAGAAACAGCAATATATAAACTCCTATGGCCGATTATCTAACACCAATAACTATTCCACCAATCAAAACTGAAATGACCATTTATAGAATTTTTAAGCTATGGTAGGTTTCCAAGAAACGTTTCAACTTTAACTAATCTTTTAATGTGACCAGCGGTTTAGTTTTATTGAGAATATCCATCAGCACATCCAGGTGGCGCGGCCTCCTTTAGAAACACGAATAAAAATAAATATTTCTGAAAAATAATATCATTCATTTGTAGACCGCAAGCCAACGCCAGATTTTTAGAGGGTCATATGATGGGTAACTATTGAAAATGTATTATTTTTATAGTTGTGGAGTAAAGAATGAATGTCGGGCTGATGCCGTCCCTCGAAAGTGGTACACGTGAAAATCTTAGAAAAGTGAAAACAAACAAGTGGGTGTAATTTGTCAGAAATTCATGTATGGCTTTTATAAATCTAGGTATTAATTACGACTGGGTTCTTCACTATTGACATTTCCAGCTCCATTCTCAACGTTGAGTAATGAAGTATCCTTTCTCCTGCTGTCAGTTTTTCATTATTTCCAATTGTAATTTCCTTTCTTATAGAAAATATTTCTGAACTGTTTTGCATCAAATCAGGTCTCATTGTCATATGAGAAGTTGTTCCGGAGCCATGTTCCAACATCATCAACCGTTTTCGATTTTTTCCGTGTTAGAATTTCAGACTTAACTTTCAACTTCGACATCTTGAATAAATTTCTTTTCAATTGAGTCGCCTGTGATTGGGATACCAAAATTCTCTAAAGCCATCATCATCGGACGATACTCATCTGGTAGTCCAGCCACACGTCCAGCTAACAAAAGAATTCCGATCCATTCATCAACAACTTCAAAACCTATCCCATTTGATTTGTGATCAGTGGATATGATGATGTTGGCATATACTCTTCAATGGAATTAGAATTTTCCAAACTGTTAGTTATCAGCTTCCGTAACTGCTCGTCATCTTCATCTTGATTTCATCCAGGCTGGAACTTCACTCCCTTACCCTTCAAACTGGCTTTTGTCAAAAAGACAAATGGGTCATAACTGATTAGTGATGGCGGCATGAATGTCCTCAGACATCAGTACCGCCCTTCGCGGTGTACCCCTACCTGGCTGGGGTGAGGTGGATGAAAATATTATTCATCTATTAACGGAGGATATAAGGGTCTCATTCGACAGAGTGAGTGATTATCGTGAGTTTCCGCACAATCTAAAACTCACCGATTCCTCGACTGGACTGCTGAATGGAAGGCAGCTGTAAATCTCTGCGGATGGCTTCATTCCGCACGAACCACGGAGCATTCACAATTATCCGTAGTATGTTATTTTGTAAAGTCTCCAAGATGGAGATGTTGGACGGATCCGGTTGTCCCCAGACGCCTGAAGCATACATGATGACAGGTTTGAACATCGTGCTGTAGATCATAACTTTGTTTTTTAGGCTTAACTTTCCGTAACTGACCTACTCTACGAGAGAGACCGGTATTTTCAAATACTTGGAGTAATTTATACCGAGCTTCTTTGGCTGTCTTTGTATCTTGAACGTGTAGAATCAACTAATAGGATGATTTTGGCCACTGCTTTGACCATCTTCTTCCTATTTATTTCTACATCTGTTCCTTTTATACACTCCCAACTTTGCATAGCAACAGAGTTGAACTTGACGTTTTTCATTTACAACTACAGAAATTATCAACATGGCAATAAAAACAAAACTAAACATAAGTATAGAATGGGACACTAAGTTTTCAAATTTAACAACCCGCAATGAAACCACTTCTATTGTAAGTGGACACCAGAATAATAAAGAAGTCTGTTCATTTCAATATCCAGATTACTCTTGGAAGAGACAACAATATCAACACAATTGCTTGTCAGTGTACTTCAGCACACAAAACTAAAGAAAAACTGGGAAGTGTTTCATAATCTGGAAAATATGGTTAGTGAAAACGAGACTGATTGTTCCGAAAAAGATTAGGAAAAATGAATCCTCCCTGCAAAGTTATAGAAATTCCGATCCAGATGCTTTTGTTGGCGAATTATTTGCTGTTGTTGGAAATGTCTGGTCATTGATTCCTAATTTCTTCTACCTACTAGCGACCATGTCAAGTCGGTGCCAGTGGTTTACAGAATGAAAGCCTTTCAAAGAATATCAACATGTGAGAATAGGAAACGGTTATTGAATTCAATGTTTTGCTCGTATTTAACATCAAAAATATTCTCTTTTCATTAGGAGCAGCGATGGATAAACGTTTCATGATGTCTCCTGACCAAAGTGTACTGCATGTTGTTCAAGGTTGAGGTACCTGTAGAAAAACTTTACCCTGTAGCTAATATTGCCGTAAAAGACACCTCGAGTGTCTGGTATGAAATGTTGGCTTACCAAATATAAGCATGTGAAGCATTTCCTCATAGATAGAAATATAAACCATGTCAATACTGATAAATTTCTTTTGTGCCATTTCCTTCGAGTACTGATCCATACCGATCTATGAGGTTCAATGCAGAATCAATCCATTGGTACATTTCACTATATTTTATTATTTTATTGTTAATACATTTTCAAATGTATTTTATCGAAAATAGTACAACAATATTTCATAATTTTATCGATGCATTTCCATTTTTCAATTATTTTTTAACAACACTTTGTTTCAGTTTCTACTACATTTTAATTTACTTAATATACACTACTTTTGAAATTTTTACAATGATCAAAGCAGAAAAATCATGAAATACAGAAATTGGGGACACGTGAGAATCGTTGTATTCATGGTACGTGCCACTTATAAGGGTGTGTGCAATGTGCTGTGTAATGCCTTGCTGCCTATCAGTTTTTCCGTTGAAGAGAATTTTTTCTAATGAATTACGGGAAAACTTATGGGTTGATAGGGACTTTGTGCATTTTCTTTTTTCCTGGCACCTCGAACACGTTGGTTTTTCATCTCCATCCAGAGTTTCCTCTCTTTGAAGGAATCCAAGCATTGTGACAAACTCAATTGGCCAGTTCTTCGTGGTATGGAGAGAGACAAATTCCAGAAAGGATCGAAGGTTACTGATGAGTGTCTACAGTGTGTGCACTTAATAGTGGATTTTAATTGACCAACGAAATTGTCTATACAATCTTAGAGTTGTTCATGTTCAAATATCTCAGCAAGGATTCTTGCGCTTTTCCGCCGTCGCTCAATTTTTCGTCAATCTCCGTTAAGATCGGTTTAGGCTTCTCAGTAATTCCATTGAGGTCCTCATGTAAACCTTCTAAAATATATCGAAGGAATTCCTGGGTGCCTTGATGGGCAGATCCCATGAATCCAGGGGCAAATCTTTGAATCTGACTTTTAAAGTAGGCAGTGTTTATTACTCTATCAGATGAATCTTCTGACTACAATTCCTTGATAACTTTTGAGAACGGTTTGATTAAAGCACCTTTCATACTAGAAATTCTATTATTAATATCTTCCATGTATGTATCCTTTTTTAAATATTCCAGCAACCATCTCGTGTTTGATAAACATTGGATTATACTGTTCATGGGTTATTCTCATGGAAATCAATATTCTCGAGAATTGCAATTTTTTAACACACGTATTTTGGCTTACTAGGACTAAATAATTATAAATTTTTAAAAATCTAAAAAAAATTAGGTTAATAAATGAAAACACAGTGAGTAAATAAAAACATCATTTCAAAAATTATGAAAAACATAAAATAAATGTAACATGTTTCGCAATTAAAAACTCAGTTGTCTCTTCACACACCTGTTAACAAAATTCAAAATAAAAATTAAAAAACAATACCAACAATCAATTCAAAAAACTTTACAACAAAAATTGACAGTAACAAAAAACTATTTACTAAGATCTAAACAGCCAGCTTCAGAGAAAAAAACACGCACGTTTATTATATCTAATTGATCAATACCTCTTTTATAAATAAAATCCTCAAAAATAGAAGAGAGTACCATTAGTATCCTTGATTTTCTTCAACAATCCCCATAAACAAAAATAAAAAACCACACGAATCAAGCTCGTCCGATTCCAAACATCCACTGTCATCGTTCTAAAAATATGATTTAAATTTGTAATTTGATGTTGATTTCTGTTTTAAATTGAGATAAAAGCAAAAGAACAAAACTTACAGGGTTAAATATTCTAAACCAATCTAGGAACCGGCGCAAAAATGAATTGTTTGTGGAAATTTATTCATTAACATAGGGAACCCTATATCAAAAACAGTGAACATGACTAAAGTTCAACTTGTAGTTGTTGAATGACATTTATGCTGGTTCCATTCTGCTCCTTCAGTTGGCTCCATTGTATAAACCAACATAATTCTGTTTTGATCTAAGTAAGTTTTTTTAGTTTGTTGTTGATAAAATTCTATTGAAAAAATAATTTTGACTAGCAAAAAATATATAATCTTCAAAATTATATTAAATATTATATTTTTATATTGTACGTAATAATTTATATACATACGGTAATGTTGAAGGAGAGGCCGCTTTTCCGATGTTACTGCTGATTCAGGTTTTCTATATTTCGGTGGCAACGCTGTAAAGCAACGATAACAGTCGCTGTGGTACATTTGGAAGTTATTAGCAGCGTGACCATATGTGGCAGATTCCTGCCATTTTGGCAGGATTTGCCTTTTATTTTACCTTCTGGCATGATCAGTAGACGTTTCATAAAACCTGGCATTTTTTGGCAGTATTGAGTTATTGAAAATAAATTTCATTATGACAAATCAAAATACCAAAAATGGCAACCCTGGATACTTCATGAGCATGTGGAATGTGGGAAGTGGGAAGTCCACATGTTTCTTGCGTTATGTTTATCTTTGTATCGCATTCAATTAACTACTACGGATATTTTGCTCACAGTAGTAAAAAACTTTAGGGGATTATCAGAATTTCAAGAGTTTGTTAATGCAGAAAAACAAAATATTACAACACTATGACATTCGTTGGTTATCATTACACTCGTGTGTGAATAGGATTCTTGAGCAATGGGATGTGCTAAAAATGTATTTTCAAAGTCAATATTTGCTTGACAAAAACATTTCGTCGCAATTTTTATATAAAACATTTAATGACAATGTCTTAAAACTATATTTCTATGCACTAGATCATCTTCTGCCACTTGTTAACAAACTGAATATATTATTCCAAGCAGATTATGCAACTGTACACATTGTTTATAAGGATGTTTCTGAAATGTTCATGTCGCTATTAAGTTGCTACATGAAAAAAAGTTACATTAAAAACACAGATCCACTTCTTGTAGATCCTAGATCTGTTGTAAATTTTTTGTCACTCGGAGATAGGTATATACTTAGGTGTTAAAGTTAGCATGGAAATTACTCGCCTAGCAAGAGAAAGTACCCTTAAAAGTACAATACAAACGTTTCTCGAACGTATGCAATCCTTTTTGGTTGAACTTTCAAGTCAATTTAAAACACGCTTGCCATTAAATACACTCTTTAAAAATTTACAGTTCTTGTCTCCACAACACGTAAATATTGCAAATTTCGCAAAGGCACTGCTATGTTTACCAATGTCCAACGCTGCATGTGAAAGAATATTTTCTCAAGTTAATTTAATAAAGACAAAAACACGAAACAGATTTATAAACAAACATGTAGCGTCTATCTTGCATGTTAAACAAGGCATTAGTGAACATGGTGATTGCATTCATTGCAAACATACCAACTAAATAGAATGAATAAATCCATGTACAAAGATGAAGAAACGGAAGATGAATACGATGCTAATTGCAATGTTTAATTCTATAATATATATATATATATATATATATATATATATATATATATATATATATATATATATATATATATATGCTACATATTTAATATATATGTATGTATGTTTTTTTACTTTTCATGTTTTATCACAACGGTAAATAAATTTGATTAAGTAGCAACATTTAGGAATTTTTCACTACAGACGTTGGCAGGATTGTTAGATTTTTAACCAAAATAAGGCAGGATCTGTAATTTAGAGATGGTCACACTGGTTATTAGGCTGTGCAGGAAGTACTGCATCTTTTCAAGCTAAATTTTTAATTTTCCGTATAGCTAATATTTCACTGCACTTTGTTTGTGCACAGATTTTGTTCACTGAACACTTTCAACTGTAAAGTTGATTTTTGACAAAAAAACGCAAAATGGTTTTACGTTGGACATTTTAATATTTCGTGCTTCTTCTCCAATGATTCTTTCTATACTGTCTCAGTTTCCTTTCTACGTCTTGTACGGTCTCTTTCCACGTGCTCTTGATGTAAAACTGGGCGAGGGGGCTTCCTACTGATACAAAACTCTGAGCAGCTGTCATGGATGTAATATGGTATAATAAACAAATGATATGATATATTTATTTATTTTGTAATTTTAAAATACCTTAATATTATTCACATATTATTTATAATTATTTATATAATATTATTTCATGTAAATATAATACTAAAATTATGTCATTGTACGTGCGCATGGCGCGCTATGAGAATAACTCGAGATAGGTACGTTATTTCCTCCAGGTCGAAAATTTGCCAGATGATTTACAATATTATTAATAATAAAAAAATCAGCTGGCAATATGAAGGAGGAAAACCCGTCAGCTGACGTATTCAATTAGTCGATTAGTGCTCACGCCTGGCTCCCGCGCCGCACCTTCTACACCATCAGCTGACGACCTTTCCACCAACATAGAGCCAACTGACGTTTTTTTAAATCAAACTAGCATATTCAACTATCATCTGACAAATTTTTAACTAAGAGGAAATCACTGATGATTTTGTAAACTGTCGTTTTACAAATTTTCAGACGGGAGGAAATGATTGAAAACATTTTTTTACATGAGTGGGCGGCTACTACGGCCCTATCCACCCACCGAGCGCCAGCTGACGCTACGAGGCCTCAGTGCACGACTATCTCTAAGCATTCTATACGTTATCGTTCGAGAGGAAATGAGTGACAAAATATACTGCCTGGCTTGTATACTAGAATGTCTATCGCCTTACTAGATCGTACCGCACTGTAACTTCCACTTGACTGTTTCGATGAGCAAGTAGATGGCGCTTATATTTGGCAATTGAAGGCGCCAGAACATTCCTCGGAATTCCATCGAAGTCGATAGAATATTCGCCGGGAATTCTATCGATTCGGTGCGAACACCCGCGAAATGTCGGTCGAACTGAGCGCGCTCTTCGCCACGTCACAATTGGTTTATTGCTACCAGTGGTGGCCGGCGTTACTTTCTTTAGGTCATGATTTACAACACTGCCCCCTTCCCTGAGCTTGTTCGCCCTTATGTTTCCAAAAGGAAACATCACGACCCATGTAAGGACACAGTCTCTCTATGTGAACCACTTTAAGCTTGCTTCTGGGTGATAATTGGATTCTGTACACCAGATCGTTTATCTTTTTGGTTACCAAGTAAGGTCCTCGCCAAAGTTGCCCTCCTTGAATCTCGCTGGTAGCGACTTTTTGTCAAATCTTATCTTCATCCTCTCACTGGAAAGCTGTAATTTAGATCTGTCAAATTTGCGTCTCTCCTTTAGGTCATTCGCATACTCTTGAGAATCCTCGGATGGGCTACCACACAATACATCTATGGGAAGCTTCAGTTCTCGCCAGTTAACAACATGAATGGTATGTGACCTATCGCATCATGTTGAGAGCTCCTGCGTATGCCAACAGAATAATAGGAACCAATTCATATCAGTCTCTTTTTGGTTTTCGGAGGCAAACATCGAGATTATGCCTCTTGACCATTCCATCGAATTGTGGGTGAAGAGCAGTTGTTCTTGTCATCTTTATTCGCAACAAAGTCATCCTTTCTTTCCATAAATCCGATTCGAAGTTGCGGCCTTGATCCGAGTGTAGTTCCTGGGGTACCCCGTGTCTGAAATTGCGTTCTACAACAAGGCTTCTGCCAGCATTTTAGCCTCTTGGTTGGGTAAGGCTACTACTCCAGACCATTTGAAGAAATAGTTCATCACAACCATTCTTGTTACCGAACGTGGTCATAAGGAGTGGTCAGTGGTCCCAGAATGTCAACTGCGATTCCCCAGAAATGGATCCCACTGAGGTACTGCTTCAACTTTCCTCTTTGCTTTGTCTTCGGACCCTTTCTCGAAGAGCACAGGTCACAGCGCTTACACTACTCTTTCACGTCTCGACGGCAATTGACCCAATAATACCTCTCTCACGCACTCTCGCTAGAGTTCTACTTACTCCAAAATGCCCTCCGGTGCGACCATCGTGGAGCTGTTCGAGTATATTCGGGATACACGTCTCTGAAAGGATTATCTGTAACTTGTGGGTTTTTTCATCCGGGCTTTCCCATTTCTGAGTGAGTAGGCCATCTCGAACGCAGATGGAGTCCCATTGGAGCCAGTAACCCTTTTCCTGCTGACCGTACATGAAGATCTCCTGCCATTCCGGCCTCACTATTTTGTCAATCCATCCCCGTACAGTTTTCAAGACCATATCGTCCTTCTGCGCTAAAATAATCTCTTGCCTCGTCATGAAGGTAGTGTCCCCTTCAGAGGCTGTTAATCACCGTATTACACCATGGTCAGGTGATACCCCAGATTTTCTATGCGTATCCTTTACATAAGAAACCCTTACATGTTGCTACCCTTCGGGTCAGAGGGAACTCGAAGCGGCGGGAGGTAGGTGAGCTTATCTCCCTATCAAAGCTGTCCATAAAGGAGTCTCTGTCCGCTACCTTATCATGTCTAACAAAATTGTCAGACATGATACCCAAGTCGCCAGGTCCAGCAATTTCCGCTTGAATAATTTTCTCGGAATTGGGAGAGATTCTGAAATCTTCCAGTATAACCACCTTGGCGCTGTCATAAGGCTGAGAGGGCACGTCGAGCAAAATTTCCTCATTTCCTACTTTCAACAGTTTATTCCTTATGTTCACCACGAATCCATAGAAGGGCATGATGTCTAGTCTCAAAATAAACTCGTCGACGATGTTGGCCACTACTACTTTAGTTTCTATTTCGCAGTTTCCAAGCTTCAGTCTCACTTTAGCCTCTCCATAGACTATCAATATGTCTCCAATGGCTGTTACCAGAACAGGTACTACTGATAATTTCTTCAAACTGCTTCTGTTGGAAATATCGGATCTCATTACTGAGAGCCAAGAAATTTTGTATGCAACAAAATTGCACACCTAATTTCTTCTCCAGTATTTTCGAAACCAAGAACATGTCGGAATTTTCATTATTGTTTTCTGGAATATGAAACATCTCGGAGGAATTTTTCATTCAGTCATTTAAACTCAAAATTTCAGTTTTGGCGCTATCGGTAAACTTGAAAAGTGAATTTTATCGTTCCCGTGAGATCGGGGGCTCTGAGCACGGGTTCAGTGTGCTCTTATGGTAAAAACGAAAATGCGAATGGGCATTACTATGTTGAAAAGTATATATTCATATTTTTGGCAGGATCATATCCAATAATTTTGAACTCTTGATATTAATGTTAAAAATACAAGAAAATTTTTAAATATTTTGCCTTGCCACATTATAGTATACCATGCATCAGTAAGATAAACGTTAACAAGGGAAGTACTCATGATAGTTATCCTTTGAAAACACATCCTTTGAATCGATTATCATTCTAGTGCAAATGCAATGATAGGTGTATTCTGGTTCGCATTCAAACGATTCTAGGATGATTCAAAATAGTTACTCAGGGTATCATATGGAGGGTTCAGAATACAAGTGAACCAAGTCCACTTTTGGTCATTTTTGAGTTAGCAACGCTATAACATGCTCCAACTATGTAAAATTTCAGTGTAATAATGAACCAAGTCCTAGTTCTGATAATATCCGCTAGGCAGCAGGAAGTTCTACTGTTTAGTGAAAGATTGTTATTTTCTTTCAGAATACTGATGAACCAAGTCCATGCATAGTTGCCAGATCGTGGGAAAAATTCGTGTTAGCTTTTAGATTTTCAATGAAAACCTGCATAGGTGGTATTCCGGGTATCTAAACCTATATTTCCATCATTTTGTTTTGATAAAACAGCTGATGTGAGAGTAAACAGTTCGGGAGGTTATGGACTGTCCATGTGATGGTTGTTTACTGTGTACAGCTCTGTGTTGACGTCCTTAATCCCTTTATTTACAGCTTTTGGCAGTTTATACGAATTATTTTTGTTGGCTAGTTGTGTTACGTGATGGATATTTCATCTGGATCAGATGAAGAGTGGTCGCCAAACGAATTTGACACAGGTAAATACAATGTTATAATTATAACTATAATTATGTGATACTTTCAAAAAAACCTGACGTGATGGGGGGAAATGGAGGCTATTTTCGAAACCAGCATACCAAATAACGTATAGATCACCAAAGAAGTCTCTTGTATTTTTCAAAAAGTTCAAATTTGCAGGCTTGTGTTAAAAGGCCCCATTGCAGTAAACATCTAATTTTATATATTTTTCTTTTTTAGACTGTGATAGTTCATCTGACGACAAGACTGTTCTGTCGGCCAGATCGAAACGGAGGCGTCCGCCTAAGAACCTGCTGAAGGAACACATTTCTTATGATCTTGCTGAACCCAGTACATCAAGGGAGCCTGCAGCTCCAGGTGACATCATCGTACCTGCCTCGAACACTCATGCCATCATCATTCCTCCCTCTGACCATTCAGATGGGGAAAATGAAAATATTTCCTGAGGAAGAAAGCGCCCGAGGAACTTTGAAAACTGGAAAATCAACAAGAGGAAGTCGAATCGTAACAGCGGTAAAGAGTACACATCTCGCAGTAATAAGGTAACGCCAGCAAAGATATTTCCCTCTGGATATGACTGTAAATGCCCCAGAAAGTGCCGTGAGAAGTTCCTTTCTGAAGATACATTGAAATCTTTTTTTAATTCATTTTGGAAACTAGCAGATTATTCAAAACAAAACTGTTTTTTGAGGGGCTTAGTTAAGGCCTCAACTGTCAGTAGGCGTCGGTCAAGAGACGGCTCAGGAGAAGCAAAATCAAAGGTGTATCAATATGCTATTACAGATGAACAAAATAATCAGGTGAGGGTTTGTAAGACCTACTTTTTTGCCATGTTACAAATAAGTTGGGGAAGATTATACAGATGTTTGAATAAAACAGAAGTTGCTGCTGTTCTTGACTTAAGGGGAAAAGCATCGTCGCGTAAAATTGACGACTCAGATGTTGTTGGGCATATAAAGTCATTTCCCTGCTACCAAAGCCATTACACAAGAAAGGACAACGAAAACAAAAGGTACTTAAGTCCAGATTTGAGTATTAAAAAAATGTATGATTTGTACAAACAGAAATGTGAAAGTGAGAACAAAAGTCCTGTGAAAGAAAAATATTACTACCAAGTGCAAAAATTTAACTTGCACTTTAAACCTCCTTCAAAGGACACTTGCAGCAACTGTGACAAGTTATTTCAAAAAATTAGTGCTGAAACTAATGAGAAAAAGACAGCCGACCTAAAGGCAGAACGAGAACTGCACCTTAGGCGAGCAGAACAAGCGCGCGCAGAACTGAAAAAAGATGCTGCAGAAGCCTCGCAGGATAAATATATTTGCACATTTGACCTTCAAAAGGCCTTGCCTTTCCCTAAGCTCACAACTTCAATTGCCTACTATAAGAGAAATCTTTATGTCTACAACTTTGGTATTCATTGTTTCAACAACAACACTGCCTATATGCACGTCTGGGATGAGACTTATGGTGGAAGGGGTTCTGAAGATATAGCTTCATGCCTTCGGAAACATTTGTATGAACATTCCAGGACATACAAACACATTGTTCTGTTTTCTGACTCATGCACTGGGCAAAACAGGAATATAAAAACTAGTCTTACTCTACTGAAACTTGTTCAAGATCCTCTATTGGATGTTGAAACCATTGATTTAAAATTTATGATACCAGGCCACTCATTCCTTCCTAATGATACTGAATTCGGTATAATAGAGAGAGCAAGCAAGAAACATGGGACCATCTATGTGCCTGATGACTGGTACAACATCATCATTAAAACTGCAAAAAATAAAAAGCCGCAGTTTGAAGTTGTAAAACTACAACGAGAAGAGTTTTTGAGCACAAAACCCCTTGAAGATTCAATCACAAACAGGAAAAAGGACACTGAAGGTAAAAAAATCAATTGGCTTGAGATACGGTGGTTGAGGTTTGAAAAAGGAGCACCCTTCCAAATAAAAATAAAAGAATCTTTCAGTGAAATTTCGGGGTTCCGAACCTTGGATATATCGAAAAAAACCAGTAACCGTAGACCTGGAAGACCCTTGAAAGTGCAAAAGTTATTGACTGTACAGCAGGGTCAGCTTTACCCAACCAGAAGACAAATGGCTTTTAAAAAAAAGGAGGACATGTTGTCTCTACTGCCTTACATACCCCCTATTCACCATGGATACTTCAGAAATCTTCCAGGGAATCAGGCAACTCGTCGAACCCAGAACGACGAAGCAACTGAAGGAAATGACAGTGATGATGAGTTTTTTTATGTCAATTAACTTTTCCTATAACTTAGAAGTGATATTTTATTTTAATATTTATAATTTGACCTCTAAGAAAATGTAAAAATAAAATGTATTAACAACACAAGGAGTTGGTTCATTATCTTCCTAAAATTCTTCAGAATACATTTGAACCAAGTCCACTATTTTGTGATTTTTGGCGTAATAACATGAAATTTGGCCATTATATGCATTTAAATATCTAAGTTAATCCTTGATATTTTTAAATTTAATATATACTTTAAAAAAATGGTAACAGGTAATTTTGTTATGAAGCGTTAACTATAAACCTCTGTAGCTCAAAAGTAGCTAAAGTGGACTTGGTTCACTTGTTTTCTGAACCCTCCATATAACTTTTCAAGTCTCAACTGTGAAATTACATTTTTACAAATCGAACATCATTCAAATAGCGAACCCTAATACAACCCTAATACCGTGTTTATTTTAAAAGAGAAATCAGTTGCAATGGTGAAGTTGCTAGTAAATTTATTCAACCACATCTAATTACACAAAAAAATATACGAACAATAAATAAAAATTCCTATTCTAATATACAAAGAATACAGAATATGTCAAATAATCAAATCAGATCCTTATCAGTTGTTGAAGCAAATTAGAAGGTAAAACTCCTTCTATCTTCTCATACAAATAATAAATTGGCATGGACATCCATCCCATAATCGCCTTGGCAAAAACCCCCATCAAATCTGGATACTGATGTGTTAGAAGTGCTAAAAGTGCTGTAAATGAACACAGACCTGCTGTAAATATTATGAAAAAGGGTAACTCTTTTTTAGGGTAAACTGAAACCTCATGAAAAGCTGGCAGTAATTCCCTATCTGCACACTCAGTGCATGAAGGATAAGGATAAAAGAGATGACCCCTCTCTAGAGGATAGGGAAGCATTCTGAATGTGCCTTCCCAAGTGCAATGAAGCAGATTGAGGGCACCTTCTACAGCTTTCCAGTGAGACAAATGAAAAAAGGCATAAGCCAGAGCTTCTGAATCCCCTCGTTTTAACACATGCTCAGGTGGCATTATCAGCTGTTTCATTTCTAGCAAATACTTTGGAACATGGGGGTTGAACTCCACTGCTCTATGTATTGCTTCAACTGCGGCCATTTCAGCAGGGCTCAACCCCCTTTTACTGGCTATATCAGGGGAGAATTTATCAGCTACAACTCTAGCCTTTAATAGAGCTGCAGTATAGCATATTGTAGCTGATTTAGGTAAAGATATGTCATCATACTTTGCCAAAACAGCTTGAACATCCGCATATGCTTGCATTTCTAATAAGGCTTCAATTAAGTTCTCATGAATATTCAGTACGTTCATGATTGGTGGAACTTCCTTTGTCAGATCACGGAACATTTTGACAGCTTCTTTGAGTTTGCCTAATTTTCTGGCACACATAGCTAGGCGTCTCTTGATGTAAATAAGAACATTGGTATCTCTTCTGTGTTGAGCTTCCATTATACTACCTTGGTGCTGTAAGAAATAAAAAAGGTTAACACTTCATAGAATTGTACAATTATTATAATTAAACGACCCATAACATAAACCTCATTTATATATTAAGATTATCATTATTTTAGGCATTGAATGACTGTCATTATTATCAACTGTTTTTTGAATTCAAAAGGCATTCTAAATTGAAGAGGTCCATAATTTGACAATTATGAATGAATGAAAAGATATATTCTATTTTTATAAAACTTAGCATGAGTGAATCATCATCAATAATATTCAAATTCCTTTCCAATTTTTTTCAAGAAGTTCATTACTGACAATATCAAATGTCATCAATCTGAAAAATACTGTCTAGTTCATCTCTAAAGATGCCAACTTGGTTGGTGAAATGGACATGCATTTCCCCATGTATTCTTGAATTATTTCCATTGGGTAATTTGTAAAAACGAATTTTCTGACTTCAGTAATTGTCACTATTTTCTTTAACATTCACTTTTTGAATTTATCAATCAATAAATGTTCATTTTGACTTTCATGACCAAGATGTATTTACATTATATTCTACAAGATAATAAAATATGATTCAACCCTAAAGCAAAAGGATAATAATAATAATAATAATAATATTTATTCATCCTCAAAGACGTTGACAAACGTATAGGATAGGTCAGTATTAAGCAGATAAAAATCACATCAAACGATAAAATTGTAGATCAGTAGATAAAAATAATACAATAAAAATTCATACAAATAAGTCAGAATAACAAAAATTAAAACAATTGTAGTTATAAAAATTGAATACGTCATGCCAAAGCCGCATGAACCCATTCAGTCGAGATGGTCCGAGAGAAATTCGCCAATACTATAGTAGGCCTTAGAAAGAAGCAATGTTTTAACTGCTTTTTTAAATGCTACAGTCTTCATCTGTTTGAAATGGTCTGGTAACCGATTGAATAATTTTATTCCCATATATTTGGGAGAATGTTCGAATTTTATAGTTTTATGTTTAGGAATGCTCAACTCCTCTGCATATCGAGTTGGGTAGCTATGATAGAATGAGTTCTTAGTACAGTCTGTTATACATTCGCGAACATATAAAAGTATTTTAAAGATGTAGATGCAGGGAAAGGTTAAAATTTGATGACTAATGAAAAATGTCTTGCATATTATTCATTCCGTTGAGGGAAATATGATTATGCTACATCCAGAAGATGAGGCTAATAATCATAGTATCTGACAAGGCTTACATAAAAAATTGGCTGTAACTGGCCAATATCATAAAGGAAGACATTTGGAAAATTTGCATTTCATGATAAATCCTATTTGAAGGATTTATTCATTGATTCAGTTGAAAAATCCTGTCATCTCTATCAGGAATTTCACAATGACTTTCAAGACTTGCACATCCCAAATAACCTTGGGTAACAAAATTTCAAATATTTTTTCCGTTTTACTTGATATTCATTAATTGTTTCTATTTTAAGGGTGAAGCAATATTTTTCAAGAGCAGCAATCAATAAGAACGAAGTAAAATGTATGTAGCTTCTGGTCTTCTATATAATTTTCTACAAAATTTCAAATCTCTGCAGAAATTTTGACACATTTTTATGAATAATCTGCTTATTAAAAGTAAACATGTATTCATTACACATTTTGAATGGGAAGAGAATGGATCTTTTGCATATATTTTGTTGGTAGATGGAAAGTTGCTAACCTGTAAAGATTGGGATTTTCTATAATTAGTCTCGGCAACCTTAAGAGCATGTTTGAGAATTTTCTCTGCTTCTACGATTGTTGTTGCTTCTTCTTCTGCTAAAAGGATGTAGGCTGGAGCACATTCAGGATTCTTTTCAATAGCATTGTGTGCAGCCTTCAAACGAACTGCAGGATTTCTTTCTCTCCAAGCGGTCTGCATTATTTCATACTCAGCCTTACCAGCATCAGCTTCACAAGTAAAAAACGTTTGGTGATCCTGTGCTGACAAATTCATATCATAGTACGTGAGAGGCTCTTTGTTGGTTGCCCAATAAAACCTTTGATACTCTGCGCCGCGATATAAGTTGAAAGGATTTCTCCAAACCTTACACTCTGGTACTGGCGGTTGAGTAGTAGTGGCATTTCCATTATTTGCAGAGCTATTCTCTCCATAATCACCACTGATCCATGGACTAATATGGTTTATAGAAACTTGTTCGATAAAAGAAGTACCATATTTCCTAAAATACCACCATTCAAAAATCAAAATCAGTCCTGAAATAAGAGATGATGTTCCCGTTAAAGCTACGTAGAACTTTGGGGTTAGGGTGCTTAAAAACATTGTGGAGTCCCACATTTTAAGACTTCTTTATTTCACTTAAAATTCATAAAGCCTATCGTTCAGGTTGTACAATTTTTTTCTTGAAAATATTACCACTTTCCACTGGCCCCTTATGCTGGGTGAAAATTTTCTTCTTCTTTAACGAGCTTCGTTTCCAGTTTTATTCGAGCGGACCATTGTCGCAAGGTGGCGGTGCATTCTTCAAGGTCAAAGTTTTGCATTGAAATGTCGGCGAATAATTGAATATGTCAATGATAAAACCAATTCCCAAAACTTTTGTAGTGAGAGTTGAATCATGTGATATTTGTGTGAAATCCAATAAAGGTTGATTTATAGATTACGTAATGCAACCGTACCGCTAACGCCCACCGTTCCGTAAAAACATAAAAGTTCAGATTAACATGCTTTCATTTATAAATACCACTCCGCAAACGCAACGACGTATCCGTAACGTAACAGATGGTCATGTTTCATCTCTTGCGGAACTATACCTTACGGACAACCAATCAGAGCACGAAATTTCTGTTTTCAACAATTGCCAGTTTGCGTCATGTATTAGATGTCAGTTTTCAATATTGTGATTAGTTTTTAGTTTGTTTAATATAACGTGACACGAAAATGCCACTTCTGAGCTTCCATGGGCTTTGTATTCTTTGGTTGTTATGCCAAAGCATAATCTATTTCTCTTCCATAATTCGATTATTCTGTACTTATGTTGAACTTCCATTGACTTCCATTCCACAACTTCTAGTTGTGGAATTGGCCGTGGTGGTAGTGCACCCGACTAACGATCGGAAGGCCGTGGCTTCGATTCCCGCCTCGACCAGATATTTTTCTCGAGATAATTCATCTGGTTGAATGTGGGATGATTCTGCAACCGAGTTAGGAATCACACGTTGAAAGGTAAGACTTCGTTAGTCCTTAGCTCGCACAAGTTTCTCAACTTCTGAGAGTTGTCGTTCGTATGGGGGACGACAACTGATTAACGGAAAAACAGATTTTGAACAGATTTTTTTTTAGGCCGAAGACCGTTCAGTTGTAAAACTTGGGTTTTAAATCTAAGAGTCTAAGCAAGCCTCTGAAAATTGACCTTGATATATGCGCACAAACAAAACACTTCATTGTGCGATTTTCAATGAACCGTTAACAAAACCAGAACACGTGTTTCACTATACAACAGCTTCCTCAGGCATGTTCATACAAGAATACGTGTTGCAGTTTTGAGAATCGTTTGGTGAAAATCTCAAGTGTTACTTGAGTTATGGATTTCCATTAAGTATCGGCTAACTCCAATTCCATCACATAAAAGTTGCGAAATTGCTGAATTTACAACTAAATTATCTAAATTTCAGTACGAAAATAAGGTATCGAGTGGCAACCCTGATGACAGATGAAATTCGGAATTCCACATCATAGCCTAGCTAAATTATCTTTAAAATCGAAACGTCATTACTCACAAAATCCACACATATTTGTGGGGGTAGCAAATTGAAGAAACTTTGAATAACAATTATGTTTTTAAAAAATATCTGAAATTAGGTCCATTGAACAAAAGGTTTAGGTTCAACCAAAAATGGAAAATTTTTCCTGGGTGATCATTCTATTTTTCGGACTTATGCAATACAGTTTATCCACGGAATTAACTTTTGAATTGCCAGATAGTGCCAAAGATTGTTTTTACGAGGAGATTAATAAGAATACTAGTTGTACACTCGAGTTTCAGGTATTTAATGACAAAGTAGTGATTTTGGTACCTTATTTTTTACTATTGATTTTTCCTTTTTTAAGGTTGTAACTGGTGGCCAGTATGATGTAGGTGTAATTTTGGAAGATCCAAAAGGAAATATTTTGTACAAACAGGTCAAAATGCAATTTGATTCTCATACATTTGTAGCTCAAACGTCGGGCATCTATAAAGTGTGCTTTAGTAATGAATTTTCTACATTTTCACACAAACTTGTATATATGGATTTCCAAGTGGGCGATGAGCAGCCCTTGCCTGGTATGGGTGAACACGCTACAGTTCTTACTCAGGTAAGAAGTTAATATTCAAAAATCTATAGTAAATATTCCTTTCTAGTGCTTTTAGTTAGTTAGTAATTAAGTTCCTGAAATAGTCGATGTTTCAACTTTTAAGTGAGTCTATCTCTGAAAGTACATTGGAGCTCCCAGTTTTGACTTCAGATTTATGACAAGAATATGAAAGTCTATTTTAAACATTTTTCAAAAATTAGAGACAGTCTTTGGAACAAATATTTACCAATTCAATATATAATTTTTTTACAGTTAGAATCTTCAGCCCAAGAAATCCACAAGTCATTGAGTAGCATTTTGGACTATCAGACGCATCATCGTCTGAGGGAGGCTCAGGGAAGGAAACGTGCTGAGGATTTGAATGAAAGAGTCTTATACTGGTCTATAGTGGAGACTTTAGCTATCTTAACAATAGCGTTTGGCCAGGTTTTCATACTGAAAAATTTTTTCACAGATAAGAAACCATATGTACAATTTAAATGATTTGAATGCAAACGAAAAATAATTCCCATTATATCAAGTTTTTCAGAAACTACTGTTCTGAAAACATTGACTGTACATATTTAAACTCAACAAGTTTATGTGTGCCAAGCACATATCTAAGTTGACTGTTTATAAAACACTGTGCAATAGTAAAAAATGATTTATTTTGATTTGAACTAATGTGTTAACATTTTTGGTTTTTTTACTTCCACTTACTTTAGGTGAAGTGTAGAAAATCATTTTCAATATACTTTTTCATTTTTATTGATGAAAGCAGAATCACTAAAATACACAAGTATTCAATTAGAGGTTTTGATTAATTCTGCCAGTTGCTTTTGTATCAAAATGTACCACCAATTCTCCGTATTTCATTCCAGGTTTGTTGATTTATTCTTTGATTAAGTGTTAAATGATTTATTTATATAAAAATCTTGAAAATAAATAAATTAAAAATGAAAGCATTTTCTATAGTCTCGAACATATCAAATTATGAACCATATATTGTTTAGATTTCTTACTCATTTCATCTATACAGGGTATTCCAAATGGAGATGTCCAGAAATTTTTCTAGATGGAAGCACTTGAGACCAATCAGAATCACTTCGGTGTGTGTAATATTTTTTGGAGTTGTAACACCACATAATCAATTCATCAAACCAAAACTTGAACATATAACTGTTGATTCTGCTGTTGGTTCCTATGGAAAATAATATCCAAGTAATACTTTTCCCATGCATTTTTTTTGTATGCTATGCACTGAATAAATATTTTAAGAAAACAAGTAGAACTTACACATGTAGTCCACAAGTAAGTAAGGATAAACAATGCATGTTATAAAAGTTATAAATAAAGACAGACAATTGGATAGTTCAAAAATACGAATGAGTATGAATGAAATGAAACAAAAAACTTACATAATGTGCTTAATTTAGTGTATAATATATTAAATATTGGCCTATTGAAATTCTTCAAGGAAATAGAATTAGTATTTGAGGAGGTATTGCTTTTTCTTGTAAATTTATTCAAACTAAGATTTTTAACTTACTGACAAAGTATTTTGAATAGATATACAGAATGTATATACAGAAAGTTTGAAACAGGTTGTTCGTATTTGCATAGTGCCTGTGGGGAAGTTGTGAATGTCACAAACCTCTAGGCTATTATAGGATTTGTGAGCAAATTGTAACTCTAACTCTTCAAAATGGTTGGCAGAAGCATTATACCGTGTGCCATGAGAGGGTTCAATGTTCTCTAGAAGATATACAATATCCATTGTTGATGCATCGATAACGTTCCTGGACTGCTTGAGAAGAAAAACAAATAAGCAAGTTTTTTCTCAGTGCCTTCACTTAATATTTCATCCAATGCAATGCCTAATAACTTTACACTAGACTTTATAGAAGACATTTGTAGACATTACAATATTTTGTGTTTCACTATAATTTGTTTTGAGTTTGCTTTTGTGAAACCACTCATCAGCTCTACCCTCTAAAGAAACAGAGTCTGCTCCGTGAATAAGAAACATTTATTGAGATGTCCGAAAACAGAGCATTGGGGTACATCAAAGGCGACCTACATTTTTTCAGAAGTATTACCACCATAAGAGACTTGTTGGTAGCACTGTTTGAGATAACACTCAATAAGTGATATTCCAGTTCCTCTAAAGCCATTGTAAGATGAATTTTGACTGCACTAAACTAAATTTGTAAGTGGTTCAAGAATAATATCTATAGTTTCTATAATAATTGTAATGTCCATATCAAATGCATGCTAACTATGGTTATTTTTCTTGGACTTGATAGTATCAAGAATATTTTGCTCAATTACTGGTAAAAACAAAATGACGAGGGAACTGGAAAATGCCTTAAATTGAGAAACCTACCTTCGGCCACATCAACAAATCATAAATTGAATTTTATAACTGATAAATATTATTAATGATCCTCCAGATATTTTTTTTGAGGGGTGTGACTGAACATAATACTTTAGATAGGTGATAAATTATTTTGTTGTATTTATTCAATATTGAGTTTTCTGCTGAGTTACCCAGGTATTAATGTTTCCACCATTTCACAAATTGTACGGTAACAAATCACGGAAAATAAAGAAAAAGAAAATAATACCCCTCATTTTTATTGCTTGGGTACTAAAGGGGGCTTTCAAATTTTAATATGAAATTGTTCTTCCTCAATCATTTCAAGTCGTTAAAATGCGTATTTTCGTCATGTGATAAAAATATTATCGATTGATTTCTTAAGGGTGTATGAAACCGCGTTAGATCCCAAAAATAAAAACTTATAAACCATTCCTGAAAATAAATTGATAACAATACCCAAAAAAAAAATTCGTGGATACGGTACTGCGGTTCCACCAAATATATCAGCTACAGACCCGGATCAGGCGGTGCAAAACAGTTCAGACAGCTGTCAAGTTGACTAATTTTCGTTGTGCTAATTTCGAAGTGTAGCATCTATCTTTCGAGATGGAACAAGTTATAGAAACGATTCTCAATTTTACGAAAGTTCGTAAAAAGCCAAAAGAAGCGGGTCTGGCTATAATATCAACTATTATAGAATACTATGAAATAAGTAGTACCGAACTAGTGGAAGCATATAAATTATTTGCAAAGAGAATGGACTTGAATTTGAGAAACAGAAAACCTCTAATTCATCGTCTTATCGACTCCGACATCAGCGATCTGGACAGCGACGATATTATGTCAGGCGAAGAAAGCCAAACGGCAAAGGCCCCAAAAAAAACAGAAACGGCTCAACAAATCAAACAGGTAAAACCAGGTTTTTCCCAGACTAAATGGACCAATAAGCTAAAATCAAATAAAACTACACCCGCCTTATCACAAAAGCAGGGCGTAGCACTGGAAGATCAAATTCAAAAGCCCACTCAGAAAACTGAGTCGGCAAATAAAGAGGAAACAGAAGTCCCGCCACCTGACTCAATGGAAGTAGGCAACGAAGAACTAGTAACAGACGCCTCGAAAAATGACCGGGCAGAAACACGCAAAAAGCGGATAAGCCTCCACCCATAACCATCCGCGTAAAAGAAAAGTGGAAAGCTTTTAACACGATTGCTGCTGCGCAAAACATCTCCATATTGCGGGCGGTGAACACAACATATGGAATTAAAGTCCACCTTAAATATATAGATGATTATAGGAGAATTACTCGGATCCTCGATCAAGAGAAAATACCCTACCACACCTATACAACGAAAAGCGGAATCCATAGAGTGTGACGACATCAAGACTGAACTCCAGGGCAAAGGATTTGAGATTCTTTCCGTATCCCGCCTGAGTAAAGCTAACAAGGTACCGATACCGTTCGTGCTTGTTTTAGTTCCAAGGAGCCAAAACAAAATATTAGAGACCACCAAAATTCATAACGTGCGTGTAAGCGCCGAAACACAGAAGCCGAGAAACCGAGCAGGGCAATGTTACAGATGCCAAAAGTTCGGTCACACGCAACGCAACTGATGTAAAGCAGTTCCAGCCTGCGTTAGATGTGCCGGACGGCACATGACCAAGGAATGCAAAAGGTCTAAAAACTCGCCCTTGCGATGCTTTAACTGCAAGGGAGAACACCCAGCAAGCTTCCATGGGTGCCCAGAACGCCCTGAAATCAAAAGGGTCTCAGATAGGCCGAACGAAAACAGACAGACCACAAACCCAAGGCCTGTCGGAAGAAACTCAATCAGGAGCGACGTCTCGTATGCGAGGGCCGTCTCATCGTCAGAGAACGCCTGCAGCTCTCCCAAAGGTCTCCCAACGGCCTTAGGGTAGCTGCAGGCGCTTCTAGTGAAGTTTCCGGTACTGCAACCCATGCTTGCCGGAAAATAAAACAAGAAACAGTGCCTAAACGGCCGCAAAGCCAAAGAAGTACGCTGCGACTTCTACACACAGGGCAAAGAGCCAAAAGGAGACGACAGAGGACCATGCAATCAGTTACAGTTTGTTAAAATAAGAAGGGTAGAGTAAATTCGAAGAGCAATTTTTTTAAGATCAAATTACTAACACTATGAAGCATCAAAAGTTCCTGAGGTATGTACAGTTTTCTGGTTTGAAACAGTGTTCCAAGCTTTTGACAAGCAGCCTTTGCAATTCCAGCGACATGGTCGTTCCAAGGCATTTTGGATTTGGTGTCCATTTTAACCCAGAACAAACTTATCGAAGCAGAAAGCGGAATTGTCTGTCCTGACATTATCATCTCCGGTTCGGAGACATTCATTTATCTTTTTGAAGAAAACCGATGCCTGGGTTTTCGTAGCATTGAATTGAACCTGATTACTTTCACCCCAATTTCTAGATCCTAATTAAGATATGCAACCTCCTGCTGCCGGTGAAGATGTGCATCTGCAGCCGATGTCCTAGAATTCAAATGGAATAACGAGAAAAGTGTGGTGTCGTCGAGCAATATATTGGATTGGATACAAATGCAACACAAATATTAGGAAAAGCATCATGTAAATAATGCTCATAGATCTGCTCCAAGATATAGAAACTGTTAGCATTTTCTATATCATCAAATAAAAGTGGAGCTTGCTCTTTACCGTAGAGTTCCTGACAGAATTTAACGGTGTTTAAATCTCGCTCGTATTTTCGAGCCTGATCTGCTCCATACTTTTGCAGTTCTTCAGTTGAAATTTTCAAATTAGTAGCATCAAGAAAATCAAAATTCAAATTCAGCATGGTAGCACAATTAAAACTCTTTTTAATTTCTGATATAATTCGATCAAATACCATCATTATTTCTTTAGAAAATAGTAAAACAGGTTGGAGTGTTTGTAATTCGTCTTCACACATCTCATCGAGATGTTTTTCACTCGATTGATTTCCACCTAGAAGTGGAGCCAACAAAAAAGCAATATACTTTTCGAATCAGTCCAAATAGGTTAGGAATCACACGTTAAAAGACCTCGTTATTCCTCAGCTCGCACAAGTTTCTCAACTTCTGAGAGTTGTCGTTCGTATGGGGGCGGCAGCTGATTAACGGAAAAACAGATTTGTTTTTAAACAGCTTCCTGGTAGTATGAACACCAACAAGATTTGAGGAGTGAGCCAAACACGGTACGAACTCGGCCAGCTCATTCCTTTCTGCAATTCTGACTTGTACTCCTTCATAGATGCCGGCCATGTTGGACCCATTATTATAAGATTGGCCTCGACATTGTCCAATATCTGATATGCTCGTAAAGTACGAAATAGTATACAAGTACTAAATCGCTGCCGCGACTCCTGGCGGCAAGCGGGGGCGTATTTTGAACTATGCCTGTGCACCTCGCGAATAATAATGTTCGTACCTAGTGTGGGTTAAAGTTAAGTAAATGATGAGTTGTCCATTGTTAATTGTGAATTTGGCCATCCTATGAACTTGCCGCTTGGGGCATAGGCCCCGGCTGGATTCGGGCCTGATCAGCTATAGTACATTCGGTATTGTGTGAGAGTGAAAGAATTTCAAGAATGCGAACATGCCGGTATCACAGTGTATGCCGCTACATTAAAGAAAGCAACATAGTGGTCTCAAGCAAATGGCACTGCAATTCATCCACAAAGTCACTGAGATATTTCTACATGCATACCCCTTGATGACGCCGCTAAGGAGCCATTAAAATAGTGACAAAGTGACAAAGACATTAAAATAGTGACAAAGAATGACAAAGTGACAAAGAACTTCGAAAAGCTTTCGGCTCCAAAAATCTGTTGTTTTCCTGGAGTACCCTAAGAATTCTAAAACTTGATCTATTGACACCGGTCATACTCGCATATTTTTGTACTACTTCCACTTTACTTTTTATTTCGGGCGGATATTGTATTCTTAAAGAACTATAAACATTCATAAGAATTGTTTTTTCATTTCTATTTAATGCTGTCAGTTTCGGATGCTTCACGGTTCCCGAATAATTAGCTTCCATGTTGTTTAGCTTTTTATTCAACGCGCTCTCGAAGTTAACTGACGAATATCACTAAGAAAAAGACTAACCCCTCTACCATGGCCAGCAGAAAAATGTAATATTTTCATCCTATGGAAAAAGCTAAGTCGGTCCTATTGATGGGTGCAGTATGTCTGTTGACGGTATAATTTAAAAGTTTTGAAAATTGTACAAGAATGGATTGACAAAGGAGAGCGAGTCCGGAAAGGCAAGACATTTCCAAGCATGGCCAGCAAGTAAGGGGTTACTGGCTCCAATGGGACTCCATTAGAGATGACCTACTCAGTGGAAATGGAAAAGCCCGGATGGAAGGACCAACAAATTTCAGATGGTCGTTCCAAAGTCGTGTATCCCCAATATACTCGAATAGCTCCACGATGGTTGCACTGGAGGGCATTTCGGAGTGAATAGAACTATAGCGAGAGTGTATGAGAGGTACTATTGGGTCAATTGCCGTCGAGACGTGGAAGAGAGGTGTAAGCATTCTGACCTGTGCTCTTCGAGAAAAGGTCTGAGGACAAGGCAAAGAGGAAAGTTGAAGAAGTACCACAGTGAGTGCCCTTTCGAGATAATCGCAGTAGACATTTTGGGACCACTCCCTATGACCACATCCAGTAACAAGTACCTTATGGTTGTGATGGACTACTTTTCCAAATGGCCTGAAGTAGTAGCCTTACCCAACCAAGAGGCTAAAACGGTGGTAAAAACCCTGTTGCAGAACGTAATTCCAGATACGCAGGGCCGCAACTTCGAATTGGATTTATGGAAGGAAATGATGATTTTGTTGGGAATAAAGAAGAGAAGAACAACTGCTCTTCACTCGCAGTCCGATGGAATGGTTGAGAGGCATAATAGTACCGTAAATAACTACATCTCGATGTTTGTCTCCGAAAACGAATTGGTTCCTCTTTTTCTCTTGGCATACAGGAGCTCTCAACATGATGCGACAGGTTACACACCATCCATGTTCTATAATGGAATTGGCCGATACTTGATGAAAATCCATAACTAAACGTATTCAAAAAATATTTTATAGTGAGATTTTCACTAAACAGTTTTACAAAATCACAGCACGTGTTTCGTCATACAATGGCTTAGTAAAGACACGTCCGAAGAAGCCATTGTATGGCGTAACACGTGTTGCTTTTTTGTAAAACTGCTTAGTGAAAATCTCACAATAAATTGTTTTTTGAATACGTTACCATCCATGTTGTTATCTGGTCGAGAACTGAAACTTCCGATAGATGTATTGTGTGGCAGCCTATCTGATAATTATCAAGAGGTACCTATTTCAGACTATGTGAATGACCTGAAGGAGAGACTGAAAATTGTACACAAATTTGACGGATCCAAACTACAGCTTTCTAGCGACAGGATGAAGATAAGATTTGTCAAAAAAGTCGCTGGCAGTGAGCTTCAAGGAGAGCAATGTGGCCTTACCAATCCGAACGTCAGAAAAGTTTGTGTCTCAAGTTGCAGAGACCATGGCAAGGACCTTACTTGGTAACCAAAAATTTTAAGTATCTGATGTACAGAATCCAATTGTCACCCAGAAGCAAGTCTAAAGTTCTCCACATAGAGAGTCCGTACACGAGTCCGTGATGTTCCTTCCTGGAATGTTGTTTGGAGCGAACAACCTCAGGGAAGGGGTAGTGTTGTAAATCATGCCCAAAAGAAAATCACCGGCCGCCACTGGTAGCCATAAACCAATTGTGAGGTGGCTACTAGCGCGCCTAGTCCAACCGACGTTTCCTGAATGATCGATGTTCGCCGCCGTTCTAGATGTGGCGAGCATCATGCCACCGGCTTCCATACAATTCCGATTAATTTTCTACCGCCTTCGATTGCCAAATATAAACGCGATCCACTCGCCTATCGGGACAGTCAAGTGGAAGTGACAATGCGATAAGCGGAGCGATCTAACAAGGCGACATTTGAATAAGTAAAAAACTTATCAATACAGTTTATTGTATGATTTTCACTATAAAAGGGTTTTACAAAAACCGCGACACGTGTTTTGCTATACAATAGCTTCCTCAAGCATAAACTTGGGTTTTTGTAAAACCCTTTTATAGTGAAAATCATACAATAAACTGTATTGATTAGTTTTTTAATAAGGATTTTCATCAAGTATCTATTCAATTTGAATAATTGTTTAAGTTGGAGTGTTTTGTTGTATTTAATGTGAAATAAGGTTAAGATTGATTATTATACAGTGTAGTCAATTATTGATAAACCTACAGAGAAAAACGTAACAATATTATCAATAACTTTTTCGAATAATTCTCTCTCGGTGTTATATTTCTAATGTGAAATGGACATGTTTCCTACGTGTATTGAATAAATACAAGAAAGGTTTTTTAGGACACACCAGGTTGTACTGAGTTGACAATTTAATTTAAAAATTCCATTGAATTTTTTATTCGTCCGTATCTAATTTCAGCGGCCCATTTGAATTATGTGATTGAACTCGATTGTACGTTACTCCAAACAATTGAATCCAATTCAGTCCCTCAACATATAATGTTTTTGTGGAAAATGGACATGTCATATTCATATCGAAATTCGAGATAGGATCGCATACACACAGATTTTATAGTAGGAGAAATACATACCAGAGTTATTTTTGGAGATGGATGAAATTATTACCTTTCAACATATATTGATTATTTGTTGGTAATGTCCCTGGATCATTTGGTACATTTGAATAAGGTGTCGCCTAGACTTCATCAAACAAGTTTGACTGAAAAACTGTAAAAACGTTTTTCTAGGAGGAAAATCATTTTTCTGTGTATATCGATTGTGCACGAAAAGATACCTAATCCAAATAGAGTTCAGGCCATCAACGATTAGCAGCGCCATAGTAGCGTAAAATAAGTGCAGAAATTATTGGGTCTTTGTGGTTTTGGTCAAACTTTTTCGCAGATCTCTCCAAACCATATTAAGCTTGTTGCTATGGGGAAATGGGATGAATGGTAAGATGAAGCTTTCCATAACTTTTAAATTGAATTGGTGAAAGATAAACGCTGTTCCATTCAGATTCATCAGTAACGAACAATCATTCGTTACGAGATATAAATTTCATTGTCGCAGTAAACGCACATGGTGTCTGCCGCAGCAGGAGATGAAACTTTTGGTACCTCAGGTTCTATTCGAACATGCTCACTAGCCCGTATTTTGTTTTTTTTTAAATAATGATACTGATATTGTTGCATTGGGTGAAACATGGTTTGGCGACTCAATGGACTCAGGTAGTATAGAAATCAACGGCTTCAAATTGTTTTGTGCTGATAGAAGAATTAGAGAAGGTGGCGTAGCTTTTTACATCAGAAGCAATTTGAAAAGCCCACAGTTCATTTTCTAAAGTTGTGGCTATCCTTCAAATATAAACATAAGACAACAAGTATATCCGTTGTTTACCATCCACCCTCAGCTTTCTTGATGAACAGTTAGAGTGAATCAGAGGATCTGAAAGTGGTATTTTCAGCATTGTAGATCTCAACGTTGATTTGCTCACAGGATATCATAAAAGTAATTTATTACCTAATTTATTAGGTAATAAATTAAGTAATTTACTACTTATAAATAAGTAATTTATTATCTAATTTATTAGATACTTTTAATTTAGATCAGTGATGTAGTCACCAACAAGGTTAACTATGGTTTGTTTATTGTTAATAATTATGATTGGACTAACCCATCACTTGATGAAAATCAATGACACTATTCATGACGATAATACAATTTTCACATTTTTTTATCCTAGACGTGTTTTGCTAACACCGTAGCTTCATCGGTAATAATAGTACACACTGGACTATAATTTTTAGACCTGTTCTGGTTATCTACCCGGACTGTTCCTGACAGTCAGAAAACAATCACCCAACTGAATACTGAGCATGTTGTCGCGTAAACCTTTTCAGTCCACAGCTGACTCACTATTTTTGGACGATCCGGAACAGTACAAACCTTGAACCAGAATAATAGCTATTTGTATAACAAGGGAGGAAAGTGTTACTTTTCCTCCCGAGAATGAAGTTTACTGCCCTCCGCTACGCGTCGGGCAGTAAACTTCATTCTCGGGAGTAAACTTCATTATTTAGTTCATGATTACTGCCCGCTACGCGTCGGGCAGTAATCATTCAAGGGAGGAAAATTCACTTTACCCCCATGTTATACATATGATTTTTCCGCCTCCCTCAAATTTTTAAATAATTTATTTATGAAACTACCAAAAATAATTTATTTATGAAACTTACAAACAAAATTTATTAAAGAACTAAAACTGAGAAGTAGGTACAGTATAACTCATAGGGACGGTATTTTCATACTTGCATCCTACATATTTTTAATTTCTGCTAGAGTAATTATTTATAGTGATGTTAAACGTGCAGATTTGAGCAGTGGTTATTTGATTACCACTAGAACTGAGAGCTGGATCCAACGCAGTTTTCGTGATATTTTCACTAACTATATTATTATACAGCTGGTATCCCTCGGAAATACTCGTACTTGGCTGATTACAATCAGTTTCATTAACTTTAGTGACTCCCATAATTTTTTGCTTTTTTGCAAGAGATTGCTGCACATATCCTTCAGCGATATTTGTAGACTTCCAACCTCCGTGTTGCTTTAAAGTAAGAATGTCTCCTCCAGAATTTGCAAGTAAACTTGCCAAGGTTCTTCTGAAACTATGCCCGGTATAATTTATGGCATTATGCAGTTTTAAAAATTCTGCAATTTTTGTAGGAATTTTAGCTATAGTATTTTTCCCAACCATTTGGTTGATACATTTTCCTGCTCTATAGCAGACAAATAAACGTGTCTGATCTATTTTAGGGCGTAACGATATATATTTTCTATAAATATCAATATAATTAGGGCCATTCCCCAGTGAAGCATTGATTACAAACGTTCTCTGAATATTTGTTTTAGAATTTGGTATATTTACTATTAATATTGAACCTTTATCTTCAATATCTGTAGTGGCCATTTTAAGGAGCTCGTCACACCTGCATGCTCCTGAAATTCCAAAAATGAGGAGAACCTACAAAACAAAAAAAAATAATTCAAAAAAAAGAAAAAAAAACTGTCGACGCTGGAATTCGAACCAAAAACTACAAGGCCGTCATGAATAATGAGCGGTGCACTCACTGCGCTACTGAGCCTAATAAACTACTTTTGCGGAATCATAGCATAAAGCTTTAGCTCTATTATAATATTTAACTTTTATTTTTAAATATATTTACTTCTCGAAAATATCTTACCTTCATTAATAAATAATTATTATCGGGGGCTTCTAATAAAAATTTATTTAGTTCCTCTCTTGAGAAGGTTTTTGCCTTATTAGGTTTATATCCTTGGTTTTGCCTTTTCAAGAAAGTAATTAATTTTGGGTATTTAATATCTATATTTTCTTTTATTTGAAGCATGGTACGTAGCATCGAATACTTGGACCACAATGTAGAGGCTTTTAGTGTATTTGCTAATATCGAAAAATATCCCAACATAACATTTTCTGAGTAAATACGAATATGCTTTTCTTCGGCCCATCGCTAGAAATGTAAATATTGTTTTTCGTATTTATCTTTAGATTTTTGGGGCAATTAAGATTGTACCGTTACATTAACTTGTTCCAAAATATCCGGTGGTGTATTATTTATATCTTCAAAATCGCTTGAATCAGTCATTTTTAAAATATTCTTAATATTTTACAGATATACCTATTATGTATGGTGAATCACACTTTGAAACTGTCAAACGACCATAGCATGCTATAAAATTTGTCATAAATTCGAAAACCGGATGGATCTATGAATCTAACAAATTATCAATGAAAAAATCGTTAAATTAAAATACCTACTAATTTATACCATATTGCAAAATATAGGTTGTTCTATAAATAAACGGTAAACTTTATATAATAGAATATAGTTTAGTTTGTCAATGCCGTATAAATTATTTCATTGATTACGTACCATGACGTCACTTTTACTTTTTCTCCCTAGTGAGGAAAAGTACGATTTTGCTCCCTACAATGAGGCCAGGAAATGTATACTTTGGATAGAGGTAGGCGGAAAACCTTTTAATATGCAACAGTATTAGTTACCTTACTCAATTGATTAATGGTAAATGAGATAACAGGTAAAATTTCAAAAACAATTACATACTGTACCAAGTACTGAACTTGGACAGCAGGTAAACGATGAATATGACTAATTATAAGCATTATGAAACAAGGTTCAAAATCTCAAGTGATGCTTTTTGTAACTCGAAAATCTTTTTCGATGTATATCAATAACGATCCTATTGTTTGTGTTTGATAGTAAAAATTTGGGTTTTTTTGCTAGATATCGATCTTAGATTCAATAAACACATCAGTTACCTATGCAAAATATCCCACAGTGCACCACAGCAACTATTTCCATACAGGCAATTGCTTTTTATACGCTTGAGATTGAGGTTATGTGAAAGCCTGATATTCACAAGGGTGTCTTACTGCGATGTCTACGGACCTGCCTTACTGAGAGCGAATCACATCAGTCCTTCCTTTGAGGACTCTAGCTCTTTGCACATGAAGCAAATACGAGAAAAATATATCCTCACCTTCACTCATGAAGTTTCGAGATCGGTAATTTCCCTTATCCATGAAAAAAGTTAGATCCACTGTCTCAAAAGAAAACACGTCATACATGTTCTGCGTATTTCTGGACACGCTACTGCTTCATACGAGAAGTTTCTCCTACAATGCAGCTAAAATACACAATAACTTACCTGCTGAAATGAAAGACATTACCTTGCAAAACTTTAAGGCAATGATTCAACTAAATGTAATCTAGGTATGTATAAGATCGACTGTTTTTGGTAGTGTTCATGATTTCCAAAAATGTTATTTGTTTATACATAGATACTTTTATTATCATTTAATTTTGCTATTGATCACGTTTACATCGATTTTCTCTGTTCAGCTTTAAATTATTTTCATTATTTCAGTGTTGATTATTATTATCTGTAACGTAATATAAAAACCTTTTAAGCAGCTTACAGCTGAACGAACTCGGCTTGTTACATTATTATTATTATCAACAAAATGTTACTTTTATTCGAGGGTTTTCTTAGGGTCAATGGTCTCAGTGAAGGAGTTATCGAAGACATACATACAACAGAATTGCTTCCAGTTCATCAAATTTTTCTACAGACATCTATTTATGAGCCGATTTGAATTGAAAGCAAAAGAGTAGGTAGATTACTTTCCACGGACTGGGTTCCGATACATAGATGAATTATTTACGATTTTTGACACAAAGAAATCTAAGGTAGAGGTCTTTGGATATCCCAACAACAGATCCTTCAATATTAACTTCACATATTGAATTGAAAACAACGAGGAGTTACTATTCTTGGATGTTTTAGTAATTGGAAGTACCCGAGTCTAGAATTTATCTAAAGGAAAAATATATGTTTAGATATATTCCTAAACTAGAACTGAACTTGTTTGTCCACAGGTTTGTTACGTTCTCCTTGAGTAAAGATAGTAACGAAATTGAGAATGATGTTAACGGTGACATAGCTGAAAGCAACGGGTATCTTTCAAATATGGTAAATGAGTTGGTTAGTAATTAGATATTTTCAAAAATTGGACGTGAATGTAGCCTTCAACACTTTTTTTCTCACTTCAAAACATGTTAGGAAACCCTAAGGACAAGATGATGGAAAATGGGGATATATGAAATAAGCTGTAAAGACTGTGACAAAAAATTATATTGGTCAGATTAAGCGAGCCATTAAAATTTATTTCAAAAGACAGGCAGAACGTTTTTGATTTCGGAGACCAGAAAAATCTAGTGTCGCTCAACACGCTGTATAGAAAGGTTATAGAATAAATGAAAACTGTTGGTACATGACACAAAATTTTTGTATGCTTTCGAAAGTCTGCAAATAGTAACAGGTAGCATGAGAACTATGAACAATGACACAGGCCCCATTCTAAATAGCACATTTTTACGCCAATCAGGACCAGGCAAAAATCTTATAGAAGTCCGCAAAAACTTCATCGAATCTTGAGCACAAAATTTGTATGCTGACAGAATTAATCGACTTCTGTAACGTGGTAAAAGTAGATATTACAGTTTAAACTAGACTCATAAAAATGGATAAAACTTTTGAAACAACCTTATAGTAGTCCGTATTTGAAAAAATAAAGTTGATGATGGAATCTGAAATGGTTTATATCATATTACAACAGATATGAAACAATATTGAAACATCCACTACCTTTTTTTTATATCATTTCAAATGGAGGCTGCAGAGCCAATAAAACTAAATTTGATAACTCTAGTTGTTGGAGATTATTTCAAAAATAACCACTGATATTCTGGGCCTGAAAGATATTATTCTGGTACCCCAAAATAGGAAACTTTTGTCCAATTTAGCCGACCTTAGAGGTGTTTCGTTTCCGAGATAGAGTCGGGATCAGCTAAAAAAAAACCGGCCTGTATAGTGTCGGAATTACAAAATCTTTGGCCTGTTTAGTGGCTGAATAAGCAGTCGGAATTTCAAAATCTTTGGTCCGGAACCAGATTAGGTAGTAAGTCTACAAGAAAATATACCTGGAAATATACACGGATACACCTTTAAGAGACCCTCCGAGAAAAAATTTGTAGAACTGTTTCAACGAAGCAGGGATTCAATTGAAGGGATACTTCTGAACAAAATACGGCTCTAAAGGTGCTTCCCAATCAGAAAACAATTTTTTTTGTTTCACTTTCAAGTTTTACCAATACATACCAAAAAAATTTTATTCGACGCATGGCTGAAAAATACCAAAGTTTTGTTTCACATTATATTCATGTAGTTAAATGAAAATATGCAGTTTTATTATGTAATTAACTTTTTTTTTATTTTTTATTGGGACACAGTCAAAATAAAAACTAATAATCTTCATAAAATATAATTTATTTTGATAATGACTGGGTAAATTTCAACAAATAATTGTGAAATTACTTAAATTAGTCAGCCTTCATTAAACCTTCTAGTAATTTACTGACTATTCCTGACTGTAACAGAAATACAAAGTAACAATTAATAAAGCATTCTACGAAATAAAAAAAATACTGTGATGCAACTGAATGCATTTTTCTAAAACTCCAGTTTTATAACCTTGTTATGATTAAGTATACAAAAGTATTTTGAATTGCACAAAAATTATGAAAGCAATGAGGAAACAGAAGAGAACTGAATCTTTCGTTTCATAGATCTAGCATGTTTCCATTACCTTCGTATTCACACTCTTGAAGAAAATATTTCAAATTAATTTTTATTTAAAAAATGTTTTGAACATTGAAAATCGTTGTGTCACGCCAAAAATCGCTAGATATATACATTGTTCAGTATTCCCCAATTGAAACCATTTTTTTAATAAAATGCAGAAACTGCGTCTCATTTTGAGAAAAAACATGAAAATATCAGTGACAGGATAATGGTATTGGAGATATATTATTCGAAACTCAAATTTTATATATATATATATATATATATATATATATATATATATATATATATATATATATATATATACTCCTACTCAAATACGAGAAAGATCATAAGAAAAATCTTGTAATCTATTTTATAAAAAAGTAAATATTTCAAAGTGAAATCTCGAAACATTTGTCTCCCCCAACTAAGTACACAGTAGGTTCTGGTAAATGCCGGAAAACAACTACTCCCCCACTTAATACCACGCCGGATATTGACTTATATCAGACAGACATGTATGCAAGATACCTCACAGAGGTTAGTCTCGTAGATATTTCTCGTTCATACAGCAGCAGGACTATGCTGAAATTATTTGAGTAGATCACCTACAGACCGTTTTGAGGTATTACCTCTCATCAGTGCACGAAAGATCCGACCCAAAAGCAAAGTGCCTGGGACTTGATTAATTTCAACGTGGCTGGAATGCATGTATGAAACCTTTGTCATCTCATGAACAAAGCTATGGTTCGGGCTTTGTTCTTGAGATCTCGTAAACGATAAGAGATAGAGTGTTGGTTAAATTGTGGCAAAATTGCGTATTTCAGACTTATTCAATGATGTAAAAAAATCGAATATAGCTCCTTTGGTTCTGGAGATACACAGGAAAAACAAAAAAAGCCTAAATTATTTGTATCTTCTTTATTCGCAGACATATTGAAAATCTGTCCACATTTTGCTAATGGCACTTCATGTGTGCTATCAGAATATGTCAATGAATATTTTATACAGGGTGTCATCTGACTTGGGCCACCCCCATTTTTGAATATTTAAATACGTACCTGTATTTTTTGTTGTAGTTTTTTTATCGTTGACGTTCACTTTATACCAAGAAATTTAATTTAATTTTATATTTCGGGATGTTTCGGTAATATTTTATTATAATTGGGTGAATTATTCCCTTTTAAATTACGCCCTGGAAATTGGTCAACTGAGTTAAATGAAAACACAATAGTAACTTTCACGCCTCCTTATGTACCGTATACTTTTTCGAGAGTTTTTGTTTAATTTTTAGGTACTTATTCATATTTTTTCAGATTTCCATTGCTCTGAGCGTTTTCTACAATGAATTTCAAATAAGAAAACCTTTTATGGTTATCTTAAACATATCCACAACAAAAATATATTATATGTATTTTGATAGGCAGAAAAAGAAATGATAGCATTAATAACATCCAAAACGATCACTATAATTGTAATGAAAATTGAACAGAAGTAACTTATATACACAAAAAAAATTATTTGCGCAATAAATGTTCAAATTGGTGTCCTTCCATATCAAGACATTTTTGAACTAGTTTTTCATATCAATTATTACCCTTAATAAAATCCTTTGCTGTATTGTTGCGAAAGCATTTAAAATCCTGTTTCTCAAGTCTTCCATATTTTATATCTCTCTGCCAGCGTAAATACTATTTTTCAATATCCCCCATAGAAATTTATCAAAAATATTAAGATATGGTGATCTTGCAAACCATCTTATTGGTCCATTATTCCATCTGTCAACAGATCAAATGGAAGAAATACCTATGCACTCTATGCACCATAAGTGATTCTTGGAGATAGAAAGATCATAACACCACATTTTTGCTAGTTAATATAATACTTACCTTTAGTTACCATGTTTAATACTGATGAAATCTCAGTAGACTATGAGAACAATTTTCGATATAATTTTGACATTTGTCATATTGAGTTTATTGGTGTGAAAATGATGTTTTCAGCTGAAGAAAAACGGGATATTATGAAAACCATAGAAACAATTATGCTACAACCTAACGTTATATGGAAATTCATTCCGAAAGGCGTCAACCGCATGAAACTTTGTTCCAGAAATAATAATGGGCCAATAAGATGGCCTGCAAGATCACCAGATCTTACTATTTTGGACTATTTTCTTTGGGGGACATTGAAAAATAGGATTTACGCTGGCAGAGAGATAGAAAATATGGAAGACTTGAGAAACAGGATTTTAAATGCTTTCGCAACAATACAGCAAAGGAGTTTATTAACGGTAATAATTAATATGGACTTCAATTCGAACATTTATTGCACCATTAATTTTTTGTGTATATAAATTACTTCATTTCAATTTTCATTACTATTATAGTGATCGTTTCGGATGTTATTATTGCTACCATTTCTTTTTCTGCCTATCAAAATACATATATGTTTTTGTTGTAGATATGTTTCAGATAACCATAAAAGGTTTTCATATTTGAAGTTCATTGTAGAAAAGGCTCAGAGCAATGGAAATCTGAAAAAATATGAATAAGTACCTAAAAATGAAACAAAAACTCTCGAAAAAGTAAACGGTACATAAGGAGACGTGAAAGTTACTATTGTGTTTTCATTTAACTCAGCCGACCAATTTCCAGAGCCGTAATTTAAAAGGGAATAATTCACCCAATTATAATAAAATATTACCGAAACATCCCGAAATATAAAATTAAATTTCTTGGTATGAAGTGAACGTCAACAATCAAAAAACTTCAACAAAAAATACAGTTACGTATTTAAATATTCAAAGATGGGGGTGGCCCAAGTCAGATGACACCCTGTATAAAAGATTCATTGACATATTCTAATAGCACACATCAGTGCCAATAGCAAAATGTGGTCAGATTTTCAATGTGTTTGCGAATAAAAAAGATAGACAAAAAAATAATTTGGGATTTTTTGGTTTTTCCTTTACATCTACAGAACCAAAAGAGCTATACATCATTGAATAGGTCTCTAAAATACAGGTATCTGTCACGAGTACCTACAAAATCGTAGGTCTCACCAGAACTTGGGCATATATGTAGGTATATATGAAGAACAGTTTTTGGGGTTGCAGTCAAGTCATTTTTAGTTGGATTTTTCACTCTGCTTTATAATTTAAAAATGGTTAAAATATTCTTCTAATTAAAATTTTCTCCTTAAAATTATTGTCACTGTCAGTCACTTCCTTCAAAAAGTGTTGTTTTGTGGAGATAATTATTTTCAATTTCACGTTAGTTGAGTAGATCAGTTTGTCCTACAAATTGTTTTATTAAATATATTTTAGTTGTTTTGAGGAAGGAAGTGAGCATCACCGAAAGTTTGACAAAAACAAAGAATTTTCTTCGAATAGCCAACAAAACCTGACTGCAACCCGAAAAAACTATTTTATTTATAATATATCTTGTCACAATTTATCTTGAATAACCTCAGTTGTGAATTTGAACAAACCGTGTGCGTAATTCTCAAAAAGTATATTTGTTCACATCAGGTCACTTATCCAATAAAATTATATATTATTATAAAAGGAAAAATCACAAAGTTTGGAATTCATATCGCTAGTTGAAATTAAGCACCAACTAGATGCCACAAGATTCAAACAATCCTGATTTTTCAAATATAATTTTCGACTTTATAAACATACATGTGATATATACAATAACTGGGCGAGCTTCATCACTTTGAAGTATTTCAGTACTTTCCAAAATTGAAAAATCCCAAATAGTATCAAAGACCAAAAATATTATACCGAAACTTATTTAAAAATCTCCTAAACTGAAAATGTCTACTGATTTCAAATAAAAAAACGATTTCAATTTCGTTGGCCATTAATTAGCAGTTTACACAATTAAAACCAACATAAAAAAAAACTTGAAAAGAATAAAAACCAACATAGTTCAAATATATTATAATCACCTCAAGTATTTAAAAAAACAAATATTCAACTTGAGAAATGGATATATACAATATCTTGACAAGTTAATTCATGTTTTCGAAAAAATAATTAGGTGTTTTAAATTCAATCCTGATCAGTTTTCAAAAATTAGTGTTGTTCATTATTCGGAATGAAAACTGCCTCAATTTATCAAGATATTGATGATCAAAACCATATGAGAATGCTTTTCGAGATTCAACAAAATAATTGACGAACATTTTATGTCTACACGCACATTCACAGAGACATTCCTTGAATTCTTTGTTCATACTGTACATTTCAGGTCATCAGTCATGGATTTTCTCTAAGTAGATTTTGAAATATCTCCCAACAAAAAGAAGTGTTTTCATGGCATACATTTCAGTATGGCTGTTCTATCGAATTTGAAATTCAACCATGAAGGGGCGCAAAATTGGATACTGGTATCCTCGTGAGAATCAGCAAATAATTGCCTCTTTGAATGTTTTTTTTCTTGCTTTTTCTTGATATGTTTGGTTTCAGAATTGTCAGTTTTTTGGATGGACTTTGTCCTAGAACATGAAACAATTACTCATTAAGTGGATGTAAATTATGTAAAAATGTGGTTTGGAGGTTTGGACTTCCACTGTCTAAAAAATGTTAACAGGTCTGAAACAAGTCAGTTAAAAAAATTTAAAGAAATAATGAATATGAAATGTAAAAGTATATAAAGATGCCAATTTGTAAAGAAATGGAAATGAATTGTTAAATAAGTAAAATGTTAATAATATACAAATAATAAACTTTGAAAATAAGTAGTGAAAAAAAAATTCAAATATAGCAACCTCACATTTCGATTGTTGGTATATGCAATTGGCTCTAAGTGATGATTCTTTATACTTCAAGATAATTTATAATCCACTTCAGCGCGCTTAACTGTAGCCACTCATTTATTTTGGTTTTTTGGTTCACTACACCAAATATTCCCAACTGGTTAATATTTCATTCAATTATCTTATCTTAAATTTCAAATCTGTTAACATTGTAATCCTGGAATCCAAACCTTTACCTTCTTTTAGCAAGAAACATTGTTAACCATATTCATAAAAAAATAAAAAGTGTGTTTTTCAATGATTTTCGTCTTGAATAAATGTTTTTTGTAAAAAATTTTCAGATTCTCATCCTTCTACATATGAATGAAAGAAACAATGACGAAATGTGTACAAGTTTTGAAAAATGTTATCCATCTCTTGCACCATTTAGCCATTCGGGGTCCATGGTATACTATTTGTGTCGAATTTGTTTATCAAAGATAAGTAGATTTCTCATTACAGTCTTTTTCAAATTACTACTGTGGAACAACTGGAAAGTACGACTATAACTGAAACTCTAAATTATATTCACAGATGATATATTTACTACGAAATTAAGAAGTTATTGCAAACACTGATAGGATGGTGCCTATAAGTGGCGATAATATTCATTTGTAAAAATCTATGAAAGTGTCTACAGATGAGAAACACATTTCCCTAATATTCTAGTCTATCATGTTTGCTTGCGATGCTTAAATCTTAAAGAATCTTAAAGAAACTGGCAGCATACATGGAATAGAAACTTCATATATTCATATATTTGGGTAACATTCCAAAACACTCTTATTCGAGCTTGAATGAATGAAATTTCAAAAATATACATACAGTATACTGAAAATGTTATGGCAGTTTATGTAATAATTCAATTGAATGGCGTGGGGTGCTTGGAGGTTGAAAGTCAAAAATTATAAACCTATTGATTTCACGTGAAGTTATCTTAAACCAGACGACATGAAAGTTTTGATTTTTCATGTTTTCCTCTTGTTGACAAGAGTTTACCTCTTCTGTATGCCTAGTTTCCCATTTGGGAAACATAAATTATATCTGGCGTACCTTTTCAACTCAACAAATGTTTGTACATAATAAATTTGTATTATGATGTTATTTCATGTGATTATTAATAATACCATGGCAGCGCCAAACTCAGCTTTTACATCGTCTTAGAGAAAAAAACAAATAACAAAAACATATATCTAAAAATAAACAAATAACATAATTAACAACCAAGTAGGGCAAATCAGGAAAAATTAAAAGTATCTGAAAACAGAATCTAGTTACAACATTTTCAGATTGCTGCATTGTTAATGATATTACAAAAAATTAATACTGCACAGCCACACAAATAAAATTTTCGTCTTGAAAAATTAATAAGTTGATATTAACTTTGTGAAAGTTATAAGAAATTTTTCCACTTTACTTCTATTTCTGACAATTTTTATATTAAATCTTTCAAGTTCATTTGATTAGAAATTTTATGCTCAATGGCTAAAATGGCCAAACAATTAAGATGATTTTGCGTGGTAGTAAAACATAAAAAGTTTTCAATTTAGACACATTCCTTTCCCCACTTGCATAAGTTATTGGTATAGTATGCAACATTATTAAGGCAATATCAAAGTTTGAGACAAAATTTAACATTGTTATTAATGTCATATTATTATGTGTTAATATCATGTACATTTATTACTTTCTTTTTTGATCAAAAGCGCAGATACCTCTGCTTATTTTATCCCATTTATGTGAAACGAATTACAATCAGTCAAAATACGTTTGAAATTGTTGCAGTGTTGAAAAAGGACCCTCTAGACATGGTTTTCATTATATAAAACATATTGTATAAAAATTGAAAATAGTTACTGAGGTGACCAATATGTTAACATCTATCAAGTTGTTTCAGAAGTTTTGTCCGTTTTTCTGAGTCTACTTTAAACTGTAACACCTTAGTGAACACTTCAATTTGATCTAAATAAGCGTCATTTGAATCAGGGTACTTTTGCCAATTGACACAATTCAATTAATTGCGTCAACATAAAAATTGCGAATTTGGGATTCGATGAAGTCGACAAAGGCTGTTTTTGCTTGGTCCTAATTGAGGAAGGTTCTATCAATGAGAAAGTTATGGAAGTGCTTGAGAATATAGTAGTCAGTTGTCGGGAGGTGCAAAACTTCGACGCTCAATTCGTTTAATTTTCGGAGGGAGATTTGTGAATCGTGCAGATGGACGTTGTCGTAAAGCAGGATCGGACGGCTTTTGTAGACAAAAACCAGCTGCTGCTAACGCAATTTTCGGTACATTTCTTCAATTTTCTCGCAATATGACTCTGGCCTGGTTGCAGTTATAGTGAATCACACCAGCTGCTGACCACCATTGGTGGGTTTTCACCTTTGGGAAGTGCCATTGTGGTCTAACCAATGTCATGAACGTCTCTTGTTGTCGTAAAGGATCAATTTTTTATCACACATGACGATCTGACTCAAAAAGGAACGTCTTGGTTATGCAAAAGCAAGGAAGAACAAACTTCGAAACGTGACAATTACTGTCGATCGGTCAAATCGTAGGGCACTCACTTTTCAAGCTTCTTAACCTTTCCAATACGTTTTAAACCATCAAAAACCACATGGGAGTTGACACCCTGTTCTTCCACCATCCCACACACCGTTTGTGATGGGTAAGTTTCCGCCAGAGCAGGTATACCTATTCGGGGCTCATCTTCGAGGCTAAAATCTTCGGAAATTTTGCAAACCAACGTCAAACATACCGTTCATTAACACTATCATTGCTAAATGCCTGGTTAAATTTTTAGGCTGTTTCGGCAGCGCTTTGGTTTAATTTAAAGTCGTAGAGAAAAATTTGCCGAAAATCGCTTTACCACATCATATAGTAATAAGCTGAAAAGAAAAAAAATTAAATTTGTAAAAATTGAACAGCACAGTAGAATACACATTTATGAAGCTATAAAACTTTTGAAACAACCTAATAGTATGTATTTCATCAGTTCGACTTCCATTGTCTAATATAAATTGATCTGACAACCCTGAAAAATTAAAAAGAATAACCGAAAATAACAATTTTATTAAACAAAAAACTGAAATTACAAAGAAATAACATACAAGCAACAACTACACAAATAAAAAATGAAATATTAAAAAATTAAAAATATTAACAAAAAATCAAAAAATTAAAAGATTTTAAACCAAGTTATATCACGACGTTTCGATTGTTAGTATCGAAAGAATTATTTTCTTTCGTGTAATTCAATGTTTATATGAAAGTAGCTGTTTCAGGAGGACTTTCTTTCAGTTTGTGTCTGAAAGTTACTTCTTTGCATGATCTACATATCCATGTATAGAGTTACTTATTTTCAAATTGATTACTTCATTCCTTTCTTTGGAAGATTCTCTCATCCCTTTTTTATATCAGATGGAGTAGCAGAAAGCCAAAAACTTTCTTTTCTATTCTCATTTTTAACAAGTCCAGACAGCACCCTGTTTTGTGTTACTTGTACCTATCCATTTTTGTTATCAAATTGTTGCCGCTCCTCTACAGTTTTTCAGAAATTTGCTTTTAGACAAAAACAATAAATGAGAAATGTTGGTACCTGGGTTGCACATTAATTGTGGCTAAAAAAAATTGGCTTAAAAAAGAAAATCGATAAGAATATAACATTTTAAAGATTCACAAAATCAATACTAAGTACCTTACAAATGATGACTTTCATAATTACCCTACTCGAAGGGTTGCACACCTGAGGCCTCAATTTTATAGACTGGATGTATCATCCCGAAATTCACTCAACTTACAGTTATATAATAAAATACCAATAGACATTATCGGTCTGAGTTATAACCGTTTCAAGGCTAAAGTTAAGCACTCGCTATTAAGGCACTGTTTCTACTCCATCGACGAATATTTGAATTATTGTGAGACATGTGTTTTTTATTTCCATAATAATTGTTTTAGATGTGATCAGCGTGTATAACAACAACTATTGTTCAATTATTGTTATTCATGTTTGTCAGTTTGACTTGTCACTATTGTACATTTTGTAGTTAATTTGATGAAATAAACATATTCTATTCTATTCATATTCTATTCTATTAACATTTTGTAACATTCACACCCAAAATTAGATATGCCGCCACGGACAAATATCCGGGGTGTCTACCGAGGTTTAATAATTTGATAACACTTTCTACATTTTTTTTCTGACATTGAGATATTTCCTTCAAAGCAAAGAAACTTTTTCAGAAAGATATATTCAGTGACGAACTTGTGTGATACAAGAACACTATAAAAATTTACTTCTTGTTTCTTGTTCTTTTTGTTTGAGGTATCAATTTAAATTTCAGATTGTACACTTTGAAAATTCACACAAAATAACTATATACTTTTGAAAAATGTATACATACTTTGGTCGTGTGTTTGTCAATTCTTCACAAAAACTGAAAGATTTGTGTCTACTCTTTTTTGCTGTACTACTGCAAATGTTCTTCAGCCTCTTAACAAAAGGTAAAACCATAAAGAAAGCATTTGGATTAACACCCATTTTTACTTTAGGGGTAGTGTCTTTTTTGTTGTTGGGCAAGTCAGATATGGGAAACCAAGAACATGACTTTATTTCGCAGCGTGTCTTCGGACTAAACTTAGTGGACATTGGGACATTTCTGATGATGTACAATCTGGAAAAGAAAACAAGAAATAAGACAACACATATGTAATATCTTCGTTCAGTTGAATGATAAGTCAGAAACTGATTGAAACTTCATATCTTTACACTGCCAAGGTTTGAAACTTGTGCAATATGCTTGCAGCAAATATATTTTTAAATTTATTTGTAAACTGGCCCAACCAATAACACAATTACATAGAGACAAATAAAAACTTTTGTTCAATTAATAATAAATAATAAATGCTTTTATTGAAAGGTTACTCAGTACAAGGGATACTAATCTAACCTAACAAATGGCAGAATTCAACGTCTGCGCATGACGAATCAAGGCAGAAATTGCTCTTCCATCCAACCATACATATGAACAACAAACTGGAACTTCCTATAATCATTTATATGAGTTACTCTTGTTTTCAGTGTCATTGAAAAAAATTGTATTGAATTGTAATTATAATTTTGGTTTAATTTCTATTTTCTTAAAATATCTCAAAAAACTTCATTTAGAAACTTCAACGAGCTAACATTGTGATAGAACACCGAAATATTCAAATTTCTTAGTGTACTTTCCACTATTGTGACAAAAGTAATGAATTGTGTCAGAAGTATCCAGGTTTCTTGTTTTTTGGGGTAATAACCTTCCACAGTTTGAAAAATAAACAGAGTTAAATCAATATAGGTGAAAAATATCTCAACTCACAAGTTAATTTATTGAGTTTTGAGAACGGAACATAACGTTGACCATCTACAGAAAGCCAATTATTGAAACTAAATTTTCTCCACTGGTTTAGTCAAGTTAGATAGATAGATAGATTTTATTTAAACTGCATTCCAAACAGGTTTACACCCGATTATATGTATATAGTCAATGTCATGGTACATAAAATATATGATTTTACAATACACCTAAAATTACGTACAAGAGAAACATGAATAAAAACAGGTATATATAGAGCATTTTTTTTAAACGACTGTCGTATTTCTAATTCATTACAGCAAAAAAAATCAAGACTTTGATGACTTACGGCTAGATCATTCACTTGCCTAAGGCAGCGATTGAGTGGACACTCTGATTGGGTGTCTGCATAGAAAACCCTATTGCGAACTAGGAACATGAAGATTGATCACACGGAAGAGTTCATTATCTGATTGAATATAATTAGTATATCATTCAAGCCTCGACGATCCGACAGGGTTGGCATGTCAAAATGTTCTAATTGAGTCCTATAGGAGATCATAGAGGGAGACTCTTTATTTTTTTTGAAGTAGGTGTACCTAAGAAATTTCTTCTGTATTTTTTCTATCATCTCTGAATGAAATGCTGTTTGCGGATTCCAAATTGTTGAAGCGTATTCAAGCTTTGATCTGACAAAGGCATTGAATAGATGAATTCCTAGTTCCCATTTGAAATCCCTGGCGTTTATCAACTCAAAACCAAGCTTTCTGTTTGCATCACGTACAATATATTCTATGTGATTTCTGAAGTTGAAGTTCAATCAATCAATCAATCAATCAATGTACTTTATTGTCTAAGAGGAAAGACTCTTGTTGACAAAGCATGGTTTACATGTACAATACAATAGTATATGCCTATTAATTTGTCAGTGATTTATATAAAATGGTTAAAATTTGCAGATATAAACAATAGATAATACATATATCTTTGGTCTAGTTGTAAAAAGAACAAAACATAAAAATAAAAATATATAAGTAAAAATATATAAAATTATTCATTTTATCTTTCGATGAAATCACACATAAATATAGAATACAGATAATTTAATCTTATGGATAAAATGCAAAAAGCTACAGTTAGCCCAAGATACTGTCACTATAATACTCCTGCAGGCTGTAGTATCCTTTAGTTAAAAATATGCTTTTGACGGTTTTACGAAAGATTCTCGGGCATGATATATTTTTTACTTGGCTCGGTAGATGATTGAAGAGTTTTTTACTCTCAAATATGAGAGAGTGTTTGGTTAATGTCGTTTTTGGTAGCGGTAGGGGTAAGTCGTCTTTTTGACGAGTATTATATGGTCTTACAATTGTCATATTGGATTTTTTCTTATGCATCAAGCACACTGTCTCAAGAATAAAAATACTGTATAGGGTCAGAATTCCATGTTTTATAAAAAGTGGTTTACAGTGATCCCTGGACTTAGCTTTTGATAAATATCTGAGAGCTCTTTTTTGTAAGACAAATACTGAGCTCATTAGCTGATAACAGCAAAAACCCCAGAACGAAATGCCATACATTAAGTGTGATTCAATGAGAGCAAAGTAAGCCATTCTGCCTGCCTTTGTTCCGAGTTCCGTAGTGATAACTCTGATTGCATAGCAGCCGGATGCTAGGTTTTTGTTTATGGTCCTTACACGGTCATCAAATTGTAATTTATCATCAATGTATATACCTAAGAATTTTATGTTGGTATTGTTATTTATGATTTGTTCATTCAAGGTCAGATTTTCATAATTGAACTTGAAGGTCAGGATTTTGGTTTTATTTCCGTTGAAGCAAAGATAGTTTAAGTCACACCAGATTTTAACTTTCTGTAAGTCTAGAAAGATTCGCTCTTTCAGAATTTCTATATCACTTCCATGCCATAGTATGGTGGTATCGTCTGCAAACATGGTAAAGGTTCCATGTATATCAATCTTACTAAGGTCATTAATCTATATAAGGAAAAGAATTGGGCCAAGAACGGATACTTGGGGAACTCCCCAGTTTATTTTTGAGATATCAGAGGAACAATTCGGCAATTTGACAATCTGATTTCGGTTCGAAAGATAGCTTGCAAACCAATCGAGTGTCACTCCTCTGAATCCATAGCAATATAATTTTTTGAGCAGTACTCTGTGATTAACACAGTCGAATGCTTTTGAAAAATCGCAGAATACTGCTCCAATAGCTCTTCCATCGTTTAGGCCAACATACAGTTCATTTAAAAAGTTGAAAATTGCATCACTTGTGCGTTTAGAAGTTTGAAAACCGAATTGTAATGTAGATAATATGTTATGTTGGTTCAAGAATGCCAATAATCCCTTTTTTACAATTTTTTCTTTAACTTCTGAAATGGTAGATAGTAAAGCTATTGGTCTGAAATTTGAAGGAGCCTCCAGCTCTCCTCCTTTATGGATTGGCACTATAACAGCTGTTTTCAAACATGACGGAAAAACACCACTAGCAAAGGATTTATTTATTTCTTCTGCTAGAGTATGTAATGCTTCGTCTGGTAGATTTTCTAATATTCTTACAGATATTTCGTCGATACCAGAAGAATTTTTGTTTTTGATTTCCTTGAAAGTGTTTTTGAGCTCATCAATATCTGTGTTGAATAAATAAAAGCTATCAGGAATGAACATGCCTTCTAAGTAGTCTAGTGGATCCATTTGCGCTTGTATATTTGAGGTTAATTTTTCAGCTATAGTGCAAAAGAAGTTATTGAGTATGTTTGGGTTTATTATTGGTTGTTTGGGGAGTTTTGCAGCTTTACCTCTTAAGTTATTTATAATGGACCAGTTTTCCCGAGTTTTATTTTTTGCCTTGTCAATTTTATTCCGATAGAACTTTTTTTTCAATGATAGATCTGTAAATACGCTTATATTTGGTTATATATGATGAGAAGAGTTCATCGGACATGTATTTATTGATATATTGCAATGATCGCAGATTCATCTCTGAGACTCTGATACCAGAAGTTATCCAAGGCTTCCTTTTATTTTTTGCTTCTGTACTGGAAAACAACATTGGAAAATACGTTTTAGTTTTTCATGGAACACATTTATAGATTCGAGAGTGTTATAGTTACTATTAAATATGACTCCTAGATATCTGATTTGAACAAGTTTTTCCAGTTTGGTGCCATTTATTGAATATTATTTTGAGTTGTTTTGGAAACACACTACTTTCAACAACGCTATTGAAGATTATATATAACATATAACCTTTGTAAAAGTAAGATGGAATACTGTCAACTCCAGTTGATGTTTTGGGTTTCACGGATCTAACTGCTTTACAGATATCTTGTTTGGAAATTGATGATATACATAATTCTCGCAGGTTGATCTCTAGATAGAGATTGGTGCAACCTGGAGAATCATTACTATAAACTGATTGAAAATATTCAACAAAAGCATTAGCAATATCTTGGTCATCAGAAATGATTTCATCTTCATATCTGAAATTATTAGATATTTTGTAATCATTTTTTTTACTGTTTATGTAATTTCAACATTCTTTAGAGTTTTTACTGATTTTATTTTCAACAGTTTGTATGTGAGAGAGCTGACATTGTTCCATTTTACTTTTACTTTAAGTTCACAAAATTTATTTCTGTATTCACTATATTTTGGAGTTGCACGTTTGGATTTTTTAAAGTATTTTTCCTTTTCCTTTATCGTCTGCCCAAGTTTAGCGCTATACCAGTGGCGGAATTTATTATCGTACTTTATTTCCTTTTTTTGCAAGCATTCGTTGATGCTTTTTACAAAAGACTCTATGGTATGTCTTTTGTAAAAAGCTCAATCAACTTATCCAGATCTTTTGATACTAACACATTTTCCCATTGAGTTTGGCTCACTAGGTGATAGAGTTTGATGTAATCACCGCTCCGGTGATCAAAATAATATCAATTTCTAGTGGGGGGTGATACTCGTCTATGTCACCATGCAGGCTTGAAGTTGTGTGTTGTAACACTTGTGCTGGCTAAATTTGTTAGGACGAGGTCAAGAGTGACGTGGTTTGAATTAGTTATATCATTTACAGAAAAAAGATCATAGTTGCTCATGAGGTCATCAATATATTTACCTTTAGCTGTGCAGGTCTCGAAACCAAACAATGCACCATTTATTTCCGGAATATTAAAGTCACCTATAATGTAGACAAAATCGGAGTTATTCAATTCATCAACACTTTCTAGAGATAAAATGAGCTCATTGTATACTTCTTGTCTTGAATTTGGGGGAATGTATACACAACATATTAAGATTTTGATTTCTCGAAACTTAACAGAGGTGATTATCCAGTCATAGTCTACACTATTACTTTTGGTGATCAGCTGTGGAGAATGCTTCTTTTTGGCTAGAATCATGACACCTCCGCCTCTTAAAGCTTGCATTTTTTCATACTTTCTGTCATTGCGAAAAACCCAGTATCTGGAGTCTCTTATTTCACCATCGTAGAAGGAATCATTCAGCCAGGTTTCAGTGACAGCTAGGACATCTGAGTTCTGGCATGATACATTTTTATTGAAGGGTTCTAATTTGATTCGCAGGCCCCCTACATTTTGATACGCAATTTGAAAATGCTTCTTGGAACTGCTGTGGCAGCTCACTTCTGACCTAAAAAATCATTTCCTCTGTTTTTCAAAAAGTTGAAACGTATTACCATGACTCCAGGTGGCCAGTAATTCTTGAAGGATGAGAACTTTCCTTTGTTTTTGAGTTTTCCACAGTAAAAACGTCATCTTTGTTATCTTCTTTGAGCCAATTTTTCCACATCTCAGGTGTTGCTTCTTTGTTGTAGGCAAAATTTATGATAACAACAAATTCCTAACTAATTGATGAACTTTATGTTAGTTCATAGTAAGCAGTAACTGTTCGGAGAGAACTTTTTAGTTTGTCTTTAATACACTTCAGCAGATTCTCTATCGATTTAACTTTGTTTATTTTTCAGATTGTGGAATAATACCTCGGAAGCCATCTGATCCATTTCTGAACCAAAAAAGTGTTATAAAATGAATTTTATAATGAATTGGCTGCCTATTTAAATAATCGGTCGGAAATAACTTACCTTACTAACTGCTCATTGATTGTAGACTCCAAATAGTCCTCAGGGTCAATATATTCGCTGATATCAAAACCTGTTTCTTCTAAAACCTCTCTTACTGCACAATGTGCTGGATCTTCCTCTTCATTTACTTTACCCTTGGGAAAACCCCAAGATGATTTGGCCCAATAACTTTGAACTAGAAGAACGTGGGACATATTTTCAGATAATATTATGGCCCCATAAGTAGGTACAACTTGTTTGTATTCTTTCCATTCTTCGAGTATTTCTTTTAGCTTGTGACTTTCACTTTTTAAGAATGGTATATGCTGTAATTGAAAATTGACCAAGTCTAGAGGATTCAATTTTATGTACCGCCTCCATCACAGAACTAATGTATCTAAGATACCCCTTACCCGTGCATAAAGTTCTACCTTCAATGGGTTTCTCTTTTTATTTCACAATAAGTAAGTTATAATAATATCATTATATTATATTCGTAAAGTGGACAAATGAAGTTATTGATATATTATTATTATCACCACCAACTGCCAACTAATAAACATGATTGGGCAGGCCTTCATTCTATTTATAAAGCATAATAATGATGATTCAGAATGTGTATTTGATCTCAAGCTGTATAGTACGAGTCCAGAGTCCATATGATTGAATGATACTACTTACGGGTCTCCGTAAAAACATAATCCAAACCAAAATATTTTTGATTTGCTGAATTAATATGTTACACAAATAATGAAAAAAATATTCCGTCTAAGAGAAACTCATCAAAAGGCAGAAACTTAGGCACTTTTGTTCAATGTTTCTCATATAAACAGTGAACATTCCTTATTTTTATACTTGAGTGATGTTGAATATGTCGAATGATATAGGAAAGTAATTTTATTTTTCAAGTTCATAGTTTCATCAGAAGTTTCACAGACTAAAAGGCATGATTAATTAAAAAGTCATAGAATGTTGTTTTGAAAACTTCAATATGTTTTATTTCACCAATCAATTTTTCACATTGGTTATAACACTTGATTCCTAGATATGTGAATGAGTTTTGTGCTAGGTCTAGACGGGAAACCGGTGGACGTATTTCATTTGAATTACGAATGGTATACTCACGCATAGTATTTCCTCTCACATGATTTTGTTTTTCTTTTATGATGTTGCTGGTTATTAAATATATATACATACAAGCAAGATCAGAATGGACAGTCTTTTAAATATCAGTCTACAGCTCACCTGATAATGAGCTTTGACCATTCATCTTATAATTTTTTCTGCATAAATTATGTACGTGAGCAGAGTTACCCCAGAATATCAGACCATAGCTTAATAAGGAATTAACAAGTTCATGGTATGTTACTTTAAGAATATCCAAAGAGACGTCCAATAACAACAAATAACAATAAATAACGTCCAATAACAAAGCAAATACTGCTCAATTTGGATACTAGATTGTTGTATATGAATTTCCTATGTACGCTTGTGATTCACATAAATTCCAAGAAATTCAATTCATTATTAATGGACTATAATCATAATGAATATTCTTTTGCTGGAATAACATGAAAAATCTCTTATGTATATCAACTGATAGTCTGTTATCGACACACCACTCATAAAACATATTTGCAATATTTGATATTTCCAGATTTTGATAGATTACTCTCCGCAATTAACTGATTGTTATCATCAGCCTAAATGATAAAACCAATAAAAAGTAAAGGACCCGGAACCGATCCCTGTGGTTGAATTTGCAGGATTTGGCTCAACAGATTCAATCATTACTATCTGTATCCTGTTTTCTAAGTGAGATGCAATCCACTTATTAGCTACACTCCGGGATGTCCAGATTGTAGAGCTTATCTAACAGATGTGTGTGCATAATACTTTAGTGGCAGTTTCGAAGGATTTTTTATGTATGAACCCGTGTTGACAATTTGAAATGAAATTATTTTATTTAATAAAACAAGTGAGTTATATATTGAAGGTGCTGTCTATTACCTTGGCAAACTGGTATTGTACACATACATTTCTGTAATTGCCGACATCTTTTCTAGATTCTTCAACCTTATAAATTGGGACTGATTTTAATATCTTAAAAACCTTTGGATAATGTCCATCAACAAACATGTTTATTAATATAATGTTTATTATGTGTGATAGTGGATAACATATTAAATCAACAACTTTTTTTTCTTCAGCTTTTCCGCAGAAATCATCTACACCAGCAGAGGCTTTTTGTTGTTTTTTATAATTTCATAGATCTCCTGTGGTGTGGATGGTCTTAAAAATATAGTACTATTGAAAAATTTACGTTTAATGTTCTCCAAGTTCAATTTAGTAGCTCCCACGTTCGTAAACAATTAATTGAAGTGATTACAAATCTTAGTTTCATCTTTTTCCTGAATATTTTTTATTGTTAGCTGTGATGGTAGCGGAGTTGTTGATTTATTTTTTGCTTCATTGATTATCTTCCAACTTTCTCTTGATATGTTATTGGAATTGTTTATTATATCATTATTATATTCTAATTCAACCTTCTTGATTTTTTCTCTATACTGAACTTTTAGGCAATTATAAAGTTCTCTGATGCAATCATTTTGTGTATGTTTGATTATTTTTGACATTTTGCGTAACATTTGATGAAGATTCTTTATTTGAGTTGAACCATGGCGTTTTGTTATTCTTAATTTTTTTCTTTTTTAACGTGAAAGCAAGGTTGAAGTAATGTTCAAAAGTGGAGTGAAAACAATTGAATGCCTATGCCTTATCTACAGTTTTCGAATTAAATACCTTAGACCATTTTTCATTAATAATAATAGGTCTTTATTCCCATAATGATACAATAAATAAATGTAAACATTTACTGAAACGGAAAAGGCTGAAGATCAGTTGGTTGCATCAAAAGAGGCAACCTCTGTTTTTCATCTTAGGCCAACATTGAATAGTAAGCTTCTGAACGTCGTTAAGTTAGATTCTGAATAATCAGGTTTGAATATAATTTCATTTGACTCATAATCATTTAATAAAAATAGACATTCACAAGTCAGAAATGTATGGTCTGATAAGTATGAGTGTTCAATATTCGTTGATATAATGGATAGATTAGAAAATAATACATACAGATTTATCCGTTTTGAAAATTAGGACCTTTCATTTTTGCATATGCTTGTGGGTAAAAGGTCATAAAAGACATCCATGACAAATTTTAGTTCTGTAAATGGGATTTTAGCAAAATGAAAAATATTTAAAATTATGCAGATTTGGAATTGCTTTCAATTGGCCAAGTTCTATACCTTTTTTTCCATTATATCTAAAAATGTTTCATCAGTTTCCAGTGATTGAAGTGGATAACCTTTCAACACATTACTTGTAATGATTTCATTTAAGTTAAATACTGCTATTTATATATTTTGCTTTTTGGATAGTATAATACATGGGTAATATTAACCAAGTTAATAAAAACAAAACAGCATTGAAAAACTTGATCAATAAATCAGATCATAGACCTATGTGTTGAGGAGACAGTCTGCAGCATAATGAAACAATACCAATGTAACATATTGTTTCAGTTTAAATATACATAATCTCATTTTTTAGAGCTTCATTCGGCATTTGCAAGACTGCTACATATGAATTAACAAGCAAGTGCTTGAAGTTTTTAAAAGTCTGATAAAAATGATAAATCAAATCATGAATCATGACAAATGATGTAGTTAAAGCTGTTGATTGATTGCATATTTGATGTAGGCCTCATTATCAAAAACTGCCACAATTTTTTCTGAATATTTTATTCTATGAGAATATTCATCAAAGTAGATATATTTTCTCCACAATGGGTGCCTGATATTTCCCTAGTCCCTAACATTTGTGCACAGAAGACATCTCCATAAATTGAGTTCTGATGGTGACAACTATTCCCTATTAATAATGCCTTGTGATTAATCCACACCGCAAAAGGTTTACAACAGATACTCTTGTAGTTATTAAACTCAGTACTGAATTGTCAACACTGAACCATTCACTTCTGAATTACTTTGTTGTTTTCATCCTATTTAGACAATTTACTTTCTTAATAACAGTAACTAACCTGGAACACATGAGCTGCAAATTCATATATAGTGCAAGGTTTCAAACGACTATCGTTGCCCACGAAAAAATCTAAATAGTACCAGTGGGCTAGTTCGATTTGAAAACAAATCCTTATTAAATTCTGTTTGGCAGATTCAGGCACAAATATCAGAAACCTCCTGCAAAAAAATATAAAATTATTAGAAAAATGAAAAAACTTTACAAATTCTTTACATCTGATATTCCTAATTACGATTCAAAATATTTTCAAGGACAAATAGTATTTCCAAGTAATTACGTTAATATGTCGTCCAATACATCTATTGGAATCGAATGTTCTACAGTCCTCAACTCGACGTTTTCTCCTTCATCCATTTTTCAAAGTGGAAATCAATGTAAACAAAAAAAATTATGTAAATTGCTCTGGAAAATATTTCTTCAAATCTAATATTACACTTTCTCGTATCATGTCGAATCCGGATTCTGACATTTTCTCTGTTGTAAGATAAGTGAAGGATGTTTTGTACTACTATTCTATTCAGTGTTGGCAGTGTTGCCAGTTGGTGACTTGTAACTTGAAACAGATTTTCTTGTTCTGTTCTCAGCCTTCACATTAGTTAGGAAAACTACAACAATTTAATGGTAATTAATGGGACCAGTAAATGATACAAAATATTTTGTAATATTTCGAATTATCCATTGCAAAATCAAGCTTTGATCTTTGTTGAAGTGTTGAAGTGAGCCTAACAAGGTTCTAGTTTACTAGTATACTGGGTACTTTTTTATTATGGAATTTTATATTTATCCCATAGATTTATTGATAAATAGAAAAATATGGGGGTATTATTTTTTGTGTCTGTTTTTGAAATATTGACGAAAAGCTTTAATCAACTCATGTACTCAGTACTTTTTTATTATGGGCTTATATATTTCTTTCACTCATCGATTTTTGATATGCACTCCTATATAAATTAATTTTAACCATGAAAATGAAAGATTACTCACTTATAAATTGAAAAATGAATGTTCAAATCCCCTCCATCATCAATTAGGAAATTTTTCCGTTACTCTATCTTTCTCAAAGTGTTCACATCATCATGTAGTTTGCTTGGGAATTTCATTCTTTAAATAGCAATACAAAGAATATTGAATTGAAAATTTACTAAATTCACGATACATTTAAATTCAATATTCTTCTTTGTATCCAGTGAGGTGTCAACCTCTTTTAATTTAATAATTCTTTATTGTATTGACATGTTTCAATTGTTTAAATGTAACATTCTTTTCGACACGGCCAACCTCACTAACAGTAATTTATGACCTTTTATATTGATAATTTTTATATTGTATCACCATCATACAAATTTTTTAGATTTTCCCTGAAGATGATAATACATTTTATCGAAATATTGGAATAACTTGTGTTATAAGAGTACACTTCCGTTCTGCTGATCACCCAAAGATAATTTCCAAGTTTTGTTCTTAACTAGTCAGTATTGAATCTATTGGAGCCTCTGTAGACACCCTACATTTTGTTTTATAAGAGAGAGGACATTGGTAGATCAAAATCTTCAGATGATGTGGTGCTGCAGGTTTTTCCGGGTTTTCCTGCAGCTGAAAAAGCAAATGCGCCACTGGAATCAATGAAGTCGCCCCGGAGCGCCAATTAATTTTTATTGCTGTTTTCATTTTTATCGTTGTTTTAAAAAAAATGTCAGCAAAGAATGTTCTTCATATTAATGTATATATATATATATATATATATATATATATATATATATATATATATATATATATATATATATATATATATATATATATATATATATATATATATATATATGGTTAATGCAGTCAATCTGCTCGAAAATAATTCCATGAAAATCAAAAAATTAGTAGATAAGTACTTTAAAAAAAATGTCAGCAAAGAATGTTCTTCATATTTATGTGTATATATATATATATATATATATATATATATATATATATATATATATATATATATATATATATATATATATATATATATATATATATATGGTTAATGCAGTCAATCTGCTGGAAAATAATTCCATGAAAATCAAAAAATTAGTAGATAAGTACTTTTTGATTTTTCCCATATTGATTTCAATCTAAGAGCCATCGGTAGACAGCTGTTTCAGCCTATTGGGCATCGTCAGTACTGGGAAAGCGGTCCTCGATTGAAGACAAAATGAGAAAAACCAAGAAAGTACTGCTACCGCAGTTGTCGGTTGATTGGTCAAACCACCAACACTGACATAAAAACTTGGCAAGTTGACTTGAGTGTCACACCAATAGGTGGTTCCACTTATGTTTCACTTGCGTTTACGCAGCTATTTTTATCAAGTACGAAGTAAATTGCATGAAAAGAGAACAGATCTAAACAATTTGAGCCAAATTTATACATTTATACCTAAATACGAGAAGGAAAAGAAAAAAAATCCTCTAGTATTCAAAGTTTTTTCCATATGACACTGTCAAAAAGTGACATATTCAAAAAATTGTTATGCCTATTATTTCAGTTCGTGTTGTTCCAGTTATTTATTATTTTCCCGTTAGTAAGTGTTCCATATTTATATCTTTATATAAAATAAGTATATTGTAATCTATTTTAGTTGTCCTGATGAAGGTAATACATTTACCGAAAGCTTGACACATAACAAAGATTTATATATATATAATTTATATAAACGTTTTGTTTGTAGTCGCTTTTGTGTAAAGTTATGTCACTGATAGGAGGCCTAGTTATTTATACTCATTCAGATCTTGGACACGCTGAATATTTTGTCGGCATTTCTTAATTTATTCGACAGTAGCTTTTCAAGAGATTACAATCAGTATCACATGAATTCTGAAACAGCATGGGACGAAAATGAAATTCATCCCTTAACTCTTATTCAACACTGTATATATACTGTAGAGGAATGAAAGATATTAATACTTTGCAATTGGAAAAATAGAAATGGTGGAAATCATAGTATGGTTTATACAAGTTGTTATATGAAGCTTAAACAGAAAAAGATATCATGAAATGAATAATTATCGTAGATATCGATATGCCCAATTATCAATTCATAGAAATATACTAACGACATAAAAATTGGGTGAGATTTAAGGAAATCTTTTGCATTAATCTGTCATTATCGTTTCTTTTATTTTAATTTTTTATTACTTTAAAACCCCTTGTAAAGTCCTATAGCGTACGCTCCTGTCCCTATTGCGAGCTGTAGGCTGCTGTGTTCATGATGGGAACTGGAAAGGAAGATAATAATTATGTCCAGTCCAGTTTGGTGCGCGAGTGCATATGTGTGACCCTGCAAACATGGCTGCCAATTTAACAAACGAACAAGAAAATGTGAGTTTTTGTTTATTTTCATTTTGATAGAAGAATATTTCAGTTACTTCTTGAAAAAATGTGAAAAAATAAAGGTTGTGTATCATGGATTATCAGGTTTAGTGTTCTTTTGTATTTGCATCATCCCATTCATAGTAAGTAAATGTGTGTAGGAATAAACAAACTAAAAACAAGAAAGATATCAGTTGTGTCTCATTGTTGAAGCCCTCCTACACAATAATTTACGTGCTGAATATCGAGGTCCAACAGAGAATAAAACGCTTGTTCCAGGAACATAAAATCCGGGTGTTTTCTGCTAGTTTTTCAGTAGAAACAATTTTTTATACTTCATATTCTTCTGATTTGTATATTAAAAAGTATATAAATGAAATGTTACTTGACGGCCACATTTGAATTTTCTTACTAGTTATTTTCATTATTTGCAATACCTACATACTAGATTATTTCTCCCTTTCTAATCTTTATTTATCATCCCATTATTGAGTAGACATACTTTTTTTAACTGATTCAGCCCTTAATGAAGATCCATAGTAATTTCATAAGTTTGTGGAGATCAAATCGTAAGGTGTAGTATAGACATATTACAAATTACTTGCCCATTGAATCTGAAGAATTAGAGTTCAAAAAGTTTTTGAAAAAATTATGTTTCTATCTAGTTTCTTTGTAGTTTCGTTCCTATTGATAGTACTTATAGGTAACTGAAGAAGAAAACATTTTGCATTTTTGCAAATGACCAAGTAGGTATAATTTTAATAATACTTGTTTTTATTGATAACTTCCTGTTTACTTGACTAAATGACTAGATCTCTTAAAATTGGATCCTTGGGAAAAGATATGCTGCAGGATTAAAATATTTTGAAGATTTTGTTGAGAATTCAAATAGACTTCAAATTAGTTACTATGTTGTAATTAACAATTGAAAAAAATGTTCCATATTTCCTCGTTTAAAAGGGGTTCACAATTACGTTGAATACACGGATTTTCTTGATAAGGATATTTTTTGGTATTCCTCTGGACATTTTTTAAAACATGTTTTTTTGAGCATTAGTAATTTTTTTCTGTCATTGCCGCTGAGCTAGAGCGACTGTCATTTCAAAGAGAAACGTGATTAGCCACTGTTTTTTTTTGAGGAATTCGTTATTTCTAAATTATCATTCTTTTCCTAGCTAACCAGGTTTCCTACTTTCTTTCGTGTGACGTAAAGTTACCGCATAGAAAAGTCTAATTCATTCATACGCATCTCGCGAAAAACCAGTTTATGTAACTTCAAATAATTTTGAACTGTCAAGTTATGAAAATGAGTGAATTTTGAAATAGTAATACAAAACTAATCTGAACGTACAACTATATCTATTCGATCACAACCTCCTGCGAAATTCCACACAACTTGCTATCGAAGATCTTTTCCCCCTATAATTTTAACAAACACCACCGATGTTCACATACAAATTTGAATTTAGATTGTACTTATCATATCCTTCAAAGTTGACTCAGTTCAGAGTTTTTCCCCTGGAAGTGGATCCACCTCTTTTTGAGAGTGAAAAATGTTTCAACGAACAACTTTTGTTATAGACGCTGATTCACGGTGGATGGCATGCTAGACATTTCTGGTGAACCAGACAAAGGATCACTTTTAAAATTTAATGGAGAGCATATTCGGTCATTCTCTACCCAATTAAATATTTTTTGGCAATGCGGTGTTGCCACTTTCATTAGAAAGTAGTAGCAGCTTTGATTTTTTAAATGGAACACCCTGTATATAATATCATTTTTGGAATCTACAACAATTACTCGACAACTTTTCTTGATATTTCCCTATACTTATCTGTTACCGTTTTCGAAATATGAATTATATTAAACGTTTTTCTTCTGAAATCATGACTTTTAAAAATGCTGACATCTTTGAGTTAAGGAATACTATGGTACCAAAATTTGATTTTGAGTTAGGTAATACTTCAGCGTAACCTCCGTTATTTCAATACAGGGTTGTAAAAATACAGTTATTCCGTTTGCTTGAAAAAGTCCTGTGTATTATTACAAATATGAAAAGGTGTTAAAATTTGCTTTCTTCCTATGTTTATCATGCTTATACCTAACTACTGAAAAGTACCGAACTTTTTATAAGCAGGTCATGATTACTATTTGACAGTAACGTTGTGACATTCTCCTAATAATATTAACATTTTCGTCACTTCAGATGTTTCAAATACCTCCACAACGATGAACCAAAACTATTCAAAATAAACTCTTATGAATTTTTTTATTATTTTTGGATAGTGTGATGAAATTATCAGTAGAACATGTAAAAAGTTCAATGATATGTATCCGAATCTACCGCTAATGAACTTCAAGAAATTTATGTGAGTTTAGGAACAATTTCAATATGTTTGTTTAATTAAAAAAAAAACAGGAAAAAAAAATTAAAGTGGAAATATTGATATGAATAGTTATGAAAAAGTAAAACAATCATCTGTAATATTTGTTCGAATCGCTGGCCGTTCACTTCCAAACACTTTAAAATGCGGGTGTTGCTGCTTTCGTCGCGGTAGATCTGATTTCATTGGGAACCACATCTTCAATTGTTTGGACAATCCTTTATAACAATTCATCTATCGAACGCACGGGTGTTTTGTGAACTTTTTCTTTAAACATTTCCCACAGATAAAAGTCTAATGGATTAAGATCGGATGATCTCGCTGGTCAATTATATGGTCCCAGCTAGCTCCGTCTAGTTGGTACCAACATTTTCGATATTCTTCGAGTGCAGATTATCGACGAAGCTCTCTACGGTATTCTCCAAAATATTCAGGTAGCTTCTGGATGTTAATGATTCCTCGTATATCGCGTACCTCAGTGTGTTGTCCATTAACATGCAGAAGACATTAAAACTAATTTTTTCTTGAAACAAATTTTTTCTTGTGTGGTAATTTTCACTGGACTAATAATGACAATTTTTTCTATTGAAATTTCTTTCTCTTGAAAATTTCGATTCATCAGTCCAAATAATTTTATTGAAAAAATGCGTATCAACAACATTTTACAAAATTCAACTTTCTGTTGAGGGTCTTGAGGCTTCATTGCTTGAATTTTGGTGAATTTATAATCATGCATTTTATGTCTTCGCAAGATTCTTTCAACTGATTAATATTGTAACGAATTAAAGAATTTACTGTCTTAAACAAATTTATTTCTAACAATATTTCAGTATCGCAAACTAATTTATTTAATTTATTTTCACTGTTTGAATTCTTCATTTTCCGCTCGACTCGCTTTCTGAATTCATACTGCCATCTCTGGACGGGAAGCAGGGCTTATATATCGGTAACGATCGTTCTAGATTTATCTAGTGGTCTCTGTACTCGCCTATAGGCGAGTACAGAGTATAATGGTTTCTTAATTTTATTTCATAAACGTTTCTATGACAAATTTATGAAACACTTTTATTGCCTACAACTGTATTGTGTTCACCGATCATCTAATACAATCAATTAGCATTTTGGAAGTAATTATAAAATACTAATAAAATAAAACTGTTGCAACACCATGGAATTATAAAACAACTTTGCTGGTTGGGTAGTATTTTCGCGGCGAGTTAGACTGCTTCTTTCGCGGTGATGATGCTGGCTGAGATATCGGTCAGGGCCGGCTTCAGATTCGTTACAATATAGTTGTCTTCAGAAATTACGGTTCGTTTCTTGATCCTTCTAAAGTTGATCCAAATGCATTAAAATTGTTCTGAATTCGTATAAATTTCTTGAGAATCATTTGCGGTAGATTCGGATATCTTTCGTTAAACTTTCTACATGTCCTGATGATAATTTTATCACAGTGTCCAAATATAATAAACAAATTCATGAAAACCTCGTTTGAATAGTTTTGTTCCATTGGTTTGAAGGTATTTGAAACTTCTGAAGCTTTAGTTTCACAACGTTACTGTAAAATAGTAATCATGGCCTGCTTTCAAAATACCGAATGAGAATACCATTCTGAAGGGACATTTTCAAGCAAACAAAAAACTGTATTTTTTTACCACCCTGTATTGATGTAACAGAGGTTTCGCTCAAGTGTGGGAAGCCTCCAAGTATCAACTAACTCTAAAACAAAGATTGAAATTGTATCATATTTCGAAAACGGTAACAGATAGGTATAGGAAAATATCAAGATGAGTTGTCGAGTAATTGTTGTGGATTCCAAAAATGATATCATATACAGGGTGTTCCATTTGAAAAAACGAAGTTTCTACTACTTTTTAATGGAAGTGGCAACACCACAATGTCGAAAATATTTTTGTTGTGTAGGGAATGTTCGAACATACTCTCCATTGAATTTTTAAAGTGATTCGTTTTTTTCTGAAAGAAAGTGCTTTCTGACTTATTCGCGAGTGTATGAAAGTCAATTTTTCATTCATTTCATTCATCAGACGGTTTTTCGAGAATAACTCAAAGAGTAAGTATTTTATCAATACATTTTTTTTACTAAAAATATAGCTTTTGAAAAAACAAAAAGAAATGTGGATTTATAGTGTCTGTAGAACAATGTATACGGCGTAATAGCTTGTTGCAGGTTGGTCGTTGGTTCTTATTTGTCAGACACCAAATGTCGAATGACAACGCGAAATAACAAAAAAACCAATATATTTTTCATAGATTCATTTTTGTGAAAATAAATCCCTGATTATCTCTACAACTAACTTTATTTATGTACTATAGAAATTTGAAGTGCTTAATTTTGAAAAAAGTGAAATGCTTTTTTACAAAATAACTCAAAAACTATTAAATGATACGCAAAATTTAGCTAAGGAGGTGTATTCATTCATCATTGCCGCAATCAATGTATATTACATTTTGATTTGTGATCCTAATCAAAATTTAAAATAAAAAATAACAATGAAATGATTACTGGAGAAGTGAAATTAAGTCTCAGATCATTATATCAATTATATATATATATGTATATATATATATATATATATATATATATATATATATATATATATATATGTATATATATAAAATAAATAGATGAGTACTTTTTGATTATTCCACTTCGTATATAACAATGCTTATACCCAAATTTGTTAGTTTTCGAGATTTTTTTTCTGAAAAATTTGACAGTTACAGCACCACTCCGAACATGTGAAATTTCACTGAATCACACCTTAAGCATGAAGTCATGAACAGTTCCGTCGAATTTTCGAAAATAATTTCCAGGGTGGCCGAAATTTCCACCTAAGAAAACTGATGAAACAAGATTTTTTCAAATGGAAACCATACACTATTCTATTATTTTTGGATACTACGAAAAAAAAGATATCAAATTCATGAAGAATGTCCTATACCTAAAATACACCCCTGGCAAGATATATCCGATTTTAGGAAATATTTGAAATGTAAATCATTCGAAGCAATACCAAACCGAGAAATCTTTGAAAACAAATGAAGTTACAACAAATATGTCAAAATTTGGTGCAATATAATTGACGTGTATTTCGTAGTTTTCTATTTGTGTGCAACACACAAAAGATTAATAAAAGAAATTCACATTGAAAAAAACTCCATGAACAACATAACACACATAAATGACCGAAATCAATTATACTATACATTATTATAACTCATTCAGCCATTTTAAAGAAAACCAAAATCTACCCTCATCTTCCCCTTTATAGCTAACGAACAACCATTTTTAGTAGAATAAACAAGACCGTTAGATACACGAAACAAATTCATGATCCTGCGCAATCATTCTTTCTCATGCAAATAAATACAGGTTCACGTTTCCACCTTAACACCGCCACCGACATCAACAATTGAAATGAACATCAAAATAACATCATAACATAAAAAAAATTCACTATGTCAGGAATAACAAAGGGCATCCACATAAGTAATGAAGGAAAAATGTCAAAATTTATTTTATTTCAACAAAGCAGCCAGCCTAGGTACGTATAAGGTTATTATAAAACCATCACTGACAAAAAAAATACATTGTAGTTTAATTATAAGAAATTAAATTGAAAAAGTCATCGACCGAGAACGAAACGTGTTTATATATTTCATAAAAAAGGAAAAACTTGTATTCAACTAGAATCCAAACCCCAAGTTGACTTGGGTGTCACACCAATAGGTGGTTCCATATATGTCTCGCTTGCGTTTACGCATTTATTTTTATCAAGTACTTTTCTTGGCTATTTACATTTTGTCTACAATCGAAGACCGCCTGCCCGGTTCTGAGGATGCCCATTAGGCTGAAACAGCTGTGTACCAGTGGCTCTTAAATTGAAATCAATATGGAATATGGTACTTATCTATTTTTCTTTTATAACTTGGTTGCAGAAACAACGCATATGCACAACAGAAGCCAGCCGCACTTTGTGGTTTCGGTCACGCCATCTCGGGTTAGATATTTCACTGAAGTCACCATGGGGCATCTTTTGTACCTGAGTGATGAAGCACTAAAAAAAATAGAGGCAAACCGCAGACACGTGTTTCTAGCTCATTAGCTGTCATCAGTACGGTATAGCCAAGTGCAAGGTTAGGCAACACTTGGTTGCAGAAACAACACAATTGCACGAGTCATCAACAGCTGCACTTTGTGGTTTCGGCCAGGTCATCTCGATAAGAGGAAGATTAAACTGGTTTTAAACTTGGATTTGTTTCAATTTTCAGAGATTGCCATTTATGTGAAAGAAAGGTCCAGTATTCTCTTTCTGAAACAATTCGAAAATTTTTTGGGAAAGAAAGTTTTTGGCTTTCTACTACTCCATCTGATACAAAAAAATGGATGAGAGAATCTTCCAAAGAAAGGAAGGAAGTAATCAATTTGAAAATAAGTAACGCTATACATGGATATGTAGATCATGCAAAGAAGTAACTTTCAGACACAAACTGAAAGAAAGTCCTCCTGAAACAGCTACTTCCATATAAACATTGAATTACACGAAAGAAACAAATTCTTTCGAAACAAATACTTCAATATGAACACTGAATTATAAGGAATAAGACTCAGATATCATTCACATGAGTTCTACTTTGAATGAATGGTAATAAATTGTACTCACATGGAACACTGTCACCCTAACTGGTATACACCGTGTGTATACCAGTTAGTATTCAGTTTGATTCAGTTAGTATTCAGTTTGATATACAAACTGAATAGAGAAAAGTATCTTCTGTATAATTCAGTGTTCATATAGAAGTATTTGTTTCGAAAGAATTTTTTTCATTCGTGTAATTCAATGTTTATATGGAAGTAGCTGTTTCAGGAGGACTTTCTTTCAGTTTGTGTCTGAAAGTTACTTCTTTGCATGATTCACACATCCATGTATAGCGTTACTTATTTTCAAATTGATTACTTCCTTTCTTTCTTTGGAAGATTCTCTCATCCATTTTTTTGTATCAGATGGAGTAGTAGAAAGCCAAAAACTTTCTTTCCCAAAAATTAATCACTCCTAAAAATATAACCCTTTCAATTCAAATTCGAAAATATATCTCAACATAGCCTTAAATAACAAATTGTGTTATGGTTTTTTTTGGTAATGTTTGGCAATGAAAGTTAAAAATTGATGAACGCAACAATCTTTTCTGAATAAAAAAAATTAAAATTTTAAATTTGTCAGAGTCTTGAGTCTTCCTTCGTAACTATAGTAAAGAGAATATCCTGAATTATCTACCTACCTACAAATCAATATCGTATATTAGTTAGGCGCCTGATTGTTTCAACAGGGCTAATTCTATCTATTGATTCATTATTTTTAGCATACGGATACTACGAGTCTCGCTTACTCAGCCTACTAGATAGTAAGTGAACATTGATTCGATTGATTGAATCACATTTATGATTCGCTGAATATGTCATTAATCGTCGTGTGAGGTAATATAGCAAGCACTTTATGATTTTATTATTACCTGTACAGTGTACAGCGTGAATCAGTTTTCTTCATTATTATGACATGCGATACAATAATCAGGTTTCACAATTATTCCGAATAAGTGAATACTTGTACAATCTCATAATATGAAAGTTATAAAGTAGTTGGATTATTTAGCTGTTGAAGGATGATGCAGAATGAAAGTGAATAATTTTGAATGAAAGATTTTAGATATACTTAATAGTTTGGGATTCAGAATTAACCAAATTTCTCCTACTCCTATTCTTGAACAGTCTTTGTACTGATGAGGAACGGATTTTTGAAATTAGTGTGGATCAAATGATCACTTTCAGTACAACTTATCAAGACACCCCAAACACTCCATATGCAAAATATCTTTCGATCGAATCGCTTGAATTTAAGTATGTTGTTGCCGATCAAAAGTCATTATAGGAACAAAAATATGGTGCGAGGGTGATAAGAAAGACAATAAAGATTAGTTTTTATTTGTTTAACTGTTCGAACTATTCATTTGGAAGCCTGACCACGAATATTTGAAGGAGGAACACCTGATATTTTATCTGACAATGGGAGTAATATGTGAGAAAGAAGAACTACGGAAATTGCTTGCTGAGTTCGATAAAGATAAATTTGGAGAGGACATGTGACTTACAAGATTTCATTAGAAGTTCATAAACTATTCGATCAACTAAACTGATCCAAATTGAGACTATCTTAAGGTATTGACAAGACACCGTTGTTGTCTTATGCTTCGGTGACTAGTGAATCTGTTGTGAAAAATGAAAAGTGCGGAGTTTATTGGAACTTATCATTCACCACCATCAGCAGATACATGCCAGTAAGCCTGCTGTAATTTTGTTCGATAATTAAAGTGATATGATAGTGATTGTGGGAGAAAAATATCGTCTGGGAAGAAAAAAATCTACATACAATTCTCGAACTCAGCTGATTCTCCCCAGACCACTCTATTAAAATGGTTGTTCTTATTATAAAAGTCCGTGGTGGAATGATGTTCTCACTATTCCAGTAATCATGGTACTGGGCGATGATCTTCCCTCCCCTGATTATCGTATGAGATTTTAGACGGATTGGGATGCCTTCACAGCCCAGCTCGGAGAGATGCACGCCCCTCCTGAGGCTCTCCGCTCCCCTGACGAACTCGACGCGGCAGTTGGGCGCTTTGAGCTCTTTGTGAATGATGCGTTTCGAGCGGCCACCTCCAGGAGGAGTGCCAGCTGAGGAGCTAAAATGAGTTTCCCCCTCGTATCAAAGCCTTGATACGAGAGAGAAATCGCCTGAGAAGGCTCTATCAGCGGATCCTCTTCCCAGGAGACAAAACAGTGGCAAACAGGATGGCCAATCAAGTGAAACAGGCCATCTTTGATCACCGAAACGAGAGGTGGGCGGATCTGTTGGAATCCCTCGAACCTGGGGGTGATGAGCTTTGGCGAATCACTCGTAGACTTAAAGGAAAGAATACTGCTCCCTCACCTATTCACGGAGAGCGCGTAGTGTGCTACTCCTCCGCCGACAAAGCGTTGGCTTTTGCTGACACGATGGAACGTCAGTTTCAGCTTAACTTTGACGACAATGACGACATGGACCGCGATATTCTGCTAGAAGATCGGGTTCACCGCATCCTCAGGGAGGATGACGATGATGACATTCGTCCGGCTTCTGTGGAAGAATTAAAGGGCTACCTCAGGGCTGCAAAGGCCAAGAAAGCTCCGGGGGTCGACTCAATAACAAATAAGTTATTGAAGAGGCTTCCGGATAACTGCGTTGAGAATCTCCTGTTTATTATAAACAGTTCGTTGGCCCTCAGATACTTCCCCAGAAGGTGGAAGCATGCTGTCGTTGCAATGCTCCCAAAACAGGGGCAGAACCGGCTTTTCCCGCAGAACTATTGCCCGATTAGTCTGCTCTCGTCGGCGGCTAAGCTGGCTGAAAGAGCCGTTCTTCAACCGAAATGTTCTGCCTGACGAACAATTCGGCTTCAGGAGAGAACATTCCACTGAGTTACATGCTCTGAAACTGGTCGAAAATACCATCGCGGAGTTAAACAGTAACAGAAAAGTCCATGTAGTCTTATCAGACATTTCGAAGGCCTTCGACCGTGTTTGGCACGAAGGCCTTCTACACAAACTAATTGCGTTCGACCTGTCTCGGGGCCTGATCCGGTGGATTGGGTCCTTCCTGCTTATAGACCGTAGGCTCACCTGGAACCCGCAGACATTTACAGCTACCTTCCACTCAGCAGTCCATCCAGTCGAGGAATCGGCGAGTTTTAGATTGCGCTGAAACTCACGAAAATCCATTAGTCAGGGAAGCTATAGATTACGCTGTAGACGACCCCTCCCGATATAGAAGGCCCCGACACTCTGTCGAATGAGGCCCCTATGTCCTCCGTTAACAGATGAATAATATCTTCATCCATCTCACCCCAGCCAGGTAGGGGTACACCGCGAAGGGCGGTACTGATGTCTGAGGACACTCATGCCGTCACCAATGATCAGTTATGTTCCATTTGTCACTCTGATGAAAACCAGCTCAAAGGGTAAGGGAGCGAGGCTCCAGTCTGGAAGAACTCAAGATGGCTGTCGATGAATGCCAATGACACAAAAAAATATTTTTCCTTTTTTCGAAAGTTTACTACGTTTTTTATTTGAAGATGGAGAATGCTTTTTTAAAATTAATCTTTCTCCGATATATACCTTTTTTGATTAAAATAAAATTTTGTTATTTACGATCTCAACGCAAAGAATGTCGATGAAAATGTTGACGGAATTAAAATATAGGACTATTCAGCTATGACACACATCTAACTTAAATCTATGATGGACAGGACAGATTTGCTTCTCAGCTACAGTTACAATTATATATATTCATATATGTGAAAGAGTTACGATATAAAATTTCACATACATGGAACACTATCTTCCTCAATGGCAGACTTCGAAGATACGGAATAGGACACTCTCATCGGCACCGTGCTGGATAACATTATAAGATGGAGCGCTAAGCTAAGAAGTAGAAAGCCAAAATTCTTGATTTCCATAAAATTTATGTTTTCATAAGCTTGTTCTGTCAATTTCTTTTCGGTACAGTATATACTCTGTGTGTTTTGGTAGAACTGACCATAGCGTTTTAACGGTGGACAGGTACAAATGGGTCATGTATGTACCTATATTATTGGTGCTATTCTATCGTATTATTAAGTCACAAAAGAGTAAACCATTTCCAACCGTGGAAAATTTGTAGTGTTTTCATCATGCAGACAGACAGCAATACTCTTATAACTGATTTCACATATGGTTAAAGCAGACAAACGATACAATAAACCATTTTGAAAATTCTGACCACTGAAGAATATACTTACTATCTTGTGTCACATATTAGGTACTGACTGAGTCACTAAAGTATCGAAAGAACAAAGTCAGAAGTCCGATATTTCCACTCTCACAGTATTTCTGTGGATCCGACGTGGACCTTTTTTTGTTTTTTAAGAACAAAACACAAGCACTACAGGAAAATCCTTAAAGCCTGTGCCTGTGCGAAAGTAGCGGATTTGAATCGCTGGAGATTAAATCTATTTGGAAAAACATTCTCAGGAAGTTTATTCTACATAAACACAGTTCTCCAGATGAAAGAGTTCTTAAACAGTGAAATTCGAGGTGTACTGAGTTGAACCTCAAAACGATGAGTAGCCACAGTCCGTCGCGTATTTCTGATATGTACCGCTCTTGGTGGAATGAAATGTGCCAAGTCACTTGAACACTTCCCGTGAAAGTATCTATAGAAGACACATCTCCAGGCTATCGAGGTTGCACGTGATGTTTGCGTCTCCAGTCAGGCGGATGGCTCTTTTCTGGACGGAATCCAACAATTCAGGGTCCCCAAAATGGGCTTTCTTAGATCAAAGTCGCTGCCCCGAGTGTCCCTTACGATTTTCTCTTCTGTGGCTAGATGGAAAGCAAACGGTAGCCTCTTGTAATTGCACTTTGCTGAAAGAAATGCTATCGATGGTATTTTCTAAAAAACTCTTTAAAATTCAACAGCATTTTTTTCACACGAAGCTTTCCTCTCATCTTCTAGTATTTAAATCCTATATTTCTCTATATCTTGTATGGACTTGTCCCATCAACGTCTATTTTTTCGATTCGCTTTATTTTAAGTAATATGTTATTCAGATTTCCTTTCCGAATTTGATTGCTTCCGGTAAATATAAGTAGTTTGGGTGGTCTTTCAACTCCGTCCCACCCATGCCCAGTTTAATCACACTATTTAATGTCAATTCACTTTTTTCAGTAGCTGTTCTTTTACTTAGTAAAATAGTCGAAATTATTGAAACAATTTTATTACAATTAGAATGGTTCCTTGAACCCCCCATGCCCTTCCCAGGTTGAGTGCTCTGGAGTAAAAACTTCGCCACACAAAATAAATTTTGTGAGGAAAACTTAATACACCACTCTATCCACTCTGGAGCGGTCCTCAGTCCTACTGATGGGCACTTCAGCAAGATTGACATCTTACCGTCTTTGGTCGAAAGTCAGCCTCAAGGTGCTATTACTTTCTGATCTGTTGAATTATTTTATCATGACTTTCCTAACTGAATTATAGCATTGGGTCCCCAAAAACTAACCGGAGACAAGTGTCCTTTTAATCGCGAGCGAGTGTTGGTTTTCAGTGAGTCTTAAAGAGAAATTAATTTGAACTGGTTGAGAAATTTTTATACTTACCGGAGCCGCCTGACAGCGACTCTCGGGGGTGGTCTTTGGTTCTGTTTCGTTGGCTTCCTGTGTTTGTCCTTCTTTCGGAATCTGGGGTCATCCCTGTTTAGTGCGTTGTGTCCTCTGTCGAACGTGTCCTCTGCGTGTTTCCTCATGTATGCGTCCACGTAGTGTATGTTCAGGTCTAGATCCCGGAATATGTACCTATTCGGTACATATCTTGGAGCGTTTACGGCGGCCCTTACGCACGCGTTCATAAACGACTGGATCTGTTTTCTGTATGTCGCTGCGCGCTGGCCCCCGGCAGTGCAGGCGTACATGATTATCGGTAGTATTACGGTCTATATCATCAAAAGCTTCACTTTCAGTCCTATGTTGATTCTTCGACTTATTATTAGTTAGGTATAGGTTTTGTCGGGCAGATCTCGCCATTCCTATTATCTGCCGTACGTGAGACCTGAACGTTAATCTTCTATCTAGGTTGACCCCCAAGTATCTAGCTTCGTTATAATAATAATAATTTATTCATCAGTAAATCATAATACATAAATATAAAATGAAGTATATGAAGTACAATATACCTTGATGAATAAACGGATACTTCCACCGAGGGTAAAACCCTGTGTGTGGGTAAATTACAGAACAATAACAGAATAGAACAATTACATGAGTAGTTGGTCCACGGAATCTCTTGTCCGTTAAAGATGACGTTTCCTTCTGGGTGTACCCTCCTCCGGGTGAACATTATTGCCTCACACTCGTCAGGGTTTATACTGATCTTCCACATTCCTCTAATCTATCTGCCTGTTGTTGCAAGTATCTCGTGACGTGCGCTTGGCTTGTTGGTCTCGCCAGCAGAGCTGTGTCGTCCGCGTAGACCACTAACATGTTAAAGTTGTTCTCCGGTTTGTGCACGTTTGCTTTGTATACCGAGAAGTGTGGCGAAAGGACTGCACCTTGTGGGACCCCTGCTTCCATTAATCACATCGTTGTCTACCGTGAAATGAGATCAGTTAGCAGGTAGTTAGGGGGGCGTGTTTCAGCGTATCGAAGCCTGACCTGAGTTTTATGGCTTGGAGAGGTATCCTCGGGGAACGTATTTATTTGACATCACCTGTACGGTGAGAGGGTGAAATGAATCGGAAGCGCGTCTTTATTTTCGGATGCGACTGGTATACCGTCCCCGGTCTTCCATACGCATCGGCGGGGAAACTTCAATTTGAAGGTGATGCTTATTTTTACAAGGCCTAACGAACCTGTAAATAGAAGCTTCCGGTAATTCTCGTCGCTTCTGTTGCTAACGTCGCCTGTTTCAATCATTAAAATCTGCTATCGAATGTTGTTGCTATTTTTAGAGAATCCATTTCGGTAGAATAATCGGTATATCCGCATGTGAACACGATTGTGATTCCTGTAGCTATTGTTCGATTGCATTTGTTTATCAAGACATAGGAGCGTTTTTTGAGTCGATCCAATTTTGTCTCCTTATTAGATTGTGACTGATCATTTCTCGTTGTACTATAATGAACTTGAGTTTCTAAAATATTGAAAAATCCTGAAATAGTTCGATTTACATTTTGAACACCTATTTTTCTATATAAGACGTTTCTCAATAACATGTTGATATTCAATGAAGTTATTTTGAGTTCATTTGCCATTTTGTGTAAAACTGATACGAACATGTCCTTAAAGTTTTAACTTCAGAATAGTAGGGTAGGATAGGTCCAAAGTGAGTGGGCCTGACTCTGCACTGCAAACCACGAGAATGTATTGTGGCTCACACCTATTCAAGACTATTACTTCATTTGGTAAGTGATCTTTTAGGTTAGCTGGCAATAGTGAGACTCTGATAATATGATAATAAGCAATTCCAAAGTCGTACATTTTCGTCATTATAGGGAGTACATGTTCTGTATGCAGTCTGCCATTATTTTTGTCAATTAGTTGGTTCAACAAAACAGATATCGGCTCAGAACATTTACAGGACTCAGGTGTACTTCAATGGACACCTGAACAAAATAGGGCTGTGTAACGGTGCTTTTAACTGCAAACAATTTAACAAAGAGACTGAGACTGCTTATCATATTTCATGCGAATGTGAGGTATTAGATTACAGGAGGCATAGTATTTATGGACAACCCAAATTATATCCAGAAGAATATGGCACACATCCATCAAGGGACCTCTACAAACTAGAACAAGTCAAAAAATTGTTGAAATTGATGTTATGAAAACGATGGGAAACATGCAATAAGCCCACGAAGCTGCGGATTTTTCTGGTGACTTTGAAGTAATTCTTAAGTCAGACGGTTCCCAAGAAGTAATAAAATGCACCTACTGGCTAGGAAACGTTCTTCTATTCCTTTCTGATAAACTGTAGCCATCTACGCTGAAATGTGCAGCTTCTAAATCATCTGCGGCAGCCATAATGAGATTCCAGTTGATTGGTCGATATTGAGGTTGTCGGATGTTTAAGGTGCAAGATTCTCAACTTGCCCGCAGCAACCTACCTATACGAGGACATATGTAAGTAGGCTCTACCTGATGATACATTGGAATCAGCCATGCACGCCTTTTTTGGTATGGGTTAATCATCGTTTGAGTATAAGCGTTTGTTGACCTGCTCAGGGGGACATTGTTTTTTTCTCGATGCAGATTCTGCTTCTGCTACTAAAGAATTTGGTGCAAGGCAGATTCATGAGATAATCTGCTCTTGAGGAAGCGATAAGTCGCTTCCTGGCTGCACCACCTAATCTCCTAAGATTGTTCAAAAGTTGAAGAACTAAGAAGCTTTTGCGTTTGATCCGATGTTATGTCAAAATTAGAGGTTGTCAATCGTTTTCTTAATTCAATTAATCAAATATAAGAATCTCGGACACCAAACATGCAGCTTCAAAACTATGCTTTCACACATTTCATTTCAAACAGCATGAATTAATTTAACATTACATTAATATAGGTCAACTTTCAACTTGTTAATATGTTGATGTTAATTTTCCACTTTTTGAGAATTCTTCTGCGCACATTTCAATGTTATCTGTACCCTAAGGTTTAAATTTTAGTCAAAAAATGTGCGTCAATATCACTTATGTCCAAATATTTATTTATTATTTTGTATGCAATGGAAACGGAATCCTTCTCAATGATAATTTGAAGTTTATTTGAATTTGTCTGTTTGTGTCCGTCCGGCTGAACCACAATTGTATTTCTAGGCTCAACTGTCCTCAAAAGACAACTCTTATGAAGACGCTATCTATAGGATATACAGAAAACTCAATTCTCTAATATCAAAGAGAAACAATGCTCCCCAAGGAGGTCAGTTGCAAGGCCAAGTTTCAACATCGACCGCCAATGATATTCGTCCTCTGTCTTCCTCAGCAGCTTCCATTGCAAGGCACCTAGTCGAAACCAGAGCTCAAACATAAGGCATTCGTGATCCTACACCACACAGCGCTGTTTCGACCCATAGATCTCATCAGTGTTTCTAGGCCCACAGGTGGTGTCTCTGTAAGAACCTTTCAGTCCGGCAATGCATGTGGTTCAGCTAGCACCTGGACATTGGTTTCGACATTGCCTTACAGGGGAAGTTGCTGAGAAATACGAAGGTCGTATCTTTTCGGCGGTCAAACATTGGCTTTGCAACTGACCGCGTTGCGAAGACTTGTTCATCCTTGATTTTCGAGTATTGAGTTATCCATATAGACGGCATCTTCGTAAGGGAAGATGTCATCGTCCTTACTCAGGTGTATCTCTTGAAGACAGCTGAGACTAGTGATGCACTTGTGATGAGTTTGGGCTCTGATTTCGACTTGTAGTGCATGAAATATTGTGGTTTCACGCATGCGTCTCATACTTGTGTATTTTATTTTATTGACTTCCACATTTCAGAATCTGGGACCTTAACATATTATTTCATTGTTCATTAATTATGTTTTTCAAAGGGTACCATGTCGTAAAAATTGAAATTTGCTTGAAATTATTTTTTTTGTTTCTATGACGTAGAGCAGGGCTTTTGACTGTGTTAACAATACCAAGCTATTAGACATTCTGGCTCGTTATGGAATAAGAGGAAATTCACAAAGGTGATGTTTATTCGTTTTCAACATCAGAAATGAGGTCGGTCCAGTTGGGAGTACTCCAGGGATGTATACTTGGGCCACTCTTTTTATTGTACCTATATTCTAGTGTCATTCTATATCAATAATATATACAGAAATATACCATACTCTGCAGTAACTGCCTATGCAGATGACATTAGTTTGGTGATATCTGCCAAAGCGATGAATGGATTAACACGAAAATGCGAATATATTCTGGATGTAGTTTCAAACTATTTCAATAGTGACGACCTGTTTTTCAATGTGAAAAAACTCCGCTTTCACAACTTTCAGAATAAAACCGATGATATTCAAGTTATTGATAATGACTCTATCTTGAGAAAAACCCATGATGCCAAAATTCCGCTAACTGCTCCATATTCCGCTACGCTAGTATATCTGACGCAATCAGTTCGCGCATGCTCCCTATACAAAATTAAATACCACAGAACTTAGTTTGTGTACCGTTTAGATACCACAAAACTGAACTGTCACCTAATGTCAGGAGTCAGGATCATACAACCGCGCAACCCAGTAGATGGTACCTAATTTTCTAAATTTGCAGCAGTTAATTTTTGAAAGCTGTCGTCTTCATTCACGGTCAACTCGCAATGGGATAATTCTCAATATTGTAAATGTCAATGTATCAGTTTTTCTAGGTTTAGATCTCCCATCATATACAATTGACACATCTATAATGATCTGTCTAGACTCACAATTATTCGAGATCTGTCTGTTCTAACAAATTGATCACATTCAGTCGTAAAAAAGGTATCGGAAATGCTTGGTTTCGTTTTGAGAAATTCTGAAAGTTTTTTCGTATCACTTTAAAAAGGGACTACATCACTTTAATTTTTCCATGTCTAAAATATTCTTCTGTAGTTTGGGATCCTCATTATCAACTGCATACAACCAAGCTGGAATACATTCAAAATGAGTTTCTTGGGTGTATTGCTTTCAGAATGGGGGTTCTCTACATTACATACACATACTAAATGAGGTACAAATAATAATAATACTAATAATAATATTTATTTACATTTTTTGATACACTTGGGTATATAAGGTAAGTCAGTTGTACTGCAAGCTATATACACACATACACAAATAAGGTATATAAGGTAAGTCAGTTGTACTGCAAGCTAGTAAAGATAAAAAGAGAAGGAGATTAGATACACACACACACAAAAATTCGCATATACACATATATACACACATACACAAATAAGAATATATGCCCACAAATTAATTGAACATTTTACACCATTCACATAATTTAATCTAAATAAAATTATGTCCACTGTGAATTTGATTGTTTGTGAGATTGTCAATTAAAAAATCTTGGTAACTGTAATAGCATCTTTCTAAAAGCATAGTTTTAACACAATCATGAAATACTTTGTCACTTGTGATTTTTTAAATTACATTTGGCAGCTTATTGAAACACGTAATGACATTATACTGAGGGGATTTTTTATTGCTTTTTAGAATTTTTAGAATTATTATGACTGTGTTCTGAAGCAGTCTTATCATATAATTTATGGTTTTGCCTAACAAATAAAATACATTTGAGAATGAAGATGGAGGGGGCTGTCAATATTTTTTTGTCTATAAAAACGGGCAAATGAATACACTGAAGGTAAACAGAAAAATTGCAGATATGATCATATTGTTCAAATTAATAAATGGTGCAATGAACAATTGATTTCAAAATATCTAGTGTCCAAACACGTAATAATGCTCTGTTCATCGCTGATACTGTGGATATTACAGTGCTTTACCATACTAACGCGACTCTACAATGGAATTAACACCTGTGATCTTTGTTTGAAGGTGGTTGACAATGTTTCGTGGTGTATTTCATCAGTTCGGACTTCCATTGTACAATATAATATAAATTGATTTGATAACCCTGAAAAAAAATCAAAAAGATTAACCGAAAATAACAATTTTATTAAACAAAAAACTGAAATTACTAAGAAATAACATACAACAACAGTTATCACCCGAAGACGATTGTGGATACTAACAATCGAAACGTTGTGACGTAACTTGGTTTGAAATCTTTTAATTTTTAATTTTTTGTTAATAATATTTTTAATTCTTTAAATTTTTTCAGCTTCTATTAATATTTCAATTAATATTTGTTTGGTTGTTGTATGTTATTTCTTTGTAATTTCAGTTTTTTGTTTAAGGGTTATCAAATCAATTTATATTATATTGACAATGGAAGTCCGAACTGATGAAATACACTGTGATCTTTGCTTGACTGATGTAATTGAAATCTTGAAATCTTTCAAAAAATCACTACTTTATACCTTATAGTTTGGTAAAATGAATCTTTTGAAAACTATTTTCCCACACCACAACAAAAATAATGTCTCTTGACGGGCGCTATATATAGGGTCTTCTAAAAGAACTTCCTGACATTTACTCAGTCTGTTTTGCGAAATCACCTTGGACGGATATAACATTCAACAACACGTACAACGTACCGCGCGCTTCGCGCGTCGAATTATGCGTCGTGACTTGGGCCTGCACCCGTACAAAATTCAACTGACCCAGGATCTGAAGGTAAACGACCATAGACAACGACGTATGTTCGCTGAATGAGCTCTGGAGCAGTTGGCAAGTGACCCTAAGTTTCATCTTGAAATCATCTTCAGCAATGAGGCCCATTTCTGGATGAATGGGTAAGTGAGCAATCAAAATTGCCGAACTTGGGGCGATACCAATCCACGAGCGTCCAATGCATCCTGAAAAAGTCACTGTTTGGTGTGGATTTTGGGCTGGCGGCGTCATCGGTCCATATTTCTCAGAGAACGACGTTGGCCAGGACATCCCTGTCAACGGTGAGCACTATAACACCTGGGCTGAAAAGGTCCGATCCTGAGAAAGAAAAAGGGATTTTTTCGTTCAAAATTGGCTTTATTCGTAATCTCCATCAAGAGTCACACAATCATTCCAGCGCCGCTCTAACATTTCAATACCACTTTTGTATAACGATTTATCTTTTGCCTCAGTTCCAGTAATAACCTCTTCATTCGAGGGAAATTTCTTACCGGTGAGCATTTTTTGAGGTCTGCGAACAGCCAGTAGTCGCTGGGAGTCAAATATGGAGAATACGGCGGATGTGGGATGTGTTAATCAGCTGTCGCCCCCATACGAACGACACCTCTCAGAAGTTGAGAAACTTGTGCGAGCTAAGGACTAACGAGGTCTTACCTTTTAACTACAGCTGGGAAACAATAAAGACGATTATTATTATTATTAACTTTGAACCAAAAACTTTTAAAATTATTTTACTCTTCAAAAAAATTGACCGTGGTTAACACCATAGTTGTGTTATTTGTAACATTGCAGACTTTTAAAATAAATCGTCGTATGCAGGATGCTGTCTATTTATCGCCTTGGCAAATTTTTTTTCGTAGTCCCCATTTAAAAGAAATAAAAAAAAAATAAAATTTTACTTAGATGGCCATGACTTCAAATCTAGATGTATTTCTTTCTTAAATAACATTTCCCGAGAATTTTCAAAATAAGAGTACTTTACTCTTGTCTCAAAATCAAATATTTGAAGGCTTCTCGTATATTACGTGTGTTTTACTGTATTTTGTTGTTGCCTGCTTAATATCAGGGGATGCACACACTTTTATCAAGAATAACTTTGTGTCGAAAAACCCTTAATAAATACCTGAGTTTCCCATATGGTGCATGACATTTCAAACCTCAGTGATCTAACTAGCAGATAGGTATTCAACAGGAATTAAACTTAATAGGCTTTGCATTCTGCTGCACTTCACTTCTAGACAAAAGCCGGTATGAAATTATTATAGGTATAGTTACTTAAACGTTACATCTAATTCGTTTAATTAGCAGTGATGTCGGTTGTTTACTGATTATGAATAACTCTGAATTACTTCATTCTGGTATAGGTACACAAGAAACTATACAGTGTGTGTCATATCGGACTTCCATTAGAATCTATACATGAAGTAGTGGAGTTATCAAAAAATGTTGTTGGAGTCTCCTGAACGAACTGTCATCATAATTTTTTTTCTCTCATATTCGCAAAAGGATTGATCACCTGAATATCTATTAATGTATCCCCAATTTATTTCACTATGGAACTTCTTTTTTGCTGGAAGAGTTCAATGTCGAAAATAATATACTTTTTCAAACTATTCCTGTTATGGCTTTGGAACGACTGGATATTCACCTGTGCAATCACATATTTTTGAAAAGAGCTTTTCAAGAAGAAATCACATACAGGCAGGGCCGTAGCGAAAAGAAAAACCGGGGGGGGGAGGGAATCGAAATTTTCCCAACCCCACCAGCAAAACTTCCCAACTTTCGAAAAAATGAAAGCCGAGGGATCAGTTACTACTATAATATATTAATTTTCTTACTTAGCTATTCAAAGATTGGCTGCTTATGCCCGTTAGGGTATGCACAAACAAAAATAAATTTTGGTAATTATAAAAATAATAATGGGAATTATTCTACTTTGGACCAAGGTCCTTGGTCTTCCACCATATCCACCATGTATAGGAATATTCAATACAAATGAAAGGAAACAACACTTAAATAATATTGTGCTTATTGTTTTCTACTATTATTTTTTCTATCTTCACGGCTCAGAATTTCCCAGCTTTTCCATGTCGAAAAAACATCGAAAAGTTGTGAATTTTGTAAAATTGTCACTTATGTACTGTTCAGGACTGTTCTCCTACTTGGGAGAAATTAAACTTTTCTGAAGTTTTCAAACAACTCATAATTTCAAAGTATGGGATCTCCAAGTTATGCATGTTGGGAAATCCCACCCTTCTCCTGGTTCTTTCTCTTTTCTTATTGCCTCTCCCTTTTTTTCTCTCATTTTTATTCATTGTTTTACTATTATTTTTTTCTATCTTCACGACCCAAAATTTTTCAACTTTTTTCCAAGTCGAAAATTGTTCATTCCTTATTGATAAATGAAATGTTGAACGTTTTATTTAAGAAAAAACAGAAAATTCGCTGTCGTTTTGATGAGGAAATCATCAACAAATAACATCAGTGGAAACAAAATCAACGGATAAATTTTTCAAAATGACCTCCACCTAGTTTAAACATATGGTTAAAATATGTTTTTTCCGTTAACCAGCTATCGCACCCTTACAAACGACAACCCTCGGAAGTCGAAACTTGAGCGAGCTAAGGACTAACTAGGTCTTACCTTTCAACGTGTATCGGTAGCCGACCATACAATAATATTTCTTATTAGACATACAATAATACAGTCTACTCTCGAAAGCGTTCCGTACCATTTTCAAGATGTCCGGAGTCAGCAATCGGCATTCCCGAACAATTCTCTGTCGCAGGTCTTCTAGATTTGTAGGCTTAGTACAGTACACTTTCGATTTCAGGTGTCCCCATAGAAAGAAGTCCATCGGTGTGAGATCAGGTGATCTAGCTGGCCACTCTACTGGACCCCTTCTGCCGATCCAACGCATTGGAAAACATTCGTCCCAAAAAATGTCTCACCCGAACATCAAAATGTGGGGGTGCGCCATCCTGCTGGAGTGTCATTTCATTTTCTACTAAATTGTCATCATTTTCGAAAATGTGTGTAATCATAAGATCTACACAGTCTCGTAATCGATTCAAGTATGTGTTCATTGAGATAACTTTCCATGAAGAATGGTCCAACAACATGATTACCAAGAATGCTGGCCCAGATACTCAACTTTGTGGAGTTTGTGAATGTGTTTCCATCACCAAATGAGGATTCACATCCCTCCAGTAACGACAATTATATCTATCGACTTCACCATTTAACATGAAACAACTTTCGTCTGAAAAATACGTGTCTATTGTATAATAGTTTTGGGTTATTGGTCAATTTCTCGCTGAACACCTCACATAACTGAAGTTCACGATCAGAATCATCATCTTCGTTCAGTTCCTGATCTAACCTTATTTTGAGAGAATGAAATTTGTAGGCTTTCAAAATCCGTAAAACACTAGTAGCTGATACACCAGACGCTCTAGCTACTTGCCTGATAGATTGTCGATTATCCATTTGTACAAATCCTAAAATTGCAACTTCAACTCCGTCATTTCTGACGGGACGGGATACTTCATGTTTTCTGTTGTGAATAAAACCTGAAGTTCGAAACTTATCCATTAACTATTTAACGTATTGATGGCTCACGTTGTGGTCTGGATAATTCGTATTATAAATTCTTGCAGCAGCTTTAGCACATTTATTATTTCGATAATAGGTTGCAACAATTTCTATTCTTTCTTCAGTAGAATAAACCATGTTGGAACACAGTGAACAAGGATGACTGAATGACGATTCATGAAGTGACAGTGACCAACTATCTTTTTTTTTTGTTCTGCGACAACTGGATTCAACAAAAACTACCAGTGCAGAAAAAACTAACACAGTCGTCCATTTCAAAACGTTTACCACTAATTAAATAAATTTTACAAATCTAGAAGACCTGTGACAGAGAATTATTCGGGAATGCCGATGTCTGACTCCGGACATCTTCAATAATGTAAGGAGCGCTTTCGAAAGTAGACTGTATTATTATATGAAACTAGATGGAGGTCATTTTGAACACTTTATCCGTTGATTATATATTATCCGTATTTAATAATAAAAAACAACATTTTCAAAACAAAAAAGACTTAAATGAGTTTTTTACAATATGGACTTTTGAAAGGATTTCTGGCATGATTAATTAACTTCATGCTGTATAACCACACAATCTACATTTTCTAAAAGTACTATCCTAATGGACTTTGATTATGAAAATCAAATCACTTTATTCCATAAAAAAAACTCAACTTTGATACGCCACACTTCTACTGGATACCCTGTATATTGAAGAATATGTAAAATATGCCAATGTATTGTTTTCTGAGACTTTTATATGAAATATTTTTTTGATAACTCCACTGATCCATCTCAAATTTCTAATGGATGCTTGATGTGACACACACTGTATACCGAAAAACTTGCTCCTGAAGTCTTTGTTGTTTTGGTAACATTATAGTCTATGTCAGTAACCCAAATAACTTTTAAGTATTCCAGTGATTGTGGAAGTTTGAAGTATTTAGACTGTGGAGGCAGAAGTTGAACGGCGAACTTCACATTAAATTATTTAGAGCACAAAAGGGGCTATGAAAACATTATTTTTCGTTCAGTATAGAGAATAAAAATAAACTTGATCTTAACGTTTGTCAAGGAAAATATACTTGTTTTCGATTGAGTCGTTCTTCACAAGTGAATTTATTGGGTATTGAAAACAGAAAAAGATAGTTTTCTTAAATAATAACCATCTGAATGAAAATAAGTATAGAAACTTCATTTTTTTCCATTGATTATTCAATTCGCAGGAAATATTTATGAATACAAGTTATTGGCTAGTTGGACTCTTAAGTGATTTATACTACGCAGTAACTTTGGTGGCGAACTTTTCATTTTGCATTTCATTACAATTCAGCACCCTTTTTGTTTATTAAGTTTTGTTTATTTGTCAGATTGCGGAAATGTATAAAGACAAAAAAAAGAAAACATTGGAAACGTTACATGAACAATAATTTCATTTAATCGAATTGTTCTGTGTCATTGTATTTCACAGAGTAGTCATTAAAACGCAGTGGTATTTCAACCAATTCCCAAGGAAGCGGTTTTTTTTTTCAAACAGATAACAATACATCCGGGAGGTTACTTAATTCTCTGTAAAGTTTACGATGATAGTACTCGATACAAAATCGGCGTGTCAGTTCTCTGCCAATACCTCCCACATTCATCAAAAAGTCATTCGATTCCGTAGTGCTGAAATGAGTGCGTTATATTTTCAGGCAACGAAGGATTTTTTGGGGAAGGTGAACGCTAAATATCGTCGGAAAATCGGACCGGTTCCTTGGTCGACGGCGGTGCGATTTTTGTATGCGAGGAAGTTCGACGTGACGAGAGCCGTCGCTCTTTTCGACCAGCACGAGCAGATCAGAAAACAAGAAGGCCTAAATGATTTCGATCCCTTGAGCGAACCCCTCAAAACGGAGTTGTTGACAGGAAAGTTTACAGTTTTGGTAAGTTGAAACAACGAATTGCTCAGCAAATAAGTCATTTTAATAATGATAACTTCATTGTCCACCGATAAACTTTTTTTTTTCTACTACTTGGGAGCCATCTGATTTGTCCATTTCTACCAAATATCCGAATAACACTGCAGCTTCGTGGGCTTATTGCATTTTTCTCCCGTCTTTCAAATGATACCCAACCCAATAATCTTGTGCCCTATACTAGATTCTACAAGTCCCTCGTTGGGTGTTGGTCATATTCCTGTGGATATAATCTGGGTGGTCCATAAATTGTTTGTCTCTAGTGATACAAAGCCTTACAATCCCATACAATATGATGAGCTGTCCCTTTCTTGCATTGCCTGCAGTTCAGGTATCTATGGTACAGCTCTATCTTGTTCAGGTGTCCTCTCAATGGATATTATCCAGCCCTGTAATTGTTATGTTTCGATCCCTACTCTCTCTTACGGTCCCTTTATAAACGTTTTTCCGTGTGTCTTTCATGGTAGGTATTGTTCTCAGTACTATCTATGTTTCATAGACCCCTTTTTAATATGGTTCCACACCAAAGAATTTGGTACTCCCACAGCCAGTTTAGAGTATGTAGTTGATGATCTGTATCTGGCACAATCATCACCTCTTTCGTTGACTGCGATGACTCAGTGTCATGAAACCCATTACATAGTCAATGTATTCCTGTTTCCTCAGTTCTTCATGATTTTTCCAGATCAGTCTCAATGCTACTTTTAGGTTCGTCAGTGCCCCAAGTGCAGCCTGGCAGCCACTATTTTCGTCGAGGCTTCAAATTGATGTTTCTTGCACATTGTAAGATTGCATATACCTCAGCCTGGAAGGCTTATGTGTACTGACCGAGTGGGTAACTTGAATCAAGATTTCTCCCCACACAGTAGGTAAATTCTTGCTCCCGTTCTATATTCGGTTTTCGACCCGTCTGTATACCAGGTGTTTGCCGAGCATGTTCTCAGGATGACTGTTCGTTCCTCCACATATTCTGGAAACTCTGTTTTGCCAGATCACGTGTAACTCTGCGAGTTTTTCAGTCCGAATCCACCCACCCCGATTATTGATTACTAGATGTAAAGGAGGAATATTCAAGAATGTCTCCAATGCAGCTGTAGGGGTGGATTTCAATGCTCCCGTTATTCCCAAACATGCAAATCTTTGCACCCATCTTGGGTTATTATTAGCGGTAGTTTGATTCATCTTTGACAACCCGACCGTAGATACGTATATGGTTTTAACCACCGTGGAGTAGAGCCAATATATCATGTCTTGTTCAAACCTCTATTTATCTCCGTAGGTGCATCCATCCAGCAACAGTGCTGCTTTAGCCCTTCCTTTAATCCTCTCTTGAAAAGGCCACACTTGCTCCATGTTGATGAATAATATCTTCTCTCAACAAAAATCCACGTCTGCAAAAAATCTACATCGTGATATTTTCTCTTTGTTACCATATGGTAACGGGGTATTTTGCCCAAAATATACTACCCAGTGCTGAAAGAAATATCACAAAACATTTTACAGACGTGAAAATATAAATATCAATGAATCGATATTACTGAAAATTTGAATCTAACGTCCATTTTTAATATTCAACACCAAACAACACTCAAAACTTGTTTGTCCCCCTTTAAACAAACTTGTCTTATTAAATATTTGCGAATTACAAGTACAAGTTTTGAAAACAGCTTGACAACGATATTTTTGAATAAATTAATGAAGGGATAGAAAATGAATATAAAAAAGTAGGAAGTTAGTTACCAAAGCCTTGTTCTGGATTTATTTCGTTCCAATAATTTCTTTTTATTTTTTCATCAAAATTACCTTTTAGTTTTTCTCGTACATCGCCATATTTGAAAAATCTTCCTCTGTTAGAATTTTTCATTTTTTGTTGTATACTTTTCTGGTTTTCGCTTTAGGAAATATTGCAGTTCTATATAGGTGGCACTATTATTATTATGTTTACTATTTAGAGAAGCTTTCAGAATCAAAAATTTAATTGAAGTGTGGATGTCTTATATTTCTTGGATAAATCCTCAAAGTAAACCAACACAATTTTTCCAAAAAGTGATTTGATTATATTTGAACACGAATGATTGAAATTAGTCACTTTCAGATCTTGTTTCCTGTGTGTTTGTGTGTGTTTATTAGTGTTTTCATGTGTTTGATGACCCACCCTGTATGTATGAGTATTAAGATGATATAATGAAGTGTAATAGATAACGAGTCGTGATGAGAATTTAGATAGTCGAATATACAGGGTCCTGCAACAGTGGCGCGGTGTTCCATATCTCTATATAGGAAGCAGATAGGAATCTAATTTTCTATAATATTACCTTATTGCTCGAGCTCGACAAAATAAAAATATTGGCGGTCACACAGGGTGTTCGATTTTTTCTGGGCGGATCCCAACTGTGTCTTTTTAAATGGCAACCTATATTTTTTATCGCTTTTTCGGTTTCTTCATAGAAAATAAAATAAACTTTATGTATATCTGCACTTCGAAAATATTGATGGTTTTCGAGATATCTAGCATGACAGGTTTTTTTTCCAATATTCGTCACTCAGAATATTTGAAATTATAAAGTGGTGCCAAGTCCAGTTGAAATTTTTTTTTGGTCGAATATTCTACATTGGTAACTCTCTCAAACGATATATCTGAAATCGACCTGTGATATACAGGGTATGAAAAACCACTTGCCAAATATTGTAAATGAAAATTTGCAAAATCTTCCTTATATTAAATGGAACACCCTGTATATTATTGATCCATAAGAAGCGCCAACGAAACCTCTACAAATTTCATTAAGTATTCCCTATGGCTAAGTTCAATAGTTTTTCTTAAATGAGCATTTCTTTCGAAAAATGGTCATTTTTTCAAAACGAAATCCATTTAACGACTGATAAGAATATACAAAAAATACCCTTTCCTTAAAATATCGCCCATTCCTAAAATTACCTGTTGCTAGATAAACAAGTTGCGAATTACACCACAAAATGGACGTTCTTGAATAGTTACAATAATTTCAAAAATCTCGGAATTTGTGCCATATTCTTTCGGTCTAAAACAACCTTTCAGCGAATGAAATATTTATTGGAAATCAAGTAGTCTGGCAAATGACAGAACAAAATATTTGGCTGCAAATGAATATTGAAATTTTTAGTCAATCGTGAAGTTGAACTGTCGGTATAATTTCATCAGAATGTTGTTATCAAAAAGTGATTTGATTGATATGATTTTCATATTAGGTGAATCAGACAGGAATTGTTTATTGGCAAGTAGAATTTATTCTCAACGGTATCCAGATAGAAGGCATCCAGATGAAAGATCTTTCCGAAAGGTCTTGGGACGATTCGTTGAAACTGAATCTATTAATTATTCCAAACATGAGCGCATCAAGCCAGCTACTAATGAAGATAATGAATTGCAAGTTCTTCTTGCTGTTGAAGAAGATCCTAGTAGGAGTCAACGACAAATTGGGGAAATAGTGGATATAAGTGAGAGATCAGTGCAACGAGTATTGAAGAAACATCGCTTGCATCCATACCACGTTCAGTTACATCAAGAACTACTGTATGCTGATTTCGAGAAAAGAGTGAGATTTTGCAATTGGGCCATGAACAAAATTCGTCGAAACGAATATTTTTTCAATAATATTTTATGGTTGGATGAATCGACATTCCATAAAAATGGATTTGTAAATCGACATAATTACCATTATTATGCGACAGAAAATCCTCACTTATTGAGACAGGTGGATTATCAACATAGATGGTCGATAAATGTCTGGGGAGGCATCATTGGAGAATATGTAATTGGTCCATACTTTTTTGAGGGACATATGAATGGTGCAATGTATCTCAATTTCTTACGAAATGATTTACCAGGTTTGTTAGATGATATTCCTCTTGACCTCCGCAATAGAATGTGGTTACAACATGATGGTGCACCTGCTCACTATTCGGCAGAAGTGAGAGATCATCTAAATGAAGTATTTCCCAATAAATGGATAGGACGGAATGGGCCTGTACGGTGGCCCGCTAGATCACCAGATTTGACGAAACTAGATTTTTTCTTATGGGGATACATAAAAAATATGGTTTACGTTGAGCCACCAACTTCTCCCGAAAATATGCGACTTAGAATAACGAATGCTTTTCGCAGCATTACACCAGCTGTCTTGCGCAGGGTAGAACAGTCTTTCAAACATAGACTTCAGCTCTGCATTCAAGAAAATGGAAGACATGTTGAACATATTTTATAAAAGTTTCATTATCAACCTTAATTAAACTCTCCCTTTTGTAGTTTTGTAATTTGCCAGTTGACAAATTTGAATATCTAGAACTCAAGCTCTGAATGAATATAATAACATGAAAAAAATAGTTATTTATAATGTTTCTTTCTTTTAACTTGTTTGGTTTGATATTGCACGATTTATGAGTGAAATTCTGCATCCAATGAAAAAATAATTTTCCATTTAGCAAAAAGTGATAGGTACATACATTTATTTCGTTAAAAAATATTTGTTTGGACACCTTTCTGTTTTCGAAGTGCAGATATACATAAAGTTTATTTTATTTTCTATGAAGAAACCGAAAAAGCGATAAAAAATATAGGTTGCCATTTAAAAAGACACAGTTGGGATCCGCCCAGAAAAAATCGAACACCCTGTGTGACCGCCAATATTTTTATTTTGTCGAGCTCGAGCAATAAGGTAATATTATAGAAAATTAGATTCCTATCTGCTTCCTATATAGAGATATGGAACACCGCGCCACTGTTGCAGGACCCTGTAGAATGTTCCCATGCTGATCACGAGTAGTATATTTTTTCATTTTTTCAAAATATAATTCTATACAGTTATTCAACCTTATCCACTTTTGTTTTACCTTTTTTTCAACGCTTAAAATTTTGAAAACAACTTTAGATATTTTGGCATTAATTTGCAAGACTACTTTTCCAATATGAACTTGGTAGTTCGATTGATATGAATCATTGGGCTAGCCAGTGCGTTATTTCAGTTATTAAGTATCATTACATGACATACCGTTTCCTTTTCAGCAAAAAAGAGACAATACCGATGCCGCGATAGCTGTATTTACTGCCCACAAACACATACCTGCCAACAGCACGCACCAAACCACCTTACAGGGAGTCGTCTTTCAGTTGGATTGCGCCTTACAGGATACTGTGACTCAGAAAGCTGGCATAGTGTTCATATACGACATGTCCAATTCCAAATATTCGAATTTCGACTATGACTTATCTCAGAAAATATTAACTCTTCTTAAGGTGAGTCAAATTTTCCCTATATGCGATTTTAACTTGGAACTTTCGAGTGATTCAGATATCGGAAATTCTTACGTACATTGAAAAATCAGTGATTAATCATATTATCTGTATTAGAGGAGATGAATCTAGATTGTTTGAGCGATCCAGTCTCGCGTACGATCAGTATCAGTATTAGTTGCAATTATTTATACGATAGATCAGAGAGTAATACGCTTACGATAACTGATGCCGATCATGTAATATTGATTATTATGGGAATTAACATTTATCATACTCTTCAAGTTCTGTTACTATTAGTAATTTGTACTACTATAGAAAGTATTCGCATTAGAAAAGTCGTTTGAAGTCGTTAAGTAAGTTGAATTATGCATAACGATTAGATTCCTAGCTGAACGAAATTCTGTAGTGCAGTGGTGGGACTGCAACCTGTTGGATTGTAGTTTGCTCCACTTACTCAATCGACCGCTGCACAGATTCGTGTTCGAGCCAAAAAAGTGGTCAAAAACAATTGATTGTAGTTTATGTCTTGAAGTCTACTTTTTTTCAATATAATGTAACTACTAACAGTAGGGTAATGACAGTTGTATTCATACTGTTACGTTTTCCCCCGTGGGTTAACCAATAATTGACTACACTGAATAATCAAACTTTATTTCACTTTAAATATAACAAACACTTCAATTAAATATTTAACTATTATTTGAATATCTATCGCCTTACTAGATCACTTCGCGTACCGCACTGTAGCTTCCACTTGACTGTCTTGATAGCCTTTAAATATCGTAATCGAATGCCGTAGAAATTTCGCCAAAGTTCCGACGAAATCGGTAGCATTATTGTCGCTGCTTCTAGAGTGGCGGGGAATCATCGTACATTCGCACGCTCTTAGTTACGCCACGTTTGGTTTATGGTTACCAGTGGCAGCCGGCGTTATTTTCTTTCGGGCATGATTTAAAACAATACATATATTTTTAGCAATTTATCCAAGGAGCAATGTATTTACAAGCAGGCATGTAAAATGAAATAAAAACTGTTAATATTAATTTATCAGATACTATAATAATATTTATTGAGTTGCCAAAACTCTTTTGGTTTAGTAATACATGAAATTTATCCTATATCATCTGATTAACAAATAACTAACAGACGGATTCTGCGGCACTGCGCCGATATCCGGTTGATCTCAAAAATAAAAGGCTTCCTTCGAATTTGGCTTTCTGTTTTTTCTGGTATGTCTAAAACTACACAAAAATGGATCCAATAATAAAAGCCTATTTATCACATCCTCATTGCTCGCTGTCCTGGGAAATTTTCTGTGTATATTTGCGAAAATGCTTGTTGCATGCTTCTTCCGGTAATTGACCAATCGGCAACAACGCATGCGATATTATTGTTGGAGCATGAATTAATATTTAATGAATAATAATAGTAATAATAATAATATTTAACTCAGAATATCAATACATAGAATGATACAAAATCACGATATATAATGAAATAAATATGGTTGTACTCCACCAGGGTTTCCCCTGTTTGTGGAGGGGGTAAGAACAATTTAATAAGTATAAACATATTAGCAAATTAATGCATATTGACATAATAACACAGTCTGCACAGTCACACAAACATATTCACGCTATTTATACTCACTTATATAAAGACTATTCACAATACAAACATTAATAAAATTCGAGGAGGATTACATTAAAATAGTTGGAGACATAGATTGCCAGGCATATAATTTAACATAATGTATCAGATAGCACCTCTAGTATTATTTTGAAACTTTGAATTTATTCGAGATCGATTTCCGTTATAGCAGCTGCTGCATCTCGCTCCTGCGAAAAAACGACGGGACGTATTCCCGTCATTGGTATAACCATACCCTGGTTTAGGTATGTCAACCAGCAGTCTCATTTTTTTCCTGAACTTCCTCTGAATTTCTTCCTTGGATGAATTTATTTTATACTCATCACTTTTTTTTGTGACGCGACCTTCAAGAACTCCAGCTTTTAGGACAAATGTAAGGTAAATTCAAAAAATCGAATTCTCGCGTGTAAAATAGATAGTCCAAAATTCAATGTCAATATAAACATAATGTTTTTATTACAAATTCTGCAAAATGACATTTAATTTCAATAGTTTTCAAAATGCAAAAAACAGGGAAAAACATGAATTGAAATCTCTCACATTTGCTACCATATAGAATACATACCTTAATCAAGCGTATCCATAATGATTTTTTTTTTAATTGCAATAACTTTAAAAATAAAAAACGCAACTGAACTGTGGTAAAATATGGGAACGCTGAGAACGTAAACTAATCACATCAAGTGACAGCGGTCAACTCATCGTTATCATATCTCTCTGGTAGAAATCTGGATTGGGGATCCAGCTAAATGAGGTCGTATCTGCTTAGGGACCCAACGCTAGCTGTTAATAATAAAGTTTGTAATTTTGATTTATGGCCATTTTTCGGGCTATGCGCTTTGCGAACCGGTGGTACGAACCGCAAGGCCGGACAATCGATTTTCACATCCTATCGTCCAACCCATGTTAGAAATAACACGTTAAAAGATAAGATCTTGTTAGTCCCCAGCTCGAGAGTTGTTGTTCGTAGGGGGCGACAGGTGGTTAACGGAAACACAGATTTTAACAGATTTCAACAGTTTGAAGACAAAAATTCCGTTTTTTCCTGAAACAAAATAAAACAATTCTGGCGGACAGATCCGACTTTCTGAGGTAGATTTCGTATTGTTGCTGACTTGATAGCATTCACTACATAATTCAACAGCGTTCCAACGATACTTTACCATTTCACATGTCTACCATTCTTCCTTCTTCACCCACGTCATCCCGTAACATAGAATGATCAGTTAAGCACAGTAAATTATAGTACTCATAAATAAAACGGAAAGGTTCATTAAATTTGGAAATAAGAGAAGTTAAAAATGTTTCAAGTAAGGTTTTTCGAATAATGCTCCATACAAACAAATACATTTGCCAGTTATCAAGAAATCCAATATTTTGTTTCGTCGCGCTGTTGACAGCACTCTGATCTTTTCTTTTTACTTACGTGGATGCCCGAACATCAGCTGACAATTTTAGTTTGGGAAGTAATCAGTAGTAAGAAAACGCAACGTCACTTTTGTTTATGTATCTCACAACTATAACTAATAATAACGTGGCACGATTCCTCTGACTGTCGAATAATTCATCGACACTTTGAGTTTTTCCTTTCCAGTACATTTTTACACTCGTTCTGAAAACCTCTTGTAGATTGTTAGGTCCTTCTCATAGTTCTCATTAAAATCTATACATTGATGTAATGGGAAAGTCATTTTATGATTCGTGAAAATTAACTACACTTGATCGATGAAATCAGCTAGAAGCGGAATCGTGATAATCCTTCTAAATATTTTCTCATATTATCACTTTCATGATTCGCTTTGTGACAGTGTCATGATGCTTTTTGTGGAATTTTTATTTCTTCGTTCATTCATATGAGCAAATCTGTAACATTATTGAAAGTGGTTATCAATTCTATATGATCATTTTTACGGATATTCTCAACAGTTGTCACTACCAAATCAAAACTCGTATGTTGTATGACTAAAATCGAAACGTTCTTCCGAAAATTTTCTCTTTTCCTCGCCACTCAAACAGAAATGTTCTAAAACGTGGGGTCTCAATTAGAAATATACTAAAATTGTGTTTGCAACACGTCTTTTTCCCATAATAATATATTCACTACTCCTGAAAAGTATTGGTGTCATTGACATTGAAAAATATGAATTCATAATTAGAACCGTAATTTACCAGACCAGTGTTGCTAATTCGTACGGTATTTCTTCTTAGGGGAATTCATTTCGGAGGAGGGGGTTCAAACCCCCCTTAACTGGCTACGGCTATGATCACGTTGTTGGAATAGCAACAAGGTTTTATACCACTCACTAACTTTTGATAATTTATAAGCTCTTCTCCCAACAGACCTTAAGATCCGTAGATACTATCCAGAAAATCCAAACATCTTAGGGAACAGCTGAAAGTAATACCTAAGAGGTGATGACGAGGTACTTCAAAAACCATACTATATCGGTTTCAGTAACACGGCATTAACTCATTATATTTGTCAATCAAATACCCTCGAGATCAAAAACACGTCAAAATTTTGAGGGATTTTTTATTTCATCATGGAAAAAGGCCCCGAAGCTAAAAACACTATAAAAATACTTGCAATTGCAACAAAGTGCAATTACAAACAAGTACATGTCAAACTACAAAGACAATTATTACATTAAAATTACATTACATTACATTACATCCCAAAAACCGTTATTCATAAATATTATACAGCTTTTCCATCGAAGAAAAATCTTTCCTGGCAACTCTACCTGATATTTAATCAGTTTTAGAAAGAGGCGTGTCTATATAGTGTTCATCATCAACATGTTGTGAAAGTACGGATTTGATGGGAATTTTTAATTATTTTAAGATAAAAATACGTAATTACGTCAATAAATTTCCGGAATTATTGCTTTTTCTGTGTTATTTTTTCCTTTCAGTGAGAATAAATTTTGAAAATTAGCATATTTCCTTGTGGGGAACAGCAGAATGTGACTAATACTGAATCATAATTTTTCGAATCGAAGTTTCTATACTAAAACGATTACTTGGATATTCGTAATATTCACTTCAGTATTATATTTCATAGAATGCTTTGACAGTTATAGTCTAATATATAAAAATGGATGTTTGTTGGTTGGTTGTATAATTAATGTTTCTTAGAGAAGGTTTTTAGGCTATCACTACAGCGCCACTAGATGGCGCTGTAGTGATGTTTTGAAAGCACTGTTCTATAACGCTGCGCACGCCTAAGTTCGTGGATTCTGATTCTGTCAAAACATTGGAACAGCAGCGGTACAGCAACATAGTACTAATTAGTACTACAACTACCAAATTCTACGCGGGCGAAGCCGCGGGCAACAACTGGTTGGAGAGTTATACAGGGTGACTACTTTTTCGATGCTCACCATTGAATCTAGTTTACTCTGAATGATCTAGAGTCGAGTGAATGGTAAAAAAATGGTCTAATATCACATAATATGTATCAACAAAATATGTGAAAAACAAAATTAAAAGTAACTTTTCGTTTTTTTCCTCGATAACTATATTTTTCGAAAAAGCAAAAAATTTATTTAGATATTTTGTGTCGAATTTAAGTCCTAAAATAAACTGATGACACACTCAATTTATACATAGCTTATAGTGGAAAATTTTGACGGTTTTTCAGCATTGAATTAAAAAGAGTGTCATTGCTTTGATTTGATGATTTTCCTCTAGACCTACACTTTTTATATTTCTAGGAACAACTCATAAAACTGGAGAATAATGAATAAAATTTCTACCTAAGCTATGATTTTACTTTTTTTTTCAAGACAAAACACAAGCACTACAGGAAAATCCTTAAGGCGCTCTAGGAGCGGTGCCTGTGCGATTCACATTTCACCCGTTTGTTAGCGAAATGATTTCCCCCAAGGATTTGAGGACCTTGGTGGAGACTCACCCATCACCAAGGGAGCGCGGGATGGCGAAAGAACTGGGAGTCAGCTCCCATGCGGATTTTGATGGTTTGAAACGTATTGGAGAGCTCGAAAAGTGGGTGCCCCACGAGTCTGTTTTTCAATGCTTTTGCGCAACCAAAACGATCTATTTTTGGATAGGATCGTCACGTGTGATGAATAGTGGAGGCTTCGTAACAACAAGAGACAACAGGGCAGTGGTTGGACACCAATGAACCACCCAGGCACTACCCAAATGCTAAACTCCACCAAAAAATATCATGTTCCGACGAAATGTTCCGAAAATTGCATCAGCAGCAGCCGGTACTGGTCAATAGAAGATACCTGATCCTGCTCCACGACAACGCCCGTCCGCACGTTTCACAAATCAGCACTGGGCAACCGACTACCATCATTTCAAGCACTTTGATAACTTTCTCACCGGTAAAACCTTCGCCAATCAGGACCATGTTAAAACGTCCTTTGTCGACGTTATCGAGTCCCGATCACACAATTTTTATGCTGAGGGAATTAATAGACTTGTGTTACGTTGGCAAATGCGCACTTTTATATGAATAATAAATTATACAAAAAATACTTTTTCCTGTTCAGTTTATACTCCAAACATTCATTATGGAAGTGAATCAGACATCATTCACAGCATTGCTACACAATATACTATATTGAAGAGATAACATTTCACTTACATGGAACACTGTCATCGTCAATCGCGAACATCGATGTTTCGGAATAAGACACTTGCCTCTTCAGCACCAATCTGGATAACATACAATTCCATGACGTTTGGAGTACAAACTGAATAGAAAAATATGTTTTTGTATAATTCAATGCTCGTATAAAAGTAGTTGTTTCGAAAGGGCTTTTTCTTCCAGTTTGTGTCTGAAAGTAACTTCTATGCATGATCTACACATATTTTGAAATCAATTGCTTTCTTCTTTCGTTTGAAAGTTTTCCAAATTTTTTGGTTAAAGTTGTAGAAATAGAAAGCCAAATCCTTTCTTTCCAATTTAAGAACTTACGAAACTCTGATGTAAGCTTGTTTGTGTATTTTAAGTAGACGTTATTAATGAATAAATTCAGTGGTATTATGCCTCATTGAGAAAAGAAAACTAATAATTGTCTCCTCTATGCAAGCGTATCTTTGTATCTCATGATTTGAAGTTACAAGTATATCGTCTATGATATTTTTATGAAAATGATAGGTAATATTTTTATGGCATAACGGAGCTTTCTTCGCGATTTCATTTCCTTGAAAAATACACCGCTCATTCCTGTAATGACAATAATTAATGAACCCACATTTCAATTAAGATTTTTATCAACCGTATCCGCTTTGTTTCATATTTTTGTTATACTGGTCTATAAACCACAAGTTTCATGATTATTATCTCAGTTAATTTTTGTATTAATGACGATGGTAACTTTGGGTATTTGATATTACATTGGGTGAGGTGGGAAGTAAAACGAAGGAAGTATTCGGTTTATTGTCCAAAATTCGTGAGTTTTTCCGTGTTTTCATCAATTTCAAGTTTTGTATTATTACTTTTTTTAACTTTGTATCGATGACGATGGAAACTTGACATATTTGACATTATATCGAGTGATATGGGAAGTGAAACTATGGAAGTATAAGGTTCAATTTTCTTAATACACATTTAATTTTTTGATAACTCAAATTTCGTTGTGTTTTTAAGATCTACTAACGAGTATTACAGTTATTATATTAGTTGGGAATTTGAAAATATAAATGGTGATTGTATAAAAACTAATTTCCGTTTTTTTGGCTGTGGTCTGCAGGTTCTAATGCCTGATGTTTCTATTGATTGGATTACCTGGCCTTGTTTATGTACCTTCAAGTACAGGTAGCCATATCTTATTAATGTTCACTGCCTCTTCTTTTTTATTGAAAATATCCCTGTTTTTGAATTTATATTGCGCTTTCTTGGATAATAATTTTGAGTTTTATCGAGTATTACTGTATCTTCGAATAAGATGATGTGAGTTCCTTTTTTGTTGAGAGTATGTTCAGCTATAGCTGATTTGTTTGTCCGAGTCGGCAATTTTTGTTGTGCTCAGAGAGACGGGTACCTACATTTCTTTTCGTGGTTTCAATGTAGACCGACCCGCAGCTACAAAGAATCCGGTATACCCCGGGTTTTGCTGAAAGTTTTAAGGGGTCGTTATAATAATAATAATGAATAATAAATCTTTATTTTCCTTATTTTTGACACAGTTATAAAATTTGTATAGGAATCGTCAAATAAGAAAAACAAAAGAGATCGGAGACTAGAAGTTCCTGAAAAAAGATGACAACTATCTACTCATACACAAATTCTTCAAAGCGATAATAACAGTTATCAACAAGCAACTTCTTGAGTTTTCTTTTGAAGATATACATGGTTTTAGTTTTTTTATAATATCTGGAAGCAAATTATAGGCACGTGGAGCCATCTGATCGGGTGATACAAAAGCTAATTTGGTTTTTGCAAATGGTACAAAAATATTGTTTTTTTGTCTTGTATCAATATTATGCTTACATTTATTTGGTACAACAACTTGTTTCTATTCTCAAAAACATAAGTCAAAGTATAAGTCAAAAATTAAAAGACTGGGAACAGTTAGAATTCTGAAATTTTCCAAAGCATTTCTGCATGAATCACGGTTACTTATGCCACTAATGATACGTATACGTTTTTCTTGTGCTGTAAAGACGTCAGAGCAGCGAGAGGAAAGACCCCAGAAGCACACTCCATATCTTAGTCTGGAATCAAGCATAGTAGAGTCTCAGCATCTGATCAACATTCAAAACCTGCCTAATATTTCGAAACTGATATGAAATAGAGTTAATTGTTTTGATTAGGAACTCACAGTGGTTCTGCCAATTCAAACATTCATCAATGTGAAGACCTAAAAATTTTAAGCTCGTACATTCTGTTGTTACTGTGTCGGAATTATCAATTGTTCTAAAACTGATGACATCACATTCCCTTTGCCGATGATGAAATCTCATTGAATATGTTTTCTTCGCGTTCAAAAACAAATTGTTCGCAGAAAACCATTTATTAATACTTTCAAAAACATGCTTACATTTTTCTTTCAAAACTGAATCTGATTTGTCAGAGATTATAATCGACGTGTCATCTGCATACATTGTTATGAATGTTCCGGGCGTTGCATACTCCAAATCATTTATGTACAATACAAATAATATAGGTCCCAATATCGACCCTTGAGATACTCCTGATTCGGAGAGGGTTATGCTGGAAGTTACATTGTTAATAGCGACATATTGTTTTCTGTGATAAAGATAATCCATTACCATAACTGTATAGCTTACTCAGGAGAATATTATAATAACACTGTCGAATGCCCTGCTGAGATCGCAGAATATCCCAACAGGGCCTGCTTCAATATAGTCAACAATCTCTCTATGGTATGAATGTAAAGCTGTAGCGGTGGATTTTTTATTCAGAAACCCATATTGGTTTTTTGTAAAGATGTTATTATGATGAGCGAATGATAGAAGTCTATTCAGAAAAGCATATTCCAATATTTTCGACATACTTGATGGAATTGTTACATGCCTGTAGTTTTCCAGTAATTTTCTACTATTTTTTTTATACACTGGTATGATTTTACCTATCTTCATTTGCTTAGGGAATATTCCTTTACTGAATGACGGATTCACCAAGTGAAGTAGAGGTTTCATTAAAACACGGCGACTCTTTTTCAGAAGAAACATAGGAAGCCCGTCATAACCCGAAGAACTTTTATTTTTAAGTTTGCTATTTAGTAATTCATACAGTTCGGATTCAGTAAAAGGATTTTAAAAAAACGATTTACTCGGGGATGTTATGTTTCTCGCAAAAAATTGAAAGTCCAGATTTCTCTTATCAATTTGATTCGATAATACTTTAGTTACCTCTATAAAATAATTATTAAATTTGTTAGCGACTTCTATGGGTGAATTTACAACAGTATCACTGAACTCTATTGAAATTTCCTCAGTGTTGCCTTTTGGTTTATTGGATAATTCTGAAACAATTCTCCAGGCTGTTTTTGAAGGATTATCAGACTCTTCAATTCGTTTTTGGAAATATTCTTTCTTTGTTGAGAGAACCCCACAAGAAAAAGTCTAACGGGTCAAATCGCACGATCTCTGTGGCCAGAGATCACATCACCTCCACTAGAGATGACATGAGTTGTGTGACACGTAGTGCCGTCCTGTTGAAACCACATGTCGTTGGTGTCCAGATTATCCTATTCAGGTCCAAATTCGTTCGCCGCCAGCCGAAAATCCACACCCAACATTGACTTTTTCGGGATGCATTGGACGCTCTTGGATCTCATATGGATTGGTATCGTCCCAAATGCGACAATTTCATTTTTTCACGTCAAAGTTCGAAAGTCTTTGTTGGAAGACCCCATATAATTCTCCTTATCATTAATTTTCCATTCGTTATAAACAACAACAAGTATCAGATCGAAAAGAGGTGAAAAATGAAGCTAAAAGTGAGTGTCATATTCTTGATATATTTGGACTTATAACATACTTGAAGAGTATTTTCAGAAACTTTACCATAGGCGTCTAAGGCACTGATTAAAAAAAACACATATGAAAATTCAGTGATAGGAGGAATAGTAATCTAAAATGTGCCTAAAATCCTCAATAAATTTTTAATTCTCCCTCACTTATCATTATTTACTAAAAATTATTTCTGCTTCTGCAATGTGTATCTGAGGTAATTCCGATTTGGTTTTGCCAGTTTACAAACTTAAAAACAGCACAAAGAAAATATACGTAGGAGAAGACATGGACCTAAAATGAACCTATTATTATTTATTTATTTACGGCAATGCCTATTTTTTACAAGATAATTAACAAGTTCACACATATGTATTTAACAGTAATATAAGCTAGGTTTAAGGAAAAAATATATAAAATAAAATTAAAAAATCGAAAAAATAATGAATTACAATCTTTTCACAGTCTTTTTAAATGTTTTCAAAGAAGAATTAAAAAATTCTAAATCTACATTGTATGTATTTGCAATTCTCAAAATTCTATATATATACAGTGTGACCCATTTAAAATGGAACCACCCCTGTAGAATGTGCATTTTTCAATCAATCTCAATTTTTTTTTATTAAAATATTTAGCATGAAAAACTGTATCTTGACACTAACTTTCACAATTTTAGTTTCATTTCCAAGGCACTCTATGGTTTTTTTTGTTTGTCAAAAACGGCAAAAGTTTATTAGGCAATTTTTGTTTTCAAATTTGACTACACCACTGGATTCGTAGTCGTTATAAATCAAAACTGTCAAATTTTCATTAAAAAATATTTGTTAACAACGAAGTTACAACAACTTCAATTTTGGAAACAAAGTATTTGTTTGTAATTTTTATTCAGATTATAGACATATTTGAGATCTGACAACACTGTCATCACCAAGTAGAACACCAGTGAATTTGTACAGTGAAAATCCGAAGTCAACAGCTCAATGCGTTCTACAGTTATAACTCCTGAAAATATGGTAATGTGAGAGATTTGTGGTGCAAGCGTTTTGTAATAAAAGTCTGACTACGCCACTGGATTTGTGGATAATATTCCTTTAAAATCATTCATTTGAGTGTAGGTTACGAGAAGTGAAACTTAAAATAAAAATTGAATAATTGAATAACAGAAAATTAAAAGTTCATTTTCAAGTTACGCAGTAGTAGACCAAGTTCAGAATCTCATGTCATGGGATCTCCCAATTGCGCTTTTACCAAATCTTGATAGAATCTTGAAGTATTAATGGTCATACTTGTAAGCTTTTTGGAAGTTTCCCAATAATAAATAATAGTACTTTTGTAACAGTGCACCTGGAAAATCACATTTTATGAGATTCTGAACTTACTCTACCTTCTTCTATAGCTGATGAAAACAAAATGTATACAAACAAGTTTCAAAGTATTTATTCAACAATTAATTGCCATTAAGAAAAAACTGATACTAAAATAAACATTGATTTAAAACTAAACATTCAAATTTTTGTGGCTTCTACCAAACCTCCATTAAGTTCAATACATTTATCGTATCTCTTCCGAATATTGTTTACACTATTTCTTATTTGTTGAACTGTAATTTCGGCACAAGCTTGTCGTATCCTTTGCATGAGTTCAGCTCGATTCGTTGGTCTTGTTCTGTATACTTTTTGTGTCAGAATATCCCACAGAAAAAAGTCTAATATTGTTAGATCAGGCGATCTAGGTGGCCATTCAATTAAGTCACTACCTCGTCCTATCCAATGATTTGGAAACTGGTTATTTAGCCACTCTTTAACAATCCTCGAATTGTGCACGGAACAGCCGTCGAGCTGAAAATAAATTTACTTGTTCCGCAAGAGGCATTTCATCTATTTCGTCCGATAATTGGTTATTTAGAAATTCCAAAAAATTTTGCCCGTTTATGTTTCCATCAAAAAAATATGGACCCATTATTCTATTTTGTACTATACCACACCAAACGTTAACTTTTTCGGAATATTGACTTTTACAATTTATGATCCAGTGCGGATTTTCCGTAGCCCAATACCGAGCATTTTGCGATGAAACTACCCCATTGGTGCTGAAAGAAGCTTCATCACTAAACATTATGCAGTTTAAAAAATTTCTTGTATTCAGGTACTCGCCTTGTATTTACAGGGAACAATTTTTGTCCTGCTCTCTGTTTTATTATTGAATAAATGATTTCCATGCTTTAAATCAATTTGATTTTAGCGGCTATGCGGAAGAATGTACTAAGTACTGCATAACTTGAAAATGAATTTTTAATTTTCTGTTATTCTAGAATACACTTCTCGTAACCTACACTCAAATGAATGATTTTAAGGGAATATTATCCACAAATCCAGTGGCGTAGTCAGATTTTTATTACAAAACGCTTGCACCACAAATCTCTCACATTACCATATTTTCAGGAGTTATAACTGTAGAACGCATTGAGCTGTTGACTTCGGATTTTCACTGTACAAATTCACTGGTGTTCTACTTGGTGATGACAGTGTTGTCAGATCTCAAATATGTCTATAATCTGAATAAAAATTACAAACAAATACTTTGTTTCCAAAATTGAAGTTGTTGTAACTTCGTTGTTAACAAATATTTTTTAATGACAATTTGACAGTTTTGATTTATAACGACTACGAATCCAGAGGTGTAGTCAAATTTGAAAACAAAAATTGCCTAATAAACTTTTGCCGTTTTTGACAAACAAAAAAAACCATAGAGTGCCTTGGAAATGAAACTAAAATTGTGAAAGTTAGTGTCAAGATACAGTTTTTCATACTTAATATTTCAATAAAAAAAAATTGAGATTGATTGAAAAATGCACATTCTACAGGGGTGGTTCCATTTTAAATGGGTCACACTGTATATATATATATATATATATATATATATATATATATATATATATATATATATATATATATATATATATATATATATATATATATATATATATATATATATATATAGTTAGTTTCAGAGTTATGACATAGTCTGGCCAGGTTTTTTTTCTGATGAAAGATGGAATTGACCAAGAATATATGACATTTCTGGGCACAAACTGGTTCAGTATTCAATACTCATTCCGCCAAAACTTTCGAAAAATGAATAAGCATTTGAAAATATATTTTAAATACAAAAATTAACTTCAAGAAACCCTCCAATCAGTAAAATATATTTTTCCTCTGATGGTACCTTAAATTTCCTTCAACAGACATCGTTGGAGCACCATCGTTGTCCAACGGACAATCTGTGGTTGTCATATTAGTGCCATATCACAGAATGGACTTACCTTCTGATTTTTCTTATTCCGACTCGACAGCAACCCGAGTCAAAACGTTTTCGTTCAACGCAGTTGAACGAAAACAATAATAATGTCCCCCCCTTTTATTTTTTGAACGGGTCAACTCAAAAAATTGAAATTTGGGATAAGGAAATTAATGCATGAATACTTTATTTTGAAGTCAAATTGACAGATGAAACTTTCAAGATGGCGGCTGGGCGCCATTTGGAAAAAAATTAAATGGAAAGGGAGGTCTTGTGATACACCTTTTAGAAGCTCCTGACAAATGCTTCACAACCCTAGAATATAATGTCAATATTTTCAACTACTACAAAATGGCGGAACTTTTAATAATTGCCTGAATACATTGACATTAGGTTATAAGCTTGAGGTCTGTTCAGAAGAAGCCCTAAATGGTTCCCTTGAACTTCTTGACATATGAACAGCCTATCTAATATTTCACGCCGAACATTTTCGAGCACAGTAACGTCAATGTCTCTACAAATATTTATTATTCTCTGCCGTATATCCAATATTGAAGCAGGTTCAGTTTCGTACACCTCTTGCTTCAAATGGCCCCATAAAAAAGTCCAAAGGTGTCAAATCTGGCGAGCGGGCTGGCCATTCTGTAGGACCACGACGGCCAATCCAACGACCGGGAAAAGTAGTATCCAAATAGGTTCTTACTTGTCTGGAGTAATGTGGTGGTACTCCATCTTGTTGGAATACAATATCCAATCGAATTCATTAGGAGTCGCTTCGACAATTTCAGTGATGAGAGGGTCAACGGTAGTTTCCAGCATATTCAAATGCAGTTCCTCTGTTAAATTTTGATCAATAAATAGAGATCCTACAATATGGTTTCCCAATATTCCTGCCCAATCGTTAATTTATTCTGGTTATTGGGTATGTGTTTCCTGGAAAACGTGAGGGTTGGTGTTACCCCAATAACGGCAATTTCGTATGTGAACATTGCCGTTTTGAAAAAAATGTACATTCGTCACTAAAACAAATATTGTGGAGATAGGTAGGATGCCTTGCAATGGTTTCCGTCATTATTTCGCAGAATTCTGTTCTTCGATCAGGGTCATTTTCAGTTAATTGGTGTTCCATTTCAATTTTGTATGATGATGATATCTGTTCCTCTTCAAAAGTCTCCGCACAGTAGAAGGAGACACCTCAAAAACATTCGCGACGGAATAAGTAGACTGTTCAGGATTTACTACCATTTCACCAATTATTTGCACTTGTGTTGTTCCGGAATGGAGGGATGATCTGGGGGCTTTTTTATGTACATAACCGGTAGTTGATGTGAATTTAGATACAAGTTCCCTCAAATATTTTCTACAGATCGGACGATTTGGAAAACGTTCATTGAAAATCCTTTCGGTCTCGTGAAAGTTACGCGTCGCACCGTAAATAAAAATCGCTTCAATTTTTTCTTCTAATGGACGAGAATTGACCATTTTAGAGATTGTTGACGTGGTACCTTTCTACTAGTAAAACCGAAAACTAAATGTCAGCATTCTAACTGAACAATGATGTTCATTGTCGTACTGACATTTTCTGTCGTTTTTATAAGCAAAAAATAACTCAACAAACCTTATCGGGTTGTTGGAATTGCCATATAGCAGATAAAAAGGAATATTTCTAAAAATATCGATATTAATGTATTTGTCTTTAGGAAATTATTAAATGTTCCGCCATTTTGTAGAATAGGTGAAGATATTGACTTCATATTCTATTTGCACTTGCTGTTCTTCCGGAATGGACGGATGACCTGGGAGCTTTTTGTTATGTACACTACCGGTAGTTTTAAATTTGGATACAAGTTCCCTCAAATATTTTCTACAGATAGGACGATTCGGAAAACGTTCATTGAAAATCCTTTCGGTCTTGTGAAAGTAACGCGTCGCACCGTAAATAAAAATCACTTCAATTTTTTCTTCAATGGACGAGAAATGACAATTTTAGAGATTGTTGACGTGATATTTTTCTATTAGTAAAACAGAAAACTAAATGAGAGCATTCTAACTGAACATTTAATGTGTTTGTCTTCAGGAAATTATTAAATGTTCCGCTATTTTGTAGTAGGTGAAGATATTGACTTCATATTCTAGGGTTGTGAAGTATTCGTCAGGAGCTTCAAAAAGATGTGTCACAAGATCCCCCTTTTCATTCAATTTTTTCCCCAGATGACGCCAAGTCGCCATCTTGAAAGTTTCATATGTCAATTTCATTTCAAAATAAAGTATTCATGCATTAATTTCATTATCTCAAATTTCAATTTTTTGAGTTTGCCCGTTCAAAAAATAAAAGGGAAAGGGGACATTAAAGAAATACACTGTATAGAGAATGACTAAGAAAATAAATCCGTTACACTCAATACTGTATTCAGTTTGCAACAATACATTTAAAGTTTCTTCGATAGCTATTGAAAACCAAAACTTTCTGTATTTTTCCTTCGGATGAATCCATTGTAAAATAAATGTTTCAATAGGTATTTTTACGATTTCACTTTCCTTAATGATTGAAGAATCACTGTCGAAAAATAATACATTCATTGGATTCGAATGACGTCATACTCAACTGAACATTATATTGTTGGGATGAAAACATCAATTTTTTGACCCTGTACAGAGAAAGATCGTAATTGAAAACAATGACGCCGTATGCCAAACAATGAGTATATGGACATCGACACACTTCTCAAGTTCCGCTGACATTGGGAAAAGTACTCATATACAAATTTTCATGTGGTGATAATGAACAATGGAATCATTCACGCTGATAATAATACCGTTTGTTCTTTGTCAAGTTTCAGGGAATCTTCGTCAAAGGCGCGCTTTCACTAGATCACTGATGCATTTCGTTGAAGAATGATATAAAAATTATACGATAGCGTGATGTTTATTACAGTTATAACTTTTCCATTCTAACATTTTAGTCCAGAACGAATAGACTTTTCCTTGGTGAATTGCAACCATCTGAACTTTTCAATGACCTTTAAAAATAATCTCTGAAAAATCGTTGCAGCAGTGTTTTTTCATTTTAAGTCACCGTGTCCTAAACATTTTGCAATTAGATCATAATGTCCACATATTACACGGCGTTACAACCCCACTGTAACTGGCGTATGATGAGAAATTTGAAGAATATATCAATTTTTGTTTCACCTCCAATATTATGTGGGTCAAGTGAGTCATCACTAACAAGGTCTAAAGCAAATGAACTTTAAACGTTCAAGCCAGTCTCTATATACCTACACAGTAGGTTTAATGGACTGACGCCTATCAGAAAACAACTACTCCCCTGGCTAATACCACGAAGGGCGTTGGATTATATCCGACAGGCGTCAGTGCAGGAATCTTCACAGAAAATTTCCTGCATATGCAATTGGCAATACAACTGAAAGAGTCGACCTTCAATTATGGAACGGGCACACTTGCAGACCGGTTTCGGGCTAATTAGTCACTCATCAGTGCAAGATAGTGACCATCATCGACCTATCATCACTATCTTGCACTGATGAGTGGCTAATAAGCCCGAAACCGGTCTGCAAGTGTGCCCGTTCCATAATTGAAGGTCGACTCTTTCAGTTGTATTGCCAATTGCATATGCAGGAAATTTTCTGTGAAAATTACTGCACTGACGCCTGTCGGATATAATCCAACGCCCTTGGTGGTATTAGCCAGGGGAGTAGTTGTTTTCTGATAGGCGTCAGTCCATTAAACCTACTGTGTAGGTATATAGAGACTGGCTTGAACGTTTAAAGTTCATTTGCTTCAGATTTGTTGACTGCCAGTCTTCAAGCATAGCCCACTGACTAATAAGAAAACTAACAAGGTCTTTTGTTCCTCTATTACCTCAGTAAATCCTTATCGAGAAATTCTATGTTGGTAGGTCGGGTTTTTCAATATTAGAAGACTGTATATTATAAGGTTCCTGATACTTTATGAATTAGAAATAATATCACTCTATTGTACTTTCACGACATATCTTGGTGTGTTGAGCTATATAGTTGCACCGACAGATTTTTAGACACTGACAGAGAGGTGGTAAGTCCCTCGTTTCGTGGTACCACACACACACACACACACACGTCCGATACTCGAAGTTACTCGTGTCAATATAAATACATACAGTGTGATACAAAATGAAATGAGTTTAAATGAGAATGGAACAGTTGGTCATTTTATTCAAACTAATAATACATCTACTTTCGTTTCTATCATTCAGAAAGACAAAAAAAATTTCAAATTGAAAGGGAAGGTATTTGTTGAGAAAAACATTTTGGCTATCTACTTTTACATCATTAAACAAAAATAAGTAGTAAACTTTCGAAAAATGAAAGACATCAATTATTTTCAAAATAAACTTTTCAACAAATATGTGTACAATAAGCACAGAAGTTTCTTTCAGATACATACTGGAAAGAAACATTTTTCGAAACAACTACCACTTTCACATGAACATTAAATCTCACGAAAGAAAGAGTCCTTCCGAAACAACTATTTTCATATGAGCATTGAATTACACGGCTATTAAGCCTGTACTACAAACATTCGTTATGGAATTGAAACAGTTATAATTCACAGGAAAACTAGAAAACGTGAAGAGAACTGATATAAATTTTGCATGGAAATTTAGTACTCATGAGTTATACTTCTCGAAGTTTCGTATTTGAAACACTTGTTTTCAATATCTCATCAGCATTCATATGCCAGATCTGTATATACTTCATGTTCTTTCATCGACAGTTTCTCACATATTTTTGTATGAAGAAGGAGAAGCAGAAAACCAAAACGCTTTTTTCTAAAAGAAATATGCTAATTGCCTTACAATCATTCAGACGATTTTATAAAACTTTCCTTACACTATGTTCAATGAAATGAATGGAAATACTTTTGTGTTTTCATTCATTTCATTAAAGTCATCATGAATTTCCACAAAATAAACAAGTCACCAATTACACAAAGAAGTTGTTCTGAGTGAACCATCAGCATTTCCTAACAATTCGATATCGTAGATCATGTGTTAGAGCTGGCTACGCCACCAGACCACTGGTCTCGTAAGAAAACGTTCAAAAACTATTTTACGTAAACATCGAAATATAGAGTTTGCACCCAGCCCTTGCACGCAATCCACATGTACCCTTGACTAAACATTAATTTACATCACTCTAGTAATTAGAGTTAGTTGTATCTGATTACTTGAACGTACTTGAATGCATCGCCATGTGGAAAAACTGAGGCAGTTAGTTACAAAAACGCGTAGATCCTAGATACTAGACCCCGCAAAACAATAATATAATTGAAGGTTTAGAAAATCGGATAATTGTTGTAGGGCAAAGTGAACTAGGAAATCCTACCCGATAAACTCTAGGAAAACCTCTATAACGGGACCATCCGAGAATAGAACTGAAGAACTACTTCAAAAATGCAGGTATCTGTTTAGATCAATTACAGGGCTACTCACTGAATACTGTTCTTCGGGAGTATATTTTAACAAAATAGGTCTGTACAAAATATCAAAATATGCCAGAAAGATATTAAAACTAAAGAATTTGAAAAGAAAATTGAAAGGTCCGCGAAAGAAGATATCATTAATTATTTGAAAGAAAAACCTAATCTTGATGAACACACATAATCAGCAAAGAAGCTTCCAAGCCAGCCAAATCAACTAAAAAGGTTTGTAGTAACCGCACCTTTGTCAAAAAAGATGAAATATATAAACCTGAATTCTGGCCGAGGAACGTTGGCATAAAACCGTTTGATTTTTAAAAACACAGAGAGGTTCTCCAGCAGCACGGGGGGACTTTTTAATAAATGGCTCAAAGCGTCAAGAAAGAAAGCTTGAGAAAGATCCTTCAACAAAAACTGCAATACCAGTAGTCGATAGCTTTTAACATAGCATATCAAAATATAAGGGGATTAAACACAAAAATGACAGAGTTCCTGAATTCTGTACATCTCAGTATGTAATATGATGCTATTACCATTACTGAAACATGGCTACATAACGACATCCATGACTCTGAAATATTTCCCGATGACTCCAAAGTTTACAAGAACAGGAACCGTGACACCCTTGAAGTAGAGAAAACCAAAGGTGGAGGAGTTCTTCTGACTGTAAGAGACCTATATAAAAGCAACCTCATTGACTTATATTTTAGTGATCCTGACATTGATATTATTTATGCAAAGGTGTATATAAACGATTTTAATTTTATTTATATATATATATATATATATGTTGTATATGTTGTACCAAATTGCCCAATTTCATCCAAAGAAAATCTACTTAGCTTTTTTGAAAACCAGTTCTCTATAATAAGAATTTTTTAGTAATAGGCGATTTTAACATATCTTAGTTGCACACTATTCCTCAAACATGGTGAGGGACACATATGTAGAAATATTCCTGAACTTCTTGAACTTTCTGGATACTAATCAGCACAATAGAATATTAAACGATCATGGACACTTACTAGACTTAGTTATCTCGAGCAAAAGTTGCAAAAAATTTGCTTTCTTTTGTGATGGACGCTAGGTATCATCCATCGCTCTGTATTTGAGTATTTAAAACTAAAGAGATATCTGTTAATAATTTATAATATTTCAACTTCAGAAGGGCGAATACTGAGCTCATGTACCATCTATTTGTTAATGTTGACTGGTGTGGTCTAGAATTGTTTACAGATCCTAATCTTGCGGTGAGTTTCTTCTACAGTGAAATTAATTAAATTTTCAATATTTGTATTCCCAAATGCAATAAAAATAAAAAGTATCCCCCATGGTTCAACAGACAAATAATAAAATATATCAAAGTAAAAAAGAAACTAAGGTTAAAATGTAGACAAAACAGTAGCCATGAATTAGCACAAAAATTTCGCTATTTGAGAAGGAAATTGAAAATTGACATCAATACACATTATATCCAAGCAAGGTTCAGCAAGAAATCAGTAGTGATTCTAGATCATTATGGCAGTATGTAAACAGTAAAAAAAGCAGCATAGGCATACCAGGTAAAATGCACTTGAACAATATTAAATATTCCAATGGCATTGATATTTCTAATGCCTTCGCAAAACACTTCAGTTCAGTTTATACAAGTGACTGTATTGATGGTTCACCATTTACTGATAATACCAGTCTTGAATTGATATCTATGCACTGTATAGATCATGATGATATCATTGATGCAGCTAGGTGTTTGAAGATAAAAAAGTCAATTGGGCCTGATAATATACCATCATTTATATTCAAAGATCTTGTCGACTTCTTGTTATATCCATTGAAAACTATCTCTAACCTCTCCTTGAGAAGCAAAACATTTCCTAACATCTGGAAAGAATATTACAGGCCGGTGGTAGTGTTATCGGCACCAGCCAAACTTTTCGAGACTGTCATTGTCAAGCATTTCTATAGATTAGTTTCTCCTAAAATATCACGTTTCCAACATGGTTTCATGAAAAAAAGATCCACTGTTAGTAATCTTAGCAATGTTACCCAATTTATAGCTGAAAACTTGGGTAGTTGTGCTCAAATGGATATTCGACTTGCAAAAGCTTTTGATAAAGTCTCCCATCCAATTCTTCTAAGAACCTAGAATATGACTTTGGTTTTCATCCCAACCTGATGAAATTTTTCAGTTCATATCTATCTAATTGAAAACAAAGTGTGATAGTGAAATGGCATAAGTCCAGTCCATTTATTGCATCGTCTGGAATTCCTCAGGGTTCCAACTTAGGTCCTTTGTTATTTATTTTATTTATCATTGTCTTGTAAAAAATATCACATCATCTTGCTACTTGTTGTTTGCAGATGACGACTTGAAAATTTTTAGAAGAATTTCAACAGTTGAAGATTGTGTACACCTACAAAACGATGTAAATAACATCGTTGAATGGTCAAAAAAGAACAAATTGTTATTCAACGTTCGAAAGTGTAATACTATGACCTCCCGGAAAAAAGTCAGTATAACGTACAGCTACGAGATGAACGGTGTAAAACTCAACACAACTCAAGAAATAACAGACCTTGGTGTTACTTTTGATTTTGAATTATCATTTAGATCTTATATACTGAATATAACAAAAAAGACCTCAAAGATGAATTGGTTTGTAGTTCGCAACTCTAGACAATTCAACAATATTACCTACATCAAATATTGTATATCACTCTTATCTGAAGCATTTTGGAATATGTTTCCATTATCTGGTGTCCTCAATGTAATTGTCACAAGTATAGCATTGAAAGAGTTCAAAACAAGTTCCTGAGATATCTTCACTTCAAAGAAACAGATAACATGACCTTGATATTTCCAATGTAGTGCTATTTGAAAAGTAGAACATACAAACCCTTTAGAAAAGAAGAGTATTTGCATACTTAATATACTTGTACAAGATGATACATGGTGAAGTGGATGATCCCTGTCTTCTATCAAAAATGAATTTCAATGTACCTGCTCATGAAACTAGATCGTTTCGCACATTTTATATTGAATCCGCAAGAACAAATTAATATCAAAATGCCACATTAAATGCTATGTGCAATGCCTAATAATAATGTACAAAATGACATCTTTTTCCAAAATCTTACTAGTTTTAGAAATAGGTTGTATGAAATTGTATAACTCTTGTTGAATATTTTTTTTATATAACTTTTTTGTCATTCTGTTGTATGTATAAAATCTATTTGTGATATTTACCTTTCCTACTATGTAACTGGGCCATGATCTGTAGAGTTTGTAAACAAATAAATAAATAAATAAAATACTCTTCCAAACCATAGTAGGGTCTATCAACAAGTAGGTTCTTCACCGCCTTTTTGAAATGAATGGTGCTTACCACCATTACAGAGTTTGTAAACAAATCTGTTCTGTTTAAAATCTGGTTTTCCGTTAATCAGCTATCGTCCCCATACGAACGACAACTCTCAAAAGTTGAGAACTTGTGCGAGCTAAGGACTACCGAGGTCTTACTTTTTAACGTGTGATTCCTAACACTCTCTCTTTATTCAAAGATTATATTATCAAATCATCATACCCATTGAAAAATGACATTTATGTGAAGGTATGACATTTGTCAAACCAAAAAAATCATATACATGTTTAACTTCCTTCATCAATTTATATGTTCAATCCTTTGTTTTTACTCATTTTTACTGTAAGTATGATTTGTAATGTTATTCAATGGCAAAAAAACCACAACTCAATAAATTATAGGTCCTGAAGAAGCTTCCCATTAGAAGTGAAAGTTTGGCAAAGTAGAGTAGAGTTTTGATTTTTTGACTCAAAGTATGGTTTTTGCGGTTTAAGGTGGAAATAGAGACAGGAGCAGGGGAGTAAGATGCCTGTACAGTGTATATATAGACAGAATCATATAACAAAATAACTCTCATTGTTTTTTAATGGTATTCATTGCCTGAAGTATTTCATCGTTTCGTACTTTCAATTGACTCTAAAAATGATGTTAATATTTCATTTACGATCAAAGTTTTTTTTAATACCTTGTAAATTTGTCAAATTCAGTTATTAAATCTGTATCTCAAAAACTTATCAATTGGACTGAAGTTGTTATAGAAAATTTCTTTTCGTAATAACACCTTTTGAACTAACTAAAATTTCATTCGATAGGATTTGACTGACACAGTCATTTTCAGAGCTAATATTTCAGTTTTTCACTTTTTATTTGTAATGTGTAAGGGTGCTTACTCAAATTTACGCTTGCATTTTTATGAAGGGGGTTAATTATATTTCATAATAAATATCATATATATGTTAATGAAAGAATAACAATAATTAGCTTTTACCAGCAATCACTTTTGTTAATCAAAAAATTTGTTTTTGAAACTTCTTTCATATTTCTTTACTAAAATTGATGATACAAACCTAAATTCAATTATGCCTTTAATGTTTATTGTACCATTAAACGCATGAAACAATAAATTACCTCGGGTGAATTGGAATGTTTTACCTATGAACCACATAACATGCTTAATATTTCATTTGATATCTGAATGAGACAATGACAACTATGAAACTTTTACTCGACTTCGATAACAATTGTAGGAGACCAAATCATTTTTGTAATTCTTTCCTCCTTATGTAACTAACTCTTGAATATTTTCCACCAAACATGTATATTAATTAAATTAGCCCCATACACACAATGACGTAGATCACTGTGACACGCATATTCTCAACCATTCATAACATAAATTACTTCTTGAAAAGATCGTCTGATTTGATTCCTGGGAAACACTTCGGAGTGGAAATATTATTTTGTTATGGGTTCCAGGAAAATTAGTGGATGTGGTTTTGCGGTGTAAAACATCAATGGGATCTTGAGTACACAAACATTTCCTTATATTGAAGGGTAGAACACCGAAAGTTACTTGTGATGTGGTCATGGATATCAGTGTTTCTTCTTAGAATTTTGTTAAAGCTCGAATTCCTTTTGGGAAAGTCTCATTTTGGGCATGATCATTATTAAGTTTATCGACTACTTAGTGAATAATTCAGTTAATGAGAAAATTGGAGTTTCTAATGTAATCAGATATCGGAGGATATCAATTTTTACGCTTTCATAATTTTTCGAAAAAAAAGAATCTAATCCCCCTTTTGAATTTATCAGAAAAATCAATTGAAAACTTGGTATTGAAATTGAGCAGATGAAGTACCTCTTATGATTTCGTGTGATATCAATGACATAAAAAAAGAAATCGAATGATAGCTGGATATGTTAAGATAAACAATAGAACATACCAAAATATTTATTTTGCTCCTCCTCATCATTCTATTTGAGGGACTCTATGGTGACGTTTACAAGTTTAGAGTTAAACTAAGTATGACCTGACAATACAGCTTTTCTTGCAAGAAATTATTTCTCTTCGACATATGAACATATTTATAAAACGTTTGATTCAGATACTGTCACAATAATTTAAAAAAAAAACATTCGCCTCAACGATACAAAAATTGATGAGGAATGAAAAAGATTTCAAAAATTGAAACTTTAAGTCTCACTTTACATGTTTGAATACAAAAAATTATGTTTGGCACTTAATTGATATCATTGATAATTGAAATCTCTCTAAAAGTATTTTCGAAATGTACTTTTTGGAACTTCCAAATTTCATTGATCACATCTACTCTATTAATTATTATTATTCAATTGAAAGGGTCATATTTCAGAAGAGATTAGCTTTTATGAAAAAAGCTTTAAATTTTCAAAATACTAAATTATGTCCTTACATACTGCAAAATTTCTTTAAAATAAGATCTTGATATTCTCTGTCGAAGCAAATTTGGTCATATTTTCAATATAGTAGACATATAACAATGTCGATGATGGTGAAACAAAAAAAAAACAAACTACTAAACGATACTGTAGACTTTCCCAGCTTCCATCCCCTAGCAAGGGAGACAAATCACCAAAAGAATAACAAGGTGACAAGTATTCATTTTTAATAAATAGTAAATTTTTAAATTCTGCTAATAGTTTTGAAAAAAAAGGAATTTTTCTGTTCTCACAGATAAAAAAAAATCGAGTCATGTTACTTCTATTTGCACTTGAATTCGTTTTCGACATATACTTTCTGTAACCAATTTTATTATCTGACTGCATTTCATTGTTATTTAAAAAAAATGCGTTGTGTGTTTTTATAAAATATCTCATTTCTGTTATATCATTATATGTTGTAGTTAGTTATAGTCCTTAATTATAAGCATTTATTGTTTCTTGGGACATTAAACTGTATTGAATTGAATTCTACGGCTCTCGTTGACATTTTTTTGTGCAAATATTTCCAAGATTATGATTGTGTTCTATAGATTTCACTTTGCAGGCATTCTATGGAAAGAAATCAAAGCCATGCAATGTCTTGGGGTGATTATCACACTCGCTAAGAGGTGAAACTGGTGGAGACAAATATATCGGAAAATATTACTTCCCTTCAATTAAAAATCGACGGGTCCTTGCATTTTTTCTAAGCCATACAACTTCGATAGACTAACATCCCTCATTCTACATACCTCTCAAAATATGTATATATGCAACAGGTCTATCAGAATATTTCAAAGCAAGTGGGTGATGACAGTATTGAAAGTTGTAGGTTTTGTGTGATTAGAATATGCTGAAATTTTCACAAGTTTTGAGTATTTGTTTGTTATTCCAAATCATTTTAAATTTTATCTAGTATTTTACTACAGAGAAAACCAAAATTCACCAGCAAGTTGTTAAACTATTGGACTAATAATGATGATAATAATGATGCTATTAGTATGAAATTCGGGATAGACAAATGTTCAACGGTCCATCTCAGAAGATTACGATGCAGAGACTACGGAGATGATGTGCAGCTCGTAGATGGAACCATCCTGTACCATCTGGATGCCGGAAAGACGTGTACTTACCTCGGGGTGGAACAACGCCACTCACAAGAGGTAAAGTAGGTAAGACTCTCTCCGCAGCAAGTATCAGCACAAACTCCGACAGATCTGGTCATTGGAACTATCAGGAATGAACAAAGTGTTTGCTATGGATATGCTTGCCGTTCCAATCTTACTCTACTCGTTTGGAGTAATGAAATGGATCCTATAGTAGCTGTATCAACTCGAAGTAAAGACTTGAAAAATGATGCATTTCTATAAAGGTTTGCATCTCAAATTGTCCTTTCCACAGTTGTATTTCCCACGACAACAGGGAGGCTGTAGATTTTTGAATTTGGAGTGTTTGCATGACAGAATGGTACTGGATGGAGTCTGTTAAGTCGTCAGGAGTTCGGTTCCCCTTCTCTGTATGGTCCGCGCTCATGAAAAACAGGAATTGGAGCATTTTTGTTTAGGTCAGCTGGCCGAGTGGCTGATAACTCAGTTTAGTTTTCGACACTGAACGAGGTGATCACCATTCTGCCACCAAGATGATCTCAACTCTGTCAGCAGAAGGCCCTTAGCCACAGAGATCACTTCACTCCTGCGGCAAGACAAGGATAATCCAATGCATGGAGTCGTCTTTAACTACATATAAGACCTTGACCCATCAAAGCGCCTGACCTTGGGTTTCCCAGGTCGAATGGCTGGAGTCGGAAACTGAGGTGTTTATCATGGCCTGCTAGGATGTTGTCTTCTTCACTTCAATCTACAGCAGTTGCGGCTATAGAGGTTTCTGACACAGCTTATGCGGTCTCAGCATTTACCCATCGACATAACTCGGCCCAAGAGTACTTTATTACCACCTACGGCTCTTTCACTTTGACGAGACACCGGTGTAGCATATTGAATACGTTGTGGGGAACGAGAAGTGCCGAATGTTGTTTTTCTCGACCATCAGTGCAAGACGATATTTATTTAGACCACTTTGTTAAGATGGCTGTTTTGATTATTGGAATCCTTGGTAGAACGATGCAATCCCTACTCTCGAATATCAAGATCATACCGGCTTGCCGCACTTAGGCATACATCATAGCCGGTTAAATGCAGAAAGCTGTCATTCTGGGCTCACAGCGCTTGCTAAGGGTACTTGATTCTCGGACCCAATGATCACTTACCTCACGGTGTGGGGAGTGATAATTGGTTGATAATGCTAGCGCACCCTTTCGAATGTACTGGGGCTTCGGATAAAGAGCCCTACAAGCGCAAGTTCAGAAAAAAATATTGAAATCCTTGGTGGAATGATGCTCTCTCTAGTTTCGAGTCTCAAAAACATGCCTACTTGCAGGACTAAGGGATAAATAGTGGCCAAACAAATGCAGATTATGTAAAGAAATGAAATATGTATTAGTTCGCGTTAAGGCTCTGTATAACAAGAAACATGTGATTAGATCGTGTTATCGTTATTTATATCAAATGAATACACATTATTTTATCTCGACTACTGAAAAAGATGTGATAATGAATTATGAAATACAATTGAAACAATTCAATTATATTTTCTTGATTTCAGTTACGATCTGGTGACGTTCAAGTTGTTATGAGCTCCTCGTATCTTCAGTAACTCACCTATAATGTTGTGGTGTTCCACTGCTGTTCCACTTACAAACAATAAAATTAACTTCATTACTACTATTATATTTAATTATTGAGAATAATTTATGTACGGTGCGAAGTCAGTCGATTCAAGACGCGTAAGTGGGCCCTGCCAGTTCATTTGTTTGTGAGTTGTGTCGAGTTTCGGTTGTTTAAGATTGTGCACGTCGAAATTTAGATACTTTTATCTATTTGAGAGGTTGGAAATAGACAATTAAATTATTTACTGCTTGGAATAAGTGCAACTTCAAACTGAGTTGAATTTAACTGGAAAAATAACATGTGAGTTATTTCTTTGGAATGGCTATTTTTATACTACTAAACAAGTTCGTTTATAGGGATTAAATAGTCGGGGAACACTTTTTCATCCTTCTAGAGTACTAAATGACTGTTTTTTAGTTATATTAGTTTCAGTATTCAAACTTGCTGCATACGCGTGGAAAGTTAAATTGAGTTGGAAAGTTCCAAGTGTGTATTATACTGGGTTGACGGATATGGCTTCAGAAAATTAAATTACTTCAAATTTAATTCGTTTATTTCAAAATATACTGCTTTCAAATCATAAAATTGAACGTTACAATTTCTATCTACTAGATTTTCTGTATTGAAAACCTTCATTTTTTATTAAGATAATAATGATTTCAGTTTCGTGCAGGTTTCTACAAAATTTTCGATTAAAGAATAAATGAAATTGGCTTTACCTATACAAAAAAAAATTATAAAATTGAAAATGTTATAAATAAGTATATATTGAAGTGGTTGTTATTATCGACTGGATTTTAAGTCTGGTCGGCCCGTTTTTAGTTTCAATCATTTCATATTTGGTAATCATATTAACGTAAGATTATTTATAATATAAAAATTTTAATAAGTGCACATGGTTACTTTGTTACGTCTTGACGTCTTGATATCTTCCTATCAATAAATGATATGAGGAATCGAAAAAACAGGTCAATTTTATACTCAAGGGGGACACTTTCAAGAAATATTTGAAGTCCTCGTGGTTCAACCCCTAGGAGGGGTAGATCTTACCCTTAGAATTTTAAATAGGAAGGGGTATCAAGTGGCACATCATTTCGATTGGCGTTAAATTCTACTTCAAATGATACCCTGAAGTTTTATTTTTTGATGAGCAGTTTCCGAAAAATAGCGTTCTAAACTTACACATGTAATTAGAATTTGCCTGTTCTGAGATGCATTATTGTTTTGTCTCCTTTTGATAAAAATGGTTAGGAGATTAGGTGGCACGGTCCAATGAATTACGCGTGGAATTTTTTATTTGTTGGTTATTGCCCGTTTACAAAATAAAATTCAATTTGCGAGAATGACATTTCAAACATGGAATCTACTTACCGTTATCTTATAAACTGTTCGAATTGTCATCCATTTTGCACTAAATAGTAATAAATTCTGATTTCGAACTCCACTCTAACATTCACCACTGACGGACGGGAAGAAAATAATGAGGTAGAGCACCGTCCTACTGGAAATGTAACAGATCCTCCTGCAAAAGTTCATTACCTTCTGCATCCATTTGAGTTTGTAGCTCGAGTTATAAGAGGATCGATAGTCTCTTCAAGCATTTCAAGGTACATATTGTCAGTCAAGTTTTCTTACAGAAATAATGGACCAATAATGGCATTTGCAAGAATACCTGCCCAAACATTAACTTTTTGTGGGTGTTGTGTATGTCCTTCCGAAAAATATGTGAGTTTTCGTCACTCTAATAGCGACAATTTTGTCTATTAAATTTGCCATTCAGAAAAAATTAACACTCATCGCTGAACCAGATGTTTAACAGAAGATTAGGGATGGTATTGACTTGATGAGACATGATTTCACAAAACTCTATTCTTCTATCATAATCATCCTCGTGGAGCACTTGAAGAATCTGCATTTTATAAGGACTAAATTTATGCAGTTTCAATGCTTTTCTTAGTCTCTCGTAACATTCCCGTCTGATCTGATACTGATCGTGAGGAGCTCGTGGACTCTGCAGCAAATGTACCCAAAACTTCAATTTGAGTTGCTTCATTTAGTACTCTAGGGTTATTTGTTTTTTTATTTGTTACTGAACCAGTTTCGTAAAACTTATTCACCAAATCAAGCACATATCGGTGACTTACATTACAATTTGGATGTCTTTCGTAGTAGAAGTAGCAAAAAGGCACGGCTATCTTATCTGCAATAAGAATCAATATAATTCAGCTTTACTAAACACAACTTTACTACCATCTACGTTTCTATTAGACTACTTTTGATGTAAATTAATTGGAGCTAATGAATAATGTTACCCCTAATACCCCGGATATGAGATATATTTTGGTCTCTCAGTTATCTAGTCTCTGGGTAATTTAAGAATTCCAAATATATCTATTTCAATTTTGAACTCGGCAACGGTTTTCATTTTTTCTCCGTTATTTCAATATTGGTATTTAGATTTAATTTTGAATTATTGATTCGTTTCGTTAATGAAGAATATTCTTTCCAAAACAATCACTCTTCCCAAAAACCAGAACTGCGATACTTTTCTCAACGCGCGTTTCACCAATCAACTTGGCGTATTCAGGAGATGAAGTAAACTGTAAACGCGAATCAACAAGAGTATTGCATTCTTATGTTCGGGAAAAGTGTATGTTTTGGATTTATTCTACGTCAAAGGTTTTTAAGAAATTGAAACTCGGTGATGGTGGAATTATTGAAATTGAAAATTGTAAAAATATAATCCGAGAGAGATAAAGTAATATTAGTGAGAAATGTAATATAAAAAAAAAGAATGAAGAGACCTAATTTGTAAACAGATCAATCATTCTGAGCTAATACGGAAGTGATAAATTATATAAGGTAGTTATAACGAAAAAATACACTCATGTGAAAAAAAATAACGCTGAGACAAATGATATCCACATAAACTTTTCTCTTGGAATCCTGATAAATATATTATGTTGAGTAAACATAACCAAACTTAAATTAAGTCACCACGGAGTGATTCAAATGAAGGTTTATGTATAGGATTCATGAATGTTTTGTGTAAATTGGTTGGAATATGACAAAGCTATACGTGCGAAGCCGGGACTGGTCGCTAGTAAGAGTGGTTACAACTTTTCGGTACTGAAAGTAAAAATAATTGGTAATCATTTGATTGACAATTATACTCGGTTGATAATTAATTGAGGAAATAAAAACAGTAATTAATCCAGGTAATAGAAAATCATATTCTAGAAGTAATGATTTTAATAACCGCCTTGAAGCTGATTTCCTGTTCATAATTATTATCATTTCATCTGCAGTAACCTTCAATTTTGGGTGATATCACAACGAACACGGAAAATTTTAGATGAATATTTACCAAACATAGACTAATTATTTTTCAATAAACAAACTTCATTAGATTTTATTGTAATTATTACAACTATGCTATTATGTGGTTGTTCCAAGAATTGCTCCGCGAATGTGTACAATATTGAAAGTAAATAATTTCATATTCAGCCTGTAACTGATTTTGGTAGCAATTTCAAACAAATAATTCGATCAATGGAGATTTTACATTTAAATTTTCAGATTCTGTCGAAAGCGCCTGCTTGACAAATTTGTTAAGCTTGGATTGTACCTACAGTCAAACTAAATAAAAAGCGCAAGCAGGATTTTTCTATTTTTCTTGTACCCAAATAATATCACTAAATGGCATGTAAGCTTGTCGCCCACTTGTCTGGCACAGCAGCCCGTCCCGTCAAAATACGGATAGGTTTGGAACAATGAAAATGAATGGACAACCGCCCATTAGCCCGGCACGGCAGAGCCAAGAGCGCCCGCCGCCGGAAAGCATTCCAGCTCTCCGATTCCGCCCGCCCGGCAAATAACGTGCTGTGACGGACTTGCCAAGTGAGCACTTTGCCGGCTTTGCTTGTCCAAACGTGCCTGGGAAGTTTCAGTTTCTCTGTTTTGCTATTCCATTAGTTGACAGCACAGTGTCACACGGTACCTATAAAAATGGACGAAAAAAATTGAGTTACTTGTTAAGGCAGGCTCTAAAATATCCAGAAGATCTGAAAATTTGCCTGGAGTCATTCGGAAATACTGGAAAAATGTCTCCTCGTCGTTTTTTAGATCGTTGAAAAGATGTGAAATTCTCCTAGATTTGTCCTCTTTTGATTAATGGGATGGACCCACAACATTCTTTTTTGTGACTATTTTCTTCTATATTCAATAATGCAGCCACTATAATGACGACTTCTTCGTCAGAACTACTAGCGATAGACATGTTTCTGTCACTGCTCGATGTCAAGTAAAATTCCCTTGAAATGTGCCGGACAAGTAGGCGACAAGCTTTAAGCTTGTCGCTCACTTGTCCGGCACAGCACAGCACGGCGCTGTCCGTCGCCTCACGGCGACGAGTAGTAGCATCACCCTCTTGTCCAGCTACAATTCGATTTCAAGGGAATTTCAGTTGACATCGAGCAGTGACAGAAACATGTCTATCATTAGTAGTTCTGACGAAGAGGTCGTCATTACAGTGGCTGCATTATTGAATGCAGAAGAAAATAGTCACAAAAAAGAATGTTGTGGGTCCATCCCATTAACCAAAAGAGGGCAAATCTAGGAGAGTTTCATAATCTTTTCAACGACCTAAAGAAGACGGGGAGAACTTTTTCCAGTATTTCTGCATGGCTCCAGACAAATTTTCAGAACTTCTGGATATTCTAGAGCCTGCCTTAACAAGCAACTCAATTTTTCCTCATCAATTTCATAGGTAGTGTCTGACACTGTGCTGTCAATTGATGGAATAGCAAAACAGAGAGACAGAAACTTTCCAGATACGTTTGGAAAAGTTGATGCTGGCAAACGCTGGCCGGCGACGCGCTCACTTGGCCAGTCCGTCACAGCATGTACCGTTATTTACCGGAATCCTTTCCGGCGGGGACGCTATTGACTGTTCCGTGCCGGGCTAGTGAGCGGTTCTCCATTCATTTTCATTGTTCCAATCTTATCCGCATTTTGACGGGACGGGCCGTGCTATGATGTGCCGGACAAGTGGGCGACAAGCTTAAGTGCAAAAAAGTACATGACACATGCGTCGCGGTTTTGAAAACTTTCAAGTGTATCGGCCAGTTGCATCACAGAAAATGTTGACGTGCTACACGAGAAAATAAAGCATTTTGTTGAATATTGAACCCATTGACTTTTATGGTCACCTAAAAATGAGCCTGCGTTCCCTGGAGTCATATTAAGAGATTATTTATTGAATTTAATTGTACTTCACAGAAATCACCGTGTATAAAGATGGAGAAGTAGAAAACCAAAAACCGTTCTTTACCAAAAATTATTCTCTTCTAGAAATACACCCCTTTAAATTAAAATATTTATATAGCTGTAATTGAATGAAATAACCGTACGCATGTCGTTACGAACTGCCATCGTGATATGAGTAGATTTAACTTTTCTGTGACATAAAGTCGTAATGTTATGAATGAATTGAGAGCTTCATCTTGAAATTAAATCATTACAAAGATACACAAAAGTTTCGAATCAAAATTCTAAAAGAATCAAAACTTTGTGTTGGTTTGATCCCTCCTACAGATACCTAACATTACCTACAATGAATGATTAGACCCTGTGTTTCTTGGAAATTTCCAGAATCCGGCTAAATGGGCTTTTGGTAAACTGTCACCAATAAATATCCGCTTACGACCAACAACTGAAAATAGACTTGGATTAGTTATAATATTTTTGAGAATCGAGCACAAACAAAATGTCGTTTGGCAGTATCTCAAATGAATTCACCTGAATGAAAACTAGATAAAAAATATTTTATTTTAGGGTTCAGTATGAACCACCTATAATGTTTTTTGTATTTTCATTTCATTTGCACACCGCTAATTATTTAGACGTCTCGTTATTCGTATTTCGGTGTTAAGAATCACAGATTAAAAGGTGAGACCTCGTTAGTCCTTAACTCGCACAAGTTTCGTCTTGTGCGTTATCGTTCGTAGGGGGACGACAGCTAGTAAATGGAAAAAAGATTTTAACAGTTTTTTTTACATAAATCGGCATGTTTTTCACGTTAAGGTAAATTGTGACCTAACGAAAAATTTGGACAAGTAAAAGTTCAAAAACTCTCACCCCATTTGGTAAGTACAGAGAATCCAAAAGTTAGATTATATTTTAGGGTTCAGTATGAACCACCTACAACGTTTCTTGTGTTTTCATTTCATTTGCACACTGCTAGTTATTTAGTTGTACCTCTTTATTCGTATTAAATCTTTTTAGACAGCATTGTGACTTTTATATCTTCCAAAAAGATAAGCGTAGCTATTAAATTACGTTTTTCTCAAATCTTTCTTCTTGCTTGGAATATGGAGGTACAATCCCTAAGAGAAGTAGAGACCCGGCGCGTATGGTTTCACGTACAGGTAAATTGTGAGCTAACGAAAAGGTTGGACCAGTACAAGTTCAAAAACTATTATCCTATAAACACATACCCCTTATTACCCCTACATAAACACTCTTGCCATAGCTATAACCACTTGATAACAATAAACCTTGGCAGTTGTAATAATGCATTCTTTCTTTTGGAGGGTAGGCACAAATTTCAAGTTTTGAGGGTTGTCACATCTACTTATCTACGGTTGCTAGATTTTGTAAATATTTTTTTGGTTCAAATATGGAAAAGACGTCATAATCTTTCAAAGTTTATAACGCTATAATTTGTTTGAAAGATATGACAATTTGTAAAGGATTTGTAACAATACATTCTATATACCGAAACCGATACATACATACGCCTTTGTACACTCTATTTTCATTGAATGTTATCAAACCGGTTTATTAATAAATTTTCGCAGAAAGGAAACTGCAATATAAGCTAGTTTTGTTGAGTCGTATAAACACCCAATGTAAGCATTGTAATTATTTTGTGATATGAAATTTTCCTAAACTGTTCGAAAGTTTAGTTGTTTTTAATATGCTTCTCGATATGCCTCAAAAGATGGAACCCAGTTCCTGCTTGCTTATTGAGAAAAAGGCAAGTAATGGCTTCATTGGAACAGAGCAGATTTGAGAGGAAACATTTTTCCCATTTTTCAAAAACATTCAAGTTTGAGTATAAACTTTTCAGATTATTTGAGATTTCATTTTTGAAAAAGTGAAATGAGACTTCCTGGAACAACTACGTTTTTTAATAATACAGGTTACTTAACAAACGATATCTCCGTTACGCGTAGAGCTATAATAATGAAACAAAGGTGGTCCTGAAAGACGTCGAAATGACCTTCTGAGATCATCTTTGAAATCGTTGTAACCATTGCAGTTTCTAAGAAACTACCCCTAACATTTCTTAAATGGCGCCTCTTATAATTGAATCTCCCTGTCATTGTGAATACAGATAGGTAATATTTAGCGTAATCCAAATGCTTCGAACAGTTATTTTTACCAAAATATATTGAAAATTTTATTGACCTTCATAAAATACATACAATGTTACAAACTCAATTATAAAATATGTTCGTTGACAAGCTTTATGAGTTCCCTAGTGTAGACAAATGTAATCATAGCTGGTGTGATAATATGACATGCACGACATATTTGATTCTTGAGATCCTCCTAATCTACTGAAGACAATTAGCATATAATTTCTTTTAGATAACCACCTAGAAAAAATCTAGTGGACTCATATCAGAGGAACAGGCTGACCGATGTATTCAATCTATCTATGAGCATATATATATATATATATATATATATATATATATATATATATATATATATATATGCTGAACTGGTTTTTCCGGGTATTTGATCCGTGTATGTGATATTATCTCTAATTTTCATCTTTACCAATGTCTCATCATTTCATTTTCAACTTCAATGTAACCACCATCACTTAAGATATAATTCATGAGCAAGTAATATTTTCGATTTTACTGTACATCTTATGTTATTGTCGTGTACCTGATGATGGGCTAATTTAAAAGAGTACTCATTTACTTGCTGCAATACCCCATTATCCAACAGTTCCATTCTCAACTAGTCAGCAACAACTACCCTTTCCTAGCTGGAATTATATTTGTTTGGTCGTGACACTCAGACGGTTCACACCGTTCTGGCGACACCATACCCGGTACTGATGATGGAGCAAGCACCCTGAAACCGGTCTTCTATCGGTTGGTGGTATCGACCAAACGAAATTAATTTCTGTTTTTCATAGTGGGAAATAACGTGCGACGAATCTTCCAAATCGAAGACGTTGCACAGGTGCCTGATGGTTTTACTTCAACTCTCTACATATATATATATATATATATATATATATATATATATATATATATATTATATATATATACCGTATGACACAGATTTATGGTACACCCCCCTTTTTTCTTTATTCTGTCACCTATTTTTACGGAACTATTAATATTGATTATGCCTACAAAGAGGGGTACTTTTTGACGTAATTTGAGATTTTTTTCAACTTCCGGTTTTTTCGGAAATCTTATCAACGTTTAATTTTCAAATAGAACACCCTGTATATTATTACATTTTTGAAATCTACACAATTTTCCGAATCAAATGATACCCCATACTTGATATTTTAAGTGTTAAGACGCTCGGTTTATTTTTCGATCTAGAGAGTCATGAAAATTATTAAATATTTTCGCAATTTAATAAAGGTAAGTTAATGAGGTGGCTATGAATTACAAATAACTTTTGACATTTCTATAAACTGACATTGTTTGTTAGTTACTGAACACATTGTTGTCAATCGGATTTCTAACAGAAATGAGTTAAAAATGCCATAAGTTTTTAACAGAAACGAGAAAGCAGATATGCTATTGATTTATGGGGAATGTCGGAAAAATGCAGTTGCGGCTCACGGTTATACTCTGAGCGATATCCCGCACGACAATGTTCGGCTAGAAATTATTTCAAGCGTCTTGAAGAGGAGTTCAGACGTGAGCCTGGTCGTAATGAGGGTAATGAAAATTTTATTATATTTGAAGAAATGGAAATACATGTCCTCATGAGGTTGGAAATCGATAAAACAGTATCTCTCAGGCAACTGGCTTTTGAGTTGGATATCAGTCGTGAAAGTGTAAGAATTGTAAAAAAACACAAGTATCGATCTTTCAAATATCAACTTCACCAACATCTGTATGACGCCGATAGCGTAAGAAGGGTGGAATATTGCAGATGGATTCTACACAATAATGTGCAGCCCAATAATAAGTTTTTGAAAACAATTGTATTCTCAGATGAGTCAAGATTCACCAATCTTGGTTTCTTTAATAGACAAGAATACCCGATATTGGGCACAAGAAAATCAGAATTTGTTTCGACAGGGAAATTTCCAAGAACGTTTTGGATTCAATGTCTAGCATGAAATAGTAGGGGTTAGGATAATTGGCCCCATAATATTTGATGGTCCTTTGAGTGGTGATAGATACCTAGGTTTTCTCAAAAATGAAATTAAAGGATATTTAGAAGATTTACCGCTCTAATCTGGCAAATCGACTGTTTTTTCAGCAGGATGGAGCACCTCCCCATAATAGTAGGATAGTGACGGAATACCTTCGTGATAGATTGCGGGAGCAATGGAATGGAAACATAGTCCTATTAGGTGGCCTGCTAGATCACCTGACTTAACCCCGTTTGACTTTTTCATTTGGGGTGACTTGAAAAATACTGTCTACGCAACTTCCTCAACAACCCGCGAGGACCTGGATGTACGAGTAAGACAAGCCATTCAGAATATAACGCCTCAACAATTGGCCAGTGTGATTCAAAATACCGCGAAACGAGCTCGAAAATGCCTGGATGTTGACGGTCTACATTTCAAACAGCTGTTATAACATCTTGGTTGACATCTGGTTGACATCTTGGTGAATTTCATTGTACTTTTATTGTCTGATATGATTTGAAATATCTGAAAGAACAAATAAAATTTAAAATCTAAACAAAATAGCTGAAAATAAAAATTATATTAAACACAAAACCCTTAAATTAAAAAATTACAATAAAATAAATAAAATAAGCAAAAAATTGAAATTTGAACAATTGAAATGAAATAAAATTAAAATTAAAATTGAAAGATTTCAAGAAAAGTTACTTCACGACGTTTCGATTGTTAGTATCCACAAATGTCTTCCGATCATCCCCATCAATACCTATTCAATTTTTTTGTTTATTTTATTTAATTGTAATTTTTTATTTCATGGTGTAAAAACACATTTGGAATATGTTTTTCCGTTAACAGTTGTCGCACTCCTACGAACGACAACCCTCAGTAGTCGAAACTTGTGCGAGCTAAGGACTAACGATGTGTTTGTTACCTTTTAACGTATGATTCCTAACACGGATTGAACGAAACCTAGTGAAAATCATTCGTTCAACCTGCGGATTGAACCACCGACTCACACATCGGTCAATTGAATGAGTGATCAAAGCACCCACGTCGAATTGAACGGCTACCGACCTATCTTGCTTAATATAGTTTTTATTTTCAGCTATTCTGTTTAAATTTTCATTTCTATTTGTTCTTTCAGATATTTCAAATCCTACAATAGAAGTCCGAAATAATGAAATTCACTAAGTGTGTTTTGTTAGTAACGATGGTATAGTATTTCCAATACCAATTGGAACAGCACAGAGGAGGAACTCCCGCCCTGAGATAGGCGGCGGCATATTATTTTTCAGCGATAGTTTTTCAGTTACTTATTCTTACAATCATAGCAATTGATCACCCCATGAAAAAGTTATCTCAACTAAATTTTTCAACCATGGGTAATTATGAAAAACTTGAATTCTTCTTCGCTATATTCGGATGAGGTGGAATCATCATCGGGTTGAATAACGAACGGATTTATGGAACTTTGCACATACTATTTTTTGTTCTCTTCTTTTATAACGTAGGTCACACAGTTCTTCCACACATCACTATTACCTACTTCATTCACTACTCGCCTTATATTGTCAAGCACTACAGCATTCAAAGTCGGTGACTGATTACATTTTCGCAAGCGTTCTTTCATTGTGGCCCAAACCATTTCAATTGGATTGAACACTCAATAGTATGGAGGCAAACGTAAACGTGTTTCACACATGGAATCAATAATATACTCTTTTTTGAAATTACGTTGTTTTATGGTCGCCAGTAATACCTTTTTCGGGTATTTCCATGTCATGATTTCGCATGAAATCAACAATAACTGTTTTTTTGTGTTATTGTTTGGTATTGTAGTCATAACCGAGAATGATACGAAGCATTATCCACAACAATAACCGAGTTTGGAGGAATATTTGGGAGAAGCTGCTCACTGAACCAGGTTTCGATTAAAGCCGCAGTCATATCTTCGTGGTAATCAGCAGACGAATCTTTTATATTTTTGGCCGACAGAAGCGAAGCGTTAGGTACGAAACCACTTTCATTCCCGGCATGCAAAATTATAACACGTTTTTCCGTTGAAGAAGGTGTTTTCAAAGCACAATACTTGGTTTCGTTACCCAGCCATATTTGACAACATCATGGGTGTCAAACCAAGTTTCGTCGAGGTAGATTATATGTCTGCTGGATTCTCAGTAGCTTTTCATTCGCCTCAAATATTCTTGTCGAAGTTGAACAATGCGTGTCGATTCCATTATGACCATCCGATTGTTCAATTTTTTATATTTGAAACCACAAGACAATAAGACACCTCGTAGAGTTTCTAAAGATTTGTAATTGTAATCGGGATAGTCGAGTAATTTATACCAAATCATTTCCAATGTTGGTACTTCATTTTTTAGGTATATAACATAAATTGTTCGCCGAATCACATCTTTTGTAGCACCATCAACGTTTGCGAATTTTTATTCCTTTGTTTTCGTTCCATTGCATGGTCAATGACACCCCCTATTTTAATGACTCGAAGAACTGTCGAACGAGATAGTTTCCTTAACTCGCATATTCTATTCACAATAGCATTCTGTGAAGTGTGACAGTTTTCCTTCTTCAAGCATTCATGAATATTTAAAATTACTCGCTGAACTTGAACATGTAAGTCTTTATTTTCAAATTCCGGATCCCTGTCGATTGACACAGATTCCTCACACATAATGTTATCATTTGTTTCAAAGGTCTCCAGAAAGCCATATTGATGAAAGTACCCAAAAACACTAAGATTTTTACAAAAATCGGTTTAATCCATGAGATTGAACTTTGGTGTAAAAGTTGAAAACTTTTTCTAGAGATTAATTACCCTAACACCAAACTGAAATTCTTGCACTCGACGCGCGTTTCGCTAACAAGGTTAGCATCTTCAGGAGAAGCAAATTGATACTGAATCTAAAGACAAGGGTTAGTTGTTTATATACCTAAAGTTTTTGGTCCCATGTGGACTTTGTTTGTCAACAATAGATTTAAAAGCGGACAAATTAATTTGCAGGTAGTGGTTCCACTAGTTAATTACCGAAAAATCAATTAGGATAATTATCATTCAACAAACAAAGTCCACATCGGACAAAAAAACTTCAGGTATATAAACAGCTAACCCTTGTGTTAAGATTCAATATCAGTTTGCTTCTCCTGAAGAGAAGCTGACCTTGTTAGCGAAACGCGCGTCGAGTGCAAAAATATCAGCTTGGTGTAATTGATCTCTAGAAAAAGTTTTCAAAAAATCGGTTTCCAAAACCACTCACTACCTCACCTAACCCACGAACACACGGCACTGATAAAGAAATATTGTGAAACGGACAAAAATTTGTATTCAGCCAGTCCAGCTAGCCGAGCCTTTATTCCTCAACTACACTTGATAGCACGTTTACTAACTATCTGGGCGACTAGGGGCCACAGGCAAGAAATGTTTATGACTGTACTCTTATTTTTATTGCCGTTCCAATTGGGAATGGATAGACTATACTAAGCAATGAGTTTTGTTACGCTTGTTCTGTATAAATACTTCTCTGAGAGACGAAGAATAATCTTAATAGTTATTTCAACTGATGTTATATATTTGTGTAAACGTCGTCTATAAGATATGTGGAGAATGATAAAATTTAAAATCAATGATTCGAAAATATATTATTTTCCATTTTTTCCAAATAGTTCAGTAATGGGAGGCATGATGTGAAAGTTCACTTCCTGTTCCAACTGGGATTTGTTCCACCCTTGAAAAGCCACGGAGCAAATTACAAAACAACATTGTTGAAATAACACAATCCAAAGACGACAATCACAATTTGCAGATCAACAGCTTATTTACGTCCTGAACAACGCAGTTCGATTTTGTCTCCGATCCCTGCAATCTGGTGATTGTTTTTTCTGCTCCTCGTATTCCGTGTAATGTCGTTGCCAAAACCTGCCTCAATCGAATTGCGCCGACGCCGATAGAATGGCGTCACGACGCCGGTGTTAGGGCATCGATTTAGTCGTTGCAGTAACGTCAGGAACTGTTGCACGGTTCGAAATAGTTCCAGAATATAGCGTCCATACATTAACGAAATACAATCGAACAATTCGTCCAAATCATAGTCGCGTGAAACAACAAGTGATTAAGTGGCAAATACTTCGGTTATTACAGGTAAGCCTTCTGTTTAGCATGAAAATATTTCGTTATGTAATTGTACGTTAATTCATCGGAAAATGTGAAAGCCGGTGAAAATTAGTCATTGTTGATTTTTCATGGCAACCTTCATAACCATTCCCAAATTTGAACATTATCGACCATCTTTAAAAAAATATATTGGCCTAATCGAAAACTTGGCAACTATTAGTTTTGTTGACAATATTCGCATTTGCACATATGCCTCCATTATTATTATTGTACATGTTTCGATCATCATTATTGAATCGATAGTTGACCTATTGACCCAAAGATTCTTCACCCTGTATATGTGTATAATTAGAGTTGTGCAGGCGAATTCTGAAACTGGGACGCCTATTTCTGGGGAGCTATGTTTTCTTCTTTGCCAGAAGTGTTTTCATACCCGAAGAAAGTAAATATTCACATAGGTGTTACACGGAATAGTTTTCAGCAGAAATTGAATCTTAATGGTTTTGTTATTGACTTGTTCAACGATTCTCCGAAATGCATGTCACCATTTAGTAAAATCAACAAAGGCATAAAAGGCTTTTGGTCGAAAACGTGATTTTTTCAGGAAAGAAAGTTTTTGGTCTTCTTCATCTTGATACAAAAAATGTGGGAATTTTCCGAAGAAAGTTACTTCTCTGCATGATCTACACATCTTTGTATAGAGTTAATTTTTTGATTGATTTCTTCTTCCTTTCTTTGGAAGATTTACACATTTTTTGTATAACGTCTCCTAAAAATATACCCTTTCAATTTAAACGTGATTTTTTTACTAGAATAAGTCAGTGAGGTCTGTTGAAAAATCTGAGATCAAACGGGAAATTATCAAAATAATATTCACAAAACCCAAATGACAGAAGAATAATCCAATAAAATGGTGCTTCGGTTTTAGAGAGACTCTGCCAGTCAAAATACCAGAATTTATCGGTGGTGCTTGTTTTTTTTCTGTTAGTGAAAGTGTTTTGTTTACCAAATTACGTATTACGTGACTTGACCCCCCCTAACTCAGAAACGGACGTTTAATCGAAAATTCCAAAGAACACGTCAATTTTCATTTCTAGGGGGACTTACTCTGAAATGGAAATCATACCCGAAACTTCACTCCCCTGCGGTCAGCAGCAACCCCTCCTATTTTTTTCAATTGCATGGGAGGTCGAGTGATACATCATTTGAAAGATCTTTTGTCCTTCTATTACTTCTGTAATTTTTTTCGAAATTGGTTTATTCGTTGTTGACGAATTGAATGTTGAACGTTTTATTTAAGAACAAACAGAAAATTCGCTGTCATTCATTTTATTGAGTAAATCAACAAAAGTAATATCAATGACAACACAATTAACGGATAAAGTGTTCAAAATGACCTCCATCTAGTACCATACAATAATACAGTCTACATTCGAAAGCTTTCCCTAAATTATTGAAGATGTCCGAAGTCAGAAATCGGCAGTCCCGAATAATTCTTCTGTCGCAGGTCTTCTAGATTTGTAGAATTTATTTAATTAGTAGTAAACGTTTTGCAATGGACGACACTGTTACTTTTTTCTGTACTGGTAGATTTTCTAGAATCTAGTTGTCACAGAACGAATTATTATTCAGTCATCCTTGTTCACTGTATTCCAACATGGTTTATTCTACTGAAGAAAGAATAGAAATTGTTACAACCTATTATCGAAATAATGAATGTACTAAAGGTGCTGCAAGAATTTATAATACGAATCATCCAGACCACAACGTGAGCCATCAATACGTTAAATAGTTAGTGGATAAGTTTCGAACTTCAGGTTCTGTTCACAACAGAAAATATGAAATATCCGTCCTGTCAGAAATGACGAAGTTGAAGTTGCAGTTTTAGGACATGTACAAATGGATAATCGACAATCTATCAGACAAGTAGCTAGAGCGTCTGGAGTATCAGCTACTAGTGTTTTTCGTATTTTGAAAGCCTGCAAATTCCATCCTTTCAAAATAAGGCTACTTCAGGAATTAAACGAAGATGATCCTGATCGTCGACTTCAGTTTTGTGGGGTGTTCAGCGAGAAATTGACCAATAACGCAAACCTATTATACAATACATGTTTTTCAGACGAAGCTTCTTTCATGTTGAATGCTGAAGTAAATAGACATAATTGTCGTTACTGGAGCGATGTGAATCCTCATTTGGTGATGAAACACAGTCACAAACTCCACAAAAATTGAATGTCTGGGTCGGCATTCTTGGTAATCATATTGTTGGACCATTCTTCATTGAAGGTAATCTCAATGGAAACACATACTTGAATCTATTAGGTACAAGACTGTGTAGATCCTATGATTACACACATTTTTGAAAATGATGCGTTGGATCGGCAGAAGGGGTCCAGTGGAGTGGCCAGCTAAATCACCTGATCTCACACCGATGGACTTCTTTCTTTGGGGACACCTGAAGTCGAAAGTGTATTCTACTAAGCCTACAAATCTAGAAGACCTGTGACAGAGAATTGTTCGGGAATGCCGGTTGCTAACTCCGGACATTTTGAATAATGTACGGAACGCTTTCGAGAGTAGACTGTATTATTGTATGGAACTAGGTGGAGGTCATTTTAAACAATTTATCCGTTGATTTTGTTTCTACTGATATTATTTTTTGTTGAATTCCTCATTAAAATGAACAACAGCGAGTTTTCTGTTTTCTCTTAAATAAAACATTCAACATTTAATTTCTCAATAACGAATGAACCAATTTCGAAAAAAAATCACAGAGGTAATTGAAGGACAAAAGACCTTTCAAATGATGTATCACTCGACCGTCCATGCCATTGAAAAAAATAGGAGGGTAGTTGCTGACCGCAGGGGGTGAAGTTTCGGGTATGATTTCCATATCAAAATTAGTCCTCCTAGAAATAAAAATTGAATTGTTCTTCGAAATTTTCGATTACACATCTGTTTCTGACTTAAGGGGGTTCAAGTTTTCGTTGGAACGCCCTGTATGACTGTTTCAACTGGTAAACCTCCCAATATCAACAGTTCATTTTACCTCACGAGTCACTTCACATGACAGAAGTTTTGAGTAAAAGCCTTTCTAACTCATAAAAATATACAAAATATTTGCTGACACAAAATGAAGAATGCTGCAAAAACTGGTTTTTTTCTGTGACGGGAAAAAGTTTTACATTTTATCTTTGATGACAGGAAGTCACTTTTTATGAAATTACTTTTTGCCCCGGGAAAAAAAAGTGAGTACTTTTTTCACGGATATATATATATATATATATATATATATATATATATATATATATATATATATTATATATATATATATATATATATATATATATATACAGTGTCACCGATAAAGTCCGCATCAAATGGGAAACTTTTTTATTTATCGTTTTATGTGAAATTTGATTTTGGCAGTAGATTTTGCTTAAGAAATGATGTCAAATGGCGTCTACAAAATAGGTCACGTGATTTCCTTAACTGTCAAAATTGACATTTAAAATAAAAGTTGTCAAACTTGATGCAAAGTTCATCTAGTTTCAACGGGGCTTTCCAAACTATACAGTACTTGAGTTTTTTAATGAGCAAATGGCCTCACAATATGAATTAGAACAAAACGGAACATTAGGAAACAATATCTTAGAGTGTTTATTGTTTTTTGACAAAAAATACAGTGGAATTCAATCTTAATTAAAAGGAACTGAAAATAAACATGTACCTATACCTAATAGCAAAAAAAACACGAAAAAAAGACTCACGACATTAAATACACTACATTTCTGTATGTCTTCCATCGCGTTCTATGCAGATAATTGTCCTTGATACATCTTTTATTGAGTTGCTGATACTCACAGGGTTTATGTTTAAAATAGAGTTTCTAATAATAACAGTTTCTAGGTGATTCACATCACGAAAAGGTCTTTGTTTATAAACGATTTGTTTCAAGTAACCCCACAGAAAAAACTAGTGGGGTTAAATCTGGCGACCTAGGCGGCCATATTTGCTCCATATTTCGCCCAATAACTTTGCCCCTAAACATTTCTAATAGTTTCTCTTTGACTTGTCTTGAACTATGAATAGGAGCCCCGTCACATTGATACCACAGACTGTGTCTTATTTCAACCGGCATATTGTCCAATATATCACTGATCTCAGTATTTAGAAATTGCAAATATTCCTGAGAAGTTAAATTGTGCCTAAAAAAGAATGGTCCCATTACCTGATTATTTAAAACACCGCACCACACATTTGTTTAAAATGAATATTGGTCCCGATATTCTATCACAAAATGAGGATTTTCCTGAGCCCACCACCTACAATTCTGGGAACTGACTACGCCGTTCGATGTGAAGGTAGCTTCGTCGGTCCATAGGATTTTGTAAGGAAATTTTCTGTTTAATTCTACTTCTCCTTGGTACCAGAAAGAGAAATCTAGTCGAACATCGAAATCTCTTTCCTTTAAGGTATTTATAAATTTGGGTTTGTAGGGTTTGAATTTATTTTTATGTAAAATTGCTCTTACGCTTTCTCTTTTAACGCCAGTTCTATCTACAATATTGGTAATACTTGATTTTCCCTGTTCGATAACATCCAGGCAGACAGCCAACTGAACCTCATCATTATGCGTGATGGATTATGACGTTTTTTAAAAGTATTTTCAACTGAACCAGTCAGTTTAAATTTTTTAAAAATCCTACTTACACTGGATTGCTGTACATGTCTACCAGGATGTCTTGCGTTAATAATATCAGCCACTTGTCGATGCAATGTGTTTTCACCACAAATTAGCACAATTTCATTTTTTCTTGTAAAGATAACATATTATTTTAATTTTCATACATTACATTGAACTAACGGGCATTAATTTATTCAGTGACAGTGACGTTTTCTAAAACACATTATGTAGTTTCATATTTTTTCACAGCCTACCAGTTTTTTTAAATTAGTGTTGTTAGCGGAGTAGGTAAATGTAAATACTATGAGTTTTTCTTTTATTTGAATGGGCTTCAAGAATCACGAAATGATGTTTCCTAATGTTCCGTTTTGTTTAATTCATATTGTGAGGCCATTTGCTCATTAAAAAACTCAAGTACTGTATAGTTTTGAAAGCCCCGTTGAACTAGATGAACTTTGCATCAAGTTTGACAACTTTTATTTTCAAAATTTGTTTTAACATCAAAGAGGCTCTAAAATATATTTTAATTACGAAAAAAGAAATTCGGTGACGAGTTTAGTTAAAATAAATGATTTAGTACAGGTGTGCTTAAATTTTGATAAGTAGAAAAAGCAGGAGTGCGGAAAAATAGTGAAAATATAAAATACTTATTATGGGTTGAAACTTGGTGTGTGGGTATAAATTACAAAAGAGAATGTTTTTATCCTTTGATATTTTTGGATATTTTGAAGAATAATGTCATTTTCCGATGTTTCTTTTTTTAAATGTCAATTTTGACAGGTTAAGGAAATCACGTGACCTATTTTGTAGACGCCATTTGACATCATTTCTTAAGCAAAATCCACTGCCAAAATCAAATTTCACATAAAACCATAAAAAAAAAGTTTCCCATTTGATGCGGACTTTATCGGTGACACTGTATATATATCCAATCCAATGCGGACATTAAAGTCCTCATCAAATGGGATTTTTTTTTTGTTCATCTCTTCATCTGTTCATCTCCATTAGGTTGTGCTTTAAAAATGATGCCAAATGACATGCATGCATATGACCGATCAAGTGATTTTTCTTCCCTGTCAAATTTGACATTTTTTCCAAAAAATGTTCAGAAAAGCAGTTATTGCTTGAAATTTCGAAAATTGGTAAAGAGAAAAGATGATTGTTTTTTCATTTTTTACCCATATACCAATTTTTAGCTCTCTAGTACAAATTTAGTTTTGTTACAGTTTTTCGAAAATTTGACATTTGTCGATTTCTCAAATTTAGCCAAACCTCAACAAAGTTAGTGCTTTATGCCTAACTTATCTTTCCAACGCATTTTTATTACCAATTGCAATTCTAAATACAACTTATTTCGCAAAAATTTAAAACACCAGAAAAAATTCTGCCAAAAATGATGCAAAGTTGATACAGTTTTTAAAAACAGATAAATATTTCACTTTATTTCTACTTTTGCGAAATAGCTTGATACATAAACATAATTAAAAAACAATATCAATGAAAAGTCAATAATTTATTCTTTACTGCACTTTTCAAACAGTTAAACTTTGATTTACTAATTACGAAAAATTACAACGCAATTAAACTAAGGGAAGGAATTATACAAAGTAATTTCACATCTTTTATGAGGTATGAATGAACAAAATTACTTCAGAAATCAATTTAGATTTTGTTGCCTAGAGAAAACTAAACCGTAAAAAATTGTAACAAACATCTGTTAAAATAAAGTTATAATTTAAATTAAGAACACTAAACACCTTCAATGCAATCAATTGTCCTTTTTAAAACATCTTCAACTGCATTCTTTATACTACGGGGTTTCGTGCTTACAACACATTCTCGAATAACTGCCTCTAAATGGTTTATATCTCGAAAAGGTCTTTGCTTATACACCTTTTGTTTTAAGTAACCCCACAAGAAGAAATCTAGTGGGGTTATATCAGGAGATCTAGGCGGTCACAAGTGTTCCATATTGCGACTGATTACTTTGCCTCTAAATATTTCCAAAAGACGCTCTTTAACCACCCTTGTAGTATGAATAAGTGCACCATCACACTGATACCACACAACATTTCTTACTTGAAGGGGCATATTATCCAAAACTTCAGATAGTTCGGTATTCACAAAGTGTAGGTAGTCCGCAGAATTTAAATTATGTCTAAAAAAGTATGGTCCTATAATTTGATCGTTTAATATGCCACACCATACATTCGTCTTAAACGAATATTGATCTCGACATTCGATTACGAAATGTGGGTTTTCTTTTGCCCACCACCTGCAGTTTTGCGAGCTCACAACGCCATTTGAAGAGAAGGTCGCTTCATCTGTCCATAAAATTTGATAAGGAAAATGATGATTTTCTTCTTTTTCCCTTGAAACCAAAAAGGAAAATACAAGCGCATATCGAAGTCCCTTTCCTTCAAAGTATTGATAAATTTCGGTTTATAAGGCGTAAATTTGTTTTTGTGTAAAATACGTCGTACACTCTCTCGGTTAACATCTGTTCTATCTGCAATATCTTGAATACTTGTTTTTTAATGTTCTACGACATCCAAACATATTTCAAATTCCACTTCTTCAGTATGTCTAGAAGGCTGATGTGCTTTTCTAAAATTACTCTCAACCGAGCCAGTAGATTTAAACTTAGCTATTATCCTACTAACTGTTGACTGATGAATATTTCTTGCAGGATGTCTGGCATTGAAAATATCAGCTACTTGTCGGTGACCGGTATTCTCGCCGCATATTAAAACGATTTCAATTTTCTCTTGAAGATTCAGCATTTTTAACAACACACTAGACAACGAATAAACTATTTTAAATCTAAAACTGATGAACACTATTTTGAGTTATTCAACAAATGTCATATGACAATAAAATATTTTGCTTATTCAGTTCAGTTCAATTGTTTCCACAGTACCCTTAGTTTAATTTCGTTGTAATTTTTCGTAATTAGTAAATCAATGTTTAACTGTTTGAAAATAAGTGCAGTAAAGAATAAATTATTGACTTTTCATTGATATTGTTTTTTAATTATGCCTATGTATCAAGCTATTTCGCAAAAAGTAGAAATAAAATGAAATATTTATCTGTTTTTAAAAACTGTATCAACTTTGCATCATTTTTGGCATAATTTTTTCTGGTGTTTTGAATTTTTGCGAAATAAGATGTATTTAGAATTGCAATTGGTAATAAAAATGTGTTGGAAAGATAAGTTAGGCATAAAGTACTAACTTTGTTGAGGTTTGGCTAAATTTGAGAAATCGGCAAATGTCAAATTTTCGAAAAACTGTAAAAAAACTAAATTTGTACCAGAGAGCTAAAAATTGGTATATGGGTAAAAAATGAAAAAACAATCATTTTTTCTCTTTACCGATTTTCGAAATTTCGAGCAATAACTGCTTTTCTGAACATTTTTTGGAAAAAATGTCAAATTGGACAGGGAAGAAAAATCACTTGATCGGTCATATGCATGTCATTTGGCACCATTTTAAAGCACAACCTAATGGAGATATCAAAAGTTGCTTGAAGAGATGAACAAAAAAAATCCCATTTGATGCGGATTTTATGTGTGACACTGTATATAAGTAAAGGTAGAAATTTAATTTTAGAATATTTTCTTATACAAAACTTACATTTCCTTTATATCAAAAGTATAATTAATAAATGTGAATTGCATGAATTATAATTCGGTACAACAGTCGAATTTTCTTGTGTTGAAATTATATTTTTTTCTGCTATGGACACAACTGCCGTTGATGTACCTGGTCGCAAATCGGGTGTGGGTATTATTTCAGCACTGCCAAACGTTCTAAACACTTTATTAGCTTTTTCTGTCCTGTACCGATTCATCAATATACCCTTCAGCGACCGTTGATGACTTCCAACCGTCATGTTTCTTTAGTGTAGCTAAAAGTGTAGCAGACGATCTTCGAAATGAATGACCTGTATATAAATTGGCATTTTCAAGTTGAAGAAAATTAGCCATTGCTTCAGGTACCTTATAAAACTGATTGCTACCCACAACCTGATATATTTTCCACTGCGATATGCATAAAACAGGCGGCGGCGATCCTTTGCCGCTGCTGGACAAAGGATTATGTACATTCGGTAAAATTTAATACATTCTTCAGTAACTACATTTGATTACTGACTCACAAATTCGACAAGTTCCTGCAATCCCAAATACAACAACAACCTTGGCCATTAAATAAACTTAATCGGGAGCATTATTTAAAAAGTCACTAATATCATATCAGTACACATATTAGTAATATGTGTACTCGTAAATATCGCAGCTTTCTTGGGTGTGTAACCATTTTGTTTCAGAAATGTAATTAGCTTGAAATATTTTGAAATGTCTATATTATTATTGGATTATAACATTTTAATCATTGAATAAGTCGGCCACACTGTTGATGGCTTCTTTTGTTATGCCAGTTCCGAAAAACAAGCCAATAACACCTTCTCCGAGAAAGAACTGCATGGCTTTTTCATCTTCCATCCCATGAATCTTGAATACATAAATTTTCCGCGATTTAGCTGGCAATGATTTTTGTGACGCTACTTTCGCTGCTTCTACTAACTCCGGTGGAGTCAGAGAAAACTCGGAATTAGACATTTTTCAAAATAACTACTGACCACTAAGTTCGCAATTTTTAAATCAAATCACAGAATTAAATTGACAGATATTTGATTTTCTATTGATTGGTTTCCTAGCAACGATATAAGTTCAACAGCCTACCTGTTTAAAAATTCAAATTTCACATCGATAATTTTCTGACTCAACATATTGTATATTACTGGAATTTTTTTCCAACACCAAATGTTATTTTTAACGTGTTAACGTGTAACGGTGTTAAAAATAACGATTTGATGTTGGGGAAAAACTCCAGTAATATTCATTACTACACCAAAGTGTAGTAATGAATATGTGCATCATAATTAACATATTATAATAATGTGTTTTTTTTCAATATAAAATCGTCGTTTTTCCCGTCACAGAAAAAATTGTGTATTATACACGGGAAAAATATTACATTTTGGCTCTTTGTCAACACAACCTCGAGCTAAAATCTAATACTTTTTTCCCTTGTATAATAAATAACAATTTTTCATTTTAGCGAATATTCTAAATAGCATTCCTAAAGGTATCTTGAGATAAAGGTATTGGGAAAACTATTTTATTACACCTCATCTAACCATTTTCCATTCAGGGATTTATTGTACAAAACCGGGTCATGCTAAATGCAAAGATATATTGTCATATAACAGATGCATGGCGGTGGATTTGATCTACTTATTTAGAAGCACCAGATAAATTTTATTTCATTTTATATATTTGCAAAATAAATATATAGAAAATAAACTTCTTTGATTCTGAAAAATGAATTGAACGCTAACATGAAAAGATAAAATTAACAATACCCGTTTAATGACAAAACTAATTCGAGTGTATCTTCTGATTATCAAAAAGTCGACTGGACATTTTATTTGCTTATTTGATTGACAGCAATTTTATGAAACAAGTTCTATAAATTCTAATCAAATTAGTTATTTCAATCCTTTTTTCTTTCAGTTGTTGGCTTGAAATTTTCGATTATCTAGGATTCTTGTAGAATTTGGGTCTTTAGTCAGGATGGCTCTTTACTTGATATAATCTAGCACCCCTGATTCATATATTTAGAAAAAATATATATATGATAAAGATACAGCGTCACACTTGTATAATTTATTTTCAGCAGAAAAATCTTATAAAATCCTTTGCTATGAAAATATCTCAATTTTCTTCGTGTATTTGCCTTCCGAAGTACCATTTCACAATTTTATTTATAGCAATTTTATAAAAAAAGATCTATAAATTTTAATAAAATTAATTATTTCAATACCCTTTTCTTTCACTTGTTGGTTTGGATATCATAGTCATGTCGCCACATTAGTTAGGTAAGCTTTTAAAACCCACATTCCAAAGAGAACCTCGTTCCATTTAGATTATACTGGATATATATTTGAGCATTGTTTCATTATCAACAGAATGCCGGTTCTTTTTTTAAATGGTAGGATCATCATTCTCTTCTAGTACCCCATATGCCACTGTGATCTCTTTCGTTTTTTGTTTCGAGTCGATATTACAATTTTGTGTGAAATGTGAACAAGTGTTAAATATTCAAGTGAATCTTATCCAGTGTATATCGCAGTTGAGATAAAGACACCCTCATATTTTTACTAGATGAAGAAATACAGATTTGAGTTTTTGTATAGCTATACATACTATTTTTTGGCTGATTCCACTTTTGCTATTTCGGAATTGCAAGATTTACAAGGTTGGTCGAATGGCTATTTTGCCTATAGGGAGACAATAAAAATCTTTTTCAGTAGCCGTTTCTGAAATATCCGTTTAAAAACTAAAATTGACAGATTTCGTTTCATGGCTACACCATATGAAAATAAAATTTGAAAAACTATAAAAACACGCTTTAATAATAATAATAATAATGGTGATGATGTTTATTTGCATAATAAAATAAAATCTTACAAAACAATGTAACACATGTAAAAAACAAATAAACAGAAATAATGACACATCCAGGTAAAGTCATATTTGGGTTTTTTAATAAGTTACATGTAGGTACTCTTTTTTTTCCAAATACTCACTTAGAATTTATCATATTACTAAAAATATTACGTCCCCCGTCTTGAGAATCCACTCAGTTGAAGAATTCTTGATTTTTCTAATTTTTTCAATATTCTGCATCTCTTGATTAAAAATAATTCGAAACTAATTTAAGATTGTGTTCAACATCGAAAATAAGTCCTATGGCTTGAAGTAACTAATGATTTTTAATAGGTCTGAAATCAGACTGAATCTATTTAACAAAAAATAATAATTTTGTTGTGAAAAAGCGGGGGATGCTTTAAATTATATGTATATTATGACTCCAATCTAGCAACAACTCTTGACCAAGTATTAATAACAATGGATATTTAGCACCTCACGCTTTTTTACAACAAAATTAATTTTTTAGTAAATAGATTTATTCTGATTTCAAACTCATTAAAAGTCCTTAGTTACATCAAGCCATATAGGACTTATCGATGTTGAACACAATCTTAAATTGGTTTCAAATTATTTTTTATTTCTTAGTTTATGTTGCTATTAATGCGTGTGTTTGTTTTTTTAGTTTTTTAAACTATTATTTATTTTCCTCTTTTTAGTTTGGCCTGCTATTTCAAGTTCATTTGTTTTGAGTTAAAATATATACGCATGCGCAAACAGTGTGGTTGTCTGACTTGCTCTCACACAGAGACTGTGTGCGGAAATTATTTAATCCTGACGATCCTGATCAGGATAATGAGATAAACTCATGGAATTATTGTATTGTCACCGACAAAGTTTCAAATACACCTGTCTGTTTAAAGTTAGTCAAAATCGAGTCCAAAAGAGTCGGTTACAAACAAACATAGAAGTGAAGCTAATAAAAGCTTGTTAATGATGCGATAGAAACACTTTTTGTGCTGGTTCATGTTTGTAATGATCTGGTATAACAAATTTTCAATAGGACGATTTCTTGGATTCCATCAGCATTTTATTCCAAGATGGATTTATAGGTATCAATTTCAGTAGTTACTTTTATAACAAAATATGTAATTCTCGTCGTTTTTCATTCAGAAAAACAATATCAGAATCAGGCCATATACAATTCCTATTAACTGATGTCTCAAAAAAACTCGTAGACTTATTATAATTCTGTATATCTCTTGAAATTTTGCAGGTTGATATGCGCAGAAGAATCACAATTTTTTTTATTTGATTTTTAAAAATTCTGTTTGAAATTTAATCTCAAAATTTCTACTTCAATTCCTTTAATTCTACTCAAAATTGATTTTGACTTAAAAAAATGTTCAAAATATGTTTTTCCGTTAACCAGCTATCGCACCCCTACGAACGACAACCCTCAGAAGTTGAAACTTGTGCGAACTAAGGACTGACGAGGTCTTACCTTTTAACGTTTGATTTCTAACACGGGTTGGACGATAGCAAGTGAAAATCCATACATGAACTGTAAACCCGAAATTTCAAGATTAAAGTCGGTATTCAAAGTTCAAACGATAAAATAGTTTGAAGTTGGACGGTTTTTACAGAGTTTGACAGCGGTTGGCTTGTTTAGCCGGGAATTAATCTCAACATATACAAGGTGTTTATTAAACATGCATCAAAAATTCATGGGACTAATTGGACTATTCTAAAAATATTTTGTCCTATGGTAAGGAGCGAGAAAGAATTTCGCTCCGTATTTTTTTTGAGTGAAATATTTCATGCGTAAGTATAATAAACCAAGATGAACTTTTTTTAGCTACCGCCTCGGGATTTCATGGAATTATCATAAACCCAAATCATTTTTCAGAAAAAAATTGATAGATATTATATATGCTATGAAAGCCTCAATAGACCCGCATGCTGATCTATCCAATAAATATCGTTTAACATATTTTTTTACTATTTTTTTTCAAGTTTTCAGTTTCTAATTCTGTTACTCAATTATCCTCATTTTGTTTAGTTGATTTAGTGCCTCAGTATTACAAGATTATATGTAATCCGCCATTTTGAAGTTGCGGCCATCTTTAATTTATGTCTTTTTCAAAGTGTACTACTATTCTATTATTCAAGCCCTGTAATTTCAATACCCATATTGAGGTAGTTGTGCAACGATATATAATCTGGCAATTTGTAGCCATCTTGGATTTACAATGATACATAATTTATTAAATTGTATCGTCATCAGAACTAAATGTGTGTACCAAATTTCTGATCAATCTGTCAACAGAATGGGGGTCAAACATCAGTTACTAAATTAGACCCAAACAAACAGGGCAAGCTGAATGAAACCGTTTAATGAAACATTTTTTTGACACTTCCTTATTTTTTTGACTCATAACTTGTTAAATAATTTCAATACGGTGATATATTTTCAAGATAACTTTATTCAGTGATAAAATATCCGCCAAATTATTTCACGATCATATCCATATCTCTTATAACTAGTTCCGTTTATATACAAGGCTTTATTTAACTCGTGTTTCGTTTTATATATATTTAAAATGTTTATTGCATCATTCATTTATATTGCTCAAATTGTAGGTTCTATGAAATATAATGATTTGTAAAAGTGTGAGTTATTCGCGAAAAATCGAATGCCTTTTTTATATTATTTTGTTTTACAATTGCCATTTTCAATTTGCTGTAAAATTATTAAGATACATTTTTTAAAATATCATTCTGAATCCAGTGCTATCGCTTACATTTCCAGGAGCTTTATGTCTAATATAAATTTCAACTCGTGAATTGAACTTGCAGCCTTTCTGCCTCATTATCTAATCACTGCATTGACTGTAGTTATTAGGAAATTTACGAAAATGACGTATTCCTGGGAAACGAAATACAAGACAAATTTTTTGAAATAAAATAATTGATAAAAATGTGATACCATAACCTTAATCCTACTTTTTAGAAATATCACTCTGTAAAAATGTGTACCATAATTTATTCCAGTTGAACTCGGTCTGTGCACGAAGACACCATCATTTATCGGATTACTTCTGGCTACTGTAACTGCCGATAACATCTAGGAATAATTTTTATATGTCAGATCCACGAAATTACACAATACCGGCTGTAGCGATGTCGAACCAATACCCCAACTAATAAATCATCAAACTGGATTATTTATCGGCATGATGATCAGTACGGACAATGATTTAACGCTTCTGTTTCAGGAGTATTTTAATTGAATGTTACTCTGATGGAATTGTAAGTAGAATTATAACAAAAATAAATTATCAAATCGACACGACTGTACTTGGTGTTACGATTTTTTCAAGAGTCAAAAGTATTCGGAAATCTGAAAAAGCTGTCATCGATATCATCGATGACATGAATAAAGCCGTAATTTATGACTGAATTGTGTGTTATTTCTTATAATGTAAACATCGATGTCGATCAGTAAGGATGACAGTGTACCATGTAAGTGAATTTTTTATCTTTAGTATATTGAATATAAGTATATTGTGTAGGAATCCTGTGAATGATATCTGATTCAATTCCATAACGAGTGTTTGGAATACAAACTGAGTAGAGAAAAGTGTTTTTGTATAATTCAGAGTTCATGTAAAAGTATTCGTTTCGAAAAAATGTTTCTTTCGTGTGATTCAATGTTTATATGAAAATAGCTGTTTCAGGACGGCTTTTTTCTTCCAGTTTGTGTCTGAAAGTTTCTTCTCTGCATGATCTACACATCTATATATCTGTTTAAATTTGTTTAAAATATGTTTTTCCGTTAACCAACTGTCGCACCCATACGAACGACAACTCCCAGAAGTTGAGAAACTTGTGCGAGCTAAGGACTAACGAGGTCTTACCTTTTAACGTGTGATTCCTAACACGTTTATAGATTTATTTCTTTTGAAATTGATTGCTTTCTTCCTTCCTTCTTTAGAATATGAACACATTTTTTCGTATAAAGATTGAGTAGTAAAAAGCCAAAAACTTTCTTTCCCAAAATCTGTATTTTTTGTTATGATTTTTCTCAAGGGTCAAAAGTATTCAGAAGTCTTAAAAAGCTGTAGGATAATGCATAGTATAGCGTTCACTCTAAGGAAAAAGTTCGCCAGTGAAGTTCTGAAATAAAATTCAATTCAAAAATAATTCTGTGTGAAGAAAATGTTGTGTAAAATCAGTTACCACCAAAAAATCAATTTCATCGAAAGTAATACCACAAGACTTCAGTTCTATCCATAAATGTTCATTTTTTCAACAAAAACTTTGTTATTCAGCCATTACCACGAGAGCTTTTATCCCCAGCGGGGAGCCCCAGTTGGAATATTTGAAACATCTTTCTTAGTGCGCATCTAAGACCTAAGAAACACCTATATACCAAATTTAAGCTTCTCAGAGCTTACCAGTACGGAGAAACAGATGAATGAGTGAGTGTTAACCCCCCATGCCCCCTCTGGGTTGAGTGCTCTGAGTTGAAATCTTCCCCACACGGTTACTGTGTGCAGAACATCCCATCTCGTCCATCCACCCCCGCTGATGGAATTTTTCAGTTATTTTAATGAACTACCTTACTTTTACCGGAGCTGTAATTTCGATTTAACAGGAATTTCTTGTTTTTACAAGAATTTCCAGTAGTTAACCCTCAACTAAAACAGGAATAACTTTACGTACTCCGTGTTTTATTCGGTTATACCTATGGTTCTGACCTACGTATGTTTTACAGTCGTGGCTTGTAAACATAGCAAAATATTATTCTGGATACACAAGAAATATTCCTGATTAATTAAAAGTGGCTTATTACTGCTATACTTACCGTTTTTCCTGTTCCATAGATTTTTTATACTATACTTTATATATTACTTATACAATACTAACTTTCTTATTTTGAATGCAACATCATGTATATTATTCAAATTTTTGATTATTCAGAACATGCTAAATAAATATATCCATTGTTTCGGAAATATTAAGTGTTTTCACATTCATTGTGAAAATTGACATTAAAATAAATGAAATTATTTGATTTCACTCAATACTGCCTTTTTTCTTACTAATATAAAAAAACACATTAATAAAGCATCAGGTTTGTTTACTTGGTAAAGCCTTAGTAAATTGTATGACTGCATTAGAGTACGAAAAGGTATTTTGTGAAACTATGCGGAGCACGCAAATGGGGTTAGCTAATTTTTTCAAGGATAACTTGATAAAAGAACTACTTAATATTACGAATACTCGATAACTTTCATTTATATTCATAGAGCCTACGCACGAAATTGATTTCCTAAATTGCTTTTTACCTTATTGATCTCTTGTATTAATTTTCTGAATTTATATACGATGTATGTATCGGTTCATAAACGATTTATCCTCACTGACGTACATATTTATCATTGGGTGCCCCTAGCACATAAAGTCATAATCACATGGATAAAGCCGAGGAAATATTACAAACGTAAAACTTCTCAAGACACATCAGACTAGCGTTCTGTCAACACTTGATTTTTCAACATACAGTGCATTTCTTTAATGTCCCCTCCCCTTTTATTTTTTGAACGGGTCAACTAAAAAAAAAATTGAAATTTGGGATAATGAAATGAATGCATGAATAATTTATTTTGAAGTGAAATTGACAGATGTAACTTTCAAGATGGCGACTGGACGCCATCTGGGAAAACGAAAATTAAATGAAAGGGAGGTCTTGTGACACATCTTTTTGAGGCTCCTGGCGAATACTTCACAACCCTAGAATATGAAGTCAATATCTTCACCTACTACAAAAGGGCGGAACATTTAATAATTGCCCGAATACCTTGACATTTAACTACATAATATGAGGTAATTAGCTTGAGGTCAGTTCAGAAGATGCTCGAAATGGTGACCTTGAACTTCTTGACATATGAACAGCCTATCCTATATTTCACGCCGAACAGTTTCGAACACAGTAGCTTCAATATCTCTAGGAATATTTATTATTCTCTGCCGTATATTCAATATTGCAGCAGGTTCAGTTTCGTACACCTTTTGTTTCAAATGGCTCCTAAAAAAAGTCTAAAGGTTTCAAATCTGGCGAGCGGGCTGACCATTCTATATGACCTCGACGGCCAATCCAACGACCGAGAAAAGTAGTATCCGAATAGTTTCTTGCTTGTCTCTAGTAATGTGATGCTCAATCTTGTTGGAATACAATATCCATTTCGAGTTCATTAGGATTCGCTTCGACGATTTCAGTGATGAGAGGGTCAACAGTAGTTTCCAGCATATTCAAATACAGTTCCCCTGTTGAATTTTGATCAATAAATAGGGGTCCTACAATATGGATATCCTTCCCAAACGTTAATTTTTTTCTAGATATTGGAAAAACCGAAAACTAAATGAGAATATTTTAACTGAACAATGATGTTCATTGTCGTACTGATATTTTTTGTCGTTTTTATAATTAAAAAATAACCCAACAAACCTTATCGGGTTGTTGGAATTGCCATATGGTATGTTTGAAGGTGATTGACAATGTTTCATGATGTATTTCACTAGTTCGGACTTCCATTGTCTACTATATAAAATGATTTGAAATCCCTGAAACAACTAAAAAAGAAAAATTGAAAATGAAAAGCTGAAAATAACAATTATATTAGCCAAAATAAACTTGAAATGAAATAATAGTGAAATAAAATACAAGTAAAAATAGAACAATTGAATAAATAAAAATAAAGAAATGAAAGAAAATAAAATAAAAAGTGGAGAGATTCCAAGTAACGTTAGTTCACGACGTTTCGATTGTTAGTATCTAAAATCGTCTTCGGGTGATGACTGGACTGATTTCCGCTTCACTGGTTCCGTGGGAGGGGAAACCAGCAAATCAGGAATAGCAGACCATGTTTGAACCCATCAACACAACATCGAGTGGTCCCAAGCTGAGATCTTGCACAGAGAGGAACATTGGTTTAGGAGAAAATTCAAGGAAGCCGCATACATGTTGTCCAACAACGTATTCAGCCAAGCCAGCGTAGAAATACGCAACATATGGAAACCCATCATCAAGCGAAAAATGGCCAACTCCCGCCAAAACGGTCATCTCCCACGGAACCAGTGAAGCGGAAAATGGAAAGCGGGGATAAGTGAAAGTACTCGAACGACCTATAAATAGTCATCTCTCGGAGGAATCAGTCCAGTCATCACCCGAAGACGATTGTAGATACTAACAATCGAAACGTCGTGAACTAACGTGACTTGGAATCTGTCCACTTTTTATTTTAATTTCTTTCGTTTCTTTATTTTTATTCATTCAATTGTTCTATTTTTACTTGTATTTTATTTAACTATTATTTCATTTCAGGTTTATTTTGGTTAATATAATTGTTATTTTCAGCTTTTCATTTTCAATTCTTCTTTTTTAGTTGTTTCAGGGATTTCAAATCATTTTATATAGTAGACAATGGAAGTCCGAACTAGTGAAATTTGCCATATGGTAGATAAAAAGGAATATTTCTAGAAATATCGATATTAATGTGTTTGTCTTCAGGAACTTATTAAATGTTCCGCCATTTTGTAGTAGGTGAAGGTATTGACTTCATATTCTAAGGTCGGTAAGAATTCGTCAGGAGCTTCCATTTAAGTTTTTTACCAAGTGGCTCCCAGTCGCCATCTTGAAAGTTTCATCTGTCAATTTCACTTCAAAATAAAGTATTCATGCATTCATTTCATTATCCCAAATTTCAATTTTTTGAGTTGACCCATTCAAAAAATAAAAGGGGGGGACATTAAAGAAATACACTGTATTTCGCAAGAAAAAATGTTTTTTGATTGACTAAAACTGTCTAAATTTTTGCTTCACATTTGTGGGTTTGCTCTTTCCTGAAATTAAAAAGTGTTTACACTTTTACATTGGATTACCGATGTTTTCATTTTTTTATGGTGGTACACTCGTTCCGAACATATGTTCACAGTTTCAGGCGTTTTGTGACGATTCAAGAGATACATACATATTTTTTGAAAAAATTTTTGATTTTTAAAAGAGTAGTACCTACAACCAATTGTTAGATCAGTGAATAGTTTCAGTGTTTATTGATTATACAGTCAGTCGATTATTAGGTAAATATGAAGAACATTGTTGAGTTTATTATCACAATTCCCACATTTTTATGTAGGACACAAAATTGGCCAAACATTTTTTTGTCGATCTATAAGAACCTACTTTCAGAGAGAAAGAGAGAGAGTTAAGAGAGATTTTCCATTAGAAATATTATTACGGATGAGGAAACTGAACAATGAACAGCTGTGAAGAACTGTTGGAATGGTAGTCAAGATTTGAGTTTATCCATTGTATCTGACGCATTTCCAGGAACATATTTGTTGAAATACTACGTTTTTTTAATTACAATGATAGTCATCGCATTACTCAGAATAATGAAGACAACATTTTTGAAATTCAACCCTTGGTTAAACATCTAAACAGAAGATTCCGCATGTCATGTCATTTTAACTTGTCGAATCAGTATGATGATTTTTCAATGCGTTGTTTCACTTGGCTTTCAATGAAGTAGCAATCCCAGTCTTTTAGCCATTTTTAGCTCATTGTCAACGACATTCTTATCCTATTTTGTAATTTTTTCTTTGGTGCCTATGGCATCGCCTATGGACATTATCCTTGTGTTCTGGGTAGACTATATTAATAACTCCTCGAGCCACCTAGAGAACATCATCTTCATGAAAACCAATAACTTATTTATGTAACACTTCATAAACAACGTCAAAAGAGGCGGTCGACGCTTTTTCTCTTATTGCGTTAAAGATAGAATTAATAAGCGTCGGACTGGGGGTATTAATATAAGTTTTCTAATGATATATTCTGTATGATGCGAAGATAATTGAAATATCGTGAAAACTAATTTTGTTTAACTATTTTGAGAAGGACAATTTATATTTGAAACAGTTTCTTATTCAGGATTGTCACCTTCTACAGATCTATGAAATAATCAGAATATTGAATTTAAAAATAAATACAAATGTAAAAAGGGCTAAAAATTACTGCATTTGTTCAAATAGCCTTTTGAAATATAAATCTTCACGAATAACTGACAAAACTTTATTTAATGTAGGTTTTTCGTTTTTTATGTAAAAATAGTGTATTTTTCTCCTAATAGAATTTTTGACTTCTTCGTCAAAAACCAAACGCTATCTGCCAGCGGATACTTTCGGCTCTAAATAGCTGTTGTTTTCCTTGAGTTCCTTAGGAATTCTAAAAATTGTCGATCTATTGACACCAGTCATACTCACGCATTTTTGCACTACTTCCTCCTTACTTTTTACTTCGGGCGGATATTGTATTCTTCAAGAATTATAAACATTCATAAAAATTGTTTTTTCATTTATATTCAATGCTGACAGTTTCGAACGCTTCACGGTTCCCGAACAACTAGCTTCCATGTTGTATAGTTTTTTATTCAACGCGCTCTCGAAGTAAACTGAAGAATATCACTAAGACTAATCCCTCTATCATGGTCTTTAAACTGCCAACAGAAAATAATGTAATATTTTCTTGCTATGAAAAAAGTCAAGTCGATCCTATTGATGGGTGCAGTGTGTCTGTTGAAGGTATAATTCAAAGCAATATCCATTTATACCGCCTTCAATCCCCCTCCAAATAAATACTTATTTGTTGGATAATGTCTTAGTTACCTACTACTGGACATATTTTCACATTAGTCGTAGTCGATTTGTTATTTTGTTTGTTATGAATGAGATTTTTCAAGAATAAATTTTGTATATACATTTATTCAATTCGTTGATACGTTCGGCTTGTTTTCGTAGTTTTTTGAAAGGGGGATTGAACGAGTCTCTTCTAGCATTAATTCAACCTTCCGATTTATGAAAATTTCATCTACAAATGTGATTGTTAACATCCTAGCATAGAGTGAGCCACAGAGGAATCCCGACTTAATTGCCATTACATTTAACCTTGAGTTTGCTTTTCATATGGAAAAGTCTGTTGAATTTGAATCTTGATAGTTTTCTATTTCTTACAAACTTGCTACACAAATAGATAACTTTCAATTAGTTACCACAAGTGTTTTCTACTTTGCAGTGGCCATATGTTTAAAATAAGAGCGGATTACAAAGAGTTCACTAAATGATCGGTATTTCATAAAAACGTTTATTATTCAAAACGCAATTTAAATGTGACTGCTTTATCGCCCATATTTTATTCAAACTGTTCCTAGCACGCGCTAATTCGAACTTGATAATTCCACACATGATTTCGTTTACCGGTACTTTTTCCAAATAAATCTTTGAACATTACTGCTATATAGTGTCCTTGAAAACTTACTCCTGCAAACTAAATAAATTAAAAAAATTTAATGGTATAAAAGAAATACGTTTCAAATAGTTTTCTAGTTATTTATCGAATAGACAGCAAATAATTACTATGAATGAAAACAATGATAAAATATGCTCTTCCTGGGTAACATAAACCCAGGAGCCTGTCAAAGCTTCATTTTGGAGCCATTACTATTCCTGTTTTATTATCAATGATTTCCAAAAAATACTCCTCAAGCATGAACATCAAGTTACACAGATAATACACTTATAAGCATGACTCAATAGACAAGTTGAAATCTGTTCAAAATCTGTTTAAAATCTGTTTTTCCGTTAACCAGTTGTCGCACCCCTACGAACGACAACCCTCAGAAGCCTATACTGATGCTCTCATAAACAAGTGGTGCAAGACCTCTTATGGAAATATCGATTATGTCTCTTTTACGGCATCTATCGATTCGAGATTCCCAGCTGAAATAGGAGTAGTTCTTGCATAGATCTTAGTACAACTGTAGCCTCAGGAATCTGTGGAATGACCATCGGTATTGGTTACTCTTAAAATAGCTCTACGAGTCATTATATGATATAAGTAATAAACCTCTGTTTAGATTTTCATGTAATTATTGCCTTAGTTTTGTTATCACAATAAATACGAAAATTTAAAAATATCGTATTATCGAAAAAAATCAAACTATTGGAAAAGGGATTTTATGAACATTACTGGAATTTCATCCCAACACCAAAACCGTTATTTTTAACACCTCGACACGTGTTTCGGTCACATTATTTCGTTCCTTATATAATTTACTCGACCACGTAATTGAAAACGATAACCAGAGGATGTACTACGATGAATGTGCTGATAACAATATGAAAAATATAAAATGTATGCTTAATAGAACTTCCACATTGAACCTTAGATGTTTTACCTATTTAAATCTAAACTAAAAAAACTAAACAAAAATTAGAATTTACCTCACAATATTCCAAGGAGTAGTTTAGTTTAGTAAAATGTTTAACTTTGTGCTCTCTTTTCAAGGGTTTCAGCTAATTGATTGACGTTTGATAATAAAATGATTTTTTTTTACATTTTTTGCTATGTACAGAGTTTTGAATTGATTCTGCCGATCTGCGTCAATAATTAACCTTTGAAGTCCTTGACTCAAAGCACACGCCTACCAAGATGATTACCAAACCATCCTTTTCATTCAAATGTGTTGAAAAACGTCCAAGTTTTTTGCGGTGTTGCCGAGTCTGAAATGTATTCACGTATTTGGCAAAAACGAGAAGTCTAGAGAATACGATGTCAATTTCAGTTTGAATTCATTTTAAAAATCATTGTTTCAAGCATATTGTAACGTGGTTTGGTTGTCGGTTGGATATGATCTACCTCTCTTCCTAAAAATGTATCAGATACCATTCTTATAAAGCTAAGCATATAATGGTAATTGGACCCTAGAAACATACTTGAACATAAGAAATAAGTTTAACAGTAATGATGACTCCACAGTTGAAACAATCAGAGTGAAGATGAAGCTTTGAAAGTTTACTTGATAGATGATTGTCTTCTTCACTTTGATTAAACGGTAAGAAATAGAGTTATTACATTCAATAGACATACCTACATACTTCTATAGTTCGAAATGAAGGTTCAGTTTTTAGATTGGAATATTTCAGAAAGCTTAAAATTTTACAGGGTACCAAATACTCCAATTGTTTGAAAATTTGGGGTGAATACTCCATGGAAAAGAGGCAAGATAATAATAGATAAAAAGAGTAAGATGGCTCAGAAATATAATCGTTGCATTATAAAAATCTGATATTATTTTACCACAAAGTAAAACTTTTGCAATCAACAATTTGAGATATATCAAAAGACAAATAAATCATTGAGATTGCCTAAGCTAATGGCTCAGGCATTGGTTACATTTCGTAATAAGTCAGCAACTGCAATTCATATCCTCTGTTTCAAGTACCCTGATACCTCACATGCACTCACATAATCCCAAACACTGGTGGTATCAGCGAAACATAAAATGTCTTTAAGAAAACCATTGTTCATTTCCCTCTGGTTATTGCTAGAGTAAATTATATATGTTGGCCTACGTACTTACATCTAGTTGAAGTCAAATTGGTCTTGGTTTATAGATTATAACTCCTTTGGATTTTGTAATTGCTGTCAGTATGCATGCATAAAAAATTATTGTTCAATTTGAAAATAATATTTTATTGTAATCGTAATATAAGAAATTCAGAAGATGACTACAGGCCATATTATTTGTTTATTATGTATAAATATACAGTTCGTCAAATGTAAGAAGAGCTTTCTGAATTTTAATATGATTTTGCCAACCGAATGCGCGTTAGAAGACAGCCAGTTGCATTAATATCTCCTGGTGTATACATCAGCTAGTTTCTAGCCTAATGCGTACTCTGCCAGAGGATGCGAAGGTCTCCTCCTAGATTCAAAAACTTTATAAGTATTAATTACATCATGGCATCATTTTCAAGAATCATAATAACTGCTATAGCATACACTTGTTATTAGGTATTATATGGTATTAAATAATAATATTGTTGAACCTCGATCACATACGAGTCGTTGAAAACTCATTTTATTACAGTAATTGTAAATTCCAAGAATTGAAAAATTAACTCCGCCTTGGTAACCTCTTCAGAACTACCCACGGAGTTGAAATCACCGTAACGGAATACATTAAGGATTTGGTTATGATTGTAAGCATTAGATCAGTTCATAAAGATAAGTCTTTCAAATTATTAATGAAACTAAATTCAGGTTAATCGTTATGATGAAAGCTAATTCACATCAAACGCATCTGACATATGCATATATCTCCGATATTTGGATAGACTAGAATGCATCAGTCATACCTGAAATCATAGTGGTAGTTAAGAAGAACTAAGAAGAAATTCCAATTTTGAAACGATTCTTCTACCTTGTATACTTGTGTGAATGTTTATAGTTGGAATATATTTTAGTCTCTACAAGAACCACTTTCCCATCAAACACACATTCACATATCTTATTGTTTAACGAAAATCTCATTCTGATTTTGTTAATTTCAGTTGTATTTTTTTCAACTTGCCACGCTCTACCATTGATGAAACATCTTACATTTCAATTCACTCTGAATTTCTAAGAATGTTGTGGTCAGTTACATTTCATGTAGTCCTTCATTCATATAGTCCTTCATTCTATCACTTTCTATTTCCTTCGCTGTGGTGCTTTCCAATTTTAAAGTTATTTTATTTTCGTTTGATGTGTCCTTAAATCCTTTATATCTCTTCACCCATATGTATTTCTTTCACATTTGCTTTCCATATTGTTTAAATATTGAAATTGTGTTTTGTTACATTTTTTTTAGTTGTTCCATAAGTGGCATATCAAAAAGTATGATAGTCACCTTCAAAGTTTGAAGAATAAATAGTAAAAATTGTTTTTGGATTGATACACTTTTGCATACGTTCACATCATTTCTCAAAAGTTTGTGTCTTAAAACCCAGTTTTGAAGGTTTTCAATAGCTTCTTGAGGCGTGTTATAACAAAACGAATCGTTAGACGATAAATCAGGGGACTACGTCCTTTTGAAGTACTTAGACAACGTTCAACTTTTGTGAGATTCGGTTCTTCTTGAACTTTCTATTTTTTCATACAGTTGATTTTTCAAACATTTCTTGTCATCTTTCTATGCTTTCAATTTTGAATACCGTCATGTCACGTTTCCAAAGCGCCATCTTATTTCCTACATGATACACAATCATTTGAATAAAAACATACATCTTATAGGTCGATTTTGTTTTCAACGGAGATTCATTTTTGAAAGCTAGAATTAATTCATTCACCGATATCAGCAAGTTTAGACAATATTCTTTTATTTAATGACTGTTCTCTAAGGCATATGGAAGTGATACTGTACTTTCCTGGTCCCGAAATCCGATATGGTAATAGTGGCTCATTTTGCTAGTCAAAAATGATGAATTACTAATACATTTTTGGAAATTGTTCTCCTTAAAAAAACTGGTTATGAAAGTTCATCGTACTACCCGTAAGTATTAGAAACGTCATTTTTCCAAACCCCATTCCTTAATTTTTGAAATTTGATAGGTTAGTTTCGAAAGGTGTGAATCGGGACACTTTTGAGACCATTTTCTCTTAATTTAGCGTTTCCGTTAATTCAATGCAATTTATTATTTTGTCAGTTCTAGCCCTTTTCTCAAAACATTAAATTATGGAAGTTTTCTGTCTGTAGTCAGTACTAACCTACAATGGGCATATTTCATAAACAATTTATTTTTGTAAATATTTCAATCACTTCATATAGACATATTGGTTAGCTGAATGGAATAATTGTATTTCAAAGAATCCCCCTGTAGTATATTGAACTTCTAAAATGTCGCTCAACAACCTAATTCAAATTTCATTTGGTTATAAGTTTTTCGACTTGAAATTGGCATATGCTATTTTTTCAGATATTCTCTTTTTTGTACGAATATTTTGATAGAATTTCCAAAATTCGACAAAAATCTAATTTTTAGCTATATTTTTTCACAAAATATGAACGACTTGAGGAAATTCAAGAACCTGAGTTTGACTAATTATTCAAAAATAAGATCCTTTATTGGGTGCGTATCCATTTGTATTGTCTTACAATATAACTTCTCTACTAGGTATAATTTTTCGCAAACTTTTCCTCAACTCTTCATCACTGAAAAAAGTTACAGGAAATCGTTAGAAATCCGGCAACGTGCGATATTTATAAACAACTTGGTCAGATTATCCAATTCAGCACAGCGGATCGTATTAGTCATACGTTTGTCAAGTGTTTACGTACACGCGATTCCGTGTTTTTGTTTTTGACTGGTTTTAAAAAAGATTCGCGTGTTGAGATGATCTGAGAACGGATCGGCAGATTATTTTGCGTGCTTACGTTTTGAACAGTTTTGCTAGATGTACGGAATTTATCGATGTGGTTTAGGAAAGTGTAAGTAAAAAAATTTTGGAATTGATTTATGTTTACAAAATGCTGAATTTAAACGCACAATTTGCTTATGGGCAAACAAAATCAACAGATTTTTCCAAAACAACCAGAGCCGCCCATATAGAAGATATGATAATTTGAGGTTGGACTACCGATAAACATGTCGCCAGGAAATATTTCGTCATACCCACAATTCGTCGCCTGTTTAAGTTTTATTTGTCGTTTTTAAGTAATGAACCACTAAATATGAATTCTCAAGGTCTCACTTTACATATTTTTGGTATTCCTTTAAAGATCAACTGATCCACTTTGCAACTCTTGGAGGTAATTACCCAAACTTGAAGGGGTAAGAGTGTGGTATCCAAAATTAACCTGATTAAAAAGTAATTTTGGTTTGATTTGAAAATAATTGAGATGAACAATGAAACTGAACTGGTAAACAAAATAATTCCTTTCATGAAGATACAATCTATGGGATCAACAGAAAACTTAAACGCTGCTCACCAACGATGAACGAGAGTTCAGACGAAATTTCAAAATCGACTGCCAATGTTCGTAGTGACTTGACTGCAAGTATTTGAATAAAACCAGATGTCTGAAAAAATACAAATAACTATTGTAGGTTTTGAAGGTCTAACTAAAAAAATATTTATAGAATCGATTCGTTCAACTTTTGGTGTAATGAAACACCATCATACAAAACAGTTTGCAAAATTCCGTAGTGATTTCGCATGTCAATCTCACGATAAATATCTCTTTGGAATACAAAAACTATTGATGCTGTGAGCAAGGTGATTGAATAAGATCGACATAGATTTTGCATGAATATGCATGTTATATGTTGTGAGTGAGGTATTACATGCACAAAGGTATGACAAAGATCTGTCCCAGATAGATTGCGCACAATTTGACCAACCCTTTTGAAAAATGATGAGTTTGTGTATGTAAGTACCTACCTAAAAAATTCAACTAGCTGGAAACTGCAAAATCCGTATATAATATTGTTACAGGTGACGAAGCATAATAAATATATTCGTATGAACCGGAAATTAAGTAACAATTCACTGTTTGGGTATTTGACTTGAGCTGAATTCCATAAAAGTTGTTCGTTGACGAAGCACTTCCAAGAAAATGATCGCTGTTTTTTCAGTTTCACTTAACATATCTCCACCATTACTTCATAGGATCGAAAATTAGTTAAACGCAGAATCTTGTATAATAATTTGTTAACCAGGAGTTGAACGGAATTAGAAAAACCATCGCCAGTTCTTAAAAAAGCACTTCAAACATTCTATTATTTGAAGGAGAGAACATCGAATTGATGACTCGTTATCCGTATTCTCACGATTCATCGCCTTACGACTTTTTTTCCTTTTTAAAACTTTGTTTTTGAGATACCATGTTCAGAGTGGACAAACGTTCCGAAAATTTGTTTGAACGCATTCTGTATTTGAGGCAAATATTTCGAAAAACAATAAAACGATTAGTTCCAAATTTTTTCCTACTTTTTGTAGGTGAATCTCGTAGATTGGTAAGATATTCCATATATCTACCTCATCAGTGGTACTAGATTGAGTTGGACTGCTTTGCGAACACACTGTCGTCAACAAGAACAATCCCAAGAAGTATGACGCCTCCCTTTACGAAGACGTCATCTGTGGGAGACAATTCAAACGTGGAATACATGACCCGGTCTAGGATCGCATTGATGAGATTTATGCTAGAAGAAAATAGCTCTATGTGATATTTTTTCTTATTTGAAAAATATCAATTATACACACATACGTTCAACCACATCATAGAAGCGTACATCTAACTCTGAATTTTAAATGAGATCATAGATATCTAGAAAAAACGGTATAACTTAATGACATTTCAATATAAAGAATATATATGTTTAAAACATATGTTTTTTTCTGTTAATCAGCCATCGCACTCCTACGAACGACAATCCTCAGAAGTCAAAACTTGTGCGAGCCAAGGACTAATGAGGTCTTACCTTTTAACGTGTGATTCCTAACACGGGTTGGACGAAAACAAGTAAAAATCGAGCGTTCAGCCTGGGGCTTGAACCATCGACTCACACATCGGCCGATTGACTGGGTGAACAAAGCCCCCACGTCGAACCGCCCGGCTACCGACAGGGCGGTTCGAAAATTTGTTTTCTTCGACCGATCAGTCTACAGATTGTCAGAAATCTGATGATCAAGGGCACCGCAGAAAAATCCGTTTATTCAAGGAGCCGCAAAGTGAAAAAGATTGGAAACCTCTGGTATATAACCTAGACAAAAAATCGACTTTGCGGTGAAGACATGAAAAAATTGAGAACGAAAATTATTGTAAAGGTTCTTACATGTCAATAAAGAAAGTATCGAGAGAAATTGGATTTAGATGTAGGAAAACAAAAAATAATAGAAAAAAACCCATGAAAAAATCAGAAATCCAAAATTTTCGTTGTAACGTAGAAAGTGTCTTGTGAAATTGCAAGTACATTTCTCCTATTAGATAATGTTTTCTTCATCTCTTGAAGACGTCAACTTCATTGGTGAAACGCGCGTTGGGAAGAGTATTTCATTTCTGGTGGTTGAGAAACGTGCTTGTTTTGGAGAAGTTGAATAACTAATTCAGGTTGGGAAAGAAAGTTTCTGGCTTTCTACTACTCCTACTTAATATTGAAAAAAGTAGGAATCTTCCAAAGAAAGTAAGGAAGTAATCAATTTTACAAGAAGTAACTAACTGTATAACTGTATTACACGAAAGAAACAATATTTCCAAACAAATACTTTTATATGAACACTGAATTATACAGAAAATACTGTTTTCTACTCAGTTTGTATTCCAAACATTCGTTATGAAATTAAATCAGATATCATTCACAGGATTTCTCCACTATATGCAAAATGAATATAAAAATTTCACTTACATGGAAAACTGTCATGCTCACTGGTAGACATCGATGTTTCGTCGTAAGACACTTGCCTGAGGGCTCATCAGTACCAAGCTGGATAACATTATAAGAAAAACACACATTTCATTCACTGACAAAAATATAACCCTTTCAAATTAATTCAGGTTATTTATCAGTTCAATATATAACTCACAAACTTGCAAATATCTATCTGCCGTTTCAATTCAGAACAGAAGATTAATTTTATTGGGGTAAAAGTATGATTTTCTGGTACTTAAAGCAGGATCATTACAGAGATAGTCGACAACAGCAAATTCTATAGCTTCCATTCCCACTACTTTATTTGGAGAGTTTTTATTTGTTAACAATCCAGCCTGCATAAATTTCGCTACGATTTCAGTTTTTGGTTAAGATGATTATCCAAATTTTAAATATTAACTAACTATACTGTAATATTAGCGCACCCACCTGCTGGATAGACAGTGAGAAATTGATTTTAAAAAAGAAAATGAGCGTAACATTTTTTTTAAACAAATTTTGTTTCTAATGTTTCATAAATGTAGGAGAGGGTGAAAAAACAACTGTAATTTAAGGGTTGAATCTTACTCTAACAGTGGGTTGGAAATGACAAAGTTGAAAATCTGCGCAAAATATTTTCCCACTAATAAAAATTGACGGGTCTGGCCAACTCCTCTTCCTAACGATTGTCGAGGTGGTTTATAATTAAATTTGATCTTACCCAAAAAATTTTAGAGGGTTGAAAATGGACATAACAAAATTTTGTAGTGAAGAATAAAAATAATAGAATGATTGATACTATCGAAATGAATGTATATCAAAAATTACTTCTTGAATTGTGTAGGAGTCGTCTGGTGGGCTTTGTAGTGAGCAAATACAAAAATCATTAACATTAATTCATTTTAGAGGTCAAAATACTTCCGTTGGTGTTCACGCTTTCAGATTTCCCATCAGATATTCGCATATCCTGTATAAATATGCATTTGTTGTTTCAAAAAATAGACCGTATTCACTAAAATTTGTATTCACGAATAAAAAAGATAACGTTCTTTTATTTGATGATTATTCATGTGGACTCCTCGATATCGAACGAGTATTCGTATTAGCATAATAGTTTCCTTATTTCGCAGTCAATTCACTGGCAATATGACACATACTTTACGTGATTATATTTTTTATATAACCAAGCCATATAAAGACGCCTACCAATTCAAATTGTCTTGCTAAGATTGGCTAAGATTTCAACCAGTCGAAAGGTAAATGTATAATTTGAGTCATACGGGTTTGTTACACGGGTGTTTATTCCCATATCTCTAATTTACCCTGTATTATTATTCATAAGGATCATTGACTTCATGATGTCATTGACTGTATCCATTGTTGGATCACAATATAGGTTTTGCAACTCATTACCTTAGTTTACTCCTTTTACGACAATATTTTTCTAGGAAAGTCCCGATTCAAAAAGTGAAAATTATCGAATAGCTGAATTCCTGAGTGGTATTGTTAAAATTGTCTACAAGTTTGGTATGTAGCTTTTATCTCCAAATTGTTCCACCTCAGTATGGTAAATTCCACTTATTGCTAACTATTCAAAATGTACCAATAGACAAAAAGGAAGCTTTACGTTGTCCGATTTCGTGAATAAAAAATGTATGCTTCAATGAAATGTTATTAATGATAGCGAAAAAATAAATCTTGATTTTTTTCATATATGGAAGGTGGGATATTTCAAGTAGAGATTAGTTTTTGTAAAAAAAACCGTTTTTTGCTTTTTATTTCGCCATTTTCATACACAAGAAGTGTGAGAAGCGAGCAGATTGGTCTCTTCCAGTGACATAAAGTCATAATTATTGTGAGAGAAATGCGTGTGTTTTCGGCTTCAAAAGTTCAAAGAGGTACAACTATTCACCAGTTGAACACCTAAAACTTCGAAAAAAACTCGTTAAGAATGATAAGATTTCATGTATGTGAAATTTCATATGTAACGTTGTTAGCAGTAGCGTAGCCAGGAATTTCGTTCGGGGGGGTCCAAAATCAGGGGAATATTTTTGAAGAACAGGGTACTTAAGAGGGGGTTTTAAACTAATTTTAACACTTTTTATAAGCGAAAAAAACTTCATATTTTAATATTTTTACATTCAATATTTTTATTTCTTTTATGATGAAGCAAAGTAATTTTGTTTTATCCAAATAAACATAAATATAGTGTTGTAGTTTGTTCAGAGCTTCAAATTCTTTCAAATAGACGAGTTTGCCTAGAGAAACAACAGTGACCATTTCATCAATTACTTCGTCACTGTTGATTGGAGCTGATGGATAATGAATTGACAGTAGAGCAAGCCCCAACAATGGTATGATAATTTAATGTTTGTAGACAAGAGTAATGATAACTTTTCTTTCTTTTACCTGTTCCATGCTAAATTAATTTTTTAATATATCCTTAAATTTCGGGGGGTCCGGACCCTCCCCCCTTCGCTACGCTACTGGTTGGTAGCGGTCCTATAAATGATATCTTTTTCAATTTCATAGCGAATTTTGTGTAATTTAATTGTCATGTTCGAAACTGGTTGTTTCGAATCGCTTTTTTCCAGTTTGTATCAGAAAGAAACTTCAGAGTATGATCTACACATCTTTGTAAAGAGTTTATTTTCAGCTTGGTTGCTTTCTTCATTTCTTTATAAGATTTTCACATTTAGGTCTGGCAACCCTGCCATGTCATAAACACACATTTGCACAGTTATTTCGACATATTCCAAACGCTGATATTTCAGTTTCTATGTCGGTATACTTTCTTGCTCTTTCTATTACTTCATTCAACACCCATGAAACTATTTGTGATAATTATCAGAAATTTTCACAATATAGAATTTATTTCCAATACACATTTTACTATACATCGGTTGGACTGGTACTCTACACTACTTTACAATGCAATATACAGTTGCTAACTACGATTCGAAACTTCAGAAGGTGATTCGTTAGGTCGTTTTAATAAAAAAACTTATGAGTCGCTTCGTTTCTGAGATACAGGGCGTTGGAAGTTAAAAAACGGTATTTATATAATATCATATTTGCAATTTGCTACGGTTATTTAAAGTAATTAGGCGCTTTTTTAGTCCTAGCAAGATTGAAATTATTAGGTCCAATGGAGTCTCAGTGGGCATTACAGCCAACAATGAAAAAAGTACACCACTGAGTTGTTGCTACCTTTTTATTTTTTTAGCTTAATCAAATAAAAATACAACTTTTTCGTCGCCTGTGTTTTCCTCATATCTGGCTAGGTTTTCGAGGAAAAAATTGAGGCCACTTTGCATATCATGAACACCTGCTTTGGAGACCAGCTGACAGTGATAGTGGTGTTATATCGGTGAAAGTCAAACCAAAAACCGTATGGAGAGTACTAAAAAAATCCTTCTATACCCATATCACATACAAGGGGTCCAAGCTCAAATTCCTTGGGATTTTTACCCAAGATTAATATTTTGCAGGTGGTTGATTCACACGATTGCGCACAATTATAATTTTTTACCAAATATTTTATTTATGGATGAAGCAAATTTTTCAGTAGTCGTTATTATGAACTTTTACAATGATCATTTTTGGGCCGACGAAAATCCCCACGGTTTTAGAGAAAGTCATTTTCGGCAACAATTTTCGCTGAACGTTTGGGTAGGAATGATTGATGACTACCTAATTGGCCCATTTTTTCCACCAGCAAGATCAACAGGTGAATCCTACACAGACTTTTTGCTAGATCATTTACCCATTTACCCTAATCGCAGGATTGGACGTGCAGGACCTCAAAATTGGCCATCTCGCAGTCCTGATATGAATTCTCTATACTTTCATTCATGGAGTCATCGGATGGTTCTTGTTCATTAAACTCCTGTACTAGATGTGAATAACTTGAGGGATATAATAATTGATAATTGCAATGTCATAAGGAATACTCCAGGTATTTTTGAACATGTAAAACAATCAATGACAAATCGATTTCAGTCGTGTATTTATCAGAAGGCGGGGATTTTGCTTATTTACTTTATAGTCGATATTGTTTATTATTTACTTTTGGTTTTTATTTTACGTTGTCCATGGATAGTTTTTAGACATGGATCCCCCGTGAAGGGCGGTACTGATGTCTAAGGACTTCATACCGCCAACATCCCTTCAGTCATGAACCATTTGTCCTTCTTCGACAAAAATCAGCTAAAAGGGTAAGGGAGCTGGGCTCCATCCTGATTGAAATGAAGACGCTTGGTCGGTAGACATGGATAGTTTTTAGAAGTGATTTTTTTTCTCGAAAACGAAGCTTGATATGAAGAAAACACAAGCGACGAAAAAGTTGTATTTTTAGGTAGTTATTCTAAAAAAATTAAAAACTATAAAAAAGTCAGTTGCGTTCTTTTTTTCTCAATATTGTTGGCTGTGGTGCCCGTTGAGACGCCACTGGACCTAATAATTTCAATCTAGCTCGGGCTAAATAGGCGCTTTATTACTTCAAATAACTGTAGCAAGTCGGTGTAAGGATATTTTATAAATACCGTTTTTTTTTTTAATTTCAACGCTTTGTATCTAAGAAACAAAGCAACTGCGGACATATGCTCACTCAAACTGTTTTTCTTTAAACGACCTAACAAATCACTCTCTGAAATTTCGTACCGTAGTTAGGAAACACCTTGTATACAAACTATCGACCTTAATTAATTGAGATTACTAATTGGTAAACAGGTATTTATGAGAACAGGTAGCTAGCTAGTACACAGCTGGTAAAAATTGTTGTTAATGATTCGACTAATCCTAGTAAATTTTTCATGGAGATGAATTTAAAAAAACCAGTAAAACTATCATTAGGTTCCAAACACTTCCCTTTTCAAACCTTGTCTATACTTTCTCTGCCCAAACGTAGTCTCGTTGTTTAAAAGCATAGACTCGTATGCATTCTCCAACTGAAGCATTTCTCAAACATACCGGAACTTCTCGACACGCGTTTCTCCAATACCTCTAAAGTATTTCTGGCTCTGAGAACACTGCCATATCGAAAATTGGTAGCTCATTTATTTCTACATATTCCACCCGCTGAAATTTTAGTTGTTATGTCCGGATATTTTCTGGCTTCTTTTATTACTTCACCCAACACAAATAAAACTATCAACGGTTTCCACGAATTTCCTCTTTCAAACCTTTCATTTGAATTCTTCCAATATGTCGTCTCGTTCTCCAAAACCGCTTACTCGTATGTATTTCCCAACAAAAATATTTCTCCCACATACCGGAACTTCTCGATATGCGTTTCACAAACTAAGTTGGCCATCGGGAGGTGAACTCAACCTAAACTCTAAGGCTAGCCGCACATGGCAACTTTTTAATCTCAGATATTGTATAATCTAGTCGGCAACTAAATAATCTGGCAACTAGATAGTTGCTAAACATCATCTTTAAAAAGGGTTTCGTGAGACTTCATGTTTTTGTGCTCTTGTTTTAAGGAACAAGGTCTTGATTTGATTGATAATTTAAAAATAACCAATAATATTTTTGTGTTGAGAAAACTTCATAAGATTTTAATCTATATATTCTTATATTTTTGTGTCACACAACGCGGGTTGTAATTTAATTCCTTCCGAAAATATTTTTATGTCTAGCGTCATTGTTAGAATTTTTGAGTTGCCTGTGTACGGGTTCTCATTAATGTCACTGTTATTACAGAAATAACTTCGTCTGTCCGAACGCGATAAACTCTAAAACTACCGAGTTTTTATGTTTTCTCACCAATGAAAGGAGTGATTCAGGAGTAAGTTTTATGTGTACGATTCATTGGTGTTTTGTTCAAATTCTCTGAAATATGAAAATGGTATCCATGCTAAGTCGGGGCAGAGGTGCTGCCCAGGCGTAGTCTGGGACTACTCATTGAAAACACTGTCTTATAACAAAGCCATTCACTACATATTTTTCTTCTTTCATGGGACAACAAAAAAATCCACAGTGGCATATTTTTATATTTTAAGAATAGCTTATTATTTGAAAACTATTCAGATGGAAACTAAATTGATTTTTATCAAATTAACACTGGGAGTTACCTGTGAATAAATGAATTGATGAATAAATACCTCAGTTTGCGTATCATGCACATGCCCTTTAGACCACATAATTTAAATTAATACATCAGAACGTATTCGATGCCACTCGCGTGATGAAGAAAAGTTGCAATTACTTTGGTTTTTATTGACATAGTGAATCACTTTAAAGATTGTAGTCTTTAGGTAGATAAGTACTCATCTAAAATTCTCATCAGATTGTATCTGAAAAAAATGTGTGATAGTGATGGGAAAGTATTGTTTTCCTGCGGTTCGCTATAAGTATTTCTCAGCTCTTGATGCCCTATTTTATCTCCATGAAGAAAGTTGTAGCATCGCAAGCATTGTCATTAATTCAGTACAAGAAGTATGTGAATTCATACTCAAACTGGTGGCTTGGTACGAAATATTATTTCAAGTTAACATTGTTAGTAAAATATCACAGCTATTGGGGAAGTTCTCATAAACAGTTTAGGAGTTACTCGTCAACTGTAATAACAGCTAAGGAAATAGCATCTCAGACGGGAATACAGGCTGTATTTGAGTAAGTCCTTTCTCGTAAAAAGGTTTTTTTTCAAGTACGAGAGTACAAATGAGACACCAACTTACCACGAAAGTCGTCTTTGGAAAATTTACGGTTTTATTATATGTTTGATACAATCGAGATTGCTTTTATAGCTATCAAAATTCAGATTTTTTTTAACCGCTCCTGAACATTTGAGGGTATCGCACAACAAACTGTTGTAAATTATGCCCGAAAGAAAATAACGCCGGACGCCACTGGTATCCATTAACCAATGGTGATGTAGCTAAGAGCGCGCGAGTGTACGATATTCCCTACCACTCTAGAAGTATCGAGAATAATACTATCGATTTCGACGGAATTTCGTCGAAATTTACTAGGGCAATTTACTGATTTCTGGTGAAAACAAGAAGTGTCGATTACGACGAGATGGAAAAGCTTAAGAAAATGTTCGAGGCTTTGCAAGCGGGCCTGATGGAGAATGAAAATCGCAAAAGAGAAAAAGATGAAGGTAAAATACAGAAAAATGAAAACGCAGAAGACAGAAAGATGAACGTAGAAGAGAAGAAGAACAATTACGCCGAAATTCCGTCGAAATCGGTAGCATTATTCTCGCTGCTTCTAGAGTGGTAGGTAACATTATACATTCGCGCGCTCTTAGCTACGTCACCATTGGTTTATGGCTACCAGTGGTGACCGGCGTTACCCCCTTCCCTGAGGTTGTTCGCCCCAAACAACATTCCAAGAGGGGACATTACGTCCCATGTAAGGACTCAGCCTTTCTATGTGGACAACTTTAGACTTGCTTCTGGGTGACAACTGGATTATGTACACCAGATCGTTTATATTTTTGGTTCCCAAGTAAGGTCCTTGCCATGGTCTCTGCAACTTAGGACACGTAAAAATATCAAAACATCCGGGAACGTTCCACAATATTCTTGCAACATTGGGGACCATTCGATGACTTTTTCGTTTTGGTAGGGATCTTCCTTTGGTGGGAGTATATAAAGCAAGTCGACCTCTTATGATTGAAAGTTTTTCCTCTTATTCCAACTATTACAGATAATAAGAAAAAATGTTTTTGTGATTAAGTTGCTTGTATGAAGTTACCTGTGTGCGGCTGGCGTAACTTATCCTATTTATATGAAATAGGGTGAAATTTTCACTTTCAGTTTTACAGTAATAATTTCATAATTACGTGAGAAACTTCTCGGGTAGTTACTCCCTGAGTTATAGAGAATGGTTTATAAACGAGTTAAGAAAGTTTTATTTGGAATAGAACCTTTATCTATGTTTACAGTTGTCACGTCACACTTCGCAATTTTCAGATTTTGGATAGTTGGATATGAATGAAATTGCCAAATGACTAACAAAACGGTTCGAAACTCTTGATTTCACAGTCAAATTGATGTGTGGTTAGTTCGCACGAATGCATTGATAAAAAAATAAAGATATAAGAGAAAGAGACATTTTAGTGTCATTTCTGATACCTAGAACGTAAAACGGTTTTCGGTAAACTTTTAGTTCAACAATTGTTTCTATATACAGTGCTAGTCAAAAGTCCCCTCCCCCCCTCGTATCTTTTGAACGGGTATACTTATAATAATGAAATTTGGAGTGTGGAAATGAACGGATGTAGGCTTCTTAACTGGTCATAACAGGTGACGCAATAGTCATAAATGACGTCACAAGGCCACTGTGACCAAAAATTTTAAATGGGACCCTATGGCAAGTGACAGCTCGTTTGAAAGGTATTGAAAATACCTATTCAGTCATACCAATTTTGTTTGGGTTTCGGCTGATTTTGATTGATAAATTGAAGAAATACGAAAATTATAGTTTCGCATTTAATTAATAAAGATTTAAGAACCAGTTCTTATAATAAGTGTTCAAAATGTGCTCCATCTACTTCCTGGCAGTAATGCATCCTATTGCTAAACTCTTGTCTTACTCGTCCCAGTGTGTCAGCGGAAATTGCCCTACATTCTTCAATAATTCGTTGTTTCAGAATGGCAATACTGTCAGGTGCTGTAGCGTAAACCTTAGATTTCAAGTACCCCCATAGAAAAAAATCTAATGGTGTAAGGTCCGGTGACCGAGCTGGCCATTCGATCGAACCTCGTCGTCCAATCCATCTACCACGATACTCTTCATCTAGGTAACGTCTTTCTGCACCGTAATAGTGTGCAGGAGCACCATCTTGTTGAAACGTTATTTCCAAGTTGTCGAATTCATCTGGATTATCTTCTAGAATTTCAATAATTAACGCCTCAATATCAGTTTGTAACATCTCCAGATACAATTCACCGGTTAAGTTAGCATTGAGAAAAAGAGGCCCAACTATGTGGTTTCCCAAAAAACATTTACTTTTTCTGGAAATTGAGTATGTTTTTCACGAAAGATGTGAGGATTTGTGTCACTCCAATACCTCACATTTTGAGTGTTAACATTTCCATTGAGAAAGAAAGTACTTTCGTCACTAAAACAAATTGTCTGTATGTAGCCTGGTTGTTGGTTCATTTTATCGGACATAGTTTCACAGAATTCTAGTCTTCGGTCGGGGTCATCATCTGAAAGTTGGTGCACCATTTTTAATTTGTATGGATGAAATTTGTTTTTAGCCAACACCCTATGTACTGTCCTTTGACTGACTTCACAGATAGACGCAACTTGGGCTGTGGAAGAAGTAGGGTTCACTACCATTTCTCCAAGTATGTCAATTTTTTTGTCATCACTAATTGTTGGTCGGCCAGATCGTTTGGCATCTTGAACACTACCTGATGCTTCAAACTTCCGAAGAAGCTCCCTCAAATAAACCCTCGATATAGGGCGATCGGGGTACCTCTCATTAAACAGTCGTTCAGCTGCATGGAAATTGTTTCTACATTCACCAATTATTAAGATAGCTGCTACTTTGTCGGCTACAGTACGTACCATTTTGCCTATGTAAACACTTAAACGTCTCGTTAAACAATAGCTTAGGTAAATTTTCAAGGTATAAACACTTTTGACAAGTAGATAATTCAAACACGTCAACCTTTTTGACAATGAACCAGAGGCGTACTTTAAAATCTTTATTAATTAAATGCGAAACAATAATTTTCGTATTTCTTCAATTTATCAATCAAAATCAGCCGAAACCCAAACAAAATTGGTATGACTGAATAGGTATTTTCAATACCTTTCAAACGAGCTGTCACTTGCCATAGGGTCCCATTTAAAATTTTGGTCACAGTGGCCTTGTGACGTCATTTATGACTATTGCGTCACCTGTTATGACCAGTTAAGAAGCCTACATCCGTTTATTTCCACCCTCCAAATTTCATTATTATAAGTATACCCGTTCCAAAAATACGAGGGGCGGAGGGGACTTTTGACTAGCACTGTATAACACACATAGCACTGACTTAATTTTTTCATGAGAAGATTTGAAGAGGAAGGTTCGGAAGAGCCTTCCATTCTAAGATGCCCATCATTGCTTACAACAAGAAATGTATTCAGAAAAATGTTATCAGGGCCATAGCCGAAAGCAATGGAATCTTCGTAAATCCTATACTTTTGAAAAAGACGATGAGTCAGAGTTTACTGAAACATATAGCCGTACTAAAACTGATTGCTGTCGTGGTGACGGGTCGCCATGCGCAGTGAATGTGTGCATTGAAAGATTTAATCAATATAATTATAGTAAATGAGGTTGCACTGGATACAATCGAACGTTAAAATTCTAACACTGTATTTTTGAATGACATAACTCTGGAGTAGACTTTTTGTATGGCATGATGATGGGAAAAACTTTTGTGGCTTGTTACTTTCTCCATCAATAAGTAAAAAATGGGAAACTTTAAAATAACGGAAGAAAAAATGAATGTAGGACCTCTTTAATCCGAACACCACACTAAATTCGCACTAAGTGCGATATATGTTCTCTCTTCCTTTCTGTGTATCTTTTATTAACTTACCAAGTTGCTTTATAGCAGGGGTGGCCAACTTGATTAGACATAAGATCTACTGTTTACTAACGAGACCCTGTGCGATCTACCACTCACATACTTCTTGAAATCTTAAATGAAACAGCATTGTGTTCAGTACACAGTCACAAAATATTTTTATTGAACAGTCTTAGGAGTTCCTTTTCGTATCACATATGAGATTGTTTGCTTAAATTTACTTGATACTTTGGAATGGAAGTCTTAGTTGATGATGTTTAATCAACATTTTTTTGTCCTATCTGTATATTAGTGTGAGTATTGCGTCGCAGTATCTTCCACTAGTTTAGCATAATCAGGTTTGTAGTTGGAAATTGCCAACCTTAAAGAATCCAATGTATGAGCGTCTGTCAAGCGAGAACGGTGTTTATTTTTTGTTTGTTTTAAGTAGGAAAATGCTGACTCACATAAATATGTTGAACAAAACACGAATGAAGTTGTTCAACACATTTCTACAAATTTGGATATTTTTCGTTGGAAACCAATGCCCAGATCGCGTCGATCGCGATCGACCGGTTGGCCACCCCTGCTTTATAGTATGTTTGAAGGTGATTGACAATGTTTCATGATGAATTTCGTTAGTTCGGACTTCTTTTGTCTGATATTATATAAAATGATTTAAAATCCCTGAAAGAACTAAAAAAAGAAGAAATTGAAAATTAAAGAAGGAGAATAAAAAAGAATAGCTGAGAAAAAAAGACAATTATATTAAGCATAAAACTTGAAATGAAATAATAGTGAAACGAATTGAAAAAAAAAATATAAAAAAGTTAATTCACGATGCGACGTTTCGATTGTTAGTATTCACAGTCATCTTCGGGTGGGTGATGACTGGACCGATTCCTCTGCGAGCTGACTATTTATAGGTCATTCGACTACTTTCACTTATCTCTCTGCTTTCCTTTTTCAGTTTCACTGGTTTAGTGGGAAATTACTGTTTGGCGGGAGTTGGCCATTTTTCGCTTGATTGGTTTCCATATGTTGTGTATCTCTACGCTAGCTTGGCTGAATACATTGTTGGATAGAATGTATGTGGCTCCTTTGAATTTTCTCCTAAACCAATGTTCCTCTTTGTGTATGATCTCAGCTTGGGGCCATTCGATGTTATGTTAATGGGTCCAAAGATGCTCTGCTATTCCTGATTCGCTTTATAGTAATTGAAACTTTGATCAAGAAACTTTTATTTTTTTTTCATTTCAGGGTGGCTATCCAGCAAAATTGAAAAAAGTCCTTATAGTAACGGCCCCTTTATGGTTCAAGGCGCCTTTTAAAATACTTCGGCTGTTCGTACGAGAAAAATTGAGGGAACGAGTATACACAGTATCGGTGGCGCAGCTGCCAAGTCACATACCTCGGGAATCCTTGCCCACTCAACTGGGAGGCTCCCTAGACCTGGACCATAATGAGTGGTTGTCACACTGCATACTGTCAATGACTAGCACAGGGCCTGAATCACCATTGTCGCATTATGGTAAGTAGTTACGTGTGGTATTCCACATTGGTTTGACATTCTATAGGGTTTTTCTGAAGAAGTCATTGAGTTACCTGTTACCTGATCATCTTGAAATATTAAGAATAATAATATGATAGAAAGGTACATCACTGTTGTTACAAGCTGATTGGAATATTTCATTCCAAGGGTGTGACTGACATAAATCTATTCAAACTGAATTAAAAAAATATTTTTAGATTAGCTTCACAAAGGCTATACTTTTCTCATATCTGTCTCTGTATCTGTAGAGTTGGGAGGGAGAGTGTAATCCCACAGCACTTAGACCACATGTGACCCATTGTACATCCTCCCGAGGAGTTGTTCTCCTAGGTCATCGTTCATCCTGTCCTTTCCAGGAAGGTGGACAGGTCACTGGGAGACATCTCCTTTATATCGGCAGGTGTCTGCCAAGACTCGCCGAACACACACTCTCTTATTGACGATAACTCCAGGCACTCGCACTGGACATGCCTGACAGTCTCATCTTCCTGTTCACACATCCTGCATAGAGGTGTGTCCGCTAACCCCATATTGTGGAGGTGTTTTCTTAGTTGACAGTGGCCAGTCAGAAATCCTACTATTAGGCGTAGATTTTTCCTGGTCATCGCCAGATTTTTCTTTGGCGCCAGCTTCCCAAGGTCGCCCAAGGTGATTCTGGCAAGATTACATCCTTTGATTCCATCCCATCTCTTTAAGGATTGAGCATGGGTGTAACAGTTGACTAGTTCCGCAATTGTCGAAGTCATCAAACGGTAGGTGCCACTGGGTCCCACCTCAGGATAATGTTATTATCTACTGAGGCTTTGGCTAAATCTTGGTGACACTCTAGTACTAGCCCTGAGGTTATACATTGTCTGTTCAAGGCTTATAGGGCTTGTCTGCTGTCAGTGCAGATTGTTATGTTTTTGCCAGAAATTCCTTTATTGCTTATTACTTTTGTGGCGATTGAGATACCAGCCAGTTCTGTTTGGACCACGCTGGTATTTCCTCCCATTCCCCACTTAATTCTTAGGTTTAGTGATCTGGGGTACACTCCACACCCTGAGCCTTCTCTGGTTGAGCCGTCTGTATAAATCCGTATTGCATTTACATTATCTGACTCTATTTTCTGCTTAATTTGTATTTTTTAGGGTTTATTAAACACAAATCTGGGTTCAATTGCATCGCTTGTTGTCTGCAGCAGAAGTTGCGCAGTAAGCGCTTCCCGCCATAGGCCCAGCTTAAGTTGACCCATTCCTACTTCAAAGTTTACACCAGCCCTACGCAATCGTACCATGGCCATTAACGCAACCTCCTTAACATACAGTTCCAGAGGTCCAGAGGGGTCAGACCCGTGATTAATTCCATTGCCGCGGTTGGTGTTGTTCTCATGGCTCCTGTGATGTTTAAACAAGCCAGTCGCTGTATTTGATATTAATTTTTGGATGGCCGTTGCTTGTAGAATTTTCGGTCCCCATGCAATGGCTCCATCACTGTTGTTACAAGCTAATTGGAATAATTCATTCCGAGGGTGTGACTGACATAAATCTATTCAAACTGTATTTATAAAAATGTTTTTAGATTAGCTTCACAAAGGCTACTTTTTCCATAATCAATATCTACAAATAAAAAATGTCAACTGGTACTTGATCCTGTAAATGATTTTGGAGTTCTCTTTGGCACGAGACTTACTTTCAAGACTCATATGATTCTTCACACATCTCATCGAAATGTTTTTTACGTTAAAGAATTCGTTTGTTTTGCAAAATAGGCGCAATACCAGTTTTTTTCAGCAACTTCTCCAGTCTCTTTTATACAATATTTCATTGGACTTTGTCTAATTTTTTGTAAAGTTTTAAGCAGACCATTCATTAGTACGACCTAAAGGGCAAAGATAATATCTTCTTTCTGAATTTCTATATTCACTTGATTGAGTTCGCGAAACAAATTGGCCCAAATAGTTGAATTAAGAATACATTTTAAATTCCTTATAGTAGCTAAGAAGTGACCTGTCTCGTACTTAGTTCCTGGAACTAAGGCTTCCACTACTTCCGGCAAATTATTTCATAAGGCATTCACAGCAATATGTTTCGCCAACCATCTCTTCTGACTAGATACTTTTACATTTGTTTTAACATATTTTTTTAAATATTGTCACACATAGTAGTGGAACCAACATTAAAGCAATATACTTTTTGAATCAGTCCAGTTGATAGCTTCCTGGCATGATGAGGCAGAAAGAACAACACACACGTTGACCTTGCTGTCCGAGGCATAGGCCTTGACTTGCCGCCCGGGGCATAGACCCCGACTTGCCGTCCGGGGCATAGGCCTCGGCTGGCCCCCCTAGATCCAGGCCTGATTAAACCCACAGTGGAATAAAAAATTATGCTAGAAAAATGTTGAAATATGTTTTATCCTTAACTAGCTGTCGCCCTTACGAACGACAATCTTCAGAAATAGAAACTTTTACGAGCTAAGGATTAACAAGGCGTTTCCTTGTAATTCCTATCAGGGAGTTATCTTTGCACACTAAATATTATTTCAAATTAGTCTTTATATTTTGTGTGAACTTTCAGATGTATAATTTTTATAATTTTTACGGAAGTTCTGTTTACTCCAAAGGAGGCGCTATGTGCAATTAATGCTAATGGCTCAACTTCAATCAGTTCCGGGGTGCAGTATCACGAACTCATTGAAGAACTCTGTTTCTTCAGAGTGTACAGTTAATTAGTGGTTTCAGAAAAACAAACTTGAATTAAATTCTAGTCACACACAAAAAAATTGTAATGTCAATATTTAATTCCTATCATACGGGGACTACCGTAAAGTTATTAGACATTACATTGGAGAAAATTAGGTTGACATCCTCATATGGAGGCACTAAGGAAAAAAATTGCAAATTCTATTTTTATTCTTGAGCAACTTAGGAATGTTATCTATGCATCAACAATGAAAACCGTATATTTTTCTTTATTTCATTTAAAAATAAACTATGGAGTTATCCTATGGGGAAACTTTCATCACTGTATTAACATTTTTAGACAACAGAAGGAAAGTCTCAGATTATTGAGTAATGCGTCTTCTAGAGAACATTGCAAAACTGTATAACTCTATACACATGGTATGATGCTCCTGCCAATTTTTTTCATTTTTAATGCATCACAAATTACAAGTTATCCGCAAATTCTGTTCTCTCAGGATTCGCAGTTACATTCATAACTACAACACTATGCAAATTCAAATACCCCATTTTAAAATTTCTATAATCTGTAGAACTTACTTTCTCAGCAAATGAAAAATCTCAGTTCAGATAAATTCAAAATAAAATAAAGCAATGCCTCCTTATAAAATGTTTCTGTTCTCTTGAAAAATTTCAATATGCCAGTTTCCAAAAATTGTCTTCCTTTTAATGAACTACTAGATATTTGATGTTATACACTCAATCACTTATATTTTTTACTGTTTTTCCAATTTCAATCATCTTTCTTGTTTGCGTCCTTAGTCTTATTTTTAAACAGTTCAATCTTCAATTGTCTGTGTACTGTCATTATTTATAACATTTATGAAATGCATTATTCATCCTTTTGTTCAATCGACTTCCTCAACCTTGATGTAAATTCTTTATAATATTAAAGGCTACCGTATCACAACATAATCAAAATCAATCATATTGCTATGTTTTTCCCGTGGGTTTGTTTTCCAATGATTGACTACACTGAAAAATAATCAAACATAACTTTCTTTCACTTTTAACACAACCAACACTTCAACTATTATTCGAATGTCTATCGCCTTACTAGATCGCTTCGCGTACCGCACTGTAACTTCCACTTTACTATCTCGATGGGGGAGTTGATGGCGCTTACATTTGGCAATCGAAGGCGCTGGAACATTCCTCGGAATGCTATCTAAGCCGGTAGCATTATTCTCGCTACATCTAGAGCAGCAGTGGACATCGTACATTCGCGCGCTCTTAGCTACGTCACGATTGGTTTATGGCTACCAGTGGCGGCCGGCGTTATTTTCTTTAACATAATTTACAACAATATTGAATCTGTTTTTACAAAAAATTGAACTACACATTGAAAATTTCAACTAGTGACGCCAAATAACTGATTTTTATAGGCAAATGTTGATACCTTAGATACATTATTGCAATTTTCGTAGGCATCTCTTTTTTTTAATGAAATACTGTCAATGTTACCCGCTGATGATGTAGCTTTCTGAAGGTGAAATAAATTTTAAAATTGATCAAATAATTTTCTGATTGATTCGGCCGTTACTTGATGAAGATCCATAGTAATTTCAAAAACTACACCTCAACGATTTGATCTCCACAAACTTTATTTGAGAAATATATCACAACATGTTTCGCTAAGACATTAGCTTTTTCAAGTGATTTGAAAAATCACTTGAAACATGTTGTGATATATTTTTCAAATAAAGTTTGTGGAGATCAAATCGTTGAGGTGTAGTTTTTGAAATGTGATTTTTCAAATCACTTGAAAAAGCTAATGTCTTAGCGAAACATGTGATATATTTTTCAAATAAAGTTTATGGAAATCAAATCGTTGAGGTGTAGTTTCTAAAATGATCAAATAATTTTTGGCACATCTTTTTAGTTATAATAATAATTTTGATAACCTCATAATTCTCATAGTAACAGTTTTCAGTGTTTTGTTTTTGTGAATGAAAGAAATTATTTCTGATAATGAGAAGTAAACTATTACTCAAAGATGAGAAATAACACCATTATTATCAACGGAGAAATTTGTTTGTTGCTGTGTCAAGTTCTGACAAATGTTTCGATAACTTTTTACTATGGAATATACTTTTCTAAAACAAGCACTGTTCCCAAATAAAACAGGTTTTTCCGAACCCTCTATTAACAATAACTCTCCAAAGCCAAAACTTGTAATAGTTATGGATTTACGAGGTCTTACCTTTTAACCTACGATTCCTGCGATTTTTGCAGACTTTTGTATGCTTTATACAAGATAATTGCCATTTTTATTTCCTACCCTCGATAGCTTTTATCGTTTTCTATAGAAAAATGTTTTCAAAATTCAGTGACAGAAAATAATCATTCCACAATAAATCTTCAGATCCTTTTGATTGATTTTAGTTTGATTGTTATCACAGTTCAAATTAGCTTTCATTGGTTTCAGATGGTAAATCGCCATCACCTCAAAAACGGGCCTCAGCCCCCAGCGACATTGATATTTCTGTTTCGGGCAATGGAGTAGATAGTTGGGCAGAAGAAGGAAATCTGAATCCTCCAAGTAGCGCTTCCAGTGGATTTTCGGATGATGATTCTTTACATGGAGATGGAGCTGCATTGACAGCAACTCAGTTAGTTGATTACGTTAGAGATAGAGGGCGATCTGGATTGATGCAAGAATATGCTGAAATAAGGTGAGAAATACATTTCAAGTTCTAATTCCACGTTTCTTTCCTGTATTATCTCTACAATTTATACATGTAAAATGACTTAGTTAACATTCGAATTGAATTGAATTTGAATTTATTTATTGAATTAGGATTCCCTAATATACAGGTAAGCTAACTTGAAATATAATATAATCAACAAAATGTATATAAATAATACAATTTTATATACGTACATAATTTTAACTCAATAAAAAGGAATTTTTCAATTTCCATCATGAATATATTTTAACAGTTCGCTCTTGAAAATCTTTAATGATAAAATAGATTTAATTGAATCAGGTAAATCATTGAATTAGACAAAACCTTTAAAAAATAAACTGCTCATACTATTTCTTGTATTTGTTCTATTTATATGAATGTGGCTGTTGTGCCTAGTAGAGTGGTGATGAATGTCCTTATTGAAAGTTACTAATGATAGCAAGTATGGTGGGGTCATTTTATTTAATATTTTATAAATGAAAACCATGGAACAATAGAATAATCTTTTGGATACTGAGAGCCATTGTAGAGCAGATAGCATGGTAGAAATTGGTGTATACCTATTACATTTTAAAATTATTCTCATTCCTCGATTTTGTAGTTTTGTATTTGTTGCACTTTGTTCAAATTGAAAGAGAATAAAATAGATGCACAGTAGTCAAAATGGGGTTGGATTATTGATTTATATACCATAATTTTTGTATCTGTTGATAAGTTATTGACGATTCTTGAGAAAAAATTTATTTTTTTTGCAATCTTTTTTTCAATATATTCGAAGTGGTCGTCGAATGATAAGCAATTAACAAGTTGAAATCCAAAATACTTCACTGATGTTACTATTTCTATACGTTCATCTTCAATTTTTATATTTATGTTGTTCGTATTTATTTGATTATATTTGAATTTAGTAGTGATTATCATTGCTTTTGTTTTTTTAACGTTAAGTTTCATTTTATTGGTTTTCAGATATTTTTCTACTTTCTCTAGAACTTTATTCATTCTGCCAACAGTTTCTTCTAAATTTACTCCAGTACAGGCCAATAAGGTATCATCTGCAAATAAGTTGATGAACTCACAGTCTGTAAATAATTGAATATCATTCAGATACAGAATGAATAATAGGGGACCAAGCACACTACCTTGTGGCACTCCTGTGTGATTTGTTATATATGATGAGAAATAATCGTTCACACGTACTCTCTGTTTCCTATTTGATAAATAATTACTTATCCATTCATAAACCATCCCCTCAATTCCATATCTTCTCAGCTTCTGAAGCAAAATACTTCTATCAATCGATTCAAAGGCCCTTTTAAAATCTAAAAAGACAGCTACCTTATCTGTTTCATTAGTAAATTTAGTAAATGATAACTGTAGTGCTGTTTCGCAAGAATGTTTTTTTTGAAAACCAGATTGATTGCTAAACATGATTTGATTTTTGTCAATAAACTCTAATAATTGATTATATACTGCTATTTCTAAAACTTTATTGGCGGTAAGGTATTAATAGGTCTAAATTCACTTGCTTTTATAGTGTTTGTAACTTCAGGTATGGGTATAATGGTACTTATTTTTAATAATTCGGGCAATTGACCATTCTGGAGGGATGTATTGATTAAATTGAGGATTGCATAACCAGCTGTTTCAAATACTTACTTTAACATTTTAGAATTCAAGATTCCATACCCAATTATATCATTCAAATCTCTTAAGGTAATCAATCTGAAGGTGCTGAAGGACAAATATAAATTATTATCCAAATTGAACCATGGTTCGGAATTCTCAATACCTTGGACTATATGTTGGATGCTGTTTACAAAGTATATGTTGAAAGTTTCGGCCATGTCAGGCTCACCTTTTTTAGTACTTACTACCCCTTCAAATTGGATTAGGTTAGGAACTGTATGATCATTACTATTAACAAGGGTTTTTTAAGGTTTTCCACATCAAGTGGGAATTATTCTTGTATCTGTCTATTTTGTTATGATAATACTGAACTTTCTTTATTTTCAATGAGTTAACCACATCTTTTCTCAATTTTTTTAAATTTTCCCATCTAATTATTTTTAAATTTTCATCTCCCACCGTAGTCACAAATATTTTATAGGCTTCATCCCGTTTCTTGATTTTGATAAAAACTTCATTGTCAAACGAAGGAATATTGTTTTATTTGTATGGGAGAAATACTATTTACAATATTTGAGCATTTTTCGAGAAATTCTTCATAAAGTAAATTAACATCTATAGAGTTTATAGACCAATTACAAGAAATGAGCTTATTCTTAATTATACTCAAATTACTATCACAAAGATTTCTTTTCTTTTGAGCTTTCTTTGTTAGATTGACTAAAGAGGAAATTGACAGAAATAATTGAGTGGACAGTAATTTTTGGCGTTAAATGAACATTTGAAATTATATTATCGTAATTATTCAAAACCAAATCTATTAATGATTGTGTATCTAGTATCTTTCTAGTAGGCTCAGTTAGTGTTTGATTTATACCATAGGTTGTTAAAATATTCTTGATTTTTTTTGTATAGAAACTTTCTTCTAATAAGTTTAAATTAAAATCACCTACCAGAATAAAACTATTGTTAGATGACACAAGCTTCTCGCAAACATCCTGTAAATCTTCTAATAAAGTTGCATGAGAACTAGAAGGTGAATGATATAAACATCCAATCAACCATATTGAAGATTTGAAGTTAATTTTAACAATTTTACACCAGTAGTTCGATTCCAGTATGAACTTCTTAAAAATAGAAAATTCGAATTTTTTATTTATATACATGACAACGCCACCAGTATGTTTGTTTTTTGAATCACAACGGATGCAAGTATAATTGTCCATTATAAGTTCCACATCTTCAATATCCTCAGTTGTTCTGGTTTCACTTAATAAAATTACTTTTGGATCATAACAAACAATACTTTCATGAATTTCATCTTTATGTTTCAGTAGGCTTTGTGAATTGAGGTATATGATATCACTGTTCAACTGTATATCAGGGTTATTTACTGTTTTTTTCAAATATGCCACAGTTGATTTGACAGTTCTCACATACTTTTTCTATTAACAACAGTTGTTACTCATAATAATATTTCTCTAGAGTCTAGACTTTAGAGAGTATTCGGTTGTAGATGTATATTAGTTTTGGTATTTTGTGTATACCGTTTTTTTACGTTACTTCCTTTTATTTAAAATTTTTAAATTTTTTGCTTTCAATCAATCTTCAAAGAATTCGTTGGTTGAATAAGTGTTAGACTTACCACTATATCTCGCTAAGTTTTTAAACCACATATTAGAAATCATAAAGATGTTACAACTATTGCAACTCCACTTATTGAATAATTTGATTGGGGAAGGTTTGCCCTCATAATTCAATTATGACATATGAATTTTGTCAGGGAAATATACCCTGAAAAATTATTCAATATTTGTTCAATGTTATGATGCTTTCAGTTTCAAAAATAGTGTTGGTCTAATTAAAGTTACTATTTATGTACGAGTATAACAAGGAATTGAATAAAAATTGTATAATTTATTCAAACCATGATTTGTCAGCAAGAGTTTTCCTCTTAAAAGATGAAATATATTTCTTATTGATTGGAATAGTCAATCTCTTATTTTGATAGCAGATGTGATAATACATTTTTGGAAAATGTGCCACACCGGGGCTTCTACTGCTAGCTCCAACCATTGGTTGAATTTGGTAAATGCCATTTTTTTATTAAAAATCGAACTAGAATTGGGTGTATCCGTACATCATACTCTAAAAAAACTTTTTAATAGAGACCATGGTTGCCAGAATTCACAAATAAACTTCAGTTTTGATATCGAAAAAGTACACTGACTTCTGAAATTTTTATAAATACTTTCTAAAACAATTATGAGGCATATCCTCCGACAAAAACCACCTCAAAATGGTTTGAATATATGAGAAAACTTCCTTACTGCTAGGAAAATGTGAAAATCTTGTTATTTTGAACGAAGGAACAAATATAACACAATAATATGATACTTAATAGTATCATAACTTACTCAGACTGCTGAACCTAATAATCATAAGTCTTTGGTCAAATGATATTTCCCAACTCTCAAACCCCAAGATCATATTGGTTTGCTGCAACAGGATTGAAAACTTGGTCTAGACAAATACAGAAGGTTGTCATTTTTGAGTCATATTGTATCTTCTCATGGCACATGATTCTCGGACTCAATGATCATTTACTTTATGGTGTGAGTGGTTATTGGTTAATGATACTAGCGCCCCCTTTGAAGTAAACAGAACTTCGGTAAAATTTATAAAATTTATACATCTGAAAGTTCACACTAAATATAAATACTAATTTGAAACAATATTTAGTGTGCCAAAGATAACTAACTCTCCCTGGTAGGAATTACAAGGAAAGGCCTTGTTAATCCTTAGCTCGTAAAAGTTTCTATTTCTGAGGATTGTCGTTCGTAAGGGCGACAGCTAGTTAAGAAAAAAACATATTTTAGCATTTTTCTAGCATAATTTCTTATTCCACTGTGGATTTAATCAGGCCTGGATCTATGGGGGGGGGCAAGCCGAGGCCTATGCCCCGGGTGGCAAGTCGGGGCCTATGCCCCGGGCGGCAAGTCGAGGCCTATGCCTCGGGCGGCAAGTTCAACGTGTGTGTTGGCCGTTTGTGTTTACTATTTAGTACTTGTCGATCATATTAGATATTGGACAATGTCGTGGTCAATCTTATGATAATGGGTTCAATATGGCCGGCAGCTATAAAGGAGTACAAGCTAGGATCGCAGAATCGAAAGAGGTGGCCGAATTCTTACCTTGCTTGGCTCACTCCTAAAATTTTGTAGTTGTTCATTCTGCCTCATCATGCCAGGAAGCTATTAACCTATTTGGACTGATTCAAAAAGTATATTGCTTTTTTGTTGGTTCCACTACTATGTGTGACAATATTTAAAAAAAATATGTTAAAACAAATGTAAAAGTATGTAGGCGAAACATATTGCTGTGAATGTCTTATGAAATAATTTGCCGGAAGTAGTGGAAGCCTTAGCTCCAGGAGCTAAGTACGAGGCAGGTCATTTCTTAGCTGCTATAAGGAATTTAAAATTTATTCCTAATTCAACTATTTGGGCGAATTTTTTTCACGAACTCAATCAAGTGAATATAGAAATTCAGAAAGAAGATATTATCTTTGCCATTTACGTCGTACTAATGGATGGTCTGCCTAAAACTTTGCAAAAAAATAGACAAAATCCAATGAAATATTGGATAAAAGAGGCTGGAGAAGTTGCTGAAAGAAACTGGTATTGCGCCTATTTTACAAAACAGACGAATTCCGAAACGTAAAAAACATTTTGATGAAATGTGTGAAGACGAATTACAAACACTCGCAACCCGTTCAACTATTTCCTAAAGAAAAAATTATGGTATTCGATCGAATCGTATCAGAAATTGAAAAAGCGTTTGATTGTGGCATCATGTTGAATTTGAATTTTGCTTCTCTTAGTAGTACTAATAATTTGAAAATGTCAATTGAAGAACTGCAGAAGTATGGAGCAGCTCTGGCTTGAAAATACGAGCGAGATTCAAGCACCGTTGAATTCTGCCAGGAACTCAATGTTTTTAAAGAGCAAGCTCCACTTTCATTTGGTGATATAGAAAAGGCAAACGATTTCTATCTCTTACAACATATCTATGCGCATGATTTGCAGGAAACTTTTCCTAATATTTGTCTTGCTCTGCGAACTTACTTTACGCTTCCTACTACATCTGCAAGCTGTGAGCAAAGTTTCAGCAAACTATAACTAGTTATAAAAATTATTTGTGATCTTCTCTGAGCCAAGAACGCTTATCGAGTCCTGCAATCTTAGTGATATAAAATCGAATCGCATACGAGTTAAATTATGACAAAGTCATAGGTTCATTTGGTGAACAAAAAGCTTGAAGAGTAAAATTCACAGTATTCAATAAGATGATGTGGTGCTGCAGATTTTTCAGGGTTTTCCTGCAGCTGATGAAGAAAATGCGCCACTGGAATCAAAATGAAGTCGCCCTGGAGCGCCAATTAATTTTTATTGTTGTTTCATAATTTCATGATTTGTATTTTGGATTTGTAATAAGATATTTGATTTTTATTTTTATTATACATATTTTTATTATAAATCCTATCCTGGGCTACGTATAAAGTATATGTCCTACACGTTCATGTCTATATATCTGTAAATATATAGGCTTAACACAGAAATAACAGCGATGGATGCATTATTTCCGAAAGGCCTATGTCCAAATGTCAATCAATTAGTGGACATCTGATACTGAAATATAAAGATGATAGGTAAAAATAAATATAATTGGGCGGGGGCGGCATTTTTCAGTTTTTGCCCCGCCTAAAAGAAATTCTGCAATCCATAACCACACCAGTATTGCAGAATGAAAGTTGACCTTAGTTTTAGGTCACTCAAACTGTTATGGTTTTAAAAGATTCACTTGTTCTAGTGAACCCATTTACTGAATTATTTGATACTTATGAGCTTATGGCCTTATATTACTTCTTCATTTTTAGGTTGAGGCCTCCTGATGGTACATTCAACATAGCTAAATCAAGAAATAACCTGCCTAAAAACAGGTATACTGACGTGTTGTGTTATGACCATAGCAGAGTGATTTTATCTGAAGTAGACAATGACTATGACAATGATTATATTCACGCGAATTTCGTCGATGGGTATAAACAAAAGAATGCATTCATCAATACACAAGGTGAGAATTGTATAATTGTATTTTAACAATATTTCTAATTGAACAATACACTTTCTTTAGAGAAATCCAGATAAAACTTACTTTAGAAGGATCAGTATTCATTGATTTGAAAAGTTTCTGAAATCGTTTCATTAGGCAGTTCACAAAATATTATTGAACTTCAAACAGAAATCCTGTGCACTGTGACTAGTATTTCTCCACTTCTTTTCAAAGTATATATTTGAATGGTCACTGTTGAATGGTGGAATTTTAGCATAAATAGTTGTACAGATCCAGAAGAGAGTTGAATAATGTAGGGCTATAGGGACTGTTATATAACAATACAAAAACTAAATCTAGGCTTACCCCCAGTTCTAATACAATACTTATGAGAACTGATATACAAGTCCTTAGAGAAACCATAATCAGCTCACATTTTATGTCCAGAAGAATATGAAAAATATCCAACAAGGACATGTACAGGAAGAAAGATTGTTGGAATGGATGAAAAAATCTTTCAAATCCCCAGGGATTTGAAGGAAATGAATAGGTCAAAATCTCAAATCGACCCTTTATAAATATTTGTAGAACATACATAGAAGTTATTTTCAAATACAAACTGGAAGAGAATGTCCTTCCAAAACAACTACTTTCACATGAACATTGAATTATTTGAAAATAACTTTTTTCTATTCGGTTAATAATCCAAGCATTCGTTATGGAATCGAATCAGATATCATTCCAAGAAACACTACTTGAAAGACTATCATTCTCTATGGCGGACTTTGAAAATTGAGAATAAGACACTTGTCTTATTAGCTCATCAGCACTGTTCTGGATAATATTACAAAATAAAGCACTAATTTCATTCGTCACATTATGACTTTGTGTCACGCAATATGTCAAAATTTACTCCTATTCCTATGGCCGATACTGAATCAAATGAGCATATGAATGTCTTTACATATTGTCATCGTGACATGAGTAGAGTAAATTATCTAAAAGAAGAATTCGTTCAGGCCAGTCTCAACTCACCTACATTGTAGAATAATGGGCTGACACCTATCAGAAAACAACTACTTATCTGGCTAATACCACGAAGGGCGTTGGATTATATCCAACAGGGGACGGTGAAGGATTCTTCACAGAAGTAACTCCTGCTATTGCTGTTGGCGATACAACTTCCAGAATCGATTTTCAATTATTGGAACACACTTGCAGACTGGTTTCGGGCTATTTGGCTAGTCGTTAGTGCCAGGTAGTGTCATCACAAGCATGAAGTCTTATGATTTTCTATAATTAAAAATCGAATTCCTTTCAGAGTATCATTCCTCGAACAAGGCTGAAGCAAATGACAGACAATATATTTGTCATCGCTCCATCTGCCTGTAAACGAGGTACTAATCAAACACATATTGGAATCGCCGAATTCTTCATACAAGTATGCCACCTTACTTTATGTGAAGTTGTTTTTTCTTATCATCCTGCAAATGTCCAGGTACTTCATGGCTCTAGTATTATTTGTATCTTCAAGTTCATTGTGATGGAATTGGCCGATACTTGATGAAAATCCATAATTTATTCAAGTAACACTTTATTGTGAGATTTTCACAGGACAGTTTACAAAACTGCAATAGGTGTTTCATTATACTATAGATTCCTCAAGTGTTTTCATAGTCTATGAGTATGAAGCTATTGAATATGAGAAGGTATTATTAATCAACCTCTGACTTTATGACATTCTGTTTTTTCTTAATGAAATGTACAGCACTCTGTTGAGACCAGAAAGAACGAGTCATTTCTATAGAGTATGATTGTACTCGGGCAAGAATTCAAAGAAGAATAATATTGGGGCACACTATGCATAGTCTGCATTCATTATGCAGAAAAAATCAGGAAGCATGATGAGTTAGGTTAGGTCTAAGTGAGTGGGTCTATTCGACCCTCCACCGCAACCAGCAAGGGCTTATTGTGGCTCACACCTATTCACACTCAGACAAATAAACCCAGCTTCTTAACGAAGCCGATTAGTTTGTATGGTGAGTGGTCTTTCAGGTCAGATGGTGAGAGTACCGATCTGCCGAATTCTAAGAACCTGATTTGGTCCCCAGCAGGGCAGGCACAAAGTATATGCTCTGCTGTTTCATCATTTTTCAAATAGAGGCGACACACACTGTCTTCCGACAGTCCGAGTGTCTGCATATGATGATTCAAGCTTTGAAGGGTGGATAAACGCCTCCTGGAATATTCTGCCAGAAGTCCATAAATCTTCTTGCCATCCAGGTGTTGAATGTTTGTTTGGCAAAGCCCAAAACGATGCCAATGACAGGTTCTGGTCCAATGAAGCCGCTTGCAGCACCCTCCTTTGTAAGAGAGTCAGCAGCTTCATTACCTTCCAGGCCAGTATGGCCCGGAATCCAGACCAGAGACAATCTGTTTAGTCTTCCTATCGAGGAAAGTCGTTTTTGGCAATTTGCTACATAATGGGAGTCTCGTCTCTAACATCATGTGAAGAACTGTTTAGGAAGTCTGGAATCTTAACCTTGCCATGCCTTTATATATTCAAACTTATCATAGTTTTTAAACAACAACAAAATATCCCTAAGAATCAAAATGTCCATCCACTACCATGAAACCAGAAATAAGAACAAAATATATCAGCCATTTTGGAAGATGGTTCTTAATGAAAATCACATAGATATCAACAAAGTGTTATAAATATCTGGAACTATATTCTGACAAAAATAAGAGAATTGAATTGATATTACTACGTGGTAGAAGGTTGTCATGAAAAATGAGAATTAAAACTTTCTATGTTTTTATACCACTTGTATTTGTAACTAATGTTACTGCAGTTTCGTCCTACAAGAACATTTTCGAATGAATACTCGTACAATAAACGTTTGAAAATGTCCTTGTATACCACTTATACATTTTGAAAAATGAGAATGGAAACTTGTACTGCATATAATGTTTCAGAAGTCGATCAAAAACATTTACATATTTTAAATTTCAAAACTCCTTTGACATTTGTCGAGGAAGTATGAGAGAAGAAAAACTGCTTATAGATTCAAATTTCTTTCCAATTCTGAGAGGCCTCTGAAACGTTAAGATAAGTATCTATATAATTTCTTAGCTATTTTTTTGATATGCAAAATTATTAAATACTACAAGTCACTTATCAATAGAACATTTTTCTTTTTGAAAAATACTTGGAATTTATGCAGTAACTATAGGGGTGAACTAAAAAGTTTGCATCTTCCACACGTATATAAAGTTTTCCACTATAATTTTCATATTTCTCGGATTTCGGAAAAGCGTCAATAAGAATTGTAAGTTTATTATCGAATAAGCATGCATGTTAATTGACTTTATTATTTCAGGACCCTTACCGAAAACGACGACAGATTTTTGGCGCATGATATGGGAACAACACACATTAATAATAGTGATGACAACTAGAGTAATGGAAAGAGGGAGACTGAAGTGTCACCAGTACTGGGAAACTCAGGTGGATGGTGAAGTAGTTTATGGTCAATTCATAGTTAAAACGTTGGCTGTGGAAACAGATCCGGATTATACTGTGTCAACAATTAGCTTAACAAATAGTAAAGTGAGTATTCCTATTGCTTTTAGTTTTATCAGAAACTTGTATTTAACTTGCAATGTTTGTTGCAATTGTTGAATTTAAAAGCAGATATCCTCAAACCAACTGAGCTGAGGTGAATGACATAATTCTGCATTCAATATGTCAGACTAGTTTTTAATGCATCTTCATGATGGGTTTCAATTGAAAGGGTTTGCTGAAAAGGATAAGAAAAATAACATGACGTCACTCTTGAGTCCTGTATGACGGAGCGTCCAAGATGACAAAGTAGTTATTTTTTTTGCGTTTGTGTGATATGGGTATCAAATATTTGCTTAAAATACGAAAAACAAAATGACGTCACTCAACATCCAATATGGCAGACCGCCGTAGATGCATCTTTTATGAAATTATTCAAAATGGCGACATACCATTTTAAAGAGTTATAACTCGGTAAAGGTTTGGGATAGTTTGGTGTTGCTCGAAGAAAGGTTTAAAGGAAAGACCTTACAACAATGATGCATTAAAAGTACAGACTGAGGAACATTAAATTAATGATAGATTGTTGGTAAAAGACATTTTTCATATTCTCTGAAAATTAACTAAATTTTGAACCAAACCAATCAATACATTACATTACCCAATTTGTATGATGTCGCGATATTTACGTGTGTAGATAAACAATAACATAATATGTAACTTGATTTTGAAATGAGTATTTCTAAGAAGTGTTGTTTTTTTAACGAAAATGTCATGGCAAGCTTTTTTATATCATATAAATTGTGTAATTTGTATTTCATTTGAAGTTTTCCTTTTTTTTAGAGCTTTTTTATCCTCTCAATTGAATTAATTTTCCACAATTTAATAATGTATGTGCTTTTTGTGGTATGTTGCGGAAGTCAGAAAACAAATATTATTTTCAGACCGATGAAACTCGGGAAGTTTCACATTGGCAATTCACCTCGTGGCCAGACTATGGAGTACCACATTCTGCCAAGGCCATGTTAGAATTTTTAGAGAGGGTGAGGCGGAAACAGGCTAGTATGGTGGTAGCTTTAGGTGATACGTGGGCAGGACATCCAAGGGGACCTCCTATTGTTGTACATTGTAGTGCAGGCATTGGAAGAACTGGTAAGTGTGTTGGCATATTCCCTTTTCATTTTTTTGAACCCAATAGAACCGTTGAATAGTAATTACGACACATTTTATCTTAGAAGTGAGGTGCGTTTTATGCTGGAGGTTATAATTTTATGTTATATCTACATAAACTCAACTAACATAAAATATTTTTTCTTCTAATCACTTGATATCAATTTCATCATGTAACGATATCACTTATCAGAAAACTCTGTCAATGAGATTTATAAATCCAGTCAAATAAGTTAAGAATAGGTAAAGATGATTGTCTGATATATTGACTTACCAATATGTCTATATATTATGTGTGCCAGAATTAGTGTTATAAGAGGTGCGATGGGCTAGACATTCTTGAATTTCATTTTAAGTTTGTGAGATGAAGTTAGGTTTGGTGAGAAGTGAATTTTCAGAATACTTTCAGTTTTTGAAAAACAAGTCAGCCTTGAAGGCTATTTTCTTTTCAGGTAACATACCCTTTCATGTCGGTCCCTCAGAATGTAAATGAGAGCAGTGCTTGAGAATTAAAAACAATTACTTTGCAAAATTTAAGATTTAGTCCCTTTGATTAAACAAAATAAATTGTATGTAATCACAAATAAAATTTGATGAACTTTTACATTGATCTGCATACAGTAAGTTTATTCACAACCTGTCCGTATTATCTACGATGCCTAAATTTAATTTGTGAGCAATAAGTACAATGTATTTTGTTCAATATAAAAATTGACCGTTGAATCAAACTAGCTAAGTCTTTCTGAAATTTGTTTTAGATCTATAAATTCTCAACTTTTATTTAGACGTATCATGAACAAAAAGATTGACTTGTTTTTTTTAAACGATTTTTTTTTAATACTGATTTATCGCCAAGAAGAACTTGATCTCATGATCGTAAAATGAAATTCAATAATTTTTGTGTCCATCACACCTCTTGTAACAGAAATCCTTGTTGATATATCGGCATATTGCTCATTCATTTTTTTACTGTCCATAATAATTAACATCTAGTAACGGGTCAATCCATTCATAAGTTCATTTTTTGTCGTGATTCTAATGGTTTCGCTTGGAAAATAGATACAATATGAAATACTATCTCAAACAACAACAAAAAACTCTGATCAAATACCAAAAATTTTCATTTCTGTTCTCCTAGTCATGCAGAAGAATATATCAGTAACTGTACTTTTCAGGAACCTTTTGCACCTTGGACATATGCATCTCCAGACTAGAGGATATTGGAACTGCAGATATCCGTGGTACAGTAGAACGGATACGATCGCAACGAGCTTACTCCATCCAAATGCCCGATCAGTATATTTTCTGCCACTTAGCTCTTATAGAATACGCTTTGATGAAAGGTCACTTGCAGTCGGCGGATCTGACCGGTTTCGACCAAGGTGCCGAAGAAGATTCTGAGTAGGTGTGTCTCGACTGGGATAGAAAATTTCGTATGTGAACGGTTAGTTTTCAATATTTCTTTGATGGACCACTTGGATGGAAGAGCTAAAACTTTTATCTTGGCGGAAGTACGGCAGGTGTCTCTGTTAAAAGCCTGGTGGATATTGGAAACTGACTATTAGATACTTCCCAACATATATCTTTGGATTATTATTATGATTATTGGTATTGTTTCCACTTCAGTTCCTCACATATTCTCTCTCACCATTTGTTTGCTCATGAAGTGAAAATTAACACTAACAGTATTAAATTGTTCCCGATAGGTCAAATCAGAAGAGCTGTTATTTTTCCTCCACACAAACTACTGATCAGACAAATATCCAGAAATGTGTCACATTTCTGTAACTCCTATTGTTCTTCCTTGTTTGGAAGATGTAGATTTAAAAGACATGAAATATATCCTCACTATAATTGAATCAGAAGCTCAGTTACTATTTCAATATCAGGAAAAAACATTTATATTTAGTAATGGAGAAATGAATATGGTATTACATCATACCTCATCATACACTAATTTTTCATTTTTCAACTTTATTTCTTCTCCTGGTGAAGGTTCTCCATCTCTGCTGATCGATCTGTTTCACTTCCTTGCATGCTAAGTTTTTATCAGATCTTTATTTCATATGGGAGTGGAGTTTTTTGGTAATGCAGATTAACAAATTTTTTCATGTTATCACCAGAACTATCTATTGTACAAAAAATGGGTTATTACCTTTTTCTGTACTATAAAATTTTCTACAATAGTATGGGTTGAAATCCGATTTTTTGAAAACTGAATTTCAACCGAGTATTCAGAAAAAAAATTTGAAACTTTGAAATGATTTGCTAGAAAATTTCAGGGATCACTTTCCACCAAAAAATTAATGTAATATATAAATTCAATTGGACAATTTCAGATTAAGTATATAGCTTCTAAAGTTTAAATAAGTAAAATTGAATTTTTGGTTCAGCTACTTATTTGGAAAGCTTTGTTTATCCTTTGATTTCAAATTGAAATTATTCTTTTTACTCTTTATCATCTCTTCTGGTTTGAAAATTTTAAAAAGGGGCGTGGTTATTTGAGTTTCATCTGAATGGAGTGAGAGGAGGCACATAAAGGATGTTTTTATTTAATTTATTGCTTGTAAAATTTCCTAAACCTTATGGTTTTTAATCTTGTAAATATTTGTTGAAGAATGTGATGAAGAATTGTGTATCGTGGTTAGTAATAATGTGATTCATTTAGAAGTATTTTCTCAAAGTATTTTTCTAGGATCTTACGCCTCTAGATTTTATTAAGTCACTACAATTTTTAACATATCTTTCTAATCTATGTAAGTAGACGATCAGATCAGGGGTAAATCTAACCTTTTTTTCTCAAACCCTTCAATTCTCTTGGTGTTGAATTCTAGAATTGTTATCAAAATGCAGTAAAAACTGAAATTTTAACTTATAGATTGTTTGATATCATCAAATTATTTCTAAACGAATTTAATTAATATTTTTCAGTTAAAAAAAAAACAAATCCTACAAGAAAACAGTATGTGTTACTTCTTTTATTTAGCGTAAATAATAAATGAATCGTTTTGACATTGATTTCTGTATGTTAATATCGATGGTTACTATTTTTTAACTGGAAAGAAAGGATTGCCCCTGTCTCCTCTACTGATGGGTCTGTTGTTAAATTCATAGATTTTATGCCGAGAATGGGCAAGAAGGAATTTGTTGTAAAAGATTGCTACTAAGTTTTGTCTTAATAATTCCCTTGCTCATTCATTCTGACCAAGCATTTCATTAAAATAATGTTGGGAATTTTTCAAATAACTTCGAAATAATATAACTAAAACTGTAATAAATGTGTATAATAAATACTTATGAATGAAATTTTACGAGGGGCCTGAAAATTATCTGGGATTTTTCTGAGATGGGCAATCAGTCACACAAATCATTTCATCATGAAAGTTGGCCACTTAATTTACAAGAACCTCGTATAAAGAAGACTGTCCAATTTTTTATTGAAAAAATAGTTTGATATCTTAATTTACACGTCTATTTAATGAACCCCATAGTTGTTAAAATGTGATTGATTTTGATTAAGTTTTATTGCTGAAATTGTAATTATTTATAAAAATATGTGTAATGTAAATATTGTAATCTTATTTCCCAATACATATGCTTTTTGAATCCTTTTTTTATTCAGAACAAGATTACTGAAAATATTGAATAATGTTAATTGATGAAGAAGTTCAAGTGAAATTGAAGATGGTTTCTGTCAAACAAAAGTTTTTTAAATATTGGGTGCCTGGGTGCTTTTAAATAATATTAACGAAGCATTTTTACATTTTCCACAGAGTATCATGCCTCTTTTGTAAGGAAATTGGAAGAGTGTGAGAGAAATAAGTGAAAAATGTATTTGAAATTAATTAGACAATTGAAATCGAGGCAATTCAGAGAGGTGAAAACTTATTACTTGAATTTTCAAAACGTTTAATTCAGCCTAGTACCCCTATTAGAACGTAAGCTCATGCTAATTTTTTTGAGGTCATATGATCTCTTAAAATTTTAACACAGGACGGGTAAATTTGTCAAAAAGTTTTTTACTGCTTTCACAAATTCAAATACTAATCATGACAGATCTTGTCTAACCAAATCCCATATAAAAAAATCCAACAGAACAATAGGAAAAATAACCCCTTTACGTGAGTCATAAAACCCTGTTGGGCTTTCATAAAATTCGATCTTTGTATCAACAAAAGTGATTTATTTTGTCATGTCATACAAGTTTTGGTTTTGGTAAATGTAAGATTAATTCCTACCCCAACGTTGGTGTTGAAGATTATTTATTCTTGTTGGGCATCGATTCCAAAATAATAGACATCTTAGATTCAAAAAAAAATTAAATCATTTGATACCCTATGGCTATTTAATTTTTCATTTTATTTCAAATTTATTGCTTTAAAACCCTACTTCTCTGCAAAAAAGATATTTGGTAATTTATTATTTTACTTTTTTCAAGCATGAAAGGATAATAAAAAAAATACGTCATACATTTTCATATCAGGGATTTCAGGTGGTAATCATCTCTTATGTGGATTCAATGATCTCCCAAGTTCATTTGAAACTTTCATGATAACAAAAAATGATAAAAACTGATGATGCCCTGTATCTTAGTTTGCACATTAATTAAATACCAGGAAAAAATTAATGTCAAAAATGTTTAGTTGTACAAATTCATAGTGTTTTTTGTGACTGGTAATTTAGTGAATTTTCGAATTTTGAGTTGTCATGTCTTTGTTATTGATGAATATATTTTTTTAAATTTTGAACACAGCAACTTGAAGGCACTCAGACTCCAGTGGATCGGTACTTTGTGAATAGCTAATAAAAATTCTTTCTTCAACTTTGAACGCTTTGTGTATTTTAGAATAAACATTTAAAATTTTGTGTCTTACTAGATCACTAATTAACAAAAATCAATGTTGATAAATTGAAATTTTACAGGGGCGTTTTCAATCTAAATAGGTATATGGGAGTCATTTAGTGATAATATATCAAATTGAAATATTAATATTTGTAGTTTTCAAGTTTTTACTTTTGTGCTATCAATGCTTTTTTGATCATGATCTCGTTTTGTTTTGATTTTCGAAAAGACAATAGATACCTTGAACTGACTTCATTATAACTGAATTTGTGTTTTCACAACTACAAATTAAGAACTCAATCTAAACGATACTGAATTTTTCGCTATACAAGCAAGGGTTGAAAACTCAATTATTTGGAATCCTTGGAAATGCATAAGCATACGCATTGCAGATGTAACCTGCTAAATGAAAATCGATCTCTAGTTTACTCACCGGTTTTCAAATTAGCGTACCCACATTGTCATAGGTAAATAATATTCAGGTACTCAAGATAAGTACCTATAGTGGTGTTTAGATATATAAGAGCTAACTAACATTATCAATTATTTTTAGTTGTATTCGTTTGATTGAAAATGTTCTTATAGGACGAAACTGCGGCAACGTTAATTACAAATACAAGTGGTAAAAAAACATAAAAAGGTGTATTTCTCATTTTTCATGATAATAATTCACCAAGGAACCAGTTACCTGAGATTGCTTTCAGAAGTGAACAACACACTCAAGAAATGTCAAAATTGTATTGCACCGACTTTCAACATGTCCACAGATTTGTAATTCTACAGTTTCTAAAATATGCAATCTACGAAAAATTCACAAATCTAGCAGATAGGTGCAACCCAACTGTCTCCACCATTAGTTCCCCTATTCATAAAATTGCAAAATGGCTAACCCAACAGTTTGAAACTCTCTCGATCTCTCAATTAGCTTCAAGTTCTGTTAATTCACATGAGTCCATAGATTAAATTACAGATATTAAGTTATGAGATGGTAAGATTTTACTATCATTTGATATATCCTCGATGCTCGTTAGAGTCCCTGAATATTTGAGGTATCTCCTGAGGGTAGATGATCTCAGTGGAGAAGTAATCCACGATTACATGCAACTATTAAACAGAACTGCTTCTAGTTCAACAACTATTTATACAGTTAATCATTTATGGGCAGATTTAAATTGGAAGCGAATTAGATACTCACCACGGACCTGTATCTGATATGCAGATGCTATATTTGCAATTTTTGACACAAAGGAATCTAAGGTAGAGGACTTTGTTTCAACTTTCAACAACAGATACCCGAACATTAAGTTCACATATGAAATTGAAAACAACAAGGAGTTACCATTCTTGGAAGTGTAGATGATTATAGGTAACTAGGGTCTAGAATTTGATGTGTATAGGAAGAATACCAGTACTTTCAGATGTATTCCTGATAGGTCACACAATATAAAATGGTAGGGACAGAGTTGAAAGTAAAAGGTATCCTTCAAATATAGTAGGTAAGTTAATCAGGAAACGTACACATGACAGTACGTAATGACATTCATTCACTTATTTGATTTAATCCCAGCCACAATAAACTTTATAACATACTGCCACTGTCATTGACGACATGAGTAAATTTAACTTATTTGTGACATAAAGTCGTAATTTTATGAATGAATCGAGTGCTTCATCTCGTAATCTTATCCAGATTGTTGCTGAAGAGGCAATAAGACATGTAGTGTCCGACCGAAAGTTCGGTTTCGGTCAAGTTTCGGCAAAAAACGAGTTTCAGTTTAGTTTCGGTGGCAAACCTGCCAAAACTACGACCGAAACTGCATTCGGGAGTTCCCGCACTGTGATCGGTCATATTCGGCGCGTTGAATTTCATATAAGCGACGAAGACATTTTGCCGCGTCCACGTGCCTAATCATGTTGTGACTTACTTTGTTTATTATATAAATATTAAGTATTGTGTTATTAGGCAATAACTTAAATAAGTGATTTTATGTTTAATATTTTGCATAACGTTGTGATTTAAAGATAAAATAAATAGAGACTGACTGATTATAATAACGTTTTCTTTATTTTTCCCTCAAAACATAATCCTTTAATAGAAGTTTCGGTTTCGGCCGAAACTGAGGTCGTTGCCGAAATTCGTTTTCGGTCGGACACTTGTCTTAGACAAGTATCTCATTCTGAAACATCGGATGTCCACCATTGAGGATGACAGTGTTCCATATAAGTGAAAGTTTACCTCTTTCATATACTATATTGTGTAGCAATTCCGTGAATGATATTTGATTCAATTCCATAACATATGTTTACAGTTAAAACTGAATAGGAAAAAGGGGTTTTTTGTATAATTCATTGTTCATATAGAAGTAGTTGTTTTGAAAGTATATTTTCTTTTATGCAATTCAATGTTTATATGGAAGTAATTGTTTCGAGAGGGTTTTCTTCTTCCAGTTTGTGCCTGTAAGTTACTTCTTTGCATGATCTACACATATTTGTCTTGAGTTAATTTTTTGAAATTGATTGATTCTTCTTTTCTTTGGAAGATTTCCACTTTTTTTGTATGAAGATGGATAAGTAGAAAGCCAAAACCTTTCTTTCCCAAAAATATTACTAATTTGTTAAAACGTATCCTCAGAAGTATGTTTGATTTCAAACATACGGATTCCTGCCATCCTATATTTATTTATGAAAGCATATTAACGGTCATTAATCTATACTTTCTGTATATACATGAATTTCCAACTTTGAAATATGTTAGGAAGTATGTGACCAGGAATAGGGACAAACTTTTTTTACCACAAGTTCACATAACTTGTCACCAACACCAAACAGATATTTTTAACACCTCGACACGTGCTTCAATCACTAAGTGATCATCGTCAAGAGGAAGATTAAACTAAATGTACATACAATGTTATCCTTTTTTATACCATAGATACCTCTGCTAGGTACCTACATCTTAATTGTCTCAATATAATTTTACAATGTGGTCTTATCTAATAGTCAGGTAAATCTGATAATTGAAATACTATTTCAACAATCTATATAGTATACTATTTGGTATTGGTCCACCATTGTTATTCATATTAGTATGTTTACTTAATTCTACACTCTCATAGACATATAGATGCCTGTTGTTGTTAACTTGTCTAACTAATCTTAATGAACTATGGAATGGTTTTGTTGCAAAGCATGATGGGCGACTGCTGATTTTTCTGGTCTTCCTCATTTTAGATGTACCTTCCTTATATCTATATATATATATATATATATATAGTGTTCCTTATATCTTATTTTAATAGATCTTTTAGTCTATCCATAATATTCTGCATCGCAGTCCTTACATTTTATTTTGTAAAATTCAGACTATTTCGAATTCTCAACTTTTTCCTTCAGATTCCCTAAAAGGCTCTGTAGTGAATGACTGGTTTGAAATACCACCTTCATACCTAGTTCCTTGCAAATTTTTCTAAAGTCCTTCGTGTATTGGTGGTATGGAACTGAGATATATTTATCTTGGTTTTTGCCATTTCTTAAAGTCGAAATTTCGTTCATTTTCAACCTAAACTTTTTCTTCCTTGTAATATCATCTACAATACCCCTCAAGAGAGTCAAAAGAAGATGCACTAGAAAATTCAGCCCAGCACATTTGTGCTGTCCATAGTGATGTGAACTGTCAGGAATATACCTGTAAGTGCTTGTTTCCTTCCTAAATACATCGTATTCTAGCTTTCCACATTGGCTCCTCATTACCAAAACGTCAAGAAATTGAAGTTGTCTTTTATTTTCTAAATCATATGTGAATTTTATTGATGGAAATCTTTTATTTAAAAAGGAAACAAAGCCTCAATTTTCGATTTTTTTGTTATTGAATATCGCAAAAACATCATCCACATACCTCAGCCATATCCTAGTTTCCATTTCGAATTTGCTCATGAACAGGTTTGCCAGGTAGGGGGACAAGAGGTTACCCATAGCCATTCCCTCGTGTTGTTCGTAATAGCAACCTTCTACATAAATTAGTGAGATAAACAAATTCATCAATTTCGTTATTATTGAAATTATTTTTCTCTAGTAATTTCCTGAGTTATTGTAAGGTCTGTGGAATTGGGACGTTAGGAAATGAACTAACATCAAAGGAAAGCAAAATCTCACCTTCTTGCAGAACAATGTTTTTCATATGTATGAACTCTATTGAGTTTTTGATACTAAAACCTGGTTCCGCAATGGGCAAGCCTTCAAATTTCTTAGTGAGCCATTTTGCTATTTGGTAGGTAGAAGATCCAATAGCTGACACGATTGGGTGCATTGATTTTCCGGGTTTGTGGATTTTTGTAGGTATTGTAGATGCTATTATAAGGAAGAAAAAGTTTGGGTTGAGAATAAATTAAATCTTGACTTTAAGAAACGACGAAAACCAAGATAAATATATCTCAGTTCCATACCACCAATACAAGAAAAAATTTGGAAAGATTTTCAAGGGACAAGGTCGCCCTTGATATTTTTGCAACAAAACCAGTCCATGAACTTTAGTTCCATCAAGATTAGTTAGACAATTTAACAACAGCAGGTATCTAGATGCCTAAGACAATGTAGAAATAAGTAAACACAATAATATTATGAATAACGATGGTGGACCAATACCTATAGCTTGTTGAAGTAATATTTTAATTAACAGATTTACCTGACTGTCACATAAACCACATTGTAAAATTAAGACTAGTAGATAAGGCAACATTGTAAAATTAATTGAATACAATTAAGAGGTATCATGATACCTCTGCTAGGTATTACATATTACACAATGGCTGAATTTCCATATACATTTAATTATTGTTAAGTTAATAAGAAATATACAAAAAAAATTGTGATATAATACATATTTCTTAAGTGGAGAAGATAAGGTCAAATCACAAACTTTTGGAAGAGTTAAAATTATAAAAAAACTATATTAAAAATTATTTTTATTTCTTTTCAATAAATTTAAAGGCACTTAATTTATTATTTATTGAGAGGTATAGCTCTGATTTTCTCCTTCTGCTCTGTCAAGGCTCTGGATTCATGAATAAAAACTACAAAATGTATACCCTGTAATAAAAATTATAGTATTAGATAGATAGAATATATATTAGAATAATCCATGAATTTGTTTTCCTCATATGGAGTATTTTATATTTCATTATATGATTTACATTATAATATCCAAGGTTAAAATCATGAACTCGTACGATTTCTTCGCTCTAAGAAACCTAAGATTGATGAAGTGAATAGTCCTATATGATATTTTTATAATAATAATACCTTCAATTTATATAGGTGTACACCCGATAACAAAAAAATAAAGGTTCATGATATAACTTTATATGGAATAAAATATTAAGTTGAAAAGCTTACATACTGAGCTGACTAGAAAATTGGTTTAAGGAGTAATTTTATAACGTAATTTCTTACCGCGATATTGAATACGGGCCGTCTATTCTTCCGTTAATTATATTGAAAATCATAGTTGAAGCCAAGGAATCGTTTCACTTTTTCAGTGGTTGGCAGTCCTTTATATGGAATTTGAGTATATTGTTAACACCAGAAGTCATTTAATTTTTGAGTTTCTTTGATATCTTAATATTGTCACAATCACTTCTCACTTTCAAACAGATATGATCATTAGTAGAGCAAATATTGAGACCACCTATCCGAAAGTTATCAGGATTAGATAGGTCATATACCACTCACATTGTATTGGGAATTGTCAAATTTTTCTCTTTGTATTTCATGTTGGCAGGAATCCTGGACTTGTTTTTCTGAATTTAAGTTAATTCAAAATCTACAAATAACTATGATAGAATAGAAGATCTATAATGTTTCAGTGTCAAGTACTTCACATTTTTTAAGTACTTGGGTATGAAGTACCCTGTATTCTATACTCAACTAGTAAGTATTCACTTTCAAAGATATATGATCATTAGTACAGCAATTATTGAGACCACCTGTCCGAAAGTTATCAGTATTAGATAGGTCATATACCACTCACAATGTATTGGGAATTGTCAACTTTTTCTCTTTGTATTTCATGTTGTATTTCTGAATTTAACTTAATCTACAAATAACTATGATAGAATAGAAGATCTATAATGTTTCAGTGCCAAGTACTTCACATTTTTGAAGTACTTGAGTATGAAGTACCAGGTATCGGAAATTCTTCGCAGCTTGGAAACCATAATGGTTGAGAATGGTTTTCATTTAAGAGAATTATTAGTTAATATTGGTATTTTCTTTTTGTTTGCTTTTTTATTATCGAGATTTTTTTATTTTCAAATACTTAAACTTTTTTCATGTTTTCAAAATATTTTCAGTAATTGATGTGAAAATTTTAATGACCAGTAATTTTATTTTGAGAAAACTTGAAGTATCATCATTCCCTAAATGAGATTACTTGAAATAAAGTACCCATATATATTTGATAAAGGTATTTGTAGGATGGCACTCAAAGTATCTAAAGTACTGAGTATTGTACTCAAAGTACTTTATTGTACTGAGTTTTAGAGCTTCTTTGGAGCCCACAGTGATAATACGCTAAAATGAGGAGGTTTTCAGAAGATCATCATTTTCAAATATCAAATAGTTTAATGATTTCAGTTGAGAATAGTTGAAATAAATTCACAGAATTTGCATTCTTCAATAAGGATCAAATTTCAGCTGCCCTCTATTTTGCTAGTAAGGTTCAGTATAAAACAGATGGTTGTAGGAAAATAAGATGCTTACCTGTTGTTTAGCAGCTCTAACAAATCCATCGTTAGCAGTAACAGTGACTGCCTGAATTTGATCACCAAATGTAAAAATAATTAGGGACCTCTCTTTTATCTTTCCCCCAGGTTTCAATTTTTTTTCATCGCTGTATTGTACTTTTTCGAATATTTTGTGGGATTTGTGGTCATTTTCTGTCTGCCTGAAATCTGCGTCATCTGGTAGAACTATGAGTCTGTTAAGAAGTTGATGGGCTCTAACTTTTTCACTGGGCCCCCCAACAGTATCAACAATATTCAAAAAATTATCCCTTGCTGTCTCACAGCAATATAACGTTTTTCCTTCAAACACTGCATCTAATATTGGTTTTTGTGGTCTAAGCCTTTCCCATTCAGCTTGCTGCTTTAAAACAGGAACATCAAAATCAAGTAACTCAGCACTTCCATTTGTTACTGAACTACAGTAAGCTAACATGGCTGAAACGTCTAGATTGACTTTACTAATGTTACTAATATTCTCTGTAGATAAATCTGCAGTATTAGTTGGACTTTGTAACATATAATCATCTTGATCAGATTCATCTGACTCTGAACTGCCATCAAAATTGAGAGGAGAATCACTCAACCTATCTCCTTTAACAGTAATTCCATACGATTCAAGCTTGGCAGCAATATGACTGCCTATTCCATTTGAGAACACAAAAACTATCTGTAAAGATATGAGGTGAGATTTTTTGCAAATATTAAGTACTTACATTAAAATTATTCGAATAAAAATAAAAATACACCAAGGTAAATTTACCAATTATGGTCCAGTTTGAGATACCAGTTCTGAGATTGTGTTTACTGAAAACTCTGAAAAGCTGTATATTTTTAGATCCAACTTTCATGTTGTTTATAGTGAAATCTCCTACGAATAATAACTGACCTTGAAAGTTAAAAAATAATATCTTCACGTAGTATTTTAACCAATTATGAACATAATGCACATAATGGGCCATCATACTATAGCTTATTTTTTAGCAAATCATATGAGTAAAAGACTTGTCAATTTTATATTGTAATTGATCTTGAACCAAACATATGTGTGAAATTTTTCATTGATCTTCAGTTTTTTGGGAAATACATATGTTACTTTCCTCCCTCTCATTATTACAAAGGGAGCCAACATAATACCAATAATTAGTTTTAATATTACTCTAGACACATCATCCTTAGCTCTACAATTTCTTTTGCACTACTTTCATTTGACTCAAACCCCAAAACTCTCAGTTCATCACCTCCAATTGTATGCAGCAATATGCAATATGCAGTACTCATATAATTATGAATCTTATGCTTCTTCGTTTTCCCCCATAAAATTTGATAGGATGAGGGAGTTCATCCTTCAATACCATTGATTTCTTTTACTGGGTTTTGAGTTTCTCTCTTGAAACTACTCCATTTTCTGATTCATCAAACGGTAGATTCAAGGAGCTTAGAAGGCTTTCATCAGATGGTAGACATTGGTTTTTTGTCTAGGACTATTGTCTTTTCATCTCTTTCGTGACGCTTCCTTTCTTTTTCAGCCTGACCTGGAGATAGGATATAAATAACATCTTTTTTTGGGTTTTTTTTATAAGAAAACATTCTCTAGCATTGAAGAACAGAGAATTGAAACTTTCTATGTTTTTACTACTTTTTTTGTAACGTTACTGCAGTTTCGTCCTATAAGGACATTTTCAAACTAATACATCAAACTAAAAATGATTGATTACATTAGCCCTTATATAACACCACTGTAGGTAATAATAGAGGTACTTAGCTTAATTGAGAACCTGAATTTTGTTTACTTGTGACAATGTGGATATGCTAATTTGAAAACCGGTGAGTAAACTAGATCGATTTCATCAATTAACAGGTTGCACCCGCAATGCTTATGTACTTCCAAAGATTCCAAATGATTGAATTTGCAACCATTCCTTGCATAGCGCAAAATTTCCGTATCGTTTAGATTCGGGAACGTGTGGTTGCATGCCAAGGAATGGTTTGAAAATGTCCAATAATTTTTACCTAGTCTGAAGGACCTTTCATGTTCAGCATACCGTTTTTAGAAATGGCGACCACATTGTCCCACATAAACACTATTACACTCCGGACACTTAAGCTTATAAACGCCAAATTTCTCCAACTTGTCCACTTTATCTTTGGCATTGAAAATGAAATCAGATAAACTGGCATGTGGTCTGAATGCCACTTCCACATTGTTTTTTCTGAAGAAACCCGCAATTATCTCTGTTCTTTTACCAAAATGTGGTAGAGTTACCCATTTCTTGATTTTTGATTGTTTGATATTGATATGTTACGATATTGATATGTTTGTGAATTTACGGCTTTGTTTTCTGACTAACTTCTGGATTGTATCTGCGTTGAAACCATTATTATGGCCTATCTGTGTAATTATATCCATTTCTCTAGCTAGATTGTTAGCAGACAAAGGCAGTGAGAATACTCTGTGCAACATTGAATTGTAGGCTGCTAATTTATGACTGTCTGGATGGAAAGAATCACTTGAGATGGTAACAATCTAGCTAAGGGAATTCATATAATAATAGTCATAATAATGGCCATAACAATGGTTGCAACGCAGATACAATTCACAAATTAGTCAGAAAACAAAGCCGTGAATTTACTTACAGATTAATATACCCCCAGATCAAACAATCATAAATCAAGAAATGGGTAACTCAAACATATTTTGTTAAAAGAATAGAGATAATTGTGGGTTTCTTCAGAAAGTGGCATTCAGACCATATGCCAGGTTATCTGATTTCCTTTTCAATGCCAAATATAAAGTGGACAAGTTGAAGAAATCTGGAGTTTATGTTTCTCGAGTGTAATAGTGTTTATATGGGACGATGTGGTCAAAATTTTCAAAAACGGTATGCTGAACATGAAAGGTACTTGGCATGCAAACACAAGTTCTCGATTCTAAACGATACAGAAATTTTGTGCTATGCAAGTAAACAAAATTCAGGTACTCAATTAAGCTAAGTACCTCTGTTATTACCTACAGTGGTGCTATATAAGGGCTAATGTAATCAATCATTTTTAGTTTAATGTATAAGTTTGAAACTGTCCTTAGTTAGTTACAAATAAAAGTGGTAAAAAACGTAGAAAGTTTCAATTATCTTTTCTTTATTATGATTTCCTACCACGTAGTAACAGCTACATCCATCAATTTATTCTCTAGAATTTATTTTCCTTCTTGTGAACTTGCTGGAATCTGCTCTCGCGTTTCCTAAAAAATAATTGATGAATGTATATCACATGTTGAAGTTATTCGTTATGAAATTCTGATACAAACAATAACCAAAAATTTTGATGAAAAAATGAAAGTGTTTTTACAGTATATCTTATTTCTATGGAGTTATACAGGTGAAATTTGAAGATCCCTAGATGTAAGAAAAACTGAACATCATGAATATATAAAGAGAAGGTAGATAAAATAATCGGGGATAGCGGAGTATATTCTAATATCATTGGTCATCACAGAATAAATTGAAGTCAAGCAAAAATTGTCACCAAAGAAACACAAGAAAAAAAATGAGAAAACTCAGAGAATTCTTTTAGCAGCTAACAGGTGTATTTCAAACAGCTCTATGTAAATGATTGCCATTATTGAGGCGAGAAGTTAAAAAAGGAAATGCATTCATGTAGACTATTGTATATGGCATCTGGACATCAGTCTTTTGACTTGTGTCAAAGGAAAGATAGCGGAAAGAGGAGAATTTTTTGGGTTTTGAATATGGCAAATTATTGACTAATTCGACACCAGTCCAAAAAGCAGTAACTTTTCGCGGTGAACTTTATAGTTTATCCTTAATTACACATAAGCAGATTCTCTACTGATTTAGCTTTGTTTATTCAAACAAAACTCAAACAACTCTACTTACCTATGCTTTGCTCAGTCCTCTATGACCCCCTCCAAGTGGTCTCCTGTATTCTTAAACCAGATTGTCTCCTCCACTCCATTCTTCTAATATTCTGGGGAATTTCTCCATGTCTGATTAATTCCTGATACTTCAACATATGTAATGTTGAGTGCTCAAAGATATAAATTTTCCTACCCGATTGATGTGTGCAAGAAATAGAATTTTCATACCATTCACCCCGGGAATGAATAATAAAGATTTTAATTTGCGCAGTTATAACCAGTACAAGAAAGTACATGTTTATTTATTCCCGTAAATAGATACAACTTGTTGATTCAGCCTTCTTTCAAATTGTAGAAGATACATCATGAATGTCAAAAAAGAAATCATAAATTTTTATCTTTTCAATACCAATATTAAGGAGGTTAAATGGTAGAACAAACCTGTAAGTAGTGTTCTACACTGCAGTTTTGAACTTCGCTTTTTGGATGTATATTGTATTTCACCCAATTAAGACCATTATTATTATTATTATTAATATAAATTCAACAACCACACATTCAATACTTGTTTAATTTTGTAACACTTCAAACAAAATCAATGAAAAGGTCCTTTGTCAGAGGGTTATTTACTTTTCATAAACAATTATGATGTAGTTTGTTGGAAAAGATACAATTTTGAGAAAATTAAAACATTTTCTATGGAAAAATAAAGTGGCAAGTGAATGAAATCCGACAGTATGTGACAGTGAAAAGAAGGTATCATTTTATGAGTTATTACTAGGAAAGAGTTCCTGAAATATTTAATTTTTTATTTATTTTTTGTGGAAAGTTTTTGGCTTTTTACTTCTCCATCTTGATACAACAAATGTGGGAAAGAAAGGAAGGAAGGAAGAAATAAATTCAAAAATGAACTCTTTTGTTTGTGTCTGAAAGTTACTTCTTTGCATGATCTACACATCTTTGTATAGAGTTAATTTATGAAATTGATTGCTTTCTTTCTTTCTGTGTGAGATTCCCACATTTTTTGTATCAAGATGATGAAGTAGAAAGCCAAAAACTTTGTTTCCCAAAAATTAAGTAATCTCTCCTAAAAATATACCCTTTCAATTTAAACTTTTGAGTTTCTGTATCTCTAAAAATAGAATGGAGCGCCAGTTTCGACTTCAGATTCATGATCAGCGAACAAAAATATGTAGGCAAATGCAATAAATTTTTCTAAGACATAAGCATGAACCATATAAACGAATAATTACCATAACGGGTAAACAGCCCACAACTGGTACATTTACCTTATAAATCAATTTGGTGGTACCTTCGGAGTTTGAAATAAACAGGGATAGAGCTTCGCACACTTAACATACTCTTCAGCTTGGTCAATAATACTTTTAACCCCATAACTACCATTTCCCAAACAAATCTGGCTCAATGACTTGGGGTTCCTAGCAATGACCTTAATCCAGGTGAGTCCATTATCACTTATTATATCCACATGTATTTTACGGTCTTCCAAAGTGAAAATTTTATTTATGCTCTGACAGGTTTTTACATCTTTTAAAGTATCTATTAGTGCTGAGAAATGTGTCAGATTTGAGCACTGCAAGTGTTCTTTCTTGATTGAATTGTTTTTATAGGCCTAGAATTTTAGGGCACTGAATTATCTTGACTGATATCATTACCATTAGTAGAAAGTACCTTTTTTAAAAATTTTAATTCTTGGCCAATTTTTCTGTATAATTTTTGGGAACCCTCAATGTCTTTGAAATCTTCAATAAGTTCCAATAATTTATCTCCGAAATTGATCTTCATCAGAGCTAACTCCTTCAGATCCACATTTTCATTGTTTGCTATTTTCATATTCATTTTAATTAATGCTCAGCAACAACAAAATTATAACTTTGGAAAGTAATTCGAAATAACCTACAGACAACAGAAAGGCATGAACTGTTACCTGTCACCATGACACAGTCTACAGACTAAACATAAAACCTGAAAGCAGTGTTGCCAAAATTAAATAGAAGTTCATAATCCTATTATCCATAGATAGGGAAAATGTCCACACATGAGAAAGCTAGTATAGAAAACAAAAACAGTGATTGATATCAAAAACAAACAGCCATATAAAAAAAATGGAACCGCGGTTTACTGATCAGCGGTAAACTGCTGATCCATTCAGCTGGTTATGTTTTCTGTCATGAGGTTTACTGCATTTTGATTGGCTCTTTAAATGTAGTTCATCATGTAGAAACCATTTTCTATATTGGTTTCATATACTCCCAAAAATTATTTGAAAAATAAATTGTTTATCTGTTCGTTATTTTAAATGAAATGTATTAAAATATCAAGTTTGATACATCACTGAATTATGACTTCCTCGCTTTATCTATATTTGTAATGAAAGAGACATTTACGTATTTGAAAAACAGAAGTTTATGTTGGCTGTGTTAACACGAAACGTTCAATCAAATATTTATTGTAACATTCATTGTTATTTATTTTCCATTTTTTATATTTTCTGAAAAAATTATTCTATTCTATTTCGCTCCTATATTGTAACACATCGGCTAAGTTGTCCGTTAACCAAAACCTTGTCGGTATTGCCCCAAAGGAAGAGCCATAAAACGATTGTAAAAAGTAAAGACGCATAAGAGAGGTTAGATTTCAAATCGGAATCCGAAGAAGTATCAAGCATCAAGCTGTTTACAGTTATAATTTATTACTCTCTCGCAAGGAACGCTCCGTTTTCATAAACTTATCGATTATGGCCGATTTTTATATTCGGTATTATGTTGGACATAAAGGAAAATTCGGCCATGAATTCTTGGAGTTCGAATTTCGCCCGGATGGTAAACTAAGGTACGCCAACAATTCCAATTATAAAAACGACACCATGATTAGAAAGGAAGTATATGTTCACCAGTGTGTTATGGAGGAACTGAAACGAATCATCGTCGACTCCGAAATAATGCAAGAAGATGATTCTTTGTGGCCCCCTCCGGACCGTATTGGAAGACAAGAATTGGAAATTGTAATAAAAGATGAACATATTTCATTTACCACATCGAAAACTGGGTCTCTGGTAGATGTGAGTCAGTCGAAGGATCCAGAAGGATTGAGGTGCTTTTATTATCTTGTGCAGGACTTGAAGTGCTTGGTGTTTTCTTTGATTGGTTTACATTTCAAAATTAAACCCATATAATTGAAATATAGCCAATGAGCTGATTTTGTAATAAAATATAAGCCAAAAACTTTTTCATTTTTTATTACTCATTCGTAAAAATTGGTATGCATCTGAACTCAACAATGTACTCTAAAATACAAAATCGATTAAACCATAAAAAAGTTGCCAATTTTAGAGTTTATTCACATGACTTTTTAAATTCATTTAAATAAGATAATTTGGAAAATTCTGATTAGTTCAGTTTAATATTGTTATGAGGTTATTCACCTTTGAAACTGAAAAAAATGGTTTTTACAGATTTTCAATCTGTCATCTCTGAAAAACCATAACAAATTTCAATGTTTTATGAATGAATTAATTAATAATTGAATAGCTTAGTGAATGATTACTTTGCGTAACAATTCAGTTGGTAGAACATGATTTTTGCTCCAAATGAATATCAGCAAGATGTGCAAACAACTTTCTTTGCCTAACTTGATAACTGGCTGGGCCTATGAGTATACTATTTTGTAAAGCAGACCTTGACATTTTGTCCTATCCAATATCAGGTTTTTCAAAAATGTCATTTAACATGTTCAATTCAGATTATAATTTGTTGCTCTATGCAGATGATTTGAAAATGTATCTACGGATATCCCACTTAACTGATTTTAGGCAACTTTAGAATGACCTGAATGAGATGCATGGTTCGTGCTTGGCTAATAACCTATCACTTATTATTTCTAATTGTAAAACATTTACAAGGAAAACATTCTTTGAAACTTCCTAAAATCTCAACGAAACTCTCTTATGAGAGTATTCCATGAAGACCAAGTTGTTGCCTTGGGTTTTCTTAGTTTTGTATCAATGTTAAACTGACTGAGGCATCTAGGATGAATGGTTTTATAGAACATAATTGAAAATTGTATTTATATTGTTGCCTTGAAAACCTTATATTCTCTTATATTGGGTCAAAGGTGTATTTATATGACCATTTATTTTAGAAGCAAATCTGAAAGTTGAAGGTTATTTTAATTGCTAAATAATTAATTTATGCCAAGCAATAACTCTGCAATCCAGTTAGATCCTCTATTGTGAAATAGGGTAGTTTTTCAACAAGATGCGTAGTATCTGAGTGACAGTTCTTCGACAATAACTCTACAGGTCGAGTGATTGGAATGAGAGGTTCTATAAAACTTCCTGAATTGACTATACCGTATTTTTTATATGGGGATGGTTCCAATTAAAAGTCTACAAGGCACAGCTAGCTACTGTAGGTAATTTACAAAAAGAAATTGTCATGTGCTCTAGGCTACTGATACCTGATATTCTTCAGAATGTGAGGTACAAAACAAAAGATTATTTATAACATTACCAGTTAATGGTACTCCGTTTGAATATTTGATGAAGTAAAGTATTCCACAAAATTGATAAGTATTTTACTGACATTGCTTATTGTTGTAATGTTAAAAATTTCACAAACTTTCACTCGATTATTATTTTCTCATTTGAAATTTTTATATGCGGGTTGTTGTGTGGAGGAGGTGATTGACAAAGAGTTGATATTTATGTAGAAATATATCCTCTGGAAAATTGAAGTAGATGTATGTGAAGGCGATGCCGTTTCCCCTTACGAAGACGCTATCTATGGGAGCGACAGAGATCTTAGTCCTTGAATATCACTTGAATGAGGCTCCTCAAAGCAATCAGTTGCAAATCTAAGCTTTGCCGACTAGATTTATCCTGTCTTTCACTGCAAGGCAAATAGCTGAAAACCAGAGCCTTAACACAACTCATTAACGATAAAACACAAGACAGCGCTGCATCGACCCACCATACGTCTCATTAGTGGTACTAGGCTCTACCACAAATGCATTGCTAGATTCAACTGTCTTCTAAGAACAAGCCTGGGCAGTGACGGCATCTCCCCTTACAAAGACACCATCTAATGGATCGACAGAGAACTCAGTCCTCAAATATCAAGGAGAAACGAGGCTCCCCAAAGCGGTCAGTTGCAAAGCCAAGCTTCGACATCGGCTGCCAACTAGATTCGTCCTGTCTTTTACTGCAAGACAAAGAGCTGAAAATCAGAGCCTTAACACAACTCATTAATGATTGAACACCAGACAGCTTTGACCTGCCATACGTCTCATCAGTGGTGCTAGGCTCTACCACAAATGCATTGGTAGATTCAACTGTCTTCAAAGAACAAGCCTAAGCAGTGATGGCATCTCACCTTACCAAGACACATCGACCCATATATGGTATCTTCGTAAAGGGAGATATCATCTTCATAAACTCAGGCTTGTTCTTTAAAGACAGTTGAGTCCAAAAATGCATTTTTGGATCAGCCTAGCACCACTGATGGGACCTATGGCGGGTCATAGCAGTGCTGTCTGGTGTTGAATCATAAGTGCCTTGTGTTTTGACTCTGGTTTTCAGCTAGTTGCCTTGTAGTGGAAGACAGAGGAGGAATCTCGTTGGTGGTCATGTCCAAGTTTGGCTTTGCAACAGTCCGCCTTGAAGAGCTTCATGTTGTTGGGCTCATAAGTTATTATTATTCGCTGTTATTGAATAACTGATAAATTTGCTACTCACTATTATTGAATAGCTATTAAAACTGGCTCATACTTTGCCAAAAATCTGTGTATATTACTAATCTTGACATACATCAATGCCTGATATTTTTCTATAACAACTTTTCTTCACGGCAACCTTGTATAAAATCGAATATTAAATGAAGAGCCAGATAAATAATGAAATTAATTTTCAACATTCCCTTCCTCAAATTGAAACATGAACATGAATTTCCAGAATATGTAAATAAACCTCTATATCTAGAGGGCATGATTTCAAAAGAGGTCTTCTGTAAACTCCTACCTTCGTTTAACATCAGCACTCCAGACTCTTACACCTTTTCCAGCAAAAACCTCCATAACCATACCTTTCAGCCAACTATTTTTTGGCAAATCTCTGTTCGATTATCACAAAACAGTACCTCATACAGCCAATTTTTCGTTATTTTCATACCACTTAGTTCTTTTTGTGATAATGGGTATATACTTTCCGATCTACTTTTTCCAAAAGCAATCTGCTAGAAATTGAACTATTTTCTATTGCTTTCTCCATATAAAATCCTTTTCAGATAAAACGCATGGAGCTGAAGAATCAATTGCAGTTCCAAAAAGAAAATGATTCAGCGTTAAAGCCTCGCCATCTGCTATATCCACCGGAATGTGAAATAAAAGCCAGATTTTGACAATATTTTTGGCTTCAATGAGAAGAATTGATGAAACTTCATTTATTGAAGGTTTTCCTTCAAGAGTTACTGAGAGCTGTTTCAATAGATCTTACCATCCTCTCCCGGCAGCCTCCCATATGTGGTGTCATTGGCAGTATCCTTATCCACTCGATTCCTCTAGTAATCATTTCAGCTAATATTCGACACTGTTCATTCTACCAATGCTGCTTTCATCTCTCTTTCTGTTCCCTTCAAGTTTTTACTGTTATCAGCATACATTTTCTTCGGGCAGCCTCTTCTTGCTATCATCCTCCTGATGGTGATTATGGTAATGTCGGTAGTAAGAGGATATGAAACTTCCAGATGAATGACATGAACTGTCAAACAGGTATATAGACGGCCTATGGTGAAATTCCATTAAAATAGTCCATATCTATAAAAGTGTATGGTCTAATAAATGCACTTATGCCCTGCACCTTGGTAGTGGAGACAGTTTGGGGACTTCAGGTTTGGATCAGTGAATCTTGCACCTATAGCATGAGTTCCAGACACTTCTGAAGGCTGAACTGTTTTGTACAATCAAAAATTTCTGACCTAATACTTTTGAAACAAATTCTTGTCTTTGGTGTCCAGCTTTGATGTGATAATATACACGTTTCCTCTTAAGAATGATTGGATACTTTGTTTCATTACTCATTACGAATATTTTGTGACTCTTGAATTTATGTTTGAGTATTGCGTATTTCTGTATCATACCCAAACCCAACGCATACCATCAATCCTAAAGAAAGAAATCTAATAAAAAAACGTACGAATTTGTTGCGCTTGACTTACCTGTCCCAAGACTTATGCAGACTCATATCATTTCTACATTTAGAACATTTCACACTGTTTGGAATTAATGTCCACTCTTGCAACTTCGCTAACAAGATGTCTGTATCCTCACACAGTTTACAATTATATATATCAAGTTAATATTCGGCATTTTAAAGGAAAAATGGCAATAACCAAAAAGCAGTTATTGACAGATAAACAAGCGTAATTAGACACCAACAAATGCGCAAATCAATATTTTTCAATATTCTATTCCTCCATGTCATTTATTATTCTCATTTTAGGTATAAATGTCAATCAAATGAAAGTTGAAAAATTCCAAAAACGTTATAGGTTTCTAAGTGATTATCGAAAAAAAAAATTTGCTTTCAAGAACGTGGCAATAACTGATTACTGAATGAAAAGCGGTAGAAAAAGGTGCGATGATATCGAAAACATAAAAAATATGTGAATTGCAATTATTTATTGCGGTAAAAAAGGTAAAATATGACATCATATACAAACTTTGACAGACTATATCTTGTTCAAGGTGAGTTGGGAACATCTTTTATAAAACATGTGCCAGCAAGATTTCCAGGAATATGCGCTTTTTTACGTTCATTGGAAACTGTTACCGCCTTTGTGTGCCTCCGAAAAGATTCAATGGCATTGGTGTGTACACCCGTTTCAGGGTCCTTGAAATTTATTGAATGGTTTACTTTCAAGTGGTTGTAGCCTTCACGAGAAAGGCAATCATATGCTTTCCAGCAATCCGAATGGATTATTGATCCTTTCTCAAACGTTATATTTTTAATTTTGGAGACGTTTTGTTCAATATACATAATTTATGAAATAGAAAATTAACATTGACTATTCCATTTATCAAATGGCCAAAAAGCAAACATGTTCAACACATCGGATGAACAAATAAATAAGCATCTCAAAACTATTTGTTACTATTCTTTGAGCACAGAACTACGGAATGTGTTTAAAAAAAATATCCGTTTTTCCGTTAATCAGCTGTCGCCCCCATACGAGCGGCAACTCTCAGAAGTTGAGAAACTTGTGCGAGCTAAGGACTAACGGGGTCTTACCTTTTAACGTGTGATTCCTAACACGGTTGTAGAATCATCCTCGCTTCAACCAGATAAATTCTCTCGAGAAAAATATCTGGTCGAGGCGGGAATCGAACCCACGATCTTCCGATCGTGAGTCGGACGCACTACCACCGCAGCCAATTCCATAAGGAATACCTTACAAAAGAGCACAGAACAGGGACGACGCACTTTTTTGACATATAACCTTTATACCAAAATTTCTTCATGACTGATGATGTAGCTAATAAATTCTATACAGGATAGCTGGTTTTGGAATAATTAAATATAAACCTATCGTTGAACCAAGTTCAAACTTTTTGTTCAAAATACAGTCAGCAAGGGTCTTTCTGAATTTTTCAGATTTTCAGTGCAGTGAATTATAGAAAATATGACTGTAGTTTCAAAGTACACAAAACGAATGTGTATATTTTTTTCGCATAGTATAGGAAGGACTAGAGTCCTAACTTTGGTACCCCGACGAACTCACGAGTAGTAATACTAACGTGGATCTAGATACAGTCCATCGAGTACTCTCACCATTAGGGTGATGCAGGTAAGTGAAGAGTTGCCAAAAAGGCTTAAATGTACACCTGAGAATAATTGACTGATGTGAGTTCTTGTGCACCCCTGTTAGTTCTTGTAGATCATCAATGACCAGAAGAGATGTGCCAAAAGGGCTTAATGAACGACCCTGGGGGTGAGAGAGAGAAAACAATGAAATGACGCAACTTCTTGAGCAACCCTGTTGTTGTCGATTGTCATCAATGATGAGAAGGGGTGACCGAAGAAAAAGTATCAAAACGGCCTTAATAGGTACCCCCTTAACATAAAGGGCGTTTTTTTGCCAAAAGGGCCCAGCCGATGGAGACCAGCCGAGCCACAGGGATGTGGATGATCTCAGCTTGGGAACACTTGATGTTATGCTGATCCGTTAAATGCAATTCGTTATCCGTTATCCGTTAAATGCAATTCTTGGACTCGCAGTCCGCGTATGGCGGCCTGGTTTTTGTGAGGCTGCTTCTGATCCTTTCCGACAATCCTCTGACGTAGCGAAAGGACAAGCACTGGTTGTGGCGGCTTCTGTTCCTTGTGATGCTTTTGCTGTCTGTTCCACCATCACTTTGATGATGTCTAGTTCCTTCTCGAGACATAACCCAGAAGTACGATCCACTAGAGTCTCGATGATTCCTCTTTTGGTAGATTGATGGTGGTTGAATTGGTAATTCAGAATTGTCACTTGTGAGTGGGTTTTCGATATACAGATGTTTTCCATTTAGTGTCGGTCCTCTTCATCAATACGTCTAAGAATTCGTTGTGGATTTCTCTCTCCATTGTGAAGGTAATGGAAGGTGTTACGCTGTTGATGTGCTTGTGGGCTTCTTCAATGGGTAGAGTTTCAAACCACTCCTATATATGTTGGCTATACCTGGTGAAAGTGGCGATCCCATTGGCAGTCCTCATCTTGCGCAAAAAATTCGTCCTTCAGTTCCGTACACAGTATTCTAGTAATTCCATGATTTCTTCTGTAGGTGAGTTCGTTCTATCTTCCAGGTCATCGTCTTTGGATAGCTTCCTCTGTAAGATTTGAAGTGCTTCTTTGACAGAAACTTTGGTAAAGGCTTTCCTTTCAAAAATGATAATTTGATTTTGCTCCGTGATTTCGACAAAATGCTTGGAATTCTTCACAATTCTTTCCTAGTAGTGTATAGGTATAATTGGAAGTAAACATTTTGACAATTGTGAATTTTGGGTACTCCATATTGTGGTGCGGTAAAGAGGACCGATACTGAGTGGAAACATCTGTATACCAAAACCCTACTCACACAGGACAATAACTGAATCACAAGTCCAGTGGTGGTAATGCGCACGACTCACGATCGGAAAGCCGTGGGTTCGATCCCCGCAGTAGGGTGCTAATGCCGACTGAACGCCTCCCCCCACCCCTTTTGACCTTGAGACGTCACACGACCTTGAATGACGTCACCTAACCTTGAACGTCGTACACGTAGTATGAGCTTGAATGCGGTGTTTGACCTTGAGTGTGGGGTTTGACCTTGACGTTCGACACTTCGACTACCTTGAGCTTGCTCCATGGCATTGAATGTTGACCTTGAATGAAATCGTGACGTGTACAGAATATAACCTTGAACAGTGGGCGTTCGGCGTTGTCCACTCCCTTGTTGGTAATTCCTATATAAGTTCAGAATATCGTATGACGTCACCTAACCTTGAACGTCGTACACATAGTATGAGATTGAATGCGGTGTTTGACCTTGAGTGTGGGGTTTGACCTTGACGTTCGACACTTCGACTACCTTGAGCTTGCTCCATGGCATTGAATGTTGACCTTGAATGAAATCGTGACGTGTACAGAATATACAGTGGGATTAGGCGTTGCGGTGTTTGACCTTGAGTGTGGGGTTTGACATTGACGTTCGTCACTTCGACTACCTTGAGCTTGCTCTGTGGCATTGAATGTTGACCTTGTAGCTCTCATTTGGGTTATGGTGGGGGGAGGAGTTGGGCTTTTATAAGGAGTGTGGTGTGAACGTTTCACTCATTTCAAATTCTCCTTATCGTACGGTATATATTTCTATATACAAGATGTATTCGTGCGTTGATTGTAAAAAAAGTTTCACTCGTAGTGACAACCTACGTCGTCATCAGCGGGATTCCTGCATACCCGCAAATGGTGATGGACCTCCAACATCGAAGAGGCAACGGTTGACACCCCCAGCACTTCCAACACTGCAAACATGCGTTTGCTGCAATTTGACTATTGCAAGCGATCAGATGAATGTACATCGGAGGACGTTGCAGCACAGAACAAATGCATGTGTTCAATATGGGGAAGGTGTGAAAATTGTCAATACAGCTTTCAAGTGTCGAATTGTGAGCTACCGAGTGGACAGTGAAAACCACCACATGGATTACCCAACATTCTTCAATGAAATTAAGCAGAAAGTAGTGAAACTACTCGAAGAAGTGTTGGATATCCATAAATGCATGAAAGTGAACATGGAAGTGTTTGGGCGGTACAGTCTGCAAACTAAGGATCTTTCAGACATCAAATCATTTAATAGTCCCAATGAAGTAATTGATCAATCGAATGATTTGGATGTGGTTTATAGCAGTTTTGCAGATAGTTTAACTGTTAAAGCAGCGGAATTTCAAGATCGGGATTCAGGTATGTGATCTAGTCAAAATGTTGATGATGATGGACTTATAGAGAAAACCCATATTTTCAGGTTGGACCATTGAGAAAATTTTGTACTTGGAGGTGAATATCAACAAGTATAGCCCCTTCGGAGGGTCTTCATACATCAAATTGCCAAGGTTCATCGAATTGAAGAAAAGTGTGGTGAATGTTCTTAATCAAGATCAGTGCTGCTTTGCGTGGGCTGTGACTTCAGCTTTATACCCTGCCAGTCAGAAACTTAATGAAATTTCATCATATCCCCACTTCTCAACCGTCTTGAATGTAGCAGGTATGGAATTTCCAGTTAAGTTGAAAGATATTCCTAAGTTTGAGGTTATGAACGATTGCTCTATCAATGTTTATGGGTTGGAAAATGTTTTTAAAAATGGTAGAATTGAATATGAAGTTGTGGGTCCGTTACACTATTCTAAACGTAGATTAAATAGTCATGTTAATCTGTTGATTATTACAGATGATTCTGGTAATAGTCATTATTGTTGGATTAAGGATTTATCGAGACTAGTATCATCACAAATATCTGCCCGTGGTCATAAAAAGTATTTTTGTGATGGTTGTTTATTGTACTTTGATAATGAACGAACTTTATTGCGACATCAGTTGAATGATTGTAATCACATATCGACAACGACACCATCCACAAATTTCAGGGTTGATAAATTTGGTAAAAGGGTACCTGAGAATATTTTGAAATTTGAAAATATCGAGAAACAGTTGAGGGTTCCATTCGTTGTATATGCTGATTTCGAATCTATTCTGAAACCAGTGCATACTAATGAGCCAAATCCTGCTAACTCTTATACAAATCGAACATATCTTCATGAACCATATGCTTTTTCTTACCTCATAAAGTGCTCTTTTGATGATTCTATATCTAAATTTGTACTATATAGAGGTGCTGATGCAGCTAAAGTGTTTGTGTCAAACTTGGAGGCTGATGTCACCAATATTTATCACAAATATTTGAAGAAAGTCATTCCAATGAGTCCATTGACTGATGAGGAAGAGCATGATTTCAATATTGCCGCCACATGTGGTATATGTGGAGAACCATTTGGTGATGGTGATATTAAGGTGCGTGACCACTGCCATCTAACGGGGAAAAAAAGAAATGGAGCTGCACATAGTATTTGTAACCTCAATTTCAAATTGCCCAACTTTATACCCATAATTTTTCATAATCTCAGTGGGTATGACTGTCATTTGTTCATAAAAGAGTTATGCACAAACAAAACAAAAGTTGATGTCATTGCTCAAACTAAAGAAAAGTATGTTTCCTTCACGAAACATATAATTATGGAGAGAATAGTAGATCACAATGGAGTGACGAAAAATAAGTTTTTGAAATTGAGGTTCATCGATAGTTTTAAATTTATGGCTGCTTCCCTTCAAGAGTTAGGTGACAATTTAGATGAAAAACATTTTGTGGAAACAAGAAAATATTTTCCGGAACAGGATAAATTCAAACTTATGAGGCAGAAAGGTGTTTTTCCGTACAGTTTTATCGATTCTTTAGATAAATTAAATTATTCTAGTATACCATCAAAGGTGGACTTTTATGATAAATTAAATGAAAAACATGTTTCTGATGAAGATTATGATAGAGTAAAGCAGGTATGGAACACATTCAATTGTCAAGATTTGGGTGAATATTCTGACATATACCTAAAATCTGATGTTCTACTGTTGTGCGATATTTTTGAAAATTTTAGAAATATGAGTTTAGATACATATAAATTGGATCCTGCTCACTATTTCACTTCTCCAGGTCTTTCTTGGGATGCTATGTTGAAGTATACGGGTGTCAACTTGGAATTATTAACTGATATCGATATGGTGCATTTTCTCCAAAACGGTATACGTGGTGGTGTAAGCCAGTGTTCGGAGAGAAAGCATATTGCAAACAATCAGTTTCTTCCAAATTATAATCCCGAAGAACCTTCATCTTTCATAATGTATTTGGATGCAACAAATCTGTATGGTCATAGCATGTCTCAATCATTACCTTTTGGTGGGTTCACTTGGTTGACCGCCAGTGAAATATGTCAGTTGGATATCAATAGTATTCCAGATGATAGCCCCCAAGGATACATACTTGAAGTAGATGTGCATTATCCTGTCGAGTTACACGATCTACATTCGGATTTACCATTTTTGGTTGAAAGTATTATACCACCTGGTTCAAAGTCCAAAATACCCAAACTTATTCCTAATTTGAATGATAAAAAGAAATATATAGTTCATTATAGGAATTTGAAACAAGCGGTCCGTAATGGTTTGATGGTGATGAAAACTCATAGAATTCTCAGATTCAATCAGTCACCGTGGCTGAAAAAATATATCGATTTAAATACAAATTTGAGAAATAAGGCTACCAATAAGTTTGAGAAGGGTTACTTCAAATTGAATATAAATTCCATATTTGGCAAAACGATGGAAAATGTAAACAATAGAAGAGACATTCGAATTGTCACACATTGGGAATCCATAAGAAGAGGTATGGGTGCCAATGCTTTGATAGCTCGTCCCAATTTCAAAACATTATCCATATTTTCGGAAGACTTTGTCGTCATACATATGGATAAAGTTAAGGTTTGTTATAATAAACCATTGTATTTGGGGTTCAGTATATTGGATATGTCGAAAACAGTCATTTATGATTTTTTCTATGATGTCATCAAAAAACATTACGGACCACAAGCTTCTCTTCTCTATACCGATACGGATTCTTTGATACTGAAAATAATGACGGATAATTTTTATAATTTTATGATTGCAAATGTTGACAAATTTGACACTTCTAACTATAGGTTGGGTAATAAATTCAATGTGCCAGTTAGCAAATCGGTGATTGGAAATATGAAGGATGAACTTCCGAGTGATCCCATCATCAGTTTCCATGGCACCGGTGCGAAAGCATATCATGTACAAAGTGTGTCTGATGAAATAAAGAAAGCAAAAGGTATTAAAAAATCCGTTATAAAAAATCAAATTTCAATTGAAGATTACATTAGGATTGTTGAAACAGGCGGTATAATATTTAGAAAGATGAATGTATTCAGGAGTGATTTACATGATATTTACACGTTGATGTGCAATAAAGTCGCGCTATCACATAATGATGATAAGCGATTCATCATTCCTAATACCACCAAGACATTACCTTGGGGCCACAACGATATTGAATTCTATCAGACAAGTTCCGAACAAAATTTAAGAATTCTTTTGAATGTACTGAAAGATGAAAACAGTATAAGTGACAAGAAATTAAATTTACTCATTGCCTTATTGGAAGAGCAATCGAGTAATTGAATTTTTTCACTCATTACCTGGTTTGTTCAACAAATTGTAAAATTCATACTTGTCGAATATTTCAAACGAATTATCCTACCCCACTTCCACCCCCACTCCCATTCCCACCCGAAGTGGTAGGGAGCATACGGCTATAAAACATGAGGAGGAGGCCACAGTTCATCATTCGATTGCAGTCTTCCTTCGAAAGAAGCAGCCAACCTGAGATACCTGCCAGCCAACTTAGTTGAAAATTCCAAGCAGCTTGATGTAAGTACACACTTCCATACTATTTATATTATATTGTCTAATATTTTCATTTTCTCTTTCTAGAATCATGTCTTTTCTGAGGAATGCTCTGATGACCCCGATTACCACTCTCAGTGAGAGACAGTTGGAGGATGTAGAGCGGAGGAGGGTGGTTGTCCTACAGGACATCATGGTACAACCACCAGCTGCAACACCAGCTGCAGCTCCCATTCCACCACCGGGGATGACTTCCACCCAGGAAGTGGCGGCTCCCATTCCACCACCGGGGATGACTTCCACCCAGGAAGTGGCGGCTCCTGACTTGAAGTTCTTTTTCGAGGACTTCAAACCCCCCCGAGGAGGAGGAGATTGACCCCCCACCAACTTTGTCGACATTCAGTGGACCAACTTCTTCGTCAGCACCCCAAATTGAAGATTTACTGAATGTCTACAACCCGGACCTGGACGAGTCTCTGGCGGATTTATCGCATCTTCAAAGCTTCTTATCGCCCATCGAACCATTATCCCCCATCGATTCAGGGGATGAGTTCGAGAAACCGGTGAAGAGGGCCAAGAAGATGAAGAAGTCCGCACCTGTGAAGAAGTCCGCACCTGTGAAGGCATCCAAAGCCAAAGGTGGGAGGGGTGGTAAGTTGAGTGCTTTTCGCAAAAAGTGTGAAAAGAACTCACCTTACGGTGGTTGGCCTACAGCACCCCTTCCAGTGATGGAGGTGCAGAACTTGGTGGAAGTCGTCGCCCAGGTCCATCGGGATGCGTCACCCCCTCCAGCCACCCCCCAGGTCCATCGGAATGCGTCACCCCCTCCAGTCACCCCCCAGGTACGTGTTGAGCATTCCGAACAAGAGGTTGGCCCGGAAAATGTCCTTTCACAGACTGTGGTAGAGGGTAATAAACTCAAAGAGTCTATTACCTATGCACAGTCTGTGAAAAAGAGATATTTGAGGGAAAAGAAGGTTGTGGATGGTTCTGATTCCAGAAAAAGGGCCTTGATGGCGGATATTTCCACCATCGAGGCCCAGAAACTGGAATTAGAGAAGCGACTCTCTTTGCTTAGGGCGAAACTTCAAGAAGAAGATTCGCAACAAGGAAAGAGTTTGGCTTACATCCAAAAATATGGACCTCTTGTTCAGGAATGGGATGCCATGTGCCAGGGGTTCCTTAATACCTAACCCCTTTTGTAAATATATTTTTGTTTAGTTTAAGTTAGATGTATGTTTAGAATAAAAAAATTGTAATTTTAGGAATATAATAAAAACTTGCATGTTAATTTTAAGGTTATGAATGTTATGAATGAAAAAATAAAATAAGGAATATTGGAGTGCATATCTATTTTGGTTGTTGCACACAAAATACTGCGTGGTTGGGGCAGTATTTATTCCTTCATTCTAGTCATTTTCTAGTCACATGTAGTATATAGAATAAAATTAGTTAAATAGAATAATTGTATAGAATTTCCATCATTTGAAAGTGTGTGAATTGTAAAATAGTTATTTTTTCTAGAGAATAAATAAAGGTGATTCTAGTAATGCTCTGAGTATAATTCCAAAACCTTTTGACACTTCTCTCATCATTACTTCTCTCAACAATATTCAAACAAATTTCATTTATGTGAATGTGTAAAAATGAAATCATGAATCTAATGAATATTATATTGGATTTATTCCCCAATTCTCACATCAATACTTGAATAAATAACCTAGTGGGTCTTTATTTTTCACATATTCCCCTTCCCTTACTCTACCCCACTTTCTTCAAATCATATAAATAAGATTGTATTCTCAATATTCTTCAACTTGTTCGTTCATCATGAATCAAGCAACACCAATTATTCGGGAAGCTGATTCCACCAGTGAACCTCATTTTGCCCCACCAGAGAATTGGTCCTATGGTGACATTCAAGTTGCTGTAGTTGATTCAACATCTCCCGATGATGAATTCGATGGGTATTCAGATACAACAATAGAGCTGAATGAAGAACAAGATGTAACCTCAGACGAAGATGAGTTTGAACATGATGAATTTGCCAGCCCAGAACTTGTGGATCAACTGTGGCTTGAAGATCATCAAATCGCTCCACCAAATATCATCGTGGTGGTTGATTCTCCCGAACCTGACATCATCATTATAGATGATGATGATGATGATCAGGTAGGTTAGGTTAGGTTTTCCTCGGAGTGCACATAGTACCTGGTTGGTGCACACGGAATGCTGCGTGGGTGGGGCAGCATTCAACCTAACCACTCTATTTGGTAGTAGTGAAAAAAATAGGGCTATATCGGTACACCCTTGCGGTGAAACGTTAGTTGTTTCGCTATAAAATGAACTAATTAGAAAATGGAAACAGTTAATCATTATCTTTGAATATCTTTGGAACATTATTTCAATAATGTTGATAAAAATTCGTATCATAAAGAAATTTCAAGCAATGTATATTCGGATAAGTAACGAAAGGAAAGGTTGTATAGGCGATCGCGAAGCGATCGCTCAGCAGGCCGCTTCGCGGCCTGGGGCGCTCAACATCCACCACTTGCATCCGGGGCGCGTTTTTTGCGACCCCCACCTCCCCCCCACTCCGCCTCCCACTATACCCCCTCCTGTGCAAGAGTATAAATGTAGGAGTTCCTCAATGTAATCTTCAGTTGAGTAGCTATCGTCAGCATGTCAACATACCAGGAAGCCGATTCCACGACCGGACCCCAGGCGGAAGAACCTACAGCGCCACTCCCGGATCTTCAGTTGGAGGATTCCGATATGGAGAATCCAGATATGGAGGCCGATTCAACCACCACGCCTCATCACCCTTCCACATCTTCGGTCCAGGTACTGCATGTGACCAGTACCGAAGACCACTCCGAAGACTCGAGCAGCTCGGATGATGATGATGACGATCTCTGGGACGACGACGCATTTGCGGAGGAAATGGCGTTTTCTGAGGGCTCGGTGATGTGGTAGTACTTCCCCCGACCCGATGACAGCGACGACGACGACGACTTGTAATCCTTTCCTTTTTTTTCCCTATTTTTTTCCCTATTTCACCCATCCTTTATCCTTCCTCGGAGTACACATTTTGTTTGGTTGGTGTACACGAGACACTGCGTGGTTGGGGCAGTGTCTACCTCCCTCTCTCCTTTCCACCTTTGAAATAAATATTCTGAATTACAATACCAATTACTCTTATTGACTACTCTGAATAAACACCCCTCGAATTTGAAATATTGTCTTATGAAAATTATATTTCCAAATCTTGACATGAATTCTGCAATTGTTCAGATAAGAGAGAGCTAGTATGTTATCAAACAGATTCAAATCCACTCGGACGCTTAAACAATCATTTTTCAATGTGATTTATTTTACAAAGATAAGATATTCAGAGAACTTACATATTCTATAACACATTTGTGCATACCTCATATGTATATGGATGTACATTTTAGAGGTATATCCATATATTACAAACTACTCTTCGTATGATTATGTGACACTCAAAATATTCTATTTCTTTGACTGAGTGATCAATCTTATTATTAGATATCTACACTTTGTTTGTAGCTCTGAAAAGAGCTGTATTGTTGTTGACCCGAAAGTCCACGGTAACTGCTCCGCAGATGGGGTGTTGTTGCAATCTCATTATGAGATATCTACTCTTTGTTTAAATAATGTAGCCCTGAAAAGGGCTGTTTTTTTGTTGACCCGAAGGTCCACGGTTACATCTCCAGAGGTGTTGTTACATATGATACAGACGGCTATTCTCCTAAAGTTGGTCAAAGGCCTATCACATGCTTTACACCATGTTTGCCCCATCTCCATGAAGCGGGCGGTGTAATGAATGTCGACGTGCTCATAATACTCTCCATTGTTATTCCGCACAGAATAAAAGCGGAAGCAACACCAACACAACTTCTCTATTTCACCGTCAATCGTTTTGATCCTGACATGGCTATCCGTTACACAATACAAATCTAACGGATCATCCAATGTCTCAGTGATATTCAACCACTCAACATTGCCAATAACTACTCCGCTGTCGTCAGTCTCGTGAGTCGAATCTGTTGCGATACCTTCATCTTCTTCTTCAACAAGACCTTCTTCATCATCATCAATATCTAAATCCCCAACACCTTGCTCAATTGCCTCATCGTCTTCGATATTTAAGCCACCTTCTGCACCTTGCTCATTCACCTCATACTGCATATCTCCACCATCATTTTCTTCGTCAACACCCACTATCTGTCCAACGTCTTCAAACTCTTCCACCAGCTCATGGTTATTAATATCTCTCTGAGATAATAATGCTAACACAGCAGCTCTCTGGGCAGACATATTAATGTATTCTTGTGGTGATACTTGAATACTGACTGAAGTTTACAATCACTCACCGATTTTTATATGATTTTTGACAGTGGTGGTGGTAGCTCCCTCCACTCTACCCCACTCTTCACGGTACCTGTTTATAAGAGGGAAACATGGGAGCGTGAGAGTGTAGTTAAATTCATCGATTGAATATTTGTACATCTATCAGTGAATATGTCTTTCCCTAAAGAGTGGGATACAAAACCGACAATACGCGGCTTTCCAATACATATTACTTGCATCATTTATAAGGTTATTATTCTATTTAGTTTTTAATAAATAAAACAATTTTAATACACTATTTTTTTATTTTTTATCTAATATTGAGTACAATCATGATAATGTCATTACACTAAAGAATTTTCATCGATCCATGAGTTGTGATCTTCAGAGAACCCCAGCCACTTTACATAGAGGCGATGTCCTTTTCTTTTTAAAACTCGCTCCACCAAATACGTATTGGGATCTTTCGTTTTATTCAACTCCAGCCCATAAAAACAGCCTTTGATTGGTTGCCCATTCACATCTTCTAATGCATAAGTTATAGGTTCTGTATTATTAACTTTCACAACTTTGAATATTTCAGCTGTAAAATTTGCTGTATAACCTTTATCGAATGCATTTTTATATTTGCTGATTCGAACACTATCCCCAATTTTAAACGTACTTTTTTTACGTTTCACATGTGGACTCTTAGATTCGGCATTCATTGACAATTTAGTAGACTGTTTCACATCTGCAGGTTTCATACCAATCGTACGATGAACTTTGTTGTTATACTGACGAGTAATTCTAGGAAGAATGTTCAACCACTTGTAATGACCTTGAAGTGAAAACTCCTTATAAAGCCAACTCTTCAATGTTCTGATTACTCGTTCTGCAATTGCAGTTTTTTTTTGCTGAATGTTGAGTAATGATTGATGTTGTGTTTCTTCATTAACGATGAGAATTTCGAATTATAGAACTCAGTACCATGATCAGATTGTAAATTTTCCGGAGTATATTTAGCATCTTTCAACACGCTTGCCATAGCTGCAGTAACTGAATCACCAGTTTTATTCTTCAACGGCCTTGACCATACAAACTTTGAATAACAGTTGATAACTATAAGGATGTACCTACATCCCTCATTTTCTTTAGAATATGGTTGCGTTTCCATCAAATCCATCTGCCACAAGTCAGAAAAACCCTTTATTATTGTCTTCCGACGGGGGAAATTTCGACGCGCCGGCCTGTGTATTTCTTTCACAACCTGCCATTTTGCATTATTCATATTACTGCTCTAAGACTTCTTCAAGATGATAAAATTGAGGAATCACTTTTCTACTGTTCAGGTGCAAGTGTAACGATTGACTATTAAACTTCAATGACTCGCTCAGTAAAAGTATCAACCAACTTAGCTGTTACGTCAGTTCGCTTTTCCACATTACTCAATTGATCAGCTAATGCAGAAGTGATGAGTGCATTTTTGTCAATGATTATTTGCACCTCATTATGTTTTGAATCAATATGTTTTCCGATGTTACGTAGCGTTGATGCAATGAATTCTTGGAAATACTTCAGAGTTGTCTCATTGACTTTTCTAATGTGATCGTCAACATATCCTTTAGTAACAGAATCTTTACTGTCTACAGGTTCACCAACATTTTGAAACCGCTTATTCTGAATATCATAATCACCATTTGGTGTGAGAATGAATCCAACACCAGATCTTCCAACTATTGGTTTACTAACACCACCTCTTCTACGACCAAATTTATCAATTGTGGTATGCATAGTTAGATCGTTTGTGATCGACTGAGCCAGTTTCACACATCATCTTCATGATATTGCGGTCAATAGACTAATCCTTCTTCACGTAATTCCTCAATTATGGCTAATATTTCATTATCATGTCCGGTATGTCCAGCCAGTCGTGAACTCCAAAGTAGTCGAAGGCGATCAATCAATTCTTCGAGTTCATTCCAATAAACATAATCTGTATGCTTATTTCTGATATATTTTTTCTGGGTGGGTATTTTGATCATGCCAGCACCTTCTCTACTAGGGTTTCCATTGGATAATAATGGTAGGATTATTTCTCTATATTTCTTCCAATTATTCGATAGAAGACCTTGTTTTCTCTTATTGTATTCATATGCAGCCTTTGTTAATTTGAGTATATCACCATATGTGGTCATATCGGAAGAGGGGATATTTCTCGATGGTACTTTCATGAATATCAAGTTATATAGTTTTGGAGTGCCCTGATAAGAGCCAATAGTTTTACCATTTTTCATAAACACAATTTTCTCATCGATAAATTCCACATCAACTACTCCCATTTGTAAATTTCCCGTTTCAGTGTTCATGTGTACTCCAAAGACTGTATCGTAAGAGGGATTTCCTGATAGTAACTTTTTTATATGCTTTTGTTTGAGGTTTGAAGATCCTTCGAGGAAGCCCCTTCAAATTTCGGTTTCCACTCACTTTCAATTATAGTTTTGGCTGTTAATGGTGTAGCAGGCTTTGTTTTCTGCATCACTTGATTCATTTGAGATGCTCCTTCAGTATTGGCAGATATTACTTTCAAAGGTGTTATTATTGGCTCATAGATCCTCCCGAGTGCTGATTGATCACCTAGACGACTACTTTTGATATAATTGAATTTCTTCCGAACGGCATCCGTTGCTTCAATTAACTTTCTTTTTAAACATATTTCATCATCATTTTTTCCCTCCATAATTCACTCCAAGAATTTGTATAATGAAGTGTTATCTCCACTATCTAGCACTCAAGTGATTCAATTCTTCAAGAACGTCAAGGATATATGAAAGCGTCGAATCCTTTTCGATAACGTCCATTTACCACTTCTCGATCCTTATCAATTACTAAAAATCCATATTTATCTTCCCAACATCTCGCACACATATCTTGAAATTGCTTATATGTTACATCTGGTGATACATGGTCGGAAAAAATATGATTGAGATTCATATCATCTTGTTTGAACATTACGATAAAATTTGCATTATCTCGTATCAATTGTTTCGGAACTCGTGAATATGTTTGGGCTAAATAGAAACAATCCACATTTTTATGACGACCCATACTGAAATATGATCGTATAACATCCTGTTTCTCGCACATAACATCATCAAAAATGAATATCGAATCAGGTTTGGCGTCTGAAGGCTCTACTATTTCACCTGCATTATTGGCAAAAGTGTAAAAACCCAACCCTTCGATTGGAGATAATACTTCACGTAAATACTCGTATTTAGGTTGATAAAGAGACTTTGAATAAAGATAAACATTTGCGAATCGTAATTCTAGAGGATGCGTTAGCAAAGAAATCATAACATTTGTCTTGCCACAGTTAGAAGGTCCAATAATCAGGCCGCGAATAGAAAGTGGAAGTAAAGATCCGTGACGTTGTTTGACACCGCTTCCCGATCCACCACCCACTTTTTCATCGAAATTATCGATGGAAAATTGCTGCTTCTGCTTCAATATGCGCATTGTATGACAGTTGGAGACTATATAAGCAGTGTTCCACATCGATTCCTTTATTTAAATAGGGGTTATGAGTCGATGCAGATCTACTGAATTGCATTCAAATAAAACTGGTAGAGGATTGATCAATTCCCTCATCAATAATCTACCATTTGAATTACACTTACCTGGCTATCAGTATTGCGGTCCGGGCACCAAATTGCAGAAAAGATTGTTGAGAGGTGATTCGGGTGTCAATCAGCTGGATTTTGCATGCAAAAAACACGATATTGCATATTCACAGAACCCCGATAATCTTGCAGCTAGACACAAAGCGGATAAGGAGCTTGCAGAAAGTGCTTGGAATCGTGTCAAAGCAAAAGACGCTACTATTGGAGAAAAAGGAGCTGCTTGGCTAGTTACGAATATAATGAAAGGGAAACGCCGATTTGGTATGGGTTGTGACTCATCTCCCAAGCAGTCACACATTCCGAAGAAAAAGCGTTCTATTAAGAAAAAAAAAGTTAAAAAAATATTGAAAGCTTCTAAGGTGATAGCTTTTGGTTCTGGGATCGTTCAGAAAGTGCGTGATGTTCTACACAAAGCGGGTGGAAGTGAATTTGTTGTCAAAAATTCTAAAAGAGCAGCTGAAATTGCACTCAAAGCAGCACGCAAATATATGGGGGCTGCAGGTGGGAAAAAGAAAATTCGCACACCGCGAATCATACCGATTCCTAAAATTGGTGGAATACTACCACTCATTCCAATTTTTGCTGGTTTATCAGCACTAGGTAGTTTAGCCGGTGCTACTGCTGGTATAACGAAAGCAGTTCAAGCAGCAAAAGCGAGTAGGGAGCAGTTGAGTGAGACAAATCGCCATAATAAACACATGGAGGCAATTGCTATAGGTAAACAAGGAAGTGGTATCTACTTGAAGCCTTACCGCAAAGGATTAGGAGTCTATTTGAAACCTCAAAATTCAAAAAACTCATAAATTTGCTACCTAAAAGAGCTCTCTCCAATATCGACCTCAACTATTACGCTAAGAAAATGACGATTCCATATTTTCGGGGGGTATATATGCGTGACGATTCACCAAAATCAGGACCACTCCGATATGAATCTGCCATAGTAAATTTGGATAGTCGACATGGTCAAGGGACACATTGGGTAGCATATAGAAAAAGGGGAACTTCGATAAAATATTTTGATAGTTTTGGCGATTTACCCCCTCCCAAAGAACTGATTCACTATTTTTATATGGGTTCGAATCCTATCAATACTATCACATATAACTATAAGCGTGAACAACGATTCAACACAGTATGGTGTGGCCATTTGTGTTTGAAGTTTCTTCAGAACAAGACATGGAGTTAACACCAGTACAGGATAGGGAGAGTATCAAGAGGATGAGTCATTCATTGATCGCATATTCCAGAGTACGCACTTTACAAAAAATGAGTAAAGAACAACTCGCTGATATGCCGAAAGAGGTGTTGATTGGGTGTGCATCACATGAAATTGCATCTGTATGGGATAAGTTACCACAAAACCTACAAAATGATATTGATGTCTTGAAGTATCAGTACTGTCAAGAGCATTACAATGATTCCAGCGGTAGCAGTAGTAATTCCGATATGAATGATGGTCCACCTACAAGAAAAATTTTTTGTTGTTATTGTAAAGTGAATGATGTGAATGTAGTCACACATAATGATATGGATAGACCACCGAAAAAGCGACGATTGGTCCACAATTTCTGCTGTCAGCAATAAAAAGACATGAATCATCGAAAATTCGTCAGTCATGTCACGCACGTTTTCATTGTCGGGATACTCTAGCGAGTTGAGTGCCAACTTCTACCCACCCATCGAATTGGATACCAATAGTAATTATGGTCTGGGATTACATGGTTTCTACTCCTACAATTCCATATTCAATGTAGATGCTAAGAATAATGTTATCGGCTATTCGAAGACAATTATCTCACCCCCCACTATTATAAAAATTCCACCTGGGGCATATGAAATTGATGAAATTAATAAGGTGATTCAAAGATTCATGAAATCTAAAGAAGTGCAACTAGAAAATGGAATTGAAGAAAATATCGACGAAGTATTTCTCCTACGTGCAAACAACAACACTCTGAAATGTGAAATGCGATCGAAATATTACATTCATCTCAAACATGAAAACAGCATTGCTAAACTTCTAGGGTTCGATGACAATGTTTTCAATTGTGGTGAAATACATGAATCAACATTGCCCGTGAATATCAATAAGGTGAGGATTATTCGTGTGGATTGTAATGTCACAGCTGGAGCATATTCGAATGGCGATGAAATCCATAGCATCTTTGAATTTGATATTGATGTAGAGCCCGGTTACAAACTCACCAAGGAGCCACAAAATATTATTTATATGCCAATCCGACCTGGTGGTCGTCAGTACCTCGACAATATCACTCTTCGCATATTGGATGATAATGGTAATCTGATCAATTTCAATGGTGAAAAAATAATAGTCAAATTGGAATTGATAAAGCTATAATAATCATCATTTCTCATATATTTATTCACAACATCGACGACAGTCATTAGTAACAATCATCGTTTCTCATACGTTGATTCAGAACATCGATGACTGTCATTAGTGTATCATAAAGAAAATGAGTAAAGGAAGCATCGATAAGTTTGGTCGCAGAAGTAAGGCAGTTTCAAATACTGGAGCCTGGAGTTGGTTTCAAATTAACAACCGATGGAAACTTTGATATGGAAAATAAACGTTTGAAAAATATAGCAGAGCCTGAAGAGAGTACGGATTGTGTTAATCGAGGATATGTCGGTTTTTACATCTCAAAGATGAGAGGAGAATTAGATACTGATATTGACAAAATTAATTTGAAATTAGATGGAGTAGAAAAATATTCCGTATCAGTGAGGGAAGATCTCATTACGCTTGGACTGAAATTAGTAGAATTTGTAAAAAAGTATGAGCATATGGATAAGGATATCAAATCGCTGCAATCTGATTTGAAAAAACAACCCTCGATAAGCATTCAAACGATCGAGCAAAAACGATGGTGAGCGATGATCATCTGTGAAAAAAGTCAATATAAAGCTGAAGTTGATCAAATTGTTACTCAGTATTTGTTACTTCCCAACGCTGAGCAGGTGATATTCATTGATGGAACTATAAATTCTGCGATTATCGTTTCTAAAAATGGGGTTGTGCTTCAATAGTCAGCGATTGCCGCAGCGGCAGCAGTTGAGTCAGCATAATGTATTTGGTGGAGGCTATGATCATGTGCATTTAAAGAAGCTAAAATCCAGCAATCGATTCATTCCACGTATATCTGCCAAACGGTCAAGATATAGAATAAGTGCTAGTAGCCTGAACTTTCTCAAATCTATTGGCTTGAAGGTGCGATATAAAAAATAGTAATAACATGGCGACAATCACCACAAGTGATAAATTGGAAGTGTTCGAGGAGCCCATGTTCGACCATTCCCTCATCAGCCTTCATGAGCATACATATAAGCCGTATGGTTCACCATATTACAAAAATTCAGATGAAATACGAATTCCAATCAATTATCAAGATCTCATACTCGATGTTGCAGATAGTTACATTTATATCGAGGGGACGTTCACACCATCTGATGCCACAAAGCGGTGCTACCTATCCAATAATGCTCTCGCCTTTCTCTTCGACGAAATTCGCTATGAAATGGGTGGTGAGCAAGTGGTTGTTGTTCGAAAACCCGGCATAACTACCACAATGAAAACGATGATATCATTCGGGAAAACGCATGCAAATTCGCTACTACCGATAGGATGGGGACTCGATGTGAATAAACAAAATATATTCGATTCCGTTAGCAATGTATTTAGTGGTAAATTACCCTTGAAGTATCTCATGGGTTTTGCTGAAGATTACAATAAGGGGATAATGAATGTGAAGCAGGAGCTCATTTTGATTATAGCTCGCTCATTCAAAAATTCATTCATTGGAGAAGTCGATGCAGATTTGGAAATCAATAAAATAGAATGGAGAATCAGGCACATTGTGCCGGAAGATCGACAGAAACTGAAACTATTGAATCGCATAAATAAAAATGGTAATAATGCTAAAGTGAAGGTGGCTTATCGTATGTGGGACCTTTATGAATTACCCACACTTCGTGATACATCCTCGGATATATGGGCGGTGAAGACAACCAGCAGCCTCGAAAGACCACGATATATCATCATCGGCTTTCAAAACACCGACCAATTCGAAAATATGTCAAAAGATGTAACGAAATTCACACATGTGAATATTAATAATATTCGACTATCTCTGAACTCTGAAGTATACCCATATGAGCGTTGGAATCTGGATTTCGACAAGAAGTTAGACTCATCAGCTTACTATGCATATGAAAACTTCCAACGTAGCTACTATTATAAAACTATGAGTGAACCGATGATGGATATTGGTAGCTTTCGCAACAACCCACTTTTCATTATCAACTGCTCCCATCAACCCGGAGCTATGAAGTCATCCACTGTCGACATCAAAATAGAATTCGAAACACGCAAGGTGAAGTTTCCAGCAAACACCAAAGTATATGCACTCATCCTCCACGATGCTGTTCTATCATATAATGCTCTTAATGGCTCTGTTCAAACTGGATTGTAATAAGATTGACATGTAATATGCTATGAAATATTCGATATTGATGAATAATAAAACACTCAATAATTATGTTATATCTTTTATTCACCAAACAATTAGATACAAACAAATATGGATTGAAACATTATTTTATTCACAAACATATACAACAGATTTCAAATATTTACAACACCATCATTTATCGCTTCTTCCAGTTGCGGGTTGGGACTCTGTGGTTCCAATTGATATTTCTCTATGATATTTTGCGGTAGGTAGGTGCATATGTCTTGAAGAAAATGTTTCAAGTCTGCTTCAATTATTAACTCACAGAACTCATCCAAATTTCTACTCCCATATGAATATTTATGACACAATGCCACACCGAGTTCATACTTCTCACTAAGCTCCAAAAGTTTTCGCACCTCTTCAGCATCGTAACATACACTCAAATCATAATTTGATGAATGTAGAGCATCAAAACTCAGATCAGCCATCTCCCAAGCCATTTTTCTTATGGCGGAATCCAAATCCACTGCTTCCGGCCACTCTTGGGCTGAATATTGCATCCACATATTTATAGAATGGTGAGTTCTGAAAATTCATAAATGGCATTCATTAGTTTGCAAATAATATAAAAAAAATACTCACTTGAAATCTGACTATGTCTATGAAGTGACCAAGTTGATACATATTTTATATTAATCTACCATATTTTCACTATTTACAAAAAAAAAATTCATAATTTCAAAATGTTCAATCTAAAACATTGAATTTCATCAATGATCGGGTTTTAGCATCAGGATAATCCTACGAACTTTGACCCATATAAGTAAGTGTGAATTTGGCTTTGGATGAATTCACTTCACGAATGAAGTCTTCTGTTAATTGCTCTGTGACACGTTTTGGAAGCCATGCTTCAAAAGGAGTATCACTTTCCTCATCCAATAAAACTACTTGAATTGATTTACCATATCGTGTGGAATACATTGACATTTTTTCAATTTTATATTCTTTATCAATAACCAGAGCGTTTATAGGTTTCTGCTCTAAAGCTTCACTTTGTTGAATTATAGAAAAATTAATTTTTTCAATGTCAAATTTCAAATTATCCATATTCATAAATATAGTGAAATTACGGTTAATTAAAATAAAATATATATTCACCTCACTGACGAAAACGCCCTCTCGGATGGGTTGATACTCGTTGTCTTCACTTTGGAATTCGACAAATACTTCTGTTTACCTATTTGGGTATTTTAGAGTGTCTAAACTGAATGTGGAAGCATGATATTCTGAACTTATATAGGAATTACCAACAAGGGAGGGGGCAACGCCGAACCCCACTGTTCAAGGTTATATTCTGTGCACGTCACGATTTCATTCAAGGTCAACATGCAATGCCACAGAGCAAGCTCAAGGTAGTCGAAGTGTCGAACGTCAAGGTCAAACCCCACACTCAAGGTCAAACACGGCATTCAATCTCATACTATGTGTACGACGTTCAAGGTTAGGTGACGTCATACGATATTCTGAACTTATATAGGAATTACCAACAAGGGAGTGGACAACGCCGAACGCCCACTGTTCAAGGTTATATTCTGTACACGTCACGATTTCATTCAAGGTCAACATTCAATGCCATGGAGCAAGCTCAAGGTAGTCGAAGTGTCGAACGTCAAGGTCAAACCCCACACTCAAGCTCATACTACGTGTACGACGTTCAAGGTTAGGTGACGTCATTCAAGGTCGTGTGACGTCTCAAGGTCAAAAGGGGTGGGGGGAGGCGTTCAGTCGGCATTAGCACCCTACTCCCCGCCTCGACCAGATATTTTTCTCGAGAGAATGTATCTGGTTGAAGCTGGGATGATTCTGCAACCGTGTTAGGAATCACACGTTAAAAGGTAAGACCTCGTTAGTCCTTAGCTCGCACAAGTTTCTCAACTTCTGAGAGTTGTCGTTCGTATGGGGGCGACAGAAAAACAGATTTTAAAACAGAAGATTTTTAAACCACAATCCAACCACCATCAATCTACCATCTATCATCAAGACTTTGGTGGAACCTGCCACATATCATCTGGAAACATCATCCGTAGCAGGCTCATGAACACCAGGCCAACAAACGCGAACTGAGATTTCAAGAATTGCATTTAACAGATACCCTGTGAGTGCGGCAAATCCTATAACGATGAAACTGAGAGGCCACTGAAAGTCCGCATTGTAGAGAACAAGAGAAACACAGAGAGAGGAGAAATTAGCAAATCGGGAATAGCAGAGCATGTTTGAATTCATCAACATAACATCAAGTGGTCCCAATCAGATCATTAATAGCGAGAAACAGTGGTTTGAGAGGAAGTTCAAAGAAGTTGCATATATGTTGTCCAACGACGCATTCAGCCAAGCTAGCGTAAATATACGCAACATATAGTAATCTGTAATCAAGCGGAAAAACGGTCAACGCTTGTTAAACTGGTGAAACAGAGAGAGGGAAGAGGGAATAGGTGAAATCGTTCGAATGACCTATAAATAGTCATCTCTCTAATGAATAGTCCAGTCATCACCCGAAGACGATTGTGGATACTAACAATCGAAACGTCGTGAAGTAACTTGCTTTGAAAACTTTTAATTTTTTTTTTGAATTTCCATTTCATTTCTAACAGTTCAATTTTCAATTTTTTGCTGATTTTCATTGTATTGTAATTTGATTTCACGTTTTATTGCTTTATATATTTGTCATTTTCAGCTTTTCATTTAATTTTTTTTAAATTTTTATTTGTTCTTTCAGATATTTCAAACCATATTATATTAGACAATGGAAGTCCGAAATAGTAAAATTCACCATGAAACATCTTCAAGTTGTATTTTTGATCATACTACTTGTGTTGTTGCCGATTACGTGAGTTGACGGAAACACTCTCGATCAGGTATTCATAATGCAATCATTATCAATTGGGAATGATATGATACCAAATTTTCTTCTGGTTATTTGCTATTTTTTATGTCGATAACATAACTATATTTTCGTTCTTTCAACCTATATCAAAAGATTTGAAGCTATTCACAGTTTGAAGCGAACGTTTTAAAAGGAATTTTGGATTTTGATAACGGAAAAAAAATGTTTTCCGAAACGTCGACCACTTGAGAAAGTTGAATGTGGAAAGTTATATAGGGCAAGTCTAGGAATGATGGCCATAATTTTTTTATGGGCGAGTAAAAACAAAACTATTAGAAATAAAACAGCCGGATAAATTGAGTTATAATCTCTTATAATATCTTATAATGAAAATCAACAAGAATCTCAGAAATATTGAATGCCACATAATGAAAGTCAAAAAAGAAAAATAATTACAATTGGCCATCTATCGTAGACTATACAGAACAGATGGCCATACGCGTATAGGTAAGATGGCCAGTGAATTATTTGAGAGATTTCTTCCTTTTTTCCTTTTTACTTCCTTCCATGAGCGCTTTCTTTAATTGTTGCCACAGTTAGAGCACATGTCTTCGAATTCCGTGCAGTTGTTTTCATGCACCCACAACTTGTATAATACACATTGCAGCCACTCTTCGATTAACTTCGTTTTGAAATAATTTTATCCACAACCTCGGCAAATATTTTCTTTTTTTTATATATATCTAAATTCTATCTGTGGAGCTGAAGATAACGGCTTGGTTTTCACTTGGGAACCGAGGAGATTGTTGATTCAGAGCTGCACAATACGACATGTTGGTAGATAATTGGTTGGATGGTCTTAAAATCTGATGTGGAATTCTGGTTCCTGTGATCAGAAACACTTGTCGAACCGGACATCATTTTGTTAGGGAAACTTTCTTTTTATTGGTCATGAGTAACCTGAATTTGGCCCTGCCTATTCGATATCGGCACGAACTATTGGTACCAATAAAAAATATAAGTCAATAATGGACTGGTTGATATGTGAACTATATTACTTGCACCCAGAGCCGGACTATTATTGTTTAATTAAATACAAATCAAAGACCACTAATAAGGCAACCAATACAACTGCCGACGTAACACAGTCACATTTTGTTCTTTGCAGTGACGTCACATGGTGCTGTGACGCTGTGGCCAAGATATGTGATCAGCACTTTGTAAAAATCCATATTATTTGTAAAATGCATATCATCATGTCTCCGGTAAACCTATCAACGAACTGAATGGTTCAATTTTGAAAGATAAAATAAAGGATCCAGTTAACATTATATTTCACATATATAAACACTCTAGTAGGCCAAGCATACAAAATGTTGGGATTCATATTGTTAAATATCAGTTAACTCATTCTCAGGATTCTTTATTGCTTTGTTTAGTTCTACAGTATGCATGTCTGGTGTGGGCTCCATATTACCATGTCCATAAAGATAGCCTAGAGGCTGTTCAAAACAAATATCTAAAACATATAGCTTATAGAATATATCTGTAAATTGGTGTTTTTACCTATGAGAATATTTTGACCTTTCTAAATATGTCGACATTGCAGAATTGAAGAGTTAGATTCCATCTTATCAAACTGGTCAATAATGGTATTTCTTGTCCAGAACTTTTGGAGTTAATTAAAGTACCAATCAGCTCAACTCGTAATGTTGAATAATTCAAAGTACCATATCATAGTACAAACTATGGCTGACATAACTTTTTCTGTCGAATTCTGAGAATTGGCAATGAATATTTTAAACAAGATTTCGATATTTTCAGTATAAATGAGCGTAGATTCCAAATATCTATAAAAATGTTCATATAAAAGTTTTGCAAGAATTTTCCAGTTGAATTATTTTCATTTCTTCTGAAATTGTGCGAGAATAACCAAATAAGTAGTTCCCATTGATACTGCCTGAAAAACGAAAAAAGTCAGTTTCACAATGAGAGAAAATAATTCATTTCTTGACTCACTGAGGTTACAAGAGTTTTGTTTATGGTAAAAAACCCACAAGCAGATAAACGGATTTTGTTGGTAGATATAAGTGTTAAAAATATCCACAACTAAAAAATAAAATCGTTAACATTATTCGTTACAGTTTATGAAATATGATAATTTATTGTGACGGATAATAAGGAAATGAAGTGGAAAGAATCTGTTTTCCGTTAACCAGCTGTTGTCCTCTTACAAACGACAACCCTCAGAAGTTGAAGCTTGTGCAAAATATCGTATTCTGAATATTGGAGTTCGTGGTAGAATGATGCCCTCTCTACTCTCGAATCTTGAAATCATACCGGCCTGTCGCACTAAGGCAGAAATCTTAGCCGGACAGATGCAGAAGGCTGTCATTCTTGGCCCACTGTGTTTGCTTAGGGCACATGATCTCGTAGCCAATGATCACTAACCCCACGGTGTGGGGAATGGTCGTTGGTTGAGAATGCTTTCGCGCCTTTCCGAATGTATCTGGGCTTCGGGGGATAGGGCCTGACCAGCGCATACTTCAGTAAATAAATATCTTTATTGTCCAACAGTTACCCATTCACAGGACAATATAAAATTACATTCACAATACTTGACCATAAATAACGAAAAGGTTAGTGGAGATATATATCACAATGGGAACAAATGCTATTGAAATTCATACACGTAACATATATTGGAGAATTGAGCATAATGTTGGTTCTTGCTCTGAGATGTCTAAAAATGGACTGAGATCGTGAAACTGGCCTTGGTACATTGAAGTTAATTTGTTCCAGAATTTTAGGACAGTCAACTCTCTCATTCACTAGTTTGAATAAAAATATGAGCGACGCACATTTTTTGCGATGCTCTTAACTAAAAAGTTCTAAACGTTCATACATGACCTCATTACTGATACCTCTCTCAGGGTTAGAATTCACTATTCTGAAAATTAGAAATTTATAAAACTTTCTTTGAACTCTTTCAATGGCTATGTTATGAATCTCATAGAATGGAATCCAGACGATACTTGCATATTCTATCTTCGAACGTACGTAGGTGAAATGCAACAGCTTCATAGCTTTAATATTATGAAAGTTTCTGCAATTTCTAACAATGAAACCATAAACTCTCAAAGATTCCGAAACTTTTTGTGAAATCAAGACATCTAACGCACTTCGGCATTCCATTCATAGAGGCGCTAAGTAACACACCAATGTTCACATTTGGAAACTATTCTTGTTTCATCTGTTAACATGTGTACAAAGTTGCGTCAATTGTATTTCTTGTGTCGAGAGTGTTTAACAAAACAAAAGCAAATCGGTGTAAACACCGGGATTTCCATGCATCTTTCTGATCACTATAACAATACCATACCCAAATGATTAGTTATAATTCATGTACTTCGATGGGATCAGCATAGAAATTTATTTTGTCATTCTGAAATATATTCCGACATGTATTTTGAAACTAGACTTTTTGATATATGATTGGCCAAACAGCGAGAACATTCTCCCGAAGAATTAAAGAGCGTAGAAGTAGTTTTGTAAATAGTAAGACCAATTCCACATTTGCAAATCACCTTTTAGCAGAAGGATATGAGTTCAATCATGAATACGATGTGTTACATTTAGAAGAGAAGAGTTTCAAACTCAATCTTCTAGAATATTTAGAAATCAATAGATTCAATAATTCGGGTAATTTACTGAATGATCAATTGGAATTGAATAAAGTAAATATTTTTTCAAATGTGAAAACTGGGACATAAGCTCAGGTAATTTAATTCATTACAAACTTAGAATGATACAATACAAATTGTAGGATAAGGTATATGTAGCATTGACTGTGTAGAATTAGTTAAGACACGCCCGAAGAAGCCATTGTATGGCGAAACACGTGTTACGTTTTTGTAAAATGGTTTAGTGAAAATCTCACGTTAAGACTTTTTGGTTCTGCAAAAAGACAGGCACTCCTTGTGAAAATTGATAACGGAATATAAAAATATTAGTCGGATAGGGTGCCAGATATTCTTATATTTTTTTTGGACCGAAATAATAATAATACTGTCAAAAAACACTTGTGAATTTCATCGGTCTGATTAGTCAAACTGTTAATTCATTTTATTTACTGACTTTTTCATTTGGAGAAGAGAATGTTTCCTTTGTAATAAATGAGGCAGACATACAGGCTGATTCAAATTAAGCACAAACTATTGATAACTTTACGATCGTTTATATTGACGAAGTAGTAGCCATTGATATAGAAAAAATAAAAAAAAGCTAGTGTGCTTCAGACCATACGACTGAAGTAAAACTATTATAGGTTTCCATTGATAAATTAACATTTTTGAATAGATTTTTCATTTTTATTTACTAATTTCATTATCGGATACTTCAGTAATTACTGTGGTTGATTATGAGATTGAGACAATAGGCCTATGGTAAGAGAAATAAGATACATATGTTTTTGAATGAAAATTAGAAAGATATCTAGAGAAAACTGCATCGATTGTTGTTTCATGTCTTGTGGTAGGCTCATTTCTAATTTATCTTGCAGAAAGTTTACCAAGAGTTGTCCATCTTCGGGCCAGAAATTAACATTGAAATCTCCTGCTGAAATTAGCGGCAACGTATGATAGTTTTTTCCTTCAGAGCCTAATCGACCGTAAATGTGTGACCTGTCCCTCTTTCCCCTACAGTAATATACGGAACAACTCTCTCTTTGAATCTTTACTAACTTATACCCCACCAAACACTTCCGTTCGCTTCGCCCGATTACACTTTTCGTAACGCTCTCGTCACGCATTGACCAGCTTACTCCACACATCAAATTTTACTTCAAGAATTATTGAGAACGAATGTTTTCATTTTTTTTAATGGGTTTGTTTTAGGAGTACTGGAATATTTATTTTTGAAGTATTGCAGATTTTTGGAGGGCAGCAACAATACAATGATGAACAAGTCTAATATACCTCAAAGATTGACAACCACATAGAACGACGGAACAAAAGATTATAATGAAACGAGCGCAGAAGAATGGGGAAATATTAACATAAAGAAATTGCAAGTTGACCTAATCTTTATGTAATGTTAAATTAATTCACGAGGCATGAAATGAAATGTACGAAAGCAATATTAATACTAATAGTATTTCAGGCTACATGTGTCCACTCTTAACCACCATAGCTGAGCTTCTAGATTCTAGATACTGATAATACCTACGTCAATTTTTCACCTTCCAGTTTCATTTTTCTTATTCACAATTTTCCCGCGGCAATTTTAAGACTACACCTAACTTTAACTATTCATTCGAATTGATTTGGAATCGATAAAGAATATAGATTTTTCAATGTGGAATTATTACATAACTGAATGGTATTATATCAAAAGTAAAATTTCGAAAAATGGTTTGTGAAGTTCTGGGGAAACGGTCTTTTATCAGTTATCGAATCGAAATTAATTGGTTTACAGGAGAAATGATAGAACTGGGTACCCGCCCAATATTTGCCAGTGACTTGGTTGGTGTGTGGTTAATCATTTTTCAAGTTGGAAGTTGTATTCAAATGTCACCAGTTTTCCAGAAATACGACAGAAGCGGTTATTTTTGAACTGCATAACCAAGATTTTGGAGAATATCCATAGGATACAATTATTGCCAGTGGCAGTACCGAATACTTTTTATCACTGTACCAACATTACATTTTACAGTCTTCAAATCATTGAGAGTCGAAATATCATTGGTATCTGAAGGTTTATGATGGAGGATTACAATGCTGGAAATTTATATAAATTGAAGAAATGAAAATGAGATTCTTACATGTGTTGAGACCTGACCAAAACTGAGTTATGGGTATTTCGTCATTATTAACTATGAAATAAATATATTTAGATAGTTACATTTAGAAAATGACTCGCACTATGCCGAATTGTAACTCCGCTCGACTTCTGCTGGATTAACAATATTTTTCGAAAGTGTACCAATAATTTCGGAGTTATGAGAACACCTTCCATGAAAACTCCATACAAGTCCTTGTCAAAGATTCCATTCTATGTCATAGTAGAGTGCAAACAGTTCTCAAACACACAAATTCATCCCTTGCAAATAAACAATAGTATTACCGAACAACAAAAATTAACATTTCGTTGTCAAGTGAAGAAACAAATTTTTTTCATGTATCGGTTAAGTTCTTGATTCCGTATGTATCACATCTCATGACAAATATCGAACATATTTGTCACTCTGCTGCGTAAGTGTGATTATTGATTTACAAAACAAATACATACATTGAATTCCGAATCGATTATGCGAATCAAACGAAATAGTTGGTCGTTCTTGGCAATGTGAATTTTTGAAGCGGTATTTCCAAATTAATCCAAGTAAAGCACACAAAGTAAATCCGTCAAAGGCATAAAAACTAAATGAATTCATTGCGAAAAATCATTTCAACCAACTGGAATGCTCTTCTAGAGAATTAGGCATAATCGAAAACCACGGGAGAATCGATAATGTGGACAAGAAGGGTTGCAGAATGAGTCTTCACCATCAACATAAAGTTTTGACATACTAGGTGCAAATAGAGTACTTATCTTCCAACTTATAGTTGTAAATGAGTATGGACAATGTGTTTCTTGGGTCAAGGCCATTGGTGTAGCAATCCTTCCAATGGTATTTTTAAAGCTGAGCGGATTCAACCCAAGAATGGGTAGATTTACTGTCCCCAGAATTTCATATGACCGCCAAGCGCCCTTTCACACGGGAAGCTTCACGTCTCTCGCTTCCGAGAGAGGAAGGCTCTTAGAGCCAAAATGCAACGAGTCCAATGGAGCTTTCAGACGAGAAGCGGGGGCCGTCACGTCTCGGAAGACGAGATCTCTCACGTCTCCTGTACCTCTCTTCCTCAAAGTGCAAAAGGATGAGTGGGGGCTTCGACAGAAGGAGTGAAAACGGCTCTCCCTTGTTGATGCTTCACACTATTCATCATGGCAGATTACGATGTGGAGCTGTTGATTAGTGCTGTCTCCAACCGACCCGCTCTTTGGGATAAAAGTCTCGACATTCATAAGAACCGAAATGAAGTCGTAAAAAGTTGGATGGAAGTCTGCAAGGTGCTCAACGTAGATTTTGCAACTTTATCCATCTTATTCTTGATCGTAGACGTTTCTGTCGTCGAGGTTTGTGTCAACGACAGAGTACGGTATATGGCAACAGCTCGCGTGCGATCCATTCTACGACTGACCTCAAGGAGCCAGGAGCTTAAAAGGATCCCGGTGTGAATGGGCGGTAGGTAGGAGTGGTATACCTTCCCGTATAGGAGCGAGAGACGTGAAGCCCCCCGTGTGAAGGAGTCCTTGAGGTAGTATGAATTCGAAGTAATATTGTCGCTCTAGTAAATAAATACACAAACCAATATTCTGGGTTCTGACATCCAGGGGACCTATCCTCGATGAGAGAATCATCACGGTTCTGAATCAAAATATCGGTTGCCAATGACAATGAACTCGTTAGAATTTCATGGATAGCTCCCTAAGCTTGTTCGCCTAAGTAATGTTTGCTGAGCCGGTTTCACTCTTTCCAAATGAACTAGATTATTGATTTTCATATCAAAATTGAGTTTCGTAACCTACATATACTCACTTCTTGTTTCACATTTTCATCTAAAGAGTTGCAGAAAATGTTGCTAATAGTTTTCCTGGATTGATAGCCCTACAAAAAATAATCTTTATATCTTTCAATTCATTGATTAAGAAAATTTATTTCATCTGTATGGAAGGAGGAGTGAAAACCAAGCTAATGAAGAAGAAATCAATTTATTTACAAAAAAGATGCACATAAGTTACTCTCTGATACCTACAAACCGAAACCCTCAAACCCCCAATTTGGGTAGAAGTTCGCAAGTATCAAATCCTAAGGTAACAAAAATATTAAGTCGGTGCGACCAATCGTATCAGCTGTAGGTTCCACTACGTTATCGGCAAATGACGTACAAAACAGTTTGAAACCCTGTCGCTTCCGCAACTCAGTTTGTGTTTTCAATTCACAATTCACAGAAAATCAAAGATATAAGGTTGCTACATAGTGAGATTTTAGTATCTTTGGACGTATCGTCGTTAGTTTCAAGTGTTCCCATATCAAAAACATTCTAATAGATGAAGAAACTTTTAGAAACGCCCAGGCGAAGCTCTCTGGCTTACAGAGACAGGCTTGTCTGGTCATCAGTACCACACCGTCAGTGGCCATGGAGATCCTTCTAGATCTATCTCATCTCCACATTTTTCTGAAGAGAGAGACTAGATGGACTGCATATAGACTTGTGCACATTGCCAATTGTCCAAATCAATTTAATGCAGAGTGCAATAGACTGTTGGTTGACACTGGATGTCACAGCATTCTGGAAATGACCTCTGACTTTATGCCTCCAACTGTCAACTACGAACTGCTTTATGAAGTACTGTTTCCGAGTAGAGAGGACTGGATTCTCCGGGAGAAGGAAGAACTGGATCCTCCGTGAGAAGGAAATATTAAGAGCAGATAGTTATTGGTTCACAGATGGATCAAAAACACCTTCCGGTTCTGGTGCAGGTGTTTTCAGTCGCAGACCCACGATAGATATATCAACCTGCCTAGTAACCTATGCGACTGTATTTCAAGCGAAAATTTACGCTATTGAAATGTGTGCGGAAAGATTGGAAGAATCCAACCTCATATACGAGTCAATAAAAATGTTTTCGGAGAGTCAAGCGGCGTTGGAAGCTCTTGTCTCTTACCGAGCAACGTCTAAATTGGTAGCAAATTGTCAAAAACGACTCTTCTAGATAGGCAGACTTAACAGATTGTCTCTGGTTTGAATTCCTGGCCATTCTGGCCTGGAAGGCAACTCTCTTGCAAAGGAGGGTGCTGCAAGCAGTTTCATCGGAACAAAACCTGTCATTGGCATCGCTTTGGGCTTTGGCCAAAGCAGAATCTACCAGGATTGGCTCACTCTAAGGCGTTTATTCACCCTTCGAAGCTTGATACCAAACAGTTGTTGGACTACAGTAGGGATGAACTACGATGTTTAACAGGCCTTCTTACAGGTTACTGTAATCATCATATGCAGGGACTAGGACTGTCGGAAGACTGTGTGTCGCCTCTGTTTGGAAAATGATGAAACAGCAGAGCATAAACGTTGTGCCTGCTCCGCTGGGGACCGAATCGGGTTTTTATAGTTCGGCAGAGCCGTACTCTTACCATCTGACCTGAAAGACCACTCACCATACAAACTCATCGGCTTCGTTAAGAAGCTGGATTTATTTGGTTGAGTGTGAATAGGTGTAAGCCACAATGAACCCTTGCGGGTTGCGTTGGAGGGTCAAATAGTCTCACTCACTTTGGACCTAACCTAACCTAACCCCATATCAAAAACAGTCTAATAGATGGAGAATCTTTTAGAAACAAATGAACCATGTGGTGGAGTAGTGGAAGAGAACATCCAGCTCACACAAAAGTTTGCATGGGACAGAATTGTTTCCAATTGGATTTTTTTTTTAAGCGGCAATGGGCAATCCGTTGTCTCCTTTTATGGGTAGTCTATTCATAAGCAGATCTGAAATGGAAGCGATAAAATAGTTGGATTACTTTCCACGAACTTGACCCGATACGTTAATGATGTATATGCCATTTTAGATACGAATAAGAGTGAGGTAGAGGATTTTGTGACTTGTGTCAACGAAAAATCCCCAAATTCATAGTTCTTCTATGGAATTGAAAATAAGGAAGATTTGGATGTTTCACTTATAAGGAACACAAATATGAAGGTTTAGAATTTGATGTATCCAGAAAAAATACTAGCACTTTCAGATATTCCCCTAACAACTCCCACCATTGCCCATAACAAAACATGACGAGATAGCATTTTCTTGTCCATAGGCGTTTGAACAAAGAAAGATATGATATCCAGAAAAAATTCATCAAGAAGATAGCTGAAAGTAACAGAAATCCTTCAAACATAATGAAAAGTTAAATGAATAAACAGCGAAACACGCTCTTAGTGGGGAAGAACATCAAATACTCCTTGGAGTAGTTGAGTTACTAGTGTCAGACAAAATATTACATAGTCGCCTAATGCAGGAGGCGATAGAAATCCACAAACACATGCATTATTTCGATAGGAAAGAGAAAAGCTTAATCCAGTTTGTAATCCAATCCTTTCCAGAACGAAAATACCTTCACAGCGCTCCACCCAGATCGTCTCACCATCATCTGCATCGTTGTCTGGGTTTCCCTAACCAACTCATTCAGAATATTAATCCTACTTTTGAGAGAGGATACAACAGTCTGTTTTTAACATTAATGATGAAAGCACCTCTGGAGCAGCTAGCTATGCGCGCTAGAGAAACATTAAGAAGAATTTCTGTCAGTTTCATCTCACAAAAAAAGAACATGGACGCCATTATTGGTTTCTGTCGTGCACAGCAACCCAATTCATGTCGGTTGAAGGCATGTACTGAATGTCCAAGTGGGGAGTTCTGAAGTGTTATTACATGACACCATTCACGCTGGTTGGAGGCTGGAGTGGACCGTACGGTCAGGTGGGAGTAGTGTCTGTAAAAAAATCATGTATATGAAGACTTGCAGAATCAAATAAGGCCAAAGTAAGCGATAAAGAGCATAGTAATTTGGAAAGCAAGACCTTTTTATCTCCCATACGAATTCCTCATTGCATATTCAAGTAGTGAGAAGAGCGCCAATAAATCATTGGAAGAAGAAAAATAATTTCCGCATTATGTTGTTACTATCAAAATTGAAGATTACTCAAAAATAGTGAGGGACTAGATCCCATGTTGGATGAATATTTTTGTAAGAAATGTCCTCCTCTACCATCTCCTACAGTATGGATAATGATATATGATACATCTTATATATTTGGTATTATCATCATCTATCGAACAGTCAAAGAACAATTCACGAAAGCTAGAGAATCGAAATTTGTTTGCGATAATTTCTGCCAAAAATCATTGATTTAAGACTAGAACTGATTCACCTATGATGATAAAAATTTCACTTACCGCATTTATCAGCAAATCTGCAACTACACAGATGAATACAAATCTGACCATGTAATAAAAACTCCAAATGATTTCGTTGGCTACATTTGATATTCTTTGAAAGTTCAGACTTGTTTTGGTGGAATTTTTTGCGAATCCACCAAAAATTGAGAAATATAGACCAAACAACACGTTCAACGACAGTCCACTGAGAATAATCAAAAGTTTGAATCCATACAGTTTATTTAGTTGGGAACAAGATTGTATCAGTAACTTATAGCATTTTTTGAGACGAATTAATTTATGTTTCATCAATTCTTCTGAAATGAAAACAAAAATTATTATCGAAAAAGGTAATCACAAAAATAGAAAAAAAGGGTTGCATTCTAAAAAGTTCTCAAACTGAGTTCATCCTGCCTCAAAGAGAATAGAATGAAACTGATTTTTTGTATTCTTTGAAAGCGGTTTTGTGTTGAATGGTATTATCTTATGAAATATAGAAGTATGTAATAGAAAAGTGAGATCCATGAAGAAAAACAATATAGCATAGAAAAGTTGAGTTGGAAAAGTTCAGGTGATTGCTGAAGTTCTGAAAAACAATTAGGAAAAATACCGAACTTTCTACCTATAACTATTTGTTTACAAACAATACAAATTTGCATATGGTTCCTTTCTATAAATGATTTTATTGTGGGTCAGCCAACAAATTCCTGCTATTTCGTAAACTAGAGAAACAAATTGGAATGGTGGTAAATTATCAGAAAGCGATATGAAAATGATTCATAAGAGATTTCACATGTATGGATTTTATACAGTATTGAAACGAAATGTGTCATTTTGGATCCACATGCCATTAACTATCACTTGAGAAAGTGAAAACACATTAGCCATTTTCGTAAAAACAGCATTGGACTACAGAAAGGAAAAATAACTTCATTTATTGGTACATCCCGTTCTCATAAAATAATTTTGAAAGTGATATCAACAATAGCAGCAACAATAGTAAACGTAGTCACTTTTCCACTTGAAAATACTGCTAATAATTTTTCAAGTGACACTTTATCGTGAGATTTTCACTGTACACTTTACAAAACCGCAACACGTGTTTCGCTAGTATGAAAGCGCTGTTCAGTGAAAATCTCACAATGAATTTCCACTTGATTACGTTATGAATTTTTATCAAATATCGGACATTTTATCAAATATAATAATGATTAGTTCAGAGTTGTCCTTTGTTACCGAATACAAAATGATCAAAGGACTATCTGAAGGGTAAATCCTGAATGAACTATATAAACGTCTAGTTTTTCAGTACTGAAGATGTTCTAATCAAATCGTCTGAGGAAAGCAAAGTAGGTACTTTTTCGTTGATCTCATTTTAGCACTTTTCAGAAACTATCTAATACTGTAGTCGATATGTTGAGAAGAAGGAAATTCATTTATATACGTATGAACAACATAGATAAATAATAGATGGGAATAATATGGAACCTTGAGGTTCAACAGCGTATTGACAAAATTGATATTAATTGCCTTTTGGGAGAAATTCAGTTTGAGAGAGGCAAAATCATTAGAAAAACTCTCTGATAGGTGAAAAGCTTGACACTCTCCCTCCGTCTTTCTCAGATTTCAAATTAGTGATTTCTCAATGAAATTATAACTGCTTTTAAATATAACAGAAATTAAGACATTTAAATCATATCTCACTTGAGAGGATAATTTCAAGCTTCATACATGAATTTTTTTCTAGAACTCCCTAAAATTATTTTACAATATATTCATACCATCTGCTGTCAAAACTTTTGAATACAGTTCTTCGATTCCCCGATTCATTGCACGAAATCTAGTTTGGATCATCCAGCATAAACTCACAAACTGAAATTCGCAGGCTATTACGGAAAAGTTATTGTAGAGGTTCAAATAGAACATTAAGAATGCCATCCAGTTGTCGGTTGTAACTATGAGAATTGAGTAGATTTGGTACGGCCACGATACTACCAGCAAAATCACTGAAAAGAAAATTATATAGATTTGAAAATTGATAATTGATCACTTTAGAATTGTGAATACATTTATTATTTATTCCAATTACAGGTAATTTTAGATTAGGTGCTGATCTTCAGATAAGAGACCTGTAGAGAATTTCTTCTTCGCAAGTTTTTGTAGAATACTTGTTAGATTTGGACAATTACTTTATTTTGTGCATATACCATAATCAAGCACCGTATAAAAGTAAACACAAGTAATTTCACTCTCCGCCATATTTGGGTTAAGATTCCCCGCCTCAAATTTTATGCGCGGCCAACCTACAGCGCAACCGACTGAATCGGAGGCGTTTACCAATTCATTCCATCCAAATTGAGGCATGGAATATTATTACAGAGTGAGTCGTTGTAAGAGGTGGTTTTGTATTTGTGAAAAATTTGTGTCTTGTTTCAAAATGAACAAGTGTCGAGCAGGTAATTTGCAGGGTGATGTCGGCATTAATTTTTTTCGATTCCCAACTGACGAAAAAATGTATGTTTTTCTAGTATTTATTATGTAAGATTGAAGGAATGAGCATATAAACGAAAATCATAAAATAAATTGTTATAGACCATAATAGTGGTGTCATTAATATTCAAAAATGTTTTATGGAATTAATTTGATGGAATTGAACTTTACGAATTGTATATGCCCAACAAGTAATGATATAAAATGACAAAACAATTGGAGTTCTACTGAAAATCCATGAAGGAAAATAATTGTTGAACCACATCAAGTTTGTGATTTGGCTAGTATGTATTTGTAGAAAAAAAATGCTTCCACTGAAATATCTGCAAAACCAAAGTATCAAATCTATATTCAAAAAACCTTTTTTGGAGCCTACTTTCCATTAATGTGTTCCAAATAATCTACTATAAATAGCAAATATATCGATTTTTACATTCTTTCATCAATAACAAAAAAACATTAGAATTTCATTAGAGTTCCTAAATATGGAACTAGTCTGTATGAAAGAAGCCCAATATACAGAGGAATTTAATTTCTAAATCATCTGCCTAACTGTCTAAGATTGGAAGACAACGTCAATGTTTCCAAAAGAAAACTTAAAAACTTTACATGTGATGAATGTTACTATGACATATCAAAATTCATGAGCAAAAAGATAACGTGAGTTATGACACTCGGATGCCTTGGTTATTATTAAAACCTCCAAAACTTCCAATATTGTCATTTCATCTGATTTTATGTGTGCATTATGTCTGTAACTGTTCCAATATCATGTGAATATGATCTGACTGGGATAAAACTTATTATTATTATTCAAATCATTATCTGAGATTCGTTGGTGAAAATCAGAAGCAATTTTTCTAAATATTATCGATAATTCTCTATCACTGGAATCGATTACTTCATCATCAATAATTGAAATTATGAATTTGCTTGGGTTTTTCTGAATGTTCATGAGATAACCACGAGAGGCGTTAGCGTTTGACGAAATTTAATCGAATTCAAGGCCAAATCCATTTTGAATTGTGAGTTTATGGTTACGTGGTTAACCGATTCAGGCCTGTTGAATACAGCGTATTTCATTTGGGAAAGAGAATGCATTTTATATCATATTGCATTTATTATAACGTTCAGAAGTAACGGTAAATTCAAACACAAAAGTGAATTTTTGATTTTCGTTATTGAAATAGGGTAACCAAATGTCACCTCTAATGTCAAGTGGAATACAGTATATTGTTACTCCATTAGAAGGAGTGGGAGGCGGTATATACGGAGGCACAGCAAAGACGAGAATCGCACTCAGCCTTTGACATAATGCAACTGTGTTCCAGGCAGAAGTAGCGGCCATTGAACATTGTATAGGGAAAATAAACAGGCAGGCGGCAATTAAGGCACTTTTTATATTTTGAATGAAACTACTTGATACATTATAGTCGCATGTCGATGTGTAACTGCCTTTATTCATCTCTCTAGACTTACAATATGACAGGTAGGTTCCGACAGTCACTGTAGCCAATCTAATAATGTTGATATCTCAGAGTAATAAATAAGACATAGAGTTGCCATGCCTATAGCAATACAATACATGTATTTTGAAACGGGTATCGTACTATCCTTTTCTGTACAACTTAAGGGCGAAGGGGGTGGCGGGTAATGAGAGGTTGTGGAGAGTTTGTTTACATTTGAAGTCTGTTGGACCATAAAACAGTGGCGGTTGGTTTAGTTGATAATCGGAGGGATATTATGAATTTATAAAATAAATCATTTCAGGTGAAAATGTATTCTGTTCAAATAGTTCCTACAGGAAATCTGATTTATTATCAATGATAATGGAAATGAGGCCAGTTCTTCTACCACCTACTATATTTTTATTTATGTATAGTTTATAATAAAGCGCGTGGTTTACTGGGTTAAAATTAAATCATTTCAAATGAACTAATTCATTACAATGATAAATGTTAATTTCAAAAGTAATGAACTCTGCTTCATATAATCAGATGAAGAAATTTGTGATTTATTCTCAGGTTGATGAACAAGCGTTACGGTTTGTGAGGTCTGATATAAAGAATTTTTGATTAGAAATCATGAATATTTATAATTACGATTGAGGTTTGATATTATTATGTGATTTCATTCAAAACTGGTATGTAGGGGTCTTTGTGGACCGACATTATGTTTTTTTTTTCAATAATTCATGCTGACGAATTCTATAATTACTAAAAATCATTAATGTAAATGAAAAATACTGTATTCAAAAATGAAAAATATGTTTTTCATATGTGTGCCATAGGTCATATTCATTCTGTGATCAACAGATTAAAAAGCTTTCTGCTCACTGTTAAGTTTATATACTAAATAGTTATTCTTGTGCAACCGGTGTTAAATCTGTTATTATTGCTCACTCAACAACTAACTTACGTCTCACAAAGAATATGATTTCCGTTTTGGTTTTTCTTTCTCTGCACGAGGCTCTCACGTTGCATACAGACAATATTCAATAAGAAATGATGGTTGTCATTTTTCAACCGTTCTTTGGTTGAGATATGTCAAATAATGAAATAATATAAAACTGGTTTCAAAAACTTTATTTATAAGAGAGAGAAAAAAAATTATCATTAAAAATATCAAAAATATCCCCTTTCATGATGTCGGTCCACAAAGACCCCTAGATACCAATTTTGAATGAAATCCTAAACCTCAATCGTAATTATAAATATTCATGATTTCTAATCGAAAATTATTTATATCGGACCGTACCGTTTGTTCATCAAATCTGAGAAAAAATTACAAATTCATTCATCTGATTTTATGAAGCAAAGTTCATTACCTTTGAAATTAATATTTATCATTGTTATGAATTAGTTCATTTGAAATAATTTAATTTTAACCCAGTAAACCAAGCGCTTTATTATAAAGCTATACATAAATAAAAATCTAGTAGGTGGTAGTGAAACTGGCCTCATTTCCATAATGATTAATAATAAATTTTATAACCATATAATATCCCTTCAATTATCGACTGAACCAACCGCCACTGTTTTATGGTCCAACTTACTTCTCGTAAACAAACAAAGTTATGCTGCCTTCAATGTGAGGATGGGAAAGGCCACTCTATTGTCTTTCGTTATTCTGAGGTTGATATACAAAACACATCACAAAACACATCACAGTCACAAAACACATCACAGTGCTCAGCTCATTTCCAGTCTTCCCAAAACTGGTGAGAAGCTGTCTGATCGCACTCAAGGAGCTGAGTACCCAAAATAGGGTCAATCTAGCTTGGGTACCGGACATAAGGTTCACAAGGGCAATGAGGAGGCCGATATTCTAGCCCGTGAAGGCGCATCCAAGGCTATGATCGGCACAGACCAGAACCCCTCTGCGGGATAGCAAGGGCATGTATAAAGATATCCGAATAAATTAATGGATGCAAGCCGAATCGACAGATTGGTGAAATAGGTTCACAGGAGTGAGGCAGGTGGAAGAGTTTATAAAAAAACCATCGCCCAGATTCACGGAAGACCTGCTAAATCACAACCGTCAGGTTCACAGTAAAAAGTATTTCTTTAAATGAAGATCATAGGTTGCTTTGAAATTTTTATCTCTATTGAAAACACTATTACTTTATGCTAACATCGCCATGTTCTTCCAGAAAATCACACTTTTTTCAACAAAGAAATCAAATTTCTTGGCCTTTCAACGACATCATTCGTTTGATTATATCATTGCGAAGATGAACTATTTTGAATCAAGAAAATATAATATCATCTCAAAATCCACCACCTATTTGAAGGGAAAAATAAACTGTTTCAAATAGAGAGCAATATCAACTTGATCTGAACACATAGTGTTTGTTTGAATTTAATACTGTATTCCTTTCAAATAACTCAATTCGTTTATAACAAGAGTTGTGTGAATCTACATACAAAACTATATTATGATCGATTGAAAATAACAGTAATTTTGTATAGAATGAACAGGGTTTCTTTTGAAGAAGTATCTCATTCACTTCAGTTTGAAAAAACCTGTGGTGCTCTGGTCTTTCTATGACCCTCTTAAGTGAGAGGGGAGCGGGGAATTCCGTTGTAAGCATCGCGTATGCGCCAGTATGTGTTGGAAAGTGATGTTGGTGTGTTGCGATTTTGAGGAGAAAGTGTTTTATGTGTCTGTATAGGCAGTGTCTCTCTTTCCGATTATTCTGTATCTACCATAATGGAACAGATTTTACATGACTGGGGTCTTGCACAGTTGAAAGATATTTTCATGTGTATGTATTGAAATTGGATAAAACTCCACTCTATCAGTAAGTACCGCTTTGTATACGCAGTACGGAAGAGAAAGTGGTAAACTTTGACGGCAACTCTTAATTTTGCCTTCATTTTGCGAAAATTATACCAATGCTCCGTAATTTTTCACACTTGCATTATTACATTTGCCGAGCTCTGCAAGCGAATATTAATTCAAACTGAAAAATCCTCCACGTTGATTCAAATTTGCCAATCTCTTGTTTTGAACATACATTTTATCTTGTTTCAAATAAGAGCATTTTCTCTAAATAAAATTTGATTTCCTCTTAGACTGAATTCATTTTTTATTGAAAGATAGAGGTACTTATAGTTTCGACAATAAATTATAATACAAAAAATACCAAAATAGGCACCAGTAGGTATAAAAAGCTTCTATATGTGATAGCCACTTTCTGATTTCAACATGTAAATGTTTATTGAATTCCGAAACGTCTTTGCTTTCTGTAATCACTTCAGAAATGTTTTATGTTATTCATTGGGAACAAATTGAATATACCCTGCTCTCAGCTGCTCAGCTTGAAATTATTTGATAGATTTCCTTTAGGAATATTACCAAACCACTACAGATGAAATATGAATTTCCAAAACGTGAAAACAGTGAATGCTGTTATTTAAATAGCGAATCATATTCCTTTAATTATGTTTATATGATCATGAGTTACAATTTTTATTGAAACACTTTATATTTTTCATTGATCCTCTAATAATACTCACACGACACTTTGAATTCCTATATAACGGTTCCAGAATTATTATTTTGGAAGGCAATTTTTATGTATAGACTTCTGTTCACTTCAAAGAAATTTGAGGTACGTCATTTGAATTGATTATTTATTTCTGATCAAATAATATTTAAGCACCTTTTAACTTGCTAGGAATCGTATGTTAAATAATAAGACCTCAGACAAGTTTAAAATTTTGACGGTTGTCATTCGCATGCGAACAACAATTGGGTTGGTTAACGGAATAAACTCACTTAAACAGTGTTTTATTGAAACTTTTTTTTTGATTAAGTGGCTGCTGTTTTCATATTTTTACCTTTCTATATAATTGGCTAAGACTGATGTGCTGATTTTTTCTTTCGTTTCAGAATCCAAGTGATGTTCCGGCAATTGTGGATAAACGAAAGCAGAATGCAGAACTTGACAGACGATAGTGATTTTTTTAATGTTATTCACTCGAATGGCATCTAGTTTTAAAAAGTTCATTTGTGTGAAATTACTAATAAATTAATTCATTTTCTTGTCTGAGTTGCAATTTGTCAAGAATATGTCCCTTTTTTATATATGTTTTCTTATTGAATATTTATTTATGTTATTTGTATAACTGTATGATCTCTCAAAAGTGTGCGGTTGGAATATGATATTTAAGCAAAAATTAGCAAAGAAAATTTAGTTCTCTGTTACGTTTTGTTTTTTCGGGAAAATATTTATGATTTGCAATCGCTTCAAATAAACCAATCATAATATGTAATGTATTATTTAGTTTCTTTCCTTACCACTTATAGCTGTGAAATACTTTGGATTCAGGTAACTAAATACATCCAAATGAGAGGGACAGTTTATAAACAAAAGCATGAGTTCATCTTTGATGAAGTAAATGAGTTTATTTGATTTATACAAATGGAAGCGTTTCAATGAAAAATGCTTCTCTTCAAAGGAAAACAATTAATTTCTCATACGGAGACATTTAAATAATGTTCCAAGTAAACATATCATTCTTTCAAAACCCAAAACAGTTTTGCTTCGAGATTCATTTTGCTCAGATTAAAGAATGCATACTTACTTCTCTTGAGCTAATGTGATTATTTCTATAGAAATGTATGCACAATCTTGGTGGAATATTTTTTTTACTTGAAAGAAGCGTTTATTCAGTCCATTTGAAATAATGATTCAAATTCAACTTGAGAGAATATGTTTCTCAGTTTAAAAAAATATTTCTCCATGAATATAGGAGAGCAAGATTTCTTTAAATCGAGATAATGTTCTTCACTTTGAGATTTTTATTTTTACTGTGTTGTGAGGTTGTGGGGGGTGTACTAATTGGGCATAGCCGATTCAGGAAACATATGAGCAACATGGATCTGACAGACCAATGCAGGTTCTGTCAAGAACCTGCATTGGTCTGTCAGACTAAAAAATCCTGATATTAATTTACTCACCTGATCCGCTCAAAATTCGACTATAGTCTTTATTATTCTTCGGCATCAAAACGCGGTCGAAAGTTTCTAAATTCTCTAGTAGATTTGGGAGAATGTTATGCATTCGCAACAAGTTCCAGAGACGTACTAGAATTGCAGTAATTGATATGAGTATAATATTTGCCATTTTAGTTATGAACTTTTGACTGGACAGGGTAGAATCTACGAGTACAACTGTTTCATTAAGTCCAAAGGAAGTTAGAGGTAGCTGAAAGTAAAATATGTTGATTAGAATAAACTGACCCTTTTCGCCATTGAAAGAATAGTAAATTGCGGGCTTTGTAGAGAATTCCAGCTCTAAATTTGAAAGTTATGATTTGTTAATCACACTATCATGACAAGGGTAGGAGAGAAAAGAGTTGACTTGTATCACTGAAATGACTTTTGTTCTGATAAATAATGACCTAAATATATTTTGATTCCTACTAGTATTCGGTGATGTCAACATACACATAGAAAAACAGAATAAGATTACATCGTTGTTGAATATTTGCGCATTCTCTTAAGATAAGCTAAGAAGAAGAAGAAGAACTCAAGGAAAACTCAAAAACATTTAAGTAGTTAGTAGTAGAGTGTTTATGGACACTCTAGCTCTGAACACGTAACGAATACCATTTTATCAGTACAGTAAGAAGTGAGTCGAGCAGGGTGAACTAACTTCTGAACACGTAACAGTACACCTAGATAATGACAAATGAGATTTTGTCGAAACGTCGGTGAAATTAGAGATAATATCACATACACGGATCAAATACCCGGAAAAACCAGTTCAGCATAGTCCTATCCGTGAAAACTTCAGATTTAACATTCGATACCTTAACGGGAAGATGAGGTCAACTAAGAAGAAGAAGAACTCAGGTAAAACTCAACAACATTTAAGTAGTAGGTAGTAGAGTGTTTATGAACACTCTATCTCTGAACACGTAACGAATACCATTTTACCAGTATATAGTAAGAAGTGAGTCGAGCAGGGTCAACTAACTTCTGAACACGTAACAGTACACCTAGATAATGACAAATGAGATTTTGTCGAAACGTCGGTGAAATTAGAGATAATATCACATACATGGATGAAATACCCGGAGAAACCAGTTCAGCATAGTCCTATCCGTGAAAACTTCAGATTTCATATATATATATATATATATATATATATATATATATATATATATATATATTTCAATAATGAATTCTACAAAAAGGATTTGAAGCTTTGTATCTTCTATTAATTATCTGCGAGCGCTTTCGACAGTTGGTAGTACTGTCAGCATCTGGCACTCCTCAAACTGAACTGGTCATCCTGATGTCTGTCTCTTTATACGGTCAGAGCGTCTTAACTCAGGTATTTCAGGTACTTTAGGTAAATTTGCCTGTATTTGTTCTGCATCAGGTACTCTTCTTCGTGTTAGATCTTCTCTAGGAATGTGTATGGTTTTGTTTAATATATTGAATGTACAGTCAACGTGCTGGAAAATAATTCCATGAAAATCGAAAGATAAATAGATAAGTACTATTTTGATCATTTCCATACTAATTTCAATTTAGGAGCCACCGGTAGACAGCTGTTTCAGCCTGTTGGGCATCATCAGTACCGGGTAGGCGGGACTGGATTGAAGACAAAATGTGAAAATCCAAGAACGGTATTTCATAAAAATAACTGCGTAAACCCAAGCGAGGCATAGAATAGTACTTACCTATTCATCTTTTGGTTTAATATGTAGCATTTGAACACTTTTCCCACCAACCAGAACTAGAGCAGTTTCTATCGCTGCGCATTTCATTAGGCAAAATATATCATCATGTAAGAATCGACTGACACAGTTTAAGTCATTTCCTGATTATTCTTACTTGGCTAGCGAAAAGCGCGTAGAGGGGCAGTACTCTAGTTCTAGTCTGTGGAAAAGTGTTTTCTCTGGTGGTGAGTATTCTAAGTGACGTCAATTTATAACACACTGTTTGTATGTGTTTTGGGTTGATTTTGTATTCAGACAAAAAAAAACAGGAAAAACTGTTTGCATGCGTGTGAATGTTAAGGTTCTGGAAATCATTTTGTACTAAGTTTATGGAAAAAACATTCTCATTGGGTATTTTAGAAGTAATTCATAGCATCAGCTCTGTGAAAGCACGACATTAGCAGTAGTAGCAAGTAACGGAAGAGAAAATGATGGAAATCTGCTAATTTGACATTGATTTTTTTATAATTATGAAACGTGATACAAGATAATCAACATCACCTAGGCCCAGGAGCAAACACAATTTCAGGAAATCTGATTTTGTTCATGGGATCGAAAACTTCGATGAAAAACGTTTAGAAAACAAGACACCAGGCTGGTTGAAGATGTTGAAATTTGCAGCTTCGTTGCAGAGACTGAAGAATTCACAATGGAGACGTGAACAATACATTTAACCATCTTAAAAAACTACATTGAGAATCCACAGAAATTGAAACTTTTGATGACTTGAAAATGAGGTTCACTGCATTGTTTGACTTGATGAACCTTGATTTTTTTATTCAGGAAAATGTTCATTTCGAAAAAAATTTGTAAATTGAACTTCATTGATGTAATTCGTATGAAAAATTATTCAATTTGAATGCCAAGATTTATAGAATTTTATGATGAAAGCTAATGATAGATGATCTGATGAGCAAGTTTAAATCTAATTTACCGTTTGGAACAGCATAGAATCGACAAAATTTAATGATTTCAGTGCAAACAACAGGAGCACTCAAACTCCTAGTCATTTACTGATCCAAAAAGTTGAATAATACACAAAAATGTTTGTTGATTGGTTCGAAGACCAGATGATGAGTCTTTATTCGTTGTACTTGAACAAAAACTTCTGTAACATGGATTTCATTTCCAGAATATTTGTAAAGTCAAAGAGTTATTCGGGACGATTTCCTCATATCCAATAGATCCAAGAACAAGCACTTTCCTTAATCGACGCACATTTCACCAACCACCAAGTTCGCGTCTTCAAAAGATGAAGAAAACTAACTCTTATATCTAAGAGGGTTCACTTCTACTTTCCGATACACATTAACCATTTCGGATAAAAATTTGCAGGGAATTCTCTAATTGAAATTCCCGCAAATTTCAACAGCGTGATTCACGAAAAAGTATACAATGGGCTGTTTGGAATTGGATGTTTGTTACTGTTTATAATGTTACACTTTGCTTTTTCAAAATTTTCAATAGCATTCAAAAGTCTAATGTCATGTATTGATCTCAACAATTTCAGACAATTTCCATTCATTATATGGCCATTCTCTTAGGCGTGTTGGACAATCCTAGATTTTTCTGGATTTCGAATTCGAATATTGACGTCATCGCTTTCTACCTCTTACAAACACATAGGTATTGCGTCGTTTCACTCTTACACATGTTTGGTGTTCAACAAGGTTGCGATCGGAGGTCTGAAAATGGCCAAAATGAACCTCCATGAGAAAAAATATGGGATTTGGTCCTAGAACTCTCCTGACTACTTTACTAATATATATATTCACTACTTTTTTGTGTCAATCTGCCCTTTTTTCAGACAGAATTTCTGTTAATATGGCCTGAGTTCGTACTTCACAAACACAATATGACCTCACGGATGTGAAACTTTCGTTTTTTGAATATTATATCGGTCCTCTTTGGCTGATATAATCTAGTGTTCAAACGAACTCGAAGATAGCATGACCAACCTTCTTTTTTCATGTGATTTTCTTTTGGTTGGTGGTGATATTAATATGAACCTGCTAACTCACGACTTTCGTATGAATTCTTTTGATCTCTTTCAGCTCATCGAGAAGCCTACTCTGAAAACGAAAGAATATCAGATGTAGATGTGACTGATATTCAGGGAATTTCATGCAATCTGGCAGTGTTGTGCAAAATCTGTTCCTTCTAGATGGGCTAAAATAGTGTTTTTTCGTGATTATCGGTACTTCAATTTTGATCTCTTCCATTCAGACGTTCTGAATGTTCAGTGGGATCTCATCTATCAATTCTATAATATGCATTGCAGGGTCTCCTTCTTAATCGGTAACATACAAAACACGCTACTTCTCAAATGAAGAAAGTTACTGACTTCCAGCTTTTTGGTTCTTGATAGCTCGCTTAGTCTCACCGACATACTTTCTGTCACAGTTCTCACAGCTTATCTCATATATTCCCGACTTTTCATTTTCCAACATATTGTTTTCAGGGTATCATCACATTTTTTGAAGCAAGCAAAAAGTTTTGAAGACTACTTTCACGTTCAACTTTTCAAAACTATAATGTAAACCGTTTAGGTATCTTAGTTTATACGGAAGGACAATAAGATTTTAATCTATGTATTTTTGAAAAGTTAATGATTTACGAAAATTGTCCCTGCATTCACATTTCATATTTGGCTTATCAACAATATTTGAAGATAACATTTCTCCCAATACCGTATCTTTTTTCACTCAAGGAAACGTAATAAACCCATGAACAAGATAGTTTAGATCTGCCATTTTGTGTTATTGAGCTATCAGAAATATATAAAAGTACTAGTATCCTTCCTGTCGGCCCTGATTACTTCTTATCACTAAAACATTCAAGAAACTTCATATTTGGGGTTGTATTGTTGAGAGTTGAAACAAAGTCCTCTACCTCTGATTTTTTAAAACAAAAAGTCGCAAATATATCCTTTACATATCGGATTGAAGGCCATGGAAAGTGATCTCATTTTTTGCTTGAATAAATCTGCTCGTGAACATATTAGCTATGAAAGGGAAAAGTGGGTTTCTCATTGCCGTTCATCCATGCTGTGTGGAGAAACAGTTGTTGAACTGGGAGCAATTTTGTTCCAGACTAAATTTTGTTGATTGTATGAGACCAACGGTCTCCACTGAGACCATTGCCCCTTTGAAAATCCCTCAAATACTCAATATTTTTTAAATCAACGAGGATACATAAAATGATGCTAAAATCTCTTCATATCGCAACTTTACATTCTTCACCTTCTCCATGAAATTATGTAAATTAATAACACCTGAACACAATTGGTAAGTTTCAAACTGTTTGGTTAGCTATTTAGGAATTTCATGATTTGCGGAATTTGGAATGGAAGATTATCAAAATATTGAAAGAGAAATATGTTTTCTATCTAGAAGTAGGAAACTGCAATAAGGTTGTAATATTGGACAAGTCAGATTACTTTGAGACAATGAATAGTTTGAGAACGCTTCCCTATAATAAATGACCAGGTAGCCTAAGATGATTTCAGAAGTGAAAGAAACACGCATGAAGTGTAAAAATTTTTGAAATATACGGTCTACCAAAAACAATCACATTAAACAATCTGAAGAGGCATAACACTGGTTACAGCAGTAGAAGTAACAATAAAATAAAATTCAGCGCGCTATATTCGTGGAATAAAAATAGCAAAGTTCTTCTGTCAGTATTATGAAGATATGTAGGAAAAAAGAAAAAAAAATCAATCAATTGAAATAAGTGAATTCAAACTCAAAATGTGTTTAAAAATTAATAAACATCTGTAAAGATAAATTGTCAAATGTGAAAATATAATTCATTCAATAAACATTTTATACTAATTATATATATATATATATATATATATTATATATATATATATATATATATATATATATATATATATATATATATATATATATTTTTTTTTTTTTTAATTGATTCTAAGTGTGGATATCTCAACACCTCTAAATACATATTTCCAGTACTATTCCAGAGATTGACGTTTTTTGGACGAATCACAATTCTTGACTATTTCTTCTGTATTTTCTCGGTGTCAACGGTATCGATTGCTAGCTTCGTACTTTAGGTATTTGATTCAGCAGAATCAAGCAAACCTCATCTAGAAAAATCTTCACGAGAAAAATATATAATATAATTTTCGCTTTTCAATTATTATTATTATTATTCAAACTTCGTCATTGCCAAAGAAGCACTTTATCATCGAGTATACAATAAATCAAAAGAATCATTACTACTGATTAGCGTGAGAGAGGTCAATAAAAAAAAATCATAGGTATTGAACTTTTGGACTCTTTCTTGTTTTCGACAGCATGAAATTTGATTGAAAGTTGTATATAGCGGATGATACTATTACATTTTATGAACATATTTCAAACTTTTCGATATTTCTTTTGAATTTGAAAGTTGATTCTAATTTCTATAAATGATCAAGAGACAATTTCAATCTACAAAACAATTAAAATTAGAAATGATGCAGGAAAATATATCAAATTAACCCAGGCACATGACTGATTAAAATTCATTTGAACATTCATTTGAACATTTATTGAATTAATTGATGGATGTAGCCGTTACTACGTGGTAGGAGATCATAATGAAAAGAGACATGAAAATTTCTATGTTTTTTACCACTTTTATTTTTTATTTTTAAAGTGTTAAAAAACAGAAATTTCCATTTCTCTTTTCATTTATTGAATTCATTGAAAATGACCGATTACGAACTTTTTCAGTTTGTTGTCTGAGAAGTTTTAATGAGTAAACTTCAATATTCGATTATTGGAAATATAAATGCAATTTTTGAACCTACCTGTTCTATATAAATGACAGCATAAGGGATGAAAATCAAATGGAAAACGCTGATGATTAAAACGACAGCTTGAATTGCTATCATTTTATTTGAACGAATAAATTCCCCTTTAGTGTTGTCTTTTGTGACTGTACATACTGCTGCGACTCTAGACAAGAAAATTATAGGATTTAACGACTCATAAACCGTTTTTACGGCATTCTTTCCAATAGAGATCATCCCAGCAATATCTGCGAGCTTTAAAATTTTGGAACGGGCGTAAATATTGATGTGGCTAACATTTCGACTGGAAAAGGATATTATATCACCGTGAAATAAGTTTCGTGTAAAGAGAAACGTATCTAAGTATTTGATCAGCAATGAGTAAACAATGGAAACACGGTTTTATCGTAAACATTTTAGGACCATCGATATTAATACTCATACATCAAATCTAATCGGCTCAGATGGATCTATTAAATGAATTTTTTTAAAATATACGTAGCTAATGTATCCTATTGTAATTTATGTGATGGGTACAACATTGATTGTTATCAATTAGAAGTTCCGGACAAGAATGTTAAATGATTACGAATATTACGAAAAACAAAATTTGGAGGCACTGTACTGCCCGCCAAGATGAGCACGCGCAAGCAGGCCATCACATACTTTTTTTTGAGAGCTCTATCGTATGTTTCAACCCTCATAGTTTGGGTCAGAATGATGCAAGAAAGTCAAAATTTTCAGAATAGGATGACAAAATGTTTCATCAAGACAACACAAGTCAGTCAAAACAATGGCAAAACTACAAGAATTGAACTTCGAATTGCTCCCACATCCATCGTATTCACCAGATTTGGCTCCCAGCAATTATTAACTGTTTGCAGACCTGAAAACAATGCTCACCGGTAAGAAATTTTCCTCGGAAGAAGAGGTTATTGCTGAAACTGAGGCTTATTTTGGTGCAAAAGATGAATCGTTCTACGAAAGTGGTATTGAAATGTTATAGCGGCGCTGGAATGATTGTGTGGCTCTTCATGAAGATAACGTTGATGGAAAAAGCCACTTTTGAAAAAATAAAAGCGTTTTCTTTCTTAGGCCCAGGACTTTTCAGTCCATATGTTACAGATATCTAAAAACAGATTTCGTCACTCCTTTTCAAACTAATGATCATAATGATTCGTAGGGGAACTTCCTGAGGTCATAAAAGATAAAGTTTGGTATGTAGGCTAGGGTTAATACACAGTCAACAAGAAATCAAGGAATTTGTACCTTTTTGCCTCTACGGTATTTAGACAAAAGTATGTTATTCCTTCAAAAATGTGGGAAACTTCCTGTGGATGAAAGAAAACAATTGAGTTCAAAATAAACTCATCACAAAGATGTTTAGATCATGCATTGAAATTACTTTTACACAAACGGAAAGAAAAAGTCCCCCAAAAACAACTACTTTCACATACGTACGTAGTGATATTCATACGTTTATTTGATATAATCTCAGCCATAGGAATCTTGTTCAAATTGAAATGGGTACATTTTTATATTAATAGAAAAATGTAGGAAACTTTCGAAGGATGGAAGAAAGCAAAAATACGTATTTCAGCATGTTTACAAATACACCCCTCGACTCCGTGATGAGGAATGAAGATTTGTTTTGGACAAGTTGAGAACTTACTAAATTGGTATTCATGTTTTGAACAAATCCAACACATGTAAGACGCAACATCAATTCATTGAGAGCCAACTATCGCCCTAACTTATTGCTAATGGAGACCCCTGAACAAACAAGAAAAAAGGCAAAAAGAGAGTGGGCTATCAGAAAATACACTCCTGATGTGCAAGAAATAACCCTTGAAATGAAAAAGAACATTAAAAACAATTCTCAGAGCACCTTTGAAACACTATGATATTCCACCAAAACATATTCATGAAAAGTATTGTCAAGACGCATGCATATTGTTTGTACTATACGAAAAATTTATCAGCCCTCATAGTGGCTAAGCTCCTTACGTCAGGACATGTAGATATACCTCAACTTTACAAATCCTACCTTATATTTAAAATATGTACATAAGTGAGTATTCAGTTATAATGCAGATACATATCCATCTATAGCAGAAGAAAAAAATATATTCATAAAATTTAGAGATTATATAATCCTAGGAGCACTAATGAAAGTTACACCTACCTAAGTAAGCTTGTCTTGTAGCTAGCACACAAAATATTAATTCTAATACTATATAACCAGACATACTAATTTTGCAGGATGGAGAAAGGAAGAGATATGAAAAAGAAGACAGAGGGCGGGAGAGAGAGAGAGAAAGAGAGAGATCTGTTTATGATGTTCTCTGGAGGGCACCTCTAATTATGGTTATTCCTTATTCAAGTATCGATAGAATGTATATCGCCTTATAAGATCGCTTTGAACCGCACTGTCCGTGAAACTTCACTTCACTTCAACTTGACTATCTCGATATGCTCGTAGGTAGGCAAACGAACTCTCCCGAAACCGGTGGAGAATTTCTCAGAAATCCATCGAATTCCATCAAAACGACGCAAACATTAAACAACCGCGAAACGCCGGTTGGGCTGCCTTGGCCACGTCACAGTTGTTTTACGACAGCCAGCGGCGAAGGTGTTTTTTAGAGGACGATTCACGCTACCCCCTTTCCTGTGGTTGTTCGTCCCGAACAACATTACAAGAGGTGACATCATGACCCCTGAAAGGACTCGGCCTCTCTATGTGGACAGCTTAAGGCTTGTTTCTGGATGACAATTGGTTTCTGTACACCAAATCATTTATATTTCTGGTTGCCATAGTCTTTACAGTTTGAAGCTCACGGGCAGCGACATTTTGACGAATCTTATCTTTATCCTGTCGTCGGAAAGCTGTAATTTGGATCTGGCAAATTTCTGTACAACTTCCGGTCTCTTCACAGGTCATGCACATACTTTAAAAGAGGTACCTCTTGAGATTATTCGGATGGACTGCCACACAGTACATCTATCTCTACCACTTATCAACATAGGTGGTGTGTAACCTGTCGCATCATATTGAGAGCTCCTGTATGCCAACAAAAAGAGAGGAACTAGTTTATCCCAGTCTCTTTGGTTTTCGGGGACAAACATCGAGAGATAGTTATTTATGGTGCGATAATGCTTTTCATCCATTCCATCGGACTTTGGGTGAAGAGCGGTTGTTCTTGTTTTTTTTATTCTCAACAAAATCATAATTTTCTTTCATATGTCCGATTCGAAGTTGCGGTCCTGATCCGAGTGTATTTCCTGGGGTATTCCGTGTCTGACAATCACGTTTTTGCAACAGTTCTTCTGCGACCCTTTTAGCCTCTTGGTTGGCTATCACTTCAGGTCATTTAGAGAAACAATATATAACAACCATGAGGTACTTGTTACCGGATGTGATAATAGGGAGTGGTCCCAGAATGTCAACTGTGATTCTTTCGAAAGGGCATCCACTAAGGTATTGCCTCAACCTCCCTCTTTGCTTCGTTTTCGGACCTTTTCTCGAAGAGCACAGGTTACAGCGCTTCCACCAATTCTCCACGTCTCGGCGGCAATGGACCCAATAGAACCTCTCACGCACTCTCGTTAGAGTTCTATTTACTCCAAAATGCCCTCCTGTGTGACCATCGTGGAGCTGTTCGAGTATATTTGGGATACACGTCTTTGGAAGGATCGTCTGGAATTTGTGGGTTCTTCCATCCGGGCTTTTCCATTTTCGAGTGTGTAGGTCATCTCGAATGCTCATAGAGTCCCATTGGAGCCAGCAGCTTGTTTCCTGCAGGATATCTCTTGCAATTCCAGCTTCACTCCTTTGTCAATCCATTCTCGAACAGTTTGGCAATAAATTAACGAATTAATTTCTGGCTACTACCCTTGGAGGTTTCTACGTGATTCATATGAAACTGTCAGAATTTGGGCTGTATCTACAATCGAAATTTGGGATGACGATCTCTACCTATACCGATGTATGTATAATATTCGAATTTCTTCCACCTTCTCATATTTTCTAATCAAAATCTTAAGGCGTGAATTGATTTCATTTTTAACAAAATTATCTGTTTTATATAGATATTTTTTAACGAGCAGTCTCAACATCTTGTAAGTGCTGCGGCTATATTCATATAAGAATAACCCCATACAAATACATCAAGTATTATCATCCAATTTGCCAATAAGAACAAAATACTTTCCTTTGTTTTATGATTTTCTTAAGATTATATTCATTTACACAGTTTCAATGAAGAGTAAATTCCAAAAATTTGGTCCTCATTTCATGGGTCACGGGCAGTATCACGCTTAGGAGATACTCAGATTTTTTTTAAAAAGATTTTCACGTGGATGACAGTAAGATTGTCAAGAAACGTAAACGAATCTAGGCGAAAAATTATCCCTTATCCTTATCCCTAAACCTTATCTTTGGCATTGATAAGGAAATGAGATAACTTGGCATGTGGTCTGAATGCTACTTCCACATTGTTTTTTCTGAAGAAACCTGCGATTATTTCTGTTGTTTTTCCAAAATATGTTAGCGTTACCCATTTCTTGATTTCTGGTTGTTTGACCTGAGGATATTTTAATCTGTGAGTGAATTTCGGCTTTGTTTCCTGACTAACTTCTGGATAGTATCTGTGTTGAAACCATTATTATCTGTGTAATTGTATCAATTTCCCTAGCTAGATTGTCTGCAGACAAAGGCAGTGCGAATGCTCTGTGCAACATTGAGTTGTAGGCTGCTAATTTATGACTGTCTGGATGGAAAGAATCGCTTTACAAGAATTACGACTACAAATGACCGATATGAGCCTACAACAAGAAACAACAATCGATGCAGTTTTCTCCGGATATCTTTCTAATTTTCATTCGAAAACATGTATTCTATTTCTCATACCATACGCTACAGTGATTACTGATGTATCCGATAATGAAAATAATCGATCCATTCAAAATTGTTAAATCATCAGTGGGAACCCATAATGAATCTGAATATTTGTAGAAATTTAATATACAGGGTGATAATTTGAATACTTATAGTGGCTATATCTGAGCAACCAAATAGAATATAAGAAATCGCTGAGAACAACTTCCATAATAGAAAGGGGGAAACAAAATGATATAATAGTAACTTATTTTCACTTACCTCCTAGCCCCAGCCACGCCAACTTCATAGTCTTGAATGGCAACCCCCCACTTGTGATGCCTTATTTGAAAGCTTTTAGGAGATGCTCTTCAATGGTACCATTCAAAGCTACATTCAATGTAGTGAGTTTTGGTTTAATAAATAAAACACTATTTATTAAAATTAATTTTTCTATTTTATACTAAGGAATGTTCAAAAACATACGTATTACCATAATATCATTAATATTAGGAGTCTGAAACATTTCACACCTATACTATTTTTGTTTATTTGTACCTGAAAAAAATTGATTTAGGAGATAAGTAGAAGTAACAAAAAACGGTGTTTGAAATATTCATTTTTGGGAGATATTTTTGTATTGTATTTTTTACTTCAAGACGGGGAACGGTACTCTCAATATTAATATATTTGATTTTTATTTCAATACGTTGTACAAGGAACATAATTTTCATTTGCAACAACGGTGTACGACACAGCTGAACGTTTGGAAATGATTTCTATTTATGGTAGAGAAGATCAGTGTTTGTTAAGACCAACTCAAGATTTCAACTAGGGGCACCGGGGAGAAATTTATGTCACGTGTACATTCACCAACTAGTAGCAAAATTTCAAGAAACTGGTACTGTCACAAGTGAAAAAAGGGGGGATCCACCAAGATCACTGGACGAAGCAACGCAAATTGAAATGTTCGGACAGTTTGCAATAAACCATACTTTATCGACTCGTCAGGCAGCTACAGCAACCGGATTATACCGCGAATCTGTAAGGAAAGTACTCAATTTACATACATTTCATCCTTATAAAATGCAAGTCCTTCAAGAACTTGGTGACGAAGACCCCGACAGAAGAATTGAATTTCGCGAAATTAAGACAACTAGAATTATAACAGAATCTCGGCTAATCAAAAATATCTGCTTTACTAACGAGGGCACTTTTCATCCAAATGGGCACGCATATGAATGAAACTGTCATTACTGTAGTGACGACATACCCTAAAACTTATTGTTTGGGCTGTTAAATTGGGAGATGCAATTATTGGTCCACTATTATTAGAAGGAAATTTGAATTGCGAAATTTATGTTCATATGCTAGAAAGGTATATCGAACCTCGGATAGTTCTTGAATTAGATAATCGGAGAACAGGGCAAATTATCTTTAGAAAAAAACTTATTACATTACAATCTTGAGGCAGAGATGAGGCATCTTCTCATCCTGTACTTCCAGTTAGACAATGATTAGTTAATAATTATGCTAATCAATGGATTGAAAGAAGAGGTCCTGTTGAATGGCCTCGTAGATCCCCGGACCTATCTCCTCTTGATTTCTTCCTCTGAGGCTATCTTGAATCTGCTGTTTTTAAGACGCAACCTGACTCAATAGAGCAACTCCATATTTCAATATGCTCCACGACAACATTTGTCCGTACATTTCACCGTTTGAAAATCAAACGAATTGAACGTTGAAGTTCTGCCTCACTCACCAGACCTCTCGTCAACCGACTACCATCTTTTTGAGCACTTCGATAACTTTTGAAACAACCTAATAGTTGGTGTGATTTATTTGACATATTATTCGAAACAAAGTTTTCTCTTATTTGTGTATTGAAGAATAATGAGGGAACAATTATTGGACAATAAAAAATAAGAATGTATTGAAAATTACTTTATTCATACGGACAAGAAAATTTTTCCATTTAAAATATGTCAATTAGTCAATACTTTGAACAAGATTTTATTGTTTCACCTATCCCTTAATAATAATTGATTCAGCTCAATTCATATATCTATCTAATATAAAAATTTCAGTACCCTTCAGTTTTCAAATATCCCATAATAGAGAGTATATACATAAAAAATAAATCACAGTATTTCGAAAATATTTGCAATGTAATGTACACAAAAGCTAGCCGTACTTTTTCATTAGATATCTGCCAGTATAGTATGCACGATTCAAATACAAATAAAGGAGAAATTATTTCTCTAAATACTTTTCTATCTACTACAAAATAGTAATATGACATTAACAATGGGTCTTTGCAACCACTTAACCTGTTATTTTCTGACTAATGTGAGCTTCTAATGGAAAGCTACCTAACTTAATAAATTTTCCCCAGGGAAGCTACGGTGTTAGCGAATCGCGTCTAGAAATAAGAATGTTTGTGTAATCATTATAACGGATAGAAAAACTGTTTCAGGTTTGGATGGTTTCATTGGTAAAAAAATTGTCTAATATACATCAACATCTGTAATCTGTAGTCGTTAATGGTTGTTGAGAAAGAGTTCTACATTATATTGGCGAGAAACGAATCAATTTCATTCTTCAAATGAAAATATGTGTTGTCTATACACAACATTTTTTTTCAGTAAATGAAGCGGATGAGCTCAGGAAGTCCATCTTGATACTTTTTTATCTTATGTATTGGTAAAATTTGGAAAAAAAGTATTCAAGTAACACTCAATGAAGAAAGATACCTCTAAAGACTAGTAGAATTATTGTTGAACTAGGTGTCATGAAAAGATAGGAGAAGAACAAAATAAGACTTGGAAAAAATGGACGAGTCAGACGGGTCCCAGGAAACACTCAGTGAAGCAAATAATTCATTTTAATTTCATTAATATCAGGGGTTTGAAGATCCTACTCTGAACGATCCATCATCCAAGACAGATTTATCAGGATTCAATAAACTCAGTGACTATAATATTTAAGACAGCAAGAACATTATTTTGACTATATATGATAACCCTGAATCTGATCAAAATCTGATATTCTGTTACTTCAGGTCAGAAGACTCCAATTGCGACTCTTAATATTATGATTATTAATTTTTTTCATTAAGGGTTTAGGTATTTTTTTAAAGCCACTGAATAAATACCATGACACTAACTCTGGGTTGGGGATATAAATTTTTTACTGTGTTTTTATTAACATCATTCAACAAAGATTGGTGTTTCATCAACCAACAAAAAGATACATACATGATTTTACACTGGCAGATATCACTGTTTTCATGATGTATACCCTAATTTATACGGGCTCAATTCAGAATGTTCCTCTCTTTCATAGTCTTGACTGCCTGGTAATGATTCTTCCACAAAAAGTACTATAATAACACGTAGTTCTGGTTTCAAAAAAAGTTTTGAATACATTTGAAAAAATGAAGTTCACGTTGAAGGTTTCTTATTATTTAGTATGTACTATATTTTTTGTAAAATTCGAGATTAGAAATTCTACCCAGAATCACATTTAATAATGATAACATAGAATAATGACAAATATTCGTCAATTAGGCTTTCTATCAGATTTACCATATGATGATTCCGAATCACAACCAGATCTGTAACATTCTAGTTTACTTTTTATCTCTGCTAGTTTGTGAGTATTGTTCTGCAGCTCCAATTCAGTTGAGATTAACATCTGTTTGAGATCTCACAATTCGACCATTCTATCCTCATTATTGAAATATCCTGGGGAGTTGATAAATTAGAACAAATTTGCGTTGTTGGACTTCTGCATGTCGACAGTTGATGCTTCATCAGATGAATATATCAGCTTTGGGTTACCTACGACGATTCTTTTTTTCTAACCACCTCTGACTTTTTTGAAATATATGTTTCAGATCAGTAAAAATACACTTTTTGGTGCTTTGCGAGTAAACTTATCCTAAATACACTCGTTTGAATATTAAATAATTCACTCCATATTTCGGTTATTATTCGCCACCTTCTGAAACATCTTTTTCTTAAAATTCAACTTGAGAGAACAATGAATTCATTGAAGATACGTGAGAAAAATGTTTATATAATCCAGTATCATCCAGTACTGGAAAATGCTGTGTCATCCTGGAACATTTTTAAAATCTTCTCTGATGCACTGATTTGTTTACATAGTGCTTCCGGAATCCTAATTGTAATTTTTTTTAGGTGGAAATAACTGTCATTTCTTGTTTTGGCCACATGTTTTAGAACGCTTTCAATTTTCGTATTTTGAAAAATAAAAAAGTTATTCATTCAACTATACAAAGCGAAACAAAAAAAACTCCCATTCCGCAACAGGCGTTAGAAGTACACAATTTCACAAAATATCAAACCTTCGGTATTCAATTTCTTTGTCCAATATTGTGTTCTTAGAGATGCATTTAATCATGGTCCATCATATTTAATGACGTTACGATAAATTCGATCCATCGATATACCTTGAGAAAAAACTTGATTTGAAGTATCCTGGGTTTATCTGTAATCGAAACCGACCAGATTATAGAAAATGAAAAAAATGAAGGAAGTGAGGATGATATAAAAGTATATGTCATTAATTGTTTTGAATAGAAAACATACTTTAAAATTATGGGTATAATAAAAACGAAGTAAAAGGAGACATGACGAAACTAATTTAATATCACTGCAATAGGCCTGATGCCCTTATTGACTTATCTTAACAAAAAGCAAACTAGATCGTTAATGATCCAGTTTCGTCATAATTTACTCAAAACCCTTTTGCAGTTTGACGCAATCCTAATGATGAAGCTTGAACTTCAATAGCAATAGATTCTTGTGGGGCGGATGTCTTCTTCGACGGACTTCCAACTGCTCGAAGTTTCTGCATTACGCAGATCTCCTTCAACAATGGTCCAGATAGCATAAATCTCAAACCTATGGATTCCATGACAACTTCTATATTCATTAGTGATCCATCTGTATTTATCAGTAAATTTTTACTCAGATGCAGCAAATGAAATGCGCTTGTTTGGGGATTATTTATGACCAATTGGAACTGCACAAGTGAATAATTTTTGCTGAAGCATTCATCAGTATATCTAGTTACAGTAGAGCACTTGAAAATTGCGGTTTTCATTTCAAACCAGCGCACCACTCCACTTGAAATTTGGTTTGCTTCAATGGTTTTAGTGATTTTTGTCACCACATATCAGAGAAAATGGTTTTGAACATTTGTTTTCTTTGAAAATTCTGCTGAAAACCAATCCAATAGACCTGTAACTGTATTTGCACCTCTTGGTGAATGGTACTAGGAATATTTTGCTTAGGATTGGATTGAGTTCCTCTGCATTTCAGCTTCTGAACATATCTCAGTTTCTCTGCATGAGTTTTCGAATAATCCTTTCGTGTTTACTAATTGTAATGATGGTCAGAATTTATGATCACAGCAGAGGCAATGAGAACGGTAACATTCAAAAATTCGAAAGTAACCGCTTTATTACACGTACCAAATCGATCTACCGTAATATTTATATTGAAGATGAACAGGACAATCTAAAACATTGAAACGATAAAACATTCCAAATTGGCGACCTAGTATCTTTGCTACTAGTATGTACATAACAGTGCAGCAAAAACCCACAGGCTGGGTATAAAATACGAGAAAATATCTAACCCAACGCTCCTATATGCACCCTCCATAAAATCAAAACGTTCATTAGAAATATAAGACGCCACGCTGCTTCACTGAGTCTTTCACTACTATTCTGCATAATGTACCGACCTCTGGGGGAGGTGAACCACTGATGCAAGTCCGAAAGCTCTCCGTAGCCATGTTGATTCTTGGTTTGGATAAGACATTCATATACAGAATCTGGTTGAAGGTTGGTAATACGGTATTTTTGGGTCCTCTCACTCGTAGCAGCGTTGTAGCTTTGAGTTGGTTTCACCAGAAGATCGTGCCAATGGCCTGGATAATGGTAGGTGGAGTTGGACTGAAAAAAAAATAATTATGGTTTGATTATTGCCAAGAAAAATTCCACAAGGAAATGAATATCAAAGTGCTACAAGCTGTCACCCTTATGAAAAATTTGAACATTCTCTCAGGATGATAATTATTTTTCATTGCGTTTTAATAAAACAGGTAAATTAAGACCACGTTGTAATATAATATGGCCAAAAAGTGAGCATTACCAAGAACCAAGAAGATCGTTCTGAAAATTCATTGAGAAATATCAGTTCTCCCCAGAATAAACAGTTGACCAAAAAAAAATCATCATTTGGCTAAAAATGATTGAATTCAAGAAAACATTATCTTGTCTCATTATTTCAAAAACCTCAATTTCGTTTATATATTATTAAGTTCATGACGATACTGATGAGGTGGCACGAGTCCGCATCGAACTGTTTCTGAGAAGCAATGCGAAAATACTAGAATTTCATCGCGAACATAAATTGTTCGCGATGGAATTCTACTAATGTTGAAGTTATTAATGTAACTTGTAACTACTAATGTTTAAGTTACCTATACAAGTTACCCGCACTCTTGCACAGTTACACATGGCCAATCATTTTTAAATAAAGTTCATATTGAATGGAATTATGTTTTCGAACGTTCCAGGTGTAATATGCACTGTCTGTAATAGTAATGAGGCCGAAACTTCATTTCATATCATCTTCGAATGTCCGATTTACAGAGTTATCAAACAAAACAAACAATGCCTTCGGAATTTGGATGAACTTATTCATGCTTCAGATAATATAACTATCCCGGTAGTATACAAAAATATATATAAGAACACTCTATAAAATAATTTTAGGAAGTTTGTTAAGATTGAATTTAAATGGACTTAATAGTTGTCAAAATTGATATAACTTCGTTTAACAATTTTCAAAAACCAATAGTTTATGTTCATGGAAAATATAGTTATGTTTGATTTATAACAAAATGTCAGAGAAAATTCGTGTTTGACTCAACAAATTGAAAAAAGAGAAATACATGATGGAAAATTCCCAATGATGTCACTTACTTTTATTTATGTCTAAATGTGATAAATAAGTATACATTGTACTAAGATGATTGATATCTATTTGTTTGTTCATAGTATTGGGCTCTTTCATAATTTCTACCATTTCAAGAAGTCTTTTTTTGTAATTGTTTTCAATTTGTAAAATCATACTTTGTTCGTGATTTGGAAAATGATTTTTTGTAATACAATGCTCAGCCAAAGCACAAGATGTTTTATTGAGTCTTATGTCACTTTTATGGGAAACAATTCGATCTCTAAATGATCTAGAAGAAGTTCCAATGTACTGTAAATCACAATCATTGCAAGGTATGTTATATACTATATTGGTTTGCTTCATTGGTTCTGTTTTATTTTTCAGTTTAGTATATAGATTTCCAACGGTTTTGATATTTTTGTTTGTAATTTTAATATCTATTGACATTTCGATTATATTTTGAGAATATGCTTTTAATTTATATGAATCAATGAAGAATATATAGTTGTTTTATTTTGTGCTAACATATCCGAAGATTGAGATTGATTGTTTGTATTATTATTGGAATTTGGTATTTCATAGTTAGGATTAATAATTCTTCTGGAGGAAGTATTATAGATTAGTTTTTTTAATAATTTAAATCAATAAGAATTATCAATGAGAATATTATATAAAATTGATTTTTGTTTTTTGATTATGAAAAGAATGATAATTCAAATATCTCCCAGAATTGATGGGTTTTATATACCAATTAGTTATTAATTTGTTAGTTTCTGTTCTGATAACTCTCACGTCAAGAAAAGGTATATTGTTATTGTTTTCTTCTTCTAGAGTGAATTTTAATGTGATTATTAAATATCAGTAAAATATCATTAGATTTATTATGAGGAATAGCACAAATGATATCGTCAACATATTTTTTTATAAAAGCTACTTGAAAATCTAGTTTAGATAAACAATCCATCAAAAGATCATCCATCCAAGAAGGATCGATAGAAACTGCGTTTGGTTTTTTATTACCAGCATCAAACTCCAGAGTAGATAATACTAATTGTAATTGGCCAGTGAAGAAATTCTTGAAGTAAAATTGGACTAGCTGCACTCTGGAACGTTAGTTCATTGTCAGATATTCGAATGAAGTTTTTTCAAAAACATTGGAAAGAAAAGCTGATGACGTTTCAAATGATGCTAATGCACCTGATCCCACTTGAGATTCAAGGGTTGGATATCATACCGTCGAGGAAGTGGAAGTATACATAACCTGTGTTATAGTAAATAAATAATTTTTTAGATCATTAAAAATAAAATATGTCTGACAGTGATAATTTAGAAAGTGAAAGCCTTCTGCAGCCTCCTGCACAGAAAGCAGAATCACACTACTACACACTATCAGGTCATCAGTAAGTTATTTATATTTTATTAACACAATTTTCACAGAATATAATGTTTTTGAATTAATAATATAATATTTTTAAATAAATAATGCACTAAAACACTTGCTTGAAGAATAAATTTCATAGAGACTGACAACATCGTATTACAAAATCAGCTAATAGCAAGTAACACACGAATGTTTTCGTTATCAGTTTTCAACGGCAACATCAAAAATTAATTTGTTGATTTATTTTGCGATGATGGTGGAGCTTATATTGAAAACATTTTTATTGATATTTTTGATTAATTTGAGATCTTTAGTAAAATATTTCAATAACCGCTAAGATAACTACATGAGATACTATTTCCGTACGGCCACAGAAGTTCAATAAATTTTAAAACCAATAAAAAACGACCATTCATTTTAGCTGGGTATTTCAATGTAATATTCGCAAAACATGAATCAATGTCATCGATTACGTTCCTCTAAGAAGAATTTCAATAGCAAATTAACAACAATCCAAGAGAACCTGCTACCAGATATGAAACAACAATAGATGCTGTATTTATTAGATATGTTGATAATATTATATTCAGTACTTTCGTAAGATGCTTCAGTTATCATCGACCAATTTTCACAGTAATACCGTCAGAGGCAATATCGAATATAACTATCAATGAAGTCACTGATTGGAAGAATTGAGTTGTCATAATTTGGAATGAATATTTGAATTTTTCATTTTTGTATTTAATGAAAATAAATGTTTATTGAATAAAAGTCATCATTTTTTTGGGAAAAATCCATAATATTTCATTTTTACACTATGCCATATTAGTTACTATCGTAATCTGTTTCTATATGCATATTACTCGTACAAAATAATTTGGATGTTTCACAGCTGCCAGGCGTCCCGTGACGGATCACAATGTTCTTCTCAATATGCAAATATCAGTGTTATTACTCCAGAAAAAAATCGTTTGAAATTTCTATTGCGGTGCCTCGGAATATCATTTCAAGGGTGTTCATAATATCTTGACATCATATCTTCTTTCATTTTTTTGATCTCCATTATATTTATATTATATACCCTTATATTATTTACTTTACGTAAATAAAATCCTCAATAAGCCCACTGATATATTTGGATTTTTTCTTCTTTCAGAATATCATACATTACATAAGATGATTTGGCTAACTGTTTCCCTTATTTTAAATATATCTGTTACTACAAAAATTATTTCTTCAATTTTCGAAGTATTTTTCTGATATACTCAGTATCGTCATAGGATAGAATCAATGCTGGTTTTCTCACTCTCCGATACAATTTGTTTGTCATTCTGTGAGAGTTGTTTGGTACTGTTTTTTTCTTTCGAACTGTTAAGATCTGTTGAAATTTAATATCGAATTTTTTCTCACAATTATGTCTCCCCTTATAGGTCTTCACTATACCCTACTTATATTTTAATGGTTTCCATCCAAATTTGGAAGTTTTATCTTTTAACTCGCAGCACCGTCTAACTCCAAACAAGCTATTGAAGATGCCTTGTATTCGTGGGCACCCAGTTTTGGACCTTCATTCCACCATTATGACGTCACAATAATATCTGAAGGACCTTCAGGGGACACATGAATACCAGAGCATTTGTATAACCAATTGACAAGTGAAGAATAACTACTATCGGCAACCTCTCATAATGAAGGTTTAGCGTGGAATGTTCCGACACTGAATCGAGTACGCTACATTGTCGGAAAAGCACGGCCTCTATCTGCAAGTACGTTCGTGGGATCCTTGTTGAGACTGAATGCTTTGATGCGACCGTCTGCTCTTCGAGGCATACAAGTGAAAAATGACAGCCAGTGGACGAATGGCAGATCGTTGTGAAATCGCAGGGTTTCAAGGTTTCACAACCATAACGTAACTCATGGGCATGTGACGTCGCATGAAGCTCAAGGTATAGCTTGACCTTGAGGAGGGTGGGAACGGAGTTTCAAGATCAAAGCTATTGTGGTGGCAATAGGGGGATAGTGGTGGAGGATAGGAAGCGGCATTAGCACCCTACTAATGGTAGCGATATGTCATCCAGTGAAGACGAAAATAAAAGCGGTACGTTTTTGGAAGTGCTTCGAAAACTAAAATTTTTGTGAAATTCGGTTCATTTCGAAATAGCCAATGGAAGGATTGAGCCTGGCTCAGGATTTCGTCTTAGAAGTACAACTACTTTTGTCGCACTGATTGACGCACTCCAACATCCAATTGAAATTTTATAATATCATGTTGGATTAGGCCTTACCCAAGATAAAAAAATAATCAAAACTGTCACGAATGATTCTCATATTTTCGCAAAATTGATTTTTTCCACTAACTTACACGTTTCAATAGAGCCACCTATAGAACGTTTACAGGACTTAAAAGGCAATCCTTTCATAATGGATATTATGAACAGGAGTAAATACTGCCAGTCTTCCGAGTGAACCCTACATTTTTTAATTGTCGAGAGAGACCCTTATATCAGATTAATTAACTAGATTTAGCAAATACTTAGTGAACTAACCATAATTTTTCTGTACAACAGCCGCACCTCGACTATAGGAAACACCGATTGAACAACCCATTTGAGGTCGTACTCGTGAGGTTTGAATACTGCCCACTTATTATTTTAGCTGGTCCAGGCTTTCCGGATAACTCTATGTACCGCTTATCCCTTCCTATGGAGTTAGACACCGAGCAGCTGTAGTTTCCAAAATCCGATACTTGAACGTTCCTAATTGTCAGCGTGTGGGTGTTTCCAACTTTGGTCATGAGGCGTCTGTCTGTTGGTAGCAGCACGAAAGAATCTTGGAACCAGGTTACCTGAAACGATATATAAAATATTATTTATTGAGATTCCAACTGCAGAGGTGCTAAACGAAAACGTTCATTCCAATTTTACAGAAAGAGGAACAAGATTGCCAGGTACGTAGGATAAAACCACCAGGTAGGTAAATCGTTTTCAGATATATTCCATATGATAAATCAAGCAGAAAGGGAAAGAGTTGTCAAGGTACACTGAACTAATGATTTGAACCTGAGTGATGAAATTAGGAAGCTACTTGATGGGGACTGAAGTAAATTATCGTGAGATCATTTGAAAATAAACACGCAGGTAAGTATTAAGTACGTATTGCTGAAATTTGTACATATAATTTTGTATTTTGAATGATGTTCACAACTGAAAAATATCGCAAAGGGGATGTTTATAGATAATACAATTTCCTATAGCCTGTTGACATAATGTGGTGCACCAGATAACTAATACCAAATATATCAAAAGTGTGCTAGTTATGGATAATGCTTCTTACCATAGTCGACAATCGTCATGAGTTCCTAGTGTTTCAACCACGAAAACAAAGATGAACAATTTCTCGTTGGCCAATGATTTATTTTACAAGAAAAAACAGCTATGTGAAATGTAACATTTGTGATAATTCAGCTACTGAAAAGGGGCATGTGGAATTAAGATTTCCCCCATATCATTGTATTTTCATTATATTTGAGTTCTTCTGGCATGAACTAACGGGTAGAGTAATGTATCCAAAATTCACTCTAATTCATTCCCAATAAATGTTTTGAATGTTTACCATCCACTTCATAATAATGAAGTCTATTTACAAATTTCTTTCTCACAATATTAAATCTTCCCTGGGTAATTTCGTTGAAAGCAACTCTTTTTCTATCTTCGAGTTTTGAAATGAACTAGGATTGTATGTCGTAAACTCTAAATGTTATGTATTCCCACAAAAATATTAGAGGCGTCATAGCCGGAGATCTAGTGGGCCATTCTGAGGTACCACGTCTACTTACGTATCGGTATTGCTAATGAACAAAACAAAATGAGTTTTCAACTGATGCTATGATTCAGTCAGTTGAGTTATCGTGTCATTACGAAGGCTAGTTTGGGAGTATCTGGACAATTATCCAGACAAACGTGATCCCTTCGAAAAGCCCGCTGGATTACCTGATATGATGCCTCCAGATGTTTTTGGAGGGATACATAACATCTGTACAAGTGTACCATTTCAGAACCCGTGGGTAGAACAATAGATGATGACCTTTCATTGAGTTTTTTCACCATCCAGAATATGAAATATATAAAAATTGTAGTGGAGAAGTTTATTACCTACTGTGAATGAAAAGTTTATTTTCTGTAGAAAACTACTTCTATTCTCACAGAAAACACACTATTCACTAATCGTATTCAATAATTCAACCTATCAAAAAGAGACTTCAGAAATTAAACAGATACTTATTTAACGTAACGTTTCGGTGGCTAAAATCTGCCTCGTATCCAGTATTAGAAAGAAATCTAATGAATCTTGCTATTTTTTGGTTTGTTCAATTTTTAAAACTGTCTCGGCTTTTCTTCGGTTCTAGAGAGCGCTTACTATGGGCTCTCAGAATGAATACTGTATTGCAATGCGATGAATGAAAACGTGTTTCATAAGTTCAGCAGTTATAAATAGCAAAAATAGCAATGACGTTTCCGATTACGCCGATTTATGTTCCTAAAACCGCATGAAAGACTACTATATAAACTACAGTATTTTGGTCTTACTGACCACCTGCTACGATGAATTCGAGATTGTTCATCAAATAGACTGTTCAAATAAATAACCAATTTTCGAAACCATACACATCAGTGAGTGGTGTTCCACAGGGATCTGTAATTGGCCTACTGCTTCTCGATATATTTGTGAACGATCTCGTAAGAGAATTTTCAAATCAACATCCCTTTCTTTTCAGATGTAACAAAAGTGTATGCAAACCCAAACCTGGATAGAAATACAATGACCAACGACCTTCAGCGAGTAGAAAAGCGGTGCCAAAAATGACTCCTGGCTCTCAATGAGTAAAAGTGTTGTGTTCTTCATCTTGCTTTTAAAAACCCAGAAAATCTATATTTATATTAAGAGCGTTCCACTGAAACCCGTAAAGCAACAAAAAGAACTTAGTGTTATAGAGTCTTTAGATTGGGTGAGAAGCTATCTCACAGGAAGGGCTCAACGGGTTATACTGGATAATGATCAATTACGCTCATCTCTTCAGGAAACTTCTTCTGGTGTACCACAAGGTAGCATTCTAGGTCCATTGATGTTCTCTCTTTTCATTTGACTTCCTGCCACGTTATCCCAGTGCGACGTACATTTATATGCTGATGATTTTCAATTATATCTGTCAAGTCAATCTAATAATATTTACCGTTGTATCACCAGGATGAACTTAGATTTAGAAAATACATTTCTATTTTCCAAAAATCATGACATTTGAATAAATCCAAATGAAACAGTAGCCCCATGTTTGGTATCTGACCTACAAAGAAATGAAGTTGAAACAAATTTCTATCTTTTTCTTGACAATCAACCGATTGATTGGGTGAATTCAGCAAAAAATTTAGGTGTATATATCGATAACACTCTCTCGTTCAACGAGCACGTTGAACACATTTACAAAACTTGCTTTTTTGAACTGAAATCCCTATACAAGTTCAATTTCCAGCTTTCTTAAGAAACAAATCTGAAATTAGTTCAATCATTGATTTATCCCCATATTGGACCTGAGAAAAGCAAACGTCAGGCGCTTTGATAAGCCTAGGTCTCCAATGTTATTGAAGAAGACCCCATGCAGTGGCTTATCCTTGTGTCTTCGCAGAAGTAGGGTGATCTCTGCGGTTTTTATCTGAGCTTTTTGCTGAACGGGTTCCAAATCGGTGACAGAGTTGTGGTCACCTCGTTCAGAGTCGAAAACTATACCGAGTTCATCAGCTGCTCGGGCAGCTGCCCTAAGGAGAAATGCTCCGATTCCTGCTCTCTCATGGTCACAGGGTTGTCGTCGGTGGGCAAATCATCGTTATGGGCCCCACCACCTTGCCTCTGACACCTCCGAGCGGGTCGATTGTGGGGGCCTCTGCCTTGATTATTGGGAACCAAGTGTTGGGTCCACCTGGTGGTGAGCCCTGTGGACCCACGGCCGCACCGGAGGGAGAATAGAGTTCTCCTTCCCGGGTGCGCCTGGGCTACCGGTCCGGTTTTCACCAGTTGCTCGGGTAAGTGGTGTCGCAACTCACCAAAGGCCAAGTGTGTTAGTTATTATTATTATTATAGGCCATGATCTGAAATAGAAAACAGACATTCGGAAAACTATAAAAAACTAAACCGCATATCTTACATGACAACTGTTTCTTTTAAAAATTGTCTTCCGCACTGTTATCCAAAATTTACGAAATATTCATCAGACCAATCCTTGAATATGCTGTATTAGTTTGCCAAAGACATATGCGCTTGACCAAAACCAAAGACGTATGTATTTCTTTAGTTCGGTCTTCCATGATATAAAATGATTTGAAATCCCTGAAAGAATCAATAACATCAAAATGAATAGCTGAAAAATAACAATTATATGAAACAAGAAAACCTGAAATGAAATTACGACAATATAAAATACAAGTCATCACCCGAAGACGATTGTGGATACTAACAATCAAAACGTCGTGAAGTAACTTGTCTTGGAATCTTTCAATTTTTCATTTCTTTTTAATTGTTCAATTTTCGATTGTAGCTTGTATTTTATTTTATTGTAATTTCATTTCAGCTTTTTTGCTCAATATAATAGTTATTTTTCAGCTATTCATTTAAACTTTATTGATTCTTTCAGGGATTTTATATCATATTAGACAATGGAAGTCCGAACTGATGAAATTCACCAAGAAACATAACCTTCAACATTCAAACAAACCAAAGGCGTATCACCAAGTTGTCTCCCCAACACTACTCAGTGAATTTGGACTTTTTTTGTGTGGAGTCGTGATGAAAGACTGAACATCCATTCAAAATAGTGAGAGGAAGATTCTTAAGACTGTGTCGCCAATATTTTCTGTGCAATCGTGTTTTTCTTATACTGGAACGGCCTGCCTGAGCATATAGTTTGCGCTTCTTCGATAACATTGGAGACCTTGGCTTATCAAAGCGCCTGACTTTTACTTTCCTCAGGTCGAGTGGCCTGAAGTCGTAAACTGAGGGTTCATCATGGCTTGCCTGGATGGTGTCTTCAACACCTTAGTCTATCACAGTCGCGTGATGGGTATAGAGGTTCCTGACACAAGGTGCGGGACCTGCCGCGAGGCGCCCGAGACCCTAATGCACTTGCTATCATGTCCAGGATATGCGGTCTCGGCCTATATCCATCGACATAACGCGGCTCTAAGAGTGCTATATTACCATCTACGACATTGACGGGACACCGGTATTACCCTACGCTCCGGGAGATATTGAAACCGTTGTGAGGAACGAGAAGTACCGAATTTATTGGAACTATTCGTTCCCCGCCCTCAAGCTCATACAAGTTAATAAGCCTGATGTAGTCCTTCTCGACCACCAGAGCAAAACGATATTTGTCGTGGAGTTTTCATCTCCTGACGAGACGAATATCGTCCGAAAAGAGGAGGAAAAATGGATAAAATATCGAGATTTTCTCTTCGAACCCCGCAGACTTTATCCAGACCACTCTGTCAAGATGGTTGTTCTGATTATTGGAGTCCTCGAATCTTAAAATCATACCGGCCTGCCGCATTGAGACAGAAATCTTAGTCGAACAGATGCAGAAGGCTCTCATTCTTGGCTAACTGCGCTTGCTCTGGGCACATGATTCTCAGACTTACTCCACGGTGTGGAGAGTGGTCGTTGGTTGATAATGCTGGCGCGCATTCCCGAATGTAACGGGGCTCCGTGGGGTAGGGCCTGACCAACGCATAAAAAATAATAATGAATGATTTTATTGATAGATTCAAACTAAATTAAAAAAAAAACGCTAAAGAAAATGACCTACTAAAAGGAAGAGTTCGCAGCAGTTCGCACCCGAAGAGCGGTAAGGCAAGCGCTTTTTTCCATTCAACCAATTGAATTAAATTATTACAGGGTGTGACAACTCAACCTATGGCAAGCAAACAAGTATAGAAGACTACAGCATATTTGAAGTGAAGGGGTTATATTTTTAGGAGTAATTAATTTTTGGGAAAGAAAGTTTTTGGCTTTCTACTACCCCATCTGATACAAAAAAAAGGATGAGAGAATCTTCCAAAGAAAGGAAGGAAGTAATCAATTTGAAAATAAGTAACTCTATACGTGGATGTGTAGATCATGCGAAGAAGTAACTTTCAGACACAAACTGAAAGAAAGTCCTCCTGAAACAGCTACTTTCATACAATCATTGAATTACACGAAAGAAAAAATTTCTTTCGAAACAAATACTTCTATATGAACACTTAATTATACAGAAGATACTTTTCTCTACCCAGTTTGTACATCAAACATTTGAATGAATGGTAATAAATTGTACTCACATGGAACACTGTCACCCTTACTGGTATACACCGATGTTTCATCGTAATGACATTCATTCACCTATTTGATTTAATCCCAGCCAAGAGGAATCTTATTTGAATTGAAGGGGTTATATTTTTAGAAGTGATTAATTTTTGGGAAAGAAAGTTTTTGGCCCTTCAATTCAAATAAGATTCCTCTTGGCTGGGATTAAATCAAATAGGTGAATGAATGTCATTACGATGAAACATCGGTGTATACCAGTGAGGGTGACAGTGTTCCATGTGAGTACAATTTATTACCATTCATTCAAAGTAGAACTCATGTGAATGATATCTGATTCTTATTCCACAACAAATGTTTGATATACAAACTGAGTAGAGAAAAGTATCTTCTGTATAATTCAGTGTTCATATAGAAGTATTTGTTTCGAAAGAATTTCTTTCTTTCGTGTAATTCAATGTTTGTATGAAAGTAGCTGTTTCAGGAGGACTTTCTTTTAGTTTGTGTCTGAAAGTTACTTCTTTGCATGATCTACACATCCACGTATAGAGTTACTTATTTTCAAATTGATTACTTCCTTCCTTTCTTTGGAAGATTCTCTCATCCTTTTCTTTGTATCAGATGGAGTAGTAGAAAGCTAAAAACTGTCTTTTCCAAAAACTACAGAATACTTCAATCATACCTGAAGTTTTGACATAGCATAACAACAAATTTGTATTTTGATATGTGGGTATCGACATTATTTTTTCCGATTCCTCAATACATTTTTTTTTCAGATAAATGGTATAGATGAAACAAAAATTCCTCATGTATATTGTTTTCTCAGAGATAATAAAAAACAGATGTCAAAAAAATAATTGGATCATTCAATTTCGTAGAATATTTTTCATTTTTTCATTAATTATCATTTCAAGCAGACTCTTCTGATTGTTACCGGAATAAAATTTCACTTACATTTACTTAATAGTTGTCATTGGTGAAACAGATTTTCATTATATTTACGTGCTTAGATTTTCCATAGATATTCATAATGAAAGAGAAGCGAGTTGAAAAATATATCTCTGAAATAACCACAAATCAAATTTTAGCCCGATTGACATCAGGGCCATTCAATTATAATCACGCTCAGTATAATTCAATGAAAAGAAGTTTAAAATAATCTTCACTAGATCCAGACATCTTGAAAACCATGCAATCTCTCTCATTTCACCGAATATCTTCTCCTGTCATTTCGTAGGAAATAATTATGATATACCCGAAATGAAATGGAAATTGCAATTTGGCATTAAGACTTCGAGCGCATATCTTGAACCTTCCAACATTTCAGGGCAATTACATCTCCAATCTTCTTTAACGTTTAATCTCCAAGCTTTTAATTGCATTACTCTTCCATTTTCTGAGCAATATCAGTTACTGTCTATATCTCTTTTATACTAATTGGAATATCAGGAAATTTCAGAACATTAACTGAGCTCTGTGGACTGCAAATTGGGTTTGTGTCGAGAAATATTTACATATGTAACAGTTTCGAGATGAGGACAGTTTCAAATACAAAACTCGAGAATTTCTGAACAATGGACTGATGATGGATACAAAAACATTACCTTTTTAAGTGAGAAAAAATAAAGCAAAAATAAAAATTATATGAATTGAAAGGGTTATATTTTTTAGGAGTGTCTGAAAGTTACTTCTTTGCATGATCTACACATCCATGTATAGAGTTACTTCCTTCCTTTCTTTGGAAAACTCCCTCATTCTTCTTTTTTGTATCAAGATGGAGTAGTAGAAAGCCAAAAACTTTCTGAAAATTATAATTACTATCCGTGTTTTCCAAATATTTTTCTTCGGAAGTTCAGAGACAAAAATTAATTGAAATAATTGGATTGGCTTAAGGAATAAATTGAATCAAAATTATGAAATGTCATTTTTTTATATACAGGGTGTTTCAAATTCGATCCTTGCCATTGGGATCCCGAAAACTATGAGAGATACGAAGACGGTTGAATTGGGGCAAAGCTGCGCATTTACCTGACTAACAATATGCCGTTGAGAAAGTTCTGAAATTCCGAGTATATTCGGAAAAACAGAAATTTCGGAAATGATTTTTATTTTTCTCTGGCTTCATTTTTCGAAGGATTCGAAAATCAATTGCACTCCCACATTGTCACTTTTTACCTGCTACATAATGATGTTTTCAGATTTGCTATCCGACATTTCGTCTTCCGGTCGCCATCATCAACATTATTTTTTATTATGGGAGCTACATTCGATTCTTTCTGTTTTGAATTGAACCAGATTTTACATTTTCAATGATATATCATAAGTTATCATTCTTTGCCGAAAAATTGGAGATATTGAGAAAAATTTATTCTTATCATAATAGTCTTTGACTTTGATGTTTCTAAATTTGACTTCCAATTTGTTATACTCAATGACATTTTTGGCGAAAAATGGCTTTCACGAATGAAGAAAAAAGAGATATGATACAAATTTATTACAAATACGATAGAAACAGTGTTAGGACATTAGAAATGTATTTAAACTTGTATCCTGAAAAACTACAACCACATCGAACTATGTTCAATTTATTGGATCGAAATCTCTCCGAGTTTGGTTCATTTGAAAAGCCGTGGAAAAAATACGAAGGCAGAATGGACCAGGAAACTGAAGAAAATTTGATAAAGGAGGTTGGTATGTATGAGGTAAGTTGGACATTGTGTCCTTTTCAATAAAAATTAATAATTTGCAGATAAACATGAACATGTAAAATTTCCTCCGAAATGAATATTTGTCATACAAGTGCTTGGAGACATCTCAAAAAAGCGCTTTGAAATGTTACGAAATACACATATCTCAAAAATTGTATCCAGGTGATCCCGAAAGGCGATTAGAATTTTGTAATTGTTTAATAAGAAGACCTGATTTTCTTGTTTCCCTGGAAAATGTAATTTGGTCATATGAAAGTACTTTCACGAATTGTGGGATATTCAACTGAAATAACGAAAACATTTGGAGTATAAACAACCTCAGGCAGTTCCGAGAAATTCCACCTCAAGTGCGATTTAGTATTAACGTGTGGGCAGGAAATTACAAAGATAGAATTTCGGGTCCTCATTTATTTGACGGAATTCTGAATGGAGGGAGAAACCTACCACCAGTTTTTAATGTCAATTTTCGAAGACTATTTGGATGATCTACTTTTGGCTAACTATAACAACATCTGGTTTCAACATGATACTACTAGACGAGTATCTGATTACTTGACTGAAATATTTATTGATAAATGGATAGGAAATAATAGGCCGGTGAGGTGGCCAGCACGTTCTCCAGACTCAAGTGTTATGGATACATTCTTTGGGTTAAACTGAAAAATAGAGTTTATGTTCAGAGGGAATATCAAAATGTTGGGACCTTCAACACAGCATTGTTAGAGAGTTTGGAAGATTGAGGAGGAGGCAAATTAATCGTGCAGTGAATAATATTCGAAGAAGGGCACAGTTGTGTTATCATGAACAAGGCCAGCATTTTGAGCATTTATTGTGATTTACTTTTGTCCTTTACATTTTAGTTAATTGTTGTTATTTGTTCAAAGTTCTATTTTCATTGAAAAGGACACAATGTTTAATTTACCTCATACACACCTCATTTATCAAATTTTGATTGTTGATTCTGTCTCCGTATTTCTTCATTGGCTTTTTAATCGAACCAAATTCGGTGAGATTTTGATCCAATAACTTGAACAGAGTTCGATGTGGTTGTCGTCTTTCGTGATACAAGTTTAAATACATTTCCGATGTCCTAACATTGTTTCTATCGTATTTGTCATAATTTTGTATCATATCTTTCTTTTCTTCATTCATGAAAGCTATTTTTCGCCAAAAATTCAATGACTTGTACAGCAACAAAATGTCATTGAGTGAAATAAATTGAAACTCAAATTTACAAATATCGAAGTGAAAGCCTATTATGATGACAATAATTTTTTTTTAATATCTCCAATTTTTCGAAAAAGAATGATAACTTATGATACATCATTGAAAATGTAAAATCTGGTTCTATTCAAAACAGAAAGAATCCAATGTAGCTCCCATAAGAAAAAATAAAGTTGATGATGGTGGCCGGAAGACGAAGCGTCCAATAGCAAATCTGAAAAAAAACATTATGTAGCAGGTAGAAAGTGGCAATGGGGAATTTATTTTCGAATCTCTCAGAAAAATAAAGCCAGAAAAAATAAAAACCATTTTCAGAAATTTCTGTTTTTTTAGGATATCTCCGGATATACTCGAAATTTCAGAACTTTCTCAACGGCATATTGTAAGTCAGGTGAATGCGCAACTTTCCCCCAATTCAACCATCTTCGTATTTCTTATACTTCCCGAGATCCCAATGGTGAGGATCGAATTTGAAACACCCTGTATAGATGAAATAGTGGGTGCCAACGTTTTTCGAAAGGGATATAATCTCCGGTGAATCGCTACTCCCGCACAGTCATCGCTCTTTGAGCGCCTTAAGGATTTCCTGTAGTGCTTGTGTTTTGTCCTTAAAAAAACAAGTTGGAATTTTGAGGTCAGTGCCAGTAAAGTTATCAAGCCATAATTCAATATTCAATAGATACCTTTCTCAAGTGAGTAATGAACTCAAAAAAAATTGTAGACTCTCATTTGTTTCGTATCTACTTCTGATTTCGTTTTGTTAATTAATTTCGTATTTATATAGAAATATAATTTCATACTTTTGAGTTTTTGAAGTCGCTTTGACTTTTTTATTTCGTAATTTTCAGTTAGCTCGTATCGGACGGCCTGGAAGTCTTATTATCAGTTTTTCGATTTTTGCCAAGGATTTGTAGCATGGGGCCAATTTAGTATCAAATATTTTGATTCTTTCTTATATGCACTAGAATATTTTTCCTAGAGATATTTTTCCTTCAACGCCTCTCCAGCAGCTGGTATCAATAACCCAGGTCATCACACGCATACGTTATAGTTCAAATTTTGAAAATAATTGAATTATTATTGATGAAACTTGCATTTTCTCTACGGTGAAGTGGATGTAAGCCATAAAAAATTGGTTGTAACACGACTAATAGTGTTAAAAAAGTGCATTTATAAACAAACATATTAAAAAAAGTGTTCTCTATATTGGGTTGATTTTAGATATAAACAGGTCGATTATTATCATCTGAGCCGAGAGATTAATTTTTTTTCTGAGAAATTTCAACTCCATTGCCGACTCAATAGAGATAAATATTTCGGCTCAAAAATTGGAGTACCTACTCGATAAGGCCTACTTGAAAGTCCATTTTATTACAGATTCTTCTTCATAGAATTTTGTGCCATCCTTGTTTTGAAAAATTTTATATTGTATAAATATAAAATTGGTATTACACTACTATTTCGAATTTCACTAGTTCGGACTTCCATTGTCTACTATATAAAATTATTTGAAATCCCTGAAACAACTAAAAAAGAAGAATTGAAAATGAATAGCAGAAAATAACAATTATATCAACCAAAATGAACCTGAAAAGAAATAATAGTGAAATAAAATACAAGAAATGAAAAAAGAAAATAAAAATAAAAAGTGGAGAGATTCCAAGTCACGTTAGTTCACGACGTTTCGATTGTTAGTATCTACAATCGTCTTCGGGTTAACATCTACTCAATATTTTGATTCAGGAAGTTAATAAAAAAATATTTCGCTCAAGCCAAGCAAAATCAACGTTGCTTGTAATATAAAATATTAAATACTAGCAAGTGAATCTGAATAGTTCCACGCTGCTCTTACTGATCTGTCTAGTACGTAATAAAATTGACTAACCTGTTGGGGCTATGCTGTTAAATTTTGAAACCCAGCGACTTTAGTTCTCAATGAACGTTGGCATCAAAAGTGAAAATGATTTCAATCTTTATTAAAAAAAATTGAGGATGATAACCTCACTTTTAGGTTGAAGGTTTTGCGAAAGTTCTTGGTTCAAAACTTGTATTCTCTAAAAACAAACTCAAAATGTTTTAGCATTTTTGTATAAAGTGCAGTTTTGCCTTGCGGTTCGTTTTTAATGAGTCACTATTCATTACACTATTCATTGACAAAATATCCATTTTATTGACATAACGTGCATCTGGAGGCTCGGAAAACTTGGGATATAACATACATTGTCATTGTGGTTATTGATCCTGTAAGGTAACATTTGTTTGCTCACCTCAGCGGGGGGATCCGCATGAACTACGCAGTCCAGCTTAGCTTCTAGGCCTTCTCCTGAATTTACCCACGACCTTATAACGCTAACTTCAGGAGGATCTGGAAAACAGTGAGTTACACTTACAAGTTCATAGGTTTTGTCGCGGATACTAACATAGAACATGAAGCTTCATCTCACCAGTGACAGGCTGGCCGATTCCGTTTGAAGCAGTGCACTGGTAAATGCCACCGTCTTGTCTTTGAACTTCATTTAGATTCAAAAGATAACCAGTTTCAACTTGATGACCTGAAGGTAACAGTCCATCCTGAAAAAAAAGTATTTAAACAAAACAACAAATATATAAATAACCAAAAGATAAAAGTGAACCACTCCATTTGCCTCCAGTTTGACTAGCTGTTATGGTGAAGTGAGTCTGTAATAGTTGCTCGAGGCATCTCACTATTCGGTAGGGTATCGAAAGGTATCTGGGCGAGTTCACGATAAGCTAGCTCATGTTGTATCAAATGCGTTGCAATGTTTGATCCAGGCCATAGAGAAACTACGCTTATACTGCAATGAGTACTGCGTTATACATCCATCGATGAGCAGGTTCTTCTTGCAAACAGTCACAACTCTCTTTGACCGACTTTGCTCATATGTCCGATAAAATAGTGGATCAACAGAAAAAAACTATTCGTGCATATAAGATGCCGGTAAACCACTTATAGCAAGAATTCAAGCATGTCATCGGTAGATGATTTTATGGAATAGAGAAATATTCGTTGATGTTGAGATAAATATCTTTCCAGACGAATTCCACCAGATCAAATGTTGATAGGTTATCTACTATACGTGGAGGCTCTAGAAATAAGCAGAAATTTTCTGTGATACTCCTCGCTCGCCTCATTATTGACTTCTTAGTAGCCACTAGTATCCGTTTCCTATAAGACGATGCTGCTTGGTAGGTAATTATTTCTGAGGAGAATATATATATGAATAGAACTTGAGACTGAAACTTGAAAATAAATGAATATTTTCCGAAGATGTGCATATGACATGCTCAAGTTTAGGTGAAAACACCTTAACCCTTGCCTCTCATGTGAACCTAAGATTTTGTATATATAGGTACTTGTGGCAGATACCCGACGGAAAAACAACTAACCCAGCGCTAATGTCGCGCAGAGAGCTGCAGTAAAACCATCAGGCACCTGTGCAACTGAAGATTCATCACAATCAACTTCCTATATATATATGAAAAGCTGAAATCAATTATTTTCGTCCGTACGACTCCCGATAGATAGATTTCAGAGTACTAGCTCCTATTCAGTACCGGAAGGGTTACTTCAGACGGAGGGAACCGTTTGAATATCCAGAACAAACAAAGTTAATTTCAACTGGTCATAAGTCCTATCTGATTCAGTACGATTTACTACTGCGCCACCCGCAGACAAAGTCTGAAAACAACTACAGGAACAAATTCTTCGAGTTGGGAGTCAGAATGTTAAAACTATTTCGGAGAGGTGCATATGGTATGCTCAAGTTCAGGTGAAAACAATTTATCCTTGCCTCTCATGTAAACCTATGACTTTGTAGGAACGTGTGTACCTACAAAATCGTATGAAAGTGTATAAAAATGTTTTGTCCTCGCCGTGGAAGTATCATATAGAAACAGTTGTTAACATACAGGTTACGTTCCTAGGCAGACACATTGTGACTAAAATTGAATACATTGTAAGGAATCAGAAGCCAGCCTTGACCGATATCTCAGCCAGCGAGTAAACATCACCACGAAAGAAGCAGTCTGCCGGGAAAATACTAGGCGAGTACAGAGACCACTAGATAAATCTGGAGATCGTTACCTATATATAAGCCCTGCTTCCCGTCCAGAGATTGAGTCTGTATTCAGAAAGCGAATCGAGCGGTTAAACGAAGAATTCGAACAGTGAAGACAAATTAAGCGTTAGTTGCTAAGTGTTGAATATAAGTTAGTTATGATAGTGAAATATTGTTAAAAATGAATTTGTTTAAGACAGTTAATTCTTTAATTCGTTACAGAATGTTTTTTTGTTTATGAAGTGATCACAAGATCATTTTGTGCATTTCTTATGTATTTTTTCTCTCGGTTATACATGATAATTTGATCTCATTTTCAGAATCTGATTTTGCATAAGACAATTTTAGTTTCATTTTGATCATAATGGCGGTTGTCGTGTCTTCAAGGGACACGAATCTTGACTATGTAGAAGGAAAAATGTGCAGACAATTTGTCTTGTATAACTTCCTTGTTAGTTCTATTCAAATCGGTTTTGAAAACGGCTTTGTGAAGGAAATGTGGGGTGTATTTAAAGAAATTAATGTGAAAGTTGAAATTATAATATTGTGTAATATATCTGTAATACATCATCGATGTCTGTTATCGTATTCATAGGTTTTTACTTTTAATAATATGAAATCATTTCTTCAATAACTTTTTGGAAGGCTAATATTTCTGTATCCAACTATGGAAATGCCTTGAGAGAGTTACTATTTCTGATGATCTGGCATTTGTGTATCCAATGCACTCCTTCAAGCAATGATTCCTTATATGGTGTGGGATTGTACAATTGCTTAACAGATATTTTCCTGCAGTGGAAAATCATAATATCATTTTAGGCATTTTAAATTGTAACGCTCGATCACGCTACGGTGTTGGGTAGTCACTGTGACAGCCCAAGAATTCGGCTCCGGCTAACTGAGTGAAGACGGGAGTGAGGGAAAATATGCAAGTTAAATTTTAATTGTGGGCGCCAGGTAATTTACCCCTTCCGAATGCTTGTCTGAACCCTGTTCCTGAATTATCAAATGAACTTAAGCACATCTGTCACAAAAAAATTGGCATAATGGACTGAATTATCATCAATAAGAGAAAAAAATTACATAATGATCTGGTTTATTATGAATACTTCACGAAAACATCATATTATTTTTCAGTATATAAATTCATATCAATAAATAATATTTATGTATATACAATTTGTATTTGGAGTTGAAATATTATTAGTCACAATCAATTGTGGTAAAATTAATGTAGGTTTCAAGATAACCAAAAGAAACCATAAATAACCCCAAAATTAAACAGCCGCTAGCTTTGGATCCAGAGCGAAAGGCGCGTATCACGTATGTCAAACATAAAATAAAATCATCAGTATGAAACAAATTTCTACCCCTTTGTACAATATATTGTCTATATATAAAGGTATTATGGCAAGTGGCGAGAAAAGAAATATTAAAAAAAAAGCGACGAATCATTCACTGTCTACTTGCGTGGCTTGATATATCCGTGCCAAACTCAAGGTTGAAGCCCCTGACTTCACTGAATTCAGGGAAAAAAAAACAAAGTCCTTCTTCTATAATTGTCCCACTATTGAGTGAACAGCTCTCATTCAGATTCGGCTAACGGATGTTCCAAATGAAAGAAAAATGCAGCTTCCGCACTGCCCCATAAAACCCTTCAAGTTTCGGAAGTGTTTTCCAAAAATCCCAATCGGAATTTTATTTCACAATCTTTTGTGCAATGTCTTCAATTTTTCCAGTAAATTGTCAACCGATTGTATGGTGAACACCAACTGAAGAAAGTTATGAAACGATAACAGGTCGTGAAGTTCTTTTATCCTCCAAAGAGAGTGAAAGGCCAATTTACATCAAATGATATACCCAAGCAAGCAAAACTAGGCACTGTTTTCACTAAGTGAAGACCCACGGAAATAATCCTCAAAGAGATGTTTCTATAAACAAATTTTCCAGGCGGGTCTTCTTCGAACATTCACAAAGCAACCTCAAAAATGGAATCCTTCGGATCATCATATTGAAACGGAATAATATGAATTCCAGCGCATGACCATACGTCATGGACAGGTGTGATGAACCAATGGGCAATCGAATAGAGCTGTTTCTGAATATCCAAATCATTTAAATGCATTTTCAAACTGGAACAATCTACTGAACGATTGAAAAAGCAGGGATGAATACTATGGGGAATATTTCCTCTCAGAGACAATTCCGCTAAGATATTCAAAATATAATATGAAATGAAATATCAATTCCTTCAGGGATACGGTAGTTGATCTTTAATTATGACCTTGAATACTAGGTGTGTTGCAAGTATGAAAATATATTTTCATAGGGATCGGTTCTATAAAAAAATTTGAAATGTGCAAGATTTCGCCAATAGGATGCCAAAATATACTTAAAAGAGTTTGAAAGGGATATTTATAGATTGGAGCAGGGTGGTACATCGCACTCCATCTACATTGAAAGTACTTCAATAACAATTGGAAAGGTACTGTCTATTAATTTAATGAAAGTAAACAACAAGAGTTTGAATCTGTAATCTCATGGCCCACCAGTTTACAAACGAAAAGGAGAGAGGGACCTACGGGTGCTTGAAAATTGTTATTCTGGCGTTTACGAATGATTATACCTTGTGGAACAAATTGGTACCGTTAGAACATTATCAATTATTCGCCCTGAATTTCCATTAGATAATCTATTTGCTGATTCCATTTCAGATATGTGGAATCGACGTTACACATCGAAACACGTGTTGCGTTTTTGTGAAACTTTTCAGTGAAAATCTCACAATGAGGTGTTTCTTAAATATCCATTTTTAATGATAATCAATGACAATTCCCATGTAATTCATGATGGCCGCTGATGATGTTTCTACAGTTTGTCCTTGATGGTGATAGTTGACTCGTCATATGATGGTGGATCTGATAGGTAACTTGTAAAGAACTAGGGGCATTTATTATTTCAAAGTTATTTGTAATAATTTTGGAGATTAGGTAATCTGTAGCTATTTTCACACTTTTTTAACACTTTTTTGGACTTTTCAAACGTAATTACGGGACAAAATGGGCGGTATCATTTGCAAATGTGATACTTTTCAGGAAACTAGTCTCAAAACCGTGCTGGGCGGAATTTCAAACTGGATAATCTGTGGGAAACTGATTACTCCATCCATAATTGAATCATTTCAGGTAGGATGAGATATTTGAACAATCAGTATATGCCGATCGATGTCGAAGCTTTAGCTTCGCGATGGACCGCCTTGTTTATCTTTGATAATCATATATTTAGTCCCATATATGACGTCTCTGTAAGGAGATATATCTTGGCTTTTTGTTATTTAACACCATTTGAGTTTTTATATTTTCAAAATAAATCTTTCTGAACAGGCTCACATCAACCAAGTTGTTTGAATACGAAATCTTACCTTTTTTGACCATTGAACAGTAGGTGTGGGATTTCCATTTGTTTTGCACTCAAACGATACTGGACCTCCTTTTCTTGTAACTACTTGTCCATTTGGAGGAAGAATCTGAAGACTGGGAGGCACTGAAACGAAACAAAAAATCAGTTACATATTGATTCAACCTGTGGTTTCACGACTCATAAAGTAACCATATATCATTTTATTTCAATTATTATAAATTTCTACTAAGGTCAAATGAACCACCAAAGATAAGATAGTTTTTTCTCGAAAATCATTAATCATAGGACATATCTATAGGACGTCTTAGTGAATGTTCAGTGAAATTTTTGAAACTTTTTCTAACAATGCAAATTCAATTCATCAGGTGAAATTATTAAATTGCAATAAGATATAATTTTTTCTTACAGGAAGTCATTCATTCACCGTTATTAAACTTGTTTTCATGAAATGTCATTAATTAACATATTCACATATTGATTTTTTTCTAGAAATAATTTTGTATTGATTGTGTAATCTACTTGTTTTAGTCAGAATTGATCATCTATCTCATTAATTTTGATATTGAATGCCAATATTTTACCTGTTTGCTAGAGATAAAATTGTTTGTACCTAATTATTTATTCAAAATCTGTTTTACCAGATTCAATCGATTATCTAATACCTAACTAAGTGTTGTCATTACCTACTGTTGAATAAGAAATATTGTGGAATAGTTTGATGCACCAGTAACTGGTACTGACAGTGAGAATAAAAATGTAGGCATATATGCTCTGATAGCCGTACGAAGCAGGGACGGGTTGCTAGTTCATTATATAAACAAATATTGATAAAAAACTTCTGAATTTAGATATTATGGAAATAACTATATTGATGGATTCTTCCGTTGTTGACAGCTTAGGATCAAAATACCCTTTTATGAGTACTGTAACTTTCAGTCATCGACTATTGTCTTGTTAATTTAGGCTTCATAGCCCTAGAGAGAGCTATCTACTTTGGGCTCATTGGCAAAATTTGAAATGAAAAGCAGGTACCTTAATTTATTAAATTCGAGTTTATACTCGATGCCTCAAATGTATAATTTAGCAAAAAACTGTATTTCTTTCAGAATAACTCAAATTTATAGACTGGAGTTTTAATAAATACACATTATAGTTATACTTTACGTTCAATTGGGAGTTTATGATTCATTTCGAAGAGATGGCAATTTTTTGTGAAAATATGAAAATGCTCTTCTTTACTTCCAGTTCAATTTTATTAAAAGCTGAGTAATTTGAAGTAGCCAAACTCCTAGAGTATATTACAAGAACATGAATAAAATGTATTGTAGAGTGAAACGATTATTTTCAATTGGGGTAGTAATTACAGGGTGCTTTCTAAATTTTTTTGTCGCTGATACAAATAAGGGACCAATATTATTTCCGTCATAACTCGCATAGTTTTAATGTGAGGGAATTTCTCAAGAAACAAAAATGAAAGTTTCTCCAACACTTTAGAAAAGATTTCACGATTTTTTTTCTGAATCATGCATTGTTTTTTGATTACTTCATGTTGGAACTTTCAGTTAAGGCGTTTGATGAATACAAATCTACCTTTAACAAGCTATTACTCTGTTTGTATTGAGTCTACAGACACAAGCTGAATTTTGAACTGGAAACGTGGGTTTATCCACGCTATTCCTACCCTATCCCTTCGAATGAAAGGTGTGAATTCAACAAAGACAGAGAAACGGTCAAGCGTTGTGTCTTGTCTCCTCGGATCCTTCGAGCAAATATAGTTTTTTTTAATAGATTTTTTGATCACTAGTACCATGCATTTTGGAATTCATGGTGCACGGCGAAAATAGGACATCCACTCAGTAATTTAGTATACTGGAGATCAGCGACTTGGTTTTGAGGATTTGAGGATTATTGCAGATATAAATCATCATAATAGGAATTAGTCTGATGTTCCAATTGGTACCAATCCTTTTCATGGATTTGGGCACTGAACTCTACTTATCATTCTTGGAAACCCATTTTTTCAGTTTTCATTTCCTTGAATGCACTACAAGTCACTTTAGATTTATTGGGAAACAATATGTAGGTAGACTGCCTGTGTGGAACAGAAAGACGCTTCAAATCCTGCCGAGCTAAGAATCGAAGTTTTGTCGTAGGATCGGTATTCGTGGGGACTATTTTGCCTTTTTTTAACAATGGTACAAAAAGGATACGTCCGGTAAGCGAGTATTTCTCCATTGTTTATCTGTTTCTGCCGCTGGGATTGCTGGTACGATACTGCAAAAACTAAGAATACCAGTGCCGGCTATTCATAACTTATATAAATTTTACCATCACATGAATATATGAGACCAAATTTTCTTATAATAATAAGAGTTTCGTTTTGTGAGCCAATTATAGTTATATTTGGAGATTTATATATGAACGATATGCAAATATTCACCAGTTATCAACTTGTATTGGACAAATAATATCAAATAAATCAAATTTTTTCATAGGACATTATTTGTTGATTATTTATGATCGGTTGTTATTTATAATTGTCGATTATATTGTTTTCCCGTTTATGTAAGTTTCACAAAACCGTATTAAACGGGTGGCGCCCCTTTATTTTATATATCATTCCTTTTCTTTAGAGTTCAGACGCCTACGCCACTGAGTGAGCAGGTTGGTTTTGGTCCATTGTAGATGGAAGTTCCTAATGAAATTATAGTAAACTAGCATTGGAATTGACCCCGTAATAGGTGATAATATCTTCAAATTACTTGATACCTATTGTTGTAGTTTCAGAAGTCAGTTTAGCGTCAGACACCGCAGCGATTACAAACGAAGTAAATTAGACAAATACGAAAATAGTAGAGTCGTGTAATTCAAATAGTAACTACTGGTGATATCAAGTTGTATTTGAATTGAATTTGCTCCATTAAACATATGTCTGTCCGATACAATTCGAAGCACGTAGTGGAGTTAGCCAGGGAAGTAATTGGGCAGTACGCATTTGCCAAATTCTAATGTGTAACATTTTGAGGAGAGAAATTAACTTTCTTGGAGAAACTTTTGCCATTGACAGAGGTATAATTATTATATGTGGGATATTTCAAAGAATAATTTCAAATCATTTGTTCGTTTATATTGTCAACGTGAATTTCATTCAGATAACTGTAGACGTATTTGTCATTGATAAACATAACCAATGCCTTTGAACACATCCAAATCACATCCCGATCAAATTTTAATTTTTTCTCTTTCGGTATCGTTATTTGATCAGCCATGTTCATCAAAATTAAACAGGTTTGTTGAACGGAATGCCAAACAAACAACCAAATGAGATTGAAAAGCATACCATTCATCATGCCGGGCGTAATTGCAGCCAGTATCACAGACAACAGCAATTAAAAATCGCTTGAAAACAACCCGATAGGATACATAAAAACATCCTCTGGTGATATTCATAAATCAAAACCGATTGGGACACCTAAACCGTACATATTAGTTTTTGATTCATATAAAGCTGCAATTTTGATGTAGTTTCAGAGCATGTTAACTTTGGTTATATAAAAAAATTAACAAAGATCTTACGATTTGCCGTGAATTGGTATCTTTGAATATTGAAAATTTATGATGGATGAGTTTTCGTTTCAGCTCAATAAAATGAATGAAAATAATAATAAAAATGTTGGTAACTATATGGTAACATGAATATTTTAGAGTGAACTACCAGGAACAGTTGAGTCTATAATATCCTTCATAGAACGTTAGACGATAATCACATTTGGTACTAGAAAATGCAAATGTCTAAAAACCAGCAGAATCTGTGATACTCTCCTTCACGAAGAAGTGAAATCTGTGTGTCAACAACATTTGCAGCGTTGGAGTGATATATCTATGTAATATCCTGAACTTTCACCTGGAACGGTTACTCGGAAGATGTTTCACACAGAGCCAGATTATGCTCAGGAATATGTAGAAGGGTCTGTAGAAAAAATCAGGACTTAGATTCCAACAAAATTCATTGAATATTTGTAATGACAGTCTTACAAATGATCATGTACGAAGCAACTGTCTGGTGGTCAAAGCGTCTCAGGCAAAACTCTCTATTGTACATAGACAGGATTGCCTGTATATCTCTTGGTGTTATTTGTACTGTACGTGGCAGGCCAAACTGTGCGTCTCTGAACTCATATCTGTTGAGTGAAAAAATTAGTTGATTAGACCACATCGAGGTTATTGTATAAGTGCTAGATTTTTACCTTAATGCCCGTAGCAACATTTCCATATGAGAAAATCTGTAGGTGACCTATACCTGACTATACTCTAGATTAGGTCATATAGAGCTGTTTCGCCTATGGTTTGAGTGTAAGCATTTGCTGACATGACGTTTGTTATGTTTTTTATTGGGATAGCGACGCTTTGCTACCAAATTATGTTATTGAAAAGCTAAAGTCTGAACCGCTTACGTTCTACTAAGAAACTGGGCTGCTTATATCTTCTAAAACTGTTTTTATTTCGTGAATGTTGTACAATTCCAAATTTAATTATTTGACAATTACGTGACGTTTTTCAATTATTTCAATAAACATTGGCGTTGCAAAAAACATTAAAAAACGGAACAAAATTAATGTTGATTCCTTCAAATTCTCAAACAACGTTTGCCATGTTCACCTCCTTTGTTGTCTCGTATTACCATAACAAGGCTTTTCACGATGAGTGGGCATCTGTTATCTTGACAGTTCCGTTAGTGACAATACACATCCACTGAGTTACAGGCTCTGAAACTGGTCGAAAATACCATCGCGGAGTTAAACCGTAATAGAAAAGTCTATGTAGTCTTATTGGACATTTCGAAGGCCTTCGACCGTGTTTGGCACGAAGGCCTTCTACACAAACTAATTGCGTTCGACCTGCCTCGGGGCCTGATCCGGTAGATTGGGTCCTTCCTGAAAGACAGAACATTTCAGGTTAGAGTAGAGGGCTCTCTGTCTGATAACAGAGAGATCCTTGCTGGGGTGCCACAGGGGGCCGTGCTCTCTCCCACGCTATATTTGCTTTACACCAGCGACCTTCCGAAGTCCGAGCATGTGAATGTATCCCTCTACGCCAACGACACGGCTCTCCTCTCATCTTCCATGGGTCGGAAGCTCGGCGTCGTCTATATGTAACGTGCATTGGACGACCTCGAGCGCTGGTACCTCGAATGGAAGATCCGAGTAAACCCGGAAAAAACTCCCATGGCGATAACCATGGGCAGAACGAAATCTTCTCCGACTATGAAAGTGAGAATCTCTGGAAGGGAGATTGACTGGCAGGCGCGGGAAAAGTACTTCGGTCTTCTTATAGACCCTAGGCTCACCTGGAACCCGGACTTTTTAAGCGTGAAGCTGTACCCTCTAATCAACAGGAAATCTAAAATGAGCCTGAAAAATAAAGTTACGATCTACAACACGATGTTCAAGCCTGTCATCATGTATGCTTTAGGCGTCTTGGGACATGCGGCTCCGTCCAACATCACCATCTTGGAGATCCTACAAAATAAAGTACTACCGATGATTGTGAATGCTCCGTGGTTCGTGCGGAATGAAGCCATCCGCAGAGATTTACAGCTGCCTTCCATTCAGCAGTCCATCCAGTCGAGGAATCGGCGAGTTTTAGATTGCGCTGAAACTCACGAAAATCCATTAGTCAGGAAAGTTATAGATTACGCTGTAGACGATCCCTCCCGATATAGAAGGCCCCGACACTGTTGAATGAGGCCCCTATGTCCTCCGTTAATAGATGAATAATATCTTCATCCATCTCACCCCAGCCAGGTGGGAGTACACCGCGAAAGGCGGTAGGTACTGGTGTCTGAGGACACTCATGCCGTCACCAATGATCAGTTATGACCCATTTGACACCCTGACGAAAACCAGCTCAAAAGGCAAGGGAGCGAGGCTCCAGCCTGGAAGAATTCAAGATGGCTGTCGATGACACTAAACAAACATTGGGGTGAGGCATTATCCACAGGTGACACCTCACGCCTCAAAAGTATTATAATGACCCCTTCTGGAAATAGGAATATGTGACATTGGTCGCATCCCAAGTTTTCTTTCTCACGAACTCAATTTCCTGGTGATGTATACTTGAGAACAATTATCGAATGTGTAGGATTCTACTGGATATAAATGATTCATGTTAGGGTTCAAGTGGTAAGTGGTAAGATAATTCAACTTCATTTGTTGACTACACCTATGAAAACCGAATATGAATCAACCTGCATTACAGTTAAAAAAAAAACTAGTTGCTTCGAGATTTTCTATAAGGCACGACTTGGTAGAGATAGATAATTTTATACCTCGATACTCTCACTCGTAGAGTAGTTGTCTCTTTCCACTGTCATATACACTGCCGCTAGATGTTTAATATCATTCATGTGTACCGGTTCAACTCATTCCAGGGTCAGATAAAGGAGCAACATCAAATATAACGAAAATCTGAAAAGCAATAACATGCAAATTTCTCCATAAATAAAATTGGAAAATACAACCTCTTCTTTTCGTTATGAAAAAATATTAAGATATCCCTTGTTGACGTCAATAAACAATTTCAGAAAGAACAAACAAACACTGCTCGAAAACACGTATCTCTCAAATTGTTCAAACCAACTAGAGTTCTGCTTATTCGATATGAAGCGAGATTATCATGTATTGTGGAGGAATTTCTTTGTTTCAACCGAGTTGATAGTTTGGAGAAGGTATTTCTATATTTTGGTGGATTTACATGGATCGAAATTATGGCGGATAGGAGTGTATTCGCCTGTTAAGAACGTTCAAAATTGATCATTTCGCCTGTAAAGGACGTTCAAAATTGATCATTTCCTCAAATATACTACCCTGTTTGATTCAGCATAGGAGTGGTATTTGTGAACCATTCGTTATGATCTGTTTCATATTGAAAAACAGTTAATAATTAATGCTAAAATGCTTGTAGATTGTATGCAAACCCAAACTCAAATAGCCGGACAAATAAAACAAATGTTAATGTAGGAAGGCTGCAATATAATTTGAAAGTAGTGAACAAAAGTCATTTTTTGTAAGAAATTGTGAATGTTTTCTATTACAAATTTTAATTTTTTTATAATGTGGAAAGTCAAAGTCCCAGAAAATGTCAAACAAATTTGAAAGCTCTTCAGGAAAACGTTATTTATATTAACGATTACTTATTTTAACGCTGGCTCGACGCACTCACGGATTGGACATGATGTATTTCTCCAAACCATACTGGTAAAACCCACGATAATATATCTATACAATGTACATTTATAATTTTTTAGCTCAAGATGAAAAAACGACCGTTATTAACAAAGTAATCAGAGTGCGAAGACATGCGTGTTTGGAACAGGAACGATGAAAACCACTTCAACAGCTACATTGGAGGCACTCCAATGCAGCTGTTGAATCCTGTAATAATGGGAAAAACAAGGGTGAGTTAATGGGGCCCCAACTGCTGTCAAAAACGGTTACAAGATGTTCTATATTGACATTCCAAAAAACTACAAAAACAAGCCATTTACCGAGTCTATCCCACGAAAAATGTGAATGAGCATCATAGAACATCAAAATTAACACAAAAGAAAGACTTGGATGTGGCTTACATAACAAATAATAATTTAGGTCAATTCATTAAAAACCGTAAAATACACAACTTCAGTGTTGGATGAAACAGAATTAAATGAGTTGACATGTAGTTGTTTTACAAAACTTTACATTGGACAAACTGAAATAACCTTTTTCCAAATAATTAAAGAACGTAGGAGTAGTTTCTTGAATGTGAAGACCAATTTCACATTTACAAACCATCTTTTGGTAGAGGGGATGAGTTCATCCACGACTATAAAATATTGCATTTGGAAGAGAAAGGTTTGGAACTCAATCTTTTGGAATACGTAGAAATAAAAAAATAGGAATTCGAAAAATTTACTGAATGACCAGGAAAATTGGATTCTTTCCCTCTGTTCAATCTGCTTTCTGATGTGGAAATTGGCAATTAGTTCAATATCCACTTAATGAGTCGGTGAAATTTCTTTTATGATGTTCGAATTTCTAGTAAGTTTATACCTAAGCTCTAATAAAATTATTAGTTATTGAATATGTAGTTTTCTTCTATGATGCTTTGATATATATATATATATATATATATATATATATATATATATATATATATGATATATATATATATATATATATATATATATATATATATATATATATATGATATATATATATATATATATATATATATATATATATATATATATATATATATATATATATATATATAGCAAACACATGTTGCGATTTTGTAAACTTTTCAGTGAAAATCTCACAATGAAGCGTTACTTGAATACAAATGCTTAAACAGGTCGTTTTTTTAGCTGCTACCACTATTGCTATCTCGGAAACGGTAGATTCTACAAGAACAGTTGAATGAAACAAAAGTTACCTTTTGAGGGATGCACAATAAGTTTTTCTTAGATCGACAAATTCACCAGCCGTTTCTGAGATAATTGTAAAACTGAAAATCACAGATTTTGTTTTTTTCTCAGCCGCCTTCATTTTCAATAATATCAAAAAACGACAAGGGAACTTTTTTTCAATTTCATGTTTTTCAAAATTTGATTCAACCCATTTTTCAATGCGATGTTTCGTTCATTGAAATCCATCATCAATATATTTTTTTTTTACGAAGCTGTATATTTTTTTATACATTTTGGTAGCCATTGTAATTACAAATTCATTGACATATTACTACATATGTATTTCTCGACGTTCCTTCCAAAAACCACTTCATCAAAATTTCATAATTTAACTTTTTTTTCAATGAGAATATCGTTGCAAACACATAGTTAATAGTGTGTTTATACATCACATTGGAGAAAAACAGTTGCGAAAGAGAATGTAATGAAATAATTAATCGAAGAAAAGGAACACCATAATGGAATGCCTCACGTTACATTTTTCGAGTTACTATCTCACGCGATATCGCATTAAATGTTCAAATTGTCTTCCATAATATCTTGAACACTCGCTCCAGAAATAGTGTGCATGTGGCAGTTTTTTAACATCTGTGGAGTAATAGCTATGCAGGCTCTCCTGATTGAATCTTTCAATTCTTCAATAATTTCAAAATTTGTTCTGAATCCTTTATTTTTTATGGAGATCCACAACAAAAAATCAAGAAGAGAAAGGTCTGGTGAACGTGGTGGCCATTCAATGGGACCATTACTTCCTATTCATCTTCCTGGCTTAGTTGTATTGAGGAAATTTCTGCACAATCTCCTGCGATGTGGTGGAGCTTCGTCGTATTGGAAATACTCATATATTCTCATAAGGCTGAGTGGATAATCTTCTAGAAACTCGATTAGAGTCTCTGTTGAGAACTCGAAGTATAATTCTCCGGGGGGGGGGCACTAATGTTATTATCAAGAACACCAAGCCATACTTTAACACCATATCTCTCAAATTGGTAACTCTATGTAAATATTCATTTTTTTGCCGCCAGTGATAATGAATACTCCTGTTCAACCATCCGTTATCGGTGAATCCACTTTCATTACATCACAATTTTTTTTGCAAATTTCATTATTTTGGCGAAATTTCCCTAATGATGGACTTTCTTGACTCGATAAGGCTTGAATTCCGTACAGACATAGTGGATATGACCACATTCAGTTTTCAAAGGAATCATAGTTTCGTAAACTATATTCGATAAATTGAAAATATTTATGATTAGGTTGTCGTTGTTCACTTTTAGATTTCAGTAACATTCAGGAATTCGAGCTCTTCATAAAAAATGATGGAACATTGATGATGTGTTTTCATGAAAAAAATCGAGAAATAGATATGTTGTAATATATCAATGGATTTGTAATTACAATGACCATAAAAAAATATACCTACAGGTCCGTATTTCAAGAAAATATATTGATGATGGATTTCAATGAACGGAACGTCGCATTGGAAAATGGGTTGAACCAGATCATGAAAAACATGAAATGAAGCTAAAAGTTCACCCGTCATTTTTTGATATCATTGAAAATGGAGGCGATAGAGCAAAAAAAATGTATCATTTACAGTTTTCTGCAAATATCTCAGAAACTGTTGGCGCTTTTATTAATTTGGGAAAAGTTGCCTAAGAAGGCAACTTTTTCCCTACCATCCTTGTAGGACCTACCATTTTCAAGATAGCAATAGTGGTATCAGCTAAAAAAACGGCCTGTATATGAGCAATATTCCAAAGAACGTTTGAACTTAGGTTTATAAGCACCAGAGGCTGATGGAATATGTACCACTTTCTGTTTTGAAGTTATGTTTCGAATTTTTCGAAAACAGCATTTATTATTCCAGTAAAGTGATAATGGGGTATTTGATAAAACCGGTGGAGTGATGTCCAACAGCCCCAATCTTCATTAGCATCAGAGAGTTCTATCATCATATTTTTCAATAAACGTATTTTTTTTTGGTTCAGTGAAAGATAGACTAATTCTTCAATTCGATTTTTCAGAAAAAGTATTGAATTGATTTTCACTGATTTCTGATGAATTCGAATTCATAATCGAAAAACGGATTTATCTTGGCCTGGCCATAGTAGAATAACTACTGTAACATTTGGACGTTCGGTTTGTTATGTTACGACAGTTTTCATGGAGCGAGCAAATACGATTGAGGTTATGACATTTGTGATTGTAAGCTCATGAATAATTTTAATGTCATAATAGAAGCAAAGTCAGAATAATTTATCATGGTGTTATTTAGAATGCTGTAAGGAAGAAGATTAAATCTTTCATAAAGTAGCCATAATGCAATTACACTGCAGAATATCACACATTAATCCACTGCAGATAAAGAAATCGTTGAAAAGACCACAGTGTTCAGTGTTGACAAATCTACTACGTTTTCAATAGATCTCCTGTTCCACTGTTTGGGATTTAAAATTTAGGGATGACTCTCTATAATGATTATTGAATGACTGTCAGTTGCCTAGTATGTAGGTATATATAGAATATATTGCTGTTTTGTGTATCAAGTTACCATTTTTCTGATTCAAAATCTACTGCTGTATATAAAAATCACCTGGCAATAGTTTCCGTGTTAGAACTTCGTGCTTCATAAACACACTATAAAAATAATGAACGAACGAATGAATTATTTCCTACCTGAAAATGGAATAGTATTATCAATTTTTGAATTTGAAATCAAAGATATTGTTTTATGTTTTGATACCAATTTGATTCATAAAATTTATAATTAATTGATAACAGCTTGGAATGTCAAATTTCCAAAAATCTTAAAATCAATGAATATCATGTTGTCATATCAACATTATCAGCTGAGCTGATAATGTTGTTGATTTTCAATTCCATAGCCGATGATGCTGTTTCTTTTTCATTATATCAAAATACTTCAAAAAAGTGATAATACTTGGTTGGTATATCAAACCTACAAATTCAGAAAGATATATCAAAATGTTTTCATTACAAATCAATGAGAATGTGATATTCTTCCTAATGGAAATAATCGATACACAAATCATTGCATTTTATCTGAAACTCATTCGAAAAATCTGTACTACAAATAAAAATTAACAATGAGTACTTACTGTGTCTGCATGATAATTTGGAACTTTCAAAACAAATGCATAGGCTCACAAAATGTTCATGAGAACCGATTTATGTTCATATTAATTGGTTGAACGGGTCTAGTCAATTGATGTAGAAGTTACCTTGCCGTAATTTTTTTCATTTTTTTACGCATTGTGGAAAATCATCCCAATTGAGTTATTGCAACCTACTGATAAAAACTACTAAATTCATTTGTTTTGAAAAAAAAAAAAACTGCGTCTACATGGAAAATTAATGAATGGATTTATGAAAATATACTCCATATGTAAGTTATATATCATTCATCATTTTATGACCTGAAATCTGAAGTATCCCAAAAGATAGGATGAACCATAAATATTCATGATTTCTATGAGTGCAGTGGAATAGGCCTTATAAAATGATCTGATGTTCTCAATATAAAATAAATTCATTCTAGTTGCAATGAATTTGAACGAAGGAAAATGGTGCGACGCCAACTGGCAAGTTTTCAGAGTCCAATTTTCAAATAGTAAGATATACGAATTTAAGTTTCTTTGAGAGGATATTGTGAAATGGAGATTCGACTGAGTTACAAAACAGTTGAAGATATTTCAGATTACTTCTGGAGGATACAGAAAATCGGCTCTGCTTCTTTTGTTTCTGGAGGTACACGGAGAGACAAATTCAAAATTATACGAGTAGTTTAACCTCTATCTGCTTCATTCAGAATTTGTACATAACACTCTTATGAGGATTTTGTAATTTCAAATATCTGTCTGTGATAAATGTTGCAATTTTTCAATCGACAACGTTTGTCTGAGAAACTAAAATTTCTTAATTTTTTTGAATTTTCGGCAATTTGATGATCATCTATTGCTCATTCTTTTCATTGTCGCCCGGATAAACGTTTGAATGGAAGCATTACCCACTTCTTTTCCTCTACCATAGTTGATTCCTAAGAAGTTTTTCAACACTTAATTTCATTTGAATGAACACTGTGAATATTCAAGTGTTCTTTGTCTCCTATAGTCTATTTTTGATGGAGACTTAAATCGTAGTTCATTTGGCAGAGCGGTATGAAATATGAGAGTGGCACCTTTTATGCCACAAACTGATTAGCATTGTTCACTAGTTTGGAAAATATATGCCAACCAATAGAGCTAGAATCGATAATTTATTATTACTCTGAATAAGTAACTCTGCTCCAATTCAACCTACTCACTATCTCTCACCACAAGTTGTGAAACACAGATGGGAATTCACTGATGCATTATTATTCGTGTCAATTATTGTTGATGTGAAGCACTGTTTGGAACCTTTGGTGTAGTAATGAATGTTACTGAAGTTTTTTCCCTGTTATTTTCAACACTTGGACACGTGTTTGAATCATCAAGTGATCATCTTCAAGAGAAACTTTATTCTTTCTCTTTATGACACTGTCGGAATGTAACTCGAGTCACTGTGATTTATGTAGATGAGAAAATCTTCCAGTATTGAAATTTGCTCTGTTTGATGCAGTTAACGATTCTTCGGATCATTTACATTGATAACGTACATATATTTCTAATGAGTGAGGGTGATTAATTGAGAACAAGTGATTTTGGCAATAGAAAACCGTAAATATGTTTTTTAGTGATTATCAGAAAGTTTTCCATCTGACAAAATGTTACGAAAGAAAACAATGCAACGACTAATATTGCATGAATCTGCAATATCTCACCAAATACACGATCTGATTAATCTTTTGTTCAAAACTAAAATATTTCGGATTTTCTAATTATGCAATTTTTCTGTAGATAATTAGTCAGCAGACTGCAGTCAATAGAGTTTCAAAAACATGGTTCACAAGGCTCAACATTGAAGCCACGGATTTCATGAGTGATATCAGTCCCGGTGGAGTATTGAAATAGAGGCTTGTGCAAATTGTATTCAAATATATTCTGGTTTCAATCCAGAGAGTTTTTAAAATGTTCAAAATCATATCAAACATGATCACGGATCAATAAGTCGCCTAGCAGTTGTCTCAGTTACAGTACCATTCAATGATATTTGGCAAAGGACATATCGGAATGAATCTGTCACAAACAATTCTTGTCAAAATAAGTGTTTTCACCTTGCCAAAAGTCCGGTTATGAACGCATTTCTCATGTAGATAATTTGCTCGAGAAATTTCATTTATTACACTTTGATTTATGCTTATATTCATTGCTCAAATCCATCGATATGTACTCTAAATTGTCGGAGAAACTTTGGTAAGTCCACTCACAAAATTCGACCGTATATCTAATAAAACCGCTGAGCTGAAGTGATTGTTAATGCCCAACTATAGGCATTATAGGCATTCCTGTAACTTATACAAAATAGTAACAGCGAGGTTGATGCTTCATTCAATGGATGTCACTACTTTCATATAACACGTTATTCCTCATATCCATTTCAGAAATCTTTCACTATTAATTTACAGTTGATACCATCTTATGTTAATCTGAGTAGCCATTTGAAAATTTTGTTTTTTCAACAGCCAGAATGAATTATAAATAATAATTGTCAAATTATAAATCACCAATCAGTGTTTATAGCTATTGAACATAGTTGTATTTCAAATCTGTTGTTCATATAAATATTTCATTCTTCAGTATATGTAAATGAAATTACAGCGAAAACACAAATAAAATGAAGCTATGAATAAAATAACTGACGAAAACGGTGGCGTACCTACTCACGGATAACAAACAGATGTCAAATGTATTCATTAATTTCTTCTCAAGTATAGGCTAAAAAATGGCCGAAACAATAAAACAATATAATAATATATATCCACAGGCTCTAAATCAATTGATGAACTCATTCTTCCTAGGAGATACATATGATGATGAAATATTTTGATAAACTGAATAAAAAAAAGCACCAGGTCACGTAACCACTGAGATTGTTAAACTAATTGCTACATACATCATCAAATCGTTGGTCTATATAAACTGGCATATTTCCATACACTTTCAAGATTTCTGTACAAAAATGGAAACAGAGAAAATGTTTCCAACTACCGTCCAATCTCTAATTTTGCAAAATTTTTCGAAATGTGCCTGAAAATGCGTCTATCAAACTACTCAAAAAAAGTTTGTAATAATATCGGAAAAATCATTTTGCTTTAGAGAAAATAGGTCAGCGCAAGACACCATTACATCCATTACATCCAGAATATCCAAATATGTTCGACACTGTCGATCATCATACATTGCTGAAAATATTAGAAAGTATTGGAATCAGAGGAGAAACATAGGACCTGATGGAAAACTATCTGCAGCAAATAGTTCAAAGAGTTGGGATAAATGATAGCCTCAGTGAAGAAACGGTAATGAACTATGGTGTTTCTCTGGACACAGTCCTGGGGCCTGTAATTCACAATATTTATCTCAATGATTTACTGAAACTAGATGTAGAAGGAGAACATCTATATCGCCTTCGTCTTGAAAAAACTACGGAGTACATTATCAAAATTCAAATATTAAGCGAATATTCTAGAAATTGATCAGTTACGAATATTATATTATGTCCTAGGAACCCTACTACTCGAATTATGGAATATTTGCCTGGGGAGCAGCAACAACTAATTATTCCAAACATCTAGAAGAAATACAAAAGTGGACCATCATGAAAAAAAACCATATAATTTCCCCACTGATGAATTATAACGCGAAACGAAATTATTTGATTTTTAACAATTATATTTTCTATCAGCTGTAATGCGACACAAAAGCAATTTCTCTGTTATACCAAGACCATAAAAGAGCATCATACGAAGAATTATATAGCTTGATCCCTCAAGAAATGAAAAAATATAACTCCCGTCATTTATTCAAATCAGAAATAAAGGAATGGATAAGCTCCCAATCACGCCTTTCCATCCATCAATACATTAATATGAAAGATATTTTATATTTTATATATGCAATCATTTTGAAATTTTATATTTGCAACACTTTTATTGAATTTTATATTCATAAGACTATTTTCTATATTTTATACATTACATAATTCATATTTTGTTTTTGTATTTCCTTTTGGTATTTTGTCTATTTTGATCAGATCGCCGCTTAGGCTAATTATAAGCATAGCTTTTACTTTTGTCTGTAAACATATTTAATAAACTCATAATTATTCAGGATATTTACTTACAGGTTGGATTACTCTCGTTACAAAGCCTTGCCTTGTTGGGTAGTATGTATTTATTCACCACTGTATTTATTCACACTTGTGGTAAATGAATATTATTATAGTTGCCAATACTTTTATGCCAATACTTTTTAAACTTCGCCTATTGCTGTATTCAATTATTTATAATCATTTTATTTGAGAAAATATTATACTTATTGAACATTTATTTTAAAATCCAATGAGGAAACATTTTCAATAAACATATTTTTCTTCTAATCCACAACCAGGTTTTCAAGCTGATCCAATCTAAATATTTTGCAAAGTTGATTATCATGTTCTGGCGTTGGGCAATTTCTGTATACAGAATAAAATGAAAACGTGAAAAACCAATAAAAACGTCTGTAGAAAAGTTGGTGGAAACCACAAAACTCCACACTGTGACGCTCCGTCACTGCAGCATTCCCGGAGCACAACTGTAACGTCAGGCAAAACTTCTGGTCTAATGAATGCAAATTGCCTATTTTGCATTTTAAACTTGCAATCAAGCAAAAGGCCGTATAAATATTCATATGATGGTTGGGACGAAAGCGGAGGCAAAATTTCCACGCAGCAACCCTAGATTTTCAGTGGGATTTGTGATTTCCATTAGGAATATTCATGTTGTGATGAATGTGAAAAACGAAATTTCAATAAATGCGGATTTTCTAGATCGTGCGGTTCTACCCAATTGAGGGATATTGTCGATATGTATCGGTTGAAAACGCGTCGAAAAAATATTTTCTGTTTGTTCCCTTGGGTTTGCTATTTTGATCTAATGCTTCTGTTTTACTAAACTACTGAGGCAGGCGTTTTTTACCGCGGTAATATAAAGAACTAGTATGTGAGAAGGATGTTTGATAGGATTTATTTCTCAACAATCTAGTCGACATCTGATGAATAACTAGTTTTATTTCATTTTTCAATACGTTCTTACCCAACCAGCAAAATTGTTTCATAATTTCATAGTGCTGCAACAGTTTTATTTTGTTGGTGATTCATAATTACTTTCAAAATGCTAATTGATTATATTAGATGAGCCGTGATCATAATACAGTTGCAAGCAATACAATTATTTTACAAATTTGTCATAGAAACGTTTATAAAATAAAATTGAGAATCCGTTATAAAATAGTCACGAAATAATTTCACAGAAACGTTTTTACAACAAACTTATAAAACATATTTTCCTATAAAAGAAAATTGTTTTGTAGCAGTTTTATAGTACTTTTCTGTGAGGTTTTTATGATCTATATAAAACTATTTCAAAATTATTTTATCACTGCTTCCTGTAGCTTTGATGAAATTATTTTATTGGAATTCTTTCAAACACATATTGGTTTTCATTACCATATTGTCACTTAAGTGATAATTTCTCAACTATTTCATAGTATGGCAGATATATTTACTACAATTCCAGAATAATGAAATAACTGTTATAAAATCAAATTGCTTCCGCTAATATATATCTTTGTCGCCAAGAATAAAATGCAGCATTTAAGAAGAACCGGCTGACATTGATTTTAGAGGTCGTGTAATGAAGTATAATTAATTAATTAAAAGCTTTTATTTAACTTGACTTGTATGTATGTTAACAAATTTTGCAAGTTTAATTTGACCCACTTCCCGGTATCCGATTGATATGAAATTTTGCATGCTGTCCAGAACCAATAACAATGGATATTACGTGACCTGATGCTGCTGCCAGGATCGGCTCCGTACGAAAAATCTCCTTAGCGGTAAATAGCAGGGACACGAAATTTTGTATACGCATTCGTTTATGATAGACAGTTGATATGCCCACCATGAAATAGATGCAACATCCAGGGTTGGCTTCAATAAAAAAAATATATTTCTAGAAAAAAAAATTGAATCAAGCTTTTACCTTTAAATACCTACTTTCCGACTCTAAAAGACAATAAATGGTGTAGTAGGTTGTAAGAAGAACCCATATTTATTTGCATTGTGAAGAAAATATTAGACTGTTCGAAAATAACTGGGACTCGGCCATGTAATAATGACGTCATCAATGAAATGAATAGACTAAGAAATATAACAAGCTGATTCTTCTATAAGGTATGCCGGAGGAGTAGGTACCTATCTACTTCTATAGAATAAAGTCTATCCTTATAACAGTTTTCCCTATTCCTTAAGTTTTTCTGTTGAAGGACTCTCCGTTTTATAGATGGACTTTTGTATTGATCGATAACTATGGATTGAAACTAAAAAATATAAAAAAAAGATCAAAATAAAATTTTAAATCACATTAACCACATTCATTTATGACTTCACAGAATTGAAATTATAATATAAGCTTGTCGCGATGCCTAGAAAAAATCTCTACTTATTCAGTCAGATGAAATTTAAATTAAGAAACATTCTGACAGAGCAACTAGGTACTGCAATAAATTTCAAACTGATAAATCCTATGTGTGCAAAAAAGTTATTCAAGGTTAAAGTTCAGCATTTTAAACATTCACGGCACTTTTATTTAATAACGAACATTATGAGTTGCTTACAAGTTTAGTAGGTGCCTACCTAATTACAAAATTTCAAATACAAATTGAAATTATGGCGACAAGCTTTTACCATAATTTCAATTCTGTGAAGTCATAAATGAATGTGGTTATTGTGATTTGAAATATTATTTTTATCTTTTTAGGGCACTTAAATAAGAGTTTGTTTAAAAGACATAATGTTTTATAAAACGGTGCCGATTTCCTATTTATAGCAGTTAATTTCGAATAGTCTAATTCTTCTATCAGGAGGCCTTCTATTGATGTGGCCCAACTTAAAGCCACGTACGCTTGCCCAGCAGCTGACAACTTTGAACCCAAATATACAACAGCGTGGTTAACCGTACTACCCTGCATTTTGTGAACTGTACAAGCCCAGCATAAAACAATTGGCAACATTTCACGTTCAGCTGTACCATTGGTGAATTTAGCCGGAAATTGCACAGATTTCGGTTGAATAACGTGGATCCCATCTTTGCCGAAGTCGATACGGACTGATGGAATGACCGTGTCATACAGTTGTGCTTTCCGGAAACAGGACCATATAATTTCCATCATATGACCAATGACACCATTCACTAGACCCTTAGACACATCAAAATTGTATCGAAACATCACTTTGGCCCCCACAAATATTTCCAACTCTTTAGGCAACCCTCCAGTCTTGTTTATATCAAATGGTATAATATTATTTAAATCTATATTATCATTTTCTCTAGTACAATCTATTAGACTATCTTGTGCCATTATTTTATTACATTGAAAATAAACATGGGTTCTTATAACCTACTACACCATTTATTGTCTTATTTTTAGAGTCGGGAAGTAGGTATTTAAAGGTGAAAGCTTGATTTAATTTTTTTTTCTAGAAATATATTTTTTTTATTGAAGACAACCCTGGATGTGGCATCTATTTCATGGTGGGCCTACCAACTGCCTATCATAAACGAATGCGTATACAAAATTTCGTGTCCCTGCTGTTCACCGCTGATGAGATCTCTCGTACGGAGCCGATCCTGGCAGCAGCATCAGGTCATGTTTATGATTAACATGCATTTTGCCAGCATGCAAAATTTCAGGACGATCGGACACCGGAAGTGAGTCAAATCAAACTTGCAAGATTTGTTAACATACATAGAAGTCAAGTTAAATAAAAGCTTTTAATAATAAAAATTATTTAAAATTACCATTACGTGTTCTCTGTAAGAAGCCAAGCACATAAAATATCCTTTCAAAACTCCATCCTTCACACACAGAATCGGTATCGGTTCACAAAGTTCAAACAATCTTCCCAGCTACTGAAATAGACATATAAACAAAGCTCAACGATTCTAAGAATGACATCACTAAAAGTAGATATCTCTCACTTCTCCCTTCACGTTACACTACAACTACACTATGAAAATAAAGTCTATGACTGAACAAACGAAGGACATAACTTGTTGACATCTATTTGTATACCTAACCGTAACAGAAATGAAAATTATCAAAATTAACAATTATGGACTTTGAATAAGAGTCTGATTTTTATTTATTTGGAGTACTACTGTAGACTGCTCAGAAGAATCCCAGCTCTGTGAAAATATAAAATAGAGATTTAAGTAATTAATAAGTTACAATCTTCAAGTTTGAATTGCCGAAAAGGGTTTCTATGCATTCAGATTATCTCGGAAACAATGAAAAATGAAAATTAAAAATTTTAAAAGAGCAGACATCCTTAAAATACATGTGCAATATACAGTGCATTTCTTCAATGTCCCCCTGTCTTTTATTTTTTGAACGAGTCAACTCAAAAAATTGAAATTTGGGATAATGCAATTAATGCATGAATACTTCATTTTGAAGGGAAATTGGCAGATACAACTTTCAAGATGGCGACTGGGCAATATTCCAGCCCAAACTTTAATTTTTTCTGGATATTGAGTAAGTGTTTTCCGGAAAACGTGGGGGTTTGTGTCACTCCAATAACATTGCCGTTTAAAAATGTACATTCGACACTAAAACAAATATTGTGGAGATAGGTAGGATCCCTTGCAATGGTTTCCGTTATGATTTCGCAGAATTCTGTTCTTCGATCAGGGTCATCTTCAGTTGATTGGTGTACCTATTGCTCTTCAAAAGTCTCCACAGAGTAGAAGGAGACACCTCACAAACATTAGCGACGGAATAAGTAGACTGTTAATCTCACCATCTCATCAATTATTTGCACTTGCTGTTCTTCCGGAATGGACGGATGACCTGGGGGCTTTTTGTTATGTACACTACTGGTAGTTGTGAATTTGGATACAAGTTCCCTCAAATATTTTCTACAGATAGGACGATTCAGAAAACGTTAATTTCGGTTTTTGCACGGTAAATGAAAATCGCTTCAATTTTTTCTTCCAATAGACGGGAATTTACCATTTTAGAGATTGTACTAATGATGCACTGTTTGGAACTTTTGGTCTAGTAATGAACATTACTGGAGTTTTTTTCCAACACCAAATCGTTATTTTCAACACCTCGACACATGTTTCGATCACCAAGTGATCATCTTCAAAGAGGAAGTGGTGCGCGTGGTACGCCGTTTTGCTTTTTATTAATATTCATTTGAAATGAGCTGAATTATTTTGTTTGTTGAATTTCAGTGATACATGCATTAAATTGATGTTTCATTTGAAAACTTTGACAGTCATTCAAATATATTCATTGAAATTTTATTTCCAAACTTACTTTTAGGAAGTGAATTTAAAGTGTCATTATAATTCAACAGTCATATAAATAACTAACATTTTATTCAAAGGTCACAATTATATGCGGAATTGAAACGTTTGTTGAATTTACTCGAATAATACATTCCATTGATTATTGAATAAAAATGTTTGTTCATTGCTGAGTTGAACTATATGTATATAGATTATTTTTCAGCATAATATATAGTAAATTGACGTTCCATTTTCCAATACTCTTGAAACAATAGTTTTCTTCGGAATCAATAAAAGCTTCAAGTTATTTCATTAGACTTTTTTATTCAAATAACAATTTTATTCATGTAACATTTTAAATCGAGTGTCATTTAAAATAGAACAAATTTTGCGTACAATCGTTTTTAATGTGTCGAACAAATGCATGAATCAATTAAATTCAAACGAATAAATTGTTAGTTGAATAAATTGAGGAATGAATATTTGTGACAATAAAAAGTATAACGGCGTTCCATAAGAAACAGGTTCGCTAGTATTTTATAAAATCATACAGAACTGAAAGTACATAAAATCGATTTATCCACAAACAATTCAATAATTTTTCTCCGCTTACATATTGCTGTTTCAAATCTACGCTCAGTAGGCAGATAATCGGCGGTAGAAGTCTCTAATACCGCCAGTAACACCTACTCTTTTTCAACTTTCTGACTGATGTTTAGTTTCTTTTGAGAACTTTCGTGCAATGCTTCTCTATGTACATAAAATATATAATATTAAATTCGCCCTCAATCGTTTCTCATTCAAAAACAAATGTATTGCGATGATTTTGCATATTTCATCCTGGTTGAAACCCTACCCTGACCGATTCATCACCAACTTCATCAATTCCTTATATGGGTCGACATGAAAACATACAGACTCGTTGTCCTCGTTCCAGAGACAAACGTATTGCCTGAGGGTCCTGTAAGTCCAAATTGGCATAGTAATCCCCGTATATAAAACGGAACGAAACGCCTGCAGGCCCAGATCCTGTTCAAACAGTATTCAGACTTCACAGAGAGCGTTCGAAAGGGATGGCGGCAAAGTTTTTTCCGCTGAGTGATATCGCCGCAATTATAGTTGGCCCGCGGTCTTTTCCTTTCTCTGATCAGCCAACTTTGATAAATGAAACGTACGAGAGCGATGGAAACCTGTTTATGAACCTCCCTTTGCAGTTTGGATAATCAAAGGAAATTGAGGTTGGATAGAGCAATGCGATTATATTTTGTTCGGGTTGATGTGTACCTAGTTCACAAAAGACTGAATAACAAATGTTTCAGTTGATTCAAAAACAACGGGTACTAATGATTGCGACATGATTTCATACAATTTTTCGAATTATACTGTTGCAAAAATGTTTCTGAAATAATTAACATTCACTATAGTTTGAAAATATTAAGTTCCTCAGTTTATGTCAACCGCAAAAACTCCCATTTGAGTCCAAAACTCTCAATACATGAGATGCTTCACTTAAACTGCATTAACTAAAAAAATAATAATTGATTCATTGAAAAGATTTTGTACTTTTCCTAGCATAGATGACATTAACGAGTGCTCTTCAGATTTTCGGAAAAAATCACCAAAATTGGTTCATCCCATTATATTTATACATCCTTCGTCTGAACCATCATATGAAGAGACTCCGACTGTCGGAAGATCAGCCATGCCGTCTATGATGATGATATAGATTCCCAGATATTTGAAGTTTTTTACAGCTTGAAAAAAATATGCTCAACATTGAATGTCAAAATGTTGGATTATAAAAAGACGAAATCTTTGATATATTACATTTGAATTACATGTGCTTCTAGGTTCAGAGTGGAAAGTATGCAATTCAGCACCCCTATTCACGTCCTGATACACAATACTAACAATATAATCACTGTTTATGAGAGAAAATGACCCATCAACATGTATGCTGAAAAGTATGGGATCAAAGACACTATCTTACAGCCTGGTGGTTTAACGCGGGTGATTTGCTTCATTCACTCAATCCACCGCTGTGTGAACCGGTGATTTGAACCGCAAGGCTAGACGATTGATTTTCACTCCCTATCGTCCCACCCGTGTTAGAAATTACAGGTTAAAAGGTGAGACCTCGTTAGTCCTTAGCTCGCACAAGTTTCGACATTTGAGAGTTGTCGTTCGTAGCAGGCGAGAGCTAGTTAACGGAAAAACAAATTTTAACAGATTATTTTAAAACATATACAATCACTTTTTGTTCGTTGAGTACATAGACAACCCCTACAATTTGATGTTCACTCGAAAAATAGCTTCGACATACAAGGAGAGATTTTTTCTCTATTGCCAATGTCTTCCAAAGATTGTAAACGTGAACGATGACTCACTTTATCAAATTCTTTAGAAAAATTAATGGAATAACCTCTTTGGCTCAATGTTGCTTGCTGCTTTGTTCATTTTCCTGTCAGTTATTATTATTATTATTATATTCAGAAATAGCTATTTCATAGAGAAAATATCCACACACAGAAAACCAACTTCACGGTAAAATACCTAATTTATGAATCCAAGTCAACGAAGTCAAAAAAATAAAATACATACATACGCCCGAAAAAAAATTCGTTTTGAACTATTTCATCAGATATTCTCTTCAAAATTTTTCGAAACGATGGATAAAATCTGTGTTCATTATTTCTGCGATTGAATTGACTTAATTTCTTCAACAAAGAAAGAGTTTTGAGAAGCTCTGTCCTTGCTAGTAATTCCTTGATCTGGTCGGGTATTGCTGATATCCAAAATTATAACATATTTAATCTAGTGGGTATGTAAGCGCCTGACCTGTTTTTATGTTCAAAATGCAAATCATTGTCCAAAATCTGCTGAATGTCTTAAACTATCCAACATAAATTTTTCGTTACACGACGAGATGACATGAATCGTGCAGTTTTATAGCTTTTGCAACCTATTACTTTAGTTGTCGTTAATGAAGCTATAGTTGAAATGGAAAAGTATAAGGCTTTCGTATATTACCAATTATGCATGTATTCATATATCTTGAAAATGCAAATACATACAAATAATTTTGAAAATGCTCTTTGATGGTTTTATTTCTACTGCTTTAGCGCGTCTGACTTGTCAGTTTCCTCCACGTCTCTGAAAATCACTACGACCTCATTGGACACCATCAAAGAAAGCCCTTGTTTTCACTCTAGATAGATGAAAACTGATGGCTGTGTCTGAGGGTCAAATCTTCCAAATTTTCCTTTCATTACGAACTTGATGATAACCGCATTCCGATATCTATCATCATTGCTGTAACTTTTGTCCTATCAAAAATTTCTTGTTCTTATGAAAACATTTCCAAAGCACCTTTTCACGTAGAAATCCATGGTATGAAAAATTGACTTTTTCGAATGGGATATCAATAGTTTTTTTTCTATTTTTTTTATCAAACACCCTGTATATACCCGCATTATTTCCATAGAGTTTCAAATCACCTTTCCAAAAATGTAGCACACTTGATGCTTTCGAAATACAGAGCTTTTAGGTTTTTTCATGTAGACTTTGGAACGCACACTTTGATCAAGTAGGCTTTGAACGACGCGACGCGGTGATAAAACAGAAAGAAATTGTTCAGTAGTAGTAGCAAATGCTGGAAAAGTTTTCATAGCAGTAATTAAAACGCATAGTTTCAATAAAACTGATAACAATTTATACTATATTCAGTACTAATTAATGAAACTTCAATAATAATAATTATAATGATAATAATATTGCTAATATAATTGCATTTCCTCAGATGCCTTGCGGTACCCGACAAAATAGTAAGATGCATTGAACAACTGATACCACTTTGGCGAACTCGCTTTACCATAACATCTGGTCAAGCAAGAGTCCAAACAGGGTGGGTCACTTTCAGAAGAGGTGTATTTCAGGGTGATTCCCTCAGTCGCCTTCTCTTCTGCATCTCACTATTGCCATTATCCGTTGCGCTCAGAAACACTCGAAGGTATAACTTTTGCACCCCCGGAAACCGGAGGCACAAGGTCACCCATTTGTTTTATATGGATGATCTTAAACTTTATGCCTCTGGATAGAAGGATCTCCATCAGTCCTTGAGGCTGGTGGAAGAGTACACGCATGCTATCGGTATGAAATTCGGGATGGACAAATGTGCAATGGTCCATCTCAAAAGAGGACGATGCGGAGACTACGGAGAGGATGTGCAGCTCGTAGATGGAAGCATCTTACACCATCTGGATGCCGAAGAGACGTATACTTACCTCGGGATGGAACAACGCCACTCACAAGAGGTAACAACAGTGAAAAACTCTCTCCGCGGCAAGTATCATCAAAAACTTCGACAGATCTGGTCATCGGAACTGTCGGGGAAGAACGAAGTTGCTGCAACAAATATGCTTGCCGTTCCAATCTTACTCTACTCGTTTGGAGTAGTGAAGTGGACTCATGGTCTGCATGGTCCGTGACCATGAGAGAGCAGGAATTGGAGCATTTCTCTTTAGGGCAGCTGCCCGAGCAGCTGATGAACTCGGTATATTTTTCGACACTGAACGAGGTGACCACATCTCTGTCACCAAGTTGGAACCTGTTCAGCAAAAAGCTCAGATGAAAGCCGCAGAGATCACCTTACTTCTCCGGAAACACAAGGGTGAGCCAATGCATGTGGTCTTCTTCAATAACATTGGAGACCTTGGCTTATCAAAGTGCCTGACCTTCGCTTTTTTCAGGTCGAGTGGGCTGAAGTCGGAAACTGAAGGATTCATCATGACTTGCCAGGATGGTGTCTTCAACACCTTAGTCTACCGCAGTCGCGTGATGGGTATGAAGGTTCCTGACACAAGGTGCAGGGCCTGCCGCGAGACGCCCGAAACCCTAATGCACTTGCTATCAGCATGTCCAGCATATGCGGTCTTGGCCTATATCCATCGAAATAACGCGGCCCTGAGAGTGCTATATTAGCATCTACGGCACTCTTACGGTATGGACGAGACACCGGTGTTGTCCTACGCTCCGGGGGATATTGAATCCGTTGTGGGGAACGAGGAGTGGCGAATTTATTGGAACTATTCGTTCCCCACCCTCAGGCTCATATAAGCTAATAAGCCTGATGTAGTCCTTCTCAACCACCAGAGCAAAACGATATTTGTCGTCAGAAAAGAGGAGGAAAAAACGGATAAAATATCGAGATTTTCTCTTCGAACTCCGCAGACTCTGTCCAGATCACTCTGTCAAGATGGTTGTTCTGATTATTGGAGTCCTTGGCGGAATGATGTCCTCTCTACTCTCGAATCTTAAAATCATGCCGACTTGCCGCACTAAGGCAGAAATCTTAGCCGCACAGATGCAGAGGGCTGTCATTCTTGGCTCACTGCGCTTGCTCAGGGCACATGATTCTCGGACCCAATGATCACTTACCCCACGGTGTGGGGAATGGTCATTGGTTGATAATGCTGGCGCGCCCGCCCTAATGTATCGGGGCTTCGGGGGATAGGGCCTGACCAGCGCACACTACGGTGAAAAAAAAAAAAATAATAATCTCTTTTGTACCTCACTATTGCCATTATCCGTTGCGCTCAGAAATACTCAAGGGTATAACTGTGGCACCCCGGAAACCGGAGGCTTAAGGTCACCCATTTCTTTTATATGGATGATCCTGAAATTTATGCCTCTAGAGAGAAGGATCTCCATCAGCCTTTAAGGGTGGTGGAAGAGTACACGCATGCTATCGGTATGAAATTCGGGATAGACAAATGTGCAATGGTCCATCTCAAAGGAGGACGATGCGGGGACTACGGAGAGGATGTGCAGCTCGTACCATCTGGATGCCGGAGAGACGTATACTCACCTTGGGGTGGAACAACGCCACTCACAAAAGGTAACAGCAGTGAAAAACTTTCTCCGCGGCAAATATCGGCACAAACTCCGACAGATCTGGTCATCGAAACTGTCGGGGAAGAACATCTCTATAGGAGTTTGCATCCCAAATCGTCCGTTCCACGGTTGTACTTCCCCCGAGAACAGGGAGGCCGGGGACTTTTGAGTTTGGAGTGTCTACATCACAGAATGGTACTGGACACAGCCTGTAAATTCGTCAGTAGTTCGGATCCCCTTCTCTGCATGTTCCGTGACCATGACAGAGCAGGAATTGGAGCATTTCTCTTTAGGGCAGCTGCCCGAGCAGCTTGATGAACTCGGTATAGTTTTTGACACTAAACCAGGTGACCACAACTCTGTCACCGAGTTGGAACCCGTTCAGTAAAAAGCTCAGATAAAAGCCGTAGAGATCACCTTACTTCTGCGAAAACACAAGGATAAGTCAATGCATGGGGTCTTCTTCAATAACATTGGAGACCTCGGCTTATCAAAGCGCCTGACGTTCGCTTTTCTCAAGTCGAGTAGGCTGAAGTCTGACACTGAGGGGTTCATCGTGGCTCACCAGGATGGTGTCTTCAACACCTTAGTCTACCGCAGTCGCGTGATGGGTATAGAGGTTCCTGACACAAGATGCAGGGCCTGCCGCGAGGCGCCCATCTAAGACACTCTTACGGTATTGACGAGACACCGGTGTTGCCCTACGTTCTGGGGGATATTGAAACCGTTGTGGGGAATGAGAAGTGCCGAATTTATTGGAACTATTCGTTCCCCGCCCTCAGGCTCATACAAGCTAATAAGCCTGATGTAGTCCTTCTCGACCACCTGAGTAAAACGATATTTGTCGTGGAGTGTTCAGCTCTCTCTCTCTGACTCTATCCAGATCACTTTGTCAAGATGATTGTTCTGATTATTGGAGTCGGGGCTTCGGGGGAAAGGGCCTGACCAGCGTACACTACGGTGAAATGCTAAAGAACAAACAATGAAAACAAGCATAATAATTGTAGCGGTTGGAAAGGCTGGCACTGCTCACATAAGCTCCGCCTGTCCAATTATAATATAACGAAAAGTAACGCACTTGATAACAACTTTTCAGAAACCATTGGTAAAAAGCTATGCGGTTTTCAAAATCTACTGGTCTGAGTTGATGAACTCTTCTGGTCCTATATGGCTTGAATTTGTGTTTTTCAAACTCCTCCCAACGTTAGTTCTTGGAAGACCTGTTGATATTTTCAAATTTCGCTTTGACGTTATGGGATTATTTTCAATAGCTTCTAAAAAAAAAAATGATTTCTTTCAACTCCTTACGGCTATTTGATTCATATAATTTCGACTTTTCTTTTTTGAATTGATCACCATCAATTAGGTTGTGTCAAAATTTTGCGAAAATGTCCCTGAACGGATGTTTATATATCCCATTTTTCATAATTTTCATTCTTCATTTACAGCTACCAGTAAAAATTTGCATTCTGTTATATCGCATCATGCAAAGTCTACTTGATCAAAGTGTGCGTTTCAAAGTGTACATTAAAAAAACCTAAACGCTCTGTTTTTCAGAGATGACTAACAAAATATCAAGTGTGCTATATTTTTGAAAGGGTAATTTTAAGCTCTATTGAAATATGCAGGAATATACAGGATGTCTCATTGGAAAAATAGTTTTCGATCAGTAACGATCGATATTTGATTTAAAAAATCAAGGCCTTCAGCCTATTTAGTTCTTGCATAGTTTGATTCCCAAATTTTATTTCGGCAATTTAAATCTATTTTTTGCGATGAACATGCCTATTTTATTATATGCAAACAAGTGAATCACACATATTTCGGTTTCTGTTACTATATAATCTATAGGAATCAGGAAGAGTGAGAGATCGAAAACACTTCTTCGAAAATATCCTTATCCTCAGGTGTTATATCAGGTGGGCTTGTTTGAGAGAAAACGTTTGCCCATCTACCGATTCGTATAATTAACAAACCCAAATGAGTGATATCAAGTTTCGGCAAGACAAGGTACCTTTTCATTAGGACAAATTCATTTATTCTATTTTTTCGGAGGCTTTGTTATTCAGAAGCAACTTATATTTCTATTTTCTAGACCATTTTCTATCCATTCAAATGTTTCAACCACAAAACTGTTAATTTCTTTTTTCAGCACTAACTTATCTCTATCTATTTTCTTTAAATTCCTCTGTAGATCAAGACATACTTTTTCTACTAACTTACTAGATACCACTGTGAATTTCACTAGTTCGGACTTCCATTATCTACTATATAAAATGATTTGAAATCCCTGAAACAAGTAAAAAGGAACAATTAAAAAAAGAATAGCTGAAGATAACAATTATATTAAGCAAACAATAAACCTGAAATGAAATGATAGTGAAATAACCTACAAGTAAAAATATAATAATTGAATAAATAAAAATTAAAGGAATGAAAAAAGAAAATAATAAAAAAGTGTAGAGATTCCAAGTCACCTTAGTTCACGACGTTTCGATTGTTGGTATCTACAATCGTCTTCGGGTGATGACTGATGTGGGGTGTTGGGTGTTGGGTGATGACAGTCATCACCCGAAGACGATTGTAGATACCAACAATCGAAACGTCGGGAACTAACGTGACTTGGAATCTCTACACTTTTTTATTATTTTCTTTTTGCATTCCTTTAATTTTTATTTATTCAATTATTATATTTTTACTTGTAGGTTATTTCACTATCATTTCATTTCAGGTTTACTGTTTGCTTAATATAATTGTTATCTTCAGCTATTCTTTTCTTAATTATTCCTTTTTACCTGTTTCAGGGATTTCAAATCATTTTATATAGTAGACAATGGAAGTCCGAACTAGTGAAATTCATCAGGAAACATTGTCAATCACCTTCAAACAAACGTTAGATACCACTGTGGTATTCATTTACCAAATGCTGTTTCACAACTATACTTGCTACATAAACCAGATTGAAGACTGTTAAGTATATTGTACCTCTTCAGAAACCGAAAGTACAGAAGAGTGTTGCAGTTCTGTGTGGAAACAAGCTGTCGCTTGTTAACAAAAGCTGAAACAATAGCTGACTATTACTGAGGTTTCACCTTTTAACTTGCGATTCCTAGCACGAGTTTGACGATAGGCAGTAAAAATTAATCGTCTGGTCTCGGGGCTTGAATCACCGATTCACCTCACGGTCGATTGTAGGATTGGAACAATCCACTCACGCAAACCCAACTATAATTTAGAAATTGATTCTATTTCATATTAGACTTGTTTCAAAATTTCAAACACATTCAATAGTTAACTACAATAGATCCCTATCGTGGTTTTATCCTCACTTGAAAAACATTTGGGTTCCACTTCGATATTTATTTGTATTTGGAGGGTGCCTTTTACTCGTAATTTTATTTTGTCAAGATAGAATGAGAAACACACTTGATACCATAAAAGACGTTATAATTTCGGAAGATCCGATTCTCATAAAAATCTCTTTTCCTATTCTATTCAGAATCAAAATTGTTTCTCACGTCTCACAAGTTCAATTAGAATGAATTCATCTCCTCAAAACAGACCCATTTTATAATTATTCTAAAGAACGAGAGCATGTTTAGAGTTTATTCAATTCCTTCAGTTCATTTTCATTCCACATTTGTTTCATATGAACCAACACGGACTGTCCGTATCTGTTCATAAACTGGAAGTTATATTGTTTCGATTTGAATACCGTTTCGAATCCGAAATAATAGCTTTCTGATATGGTACAAACATTTTGTATATTTTTTGTATAAATGAAATTCCATAGAAAGATGAATAAAAAACAACGGAGTATTATTTTTTGATTATATTTCAATAACAATGCGGCATACAGTATTATGTGATAAAGTTGAAATGTAAAGACAATATTATTCTTTCATATATTTGAAATGATTAATGATGAAGGTGTTGACACTTTGACCTGTTACTCAGTGAAAATCAACAACAATCACACAATATAGACTGTACTTCCAATATGCTTTTCACTATATGATAGAATCCTTAGTTGCACTGGTGGACTTGCGAGACCCCACCAGTCCAACAGAGGATGCTACTAAGTAGTAAAACGCTTATTGGTAATGAAGTCTAGATTATTGAAATTCGTAATTATCATCAAGAAAGTGTTGAAGTCTATCAGAGAATAGAATACGGTTTGACGATATCTATTGCCCTTGTGGTATATCCTTAATTTATTTGCTTCTTAGAAATCAAAAATTTCTAGCAGATTGGTGATAAATATAACTAACTAAAAATCTACTCGTGTCTTTCATTTTGAATTGTCTTCAATATAGTTGATTATACCTTTTTCAACCTGTATATAGAGAAAGCATTTCATTAAAATTCGATATACTTGCCGAATTTTGATACGATACGATTGATACTCTTTCTAATTCATATAGGTTTCATAGTAACAGAAACCAGACTATATGTAATTCACTTGTTTGCAGATGACACCCTCATCTAATTTTCAGCCACATACCACAGGGAGTTTCAACGAATCATGCTAATATTCAAATAAACGCCAAATGAATACAAATAATACAAAGGAAATGGGCATTGCAAAAAACAGATTGAAACTGCAAAAATAAAATTTAGGAATCGAACTATGGAGGAAATGAATAGAACAAGTGAGAAAAATCAAATACACATCAGTACATTTTTTGAAAAGTTCAAAGCTTTCATAGTTTCAAATTTAAAAATATTTTGATGATATACGTAATTTCGAGAGTTCAATAATTGAAGGATAAAACCAGGGAAAAATACGAAGAATTTGCAATCCATCAGCACTGTTTCGTCACGCCAAGATCTCATTAGTGGTAGTATACTGAACTATGAATGCATTACTGAACTCAATTGTCCTTAACAGGCTTGCAGTTTTCACACAAAGTATTCGTGATCTAACACAAGACCCACCAAGTCTCATCAATGGAACCCGGCTGGATTTCTGTCGATCCCATATACGGCGTTTTCATCAAGGAAGGTGTCATCGCCTCGAATTACAAAGATTGATATGTTTTTGACTAGTTGATTAATGGGCAGGGCTTGCATAATGAATGTTTTAATGATGCAATGCCCGTATTGTTACTGTAGGTGGTTTCTTTTGAATATTCTCAGCTCTATGTACTTTGCTCAATGCCACTTTACCCTTTTGAGTATCATAAACTGTAGTCGTACTGCGCGATTGATAACAAGTCAATAATATTCTTCGTTTTTTGAAGGAAGAATTCGTCAATGAAGCTCACAGAACAAATAATAGTCTGAGTGAATTTATTAAAAACAATAAAGACAAAACTTCGGTGTCGGATAGATCAGGAGTATATAAGCTGATGTGTGGCTCTTGCCCAAAACTGTATACTGACCAAAAACATGTTCCCAAAGAATTAGAGACCATAGAAGTAGTTTTGTAAATAAAAAGACCAATATATAAACCACCTTTTAGTAGGACAATCATGACAATAGGACAATCATGAAAACGACGTGTTACATTTAGAAGAGAAATGTTTAAATCTCAATCTTCTAGAATGTTTGGAAATCAATGAATTTAAAAATCCGGAAAATTTACTGAATGATTAATTAGAATTGAGTAACTCCTCGTTACTGAATATTTTTTAAAATGTGGAAACTGGTACATAATCACTGGTAATTAAATTGAAATGTAGGTACTTCAAATTGTAAAATTAGGTATATGAAGCATTGAATATGTAAGATATAGTTAGTAAAGACACACCCGAAGAACCCATTGTGTTGCATTTTTGTAAAATCTGTTACAGTTCTCAGAATGCAAGAGCGTATTTATAAGATAAAATTAAATTTGACTGATAATTAGTAATTGACACTAATCATTTTCTCAAAGTAAAAAAAAATGGCATAGAAATTTAAAGAAAAATAATGTATTAAATTTATATATTTATGCACAGCATCCACCCTGTATAATATTTAAAACAATTCACTTTCAGTTTTTTTAGTGCCTAAAGACAATCAGATATAATTCGATCTTGAAATAACGTTGATAGGAAAGGAAAGGAAAGGAGAAAAAGGGTTATTTTCTCTTGGAATGAGAGTTGACTTTGGTTATCTTCTCTGGAGTAAGTATTTTGAGCTTATCACATTGTGGATTTAAAGAAACCAAAATTATATTTGTGTTATCTAAATGAATAACTCACCCACAGCATTGGCGATTTTTATTAAGTAGGTACCCGTTCTCGTGTCAAACTCCAATCTTCAGGCCACACAATAACTACGGTAAGAACCCACTTCCCGAAAATACCTTAAAGGATATATCCTTCTGAACCTTAACCTTATTTTAGGCCTTCTTATCACCACCTCAAGTCGATATTGTGAACTATATCCTGGTGTATCTCTCGCAAGGCTAGACCACTACACCCCTTATATCTCTGACTGCGGTCTTCCGAGGAGCAAGTTATCTGCATGGGAAATGTCACTGCCTGAGTGGACTGCGTACAGGGGTTGGATCGTGCTACTTTCCCATATCCCACGCAGGTAAGGTCTTTCCTGTTATGTATTACACCCTCCCGCACGACCTCGAATCAACATTGCGGCACAAATTGCGAATTGTAGAATAAACCAAGCATTTGCTTACATCTATATCTGTGAACCCAAAACTATACTTCTGGGCCATAAGCCTGTAATCACCATCAGCTTGGCGTGTTTAAAGAAACAATACACTTATCCTCCAAGTTCCGGCAGCCCATAAATCAATTCCTAAGTAACCCGTTTCAATCAACGACTACGGGTATTACAAATCGTTTAGTGAAAATCTCTCAATGAAGTGTTTTTTGAATACGTTATGGATTTTCATAAAGTATCGGCCAACTCCATCATATATTTTATAATAGGTATTCTCGTGAATAAGATTTATATTTATTGATGGAAAGTCGATAATCATTTATTCAGACATTTCCATTGTCACTTTTTATATTTATATGCAGACGCAAATACTCAATTCAAACAACCATTCTTTCACATGGTAATTTTTCCTAATATACTCTTTTCATAGCTTTCAAAATATTACATTTCATTATAAAAGCTATGAACCCATTCACATGTTAATTAAGTTTCGAAGTTAATATCAAATGCAATTTGGGACTCGTTTAACAATATTTGGATACGCTGAGCGTATATGACGTTATTAAACATAGACGTAGAATGTGGGTCAAATATTCAGAAATCAAGTAGATATATCTTTTAGAATAGGTACGTGTAATGTTCCATTACTGTTCGAAGAAAATGTATTTGTGTCGCTGAAAAAATTCATAATACCTATGTGGGATCAATAATGTAACCAGATGTTTTCAGGAATATAAAAACTGTATTTATTTAAATTGAAAGTGTTATATTTTTGGGAGTAATTTTTGAAAAAGAATGTTTTTAGCTGTCTACTATTCCATCTTGATACAAAAAAATGTAGGAATCTTCCAAAGAAAGGAAGGAAGTAATTAATTTTGAGCGAAGTAACTTTATACATATGTGTATTATACACTTTGGGGAAGTGGTAAGCTTTATTGACCTCTCGAATACTTTTCAGTCTATTGAACGGAGGTTACTGGGCGCAAGGTCTTTTGCGAAAAAAGTATACTGATTTAGCAGACGCGATCGGATATATGCTGGTCACTGAAATGAACGTTTTAGAAGCTAAAGCAGAAGATGTTTCGAATCATAACTGATGAATTGACGATGAGAATTTTCTTGAAAGACTCTACAGAACAAGTATTTTCAGATTAATGAATTTTAATGGCTTCTCGGAACAACAATGCATGGTATTTAGATATAGTTGCTAAAACTTGGCTGCTCTCCCATTTGACATAGTCCTGGCTTCTCCGAAGGTCCTAGGAAGTGATTCCAAGTGAAGAGTTTAAAAAATACCAGAGAAAGGAAGCGTGAAGAATTTTTCTTCTTCCAGTTTTGGTATGAGCCTCGATTTTCGTTAGGGCTATATATATTTTCTGAGTTATTGAAGACCTGATTGAAAAATATCAGTTTTTCTTGTGGAGACTCACCAAGACTGTATGGACTACCCAAAGTGCACAAGGAAAAAATTCTACTGTGTCCACTACCGGCAAAATCCATGTACATGCTTTCGAAATCACATTTCCCAGATAAACGGTCCTACATCGACTCGAAATATTTCGTCGGAAAAAAATGATTTTGTCATTCGAGGTCATCTTGATTGGCTTCGATATGATTTTCCTGTTCACATAGTTGCGGTGAAGTATATACATAGAAGAAATCACCATAAAAATTAAGCATCATTTTGCTACACAGATCACACCTTTGTGATATGAAACAGCGGTCAGAAAAATATAAAATAATATGCGAGAGAATTTAGTTCATCATGGAGAAGGAAAACGACAAAAAAATCAACTTTCCTTGATAGGATCGCACTTAAAACGTAAGACTTCTTTTACACTTAGCTTTTGAGAATAATTGTTTATGTGAGGACCCCATTTGAATCCCAATTTTTTCAGCCACCAGGAAAAAGGGACGTATATGTATAAACGTGTACCGGAAGTGTATTCATACGGACCTATAAAGGAAAATTCAATATATGGATTCTCTCTAACAAAAATTCATCTAACATCTAGAGAAATTTTTCCATCGCTAGCGATTTATTCTGAAGGACGGAATAAGGAGGAGCAATAAGATATAACATATATTGGGCATTTTTTCCAAATACTACCGGAAGACTTTATATAAGGAATTACATATCTTGTTTGAGTATATTTTGCATTTACTGTACTAATAGAGGTACAAAGGAACCTAGAAGTATAGTATGGATGAACACAAGATCAAAGTTGCGTGAGGCAGGCAAACTATCGCCCAAAGTTTTGGGAACTATAATTCCATTTCACTATATCGAGGAAACCTTCGAAATCAAAGAACAAAAATGGAATATCAAAAAAACATAGAAAACTTAAGTCAACAAAGCTTGGCTACCCGCCTTAAATTGTACGTAGATCAAATAATATTGAAAAACTCGATTGAGGAACTCACAAAACAAGAGGTGACTGTTGTCACCTGGTATATATTCTATATAGAGAATACTAGTCACCCTCCTGGCGAACACGTTGAATAATTGACTTTTATAGACACATTAGCGATACCTTGGGTTACTGCAATTGATTTCTGTAGGGATCTCTTTTTTCCAATTTAATTTTGGCTGATAATGTAGTTTTTTAAAGGTGAAATGATTCTTAATATCATTCAAGTAGTTTCTGAGTACATCCAATACAAATGATCAGATCTTTTTCCTTCATAATATTAGTTCAGATATACCTACTAAACTCTGTATATTCAATTTCGTCACATTCATTTAAAGAAAGCTCGCCACCAGAGTCATTCCAACTACAATTCTGACGAATTTCAATGAAAATTATTGAATCCAACTCTCCAGTTTTTCCGTTGCTATCCAAAGTTGATTAGAGATTGTCCTTATATAACCTCGAAACGCATTCAGGTATGCACAACGTGTTAGTTTTATAATTCACACACGTCTGGCACAACAAAAGTACCCTCCCAGAACAATCAGTTTCAGTTACTCGTCCCTCTAATAGTTTCATAGTTCAATACCTTATGAATGAATCAAGTCATCTCTGACCACAAGCTATCTGAGACCTAATGTCTTTTATGAAAGGTGGAACCTCTGGCGTAAAAGTTTCAGTTTGGGCTATCAAAGTAAGCGATGTGAATTGTACGTTGAATGTTTGCAAAGGAATCGTTACCTATAAATGGAATTTCATTGGCTAGGCGACTCCTCATCTTGAAGAAAGTGAGCTTAGCGAACTTCGAGAATCAGATCTATTGAAAAACGAGTTCCCAACATCAAGATTGAAACTATATAACTCTGGATTGCCTGCGTATCGGAATAGAAAATACAATATACGAAAAAGTGATAATATTTTCAATAGAAATGAAATTCCTTTTATCGAACCATGTCTATACGTGCTATCATCGCGAAAAGATCAGATTAATCTCTCTCGGTGACATGATGAATAAAAATAGTTCAGCTTGTAATGTTATCCGAAACGGTGCTGATGAGGTGATAAGACTTGTCTAGTCCAGAAACTTGAAGTACATTATTGAGGATGCTAGTTGTCCGTGTAAGTGACAATTTATATAAAACTCTCTCATGTATCACATTGTGTAGCGTTCTTATGAAGAATATTTGTTTCAGTTACACAACAAATGCTTGTAGTAGAAACTGAATGAGAAAAGTGATTTTTGTGTAATTCAATGTTCATGTATCAAAATAATTTTTTTCCTTTCGTGTAATTCAGAGTTGATGTGGAGGTAGCTGATTCGAAGGGGTTATTGTAATAATTTTTTTTCTCTGTCTTTGAGTTTCTCATACATTTTGCAGTGATGGGAAAGTAGAAAACGAAAAAGCTTTTTACTGAAAACCAATCTCCCCTGAGAAATATTCACTTTTCAATTTAGAAAAAATTGCCTTAGATGTCAACAGAAATGAATCATTTGTAGGCGTTTTTTTGGGATAGCAGTCAGCCGTCTTTGAGGGTTATTGAATGTAAACAGTTTATTTTTGTCAAGCTTTTGGTGCATTATATTAGGACACGTGGATGATAATGACTACGAAATTGATTACCTACAACAATTTTACTGTCCTTTTTACGGAATCAAACAAATTAAAAAGGAGTGCAAATTTCTACATACATTCTTGAATATCGAAAGGAAACATTCAAGTTCAAATCGAACTTTCCCTCCTTATAATGATTGCCACTGTCAGTCACTTCCTTCAAAAAAAATTTATGTTTTGTAAAGATGAGTACTCATTTTCTTCTCAATCTCACGTCAGTAAATAGATCAGTTTATCGTATAAAAAAATAGGTGATCAATATATACCAGTTGTCCTGAGGAAAGTGGTGAGCATTACCGAAAGCTTGACATGGACAAATAGTTTTCTTTAAATAACCTCCAAAACCTGACTGCAACCCAAAAAAGTGTTCAAAAACATATCCCGTTGAAATGTTGTTTTCGAAGATTCACCAAAAAATCTTATCTTTGGTGCATTTTTGTGTCCAGTTGCTCATGAGAATGCCACCTAGGTACAATAGGAATTCTATCGCCCTAGATATTTCGTTGTAAAGAGAATACTCTCAGCATTGTGGGAAAGTGAAGTTGAATCTTTCAGATGTATCTGATGGAGGGGACAATCACAGTTTTGCTGAGGCTCAGATATCTGAGGCTCTTGCACCATCTGTGCAAAAGTCCAGGATATTACTGGTTAGTACCCCACTTTGAGAGCAACCTTACGGCCTTATCTTGAGTCGTTTTTGATGTTCTGGTTTCGATCATGGCGAAGATCTAACCAGTTGAGATCCCTTGTTCACAAGAAGGCTGTAACTGTGCTGACTTGATAGATAATCTTACGCTTGAGTGTTTCAAACGTTCAGGTTGTTATATAAACATTGATATAGATCATCTTCGAAATGCTCTGAGAGAATTAGTCACTTTCATCAGGAATTGAACATGGTGGGATAAAGGTACTAATGAAGATTGAATGGTGATATGATAGCAGAGATAATTTCTGCGTAGATTGGAATATCTCGAATTCTTCACCTTCACTTCAAAAAATGAATATAATGGAAGTCTTTACAATAAAGAAATTTTCTAGTTTTAGGCAAGACATTCCTAACACATGAAACAGCATGGAATAATGGTAGTTTGGGTTCATGATATCTTTCGAAGTTTCATTTGACTCATAAAGATTGGAGATATTCCAACAACATAAAGCTAGTATCTACTTTCATACTTCATAAGTTGATCATTCAATGAGGAATCGTAGATAATATGATGTGTATCACCCAGGACTTGAACAAAAAATGAAAATCATTGATTGTGGTAGAGATCAACATTAAATTTTATTTATTCCTAACGAAAATCTTTATTGAAATCTCCTCAATTTTGTTGATTATTTAACAATTCTCTCTGTTTTCTCATATATTAATTAATTCAAGCCAAATAATAAAAATGAATTTGCATGGTTCATTAACTAGATATTCACAGCCATTATAATTTATTTCCGAATCTCCCGTTGGTATCATCAATAGTAAGGGCAATTTTCTCATCCTCCACGAAACGATCCATGAAAATGTATTGATGAGAACTTTCAAGGAGAACCTACTCTTTCAAGAATTTCGTTTACGTTTGATTACCTAGTTTCCCGAATTAATAGTCAGCCTCCCTCAACCTCAGAATTCTGAACAAATTGGTTAAACGGAAACAAATTGAGAAACTCCTTCAACTCCAAAATAAAATCAAGTTAATTGGATCCGAGCAAAATGACGGCACAGTAAAAATTAGCGGAAATGCTAGATAGGGATCTTTCTCTAATGAACTTCCCAATTTGTGCTCTTTGTTTTTATAGCCATTGTTTCACGACTATCTCCAACAGAGCGTAGTGGTAATCGAGATGAAAAGATGATAAGGTTTTTGTTCCATGAACTGTTTTTGCTCTCAGGGCAAGGGTGAAATAGATTTCGGAGACACTTCATCGAAACTTTTGACTACCGTTGTATATTCATGAGTTTTCGATTGACGAGGACAGCTGTCACTAGAGATTTTGCAAAAACGTTTTCATTGGTTCCTACTCTTCCATTGATACAGATAAGATAGAAAACTTTCATGGAGAAACAAAATCTACAGAATTTTATAGGAATATGTCTTCCACATGTGTTTGTTTTGAATATAAACCGGAATAAGGAGCCCACCTGAAATAACTACTTTTCCCTAGAGATCCTGAAATTAGTATGGCAAAAATTCAAATTGAAAATGAAATTATTCTTGGATAACGATACATTAAATTGATATGGAACTCTACTCTAACTGGAGAAGAATAGATACCGATTTTCAACTACTCAGCAGTAGTTTTTTGATAGTTTTAGAAGTGGATTGTCGATCTGCTACACATCTGTTGGGATAGCAACTGGATATGTGAAACCTAATGAAGAAAAATTTTATTGAAAAATTACCTAATTCTAAGATAAGATAAAATTTAGAAGAGCTCCTTGATATGACTTCTAACTTCTTATTGCTGTACAATCCAAACTTATTGTTTGTTAAGAGGTCCACCTTAAAAACAATAAAGAATAATGACAATGAATGGAATTGATAAATTAATTGAATGAAAATGTTTGAAAAAATTTCGAACCATAAACAAAATGAAAATTAAACATTTTCGATGAAATATTGGGAAATCGTTCGAAATATTATCCGTTCATCTGTGAATACTGAGACACATAACTTCTTTCGAATTGTTTTCTGTGTGTCATCTTGATCCAGTTCTAGAAAAACTGTTTTCACTATGTTTTCTAGTTCAACCTTCGAGTCAATCACAGATTTGTAGACTCGATGTTCCGAAGTCTGTTTGTGTATCATAAAATAACAGTTTGAGGGTCTCGAACCCTTTTTTCATCATCATTCTTCCATAAAACTGTTCACTAACAGCATCGGTAATATAGCCACAACCTCTATCCAGCTGATACCAATTCTGTTTATGTTGTCCAGAAACGATATATCTGAGAAAAATTATCGAATTCTTAAGTCATTCTGAGAGCTTTCTTCTAGGACAAAATTTGGATTCTCACTAAGTGAGTACTCATAAACTGCTTTATGGAAATATTATTTTCCCCCTGTGCTCTGACATTATTTTTTCCGGGAAAACTGACGCCATGCCCGGGTTTTCGAAGCGTTCAATTGAAGGTAGGTAGGTCTGAAGTGAGTGGGTCTATTCGACCCTCCACCGCAACCCACAAGGGTTTATTGTGGCTCACACCTATTCACAGTCGGCCAAATAAACCCAGCTTCTTAACGAATCCGATTAGTTTGTATGATGAGTGGTGTTTCATCATTTTCCAGACAGAGGCAACACACACTGTCTTCCGACAGTCCAAGTCTCTGCATATGATGATTCAAATGACAGTGTCCTGTGAGAAGGCCTGTTAGATATCGTAGTTCATCCCTACTGTAGTCCAATAACTGTTTGGAATCAAGCTTCGAAGGGTGAATGAACGCCTTGGCGTGAGATAATCCTGTAAGATTCTGCCAGAAGTCCATAAATCTTCTTGCCATCCAGATGTTCAGTGTTTGTTTGGCAAAGCCCAAAGCGATGCCAATGACAGGTTCTGGTCCAATGAAGCCGCTGCGCGTCCAATTGTACTCGGTATTTCCTCCTGAGTTTTATTGATCCGATGTTTTCATGCAAAGGCAGTGTATTGTCGTCAGAATAGCAAAATTTTGAATTTCTGGTTTTTTTCCATCGTTAATGTAAAATAGAGGAAAAAAAAGCTCCATTGTTGGCGATTAACCTATCCAAGATAATTAATTTCCCAGTCTAATTATGATACGTCAAGCATCAGTGGAAGCTATTTTCATATTTATTCAGGAGATTTCTTTATCTTTGATCAGCCTTTCATTGTATCTACTGTACTTTTTCCTGCTCACTTGGTGAGTAGTCATAAACTGCTTTATGGAAATATTATTTTCCCCCAAATATTTTTTGTTTGAATTGGTACACCCTTGTATCAGAAGAAGCAGCATCTCACATAGAGTAACATTGATTCAACGTCAGGCAGAAAAGCCAGAATTTTTACAAATTTGTGTCAGTGCATCTCGTACTGTTTAAGGACTCTTCTAATGAAACTTTTAAGGAGTGAATGCCTATGCTAAAATGCTGATGAAATTATTATTCCATTTTGCGCTGCACTATATTCAGATGGCTTTCACCTCCCCATAAGTTTCAAAATTATTTATTTTACGGTCTCATAATTTTTTGTGATCCATATAAAGGCTTCAGATTCGGACAGCTATCAAAATATTACAATATTTATCACTTTTTGTCACAACACAGTTCAAATGTGAACTTGAACTTGACATTAACAATGTCATCATCTTCGACAAGGAATTTATATTCTCAGCATATGAACAAATTCATTCTTTCAGTATTAAACAATAAAATCATTTCACAGGAGAATATTTGAAACTACTAAGTTGGAACAAGTATATTTATGAATTATTAACATCGGAAATATAGTGAAAATATGAACAGAAGGAACAGTTAGCCACTATTAAACAAAATGGCGATAGAATTAGCTTCCACCCTTACCCATGGGATGTCGCTGCATTTTGCTTTTGATTTCAATCGATTGTTTCGATTACAACAAACATTCCTAGTTTCAATTGTCTTTTTGTTCAATAGTGTTTTAACTAGCTGTTTGTTATATTAAAGTTTTCACAACATTCACGATGGTTATAGTTTATAGAAAAGCTTGTTCCAACTTGGTAGGACACGAACAGAAGTTTAAAATATTTTTGTCTCATGATTATCATGATTTCATTAGTTCCTACTAATTTGTGACTTGTTGATGATAACCTTGTTTCATAACAACAGGTAACAACTTGTCAAAAGCTATAAACCTTGTCTATTCATGATTCATTCTTTGTTGTCGCTACTCCTCCTTGTCATGCTGAAGATGAGTAGGTAATTCCGATCGAAACATGTCTATGAATTGAAACCTCTCTTTATTTTAATGACCACCAGATATATCTGTATATATTGTGGAAACGACCTTCTTTCTATTCTGATTCTGATTGATCACATGTGAGCTATGTATATATAAATGGTAAATGTGTACAACTTGTAACGCTGTATTCGCAAAGTATTTTCACATCATTTCTTTCGCTTGATAGGTTCACCCAAAATTGAATGACTCTATAGGTATATGAATGTGTAGGCAATCAGTGTTGCGCCGAAAGCTTTTCAAATTAACTATTTCAATCACTTTCCTGGTTATTTGAAAATTTGATCGTCAATATTTAGGTTCAATCGAATGGAAAGTAATTGTTTCAGTTGTTACAGTGAACAATTTCATTCATCGAAGAGAACAGAAATAATTAATTGAGCAAAAAGTGCAGTATTTCAAATACTGTTACCAATTTAATTTGAAGGCCAATCTCGTGGAAGGTCTTAGTATCTGCTTTTTCTATACAACTAACTTCTGACTGCAATTTTTTTGTTTTCGTGAATGAACTATGTCTGAAGGCATTTCCGCTAGTGGAAAATAGCAATATATCTCCCAATATCCAAAACTTGAATTTGGGCAGAGCAAAGAAACATCCGATTTATGTCAGAAAAAGTACAGTAGATACAATAAAAGGCTGATCAAAGATAAAGAAATCTCCTGAACAAATATGAAAATAGCTTTCACTGATGCTTGACGTATCAGAATTAGATTGGGAAATTAATCATCTTGGATAGGTTAACAATTGAGCTTTCTTTTTCTCTATTATACATTAACGATGGAAAAAACCAGAAATTCAAAATTTTGCTTTTCTGACGACAATACACTGCCTTTTCTTCACCAATGAAAACATCGGATCAATAAAAATCAGGAGGAAATACCAAGTAAAATTGGACGCGCAGCGGCTTCATTGGACCAGAACTTGTCATTGGTATCGCTTTGGGCTTTGCCAAACAAACACCGAACACCTGGATGGCAAGAAGATTTATGGACTTCTGGCAGAATCTTCCAGGATTATCTCACTCCAAGGCGTTCATTCACCCTTCGAAGCTTGATTCCAAACAGTTGTTGGACTACAGTAGGGATCAACTACGATGTCTAACAGGCCTTCTCACAAGACACTGTCATTTGAATCATCATATGCAGAGACTCGGATTATCGGAAGACAGTGTGTGTCGCCTCTATCTGGAAAAGGATGAAACAGCAGAGCATATACTTTGTGTCTGCCCCGCTGGGGACCAAATCAGGTTCTTTGAGTTCGGCAGATCAAACTCTCATCATCTGACTTGAAACACCACTCACTATACAAACTAATCGGTGAGAAGCTGGGTTTATTTGGCCTAGTGTGAATAGGTGTGAGCCACAATAAACCCTTGTGGGTTGCGGTTGAAGGTCGAATAGACCCACTCACTTTAGACCTACCTACCTAAAATTGGACGCTTCGAAAACCCGGGCATGACGTCAGTTTTCCCGGACAAAATAATGTCAGAGCACATAATTCCGATAGCTGCGATTAATTTGTTGGGTATTCCAATATGTCATTATAATGATAATATCAATAATAATAATGTAGTTTGCATTTCAAATTCTCCGTTCCACGGTTGTACTTCCCACGATAACAGATTGGCCATGAACTTCTGAGTTTGGAGTGTCTAGATGACTGAATAGTACTGGATAGAGCCTGCAAAGTCATCAAGAGATTGGGATTCCTTTCTCTGCATTGCATGAGAGGGTAGGAATTGGAGCATTTCTCTTCAGAGCAACTGCCCGAGCGGCTGATGAACTAGGTTCAGTTTTCAACATTGAATGTTATCAAAGCACCTGGCAGTTGTGTTTCTCAAGTCGAGTGAGCTGAAGTCGGAAACTGAGGGGGTTGATCATGACCCTCCAGGATGGTGTCTGAAACATCTACTACCCGTCCCGTGATAGAATTATAGAGAAGGTCTGACAGGAGGTGACAGTGCCTGACACCCTGTGCCTGCTGTCCCTGATGCACATGCTGTCAGCATGTCCAGCATATTATGCGCATTCAGCCTATATCCATCGACATACGCTGCGCTGAGATTGCTTTTTTGCCATTTACGATACTTTCAGTATCAGTTATCAGAAGAAATGAAACTCAGGCTAGTTGAAACTCTTATTTACCCCTATATCGAGTATTGTTGGTGTGTATTATAATTTTTAGCCGCAATATAACAAGCAGAAGTTACAACGTATACAAAATGCTTGTATGCGATTCGTATGCTGTATACGATATGGTGAACATGTCACACCATTTTTGTTAAAAATGAAGAAGCTGAATGTGAGGTACAGAGTCCAATATTTGATAAAAATGTTTTTGTTTAAGTTAGTTCAAACTAAAAAACCTAGTTATTTATATAGTTTATTAAGCAGGAATTCTGACATACATATGGACAATTTGAGAATGAACTCATTCAACATACCTAGGCATCGTACTTCCAAATTTCAAGGATATTTTTCTTATATAGCCCCTTCTTATCTGAATGAAATTTTACCACTTTCAAATCATAATATTCATTAATTTAAGAAAGAAATAAAATCACAGATGCTTACTGTTCAGTGCTAATTTAAATAATTTAAAATTCCATGTAAGGTAGTGCAATGAAATTGTTAAATTGACCAAAATAATGTTAAGAATATTAAGAGTTATCAGCAACTATATGATCTATTATTTTTTTCCCTTCTCTATCATTGTTATGATAGTAAATAAGTATTTTTATAATTATTTTCTTACACTACTGTATAATTTTTGGGAGGGGTGGAAGATAGCCTTTGGCTAACCCTTTTCCTTTTATGTATAAATGTATTTTTTATGCATAATAAACATTATTATTATTATTATTATCTACCCCCAGGCTCATACAAGCTAATAAGCTTCCGGTGAGACGGACATCGTCCGATAAGAGGAGGAAAAACGGATGAAATGTCGAGAAATTCTCTTCGAACTCTTCGACTCTATCTCGACCACTCTGTTGAAATAGTGGTACTGATTATTGGAGTCCTTGGTGGCACGACGCCTTTTCTTTTCTTGAATCTCAAGATCATGCCGACTTGCCACACGGTGGCAGAAATTTAGGCAGTAAATGCAGAAAGATCTCAATCTTGGCGCTTTGCGTCTGCCTAGGGCACATGAATCTCGGACCTAATGATCACTTACCCCGCGGTGAATAGAGTGTTCATTGAACAATTCAAATGTGACTAATTATAGAAAAGAGAGAAAACTGAGTCACAGCAACTAACGTCAGCTAAAGCAATCACTTGCTATTCTCAAGCATCATTTTCAAATGCTCCTCGGAATTTTTCAAATTATACAATTTGAGTTCTCGGAGTATTGTATTCCTGCATAACATTGTATGAGAAGCTACGGATGAATACGGTTGTTCTGTGTATAAGTATGAAGATGATATTTATGTTTCTCATTCTCCAATTTCCTGAATGTGAAAAAATTCATTTCTGTTGAAAATGTAGCTCGGTCTTTTCTTTAGTAGCACTTTACGGGTTATGGTAAGTAAATGTAGGAGGCGCATATTTTCCAAACTCAACCAGCTTACTAGCAAAGATAACAAAGAAATTCAGAACATTAGTTCTGTGTAGTGCGAAGACTTAAAATAGTTCAAATGGACCACGATTATTTTATTAAGGAATTCAAATTGATTGAATAGTTCAAGATGCCACGATGATGTATAAAATAAAAATAATTGTAAAGTTGCAGAGTCAAGAATGAGATCGATTCACCACTGAAATTGATCGTCAGTGAATAAATATTATTTTATACTGGTAGAGATGCAAAGATGGTATCTCAATCAGTTCTAGTGGTATACATAATCAGTTGAATATATCAATTCCTCCTGCTTTCGAATGATTTCGCCAATAAGACAACATACTAAATTTTATTGATCTGATCATCACAAAAAGTTATAAGAATTATGATTTGGTAATTGGACATAAATCATCGTACACAGAAATTTTCATATATAATTTCTCGACACACTCATATAGAAATAAATTGGTAACATTCAGTAGAATATTTCACAGCCCATCGAATATCGAATACTCCACACTGAGAAAAAAATTTTCAAAGAGAATATAGAAACGAGCTATGAACTAGGTGCATTCAAGTTCAAAAAAAGAGGGCTTTTGAGCATCACAAAACTTTGAGCTATGAAAATAAAAGTTGTTTTTCAAATGAAAAGAACTTGTTTCTTACTAATGAAATTAGCAATCAGTTGAACAATTCCAAATAAGCTCTGTACAAGAACTCAGATTAATGGGTGGCATAATTGGAAACTGGTATATCAGTTACAGTGAAATCGAGTTTTGTACAATTTTTTTGACGGCTGCCAAACCGATGTTATTGTGTCTCATCCACATTAAAGAATAGTGAGGTGTTATAGTCCACGTTGACAAAGATCGGATTAGCTCATGACAAGGTGTTCCAATCATTTCATCAGAATGATCTGACACAAGAACAGAGATATCATCTGCATACCTTGTAACATGAACATTTTCACATAGGTTTTCAATATTATCAATATTTATCAGATACACAGGACTCAAAATATAACCCTGCGGAACACCTATGTTGATATCAGCTGATGTAGAATTCGTAACCCTCAACTCATTGCATTGTTCATTTCTCAAACATATACACTCTTTGCGATTTTTAGAAAGATTGTAATTCATATGAGTGCGTGATCTTTCACACCATAATGGTATAACTTCTTCATCAAAATGTGATCCACACAGTGGAATGCACTGCTGAGATCACAAAATATCTCAACAGGGCACTCGCCAGCATCAATAAGGCGAGTTATTTCGCTATAGAAGCGGTGTACTGCAGATGTTGTCGACTTTCCCGGTCTAAACCCGTGCTTTGATTTTCCAAAATTATTCCGTTAATATTATTAAAACATGACAGGCGGTCTGATAGTGAGTTTTGAAACATTTCGAAAATATAGATGGTATGATTATTGGTCTATAGTTAGAAAGTATATCACGACTTCCCCTTTTATGGATGGGAACAACTTTACCCACATTTATCATACTTGGAAATTTCTCTTCAGCGAAAGATCAATCAACAAGATATGTCACAGGAAAAATAATGTGATGTAACACAGTTTAAATAATGAAAGTCGGCATTTCATCAAAACCAGAAAATTTAGAATTTTTCAAAAGAGATATCAGTAATTCGTATAACTCGACATTTGCGAATGTATAGAGATTCATTTTTAGATTAAAATCGACACTATCACCTGTATCAAAATAATAGTTTTTTGTTTGCGGAATGTTGTTTATTACATCGTATGTTACTTGTTTGAGAAAAATTGTTGAACAGATCTGCCACTGTCTCGGCATTGTCTATAAGCTCTCCACCGGCCACAAAAAGAGGATAATTATTCGGAGAATTACCTTTTCAGGTTAACTCCTTGACTATGGTCCAACACGTTTTATTCAAGTTGTCGTTGTTAGATACTCCTTTTCGATGAAACAAACTTTTTTTATTTCCTACAAGATGTTGATAACATATTGATGACATTCAATTCAGGAAATTGTTTCGATATCCTGTATAAATCCTTCAGAGCTTGAAATTCTTACTTCTGAATCTACCCAACCCTTAATGTTTTAACGAATATTTTTTTTTCGATAAACTGTTTTCAAAGTAATATATAAAAATATTTTTGGAAATATGCAAAAGCATCATCAATATTTTGAATCTGATTTATATTCTGCCAATTTCTTTACTTATTTCAGTCGAGAAATTTTCCACCCGCTATGATTTATATGATCGCCCTTGATATGATGTTATTCAGTCACGGATTACTTTATGTATGTTCGGCTCAGCGAAAACAACCCTATGATCTGAAAGGAGGTTATCGAGTACATTCACCATTCCCGTAAGAAGAATATTAACAAAAAAATGATCAATTGTGGTCCCAGAGGTGTTTTTTACTCGGGTTGGTATATCCATCCCTGAGACCGTCTGAGTTACAAATATCTGCTAATTTTCATATAATTCAAATCATTATTACGAGATTGAAATTTCCACCTAAAACGAACAGTGTTTGTGAAGTAAATTTAATGCCCTTTCAATATTTTCAGAGAACACATTCAAATTCCCAGAAGAATATCTATAAAAGCTCAAAATATACCATAAAATATTTCTGGAAGTAACACAGATACGCCACTCATTTCAAAATATTTTTCAAAGCAATATTTATCAAATGGCAGTTTTTTTTGATAAATAGTTATATATTACACAAAGTACTTATGATGCACTGTTTGGAACCTTTGGTGTTCGGAAAACCGGCAACATTTCAATTATCAGTTCGAAGTATTTATCGCGCTTTCGCGATAAATACAATTGTTTATGATTTTTTTTATGACTTACCAGAAGGAAGTGTTAGTGTTGTTAATGATTTTGAAGTTGAATCCCAACCGTTTTGAAAACGATATAATCAGTTCGTTCGCTATCTCCTCGATGTTCCACTATTTATCCCTTTTGTGAATGTTGTGTCAACGAGTATATGCATCAACAGTTAAATTAGCTGTAAAACAGTCCAAGGAGCTCCTGAGAAAAACCAGAGAAGCTTATCCAAGAGGAAAACTCCAACTATCAGGTAACTTTGATGCTCTCGTATCGAAATTAATTACAAATAAAATTACAGTCCACTGATAACGCCATTTCTGTATTTTCGCTATATCATTTGTATTTTTTAACATACATTTGTTGTAGTAATGAATATTACTGGAGTTCTTTCCCAAAACCAAATCGTTATTTTCATAACCTCGACACGTGTTTTGATCACCAAGTGATCATCATCATTCAGTCTGAAGATTAAACTGGAAACTTTCCTAAGCTAACGCTATTTATGCTATGGTAGCATACTATACAGGTAAACCATACAGGTATACCACTCATACAGGTATACCACTCTAAATTGATTTTACAATTTGCCTTATCTATTATTTTACAATATGTCCAACAATCAAACAGTAATAAGGACATATTGTAAAATAATAAATAAGGCAAAATGTAAAATTTATTTAGGGTGGTATACCTGTATGGTTTATCTGTATAGTATACCTGCATAGCATGAATAGCGTTAGCTTAGGAAAGTTTCCAGTTTAATCTTCCTCTTGAAGATGATCACTTGGTGATCGAAACACATGTCGAGGTGTTAAAAATAACGATTTGGTGTTGGGAAAGAACTCCAGTAATATTTATTATACAAGGGAAAAAGTATTAGATTTTAGCTCGTGGTTGTGTTGTCTCCCGATGCGAAGCGGAGAGAGACAAAAAAGCGAGAGCTAAAATCTAATATTTTTCCCATGTATAATGAACAATTTTTTTCTGTGGCGGGAAAAAACGACGATTTAATATTGAAAAAAAACATATTATTACAATATGTTAATGTCAGAAAATTATCGATGTGAAATTTGAATTTTTAAACAGGTAGGCTGTTGTACTTATACTGTTGCTAGGAAACCAATCAATAGAAAATCAAATATCTATCAATTTAATTCTGTGGTTGAATTGAAATTATCAGCAAAAGTCTCTTCATTTTATACTTTATGACATTGACAATTATCTCAAACTTTTTTTTCCAGTCCTCAGATACGATATAATATAACATAAATCTTACATAACTATTTCATTATAACATTGTACAACAGTACAAAAATAACATTTCAACACGCTCAAAGGTGCGAACTTGTTTCCTCCTTTTCTTGAAAGAGAATGTATGTATCTCCACTCACAAGCGATTTTGGTGAAATTGGTGACGCGTGTGAATCATTGAATTCGTGCCACGTGCCAGTATAAGGATGTCTGCAGAATGCTGTATAATGTCCGCTGTAGGTAGATCCACTGTGATTCGAAAGTGCATATAGATTATAAAGACAAGGAGTCACATTTTCTGCTGCCTAATTGTTCATGTCTAATCCATCTAGAGGAAACTCGATGGCAACATTTAACTTGACTCTAAATTTTTCTGTTTGAGAAAATCTTTTAAAATGAATGACTAAAATACGGGGAAACTTATGGATTGATAGACACTTTGTGCATTTTCTTCTTTCCTTGAACACGTCGGTTTTTTATGTCCAGACTCTCTTGTGAAGAAATCCAAGCACTGTGATAAATTCAATTGGCCAGTTCTTTGTGGTATGGGGAGTGACAAATCGTAGAAAGGATCGAAGGTTACAGATGAGTCTCCACAATGTGTGCATTTCATCATGGATTAAAATTGACCAACGAAATTATCTACAATCTTAGAGTTATATGTACTCAAATAAATCAGCCATGACTCTTGCGCATTTTCGTTGTCGCTCAATTTTTTGTTATTCTCCGTTAAGATAGGTTTAGGTTTCTCAATAATTCTATCAACGACATCATGTAAACCTTCTAAAAGATAACTAAGGAACTCATGTGCGTCTTGATGCGCATGACCCATGAATCGAGGGGCAAAACTCTGAATCTGACTTTTTAAGGAGACTGTGTTCACTGCTCTATCAGATGAATCTTCTGACCACAATTCTTTGATAACTTCTGCGAAAGTTTTGATTAAAGCACCCTCCGTATTAGAAATATTAGTATTGATATCTTTCATGTACTCATCCTTTTCCAAATATTCCAGTAACTATTTCGTATTTGATAAACTATGGATTGCACTGTTCATGAAACAGGTGTTGCCAATATTTTTCAACCCATTGAGCCCAATGGTTTTGACAGGAATGCTTCACTGATTCAGTTGTGTTGTAGCTGTTGGTTTGAAATGTAGAATTTCTGTGTTAGTATAATTGACTGAATGATCATTATCTAGAATGTGTTGTGTGAGAGCACAAGAATTTCGTTTTAAATTTTTACAGTTACTTTTATGAAGGGCTATGTGAGGATATTTAATTTGGAAATTTCAATTTCGAAAGAAGTCTTCAACATCAAAATGATAACTTTTTGACATTGAATAATGTGATTTCCTTTTTCTAATTTTTTATTGTCGTTCATCATGGTGATTTATACTGTGTTAATATTACAGGATGTATTCAGATTTATATTTTTTGTTAGTGAAAATGAATAAATTTTGCTGAGGTTGTCGATGTCTGTCTGTTTGTTAATATTGTTTTCTTTAATTGTGATTTCAGCCATTTCCAGAAATTGCTTTTTATTTGAATCTGCTTTGAAATGTAGAATTTTGGTGTTAGTATAATTGACTGAATGATCATTATCTAGAACGTGTTGTGTGAGAGCACAAGAATTTCGTTTTAAATTTTTACAATTATTTTATGAAGAGCTATGCGGGTTTTTAAATTGTTTTTTGTTTGACCTATATATATCTTATCACAATTGTTACAGGGAATTTCATAAACTACATGTGACCTTACATGTGACTACATGTGACTATATCGAATATAGCTCTTTTGGTTCTGGAGATATACAGGAAAAACAAAAAATCCCAAATTATTTTTTGCCTATATCTTCTTTATTCGCAGACATATTGAAACTCTGTCCACATTTTGCTATTGGCACTTGATGTGGGCTCTCAGAATATATCCATGAATCTTTTATACAGGGTGTCATCTGACTTGGGCCACCCCCATCTTTGAATTTTTAAATATGGACCTGCAATTTTTGTTGTAGTTTTTGGATCGTAGACGTTCACTTCTTACTTCAACTTTGCTTTTGCATCGAACCGACAGCAACATCCTTTTTGTTCACTGTTTGGAAATTCTCACAGCTGTTTTCAGAAGAGGTCATATGGTTTTTTGCATCGGGTTGTTTTTTGTTCTGTGCCTTCAATTTTTGTTGGTCCCAGTTGTTTACATTTTTTTCAGTTTTTGTAGCGGTAGTCTCTGTTGGATTGCCTTCACCCAACAAATCAATATGATTATTAAGTAGAATTACTTGTTGCCCTAATTTCTGTATAATGAAATCTTTTCGTTTCAGCATATATAAAAACTATATAAGTATCTACCTTCCTCCCGGAAGTTCCTGGACACCGTCATAGAAATGAAAGTCATCTCTGTCACAACAGATGACTCTTTCACCATCAAGTCCTTGCACATTTTTCGAGTTGCTTGACACATCCCTTATGAGAGATAATTTCACATTTCACACACTTATATCCAGTGAGAGCAATTTATTTGCATCTAAAGGTGCGTATTAAACAAAAAAGCGAGCATGAGCGAGCATTTGTGCATGTTCGCTCGTGTTTGCTCGACATATTGATGTCTCGTCCACACCAGAGCGAATATCTTCAAATTCGTAGTCGTAGTTGATCCACCTACTTTGTGTGAGCACCTTTTGATGTACCGCTTTCTTCTCGATCTTTTCTGAACGCGAACAAACATTTGTTCGCTCGCTCGCTAGCCCGTACTCACCAGATGATTATTGACGCAGAATGCTCGTTCACTCTTGTTTGCTCTTGTTCGCTCGTGCTCGCTTTTTTGATGAATACGCACCTTGATACATGGTTTTTGGAGAGCAGATGTTTCGAACGATCTACTGCTAGTCACCATGTTGTATTATTGATATGTTTGGGAAATATTCTGTGTAATTCAGTATTAGACATGTCTGAAGAAATTATTGTACCATCAAACATGTGTTGCAGTTTTGTTAACTATTGTGTGGAAGTTCTTAAGTGAAAAAATACTGAAAAGGTTCATCACAGAAAGATATTGGCTTTTTACTTCTCCATCTTTTTTTCCCAAAATTGTATAACTCCTAAATGATATATTGCTTTCAATATCATTTCATCATAGACTTTAATGATGCGATATCATTATTGACAATGATAATTATGGTTTTATTTCCAACTGTTACAGGACCTAATTACAAAAATGGCTTAAAAACTACTTCTCCAGAAAGTATGATATATTGTGAGTAAGAAGGGGAGAAACATGCATTAATTGATAATGTTAGATATAATGCAACTGGAATCTCTTTCAAAGATATATGATTGATATCACAGGAATGGCAAATTGCATTGAAAATTCCACAACAGATAGTGACAGGTGACTTAAATGCAATGTTGGTTCTTTCAAAATCTGAATAGAACGTCATTGAATATCTGGTGTTACGGCAAGGAAACTTCCTCTGAATTCTTTCAATAGAAGCTGAATAAATCACATATATATGATTCCACAGAAGTACGCCATATTTCAATGTTGGACTGACATAGGCCATGAAAATACTTCATTAGATCCACTCTGTATCAGGTAATTACGTCAGGTTACCAAGCTCAAAAAGATGTTGATATCTCAACAATCAATATATATAGAAGATCCTTGAATGTTTATGAAAGTGAATGAATGAAAGGGGTAGTATGAGAACCATGAACCACGACAAAAGTGACTTCCAAGCACCCTTCAGTCCTGACCATTATTTGGTTAGTGAAACGCTCATCGAGAAAAGTGTCACGATGCTGGTTATGAGAGTAGTGTTTCCAATCTATTTTTCCTCTACTCAGGTACCAATTGACTTTTTGTTAAAAAAAATTGATGAACTGTCACAAAATTAACTAACAAACAGTATTTCAATTTCAAAATATGTCCTTGTTAACATTGAAGTTAAGGTGTAAAACAAAAGTTCATTTTTACTCATTAGAAATGGAACAATCACGACTTATTGGAAACAATCACAATATAAATCTGACGACAGCACACTTGTTTCGTCTTTCCATTTGGATTCCACGACATCGGCTGCAGATGCACATCTTCACAGGCAGTAGAGGTTGCATATCTTAATGAGGATCTAGAAGTAATTTCGAATTGGGGTGAAACTGAACAGGTTCAATTCAATGCCATAAAAACCCAGGCATCGGTTTTCCTCAAGAAGATAAACGTCTCCGAACCGGATATATTAATGTTAGGCCAGACAATACCGCTTTCTGCTTCGATAAGTTTGTTGGGGGTAAAAATGAACACCAAAATGTCTAGGCACAATCATGTCGCTGGAATTGCAATGGCTGCTTCGGAACACTGTTCCGAAACAGAAAACTGTACACACCTCAGCAACTTTAGATGCTTTAAAAAGCTCAGTATTGTTCTCATGTATGGAGCTCTGCCCCAAAACATACCCTGAAGTTGCTAGATTCCATCCAGAAAAGAGCCATCCACCTGATTGGAGACGCGAACATCACGTGCAGCCTTGATAGTCTTGAACATCGGAAAAAGGTTGAAGATTTGTCTCTCTTTTATATATACTTTCATGGAAAGTGTTCAAGTGACTCAACACATTCGGTTCCACCAAGAGCGATACATATCAGAAATACGCGACGGACTATGGCTGCTCATCGTTTTGAGGTTCAACTCATTACATCTCGAACTTCACTTTTCAAGAACTCTTTCATCTGGAGAACTGCGTTTATGTGGAATACACTTCTTGAGTGAATCTCTAGTGAATCTTGTGTTTTGTCCTTAAATAAATCAGAGTCTTGATCATTTACAAATCAATATTCTGTTGCAGGGAAAAAACAAAAGAAATGAGGAAAACAATCGAAATCCACGACTACGCAATCCCAACTATGAGTAGATTACTTTAGAGTTCGAACAATGTGGTCCGAGCAAATTTAATTAAACTGTCGCTTTACTGGCAGATTTGAAACGAATAATTAAGCCTGGCTGCTGGACGAGAATTCAATCGCTAGTTTTCATTTGTTCATCATAGTGAAAAATTTCACGTAATTCGCAATTTTTGTTGGGCAAGGAGTAGTCCAAACTCATATTGATCACTACCAAACAACGACATTTGAATAATCATAACGGAAATAAAATTAATATGATTCTCTTAATCTTAGGGGAATCGTGTAGAACCTTGTCAGTTGTAATATTTGATCTATTGGAAACTAATGTGTAATTTTCGATTCATTTACTCCCGTATGATTTGGTGCCTCACATTCGCATAAAATATGACGAGCTGAGTCGATCTCGTTGTTGCGTTCCCTGCAGCTAAGGTCCCTGTTCTGCAGACCTATTTTACGTTCTTCTGATGGACAGTGTTGAGTGAGAAGTCCTGTAATTGTTCTGAGCCAATTTATGCTTCGTAGAAGTTCTCTACTCAATTGATTCCTCTACAATTTTTTTTTCATAGTCTCAGAATTAATAGGAGTATCATGTTTTCACATTTTTATGCAGTGAATGCATTGAGAATTGGTTGAAAATATTGACCCTCTAATCAACATAGAAGCAATTAAATACAAAACAATTTTAACCTTTCGATCCAAGGCATTTTCCTCAATTCATGCCAAATTTCAAATGTCACTAACAATGTATATCTTTGCTCACGTGATAATTTGAAGTAAAAATATTCTCAGTTTTATTTATGCTTTCAAAAGTTAATAGCAATTCAAGAGTTCGAAGTGAATTTTTCATTTAGGTAATATTTTCGTGAGTCATATTGGTAATGGAGAGTTACGAGATTTTTCAATTTCTCATATCACGCAAAATTAAAAGATTTGAATTTAGTATGTTATTCATTTGAGAAATCGTACATTTCTGCAATATTTTTAAATTCGGCAAATTATGTTTTTCAAAATAATATAATTTATATTCTTATCGATTCATTTTATCACTATCAAATTCAAAACCACACTCTTAAACAATTTTGAAAGTAAATTCAACTGGAAAAGGAAGGTTTCGGCTTTCCACGACCCCATCTTTATACAATCTGTGGGAATTTTCCAAAAAAGTAAGAAAGCAATTGACTTCAAAGTAAACTCTATACATATTGAGTTGTTTCGAGATGACCTTTCCTTTCAGCTTGTGTCTGAAAGTTACTTTTTTGCATGAAATATATATCTATGTAGAGTTTAAAATTAAATTGCTACCTTCGGTTTTTTTGGAAGATTTTCACATTTGAAGATGAAGAAGTAGAAAGCCAAAACATTCTTTTCTCAAAAATCAAACTCTCCCTCAAATATATCCTCTTTCAATTTGAACAAGATTCCTATGGCTGGGATTAAATCAAATAAGCGAATGAATGTCATTACGTACTACCATCGATGACATTAGTAGATTTAACTAATTCGTGACAAAAAGACATAATTTCATGAATGAATTGAGTGCTTAATCTTGTAATATTACCCAGAGTGGTGCTGAAAAGGCAATAAAGCAAGTATCTTATTCCGAAACATCGCATATCCACCATTGAGGATAACAGTGTTTCATGCAAGTGAAATTTCACCCCTTTCATATAATAAATATAATGTGTGGTAATTTGGTAAATAATATCTGATTGAATTGCATAAGACATATTTGGAGTACAAATTGAATAGTAAAAAGTGTTTCTTGTATAATTCAATGTTCATATAAACCAGGGGTCTGCAAACTACGGCCCGCGGGCCAAATCCGGCCTGCCAGTGTCATCAATCTGGCCCGCGACAGCCAATGATTACCTAATTGTTGTTACTATTGCTGTGATAAGTTGAAGAAGAAAACACAGAATGATAATTACTCGGTTTTATTTACTTGCAAGGTAAAACTTAACGACAGAAATGATGACAAAGAAAACTTAACTGAAGTATCTAAGTTTAAGCATATTAATAACTAACAAATAATTGAAATTAATCACAGTAAAACCAAAACACTAATAAGATTTTCCACCGACAATACTTTGTAATTGTGGATCAATTTTACTTGTACCAATTATTTATCAAAAGAGATTTGATGCTCATCGGTTAATTGAGATCTGTAAACATTCTTTGTGTACTTCATCTTGGAAAACGTTTTCTCACATAAGTAAGTAGTATCAAAAACAGAAAACAACCCACTAGCAAATTTATGCAAATTAGCAAATTATTCCAGTGGAAGACTCTTATAAAATTCCAACAAAGATAAATTTTGATATTCGTTCTTGAGCATATCACTGCACCGTAAATCAATAATTTCCATTTGGACTTCCGGAGCCAGGGTTTCAATGTCAGAATCAAAAGGATTTTGAAAAAGCTTAATTTAATTCGTAATGACATCAAAATCTGAAAAACGAGTATCAAAATTTATCTTCAAAGCACTCAAAGTTTCGATTGCAAAATTGACGGGAAATTCAGTCTCTGTAGTGTGGCTGAGTATTTTTTATGTAATTGCGATTGAAATAGTATTATTTTCTGCCTGAAGGATTTGATATTGGTGTTTAAATCAGGGGGAAGCTGATTTTTTCTTTGCAATCTCAAATTCAGTTCGTTCATATGAATTGTGAAATCGACATAGACGGCTAACTTCCACATCCATTCACTATTTTCTAAATCGGAATTTCTCATTTAAAAAAATTTCGACTTTTCCGCAACTAAGCCAGCGTACGGCAGTACGATATGGTAAATCATTTTCTTCAATCTGTTGAATAAACTCACGGAATTGTCGGTGATTCAGCCCAGTGGATCTGATGAAGTTAACAACACATATGACTGGTTTTAGAACTTAAAACATATCCAAACATTTTCCGCACAAGGACTGTTGATGAATGATACAATGTAAGACTAATGGTTTTGAACCACCATCATTTTCTACAGCCTTTGACATAAGTGCAAGCACTCCTTTATTTTTACCATACATATTTTTGCCTCCATCAGTTGTTATATATTCCAAACTTCTTCATCGAAGGTTCTTTTTATTAATGGCATTTTCAACACCCTTAAAAATATCTGCCCCAGTTGTCGTGCCGTGAATACTATCAATATCAAGAAGTTCTTCATACACTTCATAGCTTTTATCTACTCCGCGAATGAAAATCAACACCTGAGCAGTATCCGACACATCCGTTGACTCATCCAATGCTAGAGAAAACCACTCATGATGTCAATTTTTGTCAGACAGTTGAGATGATATATTTTCTGCCACGGTGTTTGCTGACAAACTGACACTTTTAAATAAATTTACCTTTTCGGGGCATATTTCTTCGGCTACTGCGATCAAGCATTCTTTTATCATTTCTCCATCGGTGAATGGTTTGCCACGTTTTCCTATTTCAAGAGCCGCACGAAAGCTGGCGCGAGTTGCAGACTCTTGTTCAGTATTCGCTTTGGTAACAAAGATTGCTGCGATTTGAGTTCGCGTTTCAAAGCTTCAAATTTTTCCTTCCGCAAACTTCCTGTATACTTGGAGTAACTTTGAAGATGTTTCGATTCATAGTGTCGTTTAATGTTATAGTCTTTGAGAACAGCTATGGTTTCATTACAAATTAAACATAGCGCCTTATTACTGTCCTCAATCACAAAATACTGAAAGTTCCATTTTTCTTAGAACGTTCTGCATTCACTGCCGATTTTTCGCTTCTTCTCCATACTAACAAATCACACATAAAAACAATAAGTCAAATCAAAATACTTTTATTGACGGGTGTTACTTTATTTCACAATAGACAGTTTCGCTTCCTTCGCCTTTTCTACGCAGACTAACTCGCAGTTGCGCCGCTAACCTTTTTATATGCAATTATTACTGCCATCTTGAGGTGATCGGAATAAACTAGGTAGAACCAGAACTTTCTCGAACCAACGCGGTAATTCCAAATATTTAATTACGCCTAATGCCACCTAGCAGGTAGCTGAAAAAGATAGTACATAGTACCACTACTCGCCACTAGATGTCGTTAAGTGTCACACTACACAATAATAATTGAAATGCAAAAAAAGCGTGAGTTTGCTTAGGTCACGCACTTTGCGACTATCCTAGTCTAGATATATAGTTAAGGGCAGAAATTGGCCCTTGGAACAAACTGAAAAAATCATTATGGCCCGAAGGCTTGAAAGTTTTGAGAGCCCTGATATAAACGAATGAATTTTTTTCTTGCCATTCAAAATTTATATACAATCAGTTGTTTCGAAAGGACGTCTTTGCATGGACTACATATCTTTGTATACAGGATAATCCAAATTCGACCTCCACCATTGGTATCTCCTAAACTACAGAAGATACGTCGAACTTTGAATTGGGGCAAAGTTTCGTTTTTTTTTTGTACTTAACAAAATACTGTTTTGAAACAACTTCATCTGAGACGAAGCCGGATAGAACATTATTTGGAACTTTGAACAAACACTTGGCTGAGTACGGTGCGTTTCAAAAACCAAGAATGAAGTATGGAAGCAGAATGGAACAAAATACTAGAAATAACTTATTAGTCAAGGTAAAATAATTGTTATTTCCATATTCGAAGAGGTATAATTATTTTTGGTACTTTTTTACATAAATGCAGATCCATTCAAATCAACGCATCAAGTTTTGGCATAAATGGATGTGCTACAGACGAGTTTTTGGAGGGAATTAAAAAAAAGAGGTTCGAAATGTTATGATACATATTTCACAGAAATTACATCTAGGCGATCCTGAGAGAAGGATGGAATTTTGTAGCTGGCTCTCGCATAGGATAGACCCTACAAACTTCATGAAAGACTTTATCTGAGCCGACGAGAGTACTTCTTCGAACTGTAGTGTTTTCAATAGAAATAATGAGCACATTTGGAGTGAAAATAATCCACGACACTTCAGAGAAGTCAGACCCCAAGTTCGGTTTCGTTTGAATGTGTGGACTGGAATTTATAACGTCCGAATACTTGGACCTTTGGTCCTCATATTTTTTCTAATACTTTAAACGGGGAAACCTATTATCGAAGAATGTTTGGATACGTTTTTCCTAGTTAATTATAACATTTTATAACAGTTAGCGAATATTTACACCAAAGATTTCCTAATAGATTGATTGGTTGAGGAATTCTCGACCAGTGAGGTGGCCGGCAAGGCCACCTGATCTTGAAGTTTTGGATACTTTCTTGTGTGGCACTTGAAAGAACAGAATATATGGACAGCAAGAATATGACACAGTGAGTGAACTTAAAGAAATTATCATCACGTAATTCAGGCCTATCAGAAGAAGTGATATTGTTAGGACTATTCTTCATTTGAGACGATGTGTTCGCTTATGTATTCAAGAGGAAGGCCATCATTTCGAACACTTGTAATACATTTTGTGTATTTTTACAAGCTTATAATTTCATTCTTGGTTTTTGAAACGTACCGTAGTCAGCCAAGTGTTTGTCCAAAATACCGAATAATTCTGAAAAAAGGTGGGTTGGGTAACAGGTTCAATTTTTTCTTAAAAAAAAAACAATTGGTTTTTGCCGACGCGACGTTTCGAATTTAATTAAATTCTTCTTCAGGGCTCGAAAAGTAGTTTTTTGTATTCATTTTTTATAGAAGAATTGATCCTGTTATCCAACTAACCTTCTTTCAAAAAAATTATTGGATCATCGAACTAGTTATACCGAATAACGTTCTATCCGGCTGTTGTCTTTCCGGAAATAATTCAAAATAAATTTGTGCTATTTTCGTACTACTTCTATCAAATTTATAATAAAGTTTCAACATATCTTGTTTCTCTTCATTTGAGAATGAGGACATTTCGACTGAAGTATTTGTGCAAACTTATGATTGATGAGTTCTGATAGCTAGTGTTCATTAAACAAAATTTTTCGACGAAATCATGACCATCTCAAGATGAATTGTTTTTTAATACCTGTAGTTCCAGAAAAGCAAATCATAAATCAATGAAATACGAATGAAAAGCACCATTTTTCTGTATAAAAAACAATATTGAGCCAATAATAAATAAAAAAGGTGATAATGATTGGCAGAAGACGAAACGTCGGATAGTAAATTCGAATATGAAAACGTTGTACTTGAGAAAAAGTATCAGTTAAAATGTGTTTTGGTATTGATTTTCATTTTTTTTTCGGATTTTTCCGGAAATACTCGAAATTTTCCAAGTTTCCAAGTTTTCCAAGTTTCTAAGTTTCTGCCAAGCACAAAGTAATGCAACTTAGCCCCAATTTAAGCTCCGAAGTTTCTCCTAAACTCCCCAGAAGTCCACGAGGAACTGGACGGGGGTTTACGTTGGTGTCACCAGAAAATTGGGGTTCCCAATTCGTGAGCGGAGGTCCACGAAAATTCATCTGGTTTCGATAGTAAAAGAATTAAAACGTTGCCTTGACTTCGCCTACCAATGTAGGCAGATACTATTTTAAGAAGCCGCCGAGAATCAATTGGTTTCTTGTGCTGTGAGTAGATGTCAAAAAAGTTGGATGGAATCACTTTTTTCATTGGCCAACTTCACTTTTTTTGACATTCACTCACAACACAATTAATTGATTAATTAAACAATCAATTCCCACTTTTTATTCGAAAACTGTTAATTCGTGGTTAGAACGCAGCCGCAACGCAGCCATAGTTAGATCTCATGTTCACAGTTTTTGTTAAGTTTTGGGAATATGGTAGAAACTTAACTGCAGAAGCAGGGGTTTCACCGGAACCAGCAAAATTTTGAAAGTGGTGTATGACGAAAAAAGATTGGGAACCTCTGGTATAGAGCCAAAATCTTTCTTCCCCAAAAATTATTCTCTCCTCAAAATATACCCCTTTCAATTTAAATTCAAACCTTCTGAAGGGATATTTTTGTTTTGTCGGCCTCAACGATTTGAAACACCATGGCGCGTTTATTTCTCCAGTGTGTCGTTTGAATTTGCACATTCGGAATGAAACGCCAAAGTGTATTTTACAGTTCCCGGCGGAAAAAATATCTCTCGCCTCTTTTGAAATTAAACGCCTGGTTGAAGGGGTGGACAACAAGAGAGTCACATGTGGCGGGTAGCCTAATATAATGAGATGATTTAAATTCCGAGTTGGCAATTGTGTCGAATGGTCAGTGATAAAAAATAGAATACTAGAATTCGAACTTTAATTCATGTAGTTTTGCTATTGTTTTGATTGACTTGTGACACGGTGATGAAACAAAAATTTTTGCAGTTTCACTCCAATAACTCTGAATAATATTCCCTGTTGATATTTCCCTTCTCAAGATGATATTGTTGCTTCCCGGCAGGCATTTACCAGATCCTACGGTTTAGGTAGTCGGGAGAGATAAATGTTTCGAAATTTTATTTCGAAATATTTAGTTTCTTACACGTATCTACCCTCTCAATCATTTTTATATTAGTATAAGTACATTTTATATTAATAATATACGTTAGAAGATTATTGTGATTAAAACGAAAAAAATTATTCATTTCAAAGTAGGTCCAAGTTAAGAGTGAGGAAAACGTGTGAACTTTCAGGGACAGATAATGGCTTTTCACAATTTCTACGAAAAATTGACCTCCAAGTTGCAAAAATGAAATATATCTGCAACTGCAGTAAAGAACATTTTTTTCACTGAAAATAAAATCTTTTTATTTTTTTTCTATTTCAATTCTTAGAAAATTATTTATTTCCTCACGGAATTTGAATGGAACTTACTTTTTCGTAACTGTATTTGTTATTGTGATATTCAAGATTCTGATTTTGATACTGAATATGAAAAATACCCCATCAGAATATCAATGTTCAATTTTTTGAAATCAGCAGTATCCAGGTGCACAAGAATTAACATTACCATGAAAAATTTGCTGAATTTTTCGACAAATTTCTCCATACCATAAAATCTGAAAGTAAATAATTCAAGAAAAATGTGGAAAAAGTGTTTTCAGAATACGGATATGTGAGGCTGAAAAAGAGGTATATCTTAGGTTTAACAACGAAATAAAATGTAATACTGAATTTCTGTTGAAGAAAAAATAGAAAACAATATACTGTTTTTCCACATTTTTCTCGAAAATGATTTTCACAAAAGTTGTCGATCTTCATAGTTTCTATAACCTTTTTTTTTTCTTAATGAAAAGAGAAATGAAAATTTCTATGTTTTTTACCACTTTCAATTGTCACTAACGTTACTGCAGTTTCGTCATATATGGACATTCTCAAACTAATTCAATAAACTAAAAAAAACTAATAAACTAAAAAAAGTTTGAGAATGTTCATATAGGACGAAACTGCAGTAACTAACGTTACAATTAAAAGTGGTATAAAACATATAAATTTTCATTTCTCTTTGCATTATGATCTCCTACCACGCAGTAACGGTTACATCCATCAATTTACCTTTTTTCTCATTTTTTTTCAATAGATGATTGAAATGATGAAAACCCCTATTCCACCTCTCAAATTTACCCCATTTTATCCCCTGTACCTTTCATCGACTTCAATTAATTCTTCTACAAAATAAACTTGCTTTAGAAAAAAAATGTTTCGGCTTTCTACTTCTCCATCTTCATACAAAAATTGTGGAAAAAAGTAACTCTATACAAAGATGTGTAATTCATGCAAAGAAGTAACTCCTTTCTTCTTCCGATAATTTCCATGCTTTTATTATTTTTTTGCACAGATCTATTAACTCTAACTGTGCTGAAGAAATGATTCATTGTCGTTTGTCATACTTTTACTTATGAAGAAGCATAAAGAAGGTTTCGAGCAGGTATTGTTGGAGTCGCTTTCATTGTGTGCAAGAGTTTCGAAGTTTATCGAATACATAATACATATATGAAACCCTAATTGTAGATTGAGTACACATATTCCTGATGTACATATGTATAATGTATTTTTACAATTTTTTATACTTCAATGAACTTCAAAGGTACTGTTATAGGTGTGGATGTGTTCTTTGAAAATTACACTGCAGTAATGCACTTCACTTATTTGAAGAAATGTATTCCAAACATACAAACTGAGTAGAGAAAAGTGTTTTTCTGTATAATTCAGTGTTCATATAAAGGTATTTGTTTCGAAAGGATTTTTCTTTCGTGTAATTCAATATTCATATGAAAGTAGCTGTTTCAGGAGGGCTTTTTCCACTTTGTGTCTGAAAGTTACTTCTTTGCATAATCTACACATACATCTATAGAGTTACTCATTTTGAAATTGATTACTTCTTTTCTTTGGAAAACTTTCTTTCCCAAAAATGAATCAGTCCTAAACATATAACCCTTTTAATTGAAGCAAGATAGATGTTTCAAATATAATGAAAGATTTAAAACAATCTCCAATGCATGAATGACAAGATAAACAAGTGTTATCAGAAATCACAATGGACAAACAAAAACAGTAATCAACACCATAGAAAATGGTGGACTGAAAACAGTTGGATTTGTACAAGATTCTTGTTTTGTAAACCGCCTAATTATTTTTTGAGGCTGTATTCATCAGGTTAGGTAGATACTGGAAGATTGGGATCCTTTTGTTTAGACTATGCTCAACTATATATAGATCCAATTCAAATTCCCAAAATATTATTGCTCGGATCCTCTGATTGAAACATGTTATTATCCATATGCATGATGTCCAAAAAAGATGACATTTTTCCGTGCAATTTTTTTTCTGCAGTCTAACTGCATTAAGACACTCGCATGCGGCATTGTGAATAACACTATGATGGATACCACTAATTTTGCTTCTATTAGGAAGTAACAATTATTTTTGCGAGCATAATCGCAATTGTCATAATTTTGTCTTTGCGCTTAGGTACTATGACAACTGCCCAGGAACCGAACGTCGTTGATTTCTTTCATTTTCATTTTTATCTTAATTTTTCAAATATTCCAATAGTTATTCTGTTATTCCAGGCGAAATCAAATCCCACAAAGAAAAAATCATGAAAATTGGGTCCGCCGTGTTTTGAGATATAAATGTGCGACTAACACGATTCTTTAACTTTGTTTTTGTATATTAGAATATGATTTGGTTGAAAAAAAAACTACTCAATCAAACGGTTTTTTTCTGGCTGTTATCCATGATTGCATTCATGAATTTTCTGAGTGTGATGAGCTTACTCTGACTCATTCATTTAACCATACTCTGTCCCGTTCAGAAACATGCTCGATGTGAATTCTGCTTGATCTGCTTTTAATTAGAGTAAATTCATACTCACAAAGTATATCATATAAAAAATATATATCCGTTTGAATCTCTATCCACTAAATTGCATAGCTCAATAACATGAAACCGACAATGAACGTAACCTATCCTAACCTCATTTCATTTAACCTAACCTCAATTACATGAAACATTAATGAACACCTTTCATTTGATGTACATACAAAATGGTATTTGAAATGGTAACTCTGAGTATCAGAAGCCAATGTATTTCTTATCATATGTGTCGGGATCCCTCTGCAATTAAAATGAAACAATACATTTTCAGGGAAATTCCTAATTTACAGGAAACAGGAACACCAGGGCTTTCCCCAAACTCCGCACGCAATCCTGCATATCGGTTTTATTTATTACCGGCAACGGCGTAGCTCTTGTGTAAACACTTTGTGCTGTTTCCATGTTAATTCACGACATAATTAAATAGCTATGCCCGCTGGCTTTTAATTGATTTGCTTCAATTAATATAACCGGGTTAAATCGGGTTGTACATGCGGTATACCCCCGTGATCCCTCCATCAGGAAAAATCACCTGTGCAGCACGATCGATTGACAGATAGTTAGCAGATATGGTCTGTTTGTAGCATTGAAGATATCGGAGAATTGAAATTGCTGTTCGAATTGGTGAGATGGAGCTCTTTGATGTGCTAATTTGGCATTTAGTAATTAATTCTCGTATTGCAAACGTTTTTGATACTTGTGCCAACATGGCTTTCGAAAACATCATTCTACGGAAACAGCAACACTCAAATTGGTTCAACAAGCCCATGATTCAATCAAGGAGAAAAATGTTGTTGTGGAACTTCTATTCGACTTGAGTAGATCTTTCGATACTCATTAGTATGAGATGCAGTATCAATAGGTTCATTGTGTATTTCTTGAATAACCGATACTTTAAGATAAAACAAAACAATACACTATCTGACGAGTATTCTGTTACAACAGGAACACCACAGGGTTCTATTCTTGGTTCACTGATATTTTTACTCTATGTCAATGATTTCCTGATAACATAAGTTATGGTAAAGTGTACCTTTATGCAGATTATACGTATATCATTCTAGCGAGTAAAACACCGGATGAAATGAATACCCAAGGCAACCCTGTATTGCAAGAATTCAATGAGTGGTGTTTCAAAAACAAACTAATCGTTAATGTGAATAAGAAAATTTGTATTGAATTTGCATATTCTCCTCGGAGTCAACATAACTTCACTTTCAATTTTCTCAATGAATCTCTGAGATCAATAACCTGTACAAAGTTTTTAGGAACAATGATTGATGATACCCTTTTCAAATGGCAAGAACACATAGAGTTTACATCTAGGAAACTGAACCAATCGTATTACCTCATAAAATCACTAAAAAGTACTCTAGATACCAAATCTCTACTAACGCTATACTACTAAGGGGATTATCCACTGAAATAGACACAAACACATTTGAGAGTTATTGCAGAAAAAAACAAGTAAAACTAATTTTCAAACCAGCATTTGGTTGAAATTAGGCGTCTTTTTTTACCAGAAACTATTCAAATCGAAAAAAATATATTGGATTTGATTGCGAACCAACTGAAAAGAGTTTGCAGTGCTAAAATGCCTATCGCAGAAAAAGGAGATTACTTCGACCACTACCATATCGCTTTTGAGAATGAATACCACAGTTGCAGAAGAAACGTCGGATATTTGGCCGATGAACGCACTCCAGTGCTCAAACACACGCCGTATTTGCCAGTTTTGGCACCGTTCGACTTTTTTTGTTTCCGGAGATAAAATCTGCTTTGGAAGGGACCCGATTTGAGTAGATGGAAGCGGTAAAACAAAAAACGGCAGAGTTCCTGATGGTCCTCACCAAAGAAGACTTCCAGCACAGCTTCGATAAATGGAAACAACGTATGGAAAGGTGTGTGACAAGGGCAGCGGAGTATATTGAAGGGGAGCATTCGAATGTAGGATAATTTTAATAATGTAACTCTTTTTCGTAACCAGTCTCGTTATTTAATAGCAGGACCTCGTATAATGAATAAGAAGGAAATTGAAAATCACCAAATACGCTGACTTTTTTATTCAAAACAAAAAAGTTGTTGCTATCTTCCTATGTAAACTGAAGTTGACATAATTTGAATGAATCATTATCGATTAATTCCGGTCCTGAATTTTCATATTCAAATTCACTGGAATTTTTTAAAATGTGTCTTACTATTCCTCCTCATGAATCACCTTGCATTGACTTTCCAGGCTAATGAAAAATGACTTTCTATTACTTGTGGCATCCCCATTTTGATTCTTGTGATGTTTCTTGAACGATATAGGGTGTGTTCTCACTAGTAAAGTGAAAACATTGAAAATTAGCCCATTCAGAATGGAACAAACTCATAGAGATTGATTATAGGTACTGTCTCAATGTTTCATAAATTGTACTTTTTTTATAATGTATCAAGTAAATTAGATTCTAGAAACTAATATTTATGCTTAATTATGATATTTAGGATAATAGTTTTCGATCTAAACAGAAAACATTGGCAGCACTTAGATGCAATATTTGTTCACCTCATTCTCACAAATATATGCCTCTCACTAAATTTTATACTGAATTCCTTTCAGCCTGCACTGCAAGTTATACAATACACTCCACCCTTCAATAATATTCACACATTATTTTCAATTTCTCAAGAATTCTTTCAGAATACTACCTCTTTGATGCATCACCTTCGATGAATAATTCATGAGCTCCTATAAGGAAAAGAAACAGGCGAAAGAATTTGAGATCCCTTCAAATACGCTTCGAAACCAAAGCCAAGGAACTTTGTATAGGGCATCAAAGGCAATTCAAGTTCTTTCGGTGTACCTTCATTTCCTTTGTACTGGTTTTGCGGAAATCAAATCTGAAATACGAATAGGAATGTTCTTTGCGGAACTATTTTACCTTTGTGAGTTCATTGTTTGACAGATTCATTTGTGGGAAGATCCGGGAGCCTTTATGGAGTTGTAGCAGACGGGACCGTTGATGGCCAGGCTTCTGATCAAACAATCGTCTTCGACCTCTATAATTGAGAAAATGAGTTTTTCGTAAAAAGTTGTACCTTGCCGGGGTTGGGAGAAACCTGTTAGAATATAATATTAAAGTTGAAGGAGTTATATTTTTCAGGAGTGATTAATTTTTGGGAAAGAAAGTTTTTGGCTTTCTACTACTCCATCTTGATACAAAAAAAGAAGGATGAGGGAGTCTTTCAAAGAAAGGAAGGAAGTACCTCTATACATTTATGTGTAGATCATGCAAAGAAGTAACTTTCAGACACAAACTGAAAGAAAGTCCTCCCCATTTTCAAGTTAATTTTGGATAACCGGAGATAACGTCTTAGTTAATACCTGTTACTCTCATTTTTTCAAAAACATCATTACACTTCAATTATATATTTGCCTAACTTTTTCACTCTTGTCTTTAAACTTAACTCAAAAGTCCAATGATCGTTATATCAGAGTAGAGGTACCTAATCCCCAATCTTTGTTTATACACTTGTCAGAATAATTTTTTTATCTGTTTTGGTTTTTTACTTGTTGGGACCGTTCCAGAACTGTTCTGTGACTGTAATATTCTGCGCATTGATTCGGCGTCGATACGGCACGGTTCAATAACAGTTCGAAATACAGAACCAAAACAAACCTACTGTTATTAAATCAAATTGTTTCCGCGAATATATATTTGCTGTCGCCAAGAATAAAATGCAGTATTTAGGAAGAATCAGCTGACTTTAATTTCAGAGGTTGCGTAATGAAGTATAATTTGTCATTTTTATTTGACCAGCGTCCCAATAGCTGTGTACCCAATAATGTCGTGTATTATTGATCAATGGAAAAAAATGAGAAAAGTAGTTCGTTTAGACGAAGACTCACGTAACCTAGTGCTTCAATTTGTTACTTACTAAAAACAGGAAACGGTTATTAATGGTCGATTCAGGTGGAGCACCATGTATATATATATATAAATATAAATATATATATATATATATATATATATATATATATATATATATATATATATATATATACCCTCAAATCACTAGCTCAAAACTCCTTCGAAATTCTGCCTTCTCAATCGATGGGGGAAGCTTCTTAGCCAAAACATCCCGATAGATAATATTTATCCAAACTATACGTGAGAAATCCTATCTTCATACGAACACTTCTTAGAACTGAGTGTTTCTTAACAGTTTTATAGGGGTAATATAGTAGCAAAAATACGATAAAATGCTTGCAATTGATATCAAATTATTTTATAGAACGACGTCATTTTAAAATGGTAGCAATTCGGACATTGGACATTGGATGAGTTGAAATTTTGAAATTCAACACATATTGTGATATTTACAGCGAAAAGTACATAGATATTATGAGATTATATTTGAATTGAAAGAGTATATTTTTAGGAGAAATTATTTTTGGGAAAGGTTTTGACTTTCTTCGAAAAATGGAGAAAGATGGAGAAGTAGAAAGCCAAATCCTTTCTTTCCCAAAAATTATATCATTCAGAACAAGCTGAGATAACTTTGCGACTAGAAAATTGATACATCAACAGAGTGGATTTTTGTATAATTAATAATTTTTTATGAAATTGTATGAAGATTATTTCATACATATCTTTACAAAACTACTTTTATAGTAATTTCAAAGTACCTGTCGAAATGTTTATAAAATTGTTTTGTAGTGTTTGTAAAAGGCCTTGCAAAATATTAATAAAGACTATGTTTTATAAAATGGTGCCAATTTCCTACTTATAGCTGTTTTATAAACACATTGAAAACATTTCTGGGAGAAATATAGTTTTACAATTTGTTTCTTCTGAAAGTTTTCGCAATTAATATAAAATATAAATGTGCTAGTTGAGTATGGTGAACGATTATGTCGATTCATCCACCAATCTGAAAAAATAATTACTGAAATTATTTTGATTAATCATATGTGTGAGTACTCAAGAGTAAAAGAAAAAATAGAACTTGGTTCAAAAAATGCTGTTCAGAAACTGTTCAAAGACTATCATCTGAAAGGTGATCAACCGACAACAGGTTAGCTTCCAAATTTCTGCTACCGCAGTTGTCGGTTGATTGGTCAAACCACCAACAATGACATAAAAACTTGGCAAGTTGACTTGGGTGTCACACCAATAGGTGGTTCCACTTATGTTTCGCTTGCGGTTACGCAACTATTTTTATCAAGTACTTTCTTGGCTTTTTCTCATTTTGTCTTCAATCGAGGGCCGCCGGCCCGGTACTGACGATGCCCAATAGGCTGAAACAGCTGCATACCGGTGGCTCTTAGATTGAAATCAATATGGGAATGATCAGAGAGTACTTATCTATTTATTTTATATATATATATATATATATATATATATATATATATATATATATATATATATATATATATATATATATATATATATATATATATATATATATATATATATATACAGTCAAGCTAGCGTACAGATACGTAAATATGGAAACCTCTGATCAAGCGAAAAACGACCAACTCCCGCTTAACGGTCATCTCCCGCTAAAACCAATGAAGCGGAGTGAGGGAAGAGAGGATAGGTAGGTGAAAGCACTCGAATGACCTATAAATAGTCGGATCTCGGAGAAATAAGTCAAGTTATCACGATAAGACGATTGTGGATACTAACAATCGAAACGTCGTGACGTAACTTGGTTTGGAATCTTTTAATTTTAATTTTTAATTTTTTGTTAATATTTTTAATTCTCAGCTTTCATTATTGTATCAAATTTTTACTCTTTTGGTTGTTGCTTACATGTTATTTCTTTGTAATTTCACTTTGTTTGTTTAATAAAATTGTTATTTTCGGTTAATCTTTTTAACTTTTTTCAGGGATTTCAAATCAATTTATATTATATTAGACAATGGAAGTCCGAACTGATGAAATACACCACGAAATATTGTCAACCACCTTCAAACAAAACATTTTTACCGGTTGGGTATTGTTCTAGAGGATTTCCTTGAAGTGCATTTGTCTTCAATTCTGGTTTGTTCTAGTTGGGGTGAGGTCTCTAGGACTTCATTAGGAATCATAGCCCATGTGGGACTCGGCAGTCTATGAATGTTTGATGACCAACTTAGTAACTATCGTATAAATCTAAGATAACTCACAAAAAAATGACATACTTTCTAAAAAATAAGGTATAAGAAAATACCATTTCATATGTTTGTAGTTCATTAACCCCGCCTATTCGAAAGCGAGAAAGTGCTCGTGAAAAACGGAAAAATTATTCCGATAGTTAAAATTCAGTAACAAAACCATTTCATACCAACGAAAACATTTCACTATTGTTAAGTGTAGCCACTCTGAGAGTTCTCATCTGAAGGTAAATATTAGATACTTTAATATCCCATGGCAGATTTCGAGGGGCAATTTCATCTTTCATTTGAGTCGGGTATTTACATTTGCACGGGAAATCAGAGTTTATGGAACCAGGGAAGCCAATCTAGCTATTTCACAAAATAGGATTACCGAATCTGGCGTCATTTCTAGTTCAAATAAAAAAGAAACCGATATATCTTCTGTAATGGAGCTGCACTTGGATACAATTCATTACGACTATACAGGTGAAACTTCAACGTGAAATATCATTGTATATTTAATTTGAATGGTTTGCATGTTAGGACAGGACCTGAGAATGTAATTCATTTGAAATAGATTTCTAAATTTCAGTTTTCATACACAGCAGGAAAATCTTTATAATACCCTCTGGCTGAAAATATGTAAATACAGTTTCAAATTCAATTCAAATCAATGCATATTCAATTACATATATGAATACATTGACCCTTTACTTGATGAGAATTAACAACACTATTCATGATAATAATTATTCAATTTCCATCAATAATCACAATAATCCTTCGTCTACTTCAAATACGGATAATCAAGTTGATACCTCAGAAAAATATCTATAGAAGTAAAACAAGTTTCTGACCTTCCTTTGAGGTTCTGAACTATCAGAATGAGTTAAGAACCTAATCTCATAGATTTTTTAGTTTGTTATCTCAAGAATTCAAATTGTACAAATTGGGCCGAATTGGACAATTTTGAAGAGAAACCCCTGTTTTCAAACTAGATAGATGAAAACTGATGACTGTGTCTGTGTATCAAATTTTATGACAAACTCAATGGTGGAAACCGCATATCGATATCTATCATAGTTTCTGAGTTATATAATGTTTTTCGAAAATGTGCATTTTCGAAAAGTGGCTTTTACTTTTTTCCCGTCGAAAATTTCTTGTTTCCATGAAAACATTTTGAAACATTTGAAAAATTCACTTTTTCAAATGTAGCACACTTCATGTTTCGCTAGAGTCATCTTTTTGGTCATCTAGAGTCATCTTTTAGGTCATCTAGAGTCATCTCTTGGGTTTTTGCATGTAGACTTTGACACGCACACTTTGATCAAGTAGGCTTTGGATGACGCGGCGATAAAACAGAAAGAAATTGTTCAGTAGTAGCTATCAAATGTTGAGAAAGCTTTTCACGGTAGTAATTGAAACGCATAGTTTCATTAAAACTTATAACAATTTATATTATATTCACTTCTGATAAATGAAACTTCAAAAACAATAATGAAAATGATAAATAAAAAACAATGAAATATATTTCTTCAGAAAAGGTTTTTGAAATAAATTTCTGCCAGATTTTCCTACATACATGCGAGATCTTTTTTGAACGTTTTTTGCCAAATTGATTAGTTCAATAGGAGTGAGAGAAGCAAAACTTTGCATTACTGTCACTTGCAATTGGTATCTAGAATTGGTCGTCGGCCATTTAAAAATGAGATCTTTCAACCTTCCTCACAGGTAAAAGTCAGTCAAAAAATTGGTGACAATTGCAGTGTCGTGAGGCGAAGCCCCATCGTGTTGAAAATATATTTTTTTGAGCTCCATTAGTGGCAATGAATCCAAATCTTCCTTGACTTCTCTGCTCCACAATAGAATGAGCATTTTGTTGTGCCCAAGTATAAGAATTATTGAAACTGAAAATGCTGGCACTGCTCACATAAGCTTTGTCTGTCCAAATACAATTCAACGAGAAATCATGCAGTTGGTTAGAACTTTCCAGGAACCACTGGCAAAAAGTTACGTTATGTTTAGCAGTATTGAGGTAGTTTCTTGAGGATTTACAGATAATCTGGTCCGCAGGACTTGAATCGTTGATCATAAATATGTTCTTATTTTTCAGTTTGAGCTGATTTTTTGTGATTTTCAATTTTTTCAAGTGAAAAATCAATTTGATTTTCAGTATCCGCTTTTTGTTCTCATTTTCGAAGGAGTATATATTACTAACAGCAGCTATTTCGATAGGTTCTTCATGAAGATGGTTCACTATTCTCTCTTTTTTTGATACCAAAAACCAACAAGTTATTTCGCCGAAGTTTGCGGTCCTGCAACTGTACGACTTTCTTCAAATTAATATTCTCTTCTTCAAGGAGTGATATTTTATCGTTGATTCCTAGTAAATCAGATTTAATCACGGCAAACGTAATTTGTGATTTATCAAATTTCTCTTCTTCTTCAATAGATTATAAATAGTAGTCAACGAAAGTTCAGTAGTATTGGTCATTGTTTACACCAAATGCTAATACCGAACATACACTTATCAGAGGTGATTGGGTTGCCGTTTTTGTAAAACAAAAAAAATGTTTTTGTTGAAATTCAGTAAGTAATCGTTATGTTAGCGATATTCAGATTCTACATGAAAGAAGTTACTCACATCGGAGAGGCTAGAAGCACTGATTTCCAGATACAGATTGATGAAAGTGCCAAGATTTTGCTTTCACAAATAACAGTAGAATTCAAGTATTTTTTGAGAGCAGTTCACACAGACGTGTTTCACTCGACAACGTTCATACTTGTACAGACAAAGATATCTACTTTTAGTAATGTATGTCTGAAGGGACTATTGGAATATGTGGTAGCATTGCCAGAACTTTGAACCGATACCGATTCTGTGTGGATGTGGAAAGGGTCTTTTCTGTCGCAGGCTTCAGATAGAGAACACGTAAAGGTGATTCAAGTCAAATTTTTGAGAATCATTCATGCGAATGAATTACATCTTTTGAGGTACCTATAGGTATCGACTTTGAAGAAAAGTATATAAAATCATATTTTGAGATTATTAAACATAACTAATCAAAGAGATATTAGAATTTTTTTACAACAGTATTTTTGTATTATAGTTCTGCCAGGCAAAATTATAAAAATGCGAAATCATAAAATCATGAGAGCACGAAATCATAAAGAGCGTACATGCAAAAAAAGCATACACGCACAAAAATATAAAAGTTCAAGAATCACAAGTAACGTGCTAAAAGGTAAGACCTTGTTAATCCTTATCTCGCACAAGTTTCGACTTCTGAGGGTTGTCGTTCGTAGGGGTGCGACAGCTGATCAACGGAGAAACAGATTTTTTGAAATGCATGAAACAGGAATATATTCAATGAATTGGATACAAGGAGATCGTCTTGGACGTGTTTGGCTGTAATATAAAGCACGATCAAGACTGCCGAAATTCTGGATCTCGAAAATCAGAAAAATCTATTCGGAAGAGTATAAAACAACAGACTTGAGTTTCGTTGATGGTTTCAGGAAACATAATTTCGATCAGAGGTTGTGAGGTTTAGCGTAAGACCTTGTACTTTGTTATAATTCCTATTAATGTCATCATTGGGAACAGTAGAAAATTCCAGACCCGTGAAACTCTGATTTCTTCATCTGGTGACAATTTATGTTCAATAGTGATGATGCAGTATTTTCATTCATTCATTTCAAGGGTAGGGATGCAAAACCCTATTGAAACTCTCAAGTGAACCTTTTCCCTTGTTTCAATGTTATTCTTGAAGTGTGTTCTATCCCGGTGTATTTCTGAATATTTCTGTAGATGGCGTCCGAATTAGAGCTTTCGATTTGGTTACCCTTTGCAGCACTTATTATTTAATTTTTATAGGAAATCAAGAACCGACCTGTGCCCTTGCCTCTGCAAATCAAGATCACATCTACCGCTTTCTTGCTCTACATCAAGAAACGAATAGGAAAATAGTACAATAAAGATAGTGAATTAAATGAGACACGCTTCTTTCAGTCCGTATATTTTTGAAAATTTGATATTGAATCGAAAAAGATATCATTTACAGCAAAATTACATGCCGTGATAACTGAAAGGCATTGAAGTTGAATTTCACTGACATAGCATCATTAAAGTAAGGTGTACTTATAGAAGTGGCGGATTGAAAACAGTTGTTTACAAAGCCTCATCAGCACCTATTCGAATTGTGGAACGAAAACATATGTATTTGTTGCAAATTACCAAAACTAATCTCTCCCAAAATATTTCCTTTTTTAATTTAAATCAAAGTTCAATCTCATCTAGAAGAGAGTGAAAAATCTGGATAGAGATATTCGTTCAACTTCCTTGTGGTAAAGTATAAAAAATGCTTATCTCCTACAAAAATTGTATAAATTTCATTCAGAGCAAAATAGATTTCAAGACATGTGTAAAGCAAATTATCACATCAGATTATTAATTTTTATTGTTGAAACTAAATAGTTCTCGGTTGTTGATTATAGTTAGTTAGCTTCTGGAATTCAAACTCCAATATTTCAGTAATAATATATTTGTATTGTGAATAAGAGCGATATACGTGTGTTCCCAAATACATATGAATTCAACGTGTTATTTGTTTAGGCGCTGCCGCAAATGTAAAGCAAACAATGCGAGAATGAATTTCGCTGGAACAATAACACTAAATCAAATTGAGTATGCGGATGAAGCAAAATTTGTTAGGAAATGAGACGATGAATAACCATGAGTCAGTGTATTCAATTGCATTTTAATATTTACCATTAATTTACTGTCCTAATCAACTTAGCTGGTCGAATAGTTAACGGATACGTTTTTGGAATAATTGAATTATTATATCAGTTTCTTCTGTAGAACTTGATCTTAACGTACTTTTGTTGTTAATAATTTATTAGGTGACTCACATTATAATGAGAATTATGTTCAGAATCAGAAGTATACAAAGCATTCAGCACAGGATTCACCCATATGTTTAAACTATAACAAAGCTATAGCTTAGGAATCCCACTTTTTCGTGGATCCTCAAAAACAGTTGTTCAATAGCGCGATTTTCATATATATTCAATTTTACTGCAGTTTCATTCGAATAAATACGAATATTCATAACTTATATGGAAGAAATAATAGTTACTGCTTTCTTTGGTAGGATGGTGTGTTTGTATATGTAGCTTCCAGTAGACAGTTGAAATTGAGTTTACTGATTTTTTCATTATTATTTTGTTCCATTGATGACCTATTTATTTCGTAGAAATTTATATTGAATATAGGATAAAGAAAATAACCTTTGTATGATTTCTTCCAAGGCCGGCCATGGCTAAACTCAAGCCGGCCCTGAAAACATTCCACAATCATTCATTAAGGTAAAGCACTAGGTAAGTTTACTCATTTACCTCCAAAAAGTACTTCTTTATTGTTCAATCCTAAATAATAAAAGGAAGAAAAAATATTATACAAATTGGTTTCACAATAGGTCAACTTGTTTTTTAACCTCTTACCAAAAATGGTTCACTACTGTTCATTTAACTTTATTGCTTTATTGAAAACTGAAAACCAATATTTTGATTTTTAGTTATCGCTGGACATATTCTTCAGTCTGTTTCATTCAAAGTGTGGCTGTTGCAAGGAAAGTTCCTACAACATTTGTCCGAACCAAATTATCCGCAACTCTTACCAAGTCATGACACTTCATAGCGGAATTGGTAAGACGACCAGTTTGTTTTCTGCTATTTTGAAGCTTTTAGTCTTGTTCAATTGATATTATTTTCAAAGAAGTGCATAAAAATAACTAGTCCGCCACCTTGGCAGGTCTGTCATGTTAGATGTTGAATTACCTCACTCAGCTAGCGATGATTGTCATCCAAACTGAAGGTGTATGCAAAATTTCAGCACAATGTCAGATTTGACTCTAGAAAACATGAACATTCATACAAATACTTACATACAAGCGAGTTAAATACGAGCTTGTAGTAGAAACAACAACGTATCATCTTGAAGGTACGATGACTTCTAATTTGTCACAATATACTGTTGGCTAAATGATATTATGATGTTTGGCTATATTTGTGACTAGTATGTTTTTGACTATCATTAGCAAAGATACAACTTAGAGTCCTCCTGACATTTTGCGCCATCTTTGTTTTTTCTTTGTTGGTAAATTATGCATTCTTTCTCTTTTTATTTGATGTGCTGCACGTGATGATGTGACTATTATCAACAAAGATGCGGCTTAGTACCCTTCTACATGTTGGATCAATATTGTTTTTTCTTTGTTACAACTCATTCATTTTCACAAGTCATCACACATTTTACACCACTTCCCATGCATACGTCGCCACCCACAACGTATTCATATTTTATCATCATCATTATTATTTAACCCTCATCCTCGAGTTCAATTTCATCTAGCACAACCAGCCAACCGATATTGGTTTCCTTCATCCTGATTGGCTGGCCGACGTCACTTTGTATAATAAATTAGATTAGGTACGTGTCGAGAGAACATAAATGAAAAATGACAGGCGTCCATTGTTTTTTCTCGAATTTATTCGATGATCAAATCGATGACCAATTCGAGGGCCAAATCGAGGACCAAGTCGAGGTCCCATCTCGAGGCCCAAATCAAAGCTCAAACATTTTTTGGGGATGCCTCATCCTATTCGAGGTCCAAGACGAGGTCGAGGAATCGTCGATGATATCAGACAACCGCCGATCACATCACAATCATCACTTCACAATTACTTAACAAATTTCACGTTGGTGTCGAGGCTAAGGACAAAGCCTACCACGACGACAACCTCTGTTCAATTCTCCGATTTTTTAAAATTTAAATTCCTCCATGAAATTTTCAGCCGCCGGTGGCCACTGGGACCACGTGACTAATGCGACTCTGAGCGACCCACTAAAAATTACTCGGGACGTAGCCCAAGGAACTGTATTAGGACCCATCTTATTTCTAATATATATGAACAACATCTTCAAAATTTCTGATTTTGATGGTGAAATTACTTCATTTGCTGATGACACAGCTATCACTTTTGTTGGAAAAACGTGGAAGAAGTATACACCCGGTCTGAAATCCCCATCAAAACGATTTTCAACTGGTTGAGTTCTAATTTATTCAGTGTCAATGTTAAAAAAAACAAATTTATTGCATTTGCTTCAACAACTAGAGATCAACCAGCTACAAACATCATAAAAATCCACAAAACTTCTTGTGCAAATGTTTCCAATTGTAGCTGTACTTCTATACAGAAAACGGATACAATAAAATACCCAGGGGTATTAGTGGACCAATCTTTTCGGTGGAATGCACACATTGATTATACAGTAGCTAGACTACGTAAATTAATATATAATTTTTATCAGCTCAGGAATATACTAAACAGGGAAATGATACTGATGGTGTATGATGCCTTGGCTAACTCCATAATACGTTACTGTATAATAGTATGGAGTGGTACCTTCAAGACATCGTTAATTAACTTAAAAGTGATTCAAAATTCATTAATAAGAATCGTGATGAAAAAAGATCGGAGGTATTGTAGCCGGTCGTTGTATGATGAAACTGGGATATTCGGTGTTAGAAAAACTTACATTTTTCAGAGTTTAATTTGGACTGCTAATTCTTCAATCAAATTTGTACAGCATGCTTTCAATACTCGTAACAGTTCAGTTGAGACCATGAATGTTCCACGATGCAGACTCACGCATAATCAAAAATTTATAACCTATCTGGGACCCAAACTTTACAAGACTCTACCTGAATCATTGAAAGGCATGAGAAACAAACTCAAATTCAAAATAGAGTTGAAAAAATTTGTTGACAATAATTATGATATGCTTCTTCTGATACTTGAATAAGAAATATCTATTATTAGAGTTGTTTTTCAGAGCGCATCACAGAGAGATCTTTCTCTCTCTCTCTCTTTCTCGTCGTCTATCTTCTTCTTAATATCTCTTCCTTTCTATACTCTCTTCACTACGTTTGGTTATACAGGAAAAGATATACTATTTAGTTTGCTGGCCACAATACAAGCTTGCTTAGGTAGCCGTAACTTTCATTAAAATTGTATAATCTCTACATTTCGTGTATCTTCATTCATTTATTTTATATTATTTTTTATCCTTTTGTCATAGACGACTATGTATTTTGTCTTAATACTGAATTGAATGTTTATGGTGAACTATATTCTCTTCACACTATGGCAGATTCTTCGAAAAAATTAAATGGGTTTCGGAAAAAAACTTTACATTTAATAAACTGCTGAAGCTTCAGCCCAAAACACAAATGGCATTTTTCAAAAATAGCAATGCAAAAAATAGGTCAGAACTGAAATCGTCAGAAGTTTGGTATGGAAATAAATAGTTCAATAATCAACTGATCCTCCAGCGGAGAATTATCACAATTTCTTCTGATGAAAGCAAATAGTTGTTTATACTAAAAGTATAGAAAATGATTGTGATTGTGATTAGTGTCATATCCTATCGATTCAAGCTATATCTGAAGGCATTCAATACACAAACGCATTTATTTTACTCCCCAATCTCATAAATTATAGAAACCCAAGTCGGATAATCGATTAAACAAATCATTTGCACTTACACAATCCCATTGTCGACATGTTGATTAGGCATAATAATAGAGAAGAGGGAGCCGAATCACTTGAGGGATCGGGTTACCGCATTGTTAGGACCCCAAGGGTTTGTTATTTTATGGGATTAGATTAATGACGAGAACATAACCTCAAGACTGCCAAGGCTTGATTTTGGATGGAATCCATGTAAAGTGGAATGTGTTGTAGAATGGAATGGGGGTGTCATTTTATGTTTTGTTTTGTGATTGCTTTCTGTATAGAGTGATAGATGAACGGAAAGGAAAACACTGCGACTGACATAAATGGGTTATGTTTTTAAGAGAGAGTTTTGTTGTATTACCAACATTTTCCTTGCCTCATTTATAAAGGAATAAAACATCATAGTTCGGAGTCATTTCAAATAATAATTAGAACTTTTTGATTCTTGTTCGAAAACATTTCGAAAAGGTTTCTTGTTAACCAACTATAGTCCTACCACAAATGAGTAGCCTCAAAATTTGTGTGAGCTAAGGAATAACGAGGTTCCAACTTGTAGATGTCTCCCAATAAAAATGTTATCAACTCATACTTTGTGGATTCACTTTTTAACGCAACGTTCAATTTTTATGTTTTCATATTTTGCAATATTAACAGTTTACTAAATTTTTGATCAGGTTACGATATGAAAATTATGAATCTTTCATCAAATCTATTTTCAACAAACCCAGAAGTTAGCTTCGACTAGATTCATCTCTGGACAGAACATGATATTTAATGGTCTCTATATTTGGCGCCAATTTCTGATAACTCATAAATGCCTTTCAGTGTCGTCCTCATCATAAAAAAAAACATACGCCTCTCCACTCATTTGCGATTTCGATGAAATCGGCGACACTCGTATTCGTGTCATATATTGCTGTAGAAGTGTCTGCAGTATGCCGTGTAATGTCCACTATTGGTGATTCAGCAGTGCATATATATTGTAGTAATTGGCCCAAAGATTCCAGTGGTAACATTTATTTCATCTCCAAAACTTTCTGTAGGAGAGAGTCTCTTCAAATATATTACTAAAATTCGCGAAATTTCATACTTTGATGTCGAAGTCAAAATTTGTGTTGACCAGAGTTACCGGAAAAACAGTTATTAGAACAGTTTTATTCTATTCTATTCTATTCGATGAGATATATCACAGTAATTTGATCTCTGAGGTAGTCCGGAGGTTGCAGTTTTAGTTCTAATTTATAACCGTGATATATTACTTCAGAAAACTATTCGACAGGTAGGATTAAGAATTTTGTAAATGTTCAAATAACGTGCGAAATTAATGTCCAAAATAACTTTTAGAAATTTTGAATCCTACCACTCATAGATTTCTCGAAACGTACTTGTGCAATTCTACTAAACACTGAAACTTCGTCTTATTTTGTTGGTGTAGTGTAAATACACTCCGTATTTCAACTGGCACATCAACTTGCTGTCAACGATTTGAAAGCTAATTCCAAACCTGAAACAATATGAGTCTACTTCAGGTAAATCATGTGCTGTTAATGACATGAACAAAGTTTTAATCGAATATTGATCGAAACATCAAAAGCAGAAGCTCTTTCTCCGATAAATCATATTTGTAGGGCGAAAGAATTCTAACGGCCATGTACTGTTCTCGATGATTAATCAGTAGATTAAATGAATGATGTGAACTGTTACAAAGTATGAGAGATTAGAAATACATCGTGTATTTCTATTCACGTATACGAGTATAACTTTGTGTATAGTGTATCAATCCAGAGAGATATTCATTGATAATATGTGCATTTCATATATGAATGGAATTAATAACCTGTAACTATACCTGTAACCTGTAACTATAGGCAGCTATAGCTACCTGCTTGATATCCGGGTCCAGGAATTATTTCATTCTTGATTTGTATCGTACACACTCGATAACATCTCTATCTGTATTTATATCCTGGACCCGGATGTCACGCAGGTAGCTATAGCTGCCTACGTGGTCATGTTAGATGTAGCCTAGGGATTCTAGGTCTTCTAACTGGAACCACAAATGTGCGGTTGACGCACGCATCCTCTGAATGAAATAGAAATCAGTTTATCATATTTATTGAAATGGAAGTGAAAACTTTAAATCAACTATATGAGACATCTTTGAACTGGTGTACGAAAAAATAATACAATTCAACTCAAAAAATGCCGAAATAAAAATAATAATGATTATGAACGATATAGCGGTGAATTAACGCGAGTGGTAGTGTGACCGACTCAAAATCAGAACGCGGAGCTAAAGGCCTTAGAGGAAGAAAAATATAGTGATACCTTTCTTTCTCATTTCATGCATTTGTATTTTCGACATGAGTTTGGTTCTATTCTTATCCTGTTTTTATTTATGTTCAGAAACCTTAGGTGTGAGTCTCAATAAACTCCTGCGGGTGACAGTGGAGAATCGACTTTGCTATATGAGTATTTGTGTGTATTCTGGTAATTTATTGGAGACTGAGTTTAATGCTATGTTTGGTGATTTTTTCATTTTGGTCAAGTTGGTACTAAAGTTTTGTACAATGGGGTGATTAATGAATCTTTAAAACTTTGCACGATATTTGGAATATTCAAATCGAAGTATTGTCATCTCTGAAAAATTTTTGACAGTGATCAACTGAATTTTGTTACCTGTCCCAGTATATTACTGAAAATATTGATGAAAATAGTGGGCCGCATTGTGAATTTGGTATTCAGAGCTTGTTTTGTCAAGTATTGACGTACGAAGCGTACTTTCAGAAAAAAAAATTGAAATTTTTCCTATAAAAAGTTATTGGTTTCTTTGTTATCTATTGAATTCATCTCTTAAATTTTCGAAAAATGTAATATGAGTTGGTAAAAACGAGGAATTGTGCAAACGATGACAAACATTTTTTGGCAGCAAAGTTCAACAAGTTCAATTTATTTCGCATAAAATTGTTTTTATCATGTCAATAAAGATGTATCATATAAATAAATCCTTATTCTGTAATCTCACAACTTATATATGTACAAAAATTTCAAATAGAATATAGCAGTAGGTAACCCTATTATGAAATTCTAAAGTTGCAATGATTTTCCGAATGTAGTTCAGTGATTTTTTTCAAGGACAAAACACAAGCACTACAGAAAAATCCTTAAGGTGCTCTAAGAGCAGTGTCTGTGCGAAAGTAGTGATTCACATTGGATTTGAATCGCTGGAGATTGAATCCATTTGGAAAAACGTTCTCAGGAAGTTTACTCCACATGAAAACGCAGTTCTCCAAATGGAAGAGTTCTTGAACAGTGAATTTCTTGAACAGTGAAGCTGAACCGCAAAATGAAGAGTGTATTCCTGATATGTACCGCTCTTGGTGGAATCAAATATGCCAAGTCACGAACATTTTCCGTGAAAGTATCTATACAAGAGAGACAAATCTCCAACCTTTCTTCGATGTTCCAGACTATCAAGGTTGCAAGTGATGTTTGCGTCTCCAATTAGACGGATGGCTCTTTCCTCGATGGAATCCACCCGCTTCAGGTTATGCTTAGGGAAGGAGCTCCATACATAAAACAATACTCCAAAGAAGATCTGATCTGAGCTTTCTAAAGCATCAAAAGGTGTGCAACCTCCTGCTACCGGTGAAAATGTGCATCCGCCGCCGATGTGGTGGAATCCAAATGGAATGACGAAACAAGTGTGCTGTCGTTACCTAAGCAATATATTGGATTATTGTTTTTTTTTTCCAATAAGTCGTTGATTTACAATGAAAAAAGTTGGAGACAATATGGATCATTGGAGAGCACCAGCGATAATGGTAAAAGTATTCGAGAGATATTCGTCGACGGCCACTTGCAGGGAACGTTTTTTCATGAAGTTGAAGAGCTTCCGAAAGCCAAAGCCTCGAAGATTGACCAGCAAAACTTCATGCCACACACGGTGAAAGGCCATGGGAATATCAAGCTCTTGACTCTCCATATTTCTTGATTGTGTTAATCCAAATATGGGCGACATACGATAGAAGGTCGCCTGTTGATCTTTGTTTCCGAAAGCCATATTGATGATCACTAAAAACGTTGAAGCCTTCCAAATATTCAAGGATATGATGATTTACGGCTTTCACCATGATATTTGATATCATGGAGCAAAGCGACCGGTCTATAGTTATTTGAAAGATATTTCTTGCCCGTTTTGGGAATAGGCTGGGATGCGAGCAATCTTCCAATGAAAACCCCATTCTTGTAAGACAGGTTGGAAAATCTGCAATATACTAGTGCGAGTTTATTAGCGCACTTTTCAAGTATGATGACGGGCATTTCGTCAGGACCAGACGCCTTGTTGATACTGAGCTGTTGATATTCGCCTGCCTAGACGCTATCGAAAAGTAATTTCTGGCTTTGTGGATTCTAGTGTGGGAGTAGTGGGTGGTACCTTTCCCAGAAAATCGACTGTGGAGTGGAGCGCAAATTGTTCAGCTAGTAGATTCGCTTTTTCTATGGCTGTTGTTGCAATCGAACCACCTGCTTGTGTTAGTGGTGATATTGTAGATTCAAGATGTAAAGTTTTGATTGACAGCTTCAAAATCTAGACCCGTTGGGATTGGCAAGCAGTTTATCCCTAATTCTCTGATTATGAAGTTCTTTGCTATCATTGAAAAGGAAATATATACAACCATGGATGATATCATAACTTTTTGTGACTCCAGAAGCAGAAATAGATGGATATTCAGAGCTGAAACAAACATCTAGTCAGGGGAAATTTTGGAAGATGTCTTGAAGATCCTCCCACTCAGCAGATCTGTAACGTTAAACTTTGCGCGATTTGGATTGTTCCCCAAGATTTATCGGCAATTCACTCAACACTAAAATGAGTTTGTGATCAGAAGATCCTAATGGAGACCTTACGGTGACTGTGTGAATTTCTGGATTGGTTGTTAGATATAGATCCAGAAGATTAGCATATTCTCCATCACGGTGAGGAATCCTGGTTGGCTCATTTATAATCTTAGCAAGTCCGCTGCTTATTTTATATGATACCTTGTTTCATGACAGTTTTTTGACAAACATCAAAAAATCTTCCTCAAATAGAAAATGTGCAAAATTTATCAAAAAAAGAGTATGATATGATGAAATACAAATTAGCAGCAGGGAGAAAAAAAAGTAAGGAAAACAGAGTATGAAGTGAATGTGTTGGAAATTTCTTATGAAAATATAGAAATAACTCAAACAAGTGTTGTATCGATATAAAGTAATTTTCCACCTAAATACGTTCACGTTTCCATTAGAAATACTGCGAATATTATTCAACCATTTCATGTGGTTAGAGGTTAGGTATTGTGCGTTCTGATGGAATCGACTTCTTTTTAACAATTCTTCAATCTCAATTTTGTCGAATGATTTTTACAAAAATCGAGCAGATATAATGGTTTGAAAAGTCAAATAATAAAGTCTCAACAAGTGTGTTTCATAATAAAAAATGACCTAAGGCATAGAGAAAACTCTACATATCAATTCCTCTTTATATATAAACTGTGCATATAATATGAAAGTACCGCAGGCTTTCACCCAACATGTCAGAAGTTCACGTATCACTTTGTTGTGCCATGCAATCCTCAGGGAGTTGTAACATTTGAGTTTCGTAGTTTCGACAAAACCGTTCTCCTTTGGTGTGTATCCCTGCTCGAGTTCAGTGCGGTAGAATAACTAATTTCATCCGAGTTTTCTGGGCATATTACCTCGGTTTATAAGCTTTTTCACTTAGGATATGTCGAATAACTGGCAAATGTTCGAAAAGTTATGAGTATGAGCCTTCCTCGTTTTTATGATATGAAATTTGTAGCTCAGGAAACATATTAAGACTTTTTATTTGTGTTTTTCAGACGAAACAGCTGCTTACTCCTGCTTTATATTCTGACTGATCATTCAATGACAATTGACACTGATAACATAAAATTTGTCGTAGGCTTGATAGTGAAGATGGATAAAGTCTTTGAAACGTCACACCAGATAAGTATACAAAGAGAACAGGTTTCCGATAAGAAATTTGAACATCTAAATTTTGGGTTGAACCACGCTTGAATTTTTGCATTGTTCGACGTTTCGGCTTCGATTCAGAAGCTATTTTCAAAAAGTACAAAAGTGTGGCTGTACTGAGAGACACACTATAGAGTTTTGATGTTCTGGTCTTGCTAAATCTTCGAGACCGTATGACCCCCATGACCCATGTTTCATCAAAATAAAAAATAGGGTCATCCAGTGTTCTGGCTTTCTTTATTTCTCCTAAAAAGTTTCTTTTTTGTTCTTCAATCTCTGAGTGTTCTATCTTGTTTTCCAAAAGTGAAGTTCAGCTCTTGTAATATCTTCCATAATCTAGTTCTCCTTATATGTGCCTTCACGAATAAATGTATTTTATGTAATATTTCGCTTCTTCAGGGTTAAACACTTTCTGTCAGTGGATACTTTCGCTCCAAAAAGTTCCTTAAGAATTCTGAAAATTGTCGATCTATTGACACCGGGCGGATATTGTATTCTTAAAGAATTATAAAAATTCACAACAATGGTTTTTTCACTTAATTATTTCCATAATTTCTGTTGAAACGATGTATGAAAAAGTTGATACAGGATTCCATTGTACTCATCATGAGTATACTAATTCAGTTTGAGATACAAGATAATTTTTTTCAACTGTTTTGTCAAATCTGTTAAATCGGTTTTTCCGTTAACCAGCTGTCGCCCCTCTCCGAATGACAACTCTCAAAAGTCGAAACTTGTGAAAGTTAAAGACTAACAAGGTCTTAACTTTTATTGTGTGATTCCTAACACTGAAATAAGTATCAGGAGCAATACCTCATTTTGGCATTCTAGTGAGTATGGTACTCATATCAACCGTCATCAGTTGGTTATTGTCCTTCTATACATAAGAATAGCAAGTAGCATCCAGCACTTTGAACCGACTTTCGGCAAGCTCGTTGAGAGTTTTTTTGGGTTTATCGAATGTTTCAATTTGTCGATGATAGAGATTAGTTTCAATTCACTATTCAACAATATTTAAATTAAAACCCAATAACAAATGTGCGCAATATTGAATAAATGTATATGAATTTGAAACAATTATTATTCCATGAATATAATTTGAGGAAATAAAGGATATGATGACATTTTGAATTCATTTCATATATTGAATGAAAGCATAGCAATATATGGAAATGAATTAACTTGATGTGAGCGTACTTTCTATTATTTCACTATTATCTAATATCCAATGAGTTTTCTTGAATGTTGTTTGATCTAGTATTGAATTGACGTTCAAATATTCCAGTGCATTCAAAAAGTTTTTTACAAAAATTTCACTAAATTCTTTCATTGTTTGTTTAAGGAATAGAAATAAACATTCTATCGATTTGTAACTTCACACAGAGTTAATTATTTGAGCCAGGTTGTGCTAACAAATAGTTCGAAAATTATGAACAATTCAGTTGAATCAACGCTTTCTGTGAATATCTCAAAATTATTGCCGAAAGTCAGTTTTTTGTGGAGGAAATCGTAGTTTCTATCGACCTATTTTGGGTTCTTTCACCTTCACCATATGAAAGAACTGGATGGTCCCACCCGGCATCGCCGTGGACAGCTAAGGAAATATGGAATCGAATAACGTACTCATATATTGGATGTTCCATCAAAAAAATATAACTTTGGTTGGCCACGTACGGCTGAATCACCCAGTATGCAAGAAAATGATTTTGAAAGATAGTATTTATCGATATGATTGCGAGAAAAAAATTGAGCAGTCCGAAAAATTGTTTCTTCTGATAGCAATGTACCGAGGGAATCTTGTAGACTCACCCTGTAGAATTGATCGAATTTTTGAATATCAACGACGAACAATTCGCGAAGCTCTACTACTAACACAAGCGGATGGTTCAATTGCATCAACAGCCATAGAAAAATCAAATCTAGTAGCTAAACAGTTTTTGTCCCATCACTTCATTCACACTCGATTTTCTGGAAAAGCGGGACACACCATTTCCACACTAAAATTCATAATGCCCGAAATTACTTTTCGACAGCGTATAGTCAGGCGAATTTTGAAACAGCTCAATATCAACAAGGCGTCTGGTCCTGATGAAGTGCTCGTCATCGTACTTGAAAAGTGCAGAAATAAACTGGCACCAGTATTTTGCAGACTTTCCAATCTGTCTTACAAGAAAGGGGTTTCTCCTTCCCGTTGGAAGATTGCCCGCGTTCAGCCTATTCCCAAAAAAGGCAAGAATACTCTTCCAAATTACTACAGACCAGTTGCTTTGCTATGAGTGATATCTAAAAGCATGAAGAAAGCCGTAAACCATCATATTCCCAAATATTTGGTAGGCTTCAACATCTTGAGCGTTCATCAATATGGCTTTCGGAAACGAAGATCAACAGGCGACCTTCTATCGTATGTCACCCATATTTGAAATAACGCAATCAAGAAACATGGAGAGTCAAGACCTGTCTCGAAAATCGGTTATGAATGCACATCTTCACCGGCAGCAGGAGGTTCAACATCTTAATGACGATCTAGAAGTAATTTCGAATTGGGGTGAAAGTAACCACGTTCAATTCAATGCCACAAAAACCCAGGCATCAGTTTTCTCCAATACGTTCGTTGGGGGTTAAAATGGACACCAATATATCTTTGAACAATCATGTCGCTGGAATTGCAAACGTTGCTTCTCAAAAGCTTGGAACACAGTCTCGAACTAGAAAACTGTACACACCACATCAACTTTTGATGCTTTATAAAGCTCAGATCAGACGTTCTTTGGAGTATTATTCTCCTGTATGGAGCTCCGTCCCAAAACATACCCTGAAGCTGCTGGATTCCATCCAGAAAAAAGCCATTCGATTAGAGACGCAAACATCACTTGCAACCTTGATAGTCTGCAACATCGAAGAAAGGTTGGGGATTTGTCTCTCTTCTATCGAAATGTTCAAGTGACCTGGCACATTTGATTCCACCAAGAGCGGTACATATCAGAAATACGCGACGGACTGTGGCTGCTCATCGCTTCGAGGTTCAACTCAGTATACCTCAAACTTCACTGTTCAAGAACTCTGTCGTTTGGAGAACGGCATTTATATGGAATAAACTTCCTGAGAACGATTTTCCAAATGGATTTGATCTCCAGCTATTCAAATCCAATGTGAATCACCACTTTCACAGACGCACCGACCTAAGAGTGCCTTAAGGATTTTTCCTGTAGTATTTGTGTTTCGTTTTAAAAAAAAGAAAAAGACTACAACTTTTTTCAATTCTCAAGACGAAGGCAAATAGCCTTCAAAACCTTAAGATATCATATGTATGCTAGTTAGCTCTTTTTTTGGCTGGCAAAATTATTAAATAAAATACACTGATGAACGAAACATTTTTTTTCCACGCAGTAACTTATTGGAAGTAAACTGAAAAGTTTGCCTTCTCTACATCTGTTGAAGTTCTCCATTACAAATTCTATAATGTGCTTCCTAATAGTAAAAAGTAATGCACGTTCATTATAAATGCAAAACACTATTAGTAAGATTAAAAAAATTGTGATTTCGTTATGTATAGGCGGATTTATAATGTCATTGCTTTTCGAGTTTGATAGCCGTGGATTTTTGGTTTTTTCCTGACGTTTCGCTGGCGCAAGTGGCTAGCTTCTTCAGAGGTTTAACCATCATAGCGCCAGCGAAACGGCAGGAAGAAATTCAAAAAATCCACGGCTTTCAAACTCGAAAATCAATGACACTGAAAACCTCAGCCGTGAAAGTCTAAATCATTTTGTCGGATTTATAATACTTTACCAGCTATTTTTTTTGCATTCCAAACGGGTCGCAAACAAAAGATTCATGAGCTTTCAGGTCGTTTTTTACTTGCAGTGGTGTGCGTTGCGGTATTTAATCAAACATACTTGTTAAAACTGATAACTATGTTTATTCATTTATATACAATTGATATGGTAATAACATTTCAATTCGAAATATTCACATAATAACGAATAGGTATGCTTATTCAATGAGAAATTAGGCATGAGCAGAAATTGTGGTGTTATCTTTAGATGAATCCCAACGAATTATTGTCGAAAGTTGTGGTTGAAGGTTCTACATTTTTCCCAACTGAATGGTCTAATTTCCACATGTTTTCTCCTTTTATAACATGTTCTCAAATTAAATCAAAAACCATGCGGCAAACTATAAATAATATTCAGAAAAAAAACTATAAGCCCAAAGATATTTCCATTTTTAGTGGAGAACATAAGGTGTCATGGGTTGACATGGCTAACAATTTTAATGATCATTTCACGAAAGCGGATGAAAAAAGAGAACATGATCTCAATTTTATGGAAAATACAATCGCACTCTGCTCAAACTCCATATTTCTCCACCCAATCAAGGAATATGAGGTTTTTGATTTAATAAATGAATTAAAGAATTCTAATGCTAGTGGATATGATCAGGTCTCAAACAATTTTCTGAAAAATGCTTGGAAGAAATAGTCTACCCCCTGACCTACCTGATAAATCTTTCCATGGAACGGGAAATGTTCCCTGAGAAATTGAAAGTTGCAATCGTTTTATATTTATATATATATTTGTTTTTATTTATACATGGACGTTTTCCTTGTTACGGTATGTAAATGTTCATTGTAATGCTTTCATACTGTTCAACAAGTGAAATAAATATTATTATATTATTATTATTATTATTATTATTCAATACATTTTCGCCATTTCTCTATATTGAAATTTTCATTTCATATAAATAAAGTCTATATTATGAATTCATGTAATTATTTTTATTACTAATAAATAGAACTTCTCGTGAAGAAAACTTTGAATTTATGCGTTAACTTTCCGGGGAAAACTGATACAGATCATCTTTATAGAGTTTCATTCTTTATATTGTGGAAAGTGAAAATACCCCAAAAAGTTTGATGAAGAAACCCAAGAATATTCAGGAATGAAAAAATTAAATACTCACTTACTGGATAATTCAATAAACAAACTTCCATTGAAGTGATACCTAAAGTTTACAAAACTGCGTACTGTGTTTCGCTATACACTAGCTTCCCCAGGCGTGTTCGAACTTTCATGAAATGATTCAGAAATGATTTCGCATTTCAAATTTCCTCAACATCCTGCTGAAATCACAACTGCTGGGAAGTCAGATATTCAATAATGTCTTGAATACGTAATAACTGGAAAACATTGAACTATGTAAGGAAGACAAGAAATTTTATAAAGTGCTATTTTTTCAATTTTCACTCGTTTGATCAAATCCCCAATTTGCTGCAAGTTCCATTGAGTATCGGATTCTGTGTAATATTATTTCCACCCCTTTTTCCGTAACATGTTGAAAGAACCGAAGAAAATAATGGTAGCACGGAATATATGCGTCACTTCTTTCATTTCATTGTTATTTTTATGATCGGGTGGAAATTGGAAAAAGAATATAAAGAAGCCACTTCGAATTTTCTAACGACCTTTGGGTGTATTATCTGTCTATAGGGGAGTAGGTACGGAAGATAAACGAATAACTAACTGTATCTAGAGAGAAAGTAGAGTTCTATCATACAAGATTGAAACTTGGAAATCTTCATGAAGTTTTACATTACAATTTTATTTTTTTCAGATTGTGAGAGGTAAAAATTCTCACAATGGTCGATATAAAACTCTGCTTTCGTCCATACAAAATGGATTGTGTTCAGTATTGGAAACGTTTTTGAACGTTTTTAACAGTTTGATTTTGCAGTCATACATCAGAAATGCTTTATACCTCATTTCAGTTTTTCTGAAATCTACAGGGTGGACCAAGTTTATTTGTGAGGGGACTAGTTTCGACTCCAAGAATATAGGTACTCTAGGTAAATTTGCTTGTATTTGGATTACAGGTACTATTCTTTGTGTTGGATCTTCTCTAGGTTTACTGTTTCTAGGAGTGTGTATTGAGTTGTTTAATATATTGAATGTTAGGTCTTGCTGGGTTTTGATTTGTACTTGTTCCTTGATAAGTGATTTATGAATGTTAAATTTATGGATGTTTAAGTTTTCCCAAATGTCCATGCGGTTTCCCTTATTGACTTGTTTTATAAGTTTTATGTTCTCTGGTGGAGGGAAATTATGTTTGTTTTGTATGACGTGTGTTGCGAGGTTTGATTTATATAGTATTGGGTTTATGTATGCCTTTTTGTGCTCATCGTAATTTTGGATCAGTTTTTTCTTGGTTTGGCCTATATAGAATTTGTTGCAGTCCGAGCATTGTATACTGTATATCCCGTTTTGATTTTGGCTTCTTCTTTTTCATAGTTGTTTATTTTTGTGTTATTTCCGTGTTTGGCTTGTATGTGATGCTGATGTTCAGTGACTTGAAGAAATCTGTTAGTTTTTGGTTTGCTGTCCTACGGACGTAAATGCTGTCCATCGTTGTGTTGTTTTGTCTGTTGGGGTGGCTTGATCCTTGTTCTGTATTTTTTGTTCGATTCTGTTTTCTAATTTATCTATTGTCTTTTGGGTGTATCCGTTCTCGTTCGCTATTGGTATATGATTTTCCGTTCTTTGTTTCGGGCTTCATTGCTGAGTGGTAACCTTAATATTCTATATATGAATGCGTTATAGGCAGCCATTTTTTTTGATGGGGATGGTTTGAACTTGCGGGTATGGTGGAGCTTGTTTGTGTAGGTTTCCTGTATATTGCCATTCGAAATTGTGTTTTTTTGTGGTTATATCCGATGGTTATGTCCAGGTAGTCAAGTTTTGATTTGTATTCTTCCTCAATGCTGAAAAATAGTTTTTGATTTATTTCGTTAATTTCTTTTGTTATTTGATCTATTCTTATTCCATCGTTTTGTGATAGGTACAGTCCATCGTCAACATATCTGAACCACTCTCCTTTTTCATCATGTGTTTTTATTATTGCTAAGATTTTCTCATCTATGGTTTGTAGGTATATTTCGGATATAATGCTAGATAGTGGAGATTCCATCGCTAGTCCATCTCTTTGTTTATAAATTTTTCTTTCAGATTCGAAATAATTTTGATTGAGTATTGTATTTTGACTGTGTATGTGTATGTTTTAGTACATATTTTTTATGTCGAATGAGAATAGTTTAGTGTTCGGGCTGACCTTTGTTGTTGAGATTCTATCCATGAGTTCTATTGAATTTTGACGCTGTGGTTATTGTTCTGTTGATTTTGTTCTTCAGTCTCATCAGCTATGATTTTTGAAATTTTGTATGAAGGTGCTTTGGTAAAATTGATAACCGTCTTATAGGTTCATTTTCCTTAGGTATCTTCATCTGTGCGTTGAGTTTTGGTGCTTTTGGGTTGTCGACTGTGTATCTGTTTTGTTGTTAAAGATCTGTTTATTGGATTTTATTAGGCTATTAATTTGTCTTTCATATTTTGTGGTTGGATCGTGATTCATCGTACTAAAATCGTTTTCCGTTATGTAATTGTTCACTTTCATACTTAATTCCTGTTTTTCAATAGAAACTGTGGCGTCAGTTTTGTCGGCTTTAACTGCTGTGAGGTTGTTGGAGATCAACTTCCTTTTTATTGATTTGATGGCTTTCGTGATTGCTGGTTTCTCCGGAGTCTTTTCTGGTTTTATAATTATTTGTTTCAGCGTGTTGATTGCTTCTGATCTGATTTCGTCTACTTTTGATGCTTCTACTTGGTTTAAAGCCATCTCTGTCAACAATTAGGTTCTCAATGGTTTGTGGCGTGATTTTCTGGTAAAGACTGAAGTTTGGACCTAGTTCAAGTGTTTGTATTTCCATATCGTTGAAGTGTACGTTTGTTAGGTTGATGACTCTCGGATGGAATGTGTGGTGTTTTCTCATCATTGGTGTGTCCTTATCGTGTTTCTGTATTGATGTGTTCAGTTTTTTGTTTAGTTTTTGGTATGTGTTCCCCTTGAGTTGGTGGTTTTTCCGAATTATGTAGAGAAGTCTTCTTTAAAAATAAAATTCTGACGGTATTTGGTATCTATCTTTATAAATTACTCTCTACATCAACTCGAATTTGTCATCATTCACTATATCTCACGAAATACATGATTACCCCACTAGACAAAACCATGAAATTCATCTTAAAAAATGTATTCTTACGAAATACAAAAAATCGCCAAGATATGCCGGAGCAATGGCTTTCAACCACCTTTCAGAGAAAATTAAAGATATTTCCGATCACAAAAAGTGTAAAAAACAATTAAAGAAAAGTGAGTTATGTTTTTCTTTTTATATTACTTTTAAAATGAAAGTGGCTGTATGTTTTTACAATTATCTTCGAATTTCAGCTTTTATGTTTTTTATATTGACCTGTCTCATGTATACCATGTGTACCTAAAAAGATGAAATATATATCTTATCTTATCTTATCATTTCTAGAAACATGTTGATTCGTTTTCCGATTGCATTTCAGGAAAGCTGCCCAAATTTCTTCTAACGCAGTTGTTGCTTGATTTTGAAATCACATTCAAGTTATTTTATCAAAAACGCAAATTTTCTCACAAATTTGTCTGCCTGAATCAAGATTGAATAAATAAAATACCAATGGCTTTGTTGTATAGACTAAAAAGATCAAATAACTTTTCTCGTTTGAATTTTCAATAATAATGCCAGTAGCTCTTTACATTTTTTCGATTGGGATCATTGAGCAAAAAAAAGTCAATTAATACAATTTATTGTATGATTTTGACTGTAAACGGTTTTACAAAAATCGCGACACGTGTTTTTTGCTATACAATAGCTTCCTCAAGCGCATTTCTGATGGAAGTAAATATTTGTTTTTATTACATTTGCAAAAATACAGTTTTTTTTTGATTGAAAAAATGTATATTTTCTAATTAAAAAAAAAGTGAATACAACATTCAAAAACACGGAACTATGAGTCATTTCCATGATTACTTCACGAAACTATTCGTAACCATTATGATTCATCTACAAATATCGCACAAATATCAGAGATATTTTGCAAATACAATATTTACTGGGTAATGTGAGAAAAAGCAATCCAACGCAAATATCTCATTACAATGAATAGAAAATCCGTATCGATCGCAATTTTTTTGGAATCCATCCAATTTTCGTAGCAACATCAACCTAATAACTCCCAATAAAACACTTCGCGAGGCGATAAAACCTCCAAACAATGCATCCTCGCACCCCCAGCACTTTTTTTTTGCCTTGATACAAAGTCGCTGCGTGCTTTAATTTCATCCGACGCGACTACCATCAATTTACATATAAATTATTTCGAGATTACGTGAGCGTCAAGTTACCTTCTCGCATGACCTTTCACAGATTTTCGTTGATTTAGACATGTCGGTACGTGAAATGTAATAACGCGACCGAGAGCACCCTCCAGTAGTGAGGTTTTAACTCGTCTGTGCGAGCTCTCTACCTAGTTCTCGTTGAACAAGCGTCATTAAACTTTATTAATTTGAAAATAAATTACGTGGGCGGTCGGGTTACTCAGTGTATAACTTTTCAAAGATTTCGAGCAATATACTGGCCTAATTGAAAATGAAATAAGCGTCCCATCAAGCTTTTACATGGAAGTTCTTGGTTAGCGCATTAGCGACACTCCAGAGGTACTATAAATAAGCCGTTGCTTTTGTATGATACAACCGTGATACTAACCGTGCAACCGTAGGTAGCAAGTTATAATATAGAGTCAAAGAACTTGATTTCATAATCCGAATTTTAACAATCATGTGGAATATGAAAATTGATTGGTAACCAGCGATTTTTAATCATTTCAAACGGTAACAATAACATCTCATCACATACCATTAAACCCAATGATTATTCACCCCAGGGCGTGGTGAGTTGTTATTGGAAAATTATTTTGATGTGTCCCCCGGATGTATCATTGTTTCGGTAAAATACCTGTCTAGAATTTTATGGTGGAACACAAAATAGATGATGATTTCAGAAGTTTGCGTCCTGTCTTTCAACACAGCCTTCACTGTGTTGAAAGACACAAAGCAACTAGCTGAAACCAGAGCCCAAACACGCATCATATTTATGATTGAAACCAGACATGCTGTTTCGACTCGCTATAGGTCTCATCAGTGGTGCTAGGCTGAACCACAAATGCATTACTGGACTCAACTCTCCTCAAAGGAAAAGTTCGAGTGAGTGCTGGCGACGACATTTCCTCTTACAAAGATGCCATCTATGTGAATAACAGCTGAATTTTTGAATATTGAAGATAGACGAGGCTCCCGAAGACAATCAGGTGGAAAGCTAAGCTTCGACACCGCCGCCTTGCAGTGAAAGCTGCAGAGAAAGACAGAGAAGGAATTTCGTCGGCTGTCGATGTCGAAGCGTGGCTTTGCTACCAATATCATATTTGATATTCGATTCGTTCTCTGTCGATCCCATAGATGACGCTTTTATAAGGAGAGATGTCATCGCCCTCACTTGATCAGGCTTGTCCGTTGAAAACAGTCCAGCAATGCATTTGTGGTTTAGTCTAACACCACTGATGGGTTTCAATACAGTTTCCATTGTCTCAAATTGTGAACGAAAAAATACACAAACACTGATAAAATATCCCTAAAAAGTAGAAATTTACAAAACCTTTGAAATATGTTCATTAAGTCCGCAGTTTTTGACCCACTCGAAGTGTCACGAGGCAACGCCTATTCAATTCAAACCTTTAATTACCGTTTCGAAATTTTGCCACACATCACAGCTTGTATAATCCCTAATAGAGTCGGTATATCCCCAGATACTCTCAATGCCTGTATAATTGAGGGAATAAATCAACCTCCAACACATATTCAATCAACAACCCCTTTCCGTGAGAAACGTGAACAAACCCTGTTACAAACTTCCAAGCTAAACATAACACACCTCACATCTATGTAGCAACTTTCATGCCTCAAGTGCATGATAAGAGAGCCAAATTCGATCAGCAATTGACACAAAGCTGCATATCCCGAATAATAATTGGAGTTTAGTTAGATTAGTGGAGCGTTTCAGGAATAGTAAGATCACAAAGCACGACCTCGGCAATCCCAAGCACATATCTGTGAGCGAGAAGAACAGCAGCAAAATGGGGCAAATGCTAGAGGATGGGCAATTGGCATCGCTCGGAAAACGTTATTCATTATCACGAGTGGTCAATAACGAAAAAGCACATTCAACGGGCATGGAGGCATGGACGTGAAAAAATAATGGACTCCGCAAACCAACATCTACGGCAAAGATTGTGTTGGAGTCAACAAATTCGAAGGCATGCGGCTTATGGGGAAAGAGGAGACTTGCGATAGATTGTCACATTCCCTCTACCGATAGTGGCGCACACGATTCATATAATTGGGTGACGATAGAAACAAAAATATGTGATATTCTATATACTTATGGAAACTTCCAAGATAGATGTAACATTTTCATGAATCATATAATTCATTATAAGTTTCAGTGTCACCATTTTTCGGCCGTGGATTTTTGGAATTTTTCCGATGATAGTCATCGGATATTTCATTATTATTATGTTTCTGGTGTAGTTCCAGTAAGTTACTATATACAGTGTCACTCATAAAGTTCGCGACATATGTAAGTTTTTTTATTAATAGATATAATGAAAATTTTACTTCGAAGTTAGATTGTGCTTCTGTTAACCGCTCAAATTTGACAGGTTAACAGTAGCTCAAAAAATCAGGTTTTTTTTTGTAAATTTCGAAAAATACCAAATAAAACAGTTCTAATTTCATACCGATGCCCAAAATTGGGACTCCCTACTGTCACTTCGACTTTTTTTCAATTTTTTTTCCGAATTTCTAGCTCTATTGATTCAAACGAAACATGATTAAAATTTTATGATTTTGATAAATACGAAACCTAAATGTCATATCTTGCCCAGACAAAACCCGCAATGCTTTTCACATATAGTCAGTGGGCATACTTGAAGATACTTGGCGATACAACTGCCGCAATAGATTTTCAATTATTGGAACACACTTGCAGATCGGTTTCGGGCTGTTTGGCCACTTGTTAATGCAAGGTAAGTAGGTTATCATCAACATAAAGTCGATGATTTCCGATCATTGAAAATCGAATTCCTTCAGAATAGGTATCATTTCTCGAACTAGGCTGAAGCGGACAACAAACAACAGATTTTTCATCGCCCCATCTGCCTGAGATCGAGGTAACCAACCGCATATCCGAAATTTGTCTCGCTACCTCGTTTCACTTTAGTACCGTGAGAAAGATATTGAGAACATTCAAAGAAACTGGCTCTGTGGACAATCGTTTCAAGAAAGCACATAATCCAATAAATTACATTGAAGAACAAAAACTCAATATTTTTTTGACCGTTGTTGAAAATGGAAAAACCAATATTACGTGTATTATTGAAGATATACAGGTTGGCAGAGAAATTGTGAGAATTGGCCGCGGTGGTAGTGCGCCCGACTCACGATCGGAAGACCGTGGGTTCGATTCCTGCCTCGACCAGATATTTTTCTCGAGAGAACTTATCTGGTTGAAGCTGGGATGATTCTGCAACCGTGTTAGGAATCATGCCTTAAAAGGTAAGACCTCGTTAGTCCTTAGCTCGCGTAAGTTTCTCAACTTCTGAGAGTTGTCGTTCGTATGGGGGATTTTAAAACAGATTTCTTTAAATTCTGCATAAAAATAAATTCCATCCCTATAAAAGTTCATACACACTCTTAAAGAAAGATATTTCGATATTCGAGTAGGATTTTCATTTTGGTTCCACGGTGAGAGAGAAAATGATATCGCATTTCCTACAGGATTTTATGGACAGACGAGGCAACTTACACGTCGAACGGAACAGTTAGTTATCATAATTGTCGCTGGTGGTCCAACAATAATCTAAGTTTTGTAACAGAATGCCGTGACCAATATTCATTCAAGACAAATGTCTGGTGTGGGTTATTACATAACCAAATGATTTGACCATATTTTTTAGGGAAAATTCGAACGCAGACATGAACAGAAATTTTATTATGAATCAGTTGTCTGAAGCTTTCGATAATCTGCTTTCGTGTTAGACGAAATTTGTGGTATCAGCCTGACGGGGCACCGATTCACCAAGCGGTAGAGGTAAAATACTGTCTCAGTTAGATGTTCAGGTGCAAAGTGATAGGACGAGATTGGGAAGATTATTGGCCACCAAGATCACCAGACTTATCTCCGATGGACTTTTTTCTGTAGGATTATCTTAAACAAAAAGTGTATAAGCACAGACCATTTGCAAACAAAGGAACATTTAGAGAATACCATTCGGGGAGTTTTGTGCTAACATAAATCCTCTATTTATTAAAAAATGCCGCAAAGTTTGTGAATGAAAGGACTAAAATTTGTATAAAACGAGTTCTCCATTAGATTACTGAGATAAATCAATGAATGTTAGGATGTTTTATTGTGAATTTGGTAATACTTATTTTGGTTTATTGTCATCTGATGGTGGAAATAAAGAATATAAAATTTATGAAATTAACTCAAGAAGTGTTATTATTGTTCGATAACTACATCCAACAGTTTACATCCAACAGTCCCACTGTTTGCTTTAAACTGCATCAAAATATTTCGAACCCATCTGCAGCTAATGGGATACAAATTTGCTAAAAAAAATAATATGAGTTTAATAACTATGAAGAGAAATACGTTTATTCGAATACTGACATTTTTAACGTCCATACATGAAAAATCCGAATCATGAAGTGAAAAAACTAGATGAACTTTGCAACAACAAAGACGAATTTCTGGAGGTGTATTTATTTCGATTTCTGCTGACAGGTCAATGCGGCTATTTTCTGGGCAAGATATGGCATTGAAGTCTCGTATTCATCAAAATTATGAAATTTTAATCATATTTCGTTCGAATCGATAGAACATTGGAAAAAACATTGAAGTGACAGTAGAGTCCCAATTTTGAGCAAGGGTATGAAATTGAAAACTGAGAAACTTATTTCTTTGACATTTTTCGAAATTTCGAAAAAAGATTTTCGAAAGAATGTCAAATTTGACAGGATCAGAGTAGCACATGACAAAAGAAAAGAGGTTATTTTTTACCCATTTTTCAAGCACAAATTAACTGCCAGAAGTTGAATTTTCATTATATCTATTAATAAAAAAACTTCCATATGTCACGAACTTTATGTGTGGCAATGTATATATCCTGAGATTATCAATGTCAGTTTCCTTATTCATACAATCAGAAGACTAATTGACAAAGGCGTTTGGAAATATTTTTTCTGTGTGTAAAACTTTGATGTTTGTTTGAGGGTGGTTGACAGTGTTTCATGGTCATCACCGGAAGACGATTGTAGATACTAACAATCGAAACGTCGTGAAGTAATTTGGCTTGAATTCTGTCAATTTACAATTTTCATTTCTTTTTGATTAATTAATTTTCAATCTCAGTTTTTTTTGCTTAATATATTTGTTATTTTTCAGCTAATCTTTTTGATTTTATTGATTCTTTCAGGGATTTTAAATCTTTTTATATCATATCAGACAATGGAATTCCGAACTGATGAAATTTAACTTTGATATTAGAGTAATTTGATTTATGTACCTACTGTTTCTACAGAGTATTGTGCTAATGCACATGATTTCTTATTAAGCTTTATATCACTTTTATGTGATGTTATTCTGTCATTAGAAATTCTAGATGTTGATGTTTTGTTGAAAAATCTGTTGAAACCTGTTTTTCCGTTAACTATGAATCCTAACACGGGCTGGACGATATAGGAAGTGAAAATCGATCGTCCGGCCTTCCGGTTCGAACAATCGACCACATCGGTCGATTGACTAAGTGGAGCTGACTACACACGACAACTCAACAGGCTACTGTCTTTTCAAATCTAAGTAATCCAAATTGTAATTGTTACAAGGAGTGTTATAAATTATATTTGCCTTTTTTGTAGTATCGTTTTATCTTTCAATTTAGTATTCAAATTCTTTATAGTTTTAATATTTTTCTGGCATATTTTGATATTTTGTTCATTATGAAAAAGATTTATGATATTTGAAGATAAATTTCCAACATTGGGTATGGATTTTAAAAAAAATTGATAGGTGAATCATCATTACATGAATTTCTGTTGATTATATCAGAATTAGTATCACTGCCAGTATTCAAAAGAATGTTCGATTAATTTATCTTTAAGAAGTCTTAGATTCTTTTGCTTGAGGGGAGGATGTACTAATTTTTATATTCTTTTTTTCAAACAGAAGACTGAATTGAATTCAACTGATTTTTTATGAAAATAATTGTAATTGATATATCTTCTTGAATCAGTAGGTTCGATATACCAATCAGTGATCAAGGAAACATCAGTTTTACGAATAACTCTTGTATCAAGAAAAAGAATGGTATGATTATTCTTTATTCCCATAGTGAATCTCAATTTTCGATCGTGTCTATTGACAAAATAAAGAATTTCATGGAATTTGTCATAAGGTATTGTAGTTGATACCAATCACAAAAACAATTCTTGTATAGAGAGTTTGAGTGAATAGTTTTCAGGAAATATTTCAGAAAATATTTCAGGAAATATTTCAGAAGTATACATCAATGTTAATTTCTGATAAATTCCTTTTGAAATGTGTTGTTCCATAATCTTCTCTAGTCACTGTTTCACATAGGAGGTGTTGACAAAAAAAGTTGACGTCATACTTCGTTCTCATTTGAATTATCTGTCATGAAAATTCAATTAGACTCGCTATTTTGGAGACCATTGTTTATTATCAATATGCGCCATTCAAAATACCTTTTCCAACTATACACATTTTTTTTAGTGTTGTATGAATGAGCTTTCATCAATTTGAGTTATTATTCGAATTACCCCAATAAATGAGAAACATTTCGGAGAGTTCAAATGCTTTCATCTTCTTTCCCCAGTCATCTAAATCAAAACTGAATTGATATGCATGAAGCACTACAATGTACTCACTTAATATCTCTATAGAGTGTATCAGGTCCCCTTGGGAGCCGTCTCCAATTTGACAAGTATAGTCCCCTTGATCAGCGTGTCGGATGTCTTTCAGCTGTAGATTGTATCCTATGAGGGAAATCCTAGGATCCATGGTGATTATTTGCTGGCCGGCGCTTAGCAGAGTTGTGCCCCTTTTCCATACTATCACAAACGGACCTGAAACAACAGTGTTCATGTAAGACAGAGAGATCAGGTTATATTTTTTAATCGATATGTACATTTCTTAAAGTTATATATCATGAAAATCAATTCACTTTTGCTTCGAAGTCCGAATTTAAAGTTGCGATTTCGACAGAAGTGTTGAGGATAATGATCACTTTTATTTTGAAGTCAAAATTCAGAATTTAATATCGGACATAG